>NC_142874.1:11959824-14452148 GCF_051225735.1 Oryctolagus cuniculus | reverse complement strand
TGCATACAAAAGTCTGCACACGGGAGTTTATGACATCTTTATTCATAATGGCCAAAAGTTGGAAGCACCAAGATGTCCTTCATTTGGTGAATAGATATATGATGGTATATGCAGTGAGAGGAATGTTATTTAACTCTAAAAAAACTATCAAGCCATTAAAAACGGATGAGAAACATAAATGCAATATTACTACATGAAAGAAACCAATGTGAAAGCCTAAGTACTTCATGATTACAACTTTCTAGCATTCTTGAAAAATAAAACCATGGATGTAATGGAAAAAAAAAATCAGTGGTTTCCAGGGTTGTGAAGGGATGAATACGTAGAGCACATAAAAGCTGTAGGGGGTGAAATTACTCTGTGTGTGTGTGTGTGTGTGCACTTGCACTGGCACCATGGCTCACTTGATTAATCCTCTGCCTCACGGCACCAGCATCCCATTTGGGCACCGGGTTCTAGTCCCAGTTGCTCCTCTTCCTGTCCAGCTCTCTGCTATGCCCCAGGAGTGTGGTGGAATGAGAAGGCCATGCCAAAATGGCCACTGACAAGTGAGCATCAGTTACTCAGGAATGGCTTTGAAACCCTCCTGGCAATGGAGCCTGCCTGGCAACAGGCTGTGATTGGTTAGGGCATAAACCGCCCCTTGACCAGATTGGCTGTCTTGGCTATATAAGCTGTTATACCAACTGAAATAAATGAGTCTGCGGGCTGCTCGCCTCTGGCCCGCTTTCACCTGACTCCTGGGGTCTGTGTGGTGACTCTGCGCCTCTTGCCCCCACCACGTTCCTCATCTCAGAATGAATCTACTGCAATACAGGAGGGCAGTGGAGGATGGCCCAAGTGCTTGGGCCCCTGCACCCACATGGGAGACCAGGAGGAAGCACCTGGCTCCTGGCTTCGGATCGGCACAGCACTGGCCATAGCGGCCATTTGGGAAGTGAACCAACGTAAGGAAGACCTTTTTCTCTGTCTCTCTCTCTCACTGTCTATAACTCTACCTGTCAAATAAATAAATAAAAGAAATTACTCTGTGTGATATTTTTTCAACTTTTATTTAATAAATATGTTTCCAAAGTACAACTTTTGAATTATAGCATCTTTCCCCCCCATAACCTCCTTCCCATCTGCAACCATCCTATCTCCCACTCCCTCTCCCATCCCATTCTTCATCATAATTCATTTTCAATTATCTTTATATACAGAAGATCAACTTAGTATATACTAAGTAAAGATTTCAACAGACTGCACCCACAAAGACACACAAAGTATAGAGTACTGTTTGAGTAGTAGTTTTACCATTAATTCTCATAATACAACACATTAAGGGCAGAGGTCCTACATGGGGAGCAGGTGCACAGTGACTTTCGTTGTTGATTTAACAGATGACATCAGTAATCACCTGAGGCTCTTGTCATGAGCTGCCAAGGCTATGGAAGTCTCTTGAGTTCACAGACTCCGATCTTATTTAGACAAGGCCATGGTCAAAGTGGAAGTTCTCTCCTCCCTTCAGATAAAGTTACTGCCTTCTTTGATGGCCTGGGATCTCACTCCCAGAGATCTTTCATTTAGGTCATTTTTTTTTTTTTTTTGCTACAGTGTCTTAGCTTTTCATGCCTGAGAAACTCTCATGGGCTTTTTAGCCAGATCCAAATGCCTTAAGAGCTGATTCTGAGGCCAGAGTGCTGTTTCGGATATCTGCCATTCTATGAGCCTGCTGCATATCCTGCTTCCCATGTAGGATCATTATCTCCTTTTTAATTCTATCAACTATTTGCAGACACTGGTCCCATCCATGAAATCCCTTTGACACTCAATCCCATCCCTCTGATCAACCTAAACTGATCACTCCAACAAGTAAGATGGTATTGGAACATGTCACCTTGATGGGATTGAATTGGAATCCCCTGGCACATTTCTAACTCTACCATTAGGGGTAAGTCCAAGTGAGCATGTGCCAAACTGTACATACTCTGTGTATGTATGGAAATACTTGCCATTATACATGTGTCCAAATCCACAAAATGGGCAACACCAAGAGTGGCTCCCTTAATGTAAACTGTGAACACTGATGTGTCCAGAAACTGTCATCAATTGCAATGTGTTCTACAGTGGTGTGCTATGTGGACAATGAGTGAGACTGTGCATGTGTGGGGCAGGGACATATGAGAAGTCTTTGTACCTTCCTCTCAATTTTGCTGTTAACCTTAAGCTGTTCTAAAAGGAAAGTCTGCTTAAAAATAAAATTAAAAATGTAAATAGGCAGATTGTATACTATTCTGTAAACTCTTTGTTCTATCCCAGTTTGAAATGGAAATTCCTTCAAATCTGAATCAGAGTCAGCATCTTTAATTATGTTTTAGGCGTGGCCTTTTTCATCAGTGAAGACAATGAATATTGCAAAGGATATATAGCAAGCATCAAAACAGAGAGGGAGCCAAAAACACACAGTTGGTGAGCTGTCTGGATGAGCTAGTAACCAGATCAGTGGGACATTTGACTTGTGGTGACCAATGGAAAAACAAACCTATACTAAATAAATAAATAAATTCAAGAGTCTGACCTAGGCTAAGAGCTAAATATAGAGTTAAAGTTAGGTCCACACAGTCAATTGCAATTTCAGATTCAATCATTGCTAAGTCATCTATTCATTTCTCATAAGATTATTTTGTTTTTTCAGTTGGAGTATTTGATGGGTCAAGAGATTAAACCATGGTTCAACAATACTGGGGTACATTACATGTGCTATCTAGCAATATACTGTTATTAATAGCATGGCAACTTAATGCATCAAGAACATATTGTTGTTCACAATGACATCAGATTAGTGGTGCTATAATCTGAGCCAGGTTACCCAGATGTGGGATTCTTCCATGTAGCAGCTGTATACTGTTGGAAGGCAGAGCCAGAAAAGGACAGAAAAGAGCAGCGCATTTAGTGAAGCAAATGAACTAAATATAAAAATACTCCATGACCCACAGACACATCGGGACTTCCCAAGGCATCATAGCTACTCTAGTGCTTCAAGTCCAACTGTGGTGATCCATCCCCATTTCCCATCCCCTCTCTATTCACTCTTCTTTAGTTTCTGCATGGAGAACTAAATTTGATCTCATTGTGGCCTAATTTGCTTATCTACAGCAATGGGAGGTATAATCTGAGGAAAATTCTAAGGCAAGTAATAGTAAGAAAGAGATTTCAACCAGGCTGCCTTCAAAACAAGTACACAGCACCACACAGTGAGTTGTCTTTTTTATCACAATTATGCTACAGTTTTAAACTTGCCACCAGATGACTATCACTAAAAGACTATATCCTTTGCACAGATGAAAGTAAGTGAAATAATTTGGAGCTTGAACGACCAAGAGATAATTTGACAATAAAATTCAGATTTGAGGTAGTTCTGAAAAGTCCTTATCGAATTTGAGAATAATCGTCTCCACCTGTTTGAAGTTAAAGCTTCCTTCCACACAAAGGAAAGAAATGGATTTCAAGTAAGAGGATTTTCACTCTGCTGTATCCCATTCTTAGAACTGAGAAACTACACTAACACTTCAAATTTGGTTAGTTCAACCAAAAGAGGAACAAATAATCAAAACAACTTAAATACACTTTTTAAATACAGGTACTCGTTTCTAAAGCTCCTTTATTTAAAAATAATAAGTAAGTGGTGTCCATTTCGCTCTGAAGCACATGTACAACAATGAAATAAAAGAAAAAGCTCAAGACACACTTGAATGCACATTTCCTCAATTCAGTGGTTATATACTTTTTAAAACTTTATTTCAGAGAAACTTTAACTTCTCCCATCTACAGGTTCTAAGTCACAAAGCCATAGATGTAGATGATACAGTGCCTCACAATTTGCAACACAGTGTCCCTCAGTGTTTTAGACATTACTGCTGAATTAGTCAAATAACTAATCAGTGAGTCAACAAACATTGAACACCTTATTTACACAACCATTCTAGATGATGAAGCTGTGCTGATTTGACCTCTGTTTCTTCATTCAGCAAAAAATAGGTGCATAATTAAGCATAACCCAAAACACAACAAATAATGGCTGTAATGAAATCATCAATACTACAGAAGGACAAAGAAAAGGAAGCCATTTATGGTACAATTTTCAAAGTAAACAGAATATTTTCTATGCATTGATCCAGCTTTCTTTTGTTATATAAATTCGAAGTGTGAACCATTTCATGGCTATAACCCAATACTTAATAGTATTAGGAATGGTCAATTTATCATCAAAACAACACTAGAGACATAAAGCATCACTCATTTGAGTTTTCCTAGCACCATGACTACTACTTGGTTACTATTTATTAATCTCTTACCTCCTTGTTTGAAAGCTTAGCTGAGAATATTTCATGATAAATCAAAGAAGACAAATCTCAGAAACAATAGCATAAATAAAATACCTGTGTATACCAGGAGAAATTTGTCATGGACTTCTATTTCAGAGATGGGACAGTATAGAGAAGCAAAAATGCCTCTTTCTGTTGGAAAAGCAATTATTGTATTTATAATTACAGTAATTACTCCAGAGCTATGCTCCCATTTGGGTGTTGTGTGTATGTGTGCCAAAAAGAAGGGAAATGACTATTCACCTCTGTCTTTTCCTATATTCTTCTGTGCATTTAATCTTTGCTGCCTTCTGCATTTTACTGGGAAACTCACTTGTGAAAAGCATTTTTCATTGAGCATATATTAAGCACCTGCAATTTTCCAGTAATAACTTATGAGTAGAAATGTTGGTTAACATTTTGGAAATAGATTTCATTAGCTCCCCTTCACCGTGGTGGAATAAAACTCAGGCACATTTTAAGTAATTTACCACAATTCATGTAGCTAGTAAGCAAAAAAAAAAAAAAAAAAAGAAAGAAATAAACCAGATATTTTAACATGATACCCTGTTCTCTTTCAAAATCCAACTTAGAAAAAAAGAACACCTTCTGAAACACTTGTTCACAGAGACCTTGGGGTCATGGGAACCACAGCCATTCTGATGTCCCAACAATGGGACAAGATGTTGTGGGGAAGACATGAGAGCCAAACATGCCTCTCACTTGATCTTGCTTGAACACTTATTCCCAAGAAATAATAGCCTTTTGCTTCAAAGGAAAGGAGGAAATGGCAGTTTGGGGATAACAGTTTGCACTGGCAGTTAAGACACAATGTCAGAGGGCCCAAGTTCCAGTGCTGGCTCTGGCTCCCAACCCCAGCGTCAGCAAGTAGTGCTCACATGCTTAGGTCCCTGACACCCACGTGGGAGACCCAGATTGAGTTCCCCACTGCTGGATTCAACCTGGTCCATCTCTGGCTGTTGGAGGAATTTGGGAAGTTAACCAGCAGATGGAAACTGCCTCTTTCTCCCCCTCCATCCCTCTCTTTCTCTCTCTCCATCTTCCTCTTTTTCCCTCAGCCTGAAATTATAAAAATCAACTCTGAGTGGGTGGTAAAAGGTGTGTGTATTTGTGTGTTTGTGTGTATGTGTGTGTGTGTGTGTGTGTGATTTATGCCCAATCCCTACTTTACTCATAAAAGTCTGCAATCATGACAGATACTTCAGATTCAGAGTTAGTTAAAGGAATCCTAAGTACTTAAGACTCACATCACAAGTATGGTTACTTGTGATAGGTAAGAAATAGAGCCAGAGTTCACTGCCTCAACCAACTAGGGCCTGACTCTGCATGCACTCAATAAATGTGTTTTTGCATTCCATTGAATTGCATTGAATTAAATAGGATATCGCATACTCTTTTCTGCAATGATAATTAAAAAAAAAAAAAAACCCTTTATTAACTATTTCATTCCTGTCAAGGTTTTAGCATGTTCCCTATTGTATGTGGGTTGATAGAATAGTAAATGAGAAAGTTATAGTTTAGTTTTTCAACTGAGCGTATAATGATTTTTACTTGCAGTGCATGAAGGACAAGCATTGCAAGTCGTGCTCAAAAACAAGGTGATGAATAACAAAGCAATTTAGAGGCCAGATGTTCTCTCTAAATGGAGCATCTAATTCTTCCTAAGGCTGAGTTTCATTCTGCAGACCTAATATGCAAATACATCTACTATCACATAAATTTCCACTTCTGTATCTGAATCTCAGTAAAAATCAGAGGGAAAGCATGACTGGAGACAACTAGAACTGTCTCTGGAGTTAGCGTCTCAGCCACGTTACTGGCATTGTGTGTGTGTGCCTAGGCTAACATTTTGGATCATAGCTATCCCACAAATTAAGTTCCAATGCAAACCGTTTCTTGAGACTCTGGTGAGGTTTGACAGAATCGAGGATGAGATGTCATTAAGAAAAAAGACCAAGTAGAATTCACGGGAAGAAAGGGCTTCTCTGGGCAGAAACAGGCCTGAATGCATGCTGGCTCAGGCCTTTACACATTCAAGTCAGTACCCCACAATGTCACGGAGATGTCACCAACACCATCCCTCTATTATCTACATTGTGATAACACAGGGGTGTTTTGGAAGGAATCTGAATTACAAACATGATACAAAGTTGTTAAGGAAATGTGGACCCAGAAGGATGAAGAGAATCTATACCCCATGAGTACATGTCCACGTGGTCCTCTCCACCAGAGAAAGACTGATGTCCTGTGCGTTATTCCTTGTAAGAGATCACACGGTCCTTCATAGCAGACGTTTTTAAATGAAGGTTTACTGTGTAGAGTGGTATTTGAAAGCATATCCATTTGTAAATGAAGAGTTCCAAGATCAGCTTATACACTTTAAGCCCCTGAAATGGATTTGAGCAGTAAAATCCACATGCATTACATACATATGACAAGTCCTTCGTGTTTTTATTGCAATCTCTCATTTGCCATACTTTTTTTGTTTTAAAGATTTATTTATTTATTTATTTGAAAGGCAGAGTTACAGAGAGGCAGAGAGAGAGAGAGAGAGAGAGAAAGTCTTCCATCTGCTGGTTTGCTCCCCAAACGGCTGCAATGGCTGGAGCTGAGCTGATCTAAGGCCAAGAGCTTCATCCAGGCCTCCCAGGTGGGTGAAGGGGCCTACACACTTGGACCATCTTCTACTGCTTTCCTAGGCCACAGCAGAGAGCTGGATCAGAAGTGGAGCATCCAGGACTGAAATCAGCACCCACATGGGATGCCGGCACTGCAGACGGCAGCTTTATCCACTATGCCACAGCGCCTGCCCCTGCCATATTTTTACAACTGGATTCTCATCCTTTGTTTTGCCCCCTGATTGATGTAAGACTTTTTTTAGAGTAGCAAAAAACAGGGTTGGGTAAGAAATAGATGATCTCTCTTCTGCTTTTGAAAGGCAGAAATCTGTGGGAAAAGTTCTTTCTAAATACTAATCATGTATTTTCCTTAGTCTGCAAATAAATTCTCCCTGGTCTATTCTTAAAGATTCATATGTGTATTCCCCCTGTGTTTTATGACTTTTCAATGACAGCTTTGTTTTAGGATGGAGGTCAGTCTTCATCTGATGCAGAAGAATCACAATAATAGCCTAATAACGTAATAAAATTAGGGTTGTAAGCCCAGGTGTCTTGGTGCAATGTCAGTTTCACCAAGGCAAGAGTAAAACAGGCGTTTACCCTACTCCTTCTGCCTGCCAGGCTGAAAAACTGACCTAACAGGCCGGGTCCTTGCTTGAAGCTAAATGAGATTCCAAAGGGTGTACATTATCCATACAATGCATGTGGGTCTTTTTTTTGCAATAAGGAATTTCCAGTGATTTTATAGGTGAGTGTCTTGTTGTTCACATACAATAATAATGAGTCGTGGAGATCCAAGATGGTTGAATAGGGAGAGTCACTCTGGATTTAGCCACAGGAAGAGACCAAAAACCAAGGGAAGGATCACGTTCCCAGGGTCAGTTGAAGAGAAGCTTTCAGTGGAATCCTACAGAGCAGAACAGAGACTCTATGGAACAGCAAAGACACAAAGCAGCTGGCAGTGTGCTAACAGCAACCCCTGTGGCCGGCACAGATGAGGGAAATGCCGGGTGGGGGGCTGTGCTACACTGAGTCAGATTCTGTGGTCTGCAGCTTGGATCTGCCCTGTGACAGAAGTGCAGCTTTAATCTGCCCTGTGTTCAACTTGGTTAAATAACCAAGGGACTGGTTAGTCAAAGAAAGTATATTCCCATCTTGTAAGTGACTGGCTGGCAGCCAGGGCATGGGTGCCATATTAGTAATGCCAATCCGAGCTTATTTATATGGTTGTGGTGGAATTTCCTTTCTTTCTTTTATTTTTTAAAAGATTTATTTTATTTATTTGAAAGACAGAGTTACAGAGAGAGGTAGAGACAGAGAGAGAGGTCTTCCATCTGCTGGTTCACTCCCCAGGTAGCTGCAACAGCCGGAGCTGTGCCAATCCAAAGCCAGGAGCCAGGAGCTTCTTCACGTCTCCCACATGGGTGTGGGGCTTGGGCCATCTTCTACTGCTATCCCAGGCCATAGCAGAGAGCTGGATCAGAAGAGGAGCAGCCGGGACTAGAACCAGCGTCCATATGGGATGCCAGCGCTTCAGGCCAGGGCATTAACCCACTGTGCCACAGCGCCGGCCCCTGTAGTAGAATTTCAAAAGAATCAAATTGCAAAGATGATTTGTGGCCAAGGCTCAGAGCAGGCATACTATCAGTTCCACCAAATTCTATCAATAAAAGTAAGTTGTGCTGGCACCATGGCTCACTAGGCTAATCCTCCGCCTGCAGCACTGGCACCCTGGGTTCTAGTCCCGGTCGGGGCACCAGGTTCTGTCTGGTTGCCCCTCTTCCAGGCCAGCTCTCTGCTGTGGCCCGGGAGTGCAGTGGAGGATGGCCCAAGTCTTTGGTCCCTGCACCGGCATGGGAGACCAGGAGAAGCACCTGGCTCCTGGCTTCAGATCAGCGCAGTGCACCAGCCGCAGCACACTGGCCGCAGCAGCCATTGGAGGGTGAACCAACGGCAAAGGAAGACCTTTCTCTCTGTCTCTCTCTCTTACTGTCCACTCTGTCAAAAAAAAAAAAAAAAAAGGAAGTTGTAACACCAGATCAGATTCAAGATTCAAGAGGAAGACAATTATGCTCCAACTATCCATGAGAAATCTGCAAAGTCATATTGCAAAGGTGTAGACTCAGAGATCTGTGAAGAATCAAGGCCATTTTTGTCATCACTTTTCACAAGAGGTCTTCCATGCATGTTTGAGATAAAGATACAGTGAATACCACTGCCTATTGCTAAGACTACCTATATTTGGAACATGAGTTAACATAAACATTCATTTTGCAAACAGCTCTATATTCAGTTTTCTAACTTCAGTGAATTATTATTTAAAATATTTTCTATGGGGCTGCATTTTGGCACAGTGTGTTATGGTCCATTGGGTTAAGCCATGGCTTGTGGCACAGGTATCCTATATCGGAGCACTTGTTTAGGTCCTGGCTGCTTGGTGTCCAACCTGGCTCTCTTTCAGTGCATCTGGGAAGGCAGCAGAAGATGCCTAAGTGTTTGGGCCCTTGGCCACTCACATTGGAGCCTTGGATGGAGTTCCCAGCTCTTGGCCACAGCCTGGCCCAGATCTTGACCATTATGGACATTTGGGAAATGAACCAGCAGAAGGAAGAGTCTCTCTCTCTCTCTGTCTCTCTCTCTCTCTGCACTTGATTATGTTACTGTCTTTTAAATAATTTAAAGAAATAATTTGTGGGTAGTAGCATTCGGTCTAGTGGTTAAGATAACAGTTATCCACAGTCCATATTGGAGACCAAGGTCCAGATCCTAAGTCCAGGTTCTAGCTAATGCAGATTCTAAAAGGCAGCAGGATGGCTCAAATGATTGTGTTCCTGCCACCGACATAGGAGACATGGATCGAGTTTCCCGCTCCCAGCTTCTGTCTGGTCTGCTCCTGCAACAGCAGCTGTAGGCACTTCAGAGGGAGAATTGTGGATAAAAGCTCTGTCTGTCTGCTCTGCTTCTAAGATAAATAAGTCAGATGTTACACTTACGCTCAACCGGTCATTTAGGTTTTGGAAAATAAAGAGAATAGAATCTAATGTGTTCTACATATTCTAAATTTTGTCAAAAAGTTAAAACAGTAGTAACCCAAGAGCAATGTTCAAGGTATGAACTCAAAGTACAATTCTTTAAAGTGATAGCAATCTAAAATTATTTCCTTTGATCTTCCAATTTTCAGTAACCTTAAAGCCAGTAAAAGTCTTAAATCCATCATTCGTTCAAAACATAAAGGTAATGAAAGCACTGACAATCAATATTTATCTTCAAAATAAGTCCTCATGATCATAACTGGGACCAGTAGATCATGGTTAAGAATGAGTAGTATGGCCGGCGCCGTGGCTCATTAGGCTAATCCTCCCTCTGCGGTGCCAGTACCCTGGGTTCTAGTCCCAGTTGGGGCACCAGATTCTGTCCTGTCTGCTCCTCTTCCAGCCCAGCTCTCTGCTGTGGCCCAGGAAGGCAGTGGAGGATGGCCTAAGTGCTTGGGCCCTGCACCAGCATGGGAGACCAGGAGGAAGCACCTGGCTCCTGGCTCCTGGCTTCGGATCAGCGCAGCGCACCAGCCATAGCGGCCACTTGGGGGGTGAACCAACAGAAGGAAGACCTTTCTCTCCATCTCTCTCTCTCACTGTCTAACTCTGCCTGTCAAAAAAAAAAAATGAGTAGTCCACATCTAGTTAATGTACCTTCTATCTATGATTCCATTGTTTGACCAGAGGAAATAAATGGAAGTTTTTACCCACTATTCTAGGATGCAGTTGGTACTGAGGTAATGCGGACAGTGAGGGACTGGGCCAGCCCTCTGAGCTCCAGGATCTCTCCCTGTGGTTCTTCCCTGCCAGGGAAAGCAGGGCTCCTTGTTTTAGCTATGAAAAGAACCAATCCAGGTGAAAGCCTCCAGCAAGCAGCAGACAACAGCCTCAGACAACAGCAGAACCTCCTCTGAGACACAAACACGTGAGAAGCCCGTAGGCTGCAGTGAGCATCCATGACCATCCCGCGAAGGCTGGAGACCAGCAGCCTTCCATCAGGTGCCACACTGCAGAAGCCGGGAAACCACAAGGCTCCCGACAGGGGATGCTTCTTGAGAGGAGGAGTAGCAGGATTCATCAGCATGTTTGCATTTCTCACCCACCTGATAGAATTAGTTAGGAGGAACCCAGGGAGAAGAATAGATTTACTAGGAAGTCAGAATCTCCTTGTATATATTTAAAAGATTAAAACTATAGTTCCTTTTTTTCTGAATCTTGAACAGTTGAAATTGGTCATGTCAATGGAATTAGATAATAGAATACATTAATGTAAAAGCTATTTCTTTGTCTATAATACCATTATTCCAAAATGGAAATACCAAACCAGGGAAGAAAACAGTAAATTATACATAGTAGTCTCCACGTAGGAGAAGACAATAGGATAAACACCCAAATAGCTGAGAATAATCTGAACTATGAATGCATCACATTGTATAGTTGTATTTTTTCCATAAAACAGTTCACTCATACAATTTTAAAAAGAAATTATTCTATCTGCTCTCATCTGAAATTCCAAGATCAGCCCAGAAGCACTTTTCCATCAGTGACACAATCAGCTGCTGCAGGGTTGGGTATCAGAATACAAGTTGCTTTTCCTTTCCCAGACTGGGAGATGGTCTGAAAATCTTCGTGGGCTAAGACTGCATACACTGTAAAAATGGAGCAAGAATAGTTACACTCCTGTGCAGCAATTATTCTTGCTGTCAGCAGGAGCAAATGCCACCACCAAAGGAAATTCTGAGTCAAATGTACTACCAGGCAGAAGTCAAACAGCCCTCCTGAGTTCCGTCTTAGATTCCCTGTGAAGTCTTTGGGAGAACAGCCATGGCTCACAGCTCAGTGGATGTGGAGGAAAACAGACCCGGGCAGCAGCTTTTGTGTGAGCTTAGGGGAGCTGTGAGGAGCTGTCCAGGGCTGGGTGAAGAAGGGCCATTCCCCAGGTGTCCACTCCCCTTTTACACACACTGCGACAACCCTCATGGCACCCTACCTGAATCCCACCTCCAAAAGCCTGTTTCTTTTTCTCCTATATCTATAGCATCTGTTGGTCATTTATCTTCTGGCTCTCTTATTCATGCAGGAACCACCTTCTACTTGACAGAAGTTTCTTTCAAAAATTTTATTTGAAAAGCAGAGAGATACAGAGAGAAAGACAGAGAAAGATCTTCCATCTGTCAAATCACTCCCCCGTTGCCTGTGACAGACGGAGCTGGGCCAGGCTAAAGGCAGGAGCTCAAGCACTCAGTCTGGGTCTCCTACTTGGATGGCAGGGACCCAGGTTCTTGAACTACAGCCTGGGAAGATGGGATCAGGCGCTCCCATATAGGAGGAGGATGTCCCAGTGGCACCTTAATGGCTGCACCAAATGCCTGCTCCCGAGAGAAATTTCTTAGTGGTCATATATCCTTGGGATAGTACCTCTTCCCTATTCCTGAGTCCCCAGGGGCTGTCCCACACGGCACTAGGAAGTTACAAGGTGGAAAAGCAACTGCTCAACCAATAAGCCGGCTTATGGACAACCACCACCATGGCGCTGGTTCTGACAGCCTCGGGCCTACTGTGGTTGTCACTTTCAAAGGTCAAATGAACTTTTATTTTCTGAAGCAACAATTCTGAAAATCTTATGAGTTATCCCTGGGCCTTTCAAAAAACATGGAGGTTGTACTTTTAAAATTCTCTCCCCCTCACTCCTCTTGCTTTATTCTCCTGAAAGGACAGATTTTGTTGACACATCGTTGCTTCCCTGTTCATGCCCACTCTGTACTGTCTGATTAGGTGCCACGAGCGTATACTCAGAGATCTCTGGGCACAGTCAGCACTCAAATTAAAACATGCTATTCAGGGCACAGCAGTGGTGTTTCTTTGGAGACCGTCCCATAGCATTTTAGGAGCCTTGGCATTTGCTAAGAAGGCTGCAGGCAGCAGGAGGGAGAGCCGACTCCACAGTGAGCCCTGGATGAAGGAGAGGAGTGGCGGTGACAGGAGAGGAGAGGGACTAACAGGCACAAAGTGGGGGGGCTGGGGACAGTGGCAGCCTTGGCAACCGTGTGGCGAGAAGCAGGCCACCGAGGGGCTGTCAAAGGCAGATAAGCACGCATGCATGGCATTCAATTTGTGCTGGGCCAGAAGTCAGTGATGCAGTGAATGACGCCCCCCAAGAGCTTCCTTGAATAGTTTGGAAATTAAACCTCCTTCTCAGACCTCATGATAAACAGCAGGCAGGGCAGTGCTGCCATGGGAGGGCAGAGGAAAAGGAATAGCAAGTGTGGGATCTCCAGGGAAGCTTCTATTTCAGGGGAAACAAGTGCATTGGTTACATAAAGTCAAGACACTGAATTCAAAGTCCCAGAAAACCCATCGAGCAAAGGTGATGCCCTCAATGTTCTGGTTACCAGAGTTGGGGGAGGTGGACAAGCAGTATTTTCACAGGGGACAGCCAAGGGCCTGTTCAGATCAGCAAGGCCCACAGGATTAGAAAAGGCACAAATGCAGTGAACGGCCCCATGAATGCTCCCAGGGACCTCCAACCCCCAAGCCTGGCAAGAGGGACACATCAAGAGGAGTTGCTTTGGCCATACCTAGGCTGCCCTCCCCAATGCACCATGTAGACTGGATATTAAAGAGACCCAGACAGGACAGATCAACACAGTGACCCCAGGCCTCTGCCCTGAAGGAGTGTGTGTTCTCCCTGGGATGAAAAGGCATGAAGCACTCAGTGGGTCTCCCTTCTGAAACACGGACCGCCTTTTCCAGGCTGGGCTGGGCTGTCTCCCTGTTCTTGCTCTTTTCTCTGCCCAAACTCTCCTTTCTCCTCTCATTGTCCCTGACTAACCCCTAATCTTCCTTATTAACTTTGACCTTCAAAGATCCTTTCCTGATTCTTTTTTTTTATTTTTTTTAACTTTTATTCAATGAATATA
This sequence comes from Oryctolagus cuniculus, assembly GCF_051225735.1. NCBI lineage: Eukaryota > Metazoa > Chordata > Mammalia > Lagomorpha > Leporidae > Oryctolagus > Oryctolagus cuniculus. Next base: position 14,438,208 of record NC_142874.1, on the reverse strand, counting down.
AATTTTCAAAGTACAGCTTATGGATTACAATGGCTTCCCCCCCCATAACGTCCCTCCCACCCACAACCCTCCCCTTTCCCACTCCCTCTCCCCTTCCATTCACATCAAGATTCATTTTCATTTCTCTTTATATACAGAAGATCAGTTTAGCATACATTAAGTAAAGATTTCAACAGTTTGTTCCCACACAGAAATGTAAAGTGAAAAATGCTGTTTGAGTACTAGTTATAGCATTAAATCTCAATGTACAGCACACTAAGGACAGAGATCCTACATGAGGAGTAAGTGCAGAGTGACTCCTGTTGTTGACTTAACAAATTGACACTCTTGTTTATGGCGTCAGTAATCACCCTAGGCTCTTGTCTTGAGCTGCCAAGGCTATGGAAGCCCCCTGAGTTCACCGACTCTGATCATATTTAGACAAGGCCATGGTCAAAGTGGAAGTTCTCTCCTCCCTTCAGAGAAAGGTACCTCCTTCTTTGATGACCCATTATTTCCAATGGGATCTCACTCGCGATCTTTCATTTAGTTTTTTTTTTTTCCCCCAGAGTGTCTTGGCTTTCCATGCCTGAAATACTCTCATGGGCTTTTCAGCCAGATCCACATGCCTTAAGGGCTGATTCTGAGGCCAGAGTGCTGTTTAGGACATCTGCCATTCTATGAGTCTGCTGTGTATTCCACTTCCCATGTTGGATCATTCTCTCCCTTTTTTATTCTATCAGCTAGTATTTGCAGACACTATTCTTGTTTATGTGATCCCTTTGGTTCTTAGTCCTATCATTATGATCAATTGTAAACAGAAATTGATCACTGGGACTAGTGAGATGGCATTGGTACATGCCACCTTGATGGGATTGAATTGGAATCCCCTGGTATGTTTCTAACTCTACCGTTTGAGGTAAGTCAGCTCGAGCATGTCCTGAATTGCACATCTCTTCCCTCTCTTATTCCCACTCTTATATGTAACAGTGATCACTTTTCAGTTAAGTTTCAGCACTTAAGAAGAATTGTATATTGATTACAGTATTCAACCAAAAGTATTTGGATAAAATAGTCCTGCCCCACCCCAACCCAACCCACCACACACAAATGTTCACATAGACTGTGTGTTTGTGTGTGTGGCCCCTTCCATGATGCCAACTGCATTGTCCCCTACTTCCCTGGGAGCATTTTATTCCATCACCCCCTAGATCATCCATGTGGTAGTGCAGAGACTCAGGAACCATATGAGCCTTCCTCAATTATATTCTCAGGACACGAGCTTGTACCTGGCACATAGTAGGAATCCAGCAACCCTACCTAAATGAATTAAAATTGCAACGAAGGACTTACAATTCATGAAAAGTATTTTTTGTTGTTGTTGTTACTGAGTAATAGCAGCATTGGACTATTTGCCTTGTCTAAGTGCTCCTGAAGGATCACTCCAGTTATCACAGGAAATGAAAGGCTTTTGATACTGATAAACTGAAACATGGTAGTCTGGTTCCCCCACTCCCAAGTCTTTTTCCAGGCTTCTTGCAATAACCAACTAACAGTTCTTGTTCTTTTCTGACCCAATTCCCTATGCCACATGGCCACAACATCCATTCTCCATTATGTAGACCAAGTGGCCTTCCTAAAAGAGAACTTGAACACGACACTTGCTTTCAAAGATCCTTCATCGGCCATCCAACTCTTCGCTATAGCCTGCATCTGTCAGATTCACCTCAATCTACTCAACATGGAATGCAACACCTCCTGTTATTTGACCCCTTCCCACTGCCTCAGCCTCACATCTTATCAACCCATGCTTCAAAGTGTATACTATATCAAAACCAAACCACTTGGTTCCATTGCTGTTAGTATATTGGGATAAAATAACAAAGATACTATTGAATCACCTATTTACAAAAGTGTCAACTCTACTTCCTAAGTATGAAAAATTACACCCTTTTTCTCTTTCTCTTTTTTAAGGCTAAGATTGTATTTATTTATTTGGTTGTTTTAAAAGCAGGAAATTGACAGAGAGGGAAACAGAGCTTTCATCCACTGGTTCACTCCCCAAATGACTGCAAAAGCCGGGTCTGGGCCAGGCCAGAGCCAGAAGAAGCCAGGAGATCCAACCTGGTCTCCTACATAGGTGGCAGAGGCCCAGACACTTGGGCCATCATCTGCTGCCTTCTCAGGCACATTAACAGAAAGTTGGATCAGAATTGGAGCAGCCTGGGCTCAAACCAGCACTTCCATTTGGGAATGTAGGATGCGCAACTTAACCCACCACACCACAACACTAGCCCTTGGTGTACATTTTAATTATGTCTGTATACAGTCTTTTAAAGTTGTCTCATATATGTTGGTAAAGAAAGGATCTCATGGTGTAAGTGTCTCTTATACAGTGCACTATAGGGTGGAGCTAATTTAAGGTATGATGGATCCTCAGCAGTCTTTGCATACGATGAATGGAGTTCGAGTGTAGGTGGCCTGAATATGTCCTTTTGCATGCACCTGACACACCCTTGGTCCCACAGCTCTCCTGTTGCACTTGAGCCACCATCTGCTGCCTCCCCAGGCACATTAACAGAAAGTTGGATCAGAATTGGAGCAGCCAAGGCTCAAACCAGCCCTTCCACATGGGAGTGTAGCATGCAGCTTTTTTACCTTGATATAAGATCTGCAACAGAGAACAATAAAGAGCATTGTTTCCCAGCAACTGCTAAATAGCTCAATCAAAATCACATTGATATAAAAACCTACCCAGAACCGCCACTTCTCTTGCATACTTGGAGGATTGCATACATTTTGTAGAACGATGCACAGTGGAAACAGACTAGCCCTGGGTAATGCAGATGTGAATCAGAGGCATGCATTATGCATAAATGCCTAACTTTTAACTACCGAATGTTTCCAGGATGACACAGATATGCCCCAGCTGTATGCTACAGGGTTCCATCACCTTCCATATAAAGCTATTTCTTTCTGAGAATGGCTTACTTGACTGACGGTGCAGTCATCGTGACAATAACTAATAGATCTTGTTAACTGAGATCTTTACTTGAGTTTGAATTTGGCCATCACACTTTAAAACATACTAAATTATTAACAATTCTGTGAAATGAATACTCTTTTCCCATTGACACTCTATCCTCTATTTAACATATTCAAATATCCCACTTACCATTAGGCTAAATACATCAGGATCTATTTCAGATCCCTTTTCAACTAATTTATATGAAAGAGAGATGCCAGTGCAATAAGTCGCAAAAGGGGAGTAAACGTCTCCACAAGGTTTAAATTTAAGGCTTATTTCTTCCTTCTTACTACAAGGCAAGCTCAAATGTCAACACATCAGCACATCATTTTCTTCTCATTGAGCTGTTTGCCTGGTATTCACAAATCCAATTACTTTTCAGTGGCACCAAACAAGATACTTACATGATTTTATTCTGCAACTCTGAATTTCCTTCCTGCTGCTTTTTGCTTTGCTGGCTTAAAAAGAAAAAAAAAAAAAAACCACCCTGCCATTTTTTCGGTGATGTATCAGCAGGTCTCACTCTCATCCTGGGTGAAACAAACATTCATCCCAGAAGCGAGCAGCAGCCTTGCTTCACACTTTAAACCCAGGGAAGATGAGACATCCTGGGGTAGCATTCTCATGCCAGGGATAATGTTCAGTTTATGACAGGCATGAAATGAAAGTTCTCACTGTACAGTTTATTTATTACTTTTTTTCTAAGGTCCTGATCCGGGAGATTGTGTAAATCAAGTCGTCCTTACCTTCAATCTCCTCCCCTTTAGAAGATTTTCATGTTACTATGAAGATCACAGAACGCTTACATGTAAAAATTACATGGGGTGGGAATTATCTTTATGCTTAAAACTATATATGAAATTTGTTCTCTATATATAAATAAAAATAAAATAAATGCATTTTCTCATAGTTCTGGAAGCTAGAAGTCCAAAATCAATGAGTGTGCAGGGTTATATCCCCTTCAGAGTCTCCAGAGACAAGCCTTCTTTGTCTCTGGACAACAGCCCTTGCTGTTCCTTGGCATGGGCTATCATTGCTCTAAAAGTCTGCCTCCATCTTCACACAGCCATCCTCCTGCTGTCTGATTTTATGTCTACATTTTCATTTTTTTAATACAGACATCAGTCGTTGGATTAGACACTGTAATCCAGTAACATCTATGAAGAGCCTCCGTCCAGTTAAAGTCACATTCACAGGTTCTTGATGGATAAGAATTTGGGTAGAGACAGTGTTCAACACAATACAGAACCACGTAAGGGCTCTATGCAAGAAGCTAACTTTACTGTGTGCTTTTCATGCAAAGGTCTCATCGGTCTGTAGCACTAATTAACACTTAATTCCCTTAAGTGCTACGTATCAACATGATATCTTGTTTAAATATGGACAGTACTTACCAAACATTTCAATTTGTTTGAAATGTCCCACACATAGCAAAATCAAAGTGTATTTGATCATTTCATCTCTTAAAAATGAGATACATAAATGAAATTCAATTCCTCAATTTTTAATTAATATTGTCACCAGACATTTCAGGCTTCAAAGACCTTTTGCATTTTACATGTATGCTACAATGACAAGTGCAGATTTAAAAGCTTTAAGAAAAATATTTAAAATCTAATATGATAATAAGAAAGAAGTTTGCTCAATTTTAATCTTGATATTTTTCGTTTGTTTTTTTTTTTGTTTTTTTTGTTTTTTTTTTTTTTTTGACAGGCAGAGTGGACAGTAAGAGAGACAGAAAGAAAGGTCTTCCTTTGCTGTTGGTTCACCCTTCAATGGCTGCCATGGCTGGGGCAGTGCGGCCGGTACACTGCACTGATCCGATCAATAACAAACAAACTACACAAGCGAAGGGTAAGAACAACCTTCTATTGTATATCAAATTTCTGAAATATAGAATTTACAGTAAAGGAGGTTTTACAAGTTCAAGTAGACCCTTAGATTATGTAACCTTGAATTCCCAACTACTTCAGCAATATAACCCATTAAAATAGATTTTTCCAGAAAATCCTAAGGCTTCTTTCATGAGACTGTCAGAGGAATTTTAGGGACAATTTTTTTTCTTCATTCACTTTCACATCTAATTCATATTTCTCTTCTCCAAACCATGAGAGAAAAATGTTAAAGGTGTACTTGCATGTGAAATGCTTGTAGTAATTTGAGTTCCGAAAACTGATAAATCTGTAAGTAGGGAGACTGAATTGAAAGGAGGCCATCAAATTTAAGTTTCAGGTTAAACTTAAATGGTTTTCAGATTGATGGTAGAATGAGGCCTTAGAAAAGTGACCGTGGTGTCACCCCCACAGTCTCAAATCACAGGTCCCCCCAACCTGAAGTGTTCAGGTAGAGTGGACACACCACTGGGTCCCCTTATCAGGGCTTGAGACAGGAAGCCCCCTCACCTGCTACATCAGGGCTTCTTAATTCATGGATCCTTGATCCCACAGAGACTCCGCCCCTGGAAATCAGGTGTGTGAATGCCCGAGTGTTGTCCGCAGCATTGTATGGGAATAAATCATTAAAGTCATTATTACATATGGAAACACAGGAAATATCACGGGATTTGCCTCAAGCAAAAGCTGCACAAGAACTCAAAGTTAATTTACTGAGTAATAGAAAGATATAAAACCTCTTGGGGATTTCAAGTAGCCTGTACTTGCATGTTCATTTCTAACTCCTGTGAATTTAAGAAAGTTTAAAAAAAAAAACTCACAAATACCAGGGTGTACTTTAGAACCAAATCTGTTCTCCTGGATCTGAACACTGAGCAGAAGTATCTCAAAAGGGAGTCTACAATGGAATCTACAATTAACCTACTTACAAGATCATTAATGTCACACGATAATGAAATATTTGAGCACAATATAGCTTTTTTCTTTAAGTTTCTAAAGTCAAGCTGTTGATGCAGAAACAGAAATAAATAGAAATTCAACTAACTTCTACTTTTAGATCTCTTGTAATTATGAGGTTGAAAACCTGCACCAATTGAATTCCCATTCATTTGGGGCATGAATGTTCAGCACTCTCTTGAATTTAACATAGCTATAAAACCTTTTGCTATGCGAAGCATTTGGAAGTATTGCTCACAAATAGATAATAACTGAGGCAATGTTAGCAGCATTTTCACACTGATGTTGCACTAACTCACCCTTCAGAATCCGAGATTTTCCTTTACCACATCCCTTACCTGTGACACAAGTTCCAGTTCTCAGGAGCTACTGGAAACTGGATTAACAGGCAGAGCAGGTGAGGAGTCACCACTGGAAATGCGGCCTGCATTACTTCCACTAAGTGAAATGGTTCTCCATCTGACTCACGGGTTTTTTTCCTGCACTGTTGGTGTCTTTCTTTTCCAAACAGAATCTGGCAAAGGAGCACTTTGAAAAGATAGAAGAAACCCCTAAAAACAATTTTTAAAAGATAAAAAAAACCCACGTTTAGATTGTTGCCCAAAAAAATTGAAATCTATGCATGGTAGTTTTCTCATAATATGCATTTTCCAAAAAACACTTTGAAGAACCTCTCATACTGTACAATACCACTTAATATCATTCAAAAGTCCGATAAAATCACCTTTGGTGAGGAGTCACAGTGGAAACCACTGGAGTTAGCGGTTGAGAGGTGATCCAAGGAAGCCTTGTAGGAGGTTGAAATGTTCTACTGCCTAATGGTTGCAGGAAGGGTAAGAAACACTCCTCAGGTTTTTTTTTTTTTTCACGTATTTTCGTAATTACAGATTTTGGAACATGAATCCCCCCTACTCTCTCTCCTGACCACATTCTTCCTCCTCCCTCTCCCATTCTCACTTCTAATTTTTACAAAGATCTATTTTCAGTTTACTTAGTGATCATAAAGTTAACCTTACGCTAAATAGAAGAGTTTAAAAAAATGGTATGAAGAAAAAAAACTAACATTCAAAATTTTCCTTAAATATACTCATGTAGTATGGTTTCACATATGCATAAACATGTGCATATTCTACTTTAAGAAAAATACTTGGTACATACATTTCAAGCAAATCTTTGGCTACTTTGTACATTACTGGGTAATGTGTCAAGATGGGGCTGGCTCTGAGGCACAGAGGGTTAGGTCACTGATACATGAAGCTCACAGCCCATATCAGAGCTCTGGTGGAAGTGCCCGCTGCTCAGACTCCAATCTAACTTCCTGCTGGTGCCTCTTGGAAGGCACCATGTAGGAGACTCGGATGGAGTTCCTGCCTCCTGACTTCAGCCTGGTCCAGTCCTGGCCATTGTGACCATTTGCGGGGGGTGACCCAGCAGGTGGAAAAATCTGTCTCTCCCTCTTTCTCTGTCACTCTGCCTTTCAAATAAATAAAAACATCTTGTTTAAAAAGAAAAAAAGCAATGTGTCAGGGAAATTGGGATGACCACTAGGCATTGCTTTCCTCTGCCAGAAGTCTGACACAATCTATATTTTGAAGGAACTGCTAGCAATAATAAGAGCGTAAATAAATTACAATGTAAGCACACATTTTTTCACACTCTGCTACTCTGCACAAAGTAAGGGCAATCTATTTTAAAAATCATCACAGACAACAGACAAGATTGCAGTGTGACTAACGGCCATGTTTGCATACTGTGTGGATGAAGATGTAAGTATACATGAAAAATTCCTGCATTGGTTGTGTTATTAAGAAGTCAGAAACAATCCCAGGTTGGTATTGTAGCTCACAAAGCAGCAAGTATAGGTCATTTTAGATAAAACATCCAAGTTTAGGCCTTCAGATTTGCCACAATTTGAATTAACACAAATATCAGTTCATAACAGAGTACTACCAAAAAGAAACACAAACATCAGATTCACAACAAAAACCAACAGAACCTTTCCAAAATGTCCGTTATTGAACTTATCATATGCTGATTTTACATTCCCTCATCTGAAATGCATAATGAAAAAAAAAAAAAAAACCAAGAGATTGATTGAGAAAATGAGAGTAAGAAGAAAGAATAAAAATGATTTGGCATATTTGAAAGGAAGCAAATTGCACTTCTGGAAGTAAAAAGTATCAACACTGAAATAAAAACTCAACTGATTTTTTTTCTGAAAAACTAGTTAAACACAGCAAAAAGAGTTTGAGCCATCTTCAGAAAGTTAGTGGAAAATGCATATCATGGAAAAACTGCCTAGCCTTGAATTTTTCTGCACAGAAATAAATTTATCCTTGAATTCCATTTTCCCAAGAACTTTTTGAAATACCTTCACACTCTATAGAGAAGTTTGAAGAAAATACTTCCAATGAAGAACAGGGAGGTGGAAAATGGAGTAGTTGAGAAACACCAAAGGAAAAAAAAAAGAGGCTAAGGGAGGTATACATCTATAAGTATTTATATATAAGTGTGAATATATATGTACATGTATATAAAAATAGGACATGACCCCACAGATACAGGAAGTATAATGCTGAGACATAGTACACACCTAAGTGAAGAACCTCAAAAATAAGAGAAAATCTGAATTGTAGGAGGAAAGAAAATCAGGTGGCCTAGAACATACAATGTAGCACCATTAGACTAAGAGTAGAGATCTTAAATGCAATAATAGTTTCCAGAGAACAGTGCCAGAATAGCTAAAGTACTAGGAAAGGAATAACTTTCAACCCTAACTTATAATCCCACAAAATTATTTTTTATCACAAAACATGAAATAAAAACATTTTCCCTTGGGGGGGAAGCATGCCATATGGGCATCGGTTCAAGTCCCAGCTGCTGCACTTCCCATTCAGCTTCATGCTGATGCTCCTGAAAGTAATGGAAGACGGCCCAAGTACCTGGGCCCCTGCACCCAAGTGGGAGACCCAGATGAAGCACCTTGCTTTGGCCTGGCTCTGCGTTGGCCAATGTGGCCACCTGGAATCTCTCTCTCTCTCTCTTTCTCTCCTCTCATTCTATGTAACTCTGACTTTTGATACAAATAATAAATCTTGAAAAAAAATCAAATTTTTCCTAAACAAAAACTTAGAAAATATATCACCAAGAGAGATTCATTAAGAGAATCTATGCAATTAAATAAGAAAAAAAATCACAGAAAACTCTGCTATAGGAAAAGGGAAGTTGAGCAAATAAATTGGTAACCCCAGAAGTAAAGGATCAAAGAGTTCATGGAAAATGAAGTTAAAAGATAAGTTTATTTTGATGCAAAATATCTGAAATCCATGTGTAGTTTTTATTTTTTATTTATTTTATTTTTTATACTTTATTTTATTTATTTATTTTTTTAATATGGAGAGAACAGATTTCATGAATTTCAATGGTTCTAAGAGTACAATGAAACTTTCCTCTCTCCCTCCCTCCTCTTTCCTTTGTTCTTTTTAATTTTTTGAACTAATTTTTTGAACATTTTCCATGAACTTTGAAGACATCTCACTTACAAAAATCACTGTAGCAATTATAACTAATAATATGGTTGACTGTCACTGTTGTGGGTGGTTACATTCTGTAAGTCATCACACACAAGTTAAGCAGTGAGCACGGCGCCTGTGAGCTGCTGACCACAATATTTTCATCAGCTTATCAATATATCTTTTTACATGCGTTTGTCTTAAACATTCTTTATAATACGTGTTTCTTATGAATACACACACATTTATTTCTCATGAAGTAATCTTCTGATTATGGCTTTCTGTGTAATGTATTCTATGGCAGCTGGCTTGTACTACATTCACTCTCCCACTCAGTGCACGTACACATGTATGCAGTGCTGTCACACAGTAAAAACACGCAGTGGCACATACTGTACAGTCCTATACAGGAAATACACACGGCACTGTGAATGTGCACTGTACCAAAAAAAATACACTCTTCATGCAAACAATGTTCGGCTTCGGGAATGAAGGAATTGAGGAACCATACCCAGAATACCTTGATGCCATGCACTGTTTTGGTCTAATGTATACCAATCCCTGACCTTTGAAATATTAAAAACTGGGACTTTGGGTCCAGTTGCCTTTTTTTTTTTTTTTTGACAGGCAGAGAGGACAGTGAGAGAGAGAGACAGAGAGAAAGGTTTTCCTTTTGCCGTTGGTTCACCCTCCAATGGCCGCCGCGGCCAGCACTCTGTGGCCAGCTAACCGCGCTGATCCAAAGGCAGGAGCCAGGTGCTTCTCCTGGTCTCCCATGTGGGTGCAGGGCCCAAGGACTTGGGCCATCCTCCACTGCACTCCCTGGCCACAGCAGAGAGCTGGCCTGGAAGAGGGGCAACTGGGAAAGAATCCGGCGCCCCGACTGGGACTAAAACCCAGTGTGCCAGCGCCGCAAGGCGGAGGATTAACCTGTTGAGCCACGGCACCAGCCCCAGTTGCTTTATACAGGTTGGTTTGCCAATGACCACAAAGTAGGCCAATGTCATTGGTATTACAAGTCTGCTCTTCCACATAACCCTACTTCTGTGGGACACTTAGTAGGTATTTAGAATGCTTCTACAGCCCACCGATCTCCACAACCTGCCTCACTTGGAAGTTTGACATCTTTACTGCTGAATCACCTGTTGAAATGTGCATCAGCTAACACTATCAAGAAGTGTTTAAAATGCTCCTGAGTGACTTGACTACAAATTTCAGCTTTCAGTTTCACAATAATGCTGTCCATACACTTTTTTCAATCAGTGATCATCTCATGAATCCATAAATTTAACTGCTTTTCCATCTTTTCCGTAGCCCCTTCACATACTACACATCTTCCTTTGCTACTTTTGGGAGTGGTGCCAAGCAAACAGCAGTGGATTTTCCTTTTCCATTTCTTGTATGTAGCATTGAAAGGCAGAGAGATAGAGAGAAAGTCAGAGACAAAGACAAAGGCAACAAACAGGAAGAGAGAGTTCCCAAAATGCCCATAATGGCTGCATCTGGACCAGGCTCCATCCAGGCGCTGGGAACCCAATTAAAGTCTCCGACTTGGTTGGCGGGGGTCCAATTACTTAAACCATCTCTGCTATCCCTTAAGTGTGCATTTGCAGTAAACTGGATTCAAGAGCAAAGCAGGGACTCAAACTTGGGCATTTCAATACAAGACATGGACAACTAACTGGCATCTTAATTGCTAGGCAGAATGGCCACCCTAAACTTATCACTTAATTCCATTTTCCACAATTCCAGTAATTCCACTTTTTGAAGCACCCTAACTTCACACATCCTGCCAGTGAAAAGACATTTTCAAGACAGACAACAGACATCATATAACTATATGTTATCTTCAATACATAAAACTTAGTATCAACAGATATAGGAAGTTTGAAAGTAGAAAGATAGAAAAAAATATCACTGTGTTTCTAAATCTGTATATATGAAATTTGTTTACCTTAAATAAAATCTTTTAAAAAGTCATGAAAAAAAAAGAAAAAAACCCTCAGGGTAACACTAACAATATACTTACAGAGATAATGATAAAACAATTCAGCAGGAGAATGCAACAATTCTAAATGCATAAGCACTCCCAAAGTTTTATAAAGAAAAAAAAAACAAGTGTTTAGTCAAAATGAAAAGTGAATAAATCTAACAGCACAAAACAGTATTTCAAGACAATTTTCTCTGGTACTGATAGATAAAAGTAACAAAAAGTAGCAATAATATGGCATGGAGTAATAAGCAGATCCCGTGAACCAAATAATTTTGAAACAAAACATTTTTCTCAAGTACACAACTGTAAAAATTGAACATTTTAGGTGCCATAAACCAAGGTGAAACAAATATCAAAGGATCTATAAAATATACTTTATACAATTATAATGTAATCAGTCAAACAGATTTAAAACACCATGTATCTGCAAACATAAAAACAGCTTAAACCAATTAAGAGATGAATATATCAGAGTAAAATCAAAATGAATGTTAATCTGGGATAGTCTCAAGATTTTCTGCAAAGTTCAGAAAATCAACAAGAATATATACATGATGCCCCAAACCAGTGAAATAAAAGAGAACACTGTGTGAAACACACACACAAAAATGTAAAACATAAAAAGATAGGTAAAGAATTCCGAATAGTGATTCCCTCTGTGTGGAAGACAGGAGTAAGGAGAAACAAAGTTGTCACTGCTATTGTTTTTTTCACAATAGCTAACAACCTCAAAAATATCCTGTAGTTAGGTTTCATTTACAACTTAAATAATCACTATGTATCTGTTCATGGATGTATTAAATAATAAATAACATTGCAAATAGGTTAAATATAAAAATAAATATTGTTTTCCAGCAGTAATAATTAGGCTGAGGAAATATATAGGCTGAGGAAATATATTTTGGAAATGTGTGTGTGTGTGTGGAGAGAGAGAGAGAGAGAGAAAGAGAGAGAGAGGAATTTTCAGAGAAGCCACAGAATTGAAAACTGTGAAATGTTCCAAAGAATGTGGTATTCTAGATGGTTCTGGAAGACAGAATTTCCTTCCTCCCCTTCACCCAGAAATAAGCCCATCTGCTTCATGGTCCATGATGACAACCGATAGGAATTTTCCCATCCCATAAACACGGACAGGATTCTTCGCTACTGGAGTTCCTACCTGTTATATTCCAAGTTGTGCAGTGGCTGTTGTCAGGCTGTTGCCTAATGGACTTGTTCTGGGCAATCCTGATTCTTTCTTTCCTGTCTATTGGTCACTTCATGGGAGTCACTGGCCCCAACATGGGATCTCTCTTTCATCCTCATGTTTTTTGAGCTCTCCTTTTGTTGTCCTCCACGTGTTTTCTTGAACAATGCTGAAATGTTCTCTTATTTTCATATCTGGATTTAATGCAAGTGTTTTGCGGCTCATAGCAAAGCCTCTGGAACAGTGCTTCACCATCTGCCTGGGCCTTTCAGGGATCACTTTGTGTGGACATGCACAGGTGTACCTCAAAAGTTCATGAAAACAGAAGCAAAACATGTTAATTTTCATGCAAAAACTTCTTGAAATCTATGCATATGAGGAGTCATCATAAAGTTCTTGGAAGGCCAGAACTGGGACATAGTGGGCTAAGTCTCCACCCGAGGTGCTGGAGTCCCATATGGGTATCGATTCATGTCTCGGCTGCTCCTCTTCCAACCCAGCTCTCTGCTGTTGGCCTGGGAAAGCAGCAGAAGATGACTCAAGTCCTTGGGCCCCTGCACCCACGTGGGAGACCTGGAAGAAGCTCCTGGCTCCTGGTTTCAGATTGGTTCAGTCCAGCCTTTGTGGCCATCTGGAGAGTGAACGAGCAGATGGAAGACCATTCTCTCTGTTTCTCCCTCTCTCTGTGTGTAACTCCACCTCTCAAACAAATAATATAATAAAATATTTTTTAAAAAAGTTCTTGGAAATGCATATTATGAAAAAAATGTGTGGATTTTAAAACTTTTTGCATCAAAATAAACATCTTTTAATTCTACTTTTCCACAAACTCTTTTAGTACCATTGTATGAAAGCCACATCGTAACTGTCAGGTGATTCACGAGTGGAAAATATTCAAGACAGAGTTCATCAGAGCTCAAAACTACCTCAAATGCTGATTAATGCCTCTTAGCTACTACTTGGATTTGACCAGAGCATTTGATCCAAATGACTCCTGCAGTACTTTACTCAGTTAATGTGACATGAAAAGAAAGGAGAACTAGCTGGCACCGCGGCTCACTAGGCTAATCCTCCACCTGTGGTGCCGGCACCCCGGGTTCTAGTCCCGGTTGAGGCACCAGATTCTGTCCCTGTTGCTCCTCTTCCAGTCCAACTCTCTGCTGTGGCCTGGGAGTGCAGGGGAGGATGGCCCAAGTGCTTGGGCCCTGCACCCCATGGGAGACCAGGAGAAGCACCTGGATCCTGGCTTCGAATTGGTGTTGCTCTAGCTGTATCTGCCATTTGGGGGTGAACCAATGGAAGGAAGACCTTTCTCTCTGTCTCTCTCTCTCTCACTGTCTAACTCTTCCTGTCAAAAAAAGAAAAAAAGAAAAGAAAAGAAAGGAGAACTGATTCGGATAAAGTACGAGCACGCATGCACATATTCTATGACAATTACAATTGAATATTTAACACTCACACATAAAACAGTGCACAAAGTCCACAGGGTATTCCTTCTCTATTCTGTGTGACAAAACTCCTACAAATGCAGTGACTTAAAGCAGCACACATGTTTTTAACCTCACAGTTCCTTGGCTCACCTGGGATCTCTGCTCAGGGTCCAATCCAAGAAGGTTGTCAAAATGTTGGCCAGGTGAAGTGCAGAGTTATCTGCATCCCAGTGCATGGACTTAGCAGGCATCCCAAGTGGCAGCTTAACCAACTGTGGCACAACACCTGTCCCTATCATGCTAATGTTCATCTGGACCCTGTGGCAGCCTCTAAACCTGAGTGAAGCAGCCGCACATCTGTCCAGTGACCCCAAAACCTCACCTGGAGACTTCTTGGGCCACTTCCTTTGTGATCTTTAATCTCCCAGAGCAAAACCTGAGACATTCATCACAGTGTCTTGGAAAAGCTTGTCGCTTTCCTGTACCGCATTCTGTCCTGTCCTGGCTTTCACTTTCAGTAACTCTTAGACACTGACTAGCGTGACAATCCCAAATCACTCATTGATTCTGTAAGGTGCTGAACAGGAATGGTTCCAATTGGGTGCATCACCTGTGGGCAACTCAGCCTTGCCAGGCACCAAGGGGAACCTTGGTGAATGAGTGAGCCCTGGATGGGCTGCAGATGTCATGTGGTTCCCTCCCTTTCCCAAGTCACCCCACACCAAGACAAAGCAGGTGTTTCCCAGGAGTGACTATGCAGTGTAGAAGCAGCCACTGCTATTTGCCTTGCTCCCTGGAACTGATCGGAGGTTGAAGACAGAACCGTCTGACTTCACCGATTTTGTGAGTGGATGCAAAGAGTCTGTATCCTTGGGAGGTCACCAAATAATCAGCCTCAGCAGAGACTGCTCATGGGAAAGCTTCTTTACTTGTGACCAGTAAAGGGACAGCGGGAAGGCAGACTGCCCTAAGGAAACAGCCTTGCTGAGCAGCAGTTTGCCAGGGCTTTGAAAGCAAGGTGCAGGGGGAGCATCCAGGATGTTAAAAGGGCCCTTCCTGCTCAAGAAACAGACGTCACTGGGAATGGCAAGTTCAAAAATATGCCTCAAAGTGTGTACTTGAAGCTTTAGTACCTTTGAGCACAATGTTGCAAGCTGAGCTCTCCTGGGACATCTGAAGAGGCTAGCCAAAGCAAGACCAGCTCAGATTCTCTGTCCAGAGTCCTCAGCCCCTCTTCTGCCTCAATCCCACACTCTTGATTACAGAATGAGAGTCCCCCACTGAGCAGTCTAAGACAGAATTTCGTATAACATGATGTCGTCACAGGAGGTACCCCAGTAGCATTGTTATGGAACACAAACCAAGGGAGGAGTGGCAGGCAATTGTTTCTGCCATGTTCTGTCGTTGAGAAGGAAGTCACAGGTGCCACCTGCACTCCAGCAATGGGCTTATACGTGGCTCCTTGGGAGGTAGAAAACACTGAGAATCATCCTAGGGCCTGTCTGCTACACCACAGATATGCAGTAAATATTGCCTATTACCTAGCAGTTATACAACATGTTTTGGAATATTTTGGAGAAAATGACTACGTGTTGTTAGGTGTTTATGTGCTACCTTATTGAACACATAAGATGTGAAATTGTTATTATGTCTCCTTAAATCACTTTATTTTTCTCTTATCTTCTTTGGGGGAAAATGATTATGATTTTCACTTTATTTTCTGTACTCCTCATTAAAAGTTATAGTAAATGTATGTTCTGTCTTTTTAAAAATATAATCTTAAGCATATAACTGAAGGCAAGAATAGAATTTTAACTGTTATAGATGTAAAGAATTTTTAATAAAGAAAATCTAATAAATGCAAAATTCCAGATACATTGGTCTTCTATTATAGATCTGAAATTTTCATTTCCAAGAGGTAACCCCAAGGATTCAACCAGAAGTGAATTTAAATTTCCTTCATCCCTCTACAAGGGCCAAATCTCCATAATGGCTCTGCCCTGGATCTGATTCTATTGCTGAGAAAAGACCATCAGATGTGCCATTGGAATATGCCTCTCTTTTCTACAGAGTCTCAGGGGAGTGCTTTTTCCTTGTACCAAGCACGGCAGAAATGACATACTTACACTTCTGTCTCTGTGTCATTTTCATTAGTATAAGTTGGTCCCTCCTGGCAGAGTAATTACTTTGGGGATAAGATAAAAAGTGAAAATGCCATATGGATGTGGTTTTCGCATATGAGTGCATTTGATAAAATATCGATTATGGCTTAAATGTTGATTCCAGTGACTTTACAGGTGAAATGACTTGGTAAACTAGTCTGTCCAAAAGGCGGAGCTTCTCTGGGTCAGCAACTAACCCTGTGCCATCATTGTGAAACGACCCATCCTTGTCTTCAGTTAAAACACATTTCCTATTTATGGTAATCATTTTAAGTTTATCTTATATATTGAAAGGCAGACAGACAGAAATAGACAGACACATGGACGAAGAAATCTACAAAGACCTCCCATTTGCTGGTTCACTCCCAAAGCCCTGCATCCCCTGAGGCTGGGCCAGCCTGAAGTCAGGAGCCTGGCACTAAATCTCAGTTCCCACTGTGGGTGGTAGGAACCCAGCTACTAGAGCCATCAACTGCTGCCTCCCAGGGTGTGCATCAGCAGGAAGCTGGAATCAGGACCATGGCTGAGTTTTGGGTTAAGTCACTAGGAATGTGGGTGTCCCAATTAGTGTTGTTACAGCTGGAGGACAAAGTCAGTCCTTGTTCCACACCAAAGAGGAATTTCCATGCAGATGGAAAGAGTGAACAGGAGTGAAGGCTTTACTGAGAGCAGGGAGCCTCCTAACATAGCAGTCAGAAGGGAGCCTCCACGGGAGGACTTGCCCCTGCCGCTTGGAAATGCAATCTTTTTATCACACAAAAAGATGCTTGGGAAAAAAAAAAGGGTGCCATGTCCAATCAGTGGGGGCAGAAAGGATCATGAGTATACACACTTATGATTGGTCTTTATAGGTAGGGGTTAAAAGCCATTCTAGGGAACATTCAGGGAGACAGGGATAGAAATTGGTACCTATCAGCAAGTCAAGGATAACAACCAGTCAGGGAGCCAGGGTATTGTCCAATCAGCAAGTGGTCTCATTCCTTATCACTGGAGACAGGGAGCATCTCTGTGCTATCTCTAGCAAACACCCAGGTTTTTTGATAAATCTGTGTGTGGCTAGAGGCCATCCCAGGAGGGAACAAGAATAAATTTTCTTTTGAAAAATATGTATGAATTTCAAACTTTTTTGCACCAAAAAATAAATTTATCTTTCAATTACATTTTCTGTGAAATTTTTGAAGCATGTAGATCTCTATATATTCACAGTTTAAGATTATTTGTAAACTTGCAAATACTACTAAATCAATACAACACAACACAATCAAGAAAATGATTTTATAAGCCACATATGATATGGCCATTGACTCATACAATGGAAGTGTACACAATGTGGACAAAAGTATGAGTGGAGCATAAGGACAACAACAACAAAAGCCTCCCAAATAAAACTTAACAGTAATTAGCCTAATGTTAAAATAGCATACAACACTTTGCTTGCTATGAATTATAAGAGTTCTTTTTAACTTTAGTAATATTATATATATATATTATATAGAGATGACATTATATTAGCTCTTCCATTTGAATATGAATCTGTTATGATTTTTAACTAGGTGCTTTTTAAGAAGTGTTATTATTGGATTATATTATTTAAAGGAATATTTCCATTTTCCCATATTGGAGACCTATGAATTCAATCTTCCTCTGCACCCTTCTCCTACCTGTGAACTAATTAGTAATTACAGTCATCTCTCAGTGTCCATGAGAACACGACCCCATGGATACCAAATGCTGCAGATATTCAGATCCCGTAGAAAAAATGTTATAATATTTGCCTATCAAACATGCACATCTTACTGTATACATTTAAATCATCTCTTTCTTATAGTACAATGTAAGTGCTATAGTTGTTTATAGAATAATCACAATAAAAATGATATTTTCTGGGGCCAACGCTGTGGCATATGTAGTAGGTTAAGCCTCCACCTGCAGGGCTGGCATCCCATGTGGGCACTGATTCATTTAAACTACATTTTTAACTTTAGTAATATTACACTATAAATTTAGTAATATTATATTTTATGAATTACCACAGATCATGGAAACAAATGATGTTTATCTTTTTAAGACTGACTTATTTCACTAAGTATAATGGTTTCCAATTGTATCCATTTTGTTGCAAAACACAGGATTTTTTCTCTTGTTTGGTTGAACAGTATTTCATAGTGTATATATACCACATTTTCTTTATCCAGTTAGTGGTTGATGGACATCTGGGTTGATTCCATATCTTAACTGTTGTGGCTTGAGCTGCAATAAACATGGGAGTATAAATAACTCTTTCATGTGCCAATTTCATTTTGTTCAGGTAAGTTCCCAAGAGTGGGATGGCTGGGTCATACGGTAGATATATTTTTACTTGTTTATATTCCCACAAACAGTGGATCAGGGTAGCGTTTTCCCCACATTCTCTTCAGCATTTATTGTTTGTAGATTTCTGTATGAGAGTCAATCTAACTGTAGTGAGGTGAAACTTCATAATGGTTTTTATTTGCATGTCCCAAATAGCCAGGGACCCTTGGCATTTTCTGTGTTTGTTGTATATTGCCTTGATGGTGTTGAGAAATGTCCCTTCTATACCCAATTGGCTTAAGATTTTTATATGAAAGGATGTTGTATTTTATCAAATGATTTCTCTTCATGTATTGAGATAGTCGTAAGGTTTTTATCCTTCAGTTTACTGATTTATTGATTTGTAGATGTTGAACTATCCCTGCATATCAGGGATAAATCCCACTTGATCTGGGTGAATAATCTTTCTTATGTGTTGTTAAATTTGATTAGTTAATGTTTTGTTGAGGATTTTACATCTGTGTTCATCTGGGATATTGGTCTATAGTTCTGTTTATTTGTTATATCTTTTTCTGGTTTTGGAATTAAGGTGATGCTGCCATCATAGAAGGAGTTTGTGGGAATTCTCTCTCTTTGAATTGTTTCAAATATCTTGAAAAGAATTGAAATTAGTTCTTCATTAAATTAAAAGCCTAATCCTCTGCCTTGCAGCGCCGGCACACTGGGTTCTAGTCCCAGTCAGGACGCTGGATTCTGTCCCAGTTGCCCCTCTTCCAGGCCAGCTCTCTGCTGTGGCCAGGGAGTGCAGTGGAGGATGGCCCAAGTGCTTGGGCTCTGCACCCCATGGGAGACCAGGAGAAGCACCTGGCTCCTGCCTTTGGATAGGTGCGGTGCGCCGGCCGCGGCGACCATTGGAGGGTGAACCAATGGCAAAGGAAGACCTTTCTCTCTGTCTCTCTCTCTCACTGTCCACTCTGCCTGTCAAAAAAAAAAAAAAATTAAAAGCCTAGTAGAATTCAGTAGTAAAGCAATCCAGTCCTTTACTTTTCTTTTTTGGGAGAGTCTTTATTATTGATTCAATTTCTGTCTTGGTTGTTGGTCTGTTAGGTTTTCTATGCCGTTGTGCCTCAATTTTAGTAGATTTTATGTGTCCAAATAGCTATGCCTATTTTCTAGACTTTCCAATGTGTTGGCATATAGCTGTTTGTGGTATCCGTGATGATTCTTTTTATTTCTCTGGCATCTATTGTTTTCTCCTCTTTTTCATCTCTGATTTTATTGAGTTGGGTCTTTCTTGTTTTGGTTAGTTGGGCCAATGATGCATCAATTTTGTTCATTTTTTTTTTCAAGAAAACATTTCATTGATCTTTTGTAATTTTTGTTTCAATTTTCTTTATTTATTCTCTGATTTTAAATATTTCTTACCTCCTGCTAATTTGGAGTTTGGTTTGTTGTTATTTTTCTAGGTTGTTGGGATGCTTTGACAGCTCATTTATTTGATGATTTTCCATTTTCTTGTTGTAGGCACTAATTATTATAAACTTGCCTCTTAACATTGCTTTTGCTGTATCCCATAAGTCTTGATATATTGTATTATCATCTTCATTTGTTTCCAGGAATTTTTTGACCAAATCATTATTTATCAATGATAACCTTGAATGTAAATGGCCTAAATTCTCCAATTATAAGATACAGGCTGGCTAAATGGATTTTTAAAAAAGACCCATCTATCTGTTTTCTACAAGAAACACACGTCATCAACAAAGGTACATGCAGACTGAAAGTGAAAGCATGGAAAAAGATATTCCAGGCTCTTTCTTACTGAGATGCTTTACGATGTTTTCTATGCTAATTTTAATAACAACATGATTTTTTCTAAATATTTATTTATTGATTTGTAAGGCAGAGTAACAGAGGCAGAAGCAGAGAGAGAGAGAGGTCTTCCACCGGCTGGTTCACTCCCCAAATGGCATCAATGGCCAGGACTGGGCCAGGTCAAAGCCAGAAGCCAGGAGCTTCTTCTGGGTCTACCATACAGGTGCAGGAGCCTTAGCACTTGCACCATTTTCTACTTCTTTCCGAGGCCAAAGCAGAGAGCCACATCAGAAGTAGAGCAACCGGGACTTAAACAGGCACCAATAGGGGATGCTGACATTGCAGGCAGTGGCTTTACTTGCTATGCCACAGTGCCAGACCCCAGAATATATGATCAATAGTTAAGATGAAATGTATGCATCAAGAATGTTCAGCAGATAACAAATAACTTATTAATCTTATAAATACAACACCCAGTACAGAGAGGCATAATTTACTCAAGATCTCACAATCGGTGGTTGGAACATAAGCGTAAGTATACTGTATGCTCAGGTTGGCCTCCATATTATTGTTTGATATTTTAAAGTCTCTTCTAGTTTTAACTACGTAGATAATTCAAAATAGAAAATGGAATTTGAAAATAAGTTCATTTTGTTGTAAATTTTTTAAAAAAAATCCATGCACAGTTTTTCAACAAATACGTTTTCCATGAAATTTGTGAATACCATTTGTAGGCACAGATATGAAAGCATTATGTAACCAAATAAACTTATTTTTAAATTCCATTTCTGATTAACATTGTGAAACATCTTGTCATATGAAATATAGGAAGGCAATAAAAAGTGCAGGATAAAACAAATTAAAAGCAAAACTTTTCAAAAACAAATATTTTTGACAGCCTTTTATAATTCTTTACCACTTCTCATAATACTTATGGAAAAAGTAATGAAATCTAGTTTACCCCATGTCTGACAACCAGAAGACCTAAGTGGAACACTCCCTCACATGACTGAGTGTGGCAAGTTGCTAAGGCAGAACCATTCCTGCAAGACACTGGTCTCTTCTGCAGACTGACATGAGGACCCCCGGGGTCTCTTCTAGTCTCATCTTGACTTCCATAACAGTCTGTTGCCCCAAACCCTCCTTTTTTCAGGGTCAGGCTTCCATGTGGTTCCCTTGCCCATCCTATAGCAGCTTACTACCTATTTCCTTGCATACCATATTTTACTTACTAAAATAATTATACATTTAATGACATCTTGAGATCAGCTTTTCAGCTGACTCAGACTAACAGGATGACTAAGGAAGTCCAGGTTTCAAAACTCTTTCTTGTAATATCCCAACACCAACATTATTGAATGTTTAGTTGATTATAATGAACTGAGTATGGCTCACTTGCAATTTTTATCGCTATTTTCAATTAATAGTGTATATGTTTGAGAAAATGAAGTCCAATATGGATTATGTCAACAATTTGGTGGTTATGTGCTTTATTGTGGTGCTTCTTAGTTAAATAACTTTCCCTGTCATAAGTTGTCATTTCCAGTAAATATTATGATTTTTAACACCCAATCTCATGTAAGAAAGTTCCTCTCATGTAGTTTAATGTGTGGGCTTAGCATCTTAATTGAGAACATGGAAACTGTGATTGATAAAAGAAATGTCAATGTATCAGAAATAATTCATTGGGCTATCGACTGTTTCCCTCTGATCTTCACATTATACTGTGCAGATTCTGAAGCTCTTCTTCAAGAGAAATTAGAGCAGCATCAAGTTCAGGATTTACTATAGGAAGGTTTTTGTTGTAGCTCCATAGTGAAGGTCAATACTAGTGAACAAGGGACTAAGTGTTCACCTGTGGTAAATGCCTCTTTCAGTGGTGTAGTCTACTCCTCTCTCAGTCCCTGAAGATGTTTAAAATAGCTATAAAACAGACCTATATAAAGTAAATGGTAAATGGGAGTTGGACTGCAGAGTCTAATGTTGAGATGGAACCACACTTTCTCCTCTGAAACAATGTAATGGTAAATTTTGACACAAGGAAGACACTGCTGTTGACTTCCAAGTGAGAGAATGCATGCTCATCTGTTTCAAGGATTTTGCAGAGTCAGTTTTAAAACTGGGTAAATTCTGCTGTGTTGATGCAAATCCATAGGCAGTTCTGGCATCTTCCCCCACCTTCAAAACAGGGTCTGGCGCTGTGACCTAGAGGGTAAAGCTGCCACCTGCAGTGCCGGCATCCCATATGGGCGCCAGCTTGAGTCCCAGCTGCTTCACTGCCATCCAGCTCTCTGTTGTGGCCTGGGAGAGCAGAAGATGTCCAAGACCTTGGGCCCCTGCACCCACGTGGGAGACCCAGAAGAAGCTCCTGGTTCCTGGCTTCAGATTGGCGCAGCTCCAGCCATTGCGGCCATCTGGGAAGTGAACCAGTGAATGGAAGGCCTCTCTCTCTCTTTCGCCTCTCCCTCTCTCTATGTGTAACTCTGACTTTCAAATAAATAAATAAATGTTTTAAAAAAAACTCTTAGTAGTGAAGAGAGAAGATATTAAAGTACCAAAAAAGCTTAGAACTATACACAGACACATACAATTACAAAATCCCATCCAAAAGAACTGAATATTTTCTTCCATTTAATTTCTGATGCTTAAATCATCATCATCATCATCATCATCATCTACACAGGAAATGAACTTTATTTAACTCAAAACATTTGTCTTTTATTCTCTCAGGAAATTCTTATTAGGAAGCTGGTTCTCAGAAGTACACTTTTGCACAAACACCACACACACACACACACATACACACAAATGGTAAGTCAAAGAAGTAAGGAATTTTTCCTTCAATTTGTTAATATGGTTAAATATTCTTCAACCAGTTAACTGTTGCCAAAATTGCTAGATCTGAAACCCTAAGATGCTCAACATCAAAAGAATGAACTGAATTTTAGATGTTGTAAGCCAGTGTCCAATGCCCTGTCATTATTGCCACTTGAATAATATAATCCTTGAGCCCTGTAGAAGATTTAATAGGATTTGACTTGCTTTATTCTCTCTGCTCAATCCCACTGGGACTGTGTTTCAATCTGTCAAATTCTGTATTCTTTTCATGCAACATTCTTTTACTGCTTGTATCATGAATTTGACTCTTGTTCTCTAGGGATCTGAGTGAAACTGCCAGAAGTCATTTTGCCTGTCACCTTTAACAACCATCAGAAAGATGGTACTACATCTTTCTATGATGGGTTTGAGTTTGCACCTGACAAAGCACAGGTGCTGAAAAATACTCACTTTCAATTTACAAGCACTATATATTGACTGCAACCTTGAATCGTTTTGTTCCAAAAATTTGGATCATATTACAGTACACATTCCATATTCTCTTTCTGAAATATTCCGGAGATTTTTTTTCACTACTAGCCATTGATATGAAGAAGTTGATTAAATTAAATGAAGGCTTGTTGGGCGAAGCAAAATTCTTTTGTTGTTCTCACCACAAATTATTGTTCTTTTCCTTATTTTCATTTCAGTTCTTTTCCTTGTAATTCTGTAATCAGAACTGTGCAATATTTAAAATCCTTTAGTCAAAATGTATAATGTCTAAGTGTATTGGCTACTATTTATTAGGTGCTTATTATACATCAGGCATCTTTCTTACTGCTACATAAGGGTACTTCAAAAAATTTTATGGAAAATGGGATGAATGGGTAAGTTTACTTTGGTACAAGGATGTTGAAATTCATGCATATTTTTTTCATAGCACACAAATTCTGTGAACTTCTTATAGACCCTCCATATATGCAATGACTTTATCCTCACCATTACTCTCATGAAGAAAACATTAATTATTCTCAGTTAACGTATTCAAAAATAGTAACTGAGGGGCCAGTGTTATGGTGTAGCAGGGAAAGCCATCACTTGTGATGCTGGAATCCCATTTGGGCACTGGTTCATTAGCCAGCTGCCCTACTTCTCAGATAATGGCCTGGGAAAAGCAGCAGACGAGGGCCCAAGTGTTTGGCACCTGTCACTTAATTTGGAGATGAAGCTTCTGGCTCTTGGCTTCAGCCTGAGTCAGCACTAACTGCCGTGGCCATCTGGGGAGTGAACCAGTGGATGGACAGTCTCTCTCTCTCTCTCCGTGTGTGTGTGTGTCTCTTCCTCTCTCTATAACTCTGACTTTCAAAAAAAATGTATCTTTTTTTAAGAAAAGACAAATAGTTCAGAATTAAAAAGCTTCTTTAGAGTCCCCAAACTTCTTTAGACAGGAAGCAGTTTGGGAAAGGGACTCAGCTCTTACAAAAAAAAAAAAAAAAAAAAAAAGGAACAATCAAAAGAAAATTTCCCAAAAGCTTTACAAAAAAATAAAAAAGAAAATTTCCCATCTGCTAATATTGATGTCCTAATTTCCATTCCCACTTCACGTTTCCAGGATTCAAGCAGTGGAAAGAGATCTATTGGGGATCGATGCTTGGTATAATGGTTAAGATGCTGTGAGGAGTTAAATGTGTTAATAGGCAGTTAGGCAATATCAAAATTATTATCTGTTTGTGACAAATAGATAAGAATGATAAAAGTGTTAACTGTAACAGAAGCTGGGTTTGGGGTACGTGGGAACTCTTCATTCCACTTCACAATTTTTGTTTGTAAATTTAGAACTATTCTGGGGGACACACTGTGGCATAGTAGGTTAATCCTCCTCCTGCAGTGTCAGCATCCCATATAGACACTGGTTCGAGTCCTGGCTACTCCACTTCGGATCCAGCTCTCTGCTGTGGCCTGGGAAAGCAGAGAAGATGGCCCAACTCTTTGGGCACCTGCACCCATGTGGGAGATCCGGAAGAAGCTCCTGGCTCCTGGCTCCTGGGTTCAGTTCAGCTCAGCTCTGGCTGTTGCGATCATTTTGGGAGTGAACCAGCAGATAGAAGACCTCTCTCTCTCTTTTTCTCTCTCTCTCTTGGCTCTACCTCGCTCTGTAACTATCTTTCAAAAAATAAAATAAAATATTCTGAAGTAAAAAGCTTTAAAAATTAATAAAATAGTGAATATTACCAAAAATGTGCATTATCTATAAACTTTTTGAAGACCCTTCGTATGCATAGATTTATAAATTTTGCTCCAAAGTAAATTTATCTGTTAATTCCTTTTCCAAAGTTTTTGCCTATCTTATATATAGGATACTCATGTTTTGGTAAACGAATACTTACTTTTAATCTTACCTGTAGGAAAATCTTACAAAAAATAGTTTTAGTTTGTTAAGTTGTCCCTTACTTAAGATGTTAACTCATGGCCAGCACCATGGCTCAATAGGCTAATCTTCCACCTGCGGCGACGGCACACCGGGTTCTAGTCCCAACCGGGGAGCCAGATTCTGTCCAGGTTGCCCCTCTTCCAGGCCAGCTCTCTGCTGTGGCCCGGGAGTGCAGTGGAGGATGGCCCAGGTGCTTGGGCCCTGCATCCGCATGGGAGACCAGGAGAAGCACCTGGCTCCTGGCTTTGGATCAGTGCAGTGCACCAGCCACAGTACACCTGCTGCAGTGGCCACTGGAGGGTGAACCAACGGTAAAGGAAGACCTTTCTCTCTCTCTCTCTCTCACTGTCCACTCTGACTGTAAAAAAATTTAAAAAAGATGTTAACTCATATGGAAAAATGCCAAGTTTTCAAAAATAAGTTGTAAAAACTGTCCTTCTATGAAGTGAATACATGAGGTTGAGGCTGGGATGCAGCAAAAGGGGGCAGGCTTTATGAGAGGCCCCTGGGTTTTCCTTCTAGCATCCAGGACATAGGAAATCACTTCAAGCATGCTTTAAAATGTCAGGATAAGAGCAACCTGGAGGGAGGAAGAGCCCACACATCCCACCAATGGTTGACTGGTGCCTCTCATCTAGACACAATCCTCATTGCAATGGACAATCTGTCCACAACAGGCCACAGAGCAGATTTTGTTGCTTGTTGTCATTTTTTAAGCACAGTGAAAGAAAACTGGCCTGAAGCAGAAGAAAGAATGGAGTTATATCCCCAAGTCTTCTGCTAGCAAGTGCTATGATTTCAAGTAAGACACTGAATATTGCTGGGTCTTGGATACTCCACAGCAAACACAGAAGGATAAAAGTTAAATGCAATTAATAAGATAATGCATAAAAGTTATTAAAATTCTGAGGTATTATAATGAGGTCTTCAAGTATTTTACTGCTGTAGGAAACAATGAATAATATAAAACCAACTGAGAGAATCTTGAATTTTCCTAACAGAAAATTGCAGCAATATAAGTCAACATCAATATGCAATAATTTATGGTCATTTTCTTATAAATATCACCACTACTTATATGGCAGACATATTTTTGCTTGGACAAACACAAATTCAGGGCTACTGGGTGCCTCTCTGGTCAGAGAATGAGTCAAAATACATTTATATTTCAGCAATTAAAAAAATCACTGAAAATCCATTTTCTGTGCTGTTTGTGAATCTGCATTTTTTATTTTAAGTACTTCCCTAGTCCTTTCTTCAGTTGCCTATCTACTGCAGTTCCAGTGGGCATTCTCAAAGCTTGATGCAATGTTTTCCATTTGAAAACTGTCACTGACATAACACAGCATTGGTGCCATCTGCCTTAGGTGGCAAATTTGAACTAAACAGCTTTATTGAAGTCTCACCTAGCCCTGAACATAATATTTATTTTTTAAATCCAGGTGCACTGAAAAATGCCTATTTCTACAAGTTTATCAAATTATACAAATATGTTGAATTTATATTAAAACATGTCAGACAAAAACATAAATGCAATAAAAACTCATGCACTTATCTTGATATTTACTAAGATTAACAAAATGTATTGTCAGCCTAACAATTTTCTTGTTCTTTGCACACTGCTTTAGTGTGAATGAGAAACATGTGTGTATTGTTTCCAGGCATGCATGTGTCAACCGGCCAGGGGAGTCATCTTTTCTTATATGGAAGAAGTTGAAGGGTTGAGCGTTGTCCTTTCAATCTGATAACTACAGCAAAGGCTCTATACTGCCATCACCTGGAATAAACAGAATCAACAAAGGACAACTTATAGGAAGTATAGTATTTAAATTCCAAATTTGTGGGTTTGGTAATCATTTGTCAAGTGACCATAAGCAATGCATTGTCTTAGCCAATGGAATAGTGAAAGGTATCAAAAGAAAAAGAGAGAGACCATGAGAGAGAATATAGTCTTGGGTTATACGTATTTATGATCTCAAATACAAAATACACAAGCTACAATAAAGAAACTATAATTACATCTCATAATCCATGAACTGTAGAAGTTTCATTCCTCTTTCTCTGGAGTAGTTTAATAAAAATATTTTGCAATAATTCTGACTACAGAATGCAGATGGAAACAGCAAAAAGCAAGCAAACTATTCACATTATATCACAGAATTATTTTCAAATTTTGTTATTTGTATTGGTTTGACTTCATTTTTATTATATTTATTAGTTTGAGATAAAGGCAACATTTGACTGTTTATGCTGATTTTACAAAAGCATATAATACAAAAGACTCATATTTAAAAGGCACACAAAGTTATGATTTGTTGGGAAGAAACAGCACTGCTGCAGAAATAACAATTTGGAGCAAATTCTCAGTGTTGACCAATCATCATTTGTCCAGATAATATGCAGAATAGTCTCTTCCTTGATTTTGAACCTGAAAAGCCTTAATGTTTGGTAGATGATTAACACACAGTCGCAGACATCTGTAATGGAGTGATTGAGGGATGCCTACATAATTGGCAGATCACAACTTCTGGGTGTGTCTGTGAAATGCTCCCAGTGCTGAGAGGAAAGGAGTCACCTGCAAGGAGAGTAGGCATCTGGCTGAATGCAGCTGTGCCAGAGCAGGAAGCTGGGAGGAAGGACAACTCCTTTTCTGGCTCTTCCCTCTGGAACAGGCGTGTGTTTATGCTGTGACTGCCCTCTGGGGATCAGATAGCCCTGCTGGCCTTGGGACTGAGAACCGTGTCCTTGCAGCTGTCTGGGGGCTCTCAGGCTTCAGCCTGGGGTTGGGGCTGCATCACAATCACCCTCCCTGAGTTGGTGGGCTTCCAGCTTCTTGGACTGATTCCCACCACCAGATCCCCAGGCTGCAAGCTTACAGCTGACTACTGTGGAACTCTCCAGCCTTTCACAAACCAATCCAATAGGTCCACACATGAGGGGACTTCAAACTGCCCATGGGAAATTAAATGAAGAGATAGGAATTATGAATACAAAATTTCTCAATGTAACCTCCATCAAGTTCAAGACTTTTTTTTTTTTTAAATGGCGACACCCAAGAAGAAAGTCAACAAGCAAAAATACCTTGAGCATACGGTCAACTCTGCTTGAGACTGGTTCACTTTTGCTTTCTCACAGTCTCACAGGACCACTCCCATGTCTAGGTAACCATAGCTTTGGTTGTGCTTTGTTTGCAGGATTGTACTGGAAAAGCCAAGTTTCATCTCCTGCTACAGTTCTTTGAAGAAATTCTTCCAGATGTCTTGGTCCCACTTGAAAGTTTCCATGGAAATCTCTGTGCAGCTGATATGAGCCAACAGTTCTGACACCAGTCAAACAGAAAGTCTGCTCCACTTTACTTTTTCAGTCAGAACTTTATATGCTGAACCAGTTAAGAAATCTATGGCATTGGCCATTGTTTCTGTTGTTCCTCCTCCGTCCTCTTCAATGAAGTCATGGAAAATATTAATTTCTCCTCTCAGGTTGCTCTGTGGGCTGCATCCTCCATGTCATCCCATTCCTTTTTAAAATGAGTTTTCCATTTGTATGCCAACAGTTTATTCAGGACATTGTCGCCATCAGTTTTTCATAAAGCATCAGTAATTTCTCCATTCTTCCACCTATACTTCACCCCAGATTTTAAGTTTGTTCATGTTGCTCTGATAGGGGCTGTTTTCAAACTGATGTCTTACCCTTAGTCTCAAATTAGGTCCTATTCACATGCGTTATATAGAGTTAGTATGTGAGATTATTTTGATGCAATGATTTTTTTTCATAATATGTGTTTTCTTGAACTTTTTGACCACTCCTATACTCATGTGTGTGAGTATATATTCTTTTTTGCAATGATTATGTATGTTATTTTTAATTTTATTTAAGTTATACAAGTTTCATGCATTTTATATATACAGCCCTAGGAACATAGTGATACTTCCCTCCCCACCTTGCAACTCATGCTCCAACACTTCTTCCTCTTCCCTCTCCCATTCCCATTCTTAATTTTTGCAAAGATCTACTTTCAGTTTACTTAATGATTGTCAGGTTAACCCTATACTAAGGATTAAACAAATAGTGTGAAGGGTTCAACAAATAGTGTGAAGAAACAAGACCAAAACACTGTTTCTCAACAGAATACACAATGGCTGTAAACAATCACTGAATCTCAAAATGTCCACTTCATTTCAATACATTACATTTTAAGGAGATACTAGTTCCCTGGAGAATGCTGACTAATGCAATATCTACTATCCTTTTTAGTACATCATAAACTGCATAGTTTCTTAAATAACCTCAGAGACATAATATAGAAAACCATGGCAGTTGTCTTTTTCAGAATTTTATAATAACACTGAATTTTAAAATGTAGCCTCCTAACCTGAATCGAGTCCACAGCACAGAGCCATTGCAGGCATTTGGGGAGTGAAGAAGCAGATGGTTCTCTCTCTCTCTCTCTTCTCTCTCTCCCTCTCCCTCTCCTTTCTTCCCTATGTCCTCCCTCCCTCCCTCCCTCCCTCCCTCTTTTTTCTCTTTGTATGGCTCTGTATCTTTAAAACCTAAAGCCGCCGAGATGACTGTGATATTAGGCATATGGATCAAAATGCCTCATTATAGTTTATTTTTCCACATTTAATGTTACTCACTGAAGATCTATACCCCTCTTTCTGTTCTTAGAAGAATACTATAATGACAAATGACTTTAACTGGTTTTTAAAATACACAGAAAATAGTGGTTAAATTTTTAAAGTTTATATGATACAGAAAAACAAGTATCACATCATCTCACGCATATATGGAGTCCAGAAAATAACCTCTCACAGAGGTTAAAAGTGTAATGTTGGTTATGAGAGTTTCAGGAGGGGAGGGAGAAGGGATGGAGTAACGCTGATCTACAAACACTAAGTTAAGGCCAGATGGGATTTTGTCTGGGCCTCTATTATACAATAAGATGACTACTAATAATGCTAATGTGCATATATAACTTTGGAGACATTATATAATATATACATGCTTTGAAACATCACCTACAACTCCATAAATATGTATAATTTGTATACCTGATCAGATTTTTTAACAGTGTTTCTGGGTGGTACACGGGGTTCCAAGCCCAGCACTGTCCCAGCCACCACCAACATGGAGACCTCATACTCAGTCCCATATCTAGTGCTCGAGTGTCCCAGCCTGAAGCTGAAGGAGCCTCCCCAGGTACACATGCCTTTGGCCATGACGATGTACATGCTAGAGGTGGTGTCTACTTCCTCATTACCAGAGGAATAATTTATGATGTGATTGTTGAACCCCCAAGTATTGGCTCTATCACTGATGAGCACACTCAACAAAGGCCAATGACAGAGTTAGTAGATAATATATACTGGAAAGACTAGCACTCAGCTTCCGGGTTGTAATGAGAGGTTTAAGTTTCATAATCACAGATCAATCCAATGCACCAAGCATCCCAAAACTCAATAGATTCTTCTTCACTCATTGGATTTGTCTTCAAGCTATGGAGTTTTTTCATGGTTAGAGCACTCATGAGAATGAAACTGGCTGGTTATCTGATGGGAAAGAGAGCCTTTGAGAAGAAATCAATAGACACTGGATTTGCTCCAGTTTGAAAGATTGCACCAGGACTCTATAAATGATGTGGACAAGAATGATGAGTAGCAGTAAAAGAAGTATCAGGTGAAAGCACAAGAATACTAAAGCTTAGTCTAGAATTTCTCCTTGGTATCAGAGAAGCAAGTTCATCACAGTATTTTTCCACACTGGTCTATACTGATGCACCAATGATAGTAAGTGGAATTTACTTCTTAGTTTTTCATTTCTTAAAGAAAATATGCTCTACTCCAACAACTGTAATATTGAATGAGGGGATTATTCTTTAATAGCCCCCTTATCATTTTTTGAGATGACATTGCTGGTTTTCAGAAATTCATGTGAAATCAGGAAATAAGATCCCATAAACTGAGAATTCTAGAAAGCTGATCAACTTTCCTTACACTGCTTTGTCTTTAAACAGAACATGGAATAATATGTTATTTCAGATATGTATGCATGACTACTTCCTGAACAGAAAATAGAATGAAAGGATCAGAAATAAATAATTTTTCTAATTAAAAATTTTTTAGTTAAAAAATGAGAGAAAAGTTTGTGTGATATTTCAGAGGCAATATTTTCTAGTGGTGTAAAATCTGTAAGTACATTTTGTTACTAAAAATTACAATATGAGGCTTTCTGATTTTCAGAAAATTTGGAAATACATAATTTTAAACAAATGTTCATTTTGTAAGATAAATCTGAAAAAAATCCATGTCTTTAAATTTGTATTTCTATTTTTAAGGCCCAATATAAAAATTTTACTATAGTTTTAAGAAAACTAATTGGCCATATAATGAGTAACATACTGGAGTGCCATGAATACAGTATTTTTATTATGGTATTAAAAGTAAGAAGTAGGTATACGAAGAATAAAATTAAAGAAAATCACTGAACAGAAATAAGAGGATTTGCTATTCAGTTGGATGTAGGAATGAATCCAAAAGAGGAAGCTGAAATTGATGAAGTTAAGGTTTCTGCAATTTGGGGGTTAGCAGTTAATAGGAGTATTGATATTTTTAAGTAGATATAAAAGAAGCATAAAAATTATTGAGATACCACTAATAAATTACCCAGGTTAAAATAATCTGTGAGGCTTTAACAGTGAGGGTTGGAACTTATGATATTCAGCTAAAGGCATGGAGGAAGATGGTATCTGTAGACATGCCATGGTCCAAAACCTAGGAAGAGCCAGATTTTCCTAAGAGAACCAGGGGGAGAGAAAAGAGGGTGGATAGGAGGACTTACAAGAACTCCATGTACACAGTGAGCAGATGAGAGGGCCAGAAGGATCTTCACATGCGGGTGTTGAATCTGTGGCTTTTAAATAACTATGCAGGAGAAACCATATATGAAGAGGAGCTGGTAAGCTGAGTGGAGAAGATGAAAGGAGAACAAGACTAATCAGCAGGCACAGAATGTTAAGCTGCCACATGGCATACCTACATTCCCTACCAGAATGGCTGCCTACTCTATCTACTCTCATCCAGTTTCCTGCTGAGGTATCCTGGGAGGCAGCACAAGATCACTCAAATGCTTGGACTCTTGCCACACGTAGAGGAGACCCACATGGAGTTCTGGGGATCCTAGTTTGCTTGATCCAGCTCCTGCTATTGTGGACATTTGGGAAGTAAATCAGGCAATGGAAGATTCCTCTCTGCCTCTCTCTCTCTCTCTTTCTCTCTCTCTCTCTCTCTTTCTCTCTCTTTCTCTCTCTTTCACTTTTGGCTTGTTCTCCATTGCTCTAACTTTCAAGTAGATGAAAATAAATAAAGAAGCATTCAAAAAAAGTTAAGACAGACATATGGATCTAAGGACTAGGACTAGGAAAATATTTGCAACCTGGAATAAAGCAGTTTTGGAAGAATATTAGATTTACAAAGGAAGAGAAACTCAAAAATAACAATAGATGCAGAGAAAGCATTTGATAAAATATAACATCATTTCATGATTAAAACCATGAGCAAACTGGGTACAGAAGGAACATTCCTCAACACAATCAAGGCAATTTATGACAGACCCATGGCCAGTATCCTATTGAATGCGGAAAAGTTGGAAGCATTTCCACTAAGATCTGAAACCAGACAAGAATGTCCACTCTCACTATTGCTATTTAATATAGTCCTGGAAGCTTTAGCCAGAGCCATTAGGCAAGAAAAAGGAATCAAAGGGATACAAATTGGAAAGGAGGATATTGAACTGTCCCTATTTGCAGATGACATGATCCTATATATAGGGGATCAAAAAAAAAAAAAAAACTCCACTAAGAAACTGTTGGAACTCATAAAAGAATCTGGTAAAATGGTATGATATAAAATCAACACAGAAAAATCAACAGCCTTTGTATACACAATGTCATGGTTGAGAAAGAACTTTCTTTTTTTTTTGACAGGCAGAGTGGACAGTAAGAGAGAGACAGAGAGAAAGGTCTTCCTTTGCCATTGGTTCACCCTCCAATGGCCGCCGCAGCCGGCGTGCTGTGGCCAGCGCACCATGCTGATCCGATGGTAGGAGCCAGGTACTTATCCTGGTCTCCCATGGGTGCAGGGCCCAAGGACTTGGGCCATCCTCCACTGCACTCCCGGGCCATAGCAGAGAGCTGGCCTGGAAGAGGGGCAACCGGGACAGAATCTGGTGCCCCGACCAGGACTAGAACCCGGTGTGCAGGTACCGCAAGGCGGAGGATTAGCCTAGTGAGCCACAGTGCCAGCCAAGAAAGAACTTTCAAGACCAGTCTCATACTCAGTAGATCCAAAAAGAATTAAACACCTTGGAATAAATTTAACCAAGGATGTCAAAGATCTCTATGATGAAAATTGCAAAATTCTAAAGAAAGACATAGAAGAGAACATTAAAAATGGAAAAATCTTTCATGTTCATGTATCATAAGAATCAGCATCATCAAAATACCCATACTATCAAAGGAACTTACAGATTCAATGCGATCTCAATCGAAATTTTTCTCAGATATAGAATGAAATTCTTCTCAGATATAGAAAAAATGATGTTAAAATTCATATGGAAGCACAGGAGATCCCAAATAGTTAAAGCAATCTTATACAACAAAAGCAAAGATGGAAGCATCACAATACCTGATTTCAAGACATATTACAGGGAAGTTATAATAAAAAAAGCCTGATACTGGCACAAAAACAGAAGTGTAGACCAATAGAACAGAATAGAAACTCCAGAAATCAATTCATGCATCTACAACCAACTTATCTTTGGCAAAGAAGCTAAAAGCAATCACTGGCACAAGGACTGTTTCTTTAACAAATGGCACTGGGGAAATGGATCTCTACATGCAGAAGTATGAAAGTAGATGACTAACTTATACCTTACAAAAATATCCACTCAAAATGAATGAAAGACCTAAATCCACAACCTGATACCCTCAAATTACTAGAGAACATTGGGGAAACCCTGCAAGATGTTGGCCTAGGCAAAAACTTCCTGGAAAAGATCCAGGAGCAGAAGGACTCAAAGTCAAAATTGACAAATGGGATTACATAAAGCTGAGAAGCTTCTTTACTAAAAAAGAAACACTCAGCAAAGTGAAGGGGCCACCAAGAGCATGGGAGAAAATATTGGCAAACTACATAACTGATAAAGGCTTACCATCCAGCATCTATAAAGAGCTCAAGGAATTCAACAACAAAACTAACAACCTGATTAAGTAATGGGCAAAGGACTTGAACAGGCATTTTTCAAGAGAGGAAATTCAAATGTCCAAAGACACTTCAAAAATGCTCAGGCTCACTAGCCATCAGGGAAATGCAAATCAAAACCACAGTGAGGTTTCACTTCACTATGATTAGAATGCCTCACATACAGAAATCAACAAATGACAAATACTGACAAGGATATAGGGAAAAAAGTACCCTGGTCCACTGTTGGGGGAATGTAAACTGATGCAGCCACTGTGGAAGACAGTATGGAGATACCTCAAAAATCTAAATATACACCTACCATATGATCCAGCCACCCCACTCCTGAGAATTTACCCAAACCAAAAGAAATAAGCATATTAAAGAGTTATTTGTATCCCATGTTCACTGCAGCACAATTCACAATAGCAGATATGGAACCAACACAGATGCACATCAACTACTGACTAGATATAGAAATTATAGTATATATACACTATGGAGTACTACTCAGCTGTTAAAAAAACGAAATCCTGTCATTTGCAACAAGATGGATACAACTAGAAACCATTAAACTTAGTGAAATAAGCCAATCCCAGAAAGACAGAAATCATGTTTTTGCTGATCTGAGCTAACTAAAAGAGTGCCTGAAACATAACACATTAGAGTGAAATAGACATTTCTAGATTTGATGATCATTTACAGTTCTTGTCGCTTCCATTTAGAAACAGTTTTTTGTTTGGTTGGTTGGTTGTTTTCTTTTTTTCTTCAGAATATTTGCTGAACTCTTTTACTAAGTGTATGGTTACTAAGCTATATGATTGCTAAGTAAACAGAAAATAGATCTTTGTAAAAATTAAGAATGGGAATATGACAGGGAGGATGAGGAGGGGATGGATTATGGGTTGGAGGGGACAGAAGTGTCACTATGTTCCTAAGTCTGCATATATGAAATACATGAAATTTGTATAACTTAAGTAAAGTTTAAAAAAAGAAGTACACATTGGCCGGTGCTGTGGCTCAATGGGCTAATCCTCCACCTTGCGGTGCCAGCACACTGGGTTTTAGTCCCAGTCGGGGTGCCATATTCTATCCTGGTTGCCCCTCTTCCAGGCCAGCTCTCTGCTATGGTCCAGGAGTGCAGTGGAGGATGGCCCAAGTGCTTGGTCCCTGCACCCACACGGGAGACCGGGAAGAGCACCTGGCTCCTGGCTTCAGATCAGCGCGATGCGCCAGCCATAGCGCATCGGCCGTGGCGGCCATTGGAGGGTGAACCGACGGCAAAAGGAAAACCTTTCTCTCTGTCTCTCTCTCTCTCACTATCCACTCTGCCTGTCAAAAATAAAAAAAGAAGTACACATAAAACAAATGTCACCACCAAATTCATTGACAGAGCAAGTAGAATTATTATCCAATCAATAAAATGAAAGGTCTTAGTTCTTATCTATCAGTCCCAATCTTGAATGTAAATGGGTTAAATTCACCAACCAAAAGACTTCGTTTGGCTGAATGGATAAAAAACCAGGACCCCACTATATGCTGCCTACTAGAAGTTCACAAAAATGCACACAGACTGAAAGTGAAGAGTTGGAAAAAGATATACCAGGCAAACAGAAACCAAAAGCAAGCTGGTATAGCCATCCTGATATCAGATAAAACAGAGTTTAAATCAAAAATTGTAAAAAGAAATAAAGGACATTATATTTTGATAAAAGGTTCAATTCAGAAAGAAGACATGCAGTTATAAATATATATATATATATATGCATCTAACAGAAGACCACCTAGATATATACAACAAATACTATTAGACCTAAAGAGAGAGATAGAGTCCAATAAAATAATAGTGCATCAGTTCAATATCCCATTCTCATCAAGTGACAGGTGTTCCAGACAAGTAGTCATTAAAAACATATCAGTTAAAACATACTTTTGAGCAAATGGACCCAACAGACAATTACAGGACACTTCATCCAACAGCTACAGAATACACATTCTTCTCCTGAGCACATGGAACATTTTCTAGGATACACGACAAATTAGGCCACAAATCAAGTCTCAGCACATTTAAAAAGACTGAAATACCATGTAGATTCTCAAACTATAAAGGAATAAAACTAGAAATTAACAATAAGAAGAACAATAACACACTCATAAACACTTGGAAATTAAACAATATTCTACTGTGTGATCAATGGGTCACTGAAAAAATTAAAAAGGAAATAAAAACTTTCTTGAAATAAATGAATGAAAGTACAACATATCAAAACTTGTGGGATACAGAAAAAGCAATATTAAGAGGGATGTGTATAGCATTAAGTGCTTACATTTTAAAAAAAGAGATGCCTCAAAGTAAATACCCAATGATGCATCTTGAAAACTTAGAAAAACAAGAACAAACCAAACCCAGAATCAGGAGGAGGTGAGAAATAGTAAGTCTCAGAGCAGAAATAAATGAAATTGAAGCTAATAAAAAGAATACAAAAGATCAACAAAAGTTGTGTTCTTTTGATAAAATAAATTAACTGCTGGCCTCACAAAGAAAAAAAGAGAGAGAACTCAAATAAATGAATTTAGAGATGAAAAAGATGAAATTACAACCTAAACCACTGAAATACAAAGAATCATAAGAAATTACTATGAAGAACTATATGCTAATAAACCAGAAAACCTTGAAGAAATGGATAAATTCCTGGATTCATATAACCTGCCAAGATTAAATCAAGAAATATAGACAATCTAACCAGACCCATAATGAGCAATGAGATTGAAGCAGTAATCAAAAGTCTTCCATTAAAGAAAATCCAGGACCTGATGGCTTCACTACTGAAACCTAAAAAACATGCAAAGAGGAAGTAACTCCAATACTCTCCAAGCTATTCCAAAATATTGAACTGGATGGAACTCTACTAACCTCTTTTTACAAAGCCAGCATCACTTTGATACCAAAACCAATAAGACATGAGCAGAAAACACATATCTATATCCTTAATGAACATAGGTGCAAAGATTCTCAACAAAATACTAGCAAATGGAATCCAAAACAACTTCGAAAAGATCACACACCACTATCAAGTGGTATTTACCCCAGAAATGCAAGGGTGGTTCAACATTCACAAATCAATAAACATCGTACA
This sequence comes from Oryctolagus cuniculus, assembly GCF_051225735.1. Lineage (NCBI taxonomy): Eukaryota > Metazoa > Chordata > Mammalia > Lagomorpha > Leporidae > Oryctolagus > Oryctolagus cuniculus. The sequence continues at coordinate 14,400,341 of NC_142874.1, read as the reverse complement.
TCACATCAATGGAACGAAGAACAAAAACCACATGGTCATGGTCATCTCAATACATGCAGAGAAATCATTTGATAAGATTCAACACTCCTTGAAGAGAAAAGCCCTCCACAAATTAGTAAAGAAGGAACATGCCTCAAAATTATAAAGGCTGTATATCACTAACAAACAGCCAATATCACACTGAAAGCATTTCCCTCAGATTTGGAGCAAGTAAAATGAACTCTTCCCCCAGGACAGAAAATTAGGGTTTCTGCTGTGTCCTGGTTTGCTTTCCATATTGAAACTCAAAAAAATTGAGAAAGTAATCTGGTTAGATAGAGTGAGGGGTAGATTTTTGAAACTTTGCTTTTAGACCTGTAATTGAGCATTCAAATCATACAGGATTCTCTGATACCACGTATCTAGTAGGAGGAGTCTTCAAAAAGTTCATTGGAAATGCACATTATGAAAAAAATTGTGCATGGACTTTCAAGTTTTTGCACCAAAATAAATTTATTTTTAACTCCATTTCCAAAGCAATTTCAAGCCTGCTAGTATTTATCATCCATTTGACATTGTTATTTAAAAAAAAGAAAATAAGAATTTCTAATTTATTGACACATGAACCTTATTAGAAAATTCAGGGCTGTCAAAGAATATAATTTCTCTAATATCAGATTATTTTGGTTTAGAAATGCACATCAAAGCAGCAAAAGAGTGATCACAAAAAAGACTAGTATAGACTGCCAACAGTGACACCCATATCTTGAAAACTTCACAACAAAATCCTTCATTGATATTTTTACTAATTTTGGAAGAGTTAATGCATGTCTAAAATTAATTGTTTCTGCTATTACTATGCACCATAAACTTACTCAAGAAATCATAAATATCAAAAACAAATCTTAGGGATGAATCATTATTGTTTGATTATTGAAAACCAATTTCTAGGTTGATTATCTGATAATTTTAAAAGCATGAGAAAAGACAGTTTTGGTTATGAAGCAATCTGACAGACGCAAGGTCTAGCTTCCGACCCGCAAACAAATATTTAGCCCATCCACGATTTCCCTCCCACAGCAGCTTCCAGGGTGTAGTTTTAAATCAGCAGATAGAGAGCTGCATGAGAGAGAATGAGGAGGTCACTGGTTTCCAGGGGCAGACCTCATGGGAAATAAACACAGCCGAGAAGAGAATCCCACATGGGACAACAGGGATTTTAGGCTGGCTGGGGCATCTACTGAGTCATTTCTTTCAATTCAATTAAGGCTCTTAAAAATAAATTCTGCATTTGTGTTCAATAAAGCACACGTAAAAATTATATATTTAATCCTTTGAGAACTCTTGGCAGTAGAAAATATAAAACTTTCTTTTCTGGGTAAGATGGAGATGAAATTTTGTACCACCTATATTGCAAAACTATGAACAACTATCAGCAAGACACTGGTGGAAAGCATTTTTGAAATGTTTATTATCATCTGAGTGATTTGATATATACTTTTCAAGGTAATGATTCTTACCATGTAAATTACTGAAGGTTTCCATTGTAAATTCACATAAATTATCTTCTTTGAAACTTGCCAGATTTACGAATTAAAGGTAAATAAATTGTTATAGGATCTCAGATATTCTGAAGTATCTCATAAGCACAAAGATTTCTTAATCCTGGGCAATTAAGTTATCAGATGATATTTCCAGAGACTGGTTTCACATAACCAAAGGGAAGAAACCTACTCTAATCTTCTACCTTTATGCAATACACTAAATATGAACTAAAAAGTTTAGATCAAATATTCACTTTAGGGCTTGAATTACTTAATGTAATAAACTGAGTGGTAATCCAAAAATAAAATCTTCTTCCCATGTAAGTAGCTACAACACTGTAGGTTGCTTTCTGTGAAAAAAGAACCCTTCTGCGCCTTATGAGGAATATAGAAATTAGCAGGACCTTGTAAGCTGCCCAGTATGTTCAAGCAGAGGTGTCAGAAACTCAAGCTTACATTACAGAAGACAGAAACACTCTGGTTAGCAGCATTAACTCCAGAAACAAACTGGCTTCCAATGAGTGTTCCTTTAATTTAATTAATAGATTTTTAGAATGGGAAGCAATATGTGCAACACTTACTGGCTAATACTTAGACACCCAGTAAATATATATAATTTGATATAAAATTTGAGTCATTATCTCACCTGAAAAATCATATGTCTGCCACTTCTAGCCAATAGATTTCTTTTTTCTGATATTTTGCACAGAACCAAAGAGTTCAATTTCCTCTTATTTGCTTCTCATTTATCTTTCTTTTACACTCTTGATCCTTGAGAGATGAGGAAAGATAATGAAAGTGAGATGAGTGACCTAGTGTTTTAGCATAGTGTGCAGAATGGTATGAGAAGGCAACAGAAATGAAATGAGTTTAACCTTAAAGTGATGAAAATGGTCCTGGAATGTAGAGAGGACTCTGTCTTGCACCCTATCATCAAATCCTGGAAATGTTAGAAGTCTACAGTTTGTGGGGTCAGAGGGAAGCTCAGGAGATCTGAGTGAATAAATTGTTACTTATGAACAACATAAAGAGAGTTATTTGAGGAAGAGATTTTCCATTCTGTCTGCAAACTATATTTTAGAAGTACAGAGGCAGATTCTATCTTGTGTTATCAAGTCTTTTTTTTCTATTAACTCCATTATTTGATTGACATTTTGCTTGTTCACCAAAATAAGTACAGAAATTGTCAGCCAGAATGTTACATATAGAGATTCCATGGAAGCCATGCAAACATTATTATTATTACTATTTTATTATTATTGTTATTTAGCCTGGCTCCTATGGATAATCAATAAAGGTGTTTTATCTCATCTGGACAGGAATCATTTACCAGCATGAAAGATCAAAGACATCCATTGTGTTCCGGCAAGGGGCAGAGGAGCATCGAACACCTCATCCACACACTGGGAGCTAGTCATTTTTGGTTTCCACTTGCATAGTATACCTTTTTCCAGCCCCTCAGTTTCAGTTTGTGTGCATCTTTACCTGTTAAGTAACTTTCTTGTATACAGTTTAGTCTTGCATACAGTTGGCTCTCACTATTTTATTCATTAGGTCAACCTATAGCTTTTGACTGGGGAATTTAATCCATTCACATTCAAGATTGATAATAATAGATTTGAAATAAGTCTTGTCATTTTACTGGTAGCATACTGGTTATTTTATGTATTACATATTTCTTTTTGCCTCTTATCATCTTTGTGTTTCCATAGCTTTTCATCACAGTAAGCTTGGATCCTCTTTCTCTTTTGTGTGTCTGCTGTGTTAGTGAATTTTGTACTGTCATGTGGTTTCATGATAATTTTTTTCTAATGTAGGACTCCTTTCAGGATTTTGTCTAGGGCTGGTCTGGTGGTGATGAATTCTCTTGGTTTACTTGTCTGGGAAATACTTTATTTCCCCTTTCATTGCTAAAGGATAGCTTCCCCAGATATGGTGTACTAGTTTGGAAGTCGGTTTTTCAAGACCTTGAATATATCATCTCACACTCTTCTGGCCTGCAGGGTTCCTGCTGAGAAGTTGGCTGTGAGTCTAATGGGTTTTCCTTTATGTGTAGCTTGGTGTTTTACTCTATCATTAAGATTCTTTTCTTGTCCTTAATTTTAGACCACTTGATTGTAATATGCCTTGGAGAAGGTTTCTGTTTGAGTCTGGTTGAGATCCTTAGAGTTCTTGTATCTGGATGCCCACATCTCTTTCAAAACTTGGCAAATTTTCAACTATAGTTCTTTTTGATAAATTTTCAATGCCTTTTTCCTTCTATTTATCATCAGATTCAGAGGCTTCTGCACCACAAAGGAAATAATGTAATTAAACGACATTGGACAGAAAAGGAGAAAATATTTGCAAGCTACCTATCCAACAAGAATTAGTATCCAGAACATATCAAGAACTCAAAAAACTCAGTAGCAAGATAACAATTAATCCACTTAAGAAATGGGTGAAAGACTTGAGTAGACAACTCTGAAAAGAAGAAATTCAAATGACCAAAAAGTATATGAAAAAATGCTCAGTATCTACCATCAGAGAAATGCAAATCAAAACCACAAAGGGACATCACTTTGCCCATGTTAGGATGACTGGTATTTTAAAAAAGAGCGAGGAAGTAAGACATTCTGGAAGGATGTGGAGAGATGGGAACATACGCACTGTTGGTGGAAATGTAAGTTAGTAAAGCCACTATGAAAAACACCATGGAGATTTCTTAAAAACTAGAAATGGAATTTCCATAGGATCCAGCAATCCCACTACTGATATTTATCCAAAAATATGAAATCATTGTATCAAAGAAATATCTACCCTATCACATTTATTGCAGCACTATTCACAATAACCAGAAAAACCATAATCACATGAATGGGTAAAGAAGCTGTGGCATATATACACAATAGAATACTATCCAGCTATAGAAAAAAATGAAATCCTATCATCTGCAGCAAAATGGTTGGAACTCGTAGACGTTATGTTAAGTGAAATAAGCCAGACACAGAGGGACAAATACTGCAAATTCTCCCTCTTATTTGGAAACTTTAAAAAAAAACCTCAATCTGAACATGGAATAGTCATTTCTAGGAGTTGCGAGGGGTGGTGGGAATAAAGGGAGCTTGGATTTAAAAATAGGGAAAGATGGGAGTGGTTTATTTATTGTGACAAATATGTCATAGTAATATGAGATGTTAATGGGAAAGTTGGATGGGGGTAAATGAGAATTCTTTGTACTACCTCACAATTTTTGTTTTCTAAACTTAAACTACTCAGAAACAAAAAGTTATTAAAAAAATAAAAATATTTGAACAAATAAACTCTTTAAAACATAGGAATGGTTTCTCTTCTTTCTTAAATAAAGACCACAATCTTTAATATATCTAATAGGGCCCGGCCTCACCACCCCTCGCTCGCACGCACGCACGTTCCTCCTCCGTCCTCACGCCCCTTTTCCTACACTTTCCTCTTCTCCCCGACTGGAGGAGCTGCTCGCGCCGCGCGGTGCATTCTGGGGACCCAGGTCGAGCCCGTCGCCGCCTTCGCCGCCGCCGCCTGAGGGGAGAGAGGAGAGGCCGCAACCGGGAAGAAAACGCCAGAGTCGCCGCTGGAGGAAAGTCCACTCCCCTGCCGCCGCCGCCGCCGCCAGCGAGGCACGCCCACCCGCTCGCCCGTCCCCCTGCCCCGTTCACAATGCAGCCTGCTTCTGCAAAGTGGTATGATCGAAGGGATTATGTCTTCATTGAATTCTGTGTTGAAGACAGTAAAGATGTTAATGTAAATTTTGAAAAATCCAAACTTACATTCAGTTGTCTTGGAGGAAGTGATAATTTTAAGCATTTAAATGAAATTGACCTTTTTCATTGCATTGATCCAAATGATTCCAAGCACAAAAGAACGGACAGATCAATTTTATGTTGTTTACGAAAAGGAGAATCTGGCCAGTCATGGCCAAGGTTAACAAAAGAAAGCGCAAAGCTCAATTGGCTTAGTGTGGACTTCAATAATTGGAAAGACTGGGAAGATGATTCAGATGAAGACATGTCTAATTTTGATCGTTTCTCTGAGATGATGAACAACATGGGTGGTGATGAGGATGTAGATTTGCCAGAAGTAGATGGAGCAGATGATGATTCACAAGACAGCGATGATGAAAAAATGCCAGATCTGGAATAAGGAGTATTGTCATCACCTGGATTTTGAGAAAGTGATTTCTCTGCAAAATTTCATAATTGAGAGAATTCCTGAGTTGATAGCTCTAAAGGTGGATGCTGTATTTGCCTCCTTTAACCCATTTTTCAACCTATTTGTTTTTTTAAAAGGCTTCACTAAGGGTTGATATGTACCATTGTAAGGGGCAGTTTTAAGTCAGCTAAGGCAATAACCTTATGCATGAACATTTCCCAGACTTCGTGAAGCTGTTGAGGTCCTAGATAATTGATACAGCAGTTGTGATAAATAAAAACATTTCACTTAAGTCTCCTTTACTTCTTCATAACATAGATACTGACATGATAGGAAGTGCTCAGCTTAGGGAAAGATAAGTAAATTTTAGGGTTTAGAACATGGACTCAAACGTGGCTGAAACAAATTGGCTGACACCTTAAACTGATAACCGGCTATTCCTCTGGTGTATCCTTCAGGAGTGTTCCACTAAAGTTTATTTTTCAAAAAATTCACTTCACATTATTCTATGTAAGTGATCACTTGTCAGTATTCCAGATGTATCTTAGCTAAAACTAGTGAATGCCCTAACTTAGATGGTTTTTGAAGCCTATACATTTGGTATTGTTTGGCCCTTAAGCTTTTACATCTCTTAGCATGGAGGATGAAGAAAGCTGTACATTGTTGCTTGAGAGTCTGTACATTTAGACCAGATTTGTATTTGCACTGTCAGTATGGCAAATGAGTGAAGAAAATGTTAATACACTATTGGAAATTTTTTTTATTTCTTTTTTTTTCTGGTTCAGCTTATACCAGGGCTGAAAACCTCAATTTATGTTCATGACAGTGGGGATTTTTTTAAATGTCTACATTCTTTCTAATAAACTGTTGGAAGACTTAAAAAAAATATCTAATAGATCCAATGTAATCTCAGCCTACTTCTGTGGCTCTTCCTGTACATATTTCCACTAGTTCCATGATTTCTGACATTCAGGACATTATTTCACAAAATCTCTAATGTGTTTTCCTGCTCCAGAGTACTGGGGGTTTTATTCTCTGTAAACTGAAACACTTTGGCTTCTAAACCCTTCACCTAGTTAGAACTTCAGATGTCAACTCAAATTATTATTGTTCTACAGGAAAACTTCCTAATACCCAAGATAGAGCCAGTGTCCTGATATACATGTCCTATACATTTTTATTTCATTTTTGAACTACTAAATGATTCTCTTACAATTCTGTAATTAATGTCTACTATCACTGCAATGCTAGAACCCACTCAACAAAGCTTCCTATAGTCTTCTACAGAGTACTGATTTATTTACACTATAGTACGCCTGACTCCTAATAAGTTTTCAACAATAATTTGTTGAATTCATTAATAAAAGTCTGTATTTTAAATTCAGTATCTCTATGTGTTCAGATCACATGAGCTTGAGAAAGAAGGTTGATTCTGTGGGAACCCTACACAGTACAGTCAAAAGAATGAAAGCAGCAAGTAACTACCCATTTTAAAAAGCTCCAAAGAGCAGAGCAAGAAGGCAAGACTTGGTTAGAAACCAATTATGAAAATTACAGGTCCTTAGGAACTATAAAGCAAAAATAGACTTTCCTCTTTCTTCACATGTCTTTCTGAAGCATAGTTGCTGATATGCACTGAGGACTGCAGTATCAACACAGGGGTGGAAACAGCACATAAGGCTGTTACAAAGATTAAATCAGTAACATTTCAGAATTCCTGGCAGTCAGTGCACAGTAAGTATTAGCCACTTCACAAGAGGTGGTCTCACTAACCTCTCCATCAGCATTGCCCAGGTTTCAGGAGCACTGCTTTCTATGGCCCTCTGTTTGGCTGTATGTAAAGTAATCATTATTCAGCTAACTTGCAGATTTGAAAATTGTTTCCTGACTGTGTGATTTGTCCCCTCATTTAGGAATCTAGAAGTTGTGTTACTGATGCTGAACCCAAGACGGAGCCATCAGCATCAGTAATCAGTTTAAGTATCCTTGGAGAAATAACCGTGAGGATTGCCATGTCTGTTGTCATTTAAGATATTGTCATATTTATTCTGAAATTAAAAACAGAAGCCTTGGTTTCACATCCCAGACCCATCTCTGTGTGTGTGACCCTGGGCATTTAGTTAGTCCTTGGCACGCAGTAAGCTCTCAGTAACATGATCTTTACTTTTCTTACACTTCAATGTTCTGACATTGTGGCCTCTTAAAAAGGAGTAGAATCTGATGTTGACATAAAGCTACAAGGACCACACAGACTGCCCCCGAAATGTAAAAACAACTGCAGAATTGTAACTTACTTTGCTACAAGTGGCCTCCTTATTTTCCTGTCCTTTATGTGTATCCTTCAATCAAAACAACTTCACTGTTCAGTGTGCACGTGTTGATATGCTTCTTAATTGCTGTGGGTGAGAGCCATTATCCTAAGATATAACCTAATTCAGATTTATGAAAAAAATAGAAATATTGGGTTGATGTCTAAAAATGATGTTTATCTTTTAGATGATTATCTCCCATTATGAGTTAACTAAGCTGGATAAATTAATTTTTCACTGAGACTACAAAATTCTTCCCTGGAAACCTGAACATAGCATAAAAATTAAATCTATAATAATAAAAAGTTTAAAATGTTTTAAAAACTCATTATTAATTATTAATCATCTGCCTTACCTGGCTAGGGCTGATCTTAATGAAATAAATTGGCACAAGATCGAGTCATATGTTCTTCAATAATTTTTTGTAATTACTTAACTAATTACTTAATTAATTAACTAATGCATTAATTAAAATGCAGCTTATATCAATTTAAGATAAATTGACAGATAATGTTAATTAATGGATTACTCATTATGTTTTCATGAGTCATGTTAGTATGGGTGTACAATATTCTTTAGAGACTGACTTTTGTAAATCTGAATTAATTACCACACTTTCATATCTCCATTCTATGAAAGTACAGAATTAGCATTTTTCTTCTCCTGCAATATAGGTGCACATAAATGCATGATTATAAATTTTTATTACATTTGTGTCTTTTTAGATAATCTTTCAGGAGGGCCAATGTCATTCACATTCAGTAACTTGCCGTTGGTTTTTTCTTACAAGGCCACTTAGAATGAACTTCACATCCCACATTTTGTTCATTGGAAGGTTATGACTGCTTTTTAAATTTGCTGTTCCTAAGTCATTTTATTATGATTGCAAATAATCTAGAACTCTTCCTGCAATTGTGTTACCTGTCCAGGAATTAAAAGTTTTTCTATATATGTATTTTATTATTCATTAATTTCTTGATAATATTAGTTGAAAATGACTTTTTGGAAGGTACGTTTTGTGGCACAACATGTTAGTCAGCCCTTGGTTCACTTACATCCTCTATCAGAGTACTAATTCAACTTCTAGCTGCTCTGTTTCTGATCCAACTTCTTGCTAATGCCTCCTGAGATGCAGCAGATGACAGCTCAAGTACTTAGACTCCTGGCACCACGTGGGATACCTAGATGGAGTTCTATGCTCCTGGCTTCAGCTTGGCCCAGCCTTGGCCATTGCAGGCATTTGGGAAGTGAACCAGTTGATAACCTACCTCTCTCTCTCTCTCTCTCTCTCTCTCTCTCTCTCTCCCCCACACACACACACAGCTCCCCCTTCTCTATCTCCCTCTCCCTCTCCCTGTTTATGTGTGTTTGTGTGTCTGCCTTTCAAGCAAGGTAAACAAATTAAAAAATTATTTTCATTCTTTATGTAAGGCAGAGTGACAACAAGGAAGGAATAGACAGATCATTCATCTTCTTTTTCACTCCCATAATGCCTACAATGGTCAGAGCTACACTGAACTCTACATAATCTCAACTTGATACATGAACTTTTATACCAAGTAGCTTTACATCAAACTTCCTGCAAAAGAAATTGTCAGGAAAGTGAAGAGGCAACCAACAGAATAGGAAAAAAATATTTGCAAACTATGCAACAGATAAAGAATTAATCTACAAAGAGATCAAGAAACTCCACAACAACAAAACAAACAACCCACTTAAGTGATGAGCCAAGGACCTCAATAGACATTTTTCAAAAGAGGAAGTCCAAATGGCCAACAGACACATGAAAAAATGTTCAGGGTCACTAGCAATCAGGGAAATGCAAATCAAAACCACAATGAAGTTTTACCTCACCCCAGTTAGAATGGCTCACATACAGAAATCTGTCAACAACAGATGCTGGTGAGGATGTGGGGAAAAAGGGACACTAACCCACTGTTGGTGGGAATGTAAACTGGTTAAGCCACTATAGAAGTCAGTTTGGAGATTCCTCAGAAACCTGAATATAACCCTACCATAAAACCCAGCCATCCCACTCCTTGGAATTTACCCAAAGGAAATTAAATTGGCAAATAAAAGATCTGTCTGCACATTAATGTTTATTGCAGCTCAATTCACAATAGCTAAGACCTGGAATCAACCTAAATGCCCATCAACGGTAGACTGGATAAAGAAATTATGGGATACGTACTCTATAGAATACTATACAGCAGTCAGATGGCGCCGTGGCTCACTAGGCTAATCCTCCGCCTTGTGGCGCCAGCACACCGGTTCTAGTCCCGGTCGGGGCACTGGATTCTGTCCCTGTTGCCCTTCTTCCAGGCCAGCTCTCTGCTGTGGCCAGGGAGTGCAGTGGAGGATGGCCCAAGTGCTTGGGCCCTGCACCCCATGGGAGACCAGGATAAGTACCTGGCTCCTGCCATCGGTTCAGTGCAGTGTGCCAGCCGCAGCACGCTGGCCATGGCGGCAATTGGAGGGTGAACCAACAGCAAAGGAAGACCTTTCTCTCTGTCTCTCCCTCTCACTGTCCACTCTGCCTGTCAAAATAAATAAATAAATAAATAAATAAATAAATAAAATAGAATACTATACAGCAGTAAAAAACAATGAAATCCAGTCATTTGCAACAAAATGGAGGAATATGGAAAACATCATGCTGAGTGAATTAAGCGAGTCCCAGAGGGACAAATATCGTATGTTCTCCCTGATCAGTGACAACTAACTGAGCACCAGAAAGGAAACTTGTAGAAGTGAAATGGACACTATGAGAAACAATGATGTGATCAGCCCTCGTCCTGAGTGTCAAGGAACAACTTAATACTTTAACCATTTTAGTATTTTGTTCTACTTAATACTATTGGTTGAACTCTGTAATTAACACACAGTTATTCTTAGGTGTTTAAATTTAACTGAAAAGGGATCCCTGTTAAATATAAGTGGGAATTAGAGAGGGAGGAGATGTACAATTTGGGACATGCTCAATCAGCCTTGCCCCAAACAGTAGAGTTAGAAACATGCCAGGGATTCCAATTCAATCCCATCAAGGTGGCATGTACCACTGCCATCTCACTAGTCAAACTGATCATTTTCAGTTCATAATTGATTATAATGATTGGATTAAGAGCCAAAGGGATCACATAAATAAGACTAGTGTCTGCTAATATTGATGCAATTAAAAAGAAGAGAATGTTCCAACATGGGAAGTGGGATACACAGCAGACTCATAGAATGGCAGATGTCCTAAACAGTACTCTGGCCTCAGAATCAGCCCTTAAGGCATTCAATCTGGCTAAAATGTCCATGAGAGTATTTCAGGCATGGAAAGCCAAGACACTGTGGAAAAACAAAAGACCTAAATGAAATATCTCTGTGAGTGAGATCCCAGTGGAAAGAACAGGCCATCAAAGAAGGAGGTACCTTTCTCTGAAGGGAGGAGAGAACTTCCACCTTGACTATGACCTTGTCTAAATAAGATCAGAGTTGGTGAACTCAAAAGGCTTCCAGAGCCTGGAAACTCATGACGAGAGCCTCGGCAACTTATGACAAGAGCCTCAGGTGATTACTGATGCCATAAACAAGAGTGTCAATTGTGAAATCAACAATAGGAGTCACTGTGCACTTACTCCCCATGTAGGATCTCTGTCCTTAATGAGTTGTACTATGTGAATTAACAGTATAACTAGTACTCAAACAGTACTTCATACTTTGTGTTTCTGTGTGGATGCAAACTGTTGAAATCTTTACTTAATATATACTAAATTGATCTTCTGTATATAAAGATAATTGAAAATGAATCTTTTTTTTTTTTTTTTTTTTAAACTTTTATTTAATGAATATAAATTTCCAAAGTACAGCTTATGGATTACAATGGCTTGCCCCCCATAACGTCCCTCCCACCCACAACCCTCCCCTTTCCCACTCCCTTTCCCCTTCCATTCACATCAAGATTCATTTTCGATTCTCTTTATATACAGAAGATCAGTTTAGCATCATTAAGTAAAGATTTCAACAGTTTGCTCCCACACAGAAACATAAAGTGAAAAATACTGTTTGAGTACTAGTTATAGCATTAAATCTCAATGTACAGCCCACTAAGGACAAAGATCCTGCATGAGGAGTAAGTACACAGTGACTCCTGTTGTTGACTTAACAAATTGACACTCTTGTTTATGGCATCAGTAATCACCCTAGGCTCTTGTCATGAGTTTCCAAGGCTATGGAAGCCCCCTGAGTTCACTGACTCTGATAATATTTAGACAAGGCCATGGTCAAAGTGGAAGTTCTCTCCTCCCTTCAGAGAAAGGTACCTCCTTCTTTGATGACCCATTCTTTCCACTGGGATCTCACTCGCAGAGATCTTTCATTTAGTTTTTTTTTTCCCCAGAGTGTCTTGGCTTTCCATGCCTGAAATACTCTCATGGGCTTTTCAGCTGGATCCGCATGCCTTAAGGGCTGATTCTGAGGCCAGAGTGCTGTTTAGGACATCTGCCATTCTATGGGTCTGCTGTGTATCTCACTTCCCATGTTGGATCATTCTCTCCCTTTTTGATTCTATCAGCTAGTATTTGCAGACACTATTCTTGTTTATGTGATCCCTTTGGTTCTTAGTCCTATCATTATGATCAATTGTGCACAGAAATTGATCACTGGGACTAGTGAGATGGCATTGGTACATGCCACCTTGATGGGATTGAATTGGAATCCCCTGGTATGTTTCTAACTCTACCGTTTGAGGTAAGTCAGCTTGAGCATGTCCCAAATTGCACATCTCTTCTAATGAAGAACTGGATTAAGGATTCCTCTGGGTTGCCTTTAGAAATCTCTCTTTTTTTTAAATAATAGGTAAAATCCAACAATTTTATGTAGTACAAGCAAGTGGTATTTATCCCACGTAAGCAAGGCTGTCAGCATTTTAAAAAATCAATAAATTGGACATACTACACAAACTGCAAAAATGTTAAATGGTTACATCAACTTTTGTAAAAGATATTTGGCATAAAAAAACTGAGCAAACAAGAAACAGAAGAGAAATTCCTCATCTAGATAAAGAATATCTACCAAAACCAACTTTAATAGTGAAATTGGACAGTTTTCCCTTAAGTTGGGGAAAGGGGGAAGTGTCTTTTTCTCACCACTACTTTTCAATATTATGGTGGAATTACTAGACAGTGCAGTAACACAAAGAAAGGATACAAAATGCATACATATTGGGAAGGAAGACATAAAACTGCTAGCAAATGTCATTATTGCATGTATAGAAAATTCAAAAGTACATCATAAGTACCCCTGGAACAATGTTAGTGTAGCAAAGTGGCGAATTACATGTACAATTTAATTGTTGTTCCATGTATGGGTAAGAGCTAGGATTTGAAATTTAAAAACAAAATTAAGCATCATTTAAAATTGCATCAGGTTAAAAAGCAAATCCCAATCGGTGTCTTTTAACTGGACAGTCCAGGCCATTAACGTTCAATGTGACTAATGAAAAGTGGTAACTTTGCCCTGCCATTTGCCAAAGATAAGTTCTAATATATGCTTTGAATTCCCTGTGATCTTTTGCTGTGAGGTTTCCTTCCTTTATCTTCTTTCATACTGATGACCATGTTTCTGTGTTTCTGTGTGTAACACATCTTTAAGCATCTGTTGCAGGGCTGGACGAGTGGCGACAAATTCTTTCAATTTCTGTTTGTTATGAAACGTCTTTATTTCACCTTCATTCACAAATGATAGCTTTGCAGGATATAATATTCTGGGCTGGCAGTTTTTCTCTCTTAGTACCTGGGCTATATCTCGCCATTCCCTTCTAGCTTGTAGAGTTTCTGATGAGAAGTCAGCAGTGAGTCTGATTGGCGATCCTCTGAAAGTAATCTGACGTTTCTCTCTTGCACATTTTAGGATCTTTTCTTTATGTTTCACTGTGGAGAGTTTAATTACAACGTGTCGTGGTGAGGATCTCTTTTGATCGTGTTTATTAGGGGTTCTGTGAGCTTCCTGTACTAGGATTTCTCTGTCCTTCTCCAAACCTGGGAAATTTTCTGCTAATATCTCACTAAAAAGGCCTTCTAATCCTTTCTCCCTCTCCATGCCTTCAGGAACTCCTAGAACCCGAATGTTGGTTTTTTTAATAGTATCCTGAAGATTCCTGACAATATGTTTTAGATTTCTAATTTCCTCTTCTTTTCTTTGATCTGACTGTATCCTTTCCTGTTCTCTCTCTTCTAAGTCCGATATTCTCTCTTCTGCTTCACCCATTCTGTTTGTAAGGCTCTCTAATGTGTTTTTCATTTGATCTATTGAATTCTTCACTTCAGTCACTATCACAGTTTCCTGTTGTACTAATTGTTTCGTTTCATTTTGATTCCTCCTTAATATTTCATTTTCACGAGAGAGATTTTCTATCTTGTCTATTAAGGCTTTATGTAGTTCAAGAATTTGTTTTTGAGAACTTCTTAATGTTCTTATCAATTTTTTGAGATCTGCTTCTTGCATTTCTTCTATGTCATCATCTTCATAATCTTGAATTGGGGTGTCTTTTTCATTTGAGGGCGTCATGGTGACTTCCTTGTTTTTATTACCTCGGTTTTTGCATTTGTTATTTGGCATATTGGAGATATTTGGTTTCTTCACTGTGGTGCTTTTTCTTGTTATACTATGACTCTAGATTAAGTGGACTATCTGTTTTTGATGGAGCCTTAGGGCTTGAGATGGGTGTGGCCTGAGAGCTCTGTTTGGTGTCCCAAAGGTGACACTCCCAGGTTAGGAGTGGTAAATCTCTCTTTCTCTCTCTTTCTTTTTTTGATTCAAAAGGGAAGTAATTCCGCACAGCTGAACGAAGTTGGAGGTAGTTAGCAGGCAAATGATATACCCACAGGAGCCAGAGATCGGAAGCTCTTTCCCAAGGACCACACAGGGAATCTGTTTGGCCCTCAGAGTGGGTTCAAATTCTCCTTCAGTCTCCCACTGGGTTGCCAAGGTTACAGAATTGTAGCGTCTCTGGAGAGTACTCAGGTGAATTCCGTGAGTTCTCTCCCCCACCGTCTCTTTTTTCACAGTCTCAGTTCAGTAGCACCACAAATTTACTAGGTCCTAATCTCCTGTTAATTCGCCCCGCCCAGAGTCAGGGTTTTCTGCTAGGCTCAGGGCCGGTGCAGACCTGAGGTCGCTCTGCTTATGACGTATGTCCAAGATGGCGCCTGCTCTTTGTCTTGCTCGCCCTTGAGAGGTGAGCAAAGAGAGAGAAACCCGTGTCCGTACCAGTCACCTTTTTTTTTTTTTTTCTCTCTCTCTCTCTCTTCCAGTTAGCCTGGTGAACTTTCCCCCCCCCGGGGGTCGTTCCCTCTAGTCTCCTCTCTCTGCTTGCCTGCCGGTGTCTCGGGCTATTGAGGTTCGGCTCACCTTGCGTTCCAGCGCTGGTGTGTTGAGTCTGCCGCTGGTGTCCCGAACTGTGGGCTCCCACGCTCTCCACACAGGTCCGCTGTGAATCACACGTTCTGGAAGAGTTTCTTCTGCTGTTTCCTCCCCTACTCTTCCTTGAACCTGCAGTATCTCCACTTTTATTAAACTATCTCTCCCCGGACTATCAGTGTGCTCCCTTCCTATTCCGCCATCTTGCCTCTCCTAATTGAAAATGAATCTTGATGTGAATGGGATGGGAGAGGGAGTGGGTGATGCGAGGGTTGTGGGTGGGAAGGAGGTTATGGGGGGAAAATCCACTGTAATCCAAAAGCTGTACTTTGGAAATTTATATTTATTAAATAAAAGTTAAAAAAAACTTAGCATCAGCTTACGTTACATTCTTAAATAATATTAAACTAGACTATATGCACAGAACTTTTAAATTTAATATATACTTTTATGGTATGTTACTTCCCTAGGATTCCTAACAGAAAGTTACAATCTTGGCAGGAAGCTAGAAAACCTTTTTTGAAAGACACAGCATATTTGTGCATATTTATGAGGTCCAATGTGATATTCTAATCCATGTTCACATTGGCAAAAAAATTTTTGGAGGGATCAGTAAATTCGTTCCTTTAAATTTGGTCATTTCTTGATGGCAGTTACATTCAAAATCCTCTCTTCTAGCTACTTTGAGACACACAGAGCAGTGCTATTATATTCTCACCCTAGGGTGCCAAAGAACATCAGAGCTTATTTCTCCTATCTGACATTGTGCCCACTGACCAGCGCTTCCATTGCCCTTTCAAGCTACTCTCCCATTCTCTGCTAATCACTTTTCTGCTCTCAGCTTCAATGAGATAAGCTTCTTTAGATTCCACACATGAGGCTGATCATGCTACATTTGCCTTTCTGTGCCTAACTTAGCACACACTGAGGCCACTTGCTAACAACAGAACATTTCTGTGTTCATCTCTTATAGGAAAGGATGCCTTTTCCTCCAAGTCCAGTGAGTTCTGATGTGATGTAACTAAATAATACAAATATCATGCCTCTGGAAGTTACATTGTTTGAAAATATTATGTTACTTCTTTAGAAGGATGTCAAAATATTAAAACTAATAAGAGGTGTTCCAATGTGTTTAAAGTATGATTATGAATGTTTGATGCTCCAGCAACTAAAACATTCTTATATCAATAAAAAGACATTGGGAACATAAATTTACATCTCTATATTTATTATGTATATATAAGATAGCTATTTATAATATAAATTTATGTCTACAGATATCAGATATATATAGATAACTGGATACATAGATTAATCTATATCTATATATATCTATCTACATAGATACATCTTTCTGTGCCTGTATCTACACATTTGTATCTAAGTATAGATACAGATATTGAAAGATATCTATTTCTGGGGCTTGCGTTGTGGCATAGCAGGTGGGGCCACTGCCTGCAATGCTGGCATCCCATATGGGTGCCAGTTCGATTACTGGCTGCTCCATTTCCAACCCAGCTCTCTGTTATGGCCTGGGAAAGCAGTAGAAGATGGCCCAAGTCCTTGGGCCCCTGCACCCATGTGCAAGACCCAGAGGAGGCTCCTGGCTCCTGGTTTTGGATTGGCACAGCTCTGGCCATTGCAGCCAATTGGGGAGTGAACCAGCAGATGGAGGACCTCTCTCTCTCTCTCTGCCTCTCCCTCTCTCTCTATGTAACTCTGACTTTTGAATAAATAAATAAATCTTTTTTAAAAAAAACAAAAATACCTATTTCTAACATCTATAGGCATAAATTTATATTCCCCTTATCTTATATTTTTCATATAAAGACTATCCCTGACTTATTTTTCTTTATGATGATGTGAAAGTGTACCCAAATAATCATATTAATTTTTATTTCAGTACTGAATTCAATAAATGAAATGATATATTCAGCACTTTACTATAAAATAATCTTTGTGTTAAGTGATTCAATGCAAGTGTTCTAAAAATATTTAAAGTAGACTAGACCAAATTATGATGTTTGGTAGGTTAAGTATATAAGGTGCATTTAGACTTAGAATATTTTCAGTCTATGATGGGTTTATGATATAACCCATTATAAATTGAGGAGCATCTGTATATAAAAACAAAATAAATATTTAGTGTATCTGTATATAAAAACAAAATAAATACATTAATAATGAATTTCTGGGACACAATGATGTACACAAGTAAAAAAAAAACAGTCTTCACAGGCTTATCAACATGTACACGCCAAGCAGAAATACAATATCAATAGGATGGTCTTCCTCAAGAAAAGAGTATGTTCACAATGTGGACTAACAGTTGGATTTGAAGTGTTATTTCACAGCAATTAAGTGAGTTGATTTCAGCTATATTAAAGAACTAAAATTTTTTAAAAGAACCAAAGATAAAGATGGTCTTATATATTCCTACATATATACACACATATAGATGCATGTATATATAGATATATGTATATATAGATATATATGGGTATATATAGATATATATGCATTATTAAGATTAGTAACAGTTCTTAATAAAAGCTATTAAATAGCATTGGTTTAGTAAAGTTTTAAGATCAGGGAGAGAAAAAAATGGGGTTAGTTTGTTCACTAATATATTGCTGTCACAGCAGGAACCCCTTACTGTGGTTTTATGGTCATTCCAACCCACTATACTAATATAAAGAAGAAACCAAATCGGAAGAAATTGAAAGGCTTTCCAATAATATTGGAGGCAAACTCAGAATTGTATTTCTCAGTCTTTTGAATCTTAGTATTTCTATATGTAATATTTATAATGTTCTTTATCTTTTGGGTGCACCTCATATAATACTCCATATTTACCTGAGTAACCTGTTTTCATTCTCTTATAACACTCTATAAGCTGCATTCATCTGAATTCTGATAAAAGCACAAAAATAGGGGCCAGCACTGTGGTACAGTGTGTTAAAGCCACAGCCTGCAACACTGGCATCCCATAGGGGTACCAGTTAGAGACCCAGCTTCTCCACTTCTGAGCCAGCTCCCTGCCAATGTGCCTGGGAAATCAGTGGAGGATGGCCCAAGTGCTTGGCTTCCTACACCCATATGGGAGACTTGGAAGAAGCTCCTGGTTCCTGGCTTAGGCTTGGCCCAGCTCTGGTCATTGCAGCCATTTCGGGAGTGAACCAGTGGATGGAAGATCTCTCACTCTGTTTCTCCCTCTCCCTCTCCCTCTCTCTGTAATTTTGCTTTTCAAATAAGTAAATAGACTTTTTTAAAAAAATCACCCAAATCATTCCAACATTAATAGGATATTTAAATAGAAATAATAAAAGAATGTTTCACAAAGACTATGTTAACAAAGGAAGACTTTAAAAAACATGGATTGCCAATAATGGGTTGGACTTACTTGTGTACAAACTTCCTTTTGTTTCTAAAGTAGACATAAATACATTTTGCCATGTGTCTTATAAACACATTGTTCCAATAGTTCCTAATATGATGGTAAACAGTACATAGCAGGTGAAAAATAATTACCGAATACGATTGTAATAGGAGAAAGTCAACCAAGCATATATGTAAAAATTCCCCAAAATGTTCTTAATATGAAACTTAAATACTTTATAATATCAGAAACAAAGATAACCACAATTATTGTTTCAACTTGCAAAATATATATACTTGAAAGAAAAATGGCAATGACACAGGCCAGCAAAATGGATAATAAGCATATACAGATGTACAAAATCATTTTCAATGACACACAAACAAATTAAGTCAACAATGGGAGATCATTAGGCTGGCTGGCCAAATTTAGAAAGTCACATATTGGGGAAAAAATAAGGAAATCAATTAAACTTGTGCACAGCTGATAGAGATGTAATGTGAAATTGGTCTGCAGAAAATACAGTAGCAACTTTAATTAAGTCATTGTCTAGCCAATGACACAAGTGCATCAGAATATGTAGGCAAGGATCAGTGAAGAAACAAGAATGAGAGTGTTTACTGCATGATTTGAATTTGAAATCAGAGAAGACCGAGGCTCTCTGAACCTGCTAACCACAAAGGCATGAGCTGTGATGCCCTGGTGAACAACACCAGAACTCCATGTTTATGTCATCTCCATCAACCCATTCTTGCCACCCAGAAGATGCCATTCAGTGTGGTAAATACTATAAGCAAAGCTTGTCCCTGCTTACTGCATTTTCATTCCTGAAATGTACATCAAGTTAGCAGAAACCACTCACCTGTCAGTATTATTCTTATTAGCCAATGTGACTGTAGCCACCATTCTATTGTAACCTCTGCTGTGTCTCTTCTTTTGTCTGTAAAAGCAAACTCCCTGCCTGCCACTTGGGAACACTTGGCTCTGAGCAAAGGCGGTGTGTTTTCCTGGGTGGCCATCCTTACCCTACCTCAGATAAATGCCTTTATTCTTACATCTGTTGTGTCTCGACTTGCATTCTAGGTGGTAATGGTATGTATTTTTGCTGAAGCAGAAAACTCTACATATCTAGGCACATGGTTAGATAATAAAAGTCATTGCTGAATGAGGAATTGATGTCGTAGTGTACCTGCTGCCCTGTGATGAAGGCATCCCATATCAGAGTGCCAGTTCAAGTCCTTGCTGCTCTGTTTCCAATCCAGCTCCCTGTTAGTGAGCCTGAGAAAGCAGCAGAAGATGGTGCCAGTGGTTGGACCTCTGCCACCCACTTGGGAGACAAAAGTATAACTCCTGAAGCTTCTAGTTTCAGCCTGGACCAGCCCCAGCAGTTGAGGCCATTTGGGAAGTGTGCCAGGGAATAGAAAATATCTGTCTGCCTGACTGTCTCTGTCTATCATTCTACTCTGCCTTTCAAATAAATAAATAAAACTTTAAAAAATAAACAAGTAAATAAAAATCATTTTGAGTGAAATAATCAGGAAGTGCTTAGCACTATATTACTGATATAAATTCATAAGGTATAAATAAAAATAAGACTATACATATTATAACAGTACACAAATGACAGTGAAGGCAAGAGTATATAGACTGAGTAACAAGGATCAAAATTCTTTTTTTTTTGTTTTCCCCCCAGAAACCTTTTATTTAAGGAATACAAACTTCATGCATTTCATAAACACAGCTTTAGGAACACAGTGATTCCTGCCACCGTCCCCATTGTCCCCCCTCACTCCCACCCCCATCCCCCTCCCTCTCCTACTCCATTCTTGTTTTTCACTAAGATCTATCTTCAGTTAACTTCATACACATACAATTAACTCTATATTAAGTGGAGTTCAACGAATTGTATGGAAAAAAAAAAAACTGCTCCCCAACAGTCAGACAAGGGCTGTTCAAAGTCATTGTATCTCGAAGTGTGAATTTCATGTCTATAGGTTACCTTTTAGGTGCCCTACTGGCTATCACAGGTCAGGGAGAACATACGGTATTTGTCCCTTTGGGACTGGCTTACCTCACTAAGTATGATTTTTCCAGTTTCATCCATTTTGTTGCAAACGACAGGATTTCATTTTTTTAACTTTTATTTAATGAATATAAATTTCCAAAGTACGATTTATGGATTACAATGGCTTCCCCCCCATAACGTCCCTCCCACCCACTACCCTCCCCTTTCCCACTCCCTCTCCCCTTCCATTCACATCAAGATTCATTTTCGATTATCTTAATATACAGAAGATCAGCTTAGTATACATTAAGTAAGGATTTCAACAGTTTGCTCCCACACAGAAACATAAAGTGAAAAATAATAGATGATTTTTTTTAAATGATGATGAAATCAGATCAGACCTATTGTCATGTTTAATCCCAGTGAGAGTCGAGTTGGGAGTTGACAATTTCTTTTTTTTTTTTTTTTACAGAGGATCAGTTTAGTATACATTAAGTAAAGATTTCAACAGTTTGCACCCCCATAGAAACACAAAGTGAAATATATTGTTTGAGTACTCATTATAGCATTAAATCTCAATACACAGCACATTAAGGACAGAGATCCTACATGAGGAGTAAGTGCACAGTGACTCCTGTTGTTGACTTTACCAATTGACACTCCTGTCTATGGCATCAGTAATCTCCCTATGCTCCAGTCATGAGTTTCCAAGGCTATGGAAGCCCTCTGAGTTCTCCGATTCTTATCTTGTTTAGACAAGCTCATAGTCAAAGTGGAGGTTCTCTCCTCCCTTCAGAGAAAGCTACCTCCTTCTTTGAAGACCTGTTCTCTCCACTGGGATCTCACTCGCAGAGATCTTTTGCCAGAGTGTCTTGGCTTTCCATGCCTGAAATACTCTCATGGGCTTTTCAGCCAGATCGGAATGCCTTTAGGGCTGATTCTGAGGCCAGAGTGCTATTTAGGACATCTGCCATTCTATGAGTCTGCTGAGTATCTCACTTCCCATGTTGGATCACTCTCCCCTTTATTTATTCTATCGGTTAGTGTTAGCAGGTACTAGACTTGTTTATGTGCTCCCTTTGACTCTTAGTCCTTTCATTATGATCAATTGTGAACTGAAATTGATCACTTGGACTAGTGAGATGGCATTGGTACATGCCACCTTGATGGGATTGAATTGGAATACCCTGGTATGTTTTTAACTCTACCATTTGGGGCAAGTCAGCTTGAGCATGTCCCAAATTGTACATCTCTTCCCTCTCTTATTCCCACTCTTATGTTTAACAGGGATCACATTTCAATTAATTTTTAACATTTAAGAATAACTGTGTATTAATTACAGAACTAAACCAGTCATATTAAGTAGAACAGACAAAAAAACTACTAAGAGGGATAATGTATTAAGTTGTTCATTAACAGTCAGGGCTATGTTGATCAAGTCACCATTTCCCATAGTGTCCATTTCACTTCAGGAGGTTTCCTTTTTGGTGTTCAGTCAGTTGTCACCGATCAGGGAGAACATATGGTATTTGTCCCTTTGGGACTGGCTTATTTCACTCAGCATGATGTGTTCCAGATTCCTCCATTTTGTTGCAAATGACTGGATTTCATTGTTTCTTACTGCGGTATAGTATTCTAAAGAGTACATATCCCATAATTTCATTATCCAGTCTACCGTAGATGGGCATTTAGGTCGGTTCCAGGTCTTAGCTATTGTGAATTGAGCTGCAATAAACATTAGGATGCAGACCGCATTTTGTTTGCCAATTTAATTTCCTTTGGGTAAATTCCAAGGAGTGGGATGGCTGGGTCGAACGGTAGGGTTATCTTCAGGTTTCTGAGGAATCTCCAAACTGACTTCTATAGTGGCTTGACCAGTTTGCATTCCCACCAACAGTGGGTTAGTGTCCCTTTTTCCCCACATCCTTGCCAGCATCTGTTGTTGGTAGATTTCTGAATGTGAGCCATTCTAACCGGGGTGAGGTGAAACCTCATTGTGGTTTTGATTTGCATTTCCCTGATTGCTAATGACCTTGAACATTTTTTCATGTGCCTGTTGGCCATTTGGATTTCCTCTTTTGAAAAATGTCTATTGAGGTCCTTGGCCCATCTCTTAAGTGGGTTGTTGGTTTTGTTTTTGTGGAGTTTCTTGATCTCTTTGTAGATTCTGGTTATTAACCCTTTATCTGTTGCATAGTTTGCAAATATTTTTTCCCATTCTGTCGGTTGTCTCTTCACTCTCCTGACTGATTCTTTTGCAGTACAGAAACTTCTCAATTTGATGCAATCCCAATAGTTAATTTTGGCCTTGACTGCCTGTGCCTCCCGGGTCTTTTCCAGAAACTCTTTGCCTGTGCCAATATCTTGAAGGGTTTCTCCAATGTTCTCTAGTAACTTGATGGTGTCAGGTTGTAGATTTAGGTCTTTAATCCATGTTGAGTGGATTTTTGTGTGAGGCGTAAGGTAGGGGTCTTGCTTCATGATTCTGCACGTGGAAATCCAATTTTCCCAGCACCATTTATTGAATAGACTGTCCTTGCTCCAGGAATTAGTTTTAGATCCTTGATCAAATATAAGTTGGCTGTAGATGTTTGGGTTGATTTCTGGTGTTTCAATTCTGTTCCATTGGTCTATCCATCTGTTTCTGTACCAGTACCAAGCTGTTTTGATTACAACTGCCCTGTAGTATGTCCTGAAATCTGGTATTGTGATGCCTCCGGCTTTGTTTTTTGTTGTACAAGATTGCTTTAGCTATTTGAGGTCTCTTGTGCCTCCATATAAATTTCAGCACCAATTTTTCCAGATCTGAGAAGAAGGTCTTCAGTATCTTGATTGGTATTGAATTGAATTTATAAATTGCTTTTGGGAGAATGGACATTTTGATGATATTGATTCTTCCAATCCATGAGCATGGAAGATTTTTCCATTTCTTGGTATCCTCTTCTATTTCTTTCTTTAAGGTTTTGTAATTTTCATCGTAGAGATCTTTAACGTCCTTGGTTAAGTTTATTCCAAGGTATTTGATTGTTTTTGTAGCTATTGTGAATGGGATTGATCTTAGAAGTTCTTCCTCAGCCATGGCATTGTCTGTGTATACAAAGGCTGTTGATTTTTGTGCTTTGATTTTATACCCTGCTACTTTGCCAAACTCTTCTATGAGTTCCAAGAGTCTCTTAGTAGAGTTCTTTGGGTCCCCTAAATAAAGAATCATGTCATCTGCAAAGAGGGATAGTTTGAGTTCTTCCTTCCCAATTTGTATCCCTTTAATTTCTTTTTCTTGCCTAATAGCTCTGGCTAGAACCTCCAGAACTATATTGAATAGCAGTGGTGAGAGTGGACATCCCTGTCTGGTACCAGATCTCAGTGGAAATGCTTCCAACTTTTCCCCATTCAATAGGATGTTGGCTGTGGGTTTTTCATAGATTGCTTTGATTGTATTGAGGAATGTTCCTTCCAAACCCAGTTTGCTTAGAGTTTTCATCATGAACGGGTGTTGTATTTTATCAAATGCTTTCTCGGCATCTATTGAGATAATCATATGGTTTTTCTTCTGCAGTCTGTTAATGTGGTGTATCACATTGATTGTCTTGCACACATTAAACCATCCCTGCATACCAGGGATAAATCCCACTTGGTCTGGGTGGATGATCTTTCTAATGTGTTGTTGCATTCTATTGGCGAGAATTTTATTGAGGATTTTTGCATCTATGTTCATCAGGGATATTGGTCTGTAATTCTCTTTCAGTGCTGCATCTTTTTCCGGCTTAGGAATTAAGGTGATGCTGGCTTCATAGAAAGAATTTGGGAGGATTCCCTCTTCTTCGATTGTTCTGAACAGTTTGAGTAGAATTGGAGTTAGTTCTTCTTTAAATGTCTGGTAGAATTCAGCAGTGAATCCATCTGGTCCTGGGCTTTTCTTTGTTGGGAGGGCCTTTATTACTGTTTCAATTTCTGTCTCAGTTATGGGTCTGTTTAGGTTTTTGATGTCTTCCTGGTTCAATTTAGGTAGGTTGCATGTGTCCAGGAATCTATCCATTTCTGATAGGTTTCCCTGTTTGCTGGCATACAAGTCCTTGTAGTAATTTCTGATGATTCTTTTTATTTCTGTGGTGTCTGTTGTTACGTTTCCTTTTTCATCTCTGATTTTATTGATTTGGGTCTTTTCTCTTCTTTTTTTAGTTAGTTGGGCCAATGGGGTGTCAATTTTGTTTATTTTTTCAAAAAACCAGCTCCTCGCTTGGCTGATTTTTTGTAATGTTTTTCTTGATTCAATCCTGTTGATTTCTTCTCTGATTTTAATTATTTCTCTTCTCCTACTAGATTTGGGTCTGGTTTGCTGTAGGTTTTCTGGATCCTTGAGGTGAATTGAAAGCTCATCTATTTGGTGCCTTTCCAATTTCTTGATGTAGGCACCTATTGATATAAACTTTCCTCTTAACACTGCTTTTGCTGCGTCCCGTAAGTTTTGGTATGTTGTGCTGTTATCCTCATTTACTTCCAAAAAGTTTTTGATTTCTCTTTTGATTTCTTCTATGACCCATTGTTCATTCAGGAGCATGTTGTTCAATCTCCATGTGTTTGCGTATGCTCTAGGGATTCCTGAGTTGCTAATTTCCAACTTCATTCCTTTATGGTCCGAGAAGCTGCATGGTATGATTCTAATTCTTTTGAATTTGCTGAGACTTGCTTTATGGCCTAGTATGTGGTCAATCCTAGAGAAGGTTCCATGTACTGCTGAGAAGAATGTAAAATCTTTACCTGTAGGATTGAAAGTTCTGTATATATCTGTTAGATCCATTTGGGCTATAGTGTCGTTTAAATCTACTGTATCCTTGTTGATCTTCTGTCCTATTGATCTGTCTATTTCTGAGAGTGGAGTATTGAAGTTCCCCAGTACTATTGTATTGGGGTCTAAGTCTCCCTTTAAGTCCGTTAACAAATCTTTTAGATAAACCGGTGCCCTGTAGTTAGGTGCATATACATTGATAATTGTTATATCTTCCTGTTGAATTGATCCCTTAAGCATTATGTAGTGTCCCTCTTTGTCTCTCTTAACGGTTTTTGTGGTAAAGTTTATGGTGTCTGATATTAAGATGGCTACGCCCGCTCTTTTTTCATTTCTGTTGGCATGGTATATCTTTTTCCAGCCTTTCACTTTCAGTCTGTATGGATCTTTGTTGGAAAGATGAGTTTCTTGTAAGCAGCAAATAGATGGGTTTTGTTCCTTAACCCAATCAGCCAATCGGTGTCTTTTAACTGGACAGTTCAGGCCATTCATGTTCAATGTGACTAATGATAAGTGGTAACTTTGCCCTGCCATTTGCCAAAGATAAGTTCTAATATATGCTTTGAATTCCCTGTGATCTTTTGCTGTGAGCTTTCCTTCCTTGGTTTCCTTCCTTTACCTTCTTTCATATTAATGACCGTGTTTCTTTGTTTCTGTGTGTAACACATCTTTAAGCATCTGTTGCAGGGCTGGACGAGTGGCAACAAATTCTTTCAATTTCTGTTTGCTATGAAAAGTCTTTATTTCACCTTCATTCACAAATAATAGCTTGGCAGGATATAATATTCTGGGCTGGCAGTTTTTCTCTCTTAGTACCTGGGCTATATCTCACCATTCCCTCCTAGCTTGTAGAGTTTCTGATGAGAAGTCAGCTGTGAGTCTGATTGGAGATCCTCTGAGAGTAATCTGACGTTTCTCTCTTGCACATTTTAGGATCTTTTCTTTATGTTTCACTGTGGAGAGTTTAATTACAACGTGTCGTGGTGAGGATCTCTTTTGGTCATGTTTATTAGGGGTTCTGTGAGCTTCCTGTACTAGGATTTCTCTGTCCTTCTCCAAACCTGGGAAATTTTCTGCTAATATCTCACTAAAAAGGCCTTCTAATCCTTTCTCCCTCTCCATGCCTTCAGGAACTCCTAGAACTCGAATGTTGGGTTTTTTAATAGTATCCTGAAGATTCCCGACAATATGTTTTAGATTTCTAATTTCCTCTTCTTTTCTTTGGTCTGACTGTATCCTTTCCTGTTCTCTGTCTTCTAAGTCCGATATTCTCTCTTCTGCTTCACCCATTCTGTTTGTAAGGCTCTCTATTGTGTTTTTCATTTGATCTATTGAATTCTTCACTTCAGTCACTATCCCAGTTTCCTGTTGTACTAGTTTTTTTGTTTCATTTTGATTCCTCCTTAATATTTCATTTTCACGAGAGAGATTTTCTATCTTGTCCATTAAGGATTTCTGTAGTTCAAGAATTTGTTTTTGAGAACTTCTTAATGTTCTTATCAATTTTTTGAGATCTGCTTCTTGCATTTCTTCTATGTCATCATCCTCATAATCTTGAATTGGGGTGTCTTTTTCATTTGAGGGTGTCATGGTGACTTCCTTGTTTTTATTACCTCGGTTTTTGCGTTTGTTATTTGGCATATTGGAGATATTTGGTTTCTTCACTGTGGTGCTTTTTCTTGTTATACTATGACTCTAGATTAAGTGGACTATCTGTTTTTGATGGAGCCTTAGGGCTTGAGATGGGTGTGGCCTGAGAGCTCTGTTTGGTGTGCCAAAGGTGACACTCCCAGGTTAGGCATGGTAAACCTCTCTCTCTCTCTTTCATTTTTTTTGATTCAAAAGGGAAGTTATTCTGCACAGCTGAATGAAGTTGGAGGTAGTTAGCAGGCAAATGATATACCCATAGGAGCCAGAGATCAGAAGCTCTTTCCGAAGGACCACACCGGGAATCTGTTCGGCCCTCAGAGTGGGCTCAAATTCTCCTTCAGTCTCCCACTGGGTTGCCAAAGTTACGGAATTATAGCGTCTCTGGAGAGTGCTCACGTGAATTCCGTGAGTTCTCTCCCCCTCCGTCTCTTTTTTCACAGTCTCAGTTCAGTAGCACCACAAATTTACTAGGTCCTAATCTCCTGTTAATTTTTTTTTTTTTTTGACAGGCAGAGTGGACAGTGAGAGAGAGACAGAGAGAGAAAGGTCTTCCTTTTGCCGCTGGTTCACCCTCCAATGGCCGCCGCTGCAGCCGGCGCACCGCGCTGATCCTGGCAGGAGCCAGGAGCCAGGTGCTTTTCCTGGTCTCCCATGGGGTGCAGGGCCCAAGCACCTGGGCCATCCTCCACTGCACTCCCTGGCCATAGCAGAGAGCTGGCCTGGAAGAGGGGCAACCGGGACAGAATCCGGCGCCCCAACCGGGACTAGAACCCGGTGTGCCGGCGCCGCAAGGTGGAGGATTAGCCTATTGAGCCACGGCGCCGGCTCAATCTCCTGTTAATTTGCCCCGCCCAGAGTCAGGTTTTTCTGCTAGGCTCAGGGCCAGTGCAGACCTGAGGTTGCTCTGCTTATGACGTATGTCCAAGATGGCGCCTGCTCTTTGTCTTGCTCGCCCTTGAGAGGTGAGCGGAGAGAGAGAAACCCGTGTCCGTACCAGTCACCTTTTTTTTTCTTCTCTCTCTCTTCCAGTTAGCCTGGTGAAGAAGTTCCCCCCGCCCTGGGGGGTCGTTCCCTCTAGTCTCCTCTCTCCACTTGCCTGCCGGTGTCTTGGGCTATTGAGGTTCGGCTCACCTCGCGTTCCAGCGCTGGTGTGTTGAGTCTGCCGCTGGTGTCCCGAACTGTGGGCTCCCACGCTCTCCACGCAGGTCCACTCCCCTTCCAGCGCCGATGTGTGGACTCGGAGCCCTGGACGTCCCAAGTCTCCCCGCTGTTGTCTGTGTGGCACGCACTCCCCTTCGAGCACTGGCACGCAGAGCCTGCGGCTTGTGCAGCTCAGTCCCGTGGCTTGGCTTCCGCGGCTCGGTCCCGCGGCTCGGCTTCCGCGAGGTGGGCGACCTTGTCCTCCCAGTAGGTCCTCCGATTCACAGCCACTCAATCCAGAAGAGTTTCCTCTGCAATATTTTCCTGGTTCTTTTTTCTGAGGCTACCGTAACTCCCCTTTTATTAAACTAAATTTTCCCGGATTATCAGTGTGCGCCCTCACTATTCCGCCATCAGGATTTCATTTTTTTAGCCGCTATGTAGTATCCCGTGTGTCCATGTCCCACAATCGCCTTACCCCGTCTCCAGCTGACAGGCATTTGGGTTGATTCCACATCTTAGCCACAGTGAGTTGAGCTGTAATAAACATGGGGGTGCAGGTAACTCTTCCACGTGCTTTCTCGGTGCCAGGCTCTTCCCGCAGCTTTGTCACCAGTGGCTTGGGCTGCTGCCGTCTGGTCTCAGCTCGCCCCAAAGCTGGCACTGAGGCTCTCGGCCTCTGGGGTCCTGAGTTGGATGCATCCACACCCTTCACGTAGGTCCACGGTGTCCCCCTAGTTAGCGTGGAGTTCCCTCTGCAGTTCTCTCCCGAGCTCTTCCCTGGGACTCCACTCTGTTGTGTTTTTTTAAACTTCTTCACTCAGACCAAAGCAGTAATCCCCCTCCCCATTCCGCCACCTTGGAAGCTTGCTTTCCATTATCCTGGTTTTAAGGCAGGCGCAGCTGCATAAGCCAGTTTGCCCATAGCCGACTGCATCCACCTGAGTCACCCTGACCCAGGTGTGAGGCCCACGTGTTGCACTGTCCACAATCAGAGCCAGCACGACTCCAGTTCGGACTACATGGCTGGGCAACTGGGCCTCCGTTTCTATCTTCCTTGAACAATTCCACCCTGTG
This sequence comes from Oryctolagus cuniculus, assembly GCF_051225735.1. NCBI lineage: Eukaryota > Metazoa > Chordata > Mammalia > Lagomorpha > Leporidae > Oryctolagus > Oryctolagus cuniculus. Next base: position 14,370,901 of record NC_142874.1, on the reverse strand, counting down.
GCCATTCTCTGGGTCACGTCTTGCATTTTTTCCATAGACCTCTGCGGGGCCTTCTCTGTCACTCATGTCCACTCATGCACCCGTGGCCTGCAGGGGTGGGGGCAGCAGCACCCCTGGTCTATGGGCACCATCCCGAAGTTCCTGGAAACCCCTAACCATTCTGTAGCCTGGCTGCTCGCAGACGCTCTCATGGGAGTGTCAGGGAGAAACCGCTGTGCACGCGTGGGATGGGCAGATGTCACACAGCGCTCTCTCCGCCTGTGCCTCTGCAGGGCCAGCTGCAAGTGCTTGGAACAGCTGCCACCAGCGCCAGCCCCCTGTGGTGATGGACAGGGCGCCCCAGCCAGTGCCAGCCCCCCACAGTGATGGACAGAGTGCCCCAGCCAGCGCCAGCCCCCCATGGCAATGGACAAGGCACCCCAGCCAGCGCCAGCCCCCCACGGTGATGGACAGGGCACCCCAGCCAGCACCAGCCCCCATGATGATGGACAGGGTGCCCCAGCCAGCACCAGCCCCTCATGGCAATGGACAGGGTGCCCCAGCCAGCGCCAGTCCCCCATGGCAATGGACAGGGTGCCCCAGCCAGCGCCAGCCCCCCATGACAATGGACAGGGTGCCCCAGCCAGCACCAGCCCCTCATGGCAATGGACAGGGTGCCCCAGCCAGCGCCAGCCCCCCATGGCAATGGACAGGGCACCCCAGCCAGCACCAGCCCCTCATGGCAATGGACAGGGTGCCCCAGCCAGCGCCAGCCCCCCATGGCAATGGACAGGGTGCCCCGGCCAGCGCCAGCCCCCCATGGCAATGGACAGGGCACCCCAGCCAGCACCAGCCCCCCACAGTGATGGGCATAGAGTCTCAGCCAGTGCCAGCCCCCCATGGCAATGGACAGGGCACCCCAGCCAGTGCCAGCCCCCCATGGCAATGGACAGGGTGCCCCAGCCAGCACCAGCCCCCCATGGCAATGGACAGGGTGCCCCAGCCAGCACCAGTCCCCCATGGCAATGGACAGGGTGCTCCAGCCAGCGCCAGTCCCCCATGGCAATGGACAGGGCGCCCCAGCCAGCGCCAGCCCCCCATGACAATGCACAGGGTGCCCCAGCCAGCACCACCCCCTCGTGGCAATGGACAGGGTGCCCCAACCAGCGCCAGCCCCTGCGGCGATGGACAGGGTGCCCCAGCCAGCGTTCTTGGCCTTGGGCAGCTCAGAGAGCCCAGGGTCCCAGGGACTGAGCCACTACTGCCCTGGGCACAGGCAGGGGAGTCTTGGCGTGGGGTAGTGTGGCTCAGCCACATCAGGCGTCACAATGAGCATGGGGAGGCCGAGGGGGCGGCGGGCTGGGACCAGAATTCAACACAGTCTCACTCCAGAGCGCATGGGCTCCAGCACCCCAGGGAAGGAGGTGGGAGAGCCGACGGGGATCTGCCTGGCACGCGGGTTTCACCTCGGGGACCACGGGCCATGCTGGCGCTCTTGTCTGTCCTGTGAGACAGCCAAGGGTATGTGTCTGTCCTGTCTCCAGACACTGACTCTGCCATCAGGCCTGGGACACAGCTCTACCCCATCTGTCCCCGACAGGGGAAATCCAGCCACCCTCTTCCTGCCAGCCCTGCTGAGGACAGCCTGGGTGCCCCCAGGCCTCCTGGGAACCCGGCTGCATCTTCGGTGGGGAGCTGGGCAGGGAGGCCCCTGGGCTGGGCCACAGGATCACTGCCTGCCGCCGCCTCCCCATGGCCTGGCGACCTTGGCCCTGGGAAACCTCATGGCGTTTTTGGTGAAGAGTTTTGGGGAGAGAGAGAGAGACGGGAAGACTTGCCGGGATCCAAGTTACTGTTTCGGCTACAGGAACGCGGCCGGGCATGGCCAGGCTGTGGGCGGCTCCAGACAGCGCAGGCAGCAGGAACCCGGGCCACAGCTCTGCTAGGACGCCGGGAAGCTGGGGAGCCACCACCCGGCCTCCCGGCCCCCAAGTACGTGGCTTTCTGTGTGCACGTCCTGCGACATTGGGGCAGGTGACGGGCGGTGGCCGCACCCAGAGCAGGCACTCACCCGAGTCAACACCTGGGAGCCAGGGAGCTCAGCGCACCATCCCCCCACAGTCCGGGGCAGCAGGTTTCCCCCATGCCCACACCCCTGCCGCCTCCATGCCACCCCCATGTCATCACCCCATGTCCACAGCACGCCCACTGCCCTCCTGCCACCGCCTCGTCACCTCCCAACACCCCCTTACCCCCCACCTTTGCTGCTTTAACGCTAAGAGTCCCCGATTCCTGTTCCTGTGAGCCCAGCTCCGTGTGTCCTAACAGCAAGACATGGGAGGGCGCATCCCTGCCCGCAGCCCCGCTGCCCAGTGGGTTCCCTCCCCTGGAGAGAGGGGTTGACCACCGCCTTTAGTGACAAATCCTGGCCGTCCCCAGGGACTGCCGACGCATGCCCATGCTGTCCTGACCCCACTTTCCCAGGTCTCACCATCTCCCCCAGATGTCCCTGGAATTTGGGCAAACACCCTGACCTCCCTCACGGACCCCCATGTGGGGCCCCACAGCGCCCGTGTGCACACCGCCCCAGTGGCACCGCCAGCGCACCTGGGCTCAGCGGGGACCGAGTCCTCTCCCAGGCAACCGCGAGGTCTCAGCCCCTCCCCCACCCCCACGGCGAGCTCAGGGCACCAAATCTGCCAGGGTAGCAACCCCACCCTCCTACATGGCACAGACAGACCCCCGCCCCGTGCTGCCAGCTGCTGGGGGCAGGGGCACAGGCCTGGGGGTCAGTAGGACCCTGGAGCCATAGCAGCTGCCTGGAGTCCCTCCTCGTCCTCTCCCACCCCCCCAGGTGATTAGCGCCTGCACCTGCTGGGCCCTGTTCCCGGCGCCAGGGATACCACAGCCGACCACCAGCCGACCACCAGCCAACCACCGGCTCAGTGAGGCGGAGGTCAGACCAGAGGCCTGAGCCAGATGCAAAGTCCAGTTCCTGATGGGGCCAAGGGAAGCACGGGGTGGGGTGGGGCCAGATGAGCGGCCAGGGCCCCAGGCACCGCTGTGGCTGCTTTAAATCCCACGTTTAAGGTCAAGGTTGAGACCAGCACCGTTCTCCCAAGGGTGGGGGAGGAAGCGAAACGGAAGAACACTTGCCTCGTCTGCACCGCGGCGTCCACGTGGCTTTAAATGAAAGATGGCGGGTGATGGGTGGAGGCATCGCCAGGCACCCCCGGGGGCTGAGACGCCTCAGGGGTCGCGTAGGGAGAGGAGCCGAGGCAGAGTCTCAGGCCCGGTCAGGTGCTGCCCTGCTGGCCAGCGAACAGGTGGAGCCCGTGGCCAGCCCCTCCTGCTCCGCCCACGTGCACGGCTCTGCCTCCCCGGCCCAGCCGACTTCCATCTTCCCAGGGCAGCTCCGTGGCCCTGAACCACCCCCCCCCCCGCCAAGGGATGCATCGCCGGCCCCAGAGCAGGGTCTCCCCCAAGCCCACAGCAAGGCCTGAGGCTTCCAGCGCCTCTGCCCTGCCCGCGGCTGCTCCACCAGCCCCAGGGAGGGAGCGCTCCAGGTGCATAAATTCACATTTGTGCTCAAAACACAAGATTCCCCGCGGGGCACAGGCAGCCCACGTGCCTGCTCCCCGGGCAAAGATCACCTCCCACGGTGCCATGCCGGCTCCGGAGCACGCCGGATGCAGTTTGGTGCACTGATGTCTCCAAACATACAGGGTGTGTGCGAGATGCTTCAGGACCAAGGCTCGCGTAAACCGTGTCTCTGGGCTGCACTCCGCAGGGCCCGGGGAAGAGCCGGTGGAGGCGGCTGCACTGCGCCGCTGACTCCCAGCGGAGCCCCACAGAGCCCCATGTTCACCTCTAAGCAAAGCGCTCACTTCCGCGCCCGGCTAGCAGTGAATCAGGGCAGGCGTGCAGGAAGAGGCCCGGAGAGGGGCGCGGTGAAGGCCTGGTACCCGGGGAGGGGTGAGGTGAAGGCCCTGGTACCCAGGGAGGGGCGCAGTGAGGGCCTGGTACCCAGGGAGGGGTGCGGTGAGGGCCTGGTACCCGGGGAGGGTGCAGTGAGGGCCCTGGTACCCGGGGAGGGCGCGGTGAGGGCCCTGGTACCCAGGGAAGGGTGCGGTGAGGGCCCTGGTACCTGGGGAGGGGTGAGGTGAGGGCCCTGGTACCAGGGGAGGGTGCGGTGAGGGCCTGGTACCCGGGGAGGGGTGAGGTGAGGGCCCTCTCTACAACTGTGGTTGTCCTGGCTCAGGGGATCAAAGGAGCCCAACAGGAAGGGGTGGGGGTGGGTGTGACGGGGGTAGGTGCAGGACTGGACACTGCTGGCTCTGGGTCACTCCAGGTGGGCTCACCAGCCTGGGAGCCCCCCTCGTCGGCCCAGCCAGAGCCCATGGAGGAAGCACAGAGGAGACAGCCACAGCATTTCGGGCAGTCTGGGACTGCTTCCTGGAGGCGGAGAGGGCCAGGCTGGGGCCTGGGGGCAGGATCACCATTAGCTAAAGGGAGAATGAGGTGGGTGAAGAGGGGTGGTAGGGGCGCGTCCCCCAGAGAAGAGCGCAGCGGCGAGCTTCAGCCGTGGCCGCTGGAGAGGCCCGAGGGGCGGAGAGGACCACAGTGCCCATCCTGGGTCCTGACCAGGGCAGAAATGAGGCGGGCAACTTGGCCAATGAGAAACCACGCCCCCCCCACGGTAGGGAGGCCGAGGCCTCCGGGGTGGGCGGTGGGAGCCCAGCGCCAACCCCACTGGGAGAGCTCTGTGGCCATCCCCTCTGCCGCTCCCTCCCTGTGTGCGGGGAGGCGGCAGACACAGGCTTGGCGAGCCCCAGGCGGAGCAGCCCAGCACCCGGGACCCAGGCCAGCTGTGCCTGTGGGCGCGATTGGTCTCAGGCCCCGCCCTCGGCAAGGGCCCTACACGCTGCCATGGTGTAACCCAGGCCCTGAGACCTGACATGCCCCTGGGGGGCAGTGAGCAGACAACAGGGTGGACAGCAGCCTGGGGGCTCCCACTGCCCCACAGTGCCCGGCCTGCGCCCTCCCCACGCGCATGCTGCCCGCCGGTACTGGGCCCCCGGGCACAGCCTGCGCCTTCCCCACGCGCGTGCTGCCCGCCGGTACTGGGCCCCCGGGCACGGCCTGCACAGCACTGCGCCCGCTGTGCCTGCACCAATCAGATCTGCACGTCCGGGTGCTGCCCACAGGGGACAAAGCCACCAAGGACTAGAATCCTGGTGTCCGTGCACCTGCCCCCAAGGACTAGAATCCTTCCAGTAGCCGAGCCCCCACTGCCCCCAGCCAAGGCGTTATAGGATTCAAAAATAACTGCATGCCATGAATTATCTTGTGGAAGAAACAGATATATTCCCTAAGGTCTGTGAATGCTTTATTTATGAACATTATTTCCATTAGTAGCATAAATTTTATACTAACAGAGAACAGTTTGAATATTAGATTTGTTCAGATTCTTTAAAGTTTGAATAGACACAGGGCCAAATTAGATTTAGCATTTATAGATCAAATGTTGGTTGATGATTATATACTGCCTCTGTACATCAGCTAGTTAAAAAGCCAGGCAACTTGATTAATATTATGATATTATAAATCCAAGACTCACCAATAAATTTTCCCAAAATGGAATGATTTTGTACTTTTCATAGGCCTGTGTCTAGTGAAAATGAAACAAAATACAAGTGTGTATGTTCACCAAGTGAGGGGCGCTATCCATGCTTCTGAAAGCTGTGATAGTGAGTGAGGAACTTCTCCTGGCCATGATGTGAGTCCCAAAGCACCTCTTTGAATTATCGGCCAAGGCTGCATCTTTCCCAAATGGTTTTCTATGGATAAATCATTCCAGCATGGCTGAAGTCCTGTAGTAACCATGTTCCTCAAGGATTCTCTGCCATACTAACATGACAACAATTTCTCTCTATCCATCGATTTCATTATACTTAAATCTATGGCTCTGAAGCACAAGTTAGTTAAAGATTCTTCATTTGGGTGACTAATGTCTATGTCCTACAGCTTAGAAAATAACCTTGACATATATGATTTCTAAAACCAGAGTGGATCTAAGACTCATCCTGTCTTTCCTGTTCCTCCTTGGTCCACCCCCAGGCTACATTTCTGCTACTGCCATGGTAGATGCCCAATTTTCACTTACCTCTCTCTCTCTTCTCATTGCTGCAGAGATGCAGGTAACTTTCCAGCTCTTCTGCACAATACTAGCAAAAATAAAATGTAGCCCCACTCTGGGTGGGTGTTGTGACACAATGTAATAAACCACTACTTGGAATAATGCATCCCATATCTGAGTGATTGGGGTCAACTCCTACCTCCACTTCTGGTCCAGCTTCCTACTAATGCACACTCTGGAAATCAGCAGATAATAATTCCAATACTTGCATCCCTGCCAATCTCATGGGAGACCAGGAAGTGGTTCCTGGTTTCTAGCTTCAGCCTGGCACAGCTCCAGCTGTTGTAAGCATTTAGGGAGTGAACCAGCAAATGAAAAACTCTCTCTCTCTCTCTCTCCACCTTTCTAAAAAATCAAGTAAACTTTTTTAACAGTTCTACTCTGAAGCACAAGGGCTGTCTAACCTTCACCTCCCAAGAAGCTCGAAGCCCATATATCACAGCTGTTGTGTTAATTCACACTCCCTAAGAGGCAGATACCATGCTGGGAATAAATGTGTGAGAGACTTACTGGGAAAAAAAACACTGTGTAGTTAACTGGGAAGAAAGCCAGTAGAAGCTGAATAGGCACCAGGATCCAAGTTTGAATGTAAAGAAAGGGAGAATAATTGAAAGAAGGTCTTGGACTGTGTTGCAGTCCCTTGATGAAGAATTCTAAAGCCCCATACAATGGTCTACACACAAGACAAACCTGCCCCAGATGGGAAAGGCCAACTTAGTCAACCTGCCACAGAGTGCATAATCATTTTCCTTCAGGAATTGTGCTAGCTTGAAAGTGTTGGTCTCTATTGCTGATGAGTTGAATGTTCAGAGACAGCAATAGCTACAACACTCTTAGTAAGTGGAAGGTCATACTACTGAATCCAGCATAGCCCTCAACTCTGTCACGAGATAGCTAATTATATCTGGGGCATGCAGTGGCACAGGCTTGCAGACACCCACTGGCCCACTCATTTATCTCTTGCTTGTCTACTAATTCTTCCATTGTAGTTGTTTTCTGGTAGAAGATAAACTACAGTTGCACCTGTTTCCTAATGTCGCTGTTAAAAAATTACCACAAAAAATGGCTCAAAACAACACAAATCTGCTGTCTTAGAGCTTTGAGGGGACAGAATCAGAAACTATTCTTCCAGGACTAAAATCAAGGAGGTTCCATGGCTGCTTCCTCATGGAGACTCTACAGGAGAACCAACTCCCTACACATCCCATCTCCCAGCTGCATTCCTTTGCTTTTTTAGCCTCAGGACCCCTTCTTGCTTTTTTAAATCCAGCCACTCAGTATCTTCAAATTTCCTTCATCTTCTATCATACTATCATCTTCTCCCCTTCTGGAAGCAAATGTCTCTTTGCCTTCCTCTTATAAGGACACTTGTGATTTCATTTAAAGTCTGCTAGAAAAATGCAAGGTAATCTCCACACCCCGAAGCCCTTAATCACATCTGAAAGTTCCCTTTCACTAGAAGAGCTGAAGCTCACAGGTTCCAGGCAACAAGACATTGGTGTCATTGGTTCCACTATTCTGCCCATCATAGTGACATGAAGCTCTTCCCACTTTGAGCTCCCATGTGTTCATTCTCGGGCCTCTGCTCTAGGCCTCCTTGTCTGACAGTCCAGGCTTTTCTATTCCGAGCACACAGCTTGGCTACTGGACACTGCTCAGGAACCTGGACTTCTCATCTCATCTCCCTCTTCCTTCCCTGTAAAATGAATGATCAGGTACACTACTCACATCTCAAACATAAGGAAGTTTTCCTGACAATTTCCAACTGATGCTCATCAACCAGTCTGACCTGCCTATAAACTAATCTCCATTTCCAATTCCTCTTCCTTCAGTTGGTTGTAAAGTATGCACATTAATCCATACGTACAACGTTAAAAGAAATCCAGTGCAATGTCATTTATATTTATTTATTTTGCCTACACAGCAGTAAGTGAGATGGTTCCTGAACATCATAGTACATCCTGAATCATCCTAGTACAACTTGTGCTAGTTCAGTACTGCTAAAGAGATGCCAGAGAGATATGTGAGTAACTTATTGAGGAAAAAGCCTGTGGGAGAAGATGCAGAGGAAACCAGGGGAAACTAGATGGCTATGAGAAATCTGCTCTCTGTGAAAGACAGAGGTAGGGAAGAGAGGACTCATCTCGGGAGCCTAGACTGCAACGCATTCCTAGGAACACCCAGCCAAGTCCAGTAGAGAATCCTTGAGTTAGATTTCCTTAGGAGTGGGTTCTCTTGCCTCACAAGGATGGACCCACCACATTCAGCCAGCGACTCAGAGCACCTTGATGGAAGCCCCTTCATGTTTGGAGGTGTGTTTAGGGCCCTCAGATAATTGAGCCATAGGTGAGCTCTGGAGATCAGTGTATGAATTAAGGAGGGGCTCCTATGAATGGTGACTGGAGCCAGGAACTTCTTAAAAGTGCGCTTAGTGAAAAACACGAAGCTACAGACTATTTTGTGTCTCCTTTTTCTTAAAAAAAGGAGCATTCTGAAGATGAAGACTCCCCAAGAGGAATTCTGCTCAGAGCGCCTCAGTGTTATATCCGTGCCGTGTAGCAGCACAAACTATGTCCTTCTTGCTTACTGTTAAGCGGTACCCTCTGTGAAAAATGGATGTGTCAGACAGGACTGAGTCAGGTTTCCTCTGTTCACAGCTGTATTTGTAAGAGATATCTATTCTGTGTTACCTTGAGAATCCACTCCCTCCTCTCTAAAGGTTTAACTTTTAATTACATGTTGCCAAGGAGAAGTGAAAAGGATTTTCTCTTTGAACTCCCACTTTCTGTCCACATGTCATCTTTATTTACCCCTCTGTACCCACTAACCTGCTACAATTCCTTTATGCATGTGCAGCCAAGAATAGCAGTGAAAGGACATAAAGCGATGTGATTATGAAATACACTGTCACAAAGCAGCAATAACTTCTTCCTCTCTCCTCATCACTTTGCCTGTGCTTTGCAAACTTGGGCTGAACAGCACTAGAGATCTGGGTTTCTGTACTCTACTGATTTCTACAACACCTTATCCTTCCTCATCTTCACTCTCTAATTGTTCTTTCTTCCTTTCCCTCTTATTTTAACTCTACTATTATTCATGGAACATAAGTGAGAATTAGTGGCAAATTTTTAGATGCTCACTTAAAACATCCTTCCCAACATCAATGAAGAGTCACCCTCTGAATAAAATTTAGAGGCTATCCTTTACTTTCCTTCTTGAATACACCTGTTACTTATTCACCCACCTCTGTAACTAGGGTTGGTCCTTTGCATACCATCCACAAATCACCACTGGTCATGAACTTGTCTCATTCATCCAAATAATCATCAGTGCTCCTTAGATCTTGAGGCACAGAATAACGACAAATGGCAAAACACAAAGCAACCCATATGTCCCTCCCAATTCCTCCACTTGCTCACCCAGGCACATTCCTGTTTCTTCCTGCATCCTTCTCTTGGCTTCTTCCCTTTCCTGATTCCAGCCCTCTGGCCTCATGTGTTGCACAGTCCAGTACCTACCTACAGATTCTCCAGAACATGCCGCAACTATGCGTTCTCATCACTACAGTTGACTCCTCCTGCTCTTCACCAAAGTTTCACTATTAAAGACTGCTGAGGGCTGACTGCCAGGGCAAGGTGACCTGTAAGCAAAGCCCTGAAGGAGGGCAGTGTGCCAGGTGCTTGTCTGCTGTGCCAATGGTTTGTAAAGGTGTTGGCTGAGTCTGCTTGTGCTTCTATAACAAAATATCACAGACCGAGTAACTTACCAAAAAAAAAAAAAAAAAAAAAAAAAAAAAAAAAAAAAAACAACCAGAAATTCATTTCTCACGGTTCTGGAGGTTAGAAGTTCAAGATCAAAGTGCTAGCAGGTTCATTGCCTGGCAGGGTCCGGTCCCTCTTTCAAAGAAGGCAATTTGAAGGCTGCACCGTCAGGAGGGGAAATACGCTGTGTGCTCACATGGCAGAAAGAGGAAAGGGAAAAAGAAACAAAAAACACCTTCTGGCAAATTCCTTCACTAGGGCTCTTAATTCTATCACCTCCCCTTTCCATCACTTCCTAAGAGCTGTACCAGGTCCTAAGTTCAAGTGCATTTTGGAGGGGACAACATACTAAACTGTAAAAATATCCCAACTTACCTCCCCATCCATGCTTCTTTGAAATTTTATAGTATACTCCATAAAGAGGGAGAGTGAGTTTTCCCCACTCATTATAACCTGCTTTGACAAATAGAATACATCCATGTAATACAGCATCAGCAATGAACCCAGGCTTTACAAGGCCTTCTGAGCTTCTAGTCTCAACCTCTCTTTCTTTCTCTCCCCCCCACCCCCAACCTCTGTGTGAACATGCTTCAGATTGTCTGATGAAAAAGGAGAGAATGTGTGGATTAAAAACCATAGATCCTGGCTGAGACCAGCCCAGATCAGCCACACTCGGAGCCCTCTGGCAGCTGAAGGCAGCACATGAGTAAACGTGGCTAAGAACAGAAAAGCAAATAGCTGAGCTCAGGCCAAATGACGATCTGCATAATGATGAGCTTATAGTGGGGTCGAACATCATGCTTTAGAATGCTTTGTAACCACTGCACATTGTGAGAAGAGACTCTCAAGTGGAAATTACATCAAAGATCTGAAAATAGTAGTGTTTGAACTCTGGAAAGCAGAGCAGAGATCAAGGTAAGAGCAATGGGTTTTACTTATAATGTCATTAAAGATATTTGAACTGAGTAGGGAGCCAACTTGCAAAAACACAAGTTTAAATAATTACTATCTGAATCAGTGCCACTTAAGGAGAGCAAATATAACAGTAATAGAAAACATTTTTATGGATACTATAGGGAAGACAGAAAGGGTATATCAGTGTATGGACATATTTGTAATGTATCATAATGTTTGCATAAAATCCATCTTTTACTCACTTATTAAGCACATCTTTGTAAATAATTTTCCTTTCACAGAAACACAAAAACTACAAACAGTAGTCAATTTCTCCCTTTCAATATTTTTCACATTGTTGCTATTTAAAGCTCAATAAAAGGGGGCATTGAAAAACCCTTTGGAACAAAGCACTTGAATACACATTCAAATGGTTTTATGTGTAGAATAAGTTTGCTGTTTTAAGAATCTTTTAAGGAAAAATGAATGTATAAATATTCCTTACACATAAATATAAACTGCTTATTATATAAAATGTCAGTAAAATTCTTAGCTCAGTGGGAAAATAGGAATGTATGTAACATATCATGGAAATCATAAATGATTGCAAAATACAGATAGAACGAATACTGGCTAGAAAAATAACATCCTTTTATAAGTAAACTTGTAAACATGTACCATTAAAAAAAAAAAAGCCTAAATTCAAGGACCAACATTTTTACACAGCAGGTTGCCAGCATTCCATATGGGCACCATTTTACAGTCCAGTTGCTCTCCTTCTGATCCAGCTCCCTGGTAAAGCCTGGGAAATCAGTGGTAGATGGCCCAAGTGCTTGGGACTCCACCCATGTGGGAGACTTGGATTAAGCTCCTGACTTTGGCCTGGCACAGCTCTGGCTGTTGCACCCATCTAGAGAGTGAACTAGCAGATAGATAATCTCTCTCTCTGTATCTCCCTCCCTCTGTGTAACTTTGCTTTTCAAATAAATAAGTAAATTTTTTAAAAAAAAAATCTAAATCCATCACTTTGAGCTTGCTTTACAAGGCAATACGAAGTTTGTTTTCTGTAAAAAGTGGCTTTTATCATGATTTGGCAATTTATTCCTTTGGTAAAAATGCAAGACTTAAACCTCAATTTGAAAATAAATAATTTTAAGACAGAACAAATTACTGGATATATTTACATATAATTCATCTCTAAAAAATATCTTTTTTTGACAATAATGATCTGTTGCTGTTTGACAGTGCTGAGTTTATGTACCATGACAATTATATGAAAATATCGAACATAACTTTTTACATAAGAAAGTTCCAAACCAGTATTTTAACAATGCAGCAGCTAATACATTAGTGCATGACTAGTCCCTAGAATAACAAAAATAATAAAATAATATGGAATGCTCATATAGTGTGTATAATTGCAGTTGTTAAAATGGTAACAATTTCTTTGTGAACCCATAATACAAGTTCAAGAAATAATCATTGGATACCTCAGACACAAAAAGCCCTGCCAGACTAAGCTAAAATACTTGAATTTTAGTATAAATATTTTAAAATTAATATTAACAAATCTTTTTCATTATGCCTGTGTTAGGTACAAAGATATTATAAGTAAGGAAATAATAAGATGTATTTTACTATTTTCTTGATAAACTATCCAGTTTGAATGAATTGTAGTGTTTGAATTCTTTCTGGGTAGTTAACGCAATGGAACTTCCAGTTTCTCGTGAATACATGGTCACGTGACTGACTCCAGGCCAATAGACTGAGGCCAATCATGTATGTCAGTTCTAGGCCGGCTTGTTAAAAAGTACCCACGCTCCTGCTGGTGATCCTTTTCTTGCTCTTGTCTAATGTGTCTGAGCACACTGCTTTTAGAGGTCATGAATGGAACGTGGGAGAGGCATCGGATGGATGGAAGGAGCGCACTGAGAGTGTGATGACCGCGGATTCCCAACATCTGCTTGGAAATCGGTAACAGAAAGATAATATATATATTTTTTTTTTTGACAGGCAGAGTGGACAGTGAGAGAGACAGAGAGAAAGGTCTTCCTTTGCTGTTGGTTCACCCTACAATGGCTGCCGCGGCCGGCACGCTGCAGCCGGCACCGTGCTGATCCGATGGCAGGAGCCAGGTGCTTCTCCTGGTCTCCCATGGGGTGCAGGGCCCAAGCACTTGGGCCATCCTCCACTGCACTTCCTGGCCACAGCAGAGAGCTGGCCTGGAAGAGGGGCAACCAGGATAGAATCCGGCGCCCTGACCAGGATTAGAACCCGGTGTGCTGGCTCCGCAAGGTGGAGGATTAGCCTAGTGAGCCGCGGCACCGGCCCCAGAAAGATAATATTTTCACGTTTCCTCACACATGTGAAAACGTCTTCCTTCTTGATTAATATGTGATGTATATGAAGGATCTGCAACAAGTTCATGGAAATAAGTATTATGAAGAAATTCTGTGTAGATTTTTTTCCAAAATAAATCTACCAGCCAATTTTGGGTTTGATTTGTTCTTGTTTTTTCTAAATTCTCAAGATACAATATCAGATACAATATCAGACCATTTATTTTAGATCTTTCTATTTTTTAATACAAGCATTTAATGCTATAAATTTCCCTCTTCATACTACTTTTGTTGTATTCCACAGGTTTTGATATGATGTATTCTCATTTTCATTTATTTCAGGAAAGCTTTTATTTCCTTCTTAATTTATTCATTGACTAACTGGCCATTCATAAATGTTTTATTCTTCTTATTGCTCATTTCTAGTTTTATTCCTTTGTGGTCCTAAAGATACATAGTGTGATTTCAATCTTTTTGAAAATTTACTGAGACTTGATTTGTGGCCTAATATATGATCTATTCTAGAGAATGTTTCATGTGCCAATGAGAAGAACGTGTATTTTGTATCTGTTGGGGGAAATGTGTTATGAATGTCAGTTAGATCCATTTGCTCAATAGTATGGTTCAACTCTCTGTTGATTTTCTGTCTGGATGATCTGTTTGTTGATATCAGTGGGATGTTGAAGTTCTGCACTAGCCTTCTATTGGATCCATCACTCTCTTTAATTCTAATAGTGTTTTCTGTGTATAATTGGTGGTCTTGTGTTGGATGCCTATATATTTACAATTAGAATATATTCTTGCTTAATCAGCACTTTCATTAATACATAATGTCTTTCTTTGCCTTGTTTTACAGTTTTTTATTTAAAATCGGTTTCCTCTCTTGCACATATAGCTACTTCTGCGTGTTTTTGTTTTCCCTTGCAGGATATATCTTCCTCCAGCCCTTCTCTTTCAGTCTAAATGTGTCTTGTTTCTGAAGTGAGTTTCTTATAGGAAGCATATAGTTGCATTTGATTTCCTTTTTCCATTCAGCCAACCTAAACTTTTAGCTTCAGAATTTAATCCACATACACTCAAGGTTAGTATTGATAGATAAGAACCAACACCCATCATTTTGTTAACTGGCTACTGTTTGTACCTGCACTGTTAGTGAATTTGGTAGTGTCATGGGTTTTCATGATGTTTATGTCAAATGTTGGATTCCTTTCAGGATTTCTTGTAAGGCTGGTCTGGTGGCTGTAATTTTCTCAGTTTGTTTATCTGGGAAATAGCTAATTCTCATTAACTTCTACAGGAGAGCTTTGCTGGATATAATATTCTTGGTTTGAAGTTTCTTTTTTTTAAGACCTTGAATATATCATCATAATCTTCTCTGTATTGTAGGGTTTCTGTTGAGAAGTTTGATTTTAGTCTAACTGATTTTCTTTAATTTGTAATGTGACACTTTTCTCTTACTGTTTTCAGGATTCTATCATTGTCCTTAACTTGTGACAATTAGATTATAATATGCATTGGAGATCTTTTTTGGTTGAGTTTTGTGTTCCTTTGAACTTCCTGTATCTGGATTTCCATGTCTCCTTCAAGACATGGGAAATTCTTAATGATTATTCCATTTATTGGTTCTCAACTACTTTTTCCTTCTCTTCTACCTCAGGAATCCCCAAAATACAAATATTTGCTCACTTCATGGCATTACATATTTCATGTGGGCTTTTTTAATTTTTGTAATTCTTTCCTCTTTATTTTTGTCTGACTGGTTTATTTCAAAAGTCTTAATCCTCCAGATCATGAATTCTTTCCTCTACCTTGTCTACTCCATTGTTAAGGCTTTCAATCATATTTTTTATCTCATGGACTGAAGATTTCATCTCCAAAAAGTCTATTTGGCTCTTTTTAATGATTTCTATCTCCTTAGTGAATGTCTCATGCATGTCCCCTATTGTTCTCTTCATTTCTCTAATCTTTCTATCTGTATTCTCTTACAGTACATTTAGTTTCTTTGCAGTGATTATTTTGAATTTTATTTATTTTTCATAAAGATTTGTTTATTTTCTTTTTTTTTTTTTGACAGGCAGAGTGGACAGTGAGAGAGAGAGACAGAGAGAAAGGTCTTCCTTTTGGCGTTGGTTCACCCTCCAATGGCCGCCGCAGCCGGTGCGCTGCAGCCAGCGCACCGCGCTGATCTGATGGCAGGAGCCAGGAGCCAGGAGCCAGGTGCTTCTCCTGGTCTCCCATGGGGTGCAGGGCCCAAGCACCTGGGCCATCCTCCACTGCACTCCCTGGCCACAGCAGAGGGCTGGCCTGGAAGAGGGGCAACTGGGACAGAATCCGGCGCCCCAACCGGGACTAGAACCTGGTGTGCCGGCGCCGCTAGGAGGAGGATTAGCCTAGTGAGCTGCGACGCCGGCCCAAAGATTTGTTTATTTTCAAAAGCAGAGCTACAGAGAAGCAGAGGCAGAGAGACAGAGAGAGAGGTAGTTAAATCCCCAAATGGCTGCAGTGGTCGGAGCTGGGCTGATCCAAAATCAGGAGCTTGGAGCTTCTTCCAGGTCTTCAATGTGGGTGCAGGGGTCCAAGGACTTGGGTCATCTTCCACTGCTTTCCCAGGCCATAGCAGAGAGCTGGACAAGAAGTGGAGCAGCTGGGACTCAAACCAGTACCCATATGGGATGCCAGCACTGCAGGAGGCAGCTTTACTTGCCAAGCCACAGTGCTGGCCCAGAATTTTATTTCTGTCATTCAGATTTCCTTCAGACCAGGTTCTATTTCTGGAGAACTACTGTGTTTTTCTGCAGGAGTCTGGTTACATTACTTCTTCATTTTTCCAATACCCCTATTTTGAAGTCTGTGCATCGGTGTTATAGTCCCATTATATGTGAGAAGAGTTTATAGTTTAGATTGAATGCAAGATATCACTTGACTTTTTTCTTTGGCTTCGATTTAGGTGATTCCAGAAGTGTAGCCTCTGAATGATTTATTTTGCATTGATCAGTGCCTTCTGTGTCTATAAATAACACATTGAGGAGAAAAATAATAAGTATTAGAGCAGAAATAAATGAAATTTAAACTAAAAAATTACAGAAGATCAATTAAGGGGCCAGCATGGTGGTATAGCAGGTTAAGCCACTGCCTGTCATGCCAGCATCCCATATGGGGGCCAATTGGCATCCCAGCTGCTCCACTTCCAATCCAGCTCCCTGCTAATGTTCCTGAGAAAGCAGCAGATGTCCCAAGTTCTTGGGCCCCTGCATTCACATAGGAGGCCTGGAAGAAGCTTGTAGTTCCTGGCTTTGCCTGGCATAGCCCCAGTCATAATAGCCATTTGGGGAGTGAACCAGTCATGGAAGACCTCTCTCTCTCTCTCTCTCTCTATCTCTATCTCTATCTCTTTCTCTATCTCTATCTCTCTTCTCTCTGTAACTCTTTCAAATAAATATTTTTTTTGGAAAAAAAGATCAATTAAACAGAAAGCTGGTTTCTTGAGATGATAAACAAAACAGACAAAACATTAGCCAGACTAACAAAGAAAAAAATATAAAACCTCAAATACATAAAGTTAGAGATGAAAAAAAGAGATATCACAACCAACAACACTGAAATCCAAAGAATCATAAGAAACTATTATGTACTATAAGCTAACAAATTGGAAAACCTTGAAGAAATGGATAAATTCTGGATACATATAACCTACCAAGGTTAAATCAAGAAGATACAGAAAATCTAGACAGATCAGTTATTACTGATGCAATAGCAATGAGATTGCAACAGCAATTAAAAGTCTCCTGTCACTGAAAAATTCAGGACCTGACAGCTTTACCACTGATTTCTTCAAAACACTTAAGGAAGAACTTACTCTAATATTTTTCAAACTATTCCAAAATATTGAAAAGAATGGAATTCTTTCAACTTATTTTTATGAGGCCAGCATCACTCTGATACCAAATATGAAGAAAGACATAGCACTAAAAGAAAGCTACAGACCTAGATCTCTGAAGAAATCGGGTGCAAAAATTCTCAACAAAATAATAACACTCAATCCCAAACCCCATCAAAAGCATTATATATCATGACCAATTGGGTTTATCCCAGAGAGTCAATAATTATTCCACATTTGCAGAACAAGAAATATCATAAATCACATAACATAATGAAGTACAAAAACAATATGGTCATCTGAATAGATGCCAAGAAAGCATTTGATTAAATTCAACATCACTTCCTGACCAAAAAAAAAAAAAAAAAAAAAAAACCTCCACAAATTAGGCACAGAAGGAACATACACCTATAAATGATGAAGGCTATATATGAGAAACCAAACTCCAAGGAAAATCTGAAAACATTTCCCTTCAGATCTGGAATGAGACTAGGATGTCTACTTTCAACATTCTTATTCAACATAGGATTGAAAGTAGTAGCAAGGGCAATTAAGGAGGATAAAGAAATAAAGGGCATCAAAATTGAATGGGAAGAAGTGCAAATAACTATGCAGGCGGCATGGCATTGTACATGGAACAACCTAAATACACCACCAAAAACCCAATAAAACAAATAAGCCAATTCAGTAAAAGTTTCTGTTTACAAAATAAATATACAAAAAGGTGATTTTTCTATATACTTATGATGAACTTGCCAAAAGAGGAATCAAAAAAGAATCCCCAGTTACAATAGCTACAGAAATAGCAAATATTTAAGAACAAGTTTAACAAAAGAAGTTAAAGATCTCTACAATGAAAATTTTAATGCATTGGTGAAAGAAATCAAGAACACTCACAAAAAAATTGAAAGATATTGCTTGCTTATGGATGGGAAGAATTAATACAATTAAAATACTGAAACTACCTAAAGTAATCTATAGATTCAGTGCAATCTATATCAAAATACCAGTGACATTCTTTAGAGATTCAGAAAAAGAAATCTAAAATGCATATGGAATCATGAAAGACCAAGATAGCAAAAGCAGCCTTGATAAAAAAATCAGCTGGGGGCATCACAATGCCTGATTTCAAATCATATTATAAAGCTACAGTAATTAAAACAGCATGGTGCTGGCATAAAAACTGACACATAGATCAACAGAACAGAATAGAGAGCCCAAAAATTAGACCAAGCTCATGCAGCCAGCTTAGTTTTGACAAAAGTTCCCAGACCATACTTTGGAGAAAGAATAATCTCTTCAAAAAGTGGTGCTGGCAATACTGGATGCCATATATATAGAAGAATGAAATTAGATCCCTACAACTCAACACATACCAAATCAACTCAAGATGGATCAAAGACCTAAATTTAAGACTTGAGACTATGAAGTTGCTGGAAGACAATATAGGGGAAACACTTGAAGACACTGGTGTAGGCGATGACTTCTTGGACAAGATAAACAAATGGGACTATATCAAACTCAGAAGCTTCTGGCCAAAAATGAAACAATCAAGTGAAGAGAGGTGACTGAATAGGAAAAAATATTTACAAGCTACCTACCCAACAAAGGATCAATATCCACAATGTACCAGCATTGCAAAAACCACAATAAAAGAACAATCAATCTAGTTAATAACTGAGCAAAGGGCTTCAGTAGACAGTTCTTAAAAGAAAAAATACAAATGGCAAAAAAAATTATGAAAAAAGTGCTGAACAGCACTAGCCATTAGGGACATGCAAATTAAGAACACCATGAGGGCTGGCGCCACAGCTCAATGGGCTAATCCTCTGCCTAGCAGCGCCGGCACACCGGGTTCTAGTCCCTGTCAGGGCACCAGGTTCTGTCCCGGTTGCCCCTCTTCCAGGCCAGCTCTCTGCTGTGGCCCGGGAGTGCAGTGGAGGATGGCCCAAGTGCTTGAGCCCTGCACCCCATGGGAGGCCAGGAGAAGCACCTGGCTCCTGCCTTCAGATCAGCGTGGTGCACCGGCCGCAGTGCACTGGCCACGGCGGCCATTGGAGGGTGAACCAGAAGGAAAGGAAGACCTTTCTCTCTGTCTCTCTCACTCTCACTGTCCAATCTGGTGCCAGTGTTGTGGCACATTGGTTTAAGCCACTACCTTCTACGCTGATATCACATACAGGCACTGGTTAGTGTCCTGGTTGTTCCACTTTCAATCCAGCTCCCTGCTAATGTCTCTGGGAAAGCAGCAGGAGGTATCCCAAGTGCTTAGACCCCTGCCACCAACTTGGCAGACCCCAGTGGAGTTCCAGATTCCTGGCTTCAGCCTGGCCTCATCCTGGCCATTGAGGCCCTTGGGGGAGAAATCCAGTGAATTAGACTCTATTCCTTTCTCTCTCTCTCCTTCTTTGTAACTATACCTTTCAAATACATAAATAAATCTTTAAGAAAAAAAAAACACTTTCATACCTTCTCACCCCTGTCAGAATGATTATTATCCAAAAAGCAGAGTAGCAAATGTTGGCGAGGATGTGAAGAAAGTAGAACTCTGATACATGACTACTTGAGGTTCCACTGTTGGTGGAGATATAAATTAACGCAGCCATGGTGGAAGACACTATAGAGATTTATTTTAAAACTAGAAATAGACTTGTCATTTGCTCTAACATTCACACTACTGAGTGTATACCCAAAATACATAAATACATTTTATCTAAGAGGCATTTTACCACCTTATGGCTGCACTGTTCACAATAGCCAAAATTTGGAATCAATTATGGTGTCCATCATCAGATGAATGGATAAAGAAAATCTGGTATTTATATACAATGGAATATCATTCATTTATAAAAATGAAATTCTATGATTTGCATCAAAATGGTTGGAACTAGAGTACACAATGTTGAGGGAATTAACCCAGACACAGAAAGACATGTTGTCCATTATATGTGGGACCTGCAATTAAGAAAAAATCAGGAAACAAAAAAGAAATGCTTTTGTGTAACAGTATGGCTGCAAATATAATTTTGTGAAGCTTTGTTTTATATCTTTGTCAAGCAAATTGTTATATTCTATATATTTTTAATTGTTTTATTTATTTGAGAGGAAGACACATAGAAAAACAGATAGTTGCTATCTGCTTGCTCACTCCCCAAATGCCTGCGATGGCCATGGCTGGGCCAGTAAGAACACAATCCACTTCTCTCATAAAGGTGTTAGGAACCCAATCATTTAAGCTACCACCTGCTGTGTCCAAGGGTCTATGTTGGCAGGAAGCTGGAGTCTGGAGCTGGAGCTGGGAATTGAACCCAAGTACTCCAAAATGGGAATGGGTGCTTAACCACTAAGTGAATCTCCACCTGCAAGTTCACATATTTTTACTGGGCTTAAAGTGAAACTCAGTTCAGCATATGGTGCCTTTCACCAGCTAAGGCATCCTCTGTGTAGCCTGAAAGAGCAGCTTAACAATCACAAAGTAGTTGGGGTCACATAAGCAGGGATCTAAGTCACGTCTTCTATTTGCATAGAGCTCAGTATCCCTGAGGGAAAAATGTAAATGTGTCCTCAATAGAAGTTAAACAAGGACATCTGATAGACCTTGGAATGGGAGTGTCTTGGGATGACACAGCACAGTCCTCTGCCCTACAAACAGCCAAATAAACAAGCAATGTGTGTCAGGAAAGACCAAACTCAGCAGGGTAGTATGAGTGAACTGCTCTTTGTGAGACTACTTGAGGTTCTAAAATCCACTATCAGCCCAACTCCACTTACCACCACCACTGTTGCCATTAAGCATACAAGAACGTTTTGGAAGATTATGCTACAGTAGAAATAAAAGGACTTGCCTGTTTGACCCTACTCAGAGGTAACAGAGCTTACTCCAAAGCAATGAAGTGACAGGTACTTTCTCTAACCAGGCAACAGATTCACAAGTTGTAGGAGCCAGTATGGAGCAGGGATGGCAGAAATAGGAGCTGAAGGGAGACAGCATCAGGTAGGAGATCCAGGTGCCTGGGTTGACCAGACTGAGGCCTCAGATGCTTTGATCAGGAGTCTAACAATGTTTCCCACTGTCGCACTATCCCTAGCAACCACAGTTTTAATTTACTGCTTCTCAATGTTCATTACTCTAAATAGTAGAGTATTTACTCCACTGTTTTCCCAGGCCATCAGCAGGGAGCTGTGTCAGAAATGGAGCAGCTGGGACTCGAACCTGCGCCCATGTGGGATGCTGGCACTACAGGCAGAGGCTTTACCCACTAAGCCACAGCACTGACCCCAGACACTGCAAGCCTTTAAAACTCACCTTGTTTCTGTCAGAGCACAGGCTAAAATCCACCTGTGTGGATGTAGAGCCTCGTCGCCTCCCTTTCCAGCTGTGTTGCTTTGGGGAAGTTGTATCACATTCCTGAGCCTGAATTTCTCACCTGTAAAAATCAGAGTTCTATTACCTACCCTCACAGGTGCCCTGAGCAGCTAAAGTCAATGCATACAACTGAAGCTCTCATAACACAAACCTGGAGCATAAAATGCACTCCATAAATACCTGGTTTCACTATAATGGTTAGGTCCATCACAGGGCATCTGATACTTCTTTTTGTCCTAGGGACATAATGACACAAATATAAAGAAGCAAACAGCAACTCAGGAAGCCGAGCAACTGCGTGATGGAAGAAAAACCACCTAAGGCATGGCATTGTTATAGCAACATTTTTTGAGGTACAATTTACAAAAAACAAAATTCATTGATTTTTACATAAACAGGCAGAGGAGTTTTAACTGATATCCGAATATGTGATGGCAATCAAGGTAGAGAACAATGTCATCATGCCAACCAGTTCTCCACTGTCCCTGAACAGCCACACCCCCCCTCCCCATCAGAGCCCGAGGTGATCCCAGATCTGTCTTTTATCACTGCAGGTCTTGCCTCTTCCAGAACATCATTAAAATGAAACTGTACTTCATTTATTCTTTGGTTCAGTGTGTTTTGCTCAGAATAACATTTTCTGCAGTCACCTTGCTACATGGACCAGGGGTGTATTCCTTTAAAATGCATAGTACTGTTCTACTATAGGAATGAACTATAAATCATTTATTCAACTATTGGGAATCATTTAGGTCATTTTTATGATTCACAGACTGACAGATAGAAAGTGGGAGAGATGGCGTTCCCCTCCACTGAGTCATCCCCCAAATGCCTACTACAGCCAACACTGGGAGCTGGGAACTCAGTCTAAGTCTCCCAAGTGAGTAGCAGGGACCCAATTAGTTGAGGCATCAGAATTGTTTCCTAGAGTCCACATTAAGAGGATACTGGAGCCAGGAACCAGTGCTGGGTTTTAAACCCAGGTGCTCTTCAATGCTAGGCCAAATGTCCACACCCCCATCTAAGAAATCCATGTTCAACCCAGTATCATAAAAATGGTCTGTGTTCTCTTTTAAAAGGTTTATAGTTTGAGCTTTCACACTGAGATTTCTGATTTCTAGATGTTTATACTGTGCTGCAATGGTTGAGATTTTTAAGCATCATTTTCATTTTTCCCAACAACATTTTTGAATGTGAGAAAAAAATCTATATTTAATTACCTAGTGCATTTACCAAGAATACAATTGGCCATGTATGTGCGAGTCCATTTCTGTATTGTTTCTCATGCCTATCATAATGCCACTGCTATTGTCTTTGTTACTGAAATTTCATAATCTCATTTGCTTTCAAAGAAAGTTAAGTCCTCCCAGTTTGTTCTTTTTTTATACACAAAATTGTATTATATTTTTCATTTACATTTCCTTTTTAAAAAATATTTATTTATTTCTTTAAAAGGCAGAACAACAGAGAGAGTGGGGAGAGACAAAGAGAGAGGCAGAGGGAGAGCTCTTCCAGCTGCCTGTTCCATCCTCAGATGGCCACAACAGCAAGGTCAGGAGCAAGCTGACCAGAGCCAGGAACTCTCGAGTCTCCCATGTGGGTGCAGGGCCCCAAGCACTTGGGCCATCATTCTCTACCTTCCCAGGTGCATTAGCAGAGAGCTGGAATGGTAGAGGAGCAGTCAATACCCGAATCTTCACTCAGATAGGTGATGCAGAGTCGCAGGGAGTTGCTTAACCCACTGCACCACAACGCCAGCCCCTAAATTTCCTTTGACAGATGAAAATGAACTTTTCAGTTTCTAACCTAAACTGAAAACAAACTCTTAGTGAGATTTTGAATGTAATTACATTCAATCTATAATTTAATTTAGGAGAAATGGACATCTTAAAATGATGGAGACTTCCAATACACATACTTGGTGTATTTTCAAAATTTATTTGATTCATCCTATTTTTCTCAGCAACACTTTGTAGCTTCCACTATACAGGTCTTTCTTGTGCAGGATTTCTCTAAGTTTGTCTCTAAGTTCTTCATTTTTTGATGCTAGCTTAACTTGCACATGTAAAAAAATAATATTCTAACAGCTCACTGCTAGTGTTGAGATACTTTTGTGAATATTAACAATTTGTTAGATTGCCTCAAGAAATTCACTTTTCAGTTCTTTTAGTTTTTGTAGATTTCTTGGCGTTTTCTTTTTAAAAAATATTTATTTATTTATTTATTCATTCATTTATTTGAAGGCAGATTTAAGAGAGAAAGGGAGAGGTATAGAGAGATCTTCCATCCTCTGGTTCGCTCCCCAAATGGCTGCAGAAGCCAGGAGCTTGGAACTCCGTTCGGGTCTCCCACATGAGTGCAAGGGCCTGAGCATGTGGTCCATCTTCCAAATGCTTTTCCAAGTGTGTTAGCAGGTAGCTAGATAAGAAGTAGAGTAGCTGGGACTTGAACCTGTGCTAATATGGGATGCCAGAATCACAGGTAGCTGCATAATCCATGGCCCGACTATGGCAGCCCCAGCCTTAATGGCCTCTAATACTCAACACAGATGCTCTTTGACTTCCAATGGGGTTACATCCCAATAAGTCCATCCAAATTGAAAATATCGTGGATCAAAAATAATTTACTGCAGTTGGCCTCTGAACTCCCTGGCTTAGCAACACAGTACACTGTAGAGCACCGGTTGTATTCTCTGATGAAACAACAGAGTACCGCCACCCAGCATCACCAGAAAACAGTGCACCACATACTGCTAGCCTGGGAAAAGATGCAAAATGAAAATTTGAAGATTTCTACAAGAAGCATATCAGTTTTCACTATTCTAATATTGAAAAATCACAATTTGAGTTATCATAAGTCAAGCCTTGTCTGGCCTTCATTTTCAACATTTATGGCAGTATTTCATTTCCTGTAGTAGTCTTGAGGTACTGGGTATGAATATCAGTATAAAAAATGCATGAAAGTGGTAAGGACAGATATCAGCATCTCTCCTAATCTTAAGGATAAGACACTCCATTTTTTCAACATTTACAAATATATTATTACAAGATTTCCATTTGTTCTTTATTCTGCAGAAGACATTTGCTTCAACATTAGGTTGTTAAGAGTTTTTATCACGAATTAATGTTAAGTTCTATAAACTTTTGTTCTGCATATGTTGAGATGTTCAATGATTTGCTTCCCAGTTTTTAGATTTTAATTGCATTGATTGATTGTATGAATAAATGCTACATGAATCTTGCATTCCTAATTCCTTATGTATATGACTAGAATGGATTTGCTAGCATTTTCAAAGGAATTTTTTGAATCAATGTTCGTTGATGCTATTCTGATGTTTTACTTTCTTTTCTTTTTTTTTCTTTTCTTTTTTATACAGGCAGAGTGGACAGGGAGAGAGAGACAGAGACAGAGAGAAAGGTCTTCCTTTGCCATTGTTCACCCTCCAATGGCCGCCGTGGCCAGCGCGCTGCGGCCGGTGCACTGCATTGATCCAAAGGCAGGAGCCAGGTGCTTCTCCTGGTCTCCCATGGGGTGCAGGGCCCAAGCACTTGGGCCATCCTCCACTGCACTCCCGGGCCACAGCAGAGAGCTGGCCTGGAAGAGGGGCAACCGGGACAGAATCCGGTGTCCCGACCAGGACTGAACCCGGTGTGCCGGCGCCGCAAGGCAGAGGGTTAGCCTAGTGAGCCGTGGCACCTGCCTTACTTTCTTCTAAAACATTCATTTGGTTTTGCTCTCAAGGAAATTTTAGTTGGCCAAAGAGAGTTCAAATATTTTCCAGGCCTACAGGAGCACTGGGAATTAGTCAATTGAGAGCTCCCTGGGAGTTCTTGCTTGGATTCCTGGAGCTGTGCACGTCTAGATCAGCTGGTAAAGACTCCACTGGATTCCTATGCTG
Organism: Oryctolagus cuniculus; assembly: GCF_051225735.1. Classification (NCBI taxonomy): domain Eukaryota; kingdom Metazoa; phylum Chordata; class Mammalia; order Lagomorpha; family Leporidae; genus Oryctolagus; species Oryctolagus cuniculus. The sequence goes on along the minus strand of NC_142874.1, from coordinate 14,345,588 downwards.
ACTTCTTGGGCATTTTTCCTTTGTGACATCCACTCTGACATTCGGTCCTGTAAACCTTCAGCCATCGTATTCTCCTACAACACCTGTCTTTGTCCCCTCATCTTCAGAGATGGCCTGGCTCTGTTTGCTTTCTCTCCTCTTCTATGGCCTGAAAAACACACCCAATTAGGAAGCTCAGAGCAATTTTAGGGCTCCTCTCACTTATATCTTTTCTCATTAAGTCCTGAAATCTAATGTTCCCTGCTGCAAATGCCTGAAAACAGGTATTTTATATATTCTTTCTTGTCTTTTTATGTTAAAATATTTCAAATAAAACAGAAAAACACACAAAAAAGTTCAATGAATACACAGCTTTAATGGTTTTTAATATTTTGTCCTATCTTCTTTCATAAACACCATATATGCATATATGTGTGTATATGTATATATAACTTTTTAAAGCAAAGGTAGATATATTAATAGTATATAATGTGGAGTTCATGAAAAATCATAAAATGGAACCAAGGGTATATTATTATGTAAAGGGTAAAATTCCATGCAGAAAACATCTATAAATATCAATATACCAAATAAAATGCATCCACACATTATTGTTTTATGTATATATCAATTTAGACATATGAGAGAAAACACATGGTGACCATTTGTTCACTCAGCACAAATATCTCCAATTCCATCCATTGTTTCCAAATGTCAAAATTTATTTTCATGTCTAAATAATATTCAGTGTGTATATATAATGTATGTACTCTATAGATACTATATATATATTTATATATATATATAATCTTACTTTCCATCCATCCATTGATGGATGTCTACATTGAGTTCATGTCTTTGTTAGTGTGAACTGGGCTATGGTAACCATGGGAGTGCAGGTATTTCATATGCTTACTTAATTTCCTTTGTATACATTCCCAGAAGTGGAATACTTGGGTTATATTGTGTTTTTTTGTAGTTTTTTTTTAAGTTTTTTTTTAGTTTTTTTAAGGCTCTCCAAACTCTTTTCCATTATGGCCATACTTACTTGCTTTCTCACCAAGAAGTGTGTTCTCACGTTTTAGCAGACAGTAAGTTTCACATCAAGAATATTCAGGGACAGAAGCAGCAATTTAAGCATAATATCTTAATTGCAAATGTTATCTAGCCAACACTCTTACCTCGGCAATGAAATATAAATAGTTCTTTATATTGATTCTTTTATCCCGCACTGAAGCTGTGAAGCAATATTCTAAGGCAAACTGACAGCCGAGTTTAGAAATAAACAGACATGTTTAATCGCTCTGATTTTCAAGCTTCTTAATTCTGTTATGTAAGCACCCATTTTTCTTGAATCCAACATGGCTGACAAAGCTCATTTCCAAATCCATAATCACGCAAACTCTGCACCTAAGATTTTTCACCTGATCTCGTAGATTTATGAGAAGAATCCTAAGGATGTTAAGAATAAAGCACTTTTTGATTATAATATATGAACTCATTTGGAAAAACCACAACAGTGAGAAAGAGAGTTGTGTAGTATCTTTAAAAACTGGATGAATTTCTATGGGAAGCTTTAAGTCACAGGGATTAATAAATTCCCTAAAATAAAATAAATCATATTGCCACTAAGTAGTGTTGTATCAGAGAGATATGGCAAATATCAAAGAGATCTGAAAATGCATTTTAAAACATTTCAACAATTAGTTTCTTATTAAGTTATGGGACCTGCCAAACTGTTCTTTATTTTAAAAAATGGTAACTGCTGAAAAAGGCAGCTTTGGAAGAAAAATCTTTGTAATGAATATTCACTACACCGATAGTAAATAGATATGACAATTCTAATTTGGTTTCTTTTACAGTTTTGGGAAAAAATGTGGAGTGTGAAGTTTTGAATGTGTTTAAGCAAGTCTGTAGCAAGCAGAAGGCCTACAGAGCACCTCAAAATGAGCATCCTCCCAACATTGGCAACATAGTTAGCTTCCCGTGCAGACTCTATTGAAGAAAAGTTGTTGGAATATGAACAGAACAGTATTTTTTAGCTGAATATCTCATTTTTATTTTTAACAATGAGAGGAGGTTGAAACCATTCAAATTTTAAAGCCTGTCTTGGTTAGCAAACATTGATGAGAAATGTTGAAATATTTTGTCTTCACTTGTACATCTCCATAAGGATCCGCACTCTGGCAATAATTTCATTAGACATCAAGATTGCTTTGTCAGTTTTGCATTGAATTAAAAGAAAAACTTGCTTTAAGAGCTAAAACATGTGTTCAAGCCTATACTCTGTGACACTGTTGAGAAAGGTATTTTAAATATGACTTACAGCATTCAAAGTAGAGAGAAAGAAAAAGGCTAATGCTGGGAGATGAAAATCTTGGCAGCAAAAACAGATTTAGTCCATCTTATCTCCATTTTAGTGATGGATTAGCACTTACAGCTGGCAGTGTGGAGGAAGTGCTTAGCTTGGTGTGAAGTGAAACACCGAGGCATCAGAATCAGCCCTGTGACAGTATGCACACATCACCTTAAACCAGAGACTAAATGGGACTTAGTCAATCATCAAAATCAATGAATTCATTCAAAGAAAGTTAAAATAACTAAGCTAGAAATTATTGTAATCTGCACATGATTTTGTTCTGAACAGGAATCAGAGATAGAGACATGGACCCGTGTTGTGGGCATAAACCAGCATATGGGAGTTCTCTTGTGTTTCTCTCTCTCTCTCTCTCCCTCTCCCCCTCTCTCTCCCTCTCTCTCCCTCTCTCTCTTCTTCTCTCTTCCTCTATCTCTCTCCCTGCCAAATAAATAAAACTAAAAAAATACAGCCCTAGGGTAAGGCAACATGTATAACCCAGTCTACAGGATGCCACAGAGTACTTCATTTTGCAGAATCCGAGTGGAGTAGTAGAGAGAAAGCAGACTGCTCACTAAATCTGAGTGGGAGCATCAACAGGGGAATAATTTTGCAAATCCCTCCAGTCAGAGTCTCAGCTTTCTCATTTGAAAATAAGTATCAACTAGGTAAACTCCAGGATTTTTTCTAACTCTAAAAATTCCATTAGATTTATAACAAAGGGAGAATTGACAGAATCAACAGATGTTCCTTCAATTTGTGCTAAATAGAAAATAAAAATGATTTAGAAAAATTTTCCTTCAATAGAAAATTTAAAATTTTGTCCATTTATATCAAACATTATGTATATATGCACAAAATGTTGAATTTTGAATTTTTTAGAGATTTATTTATTTGAAAGGGTCACAGAGAGAGGGGGGAGAAGTAGAGATAGGGAGAAGGGAGAGGAGGAGTGAGAGATGAGGGAAATCTTCCATCCAATGGTTCTCCCCAGATGGCCTCACTCCCCAGAATGGCTGGGCCAGGTAGAAGCCAACAGCCTGGAACTCCATTCAGGTCTCCCCTCAAGGTGGCAGAGCTCAAGAACTTGAGCCATCTTCTGCTACCTTCCCAGGCACAACAGCAGGGAGCTGGATTGGAAGCAATGCAGCAGGGCTGAATGGCTGCTCCAACATGGGATGCCAGTGTTGCAGGCGGCAGCTTAACCTGCTGCACCACAACACAAGCCCCTGCATTGTTTTATTCCAAGCTGATTTACAGTGAAAAGCTAAGTATTGAACTTATAATAGTAGTTGTGGTCACAATAATTTTAAATTACCCATCCTTTTTCATCTATAGAGGTAACCTACATTTGTTATCAGATGGAAGTACTTATATGCTCTATTTTTATTAAAATAAAAAATTACAGCAAAGACAGTTTGTTGTCTACATTGTTTCACAAATATTAGAAAGTCACTATAATAACATGTAATCATAGATTCATGTTACCCAAAAAACAGAATCAATAAACTTAGCAGGAAATTTACTTATAATTGAGGATAGCCTGAACATAAAAACAAGGTCAGACATAAACACTATATCCTCAACTCAATTTGAAGGGATATTCACTAAATTATGAAGTTAGAAAATTGTGGAAAAGTTTTTCTTTTAGCTGTTACATTTTTAACCATCTCTGAGGTATTCCCACCTATCCCTCATATAAGCACTTTCAACACCAAAGAGCATATTTCTTCATTGTCAGACAGTGTCATGTTCAACATCATCAGGTTCCACAGATCCCTGCCTCCCTCCTTCCTATACTGTTACAGCTTAGGCTGACTCAACTCAGCAGGATTCTGTCCTGGCTGCCATCAGCCATATCTACCAGCTCAAATAGCAGGTGCTCTCTTCTTCATGATATTTATCTCAATATCTAAAGCTATCAGCCCTCCTCCAGATCTACTTCTCTCCAAGCTGAATCACTCATTATCCTTTAGTAATTCCTGAAACCATTTGAGGACTTATTTTCATCTCAGTGGTCATCTTCTAAATGCACTCTAATTTGTTTTCTATTTTAAAAATACCAACAGATGTATATACTCCTGAAATGCCTATGGTATGAGTCAAGGTTCTCTAAAGAAACAGAACTGATGGGAGAATACTTGAAATTGTATGTGTGTCTGTGTGTGCGTGTATAGTAGGAATGAGACAGGAGAACAGCCAATGTCTTCACACCAATCTTTCTCAGAAGCTATATACTACTATACCATATTCTACACATATATATATATGTACATAACTTTATTATACACTATTATATCTCAGTAGCAATGAGACACAAGAGCCAATGTCTTAACACTGTTCTTTTTCAGTAGTATCCAGCTATATACTGCTACACTATATTACTGCACACATATAAAAATGTACATAACTTCACTAAATCTCAGTGGGATGATCACAGGAAGAGCCAATGTCTCAGTAAGGCCAGATAAGAGCCGTGTCCTGGTTCAGTCGGCCAGCAGGTGTTTCCTCTTATTCAGCCTTGTGTGTTCTGCTTCGATGTTCAGCTGATTGGCAGAGGCCCACCCACGTGAAGCAGGGCCACCCCTTCATGCAGCTCAGTTCTCATGGTCACCCACAGAAAAAGGTGTGGCCACATGTCTCAAGCAAATGGTTCTTTCAGGGGCCGGGGGTGCTGGGGTAGTGGGAGGTGGAAGCCTCATCAGGCGGAATGAGAGGCAGCTGTAGTTGTGTTTAAGGCCTCCTTAAAGCCTAATTAAGACTTGACCACAAACAACTGTGGCTGGGCTCAGTCATCCAGGGCCAAGAAGCAGGAGAAGCAGGAAAGAGAAGGCAGGCTAGACAAGCGGCCACCACAGAGAAACCATAACACTGACATCCCTCAAGCTGTTATGGCAGATTTCAGATTCTTACAGGTAAGCTTTAATGTCGAAGGTTTTCAAACTCATTCTACTTATTTGATTTCGGGAAAGTATTTAATGCCTCGGGGCTGAGGCAAAACAATGAAGAAAATCTCACAGCTATTAATAAACATAATGGAAATATGTAAAAACCTGTAAGAAATAAAATTATGCAAGTCCAAAAATGACTCAAAAATTGAAAAAAATTATTATAAACTTGTCGGTTCTGTTTGTATATTCACTTAATATAATTGCAATAAACATACCTACAAATATGATTTCAATGGAAATAGGAAATTAGTCCTAAAGTTTCAAAAATGAACAGGCATAATAGCTTAAGATAAAAATAAAAAACCTATAGGAAAAAATTAGCTTACAAACTATGACACCTAATATTGCCAAAATTATGTGAGCTTGGCACATGAAAATATAGGATGGTCAGTAGAATGGAGTAGAAGTTTAAAAACAGACCCAAGTGCTTATGGAAATTAATGTACAATTATGATAATACCTCAAAACACTGGGAGACAAAGTAGTAGTATCTGTTAAATGATGCTCTGACATCTGGAGACATTTAGAAAAAGAAAAAAATCTATCCTTCATAGTATATACAGAAACTCTCAATGATGCAAAATTTAAATGTAGGAAGTAGAATTATAGGAAGTACTAGAAGAAAATAAGAATAAATTCTTCTATAACCCTAGAGGACCTGTAGGGAAAGGTTAACTATGCCTCAAATTCCAAATATAATAGCATAAGCAATTAGTAATTTTAGTGCATACTATTTTTACAAAGTATTTGCATCAAAAATCTAGAACAAAACCAAAGGTCAAATGGTAAACTCCGTGAAAGTGTTCAAAAAGCATATTACAGGAGTGAGTGTCTTGGCCTGGTAGTAAGCCAAGAATTAGGATGTCCACACCCCACATCAGAGTTCAACTCCTGGCTTCAGCTCCCAGCTCCAGCTTCCTGCTAATGGAATCCTGGGACACAGTGTAGATGGCTCACATAGTTGGCTCTTGGCACCCAGCCGGGAGAGCTGGCTTGAGTTCCCAGCTCCCTGCTTCAGTCCCCCAAAACTCAGGCATCTGGGGAGTGGACAGCAGAGAGCTCACCTTTATTTGTCTTGAACTCTCTGTCTCTCTCAAATTTAAAAGATAAGAAAAAAGATTTATGTTTCCAATATAAGCAAACACTTAAATAATTGTGGGGGAAATGTATAAAAAAATGAATGAAAAATAGAAAGAGGAAATTACCAAAAAAACTCTTTAAAAATGTCTTTAAAACATAAAAATGTATCCCATTCCAGTCATAATAATAGAAACGCAAATTAAAACGCTGCTGAGATGACATTTTGGTTCCAGTGCATTGGCAGAAGTTAAAGTCCTGGCAGTGTTTCCCCTGTCCAGGTTTTAGAAAAATATGCTCATTCATATGCTCGTTGCAGAAATGCAAATGTATTCATTTCTGGAAGAAAATGTGGCTATGTGAAACAAAATTACATATGCACGGACACTGTTACTCAGTTACACCACTTCTAGGAATTTATCCTAAAGATGCACTTCCAAAAACAGAAAGACATAAATACAAAGGAGCACTCATTTTTTATAATTGAAAACTGTAAATCAGCACTAAGCCATTTGAAAGGAATTGGAATTGCTGATTAAATACTCAACTGTCACATTTAAAACCTGAGAAAGCTATGTTTTCAAAAATATGATGAGATTGTAATGTAATAAAATAAATAAATGCAAACTTCAAAGAATGTACGTATGCGTACACATAGTTATGGGACTTGAGAACACTGGTAGAAAAGTATAATTAAAAGATAAAACCAAAAATATAAACTTTTTTTCCTCAGTATAAGTTCCCTCAAGTGTAAAAAAAAAAAAGGGGTCTTGGGGAAATTTTTTAAGCTTTATGTATTTGTGTATGTATTTGAAAGGCAGAAGAGGCAGAAACTTGGTAGAGTGTGTGTGTGTGTGTGTGTGTATGTGTATGTCAGAGAGAGAGAGAGAGAAAGGATAGAGAGATTTGCTGTGAAGACATTGAGAAGATAGTTAATGAAAGCCAAAGAGCGGCCAGCGCCGCAACTCACTAGGCTAATCCTCCACCTGTGGTGCCAGCACCATGGGTTCTAGCCCTGGCTGGGGCACCGGATTCTGTCCTGATTGCTCCTCTTCTAGTCCAGCTCTCTGCTGTGGCCCGGGAAGGCAGTGGTGGGTAGTCCAAGTCCTTGGGCCTTTGTGGGGTGAACCAATGGAAAGGAAGACCTCTCTTTCTCTCACTGTCTGACTCTGCCTATTCATTAAATAAAAGTTAAAAAAAAAAAAACTAAAAAAAAAAAAAAAAGCCAAAGAGCTTCATGAAGTGCATTAATAGAAACTGTTTGCAGCTGAACAAGGACAACAGTAAAGTTCTTTTTTTTTAAGATTTTTATTTATATATTTGACAGGTAGTGTTACAGACAGTGAGAGAGACAGAACGGTCTTCCATCTGCTGGTTCACTCCCTAGATGGCCACAACTGCCGGAGTTACACCAATCCAAAGCCAGGAGCCAGGTACTTCCTCCTGGTCTCCCACGCAGGTGCAGGGCCATCCTCCACTGCCCTCCCGGGCCACAGCAGAGAGCTGGACTGGAAGAAGAGCAACTGAGACTAGAACCCAGGGCCCATATGGGATGCTGGCACTGCAGGCAGAGGATTAACGTAGTGCACCATGGCACCGACCCCAGGCAGTAAAGTCATAAAGTGATGAATGTTATTCTTGAACACAAAGTTTAGAAAACCTGTTTCCCATGGTAATAGGGAAAACAGAAAATACACAAATGAACTTGATGAAGCTAAGGAGATTTCTAGACAAAATATTAAATGTACTGCCTTATTCTTTTCTAGCTTTCTATTGTGAAATGAGAGAGAAATTAACAGAAAGAATGATGTATTCTAAAGAAATGTAAAAATTCTAAACAGTCTTTTCAGCCAGCAAAGAGTTCATGATTCAAAATGAATTTCAAGCAAAGATCAGAATCAGGCAATGCTATAAAATTCTTGTGCTGTACATTGAGATTTAATGCTATAACTAGTACTCAAACAGTATTTTTCACTTTATGTTTCTGTGTGGGAGCAAACTGTTGAAATCTTTACTTAATGTATGCTAAACTGATCTTCTGTATATCAAGAGAATTGAAAATGAATCTTGATGTGAATGGAAGGGGAGAGGGAGTGGGAAAGGGGAGGGTTGCGGGTGGGAGGGACGTTATGGGGGGGGGAAGCCATTGTAATCCATAAGCTGTACTTTGGAAATTTATATTCATTAAATAAAAGTTCAAAAAAAAATTCTTAAGACCTCAGAACAAGGTAAGGCAGCACATTAGAAATCCCTTTATATGGAAAAATTCTTGTTGAGGATCTTAAAGGAATGCTCACAGATCCACTCCAATAAATCCTGGAGCTTTTAAGAAACACTGGGGCGCTGTCCCACAGAATCCTCACAGGAAACCCAATAAACAGAAGGGCTTATCGCAAAGAGGTTGTCAGCATACTTACTGTTTACATTCATAGGTGATAAATCAATACACATAATACTTGAAAGAAAGTGTCAGGTTTGGCTTACTAAAAGGGACAGAAATGGTGCAAAAGGAAAAACATCCTTTAATTCGCCCTCCTCCCTTTTTCTTTTCTAGATGGTAGTAGACAAAGTAACTCAGTCACATACACACCCTTCAGGAGAAAAAAGAAAGGGTGACTAAAAGAAAGCATCAGAATGCCAACAGGCATAGCCAGTAACTGCTGAAAATAACCACAGTGAGGAGAGGGGAGCCCTGCTAAGGAATTGAGAGCTCGCCCAACTGGATTTCATTACTACGGACTACTAACCGTGTGCCTCCTGTTTCCCCAGTGTGTGTTCAGTATATGTGATTATCCTATCCGCCACTGTGTAATGGGTGTGGGCAGACAACCTGCCCCCTTCATTCATACAGGAAGAGTACTCAAAGAGCCAGGGCCTCCTGGGAGATTTGTCCAAGCCTAGACTTTACTTCAGTGATGATAACCTGGACCTCAAGCCTGAGCCTGAGCCAGAAAAAGATCCAAGTCCTGTGTGTCCCTGGGAGGAAGAAAGTGCATTTTGGATTCAGTAGGGAAGTAAACTGGTGGGGCTAGTTAGTAGATTGTAGTAAATCTATTTTCCAAGAATGGGTGTAAAACTAGTATCCAATCTATATGCTCCTATAGACCATTACCACTCTGTCAGCCATGGAAGTGTATCAAGCCCCTCTTCTTGAATCTGGGCAGGACTGTGACTCATTTGTAGCCACAGAATGTGGCAGAAGTGAAACTGTGTGTCTTTTCAGACTAGAACATAACACATGACACAGCTTTGTTTTGAGACATGGGACAGTCAGCTTGGGATCACTGAAGCACCATATGGGAAGTCTGACTACCCATGGGCTTCCGTGCTCTGGAGGGAACGAGGGAATTGAAGAGTTCACAGATGGTCTGACAAGTGCCAGCTACAGTCCCAGTCAACACCCAGGGGAAAAACCACATGTCAGAGGAGCCCCCAGCCTATCAGGGCCCAGTCAGTGAGTCACCCCAGTATTTAAGGATTCACAACAAGAATTCAGAGACCCTGAAATACCTGGAAAAGCAATAGAAGATGGCTCAAGTCCTTGGGCCCCCATACCAGTGTGGCAGACCCTGAAGACCCTCCTGTCTCCTGGCTCTGGCCATTGTGGCCACCTGGTGAGTGAACCAGTGGATGGAAGACTCTCTCTCTCTCTTTCTCTCTCTCTCTTGCCCTCTCTCTCTCTCTCTCTCTCTCTCTATGCCTCTGACTCTCTGTAATGCTGCCTTTCAAATAAATAAATAAATCTTAAAAAAAATTTTGGCACCAAAATAAATTTATTTTAATTCAAATTTCTATGAATTTTTTGAACTAACCTCATACAATAATCATGCTGAAAGGAAAAAGAAAACAAACTATTCTCTTCTCCACCAAAAAAGCATACTTTTCCAAAGACAAAATAGAACAAAAAAAGTAAATACTGAGCTCTTGTTAATAGGTATCTTTTTCAGTATGGATTAACATACCTGAACTAGTTCCTGTGCATCTCTGCAGAACTAATCAAACAAGACTCTAAATTGGGCTGTTTGGAGGCCAGTTTCCTCCCTCTTAGAGAAATGATTTACAAATGCAGTAAAGGTGGAACTAGAATCAACAGTGAGGTTTGGGGTTGGAAGAGAAAGTATCAAAGTGAACCTGTTTTTAATAGACATGAGGATAGTTAAATAAATTTCCTAACTCTGTCTCCTAAGAAACCCCAGAAGCAATGATAACCTAGTAGACACAAGTATGGATCTTGACTCCTAAATATTTTTTTCCTCAAAGAGAACCAAGGATCTTTGAATAAATGACTGACTACAAATTTAAGCCAACTTAGTAAAAGATGAGTCTGAAACACTCTGTGAGTTAAGAAGCTAATAAAAATGATGGAGAGGGACTAGCGCTGTGGCGTAGCCGCTGTCTGCAGTGCTAGCATCCCATATGGGTGACAGTTCAAGTCCCAGCTGCTCACAATCCAGCTCTCTGCTGTGGCCTGGGAAAGCAGTAGAAGATGGCCCAAATCCTTGGGCCCCTGCACAGGCATGGGAGACCCGGAAGAAGCTCCTGGCTCCTGGCTTCGGAACAGCACAGCTCCAGCCATTGCGGCCAATTGGGAGTGAACCAGCAGATGGAAGATCTCTCTCTCTCTCTCTCTCTCTCTCTCTCTGTGTGTGTGTGTGTGTGTGTAACTCTTTCAAGTAAATAAAATGGTGGAGAACTGCCTACGGAATACAGGAGTCAATTCACAGACTCCTAGGTCAAATCTGAGGAAACTGGAGTGTCAAAATAAATAAAATTTGACTTAAAAAAGGCATGCATCAATTCTGATACAAATAAATTACCATTGTTTTAAATGAGAGATGGGTTGGCATTTGCCTGATAATTAAGACCTTGGTAAAGATGCCCACCACCTGCATCACAGTGTCTGGGTTCAACACCTGACAATAAATCCTGATTCTTGATAATGCAGAACCTGAGAGGCAGCAATAATGGCTCAAGTGTTTGGGTTCCTGTCACCCATGTGGGAGGCCTAGATTAAATTCCCAACTCTCAGTGTCAGGCCTGGCTTGCCCCAGGGCCATTGTGCATGTATGGGGAGTGAGCTAGTGGAAGGGAGCTTGCTTGCTCTCTCTCTCTCTCTCTCTCTCTCTGTGTGTGTGTGTGTGTGTGTGTGTGTTTTACACAATTTAAAGTGAGACAGAAGAGACTTCTATTACCATGTAGAAGGCCAACTGATCAAAGTAGAGTGAATGACGTAGTTATGAAAGGATAGTTTGGTCTCGATGGTAATTGTGTCAACAAAGAATCATCAATGGCAGATAGAGCCGGGGATAACTGATAGAGAATTGTGTGCTTACAGTTTTATACTAATATCCACACGAGCAGCTTATTGACTATGAAATCACACCCTACACAGTTAGGAAGCAAAGATCTAACTGAAAAGCTTAGTACTTACCTCACAGAACAAGACATTTTGTTGAAATTGCCCCCCATCAAGGCTAAAACCCTTCAGGACCATGGGATGGCAAACAGCAGGTGAATTTATGATGTTTCACGCCAAAAACATCCACCTCCCAAAACCATCACTTTTGGAACATACAGTGTAAGAAAAGTCATAGAGCTGCCCTGCATCTCACAAAGACAACACCCTTGCTTCGCTGACCAGTCACACCACTTCCTGGATGATCCATCAACTCCAGCGTCTGATTCCCACCCCTCCTTCCCTTCTTATAAATGTCACTTGCAAAAGGTGCTGTTGGAGTCAGATGGCAGCATTGTTCCTGGCTCCCCACTGGCTGTTTCATGATGAATTGGCTGCCCACAAAAGATCACGGCCTTCGTGTGTGGCTTTCAGATGTACACAGGCAGCCGAATGCACATTCATATGATAAAAGTTACAAAAGCAAAAATAATCACTTGACCATGAAGAAACTGGCAAAAACTACCATGTGGCCAAGTGTAACGTCACAGTAATGAGACAAATTGAAAACACAAGCCCTGGTATAGTGTGGTGTGAAGAAAATGTCTCTCGAATTCCTGACAAAAGCATTTAACTTTGGTATAATTAGGACAAACCCTGAGACAGACATATATTTTAAATATTTGTGAAGCAACTTGTCTGTGTCTTCAAAATGTCAAGGTCATAAAACAAGGAAAACCCTTAGAGCTCTCTTAAGTTAAAGTAGAATAGAAACATTACCACTGAAAACTATGTAGGATCTCTAATTAGATCCTCACTGGAGAACAAAAATAGCCATAAATGGCAATAGTAGGACAACTGGCCAAATGTCAACACGGGTTGCAGGTACAAAGCAGCATTGCATAACATTCAATTTCCTGATGTAGATCATCATGCTATGGTACACAAAGAAATTTTTTTGTCCTTAATAATTGAGAAAGAAGTATTTAGGGGTAAAAGCAAATACTTAGATGACTGTAATTTACTCTCAATCTATGTATTCTCAAATGACACATGTGCATGTGTGTGTGTGCGTGTGTCTGTACAAAAATAAAAAGAGAGAAGACTAAGGAGGTAAGCAAGGATGTGGAAATACTAAAATATAAGGAGAAAAGTTATCAAATGATGAATATGAGCCAAGGTTATTGGGAATTCTTTCTTATTTATTATTTATATGATGTTTCCATAATTTTGAAATTATATTAACATACAACTTCCTCCCATGGGAAAAATATGTCACTGACAACTTGGAATTTTGAATTATCTTAAGATAAATACATTGAAACCTTGATAGAAAAAATTCAGGTGGCCAGCACTATGGCACAGCAGGTTAACACCCTGGACTGCAGTGCCGGCATCCCATATGGGCGCTTGTTCAAGACCTAGCTGCTCCATTTCTGATCCAGCTCTCTGCTTTGGCATGGGAAGGCAGTAGAAGATGGCCCAAGTGCTTGGGCCTCTGCACCTGTGTGGAAGACCTGGATGAAGCTCCTGGTTCCTGGCTTCAGATCAGCGTAGCTCCTGCCATTGTGGCCATTTGGGGAGTGAACCAGCAGATGGAAGACCTCTCTCTCTCTCTCTGCCTCTCCTCTCTGTGTGTAACTCTGACTTTCAAATGAATAAATATTTAAAATGAAGTAAAAAAAGAAAAATTTAGTATTTTTATCTTTATCATAGGAAAATAACTTTCTTCCTCACATATAAATTAGCTTACCTTCTTAAACTTGTATGTTCTCAAAAATCCTGTTTTATTATTCATTGCCATAATTAGATAGGACCAGGTGATCAAGTCTAAAACTAAGAAATAAAGAATTAACAACTTAAGAAACTCTAGAAAATGCAAATGCACACCTGGAGACTGAAAAACACTCCGGAGTGAAGAGTGGGTAACAGTAGAACTCAAGGGGGAAATCAAAACATTCCTAGAAATGAATTAAGATGAAATACGGCATATCACAACTTATAGGATACAGCAAAAGCAGTGTTAAGAGGGAAGTTTATAGCAATAACTACCTACATCAAGAAATGGAAAGGCATCAAATAAATGATTGGTATCAATGTAACCAAGGATGTGAAAGGTATCTAAAATTAAGAGTACAAAACATGAATGAAAGAAATAGAAGACACAAAAAATGGAAAAATCGTAACTGTTTGTACATTAGAAGCACTAATATCAAAATGTCCATACTAGCCAAAGGAATTCATAGGTTCAATGCAATCCCAATCAAATACCAACAACATTCTTCTCAGATCTAGAAGAAATGATGCTAAAATTCATACGGAAACACAAGAGATCCCAAATAGCTAAAGCAATCTTACACAACAGAAACAAAGCTGGAAGCATCACAATACCAGATTTCAAGAAATACTCAGGGCAGTTTTACTAAAACAGCCTAATAGTGGCACAAAAATAGAAAATGTAGACCAATGGAGCAGAATAAAATCCCAGAGACCAACCCATATATGTACAACCAACTTGTCTTTGACAAAGGAGCTAAAATCAATCCCTGGAGAAAGGACAGTCTCTTGAACAAATGGTGCTGGGAAAACTGAATCTCTGAATGAAGACGTATGAAACAAGACCCTGACCTTACACTTTATAGAAAAATCAACCCCAAATGGATGAAGGACCTAATCTATGAACTGACATCATCAAATTATTAGAGGAAAACAGCAGAGAAATTCTGCAAAATATTGACACGGGCAAAGACTTCTTGGAAAAGAACCCAGAAGCATAGGCAATCAAAGCAAAACTTGTGCGCACTTCAGCAGCACATACACTAAAAAAAGCAAAACTAGAAGATTTGCATTAAGATGGCAGAGTAGGGTAGGAGCTTGCTGCTCAAGTTCTAGGTTAAGATAGTTTAATTTAAGTGGAGAGTGCAGGCTCAGGGAAGAGTTTGGGAGAAAACAGCAGAGGAAACTCCATACAAATTGGAGCAACACAGTGGACCTACATGGAGGGCGAGGTCATACACAATGTAGGACCTCATCTGCTGAGAGCCTCCATGCAAGCATTGGAGAGTGTGGTGAGACCAGACTGCAGCAGCCCAAGCCACTGGTGAAAAAGCTGCAGGAAGAACCTAGAATGAATCCATTTGGAGCCCTGTGGGGAATAGTGAATCTGTCAAACTAGAGGAGAAAAATCAAAAGGGGGGACACGTTTTCTCTCTCTCCGATCACCCTGCAACTGCATCCTGTACCAAGCTGATAGAGAGCAGGTTCCATATTGGACATATGTAACAGCTGTGACAGCTCATGTCCACACCTAGCAACCAGCCAAGCAGAGACTCTCTAGTCTGGTGGGGAGAACAGACAGGGTCTGGGTGCTTGTGAATGTGGGGGGCTTGTGTGCCAGAACTATGAACACACTGAGACTGCATGGGGGGACTCAGGGTGTGCCTGAGACATTGGGCTGTCACTGTGAGAGACTCCACACTATCAGGGCTCCCTGGTTACCTGGTGAGGTACATTGCTGGGGAATCTGCACTTATACTGAAGACTGCACAGATCTTTGTGTGGTCCTGGTGGCAAAGTAGATGAATAATATACTTACTGTGGTTAGAACCCAAGCACTGGTCTCCTTCGAGGAGAGGAGCTCAACTAAGTCTACACCAACAGACAAGAAGAAACTTCCTCTATGATAAAAAAGAAAAAGGAGATTTACCACTCCAAACCTGGCTGTGTCACCTCAGACATGCCCTCCTATCCTGGAGCACTGAACAGAGCTCCATGGCCACACTGACCAAATGCCTCTGGGTATTCCCTGAAAGCAAACACTCCACTCAGACATAGTCCAAAGGTAAAAGCTGCCACAGCAAAAACAAAAAAACAAAGAAGAAACCAATGAGTATCTCCACAAATGCTGAGTAGCAAACACATCAATTCAAGAAGCAAGAATAAAGAAGACAACATGACACCTCACAAAGAACACAACCCTTCAATGCTAGCTGGTGAAGATGATGAGATTGAAGAAATGCCAGAAATTGAATTCAAAAAATGGATGATAACATTACTTTGAAGTAATCAGAAGCAAATGTACAAACTAATGAAATTCATACATGACATGAAAGATAGTTTCTCCCATGAAATTGAGATCTTAAAGAGAACTCAAAATGAAATCTTAGAGATGAAGAATTCAATAGACCAGATAAAAAAAATACAGTGGAAACCCTTAATAACAGAATCAATGAATCAGAAGAAAGAATATCCAACTTAGAAGACAAAGCACAGGAAATTATACAGTCAGACCAAACACAAGAAGAAGAAATTAGAAAACTAAAAAACACTGTTGGTAATCTATAGGATACTATCAAATGACCCAACATATAGATTCTAGGAGTTCCTGAAGCTATGGAAAGAGAGAAAGGATTAGAAGGCCTTTTTAGTGAAATAATAACAGAAAATTTCCCTAATTTGGAGAAAGAAATGGACATCCAAGTACAAGAAGCACATAGAACTAATAGACATACCAAGAAAAGGTCTTCACCACCACACATTGTAATCAAACAGTAAAACATAAAGAAAAGATTCTAAAATGTGTATGAGAATAACACCAGATCACTTTCAGAGGATTTTCAATTAGACTCGCAGCTGACTTCTCATCAGAAACCCTACAGGCTAGGAAAGAATGGCGAAATATATTCCAAGTCTTAAGATAAAAGAAATGTCAACCCAAACTATTATAGCCCACAAAGCTCTCATTTATAAATGAAGGTGAAATAAAGATCTTCCATGACAAACAGAAATTGAAAGAATTTGTCACCACCCTTCCAGCCCTGCAGAAGATACTTAAGGATGTGCTGCACATGGAAACAGAAGCACTGCTAAATTCTACCAGACATTTAAAGAAAACTAAATCCACTTCTTCTCAAGTTATTCAAAACAATTTAAGGGAAGGAATCCTCGCAAATTCTTTCTATGAAGCCAGCATCACCTTAATTCTTAAACTCAGAAAAGATGCAGCAGAGAAAAAGAACTACAAACCAATTTCCCTGATGAACATAGATGCAAAAATCCTCAACAAAATTCTGGCCAATCGAATCCAACAACGCATCAGAAAGATCATTCAACTGAACCAACTGGGATTTATCCCTGATATGCAAGGATGGTTAAACATTTGCAAGTTTATCAAGGTGATACATCACATTAAAAAACTGAAGAACAAAAAACATACGATTATCTCAACAGATGTAGAGAAAGCAGTTGAAAAAAACAACACCCTTTCATGATGAAATCTCTAAGCAAATTGAGTATAGAAGGAATAGTCCTCATCATAATAAAGGCAATCTATGACAAACCTATGGCCAGCACCTTATTGAATGGGGAAAAACTGGAAGCAATACCACTGAGATTCAGAACCATACAAGGATACCATTCTCACTGTTGCTATTCAGTATAGTCCTGGAAGTTTTAGCTGGAGCCATTAGGTAAGAAAAAGAAATCAAAGTGATTCAAATTGGGAAAGAAGAAGTCAGACTATCCTTATTTTCAGATGACATGATTCTATATATAGAGGATCCAAAAGACTCCACCAAGAGAGTATTGTAACTCATAGAAGAGTTTGGTAAAGTAGCAGGACAAAAAAATCAATATACAAAAATCAATAGCTTTTGTATACACAGACAATGTCATGGCTGAGAAAGATCTTCTAAGATCAATCCCATTCACCATAGCTACAAAAACAATCAAATACCTTGGAATTAAATTTAACCAAGGATATCAGAGATGTCTATGATGAAAATTACAAAACCCTAAAGAAGGAAATAGAAGAGAACATTTAAAAAATGGAAAACTCTTCCAGTTCATGGAAAGGAAGAATCAATCTCATCAAAATGCCCATTCTTCCAAAAGCAACTTACAGATTCAATACAATACCAATCAAAATACCAAAGACATTCTTCTCAGATCTAGAAAAAATGATGTGGAAATTCATATGGAAACACAGGAGACCCTGAATACCTAAAGCAATCTTATACAACAAAAACAAAGCCAGAGGCATCACAATACCAGATTGCAAGACATATTACGAGGCAGTTATAATCCAAATAGCCTGGTACTGGTACAAAAACAGATGGATAGACTAATAGAACAGAATAGAAATGCCAGAAATCAATCCAAGCATCTACTTCCAGCTTATACTTGTACAAGGAGTTAAAGCCAATCCCTGGAGCATGGACAATATCCTCAAAAATAGTGCTGGGAAAACTGGATTTCCACATGCAGAAGTATGAAGCAGGACCCCTACCTTACACCTTACACAAAAATCCACTCAAAATGGATTAAAGCACTAAATCTACAATTTGACACCATCAATTACTAGAGAACATTGGAACCCTGCAAGACATTGGCACAGGCAAAGAGTTCTTGGAAAAGACCCTAGAGGCACAGGCAATCAAAGCCAAAATTAACAAATGAGATTACATCAAATTGAGAAGTTTCTATACAGCAAAAATAACACTCAGCAAAATGAAGAGGCAACTGACATAATGGGAGAAAATATTTGCAAATAATTTGCAACTGATAAAGGATTAACAACCAGAATATATGAAGAGATCAAGAAAACTCCACAGCAAAAAGAAAAAAAAAAAACAAACAAATCAATGAAGAAATGGGCAAAGGACTTAAACAGACATTTTTAAAAAGAGGAAATCCAAACAGCCAATAGACACATGAGAAAACGTTCAGGATTCTAGTCACCAGGGAAATCCAAATCAAAACCACAATGAGATTTCACCTCACTCCAGTTAGAATAGCTTTCATACATGCATAATCAGACAACAAATGCTGGTGAGGATGTGGGGGAAAAGGTACCCTAATCCACTGTTGGTGGGAATGTAAACTGGTAAAACCACTGTGGAAGTCAGTTTGTAGATACCTCAGATCTGAATATAGACCTACCATATGACCCAGCCATCCCACTCCTGGGAATCTACCCACGGGAAATGAAATTAGAAAACAAAGGTTATCTGTACTCCCAGTTTATTGCAGCTCAATTCACAATAGCTAAGAGATGGTATCAACCTAAATGCCCATCAACTGTAGACTGGACAAAGAAATTATGGGATATGTACTCTAAGGAATACTAGACAGTGCTAAAAAAAATGAAATCTGGTCATTTGCAATAAAGTGGATGAATCTGGAAAACATCATACTTAGTGAAATAAGCCAGTCCCAAAGGAACAAATACCATATGTTCTCCCTGATCTGTGATAACTAATATAGCACCTAAAAGGAAATCTGTAGAAGTGAAATTGACACTTTGATAAGCAATGATTTGAACAGCCCTTGTCCTGTCAATGAACAGTTTTTTTTTTTCTTAATGGAGAATTGGACTCAGAATGTAAGAGGGAGGAGGTGGGTGGGAGTGGTGGTGGGAGGGCAGGTATGTTGGGAAGAATCACTATATTCCTAAAGTTGTACTTATTAAATTTGTACTCATTACATAAAAGGTTTCTTTAGGGAAAAAAATCAAAACCAGAAAAATGGGATTACGTCAAGCTAAGAAACTTCTAAACTGCAAAGGAAGTACTCAACAAAGTGAAGAGGTAATTGACAGAATGGCAGAAAACATTTCCAAACTATGAGACTGATAAACGATTAATATCCAGGAACTATAAAGAGCTCAAGAAACTCAACAACCACAAAATGAATAATCCCGTTAAGAAATGGGCAAAGGACTTGAAGAGGCATTTTTCAAAGGATGAAATACCAATGGCCAACAGACACATAAAAAGATGATCAGGATCACTAGGCATCAGGGAAATGCAAATCAAAACCACAGTGAGGTTTCACTTCACCCCAGTTAGAATGGCTCTTATTCAGAAATTGACAAACAATAAATGCTGGCAAGTATGTGGGGGAAAGGGTACCATAATCGACAGTTGGTGGTAATGTAAACTAGTACAACCATTGTGGAAGACAGTATGGAAATTCCTCAGAAATCTGAAAAGAGATCTACCATATGACCCAGCCATTCCACTTCTGGGAATTTACCCAAACAAAAAGAAATCAGTATATGAAAGAGTTGTCTGTATCCCCACGTTTATTGCAGCTCAATTCAGAATATCAAAGATATGGAATCAACCCAGATGTCCATCAACTGATGAATAGATAAAGGAAATATGATATATATACATTCTGGAATACTACTCAGCCATAAGAAAGAATGAAAGCATGTGTTTTACAACAAAATGGATGCAACTGGAAACAACTATGCTTAGTGAAAAAAGGCAGTTTCAAAAAGGTAAATATATGTTTTCCCTGATTTGTGGTAACTAAAATACAGAAAGTCAAAAAAGTAATGTGTATGAGCAAAATTGACATTTTGAGTTTTGATTATTGTTTACTACTTACTACTTATTGAATTGTTCATTTAGTGGAGGCTTAATCTTGTAATTATAAAATAAACTAAAGGTTAAAAAGGGTTGTTTTAAAAGTATTATATATAAATTCTTAAATTATAAAGAACTGTCTGTGTATTACAAATATAAAAGCATGTTAATAAGATTTACACTCACTGATGTACTGCAAGACTGTAAAATTCTAATTGACATATGATGTGTCATTATACAGTTTTAATGTTCAAAATGCTCTTTCTTTAATAATTTATGAGGCAACAGTTAAGCTTGTATGCTCAATTATCACTTTGAAAAATAATGCTGGGGCCTGCACTGTGGCTCACTTGGTTAATTCTCTGCCTGCGGTGCCAGCGTCCCATATGGGTGCCAGTTCTAGTCCTGACTGCTCCTCTTCCAGTCCAGTTCTCTGCTGTGGCTGGGGAAGGCAGTGGAGAATGGCCCAAGTGCTTGGGCCCTGCACCTGCATGGGAGACCAGGAGGAGGCACCTGGCTCCTGGCTTTGGGTCGGCGCAGTTCCTGCCATAGCAGCCATTTGGGGGCTGAAGCAACGGAAGAAAGACCTTTCTCTCTCTATCTCTCTCTCACTGTCTATAACTCTACCTGTCAAATAAATAAATAAAAGAAAAATAATGCAAAGCTGACAATTAAGTGTTGAAAGAGATTAATTAAATACTGTATCATTCAGAAAGAAAAAATCTGAGAATTAGAGCATATCAATGTAATGATATATTTTTAAGTAATACAACTATATTAATTGGTCTTCTCTTATTAAGGATGACTATTGGGGCTATTTACAAAAGATACAAACAACATCAACAAAAACACTGAAAATGTGATGGGATATGAAATTCATAATAGCTGGAGAGCATATTTAATGTTTTATTTAATGGTGAAATGCATTAGAATTTAAAATAGTTATAATCACTTTATTGACATTATGCAAATAAAAATATTTGAGGCCTGCGTCACGGCTCAATAGGCTAATTGCACACCGGGTTCTAGTCCCAGTCTGGGTGCCAGATTCTTTCCCCCCTGTAGCTCCTCTTCTTGTCCAGCTCCCTGCTGTGGCCCAGGAAGGCAATGGAGGATGGCCCAAGTCCTTGGGCCCTGCACCCGCATGGGGACCAGGAGAAGCACCTGGCTCCTGGCTTCAGATCAGCACGGTGCACCGGCTGCAGTGGCCATGGGGGAGTGAACAACAGAAAAGGAAGACTTTTCTCTCTGCCTCTCTCTCTCATTGTCCACTCTGCCTGTCAAAAAAATAAAGAAAAAAAGAAAAAAATACTTGAAACTTAAAACAGTGTAGCAACAATATAAATTTCAGTTTCTTACTTCTCAGTGGCAGGTTAAACTTTCCATTTTGAAAAATTTCTTCTTTGTGTTCTATTTACCCACAGGAAGGAACACATTAGCTAAGTCTTACAGGATAAGCAAGTGCTTGCAAACTGAAAGAAAAATATCATTTCAACAGTAAACTATTTCAAAAATTCATGGAAAGCAAAGTTAAAAGTCAATTTTGGTGAAAAATAATTTAAAGTTATACATATAAGGCATCTTCAGTGTTCATGGAAAAACTACACTCAACTTTCAAAACTGATTTGCACCAAAATAAATGTATCTTTTTCCATGTATTTTTTTAACTTTTATTTAGTAAATATAAATTTCCAAAGTACAGTTTATGGATTACAATGGCTCCCCCCCCCCGATAACTTCCCTCCCACTCGCACCCCTCCCATCTCCCGCTCCCTCTCCCATTCCATTCACATCAAGATTCATTTTCAATTATCTTTATATACAGAAGATCGATTCAGTATATATTAAGTAAAGATTTCATCAGTTTGCACCCACACAGAAACACAAAGTGTAAAATACTGTTTCAGTACTAGTTATAGCATTATTTCACATTGGACAACACATTAAGCACAGATCCCACATGAGGAGTAAGTACTCAGTGACTCCTGTTGTTGACTTAACAATTGACACTCTTGTTTATGGCGTCAGTAATCTCCCTAGGCTCTAGTCATGAGTTGCCAAGGCTATGGATTTTTCAAAGTACCCTGGTGTAGTTCTGAAGGATCTGGTATATTCAGAGAATGATTCACAGAACCTAAAGTGGGAGAGAGGAGTTTAAATCGTGGTCAGGGATAAAGCTGGAGCTATGGGTCCATGTTAGATTGTAAATGGCCTAATAACATCAAACTAAGAAATTTAGGGTTTATTCCACAGGCAAGAAAAAATAGCTATTTTAAAGTGATCGATTTTGCAGTTTTTTTACAAAAATTGTTTTGGAAAGAAGACTCTTGTAGTAATCTGAAAATAGAAGGAATGCATTAGTCCCAAAAAAGGAATTTAAGGTGAATTAGGAAATTGTTTTAAAACATCAAAGCTAACAATGTAAATGTTTATAAACCAAATGACAATAATAAAACAGTAGATGCTTCAGCTTTGGTGATTTATTGAGTGTTGTGTGCATCATGCTTGCTTCTGGCTTCAGAAACTAGGTAAATAATAGAGTCAAGGGCATGTCTTAACAGTGTAGTTTGTTGGGTTTGGAATTGGTAATGCTGGCTAAGCTGACGCCACAGCAAATACACAGTTCTGGCCCAGTGAACTATGCAACCCACAGAGACAAAGCCAAACAGCCTTTCCATGTCTGACTTAGCTGTGAGATCTCTCAACAACGACGCACCCAAAATCCTACAAAAATTGCTAGGCAACCAGTGGGGCTGCCACGTGCTGAGGACACAGACAACTGCCCCCAGAATTGAGGGCTCTTGCACCCTCTGAAAACAGCCAAAGTCAGATGCTCTTGAATGACAAGAATTCAAATGGAATTGACACACAGAATCCATGCACAAAGAAGTATTTATAAGGCACAGGGAATTAAAAATCAAATTTTATAGTGTAACTTTGGTAAAATTACACAAACTTTTTATTTATTTGATACAGCTTGAGCAAGATTATCATTTGATAAAAAAACAGTATATGTTTATCAAGTAAAATTTTATTTTGAAATAGGTGTGTGTTGTGGAATGGCAAAATCAAGGTGACTAACACAAACATTACTTCATGTGCTTTTTTTTTTTTTTTGAGAACAGTTAAAATCTAATGCCTTAGCCATTTTCAAGAACATCGTACATCATTATTAACTATTCAGCAAGCCATGTAAGAGAACTCCCAGAGGTACTCTCCTCACCTAACTGAAACTCTGTGTCCTTGGACCAAGCCACTCTCCCAGTCCCTGGTGACTACCATTCTATGTTCTACCCTATGAGTTCGACATGCTTAGAGTCCACGTTAAAGGGCAATCATGCAGTACAGTAATTTGTCCTTTTTGCGGCTTATTTCACTTAGCATGATGCCCTCCAGGCTCATCCATGTTGCTGCAAATGGCAGCATTGCCTTTAAAAAGACTGAATCGCATTATGTGTGTGTGTGAGCATGTCGTATTTTCTCCATCCATCTATTCTATTGATGAATACTTTGCTTGATTTCACATTTTGGTTTCTTTAATATACTGCTTTCATTTCCTCTGGATAGACAGCCAGCTGGTCTTTTCATAGTTTTTTTCATGGATTTGTTGTGTCCTTAAGAAACCTCTCTACAGTTTTCCAGCAATTCTCTGTTCTACTTCACACTGCTACTCATGGTGTGCAAGAGTTCCCTATTCCCTGCATCCTGGCAAACACTTGTCATCTTTTGTCTTCTTCAAAATAGCAATTTTAGCAGGTTCGAGGTGCTATCTCACTATGTTTTAACTTTTTTTTTCTTTTTCGGTGATTGGTGATTTTCAACATTCTCTTCTTGTTGTCTCTTAGCTATTTGTACTGACTGTTCAAATCCTTTGCCTGTTTTATAAATCTGCTTGTTGTCTTACAGTGCAGTTGTTTGAGTTCCTTATACTACACATCTTCCAAAAGTTCACGGAACTATATAATTATGAAAAAAAATTCCTGGACTTCAAAGCTATTTTGCACCAAAAATAGACTTTGCTTTTAATTCCATTTTCTACAAACTTGTTAAAGCCCCATGTGTATTTTGGATGTTAACTGCTTATCAGATAAGTGGTTTGAAAATACGACCTCCCAGGGCTGGTACCGTGGCTCACTTGGTTAATCCTCCACCTGTGGTGGCGGCATCCCATATGGGCACCAGGTTCTAGTCCGGGTTGCTCCTCTTCCAGTCCAGCTCTCTGCTGTGGCCCAGGAGTGCAGTGGAGGATGGCCCAAGTGCTTGGGTCCTGCACCCACATGGGAGACCAGGAGAAGCACCTGGCTCCTGGCTTCAGATCAGTGCAGGCCATTAAATAATTTTTAATTAAGATGTAATGACTTATTTTACCTTGAATTCATAGCTAAAAGTTGGTTTTAGCAACCCATCTAAAGTTTTGGAATATGTGCAGGTACACATGTTCTCTCTCCCATTTCTCTTTTTAAAAATACTTTAACTATAAACAATACTTTCTGAATTTATCATTGGAAAATGATGCTAATTCATTCCATTACATTTTTTAAAAAATAAAAAAAATCACTACACACAGAATTTCATCATAACTTCTCAAAATGTAACATCTTCATGTAATAAAAAAAGTATGATACTTCACCACTGAATCCAACTTAATTAAGTTGTACACACATAGTCAACCCTTGCTGTTTATATGACCAACACAGTCTTAAAAAGTGGAGTGAAACATCACCACACCATCAAACTGAAAACAATCATATATGATATAAAAGCAAATAATCTTTTTTATGAAACTGAACACAATAATGAAAACTCTAATAAAATTTACTGATGAGACAACTACCTATATTTTTCTTTCAACTAACAAGAAACTTCTGCAAAAAAAAAAAAAAAGAGCAACAAAATAATTCTTTTTGCACAGCGATGATGCAGGAGAAACCATGGGAGCAGTTTTCTAGGGTTTTGCATAGCGAGTCTCTAGGCAGCTTTTCCTTTCCTTGGATAAGTTCATGCTTCTCAAACAAGCAACAGTTGAAATAAAAAACAGCCTAAAGATGTGCTCAGGACAACAATTTAGGAAAAAAATCTCACAGGAGGAATTACGTACTGGATTCTCCACCACCGCCCAGTTCTGCCCACCACCCTTCTGTCTGTCTGTCCGTCTGTCTGTCTGTCTCTCTCTCCTGCACACACATGCACACTCAATGATCAGGCTTTTTATGTCAGAGAGTTCAGATGGGACACAAACATTTATCCCTGTAAAACTGAATATGGTTTCAGTGAGTTTAAAGGCCTGGCCTGTATTCACGTATTTATGCTCTTAAACGCTAAGAACTTCCTTAAAATATTTACTGGGGTACTCAATCTTGGTATCTAGATTATTTAAACATGACTTTATCAACTATAAGTCAAGGAATAATTGAGAGGCCCACAAATACTGTAAAGTAGCTTCAAATTCAGTGAGGTTTTAATAAATAAATAATAAATAAAAATTATTTAATAAATAAAATTTTCAGATCTCTTCTATAGATATGTAAACAAGGACAGGCACTTGGCACAGCAGACAAGATGTCACTTGCACCCCACATTCCATATGGGAGTTTCTAGTTCAAGTCCAAGCTACTCTGCAACCATCCAGCTTCCTGCTAAGGCACACCCTGAGCAGGTGCATATTGGGAGGGGTGGGTAGCAGGAGATGGCACAAGGATTTGGCTCCCTGCCATGCCTATGTGGGAGACCCACATGGATTTCCTGGGTCCTGGCTTCATTCAGCCTGACCCATCCCTGGCTTCTGGTGGGCATTTAAAGAATGAACCAATGGGTGGAGCCTATATGTCTCTGTCTCTCTTGTCCCTCTGCCTTTCAAAAACAATGAAAATAAGTAATGTTTTCAAAGATTTATTGTCTTTATTTATTTGAGAGATAAAGATACAGATAGAGAGAGGGAAAGACAGAGAGAGGTCTTCCCTCCACTGGTTCACTCCCCAAGTGGTCTCAACAGCTGGAGTTTGGCCAATCTGAAGCCAAGAGCCAGGAGCTTCTTCTGGGTCTCCTACATGGGTGCAGGGATCCAAGGACTTGATACATCTTCTACTGCTTTCCCAGGCCATAGCAGAGAGCTAGATTGAAAGAGGAGCAGTATGGACTCAAAGTGGCACCAATATAGGATACCGGCCCTGCTGGCAAACAGCCCCAATAAAATTTACTTTTAAAAGGGTATATGTAAACCAATAAATATCTCTAGATTTCTAAGATCTGTTTACCTGTTCATTTTCTTTAATAAATAAATTTTTAACAAATAAAATTTCCATGTGCTTATTGGCCACACTTACATCTTTTTGGTGAAATAGCTTTTTTAAGTCTTTGCTCACGTGTTTGGTTTGGCATTTGCTTTTCTTTTCTTAGTATGTTTCCATAGTTCTTCATATGCTCAGCATACCAGTTCCTAACTGGATACCTAATTTTCAAACTTGTGTTTCTAAACATTTGTGGTTTTTATTTTCTTAGTAGTAGAATTTTTTTTAACTTTTATTTAATGAATACAAATTTGCAAAGTACAGCTTACAGATTACAATGGCTTCCCCCACATAACGTCCCTCCCACCTGCAACCCTCCCCTTTCCCACTCCCTCTCCCCTTCCATTCACATCAAGATTCATTTTCGATTCTCTTTATATACAGAAGATCAGTTTAGCATACATTAAGTAAAGATTTCAACAGTTTGCTCCCACACAGAAACATAAAGTGAAAAATAATAGATGATTTTTTAAATGATGATGAAATCAGATCAGACCTATTGTCATGTTTAATCCCAGTGAGAGTCAAGTTGGGAATTGCTAATTTCTTCTTTTTTTTTTTAAAGAAGATCAGTTTAGTATACATTAAGTAAAGATTTAGTATTAGCAAGTACTAGACTTGTTCATGTGCTCCCTTTGACTCAGTCCTTTCATTATGATCAATTGTGAACTGAAATTGATCACTTGGACTAGTGAGATGGCATTGGTACATGCCACCTTGATGGGATTAAATTGGAGTCCCCTGGTATGTTTCTAACTCTACCATTTGGGGCAAGTCAGCTTGAGCATGTCCCAAATTGTACATCTCTTCCCTCTCTTATTCCCACTCTTATGTTTAACAGGGATCACATTTCAGTTAATTTTCAACACTTAAGAATAACTGTGTATTAATTACAGAATTAAACCAGTCATATTAAGTAGAACAGCCCAAAAAAAAACTAAGAGGGATAATGTATTAAGTTGTTCATTAACAGTCAGGGCTATGCTGATCAAGTCACCATTTCTCATAGTGTCGATTTCACTTCAACAGGTTTCCTTTTTGGTGTTCAGTCAGTTGTCACCAATCAGGGAGAACATACGGTATTTGTCCCTTTGGGACTGGCTTATTTCACTCAGCATGATGTGTTCCAGATTCCTCCATTTTGTTGCAAATGACTGGATTTCGTTGTTTCTTACTGCGGTATAGTATTCTAAAGAGTACATATCCCATAATTTCTTTATCCAGTCTACCGTTGATGGGCATTTAGGTTGGTTCCAGGTCTTGGCTATTGTGAATTGTGCTGCAATAAACATTAGGGTGCAGACCGCTTTTTTGTTTGCCAATTTAAATTCCTTTGGGTAAATTCCAAGGAGTGGGATGGCTGGGTCGAATGGTAGGGTTATATTCAGGTTTCTGAGGAATCTCCAGACTGACTTCCATAGCGGCTTAACCAGTTTGCATTCCCACCAACAGTGGGTTAGTGTCCCTTTTTCCCCACATCCTCGCCAGCATCTGTTGTTGGTAGATTTCTGTATGTGAGCCATTCTAACCGGGGTGAGGTGAAACCTCATTGTGGTTTTGATTTGCATTTCCCTGATTGCTAGTGACCTTGAACATTTTTTCATGTGCCTGTTGGCCATTTGGATTTCCTCTTTTGAAAAATGTCTATTGAGGTCCTTGGCCCATCTCTTAAGTGGGTTGTTGGTTTTGTTTTTGTGGAGTTTCTTGATCTCTTTGTAGATTCTGGTTATTAACCCTTTATCTGTTGCATAGTTTGCAAATAGTTTTTCCCATTCTGTCGGTTGTCTCTTCACTCTCCTGACTGTTTCTTTTGCAGTACAGAAACTTCTTAACTTGATGCAATCCCAATAGTTGATTTTGGCTTTGACTGCCTGTGCCTCCCGGGTCTTTTCCAGAAATTCTTTGCCTGTGCTCATATCTTGAAGGGTTTCTCCCATGTTCTTTAATAACTTGATGGTGTCAGGTTGTAGATTTAGGTCTTTAATCCACGTTGAGTGGATTTTTGTGTAAGGTGTAAGGTAGGGGTCTTGCTTCATGCTCCTGCACGTGGAAATCCAGTTTTCCCAACACCATTTATTGAATAGACTGTCCTTGCTCCAGGAATTAGTTTTAGATCCTTGATCAAATATAAGTTGGCTGTAGATGTTTGGGTTGATTTCTGGTGTTTCAATTCTGTTCCATTGGTCTATCCATCTGTTTCTGTACCAGTACCATGCTGTTTTGATTACAACTGCCCTGTAGTATGTCCTGAAATCTGGTATTGTGATGCCTCCAGCTTTGTTTTTGTTATACAAGATTGCTTTAGCTATTCGAGGTCTCTTGTGCCTCCATATAAATTTCAGCACCATTTTTTCCAGATCTGAGAAGAAGGTCTTCGGTATCTTGATTGGTATTGCATTGAATCTATAAATTGCTTTTGGGAGAATGGACATTTTGATGATATTGATTCTTCCAATCCATGAGCATGGAAGATTTTTCCATTTCTTGGTATCCTCTTCTATTTCTTTCTTTAAGGTTCTGTAATTTTCATCATAGAGATCTTTAACGTCCTTGGTTAAGTTTATTCCAAGGTATTTGATTGTTTTTGTAGCTATTGTGAATGGGATTGATCTTAGAAGTTCTTCCTCAGCCATGGCATTGTCTGTGTATACAAAGGCTGCTGACTTTTGTGCATTGATTTTATACCCTGCTACTTTGCCATAATCTTCTATGAGTTCCAATAGTCTCTTAGTAGAGTTCTTTGGGTCCCCTAAATAAAGAATCATGTCATCTGCAAAGAGGGATAGTTTGAGTTCTTCCTTCCCAATTTGTATCTCTTTAATTGCTTTTTCTTGCCTAATAGCTCTGGCTAGAACCTCCAGAACTGTATTGAATAGCAGTGGTGAGAGTGGACATCCCTGTCTGGTACCAGATCTCAGTGGAAATGCTTCCAACTTTTCCCCATTCAATAGGATGTTGGCTGTGGGTTTTTCATAGATTGCTTTGATTGTATTGAGGAATGTTCCTTCCAAACCCAGTTTGCTTAGAGTTTTCATCATGAACGGGTGTTGTATTTTATCAAATGCTTTCTCGGCATCTATTGAGATAATCATATGGTTTTTCTTCTGCAGTCTGTTAATGTGGTGTATCACATTGATTGTTTTGCGAATGTTGAACCATCCCTGCATACCAGGGATAAATCCCACTTGGTCTGGGTGGATGATCTTTCTGATGTGTTGTTGCATTCTATTGGCGAGAATTTTATTGAGGATTTTTGCATCTATGTTCATCAGGGATATTGGTCTGTAATTCTCTTTCAATGCTGCATCTTTCTCCAGCTTAGGAATTAAGGTGATGCTGGCTTCATAGAAAGAATTTGGGAGGACTCCCTCTTTTTCGATTGTTCTGAATAGTTTGAGAAGAATTGGAGTCAGTTCTTCTTTAAATGTCTGGTAGAATTCAGCAGTGAATCCATCTGGTCCTGGACTTTTCTTTGTTGGGAGGGCCTTTATTACTGTTTCAATTTCTATCTCAGTTATGGGTCTGTTTAGGTTTTCGTTGTCTTCCTGGTTCAATTTAGGCAGGTTGCATGTGTCCAGGAATCTATCCATTTCTGATAGGTTTCCCTGTTTGCTGGCATACAAGTCCTTGTAGTAATTTCTGATGATTCTTTTTATTTCTGTGGTGTCTGTTGTTATGTTTCCTTTTTCATCTCTGATTTTATTGATTTGGGTCTTTTCTCTTCTTTTTTTAGTTAGTTGGGCCAATGGGGTGTCAATTTTGTTTATTTTTTCAAAAAACCAGCTCCTCGTCTGGCTGATTTTTTGTAATGTTTTTTTTGGATTCAATCCTGTTGATTTCTTCTCTGATTTTAATTATTTCTCTTCTCCTACTAGATTTGGGTCTGGTTTGCTGTAGGTTTTCTAGATCCTTGAGGTGAATTGAAAGCTCATCTATTTGGTGCCTTTCCAATTTCTTGATGTAGGCACCTATTGATATAAACGTTCCTCTTAACACTGCTTTTGCTGCGTCCCGTAAGTTTTGGTATGTTGTGCTGTTATCCTCATTTACTTCCAAAAAGTTTTTGATTTCTCTTTTGATTTCTTCTATGACCCATTGTTCATTCAGGAGCATGTTGTTCAATCTCCATGTGTTTGCGTATGCTCTAGGGATTCCTGAGTTGCTAATTTCCAACTTCATTCCTTTATGGTCCGAGAAGCTGCATGGTATGATTCTAATTCTTTTGAATTTGCTGAGACTTGCTTTATGGCCTAGTATGTGGTCAATCCTAGAGAAGGTTCCATGTACTGCTGAGAAGAATGTAAAATCTTTAGCTGTAGGATTGAAAGTTCTGTATATATCTGTTAGATCCATTTGGGCTATAGTGTCATTTAAATCTACTGTATCCTTGTTGATCTTCTGTCCTGTTGATCTGTCTATTTCTGAGAGTGGAGTATTGAAGTCCCCCAGTACTATTGTATTGGGGTCTAAGTCTCCCTTTAAGTCCCTTAACAAATCTTTTAGATAAACCGGTGCCCTGTAGTTAGGTGCATATACATTGATAATTGTTATATCTTCTTGTTGTATTGATCCCTTAATCCTTATATAGTGTCCGTCTTTGTCATTCTTAACAGTTTTTGTGGTAAAGTTTATGTTGTCCGATATTAAGATGGCTACGCCCGCTCTTTTTTCATTTCTGTTGGCATGGTATATCTTTTTCCAGCCTTTCACTTTCAGTCTGTATGGATCTTTGTTGGAAAGATGTGTTTCTTGTAAGCAGCAAATAGATGGGTTTTGTTCCTTAACCCAATCAGCCAATCTGTGTTTTTAACTGGACAGTTCAGGCCATTAACGTTCAATGTGACTATTGATATGTAGTGACTTTGCCCTGCCATTTGCCAAAGATAAGTTCTAATATATGCTTTGAATTCCCTGTGATCTTTTGCTGTGAGGTTTCCTTCCTTTACCTTCTTTCATATTGATGACCGTGTTTCTGTGTTTCTGTGTGTAACACATCCTTAAGCATCTTTTGCAGGGCTGGACGAGTGGCGACAAATTCTTTCAATTTCTATTTGCTATGAAAAGTCTTTATTTCACCTTCATTCACAAATGATAGCTTTGCAGGATATAATATTCTGGGCTGGCAGTTTTTCTCTCTTAGTACCTGGGCTATATCTCACCATTCCCTCCTAGCTTGTAGGGTTTCTGATGAGAAGTCAGCTGTGAGTCTGATTGGAGATCCTCTGAGAGTAATCTGACGTTTCTCTCTTGCACATTTTAGGATCTTTTCTTTATGTTTCACTGTGGAGAGTTTAATTACAACGTGTCGTGGTGAGGATCTCTTTTGGTTGTGTTTATTAGGGGTTCTGTGAGCTTCCTGTACTAGGATTTCTCTGTCCTTCTCCAAACCTGGGAAATTTTCTGCTAATATCTCACTAAAAAGGCCTTCTAATCCTTTCTCTCTCTCCATGCCTTCAGGAACTCCTAGAACCCGAATGTTGGTTTTTTTAATAGTATCCTGAAGATTCCTGACAATATGTTTTAGATTTCTAATTTCCTCGTCTTTTCTTTGGTCTGACTGTATCCTTTCCTGTTCTCTGTCTTCTAAGTCCGATATTCTCTCTTCTGCTTCACCCATTCTGTTTGTAAGGCTCTCTATTGTGTTTTTCATTTGATCTATTGAATTCTTCACTTCAGTCACTATCACAGTTTCCTGTTGTACTAGTTGTTTCGTTTCATTTTGATTCCTCCTTAATATTTCATTTTCACGAGAGAGATTTTCTATCTTGTCCATTAAGGATTTCTGTAGTTCAAGAATTTGTTTTTGAGAACTTCTTAATGTTCTTATCAATTTTTTGAGATCTGCTTCTTGCATTTCTTCTATCTCATCATCTTCATAATCTTGAATTGGGGTGTCTTTTTCATTTGGGGGCGTCATGGTGACTTCCTTGTTTTTATTACCTCAGATTTTGCATTTGTTATTTGGCATATTGGAGATATTCTTTCGTTTCTTCACTGTGGTGCTTTTTCTTGTTATACTATGACTCTAGATTAAGTGGACTGTTTTTGATGGAGCCTTAGAGGCTTGAGATGGGTGTGGCCTGAGAGCTCTGTTTGGTGTGCCAAAGGTGACATTCCCAGGTTAGGCGTGGTAGATCTCTCTCTCTTTCTTTTTCTGATTCAAAAGGGACGTAATTCCGCACAGCTGAACGAAGTTGGAGGTAGTTAGCAGGCAAATGATATACCCACAGGAGCCAGAGATCAGAAGCTCTTTCCCAAGGACCACACAGGGAATCTGTTCTGCCCTCAGAGTGGGCTCAAATTCTCCTTCAGTCTCCCACTGGGCTGCCAAAGTTATGGAATTGTAGCGTCTCTGGAGAGTACTCACATGAATTCCGTGAGTTCTCTCCCCCACCATCTTTTTTCACAGTCTCAGTTCAGTAGCACCACAAATTTACTAGGTCCTAATCTCCTGTTAATTCACCCCACCCAGAGTCAGGTTTTTCTGCTAGGCTCAGTGCCGGTGCAGACCTGAGGTCACTCTGCTTATGACGTATGTCCAAGATGGCACCTGCTCTTTGTCTTGCTCACCCTTGAGAGGTGAGCAGAGAGAGAGAAACCCGTGTCCATACCAGTCACCTTTTTTTTTCTCTCTCTCTTCCAGTTAGCCTGGTGAGCTTCCCCCCCCCCGGGGGGTCATTCCCTCTAGTCTCCTCTCTCCGCTTGCCTGCCGGTGTCTCAGGCTATTGACACACATTCCAGCGCTGGTGTGTTGAGTCTGCCGCTGGTGTCCCAAACTGTGTGCTCCCACACTCTCCACGCAGGTCCACTGTGAATCCTGTGTTCCGGAAGTGTTTCTTCTGCTGTTTCCTCCCCTACTCTTCCTTGAACCTGCAGTATCTCCACTTTTATTAAACTGTCTCTCCCCGGACTATCAGTGTGCTCCCTTCCTATTCCACCATTTGCCTCCTCCCCCATGAACTTTTTCAAAACCTCTAGTATTACCCTGCAGTGATTGTAGGCTGGGAGGAAACTTGCCTGGGCACAGAGGCTGCTGAGAAAGCCGGATTATTTTCCAAGCAGACTTTTTCTATGGCCAAGTATTCCTGGGAGGAAAAGTTCCATCCAAGAAATCTAACTTTGATTGTTTATATGACTTACTGAACAAATATTATTAAAAGGTTATTATTCACTCTTCGGATTACTTTTCACTATCACAAGGCCACATTTTCTGAACTTTACATACTGATTCAACAGAAGTGATGAATCATGCTGGCCATGGCTTCAACCTTTATGGAAGCTTTGTGATGCTTAACTAGTATTGGACTGGAAAATTAAAGATGTTCGCTCTTCACTGAAATGACATATGGGCATGCTCTGGTCTGGAATCTTCAAAACTCCCATTACAATGACCACTATGGCTTTTAATGTAGGATCTGGGCAGCATGAGTATGGAGCAGAGGTGACCCAGTCAGCCCTACACTCAGCATGCAGGATCCACCTGAACAAGCACAAGCGACTTAATCTTTCTGCATCTCAATTTTCCTACCTATTAAGAGGGTGTGATAACAGCTCCTGCCATTTGAGGATCTCTTGAGAATTAATTGGCAGATAAATCACTAAGAACAGAAATAGGGGCTTAGAAAACAGCCCCCAAAAGTGAGGTGTTATTCAGTTTTATGAAGCACCAGTGCCAAAACTTGAATTCAACTCTAACTCAGAAGCCTTCGGCTTCACAGCCCAGGACAACTGCTCTTCAGAGAGGGGGCAAAATTTCCACTGATTACAAATGACTATACATACGTGTGTGCGTGTGTGTGAGTGGTTGTATAATTACCCCAAATTTCA
The DNA here is from genome assembly GCF_051225735.1 of Oryctolagus cuniculus. Taxonomy (NCBI): domain Eukaryota; kingdom Metazoa; phylum Chordata; class Mammalia; order Lagomorpha; family Leporidae; genus Oryctolagus; species Oryctolagus cuniculus. The sequence continues at coordinate 14,311,344 of NC_142874.1, read as the reverse complement.
TGAATAAATTGATCATAAATTTATTCTATAATTATCCCAAATTTCATGAATAAATTTGAATATCAAAAGTTCATGAATGTAAATTTATTTTCTCAAACTCAGCATCATCTTTATTTGTAAATAGACTCTAACATGGTAAAAATTTTTATAAACTCACTTCCTTCATCAATGTACTGCCAGTTTTGCTTTTTTATGGCAAAAAAAAAAAAACCTCAAAAGTGTATTGCATTCATTATATCTGATTTGTTTCCTCCAGTTCTCTCCCTAAATCCAACTCCTCTTACTATGGTAGGTGGTGATCTCCACATGGCAGAATTCCATACCCAAATCTCAGTGCTCATCTTACTTGACACATAAACTACTAGATACAGAACTACAATTTTGAAACTCTTCTCTTCCCTACTTATCGTCACTCTTTGGGTCACAGCATCCGATATAATGGTTTTAATTATAATATTTGTTGAATTTGTATCTGAACCTGGCACTTGTTCCTGACCCCCAGATGCACTTAACTAAGTACCTACATACTCTGTGAGTGGAAACTTCATTCTTATCAGTTGGGCCCATTTTCTTGACTAGCTTCACACATAAGCACAACACATAGCTTTGAATGCATTCTTTCTCAATTACTCTTTTATTTATGTCCTCAGACATTCGGGTAATTATACTAGATGGACCCAGAAAAAAATTAACAGTCCATGACAAGTCTCATGTACAAAACATAAAAGTAATTTGTAGACAAGATAATGTGTTCTCTGCACTCCTATTATGGATAAAGTTGGATCAACTTCACTCACAACTACAGTGGATTGACTTTTCCTCTTTATTGTGTGGCAACAGATAATAAAGTAACAGGGTGCCTCAGTATATTTTATCATGCTAGCCTTTCATTGAAACATTTGTGCTATTTTATTTTTAAATAGGCCAGAATTAAAAGCAATGTAATAATATTTTTCAAGTTATAAAAAAGAAAGCATGTTAACCCTAGCAGACACGTATCTGCTACTAATGGTTTGTAAAGACACATAGATCATACTGTAATTAAAGCTGCATCATTCTTCTGTGGTCACCCGGTCACAACTGCATCTTCTTGAATTATCATTCAGTTTTTGAGAGATTTTGAATATTCATTCATGCTCCTGGGGCAATCACTTAGATACCAGGCTCAAAATATCATTGTTATAAAGGGTAAGTAGGGAAACAGACACAGGTGGTAAAAGGTAGAGGCATTCATACCTGGGGCAGGCACACCTTTTGTGTATCTTTCATCACCTGCTGTTCTGACTGCTGGTGTTTAATCAGGCATGCAGCTCAGACACAGAAGAGTGAATATTCACAGCCGATAGAGTAATCTCTTCTCAGCAAAAAGGGTTCCACTGGAATGCTCAGTGATGTGTGAATTACTAGCTTTGAAATGGGGAGTCACAACTGAACCTGTCACAGCTTAGACAGCCAGTAGAACATCTTCAGCATCTCACGCCTCTACAGTTCTGGTCTTATTTGATTCTGAGTATTGTGAATGCCAGGATGACTGTGACTATGCCGGATTTTCCCTCAAGATCCTCAATGACTTCTAATTTCGTGACTTGATGGACATGGTCTTTTTCTTATATGTGAGATACTTCATAAAAGTTCACAGGAAAATGGATTAGAAGATATGTTTATTCAGTTCAAAAACATTTGCAATCCATACATAGTTTTTTTTTATAATTTGCAATTTTCACAAATGTTTTCAAGACACTTTATATGCGTGGAAATGTAAAGAGTTCAACAAATAGTATGGAAAAAAACTGTTCCTCAACAGTCGAGACAAGGGCTGTTCAAAGTCCACACACCTAAAGTGTCAATTTCACTTCTCACTTGAGATTCTTTTTCTCTGTGGTTTAGACACAGGTAGAAAGGATAAATCCAAGGTCCTCAGCTCCTCAGCTATGTGGCAGTTTTTTTTTTATCTTTTATTTAATGAATATAAATTTCCAAAGTACGACTCATGGGTTACAATGGCTTCCCCCCCCATACCGTCCCTCCCACCCACAACCCTCCCCTTTCCCACTCCCTCTCCCCTTCCATTCACATCAAGATTCATTTTTGATTATCTTAATATACAGAAGATCAGCTTAGTATACCTTAAGTAAGTATTTCAACAGTTTGCTCCCACACAGAAACATAAAGTGAAAAATAATAGATGATTTTTTTTAAATGATGATGAAATCAGATCAGACCTATTGTCATGTTTAATCCCAGTGAGAGTCAAGTTGGGAATTGATAATTTCTTTCTTTCTTTCTTTTTTTTTTTTTTTTTACAGAAGATCAGTTTAGTGGACATTAAGTAAAGATTTCAGTCGTTTGCACCCCCGTAGAAACACAAAGTGAAATATACTGTTTGAGTACTCGTTATAGCATTAAGCCTCAGTGTACAGCACGTTAAGGACAGAGATCCTACATGAGGAGTAAGTGCACAGTGACTCCTGTTGTTGACTTTACCAATTGACACTCCTGTTTATGGCATCAGTAATCTCCCTATGCACCAGTTATGAGTTTCCAAGGCTATGGAAGTCCCTTGAGTTCTCCGACTCTTATCTTGTTTAGACACGGTCATAGTCAAAGTGGAGGTTCTCTCCTCCCTTCAGAGAAAGGCACCTCCCTCTTTGAAGACCTGTTCTTTCCACTGGGATCTCACTCACAGAGATCTTTTTGCCAGAGTGTCTTGGCTTTCCATGCCTGAAATACTCTCATGGGCTTTTCAGCCAGATCCGAGTGCCTTTAGGGCTGATTCTGAGGCCAGAGTGCTATTTAGGACATCCGCCATTCTATGAGTCTGCTGAGTATCTCACTTCCCATGTTGGATCACTCTCCCCTTTATTTATTCTATCGGTTGGTGTTAGCAGATACTAGACTTGTTTATGTGCTCCCTTTGACTCTTAGTCCTTTCATTATGATCAATTGTGAACTGAAATTGATCACTTGGAGTAGTGAGATGGCATTGGCACATGCCACCTTGATGGGATTGAATTGGAATCCCCTAGTATGTTTCGAACTCTACCAATTGGGGCAAGTCAGCCCGAGCATGTCCCAAATTGTACATCTCTTCCCTCTCTTATTCCCACTCTTATGTTTAACAGGGATCACATTTCAGTTAATTTTCAACACTTAAGAATAACTGTGTGATAATTACAGAATTAAACCAGTCATATTAAGTAGAACAGACAAAAAAAAATACTATGAGGGATAATGTATTTAGTTGTCCATTAGCAGTCAGGGCTATGCTGATCAAGTCACCATTTCTCATAGTGTCCATTTCACTTCAGGAGGTTTCCTTTTTGGTGTTGAGTCAGTTGTCACCGATCAGGGAGAACATATGGTATTTGTCCCTTTGGGACTGGCTTACTTCACTCAGCATGATGTGTTCCAGATTCCTCCATTTTGTTGCAAATGACTGGATTTTGTTGTTTCTTACTGCGGTATAGTACTCTAAAGAATACATATCCCATAATTTCTTTATCCAGTCTACCGTTGATGGGCATTTAGGTTGGTTCCAGGTCTTGGCTATTGTGAATTGTGCTGCAATAAACATTAGGGTGCAGACCGCTTTTTTGTTTATCAATTTAAACTCCTTTGGGTAAATTCCAAGGAGTGGGATGGCTGGGTCGAATGGTAGGGTTATATTCAGGTTTCTGAGGAATCTCCAGACTGATTTCCATAGTGGCTTGACCAGTTTGCATTCCCACCAACAGTGGGTTAGTGTCCCTTTTTCCCCACATCCTCGCCAGCATCTGTTGTTGGTAGATTTCTGTATGTGAGCCATTCTAACCGGGGTGAGGTGAAACCTCATTGTGGTTTTGATTTGCATTTCCCTGATTGCTAGTGACCTTGAACATTTTTTCATGTGCCTGTTGGCCATTTGGATTTCCTCTTTTGAAAAATGTCTATTGAAGTCCTTGGCCCATCTCTTAAGTGGGTTGTTGGTTTTGTTTTTGTGGAGTTTCTTGATCTCTTTGTAGATTCTGGTTATTAACCCTTTATCTGTTGCATAGTTTGCAAATAGTTTTTCCCATTCTGTCGGTTGTCTCTTCACTCTCCTGACTGTTTCTTTTGCAGTACAGAAACTTCTCAATTTGATGCAATCCTGATAGTTGATTTTGGCTTTGACTGTCTGTGCCTCCCGGGTCTTTTCCAGAAATTCTTTCCCTGTGCCAATATCTTGAAGGGTTTCTCCAATGTTCTCTAATAACTTAATGGTGTCAGGACGAAGATTTAGGTCTTTAATCCACGTTGAGTGGATTTTTGTGTAACGTGTAAGGTAGGGGTCTTGCTTCATGATTCTGCACGTGGAAATCCAGTTTTCCCAGCACCATTTATTGAATAGACTGTCCTTGCTCCAGGAATTAGTTTTAGATCCTTGATCAAATATAAGTTGGCTGTAGATGTTTGGGTTGATTTCTGGTGTTTCAATTCTGTTCCATTGGTCTATCCATCTGTTTCTGTACCAGTACCATGCTGTTTTGATTACAACTGCCCTGTAGTATGTCCTGAAGTCTGGTATTGTGATGCCTCCAGCTTTGTTTTTGTTGTACAAGATTGCTTTAGCTATTCGAGGTCTCTTGTGCCTCCATATGAATTTCAGCATCATTTTTTCTAGATCTGCGAAGAATGTCTTTGGTATCTTGATTGGGATTGCATTGAATCTATAAATTGCTTTTGGGAGAATGGACATTTTGATGATGTTGATCTTCCAATCCATGAGCATGGAAGATTTTTCCATTTTTTGGTATCCTCTTCTATTTCTTTCTTTAAGGTTTTGTAATTTTCATCGTAGAGGTCTTTAACATCCTTGGTTAAGTTTATTCCAAGGTATTTGATTGTTTTTGTAGCTATTGTGAATGGGATTGATCTTAGCAGCTCTTTCTCAGTCATGGCATTGTCTGTGTATACAAAGGCTGTTGATTTTTGTGCATTGATTTTATATCCTGCCACTTTGCCAAACTCCTCTATGAGTTCCAATAGTCTCTTAGTAGAGTTCTTTGGATCCTCTAAGTACAGAATCATATCGTCTGCAAAGAGGGATAGTTTGACTTCTTCCTTCTTGATTTGTATTCCTTTGATTTCTTTTTCTTGTCTGATGGCTCTGGCCAAAACTTCCAGAACTATGTTAAATAGCAGTGGTGAGAGTGGGCATCCCTGCCTGGTGCCAGATTTCAGTGGAAATGCTTCCAACTTTTCCCCATTCAATAGGATGCTGGCTGTGGGTTTTTTATAAATTGCTTTGATTATATTGAGGAATGTTCCTTCTATACCCAATTTGCTTAGAGTTTTCATCATGAAAGGGTGTTGAATTTTATCAAATGCTTTCTCTGCATCAATTGAGATAATCATATGGTTTTTCTTCTGCAGTCTGTTAATGTGGTGAATCACATTGATTGATTTGCGAATGTTGAACCATCCCTGCATACCAGGGATGAATCCCACTTGGTCTGGGTGGATGATCTTTCTGATGTGTTGTTGTATTCTATTGGCCAGAATTTTATTGAGGATTTTTGCGTCTATGTTCATCAGGGATATTGGTCTGTAATTTTCTTTCAGTGCTGCATCTTTCTCTGGCTTAGGGATTAAGGTGATGCTGGCTTCATAGAAAGAATTTGGGAGGATTCCCTCTTTTTCGATTGTTCTGAATAGTTTGAGAAGAAATGGGATTAGTTCTTCTTTAAATGTCTGGTAGAATTCAGCAGTGAATCCATCTGGTCCTGGGCTTTTCTTTGTTGGGAGGGCCTTTATTACTGTTTCAATTTCTGTTTCAGTTATGGGTCTATTTAGGTTTTCGATGTCTTCCTGGTTCAATTTAGGCAGGTTGCATGTGTCCAGGAATCTATCCATTTCTGATAGGTTTTCCTGTTTGCTGGCGTACAGGTCCTTGTAGTAATTTCTGATGATTCTTTTTATTTCTGTGGTGTCTGTTGTTACGTTTCCTTTTTCATCTCTGATTTTACTGATTTGGGTCTTTTCTCTTCTTTTTTTAGTTAGTTGGGCCATTGGGGTGTCAATTTTGTTTATTTTTTCAAAAAACCAGCTTCTCGCTTGGCTGATTTTTTGTAATGTTTTTTTGGATTCAATCCTATTAATTTCTTCTCTGGTTTTAATTATTTCTCTTCTCCTACTAGATTTGGGTTTGGTTTGCTGCAGTTTTTCTAGGTCCTTGAGGTGCGGTGAAAGCTCATTTATTTGGTACCTTTCCAATTTCTTGGTATAGGCACCTATTGCTATAAATTTGCCTCTCAATACTGCTTTTGCTGTATCCCATAAGTTTTGATATGTTGTGTTGTTGTCTTCATTTACTTCCAGAAAGTTTTTGATTTCTCTTTTGATTTCTTGAATGACCCAGTGTTCATTCAGGAGCATGTTGTTCAGTCTCCATGTGTTTGCATACTTTCTGGGGTTTCCTGAGTTGCTAATTTCCAGCTTCATCCCGCTGTGGTCTGAGAAGCTGCATGGTATGATTCTAATTCTTTTAAATTTGCTGAGACTTGCTTTATGGCCTAGTATGTGGTCAATCCTAGAGAAGGTTCCATGCGCTGCTGAGAAGAATGTGAAGTCTGTAGATGTAGGGTTGAAAGTTCTGTAGATATCTGTTAGATCCATTTGGGCAATAGTGTCAATTAAATCTGCTGTTTCCTTGTTGATCTTCTGTCCGGATGATCTGTCTATTTCTGAGAGTGGAGTATTGAAGTCCCCCAGTACTATTGTATTGGAATCTAAATCTCCCTTTAAGTCCCTTAACATATCTTTTAAATAGACCGGTGCCCTGTAATTAGGTGCATATACATTTATAATAGTTACATCTTCCTGTTGAATTGAACCCTTAATCATTATATAGTGTCCCTCTTTGTCTCTCTTAACAGTTTTTGTATTAAAGTTTATTTTGTCTGATATTAATATGGCTACACCTGCTTTTTTTTGGTTTCTGTTGGCATGGAATATCTTTTTCCAACCTTTCACTTTCAGTCTGCATGCCTCTTTGTTAGAGAGATGTGTTTCTTGTAGGCAACAAATAGTTGGGTTGTGTTCTGTGAGCCAGTCAGCTAAACGGTGTCTTTTAACTGAAGAATTCAGACCATTAATGTTCAATGTGACTATTGATAGGTAGTGACTTTGCCCTGCCATTTTCCCGGAAATATTTTCTAGTATATGCTTTGAGCTTCCCATGCTCTTTTACTGGTAGGTGTTCTTCCTTTCCCTTCTTTCATATTGATGGCCGTGTTTCTGTGTTTCTGAGTGTAGCACATCTTTAAGTATCTTTTGCAGGGCCGGACGAGTGGCCACAAAGTCTTTCAATTTCTGTTTGCTATGAAAGGTCTTTATTTCACCTTCATTCACAAATGAGAGCTTGGCAGGATATAATATTCTGGGCTGGCAATTTTTCTCTCTTAGCACCTGTGCTATGTCTCACCATTCCCTCCTAGCTTGTAGGGTTTCTGATGAGAAGTCAGCTGTGAGTCTGATTGGAGATCCTCTGAGAGTAATCTGACGTTTCTCTCTTGCACATTTTAGGATCTTTTCTTTATGTTTCACTGTGGTAAGTTTAATTACCACGTGTCGTGGTGAGGATCTCTTTTGGTCATGTTTATTGGGGGTTCTATGAGCTTCCTGTACTAGGATATCTCTGTCCTCCAAACCTGGAAAGTTCTCTGCTAGTATCTCACTAAAAAGGCCTTCCAATCCTTTCTCTCTCTCCATGCCTTCAGGAACTCCTAGAACTCGAATGTTGGTTTTTTTAATAGTATCCTGTAGATTCCCAACAATATTTTTTAGGTTTCTAATTTCCTCTTCTTTTCTTTGGTTTGACTGTATGTTTTCCTGTGCTCTATCTTCTAAGTCCGATATTCTCTCTTCTGCTTCACCCATTCTGTTTTTAAGGCTTTCTAATGTGTTTGTCATTTGATCTATTGAGCTCTTCATTTCATTTTGATTTCTCTTCACTATAACACTTTCCTGTTCTACTAGTTTCTGAGTTTCATTTTGACTCTTCCTTAAAATTTCGTTTTCACGAGAGAGATTTTCAATCTTGTCCATTAAGGATTTCTGTAGTTCAAGGATTTGCTTTTGAAAACTTCTAAATGTTCTTATCATAAATTTTTTGAAATCCGTATCTTGCATTTCTTCTATCTCATCATCTTCATACTCTTGGCTTGGGGTGTTTTGCTTATTTGGAGGCATCATAGTGTCATCGTTGATCTTGCTCCCTCTATTTCTGTGTTTGTTACTCGGCATAGTTAATTCTTCTTGCGTCACTGTGCATTTTTTTTCTTTTTTTTTTTTTATTTATACTGTGTCCGTGTTAAGTGGACTGCCTGCTGTTGGAGGAGCCTTGGAGGCTTGAGATGGGTGCGGCCTGAGAGCTCTGCCTGGTTCTTCCAGGTTAAGGGTGTGCAAAGGTGACACCCTCAGGTTATGCGTGGTAAATCTCTCTCTTTTTATTTATTTATTTTATTTATTCAGGGGGTAAGTAACACCGCAGGGCAGGGCTGTGCAGAATTGATGGTATTTAGCTTCCAGTCTTTGGCTCCTCTGGACTCCCACTGGGTTGCCTAGGCTACTGAATTGTAGTGACTCAGTTCCTTAGCTCTCCCCCATTGATATGTAAATCCAGAGAGCAGGCCTGCTCTTTGTCTCTTGGGAATTCTAGCCTTGCAGCCTTGTAACCTTTGCAAGGTTAGGGGGAAGAGAAACCCCGAAGCTTTTTTTTTTCCTTCTTTCCGGTAGTGAGTTTGCTGCACTTTCCAGTCCCCCTCTAGATTCTGACCCCCGTTTCCCCACCAATGTCTCGGGTTATTGAGCTCACCTCCCCTTCCAGCGCCGATGTGTGGACTCGGAGCCCTGAGCGTCCCAAGTCTCCCCGCTGTTGTCTGTGTGGCATGCACTCCCCTTGGAGCACTGGGGCTTCTGCGGCTGGGTCCCGCGACTTGGCTTCCGCGCGGTGGACGACCTTGTTCTCCCAGTAGGTCCTCCGATTCACGATTCCCGTGCAATTTTTTCCTGGTTCTTTTTTCTGCGGCTACCGTAACTCCCCTTTTATTAAACTAAATTTTCCCGGACTATCGGTGCGCGCCCTCACTATTCCGCCATCTTGGCTCCGCCTATGTGGCAGTTTATTTTCCTCGTACCCCATTTGGATTTGCAAGAAACTTCTTGGCTCAGAGTGGGACAGAAGACAGTCCTACAGGATCACATGCCTGGTGAGACCTTGCAGCACTTGAGTGTGTCAACATGTGAGACCCACTCCACAAAGCCATCATGACCGTGAACCCCTACACACAAACGCCGTCCCTTTTTAAGACCCCTACAGTTTGACTCATTTGTAGCTCTGAGAGCTTTGCTTCCCCCCCCCCCCCCCGTAACAGGTGCTCTTCCAAGCACAGTTAAAAACTTATGGGAGGGCCGGCGCCAAGGCTCACTAGGCTAATCCTCCGCCTGCGGCACCAGCACCCTGGGTTCTAGCCCTGGTTGAGGTGCCAGATTCTGTCTTGGTTGCTCCTCTTCCAGTCCAGCTCTCTGCTGTGGCCTGGAAAGGCAGTGGAGGATGGCCCAAGTGCTTGGGCCCCTGCACCCACATGGCAGACCAGGAGGAAGCACATGGCTCCTAGCTTCGGATCAGCAGAGCGCACTGGCCATGGTGGCCATTTGGGGAGTGAACCAACAGAAGGAAGACGTTTCTCTCTGTCTCTGTCTCTGTCTCTCTCACTGTCTAACTCTGCCTGTCAAAAAAATATATATATAGGAGGCACTGGCGTTGTGGCAAAGTGGGTAAAGCCACGGCCTGCAACCCTGGCACCCCATACAGGCACACTGGTTCCTTGTGGATGTTTGAGGGAGTGAAGCAGCAGATGGATGACATATCTCTCTCTCTCTCTCTCTCTCTCTCTCTCCCCCCTCCCCTCCTTCCCTCTACCCTCTCTCTCCCTCTGTAACTCTTCCAAATAAATAAATAAATCTTAAAAAAACAGAAAGGGGATGTGTTTTCTGTTACATCCCCTTAATAGTCTCATGTTTGAACCTGATTCTTAACCCTCCAGCTTTGTTTCTTGTGGTATCCTGTTTAACTACTGCTTAGAGCTAAATGGAAGCCAATGTAATAATTTCTGATTTAAAGTTTCCAATGTTTGATTTCATGAGACTTGATTTGCACCTATAAATAACACATTTTTAACTTTTTAAACATATTTGCTTGTTTGAAAAGCAAAATGACAAAGCAAGGAAGAGACAAAGAGAAAAAGAGAGAAGGAGAAATCTTACATCTACTGGTTCACTCCCAAAATGGCCCCAACCAGTGGGCCTGGGTGTGAACTCAAAATGTCCACAACCACCAGGGCTGGACCACGCTGAAGCCAGGAGCCAGGAACTCCATCCAGGTCTCCAACATGCATGGCCGGGACCCAAGCACTTGGGCCATCCTCCACTGCTTTCCCAGGTTCCTTAGCAGGGAACTGGGTCCGAATTCATCTGGTATTCAAACTGGGGCTCCGATATGGGATGCTGGCCTCTCAAGCCATGGCTTAAACCCCTACACTGCATCGGTCCCTAATTTTTTATTTTGAGAAAAGTTCAGATTACAGACATGTTACAAAAAGAAGTCAAATTCCCACTGGCTTTATCCCCAGCTTTCCCAGTTTACATTTTATAAGATGATACTGAAGTTATCACAAGGATACTAATCATAACACTATTGCTGAATCACTATTGGGATTATACCAGGTTTTCTGGAAGTATTCTTTGTTTTCCTCTTCCAAGAACTAATGTAGGATTCTACACTGCATTTATTTTCCAAGTCTCTTAATCTCTTCTAATCGGTGATGGTTGCTTAGTCTTTATTTAAGATCTTGAGATTGATGAAGAGTCACATCAATTGTATGTAGAATGTCCTTCAGTACAGAACCGTATATTTTTCTTGATCAGGTTCAGAATGGATCTTGTTAGGAGGGACGTGTGTGCAATGTACCCATCTAACGTGCACCCTAGGAGAGGAGACATGATGTGGACATGTCATTCCTGGTGAGGGTGAGAATCACTTAGTTACCATGCACTTAGCTCACTTGTGTTTTGCAGATTTCTTCACCGTGAAGATGCTATGACTCTCTTTGCAATTAACAAATATTTACTGAGTGCAAACACTCTGAGGACATCCAGTCATCCTGTTGCTCTTTAAATTTTCTATCACGATTTGAATATCTACAGTGGATTTTACCTGTAGGATGATTCCTGTGGTGTTGTATGATGATAATTTTCTAATTCTGTTATTCTTTCTAAATTTTCTCTTACTGATTTCCAAAAATTATTCTTTTTGGAAGAGATGTCTTTTTAAACCATTTTTACTAAAGTATTTATCCATACAGCAAAGACAAGAGGGTATGTATTTCATTCTTGAGTTTATAATCCATTATCATCATTAATAGTTGAGTAGCTCAAAAGTTTCTATCTTTGGCCACTGGGAACACTTCCACCTTGACTCTTATTTTTAGCATTGCCTTTAGTGTAAGCTTTTCCTAACTTTGAGCTGGTACAAGATACACTAGTCTCATCCAGTATTTTTTCCTACCCCAACCCTGGAATTAACTACTTCTCAAAGGATCTCTGATTCCTTCGAATGAAAGTTAAGATCAAGATTTGAATGTTAGGTATACTCCTTGTTACTGTGATGTCATTGCTCCTAAGTCCCTTCAGAGCACAAAGCAAAGTAATATTTTTATACACTAACCCAATTACCTTTACCCACCTATATGTATTTCTTTTCATATAAATGTATGTAACTATATCTTTCTATCACTATCCACAAGCTTCATTCCAATAACTCTGACCTAATGGACATCACAATTCCAGCAACTTCCTCATTATTTAAAACTTCTCTCTTGAATAATAAAACCATAACTATCAATATGTGAAATACACTTTCTTATTTTTTCAATGCTACCATTCAAGTAGTTTAAAATTCACTAAGATATTGCCCCATGAGAAACACCTTCACCCAGAAGAGCACATTTTCTGGATGCTTTTCATTTCTAATTTTACAATAGTCTATCAAAATACTACAATCTGTCCTTTACCTTCAATGACTTTATTGTGGTTATGATATTCATTTTCAATATGTAATTTTCTAACATAGTATAATTTGCTTCAAACTTCATGTCCTGTTGGGTTCCCCTCACATTCATGCTGATTTTGTTAAAGTTCTAGTAATAAAATATATTACCTGAAGGCCGGTGCCATGGCTTACTAGGCTAATCCTCTGCCTTGTGGCGCCAGCACACCGGGTTCTAATCCTGGTCGGGGTGCCGGATTCTGTCCCGGTTGCCCCTCTTCCAGGCCAGCTCTCTGCTGTGGCCAGGGAGTGCAGTGGAGGATGGCCCAAGTGCTTGGGCCCTGCACCCCATGGGAGACCAGGATAAATACCTGGCTTCTGCCATCGGATCAGTGCACTGCGCCGGCTGCAGCGCGCCGGCTGCAGTGGCCATTGGAGGGTGAACCAACGGCAAAGGAAGACCTTTCTCTCTGTCTCTCTCTCTCACTGTCCACTCTGCCTGTCAAAAAAAAATATATTAATGTAGTATACAATTTTGAATTTTGTGTCATGTGTCAAATACATTCTCTTATAGAAGACTTTGATCATCCAGAAACTCTTTCACATCCCACATTTGCACTCACCTACTGTGCCCAGACTCTAAACTCTAGCAAATGTTGAACTATTTTCATTTCCTGTAGGGCCAGCTTTTCCAGAATGTCATCTAAATGAAATCAGAGACAATGAAAACTTTGGAATCTGGCTTCTTTAACTTAGTAGAATGCATTTAACACTTACCCATGTTGCTGTATTAGCCCATAATTCTTTTTATTGTTAAGCAGTTATCTGTTCTATGGATATAATATAATTTATCTATTTTGTCTGAAAGATATCTTGGTTGTTTCCTGATTTTAGTGATCAAGAATAAAGCTCCTATGAATATTCATAAGAAAAATTCTGAATAAAGAGAAGCTTCTTTTTCTTTTGAGTAAATACTTAACTGTAACATACTCATACTAAGGCAACAGTATGCTTATAAGAAACCAGCAACCTCCCTCTGTCACTATGCCTTTCAAATAAATAAATCTTAAAAAAAAAAGAGAGAAACCAACAATTTTTCTAAAGTGGCTGTATAATTTTACATTCTTACAACCAATGTATTAAAGTAGCATACCATTATAGTTTCACTTCACATTTCTTTATGGATAATGAAATTGGTCATCTTTTTTATATGCTCATTTGTAAGCTTGAAATTTTTACTAATTATTGCCTTTTATATATTCTAGATGAATTTGTCCACAAGAAATGTAATTTACAAATATTTATTCCCATTCTGTAACTTTTCATTCCTTTAGCAGAACTGAGCAGAAGTTTCCAATTTTTACAAAGCTCAATTTATTTATTTTGCGTTATTCCTCATATTTTGTTGATATGTTTAAAAATTCTTTGTCTAGCCCAAATCACACATATCAAAATTTCTCCTATATTTTCTTCTAGAAGTTCTTTTTTTTTTAAAGGCAGAGTGGACAGTGAGAGAGAGAGACAGAGAGAAAGGTCTTCCTTTGCCATTGGTTCACCCTCCAATGGCCGCCGCAGCTGGTGCACTGCAGCCAGCACACTGTGCCAATCCGATGGCAGGAGCCAGGTATTTATCCTGGTCTCCCATGGGGTGCAGGGCCCAAGTACTTGGGCCATCCTCCAGTGCACTCCCTGGCCACAGCAGAGAGCTGGTCTGGAAGAGGGGCAACCGGGACAGAATCCGGCACCCCGAGCGGGACTAGAACCCGGTGTGCTGGCACCGCAAGGCGGAGGATTAGCCTAGTGAGCTGTGGCTCCGGCCTTCTAGAAGTTCTAAACTTGCATTTCTACTTATATGGTCAATGATAGCTATGTTAAATTTTGTGTAAGGTATAAGATATTGTCGAGCTTAATTTTTTAATGTGATGACAATTATTCTAGTGTAATTTTGGGGGGAAACTATTATTTCTCCATTGAATTGTCATTGCAAACTTTGTCAAAAATTTCTTATCTGTATATGAGTCCATTGTGAATTTCCTATTCTGTTCCACCAATCTATTTTTATAGATTTCCAACCAATACCACACTTTTGTTAGCATCATGGCTTTATAATACTTCTTAAGATCAATTACCATTATTCCTTTAGTTTTTTCCTTCTTAAAATTTGTTTCAGTTATTCAAAGTACTTTATATTTCCACAAAAAACCTGTAGGATAAAATTACCAAGATCTACAAAGTGGAATTGTGACTGCAATTTTGCAGAAACCATCAACCAACTTATGGAGACTTGACATCATAACAATATAAAGCCTTCCAGGCATGGAAATAACATGGCTTCATTTCTACGGGCCTTCTTTAATTACTGTCAGCATGATTTTGCTTCTTCTTTTCCAATATGCATGTTTTCTAATTTTTTTGATTCTCCTGTTTCACTGCTTAGGATTTTCAGGAAGACACTAAGGAAGTTCTGAGAGGGGCCATTCTTGCCTTGTTCCCAATTTAGGGCAGGCTAGAGCAGGGGAGCAGGGAGATGAATGCATTCAGTTCTACTGTTGTGGGCAATGAGATCCCCAACTGGGTTTGTTTCAGATTCCAAGTTTGCAGACAGATATTTAAAAAATACACACACACACACACACATATATATATATATAAATATATATTTGAAAAGCAGAGACAATAAAGGTGGAACTCTCATCCACTACTTCACTCTTCAAATGCCCACAACAGCTGGGACTGGAACAGGACAAAGCCAGAAGCCAGAAACTCAGTCTGGGTCTTCCACATGGGTAGCAGGGATTCAAGTACTTGATTCATCACCTGCTGTCTCCCAGGGTAGGCATGAGCAGGAAGCTGGAATCGGGAGTGGAGCCAGGACTTGAATGCATCTCATAATAACTCAAGCTTGCAACATATCAATAAATAATTAACTCACAAAGTATGAAGCGGGAGACTCTAGGTGACTTTCTACAATGTCCAGCAAGGAACAAAATGAATTGAAATCAGGCCTGCCGTGTGCTAGTGAGATGTGCTCCTCATCTGGAGAGAAGGGGCAGAAAGGAGAGGAGGAGGAGTCTTCCCTGCCAGCCCCTTGTTTATCACAGCACTGGAAGCGGGCAAGCACAGACCATTCCTGCTCACATGCTGTTCCCTCCAACTTTCTCTCACTTGATTAGATGCATGCTTTTTTCCTACCCTTCCTCTCCTAGTCAGAATATGGCCAACCACACAGAACAAAGATGCATTGGACATCGAAGTGGTTGTTATTTGCAGATGTATTTCCCATGAGGTGGAGGGACTGAAGCTAGTCACATTTAAGCATTGACACTTTTATGGAGTTTTGAGAGGGAGCATCCCCCAAGTCACAAAAGAAAAAGAAAGAAGAGAGCCTCTTCAAAGATCAAAGGTGCTGGAAAATCATCACCTTGTTGAGATGCCTTTCACGTGGACTCTGTTGACAACAGTATAAGCACATCTAGCAAAAAGAGAAAAGGCTGATTTGCTTGATTATAAATCTGTTAAAGAGATCTTTGGGGGTGAAATGAACATACACAGAAAAATCAGTGACAGAGAGTATTAGAGTGAAGCAAAAGCATCAGTTTTAGTGAAGGAAATGGAACAATTTACGTGTTTATAGTTTTTTTTCTAGTGAATACCTCTCTGCACATTAACAATTTCATTTTCTAATTGTTATATAACCCTCTTGATCATTAACCACTTTCTTTCTACTGTTGATAAATGAACATTTCTAATGCTCACTTTATAGAATGTAAACCATATATCCTAATGTGTACATGTGTATGTGTGTGTGAGTTTGTATGTGTGCGCACCAATCCATAACTGCTTCCCATTCAACAAAGCATACTGACACGGCAGAAATTTTCATTTTAATATAAAGTACCATATGAATTTTGATGAGTTTTCATCTCTTAGGCATATGATCTCATTTTTTGTAAATTACCAAAATTTAACTGTTAATCTGTCCATCATTGCAGCCAATACATTTTTTAAATGAAGAAAATTATATTAAAGCACCCCAAATGTAATGTATAGCTGAAGGTAGAGTTGGACTTGAGTTCATATAAGAAATATTTAGGGGCCTTCCCAATGCTTCATCATATAAAAATAAAGAGCCAATTGAATATTCTTTAAAACAAAATAGTATGGGGGCCGGTGCGTGGCTCACTTGGTTAATCCTCTGCCTGCAGTGCTGGCATCCCATATGGGCACCGGGTTCTAGTCCCGGCTGCTCCTCTTCCAGTCCAGCTCTCTGCTGTGGCCCAGGAGTGCAGTGGAGGATGGCCCAAGTGCTTGGGCCCTGCACCCGCATGGGAGACCAGGAGAAGCACCTGGCTCCTGGCTTCGGATTGGCACAGTGCACCAGCCATAGTGGCCATTTGGGGAGTGAACCCACGGAAGGAAGACCTTTCTCTCTGTCTCTGTCTCTCTCTCTGTCAAATAAAAAAAAAAAAGTAAAAGAAAAAAAAAAAGCAGTGCAATGCCCTCTTTGAGTGGGTGATCATCATTTCCAGGCATTGTTGTGTGATTTGGCAAATGGTTGAAAGAATAATTTAAATATTCAAAATTCAGAGATAAAGACTCTTTATCATGTAATTTGATGACCATCAATATTTTTTAATCATCTTCTTCTTCCTATACCTTCTGATACATATACTTCATGAGATCACTTATTAATTGCTATTTATTAGAACATTGATTAACATTTACACTGTAAATCAATGTCTATATAAAACAAGGTACCCTTGAGAAATCAAAATTTAGTTCCAAATACTTTAAACCTTTAAAATGATTACAGCTACATGCAACTAAATTATCTAAATTCTCTTATTTTTCTATCGTGTAATCAATGCACCTCATTTTATAAGTAGAAACCTGTTCACCAACTGATAAAAAACCAATCAAGACTAGCAGCGCTGCTTTTGTCTCCATGCCCCAAGTAAATTATAGCAGACGTTCAAACAAGGTCTCCACAACACCTTCTCACAATGCAATGCCTTCAACCCAGGTAAATGATACCTCGAGGGTTTTTTTCCCATGTAATTCTTGTTTTACAGGTTTTTACATCTTTTTATTCACTGCATAGAATAGAAACACTATGCAAGACACTTATTTAAAACAGCTAGAGGTAAAAAGCACTCTCAATAAAGCTGCCCTTACCTTGGTAATAAATATTAATCATATGTCTGTCCAGATAAATTCCAAATTTTTGTTCGTGTTTTCATTAACAGGAAAATAGACACTACCCTCATTATACAAGGGTATTCCAAAATTTTGCAAAAAAAATTTTAAAAGCTAAGTTAAGAAATAAGATCCTTTTGGTGCAAAACTATTTGAAATCCATGCCTAGTTTGCTCATAATACGCATTTTTCATGAACTTTTGAAGACTCCTTATGCAGTTAAACAACTTACTTATGGGTCACCCAGTCAAGGTTTTATTTCTCTGAATATTGACTTTCCTTTGCAATCATATTATCTTGCTGTAGCCAGTATTAACTCAGAGAAAGGAAAAATAAAAAAAAGCAAAACTAGCCACAACCAGGCGTTCTCCTAAAGGTAAAAATCTGTCAGAAATACAACTTTATGATACTTTCCATTGTCTTTTATCAGTGTCCAAAAGGGAAGAAAAATGGAAAAGCAAAGGATCACTCTTTTCCTCACTAACACCTCAAGAACATACAGTTCACTGCATAGCAGGATCATTGATGTCGGCTACTGAAACCAGAAGAATCTGTAATCACCAGCAGTCTGGTTCTATTTGTGAAACAGATTACTATGCTTTCAGAGTGCTAATGATCTACCTCTCTAAAAATATCAAATTAGACAAAAGTCGCTACAATATTAGAATCACCATTCACCTGAGACAACAACATCGCTTTGTAGAAATTACTCTAATCTACCTCTGGAGTGAAATTCTTCACACATTGACAGTCAGCATAACCTCTGCCTCACGTGTGAAACGCGGGGCCGGGTGCATTTCCCAAACGGGAGAACTCACTGAGAGCCTGTACTGAAGCTGCCTCACATCTAACCTTTTCAAAATTTTAAGTCTTTATATGTTTTATCACCTCTGGATTAATTCATGTGTAGTAGGCCTTTCAACAGCTTAAAAGGTTATTAGCTCATATACGAATATAAAGTTTCCTTAATTTTTTGAAATATGAGATAATAGCAAACAAAGAATATTTTCAACAGACTAACAGCTACACCAGTGGAGTCCTAGGTTTAAAGTCAGAATAACACTGTTATCCTGGGCGGCCAATTATTAAGCCAGTAGCTTTGTATAAATATTGAGGCATCATTTTTCATATATAATAGAGAACCAGGAAAACTTACCTTGTCTGATACAGTCTTGTTGATACCACCAAATGAGATAAAGTGTATAAAGGTGCTATTCAAATCATAGTAGTTTCCTTCACCTCAAAAAACATGATTTGCAAATTTTACACACTATTTTAGTTAGTACTTAAATATGCTCATTAGGCTCAAATGCCATATCAGTTATTAAATAATGCATTTATGCTTATTATATTTAAATATCATTAGTTATTTATAAATAATATACTACTGATGAAATTAAAAGGGAGTAACAGCATCTTAGTATTAATCAGATCGTTTGTAAGGAAAGCTGAGCAGTAGTTTAGATCTGCTCACGACATTGTTATGCGCCCGACACCTTGCATTTACCTTTACAGATAAGAAAATAGCACAACAGACTTGACCGAGGACCCTGCAGGTCACATGGAAAGGTGAATCACCAAGTAGTAGTCAGAGTGATCCTATCTGGAGCAACGTCTTATGACTGTGTCAAAAGATAGGGGCAACAGAAGAAGAGAAATTGCAAACCACTTGCTCTTGTGAGAACTATGAAAATATCTGACAATAATTGGTAGGGAGATCACAAATAATTTTTTTTTAGTTTTTTGTCACAGGCATCCTCATTTGCCACACCGATGACATTAAGTATATATTAATTATCCAATGATTTTTCAATGCTTCCCACTCCTATTTCCTCTCACGTGGGAGGCCCTACATGTGCTGAATGTACATGGGAACCACTCCCTCTGCCAAGGCTGTTTGAAAGAATACCCCATCCCAGTCATGAGTGCAGAAACACACGGTGATTAGGCTTCAGCATGATTTGTTTTAAGGGGACACGACACTGGAGCGCAAGGTGACATAAATGAGCTAGCACAGCTCTTGGCTTACGTTCAAAACTCAGCAAGTGCTGTGTGGCCTCTGTTTTGGGGATTCTGGTGCCACGGGTATTGCACTACTTCTGTTCTCCCCTTTACTTCATGATATGGTTTCAGCTTTCATTTGCTGGAATCATTCTTGAGCATTGTGTTTGGGAGAGCATGTAGAGAGTGCATTTCTCCTTTCTCCCTGCTTTTAAATTACAGGTTGTTTGCTGGCTTTAAGATTTTGAATCCTAGAGCTTTTACTCTGGGTTCTGGAGAAGCTGGTCAGAAGCCTTTTCCCAAAGGCTGAGCAGAGCTTAGCGGGGCCATGGGGGCTCCACAGGCAGCTCCACGGGCTGGTGCTTTTTCATCAGGGCAAGCTGCGTCCTGGCAGGGCACTCTTGGCCCAGCTCCCACTATTTGCATCGGATTCAAGATAAACAAGAGCTGTTGCAGGGGTGCCAGAAGGACTTGAAATTCCTCTCAGAAGAAGAGTATTGGAAATTTACAAATATTTTTTACAGATATTGTCTAGGCATTAGGTGAACATCTTAAGTTAAGACAAGTTATTGTCACTGCTACAGTCTATTCTGAGACATTCTATGCCAGATAATCTCGGAAAAGTATAAATCTTGTATGAATGGCTTCTACCTGTGTGCTTTTGGCACCCGAAGGAGAGGAATTTGGAGTAGTCGCAAACGCAAGATCGGTTCCTGCTGCTACTTCTGTATGGGAAGGTGGGTTTGCAGATGCTTTTCCAAAGGAACTTGCTCACGGGATGAATCCTATATTGGAATGTGAACTCCATATTCTAGAATTAACGGGCTGTTGCTTGGGTTTTTATTACCCTCGTAGACTTTTGCTCCAGTATGTGCAGGGCATGGGCTAAGAAGCCGCGTTGCTTCCCCCTGCTGGGTGCAGTGAGAGACGCCTACCGAAGGGAACTTTGTCCACAGCTCACCTCCACGTGGCCTGTGCTGTGCAGCAGAAGAGTGCCCGACAGTGGTTTGCTGAGCTTCCTGGGGATTCGGAGAAGATTTTGGAAATTATCAGGTTATTTTAAAACTATATGAACAGTGGGAGCATTTTGATGAGAGGAGAGAGATGGCAATGATTCTCATAGGAGGGCAAACCCAAAGCCACCTCCCAGCAGTGAAGGAGAGCAGGATCCGAATGGAAGGCAGAACTCCAGCTGCGCCCAGTCGAAAGACCTTCCCAGGAATTCAGCAGTGGACTGCTTGGAGAGGAACCGCTGGACAGAGTTCACTCCCGTCTTCAGTGGTGGCACACAAATGAACATGGAGAGCTTGTTTCTGTCAAGCATACTGGGAAGTGATTTTACTTTTGCAAAATACGTTTTTCCTTACCTAAGTCGATTCTAGTACAAAATCTATTATAATCTCCTGGTTATAAAAGTATGACAAGGTTCTAAGAGGAGCTGCAGACATTTCAAAATTAATAACTTTCATTTAATATTTCTTAACTTGGATAATAGAAAAACTTTTTAAGTTTAAAATCATCTTTGTTCACTGAGGTACCGCAAAAGGACATAAAAATTCAAGATGTGAGAATTGTTTTTCTTTCATAAGTTAAACTTAAGCATCTTCCTGAAGCATTGCTTCCAAAAATAGTAAAATGATGTTAGTGAAGACTGACTTGTTTCTTCACTGTAAAAGCCTGGGTAGGTGAAATAATTCTCCTGTATCTATTTTTTGTAAGATTTACTTAATTACTTGAAAGGCAGAGATACAGAGAAAGAAGGCAAGACAGAGAGAGAGAGAGAGAGAGAGAGAGAGAGAGAGAGAGAGAGATCTGGTTCACTCCCCAAATAGCCACAATGGCCAGGGCTGGGCCAGGCCGAAGCCAGGAGCCAGGAGCTTCCTCCAGGTCTCTCACATGGGTGCAGGGCCCAAAGACTGGGGCCATCTTCTGCTGCTTTCCCAGGTGCATTATCATGGAGCTGGATCAGAAGTGGAGCAGCCAGGACTTGAACCCAGTACCCATATTGGATGCCGGCACTGCAGGCAGAAACTGAACTTGCTGTACTGCAGTGCGGGCTCCCCTACATCTATTTCTTAAACTCCTTAACGTCTATCTACTAACTTGTGAAAATCTTATGGCAACTAATTTAATAATTGATTCCTATTTATATATACTCTGCAACAATTTGAAAACTAATATAATTAAACCTCTTAATATCACTATCTGTACTATTCCTAATGAGCTAGTCATCACTTCATTAAATTTGACTTTGATGAGATAATACAGATATTTCCTTTGCAAGTATAATACAGTTATAAACTAAAGTCATACTTTCCTTTAAGAATCCAACTACATTCACAAAAATCCTATCTCAGTGATTCTGTCTCCAGAAAGATTCTTTCCTGAGAGCAGAAGCGCACAGGAGCCAAGGGCAAAGGGTCTCTTACTCACCTGAGGCTCGGTTGCCATTTCTTCTGATTGATGACGACAAGAAGCACCCAGCCGGCCATGCATCCTGTCCCTTCCTGACACTAGACAACCCCGCTGTGGACAAAACTCTGATCCCTTCATGGCAATACAGGGGTTTCTCTGTGTACTCTGCATACAACTTGAAGTATTAGACACCTTGCTCCCAAAAGCCAACCAGCTAATGGGAATTGGGTTTTCACTCTGTCAGTCTCGAAGTCTCTCTCTCTCTCTCTCTCTCTCTCTCTCTCTCTCTCTCTTACACACACACACACACACACAAGCTCACTCACACATACAGCTATTTTTCTTCTTGAACTGACATGAAATTAAGAGCTCATGCTTTTAGAATTTTGTTTGTACCTGTGGGGTCCTTTGCAAATGGAAATTTACTTCTTTGCAAAAATGAATTTCAAAAAAGCCTCAGTAGTATGTGTTAGTTTATTTTACATCAATGACAGCTATAATGAAGAGGGCACTCTTCATTTATGTGAGCGTTGGCTTCATGTCACACTACTTGGGTGGATTTAAACAACTTAGTCTCCTAGCCTCTTCATCTATGAGATAAGAAGAGTGGAATCTGTCTCACCAGGCTCCTGGTGACCAGGGAAATGCAGGTGGGAAATTCCTAGAACGTAGCCTCCTTACATGAATAATAAATTTTAAAAACCCCTTGGCAACCTGGACATGAAATCGAGTCCACACCAAGGCGCTACCCTAGATGCTTGGAAAGGTCAAGAGAAGAAAAGTATCTGCCCTCAAAAGATCGAAGTGTAAAGACAAATGCAAAAGACGAAGCGCCACATGGAACAGAGATGCAAAGTGAATATTAAAGAAAACTTTCCAAAGTGGAAAAGGCTTCACATGACATTGGAAGAGGATCTGCAATTTGGGCTGGGCTGCAACCCATGGAGATGGAACAAGTGCAGAAACAAAGACTTTGGTTTTTAAATCTATGTGTAAGAAGTCAGTATTAAATAGTCTGTTGCCAATCATGAGGACAACTCATCTCAAATAGTGATATATTATATATATATGCATACATATACATATCCACCCCTCTCTCTCTCCTTCCCTCTCTTTCTCCATTTCAAATGAAAGAAAATAAAGAAATAACAATTCTTTAAAGTCATATGCATTGCCTCTTTTCTGGCTGAGATGATCAGCCTCACGGCGAGAGGTGTTCGAGTGGGGAGGAAGCCATCGGAACTCTGCAGGTTCTTACTTTGATTTATGCCTTGTTCTCAGTGCCTGAAAAATCCTTTATACCAAGCCGAGGCAGGATGACTGTAATGTGACTGCTGTCTCAGAGCAGTGGGGATTCCAGGGAGAACCACTGTTGTTCCCTTTCCTAATCAGTCATGGGAATGAATGGGTAGTTATTGCCTAAATTATTGAGAACCTGGCTGAGGGTGTTTAAAGCCTCATAAAATATATTCTGTACTGTAGGGGGTTTCTCCTTCAATACGATTTCATGATTTGGAAGATTTTCAGAGAATTGCTTAAAAGGAAAACTATGAATGTGTATATGTTTTTAACTGGGAAGGAACCAATTCTGAAAGTATTGTTGAAATGTGTAAGGATACCTGCATGGCATATTCATTCTTGATTTGGAGTAAGAAAAAAATGTCAAGAAGCAAAAGTTGTTATTCCTGGCTTTCTGTACTTATATTTTATAACATTAATTCTAAATTATCTGGGTAACAAAGAACAATATTTTATGCAACAAAGATCATAGCAACTCTGTAAGTTGGAAATCTTTCTATAATGATTGTTTTATATTCAATCATTGATAGCTATATTTTTATCTATTGTTTCTACTGATACATATATTGTTCTTCATATAAAAGATTAATGCACAGATCTTCTGTTCGCCTCTTAGTTCCAAGCATTTAGTACTATTTATATTTGTGATGAGGACGTAGAGATGGAAATAGCAAAGAGTGTGAGCGTGTCAGCCTATAAAACCATCTCAGGAAACAAGGTACAACCTCTTAGACCCTTGTAAGAAAGAGTCAGGAAGGGACTGGCGTTGTGGCGTAGCACGGTGGCCGGGAGCATCTGGGGGACCCGGATGGAGTTCCAGGTTCCTGGCTTCAACACAGCCCAGCTGCAGCTGTTTGCAGCTATGGGGAGTGAACCAGCAGATGGAAGATCTCGATCTCTCTGTCTCTCTCTGTCTCTCTCATTCTCTCTTTCTGCCTTTCAAATGAATAGATCGACACATCTTTTTTTCTTATACACAGAAGATCAACTTGATGGTGTTGGGACATAGATTTACGTCTCCAATCAATGTTGAGTGGATTTTTGTGTAAGGGGATAAGGTAGGGGCCTTGCTTCATACTTCTGCATATGGAAGTCGAGTTTTTCCAGCACCATTTCAGGAAGAGACTGTCCTTGCTCCTGGGATTGGTTTTTTGGCTCCTTAATCAAATATAAATTGGTTGTAGATGTGTAGATTGATTTCTGGTGTCTGTAGTATGTTCCATTGTTCTATCCATCTGTTTTTGTACCAGTACCAGACTGTTTTGATTATAACTGCCTTGGAGTATGTCTGGAAAACTGGTATTGTGATGCCTCTGGCTTTATTTTTGTTGTATAAGCTGACTTGAGCTATTCGAGGTCTCCTGTGTCTTCATATGAATTTCTGTATTATTTTTTCTAGATCTGAGAAGAATGTCTTTGGTGTTTTGATCAGTATTGCATTGAATCTGTAAATTGATTTCAGAAGAATGGACTTTTTGATGATATTGCCTCTAACAAACCATGAACATGGAAGGTTTTTCCATTTTTTTGTATCTTCTTCTATTTCTTTCTGTAATGTTTTGTTATTCTAATTATAGAGATCTGTGACATCCTTGATTAAATTTATTCCAAAGTGTTTGACTTTTCTGTCTTGGTTTGTTTGTATATAGCTCTTTATAGTCATTTCTGTTGATTTTTTATTTCTGTTGTGTGTGTTGTCCTTTTTCATCTCTAATTTTATTGAATTGGGTCTTCTCTTTCCATTTTTTTGGTTAGTTGGGCAATGGTGTGTCAATTTTGTTTATTTTTCAAAAAACTAGTTCTTCAATTTGCTGATCTTTTATATTTTTTATTCAATTTTGTTGATTTTTTTTCTCTAATTTTTTTTTCTTTTTTCCTACTAGTTTTGGGTTTGGTTTACTGTGTTTTTCCAGTTCCTTGATATACACTTAGCTCATTTCTTTGGTGCTTTTCTAGTTTTGTGATGTATGCAGCTATTGCTATATACTTTGTTTTTAACACTGCTTTGCTATATTTCATAAGTTTTGATATGTTATGTTGTTGTCTTCATTTGTATTTCCAGCTTCATTCCATTGTGGTCTTAGAAGATGCATGGTATGATTTTGATTTTTTTTTTTGAATTTGCTAAAACTTCCTTTATAGCCTCATATGTGGTCAATACTAGATAAAGTTCCATGCACTGCTGAGAAGAATGTGCATTCTGTGACTGTAGGATGAAAAGTTTTATAGATCTCTGTTAGGTCCATTTGGTGTATAGCGTCAATTAAATCTGTTGATTTTCTTTCTGGTTGATCTGTCCATTGCTAAAAGTGGAGTATTGAAGTCCCCCATTACTATTGAATTGGAGTCTAATTCTCCCTTTAAAGCCTTTAACATTTCTTTTAAATAGCCAGTTGCCCTATAATTAGGTGCATTTATGTTTATAGTAGTTACATGTTCCTGTTGAATTGATCCCTTAATCATTACATAGTGCCCTTCTTTCTCTCTCTTTCTCTTTTAAAGATTTATTTATTTGATAAAGTAGCTGTCTGCACTTCAATGTTTATTGCAGCTCAATTCAAAATAGCTAAGACATGGAATCGACCTAAATGCCCATCAACAGTAGACTGGCTAAAGAAATTATGGGATATGTACTCTACAGAATACTATACAGCAGTAAAAAGAATGAAATATGGTCATTTGAAACAGAATGGAGGAATCTGGAAAACACCATACTTAGTGAAATAAGCCAGTCCCAAAGGGATAAATATCATATGTTCTCCCTGATCAGTGACAACTAACTTAGCATCTAAAAGAAAATCTGTAGAAGTGAAACGGACACTATGAGAAACAATGACTTGATCAGTGCTTGTCCTGACTGTCAAGGAAAAACTTACTATTTTATTCCCTTTAGTAATTTTTTTGTTCTGCTTAATACTATTGGTTGAACTCTTTAATTTACACACAAATATTCTTAGGTGTTTAAATTTAACTGAAAAGTGATCCCTGTTAAATATGAGTGGGAATAGGAGAGGGAGGAGATGTATAGTTTGGCACATGCTCACTCTGACTTACCCCAATGGTAGAGCTAGAAATGTTCCATGGGATTCCAAATCAATCCCATCAAGGTGGCATGTACCAATGCCATCTTACTAGTAAAAGTGATCAGTTTCAGTTCATAATTGATCATAATGATAGGATTAAGTGTCAAAGGGATCACATAAACAAGACTAGTGTCATAAATAAAAGTGTCAATTGTTATATCAACAACAGGAGTCACTGTACACTTGCTCCCAATGTAGGATCTCTGTCCCTAATAAGTTGTACTATGCATTAATGGTAAAACTAATCTTCAAACAGTGTGTATCTGTGTGGGTGCAAACTGTTGAAATCTCAGTATATACCAAGTTGACCTTCTGTATATAAAGATAATTGAAAATGAATCTTGATGAAGAATGGGATAGGAGAGGGAGTGGGAGATGGGATGGTTGCAGATGGGAGGAAGGTTATGGAGGGGGGGAAGCCACTATAATCCAAAAGTTGTACTTTCAGAATTTATATTTATTAAATAAAAGTTTTTAAAAAAAGAAAAATAAGATTTATTTGAAAGTCAGAGTTACATAGAGAGAGGAGAGGCAGATAGAGAGAGAGAGAAGGAAAGAGATGTCTTCCATCTGCTGGTTCACTCCCCAGTTGGCTACAATGGCCGGAGCTGTGCTGATCTGAAGCTAGGAGACAGGAGCTTCCTTCAGGTCTCCCACACAGGTGCATGGGCTCAAGGACCTGGGCCATTCTTTTTTTTTTTTTTAATTTTTTTGACAGGCAGAGTTAGACAGAGAGAGAGACAGAAAGGTCTTTCTTTTCCATTGGTTCACCCCCGAAATGGCTGCTACGGCTGGTGCACTGCGTCGATCCAAAACCAGGAGCCAGGTGCTTCTTCCTGGTCTCCCATGCAGGTGCAGAGCCCAAGCACTTGGGCCATCCTCCACTGCCTTCCTGGGCCACAGCAGAGAGCTGGACTGGAGGAGGAGCAACTGAGACAGAATCTGGCACCCCAAACAGGACTAGAATCTGGGGTGCCGGTGCCACAGGCAGAGGATTTGCCTAGTGAGCTGTGGCACCAGCTCTGTTCAGTTCTCCAGGGTTAAGGGCGTGCCTATGTTGACACACCCAGGTTTGGCATGATAAATCTCGCTCTCTCTTTTTTATCAGAAGGGAAAGTTTTTCTGCTCAGCTGAGCTCCTCTCCTTAATGGAGTCCAGTACCTCAGTGCTAGCCCCAGTGGCTATAATATTCATCCACTCTGTCCCAAGGAGCACACAAAGGATCTGTGCAGTCCTCAGTGTAAGTTCAGATTCTCCGGCGATGTCTCTCTCCAGGTAACCAGGAAGCCCTGAGCATGTGGAGTCTCCCAGTGTGAGTGCCCAGAGTCCCAGCCATGCTCCCTCCCACACTCCCTCAGTTTTTTTCACAGTCCCAGTACAGAAGCCTCACATAGTCACAGGTTCCTATCCCCCTGTTAGTTCTCCCCACCAGTCAGGGTCTCCACTCAACTAGTTGCTGGGCATGGACACGAGCTGGCACAGCTGTTATAAATGTCCATAATGGCACCTGCTCTATTGGCTTGTTACAGGATGTCATTGTAAAGTGATTGTCCTTTTTCATTTCCCTCCTCTAGTTTAGCCGGTACACTATTCCCCATGGGGTTCCAAGCTGGGTTCCCTCTAGGTTCTTCTTGCAGCTTTTTTTTTGCCAGTGGCTTGGGCTGCTGCAATCTGCTCTCACCCCCCCCTTTCCAATGCTGGTGTGTAGGCTCTGCTGCTGGAGTCCTGAGCCCGGGCACCCACACCCTCTATGTATGTCCACCATGTCCCTTTAATTTTGGTAGCATTTCCTTTGCTGCTTTCTCCCTAACTCTTCTCTGAGACTATACTCTCTCCACTTTTTTTAAAGCTATCTTCTCCTGGGCTAGAGCAGTAGGCTCCCTCCCTACTCTGCCATCTTGGAACCCAAGACCAAATACTGTGAATTTGAATACCGAAGCTTGACCATGTGTGGGGCAAGTTTTCTTGCCTTTGATAGGAGATGCAAAATAACAGTGGTGGAAATGTGCTGATGGTAGAATGTGGGACATGAGAAGAGTGTTGCTTTGAAATGAAGAGCTCCACAAAAGGTGTTTTGGGGCAGGCATTTTGGTTTCAGCTGCCTTTTGGAAGCCTGCATCCCATAGCAGAGTACCTGTGTTAATTAAATAGTTCAACCAATAGTATTAAGCAGAACAAAAAATACTAAAACAGATAAAGTATTAAGTTGTTCTTCGACAGTCAGGACAAGGGCTGATCAAGTCACTGTTTCTCATAGTGTCCATTTCACTTCAACATGTTTCCTTTTTGGTGCTCGGTTAGTTGTCACCAATCTTGGAGAACAGATGATATTTGTCCCTTTGGGACTAGCTTAACTCACTCAGCATGATGTTTTCCAGATTCCTCCATTTTCTTGCAAATGACTGGATTTCATTGCTTTTTACTGCTGTATAGTATTCTATATAATACATATCCCATAATTTCTTTATTGAGTCTTCTGTTGATGGGCATTTAGGTTGATCCCATGTCTTAGCTATTTTGAATTGAGCTGCAATAAACATTAAGATGCAAGTAGCGCTTTTACTTGCCAATTTAATTTCCTTTGGGTAAATTCCAAGGAGTGGGATGGCTGGGTTGTATGGTAGGGTTATATTCAGGTTTCTGAGGAATCTCCAAACTGACTTCCATAGTGGCTTAACCAGTTTGCATTCCCACCAACAGTGGGTTAGTGTCCCTTTTCCCCACATCCTCGCCAGCATCTGTTGTTGGTAGATTTCTGTATGTAAGCCATTCTAACAGGGGTGAGGTGAAACCTCATTGTGGTTTTGATTTGCATTTCCATGATTGCTAGTGATCCTGAACATTTCTTCATGTGTCTGTTGGTCATTTGGATTTCCTCTTTTGAAAATGTCTATTGAGGTCCTTGGCCCATCACTTAAGTGGGTTTTTTGTTTTGTTGTTTTGGAGTTTCTTGATCTCTTTGTAGATTCTGGTTATTAATCCTTTATCGGTTGCATAGTTTGCAAATATTTTTTCCCATTCTGTTGGTTGCCAGTTCATTTTCCTGACTGTTTCTTTTTCAGCACAGAAATTTCTCAATTTAATGTAATCCTAATTGTTAATTTTGGCTTTGACTGCCTGTGCCTCTGGGGCCTTTTCCAAGAAGTCTTTGCCTGTGCCTGTATCTTGCAGTCAGATGAAAGAAAAACAAGAAAACAGAAACATTTTAAAAACAGTGTTAGACATCTGTGAGATACTATCAAATGACCCAACATATAGGTCTTACGAGTTCCTGAAGGAGTAGGAGTGAGAAGGGAATAGAAAGCATATTTAGTGAAATAATTACAGAAAACTTCCCAATTTGTGGAAAGAAAAGGATGCTCAAGCAGAGAAAGCACATATAATTCCTAACAGACATGACCATAAAAGAACTTCATGACATATTGTACTCAAAATTTCCACAGTAAAACATAAATAAAAGATTCTAATGTGAAGAGAAATGCCAGATTACTTTCAGAGGATTTCCAATTAGGTTCACAGCTGTCTTCTAATCAGAAACCCTACAGGATAGAAGGGAAAGGTGAAAGAAGGTTCAAGTCTTAATGGGTACAGTCTGTTGAAATATTTACTTAGTATATACTAAGTTGATCTTCTGTATATAAAGATAATTGAAAATGAATCTTGATGAAGAATGGGATGGGAGAGGGAGTGGGAGATGGGATGGTTGCGGGTGGGAGGGTGGTTATGGGGGAGAAGCCACTGTAATTCAAAAGTTATGAATATTTATGGGAAAATGGCAGGGCCAAGTCATTATTTATCAATAGTCAACTTGAATGTAAATGGCCTCAGTTCTGCAGATAAGATACAGATTGGCTGAATGGATTGAAAAACAAGACCCATCTATATTCTGTTTACAAGAAACATCTCACCAACAAACATACATGCAGATTGACAGTGAAAGATGGAAAAAGCTAGTCCATGCTAACAGAAACTAAAAAGGAGATGGTGTTGTCATCCTAAGATCAGACAAAATAGAGTTGAACATGAAAACTGTTAAAGGAGATGAAGAAGGGCACTATGTAATGATTAAGGGATCAATCCAACAGGAAGATATGACTATAATAAATGTATAGACACCCAACTACAAGACACCTGGCTACTTAAAAATGTTAATAGACCTAAAGGAAGATATAGACTACAACAAAATGGTAACATGGAACTTCAATACCCCACTTTCAGCAATGCATAGGTCAACCAGACAGAAATCCATCAAGGAAACAGAGTTAATTGACACTATAGACAAAATAGACCTAACATATCTACAGCACTTTTCAACACACAGTGGCAGAATACACATTCATATCATCAGTCATGGAACTTTCTCTAGGATAGGCCATATGCTAGGCCACAAAGCAAGTCTCAGCAAATTAAAAAAAATCAAAATTATTCCATGCATCTTCTCTGACCACAATGTTATAAAGGTAGAAATCAACAACTCAGGAATCTCTAGAACATACATAAACACAGAGAGACTGAAAAATATGCTCCTGAATGAACAGTTTGTCTTAGAAGAAACCAAAAGAGAAAAAGAATTCTAGAAATAAATGAAGATGACAATATATCGTATCAAAATCTATGGGCTAAGGCATAAGCAATATTAAGAAAGAAGTTCCTAACTATCAGTGCCTATGTGAAGAAACTGGAAAGGTACCAAATAAATGAGCTATCAATGCATCTCAAGGACCTAGAATGTCAACAACAAATCAAATCCAAAACTAGGAGGAAAGAAATATTTAAAATTAAAGAAATAAACAAAATTGAAACAAAATTTTTTTATTCCTTAAATAAAAAGCTGATTTTGAAAAAATAAACAAAATTGATGAACCATTGGCACAACTAACCAAAAAGGGTAAACTCCCCAATCAATAAAACCAGAGATGAAAAAGGAAATGTAACAACAGATACAACAGAAATGAAAACAATCCTCAGAAATTATTACAAAGAGCTATACGCCAACAAACTAGGAAACCTAGCAGAAATGGTTAGATTCCGAGAAAATACAACCTACCAGAATTGAGTCATGAAGATATAGAAAATGTACACAGACCAATACCCAACATGGAGATTGAATCAGTAATAAGGACCCTCTCAACAACAAAAGCCCTGGAACAGATGGCTTCACTGCTGAACTCTACAAGACATTTATAGAAGAAATAATTCCAATTCTTCTCAAGCTTTTGAAAACAATTTAAAGGAGAGAATCTTCCCATACTCTTTCTTGCAAAGCCTGCATGATCTTAATACCTAAACCTGGAAAAAGATGCAACAGAGAAATAACTATAGACCAATATCCCTAAAGAACATAGATGCAAAAATCTGCAACAAAATATTAGCTAGTTGAATCCAACAACACATCAGAACGATCTTCCACCTTGACCAAGTGGTATTTATCCCCACTATGCAGGGATGGTCCAAGATTTGCAAATCAATATGATATACCATGTTAAGAAACTGAAGAACAAAATCATGATTATCTCAGTAGATGCACAGAAAACATTTGATATAATACAACATTCTTTCATGATGAAAATCTTAAGGAAACTTAAGGAATATTCCTCAACGCAATCA
This sequence comes from Oryctolagus cuniculus, assembly GCF_051225735.1. Taxonomy (NCBI): domain Eukaryota; kingdom Metazoa; phylum Chordata; class Mammalia; order Lagomorpha; family Leporidae; genus Oryctolagus; species Oryctolagus cuniculus. The sequence goes on along the minus strand of NC_142874.1, from coordinate 14,279,679 downwards.
ACACAATATACGACAAACTCCTGCAAAGCATCCTCTTAAACAGAGAAAAGCTAGCAGCATTCCTCCTAAGATCTAGGACCAGACAAGGATGTCCACCTCACCATTGCTAAATAATATAGTCCTGGAAGTTTTATCTAGAGCCATTAGACAAGAAAAAGAAATCAAATAGGTACAAATTACAGAAGAGAAAGTCAAACTGTTCTTAGTTGCAGATGACATGATTATATACACAAGGGATGCAAAAGACTTCACTGATAGACTATTGAAACTCATAAAAGAGGTCAGTAAAGTGGCAGGATATAATATCAACACAGAAAAAATCACTAGCCTTTGTATACACAGACAATGTCATGGCTGAGAAAGAACTTGTAAGATCAATACAATTCACAATAGCTCCAAAAAAGAATCAAATATCTTGGAATAAATTTAAATGAGAATATCAAAGTTCTCTATGATTAAAGATACAAAACACTAAAGAAATAAATAGCAAAAGCCATTAAAAAATGGAAAAATCTTCCATGTTCATGGACTGGAAGAATCAACATCATCAAAATGTCCATATCACCAAAAGCAATTTACAGACTCAATGCAATCCCAATCAAAATACCAATGACATTCTTTGCAGCTCTAGATAACAATGCTGAAATTTATATGGAAACACAAGAGATCTCAAATAGCTAAAGCAATCTTATACAACAAAAACAAAGCTGGAGGCATCATAATACATGATTTCAAGACGTACTACAGGGCAGTTACAATAAAAATAGCATAGTACTGCCACAAAAACAGACCAATGGAATAGCACAGAAACTCCAGAAATCAATCCATGCACCAACAGCAACCAAGTAGTATTTGATAAAGGAGCTAAAAATCAATCCATGGGTCAGAGAAATTCTTTAACAAATTGTGCTGGGAAAACTGGATCTCCACATTCAGAAGTATCAAACTGGACCCCTACTTTACACCCTACACAAAAATCCACCCTAAATGGATCAAGGACCTAGATCTATGACTCCATACCATTAAATACTTAGAGAACATGGGGGAAACTTTACAAGACATTGGCATAGGCAAAGGATTCTTAGAAAAGAGTCCAGGCAATCAAAGCCAAAAAAAAAAAAAGCAACAAATGGGATTACCTCAAGCTGAGAAGCATCTGCACTGACAAGTGAACACTCAGCAAAATGAAGCAGCGACCAAAAGAATGGGAGAAAATATTTCCAAAGTGCACAACTGATGAAGGGTTAACATTTAGGATATATAAAGAGCTCAAGTGATTCCACAACAAAACAAGCAATCCAGTAAAGAAATGGGAAAGGATTAACAGGCATTTTTTGAGAGGAAATTCAATTAGCCAACAGACACTTGTGAAAATGCTCAGGACAACTAGCCATCAGGTAAATGCAAATCAAAGCCACAATGGTGTTTCACCTCACACCAGTTAGAATGGCTTGCATACAGTAGTCAACAAACAGCAAGTGCTGGTGAAGATGTGGGGAACAAGGTACTCTGATCTACTGCTGGTGGAAATGTAATCTAGTACAACCACTATGGAATACAGGATGGAAATAACTCAGAATTTTTGAATATAGACCTTCCATATGAGGCAGTCACCCCACTCCTGGGAATTTACTCAAACTTTTAAAAGAGATCAGTACATGAAAGAATGATCTATACCCCCATATTCACTGCCACACAATTCACAGTAGACAAGATATGGTGTCAACACAGATGTTCATCAACTATTGACTGGTTAAAGAAATTACAGTATATATACACTATGTAGTACTATTCAGCTGCAAAAAAAATCTTGTCTTTTGCAAAAAGTTTGTCATAACTGGAAACCATTATACTTAGTGAAATAAGTCAGTCCCAGAAAGACAAATATGTTTACTCTGATCCAGTGCAACTAGTAGAATACCTGAAATGTAATGTATTGAGGAAAATAGACATTTGGAGAATAGATGATTGTTTATAGCCCTTGTCTCTTCTACTGAGGAACAATCTTTTGTTTACTTTTGCTGTATTTTTTCTCTTTCTCTTCATAATATCTGTTGTACTCTTCTACTAGTAAGGCTAACTATATGATCACTAAGTAAAATTGAATGATCACTGTAATATGATCATTGTAAAAAATAAGAATGGGAATCTGAGAGGGAGGGAGAGAGTGTTGAGTGTTGGGGTGTGGGCATGATTATGGAAGCCCCACTTTGTTCCTAAATATCTATATCTATATCTATATCTATGTCTATATCTATCTATAAATATGTATATATAAACTTTATATATATATAAACTTTATGAAACTTGTATAACTGAAATAAAATTTTAAAAAATCTTAAGCAAATTTGGTCCAGAAAGAATATTTCTCAATACAATCAAGCAAATATGACAAACACACAGCCAGCATCTTATTGAAAGGGGAGAAGTAGGAAGCATTTCCACCAAAATCTACAAGCAGGAAAAGATGCCCATTTTCACCACTGTTATTCAATATAATCCTGGAAGTTTAAGTCACAGCCATTAGCAGGATAAATAAATTAAAGTGGTATAAATTGGAAAGGAGGAAGTCAAATTATCTCTTTTTGCAGATGGCATTATCCTATATATAAGGATACCAAAAGTCTCTGTGGGGAGCAAACCGGACTAGACTGAGTTACTGGAATTAAGACTTATTCTATGCATCTGCTCTCCCACAATATGGCGCTGGGAGAGAAGTAAACAGCTTTCGCACAGCTGCCTCCAGTTCAACCAATAAACTGTAGGACTTGCTACTGATTGGAGGAGAGCAGCGTACTCGGCGTGTGGGCAGCCGAGTTAGGATTGGCGGAGGAGGACTATAAAGGAGGAGAGAGACGGCATGCACCGGGAACATCTAAGGGGAACATCTAGCTGAAGGAACACCTGTGCAGCCCCCGAGAAGAGCCGGCCGGCGGTGTGCCGCTCCCCTGCGGAAGTGGGGAATGTGGCCAGGGGGAACTGCCCTTCCACGGAGGTGGAAGGGATAGTAGCCAACCCGGGAAGAACCAGCAGCAAACCCGGGGAGGGCCGAGCAGACGAAAGAACAGCGCAGGGTCCTGTGTCGTTCCTCCACGAAGAGGGGGAGCGACATAGTGGTGCCGTGACTCGGATAAGAAGCATAGGCAGGGCTTAGTGTCGTTCCTCCACGAAGAGGGGGAGCGACATAATGGTGCCGTGACTCGGATAGGAAACCTAGCTCGGATAGGAAACCTAGGACGGATAGCAAACTTAGGAGGGAAGAAACGGGAAGAAATGGGAAAATTACCGGAGAGAGAGATTAGCAAACAGCCTAGGGAAAAGCCGGACGAAAAGGGTGCCGGAGGAAGCTATTGAAAGCCTAGGCATAGACTCGGATACGGACTACGGGGGGAAGCTGGGAGAAATCTCTAAGGTCGAAAGCGAAAGTGAAAGCTAGAACAAACAGACTCGGATGCGGACTGTGGGGAGAGGCCAGGAGAAATGAGGGAGGAATATCGTTGGAGGAAAGTTTGGGGAAACATACCGGGTAGAGAAAAATGTTAGGGAAATTGAAGCCGCGGGGGGCAGGCCGAGGCGGATACGAAAGCCACTTTGGGATTCTCAAGTTAGCCCGGGAATAGGGGGCGAAAAGTTGAAACCAGAAGCTGAAACGTAAGCCAGATTGGGATCCGTCTGATTAGCCCGGGGAGCAAAGGACGGGAAGCCAAACCATGGGGAGGAGACGTGAGCTGGGTTGAATTCGCCAGGCTAGCCCGGGGAACTTAGATTGAATGCTAGTGGCGGACACGTAAGCTACGCTGCGTGACTCGCGGAGGCTGCCACGCGCAGACAGAGCGTGCGGGGCTCAAGTACATAGGGAACGCGGGGCTAGTGCGGAGACCGCAGAGTGTGCGCGCAAAGCCGAGCTGCGCAGAGCCGCGAAGCCTCGCAGATGAGAGAGGCGCGGGCTGAAGCGGCTCAGAGCCGGAAAGCCGCCGAGAAGCAGCCTCGGGGCGGGCGCTGGGAGGCCGCAGGGATAAGAGAGACAGAAGTTTAGAAGTAAAATGAGAGAAATAGGAATGCTGGAAGATAGAAGTAAAATGGGAGAAATAGGAATGCCCGGAGATAGAGAAATAGAGAAATAGAAAGGCCTCCCTACAACACTGCAATGTGAGAGCTTGGATTCGGTCTGCCTGATTAAGTGAGGCGATGAGCACCTGCGGCGGCTAGCAGCTTATGCGCCGCAGGTCACCGAAGACAGGCACGAATTAACATCAGTAAGGCTTCCCCACAATACAACAATTAGGAGGCTTGGATTCGGTCTGCCTGATTTAAGGCGGTAAGCACCAGCAAGCAGCTCGACCAAAGCATGAGCTGCAGGTCACCGAAGATAGGCACAAACCAACACTAATAAGTCTCCCCCACAATACGGCAATGAGAAGGCTTGGATTCGGTTTGCCTGATTGTTAGGGCTTGTAAGCCCCTGCGGGCAGAGCAGAGCATGCACTGCAGGGCACCGAACACAGGCACGTATCAGCGCCTAAAAACCTCCTCACAACATGGCGAAGAGAGGACCCGGATTCGATTTGCCTGATAGGACTTGTAAGAACCTGGGCAACTCTAGCAAGTAGAGCAGAGTGTGTGCCACGGGACACCGAAGACAGGCGCGTATCAACGCCAAAAAATAAAAAGAAAGGGGGATCTGTGGGGAGCAAACCGGACTAGACTGAGTTACTGGAATTAAGACTTATTCTATGCATCTGCTCTCCCACAATATGGCGCTGGGAGAGAAGTAAACAGCTTTCGCACAGCTGCCTCCAGTTCAACCAATAAACTGTAGGACTTGCTACTGATTGGAGGAGAGCAGCGTACTCGGCGTGTGGGCAGCCGAGTTAGGATTGGCGGAGGAGGACTATAAAGGAGGAGAGAGACGGCATGCACCGGGAACATCTAAGGGGAACATCTAGCTGAAGGAACACCTGTGCAGCCCCCGAGAAGAGCCGGCCGGCGGTGTGCCGCTCCCCTGCGGAAGTGGGGAATGTGGCCAGGGGGAACTGCCCTTCCACGGAGGTGGAAGGGATAGTAGCCAACCCGGGAAGAACCAGCAGCAAACCCGGGGAGGGCCGAGCAGACGAAAGAACAGCGCAGGGTCCTGTGTCGTTCCTCCACGAAGAGGGGGAGCGACATAGTGGTGCCGTGACTCGGATAAGAAGCATAGGCAGGGCTTAGTGTCGTTCCTCCACGAAGAGGGGGAGCGACATAATGGTGCCGTGACTCGGATAGGAAACCTAGCTCGGATAGGAAACCTAGGACGGATAGCAAACTTAGGAGGGAAGAAACGGGAAGAAATGGGAAAATTACCGGAGAGAGAGATTAGCAAACAGCCTAGGGAAAAGCCGGACGAAAAGGGTGCCGGAGGAAGCTATTGAAAGCCTAGGCATAGACTCGGATACGGACTACGGGGGGAAGCTGGGAGAAATCTCTAAGGTCGAAAGCGAAAGTGAAAGCTAGAACAAACAGACTCGGATGCGGACTGTGGGGAGAGGCCAGGAGAAATGAGGGAGGAATATCGTTGGAGGAAAGTTTGGGGAAACATACCGGGTAGAGAAAAATGTTAGGGAAATTGAAGCCGCGGGGGGCAGGCCGAGGCGGATACGAAAGCCACTTTGGGATTCTCAAGTTAGCCCGGGAATAGGGGGCAAAAAGTTGAAACCAGAAGCTGAAACGTAAGCCAGATTGGGATCCGTCTGATTAGCCCGGGGAGCAAAGGACGGGAAGCCAAACCATGGGGAGGAGACGTGAGCTGGGTTGAATTCGCCAGGCTAGCCCGGGGAACTTAGATTGAATGCTAGTGGCGGACACGTAAGCTACGCTGCGTGACTCGCGGAGGCTGCCACGCGCAGACAGAGCGTGCGGGGCTCAAGTACATAGGGAACGCGGGGCTAGTGCGGAGACCGCAGAGTGTGCGCGCAAAGCCGAGCTGCGCAGAGCCGCGAAGCCTCGCAGATGAGAGAGGCGCGGGCTGAAGCGGCTCAGAGCCGGAAAGCCGCCGAGAAGCAGCCTCGGGGCGGGCGCTGGGAGGCCGCAGGGATAAGAGAGACAGAAGTTTAGAAGTAAAATGAGAGAAATAGGAATGCTGGAAGATAGAAGTAAAATGGGAGAAATAGGAATGCCCGGAGATAGAGAAATAGAGAAATAGAAAGGCCTCCCTACAACACTGCAATGTGAGAGCTTGGATTCGGTCTGCCTGATTAAGTGAGGCGATGAGCACCTGCGGCGGCTAGCAGCTTATGCGCCGCAGGTCACCGAAGACAGGCACGAATTAACATCAGTAAGGCTTCCCCACAATACAACAATTAGGAGGCTTGGATTCGGTCTGCCTGATTTAAGGCGGTAAGCACCAGCAAGCAGCTCGACCAAAGCATGAGCTGCAGGTCACCGAAGATAGGCACAAACCAACACTAATAAGTCTCCCCCACAATACGGCAATGAGAAGGCTTGGATTCGGTTTGCCTGATTGTTAGGGCTTGTAAGCCCCTGCGGGCAGAGCAGAGCATGCACTGCAGGGCACCGAACACAGGCACGTATCAGCGCCTAAAAACCTCCTCACAACATGGCGAAGAGAGGACCCGGATTCGATTTGCCTGATAGGACTTGTAAGAACCTGGGCAACTCTAGCAAGTAGAGCAGAGTGTGTGCCACGGGACACCGAAGACAGGCGCGTATCAACGCCAAAAAATAAAAAGAAAGGGGGATCTGTGGGGAGCAAACCGGACTAGACTGAGTTACTGGAATTAAGACTTATTCTATGCATCTGCTCTCCCACAATATGGCGCTGGGAGAGAAGTAAACAGCTTTCGCACAGCTGCCTCCAGTTCAACCAATAAACTGTAGGACTTGCTACTGATTGGAGGAGAGCAGCGTACTCGGCGTGTGGGCAGCCGAGTTAGGATTGGCGGAGGAGGACTATAAAGGAGGAGAGAGACGGCATGCACCGGGAACATCTAAGGGGAACATCTAGCTGAAGGAACACCTGTGCAGCCCCCGAGAAGAGCCGGCCGGTGGTGTGCCGCTCCCCTGCGGAAGTGGGGAATGTGGCCAGGGGGAACTGCCCTTCCACGGAGGTGGAAGGGATAGTAGCCAACCCGGGAAGAACCAGCAGCAAACCCGGGGAGGGCCGAGCAGACGAAAGAACAGCGCAGGGTTCAGTGTTGCTCCTCCACGAAGAGGGGGAGCGACAGTCTCCACTAAAAGACTACTGTAACTTGTAAGAGAGCTTGGTAAAGTGTTAGGATATAAAATAAACACAGAAAGATGAATAGCCCTTGTATACACAGCCAATACTATGACTAAGGAAAGAACTCCTAAGATCAATATCATTCACAATAGCTACTGAAAAGATTTTTTTTAATTAGTAAATATAAATTTCCAAAGTACAGTTTATGGATTACAATGGCTCCCCCCCCCATAATTTCCCTCCCACTCACACCCCTCCCATCTCCTGCTCCCTCTCCCATTTAAATATTTTGGAACACATTTAACCAAGGAGGTGAGAGATCTATATGATGAGAATTACAAACAATAAAGAAATAAACAGAAGACATAACATGTGGAAGAATCCTCCATGTCTGTGGATTAGAAAAATTAATATCATCAAAATATCCATATTCCTAAATGCAATTTACAGATTCAATGCAATGCCAACAGAATACTAATTACAGTCTTCTCATATCTAGAAAAAATGCTAAAATTTATAGGGAAACACAAGAGGCCTTGAATAGCTAAAACAATTTTAACAACAAAACAAAGCTAGAGGCATCACAATGCCAGATTTCAAGACATACTTCAGGGAAGTTATAACCAGAACAGTCTGGTACTGGCATAAAAATTGATGGGTAGGCCAATGGAATGAAATAGAAATCCCAAGAATTCTTCCATTCAGCTACCACAAATGAACTTAAATCAATCGCTAGAGCAAGGATAATCTCTTCAACAAATGGTGCTGGAAAATTGGACCTCCACATGCAGAAGTAAGAAACAAGACCCCTACCTTACACCGTATACAAACATCAACTCAAAATGGATCAAGGCTATTAATCTATGACTTGATACTGTCAAATTACTAGAGCAGAACACTGGGGAAATCTGTAAGACATTGGTATAGGCAAGCAAAGACTTCTTGGAAAAGACACTAGAAGCACAGGCACTCAATGCCAAAATGGACAAATAGGATTACATCATGCTGAGAATCTTTTGCACTGCAAAGAAAGCATTCAACAAACTGAAGAAGCAATTGATCAAATGGAAGAAAATATTTGCAAACTACACAACTGAGAAAAAATATTTAGACTCTATAAAGCACACAAAAAACTCAACAACAAAACAAAAACAAACAATCCCACTTAAGAAATGGACAAAGGACTTGAACAGGCATTTTTCAAAAGGGGAAATCCAAATGGCCAACAGATCCATGAAAAAATGGTCAGGATCACTAGCCATCAGAGAAATGTGAAACAAAAGCATCACGAGGTTCTGTTTTGGACAAATGTCAAGGCCATTGTGGACAACTGTGAAAATTTGAATATGATGAGATAATGTGCAATGTTAAGAATGATCACTAGGGCCAATGTATGGCACAGCACATTAAGCCACTGCCTGCAGTGTTAGCATTCCATATGAGCACCATCTCAAGCCCTGGCTGCTCTATTCCTCATCCAGCTCTCTGCTAATGTACCCAAGGATGCAGTGGAAGATAGCCCTTGAGCTCCTGTCACCCATGTGGATGAACTGAGGAAGCTCCTGGTTCCTAACTTTAGCCTGGCCAAACTCCAGTCATTGAGGCCATTTGGGGGGTGGATCAGAGGGTGGAAGGTTGATATATTTCTCTCTCCTCTCCTCTCCTCTCTGGGTGGAAGGTTGATATATTTCTCCTCTCCTCCTCTCCTCTCCTCTCCTCTCCTCTCCTCTCCTCTCCTCTCCTCTCCTCTCCTCTCTCACCTTCTCCTTCTATGAGAGAGAGAAACAGAAACACTACCTTTCAAATAAATAAGCAAATCTTAACAATTTTTACCAATTACATTATCTGTGATAAAGATGAGTATTAGGAAGAGTTTTTTAGTTTGAAGAAAAGCATAATAAAGTATGTACAGATAAAATGTTTAAATACCATATTTTACTTTCTATCAATATAAACGATGATTTTGGAAAAGGAACAGGCCAACTTTAAATACAATTGCAAAAATGTTATAAATGGCTCAAGGTTCAAAATCATGCAATAGCATCAAGGATTATGGTTAGTTGGACAAAAGAAATCATGAACACCAACATGAGTACCAGCTTTCTTCTCAAGAGGTGTCCCCATTAATATCCAGTTCCAATGTACTATCATGTGGAATGAGAAGGCCATGCCAAGATGGCCACTGGAAAGCTAGCATCAGTTACTCAGGAATGGCTTCGGAAACCACCTGGCAACAGAGCCTGCCTAGCAATAGGCTGTGATTGGTTAGGGCATAAACCACTCAGCTATATAAGTTGCTATACCAACTAAAATGAGTCTGCAGGCTGCTTTCCTTTGGCCCGCTTTCACCTGGCTCCCAGGCTCTATGTGTTGACTCCATGCCTCTTGCCCCCACTGTGCCCCTCCCCTCAGAACAAATCCACAGCAACACTATCAGATGTACTTTTATAATTTAAAGTATGAACTCTCAAAAGACTTCCTAATACAATATTAGAGAAGCAATTAAGCTTGTTAAACCAATTATCAGAATCACCCAAGAGAGAGATGAGAGATGTGAAATTATAGCAGTCCTCAGTGACAACTAAAGTGACAAACAATGGTGACTTTTATAGTATATAAAATATATAAAGTTTTAATTCCCAAATTTTCCCCACAAACCTTTTATTTAAAGAATACTAACTTCGTCACAATGCTGTGTTTCATACCACTTTCTTCACCACACTGATGTCTTCTCTATACCCTATGTGAGAATTATTTCCCTTGAACATTAATTAACATCCTTTGTTCTAATCACATGCCTGCACCTATGGAAGCAAACTTTAGGAGTTCAGACATTATCTGAGGGATAAGCATGAAACTTTGATTAGATGCTAACAACTGGTATTTCATGATATGACCTTAAGCCATTGTAGTTGGCAGTGTTGGGAAAAACAAAAGACTACCTAGGCAAAGTAGTAAGACTTCAGATCTTTAGTAGCTTGAAATCACTCTTGTGCAGATACAAGCAGGTGAAATCTACATCTAAGTGCTCTTCAAGGAACCTCACCTAGGACAAAGACCAAAAGTTGGTGTTCTCCATTCCTTCTAAGAAATGTGTCATTTAAATAAACAGCACATGCCCTTGGGTATAGAAATAATTTTTATTTTTTGAAACTGAAACAAAATGAATCAAGAATGATGAAAATAAACCCAAGGCCCAGTTGCTTACAGATCACTTCTGCATCTTCATCACCCCAATGATTATTACACATTGTTCTTCACTCACTAGCATGGTAGAGCTCCACTGGACATTCATGCAGATTGCTCCCACCAGTCCCAAGAATGACAGAGAACACTGCGCTTGTGATATGTGAAATACAAAAGAATTAACACCTATGCATTGACATTGATCAATCAGATTAGGTCCACCTATCACTCTGCCATTCCAATAATTCAATAGTATTTACCAAGCTACACCAGTGAAACAGATATATACATGTAACTCTAACACATATCATGGTTGTCTCGGTCCATTAAAAATCCAAAAGTGAATTACATTCATATAAATTCACCACTAAGAGGAAAGAGGCTGGGTTGGTGTTGTGGTGTAGTGTGTTAAGCCACTACCTGTGGCAGCAGCATCCCTTTTGAGTACTGGTTTGTGTCCTGGCTGTTCCATTTCCAATCCAGCTCCCTGCTAATGTGCTTGAGAAAGCAGTGGAAGATGGCCCAAGTGCTTGGGCCTCTGCGCTCACATGGGAGACCCTGAAGAAACTCCTGGCTCCTGGCTTCAATCTGGCCCAGTCATTTGGGAAGTGAGCCAGTGGATGGAAGATCTCTTAATCTCTCTCATTCTCTCTCTCTCTCTCTCTCTCTCTCTCTCTGTGTGTGTGTGTGTATGTGTGTGTGTGTTCCTTATTCTCTCTACATAACTGTGCCTTTCAAATAGAAAAATCAATCATTTTTAAAAAGAGATAATCTAAATTCACTTCTCCCAAATAACCTCAGAAGCCAGAGAAAACACACAAAACCTGAAGAATACAGGAAACATATTTGATCTTTATGATGTCACTGGTGCTCAGACACACAAATATGTGTCTGCATGCTTAAACAACACTGCTAATCACCACTCCTACTCACCAGTGTATGGAGCTTAGAAGAAGCTCTTATTCATGCTAACAATCCAGTTTTCCGGAATGTGTGGTCCAACACTGTTACCATGATTATATTCATTTTACAAAGTGAAAATATGTTGCTGTGGTTGCTTTTACATTTGGTTTCAAGATGAATTTCCATCTTGATTCCCTCATTTTTTATTATTAAGTATTTTATTATTAAGCATTGAATATTAAGTATTTATTATTTTATTATTATTATATTATTAAGTATTATTAAGTAGTTTATTATTAAATATTAGGTATTTATTATTTTTTTAACTTTTATTTAACGAATATAAATTTCCAAAGTACGACTTATGGATTACAATGGCTCCCCTCCCATACAGTCCCTCCCACCCACAACCCTCCCCTTTCCCACTCCCTCTCCCCTTCCATTCACATCAAGATTCATTTTCGATTACCTTAATATACAGAAGATCAGCTTAGTATACATTAAGTAAGGATTTCAACAGTTTGCTCCCACACAAACATAAAGTGAAAAATAATAGATGATTTTTTTAAATGATGATGAAATCAGATCATACCTATTGTCATGTTTAATCCCAGTGAGAGTCAAGTTGGGAATTGATAATTTCTTTTTTTTTTTTTTACAGAAGATCAGTTTAGTATACATTAAGTAAAGATTTCAACAGTTTGCACCCCCATAGAAACACAAAGTGAAATATACTGTTTGAGTACTCGTTATAGCATTAAGCCTCAATGTAGAGCACATTAAGGACAGAGATCCTACATGAGGAGTAAGTGCACCGTGACTCCTGTTGTTGACTTTACAAATTGACACTCCTGTCTATGGCATCAGTAATCTCCCTATGCACCAGTCATGAGTTTCCAAGGCTATGGAAGCCCCTTGAGTTCTCCGACTCTTATCTTGTTAAGACAAGGTCATAGTCAAAGTGGAGGTTCTCTCCTCCCTTCAGAGAAAGGTACCTCCTTCTTTGAAGACCTGTTCTTTCCACTGGGATCTCACTCGCAGAGATCTTTTTGCCAGAGAGTCTTGGCTTTCCATGCCTGAAATACTCTCATGGGCTTTTCAGCCAGATCCAAATGCCTTTAGGGCTGATTCTGAGGCCAGAGTGCTATTTAGGACATCCGCCATTCTATGAGTCTGCTGAGTATCTCACTTCCCATGTTGGATCACTCTCCCCTTTATTTATTCTATCGGTTAGTGTTAGCAGGTACTAGACTTGTTTATGTGCTCCCTTTGACTCTTAGTCCTTTCATTATGATCAATTGTGAACTGAAATTGATCACTTGGACTAGTGAGATGGCATTGGTACATGCCACCTTGATGGGATTGAATTGGAATCCCCTGGTATGTTTCTAACTCTACCATTTGGGGCAAGTCAGCTTGAGCATGTCCCAAATTATACATCTCTTCCCTCTCTTATTCCCACTCTTATGTTTAACAGGGATCACATTTCAGTTAATTTTCAACACTTAAGAATAACTGTGTGATAATTACAGAATGAAACCAGTCATATTAAGTAGAACAGACAAAAAAAACTACTAAGAGGGATAATGTATTAAGTTGTTCATTAACAGTCAGGGCTATGCTGATCAAGTCACCATTTCCCATAGTGTCCATTTCACTTCAGGAGGTTTCCTTTTTGGTGTTCAGTCAGTTGTCACCGATCAGGGAGAACATATGGTATTTGTCCCTTTGGGACCGGCTTACTTCACTCAGCATGATGTGTTCCAGATTCCTCCATTTTGTTGCAAATGACTGGATTTCATTGTTTCTTACTGCGGTATAGTATTCTAAGGAATACATATCCCATAATTTCTTTATCCAGTCTACCGTTGATGGGCATTTAGGTTGGTTCCAGGTCTTGGCTATTGTGAATTGTGTTGAAATAAACATTAGGGTGCAGACCGCTTTTTTGTCAATTTAAACTCCTTTGGGTAAATTCCAAGGAGTGGATGGCTGGGTCGAACTGTAGGGTTATATTCAGGTTTCTGAGGAATCTCCAGACTGACTTCCATAGTGGCTTGACCAGTTTGCATTCCCACCAACAGTGGGTTAGTGTCCCTTTTTCCCCACATCCTCTCCAGCATCTGTTGTTGGTAGATTTCTGTATGTGAGCCATTCTAACCGGGGTGAGGTGAAACCTCATTGTGGTTTTGATTTGCATTTCCCTGATTGCTAGTGACCTTGAACATTTTTTCATGTGCCTGTTGGCCATTTGGATTTCCTCTTTTGAAAAATGTCTATTGAGGTCCTTGGCCCATCTCTTAAGTGGGTTGTTGGTTTTGTTTTTGTGGAGTTTCTTGATCTCTTTGTAGATTCTGGTTATTAACTCTTTATCTGTTGCATAGTTTGCAAATATTTTTTCCCATTCTGTTGGTTGTCTCTTCACTCTCCTGACTGTTTCTTTTGCAGTACAGAAACTTCTCAATTTGATGCAATCCTGATAGTTGATTTTGGCTTTGACTGCCTGTGCCTCCCAGGTCTTTTCCAGAAATTCTTTGCCTGTAACTATATATCTTGTAGGGTTTCTCCAATGTTCTCTAATAATTTGATGGTGTCAGGACGTAGATTTAGGTCTTTAATCCACGTTGAGTGGATTTTTGTGTAAGGTGTAAGGTAGGGGTCTTGCTTCATGCTTCTGCATGTGGAAATCCAGTTTTCCCAGCACCATTTATTGAATAGACTGTCCTTGCTCCAGGAATTGGTTTTAGATCCTTGGTCAAATATAAGTTGGCTGTAGATGTTTGGGTTGATTTCTGGTGTTTCAATTCTGTTCCATTGGTCTATCCATCTGTTTCTGTACCAGTACCATGCTGTTTTGATTACAACTGCCCTGTAGTATGTCCTGAAATCTGGTATTGTGATGCCTCCGGCTTTGTTTTTGTTGTACAAGATTGCTTTAGCTATTCGAGGTCTCTTGTGCCTCCATATGAATTTCAGCATCATTTTTTCTAGATCTGCGAATGTCTTTGGTATCTTGATTGGGATTGCATTGAATCTATAAATTGCTTTTGGGAGAATAGACATTTTGATGATGTGGATTCTTCCAATCTATGAGCATGGAAGATTTTTCCATTTTTTGGTATCCTCTTCTATTTCTTTCTTTAAGATTTTGTAATTCTCATTGTAGAGATCTTTAACATCCTTGGTTAAGTTTATTCCAAGGTATTTGATTGTTTTTGTAGCTATTGTGAATGGGATTGATCTTAGCAGTTCTTTCTCAGTCATGGCATTGCTTGTGTATACAAAGGCTGTTGATTTTTGTGCATTGATTTTATACCCTGCCACTTTGCCAAACTCCTCTATGAGTTCCAATAGTCTCTTAGTAGAGTTCTTTGGATCCTCTAAGTACAGAATCATATCGTCTGCAAAGAGGGATAGTTTGACTTCCTTCTCGATTTGTATTCCTTTGATTTCTTTTTCTTGTCTGATGGCTCTGGCTAAAACTTCCAGAACTATGTTAAATAGCAGTGGTGAGAGTGGGCATCCCTGCCTGGTGCCAGATTTCAGTGGAAATGCTTCCAACTTTTCCCCATTCAATAGGATGCTGGCTGTGGGTTTTTTATAAATTGCTTTGATTATATTGAGGAATGTTCCTTCTATACCCAATTTGCTTAGAGTTTTCATCATGAAAGGGTGTTGAATTGGTTTTTCTTTTGCAGTCTGTTAATGTGGTGAATCACATTGATTGATTTGCGAATGTTGAACCATCCCTGCATACCAGGGATGAATCCCACTTGGTCTGGGTGGATGATTTTCCTGATGTGTTGTTGTACTCTATTGGCGAGAATTTTATTGAGGATTTTTGCGTCTATGTTCATCAGGAATATTGGTCTGTAATTTTCTTTCAGTGCTGCATCTTTCTCTGGCTTAGGGATTAAGGTGATGCTGGCTTCATAGAAAGAATTTGGGAGGATTCCCTCTTTTTCGATTGTTCTGAATAGTTTGAGAAGAAATGGAATTAGTTCTTCTTTAAATGTCTGGTAGAATTCAGCAGTGAATCCATCTGGTCCTGGGTTTTTCTTTATTGGGAGGGCCTTTATTACTGTTTCAATTTCTGTTTCTGTTATGGGTCTATTTAGGTTTTCTATGTCTTCATGGTTCAATTTAGGTAGATTGCATGTGTCCAGGAATCTATCCATTTCTGATAGGTTTCCCTGTTTGCTGGCATACAGGTCCTTGTAGTAATTTCTGATGATTCTTTTTATTTCTGTGGTGTCTGTTGTTACGTTTCCTTTTTCATCTCTGATTTTACTGATTTGGGTCTTTTCTCTTCTTTTTTTAGTTAGTTGGGCCAATGGGGTGTCAATTTTATTTTTTCAAAAAACCAGCTTCTCGCTTGGCTGATTTTTTGTAGTGTTTTTTTGGATTCAATCCTGTTAATTTCTTCTCTGATTTTAATTATTTCTCTTCTCCTACTAGATTTGGGTTTGGTTTGCTACAGTTTTTCTAGGTCCTTGAGATGCGCTGAAAGCTCATTTATTTGGTACCTTTCCAATTTCTTGATATAGGCACCTATTGCTATAAATTTGCCTCTCAATACTGCTTTTGCTGTATCCCATAAGTTTTGATATGTTGTGTTGTTGTCTTCATTTACTTCCAGAAAGTTTTTGATTTCTCTTTTGATTTCTTGAATTACCCAGTGTTTATTCAGGAGCATGTTGTTCAGTCTCCATGTGTTTGCATACTTTCTGGGGTTTCCTGAGTTGCTAATTTCCAGCTTCATTCCGCTGTGGTCTGAGAAGCTGCATGGTATGATTCTAATTCTTTTGAATTTGCTGAGACTTGCTTTATGGCCTAGTATGTGATCAATCCTAGAGAAGGTTCCATGCACTGCTGAGAAGAATGTGAAGTCTGTAGATGTAGGGTTAAAAGTTCTGTAGATATCTGTTAGATCCATTTGGGCAATAGTGTCAATTAAATCTGCTGTTTCCTTGTTGATCTTCTGTCTGGATGATCTATTTCTGAGAGTGGAGTATTTTTTTTTTTTTTGACAGGCAGAGTGGACAGTGAGAGAGAGAGACAGAGAGAAAGGTCTTCCTTTTGCCGTTGGTTCACCCTCCAATGGCCGCTGCGGCCGGCGCACCGCGCTGATCCGATGGCAGGAGCCAGGAGCCAGGTGCTTCTCCTGGTCTCCCATGGGGTGCAGGGCCCAAGCTCCTGGGCCATCCTCCACTGCACTGAGTATTGAAGTCCCCCAGTACTATTGTATTGGAATCTAAATCTCCCTTTAAGTCCCTTAACATATCTTTTAAATAGACCGGTGCCCTGTAATTAGATGCATATACATTTATAATAGTTACATCTTCCTGTTGAATTGAACCCTTAATCATTATATAGTGTCCCTCTTTGTCTCTCTTAACAGTTTTGTATTAAAGTTTATTTTGTCTGATATTAATATGGCTACACCTGCTTTTTTTTGGTTTCTGTTGGCATGGAATATCTTTTTCCAACCTTTCACTTTCAGTCTGCATGCCTCTTTGTTAGAGAGATGTGTTTCTTGTAGGCAACAAATAGTTGGGTTGTGTTCTTTGAGCCAGTCAGCCAAACGGTGTCTTCTAACTGAAGAATTCAGACCATTAATGTTCAATGTGACTATTGATATGTAGTGACTTTGCCCTGCCATTTTCCCAGAAATATTTTCTAGTATATGCTTTGAGCTTCCCATGCTCTTTTACTGGTAGGTGTTCTTCCTTTCCCTTCTTTCATATTGATGGCCGTGTTTCTGTGTTTCTGAGTGTAGCACATCTTTAAGTATCTTTTGCAGGGCTGGATGAGTGGCCACAAAGTCTTTCAATTTCTGTTTGCTATGAAAGGTCTTTATTTCACCTTCATTCACAAATGAGAGCTTGGCAGGATATAATATTCTGGGCTGGCAATTTTTCTCTCTTAGCACCTGTGTTATGTCTCGACATTCCCTCCTAGCATGTAGTGTTTCTGATGAGAAGTCTGCTGTGAGTCTGATTGGAGATCCTCTGAGAGTAATCTGACGTTTCTCTCTTGCACATTTTAGGATCTTTTTTTATGTTTCACTGTGGTAAGTTTAATTACCACGTGTCATGGTGAGGATATCTTTTGGTCATGTTTATTGGGGGTTCTATGAGCTTCCTGTACTAGGATGTCTCTGTCCTTCTCCATTATTGAGTATTAAGTATTTATTATTTTATTATTAAGTATTGTATTATTAAGTATTAAGTAGTTTATTATTAAATATTAGGTATTTATTATTAAGTATTAAGTAATCACATACTTGTATTTCACATACAGTATATCAAACAACGTATAATTCACTTTACCAAATGTAAGATTTATTTCTATAAGCAATTCATGCAACATGTTAAAATGAGACACTGTTTAAAAATCAAACCAAATTCACTTTGTTAGATGTATTCATACTGAAGTTTTGACAATAGAAAAATTTCAGCTTATGTCTGTATTTAAATTCTTTAAGGAAATATTTATAATCTGAAATCATGTTTAAGGCACAATGAAAATAAAACAAGAAAAAACAGTCTCACCATGGGAAAAACTGCATGTGACAGCAGCTGCTATCTGTGAGGACACGACCCACCCTGTCAGACGTCTTTCTCACAAAACAGTGTATGTTCTTCATCTCCACAGCAATGGAAAGTGCTCCAATAAATGGGAATGGGGCACAGTCCAGAAATTGTCATGTTTTGTTATTCCTTTTGCTCAGAATTTTGGTGATATAGATTATATTTATTAGGCAAAGTTTCACATCAAAACAATTGCACCTTGAAAGATGAAATAATAAAGACGAATGTGAAAAAGCAGCACAGAGGACCACCTGAATTTCAAGAAAATCAAACATCGGTTCAGAACTCGAGTTCACTTGTGGCAATCATTTTATCCCTGACATACCTTTAAAAGTTGTCGCTGATTTGAAGAAAATGGGCATGTACCACAGACATAAAAGTGCGTCTGTGTGGACTTGAGCAACAAAATGTTATGAGGCCCAGCGAACCTGAGATTCTGATTTGGACTCAGCTAGAAGTCTCTCTGAGCTACAAGTCTCTGAAAGTTTCTGCCTTCTAATGTGGGAACCAAGAAGTTTAGATACTTAAAGATTCTTCCAATGCCAATTTTCTGGACTAGCATATTCAATATTATTGTTTTTCCAATTTGTGTGCAATGTCAAAAGAGCCAGCTCATTTAAAATTCTTAAATCTAGCATTTGCTAACAAGACCCAGAAACCAATTAGTAAAATCACCTACAGATGGGCTCTGCTTTTAGCTCATCTAAGGTCATAATTTTAGAGATAAGCTTTGATGTACACAAACTGATAGTGAATTTTATAAAGATTAAGCATTAATCTGATTAGCATGGTAATCTCTACAGTTGTCTCCATGGCTACAGCTACCATCAAGCAAATCGTGAACAGCTGGAATATATCTAAAATATCAAGTCCTTACACAATAAACCTGCGTGGCTCTGCTTTACTGTGTAATATTTTAATGGACTATTGAGAGATGATATAAGCAGTATCACTGACTTACCTGATTTTCATCTACAGAATAGTAGTGCACATTCCCTCATCAATCAAGATTAGCAAACACACTGTAGTTCATAGGTCTACTTGAGTATTCTTGCTCTCTTTATGTATCATAGCAAGTGTTATTTTTCATTTTTTTAAACTTTAATAACTAAATTTTGAAAGTACAACTTTTGGATTACAGCGGACCCTCCCCTCACAACCTCGCTCCCACCCACAACCACCCCATCTCCCACTCCCTCTCCCATCCCATTCTTCATCAAGATTCATTTTCCATTATCTTTATATACAGGAGATCAACTTGGTATATACTAAGTACAGGTAGGTATGGATGTAAAGGGAGACACTTTCCCCACATCCAAAGATTTTACACTTCCTATTCCTCAAAGGAAAATCATCAAATCAGCATTCTTTATGATCTGCCCACCTGCTAATGCCTAAAAGTCAATTCAGCATTGATGGGGCCAGCGCTGTGGTGCAGTGGCTAAAGCCTCCACCTGCAGTGCTGGCATCCCATATGGGTGCTGGTTCAAGTCCCGGCTGCTCCACTTCTGATCTGGCTCCGCTTTGGCCTAGGAAAGCAGTAAAAGATGGCCCAAGTCCTTGGTCCCCTGCACCAGCATGGGAGACCCAGAAGAAGCTCCTGGCTCCTGGCTTTAGATCGGTGCAGCTCTGGCCATTGCGGCCATCTGGGGAGTGAACCAGAGGATGGAAGATCTCTCTATACCTCTGTCTGTCTCTCTCTCTGCCTCTCTGTAACTCTGCCTTTCAAATAAATAATAAATCTTTTAAAAAACATACATTGATAACATCAGTAATTAGGACTGGCACTGTGACACATGGATAAAGCTGCCACCTGTGGGCACCAGCTTGAGTCCCTGCTGTTCCACTTCCAACCCTGCTCCCTGCTGATGGGCCTATGGAAACCTATGGCACAAAGCATAAAGATGCTCAAAATGGTGGGAGTCAGTAGACACTAAATCATTGTTCTTTTTTTAAATTTGACAGGTGGTGTTATAGACAGAGAGAGACAGAAAAGGTCTTCCTTCCATTGGTTCACTCCCCTAATGGCCACTACAGCCAGTGCTATGCCGATCCAAAGCCAGGAGCCAGGTGCTTCCTCCTGGTCTCCCATGCGGGTGCAGGAGCCCAAGCACTTGGGCCACCCTCCACTGCATACACTCCATACACTCTTAGTGACCAGAAGAAAAACCATATCCTGGAATCCACAGTCCAGCACCTTGCATAGAAACTGTCACCTCTGACAACTCCACAATCAAGCAGCTGTGCTAACTTGAAATCACAGTACTGTACAGTTTACTCATAACTCTTTGGCAGCCCCATCACACCCCTCAGGGCAAATCCGAGCCCCTCATCTGTCCCTCTCCAAGACACCCCCACGCCCACCCATGACAGGCTGGCCTCCCGGCAGCCCCAACCTGCCACCACCGCTGACCGGAGGCCCTCACCTTGTCGGCAGTCTCAGTAGCCTTGGTCAATGTTGCAGGGCATCCCCATGGAGAAAACAGGGGCTGCTCCCACAGTCCAGGCTCCATTAAAAATTGTGGCAGTGTCCTCCCAGTGCCGGGGGCGTGACCACTCTAGGCAAGGTGTTCTCTCTGTTCAGCACACACATGGGGTGCAGATGCCCATCAAGTTGAACCCTGGGGATGACAGGGCAGACCCTGGGATGCGGCCAAGATGTGTGGCCAGCCGGGGTGGGGGGGGAGACATGTAGGTACAGGACAGGAGGGAGCGGCCACCATCATGAGGGAAGGGTCGACCAGGGGTGGCAGAGGCGCCCTCTGTTGCTGCTACAGGTCAAGAAGACAATATTGATCCTGTGGCTCCAGAGAGGGCTGATGGCAGTGGCAGCAGTGGAGGGGTTACCTGAGGACCAAAGCTGGTCACAGCCGGGAAGAGCACTAAAACCTATTGTCCAGGCTATCGTCCAGGTGCCAGCGCTGCAAGGTTTCAGCCGTGCTCCACAGACCCTTGGGCTTGGGAGAAGGGGGGTGGTGGATTCTGGACTGCAGCCTCAACTGGGGCTCAACTGGCATACACAGCTCTCCCTGCCTCACTGCGCCTCCGCCCTGCTTGCCCAGGTGGCCAGGTCATTGCAATCCTGTTTGGCCAAGATCCAGGTCGCAGAGTGGACCCAAAAGAGTGTACTGCCCAGGCCAGAGTGTTGGCCCAACCTGGGGCATGGCACTGCAACTCTGCCCTCTGGTGGCGGGTGCCAGGCATGCAGTGCCCTAATGGGACCTGGGCTCTGTCCCTGCAAGGCTCCTGGCTCCCAACCTCCCCCTGTAAGGCACGGGACTGCCCTGGCTCTGGATGCAAGAGGCAATCCCTATGGTGCCAGTGCAGGGGCCTGGCTTGGCAGCCTCTTGCCCACAGGCAGCACCATTACTGCCCGAGGTCTGGCTACTCCATCTTCACAGGTCCCGCATCATCCCTCCTGCATCACCAACCCATGCCTTTTTTTCTGTGTTGCACCCTTCAAGACTCATGAAAGGATTACCAATTTCAGTCTCTGCTAATTTCTTCTTACCATCACTCGGGCTGCAGACAAGTACAACACAAAACAAAAATTAGAAAAGAGGGTCACTATCTACTACAAATCTTCAGAATACTGGCTCATTTGCCTAGCATGGAAGGAGCTGAAGAAAAATATCCAAGACATTGCCCACTGCTCTGTAAAGACGTTGTTTTTTTACTAATATATCATCTATTCCCCAAATTTTAACACGGTGCTTGTGTGGATCAGGAAGTGAATGAATGTGCTTGTGTAAATACAAGGGTACTTCAAAAAGCTCATGGAAATGAATTCCTTAGGGCAAATAATTTTGAAATCCATGCAGTTTTTTTTTTAAAGATATATGTTCATGAGTAAACCTTGTATACATGGATTCAGAATTTCGGTGCTGGTAGCATGGGTGTGTTTTCTTTCCGGAATAGCATAATTCATCCCAAGGGCCTTTATTTTGTTGATGGAAATGTTTAATCTTATCACATCACTAAGCATAGACTGCTGATTATACTATCTTTCTCACAGCTACCATAAAGATGATAAACTGAAAAACTCATTGCCTTCTAGTCATTGTAAGTCAGTACAAGAGTTGTGCCCTTTTACAGTTGTTCAGGCCCTAGGATCTTTCTCCAAAATGAAGATGTAAGTTACTTTCCTCAAGTCTCTACTGTGTGAGTGCTGAGAGAAAACTATTAACTGTTTCCCTATAGCAAGAATCGTGCCCATGAGTTGCAATTGACAAATTCCTTGAATCTCAGATTTTCTTTACCTCCTTTTCTGTCCCTTCTTTTGCAACTGGAAGGATTGACTTTAGGGTATTTCTTTCCTGATTCAAAACCTAGATGCATTGTGAAGGCATATATTTTTGTCCCTTTTATCCTGCAATTGTTGATGTCTCAGATTTTTCACACAACCATGCAGTCATCTCTAATGAGAAGAGATCCCATTAGTATCCTCCACTTTAGCATCATGAATGGAAATGCTTCATGTATTTCAGAATTTCAAAATAATGCTGCAATTAATCTAAAACATCATGCATCAAATGGATGTCTTACTGCTACCCTCTGAAATCCCATATGTGCTCTCTTATCTCTCCAATTTTCAAATGTAAAGATATTACCAACACATATGAAATCCTTTTATTCCAAGGACTATGCACATCTTCATTCCCCCATAGATAGCTGTCCCTCAGCATCTGTGGGGAATTGATTCCATGATCCCAAAAGATAACAAAATCCACAGATGCTCCTACCCCAATATCAAGTAGAACTGTATTTGCATATAATTTATGCCACCCTCACATATCCTTTTTAAGTGACCTCTACATCTCCTACACTACCTCCTACAAATTAACTGTTCTGTAAGGAATGGAACTTATACTTCAGAGAATAATGATAATGAGAAACTTTGCATCTTATATTCTCTTTCTGGATTTGGCTGAAACCACAGGATATGAAGAGCTGCCTGTACATTTTAGTGGGCATTAAGCAGAATAGAACTACCACAAAACATGATCATTTACCACAGAATTTAAAATTTTCCAGAGAATACTGAAAGCACCAGTGTAATTCCAGGTAGTGGAAAAAATATAGGAGCCAAGGTCTAGTGAGCCCAGGTGTTTATCTGTAATAGGGAATAATCAGATGGAGCTGCAATATAGGAAAACTTTATGAAATTTGTGTGAGAAAAGATTTCCAATCTCCCCCCTGGTATATGGCTATGTAGCAATCAAAGGAAGCTGAGAAATACACAGTTGTCTTCTGGCCCCCGAGTGACCCAGTGAGACCAGAAGAATGACCCAACTGAGCTGGGCCTCCCTCAAAGCCTTAATCATGTACAAATGACTATCGAAGCCAAGAAGTCACAGCGTAATTCTTTAGGTGAACAAAGATAGAAGTGCACAGATCACTGGGTATGTCTTCTATAAACTAAGCAAAGTAATGTGCTCTGCGTGTGAGAACAAGATTTTACATCATTCACTGGATTTACAGATTCACTAATATGGGCCATCAGTAAAATATGTTTAAAACAATAGAGATTTCCAATGAGAGACCTGAGCCTGGATCAAGGTGCAGCTATTTTAGAGTAGGCCTCCATCTCGTAACTCGGGCCTGAACCCTAAGCCAAAAGCTCCTGAAAAGAGAATAAACTTCCCTTGCGATAAACTCCCCTAGCAACAGCCAATCAGCAGATAGCAGGGAAATGCCTAAAGTTCCAGGTGTCTTTTCAGGCAGTTAAGGTGCTTGATGACATCCCGAAACCCTGCGGTTTGCCACCTACACCCAAGCGGCTCAGACCCTATACTTTAGCCAATCATTTTAAAAAGCATCAACCCCAAAGCCATCTTACCACCTTTACTAGGTCCATTCCCACCCTTGGATGCACTAATCAATCAGAGAATTTATGGTGACTTAAGAATATTTCAGATGATTTTGCTTACAAAATTGTTGATGGAGCTCAGATGTTCTGAAAATTCCCATTGAGTTCTGGAATGTGATTTGCATATTGAAGGTTTATGGGCATCATTGAAGGACTGTAGTACTGAATTTTTCCTAAATGACTTCGCATTGATGAAAATAAGATAGGAATTAAAATCGAGAAGACATATATGGAAAGATGCTATGATTCACGTTTTGCTCTGGACACAGTATAATGCCAAATTTTCCTACATAACAAATTAGTGGAGTGTGATCATGGCACTCTACAGTCAGGTAACTGAGCTTACTCTCTTTTAAAAGTGGGTGGGAACTGAGAATCACTTATGTTCTTTATGTCTTCAAGTTATAATATTTCATTATTAATGTATGATTTTCTGAAGATTCTTATAAAAGTAATATATGGTATAATGAACATCATCTTCAGGATATCCAGAATATTGAAAATAGTTATTTGTCCAGGAGACATCAACCATTTCATAAACGGTATAAAAACATAAATGTCAAAATAGGAAAAAAATGAATAATTACAAAACAAAAAATAAAAAGATAAAAAAAGAACAAAAGCCCCTCAAAATGAAAAATGAGAACATAAAACTCAAAAAACATAGGGACTGGCACTGTGATCCAATGGGTTAACGCCCTGGCCTGAAGTGCCAGCATCCCAAATGGGCACCAGTTCAAGACCTGGCTGCTCCACTTTTGATCCAGCTCTCCACCATGGCCTGGGAAAGCAGTAGAAGATGGCCCAAGTGCTTGGGCCCTGCACCTGCGTGGGAGACACAGGAAAAGCTCCTGGCTTCAGATCAGCACAGCTCCGGCCATTGCAGCCTATTGGGGAGCAAACCACCAGATGGAAGACCTCTCTCTGCCTCTCCTCTCTCTGTGTAACTCTGATTTTCAAGTAAATAAATAAATCTTTAAAAAACTCAAAAAAATAGAATTAAAATGTGATTTGGTATGAACACGATTTTAAATCCATTCAAAGGATTTTATGGTATGCATCTTTATCAAATTTTGATGAGATTTTAGAATATGAGCTTTCATGAACTTTCTGTGACTTCATGATGAAAAAAAAATGTATGAAAATGCTATCATGAAAAAAACTATGTGTGGGTTTAAATTTTTTGTGCCAATATCAGCTCATATTTTCATTCTGTTTTTATATATTTCACTGTATTCTTAAATACTGATTTTATAGTAACTGTTGCATGTCCCCTTGAACAATGGAATTGGAAATTCAAGACTGAAATGGGTTGAGCTGAAATTTTGGAATCTGATCATTCCATATTCCTTTTTGAATAAGTTTGTGAAGTGTGAAGTGTACAACATGATTTCCACACAGTCAGAAAACATGACTCCTTTGAAGTCAGTTGCAAGCCAATTTGTTTATTTCTGGACAGAAAGAAAAATCTGTCAATTTTTTTTCTAAAAACACTCTTAGCTTCATGGTAGAGTGTAGGGAAATTAGTGATGTCCAGCTGTGAATATGCTACCACTGAATGAAATAAAATGATTCATTTTGGAGAGTTGGGCGGCCCCCTACTAGATGTGAGTTTTGCAGCTTGCTTTATAGGGTCGATTACTGTTGTTCCAAAGCACCAGATATGATGAGATGGTTCCATTTCTGTCGAAATAAAAAGTGAAATAATATTCTCAGACTCGGGAGATATCCCAATTCCTGATTAAAGAACTGCCCTCAAGATTTCCCCTAAGAAATGAGGTAAACATCATTAAACCAAAAGACACACATGAGAAGGAACTGATAATACATGTTTCCAGGTTATGAACCAAACTTCACCCTGTAAAAAAATTGCCTTTTGCCAATAATAACCTAGGTTTGCAGAGTGCTTGCTGGCACTACTGAGGAGAAGTTAAGAGGAAGCCCTGAGATACCATGCCAATGGAGCTCTTGAGTAACAGCGGACAGAGGACACAGCTGTGCCCTGGAATCCTCTTCCAATGCAGGATTCCGGTCAATCGCCCTACTTGACATGGGGTCAGATTCCAGGAGTGGCATTATTTATTTCACTGAAGATAAAACCTAAGTTTTCTTAGGACATATTCATAAAGTAAACTCAGTATGAGAGAGAGAGTGGCAAAAAAAGTACTTTAAAGCCAAGTGTCACACACTCATAAAGGAGTGTTTTCATGAGGTTTCTGAGACTTCATGCAAACAATTTAAGGAAAATATGTGTTATGAAAAAACATAGATATTATACTTTCTGAACCCAACAAATCCCCACTCTTCATTTTTAGAAGATTTACCTTTATCTTTGAATACTCTTTGTGTACAAAGCATTGGAATTAACCCCTGATGAAGCAAAAGAATAAGGGCAGGTAAACTGAAAGGACCTGGTAGTTTGGAAAGTGTCCATTCAGTGTGCAACTGCGAACACACATGGAACCACTTGATGCACAATGGTTGTCTTGGTGTAGGTGCCTCTTGGGCAATTCTCTACTCAGGAATTCCATCCATTCTTGGACAGAAACTGAATGTGTCAAGCAAAAACAGAAAACTTGTGCAAGCAGTCCTTCCTGTGAGGTTAAATGAAGTGCATGGGGAAAAAACCCTAAGCAGTCATGGTAACTGTGCTCTTCTGTAACTCAGAAGTCAGAGGACAGTGCACTGGGTGGGCCCATACCAAGCGCAGGCTTGGCATCCTCTCCGGCTGGAGAATTCACTCGGTCATTATACTGGACACTGGTCTGGTCTGCAGTAGCAGGGTAATTTGTTCTGCTGAAGAAACACCAGGGAGCAGGAAAAATAATGTTAGGTGAGAGCATGATACACTCATGGTGTGGATTTCAGGAGGTTTCTGAGACAGCTTAGAGATAAGCTTATGAAAAGATACAACTGATGAGCAAATTGATACCTAGCGTAAATGCTTTGTTGGACCAAAACAACTTCCTATTGTACCTTGATTCTTATATTTTAGTTTTTGTCTTTGAATACCAAATTGTCTTGCAGCATTAGAACTACTTTTAATGAAGGCAAAGAAAAAAATGAAACAAACTTGTAGCTTGGAAAATGTGAATTCAGTGTTGTACTGCCAACAAGTGTGAAGAAAACATGAAGACTATGTAGTCTTAGTTTATGGGCCTCATGGGCAATTCTCTACCAAGGAAGTTCACCCACCAGGGGAAGAAACTGAAGATATTTCAAGCAAAGTTTAAAAACAAACATTTTGAAACAGTAGTCCTTAGTCTTATGTTAAGTAAAATACAGAGAAAAGAAAAGAAAATCTTAAGAAAAAGAGATCCTAACTCAGTTTTCCAGCCACTTGGAATGCAGAGGACAGAAGACATAGGTGGGCCCATCTAGGCTCAGGCGTGGCATCCTGTGCCATTTCGAGATTTTGGCCATTCACCCTACCTGGTATTGTGTCAACAGCAGCGGTAGCATCAAAGCACCTGTTGAATGACAAACAAAAGTTGTCAAGATATTTCAGACAGCAGACCCATCTCAACCATCTGATGGCAGCAAAAAAATTTGAAATCCAAGCAAATTGGCTCCTATTGTGGACTTGAATGAGTTTTCTGATACATCATTAAAATCAGTTTCTTAAAGTATGGATAATGAAAAAAAGCTCATAGTTTAATAATTTTAGAACAAAATTCTTGTTTAAATTCATTTTTAGTTTTTTTCTCCTTTTATCCTTGACTATTATTTGTATCTTAACAATCGCAACTACTCTTTCAGAAGACAAAAAGATTATGATAAAAATCAAAGGTCTGGTAACTTGGAAAGTGCCCATTTGGTGTTTCTCTAGGAGTCAAGGATAGAATAGGAGGAATACAAAATGGAGTAGATGAGGTTAAGTGCCCCACGGGAAATTCCCTGGCAAGGAACTCCATGCTTCCTGCACAGGATCTGAAGAGTCCAAGCCAAGTTAGAAAACTTCTACAAACATTTCTGCACAATAATTCTTAGTGTAAAGTTAAAAGATTTGTACAGAAAGATAAAATCCTGGTGCTTTGGCACAGTAGGTTAACCCTCCACCTGCGGCACCAGCATCTCATATAGGTACCGGTCCTAGTCCCAGTTGCTTCTCTTCTGGTCCAGCCCTCCACCATGGCCTGGGAAAGCAGTAGAAGTTGGCCCAAGTACTCTAGCCCCTGCACCCATGTGGAAGGCCTGGAAGAAGCTCTTGTCTGCTGGCTTTGGACCGGTGCAGCTCTGGCTAGTGTGGTCATTTGGGGAGTGAACCAACAGATGGAAGACCTTTCTCTGTCTCTCACTGTCTGTAATTCTACCTCTCAAATAAATTTAAAAAATTTTTAAAATCGAGAAAACCCCAAGGAATCAGGCCAGCTGTCCTCATAATAAGTAAGAAAAAGAGGAGAGAAAACATCAGTAGGCCCACTGCAAGGTTAGGCCTGATATCCTCTCCCAGTGGAAGATTTTTGTCAGTCACCATATTTGACACTGGGTGGGCTTCCCCTGGAGTGTCATTCATTCCACTGCAGAAAAAAATAAAGCTCTCTTAAAACATTTTCATAAGAGACTCATCTCAGTATCAGATAGTAATAACAAATTACTTTAAATACCAGCATCCTACACTTACAATGGGGATTTTCATGAGGTTTCTGAGACTTCATGTAGAAAAGCTAAGGAAAATATATGTTCTGGATTCATTTTTAGGTGTCTTATTTTACCTTTGAACACTATTTGTGTAGAAAGCACTGAAATTACCCTGCATTATGGCAAAGGCGTAAGGAGATACTGATATTATCTGGTAACATGAAAAGTGTCCATGCAGCGTGCAACTGTGAGGCAACGATAGAGTAACAATGCAAAACACTTTTCTTATTTTAGGTGCCTCTTGGGCAATTCTCTACCCAGGAATTCCGTCCATTCTTCATGCACAGAAACTGAGGATGTCAAACAACATTAGAAAACATGCACAAGCATTCTAGAAAACGTAGTTCATACTGTGAGGTGAAATGAAGTTTATCGGGAAAAAATATCCTAAGGGATCATGTCAACTGTGCGCTCCAGTAACTCAGAAGACAGAGTACAGTAGACACGGGTGGTCCCATAGAAGGTCAGACTTCTCACCTTCTACCACTGGAGGATTTTGGTCAGTGAATATACGTGACACTGTTCTGGTTTGGAGTGGTGGGGGAAATTTCTTATGTTGAAGAAAAACCAGGAGTTATCTTAGTATATTTGAAGACAACATATTCATTTCAACATGGAGCAACAGTAAAAGAAAAAATATACTGAAACATAATACACCCATGATGTGGACTTCATGAGGCTTCTAAGAGGTAAGTTTATGTAAATACAATGAATGAAAACTTGATGCACAGGTTTAACAATCTGGGGGAGCAAAACAAGTCCTCATGCTAACTTCCTTCTTACATTGTTTAATTTTTGCCTTTGAATGCATTGTGTACTGACCGTTACACTACCCCTTGGTAAAGCCAAAGGAAAAGGATGGAAAAAAATGAAAGCAACTGGCAAGTTGGAACATTCCCACTCAGTGTACTCCAGCAAACAAATGATAGAAAAACAAGAAGCAAAACACTAGTCTTAGTTTAGATACCTCAATGACAATTCTCTACTAAAGTACTCCTTCCTGTGAGGAAACTAAGGTTTTCAAGCAAAGTGAGAAAACTCAAACAGATATTTTTGAAAAGTAGTCCCTAGTGTTAGGTTAAAGGAAGTGCATAGAAATGAAGAAAAATACTAAGGAATGATGCTAACTGAACTCTCAGTAACTCAGAATGCAGAGGACGGAAGGCTTCAGCTGCCACTGAAAATTGTTTTTACTCTGTCATCATACCTTACACTGATTCGTACTCCAGGGTAGCATTAAATCACCTGTGGAAGGTAAATCAAAAGTTTTCTTAGGATATTTTCAGAACACAATCATTTTATCAACTGACAACAGGAAAACATTATTTGAACCCATAGAAATACATGCTCATAATGTGGATTTTCATGAGTTTTCTGACACAAGATAAACATAGGTTTATTTTTATTTATTTATTTATTTATTTATTTATTTATTTTTGAAAGGCAGAGTGGACAGTGAGAGAGAGGTAGAGAAAGGTCTTCCCTTACCGTTGGTTCACCCTCCAATGGCTGCTGCGGCCGGCGCACCTCGCTGATCCTATGGCAGGAGCCAGGTACTTCTCCTGGTCTCCCATGGGGTGCAGGGCCCAAGGACTTGGGCCATCCTCCACTGCACTCCCTTCCCTAGCCACAGCAGAGAGCTGGCCTGGAAGAGGGACAACCGGGACAGAATCCGGCACCCCGAACGGGACTAGAACCCGGTGTGCCGGCGCTGCAAGGCGGAGGATTAGCCTAGTGAGCTGCGGCGCCGGCCAGACATAGGTTTATAAAGATAGGTACAATGAGAAAGCGGCTCATAATAATTCAGCAACAAAAATGCCAATTTCAAATATATCCTTAGATTCCTTATTTTTATCCTTAAATATCGTTTGTGACTTACCAATTGCAAACACCCCTCAATAAAGAAAAAGCCAGGTATAGACAAAAGGAAAGGATACGGTAACTTGGAAAGTGCCCATTCCGTGTTCTGCTGGGAGCCACACAGAGAACAACATGAAACAAAAGCTTTGCCTTAGATTAGAGCCCTCAAGGACAATCTCTGCCGAGCAATTCCATCCTTCCTGGAGAACCACCGAAGAGACCGAGTCAAGTTAGTGGTCACATGAACATTTTGAAAATGGATTCTTTGTGTAAACTTAAAGAAACTGTATGGAAGTAAGAAGAAATCCTAAGGAAATACACCAAAGTGCTTTTCAGTAACTAAGAAGATAAAGTGCAAAAGGAAAGTGTGGTCCCACTCTAGATTCAGGCTGAATATTCACACAGTGAAGATCATGGTCAGTCACACACCTTGACACTGATTGGATTTCCATTGTGGTGTTACTTATTCTGTTGATGGAAACAACTAAGGCTGTCTAATGATGTTTTCAGAAAACAGACCCATATCAATACGCACATGGTGTAAAATAAATTATTTTACATCCCACCATGTTTAATTCATAATGATGATTGTCATGAACTTTATGGTACCCCAAAACAGAAGTAAAGGAAAATGCATGAGAACAAAACAGATAGATAGGAGAGTTGTTAAACAATTCCTATTTTAAATTTCTTCAAGATGTTTTATTTGTATTTGAACAGCAGCTGAGAACAAAGCATCAGATGACCTTAGGCTATAGCAAAGGGGTAAAGATAGACAATCGCCAAGTTTCTGGTAACTTGCAAAGTGCCCATAGAATGTGCAGCTGTTGGCCAGTGAGAGATGATGCGCTTCCACATGACGGTCTTGTACAGGTGTCACATGGGCAAATCTCTATCGAGGAAGTACGTCCTTCCGTGACAGAAACTAAAGGTTTCAGGAACATTAAGAAAACATAGCCAAACGTTCTGGGAAAAGCAGCTCTCAGCATTATCTTGAAAGCATGGCAGACATACTGAAGAGGAGTTCTCAGAACTTATGCCACATGAAATCTTCAGCATCTCATAGATCAGAGGACATAAAACATATGGACCCCTACTGAGCTGAGGCATGGTATCATTTGCCACTGGAAGGCTCTGCTCAGTCACCACGCCTGATTCTGGGTCTGACTCCAGTGAGACTATCATACTTCCTGTGGAAGAAAAAACAAAAGTTGCCTAAGCAGATTTTCAGATGCAGATCCAACTCCATGTCAGAAAGCAGGAACAGAAGTGATCTCCAACCCAAACAACACATTCTCATAATGTGGATGTGCACAAGTTTTCTGAGACATAACAAGGGTAAGTCTACAAAAATCCAAATTAGGAGAAAATGGGGAGATGTTGTCATGTTTTGAGAGAAAAACAACTGGCAAGTTGAAAATCATTCTTAGAGGTTTATGTTCTTGGCAATCATTTGAGTTTAAAGAATTTCCCTTCCACTTGGAGAAAATGAGACAACAGTCATAGATGAAAAGAAAGGATCCAGTAATTCAGAAAGTGCTCTCTCCATGTCCCAGTGGGAGCCACGAAAGAACAATATGATGCACAACCCACTGTCCTAGTACAGGAGCCACATGGATAACTCCATCAGGGATCGGGTCCCTCCTGGACAGCAACTGAAGACTTAAATTCAACATGACAAAGTCATGCAAATATTTAGGCAAGTTTATCCTTCATGGAGGGCTCCAGAAATGTAGATAGGATGCGACAAGCTACTAAGCAACCATGCCGACTCTTCAGTAAAGCAATAGACAGAATACAAATGACACGGTTGACACATGCCAAGCTCAGGCATGCCCTTCTCTTCGCATGGAGGATTTGGACCAGGTATATGTGTGGCAATGGTTAGGATTTCCAAGTTGGTTAGATTGACTCCGCTGCAGATATACCTAAAAGTGTCTTCGGATAGGTTGAGAAAACACACTCAACCTGCTATTACAAGCAAATCAATGATTTGACATCCCAGCAAATGGCACTCAAAATCAACACTTTCTGGAGGTTTCTGAGACATCATAAACTAAGAATCAACTACATATCAGAAGTACCAAATGCAAAGCTAGAATACTACAAGGAAAAAAGTGTGTGGCACGCGGTGGTATAGAACTTGTGTACCAAGCATTGCAGTGACCATAAACAGCTGCAAAAGCATAAGGAGAGAGAAACTGAACATCTTTGTGATCTTGGGAAGCGCATACTGAGTGTAGAGCCACAGGAAGCAAACTGGCTGTCTCAGTAAATGTGCCCCAGGGGCAATGTTGTACCTAGGAACTCTTATCCTTCCAGGCCAGAACATCAAAGGTTTCCAGCAACCTAAGAAACACAAAGGAAAAATGGAAAAAGCAACCCCTAGTGTTCAGAGAAAGGATCAGCAGAGAATATCAAAGGAACTTGTAAGGCATTCTGGTATTTGAGCACATCAAGTGCTCAAGAGAACAGAGGTTAGAACAGAAGTGTACCCAAAGGGAGACTGGTGCTAGCATCATTGGACACATTTGGAGTTTGATCAGTTATCAGACCATCCTAAATGTCAGATTCCCATGTAATCATCAGGTCTTTCGGTAAGGGAAAGAAAATAAGTCCTCGGTGATTTTTCACATCAGAGAGGAATAAAATCAGTATTTCTGAAACACAGAGATGAACACACTCACAATGGATGTTCCTGACAATTCTGACTCATGTTCCTGTACATGCAAACATGCATTAAGGGAAATGGCTCATGGATTTCAAACAGCTAGAGTAAAATCATTTCCTGCGCTCCACTCATTCTTAAAGGTTTTCTTTCTGTCCAGGGACATATCTTGATACTCCTAATTGCAAAGACAATTCCAGACAGCCAAAGAATAGAGAAAGATGTAATGAGAGATCTGGTAACATACAAATGGCACAAATGGTGTCTACCTGGGAGACAAGTAAAGTCACAGGTGGTCCAAGAGTGTTTTTTAGTTTGGTACCATCTCAGACAATATCTGAAAAATTTTCTACTATATTTACAAATGTTCGAATGGGGAACACAGGAATGGAAAAACATGCAAATATAGGTGCAGGTTGGCTCCACTGCACACTGGAGCATTAGGTTCAGCGAGAAGACTTGACACTTGATTAGAGTTTTGCTATTATTTCATCCATGGAAGGATCCAGGCATACTGAACTGAGTGACTGAGAAGACAGATTTCATTCAGCATTAGTATAGAGTAACAAAAAATAACTTCCTAACTAAAGAGTAAGGAAGAAAAACTAAAAGGCTCTGCGAACATTCAAAAATGCCGAGTCGTTATGCAGCAGTGTTCAGCCAATGATAGGACTCACGAGGACAAAAGGCAGTCATGGAGGACACGACTTGCACACGAGCACTTCTACACTGAAGAAACGCATCCATGTTAAGCAGAAGGATGAAGATTCCAAAACAGGTAGAAAACACAGACATATTTTCAGAAAAAGGAGACACTTAGGAATAACACTCCACCACAAAAATGTCACGAAAAAAAGGAACAACAGCAGTAACTCTAAAGCACAAACCACACATGAGCCAAAGAGATTGTTCCTAAGTTCAAATGAGGGCGCTACAAGTTTGGGGACAACGATCTGTAACAAGATTACAGAGACCACAGAACCTACAAAAAACCAGAATGAAACAGAAAATCTTGGATTCACAGAAAGAGGTCACTAAGAAAAATGTCCTAAATCATGGCAAATTACAGGAAACAAAGTACATATTACAGTGCAAAGGCAAATTGGGCACAGAGAGAGAGAGAAAACTGTAACACTCAGAGACAAAAAAAAAAAAAAAGGAAGCCTTTAAGGAAGCTGAAGAAAATCGAAGCAAAAGAGACTGAAAAAGCAGCGTTAAAGACAGCTCAAACACTGGAGGAAAAAATGAAAGATATATGTAAGCAAAAGAGAGAGAAATCCTAGGTCACAGGACACCTTCTGGTAATGAAGAACTTTCCAGAAGCTTCCCGGTCCCGGAGGCAATAGGAAAGCCCGTTCTCACTAAAGGAGCCCCGGCAGCCCAGCGGGCTCCCAGGGGCAGAGGACACAAGGCACACGGGCCCCTACCGTGGTCGTGGTCGTGGTCGTGGTCGTGGTCGTGGTCGTGGTCAGCCTCGGTGCTGGGAGTCATGGTTGGGAGCGGCACGTCCGGAACAGGTTCCCGGGTGCCGGGCTCGGCGTCTGCGGAAGAAGAAGAGACATCACACACTTGGCCTGAGTGAGGGTCTTTGCCGACAACACACCTGCCTCCGCCTAGGAAACCAGGCAGAGAAATGTTCTCCCGGCCCCACACCTCCCGACGCCTCATGTGGGTGGGTGCCTAGGTCAGTGCGGAGACAGCACGGGCGCCTGCCTGCCTAGGCCACAAAGAATCCCGGCCAAGGGAAACTGGTGGCACCGGGGCCAGGGCGAGGGCCCGGAGCAGGGCGCGCCGTCCCCCCTTGTGCGTTGGGCCGCGCAAGGCCTTGGTGCCACCCCACCCTCCAAGTGGGTTCCCCTCCTTGGCCAGGGCTGGCGGGCTAAGAGCGGCCCTTCCCTTCCACACGGCAAGGCGACGAGGAAGGGGAAGTGAAAGGATCCAGGAACCAGGCAAGGGCCACCTCCGGGTTCCAGGGGGAGCCAAGAAAGAGCCTGACGGCACCCAGCCAGCCCCCTGTCTCAGGGGAGGGGCCTGGTGGGCACACCTCGAGCAATCCTCTGGGCCCTCCAGGACGGCAACTGAGCACCGTGTCCGGCACGGGCTCAGTCCAGCCAGGCCCCGCTGGACGGCTCCCCGCACGGGGGCGAGAGGGGAGAAAAGCGGACGGAGCAACCGCGCCCTCTCTCATCTGCGCCCACTCGGGGCACGGAGGACAGACGGGCCCGCGTGGCTGGCTCCACACACCAGCCCGGGTCTGGTCTGGGCCACGAGCGCACGACTGGGAACTGGCCCATCCAGGACACTGGGTCAGATTCTCCTGGTGGCCCGCCGGACTACACGGCAGACAACTCCCCAGCTGCCTGGGGGCACGGCACGGGTCCAGAACACGCTCGTGCCAGCGTCAGAGGGCACATCGAGGACTTGTCCTCAGGCAGCGGCCACGCCTCCTGGACGCTGTCCCGGGAGCTCGGAGACCAGCCAACGCCAAGAGGAAGGCAAGGACGTCTCAGGAGAGGCAGAGGCACAGAGCACCATCCTCGCGGAGCCCAGCGTGCCCGCGCCTAAGTCCGCTGCGCACACTGGGCCACCAGGGGCAGTGGGGCACTCCACGCTGGGTCCCATGAGGCTTCTGCACTCGCAGCCTCCGTGGCAACGCCAGGCATGCGGGCTGGGCGTGCTGCACCAGACCCCCGGGGTCATGGCGGGAGCAGACGTGGGGGGCGGGGAAGCCTACGCCCCTCCCGCACGGCTTAGCAGACCACCACGCAGAGAAACGGACAACCTGCGGACAGGCCCAGGCAGCGTGCAGCCAACCAGAGAACCCGGGAGGACACACGGCCCCGTCTCGGAGCGCCTGACTCGCACCGCGGCCCCTCTCTCCCCAGGGAGCACATCCTTCCCGGGCAGAGCCCCGAGGACGTCCCCGCAGCTCCAGAGCACAGGCCAGCGTTTCGGGACAAGGAATCGCATGGCGACACCTTCCCGGTCCCGGAGGCAATAGGAAAGCCCGTTCTCGCTCAAGGAGCCCCGGCAGCCCAGCGGGCTCCCAGGGGCAGAGGACACAAGGCACACGGGCCCCTACCGTGGTCGTGGTCGTGGTCGTGGTCGTGGTCGTGGTCAGCCTCGGTGCTGGGAGTCATGGTTGGGAGCGGCACGTCCGGAACAGGTTCCCGGGTGCCGGGCTCGGCGTCTGCGGAAGAAGAAGAGACATCACACACTTGGCCTGAGTGAGGGTCTTTGCCGACAACACACCTGCCTCCGCCTAGGAAACCAGGCAGAGAAATGTTCTCCCGGCCCCACACCTCCCGACGCCTCATGTGGGTGGGTGCCTAGGTCAGTGCGGAGACAGCATGGGCGCCTGCCTGCCTAGGCCACAAAGAATCCCGACCAAGGGAAACTGGTGGCACCGGGGCCAGGGCGAGGGCCCGCAGTCCCCCCTTGTGCGTTGGGCCGCGCAAGGCCTTGGTGCCACCCCACCCTCCAAGTGGGTTCCCCTCCTTGGCCAGGGCTGGCGGGCTAAGAGCGGCCCTTCCCTTCCACACGGCAAGGCGACGAGGAAGGGGAAGTGAAAGGATCCAGGAACCAGGCAAGGGCCACCTCCGGGTTCCAGGGGGAGCCAAGAAAGAGCCTGACGGCACCCAGCCAGGCCCCTGTCTCAGGGGAGGGGCCTGGTGGGCACACCTCGAGCAATCCTCTGGGCCCTCCAGGACGGCAACTGAGCACCGTGTCCGGCACGGGCTCAGTCCAGCCAGGCCCCGCTGGACGGCTCCCCGCACGGGGGCGAGAGGGGAGAAAAGCGGACGGAGCAACCGCGCCCTCTCTCATCTGCGCCCACTCAGGGCACGGAGGACAGACGGGCCTGCGTGGCTGGCTCCACACACCAGCCCGGGTCCGGTCTGGGCCACGAGCGCACGACTGGGAACTGGCCCATCCAGGACACTGGGTCAGATTCTCCTGGTGGCCCGCCGGACTACACGGCAGACAACTCCCCAGCTGCCTGGGGGCACGGCACGGGTCCAGAACACGCTCGTGCCAGCGTCAGAGGGCACATCGAGGACTTGTCCTCAGGCAGCGGCCACGCCTCCTGGACGCTGTCCCGGGAGCTCGGAGACCAGCCAACGCCAAGAGGAAGGCAAGGACGTCTCAGGAGAGGCAGAGGCACAGAGCACCATCCTCGCGGAGCCCAGCGTGCCCGCGCCTAAGTCCGCTGCGCACACTGGGCCACCAGGGGCAGTGGGGCACTCCACGCCGGGTCCCATGAGGCTTCTGCACTCGCAGCCTCCGTGGCAACGCCAGGCATGCGGGCTGGGCGTGCTGCACCAGACCCCCGGGGTCATGGCGGGAGCAGACGTGGGGGGCGGGGAAGCCTACGCCCCTCCCGCACGGCTTAGCAGACCACCACGCAGAGAAACGGACAACCTGCGGACAGGCCCAGGCAGCGTGCAGCCAACCAGAGAACCCGGGAGGACACACGGCCCCGTCTCGGAGCGCCTGACTCGCACCGCGGCCCCTCTCTCCCCAGGGAGCACATCCTTCCCGGGCAGAGCCCCGAGGACGTCCCCGCAGCTCCAGAGCACAGGCCAGCGTTTCGGGACAAGGAATCGCATGGCGACACCTTCCCGGTCCCGGAGGCAATAGGAAAGCCCGTTCTCGCTCAAGGAGCCCCGGCAGCCCAGCGGGCTCCCAGGGGCAGAGGACACAAGGCACACGGGCCCCTACCGTGGTCGTGGTCGTGGTCGTGGTCGTGGTCGTGGTCGTGGTCAGCCTCGGTGCTGGGAGTCATGGTTGGGAGCGGCACGTCCGGAACAGGTTCCCGGGTGCCGGGCTCGGCGTCTGCGGAAGAAGAAGAGACATCACACACTTGGCCTGAGTGAGGGTCTTTGCCGACAACACACCTGCCTCCGCCTAGGAAACCAGGCAGAGAAATGTTCTCCCGGCCCCACACCTCCCGACGCCTCATGTGGGTGGGTGCCTAGGTCAGTGCGGAGACAGCATGGGCGCCTGCCTGCCTAGGCCACAAAGAATCCCGACCAAGGGAAACTGGTGGCACCGGGGCCAGGGCGAGGGCGCGCCGTCCCCCCTTGTGCGTTGGGCCGCGCAAGGCCTTGGTGCCACCCCACCCTCCAAGTGGGTTCCCCTCCTTGGCCAGGGCTGGCGGGCTAAGAGCGGCCCTTCCCTTCCACACGGCAAGGCGACGAGGAAGGGGAAGTGAAAGGATCCAGGAACCAGGCAAGGGCCACCTCCGGGTTCCAGGGGGAGCCAAGAAAGAGCCTGACGGCACCCAGCCAGCCCCCTGTCTCAGGGGAGGGGCCTGGTGGGCACACCTCGAGCAATCCTCTGGGCCCTCCAGGACGGCAACTGAGCACCGTGTCCGGCACGGGCTCAGTCCAGCCAGGCCCCGCTGGACGGCTCCCCGCACGGGGGCGAGAGGGGAGAAAAGCGGACGGAGCAACCGCGCCCTCTCTCATCTGCGCCCACTCAGGGCACGGAGGACAGACGGGCCCGCGTGGCTGGCTCCACACACCAGCCCGGGTCCGGTCTGGGCCACGAGCGCACGACTGGGAACTGGCCCATCCAGGACACTGGGTCAGATTCTCCTGGTGGCCCGCCGGACTACACGGCAGACAACTCCCCAGCTGCCTGGGGGCACGGCACGGGTCCAGAACACGCTCGTGCCAGCGTCAGAGGGCACATCGAGGACTTGTCCTCAGGCAGCGGCCACGCCTCCTGGACGCTGTCCCGGGAGCTCGGAGACCAGCCAACGCCAAGAGGAAGGCAAGGACGTCTCAGGAGAGGCAGAGGCACAGAGCACCATCCTCGCGGAGCCCAGCGTGCCCGCGCCTAAGTCCGCTGCGCACACTGGGCCACCAGGGACAGTGGGGCACTCCACGCCGGGTCCCATGAGGCTTCTGCACTCGCAGCCTCCGTGGCAACGCCAGGCATGCGGGCTGGGCGTGCTGCACCAGACCCCCGGGGTCATGGCGGGAGCAGACGTGGGGGGCGGGGAAGCCTACGCCCCTCCCGCACGGCTTAGCAGACCACCACGCAGAGAAACGGACAACCTGCGGACAGGCCCAGGCAGCGTGCAGCCAACCAGAGAACCCGGGAGGACACACGGCCCCGTCTCGGAGCGCCTGACTCGCACCGCGGCCCCTCTCTCCCCAGGGAGCACATCCTTCCCGGGCAGAGCCCCGAGGACGTCCCCGCAGCTCCAGAGCACAGGCCAGCGTTTCGGGACAAGGAATCGCATGGCGACACCTTCCCGGTCCCGGAGGCAATAGGAAAGCCCGTTCTCGCTCAAGGAGCCCCGGCAGCCCAGCGGGCTCCTAGGGGCAGAGGACACAAGGCACACGGGCCCCTACCGTGGTCGTGGTCGTGGTCGTGGTCGTGGTCGTGGTCAGCCTCGGTGCTGGGAGTCATGGTTGGGAGCGGCACGTCCGGAACAGGTTCCCGGGTGCCGGGCTCGGCGTCTGCGGAAGAAGAAGAGACATCACACACTTGGCCTGAGTGAGGGTCTTTGCCGACAACACACCTGCCTCCGCCTAGGAAACCAGGCAGAGAAATGTTCTCCCGGCCCCACACCTCCCGACGCCTCATGTGGGTGGGTGCCTAGGTCAGTGCGGAGACAGCATGGGCGCCTGCCTGCCTAGGCCACAAAGAATCCCGACCAAGGGAAACTGGTGGCACCGGGGCCAGGGCGAGGGCCCGCCGTCCCCCCTTGTGCGTTGGGCCGCGCAAGGCCTTGGTGCCACCCCACCCTCCAAGTGGGTTCCCCTCCTTGGCCAGGGCTGGCGGGCTAAGAGCGGCCCTTCCCTTCCACACGGCAAGGCGACGAGGAAGGGGAAGTGAAAGGATCCAGGAACCAGGCAAGGGCCACCTCCGGGTTCCAGGGGCAGCCAAGAAAGAGCCTGACGGCACCCAGCCAGCCCCCTGTCTCAGGGGAGGGGCCTGGTGGGCACACCTCGAGCAATCCTCTGGGCCCTCCAGGACGGCAACTGAGCACCGTGTCCGGCACGGGCTCAGTCCAGCCAGGCCCCGCTGGACGGCTCCCCGCACGGGGGCGAGAGGGGAGAAAAGCGGACGGAGCAACCGCGCCCTCTCTCATCTGCGCCCACTCAGGGCATGGAGGACAGACGGGCCCGCGTGGCTGGCTCCACACACCAGCCCGGGTCCGGTCTGGGCCACGAGCGCACGACTGGGAACTGGCCCATCCAGGACACTGGGTCAGATTCTCCTGGTGGCCCGCCGGACTACACGGCAGACAACTCCCCAGCTGCCTGGGGGCACGGCACGGGTCCAGAACACGCTCGTGCCAGCGTCAGAGGGCACATCGAGGACTTGTCCTCAGGCAGCGGCCACGCCTCCTGGACGCTGTCCCGGGAGCTCGGAGACCAGCCAACGCCAAGAGGAAGGCAAGGACGTCTCAGGAGAGGCAGAGGCACAGAGCACCATCCTCGCGGAGCCCAGCGTGCCCGCGCCTAAGTCCGCTGCGCACACTGGGCCACCAGGGGCAGTGGGGCACTCCACGCCGGGTCCCATGAGGCTTCTGCACTCGCAGCCTCCGTGGCAACGCCAGGCATGCGGGCTGGGCGTGCTGCACCAGACCCCCGGGGTCATGGCGGGAGCAGACGTGGGGGGCGGGGAAGCCTACGCCCCTCCCGCACGGCTTAGCAGACCACCACGCAGAGAAACGGACAACCTGCGGACAGGCCCAGGCAGCGTGCAGCCAACCAGAGCACCCGGGAGGACACACGGCCCCGTCTCGGAGCGCCTGACTCGCACCGCGGCCCCTCTCTCCCCAGGGAGCACATCCTTCCCGGGCAGAGCCCCGAGGACGTCCCCGCAGCTCCAGAGCACAGGCCAGCGTTTCGGGACAAGGAATCGCATGGCGACACCTTCCCGGTCCCGGAGGCAATAGGAAAGCCCGTTCTCGCTCAAGGAGCCCCGGCAGCCCAGCGGGCTCCCAGGGGCAGAGGACACAAGGCACACGGGCCCCTACCGTGGTCGTGGTCGTGGTCGTGGTCGTGGTCATGGTCGTGGTCAGCCTCGGTGCTGGGAGTCATGGTTGGGAGCGGCACGTCCGGAACAGGTTCCCCGGTGCCGGGCTCGGCGTCTGCGGAAGAAGAAGAGACATCACACACTTGGCCTGAGTGAGGGTCTTTGCCGACAACACACCTGCCTCCGCCTAGGAAACCAGGCAGAGAAATGTTCTCCCGGCCCCACACCTCCCGACGCCTCATGTGGGTGGGTGCCTAGGTCAGTGCGGAGACAGCATGGGCGCCTGCCTGCCTAGGCCACAAAGAATCCCGACCAAGGGAAACTGGTGGCACCGGGGCCAGGGCGAGGGCGCGCCGTCCCCCCTTGTGCGTTGGGCCGCGCAAGGCCTTGGTGCCACCCCACCCTCCAAGTGGGTTCCCCTCCTTGGCCAGGGCTGGCGGGCTAAGAGCGGCCCTTCCCTTCCACACGGCAAGGCGACGAGGAAGGGGAAGTGAAAGGATCCAGGAACCAGGCAAGGGCCACCTCCGGGTTCCAGGGGCAGCCAAGAAAGAGCCTGACGGCACCCAGCCAGCCCCCTGTCTCAGGGGAGGGGCCTGGTGGGCACACCTCGAGCAATCCTCTGGGCCCTCCAGGACGGCAACTGAGCACCGTGTCCGGCACGGGCTCAGTCCAGCCAGGCCCCGCTGGACGGCTCCCCGCACGGGGGCGAGAGGGGAGAAAAGCGGACGGAGCAACCGCGCCCTCTCTCATCTGCGCCCACTCAGGGCACGGAGGACAGACGGGCCCGCGTGGCTGGCTCCACACACCAGCCCGGGTCCGGTCTGGGCCACGAGCGCACGACTGGGAACTGGCCCATCCAGGACACTGGGTCAGATTCTCCTGGTGGCCCGCCGCACTACACGGCAGACAACTCCCCAGCTGCCTGGGGGCACGGCACGGGTCCAGAACACGCTCGTGCCAGCGTCAGAGGGCACATCGAGGACTTGTCCTCAGGCAGCGGCCACGCCTCCTGGACGCTGTCCCGGGAGCTCGGAGACCAGCCAACGCCAAGAGGAAGGCAAGGACGTCTCAGGAGAGGCAGAGGCACAGAGCACCATCCTCGCGGAGCCCAGCGT
Source organism: Oryctolagus cuniculus (assembly GCF_051225735.1). Lineage (NCBI taxonomy): Eukaryota > Metazoa > Chordata > Mammalia > Lagomorpha > Leporidae > Oryctolagus > Oryctolagus cuniculus. Next base: position 14,237,630 of record NC_142874.1, on the reverse strand, counting down.
GCCCGCGCCTAAGTCCGCTGCGCACACTGGGCCACCAGGGGCAGTGGGGCACTCCACGCCGGGTCCCATGAGGCTTCTGCACTCGCAGCCTCCGTGGCAACGCCAGGCATGCGGGCCGGGCGTGCTGCACCAGACCCCCGGGGTCATGGCGGGAGCAGACGTGGGGGGCGGGGAAGCCTACGCCCCTCCCGCACGGCTTAGCAGACCACCACGCAGAGAAACGGACAACCTGCGGACAGGCCCAGGCAGCGTGCAGCCAACCAGAGAACCCGGGAGGACACACGGCCCCGTCTCGGAGCGCCTGACTCGCACCGCGGCCCCTCTCTCCCCAGGGAGCACATCCTTCCCGGGCAGAGCCCCGAGGACGTCCCCGCAGCTCCAGAGCACAGGCCAGCGTTTCGGGACAAGGAATCGCATGGCGACACCTTCCCGGTCCCGGAGGCAATAGGAAAGCCCGTTCTCGCTCAAGGAGCCCCGGCAGCCCAGCGGGCTCCCAGGGGCAGAGGACACAAGGCACACGGGCCCCTACCGTGGTCGTGGTCGTGGTCGTGGTCGTGGTCGTGGTCGTGGTCAGCCTCGGTGCTGGGAGTCATGGTTGGGAGCGGCACGTCCGGAACAGGTTCCCGGGTGCCGGGCTCGGCGTCTGCGGAAGAAGAAGAGACATCACACACTTGGCCTGAGTGAGGGTCTTTGCCGACAACACACCTGCCTCCGCCTAGGAAACCAGGCAGAGAAATGTTCTCCTGGCCCCACACCTCCCGACGCCTCATGTGGGTGGGTGCCTAGGTCAGTGCGGAGACAGCATGGGCGCCTGCCTGCCTAGGCCACAAAGAATCCCGACCAAGGGAAACTGGTGGCACCGGGGCCAGGGCGAGGGCGCGCCGTCCCCCCTTGTGCGTTGGGCCGCGCAAGGCCTTGGTGCCACCCCACCCTCCAAGTGGGTTCCCCTCCTTGGCCAGGGCTGGCGGGCTAAGAGCGGCCCTTCCCTTCCACACGGCAAGGCGACGAGGAAGGGGAAGTGAAAGGATCCAGGAACCAGGCAAGGGCCACCTCCGGGTTCCAGGGGCAGCCAAGAAAGAGCCTGACGGCACCCAGCCAGCCCCCTGTCTCAGGGGAGGGGCCTGGTGGGCACACCTCGAGCAATCCTCTGGGCCCTCCAGGACGGCAACTGAGCACCGTGTCCGGCACGGGCTCAGTCCAGCCAGGCCCCGCTGGACGGCTCCCCGCACGGGGGCGAGAGGGGAGAAAAGCGGACGGAGCAACCGCGCCCTCTCTCATCTGCGCCCACTCAGGGCACGGAGGACAGACGGGCCCGCGTGGCTGGCTCCACACACCAGCCCGGGTCCGGTCTGGGCCACGAGCGCACGACTGGGAACTGGCCCATCCAGGACACTGGGTCAGATTCTCCTGGTGGCCCGCCGGACTACACGGCAGACAACTCCCCAGCTGCCTGGGGGCACGGCACGGGTCCAGAACACGCTCGTGCCAGCGTCAGAGGGCACATCGAGGACTTGTCCTCAGGCAGCGGCCACGCCTCCTGGACGCTGTCCCGGGAGCTCGGAGACCAGCCAACGCCAAGAGGAAGGCAAGGACGTCTCAGGAGAGGCAGAGGCACAGAGCACCATCCTCGCGGAGCCCAGCGTGCCCGCGCCTAAGTCCGCTGCGCACACTGGGCCACCAGGGGCAGTGGGGCACTCCACGCCGGGTCCCATGAGGCTTCTGCACTCGCAGCCTCCGTGGCAACGCCAGGCATGCGGGCTGGGCGTGCTGCACCAGACCCCCGGGGTCATGGCGGGAGCAGACGTGGGGGGCGGGGAAGCCTACGCCCCTCCCGCACGGCTTAGCAGACCACCACGCAGAGAAACGGACAACCTGCGGACAGGCCCAGGCAGCGTGCAGCCAACCAGAGCACCCGGGAGGACACACGGCCCCGTCTCGGAGCGCCTGACTCGCACCGCGGCCCCTCTCTCCCCAGGGAGCACATCCTTCCCGGGCAGAGCCCCGAGGACGTCCCCGCAGCTCCAGAGCACAGGCCAGCGTTTCGGGACAAGGAATCGCATGGCGACACCTTCCCGGTCCCGGAGGCAATAGGAAAGCCCGTTCTCGCTCAAGGAGCCCCGGCAGCCCAGCGGGCTCCCAGGGGCAGAGGACACAAGGCACACGGGCCCCTACCGTGGTCGTGGTCGTGGTCGTGGTCGTGGTCATGGTCGTGGTCAGCCTCGGTGCTGGGAGTCATGGTTGGGAGCGGCACGTCCGGAACAGGTTCCCCGGTGCCGGGCTCGGCGTCTGCGGAAGAAGAAGAGACATCACACACTTGGCCTGAGTGAGGGTCTTTGCCGACAACACACCTGCCTCCGCCTAGGAAACCAGGCAGAGAAATGTTCTCCCGGCCCCACACCTCCCGACGCCTCATGTGGGTGGGTGCCTAGGTCAGTGCGGAGACAGCATGGGCGCCTGCCTGCCTAGGCCACAAAGAATCCCGACCAAGGGAAACTGGTGGCACCGGGGCCAGGGCGAGGGCGCGCCGTCCCCCCTTGTGCGTTGGGCCGCGCAAGGCCTTGGTGCCACCCCACCCTCCAAGTGGGTTCCCCTCCTTGGCCAGGGCTGGCGGGCTAAGAGCGGCCCTTCCCTTCCACACGGCAAGGCGACGAGGAAGGGGAAGTGAAAGGATCCAGGAACCAGGCAAGGGCCACCTCCGGGTTCCAGGGGCAGCCAAGAAAGAGCCTGACGGCACCCAGCCAGCCCCCTGTCTCAGGGGAGGGGCCTGGTGGGCACACCTCGAGCAATCCTCTGGGCCCTCCAGGACGGCAACTGAGCACCGTGTCCGGCACGGGCTCAGTCCAGCCAGGCCCCGCTGGACGGCTCCCCGCACGGGGGCGAGAGGGGAGAAAAGCGGACGGAGCAACCGCGCCCTCTCTCATCTGCGCCCACTCAGGGCACGGAGGACAGACGGGCCCGCGTGGCTGGCTCCACACACCAGCCCGGGTCCGGTCTGGGCCACGAGCGCACGACTGGGAACTGGCCCATCCAGGACACTGGGTCAGATTCTCCTGGTGGCCCGCCGCACTACACGGCAGACAACTCCCCAGCTGCCTGGGGGCACGGCACGGGTCCAGAACACGCTCGTGCCAGCGTCAGAGGGCACATCGAGGACTTGTCCTCAGGCAGCGGCCACGCCTCCTGGACGCTGTCCCGGGAGCTCGGAGACCAGCCAACGCCAAGAGGAAGGCAAGGACGTCTCAGGAGAGGCAGAGGCACAGAGCACCATCCTCGTGGAGCCCAGCGTGCCCGCGCCTAAGTCCGCTGCGCACACTGGGCCACCAGGGGCAGTGGGGCACTCCACGCCGGGTCCCATGAGGCTTCTGCACTCGCAGCCTCCGTGGCAACGCCAGGCATGCGGGCCGGGCGTGCTGCACCAGACCCCCGGGGTCATGGCGGGAGCAGACGTGGGGGGCGGGGAAGCCTACGCCCCTCCCGCACGGCTTAGCAGACCACCACGCAGAGAAACGGACAACCTGCGGACAGGCCCAGGCAGCGTGCAGCCAACCAGAGAACCCGGGAGGACACACGGCCCCGTCTCGGAGCGCCTGACTCGCACCGCGGCCCCTCTCTCCCCAGGGAGCACATCCTTCCCGGGCAGAGCCCCGAGGACGTCCCCGCAGCTCCAGAGCACAGGCCAGCGTTTCGGGACAAGGAATCGCATGGCGACACCTTCCCGGTCCCGGAGGCAATAGGAAAGCCCGTTCTCGCTCAAGGAGCCCCGGCAGCCCAGCGGGCTCCCAGGGGCAGAGGACACAAGGCACACGGGCCCCTACCGTGGTCGTGGTCGTGGTCGTGGTCGTGGTCGTGGTCGTGGTCGTGGTCAGCCTCGGTGCTGGGAGTCATGGTTGGGAGCGGCACGTCCGGAACAGGTTCCCGGGTGCCGGGCTCGGCGTCTGCGGAAGAAGAAGAGACATCACACACTTGGCCTGAGTGAGGGTCTTTGCCGACAACACACCTGCCTCCGCCTAGGAAACCAGGCAGAGAAATGTTCTCCTGGCCCCACACCTCCCGACGCCTCATGTGGGTGGGTGCCTAGGTCAGTGCGGAGACAGCATGGGCGCCTGCCTGCCTAGGCCACAAAGAATCCCGACCAAGGGAAACTGGTGGCACCGGGGCCAGGGCGAGGGCCCGCCGTCCCCCCTTGTGCGTTGGGCCGCGCAAGGCCTTGGTGCCACCCCACCCTCCAAGTGGGTTCCCCTCCTTGGCCAGGGCTGGCGGGCTAAGAGCGGCCCTTCCCTTCCACACGGCAAGGCGACGAGGAAGGGGAAGTGAAAGGATCCAGGAACCAGGCAAGGGCCACCTCCGGGTTCCAGGGGCAGCCAAGAAAGAGCCTGACGGCACCCAGCCAGCCCCCTGTCTCAGGGGAGGGGCCTGGTGGGCACACCTCGAGCAATCCTCTGGGCCCTCCAGGACGGCAACTGAGCACCGTGTCCGGCACGGGCTCAGTCCAGCCAGGCCCCGCTGGACGGCTCCCCGCACGGGGGCGAGAGGGGAGAAAAGCGGACGGAGCAACCGCGCCCTCTCTCATCTGCGCCCACTCAGGGCACGGAGGACAGACGGGCCCGCGTGGCTGGCTCCACACACCAGCCCGGGTCCGGTCTGGGCCACGAGCGCACGACTGGGAACTGGCCCATCCAGGACACTGGGTCAGATTCTCCTGGTGGCCCGCCGGACTACACGGCAGACAACTCCCCAGCTGCCTGGGGGCACGGCACGGGTCCAGAACACGCTCGTGCCAGCGTCAGAGGGCACATCGAGGACTTGTCCTCAGGCAGCGGCCACGCCTCCTGGACGCTGTCCCGGGAGCTCGGAGACCAGCCAACGCCAAGAGGAAGGCAAGGACGTCTCAGGAGAGGCAGAGGCACAGAGCACCATCCTCGCGGAGCCCAGCGTGCCCGCGCCTAAGTCCGCTGCGCACACTGGGCCACCAGGGGCAGTGGGGCACTCCACGCCGGGTCCCATGAGGCTTCTGCACTCGCAGCCTCCGTGGCAACGCCAGGCATGCGGGCCGGGCGTGCTGCACCAGACCGCCGGGGTCATGGCGGGAGCAGACGTGGGGGGCGGGGAAGCCTACGCCCCTCCCGCACGGCTTAGCAGACCACCACGCAGAGAAACGGACAACCTGCGGACAGGCCCAGGCAGCGTGCAGCCAACCAGAGAACCCGGGAGGACACACGGCCCCGTCTCGGAGCGCCTGACTCGCACCGCGGCCCCTCTCTCCCCAGGGAGCACATCCTTCCCGGGCAGAGCCCCGAGGACGTCCCCGCAGCTCCAGAGCACAGGCCAGCGTTTCGGGACAAGGAATCGCATGGCGACACCTTCCCGGTCCCGGAGGCAATAGGAAAGCCCGTTCTCGCTCAAGGAGCCCCGGCAGCCCAGCGGGCTCCCAGGGGCAGAGGACACAAGGCACACGGGCCCCTACCGTGGTCGTGGTCGTGGTCGTGGTCGTGGTCGTGGTCAGCCTCGGTGCTGGGAGTCATGGTTGGGAGCGGCACGTCCGGAACAGGTTCCCGGGTGCCGGGCTCGGCGTCTGCGGAAGAAGAAGAGACATCACACACTTGGCCTGAGTGAGGGTCTTTGCCGACAACACACCTGCCTCCGCCTAGGAAACCAGGCAGAGAAATGTTCTCCCGGCCCCACACCTCCCGACGCCTCATGTGGGTGGGTGCCTAGGTCAGTGCGGAGACAGCATGGGCGCCTGCCTGCCTAGGCCACAAAGAATCCCGACCAAGGGAAACTGGTGGCACCGGGGCCAGGGCGAGGGCGCGCCGTCCCCCCTTGTGCGTTGGGCCGCGCAAGGCCTTGGTGCCACCCCACCCTCCAAGTGGGTTCCCCTCCTTGGCCAGGGCTGGCGGGCTAAGAGCGGCCCTTCCCTTCCACACGGCAAGGCGACGAGGAAGGGGAAGTGAAAGGATCCAGGAACCAGGCAAGGGCCACCTCCGGGTTCCAGGGGCAGCCAAGAAAGAGCCTGACGGCACCCAGCCAGCCCCCTGTCTCAGGGGAGGGGCCTGGTGGGCACACCTCGAGCAATCCTCTGGGCCCTCCAGGACGGCAACTGAGCACCGTGTCCGGCACGGGCTCAGTCCAGCCAGGCCCCGCTGGACGGCTCCCCGCACGGGGGCGAGAGGGGAGAAAAGCGGACAGAGCAACCGCGCCCTCTCTCATCTGCGCCCACTCAGGGCACAGAGGACAGACGGGCCCGCGTGGCTGGCTCCACACACCAGCCCGGGTCCGGTCTGGGCCACGAGCGCACGACTGGGAACTGGCCCATCCAGGACACTGGGTCAGATTCTCCTGGTGGCCCGCCGGACTACACGGCAGACAACTCCCCAGCTGCCTGGGGGCACGGCACGGGTCCAGAACACGCTCGTGCCAGCGTCAGAGGGCACATCGAGGACTTGTCCTCAGGCAGCGGCCACGCCTCCTGGACGCTGTCCCGGGAGCTCGGAGACCAGCCAACGCCAAGAGGAAGGCAAGGACGTCTCAGGAGAGGCAGAGGCACAGAGCACCATCCTCGCGGAGCCCAGCGTGCCCGCGCCTAAGTCCGCTGCGCACACTGGGCCACCAGGGGCAGTGGGGCACTCCACGCCGGGTCCCATGAGGCTTCTGCACTCGCAGCCTCCGTGGCAACGCCAGGCATGCGGGCCGGGCGTGCTGCACCAGACCCCCGGGGTCATGGCGGGAGCAGACGTGGGGGGCGGGGAAGCCTACGCCCCTCCCGCACGGCTTAGCAGACCACCACGCAGAGAAACGGACAACCTGCGGACAGGCCCAGGCAGCGTGCAGCCAACCAGAGAACCCGGGAGGACACACGGCCCCGTCTCGGAGCGCCTGACTCGCACCGCGGCCCCTCTCTCCCCAGGGAGCACATCCTTCCCGGGCAGAGCCCCGAGGACGTCCCCGCAGCTCCAGAGCACAGGCCAGCGTTTCGGGACAAGGAATCGCATGGCGACACCTTCCCGGTCCCGGAGGCAATAGGAAAGCCCGTTCTCGCTCAAGGAGCCCCGGCAGCCCAGCGGGCTCCCAGGGGCAGAGGACACAAGGCACACGGGCCCCTACCGTGGTCGTGGTCGTGGTCGTGGTCGTGGTCGTGGTCGTGGTCAGCCTCGGTGCTGGGAGTCATGGTTGGGAGCGGCACGTCCGGAACAGGTTCCCGGGTGCCGGGCTCGGCGTCTGCGGAAGAAGAAGAGACATCACACACTTGGCCTGAGTGAGGGTCTTTGCCGACAACACACCTGCCTCCGCCTAGGAAACCAGGCAGAGAAATGTTCTCCCGGCCCCACACCTCCCGACGCCTCATGTGGGTGGGTGCCTAGGTCAGTGCGGAGACAGCATGGGCGCCTGCCTGCCTAGGCCACAAAGAATCCCGACCAAGGGAAACTGGTGGCACCGGGGCCAGGGCGAGGGCCCGCCGTCCCCCCTTGTGCGTTGGGCCGCGCAAGGCCTTGGTGCCACCCCACCCTCCAAGTGGGTTCCCCTCCTTGGCCAGGGCTGGCGGGCTAAGAGCGGCCCTTCCCTTCCACACGGCAAGGCGACGAGGAAGGGGAAGTGAAAGGATCCAGGAACCAGGCAAGGGCCACCTCCGGGTTCCAGGGGCAGCCAAGAAAGAGCCTGACGGCACCCAGCCAGCCCCCTGTCTCAGGGGAGGGGCCTGGTGGGCACACCTCGAGCAATCCTCTGGGCCCTCCAGGACGGCAACTGAGCACCGTGTCCGGCACGGGCTCAGTCCAGCCAGGCCCCGCTGGACGGCTCCCCGCACGGGGGCGAGAGGGGAGAAAAGCGGACGGAGCAACCGCGCCCTCTCTCATCTGCGCCCACTCAGGGCACGGAGGACAGACGGGCCCGCGTGGCTGGCTCCACACACCAGCCCGGGTCCGGTCTGGGCCACGAGCGCACGACTGGGAACTGGCCCATCCAGGACACTGGGTCAGATTCTCCTGGTGGCCCGCCGGACTACACGGCAGACAACTCCCCAGCTGCCTGGGGGCACGGCACGGGTCCAGAACACGCTCGTGCCAGCGTCAGAGGGCACATCGAGGACTTGTCCTCAGGCAGCGGCCACGCCTCCTGGACGCTGTCCCGGGAGCTCGGAGACCAGCCAACGCCAAGAGGAAGGCAAGGACGTCTCAGGAGAGGCAGAGGCACAGAGCACCATCCTCGCGGAGCCCAGCGTGCCCGCGCCTAAGTCCGCTGCGCACACTGGGCCACCAGGGGCAGTGGGGCACTCCACGCCGGGTCCCATGAGGCTTCTGCACTCGCAGCCTCCGTGGCAACGCCAGGCATGCGGGCCGGGCGTGCTGCACCAGACCGCCGGGGTCATGGCGGGAGCAGACGTGGGGGGCGGGGAAGCCTACGCCCCTCCCGCACGGCTTAGCAGACCACCACGCAGAGAAACGGACAACCTGCGGACAGGCCCAGGCAGCGTGCAGCCAACCAGAGAACCCGGGAGGACACACGGCCCCGTCTCGGAGCGCCTGACTCGCACCGCGGCCCCTCTCTCCCCAGGGAGCACATCCTTCCCGGGCAGAGCCCCGAGGACGTCCCCGCAGCTCCAGAGCACAGGCCAGCGTTTCGGGACAAGGAATCGCATGGCGACACCTTCCCGGTCCCGGAGGCAATAGGAAAGCCCGTTCTCGCTCAAGGAGCCCCGGCAGCCCAGCGGGCTCCCAGGGGCAGAGGACACAAGGCACACGGGCCCCTACCGTGGTCGTGGTCGTGGTCGTGGTCGTGGTCGTGGTCAGCCTCGGTGCTGGGAGTCATGGTTGGGAGCGGCACGTCCGGAACAGGTTCCCGGGTGCCGGGCTCGGCGTCTGCGGAAGAAGAAGAGACATCACACACTTGGCCTGAGTGAGGGTCTTTGCCGACAACACACCTGCCTCCGCCTAGGAAACCAGGCAGAGAAATGTTCTCCCGGCCCCACACCTCCCGACGCCTCATGTGGGTGGGTGCCTAGGTCAGTGCGGAGACAGCATGGGCGCCTGCCTGCCTAGGCCACAAAGAATCCCGACCAAGGGAAACTGGTGGCACCGGGGCCAGGGCGAGGGCGCGCCGTCCCCCCTTGTGCGTTGGGCCGCGCAAGGCCTTGGTGCCACCCCACCCTCCAAGTGGGTTCCCCTCCTTGGCCAGGGCTGGCGGGCTAAGAGCGGCCCTTCCCTTCCACACGGCAAGGCGACGAGGAAGGGGAAGTGAAAGGATCCAGGAACCAGGCAAGGGCCACCTCCGGGTTCCAGGGGCAGCCAAGAAAGAGCCTGACGGCACCCAGCCAGCCCCCTGTCTCAGGGGAGGGGCCTGGTGGGCACACCTCGAGCAATCCTCTGGGCCCTCCAGGACGGCAACTGAGCACCGTGTCCGGCACGGGCTCAGTCCAGCCAGGCCCCGCTGGACGGCTCCCCGCACGGGGGCGAGAGGGGAGAAAAGCGGACGGAGCAACCGCGCCCTCTCTCATCTGCGCCCACTCAGGGCACGGAGGACAGACGGGCCCGCGTGGCTGGCTCCACACACCAGCCCGGGTCCGGTCTGGGCCACGAGCGCACGACTGGGAACTGGCCCATCCAGGACACTGGGTCAGATTCTCCTGGTGGCCCGCCGGACTACACGGCAGACAACTCCCCAGCTGCCTGGGGGCACGGCACGGGTCCAGAACACGCTCGTGCCAGCGTCAGAGGGCACATCGAGGACTTGTCCTCAGGCAGCGGCCACGCCTCCTGGACGCTGTCCCGGGAGCTCGGAGACCAGCCAACGCCAAGAGGAAGGCAAGGACGTCTCAGGAGAGGCAGAGGCACAGAGCACCATCCTCGCGGAGCCCAGCGTGCCCGCGCCTAAGTCCGCTGCGCACACTGGGCCACCAGGGGCAGTGGGGCACTCCACGCCGGGTCCCATGAGGCTTCTGCACTCGCAGCCTCCGTGGCAACGCCAGGCATGCGGGCTGGGCGTGCTGCACCAGACCCCCGGGGTCATGGCGGGAGCAGACGTGGGGGGCGGGGAAGCCTACGCCCCTCCCGCACGGCTTAGCAGACCACCACGCAGAGAAACGGACAACCTGCGGACAGGCCCAGGCAGCGTGCAGCCAACCAGAGAACCCGGGAGGACACACGGCCCCGTCTCGGAGCGCCTGACTCGCACCGCGGCCCCTCTCTCCCCAGGGAGCACATCCTTCCCGGGCAGAGCCCCGAGGACGTCCCCGCAGCTCCAGAGCACAGGCCAGCGTTTCGGGACAAGGAATCGCATGGCGACACCTTCCCGGTCCCGGAGGCAATAGGAAAGCCCGTTCTCGCTCAAGGAGCCCCGGCAGCCCAGCGGGCTCCCAGGGGCAGAGGACACAAGGCACACGGGCCCCTACCGTGGTCATGGTCGTGGTCGTGGTCGTGGTCAGCCTCGGTGCTGGGAGTCATGGTTGGGAGCGGCACGTCCGGAACAGGTTCCCGGGTGCCGGGCTCGGCGTCTGCGGAAGAAGAAGAGACATCACACACTTGGCCTGAGTGAGGGTCTTTGCCGACAACACACCTGCCTCCGCCTAGGAAACCAGGCAGAGAAATGTTCTCCCGGCCCCACACCTCCCGACGCCTCATGTGGGTGGGTGCCTAGGTCAGTGCGGAGACAGCATGGGCGCCTGCCTGCCTAGGCCACAAAGAATCCCGACCAAGGGAAACTGGTGGCACCGGGGCCAGGGCGAGGGCGCGCCGTCCCCCCTTGTGCGTTGGGCCGCGCAAGGCCTTGGTGCCACCCCACCCTCCAAGTGGGTTCCCCTCCTTGGCCAGGGCTGGCGGGCTAAGAGCGGCCCTTCCCTTCCACACGGCAAGGCGACGAGGAAGGGGAAGTGAAAGGATCCAGGAACCAGGCAAGGGCCACCTCCGGGTTCCAGGGGCAGCCAAGAAAGAGCCTGACGGCACCCAGCCAGCCCCCTGTCTCAGGGGAGGGGCCTGGTGGGCACACCTCGAGCAATCCTCTGGGCCCTCCAGGACGGCAACTGAGCACCGTGTCCGGCACGGGCTCAGTCCAGCCAGGCCCCGCTGGACGGCTCCCCGCACGGGGGCGAGAGGGGAGAAAAGCGGACGGAGCAACCGCGCCCTCTCTCATCTGCGCCCACTCAGGGCACGGAGGACAGACGGGCCCGCGTGGCTGGCTCCACACACCAGCCCGGGTCCGGTCTGGGCCACGAGCGCACGACTGGGAACTGGCCCATCCAGGACACTGGGTCAGATTCTCCTGGTGGCCCGCCGGACTACACGGCAGACAACTCCCCAGCTGCCTGGGGGCACGGCACGGGTCCAGAACACGCTCGTGCCAGCGTCAGAGGGCACATCGAGGACTTGTCCTCAGGCAGCGGCCACGCCTCCTGGACGCTGTCCCGGGAGCTCGGAGACCAGCCAACGCCAAGAGGAAGGCAAGGACGTCTCAGGAGAGGCAGAGGCACAGAGCACCATCCTCGCGGAGCCCAGCGTGCCCGCGCCTAAGTCCGCTGCGCACACTGGGCCACCAGGGGCAGTGGGGCACTCCACGCCGGGTCCCATGAGGCTTCTGCACTCGCAGCCTCCGTGGCAACGCCAGGCATGCGGGCCGGGCGTGCTGCACCAGACCCCCGGGGTCATGGCGGGAGCAGACGTGGGGGGCGGGGAAGCCTACGCCCCTCCCGCACGGCTTAGCAGACCACCACGCAGAGAAACGGACAACCTGCGGACAGGCCCAGGCAGCGTGCAGCCAACCAGAGAACCCGGGAGGACACACGGCCCCGTCTCGGAGCGCCTGACTCGCACCGCGGCCCCTCTCTCCCCAGGGAGCACATCCTTCCCGGGCAGAGCCCCGAGGACGTCCCCGCAGCTCCAGAGCACAGGCCAGCGTTTCGGGACAAGGAATCGCATGGCGACACCTTCCCGGTCCCGGAGGCAATAGGAAAGCCCGTTCTCGCTCAAGGAGCCCCGGCAGCCCAGCGGGCTCCCAGGGGCAGAGGACACAAGGCACACGGGCCCCTACCGTGGTCGTGGTCGTGGTCGTGGTCGTGGTCAGCCTCGGTGCTGGGAGTCATGGTTGGGAGCGGCACGTCCGGAACAGGTTCCCGGGTGCCGGGCTCGGCGTCTGCGGAAGAAGAAGAGACATCACACACTTGGCCTGAGTGAGGGTCTTTGCCGACAACACACCTGCCTCCGCCTAGGAAACCAGGCAGAGAAATGTTCTCCCGGCCCCACACCTCCCGACGCCTCATGTGGGTGGGTGCCTAGGTCAGTGCGGAGACAGCATGGGCGCCTGCCTGCCTAGGCCACAAAGAATCCCGACCAAGGGAAACTGGTGGCACCGGGGCCAGGGCGAGGGCCCGCCGTCCCCCCTTGTGCGTTGGGCCGCGCAAGGCCTTGGTGCCACCCCACCCTCCAAGTGGGTTCCCCTCCTTGGCCAGGGCTGGCGGGCTAAGAGCGGCCCTTCCCTTCCACACGGCAAGGCGACGAGGAAGGGGAAGTGAAAGGATCCAGGAACCAGGCAAGGGCCACCTCCGGGTTCCAGGGGGAGCCAAGAAAGAGCCTGACGGCACCCAGCCAGCCCCCTGTCTCAGGGGAGGGGCCTGGTGGGCACACCTCGAGCAATCCTCTGGGCCCTCCAGGACGGCAACTGAGCACCGTGTCCGGCACGGGCTCAGTCCAGCCAGGCCCCGCTGGACGGCTCCCCGCACGGGGGCGAGAGGGGAGAAAAGCGGACGGAGCAACCGCGCCCTCTCTCATCTGCGCCCACTCAGGGCACGGAGGACAGACGGGCCCGCGTGGCTGGCTCCACACACCAGCCCGGGTCCGGTCTGGGCCACGAGCGCACGACTGGGAACTGGCCCATCCAGGACACTGGGTCAGATTCTCCTGGTGGCCCGCCGGACTACACGGCAGACAACTCCCCAGCTGCCTGGGGGCACGGCACGGGTCCAGAACACGCTCGTGCCAGCGTCAGAGGGCACATCGAGGACTTGTCCTCAGGCAGCGGCCACGCCTCCTGGACGCTGTCCCGGGAGCTCGGAGACCAGCCAACGCCAAGAGGAAGGCAAGGACGTCTCAGGAGAGGCAGAGGCACAGAGCACCATCCTCGCGGAGCCCAGCGTGCCCGCGCCTAAGTCCGCTGCGCACACTGGGCCACCAGGGGCAGTGGGGCACTCCACGCCGGGTCCCATGAGGCTTCTGCACTCGCAGCCTCCGTGGCAACGCCAGGCATGCGGGCCGGGCGTGCTGCACCAGACCGCCGGGGTCATGGCGGGAGCAGACGTGGGGGGCGGGGAAGCCTACGCCCCTCCCGCACGGCTTAGCAGACCACCACGCAGAGAAACGGACAACCTGCGGACAGGCCCAGGCAGCGTGCAGCCAACCAGAGAACCCGGGAGGACACACGGCCCCGTCTCGGAGCGCCTGACTCGCACCGCGGCCCCTCTCTCCCCAGGGAGCACATCCTTCCCGGGCAGAGCCCCGAGGACGTCCCCGCAGCTCCAGAGCACAGGCCAGCGTTTCGGGACAAGGAATCGCATGGCGACACCTTCCCGGTCCCGGAGGCAATAGGAAAGCCCGTTCTCGCTCAAGGAGCCCCGGCAGCCCAGCGGGCTCCCAGGGGCAGAGGACACAAGGCACACGGGCCCCTACCGTGGTCGTGGTCGTGGTCGTGGTCGTGGTCATGGTCAGCCTCGGTGCTGGGAGTCATGGTTGGGAGCGGCACGTCCGGAACAGGTTCCCGGGTGCCGGGCTCGGCGTCTGCGGAAGAAGAAGAGACATCACACACTTGGCCTGAGTGAGGGTCTTTGCCGACAACACACCTGCCTCCGCCTAGGAAACCAGGCAGAGAAATGTTCTCCCGGCCCCACACCTCCCGACGCCTCATGTGGGTGGGTGCCTAGGTCAGTGCGGAGACAGCATGGGCGCCTGCCTGCCTAGGCCACAAAGAATCCTGACCAAGGGAAACTGGTGGCACCGGGGCCAGGGCAAGGGCGCGCCGTCCCCCCTTGTGCGTTGGGCCGCGCAAGGCCTTGGTGCCACCCCACCCTCCAAGTGGGTTCCCCTCCTTGGCCAGGGCTGGCGGGCTAAGAGCGGCCCTTCCCTTCCACACGGCAAGGCGACGAGGAAGGGGAAGTGAAAGGATCCAGGAACCAGGCAAGGGCCACCTCCGGGTTCCAGGGGCACCCAAGAAAGAGCCTGACGGCACCCAGCCAGCCCCCTGTCTCAGGGGAGGGGCCTGGTGGGCACACCTCGAGCAATCCTCTGGGCCCTCCAGGACGGCAACTGAGCACCGTGTCCGGCACGGGCTCAGTCCAGCCAGGCCCCGCTGGACGGCTCCCCGCACGGGGGCGAGAGGGGAGAAAAGCGGACGGAGCAACCGCGCCCTCTCTCATCTGCGCCCACTCAGGGCACGGAGGACAGACGGGCCCGCGTGGCTGGCTCCACACACCAGCCCGGGTCTGGTCTGGGCCACGAGCGCACGACTGGGAACTGGCCCATCCAGGACACTGGGTCAGATTCTCCTGGTGGCCCGCCGGACTACACGGCAGACAACTCCCCAGCTGCCTGGGGGCACGGCACGGGTCCAGAACACGCTCGTGCCAGCGTCAGAGGGCACATCGAGGACTTGTCCTCAGGCAGCGGCCACGCCTCCTGGACGCTGTCCCGGGAGCTCGGAGACCAGCCAACGCCAAGAGGAAGGCAAGGACGTCTCAGGAGAGGCAGAGGCACAGAGCACCATCCTCGCGGAGCCCAGCGTGCCCGCGCCTAAGTCCGCTGCGCACACTGGGCCACCAGGGGCAGTGGGGCACTCCACGCCGGGTCCCATGAGGCTTCTGCACTCGCAGCCTCCGTGGCAACGCCAGGCATGCGGGCTGGGCGTGCTGCACCAGACCCCCGGGGTCATGGCGGGAGCAGACGTGGGGGGCGGGGAAGCCTACGCCCCTCCCGCACGGCTTAGCAGACCACCACGCAGAGAAACGGACAACCTGCGGACAGGCCCAGGCAGCGTGCAGCCAACCAGAGAACCCGGGAGGACACACGGCCCCGTCTCGGAGCGCCTGACTCGCACCGCGGCCCCTCTCTCCCCAGGGAGCACATCCTTCCCGGGCAGAGCCCCGAGGACGTCCCCGCAGCTCCAGAGCACAGGCCAGCGTTTCGGGACAAGGAATCGCATGGCGACACCTTCCCGGTCCCGGAGGCAATAGGAAAGCCCGTTCTCGCTCAAGGAGCCCCGGCAGCCCAGCGGGCTCCCAGGGGCAGAGGACACAAGGCACACGGGCCCCTACCGTGGTCGTGGTCGTGGTCGTGGTCGTGGTCGTGGTCAGCCTCGGTGCTGGGAGTCATGGTTGGGAGCGGCACGTCCGGAACAGGTTCCCGGGTGCCGGGCTCGGCGTCTGCGGAAGAAGAAGAGACATCACACACTTGGCCTGAGTGAGGGTCTTTGCCGACAACACACCTGCCTCCGCCTAGGAAACCAGGCAGAGAAATGTTCTCCCGGCCCCACACCTCCCGACGCCTCATGTGGGTGGGTGCCTAGGTCAGTGCGGAGACAGCATGGGCGCCTGCCTGCCTAGGCCACAAAGAATCCCGACCAAGGGAAACTGGTGGCACCGGGGCCAGGGCGAGGGCGCGCCGTCCCCCCTTGTGCGTTGGGCCGCGCAAGGCCTTGGTGCCACCCCACCCTCCAAGTGGGTTCCCCTCCTTGGCCAGGGCTGGCGGGCTAAGAGCGGCCCTTCCCTTCCACACGGCAAGGCGACGAGGAAGGGGAAGTGAAAGGATCCAGGAACCAGGCAAGGGCCACCTCCGGGTTCCAGGGGCAGCCAAGAAAGAGCCTGACGGCACCCAGCCAGCCCCCTGTCTCAGGGGAGGGGCCTGGTGGGCACACCTCGAGCAATCCTCTGGGCCCTCCAGGACGGCAACTGAGCACCGTGTCCGGCACGGGCTCAGTCCAGCCAGGCCCCGCTGGACGGCTCCCCGCACGGGGGCGAGAGGGGAGAAAAGCGGACGGAGCAACCGCGCCCTCTCTCATCTGCGCCCACTCAGGGCACGGAGGACAGACGGGCCCGCGTGGCTGGCTCCACACACCAGCCCGGGTCTGGTCTGGGCCACGAGCGCACGACTGGGAACTGGCCCATCCAGGACACTGGGTCAGATTCTCCTGCTGGCCCGCCGGACTACACGGCAGACAACTCCCCAGCTGCCTGGGGGCACGGCACGGGTCCAGAACACGCTCGTGCCAGCGTCAGAGGGCACATCGAGGACTTGTCCTCAGGCAGCGGCCACGCCTCCTGGACGCTGTCCCGGGAGCTCGGAGACCAGCCAACGCCAAGAGGAAGGCAAGGACGTCTCAGGAGAGGCAGAGGCACAGAGCACCATCCTCGCGGAGCCCAGCGTGCCCGCGCCTAAGTCCGCTGCGCACACTGGGCCACCAGGGGCAGTGGGGCACTCCACGCCGGGTCCCATGAGGCTTCTGCACTCGCAGCCTCCGTGGCAACGCCAGGCATGCGGGCCGGGCGTGCTGCACCAGACCCCCGGGGTCATGGCGGGAGCAGACGTGGGGGGCGGGGAAGCCTACGCCCCTCCCGCACGGCTTAGCAGACCACCACGCAGAGAAACGGACAACCTGCGGACAGGCCCAGGCAGCGTGCAGCCAACCAGAGAACCCGGGAGGACACACGGCCCCGTCTCGGAGCGCCTGACTCGCACCGCGGCCCCTCTCTCCCCAGGGAGCACATCCTTCCCGGGCAGAGCCCCGAGGACGTCCCCGCAGCTCCAGAGCACAGGCCAGCGTTTCGGGACAAGGAATCGCATGGCGACACCTTCCCGGTCCCGGAGGCAATAGGAAAGCCCGTTCTCGCTCAAGGAGCCCCGGCAGCCCAGCGGGCTCCCAGGGGCAGAGGACACAAGGCACACGGGCCCCTACCGTGGTCGTGGTCGTGGTCGTGGTCGTGGTCAGCCTCGGTGCTGGGAGTCATGGTTGGGAGCGGCACGTCCGGAACAGGTTCCCGGGTGCCGGGCTCGGCGTCTGCGGAAGAAGAAGAGACATCACACACTTGGCCTGAGTGAGGGTCTTTGCCGACAACACACCTGCCTCCGCCTAGGAAACCAGGCAGAGAAATGTTCTCCCGGCCCCACACCTCCCGACACCTCATGTGGGTGGGTGCCTAGGTCAGTGCGGAGACAGCATGGGCGCCTGCCTGCCTAGGCCACAAAGAATCTCGACCAAGGGAAACTGGTGGCACCGGGGCCAGGGCGAGGGCCCGCCGTCCCCCCTTGTGCGTTGGGCCGCGCAAGGCCTTGGTGCCACCCCACCCTCCAAGTGGGTTCCCCTCCTTGGCCAGGGCTGGCGGGCTAAGAGCGGCCCTTCCCTTCCACACGGCAAGGCGACGAGGAAGGGGAAGTGAAAGGATCCAGGAACCAGGCAAGGGCCACCTCCGGGTTCCAGGGGCAGCCAAGAAAGAGCCTGACGGCACCCAGCCAGCCCCCTGTCTCAGGGGAGGGGCCTGGTGGGCACACCTCGAGCAATCCTCTGGGCCCTCCAGGACGGCAACTGAGCACCGTGTCCGGCACGGGCTCAGTCCAGCCAGGCCCCGCTGGACGGCTCCCCGCACGGGGGCGAGAGGGGAGAAAAGCGGACGGAGCAACCGCGCCCTCTCTCATCTGCGCCCACTCAGGGCACGGAGGACAGACGGGCCCGCGTGGCTGGCTCCACACACCAGCCCGGGTCCGGTCTGGGCCACGAGCGCACGACTGGGAACTGGCCCATCCAGGACACTGGGTCAGATTCTCCTGGTGGCCCGCCGGACTACACGGCAGACAACTCCCCAGCTGCCTGGGGGCACGGCACGGGTCCAGAACACGCTCGTGCCAGCGTCAGAGGGCACATCGAGGACTTGTCCTCAGGCAGCGGCCACGCCTCCTGGACGCTGTCCCGGGAGCTCGGAGACCAGCCAACGCCAAGAGGAAGGCAAGGACGTCTCAGGAGAGGCAGAGGCACAGAGCACCATCCTCGCGGAGCCCAGCGTGCCCGCGCCTAAGTCCGCTGCGCACACTGGGCCACCAGGGGCAGTGGGGCACTCCACGCCGGGTCCCATGAGGCTTCTGCACTCGCAGCCTCCGTGGCAACGCCAGGCATGCGGGCCGGGCGTGCTGCACCAGACCGCCGGGGTCATGGCGGGAGCAGACGTGGGGGGCGGGGAAGCCTACGCCCCTCCCGCACGGCTTAGCAGACCACCACGCAGAGAAACGGACAACCTGCGGACAGGCCCAGGCAGCGTGCAGCCAACCAGAGAACCCGGGAGGACACACGGCCCCGTCTCGGAGCGCCTGACTCGCACCGCGGCCCCTCTCTCCCCAGGGAGCACATCCTTCCCGGGCAGAGCCCCGAGGACGTCCCCGCAGCTCCAGAGCACAGGCCAGCGTTTCGGGACAAGGAATCGCATGGCGACACCTTCCCGGTCCCGGAGGCAATAGGAAAGCCCGTTCTCGCTCAAGGAGCCCCGGCAGCCCAGCGGGCTCCCAGGGGCAGAGGACACAAGGCACACGGGCCCCTACCGTGGTCGTGGTCGTGGTCGTGGTCGTGGTCGTGGTCAGCCTCGGTGCTGGGAGTCATGGTTGGGAGCGGCACGTCCGGAACAGGTTCCCGGGTGCCGGGCTCGGCGTCTGCGGAAGAAGAAGAGACATCACACACTTGGCCTGAGTGAGGGTCTTTGCCGACAACACACCTGCCTCCGCCTAGGAAACCAGGCAGAGAAATGTTCTCCCGGCCCCACACCTCCCGACGCCTCATGTGGGTGGGTGCCTAGGTCAGTGCGGAGACAGCATGGGCGCCTGCCTGCCTAGGCCACAAAGAATCCCGACCAAGGGAAACTGGTGGCACCGGGGCCAGGGCGAGGGCGCGCCGTCCCCCCTTGTGCGTTGGGCCGCGCAAGGCCTTGGTGCCACCCCACCCTCCAAGTGGGTTCCCCTCCTTGGCCAGGGCTGGCGGGCTAAGAGCGGCCCTTCCCTTCCACACGGCAAGGCGACGAGGAAGGGGAAGTGAAAGGATCCAGGAACCAGGCAAGGGCCACCTCCGGGTTCCAGGGGCAGCCAAGAAAGAGCCTGACGGCACCCAGCCAGCCCCCTGTCTCAGGGGAGGGGCCTGGTGGGCACACCTCGAGCAATCCTCTGGGCCCTCCAGGACGGCAACTGAGCACCGTGTCCGGCACGGGCTCAGTCCAGCCAGGCCCCGCTGGACGGCTCCCCGCACGGGGGCGAGAGGGGAGAAAAGCGGACGGAGCAACCGCGCCCTCTCTCATCTGCGCCCACTCAGGGCACGGAGGACAGACGGGCCCGCGTGGCTGGCTCCACACACCAGCCCGGGTCTGGTCTGGGCCACGAGCGCACGACTGGGAACTGGCCCATCCAGGACACTGGGTCAGATTCTCCTGGTGGCCCGCCGGACTACACGGCAGACAACTCCCCAGCTGCCTGGGGGCACAGCACGGGTCCAGAACACGCTCGTGCCAGCGTCAGAGGGCACATCGAGGACTTGTCCTCAGGCAGCGGCCACGCCTCCTGGACGCTGTCCCGGGAGCTCGGAGACCAGCCAACGCCAAGAGGAAGGCAAGGACGTCTCAGGAGAGGCAGAGGCACAGAGCACCATCCTCGCGGAGCCCAGCGTGCCCGCGCCTAAGTCCGCTGCGCACACTGGGCCACCAGGGGCAGTGGGGCACTCCACGCCGGGTCCCATGAGGCTTCTGCACTCGCAGCCTCCGTGGCAACGCCAGGCATGCGGGCTGGGCGTGCTGCACCAGACCCCCGGGGTCATGGCGGGAGCAGGCGTGGGGGGCTGGGAAGCCTACGCCCCTCCTGCACGGCTTAGCAGACCACCACGCAGAGAAACGGACAACCTGCGGACAGGCCCAGGCAGCGTGCAGCCAACCAGAGAACCCGGGAGGACACACGGCCCCGTCTCGGAGCGCCTGACTCGCACCGCGGCCCCTCTCTCCCCAGGGAGCACATCCTTCCCGGGCAGAGCCCCGAGGACGTCCCCGCAGCTCCAGAGCACAGGCCAGCGTTTCGGGACAAGGAATCGCATGGCGACACCTTCCCGGTCCCGGAGGCAATAGGAAAGCCCGTTCTCGCTCAAGGAGCCCCGGCAGCCCAGCGGGCTCCCAGGGGCAGAGGACACAAGGCACACGGGCCCCTACCGTGGTCGTGGTCGTGGTCGTGGTCAGCCTCGGTGCTGGGAGTCATGGTTGGGAGCGGCACGTCCGGAACAGGTTCCCGGGTGCCGGGCTCGGCGTCTGCGGAAGAAGAAGAGACATCACACACTTGGCCTGAGTGAGGGTCTTTGCCGACAACACACCTGCCTCCGCCTAGGAAACCAGGCAGAGAAATGTTCTCCTGGCCCCACACCTCCCGACGCCTCATGTGGGTGGGTGCCTAGGTCAGTGCGGAGACAGCATGGGCGCCTGCCTGCCTAGGCCACAAAGAATCCCGACCAAGGGAAACTGGTGGCACCGGGGCCAGGGCGAGGGCGCGCCGTCCCCCCTTGTGCGTTGAGCCGCGCAAGGCCTTGGTGCCACCCCACCCTCCAAGTGGGTTCCCCTCCTTGGCCAGGGCTGGCGGGCTAAGAGCGGCCCGTCCCTTCCACACGGCAAGGCGACGAGGAAGGGGAAGTGAAAGGATCCAGGAACCAGGCAAGGGCCACCTCCGGGTTCCAGGGGGAGCCAAGAAAGAGCCTGACGGCACCCAGCCAGCCCCCTGTCTCAGGGGAGGGGCCTGGTGGGCACACCTCGAGCAATCCTCTGGGCCCTCCAGGACGGCAACTGAGCACCGTGTCCGGCACGGGCTCAGTCCAGCCAGGCCCCGCTGGACGGCTCCCCGCACGGGGGCGAGAGGGGAGAAAAGCGGACGGAGCAACCGCGCCCTCTCTCATCTGCGCCCACTCAGGGCACGGAGGACAGACGGGCCCGCGTGGCTGGCTCCACACACCAGCCCGGGTCTGGTCTGGGCCACGAGCGCACGACTGGGAACTGGCCCATCCAGGACACTGGGTCAGATTCTCCTGGTGGCCCGCCGGACTACACGGCAGACAACTCCCCAGCTGCCTGGGGGCACGGCACGGGTCCAGAACACGCTCGTGCCAGCGTCAGAGGGCACATCGAGGACTTGTCCTCAGGCAGCGGCCACGCCTCCTGGACGCTGTCCCGGGAGCTCGGAGACCAGCCAACGCCAAGAGGAAGGCAAGGACGTCTCAGGAGAGGCAGAGGCACAGAGCACCATCCTCGCGGAGCCCAGCGTGCCCGCGCCTAAGTCCGCTGCGCACACTGGGCCACCAGGGGCAGTGGGGCACTCCACGCCGGGTCCCATGAGGCTTCTGCACTCGCAGCCTCCGTGGCAACGCCAGGCATGCGGGCTGGGCGTGCTGCACCAGACCCCCGGGGTCATGGCGGGAGCAGACGTGGGGGGCGGGGAAGCCTACGCCCCTCCCGCACGGCTTAGCAGACCACCACGCAGAGAAACGGACAACCTGCGGACAGGCCCAGGCAGCGTGCAGCCAACCAGAGAACCCGGGAGGACACACGGCCCCGTCTCGGAGCGCCTGACTCGCACCGCGGCCCCTCTCTCCCCAGGGAGCACATCCTTCCCGGGCAGAGCCCCGAGGACGTCCCCGCAGCTCCAGAGCACAGGCCAGCGTTTCGGGACAAGGAATCGCATGGCGACACCTTCCCGGTCCCGGAGGCAATAGGAAAGCCCGTTCTCGCTCAAGGAGCCCCGGCAGCCCAGCGGGCTCCCAGGGGCAGAGGACACAAGGCACACGGGCCCCTACCGTGGTCGTGGTCGTGGTCGTGGTCGTGGTCGTGGTCAGCCTCGGTGCTGGGAGTCATGGTTGGGAGCGGCACGTCCGGAACAGGTTCCCGGGTGCCGGGCTCGGCGTCTGCGGAAGAAGAAGAGACATCACACACTTGGCCTGAGTGAGGGTCTTTGCCGACAACACACCTGCCTCCGCCTAGGAAACCAGGCAGAGAAATGTTCTCCCGGCCCCACACCTCCCGACGCCTCATGTGGGTGGGTGCCTAGGTCAGTGCGGAGACAGCATGGGCGCCTGCCTGCCTAGGCCACAAAGAATCCCGACCAAGGGAAACTGGTGGCACCGGGGCCAGGGCGAGGGCGCGCCGTCCCCCCTTGTGCGTTGGGCCGCGCAAGGCCTTGGTGCCACCCCACCCTCCAAGTGGGTTCCCCTCCTTGGCCAGGGCTGGCGGGCTAAGAGCGGCCCTTCCCTTCCACACGGCAAGGCGACGAGGAAGGGGAAGTGAAAGGATCCAGGAACCAGGCAAGGGCCACCTCCGGGTTCCAGGGGCAGCCAAGAGCGAGCCTGACGGCACCCAGCCAGCCCCCTGTCTCAGGGGAGGGGCCTGGTGGGCACACCTCGAGCAATCCTCTGGGCCCTCCAGGACGGCAACTGAGCACCGTGTCCGGCACGGGCTCAGTCCAGCCAGGCCCCGCTGGACGGCTCCCCGCACGGGGGCGAGAGGGGAGAAAAGCGGACGGAGCAACCGCGCCCTCTCTCATCTGCGCCCACTCAGGGCACGGAGGACAGACGGGCCCGCGTGGCTGGCTCCACACACCAGCCCGGGTCTGGTCTGGGCCACGAGCGCACGACTGGGAACTGGCCCATCCAGGACACTGGGTCAGATTCTCCTGGTGGCCCGCCGGACTACACGGCAGACAACTCCCCAGCTGCCTGGGGGCACGGCACGGGTCCAGAACACGCTCGTGCCAGCGTCAGAGGGCACATCGAGGACTTGTCCTCAGGCAGCGGCCACGCCTCCTGGACGCTGTCCCGGGAGCTCGGAGACCAGCCAACGCCAAGAGGAAGGCAAGGACGTCTCAGGAGAGGCAGAGGCACAGAGCACCATCCTCGCGGAGCCCAGCGTGCCCGCGCCTAAGTCCGCTGCGCACACTGGGCCACCAGGGGCAGTGGGGCACTCCACGCCGGGTCCCATGAGGCTTCTGCACTCGCAGCCTCCGTGGCAACGCCAGGCATGCGGGCTGGGCGTGCTGCACCAGACCGCCGGGGTCATGGCGGGAGCAGACGTGGGGGGCGGGGAAGCCTACGCCCCTCCCGCACGGCTTAGCAGACCACCACGCAGAGAAACGGACAACCTGCGGACAGGCCCAGGCAGCGTGCAGCCAACCAGAGAACCCGGGAGGACACACGGCCCCGTCTCGGAGCGCCTGACTCGCACCGCGGCCCCTCTCTCCCCAGGGAGCACATCCTTCCCGGGCAGAGCCCCGAGGACGTCCCCGCAGCTCCAGAGCACAGGCCAGCGTTTCGGGACAAGGAATCGCATGGCGACACCTTCCCGGTCCCGGAGGCAATAGGAAAGCCCGTTCTCGCTCAAGGAGCCCCGGCAGCCCAGCGGGCTCCCAGGGGCAGAGGACACAAGGCACACGGGCCCCTACCGTGGTCTTGGTCGTGGTCGTGGTCGTGGTCATGGTCGTGGTCAGCCTCGGTGCTGGGAGTCATGGTTGGGAGCGGCACGTCCGGAACAGGTTCCCGGGTGCCGGGCTCGGCGTCTGCGGAAGAAGAAGAGACATCACACACTTGGCCTGAGTGAGGGTCTTTGCCGACAACACACCTGCCTCCGCCTAGGAAACCAGGCAGAGAAATGTTCTCCCGGCCCCACACCTCCCGACGCCTCATGTGGGTGGGTGCCTAGGTCAGTGCGGAGACAGCATGGGCGCCTGCCTGCCTAGGCCACAAAGAATCCCGACCAAGGGAAACTGGTGGCACCGGGGCCAGGGCGAGGGCGCGCCGTCCCCCCTTGTGCGTTGGGCCGCGCAAGGCCTTGGTGCCACCCCACCCTCCAAGTGGGTTCCCCTCCTTGGCCAGGGCTGGCGGGCTAAGAGCGGCCCGTCCCTTCCACACGGCAAGGCGACGAGGAAGGGGAAGTGAAAGGATCCAGGAACCAGGCAAGGGCCACCTCCGGGTTCCAGGGGGAGCCAAGAAAGAGCCTGACGGCACCCAGCCAGCCCCCTGTCTCAGGGGAGGGGCCTGGTGGGCACACCTCGAGCAATCCTCTGGGCCCTCCAGGACGGCAACTGAGCACCGTGTCCGGCACGGGCTCAGTCCAGCCAGGCCCCGCTGGACGGCTCCCCGCACGGGGGCGAGAGGGGAGAAAAGCGGACGGAGCAACCGCGCCCTCTCTCATCTGCGCCCACTCAGGGCACGGAGGACAGACGGGCCCGCGTGGCTGGCTCCACACACCAGCCCGGGTCTGGTCTGGGCCACGAGCGCACGACTGGGAACTGGCCCATCCAGGACACTGGGTCAGATTCTCCTGGTGGCCCGCCGGACTACACGGCAGACAACTCCCCAGCTGCCTGGGGGCACGGCACGGGTCCAGAACACGCTCGTGCCAGCGTCAGAGGGCACATCGAGGACTTGTCCTCAGGCAGCGGCCACGCCTCCTGGACGCTGTCCCGGGAGCTCGGAGACCAGCCAACGCCAAGAGGAAGGCAAGGACGTCTCAGGAGAGGCAGAGGCACAGAGCACCATCCTCGCGGAGCCCAGCGTGCCCGCGCCTAAGTCCGCTGCGCACACTGGGCCACCAGGGGCAGTGGGGCACTCCACGCCGGGTCCCATGAGGCTTCTGCACTCGCAGCCTCCGTGGCAACGCCAGGCATGCGGGCTGGGCGTGCTGCACCAGACCGCCGGGGTCATGGCGGGAGCAGACGTGGGGGGCGGGGAAGCCTACGCCCCTCCCGCACGGCTTAGCAGACCACCACGCAGAGAAACGGACAACCTGCGGACAGGCCCAGGCAGCGTGCAGCCAACCAGAGAACCCGGGAGGACACACGGCCCCGTCTCGGAGCGCCTGACTCGCACCGCGGCCCCTCTCTCCCCAGGGAGCACATCCTTCCCGGGCAGAGCCCCGAGGACGTCCCCGCAGCTCCAGAGCACAGGCCAGCGTTTCGGGACAAGGAATCGCATGGCGACACCTTCCCGGTCCCGGAGGCAATAGGAAAGCCCGTTCTCGCTCAAGGAGCCCCGGCAGCCCAGCGGGCTCCCAGGGGCAGAGGACACAAGGCACACGGGCCCCTACCGTGGTCTTGGTCGTGGTCGTGGTCGTGGTCATGGTCGTGGTCAGCCTCGGTGCTGGGAGTCATGGTTGGGAGCGGCACGTCCGGAACAGGTTCCCGGGTGCCGGGCTCGGCGTCTGCGGAAGAAGAAGAGACATCACACACTTGGCCTGAGTGAGGGTCTTTGCCGACAACACACCTGCCTCCGCCTAGGAAACCAGGCAGAGAAATGTTCTCCCGGCCCCACACCTCCCGACGCCTCATGTGGGTGGGTGCCTAGGTCAGTGCGGAGACAGCATGGGCGCCTGCCTGCCTAGGCCACAAAGAATCCCGACCAAGGGAAACTGGTGGCACCGGGGCCAGGGCGAGGGCGCGCCGTCCCCCCTTGTGCGTTGGGCCGCGCAAGGCCTTGGTGCCACCCCACCCTCCAAGTGGGTTCCCCTCCTTGGCCAGGGCTGGCGGGCTAAGAGCGGCCCGTCCCTTCCACACGGCAAGGCGACGAGGAAGGGGAAGTGAAAGGATCCAGGAACCAGGCAAGGGCCACCTCCGGGTTCCAGGGGGAGCCAAGAAAGAGCCTGACGGCACCCAGCCAGCCCCCTGTCTCAGGGGAGGGGCCTGGTGGGCACACCTCGAGCAATCCTCTGGGCCCTCCAGGACGGCAACTGAGCACCGTGTCCGGCACGGGCTCAGTCCAGCCAGGCCCCGCTGGACGGCTCCCCGCACGGGGGCGAGAGGGGAGAAAAGCGGACGGAGCAACCGCGCCCTCTCTCATCTGCGCCCACTCAGGGCACGGAGGACAGACGGGCCCGCGTGGCTGGCTCCACACACCAGCCCGGGTCTGGTCTGGGCCACGAGCGCACGACTGGGAACTGGCCCATCCAGGACACTGGGTCAGATTCTCCTGGTGGCCCGCCGGACTACACGGCAGACAACTCCCCAGCTGCCTGGGGGCACGGCACGGGTCCAGAACACGCTCGTGCCAGCGTCAGAGGGCACATCGAGGACTTGTCCTCAGGCAGCGGCCACGCCTCCTGGACGCTGTCCCGGGAGCTCGGAGACCAGCCAACGCCAAGAGGAAGGCAAGGACGTCTCAGGAGAGGCAGAGGCACAGAGCACCATCCTCGCGGAGCCCAGCGTGCCCGCGCCTAAGTCCGCTGCGCACACTGGGCCACCAGGGGCAGTGGGGCACTCCACGCCGGGTCCCATGAGGCTTCTGCACTCGCAGCCTCCGTGGCAACGCCAGGCATGCGGGCTGGGCGTGCTGCACCAGACCCCCGGGGTCATGGCGGGAGCAGACGTGGGGGGCGGGGAAGCCTACGCCCCTCCCGCACGGCTTAGCAGACCACCACGCAGAGAAACGGACAACCTGCGGACAGGCCCAGGCAGCGTGCAGCCAACCAGAGAACCCGGGAGGACACACGGCCCCGTCTCGGAGCGCCTGACTCGCACCGCGGCCCCTCTCTCCCCAGGGAGCACATCCTTCCCGGGCAGAGCCCCGAGGACGTCCCCGCAGCTCCAGAGCACAGGCCAGCGTTTCGGGACAAGGAATCGCATGGCGACACCTTCCCGGTCCCGGAGGCAATAGGAAAGCCCGTTCTCGCTCAAGGAGCCCCGGCAGCCCAGCGGGCTCCCAGGGGCAGAGGACACAAGGCACACGGGCCCCTACCGTGGTCATGGTCGTGGTCGTGGTCGTGGTCAGCCTCGGTGCTGGGAGTCATGGTTGGGAGCGGCACGTCCGGAACAGGTTCCCGGGTGCCGGGCTCGGCGTCTGCGGAAGAAGAAGAGACATCACACACTTGGCCTGAGTGAGGGTCTTTGCCGACAACACACCTGCCTCCGCCTAGGAAACCAGGCAGAGAAATGTTCTCCCGGCCCCACACCTCCCGACGCCTCATGTGGGTGGGTGCCTAGGTCAGTGCGGAGACAGCATGGGCGCCTGCCTGCCTAGGCCACAAAGAATCCCGACCAAGGGAAACTGGTGGCACCGGGGCCAGGGCGAGGGCGCGCCGTCCCCCCTTGTGCGTTGGGCCGCGCAAGGCCTTGGTGCCACCCCACCCTCCAAGTGGGTTCCCCTCCTTGGCCAGGGCTGGCGGGCTAAGAGCGGCCCTTCCCTTCCACACGGCAAGGCGACGAGGAAGGGGAAGTGAAAGGATCCAGGAACCAGGCAAGGGCCACCTCCGGGTTCCAGGGGCAGCCAAGAAAGAGCCTGACGGCACCCAGCCAGCCCCCTGTCTCAGGGGAGGGGCCTGGTGGGCACACCTCGAGCAATCCTCTGGGCCCTCCAGGACGGCAACTGAGCACCGTGTCCGGCACGGGCTCAGTCCAGCCAGGCCCCGCTGGACGGCTCCCCGCACGGGGGCGAGAGGGGAGAAAAGCGGACGGAGCAACCGCGCCCTCTCTCATCTGCGCCCACTCAGGGCACGGAGGACAGACGGGCCCGCGTGGCTGGCTCCACACACCAGCCCGGGTCTGGTCTGGGCCACGAGCGCACGACTGGGAACTGGCCCATCCAGGACACTGGGTCAGATTCTCCTGGTGGCCCGCCGGACTACACGGCAGACAACTCCCCAGCTGCCTGGGGGCACAGCACGGGTCCAGAACACGCTCGTGCCAGCGTCAGAGGGCACATCGAGGACTTGTCCTCAGGCAGCGGCCACGCCTCCTGGACGCTGTCCCGGGAGCTCGGAGACCAGCCAACGCCAAGAGGAAGGCAAGGACGTCTCAGGAGAGGCAGAGGCACAGAGCACCATCCTCGCGGAGCCCAGCGTGCCCGCGCCTAAGTCCGCTGCGCACACTGGGCCACCAGGGGCAGTGGGGCACTCCACGCCGGGTCCCATGAGGCTTCTGCACTCGCAGCCTCCGTGGCAACGCCAGGCATGCGGGCTGGGCGTGCTGCACCAGACCCCCGGGGTCATGGCGGGAGCAGGCGTGGGGGGCTGGGAAGCCTACGCCCCTCCTGCACGGCTTAGCAGACCACCACGCAGAGAAACGGACAACCTGCGGACAGGCCCAGGCAGCGTGCAGCCAACCAGAGAACCCGGGAGGACACACGGCCCCGTCTCGGAGCGCCTGACTCGCACCGCGGCCCCTCTCTCCCCAGGGAGCACATCCTTCCCGGGCAGAGCCCCGAGGACGTCCCCGCAGCTCCAGAGCACAGGCCAGCGTTTCGGGACAAGGAATCGCATGGCGACACCTTCCCGGTCCCGGAGGCAATAGGAAAGCCCGTTCTCGCTCAAGGAGCCCCGGCAGCCCAGCGGGCTCCCAGGGGCAGAGGACACAAGGCACACGGGCCCCTACCGTGGTCGTGGTCGTGGTCGTGGTCAGCCTCGGTGCTGGGAGTCATGGTTGGGAGCGGCACGTCCGGAACAGGTTCCCGGGTGCCGGGCTCGGCGTCTGCGGAAGAAGAAGAGACATCACACACTTGGCCTGAGTGAGGGTCTTTGCCGACAACACACCTGCCTCCGCCTAGGAAACCAGGCAGAGAAATGTTCTCCTGGCCCCACACCTCCCGACGCCTCATGTGGGTGGGTGCCTAGGTCAGTGCGGAGACAGCATGGGCGCCTGCCTGCCTAGGCCACAAAGAATCCCGACCAAGGGAAACTGGTGGCACCGGGGCCAGGGCGAGGGCGCGCCGTCCCCCCTTGTGCGTTGGGCCGCGCAAGGCCTTGGTGCCACCCCACCCTCCAAGTGGGTTCCCCTCCTTGGCCAGGGCTGGCGGGCTAAGAGCGGCCCGTCCCTTCCACACGGCAAGGCGACGAGGAAGGGGAAGTGAAAGGATCCAGGAACCAGGCAAGGGCCACCTCCGGGTTCCAGGGGGAGCCAAGAAAGAGCCTGACGGCACCCAGCCAGCCCCCTGTCTCAGGGGAGGGGCCTGGTGGGCACACCTCGAGCAATCCTCTGGGCCCTCCAGGACGGCAACTGAGCACCGTGTCCGGCACGGGCTCAGTCCAGCCAGGCCCCGCTGGACGGCTCCCCGCACGGGGGCGAGAGGGGAGAAAAGCGGACGGAGCAACCGCGCCCTCTCTCATCTGCGCCCACTCAGGGCACGGAGGACAGACGGGCCCGCGTGGCTGGCTCCACACACCAGCCCGGGTCTGGTCTGGGCCACGAGCGCACGACTGGGAACTGGCCCATCCAGGACACTGGGTCAGATTCTCCTGGTGGCCCGCCGGACTACACGGCAGACAACTCCCCAGCTGCCTGGGGGCACGGCACGGGTCCAGAACACGCTCGTGCCAGCGTCAGAGGGCACATCGAGGACTTGTCCTCAGGCAGCGGCCACGCCTCCTGGACGCTGTCCCGGGAGCTCGGAGACCAGCCAACGCCAAGAGGAAGGCAAGGACGTCTCAGGAGAGGCAGAGGCACAGAGCACCATCCTCGCGGAGCCCAGCGTGCCCGCGCCTAAGTCCGCTGCGCACACTGGGCCACCAGGGGCAGTGGGGCACTCCACGCCGGGTCCCATGAGGCTTCTGCACTCGCAGCCTCCGTGGCAACGCCAGGCATGCGGGCTGGGCGTGCTGCACCAGACCCCCGGGGTCATGGCGGGAGCAGACGTGGGGGGCGGGGAAGCCTACGCCCCTCCCGCACGGCTTAGCAGACCACCACGCAGAGAAACGGACAACCTGCGGACAGGCCCAGGCAGCGTGCAGCCAACCAGAGAACCCGGGAGGACACACGGCCCCGTCTCGGAGCGCCTGACTCGCACCGCGGCCCCTCTCTCCCCAGGGAGCACATCCTTCCCGGGCAGAGCCCCGAGGACGTCCCCGCAGCTCCAGAGCACAGGCCAGCGTTTCGGGACAAGGAATCGCATGGCGACACCTTCCCGGTCCCGGAGGCAATAGGAAAGCCCGTTCTCGCTCAAGGAGCCCCGGCAGCCCAGCGGGCTCCCAGGGGCAGAGGACACAAGGCACACGGGCCCCTACCGTGGTCGTGGTCGTGGTCGTGGTCGTGGTCGTGGTCAGCCTCGGTGCTGGGAGTCATGGTTGGGAGCGGCACGTCCGGAACAGGTTCCCGGGTGCCGGGCTCGGCGTCTGCGGAAGAAGAAGAGACATCACACACTTGGCCTGAGTGAGGGTCTTTGCCGACAACACACCTGCCTCCGCCTAGGAAACCAGGCAGAGAAATGTTCTCCCGGCCCCACACCTCCCGACGCCTCATGTGGGTGGGTGCCTAGGTCAGTGCGGAGACAGCATGGGCGCCTGCCTGCCTAGGCCACAAAGAATCCCGACCAAGGGAAACTGGTGGCACCGGGGCCAGGGCGAGGGCCCGCCGTCCCCCCTTGTGCGTTGGGCCGCGCAAGGCCTTGGTGCCACCCCACCCTCCAAGTGGGTTCCCCTCCTTGGCCAGGGCTGGCGGGCTAAGAGCGGCCCTTCCCTTCCACACGGCAAGGCGACGAGGAAGGGGAAGTGAAAGGATCCAGGAACCAGGCAAGGGCCACCTCCGGGTTCCAGGGGCAGCCAAGAGCGAGCCTGACGGCACCCAGCCAGCCCCCTGTCTCAGGGGAGGGGCCTGGTGGGCACACCTCGAGCAATCCTCTGGGCCCTCCAGGACGGCAACTGAGCACCGTGTCCGGCACGGGCTCAGTCCAGCCAGGCCCCGCTGGACGGCTCCCCGCACGGGGGCGAGAGGGGAGAAAAGCGGACGGAGCAACCGCGCCCTCTCTCATCTGCGCCCACTCAGGGCACGGAGGACAGACGGGCCCGCGTGGCTGGCTCCACACACCAGCCCGGGTCTGGTCTGGGCCACGAGCGCACGACTGGGAACTGGCCCATCCAGGACACTGGGTCAGATTCTCCTGGTGGCCCGCCGGACTACACGGCAGACAACTCCCCAGCTGCCTGGGGGCACGGCACGGGTCCAGAACACGCTCGTGCCAGCGTCAGAGGGCACATCGAGGACTTGTCCTCAGGCAGCGGCCACGCCTCCTGGACGCTGTCCCGGGAGCTCGGAGACCAGCCAACGCCAAGAGGAAGGCAAGGACGTCTCAGGAGAGGCAGAGGCACAGAGCACCATCCTCGCGGAGCCCAGCGTGCCCGCGCCTAAGTCCGCTGCGCACACTGGGCCACCAGGGGCAGTGGGGCACTCCACGCCGGGTCCCATGAGGCTTCTGCACTCGCAGCCTCCGTGGCAACGCCAGGCATGCGGGCTGGGCGTGCTGCACCAGACCGCCGGGGTCATGGCGGGAGCAGACGTGGGGGGCGGGGAAGCCTACGCCCCTCCCGCACGGCTTAGCAGACCACCACGCAGAGAAACGGACAACCTGCGGACAGGCCCAGGCAGCGTGCAGCCAACCAGAGAACCCGGGAGGACACACGGCCCCGTCTCGGAGCGCCTGACTCGCACCGCGGCCCCTCTCTCCCCAGGGAGCACATCCTTCCCGGGCAGAGCCCCGAGGACGTCCCCGCAGCTCCAGAGCACAGGCCAGCGTTTCGGGACAAGGAATCGCATGGCGACACCTTCCCGGTCCCGGAGGCAATAGGAAAGCCCGTTCTCGCTCAAGGAGCCCCGGCAGCCCAGCGGGCTCCCAGGGGCAGAGGACACAAGGCACACGGGCCCCTACCGTGGTCTTGGTCGTGGTCGTGGTCGTGGTCATGGTCGTGGTCAGCCTCGGTGCTGGGAGTCATGGTTGGGAGCGGCACGTCCGGAACAGGTTCCCGGGTGCCGGGCTCGGCGTCTGCGGAAGAAGAAGAGACATCACACACTTGGCCTGAGTGAGGGTCTTTGCCGACAACACACCTGCCTCCGCCTAGGAAACCAGGCAGAGAAATGTTCTCCCGGCCCCACACCTCCCGACGCCTCATGTGGGTGGGTGCCTAGGTCAGTGCGGAGACAGCATGGGCGCCTGCCTGCCTAGGCCACAAAGAATCCCGACCAAGGGAAACTGGTGGCACCGGGGCCAGGGCGAGGGCGCGCCGTCCCCCCTTGTGCGTTGGGCCGCGCAAGGCCTTGGTGCCACCCCACCCTCCAAGTGGGTTCCCCTCCTTGGCCAGGGCTGGCGGGCTAAGAGCGGCCCGTCCCTTCCACACGGCAAGGCGACGAGGAAGGGGAAGTGAAAGGATCCAGGAACCAGGCAAGGGCCACCTCCGGGTTCCAGGGGGAGCCAAGAAAGAGCCTGACGGCACCCAGCCAGCCCCCTGTCTCAGGGGAGGGGCCTGGTGGGCACACCTCGAGCAATCCTCTGGGCCCTCCAGGACGGCAACTGAGCACCGTGTCCGGCACGGGCTCAGTCCAGCCAGGCCCCGCTGGACGGCTCCCCGCACGGGGGCGAGAGGGGAGAAAAGCGGACGGAGCAACCGCGCCCTCTCTCATCTGCGCCCACTCAGGGCACGGAGGACAGACGGGCCCGCGTGGCTGGCTCCACACACCAGCCCGGGTCTGGTCTGGGCCACGAGCGCACGACTGGGAACTGGCCCATCCAGGACACTGGGTCAGATTCTCCTGGTGGCCCGCCGGACTACACGGCAGACAACTCCCCAGCTGCCTGGGGGCACGGCACGGGTCCAGAACACGCTCGTGCCAGCGTCAGAGGGCACATCGAGGACTTGTCCTCAGGCAGCGGCCACGCCTCCTGGACGCTGTCCCGGGAGCTCGGAGACCAGCCAACGCCAAGAGGAAGGCAAGGACGTCTCAGGAGAGGCAGAGGCACAGAGCACCATCCTCGCGGAGCCCAGCGTGCCCGCGCCTAAGTCCGCTGCGCACACTGGGCCACCAGGGGCAGTGGGGCACTCCACGCCGGGTCCCATGAGGCTTCTGCACTCGCAGCCTCCGTGGCAACGCCAGGCATGCGGGCTGGGCGTGCTGCACCAGACCGCCGGGGTCATGGCGGGAGCAGACGTGGGGGGCGGGGAAGCCTACGCCCCTCCCGCACGGCTTAGCAGACCACCACGCAGAGAAACGGACAACCTGCGGACAGGCCCAGGCAGCGTGCAGCCAACCAGAGAACCCGGGAGGACACACGGCCCCGTCTCGGAGCGCCTGACTCGCACCGCGGCCCCTCTCTCCCCAGGGAGCACATCCTTCCCGGGCAGAGCCCCGAGGACGTCCCCGCAGCTCCAGAGCACAGGCCAGCGTTTCGGGACAAGGAATCGCATGGCGACACCTTCCCGGTCCCGGAGGCAATAGGAAAGCCCGTTCTCGCTCAAGGAGCCCCGGCAGCCCAGCGGGCTCCCAGGGGCAGAGGACACAAGGCACACGGGCCCCTACCGTGGTCTTGGTCGTGGTCGTGGTCGTGGTCATGGTCGTGGTCAGCCTCGGTGCTGGGAGTCATGGTTGGGAGCGGCACGTCCGGAACAGGTTCCCGGGTGCCGGGCTCGGCGTCTGCGGAAGAAGAAGAGACATCACACACTTGGCCTGAGTGAGGGTCTTTGCCGACAACACACCTGCCTCCGCCTAGGAAACCAGGCAGAGAAATGTTCTCCCGGCCCCACACCTCCCGACGCCTCATGTGGGTGGGTGCCTAGGTCAGTGCGGAGACAGCATGGGCGCCTGCCTGCCTAGGCCACAAAGAATCCCGACCAAGGGAAACTGGTGGCACCGGGGCCAGGGCGAGGGCGCGCCGTCCCCCCTTGTGCGTTGGGCCGCGCAAGGCCTTGGTGCCACCCCACCCTCCAAGTGGGTTCCCCTCCTTGGCCAGGGCTGGCGGGCTAAGAGCGGCCCGTCCCTTCCACACGGCAAGGCGACGAGGAAGGGGAAGTGAAAGGATCCAGGAACCAGGCAAGGGCCACCTCCGGGTTCCAGGGGGAGCCAAGAAAGAGCCTGACGGCACCCAGCCAGCCCCCTGTCTCAGGGGAGGGGCCTGGTGGGCACACCTCGAGCAATCCTCTGGGCCCTCCAGGACGGCAACTGAGCACCGTGTCCGGCACGGGCTCAGTCCAGCCAGGCCCCGCTGGACGGCTCCCCGCACGGGGGCGAGAGGGGAGAAAAGCGGACGGAGCAACCGCGCCCTCTCTCATCTGCGCCCACTCAGGGCACGGAGGACAGACGGGCCCGCGTGGCTGGCTCCACACACCAGCCCGGGTCTGGTCTGGGCCACGAGCGCACGACTGGGAACTGGCCCATCCAGGACACTGGGTCAGATTCTCCTGGTGGCCCGCCGGACTACACGGCAGACAACTCCCCAGCTGCCTGGGGGCACGGCACGGGTCCAGAACACGCTCGTGCCAGCGTCAGAGGGCACATCGAGGACTTGTCCTCAGGCAGCGGCCACGCCTCCTGGACGCTGTCCCGGGAGCTCGGAGACCAGCCAACGCCAAGAGGAAGGCAAGGACGTCTCAGGAGAGGCAGAGGCACAGAGCACCATCCTCGCGGAGCCCAGCGTGCCCGCGCCTAAGTCCGCTGCGCACACTGGGCCACCAGGGGCAGTGGGGCACTCCACGCCGGGTCCCATGAGGCTTCTGCACTCGCAGCCTCCGTGGCAACGCCAGGCATGCGGGCTGGGCGTGCTGCACCAGACCCCCGGGGTCATGGCGGGAGCAGACGTGGGGGGCGGGGAAGCCTACGCCCCTCCCGCACGGCTTAGCAGACCACCACGCAGAGAAACGGACAACCTGCGGACAGGCCCAGGCAGCGTGCAGCCAACCAGAGAACCCGGGAGGACACACGGCCCCGTCTCGGAGCGCCTGACTCGCACCGCGGCCCCTCTCTCCCCAGGGAGCACATCCTTCCCGGGCAGAGCCCCGAGGACGTCCCCGCAGCTCCAGAGCACAGGCCAGCGTTTCGGGACAAGGAATCGCATGGCGACACCTTCCCGGTCCCGGAGGCAATAGGAAAGCCCGTTCTCGCTCAAGGAGCCCCGGCAGCCCAGCGGGCTCCCAGGGGCAGAGGACACAAGGCACACGGGCCCCTACCGTGGTCGTGGTCGTGGTCGTGGTCGTGGTCGTGGTCAGCCTCGGTGCTGGGAGTCATGGTTGGGAGCGGCACGTCCGGAACAGGTTCCCGGGTGCCGGGCTCGGCGTCTGCGGAAGAAGAAGAGACATCACACACTTGGCCTGAGTGAGGGTCTTTGCCGACAACACACCTGCCTCCGCCTAGGAAACCAGGCAGAGAAATGTTCTCCCGGCCCCACACCTCCCGACGCCTCATGTGGGTGGGTGCCTAGGTCAGTGCGGAGACAGCATGGGCGCCTGCCTGCCTAGGCCACAAAGAATCCCGACCAAGGGAAACTGGTGGCACCGGGGCCAGGGCGAGGGCCCGCCGTCCCCCCTTGTGCGTTGGGCCGCGCAAGGCCTTGGTGCCACCCCACCCTCCAAGTGGGTTCCCCTCCTTGGCCAGGGCTGGCGGGCTAAGAGCGGCCCTTCCCTTCCACACGGCAAGGCGACGAGGAAGGGGAAGTGAAAGGATCCAGGAACCAGGCAAGGGCCACCTCCGGGTTCCAGGGGCAGCCAAGAGCGAGCCTGACGGCACCCAGCCAGCCCCCTGTCTCAGGGGAGGGGCCTGGTGGGCACACCTCGAGCAATCCTCTGGGCCCTCCAGGACGGCAACTGAGCACCGTGTCCGGCACGGGCTCAGTCCAGCCAGGCCCCGCTGGACGGCTCCCCGCACGGGGGCGAGAGGGGAGAAAAGCGGACGGAGCAACCGCGCCCTCTCTCATCTGCGCCCACTCAGGGCACGGAGGACAGACGGGCCCGCGTGGCTGGCTCCACACACCAGCCCGGGTCTGGTCTGGGCCACGAGCGCACGACTGGGAACTGGCCCATCCAGGACACTGGGTCAGATTCTCCTGGTGGCCCGCCGGACTACACGGCAGACAACTCCCCAGCTGCCTGGGGGCACGGCACGGGTCCAGAACACGCTCGTGCCAGCGTCAGAGGGCACATCGAGGACTTGTCCTCAGGCAGCGGCCACGCCTCCTGGACGCTGTCCCGGGAGCTCGGAGACCAGCCAACGCCAAGAGGAAGGCAAGGACGTCTCAGGAGAGGCAGAGGCACAGAGCACCATCCTCGCGGAGCCCAGCGTGCCCGCGCCTAAGTCCGCTGCGCACACTGGGCCACCAGGGGCAGTGGGGCACTCCACGCCGGGTCCCATGAGGCTTCTGCACTCGCAGCCTCCGTGGCAACGCCAGGCATGCGGGCTGGGCGTGCTGCACCAGACCCCCGGGGTCATGGCGGGAGCAGACGTGGGGGGCGGGGAAGCCTACGCCCCTCCCGCACGGCTTAGCAGACCACCACGCAGAGAAACGGACAACCTGCGGACAGGCCCAGGCAGCGTGCAGCCAACCAGAGAACCCGGGAGGACACACGGCCCCGTCTCGGAGCGCCTGACTCGCACCGCGGCCCCTCTCTCCCCAGGGAGCACATCCTTCCCGGGCAGAGCCCCGAGGACGTCCCCGCAGCTCCAGAGCACAGGCCAGCGTTTCGGGACAAGGAATCGCATGGCGACACCTTCCCGGTCCCGGAGGCAATAGGAAAGCCCGTTCTCGCTCAAGGAGCCCCGGCAGCCCAGCGGGCTCCCAGGGGCAGAGGACACAAGGCACACGGGCCCCTACCGTGGTCGTGGTCGTGGTCGTGGTCGTGGTCGTGGTCAGCCTCGGTGCTGGGAGTCATGGTTGGGAGCGGCACGTCCGGAACAGGTTCCCGGGTGCCGGGCTCGGCGTCTGCGGAAGAAGAAGAGACATCACACACTTGGCCTGAGTGAGGGTCTTTGCCGACAACACACCTGCCTCCGCCTAGGAAACCAGGCAGAGAAATGTTCTCCCGGCCCCACACCTCCCGACGCCTCATGTGGGTGGGTGCCTAGGTCAGTGCGGAGACAGCATGGGCGCCTGCCTGCCTAGGCCACAAAGAATCCCGACCAAGGGAAACTGGTGGCACCGGGGCCAGGGCGAGGGCCCGCCGTCCCCCCTTGTGCGTTGGGCCGCGCAAGGCCTTGGTGCCACCCCACCCTCCAAGTGGGTTCCCCTCCTTGGCCAGGGCTGGCGGGCTAAGAGCGGCCCTTCCCTTCCACACGGCAAGGCGACGAGGAAGGGGAAGTGAAAGGATCCAGGAACCAGGCAAGGGCCACCTCCGGGTTCCAGGGGCAGCCAAGAGCGAGCCTGACGGCACCCAGCCAGCCCCCTGTCTCAGGGGAGGGGCCTGGTGGGCACACCTCGAGCAATCCTCTGGGCCCTCCAGGACGGCAACTGAGCACCGTGTCCGGCACGGGCTCAGTCCAGCCAGGCCCCGCTGGACGGCTCCCCGCACGGGGGCGAGAGGGGAGAAAAGCGGACGGAGCAACCGCGCCCTCTCTCATCTGCGCCCACTCAGGGCACGGAGGACAGACGGGCCCGCGTGGCTGGCTCCACACACCAGCCCGGGTCTGGTCTGGGCCACGAGCGCACGACTGGGAACTGGCCCATCCAGGACACTGGGTCAGATTCTCCTGGTGGCCCGCCGGACTACACGGCAGACAACTCCCCAGCTGCCTGGGGGCACGGCACGGGTCCAGAACACGCTCGTGCCAGCGTCAGAGGGCACATCGAGGACTTGTCCTCAGGCAGCGGCCACGCCTCCTGGACGCTGTCCCGGGAGCTCGGAGACCAGCCAACGCCAAGAGGAAGGCAAGGACGTCTCAGGAGAGGCAGAGGCACAGAGCACCATCCTCGCGGAGCCCAGCGTGCCCGCGCCTAAGTCCGCTGCGCACACTGGGCCACCAGGGGCAGTGGGGCACTCCACGCCGGGTCCCATGAGGCTTCTGCACTCGCAGCCTCCGTGGCAACGCCAGGCATGCGGGCCGGGCGTGCTGCACCAGACCGCCGAGGTCATGGCGGGAGCAGACGTGGGGGGCGGGGAAGCCTACGCCCCTCCCGCACGGCTTAGCAGACCACCACGCAGAGAAACGGACAACCTGCGGACAGGCCCAGGCAGCGTGCAGCCAACCAGAGCACCCGGGAGGACACACGGCCCCGTCTCGGAGCGCCTGACTCGCACCGCGGCCCCTCTCTCCCCAGGGAGCACATCCTTCCCGGGCAGAGCCCCGAGGACGTCCCCGCAGCTCCAGAGCACAGGCCAGCGTTTCGGGACAAGGAATCGCATGGCGACACCTTCCCGGTCCCGGAGGCAATAGGAAAGCCCGTTCTCACTCAAGGAGCCCCGGCAGCCCAGCGGGCTCCCAGGGGCAGAGGACACAAGGCACACGGGCCCCTACCGTGGTCGTGGTCGTGGTCGTGGTCAGCCTCGGTGCTGGGAGTCATGGTTGGGAGCGGCACGTCCGGAACAGGTTCCCGGGTGCCGGGCTCGGCGTCTGCGGAAGAAGAAGAGACATCACACACTTGGCCTGAGTGAGGGTCTTTGCCGACAACACACCTGCCTCCGCCTAGGAAACCAGGCAGAGAAATGTTCTCCCGGCCCCACACCTCCCGACGCCTCATGTGGGTGGGTGCCTAGGTCAGTGCGGAGACAGCATGGGCGCCTGCCTGCCTAGGCCACAAAGAATCCCGACCAAGGGAAACTGGTGGCACCGGGGCCAGGGCGAGGGCGCGCCGTCCCCCCTTGTGCGTTGGGCCGCGCAAGGCCTTGGTGCCACCCCACCCTCCAAGTGGGTTCCCCTCCTTGGCCAGGGCTGGCGGGCTAAGAGCGGCCCTTCCCTTCCACACGGCAAGGCGACGAGGAAGGGGAAGTGAAAGGATCCAGGAACCAGGCAAGGGCCACCTCCGGGTTCCAGGGGGAGCCAAGAAAGAGCCTGACGGCACCCAGCCAGCCCCCTGTCTCAGGGGAGGGGCCTGGTGGGCACACCTCGAGCAATCCTCTGGGCCCTCCAGGACGGCAACTGAGCACCGTGTCCGGCACGGGCTCAGTCCAGCCAGGCCCCGCTGGACGGCTCCCCGCACGGGGGCGAGAGGGGAGAAAAGCGGACGGAGCAACCGCGCCCTCTCTCATCTGCGCCCACTCAGGGCACGGAGGACAGACGGGCCCGCGTGGCTGGCTCCACACACCAGCCCGGGTCTGGTCTGGGCCACGAGCGTACGACTGGGAACTGGCCCATCCAGGACACTGGGTCAGATTCTCCTGGTGGCCCGCCGGACTACACGGCAGACAACTCCCCAGCTGCCTGGGGGCACGGCACGGGTCCAGAACACGCTCGTGCCAGCGTCAGAGGGCACATCGAGGACTTGTCCTCAGGCAGCGGCCACGCCTCCTGGACGCTGTCCCGGGAGCTCGGAGACCAGCCAACGCCAAGAGGAAGGCAAGGACGTCTCAGGAGAGGCAGAGGCACAGAGCACCATCCTCGCGGAGCCCAGCGTGCCCGCGCCTAAGTCCGCTGCGCACACTGGGCCACCAGGGGCAGTGGGGCACTCCACGCCGGGTCCCATGAGGCTTCTGCACTCGCAGCCTCCGTGGCAACGCCAGGCATGCGGGCTGGGCGTGCTGCACCAGACCCCCGGGGTCATGGCGGGAGCAGACGTGGGGGGCGGGGAAGCCTACGCCCCTCCCGCACGGCTTAGCAGACCACCACGCAGAGAAACGGACAACCTGCGGACAGGCCCAGGCAGCGTGCAGCCAACCAGAGAACCCGGGAGGACACACGGCCCCGTCTCGGAGCGCCTGACTCGCACCGCGGCCCCTCTCTCCCCGGGGAGCACATCCTTCCCGGGCAGAGCCCCGAGGACGTCCCCGCAGCTCCAGAGCACAGGCCAGCGTTTCGGGACAAGGAATCGCATGGCGACACCTTCCCGGTCCCGGAGGCAATAGGAAAGCCCGTTCTCGCTCAAGGAGCCCCGGCAGCCCAGCGGGCTCCCAGGGGCAGAGGACACAAGGCACACGGGCCCCTACCGTGGTCGTGGTCGTGGTCGTGGTCGTGGTCGTGGTCAGCCTCGGTGCTGGGAGTCATGGTTGGGAGCGGCACGTCCGGAACAGGTTCCCGGGTGCCGGGCTCGGCGTCTGCGGAAGAAGAAGAGACATCACACACTTGGCCTGAGTGAGGGTCTTTGCCGACAACACACCTGCCTCCGCCTAGGAAACCAGGCAGAGAAATGTTCTCCCGGCCCCACACCTCCCGACGCCTCATGTGGGTGGGTGCCTAGGTCAGTGCGGAGACAGCATGGGCGCCTGCCTGCCTAGGCCACAAAGAATCCCGACCAAGGGAAACTGGTGGCACCGGGGCCAGGGCGAGGGCGCGCCGTCCCCCCTTGTGCGTTGGGCCGCGCAAGGCCTTGGTGCCACCCCACCCTCCAAGTGGGTTCCCCTCCTTGGCCAGGGCTGGCGGGCTAAGAGCGGCCCTTCCCTTCCACACGGCAAGGCGACGAGGAAGGGGAAGTGAAAGGATCCAGGAACCAGGCAAGGGCCACCTCCGGGTTCCAGGGGGAGCCAAGAAAGAGCCTGACGGCACCCAGCCAGCCCCCTGTCTCAGGGGAGGGGCCTGGTGGGCACACCTCGAGCAATCCTCTGGGCCCTCCAGGACGGCAACTGAGCACCGTGT
The DNA here is from genome assembly GCF_051225735.1 of Oryctolagus cuniculus. Lineage (NCBI taxonomy): Eukaryota > Metazoa > Chordata > Mammalia > Lagomorpha > Leporidae > Oryctolagus > Oryctolagus cuniculus. The sequence goes on along the minus strand of NC_142874.1, from coordinate 14,197,173 downwards.
CCGGCACGGGCTCAGTCCAGCCAGGCCCCGCTGGACGGCTCCCCGCACGGGGGCGAGAGGGGAGAAAAGCGGACGGAGCAACCGCGCCCTCTCTCATCTGCGCCCACTCAGGGCACGGAGGACAGACGGGCCCGCGTGGCTGGCTCCACACACCAGCCCGGGTCTGGTCTGGGCCACGAGCGTACGACTGGGAACTGGCCCATCCAGGACACTGGGTCAGATTCTCCTGGTGGCCCGCCGGACTACACGGCAGACAACTCCCCAGCTGCCTGGGGGCACGGCACGGGTCCAGAACACGCTCGTGCCAGCGTCAGAGGGCACATCGAGGACTTGTCCTCAGGCAGCGGCCACGCCTCCTGGACGCTGTCCCGGGAGCTCGGAGACCAGCCAACGCCAAGAGGAAGGCAAGGACGTCTCAGGAGAGGCAGAGGCACAGAGCACCATCCTCGCGGAGCCCAGCGTGCCCGCGCCTAAGTCCGCTGCGCACACTGGGCCACCAGGGGCAGTGGGGCACTCCACGCCGGGTCCCATGAGGCTTCTGCACTCGCAGCCTCCGTGGCAACGCCAGGCATGCGGGCTGGGCGTGCTGCACCAGACCCCCGGGGTCATGGCGGGAGCAGACGTGGGGGGCGGGGAAGCCTACGCCCCTCCCGCACGGCTTAGCAGACCACCACGCAGAGAAACGGACAACCTGCGGACAGGCCCAGGCAGCGTGCAGCCAACCAGAGAACCCGGGAGGACACACGGCCCCGTCTCGGAGCGCCTGACTCGCACCGCGGCCCCTCTCTCCCCAGGGAGCACATCCTTCCCGGGCAGAGCCCCGAGGACGTCCCCGCAGCTCCAGAGCACAGGCCAGCGTTTCGGGACAAGGAATCGCATGGCGACACCTTCCCGGTCCCGGAGGCAATAGGAAAGCCCGTTCTCGCTCAAGGAGCCCCGGCAGCCCAGCGGGCTCCCAGGGGCAGAGGACACAAGGCACACGGGCCCCTACCGTGGTCGTGGTCGTGGTCGTGGTCGTGGTCGTGGTCAGCCTCGGTGCTGGGAGTCATGGTTGGGAGCGGCACGTCCGGAACAGGTTCCCGGGTGCCGGGCTCGGCGTCTGCGGAAGAAGAAGAGACATCACACACTTGGCCTGAGTGAGGGTCTTTGCCGACAACACACCTGCCTCCGCCTAGGAAACCAGGCAGAGAAATGTTCTCCCGGCCCCACACCTCCCGACGCCTCATGTGGGTGGGTGCCTAGGTCAGTGCGGAGACAGCATGGGCGCCTGCCTGCCTAGGCCACAAAGAATCCCGACCAAGGGAAACTGGTGGCACCGGGGCCAGGGCGAGGGCCCGCAGTCCCCCCTTGTGCGCTGGGCCGCGCAAGGCCTTGGTGCCACCCCACCCTCCAAGTGGGTTCCCCTCCTTGGCCAGGGCTGGCGGGCTAAGAGCGGCCCTTCCCTTCCACACGGCAAGGCGACGAGGAAGGGGAAGTGAAAGGATCCAGGAACCAGGCAAGGGCCACCTCCGGGTTCCAGGGGCAGCCAAGAAAGAGCCTGACGGCACCCAGCCAGGCCCCTGTCTCAGGGGAGGGGCCTGGTGGGCACACCTCGAGCAATCCTCTGGGCCCTCCAGGACGGCAACTGAGCACCGTGTCCGGCACGGGCTCAGTCCAGCCAGGCCCCGCTGGACGGCTCCCCGCACGGGGGCGAGAGGGGAGAAAAGCGGACGGAGCAACCGCGCCCTCTCTCATCTGCGCCCACTCAGGGCACGGAGGACAGACGGGCCCGCGTGGCTGGCTCCACACACCAGCCCGGGTCCGGTCTGGGCCACGAGCGCACGACTGGGAACTGGCCCATCCAGGACACTGGGTCAGATTCTCCTGGTGGCCCGCCGGACTACACGGCAGACAACTCCCCAGCTGCCTGGGGGCACGGCACGGGTCCAGAACACGCTCGTGCCAGCGTCAGAGGGCACATCGAGGACTTGTCCTCAGGCAGCGGCCACGCCTCCTGGACGCTGTCCCGGGAGCTCGGAGACCAGCCAACGCCAAGAGGAAGGCAAGGACGTCTCAGGAGAGGCAGAGGCACAGAGCACCATCCTCGCGGAGCCCAGCGTGCCCGCGCCTAAGTCCGCTGCGCACACTGGGCCACCAGGGGCAGTGGGGCACTCCACGCCGGGTCCCATGAGGCTTCTGCACTCGCAGCCTCCGTGGCAACGCCAGGCATGCGGGCCGGGCGTGCTGCACCAGACCCCCGGGGTCATGGCGGGAGCAGACGTGGGGGGCGGGGAAGCCTACGCCCCTCCCGCACGGCTTAGCAGACCACCACGCAGAGAAACGGACAACCTGCAGACAGGCCCAGGCAGCGTGCAGCCAACCAGAGAACCCGGGAGGACACACGGCCCCGTCTCGGAGCGCCTGACTCGCACCGCGGCCCCTCTCTCCCCAGGGAGCACATCCTTCCCGGGCAGAGCCCCGAGGACGTCCCCGCAGCTCCAGAGCACAGGCCAGCGTTTCGGGACAAGGAATCGCATGGCGACACCTTCCCGGTCCCGGAGGCAATAGGAAAGCCCGTTCTCGCTCAAGGAGCCCCGGCAGCCCAGCGGGCTCCCAGGGGCAGAGGACACAAGGCACACGGGCCCCTACCGTGGTCGTGGTCGTGGTCGTGGTCGTGGTCGTGGTCAGCCTCGGTGCTGGGAGTCATGGTTGGGAGCGGCACGTCCGGAACAGGTTCCCGGGTGCCGGGCTCGGCGTCTGCGGAAGAAGAAGAGACATCACACACTTGGCCTGAGTGAGGGTCTTTGCCGACAACACACCTGCCTCCGCCTAGGAAACCAGGCAGAGAAATGTTCTCCCGGCCCCACACCTCCCGACGCCTCATGTGGGTGGGTGCCTAGGTCAGTGCGGAGACAGCATGGGCGCCTGCCTGCCTAGGCCACAAAGAATCCCGACCAAGGGAAACTGGTGGCACCGGGGCCAGGGCGAGGGCGCGCCGTCCCCCCTTGTGCGTTGGGCCGCGCAAGGCCTTGGTGCCACCCCACCCTCCAAGTGGGTTCCCCTCCTTGGCCAGGGCTGGCGGGCTAAGAGCGGCCCTTCCCTTCCACACGGCAAGGCGACGAGGAAGGGGAAGTGAAAGGATCCAGGAACCAGGCAAGGGCCACCTCCGGGTTCCAGGGGCAGCCAAGAAAGAGCCTGACGGCACCCAGCCAGCCCCCTGTCTCAGGGGAGGGGCCTGGTGGGCACACCTCGAGCAATCCTCTGGGCCCTCCAGGACGGCAACTGAGCACCGTGTCCGGCACGGGCTCAGTCCAGCCAGGCCCCGCTGGACGGCTCCCCGCACGGGGGCGAGAGGGGAGAAAAGCGGACGGAGCAACCGCGCCCTCTCTCATCTGCGCCCACTCAGGGCACGGAGGACAGACGGGCCCGCGTGGCTGGCTCCACACACCAGCCCGGGTCTGGTCTGGGCCACGAGCGCACGACTGGGAACTGGCCCATCCAGGACACTGGGTCAGATTCTCCTGGTGGCCCGCCGGACTACACGGCAGACAACTCCCCAGCTGCCTGGGGGCACGGCACGGGTCCAGAACACGCTCGTGCCAGCGTCAGAGGGCACATCGAGGACTTGTCCTCAGGCAGTGGCCACGCCTCCTGGACGCTGTCCCGGGAGCTCGGAGACCAGCCAACGCCAAGAGGAAGGCAAGGACGTCTCAGGAGAGGCAGAGGCACAGAGCACCATCCTCGCGGAGCCCAGCGTGCCCGCGCCTAAGTCCGCTGCGCACACTGGGCCACCAGGGGCAGTGGGGCACTCCACGCCGGGTCCCATGAGGCTTCTGCACTCGCAGCCTCCGTGGCAACGCCAGGCATGCGGGCTGGGCGTGCTGCACCAGACCCCCGGGGTCATGGCGGGAGCAGACGTGGGGGGCGGGGAAGCCTACGCCCCTCCCGCACGGCTTAGCAGACCACCACGCAGAGAAACGGACAACCTGCGGACAGGCCCAGGCAGCGTGCAGCCAACCAGAGAACCCGGGAGGACACACGGCCCCGTCTCGGAGCGCCTGACTCGCACCGCGGCCCCTCTCTCCCCAGGGAGCACATCCTTCCCGGGCAGAGCCCCGAGGACGTCCCCGCAGCTCCAGAGCACAGGCCAGCGTTTCGGGACAAGGAATCGCATGGCGACACCTTCCCGGTCCCGGAGGCAATAGGAAAGCCCGTTCTCGCTCAAGGAGCCCCGGCAGCCCAGCGGGCTCCCAGGGGCAGAGGACACAAGGCACACGGGCCCCTACCGTGGTCGTGGTCGTGGTCGTGGTCGTGGTCGTGGTCAGCCTCGGTGCTGGGAGTCATGGTTGGGAGCGGCACGTCCGGAACAGGTTCCCGGGTGCCGGGCTCGGCGTCTGCGGAAGAAGAAGAGACATCACACACTTGGCCTGAGTGAGGGTCTTTGCCGACAACACACCTGCCTCCGCCTAGGAAACCAGGCAGAGAAATGTTCTCCCGGCCCCACACCTCCCGACGCCTCATGTGGGTGGGTGCCTAGGTCAGTGCGGAGACAGCATGGGCGCCTGCCTGCCTAGGCCACAAAGAATCCCGACCAAGGGAAACTGGTGGCACCGGGGCCAGGGCGAGGGCGCGCCGTCCCCCCTTGTGCGTTGGGCCGCGCAAGGCCTTGGTGCCACCCCACCCTCCAAGTGGGTTCCCCTCCTTGGCCAGGGCTGGCGGGCTAAGAGCGGCCCTTCCCTTCCACACGGCAAGGCGACGAGGAAGGGGAAGTGAAAGGATCCAGGAACCAGGCAAGGGCCACCTCCGGGTTCCAGGGGCAGCCAAGAAAGAGCCTGACGGCACCCAGCCAGCCCCCTGTCTCAGGGGAGGGGCCTGGTGGGCACACCTCGAGCAATCCTCTGGGCCCTCCAGGACGGCAACTGAGCACCGTGTCCGGCACGGGCTCAGTCCAGCCAGGCCCCGCTGGACGGCTCCCCGCACGGGGGCGAGAGGGGAGAAAAGCGGACGGAGCAACCGCGCCCTCTCTCATCTGCGCCCACTCAGGGCACGGAGGACAGACGGGCCCGCGTGGCTGGCTCCACACACCAGCCCGGGTCCGGTCTGGGCCACGAGCGCACGACTGGGAACTGGCCCATCCAGGACACTGGGTCAGATTCTCCTGGTGGCCCGCCGGACTACACGGCAGACAACTCCCCAGCTGCCTGGGGGCACGGCACGGGTCCAGAACACGCTCGTGCCAGCGTCAGAGGGCACATCGAGGACTTGTCCTCAGGCAGCGGCCACGCCTCCTGGACGCTGTCCCGGGAGCTCGGAGACCAGCCAACGCCAAGAGGAAGGCAAGGACGTCTCAGGAGAGGCAGAGGCACAGAGCACCATCCTCGCGGAGCCCAGCGTGCCCGCGCCTAAGTCCGCTGCGCACACTGGGCCACCAGGGGCAGTGGGGCACTCCACGCCGGGTCCCATGAGGCTTCTGCACTCGCAGCCTCCGTGGCAACGCCAGGCATGCGGGCCGGGCGTGCTGCACCAGACCGCCGGGGTCATGGCGGGAGCAGACGTGGGGGGCGGGGAAGCCTACGCCCCTCCCGCACGGCTTAGCAGACCACCACGCAGAGAAACGGACAACCTGCGGACAGGCCCAGGCAGCGTGCAGCCAACCAGAGAACCCGGGAGGACACACGGCCCCGTCTCGGAGCGCCTGACTCGCACCGCGGCCCCTCTCTCCCCAGGGAGCACATCCTTCCCGGGCAGAGCCCCGAGGACGTCCCCGCAGCTCCAGAGCACAGGCCAGCGTTTCGGGACAAGGAATCGCATGGCGACACCTTCCCGGTCCCGGAGGCAATAGGAAAGCCCGTTCTCGCTCAAGGAGCCCCGGCAGCCCAGCGGGCTCCCAGGGGCAGAGGACACAAGGCACACGGGCCCCTACCGTGGTCGTGGTCGTGGTCGTGGTCGTGGTCGTGGTCAGCCTCGGTGCTGGGAGTCATGGTTGGGAGCGGCACGTCCGGAACAGGTTCCCGGGTGCCGGGCTCGGCGTCTGCGGAAGAAGAAGAGACATCACACACTTGGCCTGAGTGAGGGTCTTTGCCGACAACACACCTGCCTCCGCCTAGGAAACCAGGCAGAGAAATGTTCTCCCGGCCCCACACCTCCCGACGCCTCATGTGGGTGGGTGCCTAGGTCAGTGCGGAGACAGCATGGGCGCCTGCCTGCCTAGGCCACAAAGAATCCCGACCAAGGGAAACTGGTGGCACCGGGGCCAGGGCGAGGGCGCGCCGTCCCCCCTTGTGCGTTGGGCCGCGCAAGGCCTTGGTGCCACCCCACCCTCCAAGTGGGTTCCCCTCCTTGGCCAGGGCTGGCGGGCTAAGAGCGGCCCTTCCCTTCCACACGGCAAGGCGACGAGGAAGGGGAAGTGAAAGGATCCAGGAACCAGGCAAGGGCCACCTCCGGGTTCCAGGGGCAGCCAAGAAAGAGCCTGACGGCACCCAGCCAGCCCCCTGTCTCAGGGGAGGGGCCTGGTGGGCACACCTCGAGCAATCCTCTGGGCCCTCCAGGACGGCAACTGAGCACCGTGTCCGGCACGGGCTCAGTCCAGCCAGGCCCCGCTGGACGGCTCCCCGCACGGGGGCGAGAGGGGAGAAAAGCGGACGGAGCAACCGCGCCCTCTCTCATCTGCGCCCACTCAGGGCACGGAGGACAGACGGGCCCGCGTGGCTGGCTCCACACACCAGCCCGGGTCCGGTCTGGGCCACGAGCGCACGACTGGGAACTGGCCCATCCAGGACACTGGGTCAGATTCTCCTGGTGGCCCGCCGGACTACACGGCAGACAACTCCCCAGCTGCCTGGGGGCACGGCACGGGTCCAGAACACGCTCGTGCCAGCGTCAGAGGGCACATCGAGGACTTGTCCTCAGGCAGCGGCCACGCCTCCTGGACGCTGTCCCGGGAGCTCGGAGACCAGCCAACGCCAAGAGGAAGGCAAGGACGTCTCAGGAGAGGCAGAGGCACAGAGCACCATCCTCGCGGAGCCCAGCGTGCCCGCGCCTAAGTCCGCTGCGCACACTGGGCCACCAGGGGCAGTGGGGCACTCCACGCCGGGTCCCATGAGGCTTCTGCACTCGCAGCCTCCGTGGCAACGCCAGGCATGCGGGCTGGGCGTGCTGCACCAGACCCCCGGGGTCATGGCGGGAGCAGACGTGGGGGGCGGGGAAGCCTACGCCCCTCCCGCACGGCTTAGCAGACCACCACGCAGAGAAACGGACAACCTGCGGACAGGCCCAGGCAGCGTGCAGCCAACCAGAGAACCCGGGAGGACACACGGCCCCGTCTCGGAGCGCCTGACTCGCACCGCGGCCCCTCTCTCCCCAGGGAGCACATCCTTCCCGGGCAGAGCCCCGAGGACGTCCCCGCAGCTCCAGAGCACAGGCCAGCGTTTCGGGACAAGGAATCGCATGGCGACACCTTCCCGGTCCCGGAGGCAATAGGAAAGCCCGTTCTCGCTCAAGGAGCCCCGGCAGCCCAGCGGGCTCCCAGGGGCAGAGGACACAAGGCACACGGGCCCCTACCGTGGTCGTGGTCGTGGTCGTGGTCGTGGTCGTGGTCAGCCTCGGTGCTGGGAGTCATGGTTGGGAGCGGCACGTCCGGAACAGGTTCCCGGGTGCCGGGCTCGGCGTCTGCGGAAGAAGAAGAGACATCACACACTTGGCCTGAGTGAGGGTCTTTGCCGACAACACACCTGCCTCCGCCTAGGAAACCAGGCAGAGAAATGTTCTCCCGGCCCCACACCTCCCGACGCCTCATGTGGGTGGGTGCCTAGGTCAGTGCGGAGACAGCATGGGCGCCTGCCTGCCTAGGCCACAAAGAATCCCGACCAAGGGAAACTGGTGGCACCGGGGCCAGGGCGAGGGCGCGCCGTCCCCCCTTGTGCGTTGGGCCGCGCAAGGCCTTGGTGCCACCCCACCCTCCAAGTGGGTTCCCCTCCTTGGCCAGGGCTGGCGGGCTAAGAGCGGCCCTTCCCTTCCACACGGCAAGGCGACGAGGAAGGGGAAGTGAAAGGATCCAGGAACCAGGCAAGGGCCACCTCCGGGTTCCAGGGGCAGCCAAGAAAGAGCCTGACGGCACCCAGCCAGCCCCCTGTCTCAGGGGAGGGGCCTGGTGGGCACACCTCGAGCAATCCTCTGGGCCCTCCAGGACGGCAACTGAGCACCGTGTCCGGCACGGGCTCAGTCCAGCCAGGCCCCGCTGGACGGCTCCCCGCACGGGGGCGAGAGGGGAGAAAAGCGGACGGAGCAACCGCGCCCTCTCTCATCTGCGCCCACTCAGGGCACGGAGGACAGACGGGCCCGCGTGGCTGGCTCCACACACCAGCCCGGGTCCGGTCTGGGCCACGAGCGCACGACTGGGAACTGGCCCATCCAGGACACTGGGTCAGATTCTCCTGGTGGCCCGCCGGACTACACGGCAGACAACTCCCCAGCTGCCTGGGGGCACGGCACGGGTCCAGAACACGCTCGTGCCAGCGTCAGAGGGCACATCGAGGACTTGTCCTCAGGCAGCGGCCACGCCTCCTGGACGCTGTCCCGGGAGCTCGGAGACCAGCCAACGCCAAGAGGAAGGCAAGGACGTCTCAGGAGAGGCAGAGGCACAGAGCACCATCCTCGCGGAGCCCAGCGTGCCCGCGCCTAAGTCCGCTGCGCACACTGGGCCACCAGGGGCAGTGGGGCACTCCACGCCGGGTCCCATGAGGCTTCTGCACTCGCAGCCTCCGTGGCAACGCCAGGCATGCGGGCTGGGCGTGCTGCACCAGACCCCCGGGGTCATGGCGGGAGCAGACGTGGGGGGCGGGGAAGCCTACGCCCCTCCCGCACGGCTTAGCAGACCACCACGCAGAGAAACGGACAACCTGCGGACAGGCCCAGGCAGCGTGCAGCCAACCAGAGCACCCGGGAGGACACACGGCCCCGTCTCGGAGCGCCTGACTCGCACCGCGGCCCCTCTCTCCCCAGGGAGCACATCCTTCCCGGGCAGAGCCCCGAGGACGTCCCCGCAGCTCCAGAGCACAGGCCAGCGTTTCGGGACAAGGAATCGCATGGCGACACCTTCCCGGTCCCGGAGGCAATAGGAAAGCCCGTTCTCGCTCAAGGAGCCCCGGCAGCCCAGCGGGCTCCCAGGGGCAGAGGACACAAGGCACACGGGCCCCTACCGTGGTCGTGGTCGTGGTCGTGGTCGTGGTCGTGGTCAGCCTCGGTGCTGGGAGTCATGGTTGGGAGCGGCACGTCCGGAACAGGTTCCCGGGTGCCGGGCTCGGCGTCTGCGGAAGAAGAAGAGACATCACACACTTGGCCTGAGTGAGGGTCTTTGCCGACAACACACCTGCCTCCGCCTAGGAAACCAGGCAGAGAAATGTTCTCCCGGCCCCACACCTCCCGACGCCTCATGTGGGTGGGTGCCTAGGTCAGTGCGGAGACAGCATGGGCGCCTGCCTGCCTAGGCCACAAAGAATCCCGACCAAGGGAAACTGGTGGCACCGGGGCCAGGGCGAGGGCGCGCCGTCCCCCCTTGTGCGTTGGGCCGCGCAAGGCCTTGGTGCCACCCCACCCTCCAAGTGGGTTCCCCTCCTTGGCCAGGGCTGGCGGGCTAAGAGCGGCCCTTCCCTTCCACACGGCAAGGCGACGAGGAAGGGGAAGTGAAAGGATCCAGGAACCAGGCAAGGGCCACCTCCGGGTTCCAGGGGCAGCCAAGAAAGAGCCTGACGGCACCCAGCCAGCCCCCTGTCTCAGGGGAGGGGCCTGGTGGGCACACCTCGAGCAATCCTCTGGGCCCTCCAGGACGGCAACTGAGCACCGTGTCCGGCACGGGCTCAGTCCAGCCAGGCCCCGCTGGACGGCTCCCCGCACGGGGGCGAGAGGGGAGAAAAGCGGACGGAGCAACCGCGCCCTCTCTCATCTGCGCCCACTCAGGGCACGGAGGACAGACGGGCCCGCGTGGCTGGCTCCACACACCAGCCCGGGTCCGGTCTGGGCCACGAGCGCACGACTGGGAACTGGCCCATCCAGGACACTGGGTCAGATTCTCCTGGTGGCCCGCCGGACTACACGGCAGACAACTCCCCAGCTGCCTGGGGGCACGGCACGGGTCCAGAACACGCTCGTGCCAGCGTCAGAGGGCACATCGAGGACTTGTCCTCAGGCAGCGGCCACGCCTCCTGGACGCTGTCCCGGGAGCTCGGAGACCAGCCAACGCCAAGAGGAAGGCAAGGACGTCTCAGGAGAGGCAGAGGCACAGAGCACCATCCTCGCGGAGCCCAGCGTGCCCGCGCCTAAGTCCGCTGCGCACACTGGGCCACCAGGGGCAGTGGGGCACTCCACGCCGGGTCCCATGAGGCTTCTGCACTCGCAGCCTCCGTGGCAACGCCAGGCATGCGGGCTGGGCGTGCTGCACCAGACCCCCGGGGTCATGGCGGGAGCAGACGTGGGGGGCGGGGAAGCCTACGCCCCTCCCGCACGGCTTAGCAGACCACCACGCAGAGAAACGGACAACCTGCGGACAGGCCCAGGCAGCGTGCAGCCAACCAGAGAACCCGGGAGGACACACGGCCCCGTCTCGGAGCGCCTGACTCGCACCGCGGCCCCTCTCTCCCCAGGGAGCACATCCTTCCCGGGCAGAGCCCCGAGGACGTCCCCGCAGCTCCAGAGCACAGGCCAGCGTTTCGGGACAAGGAATCGCATGGCGACACCTTCCCGGTCCCGGAGGCAATAGGAAAGCCCGTTCTCGCTCAAGGAGCCCCGGCAGCCCAGCGGGCTCCCAGGGGCAGAGGACACAAGGCACACGGGCCCCTACCGTGGTCGTGGTCGTGGTCGTGGTCGTGGTCGTGGTCAGCCTCGGTGCTGGGAGTCATGGTTGGGAGCGGCACGTCCGGAACAGGTTCCCGGGTGCCGGGCTCGGCGTCTGCGGAAGAAGAAGAGACATCACACACTTGGCCTGAGTGAGGGTCTTTGCCGACAACACACCTGCCTCCGCCTAGGAAACCAGGCAGAGAAATGTTCTCCCGGCCCCACACCTCCCGACGCCTCATGTGGGTGGGTGCCTAGGTCAGTGCGGAGACAGCATGGGCGCCTGCCTGCCTAGGCCACAAAGAATCCCGACCAAGGGAAACTGGTGGCACCGGGGCCAGGGCGAGGGCCCGCAGTCCCCCCTTGTGCGTTGGGCCGCGCAAGGCCTTGGTGCCACCCCACCCTCCAAGTGGGTTCCCCTCCTTGGCCAGGGCTGGCGGGCTAAGAGCGGCCCTTCCCTTCCACACGGCAAGGCGACGAGGAAGGGGAAGTGAAAGGATCCAGGAACCAGGCAAGGGCCACCTCCGGGTTCCAGGGGCAGCCAAGAAAGAGCCTGACGGCACCCAGCCAGCCCCCTGTCTCAGGGGAGGGGCCTGGTGGGCACACCTCGAGCAATCCTCTGGGCCCTCCAGGACGGCAACTGAGCACCGTGTCCGGCACGGGCTCAGTCCAGCCAGGCCCCGCTGGACGGCTCCCCGCACGGGGGCGAGAGGGGAGAAAAGCGGACGGAGCAACCGCGCCCTCTCTCATCTGTGCCCACTCAGGGCACGGAGGACAGACGGGCCCGCGTGGCTGGCTCCACACACCAGCCCGGGTCTGGTCTGGGCCACGAGCGCACGACTGGGAACTGGCCCATCCAGGACACTGGGTCAGATTCTCCTGGTGGCCCGCCGGACTACACGGCAGACAACTCCCCAGCTGCCTGGGGGCACGGCACGGGTCCAGAACACGCTCGTGCCAGCGTCAGAGGGCACATCGAGGACTTGTCCTCAGGCAGCGGCCACGCCTCCTGGACGCTGTCCCGGGAGCTCGGAGACCAGCCAACGCCAAGAGGAAGGCAAGGACGTCTCAGGAGAGGCAGAGGCACAGAGCACCATCCTCGCGGAGCCCAGCGTGCCCGCGCCTAAGTCCGCTGCGCACACTGGGCCACCAGGGGCAGTGGGGCACTCCACGCCGGGTCCCATGAGGCTTCTGCACTCGCAGCCTCCGTGGCAACGCCAGGCATGCGGGCTGGGCGTGCTGCACCAGACCCCCGGGGTCATGGCGGGAGCAGACGTGGGGGGCGGGGAAGCCTACGCCCCTCCCGCACGGCTTAGCAGACCACCACGCAGAGAAACGGACAACCTGCGGACAGGCCCAGGCAGCGTGCAGCCAACCAGAGAACCCGGGAGGACACACGGCCCCGTCTCGGAGCGCCTGACTCGCACCGCGGCCCCTCTCTCCCCAGGGAGCACATCCTTCCCGGGCAGAGCCCCGAGGACGTCCCCGCAGCTCCAGAGCACAGGCCAGCGTTTCGGGACAAGGAATCGCATGGCGACACCTTCCCGGTCCCGGAGGCAATAGGAAAGCCCGTTCTCGCTCAAGGAGCCCCGGCAGCCCAGCGGGCTCCCAGGGGCAGAGGACACAAGGCACACGGGCCCCTACCGTGGTCGTGGTCGTGGTCGTGGTCGTGGTCGTGGTCAGCCTCGGTGCTGGGAGTCATGGTTGGGAGCGGCACGTCCGGAACAGGTTCCCGGGTGCCGGGCTCGGCGTCTGCGGAAGAAGAAGAGACATCACACACTTGGCCTGAGTGAGGGTCTTTGCCGACAACACACCTGCCTCCGCCTAGGAAACCAGGCAGAGAAATGTTCTCCCGGCCCCACACCTCCCGACGCCTCATGTGGGTGGGTGCCTAGGTCAGTGCGGAGACAGCATGGGCGCCTGCCTGCCTAGGCCACAAAGAATCCCGACCAAGGGAAACTGGTGGCACCGGGGCCAGGGCGAGGGCCCGCAGTCCCCCCTTGTGCGTTGGGCCGCGCAAGGCCTTGGTGCCACCCCACCCTCCAAGTGGGTTCCCCTCCTTGGCCAGGGCTGGCGGGCTAAGAGCGGCCCTTCCCTTCCACACGGCAAGGCGACGAGGAAGGGGAAGTGAAAGGATCCAGGAACCAGGCAAGGGCCACCTCCGGGTTCCAGGGGCAGCCAAGAAAGAGCCTGACGGCACCCAGCCAGCCCCCTGTCTCAGGGGAGGGGCCTGGTGGGCACACCTCGAGCAATCCTCTGGGCCCTCCAGGACGGCAACTGAGCACCGTGTCCGGCACGGGCTCAGTCCAGCCAGGCCCCGCTGGACGGCTCCCCGCACGGGGGCGAGAGGGGAGAAAAGCGGACGGAGCAACCGCGCCCTCTCTCATCTGTGCCCACTCAGGGCACGGAGGACAGACGGGCCCGCGTGGCTGGCTCCACACACCAGCCTGGGTCCGGTCTGGGCCACGAGCGCACGACTGGGAACTGGCCCATCCAGGACACTGGGTCAGATTCTCCTGGTGGCCCGCCGGACTACACGGCAGACAACTCCCCAGCTGCCTGGGGGCACGGCACGGGTCCAGAACACGCTCGTGCCAGCGTCAGAGGGCACATCGAGGACTTGTCCTCAGGCAGTGGCCACGCCTCCTGGACGCTGTCCCGGGAGCTCGGAGACCAGCCAACGCCAAGAGGAAGGCAAGGACGTCTCAGGAGAGGCAGAGGCACAGAGCACCATCCTCGCGGAGCCCAGCGTGCCCGCGCCTAAGTCCGCTGCGCACACTGGGCCACCAGGGGCAGTGGGGCACTCCACGCCGGGTCCCATGAGGCTTCTGCACTCGCAGCCTCCGTGGCAACGCCAGGCATGCGGGCTGGGCGTGCTGCACCAGACCCCCGGGGTCATGGCGGGAGCAGACGTGGGGGGCGGGGAAGCCTACGCCCCTCCCGCACGGCTTAGCAGACCACCACGCAGAGAAACGGACAACCTGCGGACAGGCCCAGGCAGCGTGCAGCCAACCAGAGAACCCGGGAGGACACACGGCCCCGTCTCGGAGCGCCTGACTCGCACCGCGGCCCCTCTCTCCCCAGGGAGCACATCCTTCCCGGGCAGAGCCCCGAGGACGTCCCCGCAGCTCCAGAGCACAGGCCAGCGTTTCGGGACAAGGAATCGCATGGCGACACCTTCCCGGTCCCGGAGGCAATAGGAAAGCCCGTTCTCGCTCAAGGAGCCCCGGCAGCCCAGCGGGCTCCCAGGGGCAGAGGACACAAGGCACACGGGCCCCTACCGTGGTCGTGGTCGTGGTCGTGGTCGTGGTCGTGGTCAGCCTCGGTGCTGGGAGTCATGGTTGGGAGCGGCACGTCCGGAACAGGTTCCCGGGTGCCGGGCTCGGCGTCTGCGGAAGAAGAAGAGACATCACACACTTGGCCTGAGTGAGGGTCTTTGCCGACAACACACCTGCCTCTGCCTAGGAAACCAGGCAGAGAAATGTTCTCCCGGCCCCACACCTCCCGACGCCTCATGTGGGTGGGTGCCTAGGTCAGTGCGGAGACAGCATGGGCGCCTGCCTGCCTAGGCCACAAAGAATCCCGACCAAGGGAAACTGGTGGCACCGGGGCCAGGGCGAGGGCCCGCAGTCCCCCCTTGTGCGTTGGGCCGCGCAAGGCCTTGGTGCCACCCCACCCTCCAAGTGGGTTCCCCTCCTTGGCCAGGGCTGGCGGGCTAAGAGCGGCCCTTCCCTTCCACACGGCAAGGCGACGAGGAAGGGGAAGTGAAAGGATCCAGGAACCAGGCAAGGGCCACCTCCGGGTTCCAGGGGCAGCCAAGAAAGAGCCTGACGGCACCCAGCCAGCCCCCTGTCTCAGGGGAGGGGCCTGGTGGGCACACCTCGAGCAATCCTCTGGGCCCTCCAGGACGGCAACTGAGCACCGTGTCCGGCACGGGCTCAGTCCAGCCAGGCCCCGCTGGACGGCTCCCCGCACGGGGGCGAGAGGGGAGAAAAGCGGACGGAGCAACCGCGCCCTCTCTCATCTGCGCCCACTCAGGGCACGGAGGACAGACGGGCCCGCGTGGCTGGCTCCACACACCAGCCCGGGTCCGGTCTGGGCCACGAGCGCACGACTGGGAACTGGCCCATCCAGGACACTGGGTCAGATTCTCCTGGTGGCCCGCCGGACTACACGGCAGACAACTCCCCAGCTGCCTGGGGGCACGGCACGGGTCCAGAACACGCTCGTGCCAGCGTCAGAGGGCACATCGAGGACTTGTCCTCAGGCAGCGGCCACGCCTCCTGGACGCTGTCCCGGGAGCTCGGAGACCAGCCAACGCCAAGAGGAAGGCAAGGACGTCTCAGGAGAGGCAGAGGCACAGAGCACCATCCTCGCGGAGCCCAGCGTGCCCGCGCCTAAGTCCGCTGCGCACACTGGGCCACCAGGGGCAGTGGGGCACTCCACGCCGGGTCCCATGAGGCTTCTGCACTCGCAGCCTCCGTGGCAACGCCAGGCATGCGGGCTGGGCGTGCTGCACCAGACCGCCGGGGTCATGGCGGGAGCAGACGTGGGGGGCGGGGAAGCCTACGCCCCTCCCGCACGGCTTAGCAGACCACCACGCAGAGAAACGGACAACCTGCGGACAGGCCCAGGCAGCGTGCAGCCAACCAGAGAACCCGGGAGGACACACGGCCCCGTCTCGGAGCGCCTGACTCGCACCGCGGCCCCTCTCTCCCCAGGGAGCACATCCTTCCCGGGCAGAGCCCCGAGGACGTCCCCGCAGCTCCAGAGCACAGGCCAGCGTTTCGGGACAAGGAATCGCATGGCGACACCTTCCCGGTCCCGGAGGCAATAGGAAAGCCCGTTCTCGCTCAAGGAGCCCCGGCAGCCCAGCGGGCTCCCAGGGGCAGAGGACACAAGGCACACGGGCCCCTACCGTGGTCGTGGTCGTGGTCGTGGTCGTGGTCGTGGTCGTGGTCGTGGTCAGCCTCGGTGCTGGGAGTCATGGTTGGGAGCGGCACGTCCGGAACAGGTTCCCGGGTGCCGGGCTCGGCGTCTGCGGAAGAAGAAGAGACATCACACACTTGGCCTGAGTGAGGGTCTTTGCCGACAACACACCTGCCTCCGCCTAGGAAACCAGGCAGAGAAATGTTCTCCCGGCCCCACACCTCCCGACGCCTCATGTGGGTGGGTGCCTAGGTCAGTGCGGAGACAGCATGGGCGCCTGCCTGCCTAGGCCACAAAGAATCCCGACCAAGGGAAACTGGTGGCACCGGGGCCAGGGCGAGGGCCCGCAGTCCCCCCTTGTGCGCTGGGCCGCGCAAGGCCTTGGTGCCACCCCACCCTCCAAGTGGGTTCCCCTCCTTGGCCAGGGCTGGCGGGCTAAGAGCGGCCCTTCCCTTCCACACGGCAAGGCGACGAGGAAGGGGAAGTGAAAGGATCCAGGAACCAGGCAAGGGCCACCTCCGGGTTCCAGGGGCAGCCAAGAAAGAGCCTGACGGCACCCAGCCAGGCCCCTGTCTCAGGGGAGGGGCCTGGTGGGCACACCTCGAGCAATCCTCTGGGCCCTCCAGGACGGCAACTGAGCACCGTGTCCGGCACGGGCTCAGTCCAGCCAGGCCCCGCTGGACGGCTCCCCGCACGGGGGCGAGAGGGGAGAAAAGCGGACGGAGCAACCGCGCCCTCTCTCATCTGCGCCCACTCAGGGCACGGAGGACAGACGGGCCCGCGTGGCTGGCTCCACACACCAGCCTGGGTCCGGTCTGGGCCACGAGCGCACGACTGGGAACTGGCCCATCCAGGACACTGGGTCAGATTCTCCTGGTGGCCCGCCGGACTACACGGCAGACAACTCCCCAGCTGCCTGGGGGCACGGCACGGGTCCAGAACACGCTCGTGCCAGCGTCAGAGGGCACATCGAGGACTTGTCCTCAGGCAGCGGCCACGCCTCCTGGACGCTGTCCCGGGAGCTCGGAGACCAGCCAACGCCAAGAGGAAGGCAAGGACGTCTCAGGAGAGGCAGAGGCACAGAGCACCATCCTCGCGGAGCCCAGCGTGCCCGCGCCTAAGTCCGCTGCGCACACTGGGCCACCAGGGGCAGTGGGGCACTCCACGCCGGGTCCCATGAGGCTTCTGCACTCGCAGCCTCCGTGGCAACGCCAGGCATGCGGGCTGGGCGTGCTGCACCAGACCCCCGGGGTCATGGCGGGAGCAGACGTGGGGGGCGGGGAAGCCTACGCCCCTCCCGCACGGCTTAGCAGACCACCACGCAGAGAAACGGACAACCTGCGGACAGGCCCAGGCAGCGTGCAGCCAACCAGAGCACCCGGGAGGACACACGGCCCCGTCTCGGAGCGCCTGACTCGCACCGCGGCCCCTCTCTCCCCAGGGAGCACATCCTTCCCGGGCAGAGCCCCGAGGACGTCCCCGCAGCTCCAGAGCACAGGCCAGCGTTTCGGGACAAGGAATCGCATGGCGACACCTTCCCGGTCCCGGAGGCAATAGGAAAGCCCGTTCTCGCTCAAGGAGCCCCGGCAGCCCAGCGGGCTCCCAGGGGCAGAGGACACAAGGCACACGGGCCCCTACCGTGGTCGTGGTCGTGGTCGTGGTCGTGGTCAGCCTCGGTGCTGGGAGTCATGGTTGGGAGCGGCACGTCCGGAACAGGTTCCCGGGTGCCGGGCTCGGCGTCTGCGGAAGAAGAAGAGACATCACACACTTGGCCTGAGTGAGGGTCTTTGCCGACAACACACCTGCCTCCGCCTAGGAAACCAGGCAGAGAAATGTTCTCCCGGCCCCACACCTCCCGACGCCTCATGTGGGTGGGTGCCTAGGTCAGTGCGGAGACAGCATGGGCGCCTGCCTGCCTAGGCCACAAAGAATCCCGACCAAGGGAAACTGGTGGCACCGGGGCCAGGGCGAGGGCGCGCCGTCCCCCCTTGTGCGTTGGGCCGCGCAAGGCCTTGGTGCCACCCCACCCTCCAAGTGGGTTCCCCTCCTTGGCCAGGGCTGGCGGGCTAAGAGCGGCCCTTCCCTTCCACACGGCAAGGCGACGAGGAAGGGGAAGTGAAAGGATCCAGGAACCAGGCAAGGGCCACCTCCGGGTTCCAGGGGCAGCCAAGAAAGAGCCTGACGGCACCCAGCCAGCCCCCTGTCTCAGGGGAGGGGCCTGGTGGGCACACCTCGAGCAATCCTCTGGGCCCTCCAGGACGGCAACTGAGCACCGTGTCCGGCACGGGCTCAGTCCAGCCAGGCCCCGCTGGACGGCTCCCCGCACGGGGGCGAGAGGGGAGAAAAGCGGACGGAGCAACCGCGCCCTCTCTCATCTGCGCCCACTCAGGGCACAGAGGACAGACGGGCCCGCGTGGCTGGCTCCACACACCAGCCCGGGTCCGGTCTGGGCCACGAGCGCACGACTGGGAACTGGCCCATCCAGGACACTGGGTCAGATTCTCCTGGTGGCCCGCCGGACTACACGGCAGACAACTCCCCAGCTGCCTGGGGGCACGGCACGGGTCCAGAACACGCTCGTGCCAGCGTCAGAGGGCACATCGAGGACTTGTCCTCAGGCAGCGGCCACGCCTCCTGGACGCTGTCCCGGGAGCTCGGAGACCAGCCAACGCCAAGAGGAAGGCAAGGACGTCTCAGGAGAGGCAGAGGCACAGAGCACCATCCTCGCGGAGCCCAGCGTGCCCGCGCCTAAGTCCGCTGCGCACACTGGGCCACCAGGGGCAGTGGGGCACTCCACGCCGGGTCCCATGAGGCTTCTGCACTCGCAGCCTCCGTGGCAACGCCAGGCATGCGGGCTGGGCGTGCTGCACCAGACCCCTGGGGTCATGGCGGGAGCAGACGTGGGGGGCGGGGAAGCCTACGCCCCTCCCGCACGGCTTAGCAGACCACCACGCAGAGAAACGGACAACCTGCGGACAGGCCCAGGCAGCGTGCAGCCAACCAGAGCACCCGGGAGGACACACGGCCCCGTCTCGGAGCGCCTGACTCGCACCGCGGCCCCTCTCTCCCCAGGGAGCACATCCTTCCCGGGCAGAGCCCCGAGGACGTCCCCGCAGCTCCAGAGCACAGGCCAGCGTTTCGGGACAAGGAATCGCATGGCGACACCTTCCCGGTCCCGGAGGCAATAGGAAAGCCCGTTCTCGCTCAAGGAGCCCCGGCAGCCCAGCGGGCTCCCAGGGGCAGAGGACACAAGGCACACGGGCCCCTACCGTGGTCGTGGTCGTGGTCGTGGTCGTGGTCGTGGTCGTGGTCAGCCTCGGTGCTGGGAGTCATGGTTGGGAGCGGCACGTCCGGAACAGGTTCCCGGGTGCCGGGCTCGGCGTCTGCGGAAGAAGAAGAGACATCACACACTTGGCCTGAGTGAGGGTCTTTGCCGACAACACACCTGCCTCCGCCTAGGAAACCAGGCAGAGAAATGTTCTCCCGGCCCCACACCTCCCGACGCCTCATGTGGGTGGGTGCCTAGGTCAGTGCGGAGACAGCATGGGCGCCTGCCTGCCTAGGCCACAAAGAATCCCGACCAAGGGAAACTGGTGGCACCGGGGCCAGGGCGAGGGCCCGCAGTCCCCCCTTGTGCGCTGGGCCGCGCAAGGCCTTGGTGCCACCCCACCCTCCAAGTGGGTTCCCCTCCTTGGCCAGGGCTGGCGGGCTAAGAGCGGCCCTTCCCTTCCACACGGCAAGGCGACGAGGAAGGGGAAGTGAAAGGATCCAGGAACCAGGCAAGGGCCACCTCCGGGTTCCAGGGGCAGCCAAGAAAGAGCCTGACGGCACCCAGCCAGCCCCCTGTCTCAGGGGAGGGGCCTGGTGGGCACACCTCGAGCAATCCTCTGGGCCCTCCAGGACGGCAACTGAGCACCGTGTCCGGCACGGGCTCAGTCCAGCCAGGCCCCGCTGGACGGCTCCCCGCACAGGGGCGAGAGGGGAGAAAAGCGGACGGAGCAACCGCGCCCTCTCTCATCTGCGCCCACTCAGGGCACGGAGGACAGACGGGCCCGCGTGGCTGGCTCCACACACCAGCCCGGGTCCGGTCTGGGCCACGAGCGCACGACTGGGAACTGGCCCATCCAGGACACTGGGTCAGATTCTCCTGGTGGCCCGCCGGACTACACGGCAGACAACTCCCCAGCTGCCTGGGGGCACGGCACGGGTCCAGAACACGCTCGTGCCAGCGTCAGAGGGCACATCGAGGACTTGTCCTCAGGCAGCGGCCACGCCTCCTGGACGCTGTCCCGGGAGCTCGGAGACCAGCCAACGCCAAGAGGAAGGCAAGGACGTCTCAGGAGAGGCAGAGGCACAGAGCACCATCCTCGCGGAGCCCAGCGTGCCCGCGCCTAAGTCCGCTGCGCACACTGGGCCACCAGGGGCAGTGGGGCACTCCACGCCGGGTCCCATGAGGCTTCTGCACTCGCAGCCTCCGTGGCAACGCCAGGCATGCGGGCTGGGCGTGCTGCACCAGACCCCTGGGGTCATGGCGGGAGCAGACGTGGGGGGCGGGGAAGCCTACGCCCCTCCCGCACGGCTTAGCAGACCACCACGCAGAGAAACGGACAACCTGCGGACAGGCCCAGGCAGCGTGCAGCCAACCAGAGAACCCGGGAGGACACACGGCCCCGTCTCGGAGCGCCTGACTCGCACCGCGGCCCCTCTCTCCCCAGGGAGCACATCCTTCCCGGGCAGAGCCCCGAGGACGTCCCCGCAGCTCCAGAGCACAGGCCAGCGTTTCGGGACAAGGAATCGCATGGCGACACCTTCCCGGTCCCGGAGGCAATAGGAAAGCCCGTTCTCGCTCAAGGAGCCCCGGCAGCCCAGCGGGCTCCCAGGGGCAGAGGACACAAGGCACACGGGCCCCTACCGTGGTCGTGGTCGTGGTCGTGGTCGTGGTCGTGGTCGTGGTCAGCCTCGGTGCTGGGAGTCATGGTTGGGAGCGGCACGTCCGGAACAGGTTCCCGGGTGCCGGGCTCGGCGTCTGCGGAAGAAGAAGAGACATCACACACTTGGCCTGAGTGAGGGTCTTTGCCGACAACACACCTGCCTCCGCCTAGGAAACCAGGCAGAGAAATGTTCTCCCGGCCCCACACCTCCCGACGCCTCATGTGGGTGGGTGCCTAGGTCAGTGCGGAGACAGCATGGGCGCCTGCCTGCCTAGGCCACAAAGAATCCCGACCAAGGGAAACTGGTGGCACCGGGGCCAGGGCGAGGGCCCGCAGTCCCCCCTTGTGCGCTGGGCCGCGCAAGGCCTTGGTGCCACCCCACCCTCCAAGTGGGTTCCCCTCCTTGGCCAGGGCTGGCGGGCTAAGAGCGGCCCTTCCCTTCCACACGGCAAGGCGACGAGGAAGGGGAAGTGAAAGGATCCAGGAACCAGGCAAGGGCCACCTCCGGGTTCCAGGGGCAGCCAAGAAAGAGCCTGACGGCACCCAGCCAGGCCCCTGTCTCAGGGGAGGGGCCTGGTGGGCACACCTCGAGCAATCCTCTGGGCCCTCCAGGACGGCAACTGAGCACCGTGTCCGGCACGGGCTCAGTCCAGCCAGGCCCCGCTGGACGGCTCCCCGCACGGGGGCGAGAGGGGAGAAAAGCGGACGGAGCAACCGCGCCCTCTCTCATCTGTGCCCACTCAGGGCACGGAGGACAGACGGGCCCGCGTGGCTGGCTCCACACACCAGCCTGGGTCCGGTCTGGGCCACGAGCGCACGACTGGGAACTGGCCCATCCAGGACACTGGGTCAGATTCTCCTGGTGGCCCGCCGGACTACACGGCAGACAACTCCCCAGCTGCCTGGGGGCACGGCACGGGTCCAGAACACGCTCGTGCCAGCGTCAGAGGGCACATCGAGGACTTGTCCTCAGGCAGCGGCCACGCCTCCTGGACGCTGTCCCGGGAGCTCGGAGACCAGCCAACGCCAAGAGGAAGGCAAGGACGTCTCAGGAGAGGCAGAGGCACAGAGCACCATCCTCGCGGAGCCCAGCGTGCCCGCGCCTAAGTCCGCTGCGCACACTGGGCCACCAGGGGCAGTGGGGCACTCCACGCCGGGTCCCATGAGGCTTCTGCACTCGCAGCCTCCGTGGCAACGCCAGGCATGCGGGCTGGGCGTGCTGCACCAGACCCCTGGGGTCATGGCGGGAGCAGACGTGGGGGGCGGGGAAGCCTACGCCCCTCCCGCACGGCTTAGCAGACCACCACGCAGAGAAACGGACAACCTGCGGACAGGCCCAGGCAGCGTGCAGCCAACCAGAGCACCCGGGAGGACACACGGCCCCGTCTCGGAGCGCCTGACTCGCACCGCGGCCCCTCTCTCCCCAGGGAGCACATCCTTCCCGGGCAGAGCCCCGAGGACGTCCCCGCAGCTCCAGAGCACAGGCCAGCGTTTCGGGACAAGGAATCGCATGGCGACACCTTCCCGGTCCCGGAGGCAATAGGAAAGCCCGTTCTCGCTCAAGGAGCCCCGGCAGCCCAGCGGGCTCCCAGGGGCAGAGGACACAAGGCACACGGGCCCCTACCGTGGTCGTGGTCGTGGTCGTGGTCGTGGTCGTGGTCAGCCTCGGTGCTGGGAGTCATGGTTGGGAGCGGCACGTCCGGAACAGGTTCCCGGGTGCCGGGCTCGGCGTCTGCGGAAGAAGAAGAGACATCACACACTTGGCCTGAGTGAGGGTCTTTGCCGACAACACACCTGCCTCCGCCTAGGAAACCAGGCAGAGAAATGTTCTCCCGGCCCCACACCTCCCGACGCCTCATGTGGGTGGGTGCCTAGGTCAGTGCGGAGACAGCATGGGCGCCTGCCTGCCTAGGCCACAAAGAATCCCGACCAAGGGAAACTGGTGGCACCGGGGCCAGGGCGAGGGCCCGCAGTCCCCCCTTGTGCGTTGGGCCGCGCAAGGCCTTGGTGCCACCCCACCCTCCAAGTGGGTTCCCCTCCTTGGCCAGGGCTGGCGGGCTAAGAGCGGCCCTTCCCTTCCACACGGCAAGGCGACGAGGAAGGGGAAGTGAAAGGATCCAGGAACCAGGCAAGGGCCACCTCCGGGTTCCAGGGGCAGCCAAGAAAGAGCCTGACGGCACCCAGCCAGGCCCCTGTCTCAGGGGAGGGGCCTGGTGGGCACACCTCGAGCAATCCTCTGGGCCCTCCACGACGGCAACTGAGCACCGTGTCCGGCACGGGCTCAGTCCAGCCAGGCCCCGCTGGACGGCTCCCCGCACGGGGGCGAGAGGGGAGAAAAGCGGACGGAGCAACCGCGCCCTCTCTCATCTGCGCCCACTCAGGGCACGGAGGACAGACGGGCCCGCGTGGCTGGCTCCACACACCAGCCCGGGTCCGGTCTGGGCCACGAGCGCACGACTGGGAACTGGCCCATCCAGGACACTGGGTCAGATTCTCCTGGTGGCCCGCCGGACTACACGGCAGACAACTCCCCAGCTGCCTGGGGGCACGGCACGGGTCCAGAACACGCTCGTGCCAGCGTCAGAGGGCACATCGAGGACTTGTCCTCAGGCAGCGGCCACGCCTCCTGGACGCTGTCCCGGGAGCTCGGAGACCAGCCAACGCCAAGAGGAAGGCAAGGACGTCTCAGGAGAGGCAGAGGCACAGAGCACCATCCTCGCGGAGCCCAGCGTGCCCGCGCCTAAGTCCGCTGCGCACACTGGGCCACCAGGGGCAGTGGGGCACTCCACGCCGGGTCCCATGAGGCTTCTGCACTCGCAGCCTCCGTGGCAACGCCAGGCATGCGGGCTGGGCGTGCTGCACCAGACCCCTGGGGTCATGGCGGGAGCAGACGTGGGGGGCGGGGAAGCCTACGCCCCTCCCGCACGGCTTAGCAGACCACCACGCAGAGAAACGGACAACCTGCGGACAGGCCCAGGCAGCGTGCAGCCAACCAGAGAACCCGGGAGGACACACGGCCCCGTCTCGGAGCGCCTGACTCGCACCGCGGCCCCTCTCTCCCCAGGGAGCACATCCTTCCCGGGCAGAGCCCCGAGGACGTCCCCGCAGCTCCAGAGCACAGGCCAGCGTTTCGGGACAAGGAATCGCATGGCGACACCTTCCCGGTCCCGGAGGCAATAGGAAAGCCCGTTCTCGCTCAAGGAGCCCCGGCAGCCCAGCGGGCTCCCAGGGGCAGAGGACACAAGGCACACGGGCCCCTACCGTGGTCGTGGTCGTGGTCGTGGTCGTGGTCGTGGTCGTGGTCAGCCTCGGTGCTGGGAGTCATGGTTGGGAGCGGCACGTCCGGAACAGGTTCCCGGGTGCCGGGCTCGGCGTCTGCGGAAGAAGAAGAGACATCACACACTTGGCCTGAGTGAGGGTCTTTGCCGACAACACACCTGCCTCCGCCTAGGAAACCAGGCAGAGAAATGTTCTCCCGGCCCCACACCTCCCGACGCCTCATGTGGGTGGGTGCCTAGGTCAGTGCGGAGACAGCATGGGCGCCTGCCTGCCTAGGCCACAAAGAATCCCGACCAAGGGAAACTGGTGGCACCGGGGCCAGGGCGAGGGCCCGCAGTCCCCCCTTGTGCGTTGGGCCGCGCAAGGCCTTGGTGCCACCCCACCCTCCAAGTGGGTTCCCCTCCTTGGCCAGGGCTGGCGGGCTAAGAGCGGCCCTTCCCTTCCACACGGCAAGGCGACGAGGAAGGGGAAGTGAAAGGATCCAGGAACCAGGCAAGGGCCACCTCCGGGTTCCAGGGGCAGCCAAGAAAGAGCCTGACGGCACCCAGCCAGCCCCCTGTCTCAGGGGAGGGGCCTGGTGGGCACACCTCGAGCAATCCTCTGGGCCCTCCAGGACGGCAACTGAGCACCGTGTCCGGCACGGGCTCAGTCCAGCCAGGCCCCGCTGGACGGCTCCCCGCACGGGGGCGAGAGGGGAGAAAAGCGGACGGAGCAACCGCGCCCTCTCTCATCTGCGCCCACTCAGGGCACGGAGGACAGACGGGCCCGCGTGGCTGGCTCCACACACCAGCCCGGGTCTGGTCTGGGCCACGAGCGCACGACTGGGAACTGGCCCATCCAGGACACTGGGTCAGATTCTCCTGGTGGCCCGCCGGACTACACGGCAGACAACTCCCCAGCTGCCTGGGGGCACGGCACGGGTCCAGAACACGCTCGTGCCAGCGTCAGAGGGCACATCGAGGACTTGTCCTCAGGCAGCGGCCACGCCTCCTGGACGCTGTCCCGGGAGCTCGGAGACCAGCCAACGCCAAGAGGAAGGCAAGGACGTCTCAGGAGAGGCAGAGGCACAGAGCACCATCCTCGCGGAGCCCAGCGTGCCCGCGCCTAAGTCCGCTGCGCACACTGGGCCACCAGGGGCAGTGGGGCACTCCACGCCGGGTCCCATGAGGCTTCTGCACTCGCAGCCTCCGTGGCAACGCCAGGCATGCGGGCTGGGCGTGCTGCACCAGACCCCCGGGGTCATGGCGGGAGCAGACGTGGGGGGCGGGGAAGCCTACGCCCCTCCCGCACGGCTTAGCAGACCACCACGCAGAGAAACGGACAACCTGCGGACAGGCCCAGGCAGCGTGCAGCCAACCAGAGAACCCGGGAGGACACACGGCCCCGTCTCGGAGCGCCTGACTCGCACCGCGGCCCCTCTCTCCCCAGGGAGCACATCCTTCCCGGGCAGAGCCCTGAGGACGTCCCCGCAGCTCCAGAGCACAGGCCAGCGTTTCGGGACAAGGAATCGCATGGCGACACCTTCCCGGTCCCGGAGGCAATAGGAAAGCCCGTTCTCGCTCAAGGAGCCCCGGCAGCCCAGCGGGCTCCCAGGGGCAGAGGACACAAGGCACACGGGCCCCTACCGTGGTCGTGGTCGTGGTCGTGGTCGTGGTCAGCCTCGGTGCTGGGAGTCATGGTTGGGAGCGGCACGTCCGGAACAGGTTCCCGGGTGCCGGGCTCGGCGTCTGCGGAAGAAGAAGAGACATCACACACTTGGCCTGAGTGAGGGTCTTTGCCGACAACACACCTGCCTCCGCCTAGGAAACCAGGCAGAGAAATGTTCTCCCGGCCCCACACCTCCCGACGCCTCATGTGGGTGGGTGCCTAGGTCAGTGCGGAGACAGCATGGGCGCCTGCCTGCCTAGGCCACAAAGAATCCCGACCAAGGGAAACTGGTGGCACCGGGGCCAGGGCGAGGGCCCGCAGTCCCCCCTTGTGCGCTGGGCCGCTCAAGGCCTTGGTGCCACCCCACCCTCCTAGTGGGTTCCCCTCCTTGGCCAGGGCTGGCGGGCTAAGAGCGGCCCTTCCCTTCCACACGGCAAGGCGACGAGGAAGGGGAAGTGAAAGGATCCAGGAACCAGGCAAGGGCCACCTCCGGGTTCCAGGGGGAGCCAAGAAAGAGCCTGACGGCACCCAGCCAGGCCCCTGTCTCAGGGGAGGGGCCTGGTGGGCACACCTCGAGCAATCCTCTGGGCCCTCCAGGACGGCAACTGAGCACCGTGTCCGGCACGGGCTCAGTCCAGCCAGGCCCCGCTGGACGGCTCCCCGCACGGGGGCGAGAGGGGAGAAAAGCGGACGGAGCAACCGCGCCCTCTCTCATCTGTGCCCACTCAGGGCACGGAGGACAGACGGGCCCGCGTGGCTGGCTCCACACACCAGCCTGGGTCCGGTCTGGGCCACGAGCGCACGACTGGGAACTGGCCCATCCAGGACACTGGGTCAGATTCTCCTGGTGGCCCGCCGGACTACACGGCAGACAACTCCCCAGCTGCCTGGGGGCACGGCACGGGTCCAGAACACGCTCGTGCCAGCGTCAGAGGGCACATCGAGGACTTGTCCTCAGGCAGCGGCCACGCCTCCTGGACGCTGTCCCGGGAGCTCGGAGACCAGCCAACGCCAAGAGGAAGGCAAGGACGTCTCAGGAGAGGCAGAGGCACAGAGCACCATCCTCGCGGAGCCCAGCGTGCCCGCGCCTAAGTCCGCTGCGCACACTGGGCCACCAGGGGCAGTGGGGCACTCCACGCCGGGTCCCATGAGGCTTCTGCACTCGCAGCCTCCGTGGCAACGCCAGGCATGCGGGCTGGGCGTGCTGCACCAGACCCCCGGGGTCATGGCGGGAGCAGACGTGGGGGGCGGGGAAGCCTACGCCCCTCCCGCACGGCTTAGCAGACCACCACGCAGAGAAACGGACAACCTGCGGACAGGCCCAGGCAGCGTGCAGCCAACCAGAGAACCCGGGAGGACACACGGCCCCGTCTCGGAGCGCCTGACTCGCACCGCGGCCCCTCTTTCCCCAGGGAGCACATCCTTCCCGGGCAGAGCCCCGAGGACGTCCCCGCAGCTCCAGAGCACAGGCCAGCGTTTCGGGACAAGGAATCGCATGGCGACACCTTCCCGGTCCCGGAGGCAATAGGAAAGCCCGTTCTCGCTCAAGGAGCCCCGGCAACCCAGCGGGCTCCCAGGGGCAGAGGACACAAGGCACACGGGCCCCTACCGTGGTCGGGGACGTGGTCAGCCTCCTCGGTGCTGGGAGTCATGGTTGGGAGCGGCACGTCCGGAACAGGTTCCCGGGTGCCGGGCTCGGCGTCTGCGGAAGAAGAAGAGACATCACACACTTGGCCTGAGTGAGGGTCTCTGCCGGCAACACACCTGCCTCCGCCTAGGAAACCAGGCAGAGGAATGTTCTCCCGGCCCCACACCTCCTGACGCCTCATGTGGGTGGGTGCCTAGGTCAGTGCGGAGACAGCACGGGCGCCTGCCTGCCTAGGCCACAAAGAATCCCGGCCAAGGGAAACTGGTGGCACCGGGGCCAGGGCGAGGGCCCGCAGCAGGGCGCGCCGTCCCCCCTTGTGCGTTGGGCCGCGCAAGGCCTTGGTGCCACCCCACCCTCCGAGTGGGTTCCCCTCCTTGGCCAGGGCTGGCGGGCTAAGAGCGGCCCTTCCCTTCCACACGGCAAGGCGACGAGGAAGGGGAAGTGAAAGGATCCAGGAACCAGGCAAGGGCCACCTCCGGGTTCCAGGGGCAGCCAAGAAAGAACCTGACGGCACCCAGCCCCCTGTCTCAGGGGAGGGGCCTGGTGGGCACACCTCGAGCAATCCTCTGGGCCCTCCAGGACGGCAACGGAGCACCGTGTCCGGCACGGGCTCAGTCCAGCCAGGCCTCGCTGGACGGCTCCCCGCATGGGGGCGAGAGGGGAGAAAAGCGGACGGAGCAACCGCGCCCTCTCTCATCTGCGCCCACTCAGGGCACGGAGGACAGACGGGCCCGCGTGGCTGGCTCCACACACCAGCCCGGGTCTGGTCTGGGCCACGAGCGCACGACTGGGAACTGGCCCATCCAGGACACTGGGTCAGATTCTCCTGGTGGCCCGCCGCACTACAAGGCAGACAACTCCCCAGCTGCCTGGGGGCACGGCACGGGTCCAGAACACGCTCGTGCCAGCGTCAGAGGGCACATCGAGGACTTGTCCTCAGGCAGCGGCCACGCCTCCTGGACGCTGTCCCGGGAGCTCGGAGACCAGCCAACGCCAAGAGGAAGGCAAGGACGTCTCAGGAGAGGCAGAGGCACAGAGCACCACCCTCGCGGAGCCCAGCGTGCCCGCGCCTAAGTCCGCTGCGCACACTGGGCCACCAGGGGCAGTGGGGCACTCCACGCCGGGTCCCATGAGGCTTCTGCACTCGCAGCCTCCGTGGCAACGCCAGGCATGCGGGCTGGGAGTGCTGCACCAGACCCCCGGGGTGGGTCATGGCGGGAGCAGACGTGGGGGGCGGGGAAGCCTACGCCCCTCCCGCACGGCTTAGCAGACCACCACGCAGAGAAACGGACAACCTGCGGGCAGGCCCAGGCAGCGTGCAGCCAACCAGAGCACCCGGGAGGACACACGGCCCCGTCTCGGAGCGCCTGACTCGCACCGCGGCCCCTCTCTCCCCAGGGAGCACATCCTTCCCGGGCAGAGCCCCGAGGACGTCCCCGCAGCTCCAGAGCACAGGCCAGCGTTTCGGGACAAGGAATCGCATGGCGACACCTTCCCGGTCCCGGAGGCAATAGGAAAGCCCGTTCTCGCTCAAGGAGCCCCGGCAACCCAGCGGGCTCCCAGGGGCAGAGGACACAAGGCACACGGGCCCCTACCGTGGTCGTGGTCAGGGTCGGGGTCGTGGTCATGGTCAGCCTCCTCGGTGCTGGGAGTCATGGTTGGGAGCGGCACGTCCGGAACAGGTTCCCGGGTGCCGGGCTCGGCGTCTGCGGAAGAAGAAGAGACATCACACACTTGGCCTGAGTGAGGGTCTTTGCCGACAACACACCTGCCTCCGCCTAGGAAACCAGGCAGAGCAATGTTCTCCCGGCCCCACACCTCCCGACGCCTCATGTGGGTGGGTGCCTAGGTCAGTGCGGAGACAGCATGGGCGCCTGCCTGCCTAGGCCACAAAGAATCCCGACCAAGGGAAACTGGTGGCACCGGGGCCAGGGCGAGGGCCCGCCGTCCCCCCTTGTGCGTTGGGCCGCGCAAGGCCTTGGTGCCACCCCACCCTCCAAGTGGGTTCCCCTCCTTGGCCAGGGCTGGCGGGCTAAGAGCGGCCCTTCCCTTCCACACGGCAAGGCGACGAGGAAGGGGAAGTGAAAGGATCCAGGAACCAGGCAAGGGCCACCTCCGGGTTCCAGGGGCAGCCAAGAAAGAGCCTGACGGCACCCAGCCAGCCCCCTGTCTCAGGGGAGGGGCCTGGTGGGCACACCTCGAGCAATCCTCTGGGCCCTCCAGGACGGCAACTGAGCACCGTGTCCGGCACGGGCTCAGTCCAGCCAGGCCCCGCTGGACGGCTCCCCGCACGGGGGCGAGAGGGGAGAAAAGCGGACGGAGCAACCGCGCCCTCTCTCATCTGCGCCCACTCAGGGCACGGAGGACAGACGGGCCCGCGTGGCTGGCTCCACACACCAGCCCGGGTCTGGTCTGGGCCACGAGCGCACGACTGGGAACTGGCCCATCCAGGACACTGGGTCAGATTCTCCTGGTGGCCCGCCGGACTACACGGCAGACAACTCCCCAGCTGCCTGGGGGCACGGCACGGGTCCAGAACACGCTCGTGCCAGCGTCAGAGGGCACATCGAGGACTTGTCCTCAGGCAGCGGCCACGCCTCCTGGACGCTGTCCCGGGAGCTCGGAGACCAGCCAACGCCAAGAGGAAGGCAAGGACGTCTCAGGAGAGGCAGAGGCACAGAGCACCATCCTCGCGGAGCCCAGCGTGCCCGCGCCTAAGTCCGCTGCGCACACTGGGCCACCAGGGGCAGTGGGGCACTCCACGCCGGGTCCCATGAGGCTTCTGCACTCGCAGCCTCCGTGGCAACGCCAGGCATGCGGGCTGGGCGTGCTGCACCAGACCCCCGGGGTCATGGCGGGAGCAGACGTGGGGGGCGGGGAAGCCTACGCCCCTCCCGCACGGCTTAGCAGACCACCACGCAGAGAAACGGACAACCTGCGGACAGGCCCAGGCAGCGTGCAGCCAACCAGAGAACCCGGGAGGACACACGGCCCCGTCTCGGAGCGCCTGACTCGCACCGCGGCCCCTCTCTCCCCAGGGAGCACATCCTTCCCGGGCAGAGCCCCGAGGACGTCCCCGCAGCTCCAGAGCACAGGCCAGCGTTTCGGGACAAGGAATCGCATGGCGACACCTTCCCGGTCCCGGAGGCAATAGGAAAGCCCGTTCTCGCTCAAGGAGCGCCGGCAGCCCAGCGGGCTCCCAGGGGCAGAGGACACAAGGCACACGGGCCCCTACCGTGGTCGTGGTCGTGGTCGTGGTCGTGGTCAGCCTCGGTGCTGGGAGTCATGGTTGGGAGCGGCACGTCCGGAACAGGTTCCCGGGTGCCGGGCTCGGCGTCTGCGGAAGAAGAAGAGACATCACACACTTGGCCTGAGTGAGGGTCTTTGCCGACAACACACCTGCCTCCGCCTAGGAAACCAGGCAGAGAAATGTTCTCCCGGCCCCACACCTCCCGACGCCTCATGTGGGTGGGTGCCTAGGTCAGTGCGGAGACAGCATGGGCGCCTGCCTGCCTAGGCCACAAAGAATCCCGACCAAGGGAAACTGGTGGCACCGGGGCCAGGGCGAGGGCCCGCAGTCCCCCCTTGTGCGCTGGGCCGCGCAAGGCCTTGGTGCCACCCCACCCTCCTAGTGGGTTCCCCTCCTTGGCCAGGGCTGGCGGGCTAAGAGCGGCCCTTCCCTTCCACACGGCAAGGCGACGAGGAAGGGGAAGTGAAAGGATCCAGGAACCAGGCAAGGGCCACCTCCGGGTTCCAGGGGGAGCCAAGAAAGAGCCTGACGGCACCCAGCCAGGCCCCTGTCTCAGGGGAGGGGCCTGGTGGGCACACCTCGAGCAATCCTCTGGGCCCTCCAGGACGGCAACTGAGCACCGTGTCCGGCACGGGCTCAGTCCAGCCAGGCCCCGCTGGACGGCTCCCCGCACGGGGGCGAGAGGGGAGAAAAGCGGACGGAGCAACCGCGCCCTCTCTCATCTGTGCCCACTCAGGGCACGGAGGACAGACGGGCCCGCGTGGCTGGCTCCACACACCAGCCTGGGTCCGGTCTGGGCCACGAGCGCACGACTGGGAACTGGCCCATCCAGGACACTGGGTCAGATTCTCCTGGTGGCCCGCCGGACTACACGGCAGACAACTCCCCAGCTGCCTGGGGGCACGGCACGGGTCCAGAACACGCTCGTGCCAGCGTCAGAGGGCACATCGAGGACTTGTCCTCAGGCAGCGGCCACGCCTCCTGGACGCTGTCCCGGGAGCTCGGAGACCAGCCAACGCCAAGAGGAAGGCAAGGACGTCTCAGGAGAGGCAGAGGCACAGAGCACCATCCTCGCGGAGCCCAGCGTGCCCGCGCCTAAGTCCGCTGCGCACACTGGGCCACCAGGGGCAGTGGGGCACTCCACGCCGGGTCCCATGAGGCTTCTGCACTCGCAGCCTCCGTGGCAACGCCAGGCATGCGGGCTGGGCGTGCTGCACCAGACCCCCGGGGTCATGGCGGGAGCAGACGTGGGGGGCGGGGAAGCCTACGCCCCTCCCGCACGGCTTAGCAGACCACCACGCAGAGAAACGGACAACCTGCGGACAGGCCCAGGCAGCGTGCAGCCAACCAGAGAACCCGGGAGGACACACGGCCCCGTCTCGGAGCGCCTGACTCGCACCGCGGCCCCTCTCTCCCCAGGGAGCACATCCTTCCCGGGCAGAGCCCCGAGGACGTCCCCGCAGCTCCAGAGCACAGGCCAGCGTTTCGGGACAAGGAATCGCATGGCGACACCTTCCCGGTCCCGGAGGCAATAGGAAAGCCCGTTCTCGCTCAAGGAGCCCCGGCAACCCAGCGGGCTCCCAGGGGCAGAGGACACAAGGCACACGGGCCCCTACCGTGGTCGGGGTCGTGGTCAGCCTCCTCGGTGCTGGGAGTCATGGTTGGGAGCGGCACGTCCGGAACAGGTTCCCGGGTGCCGGGCTCGGCGTCTGCGGAAGAAGAAGAGACATCACACACTTGGCCTGAGTGAGGGTCTCTGCCGGCAACACACCTGCCTCCACCTAGGAAACCAGGCAGAGGAATGTTCTCCCGGCCCCACACCTCCTGACGCCTCATGTGGGTGGGTGCCTAGGTCAGTGCGGAGACAGCACGGGCGCCTGCCTGCCTAGGCCACAAAGAATCCCGGCCAAGGGAAACTGGTGGCACCGGGGCCAGGGCGAGGGCCCGCAGCAGGGCGCGCCGTCCCCCCTTGTGCGTTGGGCCGCGCAAGGCCTTGGTGCCACCCCACCCTCCAAGTGGGTTCCCCTCCTTGGCCAGGGCTGGCGGGCTAAGAGCGGCCCTTCCCTTCCACACGGCAAGGCGACGAGGAAGGGGAAGTGAAAGGATCCAGGAACCAGGCAAGGGCCACCTCCGGGTTCCAGGGGCAGCCAAGAAAGAGCCTGACGGCACCCAGCCAGCCCCCTGTCTCAGGGGAGGGGCCTGGTGGGCACACCTCGAGCAATCCTCTGGGCCCTCCAGGACGGCAACTGAGCACCGTGTCCGGCACGGGCTCAGTCCAGCCAGGCCCCGCTGGACGGCTCCCCGCACGGGGGCGAGAGGGGAGAAAAGCGGACGGAGCAACCGCGCCCTCTCTCATCTGCGCCCACTCAGGGCACGGAGGACAGACGGGCCCGCGTGGCTGGCTCCACACACCAGCCCGGGTCTGGTCTGGGCCACGAGCGCACGACTGGGAACTGGCCCATCCAGGACACTGGGTCAGATTCTCCTGGTGGCCCGCCGGACTACACGGCAGACAACTCCCCAGCTGCCTGGGGGCACGGCACGGGTCCAGAACACGCTCGTGCCAGCGTCAGAGGGCACATCGAGGACTTGTCCTCAGGCAGCGGCCACGCCTCCTGGACGCTGTCCCGGGAGCTCGGAGACCAGCCAACGCCAAGAGGAAGGCAAGGACGTCTCAGGAGAGGCAGAGGCACAGAGCACCATCCTCGCGGAGCCCAGCGTGCCCGCGCCTAAGTCCGCTGCGCACACTGGGCCACCAGGGGCAGTGGGGCACTCCACGCCGGGTCCCATGAGGCTTCTGCACTCGCAGCCTCCGTGGCAACGCCAGGCATGCGGGCTGGGCGTGCTGCACCAGACCCCCGGGGTCATGGCGGGAGCAGACGTGGGGGGCGGGGAAGCCTACGCCCCTCCCGCACGGCTTAGCAGACCACCACGCAGAGAAACGGACAACCTGCGGACAGGCCCAGGCAGCGTGCAGCCAACCAGAGAACCCGGGAGGACACACGGCCCCGTCTCGGAGCGCCTGACTCGCACCGCGGCCCCTCTCTCCCCAGGGAGCACATCCTTCCCGGGCAGAGCCCCGAGGACGTCCCCGCAGCTCCAGAGCACAGGCCAGCGTTTCGGGACAAGGAATCGCATGGCGACACCTTCCCGGTCCCGGAGGCAATAGGAAAGCCCGTTCTCGCTCAAGGAGCCCCGGCAGCCCAGCGGGCTCCCAGGGGCAGAGGACACAAGGCACACGGGCCCCTACCGTGGTCGTGGTCGTGGTCGTGGTCGTGGTCGTGGTCAGCCTCGGTGCTGGGAGTCATGGTTGGGAGCGGCACGTCCGGAACAGGTTCCCGGGTGCCGGGCTCGGCGTCTGCGGAAGAAGAAGAGACATCACACACTTGGCCTGAGTGAGGGTCTTTGCCGACAACACACCTGCCTCCGCCTAGGAAACCAGGCAGAGAAATGTTCTCCCGGCCCCACACCTCCCGACGCCTCATGTGGGTGGGTGCCTAGGTCAGTGCGGAGACAGCATGGGCGCCTGCCTGCCTAGGCCACAAAGAATCCCGACCAAGGGAAACTGGTGGCACCGGGGCCAGGGCGAGGGCCCGCAGTCCCCCCTTGTGCGTTGGGCCGCGCAAGGCCTTGGTGCCACCCCACCCTCCAAGTGGGTTCCCCTCCTTGGCCAGGGCTGGCGGGCTAAGAGCGGCCCTTCCCTTCCACACGGCAAGGCGACGAGGAAGGGGAAGTGAAAGGATCCAGGAACCAGGCAAGGGCCACCTCCGGGTTCCAGGGGCAGCCAAGAAAGAGCCTGACGGCACCCAGCCAGCCCCCTGTCTCAGGGGAGGGGCCTGGTGGGCACACCTCGAGCAATCCTCTGGGCCCTCCAGGACGGCAACTGAGCACCGTGTCCGGCACGGGCTCAGTCCAGCCAGGCCCCGCTGGACGGCTCCCCGCACGGGGGCGAGAGGGGAGAAAAGCGGACGGAGCAACCGCGCCCTCTCTCATCTGCACCCACTCAGGGCACGGAGGACAGACGGGCCCGCGTGGCTGGCTCCACACACCAGCCCGGGTCCGGTCTGGGCCACGAGCGCACGACTGGGAACTGGCCCATCCAGGACACTGGGTCAGATTCTCCTGGTGGCCCGCCGGACTACACGGCAGACAACTCCCCAGCTGCCTGGGGGCACGGCACGGGTCCAGAACACGCTCGTGCCAGCGTCAGAGGGCACATCGAGGACTTGTCCTCAGGCAGCGGCCACGCCTCCTGGACGCTGTCCCGGGAGCTCGGAGACCAGCCAACGCCAAGAGGAAGGCAAGGACGTCTCAGGAGAGGCAGAGGCACAGAGCACCATCCTCGCGGAGCCCAGCGTGCCCGCGCCTAAGTCCGCTGCGCACACTGGGCCACCAGGGGCAGTGGGGCACTCCACGCCGGGTCCCATGAGGCTTCTGCACTCGCAGCCTCCGTGGCAACGCCAGGCATGCGGGCTGGGCGTGCTGCACCAGACCCCCGGGGTCATGGCGGGAGCAGACGTGGGGGGCGGGGAAGCCTACGCCCCTCCCGCACGGCTTAGCAGACCACCACGCAGAGAAACGGACAACCTGCGGACAGGCCCAGGCAGCGTGCAGCCAACCAGAGAACCCGGGAGGACACACGGCCCCGTCTCGGAGCGCCTGACTCGCACCGCGGCCCCTCTCTCCCCAGGGAGCACATCCTTCCCGGGCAGAGCCCCGAGGACGTCCCCGCAGCTCCAGAGCACAGGCCAGCGTTTCGGGACAAGGAATCGCATGGCGACACCTTCCCGGTCCCGGAGGCAATAGGAAAGCCCGTTCTCGCTCAAGGAGCCCCGGCAGCCCAGCGGGCTCCCAGGGGCAGAGGACACAAGGCACACGGGCCCCTACCGTGGTCGTGGTCGTGGTCGTGGTCGTGGTCGTGGTCAGCCTCGGTGCTGGGAGTCATGGTTGGGAGCGGCACGTCCGGAACAGGTTCCCGGGTGCCGGGCTCGGCGTCTGCGGAAGAAGAAGAGACATCACACACTTGGCCTGAGTGAGGGTCTTTGCCGACAACACACCTGCCTCCGCCTAGGAAACCAGGCAGAGAAATGTTCTCCCGGCCCCACACCTCCCGACGCCTCATGTGGGTGGGTGCCTAGGTCAGTGCGGAGACAGCATGGGCGCCTGCCTGCCTAGGCCACAAAGAATCCCGACCAAGGGAAACTGGTGGCACCGGGGCCAGGGCGAGGGCCCGCCGTCCCCCCTTGTGCGTTGGGCTGCGCAAGGCCTTGGTGCCACCCCACCCTCCAAGTGGGTTCCCCTCCTTGGCCAGGGCTGGCGGGCTAAGAGCGGCCCTTCCCTTCCACACGGCAAGGCGACGAGGAAGGGGAAGTGAAAGGATCCAGGAACCAGGCAAGGGCCACCTCCGGGTTCCAGGGGCAGCCAAGAAAGAGCCTGACGGCACCCAGCCAGCCCCCTGTCTCAGGGGAGGGGCCTGGTGGGCACACCTCGAGCAATCCTCTGGGCCCTCCAGGACGGCAACTGAGCACCGTGTCCGGCACGGGCTCAGTCCAGCCAGGCCCCGCTGGACGGCTCCCCGCACGGGGGCGAGAGGGGAGAAAAGCGGACGGAGCAACCGCGCCCTCTCTCATCTGCGCCCACTCAGGGCACGGAGGACAGACGGGCCCACGTGGCTGGCTCCACACACCAGCCCGGGTCTGGTCTGGGCCACGAGCGCACGACTGGGAACTGGCCCATCCAGGACACTGGGTCAGATTCTCCTGGTGGCCCGCCGGACTACACGGCAGACAACTCCCCAGCTGCCTGGGGGCACGGCACGGGTCCAGAACACGCTCGTGCCAGCGTCAGAGGGCACATCGAGGACTTGTCCTCAGGCAGCGGCCACGCCTCCTGGACGCTGTCCCGGGAGCTCGGAGACCAGCCAACGCCAAGAGGAAGGCAAGGACGTCTCAGGAGAGGCAGAGGCACAGAGCACCACCCTCGCGGAGCCCAGCGTGCCCGCGCCTAAGTCCGCTGCGCACACTGGGCCACCAGGGGCAGTGGGGCACTCCACGCCGGGTCCCATGAGGCTTCTGCACTCGCAGCCTCCGTGGCAACGCCAGGCATGCGGGCTGGGAGTGCTGCACCAGACCCCCGGGGTGGGTCATGGCGGGAGCAGACGTGGGGGGCGGGGAAGCCTACGCCCCTCCCGCACGGCTTAGCAGACCACCACGCAGAGAAACGGACAACCTGCGGGCAGGCCCAGGCAGCGTGCAGCCAACCAGAGCACCCGGGAGGACACACGGCCCCGTCTCGGAGCGCCTGACTCGCACCGCGGCCCCTCTCTCCCCAGGGAGCACATCCTTCCCGGGCAGAGCCCCGAGGACGTCCCCGCAGCTCCAGAGCACAGGCCAGCGTTTCGGGACAAGGAATCGCATGGCGACACCTTCCCGGTCCCGGAGGCAATAGGAAAGCCCGTTCTCGCTCAAGGAGCCCCGGCAACCCAGCGGGCTCCCAGGGGCAGAGGACACAAGGCACACGGGCCCCTACCGTGGTCGTGGTCAGGGTCGGGGTCGTGGTCATGGTCAGCCTCCTCGGTGCTGGGAGTCATGGTTGGGAGCGGCACGTCCGGAACAGGTTCCCGGGTGCCGGGCTCGGCGTCTGCGGAAGAAGAAGAGACATCACACACTTGGCCTGAGTGAGGGTCTTTGCCGACAACACACCTGCCTCCGCCTAGGAAACCAGGCAGAGAAATGTTCTCCCGGCCCCACACCTCCCGACGCCTCATGTGGGTGGGTGCCTAGGTCAGTGCGGAGACAGCATGGGCGCCTGCCTGCCTAGGCCACAAAGAATCCCGACCAAGGGAAACTGGTGGCACCGGGGCCAGGGCGAGGGCCCGCAGTCCCCCCTTGTGCGCTGGGCCGCTCAAGGCCTTGGTGCCACCCCACCCTCCTAGTGGGTTCCCCTCCTTGGCCAGGGCTGGCGGGCTAAGAGCGGCCCTTCCCTTCCACACGGCAAGGCGACGAGGAAGGGGAAGTGAAAGGATCCAGGAACCAGGCAAGGGCCACCTCCGGGTTCCAGGGGCAGCCAAGAAAGAGCCTGACGGCACCCAGCCAGCCCCCTGTCTCAGGGGAGGGGCCTGGTGGGCACACCTCGAGCAATCCTCTGGGCCCTCCAGGACGGCAACTGAGCACCGTGTCCGGCACGGGCTCAGTCCAGCCAGGCCCCGCTGGACGGCTCCCCGCACGGGGGCGAGAGGGGAGAAAAGCGGACGGAGCAACCGCGCCCTCTCTCATCTGCGCCCACTCAGGGCACGGAGGACAGACGGGCCCGCGTGGCTGGCTCCACACACCAGCCCGGGTCTGGTCTGGGCCACGAGCGCACGACTGGGAACTGGCCCATCCAGGACACTGGGTCAGATTCTCCTGGTGGCCCGCCGCACTACAAGGCAGACAACTCCCCAGCTGCCTGGGGGCACGGCACGGGTCCAGAACACGCTCGTGCCAGCGTCAGAGGGCACATCGAGGACTTGTCCTCAGGCAGCGGCCACGCCTCCTGGACGCTGTCCCGGGAGCTCGGAGACCAGCCAACGCCAAGAGGAAGGCAAGGACGTCTCAGGAGAGGCAGAGGCACAGAGCACCACCCTCGCGGAGCCCAGCGTGCCCGCGCCTAAGTCCGCTGCGCACACTGGGCCACCAGGGGCAGTGGGGCACTCCACGCCGGGTCCCATGAGGCTTCTGCACTCGCAGCCTCCGTGGCAACGCCAGGCATGCGGGCTGGGAGTGCTGCACCAGACCCCCGGGGTGGGTCATGGCGGGAGCAGACGTGGGGGGCGGGGAAGCCTACGCCCCTCCCGCACGGCTTAGCAGACCACCACGCAGAGAAACGGACAACCTGCGGGCAGGCCCAGGCAGCGTGCAGCCAACCAGAGCACCCGGGAGGACACACGGCCCCGTCTCGGAGCGCCTGACTCGCACCGCGGCCCCTCTCTCCCCAGGGAGCACATCCTTCCCGGGCAGAGCCCCGAGGACGTCCCCGCAGCTCCAGAGCACAGGCCAGCGTTTCGGGACAAGGAATCGCATGGCGACACCTTCCCGGTCCCGGAGGCAATAGGAAAGCCCGTTCTCGCTCAAGGAGCCCCGGCAACCCAGCGGGCTCCCAGGGGCAGAGGACACAAGGCACACGGGCCCCTACCGTGGTCGGGGACGTGGTCAGCCTCCTCGGTGCTGGGAGTCATGGTTGGGAGCGGCACGTCCGGAACAGGTTCCCGGGTGCCGGGCTCGGCGTCTGCGGAAGAAGAAGAGACATCACACACTTGGCCTGAGTGAGGGTCTCTGCCGGCAACACACCTGCCTCCGCCTAGGAAACCAGGCAGAGCAATGTTCTCCCGGCCCCACACCTCCCGACGCCTCATGTGGGTGGGTGCCTAGGTCAGTGCGGAGACAGCACGGGCGCCTGCCTGCCTAGGCCACAAAGAATCCCGGCCAAGGGAAACTGGTGGCACCGGGGCCAGGGCGAGGGACCGCAGCAGGGCGCGCCGTCCCCCCTTGTGCGTTGGGCCGCGCAAGGCCTTGGTGCCACCCCACCCTCCGAGTGGGTTCCCCTCCTTGGCCAGGGCTGGCGGGCTAAGAGCGGCCCTTCCCTTCCACACGGCAAGGCGACGAGGAAGGGGAAGTGAAAGGATCCAGGAACCAGGCAAGGGCCACCTCCGGGTTCCAGGGGCAGCCAAGAAAGAACCTGACGGCACCCAGCCCCCTGTCTCAGGGGAGGGGCCTGGTGGGCACACCTCGAGCAATCCTCTGGGCCCTCCAGGACGGCAACGGAGCACCGTGTCCGGCACGGGCTCAGTCCAGCCAGGCCTCGCTGGACGGCTCCCCGCATGGGGGCGAGAGGCGAGAAAAGCGGACGGAGCAACCGCGCCCTCTCTCATCTGCGCCCACTCAGGGCACGGAGGACAGACGGGCCCGCGTGGCTGGCTCCACACACCAGCCCGGGTCTGGTCTGGGCCACGAGCGCACGACTGGGAACTGGCCCATCCAGGACACTGGGTCAGATTCTCCTGGTGGCCCGCCGCACTACAAGGCAGACAACTCCCCAGCTGCCTGGGGGCACGGCACGGGTCCAGAACACGCTCGTGCCAGCGTCAGAGGGCACATCGAGGACTTGTCCTCAGGCAGCGGCCACGCCTCCTGGACGCTGTCCCGGGAGCTCGGAGACCAGCCAACGCCAAGAGGAAGGCAAGGACGTCTCAGGAGAGGCAGAGGCACAGAGCACCACCCTCGCGGAGCCCAGCGTGCCCGCGCCTAAGTCCGCTGCGCACACTGGGCCACCAGGGGCAGTGGGGCACTCCACGCCGGGTCCCATGAGGCTTCTGCACTCGCAGCCTCCGTGGCAACGCCAGGCATGCGGGCTGGGAGTGCTGCACCAGACCCCCGGGGTGGGTCATGGCGGGAGCAGACGTGGGGGGCGGGGAAGCCTACGCCCCTCCCGCACGGCTTAGCAGACCACCACGCAGAGAAACGGACAACCTGCGGGCAGGCCCAGGCAGCGTGCAGCCAACCAGAGAACCCGGGAGGACACACGGCCCCGTCTCGGAGCGCCTGACTCGCACCGCGGCCCCTCTCTCCCCAGGGAGCACATCCTTCCCGGGCAGAGCCCCGAGGACGTCCCCGCAGCTCCAGAGCACAGGCCAGCATTTCGGGACAAGGAATCGCATGGCGACACCTTCCCGGTCCCGGAGGCAATAGGAAAGCCCGTTCTCGCTCAAGGAGCCCCGGCAGCCCAGCGGGCTCCCAGGGGCAGAGGACACAAGGCACACGGGCCCCTACCGTGGTCGTGGTCAGGGTCGGGGTCGTGGTCATGGTCAGCCTCCTCGGTGCTGGGAGTCATGGTTGGGAGCGGCACGTCCGGAACAGGTTCCCGGGTGCCGGGCTCGGCGTCTGCGGAAGAAGAGGAGACATCACACACTTGGCCTGAGTGAGGGTCTCTGCCGACAACACACCTGCCTCCGCCTAGGAAACCAGGCAGAGCAATGTTCTCCCGGCCCCACACCTCCCGACGCCTCATGTGGGTGGGTGCCTAGGTCAGTGCGGAGACAGCATGGGCGCCTGCCTGCCTAGGCCACAAAGAATCCCGACCAAGGGAAACTGGTGGCACCGGGGCCAGGGCGAGGGCCCGCCGTCCCCCCTTGTGCGTTGGGCCGCGCAAGGCCTTGGTGCCACCCCACCCTCCAAGTGGGTTCCCCTCCTTGGCCAGGGCTGGCGGGCTAAGAGCGGCCCTTCCCTTCCACACGGCAAGGCGACGAGGAAGGGGAAGTGAAAGGATCCAGGAACCAGGCAAGGGCCACCTCCGGGTTCCAGGGGCAGCCAAGAAAGAGCCTGACGGCACCCAGCCAGCCCCCTGTCTCAGGGGAGGGGCCTGGTGGGCACACCTCGAGCAATCCTCTGGGCCCTCCAGGACGGCAACTGAGCACCGTGTCCGGCACGGGCTCAGTCCAGCCAGGCCCCGCTGGACGGCTCCCCGCACGGGGGCGAGAGGGGAGAAAAGCGGACGGAGCAACCGCGCCCTCTCTCATCTGCGCCCACTCAGGGCACGGAGGACAGACGGGCCCGCGTGGCTGGCTCCACACACCAGCCCGGGTCTGGTCTGGGCCACGAGCGCACGACTGGGAACTGGCCCATCCAGGACACTGGGTCAGATTCTCCTGGTGGCCCGCCGCACTACAAGGCAGACAACTCCCCAGCTGCCTGGGGGCACGGCACGGGTCCAGAACACGCTCGTGCCAGCGTCAGAGGGCACATCGAGGACTTGTCCTCAGGCAGCGGCCACGCCTCCTGGACGCTGTCCCGGGAGCTCGGAGACCAGCCAACGCCAAGAGGAAGGCAAGGACGTCTCAGGAGAGGCAGAGGCACAGAGCACCACCCTCGCGGAGCCCAGCGTGCCCGCGCCTAAGTCCGCTGCGCACACTGGGCCACCAGGGGCAGTGGGGCACTCCACGCCGGGTCCCATGAGGCTTCTGCACTCGCAGCCTCCGTGGCAACGCCAGGCATGCGGGCTGGGAGTGCTGCACCAGACCCCCGGGGTGGGTCATGGCGGGAGCAGACGTGGGGGGCGGGGAAGCCTACGCCCCTCCCGCACGGCTTAGCAGACCACCACGCAGAGAAACGGACAACCTGCGGGCAGGCCCAGGCAGCGTGCAGCCAACCAGAGCACCCGGGAGGACACACGGCCCCGTCTCGGAGCGCCTGACTCGCACCGCGGCCCCTCTCTCCCCAGGGAGCACATCCTTCCCGGGCAGAGCCCCGAGGACGTCCCCGCAGCTCCAGAGCACAGGCCAGCGTTTCGGGACAAGGAATCGCATGGCGACACCTTCCCGGTCCCGGAGGCAATAGGAAAGCCCGTTCTCGCTCAAGGAGCCCCGGCAACCCAGCGGGCTCCCAGGGGCAGAGGACACAAGGCACACGGGCCCCTACCGTGGTCGGGGACGTGGTCAGCCTCCTCGGTGCTGGGAGTCATGGTTGGGAGCGGCACGTCCGGAACAGGTTCCCGGGTGCCGGGCTCGGCGTCTGCGGAAGAAGAAGAGACATCACACACTTGGCCTGAGTGAGGGTCTCTGCCGGCAACACACCTGCCTCCGCCTAGGAAACCAGGCAGAGCAATGTTCTCCCGGCCCCACACCTCCCGACGCCTCATGTGGGTGGGTGCCTAGGTCAGTGCGGAGACAGCACGGGCGCCTGCCTGCCTAGGCCACAAAGAATCCCGGCCAAGGGAAACTGGTGGCACCGGAGCCAGGGCGAGGGACCGCAGCAGGGCGCGCCGTCCCCCCTTGTGCGTTGGGCCGCGCAAGGCCTTGGTGCCACCCCACCCTCCGAGTGGGTTCCCCTCCTTGGCCAGGGCTGGCGGGCTAAGAGCGGCCCTTCCCTTCCACACGGCAAGGCGACGAGGAAGGGGAAGTGAAAGGATCCAGGAACCAGGCAAGGGCCACCTCCGGGTTCCAGGGGCAGCCAAGAAAGAACCTGACGGCACCCAGCCCCCTGTCTCAGGGGAGGGGCCTGGTGGGCACACCTCGAGCAATCCTCTGGGCCCTCCAGGACGGCAACGGAGCACCGTGTCCGGCACGGGCTCAGTCCAGCCAGGCCTCGCTGGACGGCTCCCCGCATGGGGGCGAGAGGGGAGAAAAGCGGACGGAGCAACCGCGCCCTCTCTCATCTGCGCCCACTCAGGGCACGGAGGACAGACGGGCCCGCGTGGCTGGCTCCACACACCAGCCCGGGTCTGGTCTGGGCCACGAGCGCACGACTGGGAACTGGCCCATCCAGGACACTGGGTCAGATTCTCCTGGTGGCCCGCCGCACTACAAGGCAGACAACTCCCCAGCTGCCTGGGGGCACGGCACGGGTCCAGAACACGCTCGTGCCAGCGTCAGAGGGCACATCGAGGACTTGTCCTCAGGCAGCGGCCACGCCTCCTGGACGCTGTCCCGGGAGCTCGGAGACCAGCCAACGCCAAGAGGAAGGCAAGGACGTCTCAGGAGAGGCAGAGGCACAGAGCACCACCCTCGCGGAGCCCAGCGTGCCCGCGCCTAAGTCCGCTGCGCACACTGGGCCACCAGGGGCAGTGGGGCACTCCACGCCGGGTCCCATGAGGCTTCTGCACTCGCAGCCTCCGTGGCAACGCCAGGCATGCGGGCTGGGAGTGCTGCACCAGACCCCCGGGGTGGGTCATGGCGGGAGCAGACGTGGGGGGCGGGGAAGCCTACGCCCCTCCCGCACGGCTTAGCAGACCACCACGCAGAGAAACGGACAACCTGCGGGCAGGCCCAGGCAGCGTGCAGCCAACCAGAGAACCCGGGAGGACACACGGCCCCGTCTCGGAGCGCCTGACTCGCACCGCGGCCCCTCTCTCCCCAGGGAGCACATCCTTCCCGGGCAGAGCCCCGAGGACGTCCCCGCAGCTCCAGAGCACAGGCCAGCGTTTCGGGACAAGGAATCGCATGGCGACACCTTCCCGGTCCCGGAGGCAATAGGAAAGCCCGTTCTCGCTCAAGGAGCCCCGGCAGCCCAGCGGGCTCCCAGGGGCAGAGGACACAAGGCACACGGGCCCCTACCGTGGTCGTGGTCAGGGTCGGGGTCGTGGTCATGGTCAGCCTCCTCGGTGCTGGGAGTCATGGTTGGGAGCGGCACGTCCGGAACAGGTTCCCGGGTGCCGGGCTCGGCGTCTGCGGAAGAAGAGGAGACATCACACACTTGGCCTGAGTGAGGGTCTCTGCCGACAACACACCTGCCTCCGCCTAGGAAACCAGGCAGAGCAATGTTCTCCCGGCCCCACACCTCCCGACGCCTCATGTGGGTGGGTGCCTAGGTCAGTGCGGAGACAGCATGGGCGCCTGCCTGCCTAGGCCACAAAGAATCCCGACCAAGGGAAACTGGTGGCACCGGGGCCAGGGCGAGGGCCCGCCGTCCCCC
The DNA here is from genome assembly GCF_051225735.1 of Oryctolagus cuniculus. Classification (NCBI taxonomy): domain Eukaryota; kingdom Metazoa; phylum Chordata; class Mammalia; order Lagomorpha; family Leporidae; genus Oryctolagus; species Oryctolagus cuniculus. The sequence goes on along the minus strand of NC_142874.1, from coordinate 14,153,241 downwards.
CTTGTGCGTTGGGCCGCGCAAGGCCTTGGTGCCACCCCACCCTCCAAGTGGGTTCCCCTCCTTGGCCAGGGCTGGCGGGCTAAGAGCGGCCCTTCCCTTCCACACGGCAAGGCGACGAGGAAGGGGAAGTGAAAGGATCCAGGAACCAGGCAAGGGCCACCTCCGGGTTCCAGGGGCAGCCAAGAAAGAGCCTGACGGCACCCAGCCAGCCCCCTGTCTCAGGGGAGGGGCCTGGTGGGCACACCTCGAGCAATCCTCTGGGCCCTCCAGGACGGCAACTGAGCACCGTGTCCGGCACGGGCTCAGTCCAGCCAGGCCCCGCTGGACGGCTCCCCGCACGGGGGCGAGAGGGGAGAAAAGCGGACGGAGCAACCGCGCCCTCTCTCATCTGCGCCCACTCAGGGCACGGAGGACAGACGGGCCCGCGTGGCTGGCTCCACACACCAGCCCGGGTCCGCTCTGGGCCACGAGCGCACGACTGGGAACTGGCCCATCCAGGACACTGGGTCAGATTCTCCTGGTGGCCCGCCGGACTACACGGCAGACAACTCCCCAGCTGCCTGGGGGCACGGCACGGGTCCAGAACACGCTCGTGCCAGCGTCAGAGGGCACATCGAGGACTTGTCCTCAGGCAGCGGCCACGCCTCCTGGACGCTGTCCCGGGAGCTCGGAGACCAGCCAACGCCAAGAGGAAGGCAAGGACGTCTCAGGAGAGGCAGAGGCACAGAGCACCATCCTCGCGGAGCCCAGCGTGCCCGCGCCTAAGTCCGCTGCGCACACTGGGCCACCAGGGGCAGTGGGGCACTCCACGCCGGGTCCCATGAGGCTTCTGCACTCGCAGCCTCCGTGGCAACGCCAGGCATGCGGGCTGGGCGTGCTGCACCAGACCCCCGGGGTCATGGCGGGAGCAGACGTGGGGGGCGGGGAAGCCTACGCCCCTCCCGCACGGCTTAGCAGACCACCACGCAGAGAAACGGACAACCTGCGGACAGGCCCAGGCAGCGTGCAGCCAACCAGAGAACCCGGGAGGACACACGGCCCCGTCTCGGAGCGCCTGACTCTTACCGCGGCCCCTCTCTCCCCAGGGAGCACATCCTTCCCGGGCAGAGCCCCGAGGACGTCCCCGCAGCTCCAGAGCACAGGCCAGCGTTTCGGGACAAGGAATCACATGGCGACACCTTCCCGGTCCCGGAGGCAATAGGAAAGCCCGTTCTCGCTCAAGGAGCCCCGGCAGCCCAGCGGGCTCCCAGGGGCAGAGGACACAAGGCACACGGGCCCCTACCGTGGTCGTGGTCGTGGTCGTGGTCGTGGTCGTGGTCAGCCTCGGTGCTGGGAGTCATGGTTGGGAGCGGCACGTCCGGAACAGGTTCCCGGGTGCCGGGCTCGGCGTCTGCGGAAGAAGAAGAGACATCACACACTTGGCCTGAGTGAGGGTCTTTGCCGACAACACACCTGCCTCCGCCTAGGAAACCAGGCAGAGAAATGTTCTCCCGGCCCCACACCTCCCGACGCCTCATGTGGGTGGGTGCCTAGGTCAGTGCGGAGACAGCATGGGCGCCTGCCTGCCTAGGCCACAAAGAATCCCGACCAAGGGAAACTGGTGGCACCGGGGCCAGGGCGAGGGCCCGCAGTCCCCCCTTGTGCGTTGGGCCGCGCAAGGCCTTGGTGCCACCCCACCCTCCAAGTGGGTTCCCCTCCTTGGCCAGGGCTGGCGGGCTAAGAGCGGCCCTTCCCTTCCACACGGCAAGGCGACGAGGAAGGGGAAGTGAAAGGATCCAGGAACCAGGCAAGGGCCACCTCCGGGTTCCAGGGGCAGCCAAGAAAGAGCCTGACGGCACCCAGCCAGCCCCCTGTCTCAGGGGAGGGGCCTGGTGGGCACACCTCGAGCAATCCTCTGGGCCCTCCAGGACGGCAACTGAGCACCGTGTCCGGCACGGGCTCAGTCCAGCCAGGCCCCGCTGGACGGCTCCCCGCACGGGGGCGAGAGGGGAGAAAAGCGGACGGAGCAACCGCGCCCTCTCTCATCTGCGCCCACTCAGGGCACGGAGGACAGACGGGCCCGCGTGGCTGGCTCCACACACCAGCCCGGGTCCGGTCTGGGCCACGAGCGCACGACTGGGAACTGGCCCATCCAGGACACTGGGTCAGATTCTCCTGGTGGCCCGCCGGACTACACGGCAGACAACTCCCCAGCTGCCTGGGGGCACGGCACGGGTCCAGAACACGCTCGTGCCAGCGTCAGAGGGCACATCGAGGACTTGTCCTCAGGCAGCGGCCACGCCTCCTGGACGCTGTCCCGGGAGCTCGGAGACCAGCCAACGCCAAGAGGAAGGCAAGGACGTCTCAGGAGAGGCAGAGGCACAGAGCACCATCCTCGCGGAGCCCAGCGTGCCCGCGCCTAAGTCCGCTGCGCACACTGGGCCACCAGGGGCAGTGGGGCACTCCACGCCGGGTCCCATGAGGCTTCTGCACTCGCAGCCTCCGTGGCAACGCCAGGCATGCGGGCTGGGCGTGCTGCACCAGACCCCCGGGGTCATGGCGGGAGCAGACGTGGGGGGCGGGGAAGCCTACGCCCCTCCCGCACGGCTTAGCAGACCACCACGCAGAGAAACGGACAACCTGCGCACAGGCCCAGGCAGCGTGCAGCCAACCAGAGAACCCGGGAGGACACACGGCCCCGTCTCGGAGCGCCTGACTCGCACCGCGGCCCCTCTCTCCCCAGGGAGCACATCCTTCCCGGGCAGAGCCCCGAGGACGTCCCCGCAGCTCCAGAGCACAGGCCAGCGTTTCGGGACAAGGAATCGCATGGCGACACCTTCCCGGTCCCGGAGGCAATAGGAAAGCCCGTTCTCGCTCAAGGAGCCCCGGCAGCCCAGCGGGCTCCCAGGGGCAGAGGACACAAGGCACACGGGCCCCTACCGTGGTCGTGGTCGTGGTCGTGGTCGTGGTCAGCCTCGGTGCTGGGAGTCATGGTTGGGAGCGGCACGTCCGGAACAGGTTCCCGGGTGCCGGGCTCGGCGTCTGCGGAAGAAGAAGAGACATCACACACTTGGCCTGAGTGAGGGTCTTTGCCGACAACACACCTGCCTCCGCCTAGGAAACCAGGCAGAGAAATGTTCTCCCGGCCCCACACCTCCCGACGCCTCATGTGGGTGGGTGCCTAGGTCAGTGCGGAGACAGCACGGGCGCCTGCCTGCCTAGGCCACAAAGAATCCCGGCCAAGGGAAACTGGTGGCACCGGAGCCAGGGCGAGGGACCGCAGCAGGGCGCGCCGTCCCCCCTTGTGCGTTGGGCCGCGCAAGGCCTTGGTGCCACCCCACCCTCCGAGTGGGTTCCCCTCCTTGGCCAGGGCTGGCGGGCTAAGAGCGGCCCTTCCCTTCCACACGGCAAGGCGACGAGGAAGGGGAAGTGAAAGGATCCAGGAACCAGGCAAGGGCCACCTCCGGGTTCCAGGGGCAGCCAAGAAAGAACCTGACGGCACCCAGCCCCCTGTCTCAGGGGAGGGGCCTGGTGGGCACACCTCGAGCAATCCTCTGGGCCCTCCAGGACGGCAACGGAGCACCGTGTCCGGCACGGGCTCAGTCCAGCCAGGCCTCGCTGGACGGCTCCCCGCATGGGGGCGAGAGGGGAGAAAAGCGGACGGAGCAACCGCGCCCTCTCTCATCTGCGCCCACTCAGGGCACGGAGGACAGACGGGCCCGCGTGGCTGGCTCCACACACCAGCCCGGGTCTGGTCTGGGCCACGAGCGCACGACTGGGAACTGGCCCATCCAGGACACTGGGTCAGATTCTCCTGGTGGCCCGCCGCACTACAAGGCAGACAACTCCCCAGCTGCCTGGGGGCACGGCACGGGTCCAGAACACGCTCGTGCCAGCGTCAGAGGGCACATCGAGGACTTGTCCTCAGGCAGCGGCCACGCCTCCTGGACGCTGTCCCGGGAGCTCGGAGACCAGCCAACGCCAAGAGGAAGGCAAGGACGTCTCAGGAGAGGCAGAGGCACAGAGCACCACCCTCGCGGAGCCCAGCGTGCCCGCGCCTAAGTCCGCTGCGCACACTGGGCCACCAGGGGCAGTGGGGCACTCCACGCCGGGTCCCATGAGGCTTCTGCACTCGCAGCCTCCGTGGCAACGCCAGGCATGCGGGCTGGGAGTGCTGCACCAGACCCCCGGGGTGGGTCATGGCGGGAGCAGACGTGGGGGGCGGGGAAGCCTACGCCCCTCCCGCACGGCTTAGCAGACCACCACGCAGAGAAACGGACAACCTGCGGGCAGGCCCAGGCAGCGTGCAGCCAACCAGAGAACCCGGGAGGACACACGGCCCCGTCTCGGAGCGCCTGACTCGCACCGCGGCCCCTCTCTCCCCAGGGAGCACATCCTTCCCGGGCAGAGCCCCGAGGACGTCCCCGCAGCTCCAGAGCACAGGCCAGCGTTTCGGGACAAGGAATCGCATGGCGACACCTTCCCGGTCCCGGAGGCAATAGGAAAGCCCGTTCTCGCTCAAGGAGCCCCGGCAGCCCAGCGGGCTCCCAGGGGCAGAGGACACAAGGCACACGGGCCCCTACCGTGGTCGTGGTCAGGGTCGGGGTCGTGGTCATGGTCAGCCTCCTCGGTGCTGGGAGTCATGGTTGGGAGCGGCACGTCCGGAACAGGTTCCCGGGTGCCGGGCTCGGCGTCTGCGGAAGAAGAGGAGACATCACACACTTGGCCTGAGTGAGGGTCTCTGCCGACAACACACCTGCCTCCGCCTAGGAAACCAGGCAGAGCAATGTTCTCCCGGCCCCACACCTCCCGACGCCTCATGTGGGTGGGTGCCTAGGTCAGTGCGGAGACAGCATGGGCGCCTGCCTGCCTAGGCCACAAAGAATCCCGACCAAGGGAAACTGGTGGCACCGGGGCCAGGGCGAGGGCCCGCCGTCCCCCCTTGTGCGTTGGGCCGCGCAAGGCCTTGGTGCCACCCCACCCTCCAAGTGGGTTCCCCTCCTTGGCCAGGGCTGGCGGGCTAAGAGCGGCCCTTCCCTTCCACACGGCAAGGCGACGAGGAAGGGGAAGTGAAAGGATCCAGGAACCAGGCAAGGGCCACCTCCGGGTTCCAGGGGCAGCCAAGAAAGAGCCTGACGGCACCCAGCCAGCCCCCTGTCTCAGGGGAGGGGCCTGGTGGGCACACCTCGAGCAATCCTCTGGGCCCTCCAGGACGGCAACTGAGCACCGTGTCCGGCACGGGCTCAGTCCAGCCAGGCCCCGCTGGACGGCTCCCCGCACGGGGGCGAGAGGGGAGAAAAGCGGACGGAGCAACCGCGCCCTCTCTCATCTGCGCCCACTCAGGGCACGGAGGACAGACGGGCCCGCGTGGCTGGCTCCACACACCAGCCCGGGTCCGGTCTGGGCCACGAGCGCACGACTGGGAACTGGCCCATCCAGGACACTGGGTCAGATTCTCCTGGTGGCCCGCCGGACTACACGGCAGACAACTCCCCAGCTGCCTGGGGGCACGGCACGGGTCCAGAACACGCTCGTGCCAGCGTCAGAGGGCACATCGAGGACTTGTCCTCAGGCAGCGGCCACGCCTCCTGGACGCTGTCCCGGGAGCTCGGAGACCAGCCAACGCCAAGAGGAAGGCAAGGACGTCTCAGGAGAGGCAGAGGCACAGAGCACCATCCTCGCGGAGCCCAGCGTGCCCGCGCCTAAGTCCGCTGCGCACACTGGGCCACCAGGGGCAGTGGGGCACTCCACGCCGGGTCCCATGAGGCTTCTGCACTCGCAGCCTCCGTGGCAACGCCAGGCATGCGGGCTGGGCGTGCTGCACCAGACCCCCGGGGTCATGGCGGGAGCAGACGTGGGGGGCGGGGAAGCCTACGCCCCTCCCGCACGGCTTAGCAGACCACCACGCAGAGAAACGGACAACCTGCGCACAGGCCCAGGCAGCGTGCAGCCAACCAGAGAACCCGGGAGGACACACGGCCCCGTCTCGGAGCGCCTGACTCGCACCGCGGCCCCTCTCTCCCCAGGGAGCACATCCTTCCCGGGCAGAGCCCCGAGGACGTCCCCGCAGCTCCAGAGCACAGGCCAGCGTTTCGGGACAAGGAATCGCATGGCGACACCTTCCCGGTCCCGGAGGCAATAGGAAAGCCCGTTCTCGCTCAAGGAGCCCCGGCAGCCCAGCGGGCTCCCAGGGGCAGAGGACACAAGGCACACGGGCCCCTACCGTGGTCGTGGTCGTGGTCGTGGTCGTGGTCGTGGTCAGCCTCGGTGCTGGGAGTCATGGTTGGGAGCGGCACGTCCGGAACAGGTTCCCGGGTGCCGGGCTCGGCGTCTGCGGAAGAAGAAGAGACATCACACACTTGGCCTGAGTGAGGGTCTTTGCCGACAACACACCTGCCTCCGCCTAGGAAACCAGGCAGAGAAATGTTCTCCCGGCCCCACACCTCCCGACGCCTCATGTGGGTGGGTGCCTAGGTCAGTGCGGAGACAGCATGGGCGCCTGCCTGCCTAGGCCACAAAGAATCCCGACCAAGGGAAACTGGTGGCACCGGGGCCAGGGCGAGGGCCCGCAGTCCCCCCTTGTGCGTTGGGCCGCGCAAGGCCTTGGTGCCACCCCACCCTCCAAGTGGGTTCCCCTCCTTGGCCAGGGCTGGCGGGCTAAGAGCGGCCCTTCCCTTCCACACGGCAAGGCGACGAGGAAGGGGAAGTGAAAGGATCCAGGAACCAGGCAAGGGCCACCTCCGGGTTCCAGGGGCAGCCAAGAAAGAGCCTGACGGCACCCAGCCAGCCCCCTGTCTCAGGGGAGGGGCCTGGTGGGCACACCTCGAGCAATCCTCTGGGCCCTCCAGGACGGCAACTGAGCACCGTGTCCGGCACGGGCTCAGTCCAGCCAGGCCCCGCTGGACGGCTCCCCGCACGGGGGCGAGAGGGGAGAAAAGCGGACGGAGCAACCGCGCCCTCTCTCATCTGCGCCCACTCAGGGCACGGAGAACAGACGGGCCCGCGTGGCTGGCTCCACACACCAGCCCGGGTCCGGTCTGGGCCACGAGCGCACGACTGGGAACTGGCCCATCCAGGACACTGGGTCAGATTCTCCTGGTGGCCCGCCGGACTACACGGCAGACAACTCCCCAGCTGCCTGGGGGCACGGCACGGGTCCAGAACACGCTCGTGCCAGCGTCAGAGGGCACATCGAGGACTTGTCCTCAGGCAGCGGCCACGCCTCCTGGACGCTGTCCCGGGAGCTCGGAGACCAGCCAACGCCAAGAGGAAGGCAAGGACGTCTCAGGAGAGGCAGAGGCACAGAGCACCATCCTCGCGGAGCCCAGCGTGCCCGCGCCTAAGTCCGCTGCGCACACTGGGCCACCAGGGGCAGTGGGGCACTCCACGCCGGGTCCCATGAGGCTTCTGCACTCGCAGCCTCCGTGGCAACGCCAGGCATGCGGGCTGGGCGTGCTGCACCAGACCCCCGGGGTCATGGCGGGAGCAGACGTGGGGGGCGGGGAAGCCTACGCCCCTCCCGCACGGCTTAGCAGACCACCACGCAGAGAAACGGACAACCTGCGGACAGGCCCAGGCAGCGTGCAGCCAACCAGAGAACCCGGGAGGACACACGGCCCCGTCTCGGAGCGCCTGACTCGCACCGCGGCCCCTCTCTCCCCAGGGAGCACATCCTTCCCGGGCAGAGCCCCGAGGACGTCCCCGCAGCTCCAGAGCACAGGCCAGCGTTTCGGGACAAGGAATCGCATGGCGACACCTTCCCGGTCCCGGAGGCAATAGGAAAGCCCGTTCTCGCTCAAGGAGCCCCGGCAGCCCAGCGGGCTCCCAGGGGCAGAGGACACAAGGCACACGGGCCCCTACCGTGGTCGTGGTCGTGGTCGTGGTCGTGGTCGTGGTCAGCCTCGGTGCTGGGAGTCATGGTTGGGAGCGGCACGTCCGGAACAGGTTCCCGGGTGCCGGGCTCGGCGTCTGCGGAAGAAGAAGAGACATCACACACTTGGCCTGAGTGAGGGTCTTTGCCGACAACACACCTGCCTCCGCCTAGGAAACCAGGCAGAGAAATGTTCTCCCGGCCCCACACCTCCCGACGCCTCATGTGGGTGGGTGCCTAGGTCAGTGCGGAGACAGCATGGGCGCCTGCCTGCCTAGGCCACAAAGAATCCCGACCAAGGGAAACTGGTGGCACCGGGGCCAGGGCGAGGGCCCGCAGTCCCCCCTTGTGCGTTGGGCCGCGCAAGGCCTTGGTGCCACCCCACCCTCCAAGTGGGTTCCCCTCCTTGGCCAGGGCTGGCGGGCTAAGAGCGGCCCTTCCCTTCCACACGGCAAGGCGACGAGGAAGGGGAAGTGAAAGGATCCAGGAACCAGGCAAGGGCCACCTCCGGGTTCCAGGGGCAGCCAAGAAAGAGCCTGACGGCACCCAGCCAGCCCCCTGTCTCAGGGGAGGGGCCTGGTGGGCACACCTCGAGCAATCCTCTGGGCCCTCCAGGACGGCAACTGAGCACCGTGTCCGGCACGGGCTCAGTCCAGCCAGGCCCCGCTGGACGGCTCCCCGCACGGGGGCGAGAGGGGAGAAAAGCGGACGGAGCAACCGCGCCCTCTCTCATCTGCGCCCACTCAGGGCACGGAGAACAGACGGGCCCGCGTGGCTGGCTCCACACACCAGCCCGGGTCCGGTCTGGGCCACGAGCGCACGACTGGGAACTGGCCCATCCAGGACACTGGGTCAGATTCTCCTGGTGGCCCGCCGGACTACACGGCAGACAACTCCCCAGCTGCCTGGGGGCACGGCACGGGTCCAGAACACGCTCGTGCCAGCGTCAGAGGGCACATCGAGGACTTGTCCTCAGGCAGCGGCCACGCCTCCTGGACGCTGTCCCGGGAGCTCGGAGACCAGCCAACGCCAAGAGGAAGGCAAGGACGTCTCAGGAGAGGCAGAGGCACAGAGCACCATCCTCGCGGAGCCCAGCGTGCCCGCGCCTAAGTCCGCTGCGCACACTGGGCCACCAGGGGCAGTGGGGCACTCCACGCCGGGTCCCATGAGGCTTCTGCACTCGCAGCCTCCGTGGCAACGCCAGGCATGCGGGCTGGGCGTGCTGCACCAGACCCCCGGGGTCATGGCGGGAGCAGACGTGGGGGGCGGGGAAGCCTACGCCCCTCCCGCACGGCTTAGCAGACCACCACGCAGAGAAACGGACAACCTGCGGACAGGCCCAGGCAGCGTGCAGCCAACCAGAGAACCCGGGAGGACACACGGCCCCGTCTCGGAGCGCCTGACTCGCACCGCGGCCCCTCTCTCCCCAGGGAGCACATCCTTCCCGGGCAGAGCCCCGAGGACGTCCCCGCAGCTCCAGAGCACAGGCCAGCGTTTCGGGACAAGGAATCGCATGGCGACACCTTCCCGGTCCCGGAGGCAATAGGAAAGCCCGTTCTCGCTCAAGGAGCCCCGGCAGCCCAGCGGGCTCCCAGGGGCAGAGGACACAAGGCACACGGGCCCCTACCGTGGTCGTGGTCGTGGTCGTGGTCGTGGTCAGCCTCGGTGCTGGGAGTCATGGTTGGGAGCGGCACGTCCGGAACAGGTTCCCGGGTGCCGGGCTCGGCGTCTGCGGAAGAAGAAGAGACATCACACACTTGGCCTGAGTGAGGGTCTTTGCCGACAACACACCTGCCTCCGCCTAGGAAACCAGGCAGAGAAATGTTCTCCCGGCCCCACACCTCCCGACGCCTCATGTGGGTGGGTGCCTAGGTCAGTGCGGAGACAGCATGGGCGCCTGCCTGCCTAGGCCACAAAGAATCCCGACCAAGGGAAACTGGTGGCACCGGGGCCAGGGCGAGGGCCCGCAGTCCCCCCTTGTGCGTTGGGCCGCGCAAGGCCTTGGTGCCACCCCACCCTCCAAGTGGGTTCCCCTCCTTGGCCAGGGCTGGCGGGCTAAGAGCGGCCCTTCCCTTCCACACGGCAAGGCGACGAGGAAGGGGAAGTGAAAGGATCCAGGAACCAGGCAAGGGCCACCTCCGGGTTCCAGGGGGAGCCAAGAAAGAGCCTGACGGCACCCAGCCAGCCCCCTGTCTCAGGGGAGGGGCCTGGTGGGCACACCTCGAGCAATCCTCTGGGCCCTCCAGGACGGCAACTGAGCACCGTGTCCGGCACGGGCTCAGTCCAGCCAGGCCCCGCTGGACGGCTCCCCGCACGGGGGCGAGAGGGGAGAAAAGCGGACGGAGCAACCGCGCCCTCTCTCATCTGCGCCCACTCAGGGCACGGAGGACAGACGGGCCCGCGTGGCTGGCTCCACACACCAGCCCGGGTCTGGTCTGGGCCACGAGCGCACGACTGGGAACTGGCCCATCCAGGACACTGGGTCAGATTCTCCTGGTGGCCCGCCGGACTACACGGCAGACAACTCCCCAGCTGCCTGGGGGCACGGCACGGGTCCAGAACACGCTCGTGCCAGCGTCAGAGGGCACATCGAGGACTTGTCCTCAGGCAGCGGCCACGCCTCCTGGACGCTGTCCCGGGAGCTCGGAGACCAGCCAACGCCAAGAGGAAGGCAAGGACGTCTCAGGAGAGGCAGAGGCACAGAGCACCATCCTCGCGGAGCCCAGCGTGCCAGCGCCTAAGTCCGCTGCGCACACTGGGCCACCAGGGGCAGTGGGGCACTCCACGCCGGGTCCCATGAGGCTTCTGCACTCGCAGCCTCCGTGGCAACGCCAGGCATGCGGGCTGGGCGTGCTGCACCAGACCCCCGGGGTCATGGCGGGAGCAGACGTGGGGGGCGGGGAAGCCTACGCCCCTCCCGCACGGCTTAGCAGACCACCACGCAGAGAAACGGACAACCTGCGGACAGGCCCAGGCAGCGTGCAGCCAACCAGAGAACCCGGGAGGACACACGGCCCCGTCTCGGAGCGCCTGACTCGCACCGCGGCCCCTCTCTCCCCAGGGAGCACATCCTTCCCGGGCAGAGCCCCGAGGACATCCCCGCAGCTCCAGAGCACAGGCCAGCGTTTCGGGACAAGGAATCGCATGGCGACACCTTCCCGGTCCCGGAGGCAATAGGAAAGCCCGTTCTCGCTCAAGGAGCCCCGGCAGCCCAGCGGGCTCCCAGGGGCAGAGGACACAAGGCACACGGGCCCCTACCGTGGTCGTGGTCGTGGTCGTGGTCGTGGTCGTGGTCGTGGTCAGCCTCGGTGCTGGGAGTCATGGTTGGGAGCGGCACGTCCGGAACAGGTTCCCGGGTGCCGGGCTCGGCGTCTGCGGAAGAAGAAGAGACATCACACACTTGGCCTGAGTGAGGGTCTTTGCCGACAACACACCTGCCTCCGCCTAGGAAACCAGGCAGAGAAATGTTCTCCCGGCCCCACACCTCCCGACGCCTCATGTGGGTGGGTGCCTAGGTCAGTGCGGAGACAGCATGGGCGCCTGCCTGCCTAGGCCACAAAGAATCCCGACCAAGGGAAACTGGTGGCACCGGGGCCAGGGCGAGGGCCCGCAGTCCCCCCTTGTGCGTTGGGCCGCGCAAGGCCTTGGTGCCACCCCACCCTCCAAGTGGGTTCCCCTCCTTGGCCAGGGCTGGCGGGCTAAGAGCGGCCCTTCCCTTCCACACGGCAAGGCGACGAGGAAGGGGAAGTGAAAGGATCCAGGAACCAGGCAAGGGCCACCTCCGGGTTCCAGGGGCAGCCAAGAAAGAGCCTGACGGCACCCAGCCAGCCCCCTGTCTCAGGGGAGGGGCCTGGTGGGCACACCTCGAGCAATCCTCTGGGCCCTCCAGGACGGCAACTGAGCACCGTGTCCGGCACGGGCTCAGTCCAGCCAGGCCCCGCTGGACGGCTCCCCGCACGGGGGCGAGAGGGGAGAAAAGCGGACGGAGCAACCGCGCCCTCTCTCATCTGCGCCCACTCAGGGCACGGAGGACAGACGGGCCCGCGTGGCTGGCTCCACACACCAGCCCGGGTCTGGTCTGGGCCACGAGCGCACGACTGGGAACTGGCCCATCCAGGACACTGGGTCAGATTCTCCTGGTGGCCCGCCGGACTACACGGCAGACAACTCCCCAGCTGCCTGGGGGCACGGCACGGGTCCAGAACACGCTCGTGCCAGCGTCAGAGGGCACATCGAGGACTTGTCCTCAGGCAGCGGCCACGCCTCCTGGACGCTGTCCCGGGAGCTCGGAGACCAGCCAACGCCAAGAGGAAGGCAAGGACGTCTCAGGAGAGGCAGAGGCACAGAGCACCATCCTCGCGGAGCCCAGCGTGCCCGCGCCTAAGTCCGCTGCGCACACTGGGCCACCAGGGGCAGTGGGGCACTCCACGCCGGGTCCCATGAGGCTTCTGCACTCGCAGCCTCCGTGGCAACGCCAGGCATGCGGGCTGGGCGTGCTGCACCAGACCCCCGGGGTCATGGCGGGAGCAGACGTGGGGGGCGGGGAAGCCTACGCCCCTCCCGCACGGCTTAGCAGACCACCACGCAGAGAAACGGACAACCTGCGGACAGGCCCAGGCAGCGTGCAGCCAACCAGAGAACCCGGGAGGACACACGGCCCCGTCTCGGAGCGCCTGACTCGCACCGCGGCCCCTCTCTCCCCAGGGAGCACATCCTTCCCGGGCAGAGCCCCGAGGACGTCCCCGCAGCTCCAGAGCACAGGCCAGCGTTTCGGGACAAGGAATCGCATGGCGACACCTTCCCGGTCCCGGAGGCAATAGGAAAGCCCGTTCTCGCTCAAGGAGCCCCGGCAGCCCAGCGGGCTCCCAGGGGCAGAGGACACAAGGCACACGGGCCCCTACCGTGGTCGTGGTCGTGGTCGTGGTCGTGGTCGTGGTCAGCCTCGGTGCTGGGAGTCATGGTTGGGAGCGGCACGTCCGGAACAGGTTCCCGGGTGCCGGGCTCGGCGTCTGCGGAAGAAGAAGAGACATCACACACTTGGCCTGAGTGAGGGTCTTTGCCGACAACACACCTGCCTCCGCCTAGGAAACCAGGCAGAGAAATGTTCTCCCGGCCCCACACCTCCCGACGCCTCATGTGGGTGGGTGCCTAGGTCAGTGCGGAGACAGCATGGGCGCCTGCCTGCCTAGGCCACAAAGAATCCCGACCAAGGGAAACTGGTGGCACCGGGGCCAGGGCGAGGGCCCGCAGTCCCCCCTTGTGCGTTGGGCCGCGCAAGGCCTTGGTGCCACCCCACCCTCCAAGTGGGTTCCCCTCCTTGGCCAGGGCTGGCGGGCTAAGAGCGGCCCTTCCCTTCCACACGACAAGGCGACGAGGAAGGGGAAGTGAAAGGATCCAGGAACCAGGCAAGGGCCACCTCCGGGTTCCAGGGGCAGCCAAGAAAGAACCTGACGGCACCCAGCCCCCTGTCTCAGGGGAGGGGCCTGGTGGGCACACCTCGAGCAATCCTCTGGGCCCTCCAGGACGGCAACGGAGCACCGTGTCCGGCACGGGCTCAGTCCAGCCAGGCCCCGCTGGACGGCTCCCCGCACGGGGGCGAGAGGGGAGAAAAGCGGACGGAGCAACCGCGCCCTCTCTCATCTGCGCCCACTCAGGGCACGGAGGACAGACGGGCCCGCGTGGCTGGCTCCACACACCAGCCCGGGTCTGGTCTGGGCCACGAGCGCACGACTGGGAACTGGCCCATCCAGGACACTGGGTCAGATTCTCCTGGTGGCCCGCCGCACTACAAGGCAGACAACTCCCCAGCTGCCTGGGGGCACGGCACGGGTCCAGAACACGCTCGTGCCAGCGTCAGAGGGCACATCGAGGACTTGTCCTCAGGCAGCGGCCACGCCTCCTGGACGCTGTCCTGGGAGCTCGGAGACCAGCCAACGCCAAGAGGAAGGCAAGGACGTCTCAGGAGAGGCAGAGGCACAGAGCACCACCCTCGCGGAGCCCAGCGTGCCCGCGCCTAAGTCCGCTGCGCACACTGGGCCACCAGGGGCAGTGGGGCACTCCACGCCGGGTCCCATGAGGCTTCTGCACTCGCAGCCTCCGTGGCAACGCCAGGCATGCGGGCTGGGAGTGCTGCACCAGACCCCCGGGGTGGGTCATGGCGGGAGCAGACGTGGGGGGCGGGGAAGCCTACGCCCCTCCCGCACGGCTTAGCAGACCACCACGCAGAGAAACGGACAACCTGCGGGCAGGCCCAGGCAGCGTGCAGCCAACCAGAGCACCCGGGAGGACACACGGCCCCGTCTCGGAGCGCCTGACTCGCACCGCGGCCCCTCTCTCCCCAGGGAGCACATCCTTCCCGGGCAGAGCCCCGAGGACGTCCCCGCAGCTCCAGAGCACAGGCCAGCGTTTCGGGACAAGGAATCGCATGGCGACACCTTCCCGGTCCCGGAGGCAATAGGAAAGCCCGTTCTCGCTCAAGGAGCCCCGGCAACCCAGCGGGCTCCCAGGGGCAGAGGACACAAGGCACACGGGCCCCTACCGTGGTCGTGGTCAGGGTCGGGGTCGTGGTCATGGTCAGCCTCCTCGGTGCTGGGAGTCATGGTTGGGAGCGGCACGTCCGGAACAGGTTCCCGGGTGCCGGGCTCGGCGTCTGCGGAAGAAGAGGAGACATCACACACTTGGCCTGAGTGAGGGTCTCTGCCGACAACACACCTGCCTCCGCCTAGGAAACCAGGCAGAGCAATGTTCTCCCGGCCCCACACCTCCCGACGCCTCATGTGGGTGGGTGCCTAGGTCAGTGCGGAGACAGCACGGGCGCCTGCCTGCCTAGGCCACAAAGAATCCCGGCCAAGGGAAACTGGTGGCACCGGGGCCAGGGCGAGGGCCCGGAGCAGGGCGCGCCGTCCCCCCTTGTGCGTTGGGCCGCGCAAGGCCTTGGTGCCACCCCACCCTCCAAGTGGGTTCCCCTCCTTGGCCAGGGCTGGCGGGCTAAGAGCGGCCCTTCCCTTCCACACGGCAAGGCGACGAGGAAGGGGAAGTGAAAGGATCCAGGAACCAGGCAAGGGCCACCTCCGGGTTCCAGGGGGAGCCAAGAAAGAGCCTGACGGCACCCAGCCAGCCCCCTGTCTCAGGGGAGGGGCCTGGTGGGCACACCTCGAGCAATCCTCTGGGCCCTCCAGGACGGCAACTGAGCACCGTGTCCGGCACGGGCTCAGTCCAGCCAGGCCCCGCTGGACGGCTCCCCGCACGGGGGCGAGAGGGGAGAAAAGCGGACGGAGCAACCGCGCCCTCTCTCATCTGCGCCCACTCAGGGCACGGAGGACAGACGGGCCCGCGTGGCTGGCTCCACACACCAGCCCAGGTCTGGTCTGGGCCACGAGCGCACGACTGGGAACTGGCCCATCCAGGACACTGGGTCAGATTCTCCTGGTGGCCCGCCGGACTACACGGCAGACAACTCCCCAGCTGCCTGGGGGCACGGCACGGGTCCAGAACACGCTCGTGCCAGCGTCAGAGGGCACATCGAGGACTTGTCCTCAGGCAGCGGCCACGCCTCCTGGACGCTGTCCCGGGAGCTCGGAGACCAGCCAACGCCAAGAGGAAGGCAAGGACGTCTCAGGAGAGGCAGAGGCACAGAGCACCATCCTCGCGGAGCCCAGCGTGCCCGCGCCTAAGTCCGCTGCGCACACTGGGCCACCAGGGGCAGTGGGGCACTCCACGCCGGGTCCCATGAGGCTTCTGCACTCGCAGCCTCCGTGGCAACGCCAGGCATGCGGGCTGGGCGTGCTGCACCAGACCCCCGGGGTCATGGCGGGAGCAGACGTGGGGGGCGGGGAAGCCTACGCCCCTCCCGCACGGCTTAGCAGACCACCACGCAGAGAAACGGACAACCTGCGGGCAGGCCCAGGCAGCGTGCAGCCAACCAGAGAACCCGGGAGGACACACGGCCCCGTCTCGGAGCGCCTGACTCGCACCGCGGCCCCTCTCTCCCCAGGGAGCACATCCTTCCCGGGCAGAGCCCCGAGGACGTCCCCGCAGCTCCAGAGCACAGGCCAGCGTTTCGGGACAAGGAATCGCATGGCGACACCTTCCCGGTCCCGGAGGCAATAGGAAAGCCCGTTCTCGCTCAAGGAGCCCCGGCAGCCCAGCGGGCTCCCAGGGGCAGAGGACACAAGGCACACGGGCCCCTACCGTGGTCGTGGTCAGCCTCGGTGCTGGGAGTCATGGTTGGGAGCGGCACGTCCGGAACAGGTTCCCGGGTGCCGGGCTCGGCGTCTGCGGAAGAAGAAGAGACATCACACACTTGGCCTGAGTGAGGGTCTTTGCCGACAACACACCTGCCTCCACCTAGGAAACCAGGCAGAGCAATCCTCTGGGCCCTCCAGGATGGCAACTGAGCACCATGTCCTGCACGGGCTCAGTCCAGCCATGGCCTGCTGGACGGTTCTCTTCCCAGGGAAACTAGCGGGATTGGGGGTGGGTTTGGGCCTGTGTCAGGGTCGAGTAGTTGGTTCGCTGATGGTTTGATTTCACCCTACTCTCCATTTTGTTTGGCCACCTGTATAGTGTCTAAAGGGCTCAAGCCATGTGGAGACCCTCATGCACCAGTGGTGTATGTACGCTCTGGGTGTAATGGGAAGTACAATTTGTAATCTCAGTTAACCTGACTAGCATTCTGGCACTCTTTTCCCAGGAGACACGTCCTTCCTGGGCACATATCCAAGGTTCCTTCACAGCTTGAGAGCAGAGGCACTTATTTCTTGAGAAGGAATCACTTTGCAACAAATCGGAACGTTAAAGAGCATGTGAAGTGAAAGGATGCAGGAACTTGCAAGTGCCACCTTGGTGTTCCAGTGGGAGCAAAGAACCTTATTTCACCCAGACCACAGTCCCCTCTGAGGGGCTACGTGAGTATACCTCTAGGAATTCTCTGGTCCCTGCAGGACACTACTGCCAACCCCAGTTCTCATGAACCATGTTCAGCACATGCTTAGTCATGTCACTCCCTCGTTGACGCTCCCGCCATGTGGGAGAAATTCTTATGCAGCTGCACAATCTCCTCTGTGTTCACTCACAGGGCAGAAGGCAAGCGTGGCCGCACCGCTGTTTGGTCCGGTCTTTTTCCCTAGTGGAGGATTGGGGCCTGTCCCATTCAGGGCACTCTTTGAGGCTCATGTTGGGTTCATGTACTCCATGTCAGACAAATCTCAGAGTGTTTAGGCATGCTTTAAGAACACACTCATTCCAGCAGCAGAGATCAAATCCATGACTTCACGTCAGGCAACAGCCATGCTTCGTGGACACGTTTCCCGGGGTTCTGAGACCAGCCGAAGCAAAAAAAAAAATGATTGTCATGTTGGGTTTCAAACTCCATAGAAAACAAATATAAATGTCTTAGGCAGGATTGGGGAACCCACTCGTTCCATGTTTCAATTAGTGCATCTCTTTTCAGGCGGTAACACTGTAAGTCACAGATGTAATGAAATTTCTTTTAACTATCATTAGTCTATTTGTTGTGCTAGGGAGCCAACGAAGTACAATATGATGCCCAGTTCACTTTCTTAGTAGGGATCCTGGTGACAGTCTCTGTGAATTAATCTTTTCCCTCCTTCACTGCAACTGAAAACCTCAAGTGCCATTAGCCTTGCCCTCATATAATTGGTAAATTCAGTATTTGGTGGATGGCTCCAAGCATTTAGGGATGAAAGGTGAAAATGCAAAACCACCATGCCATCTCTCTAATTCAGTATCTCAGTTGTCAGAGAAAAGCAGCATGTCTGGGCATAGAAATGTTTCTTCATTTCTCCTCTTTATGAATTAGTTTTTATTGAAAAGAGTTCATGGTTTAGCCAAATGCAGGATTAGCACTTGGATTTTTGCTTTGTGTTGGAGTGAAGCTGCTCTAGGAGTCTAGGCTCTCAGCGTTCATCAACGTTCATCAATGGTAACTGTGTCTATGAGTGTTGCAGTGGTATAGTCTGCTGCAGTTCATAAGGATAGAAGTTGGGCTTGAGCTGAATATGGGTTTCTTTATCTGTATATCTTTGGTGCACCGAGAGTTCAATTTCAGTCTTGCCAGAGAGTGTGACAGCCAGGACCTTGTTCTTGGTGCTGAGAGAGACAAAGTTGACCTCCCCCTTGTCCTACTGGCAAGCCTTGATGATTCCAGTGATTATGGAACCAATTCCTGTGACTCTATACAGATGGGCCCTTCCTCAGCTCATTTCTGTGCTAAGAATTGCCCTTCCCCTTTCAGAAAAATAAGAGGATAGGCATAGATGAAATGAAAAGATCCAGTAATTAGGGAAATGGCCAGTATCCCGGTGAGAGCCAAGGAAAATGTGCCACTTTGCTAACCCACTGTCTTGGCATAGAGACAACAAGGGTGACTCACTCTCTAGGCATTTTATCCCTCCTGCACAGCAAAAGACGACTTCAAGTTAGGAAAGTTGCTCAACCATTTCGGCAAGTTAGTTCTTGAGGAGGTTTCAAGGAATTTTAGGAAAGATGGGATAAAATCCTCAAAAACCCTGACAACTGTTATTTTCAGTAACTCAGAAGACAGAGGACAAATGACATAGGTGGGCTCATTCCATGCTTAGTCTTGGTCTCCTTGCCCAGTGAAGGAAGTGTTTATGCCAGTCACACTCCCAGACACTGGGTCCAATTCTCAGGTAGATTTTATTTAATCCATTGAAGAAAAATCTACAGTTGTCTTGGGATAACTTTGGAAAACAGACCCTATGAGAGGTCAAGGCAACGATTTAACACCCCAGCATCAGGCAATCATCATGGAGATTTCCTTGAGGTTTCTGAGACCTCGTGAAGGAAAGGAGAGGGAAATACATATCATGAGTACAAGATGCAAAGACGGAATTCTTTTGGAGCTAAACAAAAGATTTTCTAAATTCATTGCAGATATATTATTTTTATTTGAGTAGCACTAGTCTACCAAACTTTGGAGTTACGATTTGAGGTAGCAAACGTGTGAGGATACAGAAAATGAACGTCTCGGCAAATTGAGTGCTGATTTGGTGTACGATTGTGAAGCAGTCATGATTCCAGCAGAAGCAAATGGTTGTCTCAGTGTTTGTGCCTCATCAGCAATTTTCTTTCAAGGGAATCTGCCCTTCCAAGGCAGAAACTGAAGATGTCAAGCTAGTTAGGAAACACACATTCAAACATTTGTGAAAAAGAAGCTCTTAATGTCACATTAAAAGATGGGCAGAGAACATAAAATGAAATCCTAAGTAATTCTGCTAACTGAACACATCCAGTGTTCAGAATGCAGAGGTCAAAAGACAGATGTGGGCCCTGGCCAGCTCGGGCTTGGCATTATTTGCCAGTAGACGATTTTGTTCAGTCACCACATCTTACACTGTGCCACACTCCAAGTGAAGTGTGAACTTTCATGTTGAAGGAAAAACAAAACCTATCATAGTACATTTTCCAACAGCAGACCCTTCTCAACATCAGATAACTGGTAATGAAGTTATTCTGAATCCAAATACGATACAAGCACATGAAAGGAGATACATGCAAACATGCATTATGGGAAAATGCTGTGTGAACTTCCTTTTGCTCAAGAAAAAAAGATTCCTATTCTAAATTCTCTTACATGTTTCCTGTTTGTCCTTGGATATCATTTTGAACTGTAATTTTCCTTCCAGAAAATATAAGCACAAGAAAAATAAAGGCAAACGGCATAGTCAGTGTTCCCGTGGAAGCCAAGTCAAGAAAAATATGAAGTCAAAACCATTGCCTTAGTTTGGTAGTCACACTGGTCATTCTCTAGCAAGAGAGTTATTAATGGAGGAGTTCAATTCCAGTTAGGAAAATTATACATTTTGGCAAGTTGGTTTGTAGCAGGCGTTCAAGGCAGTGCAAGGAAGATTCAAGTACATGCTTAGGAACCACACCAATTGTTCTCTTCAGTAACTCAGAAGACAAGGTTCAGAAGGCACGCACAGGCCAATCTGAAACTCGGGCCTAGCCTTTTTGCCAAGTGGAGGGTTTGGGTCAGTCACATTCTTTGACATTGGATCCGATTCTCGTGTTGGTTTTATTGATTCCACTGTGGAAAAATCTAAAGCTGTCTTAGAATATGTTCAGAAAACAGACTCATCTCAGCGTAAGATACAAGTAAAATCAACTCTGAAATCTCAACTTCATGTACTCATAAAGGGGATTTTCCTGAGGTTTCAGAGACCTCATGAAGAAAAGAAAAAGAAAACGTACTGGGGGCAGCCAAAATAGCTCAGTTGGGAGAGTGTTAGACTGAAGAAAAGGAAAATAGATACGATGAGAACCCACTGCACAAATTGAATCATTTTTTAGAATTGTTACTAATATAAAGAGAACAGATTTCGTGTATTTCACAGCTACAGTTCTAAGAAGAGAATCATAATTCCCCCCTCCCCCTCTCACTCTCTCAACCCCCTCTTTTCTTCCCTACTTTTCCTTTAAGTTTTACAAAGAAAAGCTTTCAGTCCACTCTATAGTCACAGGCTTAATTTATCACTAACCATATATTCAACAAGTAACAAAGTCGGAAGACTACAGTTCCACACAAGTATACACAAGGCCTAAGAAGAGCAATCATATCACAAAGTATCCATTTTATTCCTAAGTATTTTTTGTATTCTACATCACCTGCCACACAGCAGAGAAAATAAATATATTTGTCTTTTAGGGACTGGCTTGTATCATTAGGCTTAATGGTCCCCACTTGTATCCATTTCTATACAAAAGACAGGATTTCATTCTTTTCTTTTTATGGCTGAGGAGTATTCCACAGTGTGTATATACCACATTTTCTTAATTCCATTATCAGTTGATGGATATCTGGGTTGACTCCACATCTTAGCTGTTGTGAATTCAGCTGCAATAAACATGGGGGTACAGATGACACTTCACATGCTGATTTCATTTTCTTTGGGTTCATTCCCAGGAGTGGAATGGATCAGTCATATGGTAGATCTATTTTCAGATTTCTGAGGAATCTCCATACTGTCTTCCATAATGGTTCTACTAGTTTACATTCCCACAAGCAGTGGGTTAGGGTACCTTTTCCCCACATCATCACCAGCATTGATTGCTTTTTGAGTTTTGGATGATAGCCATCTAACTGGGCTGAAGTGAAAAATCATTGTGGCTTTGATTTGCATCTCCCTGCAGACTAGTGATCCTGAGCATCTGTTCACCTGTCTATTGGCCATTTCAATATTTTGAGCAGGAAAATTCCTTTCTAAATTCATTTCAGGTGTTTTATTTTTATTTAAATTCCACTTATATACAAAACATGAGAATTACTTTAAGAGGCGCAAAAAGGATAAGGACAGAAATACTGAAAATCTATCTTGAAAATCAATGATTGAATTTTGCAACTGTGAGACAGTTACAGAATAACTGGATTCAAAACGTTTGTCTTAGGGTAGGTGCCTCGTGGGCAATTTTCTACCAAGGAATTCTATCCTTCCAGGAAAGAAACTGAAGATTTCAAGCACATCGATAACAAGGTGCAAACCTTTTATAAACTATCCTTTGGCGTTAGGTGAAAGGAATTTTAGGGACATTTAAAGGAAGCACGCTCTTGGTACTCTTCAGTAACTCAGATTGCGAGGACAGAAGACGCAGGTGGTCCCTTTACAAGCTCAAGCTTGACTTCTTTTTCCTTTGGAAAGTTCTGGCCAGACACCATACCTTTAATGGGTTCAGACTCCGGTGACAGTGTCATCTTTTCCATTGACGAGAAAACAAAAGTAGTGTTAGTCTATTTTCAGTCACTTTTCAGTATCTGATTGCAGGAGAAGAATTTGTTTGGAATGTAAATATCATTTGCTCCCAATGTGGGTTTCTTTAAGTTCTGAGACATCATCAAACTAAGTATATCAAAGTATGTCTCTGAGAAAATGATGCCCAAGTTGAATACTCATTGTGAATCAAACCAATTCTTGTTTTGAATTGAAAGTTTGAGGTTTAATCCTTGAAATCATTTAAATGAAGAATCTTGTACTTTGGAAAAGTACCCATTAGTTTTCCACAGGGAGCCAAGGATAGAATAACATCATTGACTCATATTGGAGATTGTCTTGCAGTTTCTGAGACATCATGAAGACAAGTTTATGAAAGAACAATTAATGAAAAAATGATTTATAGATGTACTACTTTCTTGAGCAAAACAAATCCCTATCTTTCATTTATTCTAAGGTTTTTATTTTTAACTTTGAGTACTATTTATGTACACAACATACAAAGGTGACACGTTGGTACATGAAGGCACCAAATTTGGAACACTGGCAAGAAGCCTCTATGACATGAGGTCTTTTCTGTTCATCCCTAACACTATTCCCTTTCAAAGGGTTTCAAAGAGCACTGGGACTTGGGATGTGTCAGCTACCACAGAGTACCAAGCCTCGCCGATGCTTCAACAGGAACACACTGATTATATGGGAGAGAGTAATTCAGAAGTGTATGTGGAAATGCATTTCAAAGAATGAACTTGTCTATGCACACACTGTTTCTAGTTGTATCATAAATACCTATAATGAAAAAGTGTGCATTCATCTGAATATGTTTAGCAGCGAAGTCACATACTACTTTAAGTCCACGTTTCCTCAGCACATGAGGCACTCTCATTTGTAAGGGCTACACTTACATTTGGTTAGAAAATGGTTCCACAGACTAGATCAACACACGATCTCTCTGATGCACACATCATTTGCAAGAGTGGCGTGGTAAGTCAAGTACATCATCTTATCTGTGCTTTGGTCTCAGGACACCATAAAACCTCCTGATCTGTGCTACCCTTGTGAAGACAGAGCAGGTGGAGTCATGGGAGGGGTGGCATTACTCTTGGGGTTAGCCCTGAGCTACAGGACATCACTCAAGCTTCTCCTGTGACACCTGGCAGGCTTGCGGTCTGGTTCTTAGCAAAGGAGTGAAATTCTCCCAGAGAACCTGGCACGCTGGCCCTAAGATCCCACCTCAGGGAACTCTCACCTGGGCTGGCAGCACTCTGCCCCGCAGTGGCGATGACTTGCCGGGTACTCTCTCCAATGTTTCTTTTGGATTTCATACAGCTCTTCTTAGACTTCTGGTCAACTGCAAATATTCTGGGGTAACTTGCAATCAGAAACTCCACGAGGGAAAGCTGTGACACAAAAGGATGAACATGGGGTGCTCTTTTCCACTTGGCCTATTTAGGAGTCACAAGTCCTATGTGAACCGTGAACATCACAAAAATGTGAAATTCTGGATTCTAACAAAAATTTGCACTTGACAGTAACACATACGAACCAGTTTTATCTCATAAATGACAGTTACACTTCCAAGAATACTATGTAACTTGTCCAAAAACATTTCTCATTAGAAGACCAACATATTTTGTGGCCTAGTTGAATGGCTAATATTTTGATATCACTCGCTTCTTTGGCAAGAATGCAAATCCTGACTTTCACTTTTCCAACACAAACAAACAGGGTACTCATTACCTTTCTCCTTATTTCATCTTCGAGGGCTGGGCTTCTTGAAGTAGATCGCCAGACACACAGAAGGCTCGGGGTGATGCACAAAGCTAACTTTGATGTAGTCATCTGATTGTATGATGCATTACATGAGATTGCATATAATGATGAAAACAAGTGTCTTATGAGAGCTGTGTTAGTTCTGGGCAGATGGGCTAAAAGCCTAAACACAAAAAAATGCAGTCTTATAACAAGTCATTTTCCTCAGGAATTTGTAGATAAAAAAAAGGAAATACAGTAGTTTTAATGCCATTGACATAATCCAATGAAAATACAGACAAAAGGAGCTGTAAGTCTTAAAAAAAATTCCTATGATTTTTTTGCTGAAATCACAATGTGTTTTCATTTGGGATAACTTTGTAAATATCTAATTGAACACAGGTATATTAAAAACAGATGTTGTGTTACAGAATGTTCTCAGGTGAGAGCTTACTGAGGAAATTCAACAGCAATTAATTGAAAGCATTGCCCTTCTTTGAAAGGTAATAGTACAAGAATGCTGCCTCAAGACAAGAGTCTAAAGCAGTGATGGAACAAACACATCCCGGGCATGAATACATACAAAAGCGCTTGACTGACTTCAATTCTATAAGCACACACAGAGATCTGCACTTAGTTGCTTCTGACAATATGACGGTCAGACCAGTGGTCAACTGTTCTTGTAGCATGTCTCTGACACCAGCGGACTTCCTCCCCACCGATGTCATACATTCAGAATGTGTACAATATCAACAACTCCATAATAACATTTGGGGAGAAATAAGAACTCAATGACAATGGTAGAGTCTACATGTCTTCTGATTCTGGCTGTGGTGTGTGGGACTACAAGAACCCTCTTCACAATGTGCACTCTTCTAGTGGTTCATGCTCGAGAGCAGAAAATCTTTTTCTCAGACTATGTCGGTTGCCTTCTGAGGCATGTCTGGAATGCAGTACCAATTATATAGAATCACCTCTGGATGTCTCTGGCCTCCTCGTCATTCCCTTTATCAAGAACATCCAGCCACTGATCATAGAGGTCGGTTGAAAAGAGAGTGCCAGGAAAGGCTCGAAGACACTCCTTATAGAGATTAAAAAAGAAGTTATATCAATTTGTTGGCAAATATAGACTTGAGAAATTACAAAGAAAACATTTAATTGCAATATTTCATTTAATCTCCGCTTTTTCTCTAGACGTTCAAACTGTGACCTCCATAGAGTTTGGCCTCTAATTCCCACCATTGTGTACATGCAGAAACGGGTGCTTCCATTTCTTCTGACTTACTCTAGAGGTGTACACAGTCTGAGAAGTTTTGGAAGGGAAGAAAAACCTCATCTTATTGTCTCAATCATCTTTTGGAGGGTAGTTATTATGGCATAGTGGATTAATCTGCTGCCAGGGATGCCATCAACTCTTATCAGAGGGTCACTTCAATTCCTGGCTGCTCTACTTCTGATCCAGCACATTGCTAAAGTGCCCGAGAAAGCAGTGGGTAACTGCCCAAGTACTTGGGGCTCTGCCCTACTTCAGAGACCTGAAACAAGTTTTCGGTTCTGGCTTCAGGTTGGCCCAGCCCAACCTGGGCCACTCAGAAAACATGTGGAAGATTGACATCTCTGTATGAGCATGTGTGTGTGTTTGTGTCATTGTAAGCTTATTTATTTATGTAAAAGATGGAGTTGAAACACACACACACAGAGGGAGAGAGGGAGAGAGGGAGAGAGGAGAGAGAGAAAGAAACAGAGAGACAGTGAGGGAAACAGAGACAGAGAGGAATCTTCCATACACGAATTTACTCTGCAAATGTCCACATTGAATCCGGAAGCCAGGAACTCCACCCAGCTCTGCTATGTGAGTGGCAGGGACCACAGTATTTGGGCCATCTTTGGCTGCCTTCCCATGTCCATTCGTGGTAAGTTCATCCAGAACCAAGCAGCTGGGACTCAAATCAGTGCACATACAGGTTGTCTGTGTTGCAGGTAGTAGGTAAATGCACTGCGCTACATTGCCAGACCCATACGTGTCTCTCTCTTTCACTCTGCCATTCAAATATATAAAACAAATCTATATAGTCTTCTTTGCCTATATTTTAGCAAAATAGTACAAACTGACAAATCTGCTTATGGGTCATCCTAAATCATATTATGCACTGTGGACATGTAAACATACATACTTCACATTTTGATTTCAGACTAATCCTTTTAAGTCTTAGCAGCAAAGGTTCCGAACCAAATGAACTAAATATACACACATGTACTCACAGAAAATAGGAAGTAAGGACTGGACATTTTGACTATGTCTGTTCCCTGGGGCAAAATACTCTCCTAATAGCCTCATTCTACTTTCCTTTTCACTAGCTCATTGATCAATTCTTTACAAATATAACCAGAAGATGGTGGGATTTATATTTCCAGTTCATATCCCCTTGCTAGCTTTCTTTCCACTGGTCTCACTATATGGCCCATGACACTTTTCAATAGCAGTGAGTGTAGGAAATGCCTCTCAGTAAGTGTTGTGTTCATAATCCAGACATTGCTCACTCATTCTAGTAGTTCTTGAGTAGTCATTTATGTCATATCCAGTTTGGACTACTGGGGATAGAACAGTGAAGAAAACGGACAAAATCCAAGCCCTCTTATACCCTGACTATGTCACTGGCGTCCAATACTCTCCCACTGTAGTTACAGCCTTTGACTGTTTCCCAAGGAGTATGTCCAGTATGTGTGGAGCTCTGAATGATGGGGAAGTCTGGGATGGCTCAGGAGCAGCTTTGTCTGCTGGGTACTTACTTCCATGCACGTGGGGTATGTGTCCTCTCTTGGCTTTCCCTGTGCTGCAGGATGACTAGACGGGGCATGTTGTGGAAGTCACACTGTGAGCCAAGGAGATCATGTGAAGACGATTTGCTGTTGCACCTCTGCTTCTAGGGAGCTCAATGGCAAATCCAACTCCATGACTGTATTTATGTTTAGCCTGGACCAACTCTCCAGGTGATTCCCATGGTATTTATCAAAAATCAGACTCCAAAGTCCTCAGAGGGGTAACCACTATATCTTGTTGAAAAATGACATCAACTTCATGTACAACAGAAACAACACAAACATGTGACTGTCTAACCTAGTGTATATTTTTATGATCTGAGTGATGTACGTGTGGGCCCGGAAGTCATTACAGAAGTGTAACCATTTAACATGTGGCCAAGCATTGATGGAGGGTAAGGAAAGAGCAAGTGTACTGAGCGTTTCAAAGAATGTAAGGATATTTTTTGTAGTGATTACGGCATTGCCAGATTTTTGTTTCACAGCTGCTGAAATGACCAACAATTCAATTTTCCCTTACAGAAATGTACCTGGATACTTGTGATTTTACCATACAATTTTGAAATACATGTGTATTTTGCATCACCTTGGATTTTAGAATTCTTTGCTCAGGGATGGCACTGTTTCGCAGCAGGTTAACGCCTTGGCCTGAAGTGCCAGAATCCCATATGGTATGGGTGCCGGTTCAAGGCCCGGCTGCTCCTCTTCCGGCCAGGTTCTCTGCTATGGCCTGGGAAAGCAGTGGAAGATGGCCCAAGTCCTTGGGCCCCTGCACCCACGTGGGAGACCCAGGGGAGGCTCCTGGCTCCTGGCTTCAGATCGCTGCAGCTCTGGCCATTGCGGCCAATTGGGGAGTGAACCATCGCATGGAGGACTTCTCTCTCTCTCTCTCTCTGCCTCTCCTCTCTCTGTAATTCTGACTTTCAAATAAATAAAAAAAGAGAATTCTGTGCTCAATGGGCAGAGGCACAGAGAGCGAGACACACATGCACATACACGCACACTGTTCATGAATGAGGAAGAGAGACAGAGAGAGATCCTACATAAATGAATGGCTGCAATATCCAGTTCAGACCCTGGTTGAAGCCAAGAGCATCATCCTTGCCTCTCACATGGGAGGCAAGAACCTCAGTACCTTGGCCATCTTCCACTGCCTTCCCAGATGCATTAACAGGATGCTGGATCAGCAGCACAGCAGCCAGGACTTGAATTGGGGCTCTGATATACGACGCCAGCATTCCAACCCCCAGCATACCCTGCTATGCCAAACACAGGCCCAACATTTTAAAACTTCTAACCTAGCTTTGCCTGCTGCAACACTTTCAAAGTCAGATTCACAAGCTGAGCTTTGTGCTGGGGCTCGTTACTATGTAACTATAACTAGGAGTATTGGCTTAAGTACAATGGAAATGAACATAAGATGCCAACAGTAGTCAAAATGAAGGCAGCTCCAAATAGCAGAGTCCTGACACCACGTGTGAAGCAAAGGCATAAGAGACAGGGGAAAGAATGGCAATGAAAAGAATGGAATTTTCTTGGCATTTGTATGTATTTTTAATTCATTTTAAGAGCAATGTTTGCTTATTGTGGAAAACACCTAGAATGGTTTTCAAAATTTCAAATAAAGTTTCTTTGGGAAACTCTGATGTCATTAGGAAGACACTGTCAAATCTGGCAAATGCAGGAGATTTGTACTGGCCAAAATTCTATATGAATAACCAGGGTTTATTTGGAAGATGCTTGGGCAATTATAACTATGCTAGCATAATTCTACATGGAGCATTCAGATGAGGACAGCAAGCATGGAGTCTGAAGACTGGGAAAGCTATCTAACAAGCAGAGTCTGTCCAATGAAGGGAGTAGCTGCCTACAACCTGGAGTTTCTGATGTGTTTTTCAGTTTCTCAGACGCTTAACTGATTAGGCCTACTGCTCTTCTTGAGATGTCACGAGGAATGAAACCCATCACACAGCTTCCATATTGTGCATAGATGATGCCAGAATCCCCCTACCTTTAACAGTGTTGCTAACACAAGTGGCGATTCATTGCCCCAGTCGCCTCTATCTCCTGTGTTAAATCTTTCCTTTAGGGCTATAAATGACTTTATGTCACCAACTTTTTGAAAAATATTCTCTGTCTTTGGCCCTTTCTGCTTGATAATACGAATCACTTCCTGTGGAAAAGAAAAAGGAAAACTAATTAAAGGACATTTCATATCCACAAGCCCAGAACAAAAGCTAGCCCCCTGTAGAGAAGAGTATGGGAACTGACACAGCAGCAGCTGAAGTGAGGGAAGAAAATTTTGTTCAGTGTCTCTAAATATATGTTCAACCCATCCATCTGATCTGTGTCCACCCACTAAATTGTTTTGAATGCTGGCTTTAACCTAGTTTCCTTTTCAAGGAATGAAACTTGTACACCAAACTTCTCTGCTTCAAGCTTTTAGTGAATCACTCTCTCCTGTTTTACCATGCTGTTCTCATTATTTCCTAGTACTGATGGCCTTTCCCAACTAGGAAAATCTCGTTGCCACACTTGTTGCCAAACTTGTTGACTTTCATGTCCTTCTGCCTCATCTTCATGCCAAGAGGGGAACAGGAGTGTCACAGTCAGGTATCTCCAGGAATCTGTCATCTATTAGGTCCCTTACTTTTCATGAGACCTTGGGCATAGGACATCACCTTACTCATGCTTTCCTTTTATCCATGAATGATGTCACAGTGATGAGGATCCTAGCAACTCCTTCAACTTGTGAATGCTGCAAGGGCTGGGGCACCATCTAGCATGGAACTAACTTGATACATTCCTCCCCACCTCGCAAAAAATGCCCTACATCTAGCATAGTGTATGTAGATGTGCTGGACAATCAATGTGCCAACTCTTAAATGCCCTCCTGGGAAATAACATAGGCCACGTTCTGTGGCTTTCCTCTGACACATTCTCTTATGATAGAAGGATACATAAATGGCAGGTGATCCATCTAATCATCTGAAATACAAACCACGCCCACAGTGAGGGACGTTGAGTTCTAAGTTTGAGTCATCTAGACAAAAAGGAAATGAAGGAACACTTCAAGGAAGAGGCTAAAAGGGGAACATGGGGGGATGTCGACTCCAAGAGATTCAGAAACATTCCTTTTGCTGTGTGTGAGCAGGTGACTGGGTAACATCGCTGAAACCAGCAGAATAAACGGAACGGTTCTTTCTCCTGTTGCCTTTGAAGTAAGACCACGATAACTGAGCTGACTGTTCTTCTTTGAGGTCACATTAAGAAGGCATGTCAGCCAAAGCCAGGGACTGACAAATGATGGCCTCATTTGAAACACTTTTGGATGATGACACCAAGCCCTCAGAACGCTCACTCCTGAGGAGGGCTTCAGAAGATCAAAATGATACCTACCCAGAGTGTGAGGGTCAGGTCCTCAACACCAGACACTCTCAGGAGTGTTGGCACCGAAATAGCAGGAGGGGAGTCCTGGGGCAGGTCATTATGGCTTCTGGTAATGCCCCAGCAAGACAGACAGTTTGTGAGAAAGCCTGAGGAGAAAGTGAGACCATTAGCTGTAGAGGATCATTGACAGATTCTGTTTCCACCCTTTCCATTTGACAGGTGACTGTTTCCAGCCTTAGAAAAGACAGAAACTGATCCATTTGTGGTGTACAAGAGCTTACGATCTGAAATTGGCTAGTACCATCCACGTGACGTTCATGAACTTTTCTTCCCAATTTCCTATAAGCTGGCAGTTAGAATCAGGTGTTTAGCCTAATTGTTAAGATGCCCTAGGCTCATATCAGAGCATCTGGACCTGATGTCCATCTTTGGCTCCCAATTCCAGCTTCTTGCAAATGCAGGCCCTCTGAGGCAGTATGCATGGCTAACAAATTTGGGTTCCTACCTCTCACAAGCACAACATGGAATAAGTTCCCAAATTCCAGCTCTAGTCCTGCCTGTCACAAAGGAGACATGATGTAAATACCAGATTCCAGTTCTGTCCCTGGCCCATGGCCACGGCTGACATTTAGGGAGTGAATCAGAGGATAGGAAACTCAACTCAACTCTTCTCTTCTTTTCTCTCTCTCTCTCTCCTTCTCTTGTGCATGTGTGTGATGGTCTCTCAAATCAAACAATCAATTCATCAACCAGAAATGAAATATAAAGACTTGAGGAAGCTGCTCAGGTTCAATTCTGGCAGTGCTACCTACAGTTTTTGCTTTTTATTTTTTTGCATAATGAGACACCTCACATTGAGTTATACACATCCTCTTAAGTTTACCCAGTGGAGTCAGGTGTCAGAACTCATTTGAAAAGCAAAAAAATACAGTTGACATTCAAACTAAGTGGAGTCTCATAATCTACTTCATGCTAAGTCACCTTTCCCTATGAGATTTCCTGTTTGGTAGTCTGAATGCCCAACCACCAGCAACTCACTCCCATCAAAGAGATCTGCACTTCATGACACAAGCTCCCTGATATCACTCAACCAGCCTCTACCTCCCTCACTCTTCAGGGTTACAAAGCTTAACCTGTTCCCCAGGTGATTTGATTTCACCTTCTTCACTTGGTTCCCAAATGAGTGGCAGGATCCCGTGGGGCCTTGTTCCTTGTGCCACCCTGCCAAGCTATACAGCCTATATTTTAGCTACCCATCAAGCTCTGCCAACTGAACGCTGAAGAGGAATTTTCCACAGAAAAGAGGATCACCAAGGAAAACATGAGTTTGGAGTATCTACTGCTCAGCTGTGCACGTTTTCTTAAGAAGGCACCTAAACTTTTCTTCTTAAATGACCGATTTATGCTGAATATCATAAAAGGCACCAGAGGAGTCAAGGTGCAGTGTGATAGACAGATGGGTGAAGTTGCCAAAAACAATCTGTTTTTGTTTTTTTGTTTTTTTGTTTTTTTTAAGATTAATTTTGACAGAATTACAGAGAGAGGTAGAGACAGAGAAAGGACTTCCATCCACTGGTTCACTCCCCAGATGGCCACAACGGCTAGAGCTATGCTGACCCGAAGCCAGGAGCCAGGAGCTTTTTCTGGGTCTCCCACATGGGTGCAGGGGCCCAAGGACTTGGGTCATCTTCTTCTGCTTTCCCAGGCCATAGCACAGAGCTGGATCGGAAGAGGAGCAGCCGGGACAAGAACTGGTGCCCATATGGGACAGCTGCGCTTCAGGCCAGGGCTTTAACCCACTGTGCCACAGCACCGGCCCCCTCCCCAAATATCATTCATCAGCCATCTTCTTGGCATTTCTGGGCCCCTGAATGCATCACCATCAGACAAACAAGGGAGGGCAATCCTCATGGTGCTATATCACTGAGGAAGCCAGGATAGGCTCCAAGATGTGCCACTTCATCAGCCAGTCCAGTTACTCAATTCTTTGGACTTTCCTTTGACTCAACTTGTTTAAGAATGATGCTATCTACACCTCATTGCACTAATATAATGTATTACTCAGCATGGCACACAACTCATCACAACCGTGAAGAGAATTACTTTCTTCTGTAATCATTTACAATCAAATGGTGTAAGGGATCCCACACATCAGTTTCCTCACCCTAAAGTAAACTTTATCTCCATTCTCTTTCTGGTTAGTTAGTACTCTCCAGATAGCATGCAGTCACAAAGTAATCCAACACCAAGCATTCAAAATTCCACCTTTTAAAAGGAGACAAGAAAAAAGCAAATGCCATCTCAAATGCAGGAGGCTGCTCATACATACTACCATATCCAACTCTTTCTTTAAAACAGGCAAGAATACATGGTTTAACTCGTGCACAACCTGGTACACCTAGGACTCACCTGATTTCATTATTTAAAAATCTATTGGGACATAATCCACTACTTAGTTGTCACACAGCTAAGCAATGAAGCATCATGCTCCATACCTTGATATGAATCTATACATCCAGAACATATGGGAACAGAGAGAGATGAGTGCCATTACAATCTTTCTCAAACAAAAATACTTTTGGTGCTTAGCTGAGGCTTTCATAAGGTACATTATTTACTGAGAGCGCATGCTGCTTCTGTGACCAATGGAAACAGCAGCCATTTTCCATGAGACACATTGCATAATTCAACAAGCTCACTTCAAAAACACTGAGCCTTTCTGACACTCCTGGCGATACTTCTGGTGGTGGCATTCTCTTGCCCAAATGGGGGTTGTGGATGTTTACAAAGTTCAGATTCACAATCTTGCATAGGAGCAACATTTATAGAATATTGCTATATGCTCAAAATTACAACCAAAACCACATTTATAAGCTATATAAATCACAGAATATCCTCACAAGAAAAGTACGAACACCATTCACAGTGGAAATCATTATATTCTTGCCACAATATTTCCCACCTTACTAAAAACTGTTCTTCAGAGAAAGGTCTCTCAAAAGAATATTGACAAGTAGGGAGAGACTGGAAAGCAAAAAGCTGAAACATCCCTGATCGTAACTGTTCAGTCCATGTCTGGTCTAGATATGCATCTGAAGCCTGGAGGAAGTCAGCATGCCGTGGGCATAATGAAGAGATCAATTCAGGAAGCAACCCCCTAGCCACTTCAGCCCAAGCCAGAAGAGATCCAAATTCAATGCCACAGTTTCTCACCATCCTGGAGATCTTCCATATAAGGTAAGTCTAAGGCATGCAGTACATTGATTACTTCCTGCTCTCACTCCAGGTTCAGGGTTACCCTCTGGAATGCTTAGTCTTCATTTCCAGGCCTTCACACATGATGCTCTTCATTGTAAAGATTTATTTGTAATACAGAATAACACACAGAGAAAGACATCTTTCATCACTTTGTTTTTTTCCCAAATGGCCACAACAACCAGGGACAGGGCTGGAGATTAGAACTCCACCTGGGTCTCCCACATGCGAGACAAAGGACCCAGGTATTTGGGTCATTTTCTGCTTCCTTCCCGGGCACATTCTGATAAAGCCAGCGAGCTTCATCCGAACTGGGAGAGCCAGGACTCAAGCCAATGCTCTGATGTGGATTGCAGGATGCAGCTTAACCCACTGTACCATGATGCCAGGCCACAAGAAACTTCTCTCTACAGACACATAAGTTTGTGCATGCATTATTTTATGGAGCAAATGCTCAGGGTATCCAGAGGACACAAAAGTTCTAATGTAGAAGAACCACCACAATCCTCCTGGAAGTGAGATGGGTTCTGACTTTGAACAGTTTCTCTAAGCCTGGTTCTTGGTGAGTACTGGGTCCCTGTACTTATGCACACCTCCTCCCTCATGGAGAACAGCTCTCTGTCATGAATTTTTTTCTCAGGAATGCATGGATGAGCAGAGAGCAGAACCCTGCTGGAAATTAGACTTACCGCACCGGCGCTGCCTTTTAGCCGTGTGCCTGGGCTTCAACACGAACTGGATCCCTCCATCAGACAAGATCTCCAGAACGGGATCCTCCATGCTCAGGGCGGAGGTGGACTTCCCCGGTTCCTGATTATGAAAGGCAGCTCGATGGTAGCTTGCTTGGATAGCATATGGACACTCATGCCCTAGGCAGAGAAAAATCTCAATACACATCAGGCTGATGGTGACAGGTATGATCAAACATGCCTTGTTGTCAGTGTGGGTACAGCACCGGGGACAGCTCAAGTTCTCCTGGGGCTTCTGCAAGGAAGAGAGCTGTGTCTTGGGAGTGAGCATCAGGTGTGCTCTCTCTGGGGAGGCACTGCATAAAGCAGGCACCCAGGCAGAGGACCTTTCCAATGCAAACAGAAGTAGTAGCCCATTGCCTAGCTTAGAAGACCAAGATCCCTCAGTGCACTGCACACTGATGACTTGTTATTTCCGTTGTAAAGTAGAAGGCCTGCTAAAATCTGCCTTGACTCCAACTAGATTTTTAACGTCCTCATATGAGTAAACATGAGTAAACATCAGTGGTCTGCATTTTTTAAATGATTGGGCCATATATGTCATGAGTTGCTGTAACCTAGAATCTCTCTCCCACGATGTTAGATCATGAAAAGAGACTTCATTTCTCTGTCAGTTTTATAGCCTGTGATTCTCAAGAGCACTGGGGCCATGGTCTGCTGTTACACTTCCCTCCTACTTTGGCCCTCTCGGGAGCCCCTCACAGCTCACTAGCTGAGGGAGTGCTGCAGAGTGTTAGAGACCCAGAGCCATCCTACCAACTGATGTTCACGGAGTACATGTAATGTCATTGCTTTCCTCTCTCAATTTTAAATTGCTGGCAACCCAAGAAATTCTCAAGATCCTCTGCTCCTGGTGGGTATTAGCAATTGGGATGTCCATGAAGACACCTCTGTCCCACATTGGACCACCTGGTTTGGTCCTTGATCATGGATCCTGACTGAAGCTCTCTGCAAATGCAGATCAGACCCTAAGATGCAGAGCTGTTGTCTTGAACACTGATGTTCCTGCCACTCACGTGCAAGACTGGACTGATGACCTGCCTTCTGGCTCCTGGCCCTTGCCCTAGGACACCTCCAATCTTCGTGGACCTTTAAGGATAGAACTAGCAATTTAACATTCTGTGTCTATTTTTGCCTCTCAAAAACTAAACTTCGAACATGTTTTCACGATTCTGTGCTGTCAAAGGGATTTTCTTTTCAACAACAAAGTGAAAGCTCCCTTTATTCAATTTCTGACATATTAGTTAAATTTTCCATTTCATGGGACATTAATACCCTGTTCAGAGCAAGAATTATAGCAACTTGTCTCTTTCATGGTAAAAGAAGCTTCTACAACTGCAATATTAACAAAACCAAACCATCGGCATAACCAGGACAGAAAAAGATGATCAGGAACTGAGAGCATATTAAACACACATCCATAAGGACCGCTAGGAGTCACCAACGACAGATACACTCTTAGGATTTCTTGGAGCCAGTCACAGTGCATGCCATTGTTCGGGTCCAAATCATCCTCCAGAAAAAACATTTTACATAAACAAATGCCATCTACTCAATAAATTCATTTACAGTATTTGATTTGCACACTAACTCTACTGCTATCTTTATTTTAATTTTTTTTTATTTTTTGACAGACGGAGTGGACAGTGAGAGAGAGAGAGAGACAGAGAGGAAGGTCTTCCTTTTTGCCATTGGTTCACCCTCCAATGGCCGCCGTGGCCAGCGCGCTGCGGCTGGCGCACCGCACTGATCCGATGGCAGGAGCCAGGTACTTATCCTGGTCTCCCATGGGGTGCGGGGCCCAAGAACTTGGGCCATCCTCCACTGCACTCCCTGGCCACAGCAGAGAGCTGGCCTGGAAGAGGGGCAACCGGGACAGAATCCGGCGCCCTGACCGGGACTAGAACCCGCTGTGCCGGCACCGCAAGGCGGAGGATTAGCCTAGTGAGCCATGGCGCCGGCCTCTATTGCTATCTTGTTACAAAGATGTCAAAATTAAGGAGAAACATCATAAAATCGGTGGTTGGCTTTTGTCCTCAGATGTATTTAGCAATTCCTGAATTTTGAGACTGACAAAGTACATTCAGAAAGAACAGAAACTTTATTTTCAAATTTTGTAAGTGACTTGAAAACATTATAAATTACACATTAGTTCCTTTACATGACTGTTGAAAGAAGAATAGGAAGATTGCCCAGGTAAGTAATACTGTTTGATTTTCATAGAAATCACCAGCATTATATTACAAAGTCTATGACAAATAGTATGCCTCCCTTCCTTTCCAGGGCTTGTTTCTATGAGAGACACTGAAACACATGATGATTCATGAATGGTTTCTTCTTTATATAGGTTAATTCAACAACTATTTTAGGAGAAGTATAATGTTTTTATCAACAACCTCAAGATCAAGTGCTAGAAAATTCAACAAAAAGAATGGCTGAACTGTACATGTTTGTTAATCAAAAAACCTTTTAGGAGTTTGAATGTGATTATCTTAATTTTTAATCATGCTCAAATAACTTCTTGACATAATTTCACAATAAATATATATGTGTTTGCAGATGACATGCATGCATGTATACACACACACACACACACACACACACACACATTCATAAACACAGGGGAACCAGAAACTCCACTAAAAGACTACTGGAACTCATAAGAGAGCTTGGTAAAGTTGCAGGATATAAAATCAATGCAAAAAAGTAATAGACTTTGTGTACCCAGACAATGCCAAGCCTGACAAAGAACTGGTAAGATCAGTCCCATTCACAATAGCTACAAAAATGTCAACACCTTGAAATAAACTGAACCAAGAAGGTGAAAGATCTCTACAATGAAAATTATTGAGCATTAAAGAAATAGAAAACAGACAAAAATGGAAAAATCTTCCATGTTCATGGATCAGAAGACTTATCATCATAATGTCCATATGAAAGAAAGAAATTTACAGATTCAATGTGATCCAATGAAAATACCAAAGGCATTCTCCTCAGATCTAGAGACTATGATGCTAAAATTCATACAGAAAAACAAGAGAGCCCAACAAGCTCAAACAATACTAAACAACAAAAGCAAAACTGGGAGCATTACAATACTAGATTTAAAAGCATACTACAGGGGCCAGCACTGTGGTGCAGTGGGTTAACACCCTGGCCTAAAGTGCCGGAATCCCATATGGATGCCGGTTCAAGACCCCGCTGCTGCACTTCCAATCCAGCTCTCTGCTATGGCCTGGAGAAGCAGCAGAAGATGGCCCAAGTCCTTGGGCTCCTGCACCCACGTAGGAGACCTGGAAGAAGCTACTGGCTCCTGGCTTTGGATCAGCACAGCGCCGGCCGTTGTGGCCAACTGGGGAGTGAACCATCGGATGGAAGATCTCTCTCTTTCTCTGCCCCTCCTCTCTCTGTGAAACTCTGACTTTCAAATAAGTAAATAAATAAATAAATCTTTTTTTAAAAAAGCATACTACTATAATCAAAACAGCTTGGATCTGACACTAAAATAAATACATAGATCAATGAAACAGAATAGAATCTTCATAAACCAATCCAACATGTACAACCAACTAATCTTTGGACAAATGAGCTAAAATCAATACCTACAGAATGGTCAGTATCTTCAACAAATGGTGCTGGAAAGTTGTATATACATGTGCAGAAGTATGAGGTAAGAACCCTACCTATATACCTATATACCCTATACAAAAGTCCACTCAAAATGGATCAAGAATCTCAATCTATGACATAATACCATCAAACTGCTAGAGAACATTGGAGAACCTCTGCAAGACACTGGCATAGGCAAACACCTCTTGAAAAAGACCCTGGAAGCAAGGAGATCAAAGCAAAAATACACAAATGGGATTACATCAAAGTAAGAAGCTTCTACAAAGGAAACACTCAACAAAGTGAAGAAGCAACCGACAGAATGGAATAAAACACTGGCTAACTATACAACAGATAAAGGATTAAGATCCAGAATCTATAAAGAGCTCAAGAAACTCAACAACAACAAAACAAGCAACCCAGCTACAAAATGCTCAAAGGACTTGAACAGGCATTTTTCAAAAGAGGACATTCACGTGGCCAAGAGACACAAGAAAAATCCTCAGGATCACTAGCTACCAGAGACATGCAAACAAAACCACCATGAGGTTTCACCTTACCTTAATTAAATTGGCTTTCATGCAGAAATCAACAAACAATAAATGTTGGTGAGGACGTAGGAAAAAGGTACCCTAATACACATCTGTGGAAATGTAGATTAATACAGCCATTATGGAACACAGTATGAAGATTCCTCAAAAACAGGAAAATACACCTATCATGTGACCCAGCCATCCCACACCTGGGAATTTACCAAGGGAAAGGAAATCAGTGCACGAAAGAGTTATCTGTACCCCCATGTTTATTGTCGCTCAATTGCACAATAGCTAGGATATAAAATCAACCCAACTGTCCATCAACCAATGACTGGATAAAGAAAATGTGCTATATACATACTATTCAACCACAAAAAAGAACAACATTCTGTCTTTTGCAAGAAAATGGATGCATCGGAAAACCATTATATTTAGTTAAATAAGCCAGTCCCAAAAAGACAAATATCATATGCTTTCCTTGATCTGTGGTACCAAATAGAGTACAAAAATTTAATGTATATGAGTAAAATTCACATTTTGAGATGTGATTATTGTTTAAAGCCCTTGTCTGTAAATAATAACCTGTTCCTCTACTATTTAGAACAGTGTTGTTGTTCTTTCTTACTACTGGTAAATTTTTTACTTAGTGGAGGGTTAAGCATATGATTTTAAAGTAAACTGAAAGTATGTTATTATAAAACTTAAAAGAAAGAATAAGAAAGGAAGGAGGAGGGAGAGTGGTATACTTGGACATAGACCTGACAGATTTTGCAAGACTTAAAAATAGAGATTACCTATGAGACTAGAAATGGAAAGGGGAATACAAACCAGTATATGGGCATCAATCAAATGTTTGGAGAGATGAAATTCGACCCCATTTTCATTTCATTACAAAAAAAGAAAAAAAAAAGGACTATTCCAAGACAGTTGTGCTATCCACATGGAAAAGCAGAGAATAAAACTTCAGTTTCTTTTCCAACTACAACTTAAATTGCTGTATGAAGATATGTTGTCAGGCACCCAGGGTAGAGTATACACTTGGCAATTCCTTTTATAAATGAGTACTGACTACATGAGGTTGTTTTCTCCCTTGTAAAGATATTTAAGCTTAAGAACAAACAATGCATAGTCTGGAAATTAATAGTTACCATTTTGAAGCAATACATTTCATTTTTTATTTTGCTGGACACTTACCGATGAGCGGGTAAGAGGTCTTTCTCTGGTTTGAATAGACCCACAATTGGTAGTCCACTTCTGAGCCCTTAGAGACAAAAAGAACTAAGTATCACAAGTCTTTGTCAGGGCATACTTCAAGGATGTATTTCTTTTGTTTTTTAGAAAACTTTAATAAATATAAATTTTGAAAGCATTTTCCCCCCATAACCACCCTCCCACTCGCAAACCATCCCATCTCCTACTCCCTCTCCCAACCAACTCTTCAGTAAGATTCATTTTTAATTCTCTTTATATACAGAAGATCAACTTAGTATATACTAAGTAAAGATTTCAACACTTTGTACCCACACAGACATACAAAGCATAAAGTACTGTTTGAAGATAAGTCTTACCATTCATTCACATAGTACAACACATTAAAAACACAGATCCTACATGGGCAGCAAGTGCACAGTGACTCCTATTATTGATTTAACAGTTGACACTCTTATTTATGACGTCAGTAATCACCCGAGGCTCTTGTCATGAGCTGCCAAGGCTATGGAAACCTCTTGGGTTCACAAACTCCGGCCTTATTAGACAAGGCCAGAGTCAAAGTGAAAGTTCTCTCCTCCCTTCAGAGAAAGGTGCCTCCTTCTTTGATGGCCTGTTCTTTCCACTGGGATCTCACTCACAGAGATCTTCCATTTAGGTCATTTTTTTTGCCACAGTGTCTTGGCTTTCCATGCCTGAGAAACTCTCATGGGCTTTTTAGCCAGATCAAGGATGTATTTCTTTAGCATTTCTACATTTCCAAACAAGAAAATAATTGGGACCAGTGCCAATGCTATTCGAGTTAACAGGACTGACCGAAATAACTTCGGTCCCTTTCTGAGCCTCCAAGACTACACCCCAGATTCATGCCATATGACTTTTGACAAGGATCACAATGCTATTATCCCAAGTGACCTAAGGAATAAAGAATCATATTTATGCCACTTCACTAGTAAAGGTAAGTCTAATCCTGATCATTCCACTCTCAGCTATCTCCAGTCTCTTTGAAGAATGCTGTGTTTTACTGGATTTAGCTGGCTTTCTATCATCTACACAAGAGACCTGGATTAAGTTCTCAGCTCCAGGCATCAGCTCTACTGCTGCTGTAGGCACTTGTCGAGTGAAACCATAGACATAAACTCTTCTGTCTATGTCTCTCAAATAAAACAAGTTTTTAAAAAAGACATGTATGTGGTGTGCACACACATTCCCCGAAGAGCAAGCTTTCATTCAACTCTTATCTTGCTCTTTAATAATTTATTAGAGGCACCAGATATATCATTCCCTGAATCAGCATCTAAGGCATACAGCTTTTATGCAGGTGTTCTTCATGTCCAAATTTATAAGGAGTGAGATTTTAGCATGGTGGTTTGAAGATGCCTGAGACTCACGCCACAATAGCTGGGTTCCAATCCAAGTTCTAGGTCCTGATTCCAGCTCCCTGCTAATGTGCATTCTGGGAAGCAGCTATGAATTCTCAAGTAACTGGGTTCCTGCCACCCACGTGGGGTACCTGAATCGTACTCCTGCATCCAGACCTTAGCTTCAGACCACCCTTAGGTGCTGTGGGCATCCAGAGATTGAACCAACAGAGGCGAGCACCCTCTCTATGTATTTCTGTGTCTTCCTCTCTCTGTGTCTGTCTTCATCCCTCTTGCTATCTCTGTCCTCTCCGACCCTCAAAAATTAAAAAAAAAATTCAACTAGACATGTCTATTAGGTTTGTGTACACTGAGATGATAGGTGTGGGATTGGAGAAACCAGAATATACAGAAATAGCAATCCAACAGACAAGGTTATTAGGAAGCATGTAAGATATTTTTGTGTGTGTATATATATACATTTATATATATACACACAAAAAAAATAAAATACATGACAATAGCAATCTGAAATTATACTCCAATTTCATTAAATTATGGCTTTCAGTTCACATGAAATTTAAAATCGGAACAGAAGAGCAATACCCATACATAGACAAATACATCTCCGACGTTTTCCATTCCCACATGTGCACATGGTTCTGGGGACAAAATATATTGCTGCCTACAATTGGTCTCTTTGCCCGGAACTGTATTTTACAAATATACACTGTAAGCATGTGTGCATGTATCTGGATCAAAGGGAAAATACATTCATCTCAAAAACCAAAGTTGTTATTTAACTCAAAGTATCTTTCAGATTACTTACACTTAATCCTAGCACTGGTAGTGCCATATGGATAACGTCACTCACTGTGTCTAAATTGGTAACTGTTATAATTCCAGACTGTAAAAGGGAAAAGAAGAAAAAACTGCTGATACAGGAGAATGTTAAAGTATATGGTTACATAATTATGAAACTCTTGGTTTCAGGGTAAAGTTTGAGTAATGACAAAGCAAAATACATATGAAGCACCAAACCTTAATGATAACTGATTTTTATTACTTTACGTAACACAAAGCCAGAAGAAAGAATTTCAATTAATTAACATGTTTCTAATAGAGGAGTTATGATACTAAAAATATAACTGCTTAGGCCCAAACAGAAAGAACCTCAATTCAGAAAGAGCCCAACACCCAAAGACTATTTCCATCATGCAGGGAATAGTTCAACAAGGAGTCAGTCTCTCTCCTTCTCTTGATGAGTTGTGTTTTTATGTTTAGATTGATTTCTTTGCATACCATATATTCAGTCCTCGTCAAATGAGAGTAAGAACTGGCTCTCACAGGCATTCTTGCTCCATAAACCACTATGTAGGGAATACCTTCTCCTAGTCAGATCACCCTTTTTAGATTTTCATTGTCAAAATGTATTGAGACCATGAACCCAGAATTCAAGGCTGAAAATTCTAGACATCTGAGTTCTTTTTTGAGATACCCATAGAATTTTAAAACTGTACATGAACACTTTCACAGAATTTTTTAAGGAAAAAAACTCTTTTGAAGGATTACTCATCTTTTTCCAATTTATCTGGTTTGTAACATAATGGATTTTCATGGTATATGGAAATCATTAAATTCAAAATAAGCAGTACAAGGGTATGGGCCTTCTTTTCTGGTCCTGTTCTCTCTATGAACACATAGATGGAGCTGCTTATAAGCATGTAACTTAAACTATTCAATAATTAGAAAATATGGAAATGAGTTTCATTTCTTTTCCATATGAGATGTTACTCCATATATAACGGCCAGGGAAATGTGACCAGATCTCTAAGAGTTTCATATGAAAATTATGCAACAAAAGCAGCTATGTGCTCCAAGACATTAAAACAAATGTGCTGAAAATGAAAAAAAAAAATTAAAAAAAGTAGAGGCTGTCCCAGCACAAAAACAGAAGATATTTCAAAGTGGGAACTTTAGCTGTGAAAAATATCTGAAAGAACAATGCAGTGGGTGGACTAAAAAGCACAAGTGAGATGGCAAATTGAAGACAATGAATTTGAAAATACATCAATTGGAAACAGTCAGTCTGAAAAAGGAAGAAAGGTATGATTGAAAAAATTAGAGCTTACTGCCCTAGTCCAGGAGAAGATAGTTTTTAAAAAGTGGAAAGAGTGTAGTCTCAGGGAAGAGTTGGGGAGAAAATGCCAGAGGAAACTCTACCAAAATTAGAGGGACATGGTGGACCTCCTGTGGATGGCACGGATGCCCACAACTTGGGACTCCAATAGCCGAGAGCCTGCCCAGCAGCCAAGAGCCTACGCACTGGCATTGGAAAGTGAGGTGAGACCAGACAGTACTAGCAGTAGTCCAAGGCACTGGTGATTAAGCTGCAAAGAGAGCCTAGAGAAAACTTGGCTTGCAGCCCCAACGAGGAAAGTGTACTTTCCAAACTAGAAGAGAAAAAAAAGTATGGACACAATTTCTCTTTCCCCAATCACTTTACAATGCCATTCTGTAACAAGCCAATAGAGCAGGTGCCATTTTGGACATATGTAA
Source organism: Oryctolagus cuniculus (assembly GCF_051225735.1). Lineage (NCBI taxonomy): Eukaryota > Metazoa > Chordata > Mammalia > Lagomorpha > Leporidae > Oryctolagus > Oryctolagus cuniculus. The sequence goes on along the minus strand of NC_142874.1, from coordinate 14,110,401 downwards.
CAGCTGTGCCAGCTCGTGTCCATGCCCAGCAACTAGTTGAGTGGAGACCCCTGACTAGTGGGAAGAACTAACAGGGGGATAGGAGCCTGTGACTTTGTGAGGCTTCTCTACTAGGACTGTGAAAAAAACTGAGGGTGTGAGGCAGGATCCACGGTGAGGCTGGGACTTTGGGCACTCACACTGGGAGACTCAGGGCTTCCTGGTTACCTGGTGAGAGACATCGCTGGAGAATCTAAACTTACACTGAGGACTGCACAGATCCTTTGTGTGCTCCCTGCGACAGAGTGGATGAATATTATAGCCACTGGGGCTAGCGCTAAGGCACTGGTCTCCATTAAGGAGAGGAGCTCAGCTGAGCAGAAAAAATTTCCCTTCTGATAAAAAACAGAGAGAGAGATTTACTGTGCCAAACCTGGGTGTATCACCTCAGACATGCCCTTAACCCTGGAGAACTGAACAGAGCTCCCTGATCACACCCACTACAAGCTAGATATTCACTTAAAGTAGACATTCCACTTATCTACAGAGCCACAGTACACAGATAAAATCCACTAGACCAAAAAAAAAAAAAAAAAAAAAAAGAAGAAGAAGAAGAAGAAGAAGAAAAGGAAGAAACCAACAAGTATCTCCACACATGCCAAACAACAAACCCACCAATTCAAGAAACAAGAATAAGGAACACGACATGACACCCTGAAAAGAGTAAAACCCTTCAACAGTAGATTGTGAATACATTGAGGCAGAAGAAATGTAGGAAATGGAAGTTTAAAAATTGATCGTAAGATTACACAGAAGTTATCGGACACAAATGCACAAACTACTGAAATCTGTACAGGACATGAAATAAAATTTCCTCCATGAAATTGAGACCTTAAAGGGAAATCAAAATGAAATGAAGAATATAATAAAATGAATTAAAAATGCAGTGGGGAGCCTTAACAACATAATCAGTGAAGAAGAAAGAATATGGGCCGGCACCACGGCTCAATAGGATAATCCTCCACCTAGCGGCGCCAGCACACCAGGTTCTAGTCCTGGTCGGGGCACCGGATTCTGTCCCGGTTGCCCCTCTTCCAGGCCAGCTCTCTGCTGTGGCCTGGGAGTGCAGTAGAGGATGGCCCAAGTTCTTGGGCCCTGCACCCCAAGGGAGACCAGGAGAAGCACCTGGCTCCAGCCTTCGGATCGGCGCGGTGCGCTGGCTGCAGCGTGCCGGCCGCAACGGCCATTGGAGGGTGAACCAATGGCAAAGGAAGACCTTTCTCTCTGTCTGTCTCACTGCCCACTCTGCCTGTAGAAAAAAAAAAAAAGAAGAAAGAATATAAGACTTAGGAGACAAAGCACAGGAAAGAATACAGTCAAACCAAACACAAGAAGAGGAAATTAGAAACCTAAAAAACACTGTTGGAAATCTACAAGATACTATAAAGTGACCCAACATACAGGTTCTAGAAGTTCCTGAAGGCATGGAAAGATAGAAAAGATTAGAAGGCCTTTTGAATGAAATAGTAACGGAAAACTTTCCTAATTTGGAGAAAGAAAGGGACATCCAAGTAAGGAAGCACATGAAACTCCTAATAGACATAACCAGAAAATATCCTCATCATGCCACATTGTAATCAAACTCACCACAGTAAAACAGAAGGAGAAGATTCTAAAATGTGCATGTGAGAAATGTCATGGTACTTTTAGAGGATCTCCAGTTAGACTCACAGCAGACATCTCATCAGAAACCCTACAAGCTAGGAGAGAATGGCCAGATATACTCCAAGGCTTAAAAGAAAAAAAATGTCATCCAACAATATCATACCTGCAAAGATCTCATTTATGAACGAAGGTGAAATAAAGACCTTCCATAACAAACAGAAATTCAAAGAATTTATCACCACCCGTCCAGCCCCACAAAAGATGCTTAAGGATTTGTTGCACACAGAAACATGGTCATCACTACAAAAGAAGGTAAAGGAAGAAAATCCCTCAGTAAAAGTTCAAAGGAAATTCAACGTAAAAAACAGGAATATTTTTGGGAAAATGGCAGGGAAAAGTAGTTACTTATTAATAGTCATCTTCAATCTAAATGCCTTCAAATCCCCCGTTAAAAGACACAGACTGGCTGAATGGATTAACAAACAAAACCCATCTATTTGCTGCCTACAGGAAGGAAAAAATGTTTGCAGTCACTGTGAAATTTCCCCAAATTTGACAAAAATAAAAAGTTACAAATTAGCGGCTGGTGCTGTGGCATAGCGGGTAAGGTCGCTGCCTGTATGCCGGCATCCCATATGGGTGCCAGTTCAAGTCCTGGCTGCTCCACTTCCCATCCAACTCTCTGCTGTGGCCTGGGAAAGCAGTAGAAGATGGCCCAAGTCCTTGGGCCCCTGTACCCACGTGGGAGACCCGGAGGAAGCTCCTGGCTCCTGGCTTCGGATTGCAGTGCCTCCAGGCGTTGCGGCCATCTGGGGAGTGAACCAGTGGATGGAAGACCTCTCTCTCTCTCCGCGCCTCTCCTTCTCCCTCTGTGTAATTTGACTTTCAAGTAAATAAATAAATCTTTTTTAAAAAGTTACAAATTAAAGGAACTCAGAAAATATCAAACAAAATAGATTCAAAGAAAGCCATGTTTTGGCACATTGTGGTCATATTACTGTAAGTCAGAGAAGGAGCACAGATCCTGAAAGCAGGGACACAAAAATAGGCAAATAAGACAGTCACCATGGATCACTCAAGCTATCAGAAAGCATCGTGACCAGAACACAGTGGAATATCTGCAAGGCGTAGAGAGAGAAATATTAGCTAGGATATTCTTTCCAGGTTCAGCAAAAGTGCCTTTCAAGAGTGAAGCTGAGGGGCTGGCGCTGTGGTGCAGTGGGTGAATGCCCTGGCCTGAAGTACTGGCATCCCATATGGGCGCTGGTTCAAGACTTGGCTGCTCCGCTTCCAGTCCAGCTCTCCTCTGTGGCCTGGGAAAGCAGTGGGATGGCCCAAGTCCCTAGGCCCCTGCACCTGTGTGGGAGACCTGGAAAAAGTTCCTGGCTCCTGGCTTCGGATCCGTGCAGCTCTGGCCATTGCAGCCAATTGGGGGGTGAACCATCGGATGTAAGACCCCCCTCTCTCTCTCTCTCTCTCTCTCTGCATTTCCTCTCTCTGTGTAAGTCTGATTTTCAAATAAATAAAATAAATAAATCTTTTTTTTTTTAAAGTGAAGCTGAAATCTACACATTTTTGGATGAAAGCAAATTAGAAAATTGGTTGGCACCAGAACTTTACTACAGGAAATGGCAAGTTTCCGTAAGATAAAATCAAGAGAAAATTAGAGAAAACTCAGATTTTCAAGTGTGAATGAATAGCATTAGGTATGATTATTTTATGAAAACCATACATAAATGAAATTGATTTTGAAAAATTCCAGGATGAGCAACCATTTGCCATAACTAAAACCAAAGCAGCTTGAGACAAGGGTGCTCCTCCCTACAGGAGAACTCCACTTCAACTTCTTCAAGCAATTCCTCTGGTTATGGAAAACAGCTCATAAAAGATGCCTGGCTCTGATTAGCTGCTGGGAAATGGCTGTGCTGGACTAGGCTTTTTCCACTGCGAATACCATGTTTTGTGATCTGAAGCTGCTATAAAGAAAAAAGTCAAATAGCGTATCAGTGTTATCATGGTCACCGTTATGAAGATCTGCGCTAGTGTGTCATGATTTTAGAAATCAAATGTGATCCAACTGAAGATATTCTTCCCTACAACATACAAAAATGAGGAAGACACACACCGATCTCTCCAAAGGTTCACCCCTCCAAGTTTAATTCAATCCTGACAGACTTTGGTGTGGGACGTAACCAGCTCAATGCAACACCTAACTCAGAGAGTGGATTCTGTTCCACAAAGGGAGCATTACTAGAGCAAACAATCAATTGGAACATGAAATGAACAACAGGTGGCAATAGTATTTATACCAATGTTCCATTTCCAGGTGAGGACTGTATGGTGTTTATCTAAACTATATCTTGATCTTGGGAATACACAGGTATTCGAAGATAAAGGCATGCAGCATATGTAACTGCCTTCAGAAAGAAGCATATCCAGACACACATCAAGAGACAGACAGAGAAAATAAATTATGGAACAAAAATAGGACAAGATGTCATCAAATCAGCACATTTGGATGTGATAGTCCTATCACTCTTTCACACATTTCAGGGTTTTAAAATTCCTTCCAAATAAATAAAAATATTTTAACATGAAATAAATATTGAAAAACTGGGAACAAACAAAAACACTGTTTGAAAGTAGTGACAAATGAACAGAAATATTTAATTCCCAGAATACTGGCTTGGGAAAAACACTTTATGAAAATGTGAAACTCTGTGGATATTTAACACGAAATAGTCTTTCTAAGCATAAGCACTGAGTTATCGTGGATTCCCAATGCTTCATATAACCTAACATTTACTTTTTTATGTACACAAAAAAATTGCATGTGTAGGTGAAGATATATTTCTCCATGTTCCCTTCGGAATACTCTCACTCTCCCATCTCTCTCTGTCACTCCAATCTCACTCTCTCCTCCCTCTTCTTCTCATCCCCTCCTCTCTCCTCTCCTCTGTTCCATTATATTGTTCCTCTTCCCATACTTCTTGATCTCTATCTGTTTCTCTACCTAAAACCTCTATCCCCATTGTCTCTACCTCTCTTTCAGTCAAAGTCAGGAAATTGGAATTTAAAATGTTGAGTCCAAAACACACTTACATAAGGAACGTTGCTAACGGTATCTGACTCTATCTGTAGAACTGTCGTCTGCTTTTGATCTTTCTCTTTCGACTCAGTTATACACCTAATCAAAATCATTAAGAAACAAAAATTAATGAATTAGCTAATGTTTCTCTTCAAATCAATTCATGTGGCAAAATGTTCTATATATTTCTCATCATTGATATGTACCTATATATACACATATACACACACACACACACACACACGAAACTCTTGTTTGAGGTAGCTAATACATATACTGATACAGAGACATACATATGCATTTCTGTGCACAGATATCTATAGCATACTTACAGGATATAAATATTTATATTCATCTATAAATAACTTTTATATTATTTAGATTTAGATTTGTAGAACTTCTCAGCAAGGTCAAAAGATGAGGAGTGGCATCGCTGTGGCATACGAGGTAACATCACCGCCTGTGGCACCGGCAGCCCATATGGGCACCGGTTCCAGGCCCGGCTGCTCCTCTTCCAATCCAGCTCCTGGCTATGGCCTGCGAAAGCAGTAGAAGATGGCCCAAGGCCTGGGCCCCTGTAGCTCCACAGTAGACCAGGAAAAAGCTCCTGGCTCCTAGCTTCAGATCAGCCCAGCTCTAGCCATTGCGGCCACTTGGGGAGTGAACCAGTGGATGGAAGAGCTTACCCTCCACCTTTCCTTCTTTCTGTAACTCTACCTCTCAAACAGATAAATAAATAAATCTTTAAAAAGCCAAAACAAGAACAACAACAAAACCAGATGAGTAGGAAAATAATTCTGGGAAAGACGGCATGGCCTGGAAAATAACAGGGAGTGTCTTGATGTGTGGTTTGGGCAGCAGATCCACCCCTCAACGTTTTCCTATCTGGACCGCCTTCATGGCTTCAAGTGTAGGAAGCAACAGGTGCTTTCAGACTCACTCAGTAGAGCACTGAGTAGATCCACTCAGCTACTGAGTAGCTCAGTACTAGCTACATTTATAGACATTTAATACATATTGGGAATATTGTTAGCTCTGATCCATAGGCTGTATGGAGGGAAAGATGAAAGATACATCTTGAACTTCTTCAACAGTGAACAGAACATTCATGTGAATGAGGGAACATGACTTACAGCACATGTAGAGAAACCAAGGATTGCAAGATCATCTAAGAGTATTTTCAAGTGGGAAGAGCATTTTTAAGTGGGAATCATGTAGGGGCACTGCTTGCAGAGATTTATGCCTGCTATCACAAACTAAAGATTCAAAATGTGTATGCTAGAGAAATACCTGTCCAGCAGACGTTCCCATTTTTCCATAAATGTCTTCGAACTGCAAGCAGAGAAGTCAGAGAAAATAGTAAGCTACATAAAAGACTAATTCCATCTGATTAAGACTACCATTGCAGACAAACACACCAGCAGGCAAGTGTGGGTGACGGGGACTCAGGCGTAAGTAGTGCCCTCTCACACAAGGGCTCTGGGTGGAGTCTGCTCTTGTACAGCAACATTACAGCGATGGGAAAGAGTTCTTCAAGGGAAGGAGAAGCTGACTTGAAATGAAACCCTGGATTGCAACTATGGGATGCTAGCTCAGTGATCACAGGAGTCACTGAACTGACAGGAGTCTCAGTATCCACCATCGAAAGTGGAGGTCATTAAACCTCAGAGTGCTCCTGTAGCTTGAAGTGCTATTCAAATGGAAAAAGCATTATGATCAGATTATGTCACACTGAAGAGACTGGGCATGTGAATGGAATGCTCTGGGCTCACTTTAGGGGGGAAATCCATACCACTGTACTTCACAGAGGCTGCAGAATTGTCAGATGTCAAATAAATACCTAGAAAATTATTTTAGTGCTATGATGTGCTGAAGGATGTCAAAGCACCTAGTGTTTGGTGACTAATGTTTTATATCCTTTCTGCTACATCATTAATGTATTTGAAATCCAAAGTGAAAAAGATCTGCAGTCGCAAACATACATGGGCTTATAATTTACTAGCATTCAAAACAGCTGGGGAGTGATTGACTACATGGAAAATAAAACTGACCATTTATATGACTGGGTCCTGTGCCGGCAGCACCTGTAATACCTTGCTCATGAATATTTTCATTATCCCGAGAGTAAACCCTAATCTCTAGTAAGCAGCCACACGCTATTCTCCACCACCCCCAGATCCTACACCATGTCATAACTATCCATTCATCAGGTCATGAACATGTAATTTGTTGCTAACTTCTGGCTCTAATGAACAACACTGCTAGGAACATTTGTGCCCAAAAGTCAGAGTTAGGAACAAACTGAGTGTATGTATGTTTACACTTTTCTTGGACCTATATTCCACAGTGGAATTGCTCAGTCCTGCTCAGTCGTCCTACATTGAACTCACGGAAGCAACAGGTTTTTCTGCAGGGGCTGCCACATTTCCTATTTCTACCAGCGAGAGCTCACCCACGCGGCATTTCTATGCCTTCTCAGGACATGCTTCCACAGCAAAGTGGACATTTCCTTGGCTTTCCACCTTCATATGGACTTGAACACCACGGGTTACTTATGCCAATTTGCATAAGAGTGATAACAGCCAACAGCAAATGTACTCGGTGCTGGGCATTGTTGTAAATGTGTTGTATGTGTTTACATAGCTTCACAGCCAATATAGCCTATGTCCACCTCGTGCCCACGCTTCTCCCTCATTCAAAAAACTGTCTAGTGGAACTCCTCATCAAAGGCACCACAAATAGGCAGCTTCCTATCACCTGCAAGATTAAGAAGACATTAAGCAATAGAATCTGAGAACCTAGGGAGAAAATTTGTCATGGCAAAGAAGACATGCAGACAGTGGTACAAGCATGGCTTTGTTCTCAGTAATATTTGCAAGCAGTTCCATCACAGAACTGAGTTGATTAACAGTTTGGATATATCTCCATTGTATCAACTTCAATATGACCTGACAGACCTGGAGGGAGTGAGGAGAGGAGGAGAGCAAAAAAGAGCACCAAGCACCTGGGATGAACTGTCTATGTGGAAAACACACAGGACATTGGGTTTGTGCCTGTTCAGAGCAGCAGGCAGAGGTTGCAAGGTACCTGCGTACACAAAAACAGACACACAAGATGTCTAGGAAATGGAGCCCCGTTTCCTTTCCTCATACCAGCCTCAAAGTGGGCCTTGGAAAACTCACCCACATCGCATGAATCAAATCTTTGTTTCAGGTGGCCGTATCACTGAAGACACCAAATAGCAATTCTAGCAACCCAGGATATAATTTAATTTGTATATCAAGTATTATTTCTTTAGGTCATTACTTTGGGAGAATAAAAGGACTTTTTCAAGCTGAATTGATCTACTCTACTAGTTGAAACACACAAAAGCCTAGACCTAGAGGCTGGAGGATATTGGAGAGGGGCCCCAGAGCCTTGCTCTCTCAAATCTATTTTTATTAATCCAAAATACCCACTCCCCAAGTAGCTCATGGAGCCCTTGGAAAACCATTGCTTCAGACCAAAGCAAATCATTCCAACAGTTCCCATTTCATTCTCTCCACACATATTGGCACATAAAAACCTCTTGGGGAAAATATGTGTCATACAAGTGCCATGGCTGGAAGTCAAAGCATGAGGCAGCAGATTATTATAGGGTCAAATTAAAATGCTTACCAATCCCCCCCCCCCCAAAAAAAAACAAGTTTGGAAGAAAATTTAGGTGCATTTCTCTATCTTTGCTAGAAAAGGCAATAAGGGTTATATCCTTCTATATCAAAGTAAAATTACAAGACTCAGCAGTGATACTTACAAGAACTTGGCCCTATAATTCGCCATGGGCCAGCCAATATTCAGGCACCTGGAGGCACTGGTATCACCTTCCTCAACAATGCATTTGGAAATCCATATTTCATTGACAGGGATGACATATTTGTAGTAAATATTTTTGCTGTACCTAAAAAGATCATCAAGCAAGATGTTTTTTTCTTAAATGTAATGAGAGCACATCCTCTCCTGAGCAAACCCCAATCCTCCATGTTCCATAACCAAGAAAAGCTCACATCCATCTATTCCCTCTCAGTGCACAGCACAGGCAAGAGTCAGGTGGACCTGGACAAAATCATGTGCTCAGTGAAGGCTGGCCCACAAGGGGCCCACACACACAAGATTAACGGCAGCCAGTGGCAACAGGTGGACTGGTCTGTTTCTGAATGCTGACTATGGACTTGAGGCCATACTCTGTATTTTAAAGGTGTTACATCTTAAGAGAATCACTCACTTTCTGGTCATGCACATCTGATTGACTTCAACAGAGTGGCTGAGGGGTTGAACAAAGATTAAATCATGGATGAATTATTTATAAAATTTTCTTCTTCACAGAGATAGACTATACATACATAATCTCGGAATAACCTTAGTTTCAGATATTACAAATACCTTTGAATCTTAATTCTTATACAAATTTTGCATCTTGAAAGCTGGGATGGTGAATGTCTGGTCCCTGGGCTGTACAAAGCCTGTGAAGTCACTGAGGCTGGCACTGCCAAGGCAACTAACTGCAAGCTGGATTCAAAATTCAATAAATCCATAACAGGCTAAATTTTTAAGTTGATGATTTTCTCCAGCCCGTGAAAGGTGCTATAAATATTCAAAATGATCCTGGCGGGGTGGGGGGACCCTCTCCACTCCTTCTCTAAAGACAGCTTCTTTCAAATTTCCTTTTTTTTTTTTTTTTTTTTTTTAAAGGCAGAGTTAGACAGTGAGAGAGAGAAAAAGGTCTTCCTTCCGTTGGTTCATCCCCAAAATGGCTGCTATGGCCGGTGCTCTGCCAATCCGAAGCCAGGAGCAGGTGCTTCTTCCTGGTCTTCCATGCGGGTGCAGGGCCCAAGCACCCGGGCCGTCCTCCACTGCCTTCCCGGGCCACAGCAGAGAGCTGGACTGGAAGAGGAGCAACCAGGACAGAATTGGGTGCCCCAACCGGGACTAGAACCCGGGGTGCCGGCGCCGCCGGCGGAGGATTAGCCAGATGAGCCATGACACCAGCTCAAATTTCCTTCTTAAGATTTGGTTCAGATCATCTGCCCCACAGATTCTGGCTTAAAAAAATACTGTGTCCTACAGACTGCAGCCAAAATAAAAGCACAAAACAAAATGTACCTTAGTCCAAGTGCTCAACGTCTTATCCATAAGGGAAGAAAACACCTCCCATTTTTTTCTGCAGAGAGCACAAGGTGACAATATCGCAGCTTCAGCAGTGATATTGCTCAGTACTGGTTTGGTCCACCCCACTTTCGCCCTCTGGCATGCTGCCTTGTTCATTTACAAATCTAACTCTCAGGTGAGTGGTAGACGTGAAGAGCTCTAAGCCTTAAGGAGGATGTTCAGGGATTTGGCCACAGGGCTCCCTATGATTTAAAGCGATTGAAATGAAACTGTCATAAAATCTGCCATGGGATCCAAAAGAATACAAAGTGTTGAGGCAGCTGGGTGAGAGCCGGTACTATAATAAAGAGATCTAGTTTTAAACATGGGCTCACAGGACCAGCGCTGTGGCACAGTGGGTAAAGCCCTGGCCTGCTGAAGCACCGGAATCCCATATGGACGCCAGTTCTACTTCCGGCTGCTACTCTTCCAATCCAGCTCTCTGCTATGGCCTGAGATAGCAGTAGAAGATGGCCCAAGTCCTTGGGCCCCTGCACCCATGTGGGAGACCCGGAAGAAGCTCCTGGCTCCTGGCTTCAGATCGGCACAACTCTGGTTGTTGCGGCCATCTACGGAGTGAACCAATGGAGGGAAGACCTCTCTCTCTGTCTCTACATCTCTCTCTAACTGACTTTCAAATAAATAAAATAAATCTTAAAAAAAAAAAAATCATGGACCCATGACTACTGTGGTGACCTTGAGGCAGCCACTGGGGCTCTCTTAGCATCAGAGCCTGTTGGAAAACAAGAATACAGACCCATCTCAGATAGTGAAAGCAAGGATTAGGCAAGAGGAGGTACAAGATATCCTGAACACACAGATTGCGCTTAACACACCCCTGATCCAACATACCTCATATGATTGTCACTAAGATGAGACTGCATTTTATAAAACTGGGCCTGAGTCTTGCTTCTCTGCTCTAGGACAGGGCAGAACTGGAAGCCAAGGGGAGGGCAGCACTGGCAACTTTTATTTTTCTTTACTCACTTCCTGGTGAGATTTTGTTTGTGGAACTAGTCTTTGTCTTATATAATATTTCATAAATTATGAAAACACAGGTGGAGCAGATAAGCAGATGTCCAGATCAATCTATTCCTGCCTACTCCTTCCCTGCACACGTGTATTAAGCAGTTGCCTTATTCCAGGCTGTGTACTGGTTGCATTTGTGTTCAAGGCTGACAGTGGGAGTGACCACTTGTGTCTATCTCCAACCGGCACACCAAATCTGCCTCCTGTACCTTTTGCTTTCACTGTCCCTCCCAAGTTGGGGCCCTTGGTATCAGTGATCTGGGTTATCATCTCCAGGACATAGTCTCCCTCCTATATTGCTGCCAGCTCTCCAATCCATTATCTCCCAGCAGCCACAATGATATACTACAATATTTACCTGATATGGCCATTTCCATAAGGAAACCCCTTCAAAGGCATTTCTCAACCCCTTACTGGGATCTGTCAAGATCCTCTGTGACCAGAACCCTGAGCACTTATTCAGTCTCACCTCTGACCTGGTCAATTACAATGAGCTCCAGAAACATCAGCCTTGCTGAAGCCCTGCTCCCAAAGGGTCAAGCTGCATACACGATGGCCTGCAGTCCCCTCAGCCAGGCAAATCGGGACACCCAGTCTATAGAACAGGTGGCTGCTTCTCACACCAGAGGAATGGTTTCAATGTTGCATCTCACAGAGGCACCCTAGTGGGACTCTTCTCTGACACTCTCCACATGGCACTGTTTATTTCCTACTATCAGATGCACATTATTACAATCTTCAATTGTCTCTTTCTTAGTTTGATCATCTCTAGGCAAGACTCAAGAAAGAAGAATCCTGGGACCAGCACTGTGGTGTAGCAGGTAGAGCCACTGCCTGCAGTGCCAGCATGCCATGTGGGTGCCAGTTCAAGTCCCGGCTGCTCAACATCCAATACAGCTCTCTGCTATGGCCTGGGAAAGCATTAGAAGATGGCCCAAGTCCTTGGGCGCCTGTACCCATGTGGAAGATCTGGAAGAAGCTCCTGGATCCTGGATCCTGGCTTCAAACTGGTGCAGCTTCGGCATTTGCTGCCATCTGGAGAGTGAACCAGCGGATGGAAGACTGTCTCTGTCTCTCTCTGTGTCTCTCTCTCCCCCGCCCTTCTCTTTCTCTCACTGCCTCTACCTCTCTCTAACTCTTCCTTTAAAATAAATAAATAAATGTTCAAAGAGAGAGAGAGAGAGAGAGAGAGGAACCCTGTCTCTCCCATTCTTGATTCCACTGTCTACAGGGGCACAATACAGAATAAAACTTCCATGACTACTTGTTTAATAAGTGAAGAATGAAATCACTGGCAAAAACAAAGTAAAAACATGCTACTTGCTGAGAAAGAGTGCATGAAAATGAATTTTGTTAGAGACAATATATTTCACGATGATCAGGACAGCATGCAGCATATGCACCTACCGAATGTTCGAGATTTTCAGTACGTCCTTGTACAAAAAAGCCTGATGCTTTGTTTTCTTATTACCCGTTCTTAACTTTATCGGACCGTGCACCAGTAGTCTTCGTTCACGTCCCTTTGAAGCACTTGCATCCTCTGAAGTCCCAGCCTCTTGAAAATCATCGTCCCTGCTCAACAGCAAACACCAAAGAGTAGCTAGTCAATGGTCACAGACTAGTTTGATGCCGGTCATTAGGAGTGACACATGATAAAACTGTCATCTCAATTCCTCAGACAAGGCTCTCCAACTACAGATGCCAATGGGGTTTCAGGTTTTACAGGTCTCAAAGAGCAGGTGGCACTGAGAGAGCTGGACAGGGAACACATCCAAGGGAGAACCTAGGGCAAGTATCGTCTTACAGGCGTGCCAAAGAAGACAGCCGCTCAGACCAAGAGGTGTCAGGTAAGTGGAGAACTGAGAGGATAACAAGAAGGGAGCCATCGCTCCCATCAAACGCTATGGAAGGTAAGGCAGGTGGTTACTGAGGACTCATCATTGGACTTACTAACACGGAGGTCTTGGTAACCATGGACAACTGCTGGTGGAATGATGGAAGGGATGTTTTCCACAAAGTCTGTGGTACACAGAGGGTTCTAAAACAACCCATCCAAAAGCCACACACCCTAATGATTGCAGCCTATGACTGTGCTATCTGCAAAAAGAGACTGTGAAGACAGAATGAATGTGATGAACCTTCAAATAGGGAGAGTACATTCCCTAGTTTAGGAGGCCTAAACTAACCCCCAAGAGGTCCCCAAATCAGAGATTATCATCTACACTGACTCAGGACATGGCACAGAAGGGGAAGCCAGAAAGAGTTGAAGGGCAAGGGAGAATGAATCTGTCATATGGGCAGGAGCTACACAGAAACATGAGACTAGATGTAGTCAGCCCCCAGGTGACAGCTGGAGGAGGAAGGTACCTCAACTACAAGTAAGGGGATTCAAACAATGTTCTGAATTAGCTCAGAAGCAGATCCTAGCCCAGAGCAATCTCCCAACATGTGGACCAAGCTTAGAGGACCCTATGAAGTGGACCCAGAGAATCCCAAATAAACCTGTGCCCTACAGGTCCGTAACAAGGAATTCCTGTGGTTTTCAATCTCTCCGTTTCTGGTCATTGTTGTACCTCTATTATTTTAACAAAAAGAATGTTGCTTCCTGAGACTAGGTGCCATTGCCATAAGCATCTAAAAATTGGAATGCGGATTTGCAATCAGCAATAACACGTCTGAGGAGCATGAGAAAGAAAAAGCTGAAATTCTGTGGAATACACAGTTAGCAGAAATGTGCATATGAAAGATTCTGCTGGTGTGCACTTGGCAGTATTGAGGATCAAAAGTCTGTGAGAGCATTTCAGGCATGGAAAGCCAAGACACTGTGGCAAAAACATAGTCTACACGAACGATCTCTGTAGACCCCAGTGGAAAAAAGTGGCAATCAAAGAAGAGTGCACTTATCTCTAAAGGGAAGAGAGAACTTCCACTTTGCTTATGGCCTTGTCCATAGGGGAAAAAAACGCTATAATCCAAAAGTTTTCCTTTTGAAATCTGTATTTATGAAATAAACGTTTTCTATTAAAAAAGGCTTCCATAGCCTAGACAGCTCATTTCAAGAGCCTCGGGTGGTCACTGACGTCATCCATGAGAGTGTTCATTGTTAAATTAACAGCAGAATTGGAATCCCCTGGTACGAGTACTCAAACAATATATTTCACTTTGTGTTTTTATGGGGGTGCAAACTGTTGAAATCTTTACTTAATGTATACTAAACTGATCCTCTGTAAAAAAAAAAAAAAAAATTATCAACTCCCAACTTGACTCTCACTGGGATTAAACATGACAATAGGTCTGATCTGATTTCATCATCATTTAAAAAATATCATCTATTATTTTTCACTTTATGTTTCTGTGTGAGAGCAAACTGTTGAAATCCTTACTTAATGTATACTAAGCTGATCTTCTGTATATTAAGATAATCGAAAATGAATCTTGATGTGAATGGAAGGGGAGAGGGAGTGGGAAAGGGGAGGGTAGTGGGTGGGAGGGACGGTATGTGGGGGAAGCCATTGTAATCCATAAATCGTACTTTGGAAATTTATATTCATTAAATAAAAGTTAAAAAAAAATTAACAGCAGAAGTCACTGTGCACTGACTCCCCATGCAGGACCTCTGTCCTCAATGAGTTGTATTGAGAGTTAACTGTAAAACCAGTTTTCAAACAGTTTGTGTATGTGCATATGTGTGCGTGTGTGTATGTGTGAAAATTGTTGACATCTTTCCTTAATATAGAGTTGGTCTTCTATGTACAAAGTCAATTGAAAATGAATCTTAATGGAGAATAGAACTGGGAAGGGGAGACTGAGGGGGATGAGGCATGGGAGTGTGGGTGGGAGGACTGATATAGTGAGAAGAATAACTATACTCCTAAAGTTGCACTTATGAAAATTTGTATCCCTTAATAGATAGATTTTAAGAATAAAAAAAGAAAGTACTGAAGATTATTGAAAATTTCAGAGTCTGACTGTTTCTAACTGGCTGTGTATGAAAGGGAGCATGTATCATAAAAGAGAACATGTAATCTGGAACAATAGTATCAATCTGCCTGGTTTTAGTGCAAGTTAAAGTAAAATATCGAAAGCAATCTTCAACTGTGAAGTTCTCCATACATATCTGCTGCTAATTCATTCTAAGTAAAAGCAACAGGCATGTCTTCTGCCTTTTCAAAGGAAAATTAAATCACATACCCCTGATATTCTAAAGCAGTTTACATCTCTAAAGAGTATTTCCATTCAACTACCACACTGCCCTCTGGAAAGAACACTAAGATGGACACCACAGCTGTCACTCACCAAGCTCTTAAAACATGGTTTCAGAAGAGGGAACACAAGGCAATTTTCAGCCTATCACATGTAAAACAAAATGACACAGCGATTGGTAAAGAAGTCATTGTAACGTGGTCCCCTGTTAGCATGACAATTTACATAATAGGGATACATTGATTCCCACTTAGTAAAATGCTTCCTATCTTATCTAAATTAGTGTTCAAATTGGGAGGCGAGGGGAGAGAAGTGCTAGACAACATGAAATAATGCTGGACACATCCACAAACATTTCTTAACATCACCCAGGCTTAGATATAACTGGTTGAGTTGGGACCATGTACCAATGGGGCTCTGTGGCCATAATAGGTAAAACCAGTTAGACTGAGCAGAACACAAAACTCTTTCATAAACAGGACAGCCTCTTTCGAGATCTTTTCAGAGAAAACTCTTTGCCATGAAGCCAAGGAAGTGTCTCCCCTGACAGTACAAAGCCTGCTCTTTTGAGCTCAGTAGCACTAAACCAAAGAACAAAAGTAGCTTCTCATGAAACCAGCACCAAAGTCAGGAATTACTTCCTCTGTTTTAAGGAAAACAGGACAGAACTCCTCCTGGGGTGACCAGTCTGCTTAAATGATCACAAGTAGTACAGGAAAAGGCTACCTTGCGCTGGGGACTGGCGGATGACTTCCAGAAGCTCTGACAACATTACTTTCCATGTGTTACAACTCTAGACTCTGTCGACACTATTCAACAGAGACCATGAACAAGTCCCTGAAGACTGTGGGTTCCGCAGTAGTCAAGATCACCCATCATTGTGATGTCAAGGTTCTAAGGCTCATGCCATAACTGACAAACTCTCAAACTGATATAGTGGTTTTCTAGATTTTGGCACCATCATTCAATTCTTCAAAATTAAACTGAGATGATGGTTCATTTGCATGCAGTTGTAAGAAACACAGAGAGATTTCAGCAACCTTCCCTCCAGTTTGCCCAAGCGGCAATATATTTCAAAGCTATAGTGCAATATTATTTCTTTGCATATTTTAGTATAATTATATAATATTTTATACAAAAATAATATGTACAACATTAAAATGAATACATGATTCACCCATTTTCTGTTCTTGTAGCAAAACCCCTTAGGCTAGGTAATGTGTCAAAGAAAGAAGTTTACTTGTCTGACGGTTTTGGAGGTTGAAAAGTCCAAGAGCATGGGGCCCCACTGACTCAGCCTCTTTTCCTGGCTTATAGACAACCATCTTCACACTGTGTCCTTGCATGGCACACAAAGAGAAGGAGGTAAGGGCTTCAACAGGAGAACTGGGTGGGTGGGGGAAGAACTCTGACCATAGCAGTCTATTTTCACTTCTGTCATTGAACACTGACCTTTCGGCCCTACATACCAAATGGAGAGATAGTATCAATGTGATGCTGTGTCAATTATAAGGTTATTTTAACATATCACAAACACAAAATTCTTTTATTCAATTTCCCCCCTTAAGTGTTTAAATGGGTGATCTCTCACATCACACATAAGGGTGTTAATTGTGAAATTAACAACAGGAGTCACTGTGCATTAACTTCCCATGCAGGACCTCTGTCCTCAAATTGTTGGATTATGAGAGTTAATAGTAAAACTTGTTTGCAAAGATTTACTTCATTTTAATGTATTAAGTGGAGGATGTTATCTATGTCTCATAAGCTATAGTAATGTCTAAGTGCTCACAAAGGATGCACTATGCTTGGGTTCTTCAAAGTTGCTTTTCTCAAATATATATACATACATACATACATATATAAATTAAACCTCTAAAAAAGTAAATGGTGATGAACTATCTACACAGGAAAGAAGGTTTTGTAGCAACACTGGCAGGAGGGCTGCAACCAAACTAAGTAGTTTTTGAACCCCCCCTCCTTCAGCATTCGCCATGTAGAGGGTGCTGGTAAAAGGAGTTATTCTAGAAGAGTCTCAGTGTCTCCACCTGCACAACAGAGATGATAGTGCACCTCAAAGGATTGCTGCAACTATAAAATGGGATAACAGTATAGAAAATTTAGCAAGCTAACTCACAGAATAATTCTTGCTTAATACCAAGGCTGCTTAGAAAAGACAGGGAGACATTATTTTCCAAAATAGTGAACACTATCATGGATGTTTGTCCATGGCCAAAGAGAAAGGAGGGAGAATATGTCACGCAATCAAATCCACTGAGCAACGACAAAACGTCAAGCTTCTTGCAAGGTAGTTTATATATAGCCTCCCCTTGCCTCAACATCAGCTTCTGGGGTAAAAATTAGTAATTCCATTTGACAGGTGGAGAAACTGAAGCTCAGTGAAGTTGTGTGACTGGGGGCCAGATACCTAACAGTTGGTAAAGTGAGAACTCTCTAAGTCCTAAATCACACAGTGTTTCCATAGCTAAGCAGTGCCCCCCACCCCCAAGACAAGGGGAAAATATCCTTGGTATTATATACATATGCATGTATATATATTTTGCAGAATCATCTTCCTGGCATGTACCCGGGGCCTCAGTATCTTCTGCAGCTGGATTTGGTGAGCCCTCACACCCATTCATCCTTCACCCTCACAGGGCTGCTTCTGGACCCCTCGGCCTCTGTGGGCAGCTTGTTGATAACTCACAGGCAGCCAGTCTGTATTAGTGCCCAGATATGCTTTTAGTTGCCTGTTACCTTAGGCAGCCAGCCACACCTTGGCATCAGACAGGCTGGGAATAGCAGTCAATACCAAGAAAAGGTTATAATCAATGACTCTCCAGATGTCTACTTGTGCTGGCAGTTATGAGCCCTTGGGAGAACCCTTACACTCCCCATATGTTCTGGTCTCCCTCCTGAATCCCTGTAATTATCCTTTCTCATGTTGGTCCTCTGAACACCCTCATCTTTGCCTCCACCAAGGGAAACATCCTCAGTAGCTGATATCAAGCACCTGCTCCAGTGTTCCTTGCTGCCCTCTGCTGGCAAGAATAGGAAGTCATATTTTACCTCTCAGGACCATGGCACAGGGCAGGTACTTCATTGAGATGAGTCAATTCTGGAACACCAAATTGGAAGTGCTGTCACAAAACTAAGTCCATAAAATGAATACTATTTGAGAACATTTTTGAACAAATCAAAACCATTGTAAAATATCTAAGTGCACCCTGAAATGCTGCTTCTAGCTGCATCTGTCCTCTATCTTTTCATTCAAGGCAGAGTTCCAACATCACAGTGGAAAATCAGGCTCCCAATATTAATCATCATTCCCATAGTTTATAGAAATGAGCAAAAGAAATCACAAAATGGAGGATAAAGCGATAAAGCATATCCTACTCAGCCTTCCTAAAGAAACGATTAATGGTGATGATAATATACACATTAAATCAGATCTCCTAGTTCCCATGTCTGTTTCTCAAGTTGATTGAAACAGAGTAGAGGGGGATAGGATAATACGGTAAACACAAATTAAACACACAATTTGGCTACAAAAATGCATAAAGGAATGAGAGAAGAAAATCATGATGGAAGAAATGTAGTGATGCTATGACTATAATACCCTGGGCTCATAAACTACTCAAGGCAATGTCTCACGAAAAAGATTTTCTCACAATACTGCCTATTGAAACAGTGCTGAGGGAGTAGGGTGTTAGTTACTCCATTCCTTATGTCTTCATAGAGTAGACTGGCAATTGGATACACAAATATTGTAACTGCCTGGTCTTCACTTCTCCAACTTGGAATGAGATGTACATAGCATTCTATTCTTCTTGCAGCTAAGCTTGTGTGCTGATGCAGGGGACCCTCTCCTGTCACCTCACCTCTGGGAGGCAAGGGCAGATGGTAAAATAGTAGGGTCTTTGGAATTGGGACTGGAGATAGATTATGGATGTTTGAGTTTTGGCAAACTACTTCATATTTCCGCATCTCAGTTCTTATATCTGTAAAAAGAAGATAATGACTTTCAAAGTGTTGTGATGAAGTGTGAGATAAAGCATGGAATAAGATAATTCAATCCCTGATGCCTGCCTGACCCACAAACAGCACTCCAGAAACCCTGGAAGTATTCTCTCAGTGTCTAGATAGGGTTTCTCTGCCGCTCTGCTGGATGGTTCCCGCTCTGGGGCTCGCTGGGTATCAGAAGAGCTGCTTTATCACAAAGAAATACACACCTACCTCTTGGCTTCCAGCAAGTATATCCATATGCAGACAGTTTTCAAGGGTGTTTGAGATAGTATTCTTGCATGGACTTAGATTAGGGGTTGTCCAGTTTATACTTGCAGGGTTTTGGGTACACAGATAATATTCTAAGACAACACAGATTCAGAACGGGTGTTTGGCTCAGCAGTTAAGATGCCAGCATCTTCTACCACAGTGCCAGTATCAAGTCCCAGATCAACTGCCCATTCCACCTTACTACATATACTCCTTCTAGGAGGCAGGACTGCTGGCTCAAGTGCCTGGATCCCTGCCACCAATGTGGGACACCTGAGCTGAGTTCTTTAAACCTGGCATCAGCCTGATCTACCCCCTCACTACTCCAGGAACTTGAGCAAAGAACCAGCAAATGGAAGAACTCTACTTGTTACCCTCTCTGTCTTTCAAACACAGAACATGAATGACAACTGAAAAAAAAGATTTTGATCTGGTTAAGTCCCTTTGTGGAGACAAGTTGCATAGCAAAGGGCACAAATAAACATAGATGAAAATGTATTTCATACAAATAACTGAAAATACACCATGTTTCTCTTATTTAAAAATAGATCCAATGATAGAGGACAAAAATAGGTAACATGGTAACAAAAGTTGACTTGGGTTATCAGAAGGTCAACTCATTTTCCTACCTAGATGGTTTATTATGATCTTATTGCTGGGTCACAAGGTTTTGGCCAGACTGGAACACAATTGTCAACACTCATAGACACAAGGTAGCTTTTCTATGTACACTTTAAAAACAGGCACCAGCAAATACTGCTGGCTTTCAGTGATGCAGAATGGAAGGATCCCTACTGTTCCAATTTTACAAAATATAAATAAAAAATCTGAAAGAGAGAGGAGAGTATCCATTCTACAGTTATTCCAACATAAATGCTTATTATAGTGATAGTGAACAAAATTACTTGAAATACAATTTCAGATATTTCACAGATTATTTACAAGTAATCAAAACAGAATTCCTCAAATTCCTCAAGGACTCTCTGGATCTGATGCATATTTGAATACTTTTCTGAGTAGATAGAAAATTCAGTTTCACACCAGTCACAGATCTTACCTGATGGATTCTTTAAGCAAAGAAAGATTAAGATAAAGGCTTCTGTCTTCTGTTTCCTTCCATTCTTTAGTCAATCATCTAATAGTGGAACACCTGAGGAAAGTGTAAATAGAAATCACACAATCAGACATGGGTAAATTTTGAAAGCATGTGAAGGGAATCTCCTGTGTCCTGGACACTCAATTGCTCAAAGGATGCAAAAGGTGAAAAGAAAATGGTTCAGAAACACTTTATTGGATGTGCTGTTGGGAAGCCACAGGATGAACTTCCTTGGCTGGGGAATGAAGGGAGGGACCATGGAAATGTCAAACTACAGCACAACTGGGATACCCATCGAGCCCACAGTTCAGCTTCCTCAGTAATGCATGACATTAAATGAAATTACTCAAATAAAGAACCTAGAAACAACAAAGCAGTGTGTTACTCAGTGTGTTAATATTCTTGAATTGAGAAATCCCCCATGTGAACTTCCTACTCGAAAAGCTGAATATCACAGTCTTAGTGAGCTTGAAGAAATTCATCTTAATTTAAACCTGACAGCATTAGTCACACCTGGTTGGGAATTTAGGCGTTACAGCGTAGCATTCTACCACCATTCTGTTCTTTCACATACAAGACATGGGGAAAATATTAAACACTACAATTGAAATGAAATTGCAAATGGAAGCAGAAGGGAAAAATGTCTCTGTGGGAATATGTACCCTATGATGCTAATGGTCTCTGAGCCTATATTTTAAAACAGGGTCGTGATAATGATCAGAAGAAGCTTCACTGCATTCTAATTATAAAGGCAGCTTCCGTTCAGCACGTATGTTTATATAGTGAGAAAATGATTAACAAGACAGGTGTGGAACCCTTGTTCTACTATGAGCCTTTTTATACACTCTAAGCAAAATACTACATTTTTAAAAACCTTCCTGCCCAAGTTTTCAGATCAAAATTCTCCCAGATAATACCTCAAAGAAATGGCAAGCTGTGGTTTAGAAAAATATGGAATTGACATAAATTTGGAGAAATCTCCAACGTGAGATGGTATGGATGAAAACAAATCATGATATTTTTCAAGAGAGCTTAAACTTGAAAGAAATCAACAACTCTCTGAGCTGGGGGAGTCTTCAATAGTGGTGCCCAAGAGTAAATTGTGATCTGTTACAAGGCTGGCAAATGACAACTACTGGGTCAAAAACAGGTCAAATACTTAACGTTACCCATGGTCATTCACTCACACAATATTGTCTCTGACAGTTTCAGGCTACAAGGTAAAGTTTCGGCCTACCCAAGTAAAGTGAAAGATAACAACATGTAAAGATTCTTTTTCTTGTCAGTCCTCCCCCCAAAATAGTTAACGATTTACACTGTACTAGATATTATAATGTCATCCAGAGTTGGTCTAGAGTATGCAGGAATATATGACCAGATGAAATGGAAGTAATATACCATTATACATAAGGAATGTGAGTATCTTTGGAATTTATTATCCACAGGTGAGTGCAACCGATCCTCAAGGACCAGAGAGACAACTGTACTCTCTGGCTTGGCCATGAGACATGGCAAATATGGAAACGTTGGCGAAAGGTAGTGTGAATGATTCTGAGTTAATCTTAAGAGTCCAGGGTAGCCACTAGCCCTCCAATGGCAGAATGAGAACTGTGAAAGAGACCCACTCTAGCTATCTACAAATTTGCATGAGAAACAAAACACTCATTGAGTCAGCCTGGTGTCACAGTGGGTTAAGCCACCATTTGTGATGCCCAAGTCAAAATGGTGGTACAAGTCCCAGCTGCTCTGCTTCCAATCCAGCTCCCTGCAAACGTACCTGTGAGACTGATGGATCATGCCCCAAGCTCTTGGGCTCATTGCTACCCATGTGGGAGACCCGGGGGTAGATCCATGATCCTTTTTTTCAGCCTGGCCCAGACCTAGCTGTTGCAGGCATTTGGAGGAGGGAACAGATTTTTGATATCTCTATCTATCTACCCATCTACCTACCTCTCTTTCTCTATCCCCTCCGTGTGTGCATATATGTGTATATGTATGCATATGTGCATCACTCGGACTTTCAAAAAGTAAACAGACAGAACAAAAAATACTTACTGTTGATATTCTCTGTTTGAATGTAGCAAAATCCAAATTTCATGGGTGAGTATACTCTGCTTAAGCTTTCCCATAGAGGCTGGCTTCTCAGATTGACAACACTAGGAAAAGCATCTCACTCAAAGTTCAGGTGTGGTTTAAGTCTCAACTTCTGATGTTGATGGGCTCAACTGCAACAGGTGTTCATTCCTCTACCTATGATAAGAAAAACTGAGTGATAGCTAATCCAGACCAGTGGCCCACCACACTCTTAGAATGCTGCATTTTCTGTGTAGAGCAATGTGTGGATGTCAGCCGTGACTCCTCAGCGTTTGGTTTAAATGTCTTCTACATAAGGGAAGCCTCCCAGCACAGGAGGTTGAGACAAGTTTGCTTGATGTTGCAGTGGATTAGTCCACCACCACTTGTGATGCCACACTCCATATTGGAATGCTGATTTGAGATCCAGCTGCCCTTCTATCTAGCCCCTTACTAGAGAACCTAGAAAAGCAATGGACTATGGTCCAAGGACTTGGGCCCCTAGCTACTTACGTGGGAAGCCCTGCCGTAGTTCTAGGATCTTGATCTGACTTGGTCCAGTGCTGTCTATTGTAGATATTTGGGTAGTGAACCACTGGTTTTGAGGTATACATATCTCTCTCTCTCTCTCTCTCTCTCTCTCTCCATCCCTCTCTCTCCCTCTGTCCTTAGTCATTCTAAATTTCAACTAAATAAATAAAATAGGTCATTGAAAACCCCACAAGAGTGTACAGCAACACATAGATGATATAAAGCTCTAAGAATTTGTGCTAAAGATGCTAGCTGACAGGGAATGAACAAAATGCATGTCAACCTTTAAAAATGTCATTTCACAGAATGCCTAGTGAAACACCTCATGATGTGAAAAGGCATACAGAGCTTTCATTGCCACTTTTCCTGAAATGATCAAGCTCACTAACGTCAATAGCTCCCTTACTTCATAACGATTTTCAGGGTCCACACATTTGCAATGAGAACCCAGAAGCTGCCCTTGCTCTCAGGTTTTCAGCCTTTCCTGTCATTCCTTTTGCTACCTTTCTGAACCCAGTTTGGGCTGTTTTAAAGGTGAATGGCTCAGCTAAAGCAAAACCGGTGCTACAGAAGGAGCTGGAAACAACAGACTGGTTGCCATCTCCTACTACTGAGACCAACATTTCATTCTAGGGCATTACTTTCTGGACTTCACTTCTAGATGCACTACTATAATTAATCATATATGTAGTAATAATAAGATCATTGCTTTGCCAAATATAGACAGGAAAGACTGACATTTAAAGTGTCATGGAGTGTTTTGGGGAAGATCTCATTATTGCCATTGTTTACCAAATTGACATATAATGTTTCAGGCAGTCTCTGCTTTCTAGAAGAATTTTTTAACATATTTCATAAAAAGACTACCAGAATTTTTATCTCCATGTTTTACTAAAACACCATGCCTGCTTTCCTTCTGAATCCACGTTTCAAGTGTTAGAGGTACTGAACAGCCCTAGAGTTCAACTGAATGTTTCAGTCTTAACAGAGCTCACTGAGGCTATTTGGAAACCTAGATGTCTGACTGCTCCTAATCAACGCTACTTCCATTTGTGTATGAGTAATTCCCTTATCAGCAAACTCCATTTGTTGGGTGATCTGTTCTAGCCCCCTGAAATCCCACTAGGTAATTCCAACAACTCTCAGGTTATGGTGTTTCATAAAAGCATTCCTGTAACCATCATTACATATTGATATCTATTTGTTTAGCACTATGAGATGAAGGAATGCAAGAGATTCCCCTCTATTCTTAAAAAGCACACAATTGGATTAGAACCGTAATCTTGGTTAATACCATAATTATTTGGCTATAATTACGGTTAAACCACAATCTTGCATAATTACAAACAGAAAAAGATGCATAATTAAATGAACCAGTTTGCTTACTGCATGATCCTCAGTCACGTATTTTCCTCTTTTCAGATCTCAAGTTCCAGAGAGGCCAGGACCTTGCTGAATTCGTCCTGGCACTTGGCACACAGTATTCTGCACATTCACAGATGCTCAATAAGTCATTTTTGATGAATGGATGTGCATTTGCTTAATAAAGGTGAAGATTAAATGAGTTACATACATGAAGACCTTAGGACAACATCTATTATTAAGACATTAATATAGTAAAATATTGGCCGGCGCTGTGGCTCAAAAGGCTAATCCTCCGCCTGCGGCGCCGGCACACCAGGTTCTAGTCCCAGTCTGGGCGCTGGATTCTGTCCCGGTTGCTCCTCTTCCAGGCCAGCTCTCTGCTGTGGCCCAGGAAGGCAGTGGAGGATGGCCCGGGTGCTTGGGCCCTGCACCCGCATGGGAGACCAGGAGAAGCACCTGGCTCCTGGCTTCGGATCAGCGCAGTGCAGCGGCCGCAGCAGCCACTGGAGGGTGAACCAACAGTAAAGGAAAACCCTTCTCTCTCTCTCTCTCTCTCTCTCTCTCCCTCTCACTGTCCACTCTGCCTGTTAAAAAAAAATTGAAAAAATAAAATATAAAAAAAATTATAGTAAAATATTATCAAATGGATAAGATTTAGAATAGAGATTAGAATAGACATTCTAAAATTTATTTTAAAGTGACCTTGGAAAAAATAGGTGATAACAGAAAGAATACACCTTATGACACTATTGATGAAGGCAATGTATTAAGCATGGTGTTTAAATACATAAAGACTAAAGGTGTATAATAGCACTGCAATCCAACATTTGTTAAGCAAAACCCAAATAATATTTTTTATTTCAAAATAATGCATACTTTAAAACTGTTGTTAGGAGAGGAAGGGGGATGTAAATTAACACTTATCTAATCAACTGAAAGTATCTTCGGAGTTATTCAAAGACTCCCGAAGTAACTAAGAGGAATGCTCTGATTTCATAGCAAAGTATGTCTAGAATGATGCTCAACAGTATAATGTTCATAGAAGCATGAGCATTCTCCACCCAGGGTGACTGAGACCTTCAGAAGTTTACACAATATATTGGGAATTGCATACATTTAAATGAAGTATGAGTATCATAACGATACATGTCAATCTAGGAAAGCATCTGCAATCATCCTTTATAGGTAAAAATGTGTCTGAACAATTGATTAAATGGGCCATCTAGTATACCACGCGTATATGAATAGTTAAGTTCAAAATCCAATGCTATAGACTAAAAGCAATTATGTTAAAAGTATCCTACCTAGATAAATAAATGACAGACTCACTAGCCTTTCTAGCCATGATGACTCTCCAGGTGAACTCACCTCAAGCAAAGGAGCTCCTCCATCTCTCTACAGAAATGAACAGGAAATGCAAGAAGCAGCACCTGCTGCAGAGACCCAATTCCCACTTCACGGATGTCAAGTGCCCAGGATGCTGTAAGATAACCACGGACTTTAGCCATGTGCAAATTGTAGTTTTGTGTGTTGGCTGCTGCACTGTCCTCTGCCAGTCTAAAGGAGACAAAGCAATGTTTACAGAAGAAAATTCATATCTCATAAAACATACCTGAGAAACAAATGGTACTTCATATGAATCTAATTCCAAATAATTAGGACTCATGTGGTAATAAAAGGAAATTTAGGAGGAAATTACCAAAGTAGGATACTCTTATTCCTGCCAAACCGTTCATCATCATAGTCTGATCACACTCAATATCAAAGTGCCATCTTTCAAGGACCCCAACCACTTTTTTTTTGGACAGGCAGAGTTAAACAGTCAAAGAGACACAGAGAAAGGTCTTCCTTTACTGTTGGTTCACCCCCCAAATGGCTGCTACGGCTGGTGCGCCGCGTCGATCCGAAGCCAGGATCAGGTGCTTCCTCCTGGTCTCCCACGTGGGTGCAGGGCCCAAGCACTTGGGCCATCCTCCACTGCCTTCCCGGGCCACAGCAGAGAGTTGGACTGGACTGGCGCCCCAACCAGGACTAGAACCCGGGTGCTGGTGCTGCAGGCAGAGGATTAGATAGTGAGCCATGGCACCAGCCTGACCCCAACCACTTTTAATATATGAGGTGACTCCCACCAGTTCCTGAGCCGAATACTTTGATAACCAATCCATAACACACAGCAACATATTCCTTTACATTGTTCAATTATCTCTAATTTTTGAAATCTATAGGGAAAGAAAGTGGTTTTCCATCTGCAGGATCACTCTCCAAATGCCCACAGCAGCTGTGGCTACACTTGGCCAAGTTCAGAAGCCTGGATCTCCAGCCAAGTCTCCTGGGAGGGTGGCAGAGTCCAAGTATTTGAATCAACAATGGATGCCTCTCAGAATGCGCATTAGCAGCAAACTGCATTAGAAGCAGAGGCAGAGGCAGGACTGAACACAGGTACTCTGTGTTCACTCTTCTCATGCCCCACATTCCACCATCAGCACATTTCCACCACTGTTATTTTGTATCTCCTTTCAAAAGCAAGAGAACTTGCCCCATACATGGTCAAGCTCTGGTTTTCACATTCACAGTACTTGGTCTTGGGTTCCAAGATGGCGGAGTAGCCCAGGAGAAGATGGCTTTAAAAAAAGTGGACAGAGTATAGTCTCAGAGACGAGTTAGGGAGAAAACAGCAAAGGAAACACTACCAAAATTAAAGGGACATGGTGGACATACATAGATGGTGTGGGTGCCCAGGCTCAGGTCTCCAGCAGCAGAGCCTACACACCAGCATTGGAAAGGGGGTGGGGGTGAGACCAGACTGCAGCAGCCCAAGCCAGTGGCAAAAATAGCTGCAAGAAGAACCTAGAGGGAACCCAGCTTGGAACCCCATGGGGGATAGTGTACCGGCTAAACTAGAGGAGGGAAATGAAAAAGGACAATCACTTTACAATGGCATCCTGTAACAAGCTAATAGAGCAGGTGCCATTAGGGACATTTATAACAGCTGTGCCAGCTTGTGTCCATGCCCAGCAACTAGTTGAGTGCAGACCCTGACTGGTGGGGAGAACTAACAGGGGGATAGGAGCCTGTGACTATGTGAGGCTTCTGTACTGGGACTGTGAAAAAAACTGAGGGAGTGTGGGAGGGAGCATGGCTGGGACTCTGGGCACTCACACTGGGAGACTCCACACGCTCAGGGCTTCCTGGTTACCTGGAGAGAGACATCGCTGGAGAATCTGAACTTACACTGAGGACTGCACAGATCCTTTGTGTGCTCCTTGGGACAGAGTGGATGAATATTATAGCCACTGGGGCTAGCGCTGAGGTACTGGACTCCATTAAGGAGAGGAGCTCAGCTGAGCAGAAAAACTTTCCCTTCTGATAAAAAAGAGAGAGCGAGATTTATCATGCCCAACCTGGGTGTGTCAACATAGGCATGCCCTCAACCCTGGAGAACTGAACAGAGCTCTCCGGCCACATCCACTACAAGCCTCTATAGAGATTCAAAAGCAGACATTCCACTTATCTACACAGTCACAGTACAAATATAAAACACACCAGAGCAAAAAAGGAAAAAAAAAAAAAAGAACAATGAGTATCTCCACAAATGCCAAACAACAAATGCAGCAATTCAAGAAACAAGAAGGAGGAAGACAACATGAAGTCCCCAAAAGAACACAATGCTTCCATGCTAGATTGTGAAGATGATGAGATGGAAGAAATGCAAGAAACGGAGCTCAAAAAATTGATCATAAGATTACACAGAAATAATCAGAAGCAAACGCACAAACTACTGAAATCCATACAGCATATGAAAGGAAATTTCTCCCATGAAATTGAGATCAGAAGGAGAAATCCAAACGAAATGAAGAATTCAACAGAACAAATACAAAAATGCAACTGAGAGCCTTAACAATAGAATTGGTGAAGCAGAAGAAAGACTATAAGACTTAGAAGACAAAGCACAGGAAAGAATACAGTCAAACCAAAGACAAGAAGAGGAAATTAGAAACCTAAAAAACACGGTTGGGAATATACAGGATACTATAAACACACACACACACACACACACACACACACACACATTTGGGTTCTAGGAGTTCCTGAAGGCATGGAGAGAGAGAAAGGATTAGAAAGCCTTTTTAGGGAAATATTAACAGAAACCTCCCTAGTCTGGAGAGATAAAAAGACATCCAAGTACAGGGAACACACAGGAAATCTAATAGACATGGCCAAAAAATACCCTCACCACAACACACTGTAATCAAACTCACCACAGTAAAACCTAAAGAGAAGATTCTAAAACATGCATGAGAGAAACGCCAGATTACTTTCAGAGAATCTCCAGTTAGACTCACAGCAGACATCTCATCAGAAACCCTACAAGCTAGGAGAGAATGGTGAAACTTAGTCCAAGTCTTAAGAGAAAAAAACTGTCATCCCAGAATATTATACCCTGCAAAAAGATCTCATTTATGAATGAAAATGAAATAAAGACCTTCCCTAACAAAGAGAAATTAAAACAATCTGTTGCCACCTGTCCAGCCCAACAAAAAATGCTTAAGGATGAGTCGCACACAGAAACACTGTCATCACTATGAAAGAAGGTGAAGGAAGGAAATCAATCAGTGAAAGCTCAAAGAAAATTCAAACTAAAAAATGGGAATGTTTTTGGAAAAACGGCAGGAAAAAGTGATTACATATCAATAGTCACCTTGAATATAAATGGCCTCAACTCCCCCATTAAAAGGCACAGACTGGCTGAATGGATTTAAAAAAACATCTATTTGCTGCCTACAAGATTCACATCTCATCAAGAAAGATGCATGCAGACTGAAAGTGTAAGGGTGGAAAAAGATATGCCATGCCAACAGAATCCAAAAGGAGGTAGTGTAGCCATCCTAATATTAGACAAAATAGACTTTAACACAAAAACTGTTGAAAGAGACAAAGGATAGGCTTGGTGCTGTGGCACAGTGGGTTAACACCCTGGTCTGAAGCGCCAGCATCCCATATGGACACCGGTTTGAAACCTCGCTGCTCCACTTCCAATCCAGCTCTCTGCTATGGCCTGGGAAAGCAGGAGAAAGGTGGCCCAAGTCCATCAGCGCAGCTCCAGTCATTGTAGCCAATTGGGGAGTGAACCAGCAGATGGAAGACTGACTGACCGCTCTCTCCCGATCTCTCTCTCTCTCTCTCTCCCGATCTCTCTCTCTCTGCCTCTGCCTCTATGTAACTCTTTCAAATAAATCAATCTTTTTTCTTTTTTAAAAACTTTTATTTTTAAATATAAATATAAATTCTGAAAGCACAACTTTTGGATTATAGCGGCTTTCCCCCCCATAACCTTCCTCCCATCTCCCACTCCCTCTCCTATCCCATTCTTCATCAAGATTCATTTTCAATTATTTTTATGTACAGAAGGTCAACTTGGTATATACTAAGATTTCAACAGTTTGCACCTACACAGATACACAATGTATATAGTACTGTTTGAAGATTAGTTTTACCATTAATTTGCATAGTACAACATATTAGGGACAGAGATCCTACATGGGGAGCAAGTGTACAGTGACTCCTGTTGTTGATATAACAATTGACACTCTTATTTATGACACTAGTCTTGTTTATGTGGTCCCTTTGACATTTAATCCTATCTTTTTGATCAATTATGAACTGCAACTGATCACTTTGGCTAGTAAGATGGCATTGGTACATGCCACCTTGATGGGACTGATTTGGAATCCCATGGAACATTTCTAGCTCTACCATTGGGGTAAGTCCGAGAGAACATGTGCCAAACTATACATCTCTTCCCTCTCTTATTCCCACTCTTATATTTAACAGGGATCACTTTTCAGTTAAATTTAAACACCTAAGAATATTCGTGTGTAAATGAAAGAGTTCAACCAATAGTATTAAGTAGAAAAAAAATACTAAAGGGAATAAAACAGTAAGTTTTTCCTTGACAGTCAGGACAAGCACTGATCGAGTCATTGTTTCTCATAGTGTCCATTTCACTTCTACAGATTTCCTTTTAGATGCTAAGTTAGTTGTCACTGCTCAGGGAGAACATATGATATTTGTCCCTTTGGGACTGGCTTATTTCACTAAGTATGGTGTTTTCCAGATTCCTCCATTCTGTTTCAAATGACCAAATTTCATTTTTTACTGCTGTATAGTATTCTATAGAGTACATATTCCATATTTCTTTAGCCAGTCTACTGTTGATGGGCATTTAGGATGATTCCATGTTTTAGCTATTGTGAATTGAGCTGCAATAAACACTGAAGTGCAGACAGATCTTTTATCAAATAAATAAATCTTTAAGGGGGGGCACTGTGTAATGATTAGGGGAATCAATTCAACAGGAACATGTAACTACTATAAATATATATGCACCTAATCACAGGGCAACTGGCTATTTAAAAGAAATGTTAAAGGATTTAAAGGGAGACTTAGACTCCAGTGCAATAGTAATGGGGAACTTCACTACTCCACTTTAAGCAATGGACAGATCAACCAGAAAGAACATCAACAGGAGAAGAGCAGATTTAATCGACGCTATACACCAAATGGACCTAACAGAGATCTAGAAAACTTTTCGCCCTACAGTCGCAGAATACACATTCTTATCAGCAGTGCATGAAACTTTCTCTAGGACTGACCACATATGAGGCCATAAAGGAAGTTTTAGCAAATTCCAAAAAAATCAAAATCATACCATGCGTCTTCTAAGACCACAATGGAATGAAGCTGGAAATCAGCAACTCAGGAATCTCTAGAGCATATACAAACATGGAGACTGAACAACATGCTCCTGAATGAACAGTGGGTCAAACAACAAGTCAACAGAGAAATCAAAAAATTTCTGGAAACAAAGGAAGACAACAACATAACATATCAAAACTTATGGGATATAGCAAAACAGTGTTAAAAACAAAGTTTATAGCAATAGCTGCCGAAATCACAAAACTGGAAAAGCACCAAATAAATGAGCTACGTGCATCTCAAGGATCTGGAAAAAACAACAGTAAACCAAACCCAAAACTAGTAGGAAACAAGAAAAAAATTAGAGGAGAAATCAACAAAATTGAATTAAAAAATATAAAAGATCAGCAAAACGAAGAGCTAATTTCTTTAAAAAAAAATAAACAAAACTGACACACCATTGCCCAACTAACCAAAAAAAAAAAGACCCAATTCAATAAAATTAGAGATGAAAAAGGAAATGGACAACACACACCACAGAAATAAAACAAAATCCTCAGAAATGACTACAAAGAGCTGTATACCAACAAACTGGGAAATGTAGAAGAAATTCCTAGACACATATAAGCTACCTAAATTGAGGCATGAAGACATAGGAAACTTAAACAGACTCGTAACCAAGACAGAAGTTGAATCATTAATAAAGGCCCTCCCCACAAAGAAAAGCCCAGGACTGGATGGCTGCACTGCTGAATAAAACTACCAGACATTTAAAGAAGAATTCACTGCAATTCTTCTGAAGCTATTCAAAACAGTTGAGAGGGAATCCTCCCAAATTCATTCTACAAAACCAGCACCACCTTAATTCCTAAACCTGAAAAAGATGCAACAGAGAAAGAGAATTACAGGCCAACTTCCCTGAAAAACATACATGCAAAAATCCTCAACAACTTCTAGCCAATTGAATCCAACATCAGAAAGATCACTCACCCAGAACAACTGGGATTTATCCCTGGTATGCAGGGATGGCTTAACATTCACAAATCAATCCATGTGATACATCACATTAGAAAAATGCTGACAAAAACCGTATGACTATCTCAATAGATGCAGAGAAAGCATCTCATAAAATACAACAGCCATTCATGACGAAAACTCTAAGCAAATTGGGCAAAACTTGGAAGCATTCCCACTGAGATACAGTACCAGACAGGGATGGCCACTCTCACCACTGCTACTCAATATAGTCCTGGAAGTTTCAGCCAGAGCCTTAAGGCAAGAAAAAGAAATCAAACGGATACCAATTAGAAAAGAGGAAATCAAAATTTCCTAGCTACAGATGACATCATTCTATACGTAGGGGATTCAAAAAAATGCCACCAAGACTCTACTGGAACTTATAGGAGAGTTTGGTAAAGTAGCAGGATATAAATTCAACACACAAAAATCAACAGCCTTTGTATACACAAACAATGCCAGCTGAGAAAGAACTTCTAAGATCGAACCCATTCATAATAGCTACAAAAAGTCAAATACTTTGGAATAAATATAAGCAAGGATGTCACAGATCTCTCCAATGAGAATAACAAAACATTACAGAAAGAAATAGAAGAAGATACCAAAAAATGGAAAAACCTTCCATGTTCATGGTTTGGTGGAGGCAATATCATCAAAATGTCCATTCTTCTGAAATCAATTTAAAAATTCAGTGCAATTCTGATCAAAACACCAAAGACAATCTTCTCAGATCTAGAAAAATGATGCTGAAATGCATATGAAGACACAGGAGACCTCGAATAGCTCAAGTCAGCTTATACAACAAAAATAAAGCCAGAGGCAGCACGATACCAGTTTTCCAGACATACTCCAAGGCAGTTATAATCAAAATAGTCTGGTACTGGTACAAAAACAGATGGATAGAACAATGAAACACACAGACTAGACACACCAGAAATCAATCTGCACATCTACAACCAATTTATATTTGATTAAGGAGCCAAAAAACTGATCCCAGGAGCAAGGACAGTCTCTTCCTGAAATGGTGCTGGAAAAACTCGACTTCCGTACACAGAAGTTTGAAGCAAGGCCCCTACCTTATCCCCTTACACAAAAATCCACTCAACATGGATTGGAGACGTAAATCTATGACCCAACACCATCAAATTATTAGAGAACAGTGGAAAAACCCTGCAAGACATTGGCACAAGCAAAGAGTACTTGGAAAATACCCCAGAGGTGCATGCAGTCAAAGCCAAAATTAAACATAAGATTACTTCAAATTGAGAACTTTCTGTATGGCGAAAGAAACAGTCAGGAAAGTGTAGAGGCAACCAAAGGAATGGGAGAAATTATTTGCAAACTATATAACTTAAGAAGGATTAATAACCAGAATCTACAAAGAGGTCAAGAAACTCCATAACAACAAAAAACAACCCAGTTAAGAGATGGGCCAAGGACTTAAACAAACATTTTTCAAAAGAGGAAATCCAAATGGCTAACAGACACATGAAAAAATGTTTAGGATCACTAACCATCAGGGAACTGCAAATCAAAACCACAATGAGGTTTCGCCTCACCCCGGTTAGAATGGCTCACATAAAGAAATCAGCAAACAACAAATGCTGGTGAGGATGTGGGGGAAAAGGTACCCTAATCCACTGTTGGTGGGAATGCAAACTGGTGAAAACCACTATAGAAGACACTTTGGAGAAACCTCAGAAGTCTGAATATATTCCTACCATATGACCCAGCCATCCCACTCCTTGTAAGTTACCAAAGAGAAATGAAATCATCACACAAAAGAGCTATCTGTATCTCCATGTTTATTGCAGCTCAATTCACAATAGCTAAGACATGGAATTAACCTAAATGCCAATCAATGGAAAACTGCATAGAGAAATTAAGGGATATGTACTCTATGGAATACTACATTGCAGTAAAAAAAAAAAAATCCCATCATTTGAAACAAAATGGAGGAATCTTGAAAACACCATACTTAGTGAAATAAGCCAGTCCCAAAGGGACAAATATCACTTTCTCCCTGATCTGTGACACCTAAAAGGAAACCTCTAGAAGTGAAATTGACACTAAGAGAAGCAATGACTTGAACAGCCCTTGTCTTGACTGTCGAGAAACAGTTTATGCTTTTATTGTTTTCACTATGCTCTTTTTCTACTTAATGCCACTGGTTGAGCTCTTTACTTAACATAGAATTAATCATAGATGTTTAAATCCATTTGAAAATAGATCCCAGTTAAAAAAAAAAAGAAATGGAATAAGAAAGAGAAGAGATGTACAGTTCAGCAAAAAGTTCCCATGGACTTACCCCTGAGGGTAAAGCTAAAAACTTGCCATGGGACTCCAAATCACATGAAGCTGGGTGGTACTAATGCCACCTTACTAATCAAAGTGATCATATTAGGTGTGTAACTCATCATATAGATAAGATGAAGTGTCAAAGGAATCACATAAACAAGACCAAGTGTCTGCTAATGACAATAGAGAGAATTAAAAAGGAGAGAATGATCCAACATGGAAAGTAGTCCACACAGCAGACTCACATAATGACAAATGCCCTAAACAGCACTCTGACCTCAGAATCAGCCCTTAAGGCATTTGGATCTGACTGAAAGGCCCATGAGAGCATTTCAGGCATGGAAAACCAAGATACTGTGGCAAAAAAAAAAAAAAGATCACCATGAAGGATGTCTGTGAATGAGGTTCCAGGGTAAAGAAGAGACCATCAAAGAAGGATGAGCTTTTCTTTGAAGGGAGGAGAGAACTTCCACTTTGCTTATGGCCTTGTCTAAATACTGCCAGAGTTTGTGGACTCAAAATGCCTCCATAGCCTTGGCAGCTCATGTCAAGAGCCTTGGGTGATTACTGATGTCATCAATATGAGTGTCAACTGTTAAATCAACATTACAGGAGTCACTGTGCACTTACTCCCCATGTAGGACCTCTGTCCTTAATGTGTTGTACTATGAGAATTAACTGTAAAACTTGTCTTCAAACAGTACTTTATACTTCATGTGTGTGCATTAGGGTAAACTGTTGAAATCTTTACTTAATGTAGAGTTGGGCTTCTGTATATAAAGATAAGTAAAAGTTAGTATTAATGAAGAATGGCATGGGCGAAGGAGCAGGAGGTGGGATGAGACTGAGGGGTGGGAGGGTGGGTATGGGGGCAAGAACTGCTATATTCCTAAAGATGTACCTATGAAATTTGTATTCATTAAACAAAATCTTTCTTAAAAAACTCACAGTGTTCATACCACACAAAATACTGGATGACGGGTGCATTATGAACACCCTGATGCTAGAGAAGAGCACCGGAGATGGTTATTCATGCAATCACCCCACTAAAAATGGAAAACTGTAACTGTGACAGCTGCTATGAAAGGGGAACTGGGCCTGGCTTTGTGGTGTAGGGAGTTAAGCTGCCACTTGCAGCACTGGCACCCCATATGAGTGCTGGTTCGAGTAGCAGTTGTTCCACTTCTGATCCAGCTCCTTCCTAATGTGCCTTGGAAAGCAGAAAAGAATGGCCCAGGTTTTTTGGCCCCTATGCCC
Organism: Oryctolagus cuniculus; assembly: GCF_051225735.1. NCBI lineage: Eukaryota > Metazoa > Chordata > Mammalia > Lagomorpha > Leporidae > Oryctolagus > Oryctolagus cuniculus. The sequence goes on along the minus strand of NC_142874.1, from coordinate 14,074,645 downwards.
ACCATGTGGGAGACCAGGAAGAAACATTACTATGCTCCTAAGTCTGCATATATATTAAATACATGACATTTGTTCACTTAACATTTTCATTAGATTTCATTTAAGGTAAACAAAATTCATGTATTTCACACATACAAATTTAGGAACATAGTGATACCTCCCACCCTACCCTTCTTCCCATCCACTCTCCCACCCATTCTCCTCCTTCCTCTATTATTCCCAAGAACTGTATCTATGAACTATATTGAATCTGTTAAGACTAACTGAAAATAAAATAAAACCCTTAAAATAAAAAAAGGAAAGGTCAGCTGAATCACAAGAAGGATTTCAAAAACAAAAAGGGGACCCAGCTTATAAACAAAAAAACTACAATGGCTGTTCTGTTGTTCAGTGATGATTTGTTTTCCTTCTTTGACGTTCAGTTTCCTAGTTAAACCTAATTTTATTTTCCTGAGGTAAACATACTTTTTTTAATTTCTGGAGCACCTAGTGTGTACATCATGGTATTATACTTTAAATTACTTCCACCTTAAAAAAAAAAAACTTAAAAATAATTCTACAGATGAGACATGTGAAATTCAGAGAGATAGAGAATCTCCCCTGAGTCCTATGCTATTTATCATCTCAATGATCTGGGGAGTGTAAATAGAAAGAGAAGTCAGAGAAGAGAAGGACGGGTGCCCGCCTGAAGGATTCCAGAATCCAGGTGCAGAGGGGCAGTCTCCAGCATCCAAGGAAGTCCATTGACAGGCTGAAATTTATATGAGACTGTATTCATTTGACTTAAATTCCCAATTTATGAATTTTTAATGGTTCAGTTTGAAATATATGAACAAACATTTATTGAATGAATACAAAACTAGACCATGCAACTTATTCTTATCCATACAGAAGGAATTTCACATTGTTCTATCTATACAGAAAGGTTTACTGTCATTGGAAGCAATTTTTTTTGGGGGGGGGAGATTTATTTAGTTAATTGAGAGAGTTATAGACAAAGAGTGGGAAAGACAGAGAGAAAGGTTTTAAATCCACTGCTTCCCTCCCCAAATGGCCACAACTGCCAAAGGTGGGCCGAATTGAATCCAGGATCCAGGAGCTTCCTCCGGGTCTCCCACATGGGTGCAGGGGCTCAAGCACTTGGGCCATCTTCTACTGCTTTCCCAGGCCATAGCAGAGAGCTCGATTGGAATAGGAGTAGGAAGGACATGCACTGGTACCCATATGGGATGTCAGTGCTGCACGTGGAGGTTTAGCCTACTACACCACGGTGCCAGTCCCTGGAATTAGGTTTTGAATATTTTCTTTAGTATAGTCTGTCACTCTGTGGCCTAGGGAAAATGTTTTGGATTTTCTGGGATTGAAAAAGCATGGGTAGTGATTTCAAGCTTTCTTATTTCAACCACTTTCTAGGCTGTGAGTCTTTGCAAACGTGATGAATGCAACAATGCATCAAAAAGATACCATATATATATATACACACACACACGTATGATATATATATACACATATGTATGATATATACATATATACACATATGTATGATATATGCATATATACAAACACACACACAACATGTAATATGAAGAAGTATGTTTTATCACAGGAATGCAAGTGTGGTTTAGCATCTATAAAAAAAAAATCAATGAAATCACATCAGCAGAACGAACAACAAAAAATAAATGAACATCTCAACAGATTAAGGGAATGCTCCCGTCACAAGATTCAAAATCCCTTAATGATAAAAAAAAATTCTACTAACAAGGTACAGGAGAAATATAGCTCAAAATTATCAAAGCTAAATGATAAACAATAGCCAATATCATACTGAATGGGAAAAAGCTGAAAATATTTCACCAGAGTTTTGGAGCAAGATAAGAACTCCACATAGACCATTCTTAGTCAATACAGTATCTCAAGTACTCACCAGAGTACTCAGGTAAAGTAAAGAAATAAAGGATGAAAATTGGGAAGGAGGAAATCAAAATACCTGTTTTTTCAGAAGACCTGATTTTAGACGGAAAAACTTAAAACACCGCAGTCAAAATATGTTGGAAGTGATAAACCAATAAGTCACAGGATACCAAATCAATGTTAAAAAAAAAAAAGTTGCATTCTTACACACCAATAATGATCCTCTGAAAAGGTTAGTTTAAGATCTTTGTAAAAAGTAAGCATGGGAAGAGGAGAGGGAAAAGGAAGGAGGGTGGAGGTGGGATGGAGAGTTGAATGGAAAGTATCACCATCTTCCTGAACCTCTATATATGAAGTATATGAAATTTGCATATTTTAAATAAAAAATAGGAAACAGGAAAAAAGAAACCTAAATTTATAATAGCTACAAAAATTAAATATTTAGTAATAAATACAACCAAATAAGTGAAAGATCACAATAAAATTATAAAGCACTGCTGAAATAAATCGTCAGACACATGAAAATATAAAGACATCCCCTGTTCATGAATTAGAAGAATTAACATTTAAATCTTCATATTCCCTAGGAAATCTACAGATTCAATGCAAGTCCTATCCAAATACCAATGACATTCTTTAAACCGTCAGAAAAAAAGCTTCTAACATTCATATGGAACCAGAGAAGGCCCAGAGAAGTCAAAGTGATCCTATACACACCTGGGGGCATAACAATACCTGATTTCACAAAGTTATAGTAACTAAAATAGGATGAAACTGGCATGAAAATAGATACAAAGATCAATGAAAAGAGAAAAAAATATATAAATACAAACATACATACATAACAGCTACCTGATTTTTTGATGAAAATCCCGAAGTCTTTTCAATAAGTGGTGCTGACAATACTAGATAGACATATATAGAAGAATGAAATTAAATGCCTGTCTTTCACAACATATAAAAATCAACTCAGATGGATCAAAGACCCGAAAATACGAAATTGCTGGAATACAACATAGGGAGACACCTCTTAAAAGAGGCAGAGGCAATGACTTTTTGTTTAAAACCCCAGAAGTTCAGGTAGCAAAAGTAAAACTAGATCAAACTCTGAAGCTTCTGTACAGCAAAGAAAACAGTAACAGAGTGAATTAACCACCAATGGAAAGGGATAAAATACTTGCAAACTACTTACTTATCCAACAAAGGATTAATAGCCAGAATATCAGGAACTCAACAAATTCAAAATCAAGCATCCAATACAGTTAAGAAATGGGCACAAGGGGCCTAAAAAGACAATTCTCAAAAGAAAAAAAAAAAAGGAAATGACCAACAAATATATGAAAAAAAACTATTACGAGCCATCAGAGAAATGAAAATAGGGGCCCACACTGCAGCATTCTAGGCTAAGCCTACGCCCACAGGGCTGGCGTTCCATGTGAGCACTGGTTCATGTCCTGGCTGTTCTTCTGATCCAGCTCTCTGCATATGGCCTGGGAAAGCAGTGGAAGATGGCCAAAGTGCTTGGGTCCCTGCAACCACCTGGGAAGAAGCTCCTGGCTCCTGGTTTTGGATGGGCTCAGCTCTCACCAATGTGGCCATCTGGGGACTGAACCAGTGTATGGAAGACCTTTGTGTGCCTACCTCTCTGTCTGTAACTCTGCCTCTCAAGTAAATCTTTTTTTTTTTAAAAGAAGAAATGCAAATCAAAACCCCAAAAAGATATCACCTCATAACGCTAGAATGCCTATCAAAAAGAAAAAGTAAAAAATTCTAGCAAGGATATGGAGAAAGGAGAACTCTCCTATACTGAGTGTGGGAATCCAAATGAGTACAAGCACTGAGGAAAACACCGTGGAGATCTCTTAAAAACTAAGAATAGCACTGCCATATGACTCGACAATCTCAATACTCTGTATACATCCAAAAGACATGAAATCACTGGATCTAAGAGACACCTGCTCCACCATGATTACTGCAGCACTGTTAACAACGGCCAAATTATGGAATCAACCAACGAATCCATCATCTGATAAAGAGATCAAGAATTTGTTGTGTATCTACCAAATGGAATACTATTCAGCCATTTAAAAATGAAATCCTGTCCTTTGCAGCAAAATGAATGCAACTGGAGGATATCGTGTTAAGTGAAAAAGGCCAGACACAGAAAGACAAATAACACGTGCACGGCTTCACATACGCAAGCTAAGAACCTGACTGCATAATGATGAATAAAGGATGGCAGGCACTGCGGCGGATGAAGGGAGTTTCGACGAGGGGCACAATATCAGAGTCGGATCAATGGAATAAGTTCCTATCGTTACACAGCACAGTGAGGAGACTAGCTCACAATAACCTAGTATATGTTACATGAACACACAGAAGAAATTCCAGGCCTTCTGTCATAAAATAGTGACAAAGAAAGGGAAATGCTGATTATCCCATTTTTCAACAGGACACAGTGCAGACATGCACCGAGACATCATCCTGTAGACCCTAGGTATGTGAAATTATTGCTAATGTCAAAATTTTCAGAAAACAGAACCATACCGTGCACCAGCAACACCACCACTGGGTACATGTCCCACAGAAAGGAACTAAGTGTAAGTAGTTCTGTGTATCTATAGCTCCGTGTCTGAAGCACCAGGGAGCAGTTCATACATCTACAGTCCCATGTCTGAAGCACATTTTCAGCCATGAAGGAAAAAGCAAGGAGCATCTGGTGTGCCCATCAACAACGATAATCACTTGCCTCTTGAAACAGCAGACCAATAAAACCCACCTGCCAAACGGCATGTGAGAGTAACCACTTCTCCAAATGCCACCGTGGGAGAAAAAGGAATGATTTAAGTTTTGTCTGCAAAGCAGACATTCCTGGGGGACTTTTCCAACTGGGTTGGATGGAATAGGAAAACCACAATCAGAAATCCAAATTGACAGGCATAAGATGTCCCCAAATCAGATATGCTCGGGAGCAGAAACTCATTCTCATACCACAGTCCCCACTAGGAGGGCAAGGATGCAGATAAAGTAGACTGCATTTCTGTCTCACTAAAAGGGAATAGTATCTTGGCAAACAAAATGAGCGGAGAGTTCATCAGACGAAGTGGTCAGGAGTTTGTTGTATATATGCAAAATGGAATACTATCCAGCCCATTTGAAAAGAATGAAGTCCTGTCACTTGAAGCAAGAAGTATGGAACTGGAAGTAAGTGAAAACAATCCAGACACAGAAAGACAAATACTGTACCCACTCCCTCACAAACACAAGCTAAAAACAATCGGGGGCCAGTGCTGTGGCATGGTAGGTTAAGGCTCTGCCTGTGGTGCCAGAATCCCATGTGGGCACCGGTTCTTACCCCTGCTGCTCCTCTTCTGAACCAGCTCTCTGGTTATGGGTTGAGAAAGCAATGGAAGGTGGTCCTAGTGCTTGGGCCCCTACATCCACTTTGGGAGACCCACAAAAAGCTCCTGGCTCCTGGCTTTGAATTTGCTCTGCTGCAGCTGTTGCAGCCATTTGGGTAGTGAAGGAGCAGAAGGAAAACATCTCTCTGTCTCTCCCTCTCTCTGCAGCTCTGCCTTTCAAATAAAAATAAATAAATCTTTAAAATACATCAATCTGAATATATAATAATTAATAAAGGATGTAAGAGGTTGGAGGGAAAATGCAAGGAGTTTGGATGATGGGTACCAAGTCAGAGTAAGATCAAAGAAATAACTTCCTAATGTTACACAGAATAATGGAGAGGATAGCTCACGATAACGGAGTATGTGTTGTATGAACATACAGAAGAAATCCCAAGACTTCAATCATAAGTACTGACAAACAAAGGGAAATACTGATCACCCCATTTTTAATCAGGACACATTACAGACATGTACCAAAACATCATACAGCAGCCCTTAAGTAGGTACAATTATTGTTAACTTCAAAATTAAAAAAAAAAAAAACATAACCTTCACATGAACTAGAAACTCCATCGCTGTGTATACACCAAATGGACAGGAACTAAGTATTTCAGATACTTTTGGTCCCATGTGTAATGCACCAGGGATGACGTACTTAGACTCTGATGACATTTTCAGCCATGAAGAAAGAAGCAAGGAGAAGTCTGGTGTTGGCTTACATAACAGGAAGCACGTGCCATTTGCTACAGCAGGTCAATAAAATCCACTTGCCAGGTAGCATGTGAATAATCACCACTCCAAGTGCAACCGTGCAACAAAGAGGAATGACAGTTTTGTCTACACAGCAGGCATTCCTTGGGGACTTCCACAACTGACTTGGATACAATAGGAAAGCTACAAGCTGAAATCCAAGTCGACAGGCCTATGATGTCCCAAATAATATAAGGCAGGGAGACTCCACTATGAAAGCAAGGATGCAGATAATACATAGTGCGGTTTTGCTACATTAAAAGGCAGTAGAATTTTGGCAATCAAAATAGCTGAGAGTTGGTCAGTGAGGTTAGGCCCGTAGCACAGATATCAACAGTGTCCCACCAAAGGGGGTACTCCAATGTAAGGGTATGGACTATCCAGTTTGAGGCCACACAAAGGCCACTAGCAATTGGTGATGTCCCAAGAATTGGTGGACATGTGAATTTCAAGATGGCCTTGAGTAAGGGTGGGCTGCTCAAGGACCAGTAGGATGATCACACGTTCTGCCCACTTCCATCTAACTTGAGATTCCCAGTGGCTGGAGGCCAGGACACAGCTCATGATGCTGAGTGAGGTAGTCCAAACTCTCTGTGAGTCAAACAGTAGTGTCACTAAAAGCTCACAGCTAAGTTCAAGTCCTTTACCCATGTGAGCCTCAGAACCACAAACTATCCGCCAAGGTGCAGCCTTGTGGGTGACTGGTGAGATAGGTGGGTCTTAGGGTTCACCAGAGGTGAGGATGTTGGTGTTATCACAAAGTGAAAATGTGCTGGGCTTCCTTGGTTGAAACGGAGTCACTGAGGAGAAGGAGTTATATGGGGATTTGCTGAGGAATTTTTCTGAATTCCTTTTTCAAAACGTACACCAAAAATTTGAGGTTGCAAGCTCTCACCTCCTATGGGACTAAGGTTCACACTGACTGGCACAAGTCGTCAGATGCTGATGTTTGAGGCCCATTTTTCCTCCTCCTCTTGATTATCAGTTGAAACAATGTCCTCAACATGGATGCTAGATGACAACTGAAGGCCAGCCAGAGCCTGTTAACACAGACCACGAGCCCTGGGGGACCAGAGGCAGCCCACAGAAGTCTCAGAAAGGTGCAGTGTTGGCCTTCAAGTTAAAAAGTAAATGGCCCCAAATCTCCACCGGACACAATAAAATGCTTGCCACACCAATAATGGCAAAATTCTCAGGGGCAGCCTGGTAATGTCAAGTAAGGCAAATTCAAAGCGAGGCATGACCTTCTTGAGGTCGTGGTAATCTGCAGGATGCCTCCAATCCCATCCACCAGCTTTGAGAAGGTGCTTGATGAGTGGGTTAATAGGTGACTCAGTGTATTTCAGACAATACTTCTAGACGTCAGGGACAGCTATGTCAATTCCCCACTTGTCTTGCCTGAGTGGCTATTTTAGGGTGCTGACAATATAGGGAGGTGTGTGGTAAATGTCCAGGCTCTAGGCAAGCATGCCACATCAGTACAAAAGACTTGGGCTTGATCTAGGTGAAGAACAGAAGTGTTAGGCTGTCCATACCAAGGAACAGAAATGACAGCTGAGCAGTGGGCAGAAGCAACACAAGGACTCATGGGAAGAGGTTGGGTCCTGTCTTAATGATGGCCATGGCAGTCGACCCAAGGGCATGTCCTCTCCATAGTCTGTCAATGAATATTGCTGGGCAGATGCACTCTACTGGGAAAGATCACAATGCCGTAGGAGTTAGTGCCCAATGATCCACAAGGCTCTATAATGTGACCCTGCTACACGGTGGTTGCCATCCATAAAGTTGCCTGGTGATGACAGCTTACCTTCGTGTGCAGAAGAAGCCTACCATTGTTGAATCTCTGGTGGTCTTCTGTCTAGAAGGCATCCGTGGTGTCCAGAGGGTCTGGAGAAACTCATGAGACTTGCCTGAAGTGAGCCAGTAGGCAGCAGTGCAGCCTGCAAAGCCATTGGCTTTGTTGTTGATGCTCAGAATAGGTCCCATCATGTACACAATGGATCAGAGCAAGTCAGAGAGCACCACATTCGATTACATAGCACTGGACTGCAGGGAGATGTTGAACGAAACTCTGGCTGTGAACACTCTACGTGTCCACCTTGCTATTTCCCAGGGTGCGTAGCGTTTGCATAGCTTGATTAACTTCTGAAGTGGACGCCAACAGGGCCAGAAATTTTGCTTGGTCCTGTGGTGGTACCGCTCTTACAAATACCGACGGGAATGCTGACGTTGTGGAACTGCAGGTAAGGCGTCAGCTAACAAAGCTTCCATTTCATATTGTAGTGCTGGGTCATGCCCCAGCTGCTATGCTTCCACTCCAGCTTCCTCCTAAGGTGCAAGGAAAGACAGTGGATCCTGTCTGAAGATCTCAGGCCTCTGCAACCCATGTAGGAGAAGAAGATGGAGTTCCTGCTCCTGGCTTCACCTTGGCTAATCTGTAGCTGACGCAGCCATTTGGAGAGCGAGGTAGTGGATTGGACAATATCCCGATATCTCTCCCTCCGTAATGTTTTTTTTTTTCCCAAATAAAAAATCATTACAATATAACAATAGCCAAGGAACTGAGACAGAGTTGTTAAGATGCCATTTGGGTTATCAACGCCCCATATCAGAGTGCCTGGATTTCCGTACAATCTTCTTGCAGTCCAGTTTCCTGCTAATGTACACTCTGATGGGTAGCAGGCATTGGGTCAGATACTTAGGTCTCTTCCACCCCCGTGAGAGAAGTGGATGGAGCTCTTGGCTTCCGACTTTGGCCTAGCCCTTCCATAATGTTTGCAGGCTCCAGGGTTGAGGCCAACAGATGGAAACATTTTTCTCTATCTCACACTGCCATTCTAATAAATTAGAATATAAACGCATCAATACATTGTATTTGGCATGGCAATTAAAGACATCATCTTTGGTGCCAGCATCCCATTACAGAGTAATTACAGAGGATCAACACCTGGTCGTGCATTCAAATCCAGGTTCCTGCTTATGCATACCCTGGGAAACAACAGAGGATGGCTCAGATATTTGGGCCCTTGCCACTCAAGTGGAGTGATTCAGCCAATGGGAAATTTGTCTTCTTGTCTTTCAATGAAACAATGAATAACGCTTAAGTAAGTGAATAAATAATTCCACTGGGTCCAAGGTACCTTGTATGGGACTGTCCTACGGGCAGCTTTGCCATTCAGGAGTGGGGGCTGCACATAGTCGCTGAAGAATGCCTAACAGCCTCAGTAGCTCTCTTTTTTTCTTAATTGTACGCCATACACGGAAATATAGAGGCTCCTTCTGTAGTGTGGTGTTTAACATGCTCTGGACACCCACTGCAGTAGAAAAAGGGACAGTTTATGGTCACCCTCTGTGCAAACATGACGCCATCTGTTTGTGCTTTCCAGACAAGTCGGACAGGATCTTGATGTAGTTCCGTGAGAGCTGCCAGCTGCCAACTCTGTTGCCCGGTGATTTATAGACTACTTCCTGTCAGGAACACGGCAAGGTTGCCCTTCTCAATGCGTCCCTGTCCAGTCTTTGAGCAGGCTTTGTGTCTCCATCCACAGCAAGGTGTGTACCTCTATGTGGACTTCCTTGGTGTCTGAGATACGGAACTTCACCATCTGAGACAGTTGCAGAGGAGGCAACTACTTTCTTACATGTCCTGGGTGGTGCCTGGCAGCATGTGAGGGGCAGCCGGCAGTCATCTGGTGCAGCCAGACTCACCACCTCACAGCACACAAGACTCTGCATCACCCAGGTGCAGGTACAAATGTCTGAAATGATCCCATGAGATCATGTTACTTATATGCTGCGGACAGCAACACTCAGCACACAACCTTGTAAGAAGCCTCACTGTCTCACTGGGAGTCGGGGGGGGGGGGGGCACAGAAAGCAGTGATAAACCAATGGGTGAACCCATGCACTTCATCAGCAATGTCAGTCCACAAGTCTGCCAGGTACTACTCTAATTCCCCCATGGAAACCAACAGAGAAATTTTCCACAGGTAAACTTTTAAGCCTCTATGACATGCTCTTATATTCATAACATGAAATATTCCTCAACACAACTATTAACAATAACTGAATTCAACAACATTGTAGAATACATGATGTTGTGCATGGAAAAATCTAAACACTCCACCAAAAAATGCTTCAAGATGAAAAACCAATTCAGTAAAGTCACAGGTTACATAATCAACATACAAAATACAGTAGCTTCTTTATATTCTAATAACCAACTTGCCAAAAATGAAATTTAAACATTAATCCCATACATAATAGGGACAAAAATAAAACATTTAGGAATAAATGTACCCAAATAAGTAAAAAGATATCTACAATGAAAATTCTAAAACATTGAAGAAATAAATCATCAAGGACTCCCAAAATGGAAAAAAATAGAACTTGCTCATGGATTGCAAGAATTAGTATAATTAAAATACCTATAAAGCAACCTACAAGTTAAATGAAATTCCTATCAAACACCAATGACATTTTTTTTACAGAATGAGAAAATAATCCTAAATTCCATAAGAAATCACAAAATATCAATAACAGCCAAAATGATCCTTAGCAAAATAAAAAAATCAACTTGGACACGTCAGAATACCACACTTCAAAGCTTACTACAAAGCTATAGCAATCAAAGCAGCATGATCATGGAAAATTAATTAATTAATTAATCCACACAGGGAGAGCCAACTGATTTTTCATGAAAGTGCCCAGACTATACATTGGAAAAAAGTACAATCTATTCAGTAAATGGTGCTGGCAAAACTGGATGCATATATGTAGAACTGAATATTACAGAACCATAAAAATATTAAAACGCTGTTATTTCTATCAAAATCGTTGCAACTGAAGGACTTCACGCTCAGTGAAATTATCCAGACACAGAAAGACAAATATTAGATGTTCTCCTTTATATATGGGAGCTAAAATTTTCTTTTAAAAAATGAGAAAACAACAAAAAATACAAAAAAGAAAATAATGCCTGTGTGTATCAGTATTGCTGCAAATACAGTTTTGTCACACTTTCTTTTATATCTTTGTCAAACAAATTCTTAAGAATGATATGCTGGCCGGTGCCGTGGCTCAATAGGCTAATCCTCCACCTGAGGCGCCAGCACACCATGGGTTCTAGTCCCGGTCCAGGCGCCAGATTCTGTCCCGGTTGCCCCTCTTCCAGGCCAGCTCTCTGCTATGGCCCAGGAGTGCAGTGGAGGATGGCCTGGGTGCTTGGGCCCTGCACCCGCATGGGAGACCAGGAGAAGCACCTGGCTCCTGGCTTCGGATCAGGATCAGCGTGATGCACCGGCCACAGCGTGACGGCCCTGGCGGCCACTGGAGGGTGAACCAACAGCAAAAAGAAAGACCTTTCTCTCTCCTCTCTCTCTATCCACTCTGCCTGTCAAAAAAAAAAAAAAAAAAAGAGAGAGAGAGAGAGAAAAGAATGATATGCTACTATAATTTTAATAATTCATGATCGTTTTAAAATTTACTGTGTATGAGCGTAGCTGACATTTTTATACAAACCTCTGATTTAATAAATATAAATCTCGTAAGCACACCTTTTGGATTATAGTCATTCTTCCCCCCATACCCTCCCTCCCACCCACAAACCATCCCAACTCCTACTCCCTCTTCCATCCCATTCTTCATTGAGATTCATTTTTAATTATCTTTACATACAGAAGATCAACTCTATACAAAGTAAAGATTTCAACAGACTGCACCCACACAGACACACAAAGTTGAAAGTACTGTTTGAGGACTAGTTTTACCATTAATTCTCATAGTACAACACTTTAAGGACACAGGTCCTACATGGGGAGCACGTACACAGCGACACCTGTTGTTGATGTAACAACTGACACTCTTATATTTGACATCAGTGAGCACCCTAGGCTCTTGGTCATGAGCTGCCAAGGCTATGGTAGCCTCTTGAGTCCACAAACTCCAACATGATTTAGACAAGGCCATAATCAAAGTGCAAGTTCTCTCCTTCCTTCAGAGATAGGTACTGACCGCTCTGACAGCCCTTCCTTTCCCCTGGGATCTTACTCCCAGAGATCTTTCATGTGGGTGACTTTTTGCCACAGTGTCTCAGCTTTCCATGCCTGGAATGCTCTCATGGGCTTTTTAGCCAGATCCGAATGCCTTAACGGCTGACTCTGAGCTAGAGTGCTGTTCAGGGTATTTGTCATTCTATGAGTCTGCTGTGTGGCCTGCTTCCCATGTTGGATCATTCTCTCCTTTTTAATTCTATTACTATTAGCAGACACTTGGTCTTATTTATGTGATCCCTTTGACACTTAATGCCATCTTACTAGTAAAAGTGATCAATTCGAGTATACAACTGATCCTAAAGATGGGACTTCGTTTGTTTGATAATTTTTATGGCCCTTGCCTATATTCTTCCTTACTAGCTGAACTCTTTATGAGTGAAATATAAAGCTCTTAGGAGGCAAGTTAAAAAAAATACACTATTTCAAAAATAATAAAAGATTTAAAGAGAATGACAAGCCCTTACTTTCTAAATTTTTGGTTTGTTAAGAATAGTATACAAACTGAAATGTCTCTGTAGGGATTCTCAAAATCCAATAAAATCTCAATTATGAAAAAAAGCTTATCTCGTATTCATTGTATTGCTCTGATGCTATTCAATTTCACATACACGTGAAAACATACTACCATTTTCTTAATTAAAGGAAACAATCTAAAATAAATATTCATCACCAACTTAAAATGCAGCATAATAGCCTTTTGACTGAGCACATCAAGAAAGAACCATTCAGTCATTTACAGGCTATGTTTTTGTATTGATTAACCTTTTTCAAATACCATATTAGTTGTGACATTAATCATTTAAAACCCCTTAACCTTATACACCAAGTAACATGTTGGTATTTTTACTTACATTTAATCCACAAGAGTTGTACATATGTATGGGCTAGTGTGACATTTCAATACTTATATAAAATTTGTACTGATCAAATCTACATTTCTCTTTGGACATTATTTTACGCTTAGAGCCTTGAGCTCGTGTACTTGGTTTGCTAATAAAAGATCTAACAGAGATTACTGTGAGCTACACACAGCCCACTGTGTGACTTTAGGAAATGACTCAATGATCTACTGCCACTAGGATACAGCATCATCCGTAAACCCTTTTTTCCACCTCGTTTTAATATCGCAACTGGTTTCAAAAGCAAAACACAGAGAAACAATAAAGGGGAGAGGGGGAGAGACAAAGAGAGAAAGATACCCACCCGTCTAGCAGTTCATTACCCAAATGCCCACAAGGGCTGATCTGACCCAGGCTGAGCTGGGAGATGGTCTCCAAGGTGGTAGCAAGAATCCCACTACTTAAACCATCATTGCTGCCACTGGTATCCTGAGCATTGTCTTTCCCACTAGGCCAAACATCCATCCTTCAAAAAACTCTGACATAGCCTCATATAGCCCTGGCTTCCAGAGGAGGAGGCCACAGTCCCCTGTCTTGACCCCATCACTGCATGGTCTCCTACTCCCCAATCACCACACATGCCCCCATGTGTGCCTCCCACAACCTCCCTACTTCAACCAGCCCACTGTCTTCTCTGGCATAAGGGCCACATCATAATACAGCTTCAGATATCTGTATGTGGATACTCAGTTTGGTTCTGCCTGAGATATGGGTACCCGGGTCTGCTGAGTGTACACTTAACAACCCCAGTGTGCAATGAGGCCCAGTGTCACCTGGGGACCTAGTACCACAGATAGAACAGAACATCAGAGCACTGAAGCTAGGACGGCGGCACGGGACTCAGACCACGAGCCAGCAGTAAGGGCCAACCTGGCTTCTGCCAGCTTCTGCCAAGCTCCTGCTCAACTCCAGCCACAGCATCTGGTTAAACGGATCCAACGGAAGACACTGGGAACCCTGGCCCACCAGGGCTGCCAAACATGCAGTCACTGGACGTAAGGGCCCACATCTGAGGCAGAAGCAACCTAGCTATCCACATGTACAAAACTGAAACTGTGGCACGGCACTGTCACACCACATATTAAAATCAACTCAAAATGAACTGAGAGTCCACACAGAAGATCTGAACCCTTACAACTTATAAAATAGAAAAATCCTTGACATTAGCCTCAAGAGTGGTTGCTCATGTGTTAACAATTAAGCACATGAGCAAATATAAGGAAATGAAACTACAACAAACTAGTAAAGCAAGGATCAATGAAATGAAAAGGCAAACCAATGAATAGGAGAGAATGTTAGCAAACCAGATGTGCGATCAAGGGAGTAATACAAGGAATGTGCACCACTAAGAAGCAAAGAATACAATTAAAAAGGGACAAAGGACTGAATCAATGTTTTCCAGCAAAGACATACAATGTACCCAGTGGGTATGTGAAAAAGTTCTGAACATTGCTAACATCAGCAAAATGCAAACCAAGATGACAATGGTTATTATCTCCTATCTGTTAAATGGCTACTGTTAAAAAGCTAAAAGATAACAAGTATTGGGCACAACATAGAGAAAACGAACACACATTATTGGAGGGAAGGTACACTGTACCGTCCATTATGAAAAACAATATGGAAGTTCCTCAAATACAATTTAAAAAGGAACAACCTTTATTGACCATGAATCCAAAAGAAAATCACCATCTCAATGAACTGTCCGCATCCCCACATCACTTCAGCATCATTCACAATTCCACGATATGGAAATAATCCAAATGTTTGCTGATGGACCCATAAGGAAAAATGGGATACACACACAGTGGCATCCTCGCCAAACCTTAAAAAGAAAGGAAATATTACTACTTGTCACAGATGGATCTAAAAGTATGGAACTATAGGACATGACCATGAGGGAAACAAGACACACAGAAATAAGCACTATGACACGATCACACTTCCATGTGGAATATACAAAGTCCAACTAACACAGTCAGAGAGCAGGATGGTGTCTGTGATGAACTGGGAGCATGAAACTGAAGAGAGGGCAGTCAAACGATACAAACATATGGTGATGGGGCTGGAGCTGGGGTGTAAAAAAAAGCCTGAGCCTCCACCGGCACTGCCAGCATCGCGTGTAAGCACCAGACCAGGTCCCAAGTGCTCCACTTACCATTCCCCTCCCCGCTAACGTGCCTGGGAAAGCACTAGAAGATGACCCAAGGACGTGGGCCCCAGTGCCAAAGTGGGAGACCTGGGGCAGAGCCCTGCCACTGAGGACATCTGAGGAGGGAAATAATGCATGAGATGAGATATCCCTCATCCTCTCGCTCACCCTGTCTGTCTCTGCCTTACTCTCTTTATCCCTCTCTCCCCTTTTCTCTGTTTCCTGCCTTTCAAAAGAAATGTACAGGGGTCGGCACCGTGGCTCACTAGGTTAATCCTCCACCTGCGACGCCCGGCATCCCATATGGGCACCGGTTCTAGTCCCGGTTGCCCCTCTTCCAGTCCAGCTCTCTGCTGTGGCCAGGGAGTGCAGTGGAGGATGGCCCAAGTGCTTGGGCCCTGCACCCCACGGGAGACCAGGAGAAGTACCTGGCTCCTGCCATTGGATCAGCGCAGCACGCCAGCCGCGGCGGCCATTGGAGGGTGAACCAACGGCAAAAGGAAGACCTTTCTCTCTCTCTCTCTCTCTCTGTCACTGTCCACTCTGCCTGTCAAAAAAAAAAAAAAAGCATAGGAGTGTCAATGAGAGGGCAGGTACGGTAGAAGAATTACTGCTACCAATAAATACAGCTGCTAAAGCTGCAATTATTGAATGCATAAAGTATGTATACCTTAAATAAAAGTTGTCTGGGAAAATACATAAAGAAATAAAATTTGAAAAAGTTACAAAACACGGTAAAAGTGATAAATTTGTTAAGTGGCCTCATTGTACTAATCCTTTCATAGTGTACTGTAAGTACCAGGAGAGTCGAACGGTTTGTGTGAAAATGCAATATGCAGATCAGACTCACATCGAAACACAGAGAACGTGCCTTGAACAGATAGAATTTTTGTTTCTCAGTTACACTGTGAAAAGGCTGGAAAAAATAAAGCATTCAAAAATAGGTTCCTATACTTAAAATGCATCATAAAAGTTAAGGAACTTAGGTTAATATTGTGGGGTTTTGGTAGGCTTCATGGGACAGAAATGATGCTAAAACATTCATGATTGGGGCTGGCACTGTGGCATAGCGGGTGAGGCCACCAAATGCAGTGCTGGCATCCTACACGGGCACCAGTTCAAGTCCCGGCTGCTCCACTTCCAATCCAGCTCTCTGCTATGGCCTGGGAAAGCAGTGAAAGACGGCCCAAGTCCTTGGGCCCCTGAACCCACGTGGGAGACCCAGAAGAGGTTCCTGGCTCCTGGCTTCACACTGGCACAGTTCCGGCCCTTGCAGCCAACTGGGGAGTGAACCAGCAGGTGGAAGACCTCTCTCTCTCTCTGCCTCTCCTTCTATCTCTGTGGAAGTCTGACTTTCAAATACATAAATCCTTAAAAAGAACATTCACAACTTGACTAAACTAAATTTCAGGAGATTTATATCTTGAAAATAAAGATTCGGGAATTCCATCAAGAGAATATTTAAGACAATATCCAAGTAACATAATGCATTGTCGCCCCACCCCACCTCCCTCAAACTGAAAACTCAGAAATACAACATGAAAGGAAATGTATCTGAAGGAAACCAGGAAAGTGAAAAGTGAAACGAGAATCCTAAATTACTATGTGCTATTCTCCCACCAATGTGTGCACATTCCTATGTGCATTTAACATAGCTACTATTATAGGCAGGTTGTGAATTAGCCCAATTAAACTATGGAATGGAAAATGCAGGGCCTGCTTCATCAGTAGGCGACCAGTGACACTGCAAGAAAATGTTAACATAATTTAAATGTCTTTAAAGTAGCACTCTGAAAACCACAGATATACCAATTCATTGAAGGATTTCCTGGACTCCATGCCTGTTCTCTCACTACAGAACTCCCAAATATTTGCAACATTGAACTGCAAGTCAGTTTTAGTTTTCCCATTCATAATTACTGAGGTGTACATAACTCACCAACAAAACAAAGGCATTGTGTGAGGTGAACACTCCATCTAGTTTCCCCCCCCCCCATAGATACGATTCTAGTCAAACACAGGGAAAGCATCTTAAGACGTTTGGCGTAAACCACTTTAATTTTGGAACTTCCCCAGAAAGTTTCTAAATTTTAACTTCCTGTTAGTAGTACACTAGTAGTTGCTAGCCTAGGGAGAGGCTAGGCTTATGGGAGATGATAAAGTTTTATGGTGGTCACAGGAGCAGAGGTGTGGAAAAGGTGACGGAATTGAGACACAAAAGCGAAAAGCCAAAGAATCACATATTCATGTGGCTTCCAGAAGGGTGTGGGGACCAGCCAGCCTTTGAGATGCCTGGTGAATGTTATCAGAGAACATGTGTGGACTGGGAGCATGAGAAAACAAGAGAACAGATTTTTCCTGGTTTGTTGTGTGTGAGGGAAAAGAATTATGGAATCAAGGAATCAAGTTTGAAAATAGCCAAAATGAGAAAACCGTGGGCAACATAAACAGGTCTAGCTAATGATGGGAGAAAAAGCCAAGACCCTCCTGAAACACGGTACAGAGATGAGGCTGTCTAGGATGAGAAGACCAGTGAGAACAAACACTTAGAATGAACATGGGGTCATTTCAACATCTGGATTTGAATAATCAGGACTAAGAGGAACACCAAGAGTGGATAATGAGGAAACTGGAACATCCATGATGACTCGCCTCAAGGGGTTGTTACCGATTAGTCCCTGCTCAGCATCTCCTAAAATGAAAATCAAGGAATGATCCTTGGATGTCAACACTAGTGAATGCTAACCAGCAGGAAGGAAGACTCGATTCTCCACATACTATAAGAACCAAACCACAAAACACAATACCTAGGGATTCTGAAATTCTGTGTTGTTTAAACACACGGACTAACAGGGATTTCATTTCGTCAACCAAAGTTTCACAACCAATGGCATGGCAACCATTGTGGATACTGTGCAGAAACAATACCCCTCTCCTCTCCGACCGAAAAATATCATAATCCAAGTGATTTCAATATTTCAAAATCTAACTTAGAAATAAAAAGAACCAGTATTGAGTTATTCAGAACCTTATAGTTTTATACCTGCAACAAATATACTTAGGGAATAATGCTTCCTTCTCAAACTTTCGGTGCCATCCTCTGATCTACTTGCCTCTGATGATAAACAGAGTCCCCACAGTCCTAGCTAATGTAATAATATGACTGGGATATGTGAAGTTTACATCGTATGTCTCCCCATATAGCCGCATTCGTTAAGACAATCTAACAATATCTTGCTAAAGAACTTTTTCATAAAATTAGGGCAACACTGGATATCACAGAGGCAGAATTAGAATTCAGTGGGGCAATGACATCGATATACAACCATTTTGGGGGGTTTCCCAGTCAATGCTATCACTGCTGTGTTGCAGAACCTTCCATGTAAACTGAGATAAACTAGCTTAGCAAATTAGGAAAAACAGGAGTCAAAGCCTGTGAGCAGGAACTTCCTTTCTGGATGACTAGATCCGTTTTCTCAGCTCCTATCCACCAAGCAGAACTATAAATCCAGAAAATAACACAAGAAACCTGGAAATTAACGCAGTCGCTGGGCATCGTAAGTGCCCACCCGACAGAAGATGACTCACCTGCTGGTTCACCCATCCTGGCATGACAATTCAGCCAGGTAGGCCCATTCCTTCTGGAACCGTATGTGATACCTCCGAGCACATACACATTTTACGATATACAATGTAAAGCCTATTTAGAACATGTGACATGAAATTTATAATATATAATACAAATTGAATATACAGCATTCAATTTATAACATACAATATAATACACAATTTATCCTTCCTTTCCCCTGGCTCCTGAAGGCCCGAGTGTCCCCTGCCTGTGGCCAGGGCCGGCATATGATATGCACAAACATTTCAAGAAGACTCACCAGGCGAGGAGGGACAAACCTGAGGGTCCTGTTGAACCTACTGCCACTCCTCCGACACCAGCAGCCCAGCCCTTCCTGCAGGTGTTGCTCTTGGCTGCTCACCTCCTTGTTTGAAGGCTTGGCGCCAGTGCTCAGCACATGTTCCAACAAAGAACTCCACGACACTGGATGCTAAGAAGAGAAAAGGGAAACAGCAACACTGAGCACCCTTTTTATAAACTCGGTATTCGACAGCATGCGTCAATTCTGATTGGATTCCCTTCAGACACCAACCAATCAGAAAACAAAGACCAAGCCCACACAGGCTTGCACACGGGATGTGGCTCCAGGCTTCTCCGGAGCTCCTGCTGTCTGTACCAAGTAGACAGCGAGGCCAGGCTCCAGTGCGGTGGGGCCGCGGGTCAGCTGTTTGCTTCACTTTTGCCATGGAATTTATTCCACCATTCGATTTAAAATTTGACAGTTTTTCTCTTTAGGTACAGTACATACTCCTCTGATTTTCTCCCTAGAGTGTTCAAATAAAGTGAAACTGCTTTTATAGGACTCATGCATTGGGAGTGGTTTTGTTTTTCAACGACTGGATTACAGAAAGAAAACAAGTATGGGATGCTGGCATTACGGGTGGTGGCTTGACCCACTGCACAACACTAGCCCCTACCCACAGGAATTTAGAAGCCCAATGATTTAGAAAAACACTGTCTCACATGTGGAAGGAATGCAAATGTATAGTTTCGGTAAGTCTGAATGACTTTTATTGCAGAAAACAAGAAAACACAAAGATATTTCAACTAGGTGATGAGGAGTCTGATATACAACAAATAATTCATTTAGCAGTACCATTACCACTGCGGGATCTTTTCCTCTAACTACTGGTTTAGACACTTGATTTGAATTTGTGGCCAGCCTTGGAAAGCTGGAAATCTTGATGCCAAGCAGAAGCGAGATGAAATTTGAAACAGAGGCATACCAGCTAGAACCACAGCCTAGACCTAATTCTAGTGTTTACCCTTGGCAAGAGTTGGAAATCACAAACTCTGAAGTAAGAAAACACCATCTCCACCTCCAGATTCCACGTTAAGCACCATGTGCGCTGACCAACAATGCTTTCCTCCCTCCTACTTAATAAAAATATAATAAAAATAAGTCTATGATTGCTGCACTAATTTAAGATACCTCTACTTAAAGATACACCATGAAATAAAATATTTCAAGGATTTATAATAACTCTAAGAGGTTTCTAACTCAGAGAAAGTTCCAGGAGGCAAGGGTAGGTCTGTTCTAGTCTCTAGAACAGTGGGCAATCAATCCCCCAGGGCCCCAACTGTTCCCCTCCGAGGTGACTCAAAAACGCGTGCTTGAGCAATTTTGAAAAGTCACAAGTTGAGGGGCTGTGTACTAACAGAACCCTACCAGCCATCCAAATGAGGGAGAACCATCATGCAGACATTGTGCAGACACCACACCACCTGTGGGTAAGGCCTCCCCAGTGTGCACAGCACTAGCCCTGGAAATGCCAGTCACAGGGCGTAACGATGCCCACGGGGGCTGTGCAGTGTGACGACTCTGCCAGTAATAACATCTCTACCCAACAGCTCTCGAGTAGCTCAGGAGCGTAGCAGTTACATCTTGTAAAACTAGCAGACGTGACTTTTACACAGGCCAAGAATATCTACTAGCTCACTTCACACAAGTCAGTATGTGTCATTTCTGATGATCATCAGAAATTATAATCATCAGAAATTATAAATATCAGCAAACTTCAACAAGAATTTCAGGCAAGATTTTAGGTCAGTGAGTACTGTGGGTCTGCAAGATTCTTCTTCTTTCTACTTGAGGCTTTCTTTGAATGGTTAAAGGTTCTTTTTTTAAAAAAAAAAAACATTTTATTTATTTTAAAGGCACAGTTACAGAAAGAGAGGGAGAGAAAGAGAAAGAGAAAGAGAAAAGAGAAAGAGAGAGGTCTTCCATACACTAGTTCACTCCCCAGATGGCCACAATGGCCAGGAGCCTCTTCTGGCTTTCCCACGTGGGTGCAGGAGCCCAAGCACTGGGGCTATCTTGTGCTGCCCTGCCAAGTGCATTAGCAGAGAGCTGGATTGGAAGTGGATCTGGGAATCTGAATCAGCGTCCATATGGGACGCTGGTATCATGGGGGGTGTCTTTACCAGCTAAGCCAAAACACTGGCAGCAAAAGTTCTTATCTTCTACTTTAAGATTTACAAAACCCCTCAGAAATCTAGAAATTTTATGACACAGCTAACAACTCGGAAAGGACAAGAGTTATTAATGGGTGGAGTAGGGCATCTGGTACAGTGCTTAAGGAGAAACAACCCGGGCCTGGTGAGTGGACAGTGCTGTCTGTGACTGTCCACCAACCTACTTTATTTTCAGCTGTGAGTCCTAGTGGTTTGAGAGCACATTTAATAATGTACAAAGCAAAGAGGCAGAAAGAAGGGCAGTCAGGCACAAGAGGGCACTGCTCTAGTCTTTTCCACACTGCAGGTGCGGAGATCTGTTCAACACCTGTGTAAATTTCAACGCGGTTAGCCTTGTGCTAGGGAGAGAGCTGGCCTGCAATGCCATTGCCTACTGCAGAATGCTAGCAAAGACCTAGTGATTCTGAACTAACACAAGTCATCAAAACAGTTCCAGGAATGCTCTGGTATGGATAATCCACGTTGCTCCCTGCAGCATTGCTTTAATGGTGAAATATCAGAATTATCATACAAAATAGCAACCGCTTATGTTGGAATACAATGTAATCTTATACAGTCACAGCCAATGGGTTATACTCAGCAGCCAAGGCCAACCTCACGAGCGCAGCCTACATGGTCACAAAGGAGCCATCACACAGCGCTGGTACTCAGAAGGGCCTTCACTGGGTGTAAACCTCTGCTGGTGGTGACTCAAAATCCTCGGTTTGTAAGCGAGTCCAAAGAACATGAGGCTGAGCCAAGGAGGTATGCGGGAGAAAGGAAAGAGCTTTATGACTTAGTACCTTTAGTGGCACTTTATCCCTGCCTTAGGAACAAGGCGCTCACAAAATTATGCAGCAGGCCCTGTTAGCAGTGGTGATGCAAACCCCTCCCAAGCAGCCAGCCACCCTGTGAAGGAGGGAACGGAAGACTAATCAAGGAATGGCTTCTGGTATAGTGGCTAAGCCACTGCTGGAATCCCCACAGCCCATGTTAGAGTGCCCAGGATCAAGTCCTGGCTGAAGTCCTGATTCCAGCTTCCTGCTAATCCACCCTGGGAGGCAGCAGGTGAAGGCTCAAGTACTTACATCCCTGCCACTCACATAGGAGACTTGGATTGAGTTCCCAGGCCCTGGCTTCAGATACAGTTCCAGCTGTTGTGGGCACTAGGGAAGGAAACTAAGGGATGAAATATTTCTCTCTTCCTTTGAAATAAAGAAATAAGAAACAAAGACTAATCGCCAGGGACCTTGTGGACCCCTCAAACCCTCTGGTCTTAACCCTACCAGAAAATCTCCTTTCATACCTAAGGGTCCCTCTCAAAAGTCAGTTCCAGTCCCCGGGTGGCAAGATGCCCACCTCAGACTCCTCCGATAGCTCAAAGAAAGATGACCACTGGTGGGAACCAGGACACAGGACCTATATTAACAAATCACAGCATGAGGCCACAGAGTTATTAAGAAGGGTCCTTAGTAACATAGGACAAGTCCCTGTGGTTCTGCTCCATACAAAGACAAGCCCAAAAGAAAAGTACCACTGGTTTTTATGAGCTACACCTCTCTGATACGCCACCTCTAGAACTACTGGAACCTGGGGTTCCAACCCCAGGAGGGACACAGCAGAGCAGGTTTTAAACTGGGGCTTTACTGTTTTCGATATATGGCCTAGGGCAGGTCCCCACCTCCTTTAGCCTCCTATTTCAAAGGGGATCAGCAGTGCCTTCCTCACAGAGCTTTGAAGAGGATTAAACAGTACAATGTGGTATAATTAAATAAAACTCTTGCTTTCCCTCCTTGTGCTGTTATTTAGAAATGAGACGATGGTACACTAAGAACCCTGACAAGTGAAAGTGCTTCAAGAATGCTGATTCTGTTGCTGTCCCCTTCCTTGGCCCTCGTGCCCTTGTTCTTGAGACCAGACCCTTCATAAACCATCAGTTCCTGTCCCAACACCCACCAGTGAGTGTATTGTTAGTTCTGCATAGGCTGAATACCAACTGTGTACCAGGGACTATAGGAATGAAAGCAGAGAGAAAAGGCCTGCCCTGGACAAGCTCACAGTCTTCTATGAGATACAGGTATTTAGCAAATACATGCTGATAAAATGGGTTAAGCACTTTACGAAGATAAGCAGTGTGTTATGCAAGTTCTGGAAACGTATCCCTGCCTGGGAGGATGAGAGAAAAGTATCACAGAGAAGGAAGACCCTTGAGTTGGATATTTTGAAACATGGCTACGACTTTCTCAAGCTGAAAATACTGAGGAACATCAAGTAGTGGCTGCCTATCTGCAGAGCAGTGGCAAGTCTGGCATGACAGAAGCAGGGGCTGTGCAGCTTGGAAAAGGAAGCTGTGAACAGACCTGAGAACAAGGCCTTGGAATGCCCCCCTAAGGGATTAGGGCTTTTGAAAGTATGCAAGAGGAGATGAGAAAAGATCAGACAGTCCCCTGTGCTTTCTAGGGAAATGCAGGTGGTATGCAGGCCTGAAGCAGAAAAGCCTGGAAGAAAGAATCCGGAGAGCAATGAGACTTGGCAGCAGGCAGCCTCGGCCTGAGGGCTTGTGTAGGACCTGAGCCACCACTGACATAGATTCGGTGACTACTAGGAGACAGATGCTGGTAAAGAGGGTGCTGCCAAGCTTGCCAACTTGGAAGGCAAGTCAGATGGAGCCGCCAATACAGAGATCAGTGCAATGTGTGGAGCAGGTTTGAATGGAACAGGAAGTCTGCGGTACCTGCAGGACACTCAAGTGTGTGTCTAAGAGGCAATGCAAACAGAGATGTAGATCCCATGGTAGAGGCTGAGGATGGAGACACTGCTTTGGCAGGTAGTCTCATAGAGACGTCGGTTCAAGCCACAGCAGTACGATCACCTCGAGTTGATTCGAGTGCCCCAGGCCAGTTTTCCCGCACACACATTATGGTTCAGAACCACCCAGAGAAGAGAGGCCAGGAGTCAAGGCCGCTTCTCACGGACGCGGCCAAGACTGATTCCGGCCAGGGCCAGGAAACCCCCAAAATGGAACCCGGGCCGTGGGAAAAGTTCTTCCTCTCCCAACCCCCGCCTCCACCCGCCAACCGGCACTCCTGTCATACTCGCCCTCCCTTGACGCTGCCCCACACGCCTTCCTTCCCCTTCCTTCCACGCCACCCCACCTTCACACCACCTTTTCCTTCTCCCCCCTTCCTCTCTCCTCCCGAATCTCCCTTGGCCGCCTCTCTCCTCCTCCTCTCCCCTCCACCCCTCACATGCACACCCCTTGCCCGCTATCTGCACCCCAGGCCCCACCTACCCCGTGACGACGGAAGGTCATCGCGCCCAACTCACCAAAGAGCGTTTCTGCTCCTCTGGAACAGGAGCCGAGGCCCGAGGGGTAGACTTCCGGAAGCTGCCCAAGAAGAGGCCCGCGCCTACACATTTCCACAAGGGCAAAGTAACTGATGCGGCTGTCTCAGGCTGCAGTGTCTCTGATTCAGGCCTGATCCCGGAGGCACTGGGTCTCACTCAGGCTCCACCAGCAGCATCGAGGACGGCTCCTCAAGACTTGAACAGGCTTTTGGGCAGGAACAGATGAGGAGCAGACTTCCATCTGAGGATGGCTGAGCAGGAGATGTACCTACGGGTACAATTCCTGGTCACAGCGCAGGGCGCAAATTCACTCCCCACAGGCAGCTGCCATGGCGCCATGGGACACATCTGCATGCTGCTACGTCCAGTGTGGGGCGCCCAAGAGCCGATTCCAGTCCCGCTACTCCAGGTTGGGAACCAGGGAGGCAGCCGCTGATGGCCCAGGTACTTGGATCCTGCCTCCTTCCCTCCTGGGAGTCCTGAATGGAGTCCTTGCCTCCTGGCTTCTGCCTGGCCCAGCGCTGGCCTTTGAAGCCGCCTGGGGAGAGAAGCAGTGCATGGGGCATCGCAAGCACTCTTGCTCTCTCTCAGTGATTGCCCATCTGGTGGTTCGCCCCCCTCCCAGGAGGCTACAAAGGCCAAGGCTGGGCCAGGCTGAAACAGAAGCCAGGGACTTTATCTGGTGCCCCATTCTGAGAACCTGCCACCGGGCCCCTGGCTCCTGAATACTGGCTCCGGATCTGCTCAGCTCCCATCATTGAGCCAATTTGCAGAGGACCAGCAGATGGAAGACTTACTTTCTCTTTCTCTCTCTCTCTCTCTGCATATAACTCTGAATTTCAAATAAACAAATAAGAACTTTATATAAAAAAAAAGGGGGGGAAGACATAGCTATAAATAAAATACTACATCACGGCCAACTACTAGAGTTTATATCAAACTTGATACTATATGCATCACCTGGCCTATTAACACAGAACTCCTGTGGGAAGGATAGTTAAAACCCGTGATTTGCAAACCCTTCCAAAAAGGAGATGAAGGGGAAAAATCTTCCATCTCATCCCTTCGGACCAACATTTTCCCAACATCCAAAACAAATGCATCATAAAGAAAACGGCACATACGTATCTGTCATGACTGCGCTGTCACATTCCTCAACAAAATATTACCAAACGCACTCCTGAAGCACAACCAAAGCTTAGCATACTGGGTGCAACTCCAGGAATGCAAGGATGGCTACCATACACAATCAATATATCACAGAACAGAATAAACATGGGGAAAGCCCACAAAGTATCCCTATAGACACAGAAAACCTATTTCACAAAAACTCCCACCGCTTTGGCGATATCAAAATAAAAAGGAATCATCAAATCAGGAACAGAAGCTAAACCTCGGCTTGACAATGGCCTCTCACTGAAAACCCACAGAGCGCTAACATCACACCAAATGCCAGTTAACCGGAAACTGTCCTCCTAGACCAGGAAACAGACGAGCGTTTTCGCTCTTATTCCTCCCCGTCAGCAGTCTCGGGGGTCTCGAGCAGGGCGGCTGGGCCATCAAAACGCAAACAGACGGAAACGCGGGGCCGCTCCGGGAGGAGACGGAGGCCCCTCTGCTCTGGCACAGCTGCTCGCACACTGGGCAAAGTTCCAGACCGACCGTCCGCACAGCAAGAACGCGACTCCACCCGCGCCTTCGGGACCCGAGAGCAACAGGCACGCCGGCAGCGAAGACTCGCAGCGGGAAACCCCAACAGCCCCCGCATCACTCACCGCCAAGGGGGCACGGTCTGCTGGCGGCACAGGGGCCCGCGAAGGCCGCTGCTTCCACGAGGGGCCGAAGAAGAGAACCGCGCCTGGGAAACGGCGCGGCAGCCTCGGGCCACAGCCTCTCTGAGCCCGGCCTGACCCCGGGGGCGCTGGGTCTCCCGCAGGCTCCGCCGGCAGCGTCCAGGACGGCTCCCGACGGCTCGCGCGGGCTCTCCGGCAGCAGCGGACGGGACCCGCGAGGACTCCTACCTGAGCGCCGCGGGCCACAAGGGGCCACTTCCGGGGCACAAGGGGCCACTTCCGGGTCACAGCGCCGGGCGCAGGCGCACTCCCCATGGGCGGCCGCCGTGGCGCCGCGGGACGCACCTGCGCGCTGCCTGCCGCGTCCAGCGTCCGAAGCCCCAGGGCTGCAGGCGGGGCGGCCTCTCCAGCCTGTGACCCAGGGACCACGCCTCCCGGCCTCCTGGGCGCCCTGAATGGAGGTCAAGCCTCCTGGCTTCTGCCTGGCCCGGCGCTGGCCGTTGGAGCCGCTTGGGGAGAGAAGCAGAGCACCGGGCATCGCGAGCCCTCTTGCCTCTTGCTCTCTCTCACGGATCGTCCCTCTGGGGGTTCAACCCCCAGGTGGCTACTAAGGCCGGGACCGGGCCAGGCCGAAGCAGAAGCCCGGGACTGTATCCGGTGCTCCACTCTGGGTTCAGGGGCCTGAGTCCTTGGGCCGTCTCCCTCTGCTTTCCCAGGCATGGCAGCAGACAGCTGGATCCCACGGGGAAAGGCTCCCAGGAGGGGCCGGCGCTGTGGGGGAGCGGGTAAAGCCACCGCCCGCAGCGCCTGCATCCACATGGGCGCCGGTTCGATTCCCGGCTGCTCCACTTCCGCGGCGCAGCTCTCTGCAGAAGAGGGACAAATCCTTGGGCCCCTGCACCCAGGCGGTACACCCCGGGAAGGCTCTTGGCTCCTGGCTTCAGATCCGCTCAGCCCCGCCCATTGCAGCCAATTGGGTAGCAGACCAGCAGATGGAAGACCTCTCCATAGCGATTCTCTCTCTCTCTCTCTCTCCCTCCCCCTCTCCCTCTCCCTCTCCCTCCCTACCTCCCTCCCTGAATTTCATATAAATAAGATCTTCAAAAAAATAAATTAAGAAAAGGAAGACATAGCTATAAATAAAATACTACATCAAGGCCAACTACTACAGTTCATTACAATTTGATATTATATACATTACCTACCCTATTAACATAGAATTTGAAAAGGAATTTAACTCACTCTTAGAAAAGGTGTTGGTGGCAGGCAACGCAGCTCACTAGGCTAATCCTCCACCTAGTGGCGCCAGCACACCAGGTTCTAGTCCCGGTCAGGGTGCCGGATTCTGTCCCGGTTGCTCCCTCTTCCAGGCCAGCTCTCTGCTATGGCCCAGGAGTGCAGTAGAGGATGGCCCGAGTCCTTGGGCCCTGCACCCGCATGGGAGACCAGGATAAGTACCTGGCTCCTGCCTTTGGATCAGCGGCGGCCACTGGAGGGTGAACCAATGGCAAAGGAAGACCTTTCTCTCTGTCTCTCTCTCACTGTCCACTCTGCCTGTCCAAAAAAAAAAAAAAAAAAAAAAAAAAAAAAAAAAAAAAAGTGTTGGTACCCATTCTTTCTCTTCTACCTTAGAAACGTTCCGTGTGGTATTATCTATGACTTACGCATGAGGAAATCAATGTAGTTTATTTATTCAGACACTTGGGTACCCACTCGCACAGGGACTTGAGACACCTGTGATCTACAGAGTTCTCCACTGAAGACAGGTCTGCTCCCCAACCTCCGCCCTCCACAGTCTAGGCCTGCATTTAATGGATGGAGCATGCTTGAACTAGGACAAACCGTGTCTTCCACAAAGCACCATAGAATACGTAAATGTAGCGTCTGAGGTCCCTCTTGGCATTTTCTACGTGCACGTTATCACGTTGGTACTTTTTCTCTCCTTTCTCAACCTTAGATACAAATTGGGAGGGAGGAAGTCAAACTATCACTATTGGCAGAGGACATGATTCCATACAGAGGAGATCCACACGACTCCACTGAGAGACTATCGAAACTCAGAGTAGAGTTTGGTAAAGTGGCAGGATAGAAAATCAACAGCCTTTGTATACGCAGACAGTGCCGTGGCTCAGAAAGAACGTCTAGGACCAATCCCGTCCACATAGCTACAAAGAAAATACAGGCTCTGGGGACCATTTCAACCAAGGATGTCCACTATCTGAGAATCACAACAGATTAAAGAAAGGAATAGAAGAGGGCAAAAAGCAAAAAACCAAATTGAGAAGCTTCTGCACTGCAAGCAAAACACTCGGCAAAGCGCAGAGGCAACTAACAGAATGGGAGAAATTATCTGCAAAGTATGCAGCTGGTAAAGGATTCACTACCAGAGGTTTTCAAGAAACTCAACAGCAGCAAAACAAACCACCCACTCAAGAAACGGGCCAAGGACTTCCGCAGGCATGGTTCAAGAAAGGAAATCCAAATGGCCAACAAACACATGCAAAAATGCTCAGGGTTACTAGCCATCAGGGAAATGCACAGCAATACTACAACAGCCTTGAGGATGTCAGGGGGGGGAAAGGCGGCCTGCTCCGCTGTTGGTGGGAATGTAAACTGGTATAGCCACTGTGGGAGACAGTATGAGAAACCTCAGAAACCTGAATATAGACAAACCAGCCGTTCCACCCCGGGGAATATACGCAAGGGAAAGGAAATCAGCATATGGAAGAGTCATATTTACTGCAGCTCATTTCACAACAGCAAAGATAGGCAATCAACCAAAATGCCGCTCTCCTGAAGACTGAAGAAAGAAATTACGGGCCATGTACACCACACATACATATACAGACCACAGGGGAGAGGAAAGGCCATCATTTTGAAATAGCCCTGCCTATATGTTCTCCACTTGAGAACAAGGAGACCACTCTACCTTAGAGCCTAATCGACCTTGGGGAAGGGCAATTAACCAACTCCTGCCCCTGGAAGACTTGCTGTCTTACACAGGGGATAAAAGAGCAAAGAAAAAGGCTAGAAAAGTATTGTGAAAGCTACAGGCTAGGGGTGAAGGCCAATGAAACCAAATATTCAATCCTAAGATTATACATGCTTTCTTCCTTCAATACTTTAGCACATCACCCGGGCTCCAGATCTATACCAGACACAGGTTCTATTTAAGAAGGAATTTCTAGGGAAACCCCAAAAAAGAGTGTGAGACAGCAAAATAAAGGCCCAAAAGGAAAATGAAACCTCTGATACCTACAGCAAAGCAAACATTAAATAGCCTAACTCCCACCCAGAGGAACATAAACCTCACACTAAGTGACCTGCTTACTTTGCTTTCTATTACCTGATACATTGTGTCCAGCTTTCAGAAAAAAAAAAAAAAGTTAAAGCAAGAAAAATGCAGTCTGAAGAGACAAAGCAAGCATCAAAACCAGGCCCTACCACGGCAAAGATTCTGGAGCTGTCTGACTGGGTTATTAAAACAACTGTAATAGAAAAATTGGACGATATACAGAACCACATGAATAATGCAAACAGATAGATGGAAACTCTCAAAGAATCAAAAGGGGCCGCCAGATCAAAACAACCACTGAGACAGAAACGAAGAATGTCTTGGAGGGGCTCATTATCAGACTAGACACTAGAGAGAAGACAATCCGTGAGCGGGTGTGTATCAATAAAAACTTCCTCAACTAAAAGCCAAAGAAAGAAATGGGGAAAACGCTAATGGAATGCCTAAGATTATGGGACAATTACAAAGGTATGACACACACAAAGCAGGAATACTAGAAGAAAGGAAGGAACAGGGGCAATATTGGAAGTAATGACGGCCGAAAACGTTCCAAAAGCTGAAGGTAAAAACGATAGAGGTTGAGGGGCTGGCGCTGTGGCGAAGCAGATACAGCTGCCACCTGCAGCATCGGCATCCCATATGGGTGCCGGTTCGAATCCCATATGCCCCACTTCCGATCCAGCTCTCTACTGTGGCCTGGGAAAGCAGCAAAAGATGGCTCAAGTCCTTGGTCCCCTGCACCCACATGGGAGACCCAGAAGGTCCTGGCTCCCGCCTTTGAATCGGCATAGCTCTGACCATTGTGGCCATCTGGGGAGTGAACCAGCAGATGGAAGACCTCTCTGTCTGCCTCTGCCTCTCTGTAATTCTGCCTTTCACATGAATAAATAAATACATCTTAAAAAAAAAAAAAGGTTGAATATCACTGGTAGAAAATGTTTGGTGATAGAAATATCTCAGATGAGAAACAATGACTTGATCAGCCCTTGTCCTGACTGTCCAGGAACACCTTACTACTTTATTCCTTTTAGTATTTGTTTGTTCTACTTATTACCATTGGCTGAACTCTTTAATTTACACACAATTATTCTTAGGTGTTTAAATTCAACTGAAAAGTGATCCCTGTTAAATATAAGAGTGGGAATAAGAGAGGGAGGAGATGTACAGTTCGGCACATGCTCACTCAGACTTACCCTTAATGGTAGAGCTAGAAACGTGCCAGGGGATTCCAATTCAATCCCATCAATGTGGCATGTACCAATGCCATCTTACTAGTCTAAAGTGATCAGTTTCAGTTCATAAGTGATCATAATGAGAGGATTAAATGTCAAAGGGATCACATAAACAAGTCTACTGTCTGCTTCTACTAACTGATAGAATTAAAAAGGAGAAAACAATCCAACATGGGAAGCAGGATACACAGCAGACTCATAGAATGGCCAAAGCCCTAAACAGCACTCTGGCCTCCGAATCAGCCCCTAAGGCATTCGGATCTGGCTAAAAAGCCCATGAGAGTATTTCAGGCATGGGAAGTCAAGACACTCTGGCAAAAGAAAAAAATGACCTAAATTTAAGAACGCTGTGAGTGAGATCCCAGAGGAAAGAACAGGCCAGCAAAGAAGGAGGTACTTTTCTCTGAAGGGAGGAGAGAACTTCCACTTTGACTCTGGCCTTGTCTAAAGAAGATCAGAGTTGGTGAACTCCAGAGGAACTTCCATAGCCTTGGCAGCTCATGACAAGAACCTCTGGTGATTACTGACGTCATCAATAAGAGTGTCCATTGTTAAATCAACAACAGGAGTCACTGTGCACTTACTCCCCATGTAACATCTCTGTCCTTAATGTGTTGTACTCTGTGAATGAATGCTAAAACTACTGCTCAAACAGTACTCTATACTTTGTGTGTCTGTGTGGGTGCAGTCTGTTGGAATCTTTACTTAGTATATACTAATTTGATCTTCTATACATGAAGAGAATTGCAAATGAATTTTGATGAAGAATGGGATGGGAGAAGGAGTGGGGGATGGGATGGTTGCGGGTGGGATGGATGTTACTGGGGGAAAAGCCGCTATAATCCAAACATTGTGCTTTGGAAATTTATAGTTATTAAATAGAAGTTGAAAAACTAAAGTATGTGTGTATGTTGGTACAGTAGAGCATATGTGTAGTTTCTCAAATGGTAGCATCAACAGGAATAGAACAAAATTTTTCAAGTTAAAAGAGGTCAAAAAATCTATTAAAAAAGAAAAAGGAAAATAAATGTATTTAAAACTATTTTGGAAAATAAGAAAACAAGTATTCAAAATCAATCCCACGAAAACCCCTTTTGATGCCAGCTTGCCAACAGAAGACGTATATGCTCATATAATCACAGGCTCAACTAAGAGGTGATCCTTAACACTTTATAAGCATTTACCCACCTACTTAAAAACTTTTCATAACAAAAGAAATAGCTTTCGGGGCTGCCGTTGTGGGTGGGTGGGTTAATCCTCTGCCTGCAGCGCCTGCATCCCATGTGGGCGCCGGTTCTAGTCCCAGCTGCTCCTCTTCCAATCCAGCTCTCTGCTATGGCCTGGGAAAGCAGGGGAAGATGGCTCAAGTCCTTGGGCCCCTGCAGTCATGCCGGAGACAGGAAGAAGCTCCTGGCTCCTGGCTTCGGATCGGCACAGCTCCAGCCGTTGTGGCCATTTGGGGAGTGAACCACCAGACGGAAGGCCTTTCTCTCTGTCTCTCCCTCTCACTGTCTGTAACTCTGCCTCTCAAATACATACATACCTACTTACATCCATACAATCTTAAAAAACTAAATAGCTTTCTAACATTTTACTCTATGGATGCAGCAGAATTTGCTACTTACTTATATATTATTCTTTTCCATGTATATATTATTCCTAACTTCATTTTTCCTCCCTCATCAGAAAGGAAGACATGCTCAGGTTTGAAAAACTGTAAATCACAATCATTCAAAAAGGAGAGGATAAAAGCCACCATAACCCCTTCACTAGAATGAGCATGCTAACACGGAGGATTACCTTCTGTGCATTTATCCCATTCTTCATTACAACTAAGGTGACTTTAAACATCTTTGCACGTGAATGTTTGTTTGCATTTTTATTTCTTTAGAGTAGAAGATTGCAGAACAAGTGGATCATAAAGCACTAACTGTTTTGTGATCCTAGAATGCAATATCTAATTTCCTTTGGGAGCATTTCTTTCAATGCTGTTTTTCTCAATGCAACCCCAGATTACTAAGTCTGAAGCTAAAGCAGCAACTCTTAAGGTTCCAAAGCAATCATACACACATCTGACATCCTAGGAGCAGTGAGTCTCCCTTTCCATGCTCACAGCCCAGGCAGGCTGCCAGGTGTCTTCCCTGCGAGAGCCCACAGGCGGAAAACTCCACACCTCCTGGGCTGAGCTCACTCACTCCCTTCTTCCTTCTCCTGACAGGCCGGCACCACTAATCACCAAGCATTAGAACTAAGAGTTATCCTGAACCACCAATGTTACCTAAGTTCAATTGGTTAAGTTGTACCAGTAGCTACAACTGAACTGTCACTAAGGCCAACTGGTCCTATTTCACACAGACCTTGCACATCCTCCCCCTGCACAGCCACTGTCCCAGTTCAGAGTCTCATCGTGTCACCTACATAACTGCAATAGCTGCTCCCAGAAATTCACTCTGGATTTAAATCTATCCCAATCGTCTAAAATAAAAAGTCATACCATTCCATCAACATCTGTCCTTACACAACCACAACCACACACACAGGAAACTCAATGTATCAAAACCAAACTGCTGATTTCCCCATGAAACCTCTTGCTCTGGCCCCCTATCTTCCCCTGCAATAACTGACCCACCATTTCACCAGCAGCTCAAGTCAAACCCTAGCATCATTCTCACGCCTTCATTTCCATCAAGCCATCAGTGCCACCTGTAAACTTTCTCCACTTCTCTCCATTTTCAGCCTGAGCAGATTTGAAGCAGGAGCCTGCAGCTTCCTCCAGGATTCCCAAACAGTTGCAGGAGACCAAGGACTTGGGTACTCTTCTACTGCTGGGCCGGGCCACAGCAGAGCTGGAATGGAAGCGGAGGTGCTGGGACGGAAGTGGAGGTGCTGGGGCTTGAACCACCACCCATATGGGATGCTGCTACTTCAGGCAGCAGCTTCATCCACTCTGCCACGGCTCGGCCCGCCCCCACCCCCAAATGCCCAGGTTGTTGCACTCGTGATCCAGCTGGCTGCTAACAAGCCCAGGAAAGCAGAGCAAGAGGCCCAAGGACTTGGGCACCCGAACCCACACTGGAGTCCTGGATAAAGTACCTGGCTTCTGCTTCAGCCTGGCGCAGCCCCAGGACATGGTAGCCACCTGGGGTGTGAACCCATACACTGACTCTCTCTCCACCACTGCCTCATCAGTAACTCTGCCTTTCACACCAGTCTTTAAAAAGAAAAAACAATCCAGTACTTACCATGAGGTGTCAGAACCTTGGACAGGCTGGAACAGAGCACAAAGGGATTCCTGGGGTTTCTCTAAGCTTCTGCTTTCTAGTCCTTGTGTGCAGTCTGTGAAAATTCACCGGATTACGTGCAAGTTAATTCGAGTGCCCCAGGCCAGTTTTCCCGCACACACATTACGGTTCAGAACCACCCAGAGAAGAGAGGCCAGGAGTCAAGGCCGCTTCTCACGGACGTGGCCAAGACTGATTCCAGCCAGGGCCAGGAAACCTCCAAAATGGAACCCGGGCCGTGGGAAAAGTTCTTCCTCTCCCAACCCCCGCCTCCACCCGCCCACCAGCACTCCTGTCACACTCGCCCTCCCTCGACGCTGCCCCACACGCCTTCCTTCCCCTTCCTTCCACGCCACCCCACCTTCACGCCACCTTTTCCTTCTCCCCCCTTCCTCTCTCCTCCCGAATCTCCCTTGGCCGCCTCTCTCCTCCTCCTCTCCCCTCCACCCCTCACATGCACACCCCTTGCCTGCTATCTGCACCCCAGGCCCCACCTACCCCATGACGACAGCAAGGCCATCGCGCCCAACTCACCAAAGAGCGTTTCTGCTCCTCTGGAACAGGAGCCGAGGCCCGAGGGGTAGACTTCCAGACTGCCCAAGAAGAGGACCGCGCCTACACATTTCCAGAAGGGCAAGGTAACTGATGCGGCTGTCCCGGGCTGCAGTGTCTCTGATTCAGGCCTGACCCCGGAGGCACTGGGTCTCACTCAGGCTCCGCCAGCAGCATCGAGGACGGCTCCTCAAGACTTGAACAGGCTTTTGGGCAGGAACAGATGAGGAGCAGACTTCCATCTGAGGATGGCTGAGCAGGAGATGTACCTACGGGTACAATTCCTGGTCACAGCGCAGGGTGCAAATTCACTCCCCACAGGCAGCTGCCATGGCGCCATGGGACACATCTGCATGCTGCTACGTCCAGTGTGGGGTGCCCAAGAGCCGATTCCAATCCCGCTACTCCAGGTTGGGAACCAGGGAGGCAGCCGCTGATGGCCCAGGTACTTGGATCCTGCCTCCTTCCCTCCTGGGAGTCCTGAATGGAGTTCTTGCCTCCTGGCTTCTGCCTGGCCCGGTGCTGGCCTTTGAAGCCACTTGGGGAGAGAAGCAGTGCCTGGGGCATCGCAAGCACTCTTGCTCTCTCTCAGTGATTGCCCATCTGGTGGTTCGCCCTCCTCCCAGGTGGCTACAAAGGCCAGGGCTGGGCCAGGCTGAAACAGAAGCCAGGGACTTTATCTGGTGCTCCATTCTGAGAACCTGCCACCGGGCCCCTGGCTCCTGAATACTGGCTCCGGATCTGCTCAGCTCCCATCATTGCGCTAATTTGGAGAGGACCAGCAGATGAAAGACTTACTTTCTCTTTCTCTCTCTCTGCATGTAACTCTGAATTTCAAATAAACAAATAAGAACTTTATAAAAAAAAAAAAAAAAAAGGAAGACATAGCTATAAATAAAATACTACATCACGGCCAACTACTAGAGTTTATATCGAACTTGATACTATATGCATCACCTAGCCTATTAACACAGAACTCCTGTGGGAAGGATAGTTAAAACCCGTGATTTGCAAACCCTTCCAAAAAGGAGATGAAGGGGAAAAATCTTCCATCTCATCCCTTCGGACCAACATTTTCCCAACATCCAAAACAAATGCATCATAAAGAAAACGGCACATACGTATCTGTCATGACTGCGCTGTCACATTCCTTAACAAAATATTACCAAACGCGCTCCTGAAGCACAACCAAAGCTTAGCACGCTGGGTGCAACTCCAGGAATGCAAGGATGGCTACCATACACAATCAATATATCACAGAACAGAATAAACATGGGGAAAGCCCACAAAGTATCCCTATAGACACAGAAAACCTATTTCACAAAAACTCCCACCGCTTTGGCGATATTAAAAAAAAAAAAAAAAAAGGAATCATCAAATCAGGAACAGAAGCTAAACCTCGGCTTGACAATGGCCTCTCACTGAAAACCCACCGAGCGCTAACATCACACCAAATGCCAGTTAACCGGAAACTGTCCTCCTAGACCAGGAAACAGACGAGCGTTTTCGCTCTTATTCCTCCCCGTCAGCAGTCTCGGGGGTCTCGAGCAGGGCGGCTGGGCCATCAAAACGCAAACAGACGGGAACGCAGGGCCGCTCCAGGAGGAGACGGAGCCCCTCTGCTCTGGCACAGCTGCTCGCACACTGGGGAAAGTTCCAGACCGACCGTCCGCACAGCAAGACCACGACTCCACCCGCGCCTTCGGGACCCGAGAGCAACAGGCACGCCGGCAGCGAAGACTCGCAGCGGGAAACCCCAACAGCCCCCGCATCACTCACCGCCAAGGGGGCACGGTCTGCTGGCGGCACAGGGGCCCGCGAAGGCCGCTGCTTCCACGAGGGGCCGAAGAAGAGAACCGCGCCCGGGAAACGGCGCGGCAGCCTCGGGCCGCAGCCTCTCTGAGCCCGGCCTGACCCCGGGGGCGCTGGGTCTCCCGCAGGCTCCGCCGGCAGCGTCCAGGACGGCTCCCGACGGCTCGCGCGGGCTCTCCGGCAGCAGCGGACGGGACCCGCGAGGACTCCTACCTGAGCGCCGCGGGCCACAAGGGGCCACTTCCGGGGCACAAGGGGCCACTTCCGGGTCACAGCGCCGGGCGCAGGCGCACTCCCCATGGGCGGCCGCCGTGGCGCCGCGGGACGCACCTGCGCGCTGCCTGCCGCGTCCAGCGTCCGAAGCCCCAGGGCTGCAGGCGGGGCGGCCTCTCCAGCCTGTGACCCAGGGACCACGCCTCCCGGCCTCCTGGGCGCCCTGAATGGAGGTCAAGCCTCCTGGCTTCTGCCTGGCCCGGCGCTGGCCGTTGGAGCCGCTTGGGGAGAGAAGCAGAGCACCGGG
The DNA here is from genome assembly GCF_051225735.1 of Oryctolagus cuniculus. Taxonomy (NCBI): domain Eukaryota; kingdom Metazoa; phylum Chordata; class Mammalia; order Lagomorpha; family Leporidae; genus Oryctolagus; species Oryctolagus cuniculus. The sequence continues at coordinate 14,037,558 of NC_142874.1, read as the reverse complement.
CATCGCGAGCCCTCTTGCCTCTTGCTCTCTCTCACGGATCGTCCCTCTGGGGGTTCAACCCCCAGGTGGCTACTAAGGCCGGGACCGGGCCAGGCCGAAGCAGAAGCCCGGGACTGTATCCGGTGCTCCACTCTGGGTTCAGGGGCCTGAGTCCTTGGGCCGTCTCCCTCTGCTTTCCCAGGCATGGCAGCAGACAGCTGGATCCCACGGGGAAAGGCTCCCAGGAGGGGCCGGCGCTGTGGGGGAGCGGGTAAAGCCACCGCCCGCAGCGCCTGCATCCACATGGGCGCCGGTTCGATTCCCGGCTGCTCCACTTCCGGTGCAGCTCTCTGCAGAAGAGGGCCCAAATCCTTGGGCCCCTGCACCCATGCGGTACACCCCGGGGAGGCTCCTGGCTCCTGGCTTCAGATCCGCTCAGGCCTGCCCATTGCAGCCAATTGGGTAGCAGACCAGCAGATGGAAGACCTCTCGATAGCGATTCTCTCTCTCTCTCTCTCTCTCCCCCTCTCTCTCCCTCCCTCCAGCCCTCCCTGAATTTCATATAAATAAGATCTTCAAAAAAAATAAAAAATTAAGAAAAGGAAGACATAGCTTTAAATAAAATACTACATCAAGGCCAACTATTACAGTTCATTACAATTTGATATTATATATATTATATATATATTATATATATATTCACTAAGTGTGATGTTTTCCAGTTTCATTCATTTTCTTGCAAATAACTGAACTTCAGGTTTTTTTTTCTGCTGTGTAGTATTCCATGGTGTAAATAGCCCATAATTTCTTGAGTTGATGGGTATTTGGTTTGATTCCATGTCTTTGTTATTGTGAACTGAACTGCAATAAACATTGTGGTACAGATAGCTCTTTTATATGCTGATTTAATTTCCCTTGGGTAGATTCCCAGGAGTGGGATGACTGGGTCATGTGGAAGGTCTATATTCAGATCTCTGAGATATCTCCACTCTGTATTCCATAATGGCTTGACCAGTTTACATTCCCACCAACAGTGGGTTAGGGTACCTTTTCTTCCACATCCTCACAAGCATTTGTTGTTTGTTGATTTCTGTATGAAAGCCACTTTAACTGGAGTGAGGTGAAACTTCATTATGGTTTTGACTTGCATTTCCCTGATGGCTAGTGATCCTGAACATTTTTTCATGTATCTGTTGGCCATTTGGATTTCCTCTTTTGAAAAATGTCTGTTTAAGTCCTTTTCCCATTTCTTTCTTTCTTTTTTTTTTTTTTTTTTTTTTTTTTTTTTTTTTTTTTGACAGGCAGAGTGGACAGTGAGAGAGAGAGACAGGGAGAAAGGTCTTCCTTTGCCGTTAGTTCACCCTCCAATGGCTGCCACAGCCGGTGCACTGCAGCCAGTGCACCACGCTGATCCAAAGGCAGGAGCCAGGTACTTCTCCTGGGCTCCCATGGGGTGTAGGGCCCAAGTACTTGGGCCATCCTCCACTGCACTCCCTGGCCACAGCAGAGAGCTGGCCTGGAAGAGGGGCAACCAGGACAGAATCCAGTGCCCCAACCGGGACTAGAATCCGGTGTGCCGGCGCCTCAAGGCAGAAGATTAGCCCAGTAAGCCGCGGCACCGGCCTTGCCCATTTCTTAATTGGGCTGTTTGTTTAATTGTTGCTGAGTATCTTGATCTCTTTGTATATTCTGGTTATTAAACCTTTATCAATTTTACAGTTTGCAAATATTTTCTCCCATTCTGTCGGCTGTCTCTTCACTTGCTGATTGTTTCTTTTGCAGTGCAGAAGCTTTTCAGTTTGATATAATCCCACTTGTTGACTCTGGCTTTGATGTCTGTGCCTCTGGAGTCTTTACAAGAACTCTTTGTCTATGCCAATGTCTTGTAGGGTTTCCCCAATGTTCTCTAATAATTTGATGGTGTCAGGTCATAGATTTAGGTAGTCAATCCATTTTGAATGGATTTTGGTGAAAGGTGTAAGGTAGGGGTCTTGCTTCATGCTTCTGCATACGGCAATACAGTTTTCCCCGCACCATTTGTTGAAGAGTCTGTCCTTGCCCAGGGGTTGATTTTAGTTCCTTTGTCAAAGATAAGTAATTTGTAGATGCTTGGATTGATTTCAGGTGTTTCTATTCTGTTCCATTCTTCTACCCTTCTATTTTTGTACCAATACCAGGCTAATTTGATTATAACTGCTGTGTAGTATGTCTTGAAATCTGGTAGTGTGCTGTCTCTGGCTTTGTTTTTGTTGTATAAGATTGCTTTAGCTATTTGGGGGTCTCCTGTGTTTCCATACGTATTTCAACAAAGTTTTTTCTATACCTGAGAAGAATGCCCTTGGTATTTTGTTTGGTATCACATTGAATCTGTAAATTGCTTTCTGTAGCATGGACATCTGATTATATTGATTCTTCCAATCCATCAACATGGAAGATTTTTCCATTTTTTTGTATCTTCCTCTATTTTCTGCCAGTTCATTCCTAAAATGGCTGCAGTGATCAGAGCAGGGCTGATCTGAAGCCAGGAGCTGGGAGCTTCTTTTGGGTCTCCCACACGGGTACAGGGGCCCAAGGACTTGGGCCATCTTCCGTTTTCCCAGGCCAGAGCAGAGAGCTGGATTGGGAGTGGAGCAGCCAGGACTTGAATCCGAGAGCCCGTATGGGATGCTGGCACTGCAGGTGGCATCTTTACCTGCTATGTCACAGTGCTGCCCCCTTAACCCTTTTTAAACATTAATTTTGCCCCTTGTGATTCAGACAGTCCAGTTGCTATTCCGCCATCTTGGAAACCCCCCATGTTTGACTCTTCTCACCTCAAATATTCCAAGATTAGAACAACAGAAGTGCAAATAACACAGTTACACAGTTAATAACCACAAAAACATTTCAATTTTCAATTAATATGGTTATTACAAAATATGAATCACAAAAAGTACATGAGATATTTTGGAACCATTTCTTTTGGTACCTATCATTGATAAGAAGCATTTTAGATAAATATTATCATTTCTTGTTGTGCAATGCCTTCTTAGGAGGCCAAAAGCATTTCCTTATTGATTTTTTTTTCTTCAGTGTAAATGAAGCAGAAATTAACATGGCTAGTTTTGTCCTACAACTTCTTGAGCCTTATCCTCTCTGTTGTATTATGCCAAATCTTTCTCTTTAATATCAGCAGCATCGATTGGTGCCAGAAACACTGATCTAGACATAGTGTTAATTATCTGCAGCTGCACAGCCTGCAAGGGAGCATAAAACACTGGGCTTCTTGCTCACAACATGAAGAAACAATGAGGAGAAAAAACCCCTCAGCTCGCAGCATCTACAGAACTTTTTCTCATGGTGGGAATATAAAAAAGTGCACCATATTCAAAGCTTGGAAACTCATTCTATACTTTATATTAAGCCATCTAAATAATTCATTATTTTACCACACTGGAAAAACACAGTGAAGTTTCAGTTCTTTCTTAGTATTTATAAAATGGTTTGGTTCTCACTAATAATGATAATGATAGCAGAAATTTGGCACAAGAACACAGTTATAACGCAAGCTTGAAGCCAATTCTGCATAGACAAGTTTGAATAGCTGACACCACCATTTTCTACACTGGCAGTGGTGGAGGTGGTCGAGGCTAGTGTACAACACATAATGAGCCACCTAATCAAGAAAATGGATTGGGGCCAGCACTATGGTGTAGCAGGTAAAGCTGCCCCTAAGATGCCAGCATCCCATATGGGTGTCAGTTTGAGTCCCAGCTGCTCCACTTTTCTTTCAGCTCCCTGCTAATGCACCTGGGAAAGCAGTGGAAGATGGCCAAGTCCTTGGGTCCCTGCACCCATGTGGGAGATCCAGAAGAAGCTCCTGGCTCCTGCCTTCAGATCAGCCCTGCTCCAGCCATTGCAACCATTTGAGGAATGAATTGGTGGATGGAAGATCTCTCTCTTTTTCTGTGTCTCTACCTATTTCTGTAACTCTTTCAAATAAATAAAATAAATCTTTACAAATATATGATTATAAATAAATATTTTTAAAAAATATTAGTTAAGCTATTACAAATATGGTGAGCACTATAAGATCAAGATTCTAAGGTAATGTAGATGTGTATGAGATATAGATTAGGGGAGAGGACTCAGCATGGCCTGTTTTCTAAATGTAGGGGCTCTGCCTGCAGACACAAGCAACAGACTACATTTCCCTTCTCTTTCATGAGATAAAGTGAAGAAAACATAAATTGTTTCTTTTCATCAACAAAAAAGGAGCAATTTCTAATCTGAACTGTGTAAATAGTCAAAATTGATTAATGAAGCCATCTTTCTCTGATTTCTCTACCCAACCCCCAAAATACACACACACACCCATACACCCATACACACACACACATCTGCAAATCTATGATCTAGGTTATTTATATTAGCTGTCTTTATTGATCAGACTTCCTGGCAAAGTTCTTCCCCAAGGATTATATAAACATTCACTATGTACTGACATTCTCAAAGCAAATATAGCATATTAAACATCCATCTCAATATCAATTCTTTGCAAACTAGCTTTTAGAGAACACAATGTGCACTGAGTTTTTAAACAGTCCCTGTCAGTATCAGAACAGCAGTAAGTACTAGGTACACAACACACTGAAGTCCACTCCCTAGCCTTTTGGTTTCACCTACTCCTCAACTCCCCTCCTACACCAAAGCAAAGCTACACACAGTTTTGTATCCAGCCAGGACTACTGTGCCTATCAGTTTCTGAGAGTCTTTATTACATCAAGACAGAAGTTTCTCTTTGTATGTACTTCAGTCTTTGTGCAATCATAAGTTAGTGAAACAGCAGGATGGCACAGACCCTGCTCTCACTAAGTACAGTAAAGCTATGGATTGAAGCTTGGAAAATCTGAGCTCTGTGACCTCCAATCAAGGACTCTAACGTCTCCTGGCTTCTGTTGTTCAACAGGTGTTCTCCCAGGCAGGAACGATATTAACTGCGAGGGCCTCAGTTGCTTGTGGATTTGGGTCAATGCCATTTAAAAGTTGCTAAATCAGTGCAGATGGAAGCTTTCACTATATTTTCTTGAACTTGTGATATAGCAGTTTTTTGCTTTTAAATGAAACTAATCGATTAAGCCTCCAACTTAGGGGAGGGATCAACCACAAATTCATTTGACATTGCCCTCATTTATTTTCCATGAATAAATCTTAACAAACTTTTAAAAAGTTAGTAAAAATTGAAGTAAAATATAAGTTGAAATTCATGCCTATGGGAAGTCTCCCAGAAATTAATGAAAAATAAGTATTATGAAAAAAACAGGACATGGATTTCTAATGGAAACACATCATTTAATTCCATTCTTCCAGAGCTTTTTGAAGTCTCCCATTTTTATAGAATTTATATGCAAGTACGCTAAATCCAAAAATCCAATTATTTTCTGACCATATCCAAATAGCAAAATTCCTTGATTCATTGACTTAAAAGCAATACATGAATTCAGTCGACCATCATAGGAAATAGTAAGAGAATTCCTTAAAAAGTATTAAAAGCAGTAAATACACCTGTTTCCTTTAATTACTCCATGACTTTACTTGGCTGCGGTATATTCCAACCTTTACAACTCAGCACCAAATAACACAGGTGATTTCTTAAATTTCTGATCCTTCTCAAAACACAGCCCACCCACTCTGTAGAAGTGAAATTGACACTCTGAGAAGCAATGACTTGTCTTGACAGTTGAGGAACAGTTTTGGTGTTTTTTCTTTTTTAATACTATTTGTTGAATACTTCCATCAACATAGAGTTAAACATGTGTGTAGAAAGTCAACTAAAAATAGATCTCCGTAAAATATAAGAGTTAAAATAAGAGGGGGAGGAGGAAACAAGGTTGGGAGTATGAGTGGGAAAGTAGGCATGGTGGGAAGAATCACCATGTTCCTGTAAATATGAAGTATATGAAGTTTGTAACTGTAAAGCTGTATAGTTCTGCATTAATTCCTACAGAGCTACTTCTAAGAATACAGTTTAAAAACTTGCCCCTTAAGCTTTAAACACTTTAAAGTAAGTCCCCTTAAGCTGGGTGGTAAAAATACCATCTTAAGTGTTAAGGGTCTGGTATTAATAATAGATAGAATTAAAAAGGAGGGAATGTTCCAACATGGGAAGCAGTCCACACAGCAGACTCATGGAATGACAATTACTTTAAATAGCACTCTGATCTCAGAATCAGCCCTTACAGCATTCTGGTCTGGCTTGAAAAGCCCACGAGAGCATTTCAGGAATGGAAAGCCAAGATACTGTGGCAAAAAATGTCCTACATGAAGGATTACAGTGCATGAGACCCCAGTGGAAAGAAGTGGCCATCAAATAAAGATGTACTTTTCTCTGAAGGGAGGAGAAAACTTCCACTTTGCTTATGGCCCTGTCTAAATAGTGATGGAGTCTGTGGACTCAAAAGGCTTCCAGAGCCTAGGCTGTTCATGTCAAGATCCTCAGGTGATCACTGACCTCACACATAAGAATGTTAATTATTAAATTTACAACAGGAGTCACTGTGCACTTACTTCCCATGCAGGACCTCTGTCCTCAAAGAGTTGCATTATCACCATGTTTAAGTGTTCCCAAAAGAGGTATAATTCTTGGGTGCTTTGTTAAAGTTAATTAAATTAATAAAAAAAGGAAAAGTGGAATTAACTTCAAGATGCAATGACTTTGAGTAGCCCTTATCTTGATTGTTTTCTGTTTGCTTTGCTTTTTTGTTTTTTGGTTTTTTTTTTTTTCACCATGCAAATTGTTGAACTCTTTACTTAGTACAGAGTTGATATTCTGTGTATAAAATTAATCATAAATGGAACTTAGTGGAGAATGGGCCTGGGAAAGGCAGAGGAGGGAGAAGAAGGAGTGGGAAAGTGAGTGGGAGGGTAGATATGGCAGGAAGAATCACTATATTCCTAAAATTGTACTTATAAATTCATAAAGTCTGTATTCCTTAAATAAAAGGTTTCTTTGTGGAGAAAAATAAAAAAAAAAAAACACACAGCCTACCTTACAGGAACACTACTGATTGTTAGAACACACATTTGAAATCCTTTCTTTCCCCTTTTTTGTCAGCCCCCAAAGAACAATATTTGTGCTTCCTAAGGAAGATATCCCAAAGAATGCCAGCCCCAAATCTCTATAATGCAATTGCTAGCTTATTTCTTTTACAAACATCAGTCAATTTATTTCTACCCTTTAAATTTGTTTCTAACCCTTTCCTGTGGGAAAGAGTAGCCACAAAAAATATTGAGAGGGTCCCAGAACTATAATTATTCTTTAAACCTTAAAAAACACAAATATATAGAAAAATATTTTAATACAATATTTGAAAAATTTCCTTTAGTCAACAGTAAATGCATGCCTTAAATTCTGTAATCCACAGTGATTCTGATTTATAGCAGTGTTTAATCCAGGTGAATCAGAATTGGTTTAGTCAAGCTTCTGAAACTGTTTCAGTAAAACTCTGTACACAAGATTAGCAGACACTACCAAATATTTATGTTTCACATTTGTTTGTGCTAAGGAGTACTGTTCTATCAGCAACATTTAATTTAGCCATGTTTACCTGTGTGTAAGCCTCCGGTGACTAACACAGAGTGCCATCTGAGGATCCTGGGCAATGCATACTTTATGGCGACTGCACTTCATCTTTAAGCATGGATCTTTAGCTGGATCTAAAGCTGAAAATAAGAAAGACAGAAATTGTGCAGAAAATGTTAAAACCAATTTCTGTTCAGGGGAGGTATCTACTCTAGTCAAACACAGTGGTCGCAAGTAACTTCCACAACATTGACGTGTAACTGTTCTTCACCTTCTTCCTCTGGTAAGAGATGCTTTTTCTAGGCCCCGGACTCAGTGTTTGCAGTTAATCTCCTTCATTCTATGCAGAAGCTAAAATGCATGGAGTCCTATGATCAAATAAAGTATAATCAAAACAGACTTTAAGACCACAACTCTCTGTAGTTGCTACCAATGTCGTAACACTTGAAGTGGAGATATAAAGTGGGGATGTGCAACTACAGTATTTTATATCAGTGAAGAACTACAATCCGTTTTTCCCTTCCCTATAGTTAGATGTCGGTGGACAGAGAAAAATGATAAAAACCCAAACGGATATCACTGGGGATTAATGAGTGTCTGGATGTCCAAGAAAAGTGGATAACAGAATTTTGGGGTCTGACAGCATCACAGCAACAACTAGGATGACGCATCTTCATTTTTAGATTATTTGTGCCTAATAATTGAACTCCATTTCTTCAAGTAAACCTCTTCTAGGTCTCTGCCAACACAAATACTATGTAACACATTGATAATTTTTTTTTTTTTTTGACAGGCAGAGTGGACAGTGAGAGAGAGACAGAGAGAAAGGTCTTCCTTTTGCCGTTGGTTCACCCTCCAATGGCCGCCGCTGCCAGCGCGCTGCGGCCGGCGCACCGCGCTGATCCGATGGCAGGAGCCAGGAGCCAGGTGCTTTTCCTGGTCTCCCATGGGGTGCAGGGCCCAAGCACCTGGGCCATCCTCCACTGCACTCCCTGGCCACAGCAGAGAGCTGGCCTGGAAGAGGGGCAACCGGGACAGAATCCGGCGCCCCGACCGGGACTAGAACCCGGTGTGCCGGCGCCGCTAGGCGGAGGATTAGCCTAGTGAGCCACGGCGCCGGCTCACATTGATAATTTTTGTCATAGTTTTATAGAGATGAAGTTAAGATATTCTACAATTCATTCATATAACATTTATAATCAATGGTTTTAGTTATATTTGCAATTGTGAAACTAACATTGGGGCCAGCACTGTGGTAAAGCCACTGCCTGCAGTGCCAGCATCCCATATGGGCTGGGTTTGAGTTCTGGCTGTTCCACTTCTGATCCAGCTCTCTGCTATGGTCTGGGAAAGCAGTAGAAGATGGCGCAAGTGCTTGAGCCCCTGCACCTGTGTGGGAGACCTGGAAGAAGCTCCTGGATCCTGGCTTCAGACTGGCTCAGCTTCAGCCACTATGGCCATTTGGAGAGTGAACCAGCAGATGGAAGACACACATACTCTCCCTCTCTCTCTCTCTCTTTCTCTGCCTCTGCCTTTCAAATAAATAAATAAGCCTTTAAAAGTAAATTAAAAAAGAAACTAACATTACAATCAATTTAAAATATTTTCACCAGCAGAAAACTCAAATGTATCTTCTAGTTATCACCTCTCACTCTCTTCCCTCTTATTACTAAACAGACATTAGTCTAATTTGTGTCTCTATCGATTTGCTTATTCTGGACATTTCCTATAAATCAAATCATAAAGCAAGTGGTCTGTTGTGTCCATCATCTTTCACTCTGCACACTCTATCCTCTTGGTTTTGCTAAATAATGTTATTGTATGGATATTCTACATTTTACCTATCTATAGATTAGTGAATGATAAGTTTGAGTGTTAAAGATTTCTGGGTATTATGAATAATACTGCTATGGGTAATCCATGTTGGTTATGGTCAGTGATGTTTCGTTGAGACTGATTGTTAAGGGACTGTTGGAAGGGGAGTTGGTATAAATAAGGGAAAGGAATTGAGAGTACAGTTGGGTCCATGCCAAAATTGAGAGAAGAAATGAAAGATGGAAAACTGAAAACATTCTAGGGCATGAGTAAAAATAGAGCCAGGATGACCAGAAAAATATGCATTTGGAATATGCAGAAACAGTGGTATTTAGAAGGGCTCTGGGTTGTCCCAGGAGCATAAAAGGTGGATCTGAGTCAAATTCCTTCAGACATTAAACCTTGCGTAAACTCAAACTGACATCTGTTATGCACAAACCATTTTTAGCTTTAAATGAGTTAAATCTTACTTAAATAAGGTGAATATAATTTGATTATTGATGAACTTAATAAAATATGGATAGCAATATATGTAAAATTAACGCATTTTTGTTTAAAAGATACAAAGTAATTGCATGCAAAACTCTTGTTTAAGCTTTTAAATAAGCATGAGATTTAAAATAACAAATAGCACAGCAGGTGTTACGCGCAGTGGGTTAAGCCACGTCTTGGGACAGCTGCATGCCATATTAGAGTTCTGGTTGGAGTCCCGGCTGCTCTTCTTCCAATTCACTTGGAGAGGCCATGGATGATCACTCCAGTGCTTGGGCCGCTGCCACCCAGATAGGAGGCCTCCACGGAGTTCCAGGCTCCTGAATTCAGCCTGTTCTAGCCCTGGCTGCTGCAAGCATTTGGGAAGTAAACCACCAGATTCAAGAACTAACTAACTCACTCTCTCTTTTTCCCTGTCACTTTTCATTTGAAGTAAATAAATCTTTTAAAAAGGAATATTAACACTGATAGTTGATGAAATATTATCTAATCAATATCATGTTTTACCACAATAAAATGGTCAAGACATTAAATGTATCCATTTGTAACATACACATTTCAATCTCCTCCATACTAAAGAAAGGTTTGGATTTTTGGCCATTTGCTAAAATAAACAATGATCTGATAAATTAGCTTCTTGTAGCTGCAAAGTAGCTTCAAAAATTAAAATAAGCTATATTAAATGTTATTTTCTAAAAATGTTGAATATACTTTGATCACTATGCAAATGCAAAAGGCTAGAACATTTTCATTATCCTATGTTAGTTTAAACCACCAATAATTTAGAAATTCTCATCAACCCACTGCAGCTAAAAATCATAGAATCTCACTGACGGACAACATAGAAAAGTACAAAACAGCTTAGAAGGTGTTAAGCATGTTTAAGGCACTTCCTGATCTTCATTTTGAGATCTAATTATTGAGATTGATTCAAAAAATTAACTAAACTTGGATTTTTCTAACAAATAATGGCTGACAAACTCTGTACTATACACAAATATATGTAATATACTCACCTTGATTATATTTAAGATAGGATATTTTATTTTGAAAATGAAAAGAAATATTTTCATTTTAAAACACAAACATTGCATGTAAAACATCATTGTTAAACAAATGCTATGATATCTTGAATGGAGACTATTAGTATCTTGGTTATTTCTCCTTGTTCACATAATCTATATTGGGTGGTTGTCAAAATCCTATTACACCCCTGGGCCGGCTCTGTGGCTCACTTGGTTAATCCTCCGCCTGCGGCACTAGCATCCCATATGGGTGCCGGGTTCTAGTCCAGGTTGCTTCTCTTCCAGTCCAGCTCTCTGATGTGGCCCGAGAGTGCAGTGGAGGATAGCCCAAGTGCTTGGGCCCCTACACCCACATGGGAGACCAGGAAGAAGCACCTGGCTCCTGGCTTCAGATCGGTGTGACACCATCTGTGGCGGCCATTTTTGGGGTGAACCAACGGAAGGAAGACCTTTCTCTCTGTCTTTCTCTCTCACTGTCTATAACTCTACCTGTCAAATAAATTTTAAAAATCCTATTACACCACTAATGTTATATCTCAGAATAGAAACTGGGGACTCAAAAATGTGTATATGTTAAAAAGAGAAAGATTATACTAAATCTCATACATGAAAAAGACTTTCATGAGAATGTTTTACACAAAATTCTGCATAAATAACAAATAAGTGGAGAATTATTTGTAAGAAGGTAAAAACACAATAGAAAAACAGCAGCAGGAACAATCAGACCTATTGTTAGGATCTACAATGAGCGTGCATGTAATTTTAGCCATCTGTATTTTTTAGTAGAACTCTCACTATTGACAACTTAAAAACTACAAAACACCACACACTGTAAATACAGATGCTCAAAATTTTATTCTTGAAATCATAACAATAACACAACCAATTTCCTCTTGGCTGAAGCCCATAGGTTAGAATCAATCCTGTGTCTTAAAGAGGCCTGGAATATACTTATCACCTCACTCTGTTGCTATCTCTTCTTTCCAGATTTCTCAACATAACATCTCTTACTTATTCTGCATCATTTACTTAGATTTTTTTCAAGCATCCAATAAAACTACCTCTGGAAATGTTTCACCTGCACTGGAGTTCACTTGTTCATATTCTCTTTATCCCAGTCTTTATACTCTTTCTGATCGAGGTACACTAACCTGGAGACCTAACAAATACTATGGCATTGGTTTTGCTTCAGAAAAATACAGCCTGTATTTCAAACAACTGACTTATAATTTAACTTTTGAGCTTCATTCAATTTATGATGTGGAGTTTCCCACATTCTTGAATCAAAATGCTTTGTTTTAGTCTAGAGTTCTTCACTGACTGCCAGACCACGATGAGTTAGCAAGGATAGAGCCTGACTCAGCTGCTAATGGACAAAATGTCTGAGTCGGCAAAGTTGTGTAGGGGTTGGGCAGGACAGAAAATGAATGTGAATGAAAACTGAATACTGTAAGAAAAGACCTATGTCATGAGGAGAAGATCCAGAAGACTAAGGACTGAAGACGCAAACAGCAGGTCAAGAATGCAAACTTGGATAGCAAAAGGAGTTGGGGGCCGGCACTGTGGCATAGCAGGTTAAAGCCCTGGCATCCATATGAGTGCTGATTCTAGTCTCAGCTGTTCCTCTTCCGATCCAGCTCTCTGCTATGGCCTGGGAAAGCAATGGAAGATGGGGCAACTCCTTGGGCCCCTGTACCCACGTGGGAGACCCAGAAGAAGCTCCTGGCTCCTGGCTTAGGATAGGCATGGCTCTGGCCGTTGCAGCCACTGGGGAGTGAACCACTGGATGGAAGACCTCTCTCTCTGTCTCTACCTCTCTCTCTAACTCTTTCAAATAAATAAATAAATAAAATCTTTAAAAAGAAAGATAATAAATGGAGTTTGGCAGTGCATTCTCAACACACCAAATGAATTATCAGTTTGTATAGGTGGCGTTAAGAGCAGGAAAGGCAATACTTGGCATCACTATGGTGTAAAAGCAGGATTAATATCAGTCTCAAGAACTCAGAGAAACTTTAATGGTGTAGTATGGCATTCCTAAAAAGCACAATGTCATTTCTGGATAGTTGCAGTGCTTGACCACAAGCCTGAATTTTAAAAGATCAAATACTAGTGATTCTAAGCTACAGTGATCTTAAATCACACTAGGTAAAGTGCATGGTGGAGTTAACTAGAGACATTATCCTAGCTCAGCTGATTCCAGAGAAACAATTCTCAGTTACTTGACAAACTTAATTCTAATATCTTTGATTCAGGGTTTTGAAAGACCAAATGGTGCTAACCAGTAATCTCTAAATTGTAAGAATCGGCAACAAAATGAAAATTTAGACTAAATTATGTCACATGCTGTTGTGAAAGTTGATTATTGCATTTTAGCATACGGTTTTGGCACCAGATGTCCTACATGGAATGGACTCTGTCATCTACAGTCAACATTTTTATTGAAAGAGAAATGTATAAATATGGAATCAGGATAGACTGCTAACGGGCAGATAATTGAATTTTATAAAAATATTTATTTGTTTGAAAGAGAGAGAGAGAAAGAAAGAAAGAGACATATCTTCCATCCACTGGTTCACTTTCCAAATGACCATGACACCCAGGTACATACTAGGGGCCAGGAACTCCATCCAGGTCTCCCACGTGGGTGGCAGAAAATCAAGTACTGGATCCGTAACCTGCAGGTTCTCAAAACCATCAGTAGGTGTTGGATCAGAAGCAGAGCAGCTGGGACTCAAATCAGCGCTCTGATTAGGGATGTGAGCATCCCAGTGAGCAGCTTAAATGGCTGTGCCGAGTCTTCCCCAAGGGGCAGGTATTTGGCTTCAGTTAAGATGCCATTTGGGATGCCCACATCCCATCTGGGAGTTACTGGGTTAGAGTCCCGGTTCTGCTTCTGATTCCAGCTTCTTGGTAATGCAGGTGATCACTCAAGTAATTGTGTCCTATGGGGGAGACCCAGATTAGGCTCATGGCTTGGCTCCTAGGTTCAGTCTGACCCAGCCATGGAATTGCGGACATTGTGGAGTGAACCAGTGGATAGATGACTTCTCTCTTTCTCTTTCTATAAATGCATTACTTTTGGAAAAGAATGCCCTATTCAGGCCAACAGAACACAAAATGCATATGTTGTCGGTATTGTGAAACACTTTAAAAGGCAGATGGAAGCTTGTTACTTTTTGGAATTTTACTTTATAGTGATTGCCATGCCACTGCATTATTTTAGGTAGGAGTCAGACACTATCAGGTCCGCATGGTGGCAAGATCACATACAAGAGTTTGGAGATACTCTGGGTGGACGTGATAAGAAAGGGAAATGAATCAAATGTCCAGGACAGAAAGGATAGGAATCTGGTCCGAGGAAGTTTGGTGTTAAGACAGAGAGGAGAGGACACATTCTAAAATTAGAATGGAGACAGATTCACCAGGGCCTAATCAATGAATATGAGGAAATTGGTCAGAAAAAGAAATGGTGATTGAGAGTGATTCTAAACAAGAAGTAGGAGATTTCAGTGGCAAGGAAAAAGTGAATACAGAGAGTTTGGTTGTGAATACACTAATGAAAGCGCATTGCAACCTCTTAACAGAGGTCGCCTGTGTACCTGAATCTAGTGCTCCAAGGACAGGTTGGGTGAAAGAGGTGCTTTTGGTGGACACCATTAAAGATTATACACTAAAAACAAAATCTTACAAACTGATGACATTATTAGAGTGCTTACTTAGTTTGATAGCATACTCTAAGATGGAAAACCTATTTTTAAAGCCAGCTGTCCTATCCTCTCCCACAACCCAAGTTTGGATGGGAAAAGAGAATTTTAGCATCATCTCCTAGGTTTTGCTCATACTAGGCACGTAATAATGAAGAGCAGTTTTCTTGGAATCATCACCCTCTTTCCCATCTCCTTGAAATTCTAAGAGCTTGGGTGCTTAAATCATAATGAATCTTTTTCTCAGAGTCTCCACATGGACTGTATGTGCATCCTCTACACTGGACTGGAGATGGCCCCAAAGTCCTTAGGTCTCAGAGTTTCAATCTCTTAAAATTCTAAAATATAATCACAAATAGAGAAAGCTCTGGCAAATCAAAGTTTCTGTTTTTGTTTTCTTGTGCAGAGAAGTGTGTGCACTTTTGAAAATCTATGGTAGAAAAATAATGCCTTAACACAAAATATGATGCTTAACGTAGTTTGTGTTTTGCTTCCAAAGGATGACTATCTTATTGCAGGGTGATGTGCTGCAGCATTAGAATTTGTTTTTACAGTACATGCATTGGGTATCATATACAGACGCTCCCTGAGTTAGGATAGGGTATGTCTAGGTAAACTCACAGTAAATTGAAACTGTTAAGTCCAAAATGCATTCAACATGCACAGCCTATCAAACATCGAAGCTCAGCACCAGAGTAGCATACAGGGAATCAGCCACTTCCCTTCATGACTCCATGTTGCAGAGTGGGAGCTGCAGCCTCTCCCTGAATGCAAGGGAGGATCAATACCTCATGATGTGAGGCCAGTAGAAGGTCCACATTCAAAGTAGAGTCTCTACTGCATGCATATCACTTTTATACCATCTTAAGTTAAAAACAGTAACAAGTCATTTTCAGATGACAACCATTTAAATTATAATATACATAAATCATATTGCCTTTTGACAACACAAAGTTTCAAAGTTCTAAAACACATCTGTTCTAAGGATTTGAATGCGATATAATATGAGCAGGTGACAATCTCAATTCATGCAGTGTTTGCTGTGTCCTGGTAGAGCTCTTTTCTGTTTATATGTAAAATATTCCTGCAGCCATTCTCTGAAATAGGTGTTACATCAGTTTTGGAGACAAGGAAACTGTAGCCCAAGTGCCATGTCCTAGTTTGTACCAATAGTGACTAGTGGAATAAGCACTCAAACCCCAAAACTTGGAATTACAAAGTCTATATAATTTGCCACTGAAGAACCCAGTTTGCTGTGCTTTAGGTGAAACTGAGAGTAGCTGTAATGATGTCATATGATCAATTGACCTTTATATTATCCATAACACAGAACACATAGATTCCAAAAACTGATGAAATAGTATTGATATATGATGAAATAGTATTGATATATGCAATATAATAAAACAAGCAGATAAAGCAAAAAGAATTTTGTCACAGCCTCTTTGGTTTTCATTCTGAGCGTTCATTCTCATAGTTTCCTAGGCTTCTTCCTCTTCTCTGAATAGCTCAGTTGTTGCACTGTTAGTTAGGGCCTAACAGAATTTTGATACCTCTTCAGTTGAGAAAACCATTCCACAGAACCTCCACACCATCTGTTTAATCTGACTGACATCTTACACTTCACATTAAAGCACTACTACCACTTTCATGCAGAACATACATTCTGGAAAACCCTTTAATTATTCTTTCTGTCCATTCATGTTTAGGCCTTTAAAACATAGCTCTCTGTGCTGTCTTAGGTCTGCCTCTTCGCTTGGCTGCCTCCCTGGTTTCCCACAATGCAACAGGCCCATGCTCCACTGCACTCTTTCAACTGCTCACAGCCATTTCTCGGGATCCTTGGGGTGTGTGTCTTTGTTACTCCTCCCCATCGATACATGCATAAAGTGATGCTTCAGATTATTTTTGCTAGAAATCACACACATGTTCTCCATCAGCAGAGCTTTCTTCCAAGTAGTCTGCACACTCCTGCATGTGGTCTTGTTTTTCAACTGTTTATGAAGTCAGTGTTCACGGACACATGACAGCCCGCTTTGGGCTCTATTTGTGTATGACTAATACAATACACATAATGTCACTTGAGCCTCAGTTCAGTCCCTATGGTAATCATGGTAAACGCTTAAAATAACTGCCTGCTGAGAGGTCAGTTACATGGTTTACAAAACCAGGACCCTGTCCTATGGAAACCTAAAATGTCCATATTATTGCTTTCAAAATTACAATAGAAAACTATGAGTAGACTGCATGAGGTTAAAATAGAAATGCTTAACTTTCCGAGAAGCACACCTGTGTCAAGAGCATACTGATGTTGCTCCAGTCAACAGCATATCCCCACTTTGTGGGTGCAGGTGAGAGGGCTGCATATGGAATAGAACATTAGCATTGTTGGAGGTCCATTAGCTGTAAGGCCTTAAACCATCTAAATACCAATTTAATTTATTTTAGGAGGGTCTGTGAAAGAAGTACATTGCTTGCACATAAACTTAGTACTGAAGGGGCAAAGTAAAGAGAAAGCTTTGAGTGATTGAAGCAGAAGTCACCAGTATTAACACGTATCAGGCTGAGGCAAACAGGGAAGGTGAAATTGAGAAGCTGCTTAGTGAACGTAAGCATTTGAAATACAGACAGACGAGAGAACTCCAAACAGCTTATGGAAGTATTAAATGAAAAGTGAGTTTATTTTGGTGCAAAGTATTTTGAAATCCATGCATATCTTATCCCTAACGTGCAATTTCCACGAAGTTTCTGAAGACACCTCTTACTTATTTTTTGAGCTTGAGCACCGGCAATAGTCCAGCACTATGACTGATTTACATCCTATGGTGATTTACTGCAGCCAGCTTTGATGCATACATGGTTAAGACGCTACCTGCATGCAATACCTATATGGGCACCAGTTTGAGTTTTGGCTGCTCCACTTCTGATCCCACTCCCTGCTAATGCACTTGGGAAAGCAGCAGAAGATGGCCCAAGCGCTTGGGCCACTGCACCCATGTGGTTCTCATGAAGCTCCTAGCTCCTGGTTTCAACCTGGCTCATTCCTGGGTATTGTGGCCATTTGGGGAGTGATCCAGTGAATGGAAGAACTCTCTCACTCTCTCTCTCTCTCTCTCTCTCTCTTACTCTAGCTTTCGAATAAATAAATAAATCTTAAAAAAAGAATAAGGGAAATGAGCATAACAAAATCTGGCTTGAACACTGGAAAAATTTATAGAAACAAAATAAAAGTAATTTATATATATACAATTCGTAGGCTTAAAATACACATTCTTGCAATTTCTAATGTTATATATGTGGTAGTGCATAGACAATTTCACAATCTCACTATGTACTGCAATGTGTTACAAGAAATTACTGGGGCATTTCAATTTTATTGTAAGTAAAAACACATACTTCTTCAATACCCTTTTTATTCCTCAAACATGAGGAAGATTAAGTAATTTTGGGACATCTATATTTCCTACTAGCAACATTTTAAATTGCTTTTTGAGGAAATATTAGCATGAATCCATAAAAATTGTAGCATAAAAGAGTATGATAGACGACTTGAAGACATAAGTCTCACATATTTTAAGACTATAAAAAGATGTTGCACCATCTTAAGCTTTAGGCAGTTTCTCCCCAAAATGAGTTATTATTTCAGATAAATTGTTACATTTCTCTCTCCAGCCAAGTAAACTGTGCTTATGTCCACAATGACTCTTGTCCCTTTTGATTTTATATAACTAATTTACTTTGTATCATATTTACTTGGGAAACTATTCCACATTCAATTGTCTGTTCAAATACACAACAATGATAAATCAAATAAAGCAAAAACCATTAATACACAGCCAACAACTGGAAAAGAATTAAAGAAAGAAAAATCATATGTGACAGTCAAGAATCTGGATTTTTTAGCAAGCATCCAAGGGCACTATGTGCCCCCTTGGCTGATGGGAAGAATGGGAGCTGGCAAGAACTCTGCTTCCAGCCTGGATTTCTGATGAGCCTCTCTCTTAAATGCAGAACTGACAAAAATAAATGGAAAATTGTAAGTGCATACATATACTGTGGTTAGAAAAAATGACTGGGATCGGCGCTGTGCAGTGGCAGATGAAACCACCACTTACAATGTCGGCATCCCATATGGGTGCCGGTGCTAGTCCCAGCTACTCCACTTCTGATCCAGCTCTCTGCTATGGCCTGGGAAAGCAGTGGAAGATGGTCCAAGTCCTTGGGCCCCTGCACCCTCATGGGAGACCTGTAAGAAGCACCTGGCTCCTGGCTTTGGATTGGCACAGCTCTGGCCTTTGTGGCCAGTTGGGGAGTGAACCAGCGGATGAAAGACCTCTCTCTCTATCTGCCTCTCTTTCCCTCTCTGTGTAACTCTGACTTTCAAATGGATAAATACATCTTTTAAAAAAAGAGAGATATATAAAAATGATCATAAAATGGTGTAACACCTCAGTTCTGGAGATTTGAAAAACACTGGTGTTGATATTTGAGATTACATTTACTTTCATTATGGAAAAATTTCAAGCAAATAAACTAATGAAAATAGTCAAAGTCGTTTAGAAATCCTAGGGCTATGAGAAAAGCAAAAATAAGAATATATGATTGTCAAAAGTTTGCACAGAAGAAAAAAAAAGGCCAGTGCTGTGGCCCACTTGGCTAATCCTCTGCCTGTGGTGCCGGCACCCCGGATTCTGCCCCGGTTGCTCCTCTTCTAGTCCAGCTCTCTGCTGTGGCCAGGAGGGCAGTGGAGGATGGCCCAAGTGCTTGGGCCCTGCACCCCATGGGAGACCAGGAGAAGCACCTGGCTCCTGGTTTCGGATCAGCGCAGTGCTGGCCATAGAGGTCATTTGAGGGGTGAACCAACGGAAGGAAGACCTTTCTCTCTGTCTCTCTCTCACTAACTCTGCCTGTCAAAAAAAAAAAAAAAAAAGTTTGCACAAACCAGGACACAACCCTCACAAAAACAAAAATAAGAAGAGCAGACAAAGTAAAATAACTGCAGATGATCACAGGTAAAAACTTAGAAATCACACTGGGAAACAAGTAATTATGTGAGAGTTCAACAAATCAAGGAACTTAAAAAGTGAATATGTCAAGAAATCAAAACATTCCTTTAAAAATCAGATATAAATATTAAGTATGCTAATAAATTAAGAGTACAAAATACTTTATTAAATATAAAAAGTACAAAAAGTAAAAAATGACATGAAAATATGTAAAATAGAACTTATAGAAAAATTTTAAGCATTAAAATACATGAGGATAAAAATTCAGTAAGGATGAATAATATATAATTATTAAATTCCTCCAGAGTGGTTAACATGATTAGTGAGTATAGTTATTAAGAATAAATTCATTACCAAAGCATAAGTGTTGAGACTTCAAAACAATAAATGAGAAAAGAACACACTGAAATGAAATAAATTGAAAAAATAGATTGCTTACTGAGAACAGCTACAGACTGAGAACAGACTTCTTAGTGGCAACTATGACAAAACAGCATGAAATAGTATCTTCATTCTGATGGAAAAATAATTATCACAATTCCAGACTGATATAAATTATTATTTAAGAGTGACTGGGAAATAAAATTATATACAGATAACTACTACCAAAATTATAGCACCAATTTGCATATGTCAACAAATAGAAAGAAGTTGCCCATGAGAACTAAGGCAAAGAGAGACAATAGGAAGCAGTGATGAACCAAGGAAGTGGCAGAGTTGAGAACTGTAACTTGGCTGTGTCAGTAAAAATCATGATGGAAATAATGACAGCTTTGGTGAGGAGGGAGAAGTGAGGATTTCCACAAACATACTAACTAATCTGATTTTATCATTACACACTGAATACTTGTAAAGTAAAACAGTGAGGGGGCTTGGTTATCAAAGATGTGGAGTAAAAGGGTTCAAAGGTCTCACGTTCTCCAGGATGATATATAGCAACTTACTCATCAGGTTAGGCTGGCAGTCCACTTAAACATCCAAAGGAAATTACTAAAATATGTTTCATAATTTTTAACCTATCAAAAGTTAACAGGCACTAAATAAAACAGAATCAATCCATTACGACACAGAAAAAGGGAGTGAAAAGCCAAGAAAAAATGATAACACAGCAAAATAGAGATATTTTAATAATGAAATGATAGTTATTACATTAAAAATAAATCACCATGCATGGAACAGCAAAAAATAAATAATCTTAGACTGGGCTTATAGATGCATCTAAGGGATCTTTGGAGCTACTCCTAAACTATAATAAAATTGAGTTTAAAATAAATGGATTGGAGGGAAAGTTTTCCAGGCAAATACTAATTAAGAGAGATGCAGTTACTGTGATGTCAACATCGGTGAAACATGCATGCGTGGAAGCCGGGAGTTCATTCAGCTGACTTGGGAGTTGCTGCCTATGGCACACCTTTCCAATGGACAGATAGTCATGGGGGAAACCATTCCACCATAAAAACGAGTGACATTCTATCAAGTGTAGCAACATGGATGGAACTAGAGGACACGATGTTAAGTGAAATAAGTCAGATATAGAAAAACAAATGTTGCAGGTTCTAATTCGCAGGTGGAAGCTAAAATGTTGACCTCAGGAAAATAGAGACCAAAATAGTGATTACCGGGGCCTGGGAATGGTCAGGGGATAGAGAGGAAGTTTACAGGACACAGGGGTGAAGTTGGGTGGGAAGAAGAACTTGCTATTTTCATTTCACTTAAAAGGGGGTGGGGAGAATAGCACAGTAGGATGCCTACGGTTGACAACAATTAATTTAATATTTCAAAGGAGCTACTAGAGGGTATGTTGCAGGTTCCTGCACAAAAGCATAATAAATATTTGAGCTGACGGCTCTGATCAGTGCATACAGTGTACATGTTGCTGAAATGCCACCCTGAACCTTCTCAATACGTACAATCACTCTGAGTCAATTATATGTTTTTTTTTAATTAAAATAAGAAGCTAAAACAAAATCTTTTCTAACAATCATTCTTTCTAGCTAGTCCCAAAGCTGCTTTTATTTAAAAAAATATTTATTTCATTTATTTGAAAGGCAGAGTAAAAGGGAAAGAGACAGGGTGTGCTTCCATTCCCTGGTTCACTCTTCAAATGGCCACAACAGCCAGGGATGGACCAGGCTAAGGCCAGAAACTGCATCCAGGACTCCCAAGGGGGTGGTCAGGGCTCAAGTATTTGAGCCATCATCTGCATTCCCAGTCACATTAGCAGGGAGCTTGATTCGAAGTAGAGCAGCCGGGACTCAAAGAGGCCCTTGGGTACGGATGTCAGCATTGTTACTTACCCAATTTCAAATGTATCAGTAAAGAGTCGTCAAAATATAATTTTAAATTTTACAGACATTAGCAACAATCACTATCAGAACAAAATACACCCTTCCTTCAAGATCAATGCTAGTAAAATACAACTGTAAAAGTTATTTCCTTTCTTCAAAGATTCACATACATTTTACAAAAGGTTGAGTCTTGAATTTAAAAGTGAACAAGCTAAATGACCATTATTAGCACCAGCCTGTCAGCAAATAGAACTTTCTATTTAAGAAAGACAGTTCAGTTGATGCATGTTGTAAATAACTATATTCTCTCTTACCTTTAGGCCCCAAGACATTCACAACAGAATGTGAGGCATGCTTTTAGCCACTGAACACAGCAATTTAAGATGGGCATTCATAGAATGACATTCACATTGCTTTACTTTACATACATATTTTACTATAATTTCCTGATTTATTCTTATTTATTTAATAGCGATCTCTCGTCTGCTGTTTCACTCCCCAAATGTCAACCATACAAGAAAGGACTGAAGCCAAGAGCTAGGAACTCAATGCAGGTCTCCCAAATGTGTTGCAAGGATCCAACTATTTGAGCCATCTCTGCAGCCTCCCAGGTCCCACATCAGTATGAAGCTGGAATCAGGAGCTGCAGGCTGAAACTGAACCCCGTCACTTGGACATGGGGGACAGTGTTGTAACCACTGACTTAACCACTAGGCTAAACCCCTACCACAATTTCCTGATTTTATACTTTATCTGATGTGATTTTAAATGAAACATATACTCTTCATTTATTCTTTTATAAATCTAGTTTATTTCACATTTAGTCGAGTGGCAGTTCTCAAGTTTGAAGTGAGTGGCTAAGGAATTGAAAGAAAAAATGCAATTTATTTTCAAATTAATTTCACAATTATTTGGAGCTGTCCTTTAAAATTAAAGATTAAAATATAAAAGAAGACATGCATATAACCAAAAATGTTACTGAATAGAGTAAGGAGTTCCTATGTAATTTATTTAGACTGAAGTTTCCAGGTATTAAAAATTGTTGGGATTGGGCTTGTATATACAAATATGTGACTTTTCTTATGTAAGCTGAAAAAAAAATACATACATAAAACTCAGTTTGCATTATTCTCAGATATTACAATAGTTTATCATCAAAATTTGGTGTGTTTTGGTAGGTTTATCTGTCGCTATTATAGCAAGCATATAAGCAAATACACACTTGAATTGCAACTGATAACAAAGTATATTTAGGTGATGAAAGTGCTCTTAGCAGTTGCAAAAAAAATCAGGAAAAGAAAGACTAACTTGAACATTCTTCAGGATTGAAAAGCAGGTAAACTCTGAGCCCGAGAGACTGCAATTTGGAAAAATTCTGGAAAAATAAATCACATGACTAAACAGTAAAATCAAAATATGTATCCACCAATTCTTTGCTAAAATGTCTCTTGAATCTTAATTGCGTGATCACCCACAAAATGAATTAACCAGGAACCCCAATATGTCAACAGTCTCCTAGGATGGCTCAACAATGAAACATTAAATATGTTTTTGTTGTTCTGACAACTGCTCATTTCACCATAACTCTATGTTGTAAAGCTCCAGGAAGAAGTGGTTTTCAAGGGAATTTTTTAAACTTGCCAGATGTTATAACGAAAGGCTGTGTGAGTGAGCAGCATAGAAAAGAGAGCTAATGCCTGATAGTTAATTAGACTTCTGACAGCCAATTTTGTGGTGCTAAATGTGATTAAATGTAGCTGCCAAGTCTTTGGAGTGACTTTCTTAGTTTCGACACTTAGTATTACTTCAGAGGTATAAAACCTCTGCTCCAACTCTGACTCATCACAGGCATTAAACAAGAGGTCTCCACTAGCAGCAAGTTCAGATCCAATTGCTGGATCAGTTTAATGTGTAATAAATAAGTATCAAAATATCATTTTTATTCAATAATGCTCTAGCCTAAGAATGTTTGTTAAATTCAACTGACTACTGCATTGACAAATCAAAATTAATGGAAAATCTAAATGCTCTTACTAGGCAGAGTTTTATTCTACTGTTGATGAATGTTTTAAAATAGCTTCCCCTTATTCTTTTTTCTCTGTAAGTACATTGTATTGTCCCCCAAACTTCTCAAATTATAAGTGCTAATATTGTTTCTGTTATGAAATAGATGCCTTCTAGCAAAATGGATTACAAGTGAAAATCTACTTTTTTTCACTTGCTTCCACTTTCTATTCTACTATTAGACAGATAAAATGATGGCACTGAGTTTGCCTCATAAGGATTTATATTTTCAATTTTCTTTCCAGTATTAGAGTTAAATATTCCTATGATTTGGTTAATGTTAGAAGTTTGACTCAGAAAGAATCAATAAGCAAAATCCCTTAAGCTGGCTGATAAAAATAGCAGCTTAAGTGTTATAAAGATCAAATGGATAGGAACAAGTGGCAAAGTGACCATATAGATATCAAGTGTTAAAGTGATCATGTTAATAGGACTAAGTGGAAACAATAATAGACAGAATTAAAAAGGAGTGAATTCTCCAACATGGGAAGCAGTCCATATAGCAGACTCAGAGAATGATGACTGCTTCAAGTAGCATTCCAACCTCAGAATCAGTCCATAAAGCATTCCAGTCTGGCTGGAAAGCCCAGGAGCATTTCAGGCATGGAAAGCCAAGACACTGGCAAAAAAAAGGTCCTACATAAAGGACCCCTGTGGGTGAAACCTCAGTGGGAAGAAATGGCTGCCAATGAAGAAGGCACTTTTCTCTGAAGGGAGAACTCCTACTTTGCTTATGGCCTTGTTGAGCTAGTAGGTTCAAAAGGCTTCCATAGCCAAGGCAGCTCATGTCAGGTGATCACTGATATCATACATAGAGTGTTATTTGTTAAATAAACAACGAGAGTCACTGTGTGCTAACCTCCCATGAAGAACCTCTGTCCCCAAAGAGTTGTATTGTGAAACTTAATAGTAAAACTTGTTCTTAAGAATCACCTCCATTTACTATGTCTCGTAAGTTAGTTATGTCTAAGAGCTCACAAGAGATGTACCATCCTTGAGTTCTTCTTTAAAGACAATTAAGTTTCTAAAAGGATAGAAGGGGGAGGTGTAATTTGAAGAAATTTAGCTACTAATTCCAACACATACAATGGCAAACTACAACTCTGCGGTTTAACTTACCTGGGAGGTTTGTGTGTTAAGTGCTTAGATTATGTCCAGGTGCACAGAATGCGTTATATGTGGTCATTATCATTTAGACTTTTAGTGACAGCTATTAACCCTTTGCAAAATGTGCTGGGAGGTGACCCGCCCTGAGCTTCCACCTCCCGCTGTGGGGATCCCTGGCCCACGCTGAAGTACACTCGTTTTCCGAGCCCTGCATTAGGACATGGCATCGCTGCCCAGAAGGGCGAGCTTTTGACTCTAAACTCATTACTTCCTAAATAAACTGTTTCTTTTTTTTTTATGGTATTTTATTTTTTTTTATTTTTTTTTTATCTTTTATTTAATGAATATAAATTTCCAAAGTACGACTCATGGGTTACAATGGCTTTCCCCCCATACCGTCCCTCCCACCCACAACCCTCCCCTTTCCCACTCCCTCTCCCCTTCCATTCACATCAAGATTCATTTTCGATTATCTTAATATACAGAAGATCAGCTTAGTATACCTTAAGTAAGGATTTCAACAGTTTGTTCCCACACAGAAACATAAAGTGGAAAATAATAGATGATTTTTTTTTTAAATCATGATGAAATCAGATCAGACCTATTGTCATGTTTAATCCCAGTGAGAGTCAAGTTGGGAATTGATAATTTCTTTTTTTTTTTTTTTTTTACAGAAGATCAGTTTAGTGTACATTAAGTAAAGATTTCAATCGTTTGCACCCCCATAGAAACACAAAGTGAAATATACTGTTTGAGTACTCGTTATAGCATTAAGCCTCAGTGTACAGCACATTAAGGACAGAGATCCTACATGAGGAGTAAGTGCACAGTGACTCCTGTTGTTGACTTTACCAATTGACACTCCTGTTTATGGCATCAATAATCTCCCTATGCACCAGTCATGAGTTTCCAAGGCTATGGAAGCCCCTTGAGTTCTCCGACTCTTATCTTGTTTAGACAAGGTCATAGTCAAAGTGGAGGTTCTCTCCTCCCTTCAGAGAAAGGCACCTCCCTCTTTGAAGACCTGTTCTTTCCACTGGGATCTCACTCACAGAGATCTTTTTGCCAGAGTGTCTTGGCTTTCCATGCCTGAAATACTCTCATGGGCTTTTCAGCCAGATCCGAGTGCCTTTAGGGCTGATTCTGAGGCCAGAGTGCTATTTAGGACATCCGCCATTCTATGAGTCTGCTGAGTATCTCGCTTCCCATGTTGGATCACTCTCCCCTTTATTTATTCTATCGGTTAGTGTTAGCAGGTACTAGACTTGTTTATGTGCTCCCTTTGACTCTTAGTCCTTTCATTATGATCAATTGTGAACTGAAATTGATCACTTGGAATAGTGAGATGGCATTGGCACATGCCACCTTGATGGGATTGAATTGGAATCCCCTGGTATGTTTCCAACTCTACCAATTGGGGCAAGTTAACCCGAGCATGCCCCAAATTATACATCTCTTCCCTCTCTTATTCCCACTTTTATGTTTAACAGGGATCACATTTCAGTTAATTTTCAACACTTAAGAATAACTGTGTGATAATTACAGAATTAAACCAGTCATATTAAGTAGAACAGACAAAAAAAAATACTATGAGAGATAATATATTAAGTTGTCCATTAGCAGTCAGGGCTATGCTGATCAAGTCACCATTTCCCATAGTGTCCATTTCACTTCAGGAGGTTTCCTTTTTGGTGTTCAGTCAGAATAAACTGTTTCTTGAGGGTTTTTTTTTTTTTCAATTTAAAAGTAAAAACAGTCTTTGTCACATTAAATCATTCTAAAAGAACAATGAAGCTCATCACCAAACAGATTTACACAGGGATGCTAAAAGCACAGATATATTTCCTCTGCAAGCTACTACGAGATGGTTACACACACACACATGAAAACCACAGTGTGGGGCAGGGTTGGCAATGCAGGAGGAGCACTGATGGAGGTGGTGTTAAAGCAGGTATCCGCTCTCATCAAAATCTATCAAACTGTACATTTAAACAAGTTCCATTTTATGCTATGTAAATCCTACTTCCATTAAAAAAGTTCTTTTTTTTTCTGAAGCACTGTCCTTTAAAAAAATCTCCTTTTGTAAAATGACAATATTGAGGGTCTTTTCCATCAACTGCCTCAGAGCGGCAGAGCATGCAATCCAAAATGTAGTGTGACAAATCCCATCATTAAAATTAGATACCAAAAATCAATTCTTCCCCATCAATGAAGGATGCTCTTCTAAAAGGGAAGCATTGATCACTGCAGATAGACAAAATTACTTTAAAATTAAGGATGCTAAAGAGAATAGAGATCTAAATCTCATCTCCCAAAACTGAAATCATACTGGGAGTGTCCACAAAAGACTAGTTTCTAACTGCGATATGAATATTATAAAAGTGGAAAGAAAACATATGCTCAGATTTTAAAACTTACTCCTGAATTTAAAACTAAGACCTCTGAGGCCAGCGCTGGGGCACAGCAGGTAAAGCCACCTCCAACACCAGCATCCCACAGCCAAGCATGTTTCAGGCCCCATCCACTCTGCTTCTGACACAGCTCCCTGCTAATGGTGGAAAGGGATTGGCCCAAGTGTCCGTGCTGCTGCCACTCATGTGGGAAACCCAGGTGCAGTCCCTGGACCCTGGCTTCAGCCTGCTCAAGCCCCAATTATTACGTGACTTGGGGAGTGAACCGGCGGAATGAAGATCCTTCTCTCTTGTTCTCTCTCTCTCTCTTTCTTTTATTTTATTTTATTTTATTTTTTTATTTTTTGACAGGCAGAGTGGACAGTGAGAGAGAGAGACAGAGAGAAAGGTCTTCCTTTGCCATTGGTTCACCCTCCAATGGCCGCCGCGGCCGGCGCACTGTGGCCGGCGCACCACGCTGATCCGATGGTAGGAGCCAGGTGCTTCTCCTGGTCTCCCATGCGGGTGCAGGGCCCAAGCACCTGGGCCATCCTCCACTGCATTCCCTGGCCACAGCAGAGAGCTGGCCTGGAAGAGGGGCAACCGGGACAGAATCCGGCGCCCCGACCAGGACTAGAACCTGGTGTGCCGGCGCCGCAAGGCGGAGGATTAGCCTACTGAGCTGCGGCGCCGGCCCTCTCTCTTTCAAATACATAAAGCAAGTCTCTAAAAAAAGACTTAGAATCAATGACACTGACTAATACAAAGTATTAAGATTCATAACTAAATATATATTTTTAAAAGATTTATTTATTTATTTGAAAGGCAGAAATATAGAGAGGCAGAGGCAGACAGAGAGGTCGGTCTTCCATGCGCTGGTTCACTCCCCAGATGGCTGCAATGGCTGGAGCTATGCCGATCCAAAGCCAGGAGCCAGGAGCTTCCTCCAAGTCTCCCACATGGATGCGGGGGCCCAAGCACTTGGGTGATCTTCTACTGCTTTCCCAGGCCATCAGCGGGGAGCTGGATTGGAAGTGGAGCAGCTGGGACTAGAATCAGCGCCCTTATGGGATGCAGCAAATGTTTTATGAACGAAAGCTTTCTAAACGTTTTTCAAATATTTCTTCTTTCAAGAGGTAGATCTTGCCTGTGCAGAACTCCAAATGCGTTACTAACAGACCGGTTAGTAAAGTAGAACCCACAGTCCACCTGGCATGGAAGTGAGCGTTCTGGATCTCTCATAGCCTTCAGTTTGTCAAGGCCAACTAATGTCACTGCTTAATAAAACCAGTGCTTTGCGAAGTAATGATCTGACTGTTGTTAAATGAAGCTTTTATTGACTGTCAGTTACTTAGATGTGATTAGGTTAAAGCCTCTCATTATTCAGAGAACTAAATCAAATGACCTCAATTTTTTTTGACACTCAGTCTTAATCTGCACTATACACTAGTGCACACTTTCTGATTGCTGCTTACCGAGGGGCTAAACCCATCACATTGATCTATCAAATCAATGGTTGGCCATATCAGGCAGCCAAAATCACTAAGTGGCCAACTTAGATAATTAAAGATGCTGGGAAATTTTGTAGACTAAGATAGTTAAACAAAGATTCAAAGTATTCAAAAAGTATTTGTAGTCACTTACTTGGGATAGTTAATGGATGTTAATAGGAACCAATTAGAGCTGACTAAATCATTATAGCCCAATACAGGTGATACCCAAAATCACAGACGCAGCAGGTCAAATGGCTAAGATGCTAACTGTGGAAGTACCACTTGATAGCAAATATTATAAATTTAAATTTCTGACTATGATATTAGGGAATAAAAAGAACATAAGTAGAAAGATACAATGTCACAGCCAAGCTGAAACATGAAATCCTTAAATCAAGATTTATCAAGTGGGAAATCAGGCTAAAGAACAAAGGACACTATACTGCTGTACATCATCAGGCAACTTTAAAACTTACATAACAGACAAAAAACTTGGAAATTGTTGATTTGCATTACACCTTTTGGAACTCAAAATCTTTACTACCGTGTATATAATTTTCCTGGGGGGGGGGCAAGATATGCCACTTAGGCACAAGAAGGAACCAGGACATTTTCAATTTTGAAATCGCGAAATTCACCTATTTTGAGAGGTAAGACATGAAAAAAGTTTTCTTCCAGATTCAAATTTCTCCATTACTGACCTAATTTAAAGCACCAACAACGAGTCTGGGAGACTAAGTTACTAGCAGTAAACTATGATATGGAATACATCTCCTTCAGTCTAACACATAGTAGAAAAAAGATATGAAACAGAGAAGAACAAAAGTATAGTCATTTTTCTGCCAGAAAGTGAATGAGGGGAGGGGGCTGGCACTATGGTGCAGTGGGTAAGCCACCACCTGTGATGCCAGCATCCCATATGGGTGCTGGTTCGAGTCCTGGCTGCTCCACTTCCAATCCAGCTCTCTGCTATGGCCTGGGAAAGCAGTGGAGAATGCCCCAAGTCCTTGGGCCCCTGCACCCACCTGGGAGACCATGAAGAAGCTCCTGGCTCCTGAATGGCACAGCTCCGGCCTTGCAGCCAATTGGGGAGTGAACCAGTGGATGGAAGACCTCTCTCTCTCTCTCTCTCTCTCTCTCTCTCTCTCTGTCTCTCTTTCTCTCACTGTGTAACTCTTTCAAATAAATAAATAAATATTTTTTAAAAAGTGAATGAGGCTAGCACCGCGGCTCAGTAGGCTAATCCTCCGCCTTGCGGCGCCGGCACACCGGGTTCTAGTCCCAGTTGGGGTGCCGGATTCTGTCCCGGTTGCCCCTCTTCCAGGCCAGCTCTCTGCTGTGGCCCGGGAGTGCAGTGGAGGATGGCCCAAGTGCTTGGGCCCTGCACCCCATGGGAGACCAGGAGAAGCACCTGGCTCCTGCCATCTGATCAGCGCGGTGCGCCGGCCGCAGCGCGCCGGCCGTGGCGGCCAATAGAGGGTGAACCAACGGCAAAGGAAGACCTTTCTCTCTGTCTCTCTCTCACTGTCCACTCTGCCTGTCCAAAAAAAAAAAAAAAAAAAGTGAATGAGAGAAAAAAAGAAGCAACAGATAGCAAAGTCCTTATTTCTCTTCCTTTGGGCTTCAAAACAGAGGACACTGGGAACAAAGACACCACCACACAGACTGACCCATAACGTCCTCCCACACTGACACATCAAAGCGGTGTTGGTAGGACAGCTGCCCAGTCAGAAGGTGCCCTCTGCTTGGACCCTGAGGGCCACCCCTAGTTCCTACGCAGCACAATCACCAGCTTAAGAATCACCCCATTTGTCATGAGATCCAAACTGCACGGTGAGGTGACTCTGTCCCCAGAGCTGAAGAGTAGGGTCAGTGGGATACATAGGGGCCATGTTAGGTATTAGCAGCCTGTAGCCAACAGAGCTAAGTTCACCCTTCTCCTTCCCATATGCCCAATCTACCACCATCTCAGAAAAAATGAATCAGGAGGTAGCTGAAAGATTTAACACCCAAATAATTTTTAAATTTATTTGACAAGTAGAGTTAGACAGAGACAGCGAGAAAGGTCTTCCTTTCGTTGGTTAACTCGCCAAATGGCTACTACGGCTGGTGCTGTGCTGATCCGAAGCCAAGAGCCAGGTGCTTCCTCCTATTCTCCCATGCGGGTGCAGGGGCCCAAGCACTTGGGCCATCCTCCATTGCCTTCCCAGGCCACAGCAGAGAGCTGGACTGGAACAGGAGCAACCAGGACCAGAACCTGGCGCCCATATGGGATGCCGGCGCACAGGCGGAGGATTAACTAAGTGAGCCACGGCGCCTGCCCCTACCCAAATAATTTTAAATCAAATTATTTTATTCAATTAGTATCTGATCATGGAATTAAACTATAAACTAGATTGTACAGTTGCTATTGTTATGCCATTAAGGAACTCATAAGGAGATTTTTATTTTTTGGAGACTTGGGAAGTAAACAAATGTATAGACTAACTGACAAGACTGCACTTTTCCCACACAGTCCAGTTCACCTTCTTCTGCTGATATCAATATGTAACTTGCATATTGTATGATCTTGGATAGAGTGCAAGGAAAAACTTGATGCTTCACTCAATTCTCAGGGTCTCTGCAATGTTAAATTTGTTTCTTGAGGCTAATATTTCCCATTTTCAAGTAAAAATTCAAAGAGTAACTTTAACTATTTTTACATGAATTACCCACCCAGCACAGTTTAATTATTCTGCAACTTAGAAAGTCCATATTTTACACTCATTCTCCAGCAGGGGTCCTGCTTCAATTTCAGATTTCTGGAGTAGAAAAAGGAAAGTTTGTGTCTTCTCCCTCTTATCCTGTACTCATTCATTATTCTCCATCATTTCTAGAGCCATTGGCCTAAAAGAAAAAAAATAGTGGAGCAGGATGCCAGGCCTTCAGTACCACAGTGGTTCTTGTGGACATTGTCCTGCAGAACAGACTCATCTGCACCTCTCCACACGTGCCGGGTTCCCCATGGATGTCCACTCTGGGCTGCCCATCCTCCTCTGAGAATCTGCCTCCCATCATCCACCTCTCATCTGGGATCCTCTCTCTCCTCCCCAGCTGTCTATGCTAACTCCTGCCAGCAGAGTGCCTAGTCAATGCAGGCATGAGCCTGAACTTCGATGGAAGGTCTGTTCCAGCTCAGTGGAGACACCTCAGTTTTACCTTGCTAGACCCAGAGGCAGAAATTTCTGTGGGCATTTATCCTTAGGACAGGCAGCCCTACAGCAATGCAAGTCCTCGTGTCACTGAGGATAAAGGGCCTACCAGGAAACTCACCGAAATGACAGAGAACAGCTCTCCTTCCTTCCACCACCAAGTGTGGAGAGAAGAGGATGGTCACCACAGCACGCACAGACCCTCTACAAGGAAGGCCAACTCTCTCTAATCGGCCTTCATCACTGATTACTTCTCTTTTAAAAGGTAGAGTGGGGGCCAGCGCTGTAGCGTAGTGGGTAAAGGCGCCGCCTGCAGTGCCGGCATCCCTTATGGGTGCTGGTTCGAATCCCGGCTGTTCCTCTTCTGATACAGCTCTCTGCTTTGGCCTGGGAAAGCAGTAGAAGATGGCCCAAGTCCTTGGGCCCCTGCACCCACATGGAAAGACTCGGAGGACGTTCCTGGCTCCTTACTTTGGATCAGCGTAGCTCCGGCCATTGGGCCATTTGGGGAGAGAACCAGCGGATGGAAGTCCTCCCTCTGTCTGCCTCTCCTTCTCTCTCTGTGTAACTCTTTCAAATAAATAAATAAATCTTAAAAAAATTTAAGAGTGAAAGCTGGTAAAGGCAATTTCACAATCTCTGTGCACTGTCCAAGTACGTAGGCTTGCGTTTTGCTTTAGGCTTTCAAATCCCCGGGTCTCTGACACCCATTTCATTGCCTCTGACATTGGAGGCCTCTACTGAGACCTCTGTTCCAAAAGAAGAGATGAACCTGACTCCTGTTGCAAACAAGTTTCAGGATTCTGGCAAAATGATGCAAACTGACTGGTTTCTGTGTTTTTTCCACTTATTGTAGTTACTAACAGACACATAAATATATAGGTATATCATATCTATTATACACATTATATAATCATGAATTTATAAGAACATTAAGTGTATAAAATTATATTTACATAATATATGATAAACAAAATAGCTTGTGTACTTGCTGTTCCCTCGATACTCCAATGTACAGTTTTCTATTTTAAAATATTTGCATTTTTTATTCTAAACTTTTGATGGAAAAATATTAAACCACAAATCATATTTTCTCCAATCTTTGTACCTGTAGACACAAAGGCATTTATTTGCACACTATGGACATACACACCTCAGGGATGTACTGGCAGTTACCCAATGCCATTTCTTCTTTACCTGAAAACATCATCTAGTCACATTCTCTGGCTTCCTTTACTAAAGAGTTGCAATCCTGTGGCTCAGTTCCAATTGGTGGAGCATAAAGAATGCAACGTTGAACAATTTCAGACTTAGCCTACAATAGCCACTCACTCCAAGACTTCCATTTCAGTGAGATAGTGGGCCTCCAAGATGCACATTGGGGAGAGGTCAGAGCTGTGTGTGGCCAGGCCTCTGTCCCAGTGACCAGAGCACAGGTTCCCCGCAGCCCTGCACACACTTGACTATTAACCACTAATACAAGCAAAACGACTATGAAGGAAGTATGCTCCAAAATCGGTCTGATGGAGTGGGAAGAAATGGTGGAGTAAGAACAGTCAATGCCCAGGCACTGACAGATGATCCAGATGAGTCCAATCCAGTGTTGACACTGTCACCACCAGGGGGCACCAAACAGCAACCCAAACAAGATAACTATGGCACACAGGAACCCACAGAGCATCCAAACAACCAGGCACGGTCATACCTACATCTTTCTCAATGTCACAATCATTAAAATGGACATTTTAACTGTTTAAGTCCCTTGGACCCTACTTATCCTATAATTAGGCTTTATCTTTAATAATAAAACTAATAAGAACAATACCTGGACTACCGTGATATTCTTCTACAACTCAGTAATTCATTTACTTATCAAAAATAGGAGATAAACATTGCACACACTGTCAGGCTTGTCACACTGGTAAAGCTTCCAGGAGCCTGTCAGTGTGGAGAGCAGTATGACAGCCCCACCTCATTGGGATGGGCTGCCCCGACCCCCCTACTGTGTAACTCACGGCACTGAATTTCTAAGTAGGGCAGGGAGCAAAGGAAAGCTCTGACAACAGATCTAAGCTGAGACGCACACAGCCTGGTACTTGAACCTTACAATCCAATCCCTAATAGTCCAAAAACCTAGCGTTCTCATGTGAAACCATACCCTCTTTTGCTGTCAATTATTCTCGACTTGTCTATTCTTCCACTTGTCTCCAGGGCCTGATCAGGGAAAATCAATAACAACCAGGCACAGCTGGCTCATTATACATGGGGCAGTTTCTAACACGTAGACTCATTCCATTATTACACACCATCAACCACTGTGTGGGAGGGGAGCTACGTCCTGAGTGACGGGCGGACTCTACATCGTGGGCGGTGGGCGTATACGGGCTTGCTGATCTGGAAAGAGTAAGACTGGATGATTTGGACAGGAGTTCAGTGGGAGGAATATTGTGACACAGAATGAGCAGATAATCTTGCTCTGCTAAGTGCCACTGAGAGTTCTCAGTCCCCTGACGTTGGTAGCTCTTTACCTAGTCCTCCAAGGATTTCCCTCCTGTCTTCCTAGTTTTTGTTCAGCAAGTCCTCGTGTGCTGTAACCGTGGTGACATGTACAGAGACACAGAACTCGCTAAGCAGTTCTCCGTTCAGCCCATACTAACCAATGGTGTTCCCTTCGCCTCACAAGGCCCAAACTGCCAAGACCAGAGGTCCTTGCAGAGCTTCCAACATGAGACTGCTTCAGGCAAACTATTTGGCCCCTGCTTCTGCCCAGACGGCCTCTCACAACATCATGGACATGAAGACTGGGGCTGGAAACCAGAGGAGCCATTTGGGTGGTCTTCCAGGCTGCATTATCTGACATGCTGCTCAGTTGGCTCCTGCCACCACCAAATGAAGGTGGTGACATCATTGAGAGCCTTCGGGAATTAGTATTTGCAGCATCACACGAGGTTAAAGAAGGAAGGAGTAATCAGACACACCAGAAGTCATGGGCGAGCACTCAGGAGAGTGGAGGGGGCAGGAATGGACGTGGAAATAGGGGGCTACGGCTAACTATGCAGTCTTCTTGACAGAGAAGAGCCTTTTGGTAGCAATGGTTCCACGATCATTTCTTTTCCCTCTCCTCTCTCTCCCTGTCCTCCCTCTCCCTCTCTTCCCTCCCCTCCTCTCTCCCTTTCTTCTTCTCCCTCTCCTCTCCCTCTCCCCTCCTCCTCTCCCTATTCTCCATTTTCCTCCTCTACCATACATGAAGAGAACTGGTGGTGGATAATATTCTGTGTTTGGTTCTGTAAGGAGGGTGACAAAATTGGCAGTCTCTCCCAGTGATGTGATGGGGTCCCCAGGACTTAGTAATTTTCACATCTGGAGAAAAGAGCAAGAGAAAAGGTAAGACTCTTCGATGAGAGGGAAAGGCAGCAGGTTGGGCTGGACGTTCTCTGCACACACAGGCCATCTCTGTCTTGCTCTGTGCTATCAGTCAGAGGTTTTTGAAATGTATCATCTTAGATTCCTTCCCCTCTCGAAAGGGACTGGAAGAACGAAGTCAAAATATATGTCTACCTTTTCTCTCCTGGAGACTCCATTCTGCAAGTCTCTGATCACGGCTACGGGATTGAGACTGTCCCATGGTTACAATTTACACTGGGTCCCCCATGTCTCTTAAGACACAAGGTGTGACAACTTTCTTCGCTGCTAGACCCCGGGTGGGTGCCTCACCTATCCTTGAGGGGCCCCTTGTACACACCTTTGTGCATAATTCCCACTAAAATCCCTTTCATTACCTACTCCTACTTACTGGTTGAAGAACTAGATGGCACTAGACTCGGGCTGGCATGCTATTCCTGACCCTGCACAAACAAGCCACTTGCTTGAAAATGTGTCCTGAGAGACGTAGATGATGGAAGCCTCGCAAAGGGCCGAGGCACCTATACCTACCAGTATGCTGATTTCTGAAAAATTCCAAATGAAAATGAAAGGTTTCTTAAAAAAAGAGAGAAAAGTTAAAAATAAGCTATCAAAAGTATCACTTTAGCATTCACTGTTTAAATTATTTCCAAAAGCATTCTTTTTACTTCCAGGTAAAAAGAGCAGCTTTAATCGTGCAAAAGGATCAGAATTAAATAACATGCAATGTTATGAATTAAAACTTTTACTCATTTCTTCTTGTTAAAGTATGTATTAAATGCCCTGAAAGCTCCTTGTGACACAACAAGTACATGTCAAGGAACAAGCTTTGAGATCATCAATAGGCAAGACATAAAAAATGGATATGAAAATGTTCTTCAGTTGGATTTGAACAGTGTAATTAGCTGTGTCTTAACAATCCATCTAATAGTATATTATGCAATTTAAAAAAACTTGTATTTATAAAACTATATTTTATCATTTTTGCCTCTTAAATGCTTGAACTTGTGCTTATTCTTTCATGGCAGAATTACAAATTCTTACTTTCCTAGACTGATGTCTATGTCATAAAAATCTACCTGGGGGCTGATTAGGGCCTAGGAAAGCACAAGGCTGGATGACTGGGGATAACAGGGTGGGAGGAAAGCTATGTGGACGGTCCTCTAGGAGTGGACGAGGTGTGAGTAGATAACAGATTTCAAAATTCCTTTTTATCCTCTGGCTAAATTAGCCCACATTTTTTCATCTTGTGTTCAGTGATCACTCACTCATTTATGACTGGTGTGGAAAATTCTTCACCCCCTTAGGTAACCCTGCCCATTTCCAGAAGGTTTCACCCGGGCTTCAAGCTTCAAATTTCCCCATTAGCCAGTGAGCCAAGCTACCATAACTGTACATCAATGACAACAGACATCGCAAGGCTGACAGAATCGCAAGCCAAAAGGTGAAAATCCACTACATCTGTAGCCCTGAATATATTAATATGTGGGCAAGGCCTTTTTGAAGCTTAAAGCAATGGCAGTATAATACAGGTTTACTTTAGAACTGATATTTATCTGTTCACATGACATATATATGTATATATATACACACAGAGATACAAATCAATTAATGAAATAATTAATATTAGCATTGACAGAAACTTACTTACTTGATCATGCAAGGGTTTCCTCTTGCACGTGTGATTCTTAGAACTGTTACAACCAAAGGCAGAAGTACAGCCTTTCACAACAGTCATATCGCCAGGAACTGCTGACCAAGAGCACATTATTCCAAAGCTGTACACCCAAAATGTACATCTCCCCGAAGCTCGTGTTTTTAAAATATAGTTAGCCTCTTCATCCTTTCTTACACTCAAAGTGTAAGAACACACATACATAATCAACATACGTAACCAAATGATGCTGAAGGTGTGTGGCGCCGCGTTAAGGTTAAGTAGTCACAGGACACGGGGAAGGAAGGAACAGTGAGGATAATCCTCCCATGTGAACTCACGCAATTCAGTGAAAATGCTGGAATAGCTTACCTGTCGTATATGTCAGGTCACTAACCACACCACACCACACCATACTTCCCAACCCTCAGCAACAAACAGATGGTCAGGCAACTGTACTAAAGAATATTATACAATCTCTAAAAAGAATTCTTTAAGATAGTAACATAAGGAAAAACCTCTGGAAAGACCCTGCCTAGTGGAATCTCTCTGAGACACAAAAGATGATGTTGGAGTGATTCCTTTGTTACATACAAACGTTTGGAGACCTGTGTTGTGGCACAGTGGGTTAAGCACTGTTTGCAACACCTGCATCCCAGATCAGAATACCAGCTTGAGTCTTGGTTGCTCCATTTCTATTCCAGCTTCCTGCTAATGTGTCTGGGAAAGCAGTGGAAAAAGGCCTGGGTACTCGGGCCCCTGCCACCCTCATGGGAGACTCAGAAGAAGCTCCTCGCTCTTGGCTTCCATCCAGCCGGCTTCTGCCAACGCAGCCATTTGGGGAGTGAACCAGTAGATTGAAGATCATTCTCCCTCTTGTCTGTCCCTATCTTTCTGTGTCTCCCACTCTCTGTCACTCTTTCAAGTAAATAAAATAAATCTTAAAAAAATTTTAGACATAGTCTCTGAATAATTCTGATAATAGCACTAAGCACACTTTAGTATCATTAGTGGCAAATCACAAATTCCAAAATCTACTGTTTGCTATTACTAAAGGTAAAGGAAAGGACTAAAATGCAAGAATTTCTCTAAAAGTGAATGGCGATAGCTGATTATAATACACTATTTTGCATCTAAACATTGTATACATTTTGAACATCATTCATCATGCGGTTAAATTTAATCCTGTTTTATTTGAAAGTATACAGCATTGGCCGGCGCCGAAGCTCACTAGGCTAATCCCCCGGCAGCGGCACCAGTACTCCAGGTTCTAGTCCCGGTTGGGATGCCAGTTCTGTCCTGGCTGCTCCTCTTCCAGTCCAGCTCTCTGCTGTGGCCCGGGAGTGCAGTGGAGGATGGCCCAGGTGCTTGGGCCCTGCACTTGCATGGGAGACCAGGAGGAAGCACCTGGCTCCTGGCTTCAGATCAGCGCAGCGCCAGCTGTAGTGGCCACTGCGGGGTGAACCAATGGAAGGAAGACCTTTCTCTCTTTCTTTCTCTCACTGTCTAACTCTGCCTGTCAAAAAAAAAAAAGTATATAACATTGATTGAAAAGTAAGTCCCTGCATCTGCTGTCTTTCTCAAATTTCCTGGCTTTTATTTTTGAGCTGAAGATATTTTCTTTTCTCAAATATGACATTTTGAGGTAAACTGGAGAGGATCAGAGAAGAGCTTATATGATATGATTTGTGCGGAATTTCCCAGCCTTCAATCGTGTAATTTTTCTCCTCTGTCTCTAATCAAATCATTCACATTCCTCTGCCTTGGCTTTGTCCACCCCCTCACCTTGATTAATTCCTAGTTATTCTCGACATATTTTTTGAAATGTCATTCATCAAGGAAGTCTTCACCAACTCCCTAGGAAAAGGCCAGGTTTCCTACTTACGTAACCCACCCCGTTCTGAACAACCTCTTCCCATTGTTCACAAGTTGGAACATCATCTACTTGCTCTGCAGTGTTTCTGATTGCAATGGGTTGTTTCCACATCATGCTTGCAGTTGTTATACATTTTCTCATGAACTCTGTCTATGTTTGCATGGTGGAACAAAGATTATGTAGCTCGGTGCGTGCAACCTCACGACACTTGACGTTTCTTGGAAAAGAACGCCTTTCATCACTAGATAATGCCTGTTCTTTCTTTGTCTTGTTACTGGTAAATATCATTTATCTATTATCAAAATGATGTGTTGTTTTAGATCTTTGGTTTTAAAAAATTATCTAGATTTGTTTTCAACAAATATGTTTATACTTCTTCTGATCCCCACATGCTTGAACTCTTTGTCTTCCTATGTTCTGTTTTATCTACCAGGCATTTATTTCTCTCTTTTGCTACATGCTATTGAGTGGTAATATTCTCTTCATCCCACTCCTTTTAAATTTTTTAATTGACTAACGATTTGTATCTCTCAAGAATAAGTCTACTTATGTAAGATAGAAATAATTTGGTTTTAACAAAATCATTGTAACCTTACATAAAATAGAAATTTAAGCTGTCTGGGAAAAGAATGAGGCTATATGGTGTCGCAGCCTCAGGCCACCCTTATCTTGTTCTGTCATTCTTGGCAACTGGCTTAGTATTTATGGTCCATTAGGAACCCTTGAGTTCTGGTTATATACAATTGCCAAAGGATAAATGTGACATTTCAATATCATTCCATTTGGCCAGAGCTTAGTCATATGGCTACACTAGCTTCCAAGGAGAGTAAGAAATTTAAATTTTCATCTAGGAAGCCATGCACCCAGCGAAAAGTCTGAAGTTCTGGTTCTAGGGAAAACTGCATAGAAACAATCAACTGGGCAAAGTGCAGCCACGAAGCGCCAGATCATAGATGGTGCATTATCACTGACAATGGCACATTTTACAGACTGAGTTAATTCTTTATACAAAGAAAAGAGTATGCTTTCACCATCGATTCTCCCAACACTTCTGGATCTTAGCAGTCTTTAATTACTTACCAACTGCTACCTACAGATGGCAAATGCATTGTGCTTCTGACTTGTTAGGTTCAAAACATTAGGCATATGGATTCCATCTCTCTCTTCATATTTTTAGAGTCAAAATTCCCCAACATATTTGACCAATT
Organism: Oryctolagus cuniculus; assembly: GCF_051225735.1. Classification (NCBI taxonomy): domain Eukaryota; kingdom Metazoa; phylum Chordata; class Mammalia; order Lagomorpha; family Leporidae; genus Oryctolagus; species Oryctolagus cuniculus. The sequence continues at coordinate 13,997,300 of NC_142874.1, read as the reverse complement.
TCAGTAATTTACCCAAATTCATCACTTTCCTTTGCATTTTACTCTACCCTTAGATTTTATTTTATTTTCTTTCCAAGTATACCTTTTAGTAGTTGTTTCAGAAGAGATCGGAGGGTGAAAAAATCTCTTCGTGGATCTGTAATTATTTCCCATGCTCTCAGATTATAATTTAAATGAGTGTTTAACTTTGGGTGGTAATTTGCTTCCCATTAATTTTAAAAAGAGGACTCTGTTTTCTTCTATATTTATGTCATGTAGAATGCTATAGGCAGCAAGCCACATCATCTTTCCCTCCCTCTGGCATGCTTGTGAATTTTAGCCTCTGTATTTCCCCATTATTTTATGTTTAATAAATGTAAGAATGGATTTTTTAATCCTCTATTACACTCGTTGTACATATATTTTATGTGCTATTTTTAACATTCAGATATTATCAACTTTTTTTGCGGTTTCCATTCAGGTTTAACCTGCGGAACACATGTGACACACTCATTGAGTCATTCATCCCCTCAACTTGACATAGGTCCTTGTGTTTGGTTTCCTCTTGACCTCGCGGCCTGTCCCTTCTGTGCTCCAATATCACATCATTTCTTAGAGCTTATTTTTATTCTGTTTTACACATTCACTAAAATTCTTATTTTTTATTTTAGTGTGATTTAATAATGCTGTTTACCTAAGTATATAGAAAGAAACTAGGTAGGATGACAAAGAGAGACAGAGACATTGATTAATTTTTTGGTTCTCTGGTTAAATCCTTTTCATGTACACCCAATCTCATTTCATTTCTACTTAATTCTGATCACCTTTTTTGTTTTTAATGCATGTTATTCTTAATCTCTGAGCAATATGAACATTTTTACTCAGTTCAGATAACCATATTTTGTTCACATGGCCTGTGTTAAATTTATTTCTTGATAATTGGCTTTGTTTCTTGGCTGCAAGCACAGATTAATCTCACTGGTCTGCTATGACTGGTTGTTTATTTCAATGTATTGAGCGTTGGCCAACATAATGAAATGTATTAACAAAAAATGAGACAAGGATGCTCTTTAGAAATGCATCTGTGAGTTTTTGGTAGTGTATGTTATAGAAGCCCATCAGCTTTGTCTAACTGAAATAATTGGATTTATGATTTGTACCTAAATAGTTTAATAGTTTTGGTAGGGGCTAGCTCTTTTTTTTTTTAAAGATGCAATTATTTATTTGAAAGGCAGAGTGACAGAGGGAGGAAGAAAGAGGGAGAGAAAAAAGGAGAGAGAGAGAGAGAGAAAATATGCAGGGAATTGAACCCAGGTACCCCAATGTGGGATACAGAATTTCTCACTGGCAGAGAAATCACTCAGCTATATGTTTACCCCATCATTTAATTATTGAAGAAGTACTCTACTCAAATAAAATAATTAAACTTTTAAAAAAGAAAAGGTGAGATGAATAGAATGAATGTATTTATTATGGCCTAAATATTCTGAATTAATTGTACAAGCTATTTTAATAAAGACATTTGCACATATTCTGAGAGGAAAAAGAATAAATCTGCTTGATATTATTTATCTCCACCCCCCCAAACACAAATATCCCTCTACTTTACTAAAACATTTTATTTCTTAATAACATTATTAGGTCATAAAAATCACAGTTACTATGACCAAAGTATAAGAACACACAGAGTTTTAATACTGTAGGAGTAGTGAATGACTTGCTTATCAAAAAAAAAAAAAACATATCATTAAGTGAAAATAGCAGAAAAGAGCAAAAACATTTACTTTATAAAACTAAAATTAGTTTGGAGATTTTTAAAATTTATTTGTTTTCATTTGTTGACAGGCAGAGAGACAGACGGACAGAGCTCCCATCCACTGGTGCACTTCCTAAATGCCCACAGTAACAGGGCCTGAGCCAAGGGAAAGCCAGGAGTTGAGAACTCAACCCAGGCTCCCCTAAGGAAGCCAACTAGCCTTCACCACTGCCTGCCAGGATCTGGATCAGCTGGAGCTGCTCAGGGGCTGGAGCTTGTTCCAGGACCCACACGCTCTGAGATGGCACATCAGGGTCTTTACCAGCACTCTAACTAGTAGGCCAGATGTCTGCCCCCATCTGAAAATGTACACTCACCTCCAGTGGGTTAGAGAATGGAGAGACAAAGAGGACTGGGCCAGAAGCAGAGCGTTTTCCATAGGGACGGAGCGATCTCCCAGCAGCCTTTCCCCCTCCTTGTTGTAGCATCCTTCCTCCCCTTCGGGACGTTGCTCCTCGGGTCAGTGCCTCCACTCCAGGGATAGAGATGAAACCACCTTAGACATAAAGCGAGCATCTGACCTAAGTTCCACCAGTCAGATTCCACTCAGGAGTTTGTAGCTGGACTGTGTATAGCACCAGCAACGTTAGCTATTCCTTTGATCTTGTGAAGTTTCTACAGTCATTTCCTTCCTGCTGAACTCTGCCAAGGGCTGGTTTTTCTGTGCATGCACTTAAAGACCACTTACTATAAAAGGAGCAACTGCTGAACTATTTCAATAAATAAACAGAAAGTCTCAATAAAGAAGAGGAAGAAGCTGGGAAACACTGCAAATTCACTAGTCCAAGAAATCTAAATGGGACATGTTAAATGATGACAAGAGTTCAGAGCAGATTTTGGTTATGGGGGAGAAGCAGTCATATGAAGCCAAGCTAAAGTGTTCAAATTTGTACACATGATTTAATTAAGCAACATAAAGATTAGCAGATAATTATATCACTGTTCATTAACATGAGGATAGTGTCAGGACTCTAGAGGCATAAAATGGAGGCGGTGGTCCTGCTGAGTGCAGCAAACTGGGCGCAAATAATAGAAAAAAACACAAGAACGTGAAGGCTGCAGCTTGGAAGCTGCCTTGTTGTGGCAGATGATGATGTGTGGGACAGGAAGCTAACCAGCCCCACGCACAACACTACTGAATTTGGACATCTTCCCCAGGAACATGCCATGATAGACTTGAGCAATTCCTAAGATCCTCTCGTCCCCACAGATACAGTACGCTCAGTCAACCCTGAGACCTCGTCACCACAGTCACTGGAGTGCATATGTGCTAATGGCTGATACAGTCCAGCTTTGTAAGAATGAAAATGGAGGCCCGTGCTGCAGCACATCAGGTCAGGCAGCTGCCTGTGACACTGGCACCCCCTGCTGGAGGGAGGCTTCAGTCCTGGCTGCTTGGCTGCTCCGCTCCCTATGCAGCTTCCTGATACTGTGCCTGTGAAGGCAACAGAAGATGGCCCATATACTAGGGCCCCTGCCGCCCATATGAGACCTGGACGGAGACCCTTGTTTCTGGCTTCACCTTGGCTCAGGCCTTGTTCTCATGACCATTTAGAGATCTAGGGAGTGAACTAGTGAGTGCAGGATTCATTCTCTCTCTCTCTCTCTCTCTCTCTCTCAGTTGCTCTGCCTTTCAAATAAATAAACTAAAGCTTAAAATAGCAATAAGAATAGAATATTATCTACTAAGATACTTGCATACTGGTTATTTAAGTTTCATTAATTACCACAGAATAAAAAGGCCTTAAAAGAGCTTCACTTAAGTGAAATTTTGAAAAATAGTGCTGTATTTCTATGTAGTTTCTGGAAAACACACTTCAGAGCTCAACTGTCATTATCTCTTAAGATGCTAAAGAGGTAATGCAGACTATTTTATCATTCGGGGTTGCCTTGCATTCACCTTCTTTGGTTTCCTGTGAAACCTGCTATACCCAAACATGATTTCTTCAATTACAGCTAGTGATTTCATTTCTTAATTGTTCATGCGTAGCTGAGATACTCAGGCGGCCTTAATGTTTCTGGGGTTCAGCTTAGTTCAGAACTACTTGCAGCTTATGTTCTTAGTAATATCACGGTATCATGACATCATCATTATAATAAGCATCATTATTAATTTAGGAATTTAAATCAGAGTGTCATGAATTAATATAAGATGTTTAAAATGAAAAAGAATTGTCTACAACTACAGTAATTAACATTAAACATTCTGAAAGGCTAATATGCTTAAATAAGCACTCAAGTTAATATCCTGTGAAAACACAAAACAATTTATACTGTTTTCCAAAATTTGAAGTCAAGGAGTTACACTGCCCTAATGATGCACATTATTGGAAGTTGTCATTATTGTTCTGTTTTCCATGGACTAAGCACTATCCTCAAACCTTCATATGTGTTATTTAATCTTCACACCAGACCTATGAGTGAAGTGTTATTCCTCATTTGCAGATAGGAAACTAAAAGTTCAGTTGAGTGTGCAGAAACAAGCCTTGATAACAACAATCATAACTATGCTGAATGATCACTAAGCACACGCACATAGGTCCTCATACCCCACCCGTGGTGAGCCTGAGACTGATTCTCAGCACAGAAGTGCAATGGTCACCACACTCAGACATTACGGTGCTGAAATAATCATCTTTGTCTGTATTGCTTAGTGTTCAAAAATATGGATATAAATTTAGGGTGATGGGGGCAGATGTTTGGCTTAGCCGTTTGGATGCCACACAAGACACCCATATCTCATATTGGAGGCCTTGGGTCTGAGTCTCAGTTTAGCTCCCAATTCAAACTTGCACAAATGCAGACCCTGGGAGGCAGCAGGTGATCGCTCAGGTGGCTGGGTCCCTATCACACACATTCGAGACCTGGCCTGAACTCGGCTCCAGGTCCCGGCCTCAGCCCCAGACCTAAGTGTTGTGGGCATTTGAGGAATGAACCAGAGGATGTGTCTGATTCATTCATACTTTCCCTGTCTCTCTCCCTCCCTTCCTTCAATCTGTGTCTCACTACGTGTCCCTCAATATCTGTCTCTGACTTCTAAATAAATTCATAAAAATTTAAATGTATGGTAAATTGAAAGTTCCTATTATCAGTAAACTATCTTAATTCTCCATCTGAATTTCATAGATGAAGACTCTCCCACATAAAATTACAATAAATTCTTGGCTTTCTTCTGATAATTGTATGTTAAATCAATCAGCCGCCGGTGCCTCAGCTCACTACGCTAATCCTCCGCCTGCGGCGTCGGCACTCCAGGTTCCAGCCCAGGTTGGGGTGCCGGTTCTGTCCCAGTTGCTCCTCTTCCAGTCCAGCTCTCTGCTGTGGCCCGGGAAGGCAGTGAAGGATGGCCCAGGTGCTTGGGCCCTGTACCCGCGTGGGGGACCAGGAGGAAGTACCTGGCTCCTGGCTTCGGATCAGCACTGCGCGCCAGCCATAGAGGCCATTTAGGGGGTGAACCAATGGAAAAGGAAGACCTTTCTCTCTGTCTCTCTCTCTGTCTAACTCTGTCAAAAAAAATTAAATTAAATTTAAAAAATCAATCAGCTGCTTCATCCTATTAAATGTGTCCTACTAAACAACAAAATATTAAACTTATTATATACTACTGAACCTTATAATTACCTTTTATCCACCAGAAACTATATGCAATATAAAAATACACTGATGGAAATAGCCACTATGTACTTTCTGAACTAACTTACAGTGAGAGATAAGTTCCAAAAAGAATTCTGAATAATACTAGAACTAAAACTCTTGCAGATAATCAAAAACCCTCTGAATTCTCCTGAGTTATAGAAAGTTATGTACATGTAGCCAACCTAGGAATAGCAGCAAACTAATTTATTATGTATATATAATATTTGAAAATTTTCATGTATGAAGACATTACTTTTGAAACAGATAATCTACTTAGAAATTAAGCATGAAACGTAAGCCCATAAAGAAGAGCTTAATTTAAAAAAAGAAACTGCTTGATACTAAAGAAACTATCTGAGGCCAGGAAGTGGCATAACCGATAAGAGGTCAGCGCTGCATTGCTCAGGAGGACACACTGAATGTCTTCTCCTTAATGGAAAGATGGAGATAAGGTTTGAAAGCAGTCTGATGGGGACTTAGATACCTTACTGGATGCAGAGACGCAATATTCAACCTAACTTGGCAGCCTGGCGATGATTCCTTTTATCAGCTCAGGAGGGCTCACGTCATGTTCTGTGATTAAAACTATAGCTCTTCCATGTGCATTGTCAATACAAACTCTTCAAGAAAGAGGAAATATGGCCCCCAAGATCTGTATCTGCTTACAATGTCCATTTAATGTAAACAATAACCTAGCTAGAAAAATCTTTGCAGTTTAATATCTACTTTTAAGCCATGATAAATTAATAGGATGTTTTTAACTGATTGGCAATTATTTGATTTTCCAGATGGAACCAAAAGTCAGGTACTTGAATAAAAAGGTAATTCATCTCCACATAAATTTTTTAAATTTCAGCACTCTTCATATATTAAGCAAATATTTTGTCAACAAATATATTTATATTTGAGTATATTCTGAGCAATTCGCTTATTCCCAAATGAGCATCTACTCCCATTTATAAAATAGGGAGAATTGTTTTAATAATTAGCTTAAAAGCTATAGGCACACATTCAGTGTAGATCTGTAAAGAAAAACTAGGGGCAAGCATTTATCCCAGTGGTTAAGACATCAGTTAAAACACCGTGAACATGAAACCTCAGGGGGAAGCAGTTTCTGCGAGCTGGCACTGCACCCCCTCAAGAGGCCCCCTCCTGCTGGAACCCTCTCAACTGCTGTTCCCTACCTTGCCCATACTCAGCTTGAAGAAGCCAGAGTGGTCATCATCCCATACCCCTAACAGAAGTTAGGGTCCATTCTTCAGGGGGAGGAATGTGAGGAATCAGATGGGTTCATGGGCAGCCAGGGTTGCTCCTAGTGGAAACTGAGGGTGCAGACCTTTTAGCAAGGTCAAAAGTGCCTGCCCCACTCATTGAGAATTTCCAGTCTTTTGAGAATAGCAAGGGGGTGGTGATTCCACCCTTTTGAGCTCCCAGTTTACTGTAAAACAAATTAGGTATCCCACCCTCTGATGACTCTTGTTTTATTATGAGCAAGCCAGACAGGATAAAAAGCTACGATCAGGTCTTTTGATGGGTTTTGTCCTTGCCTTGTAACTGAATATCAAACTGAGAAGTGTTTTCTTCTTCCCCCAAATTGTGCTTAGAAACCCCAGTATCACTAGCCCCTTTGGGTTTTGTCTCTCTCAGAGCCCCCTCCAGGCCACTCTGGCTGGAAGTCTCTGACTTAAATCTTGCTTACAAAAAACAAAAACAAAAACACACCATGCCCACACTACATCCAATTCCCTGCTCTGGCTCCTGACTCCAGATTCTAACTAATGTAGAAGCAGTGGTGACAGTTCAAGTAATTTGGTTCCTGCCACCCATATGGGAGACTTGCATTGAATTTCTAGTTCCCAGTTTCAGCCAGCCAAGTAAGAGCCACTGCGGGCATTTAGGGATTGGGCCAGCAGATGGGAGCTCTAAGTCTGTCTGTCTCTTTCTTTCACTGCCACTAAAATAACAATTTATAAAAGGACAAAAATAGAGGCTGACATTGTGGTGCATCCCATATTACCACCAGTTTGAGTCCCAGTTGCTCCACTTCTGATCCACCTTCCTGCTAAGCACTTGGGATAAAAGCAGATGATGGTCTGAGTGCTAGGGTCCTGCCACCCACGTGGAGACCCTGACTTCAGCCTGGCCCAGCGGGCAGCTGTGGCCATTTGGGGATGGATTAGCAAATGGAAGATAACTCTCTATACCCACCCCCCTTCCTCTGTCATTCTACCTTTCAAACAAAATTATATATACATATACATATATATAATAAAATGGACAAAGATAAAAAGAGACAATAAAACTAGACTGGTGAGTAACTGTCCATTTTAATACTCAAGTTATCTCCAAATAGAAAGAGAACGAAAACAGAGTAAAATACAGAGGTAAAGGACAAATGATGTTAATTCTAGAGATCCTTAAAACCTCATAGATGTGACACAGCGGTGCTTTTTCTGTTGTTTCTGTTGATTCTTGGCTTTGCATTGTGCTTTCCATTATTTCTAAATAGTTCTCATGACATCTAAGTGTGACCCCATATTCAGACAGAAGAGCAACATCTGACGATGTGGCAGCTTTAAGTATCACAATCAGCAGGTGAAATTAATTTCACCCAAAAGCACCTTTTGCAAGCCCCCCTCTGCTCTCTAACCCTGAAACCTAGTCTGCAATTTCCATAGCCCTAGGAGATGGGACCTCACTTTCTTTCCTTGCCAGAATCCTTTCAATGAGACTCCTCCTATGTTCCTGGCTCAGCAAATACACTGTCCTTTATTTAGTGAAAGTTTAATTCTCATCCGAAAGGTTAGATGTCTTATCTTTTTCTTTTTTTTTTTTAAAGATCTATTTATTTGGGCCGGCATCGCAGCTCAATAGGCTAATCCTCCGCCTGCGGCACCAGCACCCCGGGTTCTAGTCCTGGTCGGGGTGCCGGATTCTGTCCCAGTTGCTCCTCTTCCAGTCCAGCTCTCTGCTGTGTCCTGGGAGTGCAGTGGAGGGTGGCCCAAGTCCTTGGGTCCTGCACCTGCATGGGAGACCAGGAGAAGCACCTGGCTCCTGCCTTTGGATCAGCGTGATATGCTGGCCGCAGCGGCCATTTTGGGGGTGAACAACGGCAAAGGAAGACCTTTCTCTCTGTCTGTCTCTCACTGTCCACTCTGCCTGTCAAAAAAAAAAGATTTATTTATTTGAAAAAGATATATATATATATATATATATATATATATATAGAAAGAGAGAGAGAGATACTAGAAAGTCTTCCATCCACTGGTTCACTCACCAAATGGCCTTAACGAAGCCAGAGTCAGGAGCTTCACCCAGGTCTCCCAGGTGGGTGCAGGGGGGGCCCAAGCACTTGAGCCATCTTCTACTGCTCTCCCAGGCACATTAGCAGGGAGCTAGATTGGAAGGGGAGCAGCTGGGGCTCAAACCAGAGCCTAAATGGGATGCCGGCACTGCAGGCAGCAGCTTTACCTGCTATGCCTATCTTTCAATGCAATGGCCAGCTAAAACATGCTAACACACCACGAGTTCTGAAAAGACGGCTTTCCCCAGACTTCTGCAGCCTTAATAAACACCTCTTGTCTCTTGCTTGGAAGAATCAGGACCTTCACCACGTCATGAATTAATCCATTAAAGATAAAAGATTGCATTTGAGTTTCTATGGAATGCAGCTTCCTACAACATAATCCTTTGTTCCCTTTCCTATTTTAAAATTTTATAAAAGATCACTTAACACATCTTGATGTACTGGTCCTTTTGACAGAAGCTGACATTTTTAATAAGACAACTCAACTGTTTGAGTTTGCTCAACTATTTGAGTTTGGTTTAGTACGCATTTATTGTGTTTCAAAATGTACTTTCCTGAATATCTGTTGTCATGGGTACCCTAATCTGCTTTTCTTCTTTGTTCTAAATTAGACAAAGACACCCAAAGTTTGCAGGTTTCTTCTCCTTCATGTCTTCCTTGACCTTAATTCTTTATTTATATTGCTACTTTAGACTTGTGCCAAGTCAGTTTCAACTGAAAACACCTTTTCGTCCTATTGTAACCCAGGTGCAGAAGAAAATGCACAAAGCTACCTTAAAATATCCTTGCTGATACAGTTATTCTGGGTCATTTTAGAGTGCCATGTAGCAGACTCACAAATGAAAGGCTTCTGGAAAAGTGGCTAACACCTGAAAAATGTGGTGTCCTTTGAAACACAGAAGGAGGTACTCTTACATTTTAAATTTTATTTCTTTATTAGTATTTATTTGAAAAGGAAGAGCAAAGGACAGAAACACAGGGAGACTCAGAGATCTCCCATCAACTGCTTTGCTTCTCAACTGCCAAAACTGGGCCAGGCTGAAGTCAGGAGACTGCAACTCAACTTAGGTATCTGGTGTGAGTGTCAGGGACCCAAGACTTAAACCATCACCAGTAGTGTCCCAGGATGCACTTTAACATTAACTTGGAAGTGCAAATGGAGTCAGGGCTTGAACTCTGGCACTTTTAATTTTTTCCCTTTATTGTTATTAATTCTAAATTTACAAAACTGAAGTCATGAGATAGTATCACAATGAGCTCCTACATACCCATTTACTTTATTAACATCTCAGATTTGTCACAGTATATTAACCATACCCAGCTTTGTACCAAATGTCCATTCCCATATTTGGCTTTTTATCCTTTTCCACTAATTACAGTGAAAACAGACAGTTAATGGCTAAGCGAAGTCACATATTGTTGGAATTCTATACTTGAATGAAAATAAACATCACCTTCCATATCCATATTTATAATCATATTAAATGGATCAGAGATGGATTCGCTGTTATCCTGTTATACCAAAAACTTGTGAACATTCTGGGAGATCCACATTTCTCAAGTACTTTGTAAATTTAGTCTCAGAGATCACACTGAATATTTGTGTTTCCCTAGCTAAGATTTTGGATCTGGTTCTCAGCTTTATGAATACTTCCTGAAAGAGCTTAGCCAATATCAAGGATGACACAGCTTGAAAACTTAACTTTATACATCCTGCATTTCTTTTTTTTTTTTTTTACTGAACTTTTTTTTTAACTTTTATTTAATGAATATAAATTTCCAAAGTACGGCTTATGGATTACAATGGCTTCTCCCCCGTAACGTCCCTCCCACCCGCAACCCTCCCCTTTCCCACTCCCTCTCCCCTTCCATTCACATGAGGATTCATTTTTGATTCTCTTTATATACAGAAGATCAGTTTAGCATACATTAAGTAAAGATTTCAACAGTTAGCTCCCACACAAACATAAAGTGAAAAATAATAGATGATTTTTTAAATGATGATGAAATCAGATCAGACCTATTGTCATGTTTAATCCCAGCGAGAGTCAAGTTGGGGATTAATAATTTCTTCTTCTTCTTTTTTTTTTTTTTTACAGAAGATCAGTTTAGTATACATTAAGTAAAGATTTCAACAGTTTGCACCCCCATAGAAACACAAAGCGAAATATACTGTTTGAGTACTCATTATAGCATTAAGTCTCAATGTACAGCACATTAAGGACAGAGATCCTACATGAGGAGTAAGTGCACAGTGACTCCTGTTGTTGACTTTACCAATTGACACTCCTGTTTATGGCATCAGTAATCTCCCTATGCACCAGTCATGAGTTTCCAAGGCTATGGAAGCCCCTTGAGTTCGCCGACTCTTATCTTGTTTAGATAAGGTCATAGTCAAAGTGGAGGCTCTCTCCTCCCTTCAGAGAAAGGTACATCCTTCTTTGAAGACCTGTTCTTTCCACTGGGATCTCACTCACAGAGATCTTTCATTTAGGTGTTTTTTTTTTTTTTTTCCAGAGTGTCTTGGCTTTCCATGCCTGAAATACTCTCATGGGCTTTTCAGCCAGATCCGAATGCCTTAAGGACTGATTATGAGGCCAGAGTGCTGTTTAGGACATCCGCCATTCTATGAGCCTGCTGAGTATCTCGCTTCCCATGTTGGATCACTCTCCCCTTTATTTATTCTATCGGTTAGTATTAGCAGGTACTAGACTTGTTTATGTGCTCCCTTTGACTCTTAGTCCTTTCATTATGATCAATTGTGAACTGAAATTGATCACTTGGACTAGTGAGATGGCATTGGTACATGCCACCTTGATGGGATTAAATTGGAGTCCCCTGCTATGTTTCTAACTATACTGTTTGGGGCAAGTCATCTTCAGCATGTCCCAAATTGTACATCTCTTCCCTCTCTTATTCCCACTCTTATATTTAACAGGGATCACATTTCAGTTACACCCGTTCATGATGAAAACTCTAAGCAAACTATGTTTGGAGGGAACATTCCTCAATACAATCAAAGCAATCTACGAAAAACCCACAGCCAACATCCTATTGAATGGGGAAAAGCTGGAAGCATTTCCACTGAGATCTGGTACCAGACAGGGATGCCCACTCTCACCACTGCTATTCAATATAGTTCTGGAGGTTCTAGCCAGAGCTATTAGGCAAGAAAAAGAAATTAAAGGGATACAAATTGGGAAGGAAGAACTCAAACTATCCCTCTTTGCAGACGATATGATTCTTTACTTAGGGGACCCAAAGAACTCTACTAAGAGACTGTTGGAACTCATAGAAGATTTTGGCAAAGTAGCAGGGTATAAAATCAATGCACAAAAATCAACAGCCTTTGTATACACAGACAATGCCATGGCTGAGGAAGAACTTCCAAGATCAATCCCATTCACAATAGCTACAAAAACAATCAAATACCTTGGAATAAACTTAACCAAGGACGTTAAAGATCTCTACGATGAAAATTACAAAACCTTAAAGAAAGAAATAGAAGAGGATACCAAGAAATGGAAAAATCTTCCATGCTCATGGATTGGAAGAATCAATATCATCAAAATGTCCATTCTCCCAAAAGCAATTTATAGATTCAATGCGATACCAATCAAGATACCGAAGACCTTCTCAGATCTGGAAAAAATGGTGCTGAAATTTATATGGAGGCACAAGAGACCTCGAAGAGCTAAAGCAATCTTGTACAACAAAAACAAAGCCAGAGGCATCACAATACCAGATTTCAGGACATACTACAGGGCAGTTGTAATCAAAACAGCATGGTACTGGTACAGAAACAGATGGATAGACCAATGGAACAGAATTGAAACACCAGAAATCAACCCAAACATCTACAGCCAACTTATATGTGATCAAGGATCTAAAACCAATTCCTGCAGCAAGGACAGTCTATTCAATAAATGGTGCTGGGAAAACTGGATTTCCATGTGCAGAAGCATGAAGCAAGACCCCTACCTTACACCTTACACCTTACACAAAAATCCACTCAACATGGATTAAAGACCTAAATATACGACCTGACACCATCAAGTTATTAGAGAACATTGGAGAAACCCTTCAAGATATTGGCACAGGCAAAGAATTTCTGGAAAAGACCCGGGAGGCACAGGCAGTCAAAGCCAAAATCAACTATTGGGATTGCATCAAATTGAGAAGTTTCTGTACTGCAAAAGAGACAGTCAGGAGAGTGAAGAGACAACAGACAGAATGGGAAAAAATATTTGCAAACTATGCAACAGATAAAGGGTTAATAACCAGAATCTACAAAGAGATCAAGAAACTCCACAAAAACAAAACCAACAACCCACTTAAGAGATGGGCCAAGGACCTCAATAGACATTTTTCAAAAGAGGAAATCCAAATGGCCAACAGGCACATGAAAAATGTTCAAGATTACTAGCAATCAGAGAAATGCAAATCAAAACCACAATGAGGTTTCACCTCACCCCAGTTAGAAAGGCTCACATACACAAATCTAACAACAACAGATGCTGGCAAGGATGTGGGGGAAAAGGGACACTAACCCACTGTTGGTGGGAATGCAAACTGGTCAAGCCACTATGGAAGTCAGTTTGGAGATTCCTCAGAAACCTGAATGTAACCTACCATTCAATCCAGCCATCCCACTCCTTGGAATTTACCCAAAGGAAATTAAATTGGCAAACAAAAAAGCGGTCTGCACCCTAATGTTTATTGCAGCTCAATTCACAACAGCTAAGACCTGGAACCAACCTAAATGCCCATCAACGGTAGACTGGATAAAGAAATTATGGGATATGTACTCTTTAGAATACTATACAGCAGTAAAATCAATGAAATCCGGTCATTTGCAACAAAATGGAGGAATCTGGAACACATCATGCTGAGTGAAATAAGCCAGTCCCAAAGGGACAAATACCATATGTTCTCCCTGATCAGTGACAAGTGACTGAAGACCAAAAAGGAAACCTGTTGAAGTGAAATGGACACTATGAGAAATGGTGACTTGATCAGCCATAGCCCTGACTGTTGAAGAACAATGTAATACGTTATCCCTCTCAGTATTTTTTGTCTGTTCTACTTAATACTATTGGTTTAATTCTGTAATTAATAGTTATGCTTAAGTGTTGAAATTTAACTGAAAAGTGATCCCTGTTAAATATAAGAGTGGAATAAGAGAGGGAAGAGATGTACAATTTGGGACATGCTCAAGCTGACTTGCCCCAAACGGTAGAGTTAGAAACATACCAGGGGATTCCAATTCAATCCCATCAAGGAGGCATGTACCAATGCCATCTCACTAGTCCAAGTGATCAATTTCTGTTCACAATTGATCATAATGAAAGGACTAAGAGTCAAAGGGAGCACATAAACAAGACTAGTGTCTGCTAATACTAACCGATAGAATAAAAAAGGGAGAGAACGATTGAACATGGGAAGCGGGATACACAGCAGACTCATAGAATGGCGGATGTCCTAAACAGCACTCTGGCCTCAGAATCAGCCCTAAATGCATTCGGATCTGGCTGAAGAGCCCATGAGAGTATTTCAGGCATGGAAAGCCAAGACACTTTGGCAAAAAAAAAAAAAAAAAAAAAAAAAAAAAAACGACCTAAATGAAAGATCTCTGTGAGTGAGATCCCAGTGGAAAGAACAGGTCTTCAAAGAAGGAGGTACCTTTCCCTGAAGGGAGGAAAGAACTTCCACATTGACTATGACCTTGTCTAAATATGATCAGAGTCGGTGAACTCAAAAGGCTTCCATAGCCTTGGAAACTCATGACTGGTGCATAGGGAGATTACTGAGGCCATAAACAGGAGTGTCAATTGGTAAAGTCAACAACAGGAGTCACTGTGCACTTACTCCTCATGTAGGATCTCTGTCCTTAATGTGTTGTACATTGTGATTTACTGCTATAACGTGTACTCAAAGAGTATTTTTCACTTTGTGTTTCTATGTGGGTGCAAATTGTTGAAATCTTTACTTAATGTATACTAAACTGATCTTCTGTATATAAAGAAAATTGAAAATGAATCTTGATATGAATGGAAGGGGAGAGAGAGCGGGAGATGGGAGGGTTGCGGGTGGGATGGACGTCATTGGGTGGGGGGGAAGCCATTGTAATCCATAAGCTGTACTTTAAATTTATATTCATTAAATAAAAGTTAAAAAAAGATCAGTTTAGTTGAGACAAAAAAAAGAGAGGCCAGCAAAGTGGTGTAGCTGATAAAGCCACCACCTGCAGTGCTGGCATCCTTTGTGTGCACCAGTTCAAGTACCAGTTACTCCACTTCCAATCTAGCTCTCTACTATGGCTTGCAAAAGCAGCACAGTATGGCCCAAGTCCTTGGGCCCCTGCACCCACGTGGGAGACCTAGAAGAAGTTCCTGGCTCCTGGCTTCGGATCATTGCAGCTCCAGCCGTTGCAGCCATCTGGGGAGTGAACCAGCCAATGGAAGATCTCCCCCAACACACATCGCCGCCTCTGCCTCTGCCTCTGCCTCTCTGTAACTGCCTTTCAAGCAAATAAATAAATCTTTAAAAAATTATTAAAAGAGACAAAGGAGACTATGTAATTATTAAATGAACAATTTAGCAGGACTGTGACTATTATAAATGTATATACACCTAATTACAGGGCACCTGGCTATTTGAAAGAAATGTTAATTGATTTAAAGGGAGATATAGACTCAAACACTATGGTAAAGGGGGACTTCAATACCCCACTTTCAGCAATGGACAGATTAAACAGACAGAAAATCAATAAGGAAACAAAAGAATTAATTGACACCATAGGCCAAACAGACTTAGCAGATATTTACAGAGCCTTCTATCCTACAGCCACAGAATACACATTTTTCTCAACAGTGCATGGAACTTTCTTTAGGGTTGACCACATGCTAAGTGATCAATAGACCACATAAAACAAATCTCAGCAAATTAAATGAAAAAAATCATACCATGCATCTTCTTGGACCATAATGCAATGAAGCTGGAAATCAGCAACTCAGGAATCTCCAGATCATATGTAAACAAATGGAGACTGCACAACACACTCCTGAATGGACAGTGGGTCATAGAAGAAATCAAAAGAGAAATCCAAAAATTTCTGGAAACAAATGAAGATGACAATACAACATACCAAAACTTATGGTATACAGCAAAAGCAGTGTTAAGAGGAAAGTTTATAGCAATTGGTGCCTATATCAAGAAATTGGAAATACATGAGCAATTAATGCACCTCAAGGATCTAGAAAAACAACAGCAAACGAAACCCAAAACTAGTAGGGGAAAAGAAATAATTAAAATCAGAGAAGAAATAAAAAAGTTGAAACAAAAAAAATACTAATCAAAATACCAAAGACATTCTTCTTAGATCTAGAAAAAATGAAGCTGAAATTCATCTGAAAACACAGGAAACCTCTAATAGCTAAAGCCATGTTACACAACAAAAAGCCAGAGGCATGACAATACCAAATTTCAAGACATACTACAAGGCAGTTACTATCAAACAGCCTGGTACTGAGACAAAAACAGATGAAAAGACCAATGGAACAGCATAGAGACACCAGAAATCAAGCCAAGCATCTACAATCAACTTATATTTGACCAAGGAGCTAAAACCAATCCCTAGAACAAGAGCAGTCTCTTCAAACAATGGTGCTAGGAAAACTGGATTTCCACATGAAGCAGAACTCCAACCTTATACCTTACTCAAAGATCCATTCAAAATGGATTAAAGACCTGAATCTATGACCTGATATCATCAAATTAATAGAGAGTATTGATGAAACCCTGCAAAACACTGGCACAGACAAAGAGTTCCTGGAAAAGACCCCAAAGGCACAGGCAATCAAAGCCAAAAAAATAATAATAACAAATGGGATTACATCAAATTAAGAAGCTCTGAAACACTCAGGCAAGTGAAGAGGCAACCAAAAGACTGGGAGAAATTATTTGCAAACTATGCAGCTGATAAAGGATTAATAACCAGAATATATAAAGAGACCAAGAAACTCAACAACAACAAAACAAACAACACAGCTAAGAAATGGGCAAAGGACTTAAACAGCCAATTTTCAAAAAAGGAAATCCAAATGGCCAACAGACACAAGAGAAAATGCTCAGGATCACTAGCCGTCTGGGAAATGCAAATCAAAACCACAATGATTGTTTCATTTCACCCCAGACAGAATGGCTTTCATATAGAAATCAAAAAACAATGAATGCTGGCGATGATTTGGGGAAAGGTATCCTACTGTTGGTGGGAATATTAACTGATAAAACCACTATGAAAGACAATTTGGAGGTACCTCAGAAATCTAAATATAGTCCTACTATGTGACCCAGCCATCCAACTCCTTGGAATTTACCCAACAGAAATGAAAAGCAGCAAATAAGAGAGTTATATGCACCCCTATGTTTATTTTAGTTCAATTCACAATAGCTAAGACATGCAATCAACCTAAGTTCCTCTCAACTGAAGACTGCATAAAGAAATTAGGGGATATGTACTCTATGGAATATTACACAGTGGTAAAGAATGAAATCCAGTCATTTGCAACAAAATGGATGAATCTGGAAAACATCATACTTAGTGAAATAAGTCAGTCAGTCCCAAAGGGACAAATACCATGCATTCTCCCTGATCTGTGGTAACTGATAACTAGCAGAGCACCCAAAAGGTAACCTGCAGAAGTGAAATCGACACTATGAGAAGCAATGACTTGAACAGCCCTTGTCTTGACTGTCAAGGAACAGGTTTTTTTTTTCCTTCTTAATAACATTGGTTGAACTCTTTACTTAACATAGAATTAACCATATGTGTATAAAGTCAGTTGAAAATAAATCCCAGTTAAAAATAAGAGTGAGAATTAGAGAGGGAGCAGTTACATAGTTCTGCATACATTCCTACAGACACACTTCTTGGTTTTTTTTAAAGATTTATTTATTTATTTGAAAGAGTTACACAGACAGAAGAGAGATAGAGAGAGAGGTCTTCCATCCATTGGTTCACTCCCCAGTTGGCCACAACGGCCAGAGCTGCGTTGACCCGAAGCCAGGAGCCAAGAGATTCTTCTGGATTTCCCACATGGGTGCAGGGGCCCAAGGACTTGGCCCCTACTGCTTTCCCAGGCCATAGCAGAGAGCGGGATAGGAAGTGAAACAGCTGGGTCTCAAACTGGCGCCCATATGTGATGCTGGTGCTTCAGGCCAGGGCATTAACCCACTGTGCCACAGTGCCAGCCCCCAGATGTACTTCTAAGGGTGAAGCTAAAAACTTGCCATGGGACTCCAAATCCCATTAAACTGGGTGATAATAACACCATCTAAGTGTTAAAGTGATCATTTTAAGTGTGTAACTGATCATATGGATAGGATTAAGTGTTAAAGGGATCATATAAATAAGATCAAGTGTCTGATAATAACAATAGATAGAATTTAAAAGGAGAGAATGTTCCAACATGGGAAGCAGTCCACACAGCAGACTCATAGAATGGCAAACGCCCTGAACAGCACTCTGACCTCAGAATCAGGCCTTAAGGCATTCTGGTCTGGCTGAAAAGCCCAGGAGAGAATTTCAGGCATGGAAAACGAAGACATTGTTGGGGGGGGGGGGGCGGTAGAGTCCTACATGAAGGGTCTCTGTGAGTGAGACTCCAGGGGAAAGAAGAGGCCATCAAACAAAGATGCCCTTTTCTCTAAAGGGAGGAGAGAACTTCCAATTTGATTATGGCCTTGTCTAAACACTGACGGAGTTTGTGGACTCAAAAGGCTTCCATAGGCTTGGCAGCACATGTCAAGAGCCTCTGGTGATCACTGACATCACACATGAGAGTGTTAACTGTTAAATTAACAACAGGAGTCACTGTGTACTTACTACCCATGCAGGACCTCTGTCCTTAAGGAGTTGTACTGTGAGGGTTAACTGTAAAACTTGTTCTCAGTTTTCTATATTTTGTGCATGTGTGAGTGCAAATTATTGAAATCTTTACTTAGCATAGAGTTGCTCTTCTGTGTATAAAGTTAATTAAAAATTAATCTTAATGGAGAATGGGATGGGAGAGGGAGGAGGAGGTGGGATGGGAGTGGGGGCAAGAAGGCGGGTATAGGGGGAAGAACCACTATATTCCTAAATTTGTACTTATGAAATTTGTACTCATTAAATAAAAAATCTCTTTGGGAGAAAAAGCAAGCTGAAGGCAACTGCTTTCCATTTAAATGTTTGTGAGCACAGACCTTGTTCTGTTTTTCAACAATCATAAAATAGCTGAGTTGTATGAATATAAAATTTTTTAACTCCTAAAAATGCATATTATTACATTCAGCTGACTATAGCAATTGCAAGTGGCTATGTATCTTTTGTGGATAATACAAAATTTTTATTCAAACACTCCCCTCTCAAAATATCATCTTCAGGATTGCAATACAAGAGGCTTCAAAAGGTTCCTGGAGAATGGAATTAAAAGCTAATTCACGGGGTCAGTGCTGTGGTGTAGTGGGTAAAGCACCTGCAGTGCTGGCATCCCATATGGGCACCAAATCCCAGCCACTCCACTTCTGATCCAGCTCTCTGCCATGGCCTGGCAAAGCAGTGGAAGATGGCCCAAGTCCTTGGGTCCCTGCACCCACTTGGGAGACCCAGAGGAAGCTCCTGGCTCCTGGCTTCGGCTCATTGCAGCTCTGGCTGTTGCGGCCCATTGGGAAGTGAACCAGCAGAGGGAAGACCTCTCTCTCTCTCTGCCTCTCCTTCTCTCTTTGTGTAATTCTGACTTTCAAATAAATAAATAAATCTTTTTTTTAAAAAAAAAAGCTAATTCACATTTTTATTATGAGATTTTTGGTGATCCCTTGTATACTCTAACACACCCTACACGACCTGTCCATGGAACTTATGGAGAATTTTTCTCTGCCAAATCAGCCTAAACTGTGGGCTGGTTTACCTTTACTTCTCACCACACATACTCTGTATGACAAAGGCGACTTGTCTGTTTGATTGGCTTCAATTTTCCTCAATCATTCCCACATTCATTTTGAAGGACAACAGGGAAAGAAAAACATCAAATGATAGAGAAATGGAACACGTTCACTTACACCTGCTTTCCATATAAACAGAAAGCGAATGGGGGGGGCACCTGCAGGATCACCTTATCTGGCTAATGTCTGGCAGGGAAAGATCTATAGGATAAACCTGCACGAAAAACCTCTCCAGATGAAGGGACAGACATCTACATGATGCAGCAGGGCATGGCGATGTAGGCCTCACAATCTAGCAACCTCTTTCCATCAGAGACGCAAGAACTTCTCATTCTCTTCATTCAAGGGCATGAAACGTGCTTCCTGTGAGTAGGATGATTACAATTATGGATACTGCATGTGCTCTGTATGTTTTTATGAGAAACAGTGAGCAAAGTGTTTATGGAAACTCCAAAAGAAGAGAATAAACCATCTCTACTTAAATAGTTATTTAGTAATATATAGCTAATTAATTCTACTTTTGTTAGCAAAATTTTAAAATAAAGTTGAACTTAAACACTAAGGAGATTGTAATTAAATCACTGGCATCCATTTATTAAAGTATTTCAGGGAAATGTAGGTTTTTAAAAGACTTCTTTATTTAAAAGGTGGGGCAAGAGAGAGAGACAGGGAGAGAGATCTTCCATCACTGGTACAGCCCACAATGGTGGCAACCACCATGTCTGGCTAGGCTGAACTCAGCAGCCAGAAACTCCACAATGAACTCCCACATGGATGGCTGAGGCCCAGGCCTCTTCTGCTGCTTTCCCAGGTGCATTGGCAGGAAGTTGGATTGGAAGTGGAGCAGCCACGACTGGAACTGGCATTCTGATACGGAACCCTGGCAGCATAAAACACAGTGGCTCAGCCTGCTGTTCCTCAATGCCAGCCCCAAAAGTTGTGTTTGTTTTTTTTTAATTTTCGTCTTCATGTTTCACCTCCTTCTGTGACTAACACAGTAGAGAATAAATACCTGCAGTCTTTGTAGCATTTCAGAGAATGTTTTCTGCATCCATTCTGTGTCCTCTGAAAGGTCATCCCCACCAAATGGAATCAACCATGAGTCTTCTTGACAAGTCTACAGACAAGTTTAAACACTTTGTAATAAAGGAGCAAAGGCTCATAACCATTCTACAACTAATGCCAGACCCAGCAGACAGCACTGGAAGGTTATACACTAAGGAGAGAATGAGCTGGATTGTGGGGGACTTTGCAGGTTTGACTAAATAGTGTGAATTGGAACCTTCACCAGGGTTGGAGAATGTCTGACCCATTTCCCATATAAGGCCCGTGAAATCATTTGATCTGGCCATGCCCAGGCAACAGCCGGTGGCACCTGAAATTCAATAAACCTACAGCTGGCTAATTTTTAAGCTGATAATTTTGTGTGGTCCACAAATGATGCTATAAATATCCAAATGGACCTTGGCAGAACAAAGGTTCCCAAGCCCTGCAAGCAATGACTTTCAACTCAAAAGCCAATCAGAACAAAGCAACACTGTTTTTATTTCTCCATATCATAGTATTTACAGTTTTGAAATTTCAGTTAATATTAAAGGAAAATACAAGATTTACACTCATCAAAGAAGATGTGATTGGACCGCTGCTGTGGCATAGCATGCTAAGGCTCCATCTGCAGCAAAGGCATCCCATACAGGGCGTTGATTCATGTACTGGCTGCTCCTTTTCCAATTCAGCTCCCTGCTTACAGCCTGGGAAAGCAGTGCAAGAAGGCCCAAGTGCTTGGACTTCTGCACACATGTGGGAGACCCAAAAGAAGCTCCTGGCCCCTGGCTTCAGATTGGCTCAGCTCTGGCCATTGAGGCCATCTGGGGAGGGAACCACTGGATGGAAGATCTTTCTGTCTCTCCCTCTCTCTGTCTGTAACTCTACCTCTCAAATCAATCGCTAAATTGAAATCTTAAAAAAAAAGAGGATGTGACTTTTAAGGTTAAGAAACAGTGCAGACTTAGGAATAAGCAGCCACTATGTCTTTGAAGAAGCAGGATTCAGGAGAACTATTTCAGGAGCAAAGGAGAGAAGCAACGGCAGGTAGGAAAATTAATCAGTTCAAATGTCAGGGGCAAAAGGACAACTCTGTGTATAATTAAAGGAGAAGAAACAGTCGTGAGCAATGTTTAGAAGAACTGTTTTTTAAGTCTTTTTAAAAATTTTTTAAACATTTTTAAAGGCAGAGAGAGAGTCAGACACAGAGAGGTTTTCCATCTGTTCACTTCTCAAATGGCCATCAATGGGCAGGGCTGGGCCAGGCCAAAACCAGGAGCCAGAAGCTTCCTCTGGGTTTCCCACATGGGTGCTGGGGCACAAGGACTTTATCCATCCTCTGCTGCTTTCCCAGGCACAGTAGCAAGGAGCTGGATCAGAAGTGGAGCTGCTGGAACACAAACTGGCACCCATATTGAATACCAGCGCTGCAAGCTGTAGCTTAATCTGATACACCACAGTCCAGCCCCCTTAAGTGTAGTTTCTTGTGGAACACTAGATGATGTATTCACAGAAAATAGATCATAGCAGGTGTCCACAGCAGACATTTCTGAAATGGCTTCCAATGTCCCACACACATGACTGCCATATTTTTATGTGAACTCTCTTCGTGTGTGTGTGTGTGTGTGTTACCTTTTATTTTTTTTTATCTGACCAGAAGATTACAAAGATGATTTGTCTTCTAGTTCAGATATTCTTTCTTCTCCTTCACCAAGTCTGCTATTTTGGCCTTCCATTGCATTTTTTACTTGATCTATTGAATTCATTTCTAATATTTCATTTTGATTTCTCCTTAAAATCTTAATTTCACAGGAAAAATATTCATTCATGTCATATATGTTTTCTTCAGTTCATGGATTTCCTTCTGAGTGCCTTTGAGTAATCCTATGGTTAACTGTTTTTATTCTGTTTCTGGCATGTCCTCAATCTCTTCATCTTCCCATTCTAATATTGGAATGTTATTGTGTTTCTTTGTGGGGATCATGTTTTGTCTTTCTTATTCTTGTGTCTTGAATTTCTGTGTTTGCTTTCAGGCATTGGTGGAGTTGATTTTTGTATTTTTCCTCTGCTGGCTTTTAACTTTGAGCTGTGCCTCTGTGGCTTAGTGAAATCTCTGCACTTTCTGTGAATACCAAGAGGTGAGTGTGGGTGTGGCCAGGGAGCTCTGGTCATTGCTCCAGGACAAGGCGAGTATCCACGGTAACAGAAAAATTGGGCATGCTAAATCTCAGTACCCAGCTACACTCTGCACTTTGTCGTGTAACTACTGAGTCCCTACAGTCTGAGCACACAAGGCTCCCACAGTGGCTGGGTCCAGAGGTTTCTGTCTGCCCTGCCAGTCTGTCTAGTAAACAGAGGCTGACGTTCACCAAGATGGCTTCACATAGGCATGTTGATCCTCGGAGGCCACAGGAGCCTTACCCTCCCAAGTGGTAAGATTGCTCAGCCATCTCCAAGCCAGACTCAAAGTCAGTGGGGACTGAGGATTGTTCCCTATAACTAGAATC
This sequence comes from Oryctolagus cuniculus, assembly GCF_051225735.1. Lineage (NCBI taxonomy): Eukaryota > Metazoa > Chordata > Mammalia > Lagomorpha > Leporidae > Oryctolagus > Oryctolagus cuniculus. The sequence goes on along the minus strand of NC_142874.1, from coordinate 13,974,028 downwards.
TCTGAATCACACACATGTAAAGAGCCACTGGCTGAATCTGCTCCCTCCCCACCACTGCCACCAGCACTGGTGAGAAGACGTTCTGTCTCAGCCAGTTGCTGTGTACACACACAAAGGCTTCTACAGCTGCTGCCCAAACCCAAAATGGCTCCTGCCCTTTCTCAGCTGGGCAGCGGGCAATTCTGTGGGGAAGTTGGGGCAATATTAATGTGCCGTCTCTCTTTCACTGGGCAACCACTAGCAACTACTAGGAACCACTGACCCCCAGGGCTCCACAATGGACTCATGCCATGCTCTCTCTACAGCTACATCACCACGGGTTGCTACCGTCTGGTCTCACCTCTGTCTCCAAACTACCACCTGCTCTGGCTCTGAGCTGCTGCAGTTGTCTGTGTTCGTGCTGTGTGTCCGCATCCTCCACACAGGTCCACGGAGTTCTTCCTTTTGTAGGATTTCCAGTGCAGTTTTCTCTCCAATTCTCCCGTGAGAGTGCACTTCCTACACTTTTTTTAAAAAGTTTCTTTAAGGATTTTTATTCAGAGAGAGAGAAATGCACAGGAAAGAGAGGGCTTTAATTAGTGGGGAAAGAAGTCTAGAAGCTAGATTGGGTCCATACCATGCAAAGAGCAGGCTGGCATGAGGAAGCATGCAGGCAGGAAAGCAGAGGCAGGGCAGAGGCCATAAAGCCTTGCCCTCAGAGGTGCAGTGCAATAGGGGTGCGCAACCGAAAAAGGGAGGGACCCACCATGCTCCAGGCCCTTTATCTATCCCAAAGGTGGTGGTTACATCGTCTGATCAGCAGGTGAGTGTCCAGGTGAGATCAACAGGGGCATGACATCACACAGGGGGCGTGGTCTCCAGCTTACAAATCTGATCAGTTTTATCCTGTCTGCCTGCCTGCATCATTCCCCCCTCAGAGAAATTCCAGACTGTAATCTTAAGGGACTCTGGAGGGTGTCGAATCACTATATCTTCTATAGCTGCTTCCTGCTGATTAGGGGCGTAGTGCAGGACTTGCCTGCCCTGGGTCTGGAAGTCTTCGCCTATCTCATCTAATGAATTTGTTTTATGAGCTGGAGAATTTTTGGTCACCACCAATGGCTGTGTTCCCTGCATGGCCAGTTGTTCTTAGAAGTTGTTGAGTTCTGAAACATTTAAGTTTGTTAATTAGCATGAACAAAACTGGAACAAAGCCAACTGCAAGTGGTGTGCCCCTTCAGATAGAAAGAACTTATCTTACAGACTTCCAGATAGTGAGTGGTGATAGGCTACCCTTATGTAGAGTATAAAACCATTTAGCTTGAGTGTAGAGGATTATAATAAAAGAACCTAATAAGGAATTTATTGTCAATAGCAGCTCCCAGACAGAATCAAAAGAGGAGACAGGTACAGCATGTCTGCCTTAAGGTGCAGCAGTCTTGATACAGCAAAAGCAAAAGCTTCACTAATCTTTTTGTTTTTGAAGAGATATCTAAGATCCTCAGTTGACTTCAGGAATAATCAGATGTGCCTTTTGAGTTCACCTGTGAAGACTTTGAGCATGACCACCTCAGTACACTTTTTTATCCTTAGTCTAGTGCAGTACGTCTTTCCCTAATCTGCCATCTTGGAATCTCTCCCCAGTATGGCATTCTTTGAAGCCAACCTTGCCCTCTTCCTTTTTTCTCCTGAATTTCTCAAAAATTTTTCATCTCAGTCTTGTAACTCTTTCACTGAATGTTTCCTAATTAATTAAGTTTCATTTACAATATTTTCTCTTCAGTTTAAACTTGATGGTAGAGACCATGTTTGCTTTGTTTGTGTTGACAAAAAATTAAGTCATTTGTCAAAAAATATTTAGTTAACTGAAATACCTATGTTGATTATTAAATGCAGTAGCTAAAAATCATGGATCTTGGGGACATCTATCAGTTCTGGATCTTTCATTCACTACCTATGTTTACTTTCCTAATTATGGCATGTAAAATACTAATTTGCAACCTGCAGGGGACAGAATCAGGACAGCTGGCATATGATCCATTCTATTTTTTTTTTTTTTGACAGGCAGAGTGGACAGTGAGAAAGAGAGAGACAGAGAGAAAGGTCTTCCTTTTTGCCGCTGGTTCACCCTCCAATGGCCGCCGCAGCCGGTGCACTGCAGCCGGCGCACTGTGCTGATACGATGGCAGGAGCCAGGTGCTTCTCCTGGTCTCCCATGGGGTGCAGGGCCCAAGTTCTTGGGCCATCCTCCACTACACTCCCTGGCCACAGCAGAGAGCTGGCCTGGAAGAGGGACAACCGGGACAGAATCTGGCACCCTGACCAGGACTAGAACCCAGTGTGCTGGCGCCGCAAGGTGGAGGATTAGCCTATTGAGCCACAGCACCGGCCCCATTCTATTCTTGGTTACTATGGAAATACACCCAGAGGAACAAGGTATGGCTAGTCACCTAATCCAAGCTCCTTAAACATAGATATCTAGACAACATGTTTATAAGTTGCTATGAAAGAATATCATACACTGGGTGGTTTAAAAAATATTCTTCAGGGAAGATTTGGTGTCTGTTAAGGGCCTGCTTTCTGCATCATAGATGATTGTTCTCCGTGTTCTCACATGGCATAAAGAGGGCTGGTGGGCTCTCTGGGGTCTTTTGTAAAAGCACTAACCCCATTCATGTGGTCTTCACCCTCATCACTCAATCATCTCCCAAAGGCTGCACTGTCTAATATTGTTAGGATTTCAACATATGAATTTGAGGGAACACATACCTTCAATCCATAGCACCAGAGCATGAGGCAAGTAGACTAGTGATCTTTGGTAAGAGGAAGCACCCTTATCTATGGTACACTTCTAGCAGGATGTCTCTGGTTTATAGTTGCTTATAGTAAATACACCTGAAATCTGTGGACTCCCAGAGACTCGGTTCTCTGAATAATATCACACAAGTTGTATAAAACTCTGGGTTAAAAAGGTGTTATTTCAAAACATCAATTTTCCTACTCTGTAAGGTGACTGGCAAGAAGATAACAGAAAACTTAAAAACAGTGTTGGAGATTTATGGGATGCTATCAAACTACCCAACATACAGGTCTTAGGGGTTTCTGAAGGTGTGGAAACAGAAAATGGATTAGAAGGCCTTTCTAGTGAAATAATTACAGAAAACTTCCCTAATTGGGAGAAAGAAAGGGACATCCAAGTACAGGAAGCATAGAGAACTCCTAAAAACACGACCAGAAAAGATCTTCACCACAACACACTGTAGTCAAACTCTCCAAAGTAAAACCTAAAGATAAGATTCTAAAATGTGCACAAGAGAAACGCCAGATTAATTTCAGAGGATCTCAAAGTAGACTCACAGCTGACATCTCATCAGAAACACGACAGGCTAGAAGGTAAAGCAAGAGATAGTCCAAGTCTTAAAAAAAAAAAAAAAAAACTGTCAACCCAGAATACTGTACCATGCAAAGCACTTTCATTTATGAGTGAAGGTGAAATAAAGACCTTCCGTAACAAACAGAAATTGAAAGAACTTGTTGCCACTCATGCAGCCTTACAAAACATGCTTAAGGATGTGCTACACAAAGAAAACACAGAAACATGGTTATCACTATGAAAGAATGAGAAGCAGAAAATAACCCAGTAAAGGTATAATATAAATCCAAAGTAAACAACAGGGATATCTGAGCAAAAACAGCAGGGCCAAGTCAGTGCTCATCAATAATAACCTTCCACATAAAGGGCCTCAACCCTCCAATTCAAAGATACAGACTGGCTAAATGGATTAAAAAACAAAACCCATCTATTTTCTGCCTAAAAGAAACTCATCTCACCAACAAAGATAAACACAGACTGAAAGTGAAAGGATGGAAAAAGATATTCCATGCTAACAGAAACCAAAAAGAACTTGTGTAGCCATCCTAATATCAGAGAAAATAGACTTTAACATAAAAAATGTTAGAAGAGATGAAGAAGGGCAATATGTAATGATTAAGGGATCAATTCAACATGGAAGATGTGATTATAATAAATGTATAGACACCCAATTAAATGGTACCTGGCTAATTAAAAGAAATGTTAATGAATCTAAAGGGAGACACTGACTCCAATGCAACAGTAATGGGGACTTCTATACCCCACTTTCAGCAATGGACAGATCAACCAGGCAGAAAATCAACAAGGAAACAACAGACTTAATCCACACTATAGACCACATGAACCTAAAGGATATCTACAGAACTTTGCACCCCTCAGTGGCAGAATACATATTCTTACCAGTGCATGGAACTTTCTCTAGGATAGACCATTTGCTAGGCCATAAAGCAAGTCTCAGGAAATTTTAAAAGATTGAAATCATACCATGCATCTTCTCTAACTACAATGGAAAAAACCTGGAAATCAACAACTCAAGAATCTCTAGATAACATGCAAACAAATGGAGACTAAACAACAGGCCTCTGAATGAACAGTGAGTCACAGAAAAAAATCAAGAGAAATAAAAAATTTCTGGAAACAAATGAAGACAACAATACATCATATCAAAATTTATGGGATGGGGCTGGCGCTGTGGCTCACTTAATCCTCCACCTGCAGCGCCGGCATCCCGTATGGGCGCCAGGTTCTAGTTCCGGTTGCTCCTCTTCCAATCCAGCTCACTGCTGTGGCCTGGGAGGGCAGTGCAGGATGGCCCAAGTGCTTGCGCCCCTGCACCCACATGGAAGATCAGGAGGAAGCACCTGCTTCCTGGCTTCAGATTGGCACAGCGCCAGCCGTAGCGGCCATTTGGGGAGTGAACCAATGGAAGGCAGATTTTTCTCTCTGTCTCCTTCTCTCTCTCTCACTGTCTATAACTTTACCTGTCAAATAAAAAAAAAATAAAAAAAAAACTTATGGGACACAGCAAAAGCAGTGTTACGAGGGAAGTTTATAGCAGTTGGTGCCTACATGATGAAACTGGAAAGGTGCCAAATAAATGAGCTATCTATGCATCTCAAGGACCTAGAAAAACAACAAACCGAATGCAAAATTAGTAGGAGGAAAGAAATAATTAAAATTAGAGAAGAAACAATATTGAACCAAAAAAAATCAGAGAAACAAAAAGCTGGTTTTTGAAAAAATAAACCACACTGATACAAAATGGGTTAAAAAACAAGACCCATCTTTTCTCTGCCTACAAGAAACACATCTTACCAGTAAAAATTGCCATTTTTAGTCAAAATTAAAAAAAAAGAGGGAGAAGTACTTAAATCAATAAAATCAGAGGTGAAAAAGGATATGTAACAACAAATACCACAGGAATAAAAAGAATCATCAGGAACTACTACAAAAAGCTGTATTCCAACAAATCAGGGAACCTAGAAGAAATGGATAGATTCCTGGACACATACAACCTACCTAAATTGAGCAATGAAGAGATAGAAAACCTACATAGACCAATAACCAAGATGGAGATTGAATCAGTAATAAAGACCTCCCCTCCCCCACTCCAACAAAGAAAAGTCCAGAACCAGATGGCTTCACTGCTGAATTGTACAAGACATTTAAAAAGAACTAACTCCAATTCTTTTAAAGCTGTTCAAAACAACTGAAAGGGAGGGAATCCTCCCAAACTCCTTCTATGAAACCAGCATCACCTTAATTCCTAAACCAGAAAAAGATACAATAGAGAACTATAGAGCAATTTCTCAGATGAACATGGACACAAAAATCCTCAACAAAATACTAGCCAATAGAATCCAATAACACATCAGAAAGATCATTCACCAGGACCAAGTGGGATTTATCCCTGGCATGTAGGGATGGTTCAAGATTTGCAAATCAATCAATGTGAACCATCACATTAACAAATTAAAGAACAAAACCCACTGGTGCCGCGGCTCACTAGGCTAATCCTCTGCCTTGCGGCACCAGCACACTGGGTCTAGTCCCGGTCGGGGCACCAGATTCTGTCCCGGTTGCCCCTCTTCCAGGCCAGCTCTCTGCTGTGGCCCCGGAGTGCAGTAGAGGATGGCCCAAGTGTTTGGACTCTGCACTCCATGGGAGACCAGGAGAAGCACCTGGCTCCTGCCATCGGATCAGTGCAGTGCGCCGACTGCAGCGCGCTGGCTGCGGCAGCCATTGGAGGGTGAACCAATGGCAAATGGAAGACCTTTCTCTCTGTCTCTCTCTCACTGTCTACTCTGCCTGTAAAAAAAAAAAAAACCCATATGATTACCTCAATAGATGCAGAGAAACCATCTGATAAAATATAACATCCTTTCATGATGAAAACCTTAAGCAAATTGTGTATAGAAAGAACATACCTCAACACAATCAAAGCAATTTATGATCAACACATGCTCAGCATCTTATTGAATGGGAGAAAGTTGGAAGCATTCCCACTAAGATCCAGAACCAGAAAGGGATGCCCACTCTCACTATTTCTATTTAATACAGTCCTGGAAGTTTTAGCCAGAGCCATTAGGCAAGAAAAAGAAATCAAAGGCATACAAATTGGGAAGGAGGAAGTTAAACAATCTCTATTTGCATATGGCATGATTCTATATATATGGGATCCAAAAGACTCCACTAAGTGGCTATTGAAACTCATAAAACAGTTTTGTAAAGTGGCAGGATATAAAATTAACACACAAAAGTCACCAGCCTTTGTATACACTGACAATGCCATGACTGAGAAAGAACTCTTAACATCAATCCCATTCACAATAGCTACAAAAAATATCAAATGCCTTGGAGTAAATTTAACACAGGATGTCGAAGAAGGGTGGGAAGCAGGTGGAAGGAAGGTCAGGAAGGGAAGAATCACTATGTTCCAACATTTGTAAATGTGAAATGCATAAAGTTTGTATGCCTTAAATAAAATGTTTCTAGGTTAAAAAATAAAAATAAATTTCATGGACATATCTCAAAAATGCTAAAAAAAAGAAAGAAAGAAAGAAAAAACCTCCAAATACCAACATACTAGGGATTAGATTTCAATATATGAATTTGGAGAATTCACATTCCATCTATAGAATCATGGAATTCGTGGAAGACAGGATGATGAGTCATGATGAGATCTCTACTTTAGAAAACAGGCACAACTGGCAGGGACTCATTTATTATTTCTTCAGATTGATGTATTCTTACCTCTCTCAAAAAGAAAAGTGCTTTGATTTTATTATGGAAATTACTCATATACATGCAGAGATATAATAAAATAGAAACACAGAACTATTTCTTGAAGCCTGAGATTGTGCAACAGCCTTCTCAAGACATAAATTTGTGACCCAGAGCATGATCCAAGTAGTAGAAACAAGTGTCTTGAAGGAAAGTCAGAAAAAAAAACTCACCGGAAGATTACTAACAGAAAAACAGTCATACACTACAGGATATAAATCACAGGGCAGAAGTCATCCTTCTAAGAAATCAGTTAAAATCTTAAGTGGCCTTAAAATCTTAACCTTGGCTGCCTCAGAAATCTTCAAATGTGAACTTGTGTTCATCATATGCAGCCTTCAAATGAGCCTAGAGTAAAATAATTTTCCATCTGTCATGCTTCATCACAGAATACCACCTTGCCCTTCTCAGAAGCACAGAATTGTCACCCTCACGCACCTTACTTCCTCAGAACTAAACACTGCACTTACAAAAATCTCCCTTCTTTCCCACCTCTTCCTATCCCACTAATAAAATTTTAAAACTCTAAAATACTGTTATTTGATTAAATTCTAAGCAAATATTTTAAATATTTAATTATACATTAAATATTTAAAATATTAATTTTAGTTTAATCTAAATGTATCCAATAAATAATCCAACTTTCAAATGTTTGCAAATGAAGAGTAATGCAGTAAATTCATGTATCACTGAGAAATTTTAAATTTTTTCAAGTAAAAAGTTCATTAAGACTTTGTGCAAGTCAGAGCGGGGCAATATGAAAATAAACCAGAAACATCAGAAGTAAAGATGAAATAAACTGTAACTCATCTATAAGAAGAATCCAGTTACCAAGACCTATGGGTAGATTTGGATGAATTATCTGCTTTTCTCGAAGTTCAAGTCAGCCCCCAAACCTTGGTATTTACTTTGGGGGGAATCCTACATGGGAAAACCAACAAACCTGTCTGCAAATAACCCCTTATTATCACCAGTAGGCAACACCTAAAATGACGGAAGAGCAGGTCCCACATCCTTCAAAGATAGCTATCTGAAGGCAACTGCTGCTGGTGGGAGTGTGTGGGGAAGACAAGCAAGAAATTCACCAACCCAAGACACTGCACGGATGGAAGGCCATGCTCTTCTGTCCCTGCCGAGATGCAGGGAACACACCATACTCCAGACCCACCAGCAGCAGCAAGAAGCACACGATTTGGGAAAGATCAGAAATTTTATACAAGTCCAGCCCCCCAGATTCAGGCACATACAATCTCCCCAAGACTAAAGTTGAAACAGGAGTATCAAGTAATGTTTCTCTCCTCACTAGAATTCTTACTCCAAATACCAAAGGACAAATATCGGATCTCACAAGAGCTACTGAAATCTGAGAGTGTGACAAAAATACTGAGAAAATCCCAGTGCTTTCTGTATGCTGCCTCTGCTATGGCCTAGCTTATGAAATACCCTAAATTAATTTCGGGTGCTGGCCTAGAAATCTGATTCTTGAGTTCAACCTTACTGAATGGCTTATTTTTTGTTTTGTTCGGCAAATACTCTGTGCATGCAAACACAGTGGTAGGCATGGGCAAGATCTCACGGAGAACCCTGACTCCCATTACCATACGGTAGTAGCTTGGCAGGTAGGACCAGAGTTCATGTCTAAAGTCCACTGTCACGGAGATTTCTTCTTCCACAATAGCTCTTGATTGAGTCTTCACTTTTATTCCCACTTCCACCACCCCAACACAAATGGTATTATATTGAACATAACTTGCAACACAGAAATTTGCCTGTTTGTGATCTCTCCCCTAGCTTTCTACACCATCCATAAAACCTTTCATAAATCTTTATTAAACTGCTTTTCTCATGCCAGCCCCTGTGCAAGAATCTTCAGTAGATTCCCAAGTCCTACATTCTGATATCCATGACACCAATGAAGACAAGCTAATCTATGGACAGTGCTGGAAGGTCTAACATAATAATTAGGAATATAAGATGGCACTACTTAAGCTCCATTCAAGTTTTAAAAAACAGGATAAAATTATAAGACTGAAGCCCATGGAGTTGCATTTGGAAAATGTTGTATAAGAGAACTATATCAGTGTCCATTCAAAAAGTATGAACTACACAGAGATGCAATAGTCCTCCATTATCAACCAAGGATATGTTTTAAGACATTCTGCAGATGCCTGAAATCATAGATAGTACCATATATATATACCATGGATACTTTTCACTAGACATACATACTTGTGATAGTTTCATTTACGTATTAGTCACGGCAAGAGATTTCTAAAAAAATCTAACAAAATTAACAATTATTAAAAATACAATGCTATTTAAAATATGAATTGCTTATTTCTGGATTTTCCATTTAGTATTGTCGGAACACAGCTGACTATCGATAACTGAAAATGCTGAAAGTCAAACCATATAATTTCAAATAAAACATAGTTAACTAAATAAAAAACTATTAAATAGTTTCACTGAAAGAGTACAGACAAGAGGTAGCAACTGCAAGAAACAGTTTTTATCCATAGGCTTGAGGGAACAAAGGGAAAAGGGTGAAATTGTTAAAACTTAGAAACTTGGAGGAGAGGCTTATGCTTGATGGTTAAAACTTCCATTCCATGATTTGTTTGCCCTTAACTAGGACTTCAGTTGTTTGGTGTCTTAGTTTGTTTGGGGTGCTATAACAGGTATTTCTCACAGTTCTGGAGGCTGGGAAGTGCAAGGTCAAGGTAGCAACCGCTTTCCTCTCTGGTGAGGGCTCACTTCCTGTTAATACAAGGCACCATTTCACTATGTCCTCACGTGACGGGAGGGACAGGCGGCTTTCTGTTTCTTCTTGTAAATGACATGTATAAGGGCTACATTTTAAATGTAATCATCTCCAAAAGGCCCCACCTCCTCCTTGGAGATTAGAAGTCCAACATAAGAATTTGGGGCATACCCAAGCATTTAGACTATTTGAGTAGTCCTGACAGGCTGAGAAAACCTCCAGGCCTGATGGGTCTGAATCCTTAGTACCCTGCTTTAGTCGCGCTAATTTTCCACTAGCTTTTACAAATGGACATGAAAGTATGAAGTATCCCTAGAAAACCCCATAATTTCCAATGGTGCCTCCACTGTATGACATAAGTCAATTTCCCTTACATTTCCAGATGTAAAGTACTGAATACGTTCTTTTGAATTGTTTTTGTTGTGTTTTGTTGACGAAATGCCAAATATAGGCCGGTGCCACGGCTCACTTGGCTAATCCTCCACCTGCGGGGCCAGTACCCTGGGTTCTAGTCCTGGGTTGGGCACCGGATTCTGTCCTGGTTGCTCCTCTTCCAGTCCAGCTCTCTGCTTTGGCCCAGGAGTGCAGTGGAGGATGGCCCAAGTGCTTGGGCCCTGCAGCCGCATGGGAGACCAGGAAGAAGCAACTGGCTCCTGGCTTCGGATCGGTGCAGCACACCGGCCATAGCGGCCATCTGAGGGGTGAACCAATGGAAGGAAGACCTTTCTCTCTGTCTCTCTCTGTCTGTCTAACTCTGCCTGTCAAAAAAAAAAAAAAAAAGAAAGAAATGCCAAAATATTACATATATTAGATCAAACAGGAAATATGACATGAATTACACAGTAACTCTAAAGACCAGAACATTTAGAAATGGATTTGGTCTCAGAAACTAACACAAACTGTATCATTTATGGAAACTGATTAATAGTGCTTCACTGCTTCATCAGTGGCCAGCATTGTGGCCCAGTTGGTTAAGATACCACCCGCAACACCAACATCCTATATGATCACCAGTTCAAGTCCTAGCTGTTTCACTTCTGATCCAGCTATTTTACCTACTTCATATAGTCCTTACTACAACTTGCTAAGGTATGTATTATTGTCCCCATTTTACAGAAAACAAAACTGACCCAGATTGACTTGCCCAAAGCTATTCAAACAATGAACAACACAGCACCAAAACACACTTTTCTACTACCAAGTCTTGATTGTCACACCATTCCACACTATTGCTTATTATAAACAAAATTCATAGATATAGTAAATCAAATTATCCGATAGGATTACTACTTTAGTAATGTAAATAAATTCTGAGACATGATCTAAACTTTATGAGTTATGCTGATCTGTATTTTTAGTGATTCAGTTAACTTTTTCATCCTTATCAGATGTCTAGAACTCAAAGTTCAACAAATATTAATAAACATGATTTGTATAATCATTCCTTGTCCCTTTCCAAGAAAAAAGTCATTTTACAATCAGTGTTTCTGAAATTAGTATTTTTCCCTTTTTCTAACAGATGTAAGACACCTATTAGTTTGACTTACATTTCTTTTGTCTGTTATATAGTTTACACCTAGGTTTGTGTTGCACTACATCTTGACTGCATACATATTACAACACCCTCATGGCTTCCTTTTGAAATGGCTCCTGCTCTATGACATTAGTGGTATGTATTAAAAACAGACAGTAGGGTGGCATGCTAAGATCCGGCAACAATGAATTCTATCACTTAGACCTTAAGTCAGATTCTCCCTTTCAAACTCCATTTCTGAACCTCATTTAACCCTTTCTCTCAACTAGTTAATACCAAATGCCTAGATCTTCATAGACTCCTTTGTCTGCAAAAGGATGTCCTTCTAAGTCATTGAGACTCTAGGCCAGAAGCACTCCAGGTACGGAAGGTATAACACTGAGCACAAGAGACTCAAATCTGCCGTGGGGGGAGTTTCTGTTCTACTGGGACCTCCCCATCAAAATTCTATCCTTGAGTGTCTTTGCTGGGATGAGGAAATTTCAGATTATGGTATACAAGGGATGGAGTTTTTGCTTAAAAAAAAAAAAACTTATTAATTAAAATATCCTGACATAAGTGGGATGCATTTACCCTTTCCTCCTTTCTCCTGTGAAATGAATTTTTAATTTAAAAATATAATGATGTATTATGGAAAAACGTATAGGGATGTATAAAACTAAACTGTTGCATCAAAAATTCTCAAACATCATTAAACAGTTTCCATTTTCCCTTTCTGCATGAGTATGTTTCCTGAGGACACCACTGGGGTAAAAACTCTTGCTCAAGTTCGCACAGCCAGCAGGCCAGAGAGTAGAAACCCAACCCGACCTAACTTAATTCTCAGAGCAGGGTTCAAGGCCCTAAACTCGGGTTGTGTCAGCATGCATAGTATCCACACTGCTGGTGTGCAAGGTGGCACCATGCCACCTGCACAGCCCACGTTCCTACCTGGAGGTGAAACCCAGAAGCGTGCCGTCACCACGCTGCCACTGCGGTTGCTACAAAAACGAGGTCCACAGTTTCCAGTCACTCCTACCGTTGTGAAAAACGCGCTGTCTCCACACCACGCCGTCCTCACACTGCCCTCACTTGGCAGGGCAAAGGGAAGGCGCCATGTGTCCACGCCACGCCGCTGTTAGGTCCACACACAGCTTCCGGTCATTCCTGCTGTTGTGAAAACCAGCACCGCATCATCTCCATGCCGCCATCGTGGTTGTTATAAATACGAGGTCCACACACAGCTTCCGGTCATTCCTGCCGTTGTACACACCGCACCGCGCCGTGTCCACACGGCCATTCCGCGCCGCCCTCACACTGCCCCCAGTTGGCCGGGAGAAGGGAAAGCGCGCCACGTCTCCACGCCGCCATGTTAGGTCCACACACAGCTTCCGGTCACTACTGCCGTTGTACACACCGCACCGCACCATCTCCATGCTGCCATCATGGTGGTTATAAATACGAGGTCCACACACAGCTTCCGGTCATTCCTGCCGTTGTACACACCGCACCGCGCCGTCTCCACACGGCCATTCCGCGCCGTCCTCACACTGCCCTCACTTGGCGGGGAGAAGGGAAAGCGCGCCGCGTCTCCCGCTCCCGGAGCTGCAGGGCTCCCGAGCGGCTCGCGCACGTCCGTTCCCCCGTCAGCCTCCGCGACGCCCCGGACTGGCGCCCGGGCTGGGCCTGCGGCGGGCGCGGCGCCTCCCTCCGCCATGGCTGCCCTCCGGAAGAAGCTGGTGGTGGTGGGAGCCGGCGCCTGCGGCAAGACGAGCCTGCTGGTGGTGTTCAGCCGCGACCACTTCCCGGAGGAGTACGTGCCCACGGTGTTCGAGAACTACGTGGCCGACGTGGAGGTGGACGGCCGGCGGGTGGAGCTGGCGCTGTGGGACACGGCCGGCCAGGAGGAGTACGACCGCCTGCGGCCGCTGTCCTACCCGGACACCGACGTCGTGCTCCTGTGCTTCGCCATCAGCAGCCCGGACAGCCTGGAGAACGTGCCGGCCAAGTGGGCCCCGGAGGTCCGGCACTTCTGCCCCGGCGTGCCCCTCGTCCTGGTGGGGAACAAGAAGGACCTGCGGAACGACGCGGGCACCAGGCGGGCGCTGGCGGCCTGGAAGCAGGAGCCCGTGCGGCCTGAGGCAGGCAGGGACGTGGCCAGCAGGATTGGCGCCTTCGGCTACCTGGAGTGTTCGGCGAAGACCAAAGAGGGCGTGAGGGAGGTGTTTGAGATGGCCACGAGGGCTGCTCTGCACGCCAGACGCGGCAAGAAGAGGTGGGGCTGCCTGGTCCTGTGAAACCTTGCGGCTCGGTGCGAGTGGCGTGTTCGCTGGGCTTCCTGTCTGCTTATTGGCGTTTTTTTTTTTTTTTCCATTTATCAGTAGTTTACCAAAGACTGCAAACCGGAAGTCACCTTGCTACAGCGTTTAGAAGTCAACCATGGTCAATGACATCCAACTAGGCCACCACCACCATCCCCCCCCCCCCCCCCGCCACTGCCCTGTACCCTAACCCTGCCTGACACAGCAGGTGCTGTGAATTTCTTCACTTCTTGCTTCTTTCTTGAAAGAGAAAGCAGGTGTCTCCTGTGAATCGGGTTGGAACTACTTTAAAACCAGCATCCCACCTGGCAGCTGCAGGGTACTCTGATGTGTTACCACTGTGGCGCTTTGCTCCTTAGCAGATCTCATTGGTGTACCTCTGGGTATCCAGTTTGTTTCAAAAAAAGGGGGGGAGTGGGGACTCAACCAGCAAGACCCAAGTCCATGCGGCTGTGGCAGAGTTACAGCTCTGTGGTTTCAGGCTTGTTACCTTATGGTTCCTGTGTAATTAGTGCCACTTAATGTATGTTACCAAAAATAAATATATCTACCCCAGCCTAAATGTGGTTTAGGTATAATTGGATTGCATAATACCAATATTTGCCGACCCTTCAGAATGTGTATTGGCTTGTGAAAAAAAAAAAGTAGTGTTTGAAAAAAATTGAGATTGAAGTTTCAGTTTTGAAATTCCCACTGTGTTACTATCTCTGGTAAAAGATAACCACATCACTTGTTTTCTACCTATATCAGTACCTGTTTCCAGAGGTGAGCTAAGTCAATAGGACTTTGTTTTCACACCTGAGGCAATTAGAATCTGTGGAAGGTGCTATAATCTCTCTCACCTGGCCTGCAGGCTCTGGCTCTAATTCACAGCGCTTTTTCTCTTCACTGGGTCTAGGTTCCCTCACAGAGAAATTGCCAATCTTAAAGGTGGAACTTGATTTCCCGCTTCTCTTTAGTGGACTAATTTTTTTCCCCTGTACTTGTTAATTTTTCCAACTACTAATAAAATAAAGGTAGTTTCAGCCCCAAAAACAGTGCTGAAGTTTTTTGAAACCTGAAATGGCAAGAAAGGTGATAATGGAAGACAGATTTCAATGTCACTGTTAGTCTAAATTATTAAGCAACCAGATAGGATTTATAGAGATTTAAAATATATCTTCATGGTGGGAATAAACAAACATTATCTTGGTTTGTAGCTCCACTCCGAATTCTGTAAAACACTGGTAGAAATGGTTTGCAAACTTGTTCAGTACAGGGCCACATCATAAGTATCTTAGGCTTTAGAGACCATTCTTTGTTGTGTATTCTTTTGTTGGTGGTTTATTTTATTAACAACCCTTTAAAGAAACAGAAAGCATTCTTAGCGCTATGCAAAAACAGGCCCCAGGCCAAATTTAGTCCATTGGCTGTAGATTGCTGTCCCCTAGAAATGAGGTTCTGGGTGTCTGGCTCCACCACAGCCTTCTCTGCTATTGTCTACATACATGTCTAAGATATACAAGGTGAACTTTTTCACTGGAAGTTTTGTGACTGGCCGAAACAGAGGTAACTTAAATATTCTGATTATATTTTTTCTTTTAAAAATGCTCATGATGTTACAAAATAAACAGATACAGCGATTTCATGCTACATTAACATAAAGAGATTCTTTGTTTTTCTTTCACTTATAAAAGTTCAAGAAATACTTTTAAATTTTCAAATTGAGTACTTTTTTACAACAGTAAGTGCATAAATGAAGTAAATGTATAGCAATTCATTGGGCATTGTAGAGTATCACAAATATATCAAAGTAGACTATATATTTTTTTGACAGGCAGAGTTAGAGAGAGAGACAGAGAGAAGACTTTATATTTTTGGCCAGCACTGTGGCTCACTAGGCTAATCCTCCACCTGTGGCGCCGGCACCCCGGGTTCTAGTCCCGGTTGCTCCTCCTCCGGTCCAGCTCTCTGCTGTGGCCTGGGAGTGCAGTGGAGGATGGCCCAAGTGCTTGGGCCCTGCACCCGCATGGGAGACCAGGAGGAGGCACCTGGCTCCTGGCTTCGGATCGCTGCGGTGCGCTGGCCATAGCAGCCATTTGGGGGTGGGGGGGGGTGAACCAACAGAAAGAAGAACTTTCTGTCTTTCTCTCACTGTCTAACTCTGCCTGTCCCCCCCCAAAAAAAGGCAAGAAAAGACTTTTAGAGATAAATGTGTTCACTTATTTTCTGAAATTGCTTTCATAAAAATGTTCCCTATACAATTGTTGGTTTTTGTAGCATCTTTCTAATACATTTTTACTACCCAGACTTTGTGTTTCAACCTGTGTCTTTTTTGGACGACTATAAACTAAAAATTTCTTTTTTGTTCAGGTAAGAAGAATAATTTTACAGTGAAAAATGTTTCACTGTAGCTCATGATGAAACAGGGGTTATTCCACTTATTAGTTTACTGTCAGAGACTGCCTTTTTCATATTAATATTGCATAATAACAAGTTATTTTTGTAAGAAAATCAAGTATGTAGATCTAGTAAGGGAGTTCAGTTTCTGAGTTGTTCAGACTCCAAAAAAATCATAAAAGTATTTCCTTACATGTTAACACAATTGTGAGTAAAATATAGTTGCTTAGTTCTAATTCAGAGTATTTGGAATGGTAAAAATTCCAGTTCTTCAAAGGAGGTCAGTGAATAAAAAAATGATTTTTCTGAAAATCAATTATATCACTTATATTAAGGCCTTGTGTACTAATTGTGAGCTACATATCAGCAATTACAAGTCGCGAAGCAGATAACATAGGCCTGATACTACTGCCGAGAGCAGAGGTCCTCTTTGGAACCAACTCATCTCTTATGAAACCATTTGATATGAAAACCATCTCTCTGGCTTTAACTTTTTGCAAAACTGAATATCCAGAAGTAGTTTGGCACGCAGATCCCATGATTCCAAATGCACATCTTTGCATGGTTGTAAGATTTCAAAGAAATTTAAGTCTCTAGGACAACTTAATAAACTATCAATTTGTTTATTTGCTCCTAATAAATTGTTAGTTGTAGAAAAAAAATAAATAAACTATCAATTTGCTTTTTTAAGTATCTGATCTCTAATCTTAAAAATGAAAGAAACTTTTAAAATAACTGTTGGAAAATTTACATAATCAGTGGAACAGATTAAGTGCACATAGGTTTTTTCCCCTACTGAAGTGGTATTAGAATCTCTCTCTTCCTTTAATGAGTTTTGCTGTCAACTTTATCATGTGATCTGATTCTAAATGTTTTTAACTTGAGAATCACTGTCTTGGCTTGCCTAAAAAAGTACAAATTGCAAAGGGAGTGTCATAATATCTTGCTTCTCTTGGGTGAAAATGACCCATGCAGATGTTCAGGTAAAGGAAATTTGGCCTGGCTATCAAACGGTCATGGATGAAACAAACAAGAATTTCAACTGAAGCCTGAGATTTGCAATCTACACCACTGCTTTTTCCACTGAATTGACAATATGATCATCTACTTTCTGTTATCATTAGCTGATTGTATTATTGGTTAAAGCCAGCCTATGAGGATGAACATATAGCTTAATATGCAAATCAAATAAAATGTGAAATACACTTATTTACGATATACTTGCATTATAGAAAGTATGATTAAACTTTAAAGTAATTTAAAAAGTTAAAAGTGATTTTTAAAAAGATTTATTTATTTGAAAGGCAGTTACAGAGAGAGGAGGGACAGAGATTGATCTTCCATCCACTGGTTCACTCCCCAAATGGCTGCAATAGCTGGGGTTGTGTCAAGCCAAAGCCAAAAACTAGGAACTAGTTCTCACTGGGTTCTGCTGCTTTGTGCCCCAGCCGACTGACTCCTTCCTATTACCTCCCACTACACCCCACTCTCCAGATGCTCTGGTTACTGTCGTTTCTACTGAAGTTTGTTTCAGCAATTTCTACACTGGTTTGGATATTCCTGGTAGGACGCACTATGGTGATTGATTAACACTATTTTGTAAATAAAAAAAAAAGTATTGTAGTATTGTATGCGCACTTGTGTGTCACCTGTGTTACAATCATTTGGGTTCCATTTCAGGCTTTGGCTCTGGTTACTAACGTGGAGTTAGCCAAACTATAGTTTGAGTGCATGATCATTTCTGACACCCACTGCAAGGAGTTACAGTCCAGCTACAAAGTAAAAAGGGAAAATTCATACAAGATTTCTCTGACTTCTGCACCAACTTAAAAGTCAGTAGTTTCCCAAAACTACCCTTGTGCTTGCTAATTCACGAGAAAGGCCCACAGTAATCAGGAAGGCTGTTACACACCTGGTGATGACCAATTGTAATGCAGGGGAACAGAGGATTCCACATGCCCCTAGCACATACTGCCTTCTCGGCACTCGTAGGTGATAACCACACATGCAGTGCTGCCAACCGGAGAAGCTGACCCAGGTCTCCCCGTGTGCAGAGCTGTTATTGTGGTCCTATTAGGTAAGCATGATGGATTGACTGACTGCCTCTGTAGTTGAGATTCAGCCTCCAGGTTAACTGATACCACATGATTCAAAGACCCAATTCTAAAATCACATGGCTGAGCTTTCTGGTGTGGTCTGCTCTCATCTGAAGATTATCAGTCATGGCCAGCCACATTCTCAAATAAAAACATTCCAGATAGTTATGATACAAATTTCTCTCCAGAAGCTACAGGCAAAGTCCAGACTCCACTGTGAACTACGTAACATCTCTAAGCCTGTGTTTTTTCATCTGTAAAATAAACGTAGTCATACTTTCCCTATGACTTTCAAGCCTTAATTCATGAAGAAATGCTGTAATCCTCTATATTTAGAAAAAAAAATCCCAGCTAGTAAAAATTAAAAAAAAAAAAACTCTTCATTTCTACTAGAATGAGGTAGCTTCTCTGTCTGACAGAATACTGTCAAATGGCCCCCACCACAAATCCCATTTTCCAAAGATAATTCTGATTGCATCATGTCCTCAGACAGGCTCTCCCATTGTCAGGGGTACAGTACCTTGTGGTGAGACATCCACTGTACCAACCACTGGCAGGAGAGCCATGTTCTAAGCACTCATTAGCTGTGTGGTGTCATACAGGTAGTCTAACTTCTCTAAGCGTCAGTTTCCTTGTGAAGATAGCGTACTTGCTTTGTGTGATATCACAGCTTATTGTTAAATCAATTGAATGTCATTGAGTTTAAAAATCATGACAAATATATATGTATATGAAAATACTCATAAGTCAAAATTTAGTGAATAGTAAAGCCTCCAGGTACCCCCAAGACAGTGGATTTCAGTAATGTACAGAAGAAGAAAGGGACTAATGTGTCAATACAAAGTGTAATTCTGAGTGTTTCTGTCCCCACAAAAACTCATGTATTACAATCCTAAAGCCCAGTGTGGCTGTATTAAGAGGCTGGACTTTGAGGCTGTGATTTGAAGCAGCTCTGTCTTCATGATTGGGATTAGTGTTCTGATAAAAGAGGTCCCAAAGAGACCCATACCCTTTCTACCATATGAGAACAGAGCAAGAAAATTGTGCTAAACCATGCTGAATCAGTTAGCACCTTGATCTTGCACATCCCGGCCTCCAGAATGTGAGAAAAAAAAAGTTGTTCTATTGTTCATAAGCCACCCAATCTATGGTATGTTGTTATTGCAGCTTGTAAGAACTAAGAAGTGGAGTGTTGAATTTTCTGCTTCATCTCTCCACAGTACTTTCAAATGTTTTCTCCTGTATTGGTTTAGTAGCGTTAAAACATTTGTTAGGTAATCTCTCTTCAGCACGTACTCAATCATAAATACACCTGCTGGGAGGTACAGACAGAAGATTTTTGAGAATACGCAGTTCCCCGACTGCTGAGTTTGAGATTCCATCCTCCCACGTGCCTACTGGGCCTTCAGGATCTCAGACACAGCCTTGGGTATGAAACCTGATGCTGGCCTCATTTGCTCTTCTTCCCTCCTTGAGAAATAGCCCAGCTGCGGCGATCAGCAGCACCCTCACGCTCTGCCTCCTTTCCTGCACTGGCAAGCTGGCCAGACAGCCAGGGAGGGTTTTCCTTCGGCGTTAACAGCCAGCTCCTACTTCTTTTCCAATATGCTGGGACCTCACTGCCTCCACAAGCCAAACAGACCAAAGAAGGTGTGGAGGTTTGTTAAGACTCTCCCAGTACTTAGACCACACAATTCAAAAGCCTGCAGCTCTCGGTGCCACAAGAAGCAGCAAATGATTTGGGAAGATTAATGTCAAATAAATACCAGCTCAGGCTTTAACTTGGCCCATCTTCAACATTTAATAATTTAATGTTTAATAGAAATATCAAAATTCACATCATTTAATAAATTTAGAACAAGGATCCTTTATATATTCTATATTCTGTGGTAATATGTCATATATTGTGGGTTGTTTTTGGCCCTATATCTTTTAAATCTAACCATCCAAATCTGACTTATATAGCACAAATGATTTGGGAAGATTAATGCTAAGTAAATACCAATTCAGGCTTTAACTTGATCCATTTCAAAATTTACATCATTTAATAAATTTCTAAATGTTAAGAAAATTGCTTATTCCAAAGTTGAGTATGAATATACTCAAGGATCATGGAAAATGCACAGGAAAATGTTCATGAAAAACGTGTGCTATGAAAAAAGTATGCATGGATTTTGAAAAAGTATATATGAATTTAAACATTTTGCACCAAAATTATCTTTTAATTCATTTCTCCATGACCTTTTTGAAGTACCTTTGCATATTGTCCTGAATACAAAATGTTTATGAATTTGAATCTATCGAAAAGAGTCCCTGGTGTATGATTTACTCATGATAGATTTGCCTACAGTTATCTCTTCCTGTTTAACCAAGGTCTTGAAAACCAAAACTCTGACATGCTCACAGAATTCTTAAATTAAATCAATCAAAAATAACCTTGGTGGGTAATTTGATCTACTCCACTTCAGACAGGACTACACCAAATCCATTGCAGACAAGTCAAAGTCTACTCTGTTTTAAATTCAATCATTTATGTGATGGCCTAAATGCTGGCCTTCAGAAAGATACGTCCATACCCTAATGCCAAGAATGTTATCTAATTTGGAAAAATAAAGTGATCTTTACAGAAGTATTTAAATTAATGACCTTGGTATGAGGAGATTATCCTGGATTATCTAGGTGGACCCTCAATCCAGTGCCAAGTGTCCTTGCCAGAGACAGAAAAGGAGGAGGACAGACAACAGAGAAGCCAGGAAGGTAAAACCACACAACTTCTACTTTGTCTCCCAGGACCCCTTAATATTTATGCAGTGTAACAGACAGATATGTTGAAGTCCTAATCTCTGATCATGTAAATGTTACCTTCTTTGGAAATAGAGTCTTTGCAGATGTCATCAAGTTATGGATGTACCTGGGCTCCTAGTTTTGGCCTAGCCCAGTCCTGGCTGTTACCAGGGGAGTGAACCAGTAGATGGAAGATCTCTTTCTCTCTGTGTCTCTTCCTCTCTCCTTCTCTCTCTCTTTTTTTTTAATTTTTTTTTTTATTTTTTGACAGGCAGAGTGGACAGTGAGAGAGAGAGACAGAGAGAAAGGTCTTCCTTTGCCGTTGGTTCACCCTCCAATGGCCGCCGCGGCCGGCGCGCTGCGACCAGCGCACCGCGCTGATCCGATGGCAGGAGCCAGGAGCCAGGTGCTTTTCCTGGTCTCCCATGGGGTGCAGGGCCCAAGCACCTGGGCCATCCTCCACTGCACTCCCTGGCCACAGCAGAGAGCTGGCCTGGAAGAAGGGCAACCGGGACAGAATCCAGTGCCCCAACCGGGACTAGAACCCGGTGTGCCGGCGCCGCTAGGCGGAGGATTAGCCTAGTGAGCCGCGGCGCTGGCCCTCTCTCCTTCTCTATAATTCTGCCTGTCAAATACGTAAAGATAAATCTTAAAAAAAAAAAAAAAGAGTAGGGGTCTGCATTCTGACACAGTGGGGTAGGCCGCAGCTTGTAACACAAGCATCTCATACTGAGGTACAGGTTCAAACCCTGGCTGCTCTGCTTCTGATCCAGCTTCATGCTAATAAGCTCGGGAAGGCAATGGAAGATGGCCTAAGTAGTTGGGCCCCTGTTACTCACGTGGAAGACTTGGATGCAACTTTAGGCTCCTGACTTGTCTGCCTGTCAAATAAATAAATATTTTAAAGATAACCAAAGGGCTATAGATGCACCTAATTTAATTACTGGTGTCTTTTTCAAAGAGGGAAACTCGGTGGACATCCATAGACACAGAAGAATACCATTTTATTACAGAGGCAGCTACTGAAGTGATGTGCCCACAAGCCAAGGAATACCAAGGACTGCCAGCAACCACAAGAAACTAGGAAGACACAAGAAAGGGTCCTGGCCTGAAGTCTTCAGAGACCATAGCCCTGCCTATACCTTGGCTTCATATTTTGAGTTTCCAGAACTGTAAGATAAAAAAAACTCTATTGTTTTAAGCCATCCAAGTTTGTGGTAATTTGTTGCAGCAATGATGGAAAACTGGTAGACCATGTTTGCAATAGATGATAGTTCCTGACTCAGCATCAACATACATGTGTTAATGAGATTCAAATGAAATACTGCCAATGGAAAACTACCTTCAGAGGCAAGGAGTTACTTTTCAAGCACGGGAGAGGGCATTGTCATTGGGATTGACTGATGTTCCTGAACGTGATGCTGCTCACAATTTTTAGAGGGTCAGTACCTGAGCAATACGTTTCTATCATTCAACTGTATGTAATTATTTTTGTGACGAAATAAGAAGCTTTTCTAAAGACCCTAAGCAGAGGTTCTCCACCAGGGGCCAATTTGTCCCCCAGCAGACATTTGGCAGTATATAAGATTTTCCATTGTTACACATAAAGGGTGCTACTGACCTCTAGTGGGTGAAGGCCAGTGATGCCACTGAACATCCAACAACACACGAGAAAGTCCAAATGTCAATAGTGTCAAGGTTGAAAAAAACCTAATCTATAGGAATATTCCAGGAATGTGGGTTGGCAAAATAATTTGTTATTGTAGAAACAATGAGCAAATCCACATTACCCCAACAGACAACATTCATAGATGGCTTATAATGGCCCATCTCACAGACGCTCGATGATGACTTGTTAGTGGAGACCACAGCGCTTTGGTTTCCCTGTCTTTGAAATGGATATTAAAACAGGATGAACATTTGTATTGGCCATAAAGTAGGACATGTACGAAATGTGCTTAACACATTCCCTGTTGAACAGTAACTTCTTCAGTAATGTTAACTATTGTCCTCATCACTGCACGTACATTGTGATTACTACTAGTTGTTCTATCCTATCACTAATTTGTCCCAGAATAACCCTCTCATCTCACTTCTGAGTTTTCTGTTTTAAAATTACCTGATTCTGTGAACTTGCAGGAAAAATGAATTGCTGATCTTTGACAAAAATTCTAAAACCAACCTGAATCCATTTCCACAAAAATATATCAAACTGGAGGTAAAGGCAAAAATGGACATCTCATTATCCTTGAATTACCAAGTATCATCAAGACAGACAGGATTCTGTCTCCATTTCCTTATTTTGGGAAAAGAAACAAAAAGTCTCTACCCTCTACTTGATGTTCTTTTGGTTTGGCCAGATTTTTCACTACCCAACTATGTGGAAAATGTTTCTAGTTTTTATGTAAATTAAGCTGGTTACATGGTCTTACAAACCTATTTAATTGTGTTTTAGTTTTTCATAGGGCTTGTAAAAAAAGGCAGAAGACTGCTCTCTCCAAATCATGAATTTGCCCAGGGAAAAAAAACCTGGTTTCCATATGTAGAGATTTCGTGCACCTTTATCTCAAGTAATTATCATAACAGCTAGGCAAGGGATATATTTTTATTTTTGCTTTGGGGTTATAAAACTAAGCCTCAGGGAGATAAAAAACTTATGAAACATCACATGGTTTATCAGTGGTCAAGCCTGGATTTGAACCCAGGTTCATCTCATTCCAGAGCCTGACCCCTTCCCATGATTCTTCATGATACCCATCAGCATCTGATCTCTGGCATCTTAATCTCAGCATAGAAAAGAGCAATGAGACAGAATGGCAAATGCCCTAAACAGCACTCCGGCCTCAGAATCAGCCCTTAAGGCATTCAGATCTGGCTAAAAGGCCCATGAGAGTTTCGCAGGAATGGAAAGCCAAGACACTGTGCCAAAAATGACCTGAGGGAAAGATCTCTGTGAGTGAGATCCCAGTGGAAAGAATGGGCCATCAGAGAAGGAGGTACCTTTCTCTGAAGGGAGGAGAGAACTTCCACTTTGATTATGGCCTCGTCTAAATAAGATTACAGTTTGTGAACTCAAAAGGCTTCTATAGCCTTGGCAGCTCATGACAAGAGCCTCGGGCGATTATTGACATCACAAATAAGAGTGTCAATTGTTAAATCAACAATGGGAGCCACTGTGCACCTGCTCCCCATGTAGGACCTCTGTCCTTAATGTGTTGTACTATGAGAATTAACGATAAAACTACTAGTCGAACAGCACTCTATATCTTGTGTGGTTGTGTGGGTGCAGTCTGTTGAAATCTTTATTTAGTATGTACTAAGCTGATCTTCTGTATATAAAGATAATTGAAAATGAATCCTGATGAAGAATGGGATGAGAGAGGGAGTGGGAAATGAGATGGTTGCGGGTGGGAGGGAGGTTATGGGGGGAAAAGCTGCAAGAATTCAAAACTTATACTTTGTAAATTTATATTTATTAAATAAAAAATGGAATGCTATGTTTAAAAAAAAGAGCAATGAGAAATCATGTTAGGGCACTTTAACAGGTAATTGTAGGGAACATTGCCCGTTGGACTGTGGTGGCCTAGAGGAGGATTCTGCCTAACACTTCTACAGCTAAAACCTGATGAAGAGTGTTCACTTCTCTCACTAAACTCTCCTTCTCCAAGAGCTTTGAAAACAATTTTGAGGGGCAGATATTTGGCCTAGCACTCAAGACACAGGTTAAGACACCTGCATCTCACATCAGAGTATCTGGGTCCCATCTTGGCTCAGGTACCTGATCCCAGCTTCCTGCCTGTGCAGATGCTACGAGGCAGCAGGTGATGGTTTGAGTAGCTGGATTCTTGCCATTGCGTTCTCAGCTCCCAGCTTTAGCCTGGCTCAGTCCTTGCCAGTGCAGGAGTTCGAGGAGTGAATCAGCTGATGGGAGTGCTCTCTCTCTCTGTCTCTAAAACTATATATATATGGGCCACTGCCTGCGGTGCTGGCATCCCAATTGGCGCCAGTTCGGGTCCCGGCAGCTCCACTTCCAATCCAACTCTCTGTTGTGGCCTGGGAGAGCAGTAGAGGTTGGCCCAAGTCCTTGGGCCCCTACGCCCATGTGGGAGACCTGGAGGAGGCTCTGGACTCCTAGCTTTGGATCAGCCCAGCTCCAGCCATTGTAGCCACTTGGGGAGTGAACCAAATGATGAAAGACCTCTCTCTGCCTCTGCCTCTGCCTCTTTGTGACTCTGCCTTTCAAATAAAGAAACCTTTTAAAAATTATATATAACAATTTTAATATAAAAATATAAAATAAAGGTAGGTTTTGAAACAGTCCTTGTCCTGCTACTAAATCTGCAACTTTTCCCTTTTTTTAATATGCTTTTTTTTTTTAAGGTTTATTTATTTATTTGAAAGGCAGACTTATAGAGAGACGAAGATCTTCCAATATCTGGTTCACTCCCCATATAACCACAACATCCTGGACCAGGCCAAACCAGGAACTTGGAACTCCATCTGAGTCTCCCATGAGGGTGGCAGGGGCCCAAGCACTTGGACCACCTGCTGCTGCTTTCCCAGGTGCATTAACAGGGTGCTGCAGCAGAAGCAGAGCAGCCGGGACTCAATCCAGCAATCTCATATAGTTAAACCCACTATGACACAACACTGGCCTGTCATTGGCTGCTTGCCCCCACCCTCCCAACTTGGTCTTAGAACTCAAGGGCAGAAATACCTGACAGCACAGGTACAGGGTGAATGGACTCTGCTTGTCTCGAAAGGAGATTCCACAGAAAACTATGCTGACCCAAACCCAAACAGGCTGGAGAGGGAAGAATGCAGCATTCTTTCCCTGGTGTTCTCAGCAGGCCACAACCTGCGTCCCTTCTCTCCTGTCTAAATTCCTTCAAGGCCTTAGGTTACAGCCAAGGCTTATTCTGACCGATTCGGTAGTATTTACTGTCCCACACATACTGTGCTTCTCTTTTAAAAGTATGCCAAAGGGCCTGGCGCTGTAGCATAGTGGGTAAAGCCACTGCCAGCATCCCATGTGGGCATTGGTTCTAGTCCCGGCCGCTCCACTTCCCATCCAACTCTCTGCTATGGCCTGGGA
The DNA here is from genome assembly GCF_051225735.1 of Oryctolagus cuniculus. NCBI lineage: Eukaryota > Metazoa > Chordata > Mammalia > Lagomorpha > Leporidae > Oryctolagus > Oryctolagus cuniculus. The sequence continues at coordinate 13,947,944 of NC_142874.1, read as the reverse complement.
AAGCAGTAGAAGATGGCCCAAATCCTTGGGCCCCTGCACCCTGGTGGGAGACCCAAAGGAAGCTCCTGGCTCCTGGCTTTGGACAGCACAGCGGATGAACCAGTGGATGGAAGACCTCTCTCTCTCTCTCTCTCTCTCTCTCTCTCTCTCTCTGCCTCTCCTCTCTCTGTGTAACTCTGACTTTCAAATAAATAATCTTAAAAAAAAAAAAGTATGCCAAAGCCTCTAATAAACCAGAGACAGACTTAGCACATGGCACTTGTGTACTTACTATGACCCAGGCACTGTGCTAAGCACTTTCTGTAGATCACAAACATATGTACACGTGGAAAGGTTGGGAAAAAAAGAAGAGTGGGAGGAATTCCTTCTGGAGTCTGACTTCCAGCAAATGTCAAGAGCCCAAAGCTACCTCCCATCAGTGGAGGCCTTGTTGGTTGAGGTTTCCATTGGCATCCTGCAATATTTAGTCACTGGCTGAGCAGCCTCCCATGGCCTTGTTTCCTAAGCACTGGCCTTTACAGGAAAAAAAAAAAAAAAACCTTGCAAGGCCGGGACAAAATCTGACATTCAAAATTATCAGAAGTACATGTAAATGGTAATGCTTTGAAGCTCAAAGATCACATGATCTGAACTCCACAAAGGGTGCTTACACCATGAGGAATGCTTGCGGCTACAAGTCACCATAAACAGCCAGGGAAGAGTGTTATTTTCTCACTCGGACACTGGTATACACTCACTTTTGTCCTTGAGCAAAAAACTCTGATGAAGTTAATGTCCCTTTTAAAATTCAAGATAACTTTTCTCTGCAGAAATCCTGCACAAATCTCCCCATGGCATCTGAACTATTTTTCTATTACTGGGCACACACAAACGTATGGAAAGATAGATCATCGTGATCCCATCCATATCAACAGCATAGAATTCTCATGTAATCCCATCTGTACCTCAGCATTACTGTGATAAACAAGCCAGAAACTATGTCAACATGCTTCCTAAACTATGGAGAGATTTAAGACAGCGTATTTCAGCTTAAAACTCTGGCATTCTTAAAAACAAAAAGTAATTCTATAAGGACATTTTGAAAAGCTAGAGAAAATGGAATTAAAATTATATTTTGATGCAAAAGATTCAAAATCCATGCATATGCAGGGGGTTCAAAAAGTTCATGGAAATGTGTGTTATGAGAAACAGAGATTTTGAAATATTTTTCATCAAAATAAATTTATCTTTAACTCCATTTAGCCACTACCTCTTTGAAGTAAGTTCATATTTAACACAGAGAAGAACTAAAGGGAGAGCAGCAATCCTCTTCCATGTCCTCTGATTTCAGAGATCCCACCAAGGTTCTGGTCTGCCTAGTGGAAGTGACTGGTAATGAGGTGCCAATAGCTCCTAGGCTTAGCTGGATACAGAGACACACAGATATGGGTGTAGCTCTTGACAGAGGTCTACCTCCTGATTCAAAGGATATAGCTGGACTCAGAGCATCATCCCATGGTTTAGATTTGATGCCAACAAGAGCATCCCTGTCTGTTACCTCCTTTGTCCCACTATCCTGCTCTCTCCCTCTTGTCCTTGCTCCTGTCTTCCAATATCTGCACCAATGTTCACTGATTCCTCCCCAAGGCTCTTATATCTCGTGCTGGAGCTTCTTTATGACCCCAAGATCCATTCTGTGAGGGGTGTGGCAGCAGGAAGACATGTCACAAGTCCATGGACTTGATTCTCTGTCTTGCGCAGGGGGCCAACGTCCAGGCTGTAAGGAACAACGGCATTTGTCATGAACAGATTTTTCTGGGCAACAGAAAGCTGTTTCTGAGCGTACATTTTAACCAAAATATACTCACCAGCACAAGGTGAAGATTTTTTTACTACCTTCCATTTTGACCCTCTTACTTTCCAAAAGAAATTTCCTTTGAAAAGTCAGAAGATTATTAGGAAAAGGACCTTAAAAAATATCATCATGGCAGCTCTATACCTTCAAGCTAAATATAAGTATACTTCAAAATGTTCATGAAAATGGAATTAGATAAATTGATTTTGACACAAAAAGTTTTAAAATATCTGCAATTTTTTTTTCATGAACTCTTTGAAGACTCCTCATATGCATGGATTTCAAGAGGATTTTTGGACTAAAATAAATTTATATTTTTATTCCACTCTCCACCAACATTTCGATGTACCCTCATATGAGCAGACTGAGGTTCCCAAAGCAGCCAGCCCCTCTATGAGATCAGCTCCACCTACTGCTCATGTCTTCTGAGCCCACCCAGGGCCCTTCCTACTTCCCATGCTCTTAATCCAAGTGATTCCTCCGTGACTCCCAGTTAGTCAGCTGCAATTTCAGGTATTTGTCAACAGTGAGGGAAACAATCTAACTCTACTCAATTTCTGTTTATGCAGGAGACCTGATTTCAGGGAGGCCTCTGCCTGGCCTGGAGCCAGGACCTGGCTATTGGTACTGGGGACTGGATTGGGAGAATTATACGGTAGTGAACAGGTTGGAGGGGGAGCTCTCTAGAAAGCAAGCTCCCCCTGAGAGCTACAGGATCTGAGGAAGATGCTCTAATTTATAGGGTCCCTTACTGATTGAGAGCCTGTGGGAAAAAGGAGGAAGAGGAGAGTCTATACTATTTGACCTCAGTCACTTTCCTGGCAAAATGCAGTTATGAGCCAGAGATGTCTAGAGAGTCAGTGTAGAGCATGCAAAGGAGGAAGGAGAGAGAAGGAAGAGAGCCTAAGGAAAAGTATGGAAGTTTGAATGAATAGAACACACATGGCAGGGGCTGGCACCGTGGCACAGTAGGTTAATCCTCCGCCTGTGGCGCCAGCATCCCATATGGAATCCAGTTTGTTTGTTTGTTTGTTTTAGTTTATTTGACAGGTAGAGTTATAGACAGTGAGAGAGAGACAGAGAGAAAGGTCTTCCTTCCGTTGGTTCACTCCCCAACTGGCCGCTACAGCCGGCGCGCTGTGCCGATCCGAAGCCAGGAGCCAGGTACCTCCTCCCAGTTTCCCATGCGGGTGCAGGGCCCAAGCACTTGAGCCATTCTCCACTGCACTCCCGGGTCACGAGCAGAGAGCTGGACTGGAAGAGGGGCAACCGGGACAGAACCCGAATGGGCGCCAGTTCTAGTCCTGTCTGCTCCTCTTCCAGTCCAGCTCTCTGCTGTGGCCTGGGAAAGCAGTAGAAGATGGCCCAAGTCCTTGGGCCCCTGCACCCAGTGAGGGAGACCTGAAGAAGCTCCTGGCTCCTGGCTTCAGATCAGCATAGCTCCGGCTGTTGCGGTCATTTGGGGAGTGAACCAACGGAAGGAAGAACTTTCTGTCTCTCCCTCTCACTGTCTGTAACTCTACCTCTCAAATAAATAAATAAAATCTTAAAAAAAAAAAAAAACATACATGACAGGTGATTAGAAAACAAAGTAGAAATGCAAGTGAAATGGGGTGCCATATTTTACATTATAAAAGCTCCTAAATAATAATACTGGGTTTTAAAGTGATTCCTGAATGGGAAAAGAGAAATGACTTTCTTGCTTTTCCATTTTTCGTATGTTTTGATGTCATTCCAGAGAATCTGGGATGGCAGTCCCTGGCATGCCACCCATGTACCTATAAGCCACATACCACCACCAGCCTAGGTGCATGAGGGCTCGCCACAGCCCATGTGAGAAGCTGGAGTTTGGAGGCTGGGGTTGTGATTATGGGGCCCATATCCTCACTTCTGCATTCATGAATGAAAGAAAGGACCAGCACACTCAGGGTTGTGCAGGCAGGAGCCTGCTGGACCATTCACCTAGCAGAGGTCGCAACCAAACATCCAGCCTCCAGCGCTTCTCTTCATATCTGCCCATCAGTCCTACTTGTTGGCACCTGCACCTTGACAAAGAGCACATGTGGCAGCCTGGAGCTTAAGGTACACCCACAGAACTGGTACTTTCTTACCTCAATTTCACACACACTTGGCTTTGAAATGCCTCTGTGTGTTCAGTGCGCAAGAAGTGTACTTTAGGTTTTAAGCAAAGAAAGCTGTACCACCTCCCAGTTTAATCTTCCCTACCCAGGCCCAAATCCTAGAGCAGTGGTTCATGAAGCCAGATAAGCCATCACAAACACATCTATGAAGCTGTGCTTAGACTCAAAGCCGTTTTCTCACCATCCTGCTCTTCAAATCGAAAGTTTAAAATAAACCCAGGGGAAAAGCTGCAGTGACATTTCTGGAGCAGAAGGGAGAGGTAGGCAAATGACTTTTGCCAGCTGCACCATCGCAAGGGTAGGGAATACAAGTGGGCTCAGCAGTGGCAAAGCTGAATCTTCAGGAATTTCTAGAATAAATATTAGTGTCATTGTAAGAGGGAAGAACAGTTTTAGCCAGAGGGTTCATTGAAAATTTTAAGTCCTGTAGTCAGGACAATAAGAAGAATGCATTATTATAATTTTTGAACTCACAAAAGGACAAACTCGGCCACTGGTTTGGCTCTTCATGTTCTGATTTACACACTCTGTGGGGTGCTGTATTTTGTCTTATGCTCATTAGCCGGTGATTTCTCAGTAATTCAGTAATGATATCCACCAGGCCAGTTTTCTTTCTTAAGTCCATGAATAGGATTTCAGCTTGATCAGTTTGCATCACAGAGCTAATAATGGTTTAATTCTGAAAAGTTACAAAGAAAATAAATGAGAAAATTACCACTTTTCTCCCAGTTTTGTAGCAATTATAGCAGGTAAACTCTGTTTCTAAAATGAAAAAGGAAGAGTAATGAGTGTTCCATCATGTTGATTTCCCAGTAAGCTTTCTAACCATGCATACAAAGGATCTTCAAGTTTATGGAAAATGTGAGTTACGACAAAACTAGGCTTGTATCTCAATTTCTGGACAAAATGACCTTATCTTTTAACTCCATTTTCCATGAACTGTTTGAGTTACCCTCTTATCTAAAGGCAGACATTTATCCTAGTTACCCAGGATGTCTGGGCAGAGTCCTTCCACTTTGTGTCACTGTCGTCTCCACATGGATGCTTAGGTGATAACCCTTCAGAAGCACCAACCGATCCAGGCAGATTTTAACAATGCAAGGTAGACACCAATCTCACAAGTCTTGAGGTATAAGCCCACTATGCTTTTCTCTCTCTTTTTTCACATTATCATTCTGACCTTAATATTCCGTGGTTGACTGGGTAGTGTTTGGTCTAGAGGCTAAGGTGCTGATTTGGGTGCCGATTTCCACATGGAAGAACTTGAGTTCAGTGCTCATCTCTAGCTCACGTTAGTGCATGCCTGGGAGGCAGCGATGACAGCTCAAGTAATCGGGTTCCTGCTATTCTCATGGGAGACCTGGGTTGAGTTCCTGGCTTATAGTTTTAACCCGGTCATTTGGGAAGAGAGCTAAGAGATAAGAGATCTCTTTGTCTCTCTGCCTCTTAATAACAATAAAATATATATTCAGCAGTTGCTGATTAAGCAGCATCAATAGAAAAAACACAATCATTTAAAAATAATTTTTAAGGAATACTACTATAGTTGATACTGAAATTATTATCATGAAGTCTAGGATTGCCTTATCTCTTTGTCACCACTCTCCACTAAATACCACCAGCAAGCTCAAGTCACCTGCAAGCGCCTGAGCTCATTTTGGCCTAACAGAGACTCAGTATTACACCACCCCTCTTCTGATACCTGGGTTTTCATAACATTTACCAGCATTATCTCACCTGAGGTTCTTCTTCTTCTTCTTCTTTTTTTTTTTTTTTCAGGTGAAGTTCCAATGGATATTAAGTCTAGGGTGGCGCCTTTCTCTTCCCAAAAAAATCTAGCTTCCAACGGTGCAGAGCTGGTGGAGCGTCCATCCGTAGCCCACTGCCCTGGCTCTGCCTGGGGGCTTCCTCTGCCTGCTCATATCACCAATGTTCCCACCACTGCTAGTCTTTTGGGGGATTCTGGGCCAGCTGCTGCTCCCACTCGACTTCCACCAACTTGCAAAGCTCCATGGTGGCCTGAGCATCTTCCACAGGGGAATGTCGGCTGTTCCTGACCTGTGTGTCCCAGTGCAGCAGCTTCTGGGTGAGAAGCCCAGAGACATGGTGGCTTTCTCTGGGAAGCTGGCTTTCCGGTTGAGGAGGGCAGGGGATATGGAAGATGTCCCGGGTTAGGGCTGAACGTCCTGGAGGGCTTTGAAGTCATTGGGGATGGCACTCCTCACCACACCTCCCCAGTGGGTAGCTTCAAGATCTGCCTCTGAGCAGTCTTGAAGGGTGTAGCATTAGCCATGCGCTGTTTCTGGGTACCACAACACTGTGATGCTGACAATGCTCCATGGAGCCAAGGAACTGCCGCGCCCTTGGGTCCTGTGCCCACCATCTCACAGTCAACTGCCACCATCTTCCTCTGCAGCTTCCGGGAGAACTTGTTCTCTGAGTGAGCCTGCGTGGGCTCTGGGCGGCATTCTTCCGGGAGCCAGTGGGGCGGCTCTTAATCTTCGGAAAGGCGCCCTGGAACTCCCTCCAGCGACAGCACAGGCCTTCTGGGGAGGGGCGGGGGGCAGCCAGGACACAGACACGCAGCTTTCTTCTCCAGGGACTGCTCTGACCCAGTGCTGCAGGCCCCTGTCTCCTTTCTTGAGAGGGAAGGGGTATTCCCAGCGCCATCCACTGCAGGAGCCTCCCGTGTCTCCGGAGAGTCCGAGTGCAACTTGGGAGGAGCCTGGCGAAGGGGGCTGTTCTCTTCCTTCCAGAAAGCCTGTCCGTTCCGAGAGCCGCCGCTTCTTGACGAAACGTCGGTGCTGGGTGTTTCCTCTGGGAGGCCGTTCCGCAAAGCCCGGAGTCAGCAGCAATGCAGAAGCGAGGACAGCAGATGGTAGGAGCGGAGCTGGGAGGAGCGGCTCACGGGTGACAGGATGGGGCACTCCATCCCGGCTGACTCCCACTGCGGAGTTTCGGATGAGGCTCTCCTAGACGGCCCCGCTAGGAACAGAAGCGCCCGGCGCGGGAGACCCAAAGGAGGCTCCTGGCTCCTGGTTTCGGACCAGTGCGGCTCCAGCCATTGCAGCCATTTGGGGAGTGAACCAGCAGTTGGAAGACCTCTCTCTCTCTCTCTCTCTCTCTCTCTCTCTCTGCCTCTCTGTAACTCTGCCTTTCGAATAAATAAATAAATCTTAAAAAAAAAAAAACTATTCAAAAAAATGTTGTTGAATTGATTTGAAAAGGGTTCTTAAATTATCTTTAAATGGCCTTCCTTCAGAATAAGTAATAAATACTACTCCAAAGCCCAAAGTATAGCAACCCACATATTGGAAGTCAAAAAACAATATAAAACAGGATACATTTAATTAAGACTACAGTTCTTTCTAGGTCATACGAAAGACGTGAGGTACAGTGGAGTCAGGATTGGCGCAAGGGCAGGCAGACATGAGTTTTACTCTCGCTCTGCCATTTAGTAGCTGTGTGAAGTGAGCAGTTTAATTAAATTCTGAATATCTTTCTTCATCTGTTACACAGGAAGACTGTAGCACTTCTTTTCTTAAAGAAAAGATTTATTACTTATTTGAAAGTCAGAGTTACACAGAGAGAGAAGAGGCAGAGAGAGGGAGAGGTCTTCCATCTGCTGGTTCACTCCCCAATTCGCAGCCAGGAGCCAGGAGCTTCTTCCAGGTCTTCCACACGGGTGCAGGGGCCCAAGGACTTGGGCCATCTTCTACTGCTTTCCCAGGCCATGCAGAGAGCGGGGTCAGATGTGGAGCAGTGGGGAGTTGAACCGGTGGCCATATGGGATGCCAGCACTGCAGGCGGCAGCTTACCCACTATGCCGCAGCACTGGACCCAGCACTACTAACCTTAAAATATTGTAACTGTAGTTTCAAAATACTGCATTTCAAGTGTCAGGCACAGAGGGTAGCACAAGACACTTCTCAGTTAAGGTAAGGGTGATAGTGACAATGATGACAGCATTGATGGGGAGGACCACAGGCCACCTTCCTGGGGGAAAACATGGGGTGAGCATTTTGTACTTGCTGAATAAATCTTCAAAAGAAAAGGAGGGAGAAAAGAAAAGGTAGGAGAACATCCTCAAAGAACTAAGACAGCTTTAGATTAAAAGAAGTAGGGGGCTGGCGCCGTGGCTCTCTTGGTTAATCCTCCGCCTGCAGTGTCGGCATCCCCTATGGGCGCCAGTTCTAGTCCCGCCTGCTCCTCTTCCAGTCCAGCTCTTTGCTATGGCCAGGGAAAGCAGTGGAGGATGGCCCAAGTGCTTGGGTCCTGCACCCGCATGGGAGACCAGGAGGAAGCTCCTGGCTCCTGGCTTTGGATCGGCGCAGCTCCAGCTGTTGCGGCCACTTGGGGAGTGAACCAGCAGAAGGAAGACCTTTCTCACTGTCTGTAACTCTACCTGTCCAATAAAAAAAAGAAGTAGGAGAAAGTACAGCACTCTGCCAAGTTACTGCCTTGGGCCCCCTGGCATCATGAGGTGTTCCAGTAAGTTTCATCAGGGTGATGTTTCTTCTCTTGCCTTCTTTTTATTTTTAGACATAGGGACAAAGAGCTTCCATGTACTATTCCACCTTCCAGATGCCCACAACAGCGGGGACTGGGCCAGGCTGAAACCAAGAGTCAGGACCTAATCTGGGTCTCCCACGTGGGTAGCAGGGACACAAGGCCTTGAGCCATCCCTGCTGCTTTTCAGGGTGCACATTAGCAGTGCTGGAACTCAAAGCCAGGTACTCCTTATGAAATATCTGCAACCCAAATGGCGTCTTCACCACTAGGCCAAACACTTGCCCTGATTTCTCTTATAGACCATATACAATTTTCAGCTTGGTCTGTGGGGAGCAACCCGGACTGGACTGAGTTACTGGAATTAAGACTTATTCTATGCATCTGCTCTCCCACAATATGGCGCTGGGAGAGGAGGCAACAGCTTCTACCCAGCTGCCTCTCACCAACTTGACAAGCTGCAGGAGCTGCTCCTGATTGGAGGAGAGCAGCGTACTCGGCGTGTGGGTAGCAGAGTTGGGATTGGTGGAAGAGGACTATAAAGGAGGAGAGAGACGGCATGCACCAGGAACATCTAAGGGGAACATCTATCTGAAGGAACACCTGAGAAGCCCCCGAGAGAGCCGGCCAGTGGTGTGCCGCTCCCCTGCGGAAGTGGGGAAAGTGGCCAGGGGGAACCGCCCTTCCACGGAGGTGGAAGGGACAGTAGCCAACCCGGGAAGAACCAGCAGCAAACCCGGGGAGGGCCGAGCAGATGAAAGAACAGCGCAGGGTCCTGTGTCGTTCCTCCATGAAGAGGGGGAGCGACATTGGTCCACAGGCATGGCTCCTACCCCAGCAAAGAGAAATCTTAGTCCTGTCTTTGAAAAGACTCATTCTCAGGAATTTTGCAATGATTTAAATTAATCACACAAAACTATCATTATATTCTATCATAGAAACTCAAGTCATGATAAGAGGATTCAATTATGACTGTATAGTAGAAAGAAATAAAGGGTAAGGAATCATAGCATTTATAAGTATGTTAGATGATGTTTAAGAATAGCAAAGTCAGGATGCAGTTTATTTATAAGGTGAAGCACAAAAAAATCTGGGCATATTGTATCCTGACATTTTTCAGGCAAAAATTTGAAATGTCATCCAGTCCTAACCACAGAAGACAATCCTCGTGAGAATTTTGAAAAAGAGAAGTTGAGTAATATGTTGGAGTGAATGATAGGTTTTTAGCCTCCCACAACACCAAATCATGGAAAGATTTCAGAGGTTGAGTATATAAATAAAATATGAATTTCAAAGCTCATAGTTCCCTTTCTGCAAATACTCTATCTCTGTTTATGTGAAGAATTGGACATAAAAATATGAATTAAAATGAACTATTCCCTCCATGGTAATGTGTCTAGTTTCCATCATCAATGAGAAGAAATAGTAATGTTCAAGAAGTATTATTTAATTACAATCAATTATACAGTCCTCTTCCTTGCTGATTTTAATTCCCTAAAACAATCTGACCTTGGGTCCGGCACTGTGGCGTAATGGGTAAAGCTACTGCCTGTAGTGCTGGCATCCCATATGGGTGCCAGTTCGAGTCCCAGCGCTCCACTTCCAATCTAGCTCTCTGCTAATGCACCTGGAAAATGAGCAGAGGATTGCCTAAGTGCTTGGGCCCCTGCACTACGAGGGAGACCCTTATGAAGGTCGTGGCTCCTGACTTTGGAACAGCCCACCTCCAACTATTGTGAACATTGTGGAGTGAACCAGCAGATGGAAGATTTCTCTCTCTCTCTCTCTTTCTCTTTCTCTCTTCCTCTCTCTCTAACTCTGCCTTTCAAATAAAGAAATCCTAAATAAAATAAAATAAAATAAATTTGACCCTCTTTTTCACAATTCAGATTTGTTTAATCCTCAACTTACATATCGCCCAAGTCCTTGCTTGCTCTAACCTTCAGTTCTAAACCAAAAGTCTAAATCAGAGTTTTCATCTATGCTAAATTTACACGAATCAACAATTTGATGTCATTTCTAAAAAAACGTAAGCATCATCTTGAACTGTCTTAAGAGAAAGACAGTATTCCAGTAAGACAGGTGCTTTTGCAAAGGCCACATCTAAAATATTAATGAATTATATCTCTTAAGGAAGGTATAGATTCAGCTTCCATTTCTCCTGTTCTTGAGTTCAGAACCAGTAGAAAAGTAAAGACAAGTTAAGCTGTCAACTGTATTCTTGATAATCTATTTCGAGAAAGTGATATCAGATCTGAGGACCAAGAGCCCATTAGTACTCTGTGCCAGTCAACTACCACTTTTGTCTCCAGGCACCCAAAAGCTTATGCCAGCACCTAAGAGAGTTTGGAGCTGGCTCTAGGGAGGGGAAGGGGAAGTTTACAGTTTTCTGATAGACTTGTTCTACCCAATTAAGGCACCATGTTCTCCTCATGATTAGGTGACTGACTTCTCTACAGGGAGGAGTGAGAGAGGAGTTGGACTAGAGGCCAAGAGTCTTATTCTAGGAGAGGTCCTTCTGCACAGACACGAACCCAGGGAAAAGGAGCTTCCCTCCCAAGAGCACTTAACCTGCACTCCCCATTAGACAAAATTGGTACACTGTAAGAACACAAGGCCATATAGCTCACCAAATGGTTGCAAGAGCAAGACTGCAGGGAATTAATACCTTCCTTCCAACAGCTGTATGGGTAATTCAGCTGGTCTGTATGGCTCATTGGCAGAGAGGCACGTTGTGTGTGCTCCCTCACCTTCCTTGCTTTCTGTTCAGTTAGGCAAGGTCATGTGACTAGTCCTGGCAAAGGAAATAGGAGCAATGCTGGCATGTGAGACTAAGGCAATGCCAATTCTGCTCTTGGTTCTAGTCTTTTCCTCAGTGGATCGGGAAGTCCCACTTTCTAGATGGTACAGCTATGCAGAGTGGGACCTTCATCAACCTAGGATCAACCTAGGTCCTGAATGAATGAGGAAGAGGGCAAAGTCACACTGAACTGAAGATACTGCTTAGGGTGCCTGCATCCCACGTTGAAGTGCGGGTTTGAATCCAGCTGAAAGCTCAGCTTCTAGTTCCAGCATCTTGCTAATGTGCAATTGGGAAGCAGCTCAAGTAGCTATGTCCCTGCCACTGACATAGGAGACCCAGATTGGGCTCCCAGCTCCAGACTTTTACATAGCCTGGCCCCAACTGTTGTGGGCAGCTGAGAAATGAACAAATAGATGGGAGATATTTTCTCTCTCCCTCTTCTCTCTCTCTCTCTCTCTCTTTCTCTCTCTCACCATCCCTCCCAAATAAATAAATACATAAATTTTTTAAAGAAAAGTGCAAAGTCAGACCATGAAAACCAGTAAGAGAAGGAAGCTGTTCACAGAGTGTAGACCCAATTCTGAGATCAGAAATGTTTTCCATCCCCCAAACAGGAGGCTTATAAAATATCTACTTGGCAAGATTTCAGAGTTGCTGCATACTGATGAGTGCTTGTACTGCTTATTCTTCGCCACTTCAAATGGAGTGTTTACTGACTTTGCCTCAAACACAACCTCTCAACCACTGAACCTTGTGTTTGATAGACACATTGACTGGTCTCTCTCTCTTTAGTTCCTAAGTGTCTGGAGCAAGAGCAGGAACATTCAGAGCTGATGTAGACACTAGTGTGGGATCACTCAGAAATCCCAAAATTGAAACTCGAAACCATGGTTTGATGTGACGTTAAGTTGCCCCCTTGTGGAGTGAACCCTATGTTTGGAAAACCGAGAGCAAAGTCTTGTTAGCGACCAGGAGAGAGGACTGTGGCAGCAATACGGTTGCCCAACAAATGTGGTTAAACAGGGCTGTGTGACTAATTCTGCCCATGGGCACTTCTGCTATGGGCAGCAGTGACTTCAGTTATCTCTGTGTGACCAGAATGAGACTGAGAGAACCTTGGGTTAACTGTCCGGGTGACAAGGCTGACAGCCTATCGCTGGGTCACTATGTGCGGAACAAGTTTCCTGGAGAGTTGCATGGATGTTACAGACTTCTCATAGGAAACAAATGATTAGGTTAAACCACTGAGGTTTGGGGTTGCTTCTCTTTATAGCACAACCTAATATATCCTGTTTTATATAGAACTACAAGGAGCGAACTTTGAAGTTCCTTGGAGTTCAATCCAGATCCTGTTTTTCTTCTCGCTCTGAGTTCCTCCTAGGGGAATCTGTATATTCCTGTGGTCTTAAAGATGACCATTGTACCAAACTTTGCCCCCAAAATGCTAGATTATACCTAATGCCCTCCCATAATCAGCTATGTCCCTTTCATTCTTTAAAGGGCCACAGTTTGGATGATTAAATTAAAAGGAAACATCTGCATGTTGATTTCACCTGACTTTCCACCTCCATCCCAGCCCCCTTTTTCAAGCATCCCACATGGAAGATCCAACCACACACCTCCATCTGCATATTCTCAAGTATAGGCCCTCCAACTTAACATTTCCTAGACTGAAATTACTACTTTCTCACCTTTCCCAATCTGCTTCTTCTCCAGTGAGCCATAGACTACAGACCCACTTGCTGAAGTTGGAAACACAGTATTATCTCCGACAGCTGCCTCTCCCTTGTCACCACATCCAATCCATTATCAAGACCTGTCAATTCTACCTGTGAAATATTCACATATAAACTCTCTTCTTATCACTACTGCCACCACCTGATCCAAGTCACCTCTCTCTTGGACTCCTGCAATAGCTTCTTATCTGCTCTGTGCTCTTGCTTCTACTCTCTCCACAGCAATGAGAATGCTCCTTAGAACCTAAGTTACATCATGTCCCTTTCTAGCTTACAGATACTCAGTAATTCTAAGAACTCAATCCTCAGTCTTCACATCTGGTCTATGAGGTCCGCATGATACTTTCCTGTGCACCTCCCAGGTTTTAATTCCCATATCTCACATCTCCCTGATTCGTTCATTCTGTCCTTAGTCCCCCAGAAACATTCTTTTTTGCTCTGATTCCTTTGCACCTGCTGATCTTTCTAGCCAGCAGACTGCTGGAGGTTCATCAAAGTCCACATTCTCCTCCCCCACCTATATGTACTGTTGGACTATATTTCCCAGACTCCTTTGCAGCTATTGTGGCTGAGGAATGTAATCACAGGCGTGTGAGGTGAGCAGGAGTAATCTATCCCTCTCCCAGGCCTGGCCAGTGAAACATCCCCTCCATGCTTCACCACGCTCTTTCCTCTCTTCCGCTGGGAGCAACAGAGATGACCACTGATGCAATCCTGGTGGGCACATGCAGAAGATGGTAGATTCTTCAAGAAGAATGGGATGGGAGACGCAGTGGGAGATGGGATGGGTTGTGGGTGGGAGGGAGGTTATGGGGGGAAAAACCGCTATAATCCAAGGTTGTATTTTTGAAATTTATATTTATTAAAAAAATTTTCTGAACGAAAAGAAGATGGTAGATTCAGGATGTGTCCCCAACTGTGTGGTAAAAAGGCACCTTATCTATCTTCTTCCCAGTACAGGTCCCTGGACCAAGAAATATACTGTGTTCTAAGCTAACATATAACAGTCTTTTTTTTTAAAGTTCATGGAAAAATAGAATTAAAAGACAAGCTTATCTTGGTACAAAAAAATGGAAATCCATGCATAATTTTATCATAATATCTATTTTCCATGAACTTTTGGAAGATCCTTTGACTATCTGAAGATTCACTGCTACAACATTTAGCACTATCCTAACAAAAATGTGTACCTGCGACATTGAGCAATCATACTACCACCAGCATACACACACACACACGCACATGCACACACACACTCAGTCACTCTGCAGGCTCCCATCTACTCATATTTTAACTCCGGGCTTATGTGCATAAAAGGCCTCACTCCCGCACCAGTGGAATTTAATTTTGTCTATTATTCTTTCTCTCCACACTCTATTCTTTCCCATTGATTTACTCACCAGAATGCATTAATTACATATTAATTTTTGTGTGTGTTTAAAGTTTGTATCCACAATTAGCCCATAAGATCCATGGAATCAGAACCTTTTGTCCAGCATGATAATATACACAATGCCAACACCTTGCTTGGCATATAGAAGTCCACGCATTTTAAAATGCAGATGAACAAATAAGAAGTCACTATTAAGGGAATATATTTTTTTCATTACAAGAACTCAGCTCTAAACCAAAAACAATGAAGAATCAAAATACACACCAGGAAGATTTTTTTGTAACCTTTATTCATTCAGAATGCATTTTTGAGTCAATCTACAACCAAAAGAAAATGCTAAATTCTTACGTAGTGTTAACAGGCTGAATGATATAATAGTGCCCCTATGTGTGCAAGCAAGAAGTCGGTCTCTATTCCTTTCATAAAATCTCTTGGTAAACATGTATGTGTTTTTTCCATCAAAAATGCATTAACAAGATCATGCTTATGTAGCTAGTCAGCACAATAGACGAATAATAATTTCTACTGAACTACTGAAGTCTTGTGATAGAGTGCTCACAACTCCAAGCAATGTCCATTGATCTTTTCAATGGCATTCATTATGTGACAGGCTCACCAGTTACATTAAAATAAGTCTACTAATTTTTAAAAGCTAAAATTACTCAAAAAGTCCTGTATTGTAAATAACACCTGGAATATTGCGTTTGTCTAAGATGACTAGATTACATAAATCTTTTCTACAGTCCTTTCCGCAGATGTAGGAAAACAAATGCTATAAGAGAGTGAAATAAAGCTCTTATATTTTTGCCTAAAAGTCTATTTATGTATTTTGCTTAATATTTAAATGATCAAAAATCAATATTAAATAACTGCACAAAACCTAAAATAAAATGGCCACATTACATCATACTACATTATATAGACAGATTAAAAGCTAATTAGAAGCCTTTCTAAAAATTCAAAGTTTCTGACATCATTTTCCACCATTCCATCAACTCTTCCTTCTCCTCTTCTTTCCTTTCTGAAAATGACTCCAGTTCAAAATCAACCTAAGGGAGAAAAATCAAGAACTTATTTTTATCAAATTGCTTTTAAAAATAGACATAAAAATGAACAGTTTCATTGCTTAAATAACAATCTCAACTCAGTCACCCAAATTAAAGTAGATCCTCAAAAAATCTCTTATAATAAACAAGAGATATTCTCAGGGGGAAAATCAAAAGTCATCATGTTTGAAATGTGCTTTGCTCTAATCACTTTAAGGCAGGTATAGTTCAAGAAAACCTCCTGCCCCATCTTCCCCTCATAAAAAGGTGTCACTTGGAGTTAATATTCTGCCTTTATCTATTGAATGAGCTTTCCCTGCCAGCTTGGACTTTCTCTTACTAGATGGAGACATATGGGAGAATACAGTTCTATGTGCTGTTGTCCCCAGCCATCAAGTTCTGCCTTCCAAAGTCTTGAGTTTGTTGAAGAACTGAATGAAAACACGTATCTCCAAACCACTGCCCTTGTCACGTGGGAGCTTCGTCAGGTCTAGGCGGCCTCCTGCACAGAGCCTATTCAAAATCTGCAGCACTCAGCCCCAACCCTCAGGCCCCGCTCCGCATGAAACCAAGAGTTCTGAATGTGGCCACCTGCACCCCTGGTTGTTCTAGAATGTGATTACACATCCTGGAACCAAGACAGCCAGAAAAGTTAAGGATCAAAATGGTTGAACCTTTACAGACTGTTCCTGGGGCTATTTTTTTTTTCACTTTTTGAAAATTTGCCTCCTTATTTTAATGTATACACAACCTAACTCACACGCACACACAGCCAAAACCAAAGCATAAGTTAAAAACTCGATATATTTTGTTTGCCGAAAACAAATTTTTATACTCCAAACTTTGGGTGCACAAATAAAACACAATACATTTATTTCAGGTAAGCCTTTGAATTGGAAATACTGTGGTCTCATCACCATCTCCTTTCTAGCAAAATTAATGGTATCTGCTTGAATAAAATATACGTTTCAGTAGTACTTAGCATAGGGGCCGTGCTCATGGTGTATGCTTAACAAATGTTTAGTTAAAGCCCCAAATCGTCTAGTTGGCATCATTTTTTTTAAATATTTGGTGAGTAAAGCATTGTGCTATGTGCCAGAAATAAAGACAGAAAGGAACAAAATTCCATGTAGATTGAAATTCAGGTTAGCAAATAAAATTGTAATTTTTCATGTATCTTTAAGAAACTGAGAAATGGTAACACCGGTGGTAAATCATTCAATGAGATTTGGGGCAGATCATCTAATATTGTTAGGCTTCAGTGTTCTCATCTATTAAATGGGGCTAATACTCCCCACCTCATAGGTTTATTATGAAGATTAAATGTAAGTCACTCGAATATGCCTGACAATGGGTGGTACTTAGTTTTTACTAGGTTCGCTATTATTGCCAGGCTAAGTTCTTACGTTTACTCACCCCAACAGCAGGGCTATAAGGAACTGCTACCTTCTTCGTTATTGCCAGATAGCCAGGAGCTGAGGCCGTAAGTTTATAGTTTCCAGGTACGAGCAATCTCCAGTAATCACCATCTTTCGCTGCAGGAAAACAAGATATCAAATCACAAGGCACACATGTGGATCGCATAGTTATGCCATCTAATACCTACCTACCATTGCTTGGTTAGTCTCCGATCCCTATATTTAAAATAAATATACAGGGAATTTGAAGAAGTTCTCTTGAAAAGGGAAAGACGCTCTCCCAATATGCTCGTTTCTTACAGCTGCTTTACAGACATTACTGTTATCTAGCAGACATCTAAGAGCATGGCTCTTCTGATTGCACCAGGAGAAATACAGGTAAAAAGACGTCTACAGTGGGGCCGACACTATGGTGCAGTAGGTTAAGCATCAGGCTGCAGTGCCAGCATCCCATGTGGGCACCAGTTCTAGTCCCGGCTGCTCCACTTCCGATCCAGCTCTGCTGTGGCCCGGGAGTGCAGTGGAGGATGGCCCAAGTGCTTGGGCCCTGCACCCACGAAGGAGACCTGGAAGAAGCTCCTATCTTCGGATCAGCCTAGCTGGTGAATCAGCACATGGAAGACCCGACCTCTCCCTCTCTCTATCTCTCACCCTCTATAACTCTGCCTCTCAAATAAATAAATCTTAAAAAAAAAAAAAAAAAAAAAAAAAAAAAAAAAAAGACATCTATCAGGTCCTGAGCGGGGAGGTCAGAGCACCTGGCAGCACGTTTTGATTCATGCTAGGTGAAGACCTGATGGTGCAAGTCCAGGTCGGGGGTTTGCAGAGTGCAGCCCAAGGGCGGCATCCCCACAACTCCCGAGGATCTAGTTAGAAATTCCGATTTCTAAAGATTTCAGAGCAGGTGGGTCTCCTGAGTTCTTCCAATCTCCTGTTTTCCTACATCAAGGCTTCTCAAACTTAGGTGGATATCAGCCTCCTGGAAAACCTGACAAAATGCACAATCCGCTGCACTGGCTCTGGGTGGGCCCGAGACGGGGGCCTTCTGCCTCTGCAGGGTGGTGCTGAGGCTGTGGTAGGAGCTGCACTCTCTGCAGGAGGTCCTCCAGGACAAGCCACACTTCCTCCTTCTCCTGAGTTGGGCCACACATCCTCCTCACCTGCGCTCTCAGGGCATACTTCCCATCTTATCTCACGGTGAAACAGATCAAACCAGGGCAGGTGAAGCCCCCATCACCACATCGTCCCGTCTGTCTCCAGACCCCCACATCTCCTTTCAGACAGTGCCTCCTGTATCTTGTTGATAACCAAAGTTCTGGAAAGATCTGTCCGCATTCTCTGTTACTGATGATTCTCCTCCTACTCTCTCCTGGACTTTCTCCAATCAGGTTCTGCTTATGCACTCCACAGGAAACAGATCTTGTCATAGCTACCCACACCGGTACAGGGGAGCTGGGCAGGGTGTCAGGAAGAGTTGAGCCAGAATATTTCCGCATAGGCATTGTAACTCCTCTCCCTTACCTGTCAATCCAGTATGCTCACTTTCCCATGATGCTCCAGTGTCTCATCTGAGACCAGGAAGGAGGAGATGCCATGATGGCCACATGGAAGTTAAGCTCCAGGTGGAGGAGGTATGGAACTCCCAGGAAGCCTCATACACACTAAACTCCACCTCGCTTGTATATTCTATTAGGGCACTTCCCCATAAAACAGATACATGTGGAGACACCCTTCTTTTGCCCTTGGCCATGTTCATGGGTTGCCCTCTGGCCTCCTTCCCATCTCTCCTCATAGGCAACCTTCTGGCCCACTCCTAATGGGCATTTCTCCATGTAGGGTCCCCCACACTCTGGCATGAATGTATATTCACCGTCTCCCTTAAATAAATCTCTCACATGTGTACCATGTTTATGTCTCTGCTTTGAATTCCTATCTCTAGGCAAGCAAGAACCTGGAATAAAATGCATGGTACTTGTGCCCCTAATGACGTGGCTAACTCCAGCGATGCATTCACAAGGCTGCTCTTGCTGGCATTCCTTATCACTCCCTCCTTCGTGAAACACCCCCAGGCTTCCAGGACAATGCATATTGTTTTCCTTCTGCTTTGGAGGCCATTGTTTGTTCTTCCTTCCTCATCACCTTGACTTTGAAAAGCTGGAGGGGCTGGCACTGTGGCACAGCAGGTTAACACCCTGGCCTTAAGCTCCAGCACCCCATATGGGTGCTGGTTGGAGACCCGGCTGCTCCACTTCCGATCCAGCTCTCTACTATGGCCTGGGAAAGCAGTAGAAGATGGCCTAAGTCCTTGGGCCCCTGCACCCACATGGGAGACCTGGAAGAAGCTCCTGCTCCCGACTTCGGATGGGCGCAGCTCCGGCCATTGTGGCCAATCAATTGGGGAGTGAACCATCGGATGGAAGCCCTCTCCCCTCTCTCTGGGTAACTCTGTCAAATAAATAAATAAATCTCTTAAAAAAAAAAAAAAAGGAAAAGCTGGAGTATCCAAGAGTCCAGTCCTCAGATTTCATTCCCTTTGATTCCTTAGGTCAGAGTTTCCTAAACTTTTCATATGATGGAGTGAAGAGAAAGTAATATTTGTATGGCAGCCAATGGTTCACAGACAGAAGAGGTATCCTGGAGCCAGAGGGCCCCAAGCCGGAGTTCTACCCCTGCTAAGAGGTAAGAGGACCATATCTTGGCCCAGATTCTGGAGGCGTGCTGCCCTCATGGGGTGTTGATAAATACTGCTGGGCATGTGAGTAAATGGCATTTAAGAGGACAGATGTTATAGATTTAAAACAAATCCAAGCAGTGAATGTGAAGATTAAGAAATAGTGATATATACACCAGTTTGGGAAATTAAGGTTAATTATGCGTTAGACCTAGAAAAATTATAAAAACCTTATGACTTAAAAAAATGTTGCAATGATCCCAACAGATGACAGTTAACCTAAAATGAACTTGACAGGAGTTTAATAGCAGGAGTGCAGAGAAGTGCCAGGAAAATAGGACATTTTTCCCAAACCGGGAAACTGGAAGTGGGGCTTTAAACCAAGAAATAAATAACATCCCACTTGAATCCTACAGCCTCCAGTTTCACCTTGAATAACTCTGCATTTATGATACGGAGTAAGTGAAGAAATGAACGCAAATTCCAGACACACTCTACGCCAGCAGTTCTCTTCTACCCTACCATCTAGTTCCCTTCACAGCTCATTGCAGAGACTAGGAAAGACACTAGTATGCTAACTCCCACCAGCTTTGTTTCCCTTTGCTTTCCTGGGCAGCTCTGGGGAGACACAGCTGAAGAAAGGGCGCCACCTGCTGCACCCCGACTTCCAGGCACAGCAGCCACCCTGCGTTTCACTGTGCCTGACCTGCTCCCACAAATGCAATGGGCCTAGGTCAAAAGTAAGGGAGAGACAGTGGAAAGAGACAAGGAGGCCAGGAGTGTAAGATTATAATTACAATAATGAGAAGTAGGCTTTTTTTGTACCTTGGGCTCCAGGTCAGAGCAGACACTCACCGGATGTAACATCATGATCTATTCCTTCCACGGAGATGGTTGCATTGGCAATCGGGTTACCTTGAAGGTCTCGGACAAATCCTTTAACTCCTCGGTGTATCTATCAAAGTCAAGAACAAACAAACATTCCTGTAGTAAGTGGCCTTCCAAATGTTCCATGCCAAGCATTCCTTATTTTCTAGCAAAATACTGTCGATCCTGAGTGTTAAAGAATCAAAGCATGAGAAACATGCCAGGGGATTCCAATGCAATCCCATCAAGGTGGCATGTACCAATGCCATCTCACTAGTCAGTTACAAGGGACTCAGATGATGATCGATGTCATATGTAAGAATGTCAATTGTTAAATCAACAACAGGAGTCACTGTGCACTAATCCCCATGGAGGATCTCTGTCCTTAATGGGTTGTACTATGCGAATTAACAGTAAAACTACTACTCAAATGGTACTTTATACTTTGTGTATCTGTGTGGGTACAGTCTGTTGAAATCTTTACTTAGTATATACTAAGTTGATCTTCTATATATAAAGATAATTGAAAGTGAATCTTGGCCAGTGCCGCGGCTCACTAGGCTAATCCTTCACCTGCAGCACCAGCACCCCGGGTTCTAGTTCCGGTTGGGGCACCAGATTCTGTCCTGGTTGCTCCTCTTCCAGGCTAGCTCTCTGCTGTGGCCCGGGAAGGCAGTGGAGGATGGCCCAAGTGCTTGGGCCCTGCACCCGCATGGGAGACCAGGAGGAAGCACCTGGCTCTTGCAGGTGGGAGGGAGGTTATGGGGGGAAGCTGCTATAATCCAAAAGTTGTACTTTGGAAACTTATATTTATTAAATAAAAGTGGCAAAAAAATCAAAGCATGACCAAAAGGAAATGACAAGTAGCTTCCTGAAAATTTGTATCTTGTTCTGAGTCAAAGAAAGACCTTAAAGACCTTGAAGTACTTTCTGGATTAGAATAAATAAATAAAGTTTTTCATACTTGTAAAGTCACAGGACTTACTACAGTGTACAAATCAACACCCTGTTAAGTAGGTAAGTATCAGGGGCCTCTGGCTAAGTTGCTGCCTGTGGCACCGGCACCCCGTGTTGGAGTGCTGTTCTAGGTCCACGCTGTTCTGTTCAGACCTGGCTGCCTGTTAGTGCTCTGGAAAGGCAGCACAGGGTGGCCCAAGTGCCTGGGCCTCTGCCAGTCATAGGGAGTTCAGGCTCCCAGCTTCAGCCTTGCCCAGGCCTGGCAGCTGCAGCCATTCCTCTCGCTCTCTCTCTCTTTCTCTCCCTCTCGCTCTCTCGCTGTCACTCTCCCCAATGCTCTTCCTTTAAAATAAATGAATAAATCTTTTTTGAAAGCATCTCCCCTCTACTATGCCAATTGTGGGCAGCATTTTTCTCTCTTTTATCCTTTCAATTTTATTTTTTCTTTATTCTTTTTTCTGATATGCCAACTTTTCTGTTTAAACGATTCCACTGCAGTAATAAATACCAACAGAAGGGTTATGGGCTGTCAGAACCCCACATGAATTCAGGTTGGAAAACACTGTCACTGCATGGCTCTTGCGAAGGAAATCACAGAAGTTCAAGTTTCACTCACAACTTGGAGAGGCTGTTCATGACCCCTGCCCCTCTAATCATCTCTACCCAGATTCTAGGGCGTTTCCATTTCAACCACAGTTTAAAAGGCATCCAGGAGATTCTCCATTGTTGCTGGGACTATTTGTATCAGTAGCTTTTAACCTCTTATGTACTTAGGTATCACCCAAAGAGTTTTTGAGGGGCCAGTGCTGTGGCATAGCAGGTAAAGCCACAGCCTGTGGTGCCAGTATCCCATATGGGTCCTGGTTTGAGTCCTGGCTGCTCCACTTCCAATCCAGCTCCCTGCTCATGCACCTGGGAAAGCAGTGGAAGATGGCCCAAGCCTGTGGGTCCCTGCCACCCACATGGGAGACCTGGACGAAGCTCCTGGCTTTGGATTGGTCCAGCTCCAGCTGTTGCAGACATTTGGGGAGTAAACCAGTGAATAGAGTATCTGCCTCTCTCTCTCTCTCGCTCTCGCTTGCTCTCTCTCTCTCTCTGTAATTCCGCCTTTCAAATAAATAAACATTAAAAAAAGAAGAGTTTTTGAAAGAGTGTGACTCCACATGAGACAAGAAATTCATTTTTAAGGACTCAGATGATTGTGATACAGGTACCCATGAACCAGTCCTGCAAGATCCCCTGAGAATCTTCGTAATAGACCTTTCCAAAGCTGTTGAGTGGGAGACACTGCTCCTCAGCACACCATTTACCTAATTAGCTTCACAGGTCTCAGTTCCTGCAAACATTCCTTTAAAACCCTGCAAGAGATTCCTTCCCAACCAACCAGAGTTAGCGCCACTAATCACCTACTTTCCATGAAGTGCAAACTGGTCCAGGCCTAGATTTTAGGCCCAGGTGTTCAATCAGTAGTCACCACTACTGTCAAGAACACCGCATCAAGGCAGAGCTCCTGGCAGTCTTCCCTGATCTTTCATCAGCCTCAGATTCCCTAAACGGAGTGTTTATGGTGTCAGCTGTATGAGCCTGTTCATTACAAAAGACCACTGTATCTGCTGCTACACAGCTCGCACCCCTAACACCAGCACCATGTCAGGGCAGGTCATGGGGATCACAGAGCAAACCTCTGTCCAAGTGACTTCCAACAGAGTACATAACTTCATCCCTCTTTTCAGCTGATTTCTTTTCTTTTCTTTTTCTTTCTTTTTTTTTTTTTTTTTTTTTTTTTTTGACAGGCAGAGTTAGAGAGTGAGAGAGAGACAGAGAAAGGTCTTCCTTCCATTGGTTCACCCCCAAAATGGCCACTATGGCTGGCGCACTGTGCGGATCCAAAGCCGGGTGCTTCCTCCTGGTCTCTCATGTGGGTGCAGGGCCAAGTACTTGGGCCATCCTCCACTGCACTCCCGGGCCACAGCAGAGAGCTGGCCTGGAAGAGGGGCAACCGGGACAGAATCCAGCACCCCGACCAGGACTAGAACCTGGTGTGCCAGTGCCGCAAGGCGGATGATTAGCCTAGTGAGCTGCGGCGCCAGCCTCAGTTAACCTTGATCTTAGAAAATCCACCTAAACACAGCTGTCTTCAAAGAAGACCTATAGGGTTCCCACCAAAGCTGATCTTGGGTTTGGAACATGGCTACTTATCCTTAGATTTTGTGGCTCAAACATATTTTTATGCTAATTTGCAACAGGAATCCACTGACTGAAAAAATCCTGTGGAATGGGGCCATGGCATAGTAGGTTAATCCTCCACCTGCGGCGCCGGCAACCCATTTGGGCGCCGGTTCTAGTTCCAGCTGCTCCTCTTCCAATCCAGCTCTCTGCTGTGGCCTGGGAAAGCAGCAGAAGATGGTCCAAGTCCTTGGGCCCCTGCACCCACGTGGGAGACCAGGAAGAAGCACCTGGCTCCTGGCTTCGGATCAGCAAAGCTCCAGTCATTGAGGCCATTTGGAGAGTGAACCAATGGATGGAAGACCTCTCCCTCTGTTTCTCCCTCTCACTGTCTGTAACTCTACCTCTCAAATAAATAAATAAAAGCTTTAAAAAAAATCCTGTGGAATGGGCATTCTGTAATCGGGTCCATTCCAGTGGCTCTAGTCCATGATAGTCCTTGTTAGTAGGGCTGTACGGACGTTTGACATGTGTAGAAGAGTTGCTAAGCTGACTTTGATTTTTGGAAAATGAATTGGTTTTATATATATATATATATATATATGTTTATACAAACACATGTATATATGTAAGTGACTAAATATTAACAGCCTTTGTTCATATCAGATTAGCTTAATAAATGTGTGTTTCTGCTGTCATGGATGTTGACATCACTCTACTGGACTTTAGGTGTAAATGACCACATTCAGAACGGAATTCAAATACTGTCTAGGCACTCAGGCAAGGAATGGCGTCTACGTCCTTCCACTGCCCCTGCCCAATACCAATGTCACAGCCTATACAGGGAGTGAGGCAGCAAGGGGCTGTCCCGGTCTTAAGCAGTGAAGTGCTGGCAGAGGATGAGAACCTCTGCAGTTCTACACGGATCTCACCAGAAGGGCTGCATCAGTGACTCTCTGGTGACTGTCCCAGCTATGTCATAAGAGGCATAGAGCACAGTGATTCTGGATTCAAATTCCGACTGAAGGACCTCCCTGTGTAACCTCCCTGTGTAGCTGATTCTTCATCTTTAATCCACACACTGAGGAAGGTGATGGTGGTGGTGGTAGTGGTGGTGGAGGTGGTGGTAGTGGTAGTACTGATGTAACTTCCCTCACAGGGTTGTCATGAGGACAAAGTGCCACTATTGTTACATGCCAGTCATTTAGGATAATGACCGGGAAACAGTAAGTGCCCAGCCAGTGTAAGCTGCCGTGATCGTGATTACCCATGACGCAGCTGAGCTAGGCTGAGACAAGCGAGGGATGCAGGACATACGGTCAAGGACAAACTCACCCGCAGTCCTGCTGCTACACTTGCATGAGCTCAAGAGTGAAGTGCACTCTGTGGGCCTCACTTTCCCTACTCAGCCCCTGGCCTCCTGGGATGCCACACACCGAAGGGGCTAGGGAAGGTGAGAGTCCGGGATTGCTCGTTTCGAATAATACGGATGAAAACAAGGTTCTACCTCACTTCTCCACAACTCTCCAGTGCAGACATTCTCAGTGAATAGTCATGAAGCACAAAAGCTATGACAAGTGAAAGCCTAACTAACCCATGGCCAGCACCTGTCTTCCAAATAAGACAGCCTCATTCTGGGGCAGATGGATGCCTCGGACTGAACACCTCTTGGGAGACTGTGGCACACCAGTGTAAATGCTCCTGAATCTCCCATTGCATGCTGGGGACTGCATTTACCTGCTCAAGGTAGCTGATGAGGGAGTTCTTATTATCCTTCCAGTAGCTCTTCAGGGTCTCCTCGGGTGGGAACTTCTCACAGCTGAGCTCCACCGTGATCTCGAAACAGTTGCTGCTGAGGTAATTGAAGTCCTGCATCCCTGCCAAAGCACCAAATGGAAAATCAAATACTCTCATGGTGATTAAAACTCTACACAGAGGCCGGCGCCGTGGCTCACTAGGCTAATCCCCTGCCTGGCGGCGCCAGCACACCGGGTTCCAGTCCCGGTTGGGGCGCCAGATTCTGTCCCGGTTGCCCCTCTTCCAGGCCAGCTCTCTGCTGTGGCCAGGGAGTGCAGTGGAGGATGGCCCAGGTGCTTGGGCCCTGCACCCCATGGGAGACCAGGAGAAGCACCTGGTTCCTGGCTCCTGCCATCGGATCAGCGCAGTGTGCCGGCCGCAGCGCGCCGGCCCCAGCGGCCATTGGAGGGTGAACCAACGGCAAAGGAAGACCTTTCTCTCTGTCTCTCTCTCACTGTCCACTCTGCCTGTCAAAAAAAAAAAAAAAAAAGGCCACTCTGCCACCTTGAGGGCCAAGCAAAAGATACACCAACTGGTGCATTTGAGGAAGTTTGTAGGAAACTTCCTACCATCAGTGATTGAAAAACACACTTAGAAAAGACAGTCACTACCCTTAAAGCACCAACTCTCCTAGGTTCTTAAGCGATCATTTAGCTTAATGCATTGCTGAGGTAGGGTGCTAAGGCAGGTGTTACCCACATTCCCTGCTTCTGGAATGGGCTTCAAGAAAGACAACAAGGTAAAAGATTCAAGCTCATTTGGACAACCACATCCCATATTGGAGGTTCTGGATTCAAATCCTGGCACTGCTTCTCGTTACAGCTTCCTGATAATATGCACCCTACGAGGCAGTAGGTGATGGCTCAAGTAGTTGGGTCCCTGCCACCCACATGGACGATATGAATTGAGTTCCTGGCTCCTGGCTGCAGCAACCACCCAGCCCTGGCCATTGCAGGCTTTGGGGAATAAACCAGCAGATGGGAGCTCTGTTGTCTGTATCTCTCTCAGTCTCTCAAATGAGAAAAAAATTCATGGAAAACAGGTATTCAGAAAAAGTATGCCTTAGTTACCAAAAAATTTGCACAAAATAGACAGGAAATTTATTGGTAGAACTGTAAATTCAATGTACTCTATAACAATGGAGGAGGATGAATGGCTGACTCTCAGTGGTAACTGTCAATAAGCAACCATCACATAAACAAAGATCAGAATGGAAACTCACCGCCAGGCACACTATACCAGGCACCACCGTTGGTTGTTCCTTCTACAAAGCTGCTGTCATCATCATTCTTGCGACAGGGTGGCCGGTTGGGGTCAGACATGACTGGGTTGAAAGAGGAGTACGCCCGAGCCACGCTTTGGAAAATGGCATCATCTGGGCAGGAGCTGTATTCATGAGCACTTCCTGCAAAAATAATTCTCAAGATGAAAGGACTCGACACTGATCAAAATACCCTGCTTGTTTTTCCAAGGAGCGATTCCGTGTTGAGTTTTTACTGGTACTTTTTTTCCAGCTATGTCACCAGGGGAAGTGGGGTGAAGGGTTAAGTACTAAACTATTACCCACTGTGCTTAGGTTCTGTAACTTCCGCTCCTAGCACTGCCATGGAGAAGTTGGATAGAATGCATATGCCACTTACTAACTGGAGCTTCACAAGAAAAGCTGGTAAGGCCATAAATTTTGCAATCATAGTTTTTTATATGCGTTTCCCATGAACTCTTACTCAGGTAAGGATAACAGAGACAATCCTGCTGATTAAATGTTATTTAAAAATGCACCTGCACAAACCTCACTGACTCTATGAACCACTCTCACACAAGCTATTCAGTATTCTACTTTAGAGTTCGTTTTAAATCTCCTATGTACATTGAAGAAATACATCATATTAATTTTATGCTTTGAATTCTTACTTATGTACTATAAAATATGAGGGGACTTCAAAAGGTTCACAGAAAACTGTATTATGTGAAAACTATGCATGGATTTCCAAATTTCTTATAAACTTATCTTTCAATTGCACGTTTTGGAGTTTTTTGAGGTTTTTGGAGCTCCCCTTGTATTCCTAGCCTACAAATTTCCCAGCTCCTGACAAGCCACAAAATTCCTAAGTTTATTTAACAATTTTGTTTTGCTAATCTTTCTTCAACTCCCAAAGCTTCCCGAAATCTAAAAGCATCATCGCATGTTTACAAAGCGCTAACTCTTTCAAGGTCCCCAGGAATGGATACGATGCAGGAAACTTCCTGGAGCAAGAAAAATTAAGCTGAAATAACTAGCTAAAGCTTGCGCTACCTGAGGTGCAACTGAAACTCATGGAGGAGACCAAGCGACACTTCCCCTTCCTGGCATCCCCAGAAAGAGCGCACACCAAGATGCACAGAGTCACGGCGCCCTGCCCAGGCACCAGGAGGCTGTCTCTGTATGGAAGTCCTTGGCGCACAAGCCTATGTAATTTCTGTAATCGCTCCCTTTTACCAGTGACCAGGAGCGACCCAACTTTGACTTCTGTCTTCTTTTCTTTTCAGAAGTATTCTATCGGCATCATGTTTGGGGGCGGGGGGCGGGAATCTAGCCTAGCCATTGGAACACTGGCTGCCCCATCAGAATGCCCAAGTTCAACCCTGGCTCTGGCTCCAGCTTCCTGCCAATGCAGACACTGGAGGCAGCAGTGCTGCACTGATCTCTCAAGTTATTGGGTTCCTGCTACCCACGTGGGAGACTGAACTTGCACACCTGGCTCCTGGCTCTGCCCCAGCCACTCACTCAGTCCTGCCTGTTGCAAGCATTTGGAACAGATCCAGTAATCAGGAAGGTTCTCTCTCACTCACTCACTCTTCCCCTCCGCCACTTTGCCTCTCCTCTCCTTCTTCCTCTCCCTCTCAAGTTAAACAAATACACCTTTGAAGAAAATCCTGTTTCTATTCACCTAAGCTTTGAAAAAACATTACAGTCTTTTTCTGTCCAACAGATGTGCCCCTGCTAAATGAAATTATTAGGGGATGTTCCTGTTAAACAATACGTATGTCTATCACTTAATGACTGGTTATCTAAAAGAGTATCACACAAGTCATCCTATATACCCTCACTGAGCATAGTCATTGCAAACCATGAACCAGTTGGACAGGCAAGAATACCTACCACTCCTGGTCTCATCGTAGGGATAATTGGCCACAAGGTCTCCTCCATGGAGATTGGCAGAGAGCACAAAAGGAATGTCCATAATCCAGTGAATGACAGCCTTGGTCTCAGGAGCAAGCTATATGAAAGATTGGAGGGGAAAAGGACTATGAATTGGAGTCATTGGTACGCTCTCATGACAGCAAAGACATAGGAAAGGTCAAGAAAAAAAAACTGGAACCTGGTCCTATTTCAACCACTTTGCGGTTGTTTTCATTGGAAAAAAGTTTCCTGTAAGAGCAGCAGCCCCCATATCTATCTTTCTCAGATGTGTAATAAAAATATTTCAATAGCACTTAAATTTCTTTACAAGTTCTGTCCGTTTTTCTCTCTTTGGTAAATTGAAAACAAACCTGCAAATCACTTACAAATGTTGGGACAGCTTTAGCTGATCTGTCATAGCTCATGCATCTCGGCTCGTAATAGTTAAGGATAAGATAAGGAGAGAAGATAACAGTTGGGCTGCAGAGCAGAGTTCCTCATCTAAGGTTCTTCAAACACGTGGTAGATTTTTATTTCCAACTTTGGCTTGCTGTTTTTCCAGTTTTCTTCTACTACTTCAAACACTGTCCCTATACAAGAATATTAGTCTGGGTCTATTTTAGAGGTACCTATAAAATCTCAGTTTACTTTGGAATGATCATCTTAAATTTACAAACAAAAACACACGTTTCAGGAATTCATGTTGAGTTTTTTGAATGATTCACATCCCCTCGTATCTTGGAAGCAAAACAAAGGAGAAAAATTTATACCAAAAAATTAATCTGGAGCCAAAAACTTGATACTTTTATATGATGAGCTTTTAATAGCAGTGGGGGAGATTCTAAAACTCCAAGTATTTCTGTGGTAAAAAGAAAAAAGCTGTCCCTGGAGATGTGATCTGTACTGTTCTTTGGGACAGCAATTCTAAAGGCATCCATATGGGTTGGTGGTCAGGGTGAGATCATGTATTTGTGTATCCCAGTTTGGCTTATGAACTGCTCTCATATATGCTATTTTATTGCACTTCATAACACCTCACTGGGTATACAAAGACAGGGAGCTCCACTTCCCAGGGGAGAATCTGATGCTGGGGGGTGTGAAATACCATACACAAGTCCACACAGGTGAGGATTCCAATCCAAAGCAGGAGCCAGAAGACACACATTACTCTTAGTATGTCAGCGTCACTGCAGAAAACTCTCCTATTCTTCACATGTGCTACTCAGAACTGTGGAAAAGGGTGATTTAGGATATTGTTAAGGGGTAGCAAAACATGGCTAACCGGAAGAATAAGTTGTAATGTTCTACAACATGGCAGGGTGACTATAGCTTACAACAACTTATTGCATGTTGTATAAAGAACTAGAAAAAGGAGTCCAGAGGCTCTCAATGCAAAGAAATGGTAAATGTTTAAGGAAAGAGAAACAGTAGATACCCTGATTTGATCACCCCACAATGTGTACCTTTGCTGAATTATCATACCATATTCCAAAAATTCGTAAACTTATTGTATGTTGGTTACAAAAAGATTAGGGTATTATTTTTGCTATTTGTCTGGTTGGTGGATTTTACCCTCACTATTAACAAATGCTCACCTCACAAACTGTAGAGGAGACAGATAGTCACAAACAAGAAAATTAAAATTACTCATAACTTTGCTACCTAAAGAACTTTTTGAGAACTCCTCACATTTAAGTGGCCCACCGAGAAGACACCAAGACACCCCTAAGATCAAGCCCCTGTGGAACCTAAAACCAGCTGTGGCCTATCTTTACAGCCTGCACTTGGGGGCAGGCATTTGCTGCGGTGGCCAAGAGATCACTTGAGTGGCCCTCAGCCCACGTCAGAGTGCCTGGCTTTAAGTCCTGGCTCTGCTCTCATTTCTAGCTTCCTGCTAATGTGCACCCTGGGAGGCAGTAGGTGAGGGCTCAAGGACTTGGCTCCCTGCCAGCCATGTAGGAGACTAAGATTAAGTTGCCAGCCCGGCCCCAGCTACTGAGGGCGTTTGAGGAGGAATATCTATGTGCGTCTGTCTCTGTCTCTCAAATAAAAATAAATACTTAATTAACTTTAAACTTCCATTTAAAGACTGTAAATGCAGCCCAAATTTTAGGCTGTATCATTAGATGACTTTGGCTCCCAAAATAAGTTGAAACTCTAGGAGTGGTATTAAAAATGTATAGAAAATGCATACCATAAAAAGATTATGCATGGATTTCAAAACTTTTACATCACATTAAACATATCTGTTAACTCTACTTTTCTATAAACTTTAAAATTTTTTTGTTTATTTATTTCAGAGAGAGAGAGAGAGAAACCTCCTATCCTCCAGTTCACTCCCCAGATGCCTACAACAACTGAGGCCGGGCTGGGCCAGAGCTGGAGCCTGGAGCTGGGAATACAGTCTGAGTCTCTCACATGGGTGGCAAGGACCCAATCGCCTGTGCCATCACTGCCACCTTCCAGCATGCTAGCAGGAAGCTGGAGCCAGCAGCAGGAGCCAGAACTCAAACTCGGGCACTTCAACGTGGGACCCAGGCACGGTGCTAGGCCAAACAGCTGCTCCCCGATTTTTCCATGGACTGTTTGAAGTTCCTCATTTGATTTAGGTCTCTTCACAACGGTAACCATTAAAGGTAAGTATAAACTCAACAAATTATGGGATGCATTTCCATCCACTGAGCCTGGATGACAGGGGAGGCAGCTGAACCGACAGTTCAAGAGCAGGTGAGAAACGACCCAGCAGGAAGAAGAGCAAGAGGAAGCTCTAGGCAGAGAGGCTCAGAGGGGCCAGGAGAGTGTCGGCCTCGCGGCCCGTCTCGGGGGCTGGGGGGGGAGGGGGGGCGGAGCACCAGGGGCTCGCGGAGAATGTCAACTCCTTCCACCACCAAGGCCACAGCACACACCCCAGACTCCATGCTCCATGGAGCCGTATCAGCTGGAATCTGCATCTCTAACAGGGGAAGGCTGGCCCAACAAACAGCAGAGCTAACCTTGCGATTCCAAAGCATTCCTAGGTGATATGCACAGACAGAGGTATCAGGGGCGAAGGGAAGGGAGTGGGAGGGGATATATAGTGACGCTTATGAAATCCCTGCCAACTGTCTCTTCCCTGCTGGGTCTTAACACTCCCGCATTCTTACTGACAAACTGGGGAAACGGAGACAAGGCACAAGACATGCACAATACCATCCCCCAATTATAAACAGCTTTACTGAAGAATCAGTATACAGTAAACACATCTTGCTTTATGTGTCAGGAAGGGGATTAAACTTTGATTTCCATGTATTTTTCTTTAATTTGCATTTATCTAGAAAAAGTAGTGGCATTGAGTTTTGGGGTTTTTTTTTCTTTTCAATAAAAGTTGTTTATTTTTTTATATTTGACAGGTAGAGTTATAGACAGTGAGAGAGAGAGAGAGAGAAAGGTCTTCCCTCCATTGGTTCATTCCCCAGATGGCAGCCACGGCCGGCGCTGCGCCGATCCAAAACCAGGAGCCAGGTGCTTCCTCCTGGTCTCCCATGTGGGTGCAGGGCCCAAGCACTTGGGCCATCCTCCACTGCACTCCCGGGCCATAGCAGAGAGCTGGACTGGAAGAGGAGCAACCAAGACTAGAACCAGCACCCACATAGGATGCCAGCACCACAGGCAGAGGATTAACCAAGTGAGCCACGGCACCGGCCCCTCAATAAAAGTTCTTATTTAAAAGAATACCATCGGCATAGGCATTGTGGTACAATCAGGTTAAGCCACCACTTAGGAAGCCGGCATCCCGTATTGGAGGGCCTGGATTGAGTTCTGCCCCCCACTCCCGCCCTGTTTCCAATGCAGTTTCCTGCTAACATGTCTGTGAGGCAGCAGGTGATAAGCCAAGTACTTGGGTCCCTGCCACACATAGGGGGAACCTGGATAGAGTTCTAGGCTCTTGGCTTCAACTTGGCTCAGCTCTGGCTATTGCAGGCATTTGGGGAGTAAACCAGCAAATGGAAATCTGTCTCTCTCTTTTTCTTTCTCTCTCTCTTTCTTCATCTGTCATTCTGCCTTTCAAATAAATATTTTTAAAAAATAATAATACCAATAAGCATGCATCATTTAAGCAAATATTACCCAAGCTAGAAATACAAAATTATCTAGAGATTACACAAATATTATCCCGGTTAAAGCTGGGATGGAGGAGGTGGTGCAGGCTGGAAATAATGTCACTTGCACAAAGTTGCCAATCACACATCTGGTCAACATGAGTTCAGTTCACAATTCTTCCATGACAGGTGCCAGAAATTATTTTCCTTGTTTCTCAGATGTAACAAAGGCAGGTTCAACAAAGACAAAGATGGGAAAGTCTGAGGCTAGCGTTTTGTTTCTGCTGAAGTCATACTAACAGGTCTGTACCCTCTTTGCTGGCCATCACCTGTCCAGCTCTCCCTCTCCCTGGAAAAGGTACTTTGGGGGGGCGGGGCTGAGAAGCAGCGAGTGTGTCTGTGACTCCCAGGCAGGGAAGCTCTGGTCACTCACTTAGAAGGTCTGGCCAGAGCCTAGCCCTTGGCAGACCAGCCTGCGCCTGTAGGCTGAGCCCAGGTTTCTGGGAGGACTCCTAAACACAGGCAGCAGAATGTCGAGAATTTAGGTCAACAATCTGGGACCCTCTGCCTGAGGACCCTCTCCCCAGTGTCCCAGCCTGGATTGTTCATGACTGCATTTTCACATCCTACATTTTTCAGATTTGCTTGTGGGACTGGATTGCACCTGCACTCATAGCAGGCCCTGGGAACAAGGGGGTGAGATGCAGACTCATGGAGAAAGGCAGCCACATAAACAAATCCTGGTGAGAGGAGGAATGCTCCCGCGACAGTGAGCACCGCCCTGGAGAACACAAAGCAAGCTTCTCAGGACGCATCCTCGAGAGCAGAGGGACATTGCCCGCGGGGGACCTGGGAGCAAAGGCAAGGGATCCCAGACCTGGGGATGATTCAGAGCCAGGCACTGAACTGTCAGAAAACAAAATCCCGGGAACAAGGAGAGGGTGTGGTTGTACCGAGCATCCAAGCCAGATTACGGGGTGAGCCAGCTGGCAGCTTCCAGGGGCCAAGGGACTTGTGAATGACCCTGAAGCTATAACGGGTGGGGAAATGGCTCTTTCCCCCTCCCACTTAGAGCAAGAATTGCCTGCGGCAACCAAGCAGGAACTGAGAGCTGCCTCCTGCGCTTCTTCCTTGTAGGCTCAGCTTCTCTGCAGCACTGAAAACAATGTTGGTTTGAAGACACCCAGTGCTGAGTGAGTATGTGTCCATCTAGTCCTGAGTACCCCCCTAACAGGAAGCGCTGAGAAATTACACGGAGATGATAAGAGTTCTGGCTCCCGACCTCACGCCCTACACGTGTTAACTCTTTCAGTCTCTATGAGCATCTGATGAGATGGACACTGCTACCGTCTCCACATCCCCGATGAAGACACTGAAGCACAGAGATGTCAAGTAACCTTTCAAAGTTCACACAGCAAATCTCAGAGCTAGAACTTGAGTCAGGGTCTCCGAGTTTCACCATCACACTGTTCTCCCATACTGGCTTTTCACTCTGTCAGCATTCTTCAGTTTATGGACCACTGGCAAGGTCTGAAGCAAAAGAGTGACTGTGGGGGTGGGGGTGGAGAGGTTCACTATGGAGGACTCTGGGAAGATTCAATAGAATGGAGAGAGGCTAGACACAAAGAGTAGGAGTCTCACCCGGCAGAGCAGACCGTGGGGACCTGAATTAAAGCCGTGGGGTGTCTTTGCAAAGGAAAGGAGACTGCCGAGGTGGGAGCTGTGGGAACTCACTGCTGGTGAGGGCGGGGAGCAGAAAAATCAAAGGTTTTCATGATCAGGATAATGGAAGAATAGTGACTCTAAGAGAAAATCGTTGCTTCCAGAGAAGCTAAGCTTGCGGCCCTGGGTTCCACTGGGCAAAGGGACCCAGCGAGCAGGTGAAACTGAGAATGGAACGCCACCAAAGGTCTGGAGCTAGAGCGATGGAGCCGGGAGACCTTGAAGAGAACTTACAGGGACACAGATCCAGAGCCGTGGTGACTGAGATGCCCATTCTGGGTTCCTCCCTTCTGTCCCCACCCCTGAACCCAATTCCAGAGAGCAGGACTCACGTCCGGCACCAGCCCGCCGGCCATGACTTTCATGTCAGAGTTAACTACTCCACACGTGACAGTCTTCGCCCCTTTTCTGAGACCTGCAGTGAATGCCTGCAGGTACTCCCAAGCCCTTTCTATAAGATGCTTTTGGCTAGATATCCATCCCTCTGATAAAGTTTAATTTGTAAGTCAGGCACAGTCACAGATTAACAATAACTCACAAGAAAATAGAGCTATAATGATATACTGTAATAAAATAGCCAACGTCACTATTCTCACACATCGGGGTCCCAGTCCCGGAAACTGTTCAAGAATGACTTGAACAAAACCCTGTGACAACATGACAGCTGATCTCTTTAACAGAGACACCACTGAATGGTGGGGTGGCAGATACAGTGTGGATGCTCTAGGGACGACTCACAGCCAGGGAAGATGGAGTGGGACAGCCCGAGGTTCCATCGCACTACTCTGAACAGCTCGCAATGTAAAGCTTAGTGAACTGTTTATTTCTGGAATTGCCCATTTAATCGTTTTGGACTGAGATGGTGGTGGGTAACTGAAACCACAGCAGGTGACAGGGCAGACGCCTGCCGCACGCCTGCATCCTTCAGGAAGAACAAACACGTGAGGGCCCATCGCCTTAGCTTAGAGGACACAGCCCGGAAAACGACGACGACACGTATGGTCGACCTTTGCGTTCTGATCCACAATCTTCTTCAGGTTTTTCAGCAGATGGTTATTGGGGCCGCCTTCTTTCTCATTGACGTACACGATCCTATCCAAGTCTGGGAAGTTCCGGTTCAAATCTATTCCCTGGGCGTTGCTTCGACCCACAAACCAATCCTTGAGCTCACCAGGCTAAAAAAAAGAAAAAAAAAATCACAAAGATGCTCAGTTATTCGGCATTGTGTAACTATAAGGTCTCTATTCATGGTTTTTAAAATAAGTTTAAAATAAGGATTAAGTATTCGTTTCAATGATATCCTCCCATAATGCAATTTTCAGCATTTTACTTACAAAAGAATGAAGGTATCGATTTAAGGTACTTGTTTGGATATTGTGAAAATATTTTTGATGAATCATATTTTAAGTGTTAATAAGTATTTAAGAGGTATGTGTCATTCAATTTCAAAAATTCAGTATATATTAATTAATAATAGCATACATCCTGTATTTAGATTTAACTAAAATATTCATTGCCTCTAAATCATAGCAAACTATTTTTAAATATTTAAAAGAATCATTAAATAAGAGTAGAAGCTTAAAATAAGTCCAACATGAATAATTCATGTTTTAATAACACATCTCCTTCCAGTAGTCCTCAAGAAGAAAAACAAGCTCTAGAACAAAAGTTCTAGAGTCTTGCGATTTGAGGAATTTCTGTCCAATTTAAATGCTTCCTTTCACTGTGCTACAACCTAGAAACTTAATGAATTTCCAAGATACTCGGTTTAATGTTATAATGTGAATTTTGTTTTATGATCAAATTACTTCAAATCTATGATGGATTTTTAAGTCATGTACTCCTATATACCTTAGACTGTGAGAAATAAAAATCTGTAAGACACCAAACAACCATGATAATCTTTTACTCATCTGTCTTATAAGATCAAGATCACATTAAGACATCAAATAACTTAATTTTCTTACTAGATTTTTTCTCCTATAACTTTGGAAAGCATATCAATATTATACTTATTTACAGAAATTCACTTTGTGAGTAGATATCAAACTACTGGGTCCCTGGATTTTCTTAATTGCAGCTACACACAAAAATATTTACTTTAAAAAATAAAAATTAAAAGCTTTACTTGTGTTCCCATACAATAGAAAAATTATTTCAAACTGAAGAAAACCGCAAATATTATATCCCCAATCCTGTCCAATCAAAATGAGAATACACTCTATAGCTTCTCTTAAATACCATTCATTTCTAGCTCTCTAACAGCCAAAGTCTATCACATTATTTTTAGTTTATTGGCGAGTTATTTTTTGTTTTATTTGTGTTTTTTTTTTAAGATTTGTATTTATTTATTTGACAGGTAGAATTACAGACGGTGAGAGAGAGAGAGAAAGGTCTTCCTTCCATTGGTTCACCCCCAAAATGGCCACAACAGATGGAGCTGAGCCGATCTGAAGCCAGGAGCCTGGAGCTTCTTCCCAGTCTCCTACATGGGTACAGGGGCCCAAACACTTGGGCCATCCTCCACTGCCTTCCCACGCCACAGCAGAGAGCTGGACTGGAAGAGGAGCAACCGGGACTAGAACTGGTGTCCAAATGGGATGCCAGCGTCGCAGGCGAAAGATTAATCTAATGTGCAACGGTGCTGGCCTCTGTTTTATTTGTGTTTTTAAATTTTTCTCATGATTAAACAAAGATTAGACAGCTATTAAAACATTGGTCTGGCCAGAAGCTCTTCCTCCTTTGTTTCGATAGAGGGCGCTGTGTCCCTGACTCATCCAGACCGAGCCGAGGGATTCCCCTTCAATACAGAGCAGTATTTTTCATACTGGCAAATTTTTAGAAGGAAATTTATCTAGTCACAAACGAGGATGAATTAATCGGAATTATTTAACAACACAAGAAAAACATTATCAAAAAATTAACTGATTAACAAAACTTCTCATTCAGTCTCTGCTGAAGAAGAAATTCTTTAACCCCTCACATTCTGGCTTATTTTCTTACCAGCCAGCTGAATTCTGTACCACTTTTACTCTCCAGTGAGCCTTGTGGAAACTCCAGATGACAGCATTACTTACAGCTGCGTACATACGTACAAGCACATGGATCACGAGGAAGGCCAGCCCCACCTGACCAGCCGGGCACCCACCTGGGATGCTGCCTTCTCAAAGCCGTCGGGGTTCAGCGAAGGCATGATGTGGATTCGGGTGTTGTGGATCAGGTTGACGACTGTCTCATTCCCCTTCTGGTATTCGTTGCATAAGTACTGGGCCAGGAAAATGAGCAGTTCCCTTCCAACAGCCTCATTACCGTGCATATTCCCAATGTATTTAAATTCAGGCTCACCTGGCAAGATCAAAAATAGAAAATAGAAAGACGTTTTCCATAATACCAAAGAGAAAGCAAATAGCACACACTGGTGACGATCTCTTCTCCCTACTGCCGGACGACACATAGCCACAGCTTCCTTTCTCCCTGAGGCGATGCCTGAGACATCTACCTTGCACATTAAATCTCTAGAAACATCCTTTCTCTCCTAGCCCTCTCTCCTCAGCTTCCCACCTGCTAGGGACTGAACTGTGTCCACCGACATTCATAGGTTGAAGGCCTAGTGCCCAGTGTGACTGTAATTTGGAGATAAGGCATTTACAGAGGTAATTTAGGTTAACTGAGGTTATAAAGGTGAGGTCATAATCCAACATGACTGATGTCTTTAGAAGAAGAGACAAAAGATAACTCTATTCTCTATTTCTATCTCCCTCCTTCCTTCCCTCCCTCTCTCTCCTCCCTCCACTCAACACAGGAACGGCCATGTGAGGACATGGCAGGAAGGTGATGGCAAGCCAGGACAAGAGCCCTCAGCACTCAGTGGAAACCCACTCAGCGGCACCTTGATCTTGGACTTGTAGCCTCCAAAACCATGAGAAAATAAACCTGTTGTTCAATCCACCTGGGCTGTGGTATTTCTTTTTTAATGACCGTCTGACCAGGCTACCCCACCACCAAAATCTATTAATAAGCTGCTAACATGACTCCTGTTGGCTAAACACTATATTTGGCACGTTTTCTTATTTGATCCCCACCAAACATCTACAAGTGTTTTCATTGATGAGAGCCAGGCTGCCTAAGAGTCTGACCACACAACACAGCCCGTGAAGCCAGGATTCAAATGCTGGTCTTCTAGTGTGGGCAAAAGTTTATGCTTTTGTGGCTTTTTTTTTCCCCTCTAAACCATAGTGGTTAAAAGGAATCAGCCTGGGTTCAAATCCTAGCACCAGTCCTTCCTGGATGGCTTACTTAGAGTTCCTCCAGGTCTCCGTGGTTCTCATCACCTATCTGAAATATAAAGATAGCAACAGACTTTTCCCTCAAAAGGTTACAGTGAGAACTGAGTGAAATCGTGAATGTAAACTCAGAACAGTGCCTGGCAATAAGCAAGAGCTACGTGTTTGCTGCGCTTGTTTTCCATGGTATCATGGTATTATTACTCCCCCATTTTATCTTGTCGTTGCATGGTGCTTTAGCACACATAATCTAGTTTTTCTTTACAACAGCTCACTGAACTATGGAAGGCAGGGACTGTGTTTTCATTATGGCTCCAAGGCTGCCTGAAGAGCACAGGTTGTGTTGAAGGGCTCGGCACCCAAACACAAATCGCAGTCGCCTGTCTCTGCTGCTTTCCGACGCGGTTTTGCAGGAGCAATGAGAGCGCAGAACGAAGTGGCCCAAGGTAACCCTGGCACTCTGCTCCTTTCATGCTCATCCAGCCCACAGGCCCAGCCTCTGCAGTCCCAGGATTCTCCCATCTGGGACCGCCTGCTCCTGGCATGAGCAAAGAAGCCGGAATTCCTTTTCTCC
Source organism: Oryctolagus cuniculus (assembly GCF_051225735.1). Taxonomy (NCBI): domain Eukaryota; kingdom Metazoa; phylum Chordata; class Mammalia; order Lagomorpha; family Leporidae; genus Oryctolagus; species Oryctolagus cuniculus. Next base: position 13,908,788 of record NC_142874.1, on the reverse strand, counting down.
CGCGAATGCCCCGGTATCTAAAGATTCTTCGCCTGAGATTCTGAGTGTCTGATTTCAGTGGCTACTAACCCAGAACCCAGGTCCTCGTCCTCCTATTGACCTCTCCAGCTGAGTTTATGCTAATCTTCATCTGCGGGTCAGATGGGGGTAGGAGCAGTGCTATTTATACCCCCTGGGATTTGACTTGGACGGAGAGATTCTTAGTAAAACCAGACTCGCCCAGAAGGTGCGAGAACAAATGAGAAGGCATGAGAGGAAGCAGTTCCTTGGCTTCTGAGTTCAGAAGTGACAGTAACTCTCTTCTTCCTGTGACTCTCACGCACTTTATACCACCCCCCCAATGTGTTAATTTCATTGAGGCACAGGAGGAGTTGCAGTAGCCCTGTATGTAAAGAAAAGGAGAGCAAGCAGCCAGGGAGGCAGGAGAGGCTGGTGCAGCTCTGAGCTTGGCCCACAACCCGGGAGCCGAGAGGAGCACACTGAACATTGCCTATTACTTCTCTGGGAGCAAGTGTTTGAAAATCATTTCAAGAAGAAATACCAAACTCATGGTCACTTAGCCACGTTGTTTAAAGACGGCATTTTGTAAGACACACAGAGTAGACGCAAATCTTGGTGTCCAGGATGCTACAGAAGCCCCAAGAGCAAATAAGGTTTCCAAACACAAGGAATACAGGGTCTGGGGGAGGACCCATAGCACCTGAGCACTGCTCAGAGGGGAGGGAGCACCGAGCAATGTCGGATCCAAAACTAGCCAGTCCCACAGTGTTAAGCTGCAGTGTTCCACCTGCGTCTCAGGACTGTCTCCAGGCCCCTTTTCCCTCAAAGCCAGAGTTATCTTTTTTTTTTTTTTAAGATTTATTTATTTATTTATTTGAAAGTCAGAGTTACACACAGAGAGAAGGAAAGGCAGAGAGAGAAAATTCTTCCACCTGATGGTTCACTCTCCAATTGGCCACATCAGCCGGAGCTGCGCCCATCCAAAGCCAGGAGCCAGGAGCTTCTTCTGGATCTCCCACATGGGTGCAGGAGCCCAAGCACTTGGGCCATTTTCTACTGCTCTCCCAGGCCGTAGCAGAAAGCTGGATGGGAAGTGGAGCAGCCGGGTCTTGAACCAGTGCCCATATGGGATGCCAGCGCTTCAGGCCAGGGCGTTAACCCACTGCGTCACTGTGCCACAGCGCCGGCCCCGCAAGAGTTATCTTTACAAAACAGCACTCATCAGGTCACCGGTACATGAAAACCCATCACTAACCTCCCACTTGCCTTCACAATTGACACAAAATTCTCTACAAGATCTCTAACTGCTACATGGTCTTGATATCGGAATTTGGCCCCCTAAAATATGTATCAAAATGTAGTCCCTTAAAGTTCCCTGAAAGTCCCATCTGGGGTGCCACATGTTATTGGAATTTGGGGTGCCATACAATATCACCATATGCTTATTAATAAGTTCCCAATATTAATAAGTCTGTGTGGGTTCTTGCCTAATATTCAGAGAATTCTGAATACTGGCATAAATGAACGAGGCATCATGGTACATTTTAAGCTTTTATTCAGTGCAAAAGATGCATAGGCGAGGGGCTAGCGCTGTGGCACAGTGGGTTAAAGCCTTGGCCTGCAGTGCCGGCATCCCATATGCACACCGGTTCGAGTCCCAGCTGCTCCTCTTCCAGTCCAGCGCTCTGCTGTGGCCTGGGATAGCAGTAGAAGATGCCCCAAGTCCTTGGGCCCCTGCTCCTGGCTCCTGGCTCCGGATCAGCTCAGCTCCGGCTGTTGCAGCCATCTGGGGAGTGAACCAGTGGATGGAAGACCTCTCTGTGTCTCTGTCTCTACTTCTCTCTGTAACTCTTTCAAATAAATAAAATAAATCTAAAAAAAAAAAAAAAAGATGCATAGGAGAGTGAGGGCTTTATCTATTAGAGAGAGGTAGATCTGGGTTCATACTGAGTACCAGGAATCAGCCACGTGGAAAAGGATCTAGGCCAGGAAGCATGGAGCGGGTGGGGCCTCGCACCCTGGAGGCGCAGGGCTGCAGCCAGCCCCCTACTGGCTAGAGGCCAGTAGGTAAATGGCTGGACACACCCTGTCCCAGGCTTTTAACCCACTTCCAAAGGGGAGTGGCTAATTAACCTGATTGGCCGGTGGGCGCTCAGGTGTGGCCAGTTATGGGCATGAGGTCCCACAGGGGCATGCCGAAGGCGTGGTCTAACAGCTCACAAACCTAATCAATTTTAACCTCTAGGCCTGTCTTCTTCAGTCAGGCCTGGGGTATTCCTGTCGCCCCGGAGGTCCCATGCCTTCCCTCCTCTCTTGCCTGGAATGTTCTCTGCTCAGACACACACCCTGCCCTCAGATCCTAATACCGCACACATACAGCTTCCTCAGAGTAACTGTTGCCTAGTTCCAGACCCTTTGCCAATTCTCATGCCTCAATCTGCAAACATACATTTAATGATGGGGCCATCTGGCTCCCCTACTGTCCCCCCAGAACTGCAAGGACCCTCAGCACTGGGATGGCGTCAACTTTAGCTCACTCATGTGTCACCTGTGCCCAGCGTAGTCTGGAACATAGTGAGAACGCCACAGACAATCATTCAGTAAATTCACGAGTAAATGAATAAATGAAGAAGTCTGGCTTCCCCCACCCCAACCAGCCATGGCCACAACCATGGACAACCTTCCTGGAACAGTGCAAGGGACTTGGGCATCAGGGGGCAACAGCCCAGGACTGGCCGCTCCATGGAACACCCAGGCAGGAAGAGCCATTCTGTGGCGGTGCTGTGAACAGCTGATTTCCCACGAAGAAGATTAATCTCCATGGTCACGGCAAAGCCTCTCTCCTGGCAAGCAGCTCTCGGAGGCTATTTTTGTTGTACATTCTAAACAATGAGCTCCGAACAGACTTTGCCTGCAGCATCCTTAATCCACAAATAGGAATCGAATGGAAGACACTGGGTTTTGAGGGAACCCCTTCTCTGTCCGTGTCCCTTCCGTTTATTTGAAATATTTTTTTTTAAAGGGAGAGCTCTTCATCACCACCTAATGTTCTTTTCTGCAGCTACAAAAGGTGGGTTTACAGCAGGCTGAGAGATGTCTGACGTATGCCTTCCTGTTTACGGTGTTTACAGAAGGACAAACCCCAGGTTTCACAGGGCTGCAGCTGCCAGGTGCGTCACTGCTGGTGGAGGCGCTGGGCAATGCATGCAGTCCAGAGCTAGCGCATCTCTCTCCTGGCAACGGGAGCAAAAGGCAGCAAGAAGCCGGGCTCCCGGGACACTTGGGGACGGCTGTCTGTGCATTCATATGTGGTCTCGCTCACTCTTGACCTCACCTCTGCTTCTTGCACAGTAATCCTGAGGTGCTGATCTGGCAATGGAGGAGGAGTCCTATTTGCACAGGGTGCGTGGCTAGGCAGAAAGAGTATTTCCCTGCATCCATCTTCCCACAATGTCATGTCGTGATCTTCCAGCGACTTCCCGTGACACAGAGCAATCATCTGACAAACGCAGCCCAGCCTGGCGGGGCCAGATATTATAGTTTTATATGCTGTTCAGAACAGGTAATGGACCTGGTTGGATCTGCCTTCCCATCAGAACAAAATAAGAATAATTTATGGGCCGGCACAGTGGCTCATTAGGCTAATCCTCCGCCTTGCGGTGCCGGCACACCGGGTTCTAGTCCCGGTTGGGACACCGGATTCTGTCCCGGTTGCCCCTCTTCCAGGCCGGCTCTCTGCTGTGGCCTGGGAGTGCAGTGGAGGATGGCCCAGGTGCTTGGGTCCTGCACCCCATGGGAGACCAGGAGAAGCACCTGGCTCCTGCCATCGGATCAGCGCGGTGTGCTGGCCGCTGCGTGCCCGCCACAGCGGCCATTGGAGGGTGAACCAACGGCAAAGGAAAACCTTTCTCTCTGTCTCTCTCTCTCACTGTCCACTCTGCCTGTCAAAAAAAAAAAAAAAAAAAAAAAGAACAATTTCTAAGTTTTTAAAATTAGCTCCACACTTTTCATGAAGAAATAACAACACTAATTCCAAACTCCAGTGGGCAAAGAATTTGAAGTACAAGTTAACTCTCAATTTGCCCAACTTATATATTATAAAGATCACAAAATAAATCAATCAGAAAAGAAAGAAACTTAAAGCAAGGTCCATTCTTTGCCACAGCTACTGTGAGAAAGACCACTGTCAGCAAAGCAATGAGACTGTCCGTGTTCCAGGAAATGTCTCCATGGCCCTAAAGGGACACACTCGCGGTAACTGAGACTTCAGTCACATCCACGTAGGATCAGGCTCCTTGAAAAGAAAAAGAGGCTGCAGGCTGACGAGTGGCAGGCAAGGAGAAAGGCCCTGGCTACCTTGCGCGCTGTCTGGAGTCGAGGACCAAACACGATCAAGGGTGCTACACCGGCCCCTGTTACTGGATGAGGTCTGTGTGCACTCACTTCCCCCTCACTGCCTTCATCAGGAGAATGGGTCTCTTGCTGAAAGCCAGAATTTCTTGGGTGAAAAACGTATCTGCAAGGTTCGGTTGAGGCCAGGTGTTGGTTGTTTGGTATCTCAAGCTCAGAGAGATGAGCTAGCCCTTGAAGGGAATGACATTGACCTGGCTTCAAATTCAGCTGCATCGAAGCAGCAAGCCACAGAGGTTAGCAACAAGGATGTCAGCGCGTGTGGATGACATCTCTGGAGAAAGAACAGTTCAGCACGCTGACAAATGGAAGCTAAGCATTGTCCAGCTTCAGAAACCAGATCCCGGTAGGAGCTAAGCATTGTCCAGCTACAGAAACCAGATCCCAGTAGGAGCTAAGCACTGTCCAGCAACAGAAACCAGATCCCGGTAGGAGCCGATGTGTGGTATTACCATGATCCAATAAAAGACCTCTACTTTAAGAAAGAGAAACATCTGATGCCTCAAAAATAAAATGCTCATGGGCTGGTGTTGTGGCATAGTGTGTAAGGCCACTGCCTGTGATGACGGCATCCCTCATGGGCACCAGCTTAAGTCCTGGCTGTTCCTCTTCCCATCTAGCTCCCTGCTAATGGTCTGGGAAAAGCAGCGTAAGATGGTCCAAGTACTTGGGCCCCTGTCACCCATATGGGAATACATATGAAGCACCTGGCTCCTGGCTCCTGGCTTCAGCCTGGCCCAGCCCTAGCCATGGCCATCTAGAGGATGAACCAGCCAATGGAAGATTCTGTGTGTGTGTGTGTGTGTGTGTGTGTGTTTCCCTCTCTGTCTGTAACTCTACCTCTCAAATAAATTTTTCAAAGAATTCAGAGAGATAAATAAACAAATGTTTAAGAGAGACAGAGAGAAAGACAGGGAGATCTTCCATCTGCTGGTTCACTCCCCAAATGGCCACAGTGGCCTCAGCTGGGCTGATCTGAAGGCAGGAGCCAGGAGCTTCTTCCAGGTCTCCCATGTGGGTACAGGGGCCCAAGCACATGGGCCATCTTCCATTGCTTTCCCAGGCCATAGCAAAGAACTGGATCAGAAGAGGAACAACCAGGACTTTAGCCAGCACTCATATGTCATGCCAGTGCCACAGGCAAAAGCTTAACCTACTATGCCACAGTGCTGGTCCCAATAAATAAATATTTAAAAAATAAAAATAGAAAGCTCATATTTTACACCCCCCAAAAACCCACATCCATGTGGATAAAGTTTAACACCAAAGGCAAACTAATAATGTCCCCAAATGGTAAAGAGAATTTATAGCTTAAAGACATCAGAGAGCTCCTAATGCATAGGTCTATGGACTCAGTAGGCTGAACTTGGAAGAAATGGCCATTGTCCATCTTTACCATGAAAGAGACCATATCACTCCATTATTTGGCTCAATGCTTAGTCTACCTCCTTTTCCAATATATTCTCCTCTTGGACATAGCAGGCAGGCTAAACACTAAATACAGCAACTGATCAGTTAGCTTTGAAGACTGCTTTTTTTTTTTAAGATTTATTTATTTGAAAGTCAGAGTTACAGAGAGGGGGAGAGAAAGAGAGAGAGGTCTTCCATCCACTGGTTCACTCCCCAAATGGCTGCAAAGGGCAGAGCTGCGCTGATCCAAAGCCAGGAGCCAGGAGCTTCTTCCGGGTCTCCCATGCGGGTGCAGGAGCCCAAGCTCCTGAGCCATCTTCCACTGCTTTCCCAGGCCATAGCAGAGAGCTGGATGGGAATTCAAGCAGTTGGGACTCGAACCAGCACTCATATGGGATGCCGGCATAGCAGGCAGCGGCTTTACACACGACACCACAGCGCTGGCCCCAAGGACCGCTGTTAAATCTTAGAGTCAGTCATTCAATGACCTCCATATGGCAAGAAAACACCAGAGGGAAAAATCGCTAAAGGAAAATGAGGTAACAAATAGTTGTGGCCGGCGCCACGGCTCACTAGGCTAATCCTTCGCCTTGCAGCGCCAGCACACCGGGTTCTAGTCTCGGTTGGGGCGCCAGATTCTGTCCTGGTTGCTCCTCTTCCAGGCCAGCTCTCTGCTGTGGCCCAGGAAGGCAGTGGAGGATGGCCCAGGTCCTTGGGCCCCGCACCCACATGGGAGACCAGGAGAAGCACCTGGCTCCTGGCTTTGGATCAGCACGGTGCGCCGGCCGCAGGGGCCATTGGAGGGTGAACCAACGGAAAAAGGAAGACCTTTCTCTCTGTCTCTCTCTCTCACTGTCCACTCTGCCTGTAAAAAAAAAAAAAAAAAAAATGTGAGTTGTGAAATTCTATGCAAGAAGTACGGCATCATCATTTAGAAAAAAAAAGTAGGTTAAGGATATTTTAAGAAAGAACTTGATTTTAGTAACAGAATTTCCCCATCTTTCTTTCTGAAAATAGAAAGGAGTCTCACACTGAAATGGATATGTTCTTCCTCCAACATCAAGCTTTAGTCAAAATGTAAGTACCCTAACAAATTTGGAAGGTATATATTTAACTCACTGATTACACAATTTTTAAAAAGATTTATTTCTTTATATTATTTTTATTTGAAACTCAGAGTTACAGAGAGGGTGAAGGGGGGAAGGAGGCGGTGAGAGGAGGAGGGGGTGAGGGGGAGAGGAGGAGAGGGAGAGGGAGGTCTTCCACTGCTCATTCACTCCCCAGGTGGCCACAAAGGCCAGCACTGGGCCAGGCTGGAGCTAGAAGCTTCTTTCAGATCTCCCATGTGGGTGCAGAGGCCCAAACACAGGCCAACTTCCACTGCTTTCCTAGGCTACTAGCAGGGAGCAGAATGGAAGTGGAGCAGCCATGGCACAAATCGGTGCCCATATGGGATGCCAATGTCACAGGTGGTGGCTTTACTCACTATGCCATAATGCCAGCCCCCAATTACACAATTCTCAAAGCTGTTGGCACTTTCAAAATACATGTTCCTGCCACAAGTAATATACCAGGGAACTTCAAAAAGCTTTTGCGAAATAAAATATAGGTTTATCTTTGGTGCAAAAATGTATGAAATCTATAAAGGCGTTTTTCATGATATACTTATTTTTAAATGGCCTTTTGAAGACCCCTCATATGTATGGATTTCAATGTTTTTGGCAAAAAAAAAAAACCTTTTCTTTTAATTCCATTTTTCGGTACTTTTTGAAGTCCACTCATGCTAAACATAGTACTAGGTAGCAATAGTATCCCAAATACAACTCCATTTCTCAATAACGTCATGATAAGCACATGAGCAATGAAATTGAGCAATAAACAGTGAACGGCTATCCAAAGAAGCTTACTGCTGAATTGATCTGACTTACGCACCACTAAATGCAAGCAAGTCGGAAACATCTCTGAAACAGACGGGCCTGTTACTCAATGATCTTCCTCCCTCACTGGTAAACCTGGGGTTAAGACATTAGTGCAACTAATTGTTTCCATCTGTTTGACATTCTAATCTGTTATAGCCCGTGAACCAGCCCCACAGAAAACTGAACTCTGCAAGCTTCCTAGAACTTGTCAATAAGCACGTCATTAACTGGCTCATGTTTTAGCACATCCGAGCAGCCTAAAACGCTGAGCGTATTCCTCAAGGAACTGCCACTCTCCAGGGGTCAAATAAACAATGGAAGAGGCTGGGCATGGTTATAAAAATAGATTCCTTTTCTCCAGAAGAAATGAGAAAAAAATAGAGAAGGCGGGAAAAGAAACCAAGAAACAGCCAAGAAAAACAAAAAATCGTTGCAAAAGAAATTACAATGTAAAAAAGCATCATATTCTCTCCTCTCCTTCCTTCAGAATCATATTTTAAAACAACTAAATTAACATTTTAAAAATGAAGTCTTCATATTATTTTTAAGACTTTTAGGTATTTACTTGAAAGAGCTATAGAAAAAGAGTTCCCATCTGCTGGTTCATTTCCCAAACGCCAAAGCCAGGAGCTGAGACTCAATCCAGATCTCCCAGGTGTACGTCGGGGGTCCACCTACTCGAGCCATCACCTGCTGCCTCCTGGTATCTACACGAGCAGGAAGCTGAAAGTAACAGCAGAGCCCAGTATTTAACCCAGACGCACTGCGTGGGAATCAGGCACCTTAACCACTAGGCCAGAGGCCACCTGCATCTGATTTTTTTTTTTAATGGGCAGTCAAAATGGCATGCATCACACAACGATTCTGCAGAGACATATTTCAGAATTATTTTTGGAAATTTTAATTTTAAATTAGCCGCTTCTCTAAGTTTAATGTTCTCTTATAAATGACAATAAGATTATGATTGAAGAGATATCAAAAAAAAAAAAAGAACAAGAGTTCCAGCCTCACGAGTTTGTAAACAATTTGTCACAGTTCCACTATTCACAGAAACAGCTTCAATTTTTTTTAAACAAACTATTTGGAGCCTTTACAATAAGTATGCTGGGAACTGACTACAAATACCCACACAGTGTGGTGTACACTGGCAAATGTTTAATAATCAGTTCTGATTCGCAGCACTGCCTGCTCCCATGGTGTGAATACTCGCACCATAGCCAAATTGGAACTGCCAACGTGAGGTCACTTGGCTCACACATTTCCTGAAAGTCAAGGACAGGTTCTGAAGTAAGCACTTGGCCTAGCAGTTAAGACGCTCACATTCCACACCGGAGGGCCTGGGTTCGAGTGCCTGCTCAGCTCCAACACTAATGCACGTCTTGGGAGGCAGCAGGTGTCGCCTGAAGTACTTGGGTGCTTGCCATCCATCCATGCTGGAGATCTGGAGTGAGCTCCCCGCGCCTGGCTTCGGCCTGGCTCAGCCCACGCTGTTGTGGGCATCTGGGGAGTGAACCAGTGAATGGCAGCTTGCTCTCCCTGTCTCTTTCTCTCTCTGTGTGTGTCTCTGCCTTTCAAATTTAATGAACAAACAAAAATAATTTAAAAGAAAAAATAGATTCTCACAAGCCAGCGCAAGTCTACTCCAACACACCACTGCACATGGAAACAATCTCTTGGGATAAATAGCTTTCAGTTTCACCACAGAGTCTCCAAAGGGGGAAACTAAGTTCTCAAAAATCTGGGGAATTCTCAAACACAGAAATAGAGCTAGACTAGCCTTTACAATACCACTTTCTAAAAAATATTTCACTTGATGCTGAAAGAATCAAAAGAGGTTGGCTTGGTTGCGCTTTTACTTTTTTCTTGTGTAGTTATAAAGCTGTTTTGTAAAGCATTGCACCATGATCAGTTCTACTGGGGGAAGCAAAGGTCAAAAGGACTTCAGAGATTTTTTTTGTTTTAGCTAATTATTCTGGCAATTACTGATTCGCCAGATCATATCACCCTTTGCTCTAAAATCAGCTATAAAAATTCAATGAAGAAGTTTTACTTGAACCTATTAAGTCCTTTTTTCTGGAATGTTTATCAGCAATACTATCAGGTATTTGAAATTTCTTGTTTTCTCCACAATGTTGACCCAAAAGATCATCTTTGAGATGGAAAAGGCAATGTCATTTCTATGTCTATACACAAATTCATAATTAAAAATTCAAAGAAATTAGTTACTTAAGATTAGTAATGTGAAACGCATTGTTTTTACTATCCCAGGAGAAGCTGCCTATGAACACCTTTAGATGCAAAAGAAAAATAAGATGAACTTTGACTTATTTAAGAAAATCTCAAGTGATCAGTTTTAATATATGTATATATATTAGCTAAGATAGAGATTGTTTTAATAATAGTTTCATAACTTGAAATCTTTCTGTAGCTATTAGCCATCCAGAAAGACCAAGCATTATTCTTTTAAAAGTACTATAATAGCTACTGTCTACTTCAAATGCTTATCAGAATGCTTATGGTATCAGAATATTTGTTTCTAGTTATTTTAGGTAATTCTCTCAGCAGATTCTGCTGTCTTTAATTAATATTCTTATCGAGCAAAATAAGACAAAATGTAAAGATAGACTTATCTAAGGGGTGAAGAATAAGCAGAGCTAAATGAGCTGCCACTGGAAGGGGAGAAGGCAGCACGAATGGACCCGGTTCATACACAGTGATTCCGGCTCGGGTCTCAGCTGATTCCGACATTAGCATATTTGGTTGTGAGTTGTGTTTCAGAGCCATTTCCATGAAGAGTTCATTGCACAGCTTGGGAAGGTTTGTGGGCAGCATCAGGCTCCTTAAGGTGGAAGGTTCTCCAGGTTGCTGAAGGTGGCTGTGCGGAAAAGGATTTGATTCATCCTGCAAAGCTCCAGAGGACAAAACCAGCATCAGGAACTGGAAGGTCCAGAGAGCGAGCATGCAGGAGAGCCGAAGCACAGACTCTTTCAGTCAGAGCTATTGAAAGACAGAGAGGCGGTGAGGGGGGCCGGCGCTGTGGCCTAGCAGCTAAAGCTGCCACATGCAGCAACGGCATCCCATATGGGCCCTGGTTCAAGTCCCGGCTGCTCCACTTCCAATCCAGCTCACAGCTATGGCCTGGGAAAGCAGTAAAAGATGGCCCTAGTCCTTGGGCCCCTGCACCCATGTGGGAGACCCAGAAGAAGCTCCTGGCTCCTGGCTTTGGATCAGCCCAAGTCCAGCCATTGCAGCCATCTGGGGAGTGAACCAGCGGATGGAAGATCTCTCTTTCTCTCTCTCTCTGCTTCTGTCTCTCTGTAACTCTGCCTTTCAAATAAATAAATAAATCCTTTAAAAAAAAAAAAAAGAAGGAAAGAAAGACGGCTGCTGGGAAGCCTTTAGTTCCCCCACAAGCAGAAAGCTAAGAGGCACGCCCTAAAGTTGACAGGACAACCTCTGAAACATCTCGTTAACTCTATCAGAGAAGGGCCTACAACTCCTGTTTGACTGACTGTTGGGACTGAAGTGTCTAAGGTGGTCCTATATGTAACAGTTCTCAATAAAGGTCAGCTGACATTTTTTTCTTTTCTCTGAAACAGTGAGAAAACAGTTCACCAGACACCTAAGACGTGATTACAAAAGTAGTGGAAAAACACTCGTCTATTGCTACCAACCAACTCTGTGCCCACGAATGAACAGCTCATCCATGCAAAACTAAGTACATAAGAGGATGAGTAAAAGTGATGTCATCAGAACCTGTGTGGGTGGAAAACGTCAGTTAGAGCGTGGACAGATGCATTATAACAAGCAGATAAAGAGGTCACAGTGTTAACCACCTGCGACAAAACCAACAATGTAAACACTGTGAACCATCTCTTCCCAGAAGATCCTTGGAGCATTGTGTTTAAAGGGTTATTTGTTGGTTTGAAAGGTAGAGTTACAGAGAAGCAGAGAGAGAGAGAGAGAGAGAGAGAGAGAGAGAGAGAATATTACTCTTAAATAGATAGTAAAAAAAAAAAAAAAAACACAAAGCCTTGAGTTCTTCTCCTATGGTTGGTTATTCCAACCAATTTAAGCACTCAGTGACACGGGATCATTTTCAGGGCAGTTAAATGGCCTCAGATGTGAGACTCATTCTGTGTGCCAAACTGCATGACCAAAACCAGTATCTGCTAACGCATATAAAATCCGAGGCAGGGAGAATATTATAGAGTTTCCTGAAATATAACCCTAAAATGCTCCAGACTATTCAGAATGCAGTGTTTTGCTCATCTCATTTCTAAATTCTATATTTAAATTTTAAATATACATTAAATAATTATGCATGGCTTTATATTTTTAATGCACTTATGAATAAATTCTGAGTAATCATGGATCCTCATAGAGTATGAGTATCATATTTTGTTTGTGGCTTCCTCATTAAAGTACTTTCAAGATTTTTTACTGACTGCAATTATTCTAATTTTATCTGCCACTCAGTCTCATCCATTTTCTGCTTTTCTTATTTATTTCTCTGGAGACTAAGATGAGACCTTTAGAGAAATTTGTTTCTATGAAGAGAATAAAGTAGTAACGTGAAAGGCAAAATCTACCATAAGTTCAAGTAGATAACTAAACAGATAAACTTAGGCCCTAACAGAGACCTGAGATTTCTGAACATACAATACTTTTTATTAGTTTCTACTGTGTTCCAACTGTCCCTCCCCTTAGGGGTCCACTAATGGATCTCTATTACTTAAACATTCTACAGCCATTCAAAATTTAAAATATTGAAATATTTTGCTAAATAAAATATAAGGCACCTGACTTCAATGAAGAAATAGAGAATTACTATATTCCTAAATATTAACTAATATTTAATTTCATGTGCCTCCAAAGTAAACATTAACACCAACATAAAATTTTATGCTGAACATTGTCATTGTTTTTGCTAATAAGTTTGTGATTATTTTTTAGAAAACTTTTATTTATTTATTTATTTTTGAAAGGCAGAGTTAGACAGTGAGAGAGAGAGAGAGAGAGAGAGAGAAAGAAAGGTCTTCCTTTTTCCGTTGGTTCACCCCCCCAAATGGCTGCCATGGCCGGCACACTGCGCTGATCGGAAGCCAAGAGCCAGGTGTTTCTCCTGGTCTCCCATGTGGGTGCAGGGCCCAAGCACTTGGGCCATCCTCCACTGCACTCCAGGGCAACAACAGAGAGCTAGACTGGAAGAGGAGCAACTGGGACAGAATCCGGCGCCCCAACCGGGACTAGAACCTGGGGTGCTGGCGCCGCAGGCAGAGGATTAGCCTAGTGAGCCTCGGCGCCAGCCTAGAAAACTTTTATTTAATGAATATAAATTTCATAGGTGCAGCTTTTGGATTATGGCGGTTGAGATTCTTTTAAAACCATATAAGATTCCAACCTGGATGGCTTAAGATACCTTGTCAAAAAGATCCTTACTGAAGCATTTCTTTGTGAAAAACAAAAACAAAAACAAAAACAAAACAAAACAAAACAAAAACAAACAAACAAACAAACAAACAAAAAAAAAACAAAGAACTGTCTGCTTTCAAACTTGATGATAAAAATCATTGAAAATATCAGTCTTGGCTGGCGCCGCGGCTCACTAGGCTAATCCTCCGCCTAGCGGCGCCGGCACACCGGGTTCTAGTCCCGGTCGGGGCGCCAGATTCTGTCCCGGTTGTCCCTCTTCCAAGCCAGCCCTCTGCTGTGGCCAGGGAGTGCAGTGGAGGATGGCCCAGGTGCTTGGGCCCTGCACCCCATAGGAGACCAGGAAAAGCACCTGGCTCCTGGCTCCTGCCATCGGATCAGCGCGGTGCGCCAGCCGCAGCGCGCCGGCCGCGGCGGCCATTGGAGGGTGAACCAACGGCAAAGGAAGACCTTTCTCTCTGTCTCTCTCTCTCACTGTCCACTCTGCCTGTCAAAAAAAAAAAAAAAATCAGTCTTATTTTAAAAGATTTTCTAATGGCTTAACAACTCAGAAAAAGATAAATGACCATACCCAAAGCTTAGCAAGAGAAAAGAATTTATTTTCTGGGCAGGCCATTTGGTGCAGCAGTTAAGTCATCTCTTGGGACAGTCACAACTCATATCAGAGTACCAGGTTCACATCCCACCCCTCTGCTGTCAATCTAACTTACAGTTAATGTGAACTCTAGGAGGCAGTAGATGATGATTTCGTTGGGTCCCTACTACCAACATAGGAAACCTAGATTGAGTTTTTGGCTCCTGGTTTCAGCCTGGCCCAGGCTGTTGCAGGCATTTGAGGAATGAACCAGCAGATGGAAGATCTCTCTCTCTCTCTGTTTATCTCTTTCTTTCAAATAAAATGGAGATAAATAAAACCTTTAAAAACAATGTATTTAAAATGATCAGAAAAATTCCATGTGAACTTGCATAAAGCCAAGCCAAACAAACATAAACAAAAGCCTATATAGTTCTATCCATATAGATACTTTCACCATGTATTTCAATTTCAAGATTAAGAAATGCTGTTATTTTCTTCCAACAATGTCTCTTCAAGAATTTCATGGAAAATGCATGTTATGAAAAAATTATACAAGGATTTCAAAAATTTTTGCACCAAAATAATCTTTTTATTTTTTTGACAGGCAGAGTTAGACAGTGAGAGAGAGACAGAGAGAAAGGTCTTCCTTCCATTGGTTCACCCCCCAAATGGCTGCCACGGCCGGCGCTGCACCGATCCAAAGCCAGGAGCCAGGTGCTTCTCCTGGTCTCCCATGGGGTGCAGGGCCCAAGCACTTGGGCCATCCTCCACTGCCTTCCCGAGCCACAGCAGAGAGCTGGCCTGGAAGAGGGGCAACCGGGACAGAATCCGGAGCCCCAACCGGGACTAGAACCCGGGGTGCTGGTGCCACAAGGCGGAGGATTAGCCTAGTGAGCCGCAGCGCCAGCCTGACCCCCATCTCTTTCTATGTATAGTATATCCCATACTATAATCAACTCAAAATGAATCAAAGACTTAAATATCAGACCTGAAACTATGGAAATACTAGAAGAAAACAAGAGAAACACTTCAAAATGCCAAGCAATTTATTGAATGAGACCCCTAAAAGCAAAGGCAACAAAAGCGAAAAGTAGACAAACGTGATTATATAAAACTAAGAAGTTTCACAGCAAAGTAAAAACAGACTGGGAGCCAGAGATGTGGCATAGCCAATAAAGCCTTTGCCTGCAATGCCGGCATCACATATGGGTACCAGTTCATATCCCGGCTGCCTCCCTTCCAGTCCAGTTCCCTGCTAATGGCCTGGGAAAAGTAACAGAAGATGGCCCAAGTATTTGTGTTCTTGCCACCCAGGTGGGAGACCCTAAAGAAACTCCTGGCTCCTGAATTTGGTCTGGCTCAGTCCTGGCTGTTGCAGCTACCTGGGGAGTAAACCAGTGGACGGAAGATTTCTCTCTCTCTCTCTCTGTTCTCCCTTTCTATAATTCTTTCAAATAAATAAATAAATCTTTTTTTAAAATCAACAAAGAGACAACTGACAGAAAGGAAACAGTTGCATATTAGTCATCTGACAAAGTATTGATATCCAGAATATATAATAAACTCAAATAACAACAAAAATAAAAAATCCAGTTCAGAAATGAGCAAAAGGAGACGGGCATTGAGAGCAGCAGGTTAAGCCATGGCTTGGGCCCTCTGAATCCCATATTGAGTGCCTGGGATGAAGTCGCACCTCTGCTTCCAATCCAGCTGCCTGACAATACTGTGCGCCGTGGGAGGCAGCAGGTAATGGTTCAAGTCCCTGCCACCCATGTGGGAGACCTGGATGGAGTTCCTGGGTCCTGGCTGTACCCTGCCCAGCCCTGGCTGTTGAAGATGATTGGGGAGGAGATTGAAGATCTATTTCCCTTCCTCTCTGTCTACCATTCTGCCTTTCAAATAAATTTTAAAATAAGTAAATAAAATAAAAGAAGAAATGGGCAAAAGATATAAATATTTCCCAAAAGAAGAAAGATCAGTGGCCCATAAATAGATGCAAAAATGCTTAATACCACTAGCCACAAGGAAATGCAAAACAAAGCTAGGTGTAATCTCGTTCCTGCTGGAATAGCTAATATCAGAAAAAGACAAAAACTAACAAGTGCTGGTGAGTGTGTGAGAAAAGTGGGCCTTTGTACACTGTGGGTAGGAATGTAAATTAGTAAATCATTATAGAAAACAGCATGGAGTTCCCTAAAACAGCTTTACCTCTTCTGGTTGTATATATGAAGGAAATGAAATTCGTGTAAGAAACAGGTACCAGCTGCAATCTGATGAAATCTTTGCTTAATATATACTGAATCGGTTTTCTGTATATAAAGATAATTGAAAATGAATCTTGATGTGAATGGAATGGGAGAGGGAGCAGGAGATGGGAGGGGTGCGAGTGGGAGGGAAATTATGGGGGGGGGAAGCCAATGTAATCCATAAACTGTACTTTGGAAATTTATATTTACTAAATAAAAAATAAATAAATCCTTTTTTAAATAAATAAATAAATAGCGAAGAAAGGAGAAGGAGAAGGAGGAGAAGGAGAAGGAGGAGGAGGAGGAGGAGAAGAAAGAGGAAGAGAAGGAAAAGGAGGAGGAAGAGGAGGAGAAGGAGGAGGAGGAAGAGGAGGAGAAGGAGGAGGAAAAGGAGGAGGAGGAGGAGGAAGAGGAGGAGGAGGAGGAGGAAAAGGAGGAGGAGGAGGAAGAGGAGGAGGAGGAGGAGGAGAAGGAGGAGGAGGAAGAGAAGGAGGAGGAGGAGGAGGAAAAGGAGGAGGAGGAAGAGGAGGAGGAGTAGGAGGAAAAGGAGGAGGAGGAGGAGGAAGAGGAGGAGGAGGAGGAGGAGGAAAAGGAGGAGGAGGAAGAGGAGGAGGAGTAGGAGGAAAAGGAGGAGGAGGAGGAGGAAGAGGAGGAGGAGGAGGAGGAAAAGGAGGAGGAGGAGGAGGAAGAGGAGGAGGAGGAGGAGGAGGAGGAGGAGGAGGAGGAAGAGGAGGAGGAGGAGGAGGAAAAGGAGGAGGAGGAGGAGGAAGAGGAGGAGGAGGAGGAGGAGGAGGAAAAGGAGGAGGAGGAGGAGGAAGAGGAGGAGAAGGAGGAGGAGAAGGAGGAGGAGGAAGAGAAGGAGGAGGAGGAGGAGGAGGAAAAGGAGGAGGAGGAAGAGGAGGAGGAGGAGGAGGAAAAGTAGGAGGAGGAGGAAGAAGAGGAGGAGGAGGAGGAGGAAAAGGAGGAGGAGGAGGAGGAAGAGGAGGAGAAGGAGGAGGAGAAGGAGGAGGAGGAGGAGGAGGAGGAGGAGGAGGAGGAGGAGGAGGAGGAGAAGGAGAAGGAGAAGGAGAAGGAGAAGGAGAAGGAGAAGGAGAAGGAGAAGGAGAAGGAGAAGGAGAAGGAGAAGGAGAAGGCGAAGGCGAAGGCGAAGGCGAAGGCGAAGGCGAAGGCGAAGGCGAAGGCGAAGGCGAAGGCGAAGGCGAAGGCGGGAACCAGTACCAGCACAAGCACGTCCCCTGCAGTATGACTCACCACAGCCAAGATAAGGAGTCGACCTGGGTGTCTACCAGGGATGGGTGGGTAATGACAACGTGACAGACGCACACAGTAGAATATTGCTGAGCTATCAAAAAGAATGGAATTCTGACATCTGCAACGAAGTAGATGGAACTGGAGCTCACTGCATTAAGTGAAATAATACAGACACAGAAAGACAAGTACTGCATATTCGCCCTCCTATGCAGAAATCAAAACGTCAATCTGCACTTATTCTTTTAAGAAAGAGATATATTTATTTATTTGAAAGGCAGAAATACACAGGGCGGGGCCGGGGCGGGGGGGGGGGGAGAATGAGTCTTCCATCTGCTGGTTTACTTCCCAAATGGCTACAATTGCAGGAGCTGGGCCAGTCCAAAGCCAGGAGCCAGGAGCTTCTTTGGGGTCTCCTACATGGGTGCAGGGGCCCAAGCACTGGGGCCATCTTCCACTACTTTCCCAGGCACATTAGCAGGCAGCTGGATTAGAAGTGGAGCTGCTGGGACTTGAACCGACGCCTATATGGGATGCCAACAAGGCAGGTGGCAGCTTATTAACCTTCTACATCACAGCACCAGCCCTGAAATTAGATTTTCATAGCTGGTGGGACTAGTAATTCAATGTAGGAAATTTTTCTGTTATCTTCTCCATAATTCCTATACATTCGTTATTTCAAACAAAGATGAAATAATCTTTTTCATTTCAAAAACACATAAGCCTGTGGGATCTCATTAAATGAAAATATCAATTTTTGTAGAATTTCTGTTTTCACAAATTTTAAGTCTTCTTCTGAATTCAATTTCCATTTATTCAAGTTCTGTCAATAACATACATCCTTCTTCACATAGGAGTTGCACCTTTTTTGTTAACTCTGTTTCTAGTTATACAATTGTGAAAGAACATTTTTCCACTTCTATATATAATTTATTGTTAGTACTATTTTTAAAAGCTGTTAACTTTTCTGTTGTGTCTTTTATTTTTTTCAAGTTCAAGGAAAATTCCAAAATCAGCCAAAAGAAGATAGGAGCAAAGATTTAAAAAGCTAAAAGAAAAAAATTAATATTATTAAGAATTATGAAAAACAGTATAAAAGATAAATAACACAATAATACAAAACAATAGAATAACTCTGTCATGCCTAAGAAAAAAAGAGAGAAATAAAATAAATTTATATACTATTAAAAAAGGAAACAGGACCATAGATATGGAAGTCAGGATACATTTTTCTTATCATTATTAAACAAGAACCCAAAGTATGGAAAGCATTCAACTTCCAATTTTGAGGAATTCAGTTCTGCTACAAGAGAACCTCGCCACAGCACAGGATGCAGCCCCCCCTTGTGAGAAGTCTCCCTCTGCAGAGAAAACTGGGGGGCAAAGAGGCCAAGGAGAGAGGCTAAGCCTGGGGTAGCAGGAACTCTGGGGCTTAGGAGGGTCAAGTCCAATGAAGGACAGTGGAACCAGGGGCAACAATGGCTGTCTCCATGCCCCATCTTGGCCATTGCCACCCCCAGTTTGCCACCTCAGTGTGGCTGTATCTGCTCCTAATTAGCTACAGAAAGTCCAGTACCTCTCCTGGTGGTTAAAAATCCAAGTTCTGACATCAGGCAGGTCAGATTTCTAACTGCCTCCCAACACTTGCTTGCTGTGAGACTCTGGGCAAGCCATGCATCCTCAGCTTCTTCAACTCTAATGTGACTCAGGGTCATAGCTTCTTTACAGGTGTTATGAGTGGAGAGCCCACAGAATGTCCCAGCTGAAGACTCTCTGTGTCCAGCCAGGCTGCTATCACCATATACCATTTTTGGGGTAGCTTATAAACAGCACACATTCACTGCTCACGGCCCAGATCAAGGCACTAGCAGATTCGGTGTTGGCTGAGGGTCCCCCTTCTGGTTTACAATTGGTGCTCTCTAGCCATGTCACCACATCATGGTAGAGGCAAGGAAGCTCTCTGGGGTCTCCTTTGTAAGACCACTAACCCCACTCAAAAGGGCTCCACCCTCATGATCCAATCACTGCCCAAAGGCCCCTATGTTAGCAAGCCAGGTAATTAGGTTTTCAACACATTTTGTGTTGGGAGAAGACAAATGAGTATGATAGCAAAACCCTAACCCATAGTTCCTCAAAACGTGACTATATCCGGTGAGAAGGCTGTTAAAGATGTAATCAACATACAGTGATGCCGTCCAGAGGGGTGTTAAACCAATCTGACTGGAGCTTTTAAAGGAGGAGGAAATTGGAACACAGAAAGTGATGCCCAGGCACAGAGAAAAGATGTAGGGACGCAGACAGAGGGCAGCTGTCCACAAACCAAAAAGAGAGTCCCCAGGAGAAACCAGACCTGCCAACACCTTGACCTTAAACTCCAGAACTGTAAGAAAACAAACTCCTGTTGTTTAAGCCACCCAGTCTACGGTATTTGTTATGGTAGCCTTAAGAAATTAATAAAATAGAGTTTGGGGAAGATTTTTTTAAACCTACTAAAAGAACTTAGACTAGTGGCTGGCATTTAATCAATCTTAAATTTATTTATTAAAGATTGAATTTTATTTACTAAATATTTATTGAAGTCATGTATTAAATAATAGATTTACTTAATAAATAAATGCCCAATAAAATTAGCTATTTGAAACGGCATTGGGATTGGAGGAGGGGAAGGGAGAGAAGAAGAGAGGAGCCACTGAGAATGGAATTTACTGTGTTCCTTGTGCTGGCTTTTCTGTTGACAACACCACTAATTTCTATTGCTTGCTCCTTCTTATGATCCCCAAGGAGCCCCCAAAATGATCTAAACCCCAGGGATGCTCATGTTTTTCTAGCCAGGCCCTTTTAATTGGCCTTGAGTATCTTTGGTGGGCCAGGCCCCAGGGTTACAACAGGGCCAACCATGTCAACATAGACCTGGATCTTACTTTCTTGAAACAAAGCCTTCCAGTTCTTGGGCTCTGCATTCTGGGTTGGCCGCACAACTTCAAGGTTTCACTGTTCCTCCTCATGGTGACCCAAAGGACTCTCCCAGAGCTGTGATGACGATGACACAGCATCACAATTGGGGCACACTGAAGGTTGCCTCACTTGCATTTTCACCAGAATGATACAAGAATATTTTTACAAAGTCTGCCTGTTCCTCAACACCATCACTGCCCACTAGAGCTTTGTTCAAGGGTGTCCATTTTCTGTATCTTTGACATTTGAGTACTTGCGATGCTGTCAGTGTGACCAAGGGACTGGATTTTTAGTTACATTTAATTTCAAGTAATTTAAACAGATGCATGTGGCTGCCACAGTTCTAACCCTTTATGTTTATGCATTTTTTGGTTATAATCTGGAAATTTGGAATTTAGCACTTTTATACAAATTGTCTGTGTGAGAGTCAAGTTTGAGGAATTCCAGTAGGAAATTTGGAAGTAGCACTGTGGGCACACCAGCATGAGCTGCAATTACATTTTGGAAAGAAAACTCATTGTTTTGCTGTAAGAAACAACTTTCCTTAGGGGAAAAATCAGAAGAGACTGCCAAACTATAAATGCTATTTAATCAACAGGAATTACAAAATGAATGGTGTCTTTTATAGAAAATATGGAATGCCTTCCTTACTCCCCATTATCAGTGGAAGAGATGACCAATCATGATGAGAAGCATTGACAGGGGTTACCTGAAATGCATCTGCATTCACAATCTAGGGCCGCAACATTAAAACTGGAGCAACAGTGGTCATTTTGGTCTGGTCAAAATGCCCACACATCCTCAAACGATGGCCCAAAATTGTCAACGGCCTCAGAGAAAACGCAAAATAAGAGGAGTTATAAAGGAAAGCCCAAATATGATGGAATAAGTAATTGGAAGAAACTCAAACTGAGATGGCATGGGAAAATGCCCCACTGTGAGAGTCATCATTATTGGTTCTAGAACACTACTAGGAAAATGGGGTTACCTGGCCTACAGGCTGGCTTGAGAGAGTTCCAAAAACTCAAGGACTGCACCTGCTCCAGAGGCAGCTGCAGCAGAACATTCGATTCATGGCCCCCTCCTGTAGCAAAATGGAGCTACATCACAGGAGTGCCAAGGCCGCCAAGTGCTGCCAAGCTGGCCTCTGCGTTAAGGAGATACATACGAGCCACCTCTTCTACATCCACAATCCCCAAAGTTTCTTTATGCTGAGTCATTGAAAACAACTTTACTATTCACCAGATTACCAAGCAAAGCAGGACTCGTGAGAGCATGAAGGGTCTCGGTGTTCTGAGATGCAGGAAATAGGTATAGCCTGGACCATCCTCTGCACAGAAGGACATGTGGTTACCTAGCAACACGGGGCATCTGGCAGCAAGGTTCAGGGGCACAGTCAGAGATGTCTCAGTCCCTTGTCCCCCTCTTTGTTACCCTTTGGATGTGTGTTTGCACTGATGAGTTCACCACCCAGTGACATCCTGCTGTAGCATTTTATTCTTTTATTATTGGGATGAGGTTGTCAGAGCTGAATGCATAAGATTTATGTCCTAATGAGATTTGCTGATGTCGTACATGAAAGAAGGAGCACACCCGTGTGTCCAGCCAACAGAGAAGGCCCAAGTCTTGGAGGGAACCTTCCAGTGCTCATCAGCCAGTGCCTGGCTGATGCCTCCCATCAGTGCCTCATATATCACGGAGGGAGACTCTGCAAGGAAAATATTTCCAGATCACAGAGACAGCAGCAGCAGTCGCATTTTCCAGCTGACTCCTTAGAGTTCTTGCAGCCTGGACGCTCACATGTGGCTCAGCGGGGAGTGTATAGGGAGGAAGTCTTATAAAGTGGACACGGCTTAAAGACACAAATTATTACAGGAGTTTACTCTTGTGTATTCCCACGATGCTCACAAGAATCATGACATCAAGTGGCATTTCTCCAAATCCTGAAAATCAGGACACTGCTCTAGAAATCATAGCTTAAAAGTACGGAGTGAATCACTGGGGGGATTCTGAAGCTTTTTTGGGGTTAATTTCTGCTGCAAATGAATACCTCGTATACATTTCTATGTTGTGAACACCTATACTGATCTAACTTCTAGATTATTAAATAGACACAGTTATTTTCTGTGAAGATGAAGACAAACTTCAAAACCACCATTCTCCCTGCCTCCCAGTGATTCCCCACTGGCAGAACACTGGGAGCCTTTTGATTAAAGGCTTCACAGTATGTTGAAAACTTGGAGGAGATTCGTAGAGAGTGGAAACAGAAAACACACACACGTCCGTGAGCAAGAACGGCTGGTATAGAAGTCTTACATGAAGCTGTGCAAGTATAACTGAATAACTGCATTATACAAATGACAGGCCTTGAGCAAGGTGTTAAAATTTTAAAAATCTGAAAATCAGAGAAGTAAACCCTATAAGCAAGTGACTTGCATTTTGCTCACTCGTTGGGTTAATGAGTTAACCTGGGGAGTGCTTTAGTTCCCCTCATATTTCCATAGGTTCCCCCATCACCTTCAACAATCTTTTATCTAGAAGATTTTCTTATTCTTTTTAAAAATGTTTGTTATTTGTTTTCATTTTATTTGAAAGGAAGAGAGACAGAGAGATCTTCCATCCTCTAGATCATTCCTCAAATGCAACAGTCAGGGCTCAGCCAGGCTGAAGACAGGAACCCAGAAGTCAGTTCAGCTCTCCCATGTGGATAGCAGAGACCCAAATACCCTGCTGCCTCCAAGGGCACACATTAGCAAGAAGCTGGAACCAAGCAGAGGAGCCAAGACCCAAACCAGGAACTTAGCTATGGGTTGTTGGTGTCCCAAGCAGCATATTAGTCACTGCACACAAAACAGCTACCCCCTCTTACTCTTTCTTCTATTGATACTACCTAGATTTGATGTCAGCCGCTCCTCTTTTCTGATCAAACTGCTGCCCCAACCTCAATCTTTTCAAATATAGAAATTTCTAGCAGCAATTGAAAACACACAACATCTCCTTAGTAATGGTATCCTGCTTTTATCACTAGTCTTTCTGATATCTGATGTGTAAGAAACACAGAAAGAATCTCTTGTCACAGAGATGAAAGTTTGAAACTGCAGGAAATCTTTAAAGTGATATGAGTCACATTTTACAAAAATTGCTCCAACAGACTTCTGCCACAACATATTGTTTCTTTTATGTGGATAAATTAGCAGTAGAAAGCACAGATGGCTGTTCTATGAATAATTTATATCTAGCAATTTAACTAGGAAGTGAATTTCTGTTGATTTATAAGTCAAAATGATAAACAACCAAGACATGGTCTATTATCCATCCCTCAGTTAATTCTACCCTTTGCCCCTCCTCTTCTACCTCCCATCTCCTTTCACATGATCTTTTTGCTGCCTTACCAAATTTTACACTTGGTTCAACCTAAGGTCATTTTCTGGCAACTACCAAAAAATGTGGGGTTTGTTTGTTTGTACTATTGTTGTTGTTAATATTGGGTGGGTTGGTGGGTTGCTGGTTGTTTTTTCCGAATAGGATGCTAGACCATTTATCCAAAAGCAACTTCAACGAGCAAAATCAAATATTTCCCATTATTCCCCTTTTTCTAAGTCAGAATTCTACGAGGCAGATTGTCTGAAGGCTTGAGCCTCTTCGTGACTACAAATCAGACACCTCTCAAAACAACACTTGTTTTTTTTTTTTTTTTTTAAGATTTATTTATGTGAAGGCAGAGTTAGAGAGAAAGAGAGAGAGAGCGCGCGTGCACTTCCATCCACTGCTTCACTCCCCAAATGACCTGCAACAGCCAGGTCTGGACCATGCTGAAGCCAGGAGTCAGGAGCTTCTTCTGGGTCTCCCACGTGGGTGCAGGGGCCCAAGCACTTGGGCCATTTCTGCTGCCTTCCCAGGCACATTAACAGGGAGCTGAATGGGAAGTGGAGCAGCCGGGACTCAAGCCAATGCCCATATGGGATGCCAGTACTGCAAAAAACAGCTTAACCCACTGCACCACAGTGTCTGTCCTAACACTCAGGCTTTTAAAATACTGGGGCTGGTGCTGTGACGCTGCATGTTAACGCCCTGGCCTGAAGCGCCGGCATCCCATATGAGTGCCAGTTCTAGTCCTGGCTGATCCTCTTCCGATCCAGCTCTCTGCTATGGTCTGGGATAGCAGTAGAAGATGGCCCAAGTCCTTGGGCACCTGCATCCATGTGAGAGACCTAGAAGAAGCTCCTGGCTTCAGATTGGCATAGCACCAGCTATTGCAGCCAACTGGGGAGTGAACCAGTGGATGGAAGACCTCGTTCTCTGTCTCTACTTCTCTCTCTGTAACTCTGTCTTTCAAATAAATAAATAAATCTTTAAAAAAAATACAAGGACTGGGAGATTGGATTAAGGTGGAAGAGTAAGGAGGGAGCCTACTGCTACAGTCTAGAAGGTAGTTTTTAAAAACATGGCATGCAGTGTCAGGGAAAAGTTAGGGAGAAAACAGGAGAGGAAATGACACAAATTGGAGTAACACAGTGGACCTACGTGGAGGGCGTAGATACCCACAGCTCAGGAGCCCAGCAGCCAAGAGCTTCCACACCAGCATTGGAAAGTGAGGTGAGACCAGACTGTAGCAGCCCAAACCACTGGCAATAAAGCTGCAGGAAGAGCATGGAGGGAATCCAGCTTGGAGCCCTGTGGGAGATAATGTAACTGCCAAATTAGAGGAGAAAAGGGGGGACATGTTTCTCTCCACCTGATCACCCTGCAATGCTGTCCCCATAACAAGCTGATAGACAGTGGGTGCCATTTTGGACATACGTAACAGCTGTGCCAGCTTCTGTCTGTGCCCAGCAGCCAGACAAGTGGAAAACTCCTGAGTCTGGTGGGGTGAACTAACAAGGGACTGGGTGCTTGTGACTGTGGGAGGCTTGCGTGCCAGGACTGTGAAAACACTGAGGCTGGGTGGGAGGGCTCAGGGTGTGGCTGGGACTTTGGGCAGTCACTGTGGGAGGCTCCACATGCTCAGAGCTCCCTGGTTTCCTGGTGAGGGACATTGCTGCAGAATCTGTGCTCCCACCAAGGATTGCACAGATCCTTTGTGTGGTCCTTGTGGCAGTGCAGATGAATATTCTACCCACTGGGGGTAGCATCCAGGCACTGGTCTCCTTTGAGGAGAGGGGGTGAGCAGAGTTTATGCCAACAGAGCAGAACAAACCTCCCCTCTGATAAAAGTTAGAAAAAAAAGAGATTTACCAGGCCCCACTTGGGTGTATCACCTTAGACACTGCCTTCACCCTGGAACCCCAAACGGAGCTCCCTGGCCACACCCACCTCAAACCTCTAGGTATTCACTGTAAAAATAAATAAATAAAAACCACTCCACTGATTCACAGAGGCATAATCCAAAGATAAAACCTGCCACAGTGAAAAAACAAAGAAGAAACCAACGAGTATCTCCACAAATGCCAAATAATAAATGCACCAATTCAAGAAACAAGAATATGGAAAACAACATGATGCCCCCAAAACAATACAACACTTCAATATCAGATTGTGAAGATGAAGATTGAAGAAATGGCAGCAATGGAATTCAAAAAATTGATCATAGGATTACTTAGAAGTAATCAGAAGCAAATGCACAGACTAATGGAATCCTTACATGATGCGAAAGAAAATTTCTCCCACAAAATTATGATTTTTTTTTTGACAGGCAGAGTTAGACAGTGAGAGAGAGAGACAGAGAGAAAGGTCTTCCTTCCGTTGGTTCACCCCCCCCAATGGCTGCTATGGCTGGCGCGCTGCTGCCGGAGTGCTGCGCCAATCCGAAGCCAGGAGCCAGGTGCTTCTCCTGGTCTCCCATGCAGGTGCACGGCCCAAGGACCTGGGCCATCCTCCACTGCCTTCCCGGGCCACAGCAGAGAGCTGGCCTGGAAGAGGAGCAACTGGGACAGAATCTGATGCCCCAACCAGGACTAGAACCTTGGGTGCTGGTGCCACAGGCAGAGGATTAGCCCAGTGAGCCATGGCGTCAGCCCCAAAATTCAGATCTTTAAGAGAAATCAAGGGGCCGGCGCCATGGCTCACTTGGTTAATCTTCTGCCTGCAGTGTTGGCATCCCATATGGGCACCAGGTTCTAGTCAAGGTTGCTCCTCTTCCAGTCCAGCTCTCTGCTGTGGCACCGGGAGGGCAGGGGAGGATGGAGGGCAGTGGAGGATGGCCCAAGTGCTTGGGCCCTGCACCAGCATGGGAGATGAGGAGGAAGCACCTGGCTCCTGGCTCCACAGCGACCACTTGGGGAGTGAACCAACGGAAGGAAGACCTTTCTCTCTGTCTCTCTCTTTCACTGTCTATAACTCTACCTGTCAAAAAAAAGTTTAAAAAAAAAGAGAAATCAAAATGAAATACTAGAAATGAAAAATTCAATAGAACCAATACAAAATGAAGTGGAAAGCCTTAACAACAGAATCAATGAAGCAGAAGAAAGAATTATCCAACACAGAAGACACACACAGGAAATTATACAGTTAGATGAAAAACATGAAAAAGAAACTAGAAAATAAACAACACTGTAGGAATCTAGAGGATACTATCAAATGACCCAATATATTGGTCCTAGGAGTTCCTGAAGGTGTAGAAAGTGAGAAATGATTAGAAGGCTGTTTTAGTGAAATAATAACAGAAAACTTCCCTAATTTGGAGAAATGAAGGGCATCCAAGTAAAGGAAGCACATAGAACTCCTAATAGATATGACCAGAAAAGATCTTCACCATGACACACTGTAATCAAACTCCCCACAGTAAAACAAATAAAAGATTCTAAAATGTGCACAAGAGAAATGCCATTCACCATGGATTAAAGATCTGACTCTATGACCCAATACCATCAAATTATTAGAGAACATCAGAGAAACCCTGCAAGATACTGGCACAGGCAAAACACTTCTTGGAAAAGACCCCAGAAGCACAAGCAATCAAAGCCAAAATTAACAAATGGGATCACATCAATTTGAAAAGCTTCTGTATGCAAAAGAAACACTCAGGAGAGTGAAGAGGCAACCAAAAGATCGAGAGAAATTATTTGGAAACTATGCAGCTGATAAAGAACTGAAATTAACTTCAAGATACAATGACTTTGAACAGCCATTGTCTGGACTGTTGAGCAACAGTTTTTTGTGTGTGTGTACTAATTGTTGAACTCTTTACTTAGTGTAGAGTTGGTCTTCTGTGTACAAAGTTATACAAAAATGGATCTTAGTGGAGAATGGGACTGCAAATGGAAGAGGAAGGGGAAGGAGGAGGAGGGATGGGAGTGGGAGTGGGAGCGACTCTGGTGGGAAGAATCACTGTATTCCTGAAGTTGTACTCATGAAATGCATTAAGCTTGTATTCCTTAAATAAAAAGTTTATTGGAGGGGAAAACACACACAAGGACTCATCAGTCAGGATTGCTTTGCCTCACTCTGCATTTGTACCAGGCTGCTGGACTTCAACGACCAGCATTTACTAAGGATCTTTACCTCTGTTTTTGGCCACTGGTACCCATCCTTTGAGAAAGCACTTCCTGAAAATCTCTCATAAACTCCACCATTCACGAATCCCAAGAAATCCAAAATCAATTCCATGTACTCTCCCAGTCACACATACTGGCATACACCCTAACAATTTTAATACATGTTACCCTTAAAGCCAGGATGAACCCACCGACCTCAATAGAATATTGCATCTTTTTAAAACCAATTCCACAAGAGTACTTCCTGAGAAATCATGAGAAAATTGAATTAGAAAATAAATTTATTTGGTGCAAAAAATTTGAAATCCCCAGATAGTTTTTTCATACTATGCATTTCCATGAACTTTTTGAAGATCCCTTTTATGTCTGGAGGTCAAAATTGTTGCACCAAAATCAGTATCTTTTAATTCAATTTTCTACAAATTTTTTGAAATACCTTTTTATTTTAGCAATTTTGTGACACTTGCCATGTTTTAAATTACCCGTTTAACTTCCTCACCAATTTGCAGGCTCCATTGGCACAGGGGCTATAATTGCACTGTTCATTATTAGTCTTATTAGTCTCCTCAAAGTGACAACCACACAGAAGACACTCAGTAAAAACCTACTGATGAACTGAATCGGTGGATGGGGACATGATTCAGCACCATGGTGTCCCCAATGATGAACTGAATCAGTGGAAGGGGACATGATTCAGCACCATGTTCTCTCCAATGATGAACTGAATCAGTGGGAGGGGACATGATTCAGCATCATGGTGTCCCCAGTGATGAACCGAATCAGTAGAAGGGGACATGATTCAGCACCATGGTGTCTCCAATGATGAACCGAATCAGGGGAAGGGGACATGATTCAGCACCATGGTGTCCCCAAGGAAGGACAAGTGTACAGTTGTTTCCATGACTCCTGCCTCAGAGGCTTCTTTGAACTCCCAATTAAACCTGTGCTTTTTCTAGGCCAAAACATGTGGGGTGGGGTATGGGAAGGGGTGAACAGGTATTTGTCACAGAGAGTAAGCCACCACTCAGGGACACCCACACTCCATTTCAGAGTGCCTGGGTTCGAGATCTGGTTCCACTCTCCATCCCAGCTTCCCACCAACGTGCACCCTGGGAGGCTTAAGTACGTAGGTCCCTGCCACCCACATGAGAGCCCTGGATTAAGTTCCTGGCCTCTGGATTTGGCTTTCCCTAGTAAACCAACAGGTGGGACACTTTCTCTCTCTCTCTCTCTTTCTCTCCTTCCCTCCCTCCCACTTTATCTCCCACCCCCAAACTGCAATAAGTATCTTAGAGTGATTCACAGCCCCCCAGCCTCTCCCTGGTTCACACTTCGCCCTCAAGCTGTAGCAAACCATTTGTCCCTTGTCATCCACACCTTGCTCTGTCTCACTTCCACTGCGCTGCATCATGTTCCTTCCCCGAGAGAGGCCCTGTTCCCCTTCTTCCCCCAGAAAAGGTTACCCGTCTTCCGGAGCTCAGCTCAGACATCAGCTCCTCCAGGAAACCTTCCCAGAATTCTCTCCATATTCCACTCTTTGCTCCCGGATGGTCCCATGGCTTTCCTCCACGATACCCAAGGCATGATGCTAACTATCATGGCAGATATTGGGTCGCTGTGAATCTGTATGTTGGCCTGTCCTTTTTCAGACAGAATGGCCTCATGAGTCAGAGCCATGCTCTCCCCTTTCATCTTTGTATCTCCAGGGTCCAACAGACAGCCTGAAATACTAACAAGTGCCTGGCCCAAAGGGTTTCTATTTAATGTTTTCCCTACCCCCAGGCCCTTAGAAAATTATAAACTCAGGTGAGATTCAGGACCTAGGTGCCAGCAGAATAGAGCTGACTCATCCAGGAGCCAGGTCCTAAATAAAGATGCCTGAAAATGGTACTTCAATGACATCTGAAGCAGACATGTGAAGCTTTTGCTGGACTGGAATCAATTTCCCCTTGTTGAGTGACTACATTGTGACTTCCTCACCCTTGGTCCATATGACCCAGGACTACCCGACCAATATTCTCCTCATCTCTGACCATAACAGCTGTTTCAGAACCAAGCATGTGATGCACACCACACCAATAAAACTCAACTAAGGATGTTCATGGGAACATATTCTTCTAGGAGAAATGCTTGCGTGAGAAAGGAGTTGGTAACACAGAGAACCGGAGTCCTCAAGGCCAAGGCCTTCAAGAACTCCACTCTGGATCTAGCCATGCCTTCAGCTAGTTCTTTCCCGGCAGTTTTCATTTCTGTAGAATGTCTGTCACTTGCTATAAGAATTCCAACACAATGTCCAACTTACATTATCACTTGAGCTATGAAACTCCATCACTAGTCCCACTTTGAACTCCAAAAGTAGTAGAGAGAGGCTGGCATTGTGGGCTAAGCCACCACTTGGATGCCCACATCCTGTATCAGAGTGCTGGTTCAAATCCTGTCTACCCACTCTGGAAAAAAAAAAAAATCTAAATGAAAGATCTCTGTGAGTGACATCCCAGTGGAAAGAACAGGTCTTCAAAGAAGGAGGTACCTTTCTCTGAAGGGAGAGAACTGCCACTTTGAATATGACCTTGTATAAATAAGATAAGAGTCAGTGAACTCAAAAGGCTTCCATAGCCTTGGAAACTCATGACTGGAGCATAGGGAGATTACTGATGCCATAAACAGGAGTGTCAATTTGTAAAGTCAACAACAGGAGTCACTGTGCACTTACTCCTCATGTAGGATCTCTGTCCTTAATGTGCTGTACATTGAGATTGAATGCTATAATGAGTACTCAAACAGTATTTTTCACTTTGTGTTTCTATGTGGGTGCAAACTGTTGAAATCTTTACTTAATGTATACTAAACTGATCTTCTGTATATAAAAAGAATTGAAAATGAATCTTGATAAGAATGGAAGGGGAGAGAGAGCGGGAAAGGGGAGGGTTGCAGGTGGGAGGGAAGTCATTGGTGGGGGGAGCCAATGTAATCCATAAGCTGTACTTTGGAAATCTATATTCATTAAATAAAAGTTAAAAAAAACCTATATGTATGAGATACATGATTTTGTTCCATTTATATAAATAAAAATTTGAATAAAAAAGTATGTATATTACAGTAAATAAATTTAAAAAGAAAAAAAAATCCTGTCTACTGATCTTCCAATACAGCTTCCTGCTAATGAACCTAGGAAAGCAGCAGAATATGGCCCAAGTACTTAGACCCCTGCCACCCACATGGGAGACCTGAATGAATTCTTGGTTCTTGGTTTCAGCCCAGCCCAGCCCTGGCTGTTGTAGCCATCTGTGGAGTGAACCAGCAGATGGAAGATCCCACTCTATCTCTCTCTATCACTCTGTCTTTCAAATAAATAAATGAATCTTATTTTTAAAAAGTAGTACTGAATAATAACTAGTGAAGGTTTCAATTTTTCCTGAAGTCTAAACAAACTGTATTTTTAATCCCTGAATTTCTCTAGAGAACTACTTCACTTGAAGTACAAAACAGGACCATTCTATAAATTTTTAAAATTATTTTACATTGGCAGTCTCTAAAACAGACTAAATAGGAAACTGGCCAGGCCCTGCACAAGTCTGGTCCAATACTACGTAATGTTATTCTCTAAACGTGTTATGATAAGAAACAGACGAAATGTCTGGGACATTTCAAGCAAAATAAAAGCATCAGACACTACCCTGAGGGATGAAGTTACAAAACTCCCAGATACAAGGTGGGGCCTTTTGTGATGTGTGTAACTATAGGCACCTGTACCACAAAGTCTTCAGAACCCACTGGCTTAATATCTTTCCTCTTTGACATCCCTGTACAGAGGGATGGGGGCCTAGACTAGGGGCAGAGCAGGGTCTCTCATCTCAGGTTAGGAAAGCAGTCAGTAGTTGAATTGGTTTACTCAGAAAACAAGCTGGTAATGCTTAGGCTACTGGTAAACTGTAGAGAAATAAAGATAGTAATTCTGGTACACCACGCCTATAGCACACACAGGTTAAGGAAATCAAGTAGAAAAAATAACATATTTATATCGTGCTTTTCAAGTGTTTTCAATATGTTATTTTCTTATTTGATCATCACCGTCCTTCCACAGGCCTGTGATGGTACAGACCTGGAATTAATAATCGGACCAGAGAGACAAGAAAGGTAAAACCAAGGGGCATGACTTGTTCAAGATCACTTTGCTGGCAAGCTGCAGTACCAGAATCCAGATTTTGATCTTCCTGTCCCCAAAATAGATACTCTTGCTGTACCAGGTTGTTGTTCTGAAAATGCCAAGTGTCCACACAACTGGAAAGCAATTACTTTGGCT
Source organism: Oryctolagus cuniculus (assembly GCF_051225735.1). NCBI lineage: Eukaryota > Metazoa > Chordata > Mammalia > Lagomorpha > Leporidae > Oryctolagus > Oryctolagus cuniculus. Next base: position 13,876,794 of record NC_142874.1, on the reverse strand, counting down.
CTACACAAAGTGTCCTGTTTACTTGTGAGATACAAATACTAACTTCTACCATATGTTGCACTACATAACCAAGGCTACAAAACCAAAGAACACAGTGGAAACTTAGGTTTCAGAAAAAGTCACAGAGCTCATTTCACTTTGGAAGAAAGAATATCACATGAGAGAACACAACTGTTTTCTTTCGAGGACAAAAGCCAGGTGGCCAGCTTAATTCTTACGACAATTGGGGAAAAAAAAAAAAAAAAACACGAAGTAGGTGATAAATAGATCTCTTCTGGACACACTGAAAGGGACAAAAAGAAGTGGGACATTTTGTACCTGTGGATATAGGTTAGCAGTGTAGATAACCATAGGGCTTGCAAAATTAGGACAGATGGTCTGAAGCAGATTATTAAAGCTTTCTCTTTAGTCCAAAGATTTATTTGAAAACAGAGTTTTCTGTGTCTAAAATGATTCTGCAAACCACGGTCCATGGTTCAACCATCTGCTTTTCTGAATAAAGTTTTATTGGGTCACAACTACACCAGTACATAAGTTCTTAAGGTTTGAACAAAAAATTTAACAATCATAACTTTTCCCATTGATTATTAAGGTTACTCTGCACAGTTCCTATGTGACAAAGTTGTTTCTACGGTCGCACATTGTCATGCAGAGCAGAATTTGCTTATATAAATATATATAAGCATAAATCTGGCTTCTAAACCACTTACAAAAATGTTTTTTCAATTGCAATTGTGACCCACTAAGTGGATGAGGAAATCAATTTAGTGATGCAAAGAGGAATTTTTTAAAATAAATTAGGAAAAATAAGGAAAGGGGAGGGAAGGAGGAGAAGTAGAAGAAAAAAGAGACAAAGGGAAAGATCAAAGTGCAGCTTTGTGAGGACTTGTACCCAGTGTGTGTGTGTGTGTGTGTGTGTGTTGGGGAATGCTGTGAAATAAAATGTATTTTTTGCACAAAGGCACCAAAGTAAGTTTGAAAGTCACTGAGCTAAGAATTGTGTACACACAAAGAGGCTCAAGGACTGAGCCCTAGAGTCCCTAAAATCTTGAGTTTGGGTGGTGAGGAGAAACTATCAGAGAAAGCAGAGAACCAGCCAAGAGGTAGGAAGAGAACCTGGAAACCAAGTGAACCCCTGTTTCAAGAAGGAAGAATGACCAACAGGGTCCATTAGAACCCAGGTACTGTAGTGAGAACTGTAAGCACTCTCTTAGAATGACGATGATGCTAGTGATAAAAAAAGAAACCTGTAATATCCTAAATTCAATTATAACAGCAGGAGGACAGAGGAAGAAGAGTTAAGAGAGCACCTCTGGGCAATCCGGAAGGATGTATGAGTAAGCTGAAACCTTGATTTAAGTCCATCTGGGCCAACCAATGTCAATCTCAAGAGTTCTGGTTTAACAACACTCTTTAATGGAATAGTAAGAGCAAAAGCCCTGTTGGGATTGATTCAAGTCAGGAAGGAAAGTGCAAACTCAGAAACAAAGGATGCAGTAGTATAATGACACATCAGTACTTCACATGTATAAGATATATAACAAATTAAATAAATGTCAGAACACTTAGTGTAATTGGGCAGAAAACCTGAGGGTTCTTGTCTAGCAAAATATGTTACTATTACAAAATATGTTACTATTAAGGTGTAAATTATGTTCTGCTTCCTTTCTATACCTTTTTATGGAATCCCAGAACTAAAATGGTGCATAAGAGGTCACACAATTTATATCTAAGAATCACACTCAGTTACTATATGGAAACTTTTTCTATTTTCCAGAATTTTAGTACTGTTTTAAATCGTGTTTATAATGATTTTCCAATGTTTAAGTAACCTAGAACATGCTCCATTAATAAATTAATTTCACATCTGCTCTTATAAACCCCATTTCAAGCTTTCATTCTTTCCCCTGCTGCTTCTCTACACTCTTGTCCAAGATCTGCTTTCTTTTGCAGCCTGAGAGACATTAGTATTTCAACTCTCTCAAAAAAGCCACCATGTGCAAAATCATGATTCCCTTTCATTTCATTGAAGCTATAAAATTTACTGAAACTATTGCTTTTCTGCCTTTTTCCTATAGTTTTGGCGACCACCTGTGAAGATCCTTTGTTATCACACACTCAGCTACCAGGTGCTAATGCAGCTCCTGTTTCTGCTGATGGCCTGGCTCCTGGCTGATTCTCTCTTCCTTGCTTCCAGGATCTCACCTCCATTAAGAGTTTATTGAATGCAGTGTTGCACACAACATGTCCCAGGTGTCTGCTGTGTCCCATATTAGTGTTCAGCATTCCATCGAGCTGTTTGGATGCTAGAAGTCAGACAGCAAAAGGAAGAGATAACCTGACATTTGGTATTAGAATGAGGCACATGAAATGTGTAGGTCATGACGCATGGTCAAACACAAGGTGGTTTTCAAAAGACTCATGGAAAATGCATATTATGAAAAAAACTATACAAGGATCTCATTTTTTTTTCAGCATCAAAATAAACATATATTTAAATTCCATTTTCCACGAACTTTTTGGAGTCCCTCATACAGGCAGTTTCATGTGGTTCAGCCATAAGTTCTTGAAAAATCTGCATGTCCTCCATGGCTGTTCATTGAACACTTTCTGTAATTCACCTCGATTTGCGAACTTCCAACAAACTGTTTCTTTAATACTGCCTTTCACATCACACATAAAATTTATAGCTTAAATGTGTGCTAAATGCTTACTATACAAGGCACTGGATTCAATATTGAAAATTCACAGTTGGAAACTCGGATGTGACCTTGGATCTTTACTACCTGGCAAGGGACTAAATGTTAGAACAATCCCAAAAATATTTATTGAATTAAAATTGAAATAAAAGTTATGAAAAACCATATGGAAGTACTGCAAAGAGTTTATGGAAAATGAAATTAGAAGAAATGCTTATTTTGATTCAAAATAATTTTGAGGGGCTGGCGCTGTGGCATAATAGCTTAAGCCTCCTATTATGCCAGTATCCCATATTGGCGCCAGTTCAAGTCCTGGCTTCTCCATTTCCAATCCAGTTCCCTGTTGATGGCCTAGGAAAGCAGTGGAATATGGCCCAAGTGCTTGGGCCCTGTACCCATGTGGGAGACCTGGAAGAAGCTCCTGGCTCCTGGCTTCGAATCAGCCCAGCTCCTGTGTTACAGCCATTTGGGCAGTGAACCATCGGATGGAAGACCTCTCTCTCTGTCTCTGCCCCCTCCCCATAACTCTGCCTCACAAATAAAAAAATAAACCTTTAAAAAATAGTTTTTAAATCCACACATAGCTCTATCATAATTCATATTTTCCATGAACTTTTTGAAAACTTCTCATAAGCACGGATTTCAAAAAAATTTTGCACCCAAATAAGCTTATCTTTTAATACCATTTCTATGAACTTTTAAAAGTACCCTCACAACAGAAAGAACCTAAGTCAGTCTAAAAGGGTGGGGAAGGTTTCCCTAAGAAAGTGACTTTTAAGTTGAGAACAGAAGGTTGAGTGGGAGTTCAGAAAAGGAAATTTTCAGGAAGAAGAAAAAACAGCCCTAAGTCAGGTAGGAACTCTCGAAGAACTGAAGCACACAAGGCCACCAGGACAAGCGCAAAGTGGACAAGAAAGGAGGGCTCAAGAGAAGCAGGATGAGGGAGGCAGCCCTTACCAGTGTATGCCCTGCAGCCGTGAGAAGGAGCCACACAATTCGGCTTGAAGTAACAGCCTGATGGACTCACTGGCGTTTCGGAAGGTTCACTACCTACAATGCAGAGCAAGGACCCCCAGCAAACTATGGCCAGGGCAACAAACGCCTCTTTGGAAAATCAAGTTTCTCTGAAACCGCACCACACCTGTTTGTGAGACATTGGCCATGGCTGCTGTCTCCAGGTGGCAGGACTGTGTAGTTGATACTTACACAGCTAGAAGGATGGGGAGCCTTTAAAAAAAAATCAAGGGAATGCATATTATGAGAAAAGCACACATGGATTTCACACATTTTTGCACCACAGTGAGCTTGGCTTTTAATTCTATTTTCCATGAATGTGTTGAAGTCCCCTCGTGTCTGTGATTTGTTCCTTCACAGAAAATGTTTGGTGACCGCTGGTGAGGATAATGACTCAGAGAGCCCAACAAGGTGAGGAGGGGAAGTAGAGACATCGCGGGAGTCCAAGCAGGAAACACTGTCAGGAGAAGCAGCAGGCAGATGTGAGAAAATGCATGACATACAAGAGGACTTTTTAAAGTCCATAAGAAAAGAATGGAATGAAAGGGTGCAAAAACAATGAAAACCCATGCATGGTTTTTTTCATAACAACCGTTTTTCCATAAACATTTTAAAGAACCCTGTGGACTTGCCAGGCCTTGGTGATGGCTGGTGTGAGAAAGATGCGCCCAGAATAATGATCTGATGTTTTGGGAGAAGCATCTGGAGTTTTGGGGGGGACTTCTTAGGCAGTACAGAACCAAAGAATGAACAGGTTTAGGAGGACAGAGCAGGAACTGGTAATGAACTTTAGAAAAAGCCACCTGGAACATATTTATTACAAGGAGGCATAACTCGAATTCACATTCCATTCTCCAAAATTTGCCTATTGAAATTATTTTATTAAAAGGTTTTCCAAAATTTCTGCAGTTCATTTCAGCTCCTCCTGCTGTGTTTTCTTGCCCACACATCTGTTATCTAAGCCCAGCACAAATGGCCGGGCACATAGCTATGCTCACAAAACATTCCAAGGGTCAGAAGAGACCACACAAATCTTCCTCCACCACTCAGCTTTTTGGGTTTTCAGTACTTAAAGTATGTTTCGGGGGCAGACATGTGACCTAACAGGATGCCAGTTAGGGTGCCTGAACCTCATATAAAAGTGCCTGAGTTTGGAGCCAGCGATGTGGCACAGTGAGTTAGGCTGCCTCCTGCCACACCAACACCCTGCATGGGCCCCAGTTCGAGTCTCTGCTGTTCCATTTCCAGGTCAGCTGCCCGCTAACATGCCTGGGAAAGAAGCAGAGGATGGCCCAAGTGCTTGGGGCCCTACACTCACTCGGGTGACCTGGATGAAGCTCCTGGGACCTGGCTTCTGCTGGCACAGCCCTAACAACTGCAGACATTTAAGGAGTGAACCACGGGATGCTAGACCCCCCCATAACTCTCATTTTTAAATAAATTAAGTAAGTCTTTAAAAAAGTAAAAGTTCTTGAGTTTGAGTCCTGGTTCTAATCCCTGATTCCAGCCAGTGCAGGCCCTAGGAGGCAGGCTCATGAGGTACACAGAATCCTGGATAAGATGATCATAGATTTATCATCAAAAACTTTGGAGGACATAGGGGATGATGCATTTAAAGCAGGAGAAGAAAAAACTGTTAATCAAGAATCCTATAGACAGCAAAAAATACAACTTCCTCACCCTAAATTTCCCTCATAGTATGTACAGGTTAAGCATCCCTCAAAAATCTGAAAAATCCAAAATCCAGAATGCTCCAAAATCTAAAACATTCTGAGGCTAACATGACATCATAAGTGGAAAATTCCACACCGGACCGCATGTGACGGGTCACAGTTAAAAATGCAAGCCCAGGGCCCTGCATTGTGGTGCGGTGGGGTCAGGTGTTGTCTGTGATGCCAGTTCCCATCCTGGAGCGCCAGTTCAAGTGCCAGGTGTTCTGCTTCCAGTCCAGGTCCCTGCTAAGGCACCGTGGAAGGCAGCAGAAAATGGCCCAAGTGTTGGGCGCCTGCCACCCACATGGGAGACCCAGATGGGGCTCCTGGCTCCTGGCTTCAGCCTAGCCCAGCTCCGACCTTTGCAAGCAGTTAGGGTTGAACTAGAAGAAGGAAGATCTCTCTCTCTCTCTCCCCCTCTCTCTGTCACTCTGCTTTTCAAATAAATAAATAAATAAATATTTCTTAAATGCAAGTGCACCAAAAATATTATATCAAATTACCATTAGGCTATTTGTATAAGATGTAAATGAAGAATAAATGGATTTAGTGTTTAGATTTGGGTCCCATCCCTAAGATATCTCATTAGGTATACGCAAATATTCCAAAAGCAAAATTCCAAAATATTCTGGTCCTCAATATTTTTAAAAAGTGATACTCAACTTGTATCCTTAAATAACTTTTTTTACATTTCTTTTAAAGCATATTTCATAATAAATAAAAATCACATTCATATAGATTTACATTTTTTTTTAAATTCCAACACAGGATGAAAACTGTGTATTTTACTACCACACAGTTCCAACCATCAATCATATAATAAATTCCAGAAAGCCCTTCTCATCTTCCTTTTGGGATTTGTGCCAGAAACAGTGAGGCTTAAATTTTAGCTGACAACACTTTGAGTGTGTTACCTTCAAAGTGTCACAGGACCCTGTGGAGTACATCCATGAACATCATTCTGAAATCCCACACAAGCACTTACATTTGGAAAATCAAGCCAAAACCACATTTTTATGTTACTTTGTCACATGTTGTTTGGCACAACTTTAAAAAAAAATGTGTGCGTACTCCCCAAAGTGACATTTTCCTCAGGGAACAAGAAGGTCTTGTAGTAAGTATGACTAACATTACTTCTTCCAAAAACAGTCGACACATGCTATCCATTTGGCCACATATGGTTACTTGCAAGAAGTGATTTAAAAAAAAAAAAAATGAAAACTGCCTTCAGGCTACGTGATTTCTATAGCCATTAAAATTGGCCAAAAATAAACAAGATTACAATCAATCCACTTCACAGCACAGTAACAATAATGGCATTATTTTTATGTTTCTCAATATTTCCGTTCAGTTTTCAAACAATCAGACATTCTCTAGGTACATGGACATTACCTGCAAAAAAGACTCCCAACACCTTCATGGCTAGGCTCATGCCAACAGAGGACATGACACACCTGAGGATTACGCATTCATCATAAAGTTCTTCTTACCTAACAGTTAGTCATGTATACAGCATGGAAAAGTAGTCCAAACACACAGGAAAAACAAGCAGGACTTAAGATGTCTCCTGGCTAGGTGTGCTTGCTTGATATTCTGTATAGGTGCATTTAATCTTTCCTATAAATTTGAAGTATTTGCAACATGAAAGAAGCTTAATAATTCTGAGAACACTAGAGGTCTTCAAAAAGTTCATGAAAAATGCATTTGATAAAAAGAAAAAAAAAACTAAGCACAGATTTCAAAATGGGTTGTAACAAAATAAAGTGATCTTTTACTCCCACTTTCCTAGAACTCTTTGGACGCCCTTTCATATATTTAAAGAACGTGGGGAGAGTGCTGGTCTCGCAGGTAAGCTGCCAGCTGGCATCCCCACACCCTATGTCACCGTACCTAGGTTCAATACCCAGCCCGACTCCTGCCTCCAGCTTCCTGCTCATGCACACCCTGGGAGGCAGCCATGATGGCTCAAGTACTTGGGTCTCTGATGCACATGTTCGAGACCTGGATTGAGTTCTGGGCTCCTGGCTTTGGCATGGCCTAGCCTTGGCTGTTGAAGGCATTTGGAGAATGAACCAGCAGATGGGAGTTCCATCCCCCCATCCCAATAAATACATTAAAAATGTTAAAAGTATCTTCCTAATATACTTTCTCTGAAAATACTGTTGTATAAACTTGGATTTCCAAAAATATTACAATAAGCGATTCTAGAAGTTATTAAACTAATTGCTCCCAAGGAACCATAACTCCCTGAGTGCACATCCTTGTGTAGTCCCCTCTGGCCCACTGGTAAGGCCACTAGCATCAACAGTGAAGCCCCCAAATCAGCCAGCTTCCAAATGAACTCAGGCAAGATTAGCAGAACTGGCCAGCTGAGCCAAGCCCAAATTGCTGACCAATGAATTATGACAAAAAAAATCAAAGTATTGTTCTTTTAAGCCACTGAGTATTTGGGGTTAATTTATTATGTAGCAATAGACAACTAATGCCTGATACAGGACAGAAGAGGTACAGGATTGGCTAGAAGAAAGAGTAAAGATTGATGTGATAGGCTGAGAAATGGCTCCTCGGCAGGTATCCACAGCCTCATCCTGAATACAGTGAACATTACACAGCAAAAACAAAAGGGTCTTCACAGATGTAATGAAGTTAAAGACCTTGAGATGAGGGGCTCTCCTGGGTTATCTGAGTGTGCCCTAACTAAACACATGTATCTGTTAAGAGGGAGATCACACAGGCAGAGAAGGCAACAGGACACAAAGACAAGAAATGACAGCAGCCACCAGCAGCTGGAAGAGCCGAGGGAGGAGCAGCCTTGACAACATCTGTAGAAGAGGACTTCAGGAAGTTTTGGAAAGTGGGATTAAGCCAGCGCCATGGCTCACTAGGCTAATCCTCCACCTGCAACGCCGCCACACCGGGTTCTAGTCCCGGTTGGGGCACTGGATTCTGTCCCGGTTGCCCCTCTTCCAGGCCAGCTCTCTGCTGTGGCCCGGGAGTGCAGTGGAGGATGGCCCAAGTCCTTGGGCCCTGCACCCCATGGAGACCAGGAGAAGCACCTGGCTCCTGCCATTGGATCAGCGCGGTGTGCCGGCCGCGGCAGCCATTGGAGCGTGAACCAACGGCAAAAGGAAGACCTTTCTCTCTGTCTCTCTCTCTCTCCCTGTCCACTCCGCCTGTCAAAAAAAAAAAAAAAAAAAAAGAATAAGAAAAAAGACAAGTTAGAAACTCTCATTCTTAGTCGTGCCTACGTGGAGTAAGTGTTTATCATAAAATTCATTGGTATTTAATGATTCTGTGAATTTCATTAAATGCTGTTACTTGAAGTAAATATTACTTTATATTTTCAAAAATTACAACTTAAATCTGGAGGTGAACTAAGAAAAGAAGAAACTGTCAATAATAATCCTACTAAAGAGAAGGAGGCTTTATTACAGGCAAAATGTAAGAGTTTAAATGAAGATGGCGGCAGTGATAATGTGTAAGAGAGTGAATGTCATTAAAATTTCAGAAGAGATGATGGTGTTCATAATAAGGTGATGACAAAGATGGAGGTAAAAGAAGAAAGGGAATGATGGCAGTATTTTGATGTCATTAATAAAAATCACATTGAAAGAGAGAAGTCCAAAAACAGCCAATGATATTGAAGGAGAAGAACAAAGTCAGAGGACTGACTTTAAGGTTTACTGTAAGGATACAGTTGTAATTATAGCACGGTGTGAATGAACAAATAAGAAATAAATGAGTGGAAAAGAATGGACAACTCAGAAATACACACATGAAAACAATCAACTCATTTTCGGCCAAAGAGCAAAGGAATAGAGTGCAGGAAGCATAATATTTTCGATAAATTTGCTGCAACAACTGGAAATCTACATGTGAAAAAGTTAGTCTAGATACAGACCTTATAGCTTCCACAAAAATGGATCATAGATTAAAACATGAAATGCAAAACCCATTAATTTCTTCAGGATAATATGGGAAAAATTTATGCAATCTTGGGTTTGGCAATGACTATATAGATACAATACCAAATGCATGGCCCATGAGAAAAGAATCCGTAAGTTGAAATTCATTAGTTTTGCTCTGCATAAAGACACAGTTGAGAGAAAGAAAAGACAAACTAGCTACTGGAAGAAAATAATTGCAAAATATATATCTGATAAAAAAAACTACTATACAAAATACACAAAGAGTTCTTAACACCTAATAATAAAAAAGCAAAAAATATAATTTTAAAAATATGAAGATATGAACAGACAACTCCCAAGATATATATATATATATATATATATATATATATATATAGCACATAAGCATGTGAAAAGATGTTTAATGTGCTATTTCATTAGGGAATTACAAATTAAAAAACAAAATACCACCACACACCTATTAGAATTACAAAACTAGAAAACAAAGACATCACCCAGTGCTATTAAGGATGTGGAGCAATAGTGACTCTCATTCATTGTTGGTGGGAATGTCAAATGGTTACAGTATGATGATTTCTTACAAAATAAATATAGTATACTATCCAGCAATCACTGCCATGGTATTACCAAAGTGGGCACCCAAAAACCTGCACACACATGTTTGTAGACGTGTTATACATAATTACAAAAACCTGAAACCAGCCAAAAAAGGCATTGAATAGGTGAATGGAAAAACAAACTATGGAACATGCAAATGACAGAGTCTTACTGTGTAGTAAAGAGAAATGAACCATCTACAAAAGACATGGATGAGATATTTATATATGTGTGTGTGTGTGTATACATATATATATATAGTAAGATTCTCTCTCCCTCCAAATGAAAGAAATGATGTAAAAAGTCTACAGACTGTATGATTCCAACTATATGACATTCTGAAAAGGCAAAACTATGAAGACGGCAAAAAGATCAGTGATTGCTAGGGATTAATAGAAAGAGCACAGAGCATTTTGGGGGTGTGAAATTCTTTCATAATTCTCTAATGGTGTGTGTGTGCTGCTGTATACTTGTCCAGTCCATAAAAGGCACAACATAAAGAATTCTAATGTAAACCACAGACCCCAGTCAGTAGTATATCAATATTGTCTCATCAATTTTAACAAATGTAGTACATGAAGGCAAGATGTTAGTTGTAGGGGAAATCAGGGAGAGTTGAGAGGGAATATATAACTTTCTGCTCAACTTTTCTGTAAATGTAAAACTCCTAAAAAATAAAGTCATTAATTTCAGAGAAAAATTTTCAAGTATAACATAATGATCTTAGTGTGACATAAGTTGTGTAGGTACATGTGTTTTACTTGGAGGAAATATAGGATTGGTAGATATGTCTAAGAAACACAAGAAATGGATGTACCTGTAGAAGAAGAAAAATAGCAGTCTTTGTCAGGAGTCTAAGAAGCATCAGCAGTTAGGAACAGGTGGAGGAGCCAGCAAAGAAGCAAGGGGTGGGGATGAAGTTTAGTGGAAGTCAAGAAGAAACAGAACAGGTTGCTTTATAAAGCAACTTTCAATTCTGTTCTGTTCAAATGCTGCATAAATATAAATTAGTTTGTGACTATTGGGAAACAATGTGAAACACAGGCTATTTTTAGGAAAGCAGAAAGGATGTAAGCCAATTTTTAATTAGTTGAATAAAGCAAAGGGTTTGAGAAATAAAATTGCAAGTGCGGGATCATAATTGGAAATTATGATTAAGAGACAGAGGAAGGCCAATCACTGTTCTGTTGACTCATTCTGAAAATTGCAAGGCAACTTTTGCTTTGCAGGACCTAAAAGAGGGGATTCAGATTTTGAGATGAGCTTTGCTGTTTTTGTTGCTTTTGTTGACATACCATATATCTAGCTGATGGTATTCTGGGGAATGTTGAGATGGCCAATGTAATACTCCCCTTGCCGTGGAGATTTATCAGAAAGCAAACAGCGACAAAGGATATACTCTTTAAGAGGTAAGATGACCTGCTTACAATGTACCCATCCCCTCATATACTGAGATTTTCCTGCGGTGAGAACATTTGAAATTTACTCTTGAAGCAATTTTGAATTTATAATACTGTTATTAGTTCTATTCACCACATTGTACTATAGTCTCAAAAAATCTTCCCCTTGTCTAAGCCTTGGTTTTTCAGTCACAGTTGGAGACTTTATCAATACAAGAAAGCACACAATGTTTGGGTTAACAAATATTCAAACATGGACATATAGAATACAACTACATACATTTACATATATCTAGTAATTACTATTAAGGAAATATGTATTATATTCAAATACATATTGAACACCCACAAAATTTGATCTTATAGTAGGCCATAAAAAATCACCCCCAGTCATAATCTATGTAATATGAACCAAAGCTTTTTAAAAAGGGAAACTAAATATAAAAATAAATTCTCCATTTGCATGTTAAAAAGCAAATATTCAAATAACTCATTAAGTTAATAGAGAACTAATACAGAACTTAACATGACTGAGGGACAGGTAATTGGGGCAGTGGTGAAGACGCTCTGTGGGACACCAGCACCCCGTATCTGAGGGCCTGGGTTTAAGTTCCAGCTTCACCTCCAGTTCCAGCTTCCTGAATGCACACTCAGGGAAGCAGGGGGACAGGGCTCCAGTACGTGGGTCCCTGCTACATGAGAGAGCTGTGTGAGTTCTTTGCTGGGCTTTGGCCCAGCCTAGCTTCAGCTGTTGCGGGTATCTGTGGAGTGAACCAGCATACGGGCAATATCTATGTCTCTCACTCTTCGCTCTATCTCTTTTACTTTATCTCTCCCACTTCCTATATTTTAAATGAATAAGAATAACTAAATAAAATATGTGTATATTTATGGAGCACATTGTGATTTTTATATATGTATGAATTAAGAAAAGAGTCATTCAGACTAATTAGCATATCCATTCATTGCATTTTGTGGTGAGAAGGTTAAAAACCTATTTTAGGAATTTTGGAACCTGCATCAGGTTATTATTAGCTGTGGTCACCAGACAGTGCAATAGATCACTAAAACTTCCTCCTCTAGGCTACCCTTTGGTCAGTATCTTCCCTTTTCTCACTCCCATTCCCAGCACCAGGAAACCATCAGCCTCCTTTCCACTCTCCGCTTCTAGGTATTTAGCTTTTCTAGATTCTATGTGTAAGTGAAATCATACAGTAATTTTTCAATTCAGATCATGTAAACATTTTATCCTTTTTGGTCAAATACTTATTTTCATTCCCTATAGTTGAGATAAACATATTTGTATTATTAACATGATTCTTTCAACAGGTCTTCAAAGAAGGAGGTATCTTTCTCTGAAGGGAGGAAAGAACTTCCACTTTGACTATGACCTCATCTAAATAAGATAAGAGTCAGTGAACTCAAAAGGCTTCCATAGCCTTGGAAACTCATGACTGGAGCATAGGGAGATTACTGATGCCATAAACAGGAGTGTCAATTTGTAAAGTCAACAACAGGAGTCACTGTGCACTTACTCCTCATGTAGGATCTCTGTCCTTAATGTGCTGTACATTGAGATTTACTGCTATAATGAGTACTCAAACAGTATTTTTCACTTTGTGTTTCTATGTGGGTGCAAACTGTTGAAATCTTTACTTAATGTATACTAAACTGATCTTCTGTATATAAAAAGAATTGAAAATGAATCTTGATAAGAATGGAAGGGGAGAGAGAGTGGGAAAGGGGAGGGTTGTGGGTGGGAGGGAAGTCATCAGGGGTGGGGGGAAGCCAATGTAGTCCATAAGCTGTACTTTGGAAATCTATATTCATTAAATAAAAGTTAAAAAAATGGTTCTTTCAAAATATGCAGTTATTTGTCTGATCATGGTCAAATTCGGGACATTCTTCTTTTTTTGTTTGTTTTTCTTAATTAGTTTACCTTGTAGTTCTTCATTTTATCTAAGCATATGTTAAAGCTACTTATCAGTTCCTTTCTTTCAAAATTAATATTTTTGGATTTTTCTGAATTGTTTCGGTGGGTTTTTGTTTCATTTTATTTTTAAATAATTTTTTCAAGATAAATCTTCAATGATTATAAACCATGTTTCACAAAGATATCTATTAAGATCAAGTGCCTCTCTCTCTTTCTTCTTTTTAAATATGTATTGAACAACTGCCCATTCTCTCCTCCCCAGCCCTCTAGAAACCATTAAGAAAGTCTCCACCTCCATGAATGTGACATGATAGATAACTCACATATAGTGGAGTCAAAGTAATTTATTCTGTTATTGGCTTATTTTGTTTTTCCTAATATCCTCCAGGTTCATGCACCATGTCATGAATGGTCAGATAACTTTTCTGTTTAAAAGCTGAATACCATTCTACTGTATATACACTATATGCATTTTTCAAAATTCACTTATCTGTCAATGGACATTTGCTTTTTTCCATATCTTGGCTCTCATGAATAATGCTATCAGGAGCAGAGGAGTCCAGATCTCTCTGTGAGATCCTGATTTCAATTCTTTTGGATGTGTGTCCAGTGAAAATATATTTCAACTTTGAATTTTCTTGAGGTATGTTCCATACCTGATGAATCATTTTGCATCTCTTTCAAGATTTATTTTTTATCTATCTCTCTATCTATGTATTTATGTATTTAAAAGGCAGAGTTACAGAGAGAAAGGGAGAGACAGAAATTTTCCATCCACTGGTTCTTACCCCAAAGAGCAACAATATCCGCAGCTGGGTTTGGCCAAAGCCAAGACCCAGGGACACCATCCGGACCTTCCCTATCAGTGGAAGGGCCTCAAGTACTTTAGTCACAGGTAACTTAGCAGGAAACTGCATTGGAAAGAGAGTAGCCAAGAAATGAATCAGTGCACTGATATGGGATGCCGGCACTGCAAGCTGCAGCTTAATCCACCAAGCCACAAGACTGGCTGCCCCTCCACCCCCCACCCATTGTACATCCACACCAACAATGTATAATGGTAAGGATTCCAATTTCTCCACATCCTTGTTAATACTTACTATTATTTTTCTTTTATAGTAGCCATAATAGATAGTGAACTATTAATTCATAGATGTTAATAGATGTGAGGTACTATCCCACTTTTTTTTTAATTTGAATTTCTCTGGTAATTAATAGTGTTGCGCACTTTTTCATATAACTGTTGGCCATTTATGTGTTCCAATCTTTCGTCCATTGTTAAAAGGGTTAGTTGTTTGGCTATTGAGTTGTGGGAGAAACAATATTTTAGAAATTAACTCTTTATCAGATAAATGATTTGCGAACATTCCAAGTTACCTTTTCATTTTGTTGATTGTTTTGTTTGTTGTACAATTTTGAATATGGGAAAACATAGATAGCCCAGAAATAAGCCTATGCATGTACAACCAACTGATCTTTGACAAGAGTTCCAAGAATATGCAACAGAGAAAGGATAGTTTCTTCAATAATGGTTTAGGAAAACTGTTAAACATGTTTTTAAAAAAGTAAATTGGGGCCCCAGCATCACACCAGGCACAGAAATCAACTCAAGATGGATCAAGGACTTAACTAAGAATTTAAAAGCCTGAAACTATAAAACTCTTAAAGGAAAACATTGGGGAAAACTTCTTGACATTGGTCTTGGAAATGATTTCTTGGATATGACATTAAAAGCACAGGTGATAAAAGCGAAAATTGACATGTGGGACTACCTCAAACTAAAAAGCTTTAGCACTGTGATAGATCTCTTCCTTTGACATACATTTTTACTTAGCTCTAAACATTTTGCAGATAGTTTAACAGCTTTGTGGACTTTGTTTGACAATCTAATTTTACTGAGATTCTAGTAATAGGGGAACCTCACAGATTTAAAAAGCTGGGAACCTCTAGTCCACAAAATGAAGTAATTACAAACTGCAATGCAGCTTCAGCCTTAGCAAAACTATGAACCATAACTCCATATGTTTATAAACTTTCTGGTAACAGTTCTCTGTCTATTTTTTTAAGATTTATTTATTTATTTGACAGGTAGAGTTACAGACA
Source organism: Oryctolagus cuniculus (assembly GCF_051225735.1). Lineage (NCBI taxonomy): Eukaryota > Metazoa > Chordata > Mammalia > Lagomorpha > Leporidae > Oryctolagus > Oryctolagus cuniculus. Next base: position 13,861,407 of record NC_142874.1, on the reverse strand, counting down.
GTGAGAGAGAGAGAGACAGAGAGAAAGATCTTCCTTCCATTAGTTCACTCCCCAAATAGCCACTATGGCTGGCGCTGCACCGATCCGAAGCCAGGAGCCAGGAGCTTCTTTCTGGTCTCCCATGTGGGTGCAGGGGCCCAAGGACTTGGCCCATCCTCCACTGCCATCCTGGGTCACAGCAGAGAGCTGGACTGGAAGAGGAGCAACCAGGACTAGAACCCAGCGCCCATATGGGATGCCATGCCACAGGCGGAGGATTAACCAAGTGAGCCACGGCGCCGGCCCTCTCTGTCAATTGTAGGATCAAGCTGTTCTTGGAAGTTGTTGTGGCAGATGGTCTCAAGGTGCTGACCAATACTTGAAATAATAGGTAATAGGATACAAAAAAAAGCAATAAGTAATCAGAATTTTTAGGTTTCAGAGGAGGGGGATGGACAATAAACTGCTTGGCAGAGGAAAGCAACTTGGAGGATAATAAACAAGCCATTTTCTCCAAGGGAGAAGACAGTACTAGTCATCCTGACTAATGCAACCCTTCAGTCCTCTGGGGAAGAACTGGAGTGCTGGAATTCCTGATGGATGGATGCTGTTAAGCAGTAACCACTGTGTTTCCCTTTTGCAACTGGGAATTTGTATATATTCTGTTCCTCATTCATGACTGTAGACTGGATGTATTGAAGGCGGGCACAACATTTGCTAATTGATAGGCTATGAGCAACTATAAATAAGCTTGATGGAAATGATAGTGCATCACCCATAAAATGCAACTTAAAGTTGATGGAGCAAAAGGTGGGCTCATTTTTGAAGGGTTGTGTATTTTCTAAGCATGGAGAAACACACAACCAAGCGGGTACCCAGGGAATAATGGGTCATCAATCATACATACTGGTCAATATCCATTCTCACTATCTTCCTTCGTCAAAAATTATTAAGGACATGGTTAAAATTAAAGGAACACAATCCTGAGTTCTCCATACAGCTGAATGTGAGCACATGTCTAAATGTTGCCCAGTGACAGCTAACAAGAAATTTGAAGTGCAACTCCTAGGAAGGCGGGGTTTTGTGTTTGTTGTTTCAGAGTGAGAGGGAACGCCTGTCTTTGTTCTTCCCTCATTTCTATTGTTTGTCTATGGTGTCTGCAACTCCAACAGTCATCTTAGATATCACAAGAACCACTTCCTTGGAATGACTGAGAGAGCAGAAGGAAATTCAAGTTTCTGATTTATAAGGACCTCCTTAACAGACATGAGTATATCTGGTATCTATTATGTACTATTAAACCAGTTAGAAAAAGATGCTGTTACATTGATGTATATTGATATATGCTAACATTGATGTATGCTTAGTCAATTGTTTTAACTTTTGTTTTTGAACTGTTTCAGATTCTTTATTTGACCTCCTTGATTCACCATCAGCCAAGAAATATGAGCTAATACTTGAATATTATTAAAATAGTACTAATCTCCTATATACCGACTTTACTATTTAGTTTACAAGCTATTTCAATATTATATGATTTGATAAGATCATGCATATATTTATGGAAATAATTTTGATAATATTAAATATTGCCATCATCTTGATATGTGAACACTTTTAGCTTTATGTAAATGTTAAAAGCAAACACCCCATTGAATTTAATCTTATTTGATATTCGTATTTCATGCTTTCTTCTCTTTGGGTTTACCCAGTCTTAGTTCACATTTTAATTTCAACCTTTTTGAATCTCTTTCTTTTTGAAAGAGTTGATAATTTGGTCTAATTTATTGCTCAAATCTGAAGATATGTTCAAAGATGAGTTGATTCAATTTACAAGTATTTTATTTTGTATCCAATTTACTTGACATGTTATATAATTTCAGTAATATATTGTTTTATTTTCAAAACTTACTGGATTCTTCATTCCGTTTCTAAGTAATGATATAAAGAAAATCCCATTTTGAATTTTGCAGTCAGCAGGTTCAGTTGTCCTCCTACAGTTCAGATGAGACAGTCACAGTCAGGACAGGTGTGTCAGGATCCAGACACACCCTGATGCAACTGACGTCACTACTGAGGTAGGAATGAGGGATAGGGGCTTAAAACTATGCGTGACTCTCTCAGTCTTGATGTTATGCAGGGAATGACTGGGAGTAAGGGAGTAAGGGAAGGGGAGAGAGAGAGAAAGAGAGAGAGAGGTCTCCCAAATACTGGTTTGCTCCCCTACATGCCCACAAAAGCCAGAGCTGTGCCAACCCAAATCCAGGAGCCTGGAATTCAATTCAGGTCTTCCACATGGGTGGCAGGGGCCAAGTACTTGAGCATTCACTTGCTGCTTTTGAAAGAAATTAAATAAATAAAATTCTGAAATGTTTACATATGTGATATGTGGGTTCATCTGCCTCTGACCCCACAATTAGGGTCAAGTCTAAATTTTAAAAACCACCACAGAAAAATACAATTATGATGAAATATTTGGAGAGATGTTGAATATGTTCCAAAGCTTCCTCCACTCATAAATATTGAGATTATGTCAGCATATTCACTGTAACTGTGATCACTAATAAAATGACCATGAAAGTCACATGGTCTCTCTGTATCAGAAGCACAAAATCCCAAACCCCTACCATCATAGAGGCCTTCCATCTGAATCTACTAATTGGTTAAGTAATATTCACTTCACCATTTGAATATGTAAAATATTTTACATTTTCTTCACTTATTATAAATTCTTATGTAACTTGTATGTGTTGTTCTGGCTTTGGAAATATAATTGTGTATATACAGCTGCCAAAGTCATTGCTGATTGTTCTTCTACTCCTTTTATTCCAAGCAACAAATGTAATTTGCCCTCTTCTTCCATGAGTCCAGCATATGCTGATGCAGCCAACTGCACATAAAAAATATTCTTCTCCAAATTCCAGAAATTTCTGAAAAGCAGCAATTGAATGTGTCTCCCGCTGAGTGGTACACAGAATCTACATCAATGAAGTGCTGGGTAGGCACACCAGAGTGCAATCGTGCCCCTGTGCAGGCCCTTATTCTGTCTCCAGCACTTGCCACTTCAGCACTGTCTGCTTTGCATCTCATTTGTGTATTCTGGTTATACTGAGGATGGCTTGGTCTGTACTGAGCAGGTACAGAAGGTACAGAGTTTGTTTTTTTTTCTTCACATTATCCTTGAACAATACCATACAACAACTGTTCACATAGAATTCATATTGTATTAGATTTTGTAAGCAATCTGGAGATGAGTCAAAAAATACAGGAGTATATGCATGAGTTATATGAAAATACTATTTTATGTAAGCAACCTCAGGAATAAGTCTGGTGTCCATGGGAGGTCCTAGAACCAACCCCTGTGGATACTGAGACTTTCTTTTGTTTTGTTTTGATGTTTAGGGAAGAGAGACACAGAGTGAGAGAGACAGAGACAGACAAAAATGGATCTTCCATTTTCTGGTTCACTCTTCAAAAGACCATAACATCCAGGGCTGGGCAGGCCAGAAGCCAGAAGCCAAGAAGTCGATTCAGGTCTCCCATGTTGGTGACAGTGATTCAACTAACTGACCCATAAGTTGCTGCCTCCCAGGGTGCTTGTTAACAGGAAGTTGGTGTACCCTGTTTGAGACAGGACCCAAACCCTAGCACTTGGATGTGAGATGTGAGCATTCAAGAGGTATTTTAATCACTGCCCCAAATGCCCACTCCTTGTTTTAATTTAATGAACTATTTTGTTTTCTTGACCAACATGTGTGAACTCAAAGGACTCCCTGGATTTAATTGCTTTCTAGACCATTGTAGGAAAGAATCACAATGCCACAATGACAAAGAGCAGAAGAGTTATTTGTGAGAATGACAAAAATATTACAGAGCTCACCAGACAGTATCAGTAGGAAACAATATCTGCCCTGAGGTCTCACAAAGGGAACTTTTCTATTTCCTTACCTTATAGTTATAATGCTATTCAATGTTAATTGATCATTCATCTTTTCAACATGTCATAGTAAGGTATAAGGAGTTGTACAACGAATTTCAAAGGAGATGATTCTCCTTAATAGGAACAGATTTTTCCATTACATGTTTTGGGAAGACTTGTTTTACCACTGAAATAGTAATAAAAAGAGTTTGTCTTGCTCAATTGGCCCTGATGGACTATGGTGGTCTTGCCTTCCTCCCACATTGTGGTGGAAGTGCATTGACCCTAATTTTTTTTTTTTTTTGACAGGCAGAGTGGACAGTGAGAGAGAGAGAGAGACAGGGAGAAAGGTCTTCCTTTACCATTGGCCGCTCCCATGGCCGCTGTGGCCGGTGCACCATGCTGATCCGAAGGCAGGAGCCAGGTGCTTCCTCCTGGTCTCCCATGTGGGTGCAGGGTCCAAGGACCTGGGCCATCCTCCACTGCACTCTCGGGCCACAGCAGAGAGCTGGCCTGGAAGAGGGGCAACCGGGACAGAATCTGGCACCCCAACCAGGACTAGAACCCCGTGTGCCGGTGCCACAGGCAGAGGATTAAGCCTACTGAGCTGCAGCACTGCCAGACTCTAATTTTTAAACGCAAACTTGAGATTACATTTTCAGTGTTGACAATTTGAAATACCAATCATATGAGAAGTATTTGTAAAGAATTGATACATCTTCTTCTCATAAGCAAATGCATGTTTGGAAACTAACCTAAAAATAGAGATGAGGTCCAAACCCAAAACTCTCCTACTGATTTATCTTATTAGATAAAGAGAAAATTTTATATTAAGAGAAAATTTCAGAAAAGATTATACATGGGATACACAAAGGAATTTTCACCTTATCTTGAAACCACGATAAAGATAAAGGGATTTTTAATGATACATCAACCAGCACAGGAAGACCAGGATGGATGACCTCAGCTACAAATACTAATGATGAAAGACTGTTAGGGAAAGGAATATGACTCTCAAGAATATAGAAACCAAAGAAGGTAAATAGGAAAGAGAAATTAACCATAATCACATTTTTAAAAGTCTCCAGAAGACTCTGAAATGATTGGTACCAGTTATGACTTCATGTGTAGGTCAAGAGAAGAAAATTAAAACAGAACTGGCTGAAAATCTACTAAGAATCAGCAAACTGGATACAGTCTTTCCTCTATTACAATTACTCACCTCTCACTCCTGCAAGAGGCAGTGTTCTGTTTTCTGGAGAGGATAAAACAGGTGCTCTCTGGAGGAGACATCACCCATCATAGATGAGGACAAGGTTGCCTTGCACATCCACGGTCCCACAGAAATGTGTGCCTACAGAGCTAACACCTTGCCTGCCACCACAGTCCCTCTCCCAGTGCGGCAAATAAGGCTTTCACTTTCCGTGCTTCCTGGGCAAACACCCTCATCAGAGTCTGAGCATTTGCAGAGGAAGTCCCAAAGACGATCACACAGTAAATGTCCAAGTCAAATGTGATCCCTCTGGACAGAGGAGGGGATAGGTAAGCCCAGGATACACACTCAGAATGCTCAGCTAGCATGTGAACAAAAAGTGTCACCTGACACATGACAAAGCATCCAATGTGAAAGGTCAAGAGTAAGAAAAATAGACAGAAGAAAGCTAACAGGGGCTAACAAAGTCTGTGCAAATACACAAAAAATTCCAAAACTATAACTAGCATCCTTGGATATATAGGGGAAAATATTGCAAAAGCATCAGTCCAGAACAGGGTATAATACAGTTTGGGACTGTAAGAAGAAACAGAGAGTTCTTGAAAACTATGTGAGTATAGCCAAAAGGAAAATGTCAACATAATGCTTGAACATCGACTTCTCAGAAAGAAAAGGAATTGCTTCCTCTGGGAATAGCGTAAAGATGCAGAGACCAATACAAACTGTCCAAAGACTTTAAAAAGGCTCAGGATGTTACAGACACAAATGAGCAGTTCTAGAAAGAATGAAGGAAGAGCGAGAAGTCGCTCAGGAAATACTGAAGATTGTTTACTTCCTTTGCACACTCATCAGGAAAGCTACAGGATGGTGTATTCCACCAAACACGGTAAGAAAAAGGAAGCCATGAGGTTTGCAACTTAAGCTGCATACTTAAGATACTTAAGCTGGCATAATGGGAGTGTGGTAAGAGAAGACGGAGAGTGGAGGCAGGACACACACAAAAAAAGAGCAGAAAGCAAAGGGAATCTATAAGAAATACCCACTGCTGGGAGATAAAAAGTAGTGACAGACATATAATGTAGAGACATGGAAGTGAGAAGCAAAATTTTAAAAAGGCAGAAAGAGACAAAATGAAAAACAGGTGCATTAGCAGGGAGCTGGATTAGAACTGGAGCAGCAGGGACTTGAACTGGCACCCACATGGGATACTGGCATTGCAGGCGGCAGCTTTACCTGCCGAGCCACAGCACTGGCCCCCTGTGGCATCTTTTGAACAAACTTCTGTTGGAGGGACTTTCTTGGGAGCCCTGTCTATCCAAAACAGAAGCCAGAGGCACACTTTCTAGCCTCCTTGAACTTGACTTTCCCTGTCAGACAGGTCTACTTCCACAATGTCACGCACCATGAAAGACTCCGAGTGTGTTTTTCGGATAAGGAAAATAAATGTGACAAGAGTGATCAAACCTCACAGGGCAGTCCTGGGTGGATCTATGTTTTGGGAAGCTGAGCATTTAAGGTAGATTTTCTGGCTCTTCTGGATACTTGCTCATTCTCTAAAATGTTTAAATAAAGTTCTGTCCTTTTCAATCTCACTTTTGTCGGAACCTGTTGTTTGCTACCCGCATGGGAGACCAGGAGAAGCACCTGGCTCCTGGCTTCGGATCAGCACAGTGCACCAGCCACAGCGGCCATTGGAGGGTGAACCAACGGTAAAGGAAGACCTTTCTCCCTGTCTCTCTCTCTCACTGTCCACTCTGCCTGTCAAAAAAAAAAAAAAAAAATACTGGGAAAAGAGCCTCTGTAAAGGACAAAAGCGGGACTGCTGTTCTTTTCTATGTATGTTTCCCAAGTGTTCTTATGACACCATGACAAGCGGTCTGGAGCAAGACATCTGACAAGAAGGAAAGGGAAAGTCGACAGGAGCCAGAGCGCCAGGTGGGAGCACTGCTTTTTATTCTCCAGCCTCGGAAGTCACGTAGCTTTATTCCCGCCATATTCTATTTATAAGACATGAGTCACTCAATCCAAAGCATTTGCAGGTATATTTTAAAACCATCCCTCTTATATAAGTTTATTTCTTTCTAAGGGAAACAAGTGTACAATGTCATCAGGGACTCAGGTTGCTGTCTCGCTGTGCAGATCACAGGGGCTGCTGGAGCTCGAGCCTTGGAGGCCTTTATCCCCACAGCAGAGAGGAAGATACTTGGCGGAATTGTATGCCCCTTGGCTTTTAGACAAATTTCAAGGAAGTCTCAGTGAATGCTTCTATTTAAACTTCACTGGTTAGACCCATGTTGTCCCCTTAGCTACACAGGAGGCTGAGAAATAATGTCTTGTATTACTTGTGAAAATATACCCAGCTTAAACTTGGTAGTTCTATTTCAGATGGGGATGGCAAAAGAGGATTTTAGGTTAGGCACTCAGCATCCTCTTCCAAGACATAATTAGTTAATTCTTAAAATCAGTCAAGGTTCTTTCGGTTTTGGTAAACTTGGAGTAGGCCCATTCCTTCTTATTTCTCCCTCTTAAGACTGAAAAAACTCTAAATCTAATTTTAAAAATAAGCATATGAAGACTCAGAAACACAGAGAGAAGGAGCTAAACCCTCTTGGACCCTTAACCCTTGAAAATCAACATGAAGGTGAGTTTCCTGGGCTCCCAAGCATTGCTTATATATCTCAGAAAGGGCATTGCAGAAGAGTCCAACCAGCAGTGTTATCAGGAACAGGTAAAAGTCCCTAAACTGCATCTTGTTCTTTCCATCCAGAAGATCTAGAAAAACGGTCTAGGAAAAAAAAAAAAAAAAAAAAAAACATGCCTTAACAACGGAACATGTTTTAGCCAAAAACACCATACTCCAGTCCAGCAGTGGATAATGTGCAACCAATTGTCTCTTCCAATGTAAATCTGAGCCTCCGCTCCACCAGACATCAGGAGATTGAACAAGGGGTGTGAGTCTGGATGAATCAGCACTCCAGTTTCTCTCCATCCCTGGTAAAAGTGGAGTCCAGTGACCGGGCATTAACAAAGATGACTGGGATACTGCGGGGAGAAGCTAGGTACCACTGCTGTCTCCACCTCCTCCCTTGTTTCAGAGATCTTTAGGGTATCTAAACTTTCTCCATAGGATTCAGCAACAAAGGATTGTAATCAGCCTTCCATTTCTCCCTTCCCCTAGATGCCACAGAAGAGCTTAGCTGCTGTGTTTGCAAGATAGTTGTTAGCAGTAGCTGAACTTAGATCTCTACAGTCTTCGTTAAGGTAGTGCAGATAATTTTCAAATTATGATGGCTTGATTTACTGTGACAGGTTTAGGATGACATAAAAGTCAGAGGCATTCAGTAAAAGCCATACTTTAAATTTTACTCTTTTCTCAGGCTAGTGATTTGCCATATAATACTCTCCTTTAGTACTGGGCAGCAGCAGTGAACTATGGCTCCAGTCAGCCAGGTAAGCACACAGATAAATAACTAATAAATGTTTGGTTGGTTAAGTGTATTATTAGGTGAATTTTTGAATTACAATATTCTCAGTTTATTATGATATACCTAGAAGTAATACCATCATAAACGAAGGAGCATAAGTATATGCATAAATAAATGCTCCACTTTTGCCAGCAAGGGGTTGGCAATACCAACTTGGGAAGTTGAACTCATACACTTGGCATTATAGATAATTCAATGAGGGGCCTACTTAAGAAAAGAAGAAAAAGAAGACTAAATAGGAACCAGTCAAATACAGAATGAGAAATGCAACCCACATCAATACCAAAATAAAGTGGTTGTTTTAATGAGCTGACAGAAATAATTAAAAGCATTAAAATATTTCAACAAGCAGTTACAAATTCTCTTGAAATAAAAGGAAAAATATAACATCTTAGCAAAGAAATAGGGGTTGTCAAAAGAATTAGATGAAAATGTGAATATTATAAATCCAAAAAACATAAGAACTTAAATAATAATTATTTAAAATTCACTGGATGGGTCCAGGAGTAAAGTGAAGATGGCAGAGGGTAGGTTCAGTGAAACTAAGAATTACAGAGAGAAGATAAATTGAAGAGTTTATGTTCATATTATTGGAATCAAAAGAAGAACTAAAAAGAACATGCTGACAGCTGAAGAGAATAAGGGATGAAAACTTCCCAAATAAGGTGAAAAGAAAACACTCCCCCAGAAGTCAGAGACTGAACTGACATCAGACAGACTGTATCCAAAGAAATCCACCCTATACACATTCTAAACTTCAGAAAAGTACAAAGAACAACAACAACAAAAAAATCTTCAACTTAACCAGGTAGAAGCCACATCCATGGCAATGGATTTCATATCTGAAGCCATGCAGGACACAAAGAAAGAGTACATCAGTTTTCAGCTACTAAATTGGCTGTCAACAACAAATTATACATCTGCTAAATGGCCCTTTAGAATGAAAAAGAAATAAAGGCATTCTAAGGGAAGCTAAAAAAGCAAAGATCACTGGCCAACTTGCCTTTGAAATCTGACTAAGGGAAGGTTTTCTAAAGATAAAGCAAATGATAGAAAAAGAAATCTTGGAACTTCAGAAATGAAATAAGAACATCAGAATGTGAAAGGAGAAGGATATAAAAAATAAAATATTCTCATGAATTTCTTAAATCACATTCAACAATTGAAACAAAAATTATAGCATCATTTAACTTGGTGCCACATTAGACAGAGGAAATATTTAAGACATTATTTTTATAATGAACCTAAGTGGAAGTAACATAACCACATGTTGCTCAAAGAGAGAGCTTCAGCATTAATAGACTAAGTGTGTTTATTTTGGTATCTAAAGCAAGAAAAATAGATCATATCTTTGGTCATAAGATAAAGCTCAAAAAACTAAAAGGATCTGAAATCATCAAGAGTATATGCCCTGGCCATATGGAATAAGATCAAAATTAGTAACAGAAAAATGTAGGAAAATGTCCAAACATTTGGACTGACAAACATGCAGAGAAGATACAAATCAGCAGCATCAGGAATAAAACAGGAGCTGTTACTGTGGATCCTGCAGCCACTCAGAGGATAATAAGGGAGTATAACAATTAACTCCACACTCAGGAGTAAAAACTTAGAATACATGAATCAATTCCTTGAAAACCACCAACTGCCAATACTCAACCAAGATGAAATATACTTCCTGAGTAGTCCTATATCAAGTAAAGAAATTAAATTTGTTCTTACAAACCTCAACCCTCTCAAAAAAATGTTTAAAAAGAATCTGAATTCAGAGTAGAATCTGAGTTAAATTGAGCTTTCAATGTTGATTGCAACTAGCACTTGATTAGTACAGTAAATCTTTTAAATTACTGTGGCTCATTTAAAAAGAGCAAAAGTAGTCTCTATACCAAAAAAAAAAAAGTTTTCATTATTAATCTGTGTTACCCTTTATGTCTTTACGTTCTAAAAGTTGAGAAAGAGTCTGCTTGATTTACAGGGGAAAGCGAGCCCTGGAAAACATTTTACAGAGAAGAGTGAGGCATGTTAGGTTGAACTATGCTAAAAATAGATTTTAAGGGGCCAGTGTCTTGGCATAACAGGTTAAGCCCGTGCCTATGATGTTGGCAACACATATGGGTGCCGGTTGGAATCCCAACTGCTCCACTTCCAATCCAGCTCCTTGCTCAAACACCTGGGAAAGCAGTAGAAGTTGGCCTAATGTGAGAGACCCTGAAGAAGCTCCTGGCTCCTCCCTTTGGATGGGCCCAACTCCTGCCATTATGACCATCTGGGGAGTGAACCAGTGGATGGAAGATCTCTCTGTCTCTCTTTCTCCCCTTTCTCTCTGTAACTCTACCTTTCAAATAATTAAAATAAATCTTTTTAAAAAGAAGAGTATGTTTTAAGAGAAATGTGTCTTATTTTTCCCCCTGATACCATTGTTCACTTTATTTATGTCTCCATATTGGTGAAGTCTGGATGACAGAAAATAGCTACATTATGTGTAGGAAGGGCAATGTGGTGTAGTGGTGAAAATATCTTTTGGGATCTCTGCATCCCAGATCAGCTCCTAGTTCCTGCTGCCTGCTAATGCATACTCTGGGAGACAGCAGGTGATAGCTCAACAACTTGGATCCCTGCCAACCGTGTGGGAGCCCCAGATAGAATGCTGGGCTCCTGGCTTCAGTCTGACCCAACCCTTGCTACTGCAAGCATCTGGGGAGCAAAACAACAGATGAAAGGTCTATCTGTTGCTCTGCCTTTAACAAATTAATATAATAAAGCCATTTAAAAATATTTGAACAACACTTTATTTCACAGCTTTCACATCACATCTATGCTCTTCCCTCTACAAGACATGCTACCCCTACCACATTCTTTATACTTCCCTGGTTAATAATTCTTCAAGGGCCACAGGCCATGTCTCTTTAATGACCTGTTCCTTTGTTCATACAGATTCTGCTGCCTGTGTTTGGTGGGAATCTCTTTCATTTGCCAAGGGTAAAACAAGGCTCTGAGCTTCTGTCCTTCGGGAAGCAAGTTCCTCCCCCATATCAAATCCAAAGATTTGATCGGGGCTGCTGCCATCAGAGCTGCAGTGTTGGGTTATCACTGTCTGCTTATTTATGAAAGACTGGGGCTACAACCACATTAAAACCAGTGCGCTTCAGCAACAGAACAGCTGGAGCTTCTAGGGCAGAGGAAATCCCCTTTTTCTTGGGGGTGTGTGATAAGAAAAGAATCCCTGTCTGTTCCTGGATGTGAGATCTGTGAGTGCCGGGGCATTGTTTCAGGCACAACAGCTCATGGACTTCCTGGGGTGGAGCTTCATGTTGTAAAACTCTTTGAGTTGGCCAAGTGTTTGGCCCAGTGGTTAGGACACAGATGGAGACAGCTGTGTCCCATATAAGAGCTCCTGGGTTCAAAGCCCACCTCTTATTCCCGATTCCAGCTTCCCCTTGGAGCAGACCCTGGAAGGCAATACTGATGATTCAACTAGTTGGGTTGCCACCCCAACATGGGAGACCAGAATTCAGTTCCTGGCTCCTGCCTTAGGACAGGATTCATGGGTGTTTGGGGAGTAGGTTGGCACAAGGGTTCTCTCTTTGTATCTTAAATGTTTTTAAAATTGTGGTAAAAATGGATTAAAAATACATTTATTTTAATGAAATAAAAAACTGACTAAATGGGCTCATGATGGAGACATCCCTCAGCTTTGTTTGAGGTTTTTGTCTGAGGTCAACTTTTAGTTTACATATGTCAACTTACATTTTAATGTTCTTGCATTGGTTCATGAAGAAGCTTGCTCCATATGATTTCACCTTCATTCATTGTATTTCAATTATTAATTTATAGAATTGACAGAAACAAATGTCAGTTACTCTGATTTGATCAGTGCACGTTATATACATTTGTATTGAAATGTCACACAGTGCCCCATAATATAATCAATTAAAGGACAGATAAGTAAAATAGTTTAAATGTTTAAAATAATAAGAAATGCAAGAATGCTTCTTTCTGACTGCAACTGCCTCATGTGTAAGAAGCTCCACATTACCCAGGAGTATAGAAGTCAGAGAAAAAATTTCAGTGTCACTTGGGATAGCTTTTGCCCACTGAAAAACAACATTTCATAATTTCATAGAGAACCTCACATGAAGTCTGGGGACTCAGACAAAAATAAGCAAATAACAATTTTCAGAGATAAACAAAAATTTCTCTGTAGATCTTGATTTGGAAACTCTATTGCCATTTTAGAACATAACCATGCCAACCAGCATTCTGAGTAGAAGAATAAACTCATTCCACACACATTCTTAACAGAAGGAGGAGTGAGGAGTAAACTTTATGAGATTATGGAAAACCCCTCTGGTATTTAAAAAGCCATTTTAATATGCAGATTTTTTCAATAGTTTTTTGATATCAACTCTTCCAATCCATGAACATGGAAGGTGTTTTCATTTTTTGTGTCTTCTCTTTCTTTAATGTTTTATAAATTTCATTGTAGAGATCATTCACCTCCTTCATTAAATTTATTCCAGGGAATTTCAATTTTGTAGTTATTGTGAATGGTATTGATCTTAGAAGTTATTTCTCCACCATGGTATTGTCTGTCTACACAAAGTCTAGTGATTTTTGTGTGTTAATTTTATATCCTGCCACTTTATCAAACTCTTTTATGAGTTTCAGTAGTCTCTTAGTGGAGTGTTTTGGTTTCCCAATTTATAGAATCTTGTCACATGCATATAGGAATATTTTGATTTTTTTCCTTTCTAATCTGTACCCCTTTGATTTCTTTTTCTTGCCTAATGTTCTGGTAAAACTTCCAGGTCTATATTAAATAGCAATGGTGAAAAAGGGCATCCTTGTCTAGTTCCAGATACTAGTGAGAATGCTTCCAACTTTTCCCCACTCAATAAAATGTTGGTTGTAGATTTGTCATAAATTGCTTTGATTGTGTTGAGGAATGTTCCTTCTATATTCAATTTGCTTAAAGTTTTCATCATGGAAGGATGCATTTTATCAAATGCTTTCTGTGCATCTATTGAGATAATCATATGATTTTTATTCTTTAGTTTGTTAATGTGATGTATCACATGGACTGACTGGCGAATGTTGAAACATACATATATACCAGGGATAATCTCTACTTTGTTGCAGGTAAATTATCTTTCTGATGTGTTGTCTGATTGGATTAGCTAGTATTTCATTGAGGGTTTTTGCATCTATGTTCATCAAGGACATTGATCTATAGTTGTCTTTCTCTGTTGTATCTTTTTCTGGTTTAGGAATTAAGGTAATACTGTCCTCATAGAAAGAGTTTGTGAGGATTCCTGCCATTTTAATTGTCTTCAATAGCTTGAGAACTAACCCTAACCCTAACCTTAACCCTAACCCTGACCCTAACTGCGTAGGCAACAGTTGCTATAAACTTCCTTCTTAATACTGCCTTTGCTGTGTCCCATAATTTTTTTTTGTATTGTCATCCTCATTCACTTCCAGAAATTTTTTTATTTCTCTTTTGGTTTCTTCAATGACCCACTGTTCATTCAGGAGCTTGTTGTTCAGTCTCTATGTGTTTGCACGTGTTCTAGAGATTCTTGACTTGTTGATTATATCATAAAAGACGTGTAGTGTGATTTTGATTTTTTTTAATTTGATGAGATTTGCTTTATGGCCTAGCATATGGTCTATCTTAGAGAAAGTTCCATGCACTGATGGAAATAGTGTGTATTCTGCAACTGTGAGGTGAAAAGTTCTGTAGATATCAGTTGGGTCCATTTGGCCCATAGCGTTGACTAGCTCTGTTGTTTCTTTGTTGATTTTCTTTCTGGTTGATCTGTCCATTGATAAAAGTGGTTGATGAAGTCCCCCATTACTATATTGGAATCTATGTCTTATTTTAGGTCCATTAACATTTCTTTTAAATAGCCAGGCACCCTCACAGTAGGTGCATATATATTTACTATAATCACATTTTCCTGTTTAATTGTTCCCTTAATAATTACATAGTGCCCTTCTTTGTCTCTTTTAACACTTTTACATTAAATAACCTTAGTAAAAGTTTGTATATCTCTGAATAAAATTATTTTTAAAATATTCTTCATTTTTTTTGCCTTTTTCTAATCAGTACTTTTCACTCCTCAAGAAAATCTGCATAGTTATAATTGATGCTCATTATATTAAAAAGATTTTCTTTAAAAATATCTCAATTTAAAAAAATTAATTTGCTTATTGGCCACTGTCCACTATTTCTTAGTAACAATTAATTAGCCCTCTGGTTTAAATGTTAAGAATTACAGTAATTGAACTCATTGATGAAATTCTCATATTTCCTACAGCTTTTAGAGTCTGTTTACCAACTGGATGCTTTTGATGAAGCTAAATCACAGGAAGGCTAAATCAAATTAGGTATTTAACATCTTTTGAGTTTAAGTGGGGTCATTTGTAAAAATCAAAGATACATTAACACCACAAACAAAAGCATGTTAACATCCTATTCCAGTGATTCCTGTACGGTTTTTCGTTTGTATGTTTTTAAATTCTCCCAACATAAGTCTTAGTGATTACTGCTGCTTTCTACTAAGTTAAGAACAGATGACCTGTAAAACTTAAATGGGGGACAGCATTGTTACATAGCGTTAAAGCCGCCACCTGCAGTGCCAGCATCCATTATGCTCTCTCTGTGTAACCTTGCCTTTCAAATAAGTAAATAAATAAATATTTTATTTGAAAGGCAGGGTTACACAGAGAGAGAGGAGAGGCAGAGAGAGAGAGAAAGAGGGAGAGCGAGAGAGAGGGCTTTCATCTGCTGGTTCACTCCCCAGTTGGCTGCAAAGGCCAGAGCTGCATAGCTGTGGGTGTAGGAGCCCAAGAACTTGGGTCATTTTCTACTGCTTTCCCAGGCCATAGCAGAGAGGTGGATTAAAGTAGAGCAGCCAGGACTCAAGCGGGTGCCCATATGAGATGCTGGCACTGCAGGCGGCAGCTTTACCCGCTACACCACAGCACCGGCCCTTAAATAAATAAATCTTTAAAAAAAAAAAAAACTTAAATTATTTCAGCAAATTAAATTTCCAAATGAGGACACAGAATGTTCCTTCTTGATAGGTTTTTATGATGGGACTAGCAAATCTTTAATTTGATCCTGGATTTTTAATACTTGGTATTTTGCTTTATTTTTCCCTTTGTTTCATATGCTTAATTTAAGCTCATAGATGGAGTCTGTGTAAGACAACACTCTGGATAATTGACTTTTACAGATCAGATAATGTAAGTCTAGCCTTATAACAAAATGTTTCAAGTAGTGTTATTAATAAAGCTTATTTATCAAGTAGTGATGTTAGGACCCCTTATTTAGTATTAAACCACAGCTTGTGGTGATGTCAGACTCTCTGGAAGCCCCTTACTGTCCACCTCCCTTTACCTTCCAGGAGCTGGATGAAATGGGAAGATGGACATTTGCTTAACTAGCAAACATTTTTGCATGAGAATGAGGCAGCTTTAGTCAATTCCCTTCTCACAGGGCTCCTGGCTTGCTTCTGCTGACCTGGAAGGGCCTAGGGGACAGGGTCATCAGTTGAGACAGGGACTAAACTGCTCAGCGTGGAAGTGGAGTGACTTCTGTTGTAGCTTAGGAAGCTCCCTGAATTGCCCACTTGCTCTTTTCCTGATTTTAATCATAGAATGGTTCTAGCCTTTACTGAAATAAAGACAAATAAACATGCAACAGGTGAGGAAAGAAAGATACAAGAACAGCAGAACTGAAGAATGTAAGCAGGGATTGATCCACAGCTTACAGGGTGAGAGAGAGGGAAAATCAAGAAGCAGTGTGGTATGGTCATTCTCAAGAACCCTACAGAGACTCAAAGCCACCCCTGTACTCTTACCAGCCATGGGATCATGGTGGAGACTAAAATAGGCCCTGTGTGCAAAGATCCCAGCTCTGCGCTGGTCCATAGGAGCTGCAGAACCACCTGGGTTTTTCCTACATATCCTCCTGGGAGCCGGGAAACACAAGACTAGTATGCTTTTACACTGGTGGAGAAGGTAATCTGGGAAAAACAGCTAAGTGTGTGTATGTGTGTGTGCATGTGCACATATGAATTTAAAGAAATGAAATTCTATTAAAATCTTCATAAATCCAATCTCAAGGGAATTATAAATGGACCCCATGCCATTATATGCTTAGTATTTCTCTTTTTAGAATTGTGGCAAGTCTGGGCCCGGCGCCAAGGCTCGCTTGGTTGATCCTCGGCCTGCGGCACCGGCATCCCATTTGTGCGCAGGTTCTAGTCCCAGTTGCTCCTCTTCCAGTCCAGCTCTCTGCTGTGGCCCGGGAAGGCAGTGGAGGATGGCCCAAGTCCTTGGGCCTCTGCACCCATATGAGAGACCAGGAAGAGTCTCCTGGCTCCTGACTTCGGATCAGTGCAACACCGGCCATGGCGGCCATTTGACGAGTGAACCAACGGAAGTAAGACCTTTCTCTTTGTCTCTCTCACTGTCTATAATTCTACCTGTCAAAAAAAAAAAAAAAAAAAAAAGAATTGTGGCAAATCTGAAAATGAAGAGATGAAGAGCAAAAAATCTAGAGAAGAAATGGACTTAATTAAAAAGTTCCTACCAAAAGTGACTTGCACATATTCAAGAATAGATAGTTATGGACTGCCTAAATGTTTACCAGATTAAGAGTTAAAAGGATAAAGAAATAAATACAGAGGTAGAGTTCAAGCTCACAGTGGCCCCAGTATCCACTAGTTAAAATGTATACAAACCATGATTTCTGCATAAGATGATAGAAGTGACAGAGACGGGGCTGGGAACCTGAAGACTTGTGTCCTGCGGTGAGTTCTAATTTTGCTAAGCATGACAGGTACACAAGATCAAGGTCTAGACCCGCCACTTACTTTTATGGTGTCAGGATCTTAATCTACCCCCTTCCCCTGACATACCACATTCTACTTTCTGGGACTTTTTTTCTTACTATTTCTTTTCTTTTTACATTTTTTACATCTCCAGTTTCCTATAGGCTGCAAGTACAACTGGGAAGCACCTACAGAGATAACATTTCTAACCCTGCCAAGTTTTACCTCTCATGTTATTCCTCTCCTCCTATTGTGCCTTGCTGTGTTTTGCTGCTAGTAAGCTTTCAATCGATTCCCACAGAAGTGTTAACTCATAACCAAGGTGTTAACTATCCCAAGTGTCCATTATCTGAGCACCATTTAAATGTTCAAGACGGGGTCTTTGAAGACCCATTAGGTCACACAGAGAAACATGCAGAGAAGATTTCCCCATGATCAGTAGCATCCCAACACTACACTTCAGACTTTCACTCTCTACCCACATTCCCAGTCACTTTGCCTAGACAGCGGCAATGGCTTTGGTAGGAGAGGCCTGAGGATCAGTGGAGGATGACCTGGACCATCCCAGAGCCACAAAACCTCGAAGGAAATAGGCCCAGCCTACCTCTTATTGCTTCAGAATTTCATATTTGTGATTTGCTTGTACATCTTATCTACTACCAGATCTGGAGTTTAATGCTCTATGAGATGCTTCCCCACCCCCACAAGATTCAGAAAATAATTGTTATTTGTTCTTCAAAAACAAGTTTTTACACTTATCAGCAGTCCTCATGGAGCTGCCTTGTTGGAAGTTGTTAGCGAAAGTCAGATGTGAAAAGATTCAGAGAAAGCAATGAAATAAGAAGGGTCTTCTAAAAGCTTATGGAAAGTGCATAATGGAAAAACTATGCATCCTTCCAAAAAATTCTGCCTCCAAATAATTTGCATTTTCCATAAATTTTGGAAGTAAGCACATCAACGATTTGGTGGAGGAGAATATAAACATAAATATATGTGCTTCCATAATTCTCAAAGTGAATGTTAGTCTTAGATGGCATCATATATTTATGCTAAAATACATAATGGATGCTGAAGAGGGTGTGTGTGAAAGCATCGTTCCTCATCAAATATTTCATGGCAAATAGCATACCTCTTCTCGAAAGGTAGGTTATACAAGGTAGAGGCTTATTTTTAATTGAAGAAGTACTGACTTCCTCCATGCAGTAGGGCTTCACCTAAGGAACAATGTCTACGTTTTCCATGTTGGCTTCAAATGATAAAATAATAAGATTTTAAAATACAACGAACTATTCTTATTGAATTGAGAACAAAGGACTTTGTCAAATATTGGGGTGGAGAGGCAAGAGTGGGCTAAACAGGTAGGGCCAGGGCAGCAGTAGCAGTGATGGTGGAGGATGAACCTATTATTATCTTAATGAGGCACAAAGCAAGATCTCAAAGATGCTAACATACACAGCACAGCTCTGTGACCAAGCTAATATAAATGTCCTTGGAGAATTTACACATTAGTGTCCTGACAGTTATCTTGTGTGTATTTCTATCAACCAGGGATTCTGTGGGTTTCTGCTATAGATTGTGTGTGTGTGTGTGTGTGTGTGTGTGTGTTTTTCTTTCTCTAATTCATCAGAAGAGAAATAGGAAAGTTGAGGAAAACACTTCTTTTCTGAGTTGAATAGCCATTTCTTTCCTATCATGTATGCTACATTTTTAAACATCCTGGATGCGAAACTTGAAATTACTATTACTCATTGTGTTTGCTATTTTAACATATTTTGACAAATGTCACCTCACAGAACACGGGAGTAGATGGTATTGGTGCCATCCAAGTAGCTCCTGAAGTTGGGAAGCTACAGGAAACCTGTGCGGTTCTTAGCTTTGGGAGATGTAGTTTTGCCTGAAAAACCTATTAAGTCCACTCGAGATTCATAACATTATTGCAGTGTTTCAGCTTCCAGAAACCTCTGGATTTACATGGGCTATTCACTTTGCCCTAAAACTCTAAGTACCGGGAGAGTCTTGGTCGCGCTCCCCTTGCAGGGAACTGATGACTGGTTTCCTTCTGGCTTACTGGGAGATGTAGAGAAGGCAGGGAAAACTAATATGTTGTCAAAGATGGTGGGGGGGGGGGTCGTGTCGTGTCAAATGCGCGTTCAAGGGCTGCAAATGGTCTGCTTACCTCTCCCAGGGGGGACACGGGAGGCTTGTTCAGCCTTGAGTCAGGTTCTAGAACGTCCAACGCACTCGCCAAGGAACAAGAAAAAACAGCCAAACCCTAAAATCCCTCCAACCGTCTAGGCTCGTGCTCAGCCAGCTAGAAGTTCACGGCCAACTTTGTATTTCCTGAAATGAAGCAGGGCTCCCAAGCGCCTACATGTGGCCTAGCTTTCAGGGGCAGAGTCTGCCCAGGCTGGCAGGAGAGCGAGTCGCGGGGATCCTGGCTCGGCGATGCCAAGTTCGCCTCCGCTTTCCCACTCCCTGCCTTTTCTCGCTCGCACCTGCACGGTAGGGGCAACCACGGGGCGACGGGGCGCGCTCGGGGCGCCGCCGAGGACTCCGGAGCGGGAGCTCCCGCACCCGCGCGCGCCCGGCGCCGCTCGCCCGGAGGCCGGGGCTGCTGCGGGCGGGCGGGGAGGCGGGGGAGGGCGCGGGGGAAGCGCGGGGAGTCGGCGCGCGCGAGCGCGGCGCGCGGGGGGAGGCGGCTGCGGAGCGCGCGGGGCGCAGGGCGCGGAGTGGCCGGCAGGAGACGGCGGCGCGTGAGGCGGCTCCGGCAGCAGCGCCCGCCTGCATTTCCAGCGGGAGGCTGCGAGCGCAGTCCCGGCTCTCCGCAAGGTGAGGTGCGGGGAGGCGGCCGCCTGCCGGCGCGGGGCTGCTGCCCCCCGACCCCTGCGTGCTCGCGCGTGGGCGTGCGGTCTGCGGGGAGGGAGCCCCCCATGCCCCCCGCTCACCCCCAGACCCCGCTCGTCTCCTCCGCCGCGGCGCCCGCACCCCTCCGCTGACCCCGGCCCCCGCCCCCGGTTGTGTCTCCTCTCCCAGATGCTCAAGGTGTCCGCCGTGCTGTGCGTGTGTGCAGCGGCTTGGTGCAGTCAGGCTGCGGCCGGGGGGCGTTCGGACGGCGGTAATTTTCTGGATGATAAACAATGGCTCACCACCATCTCTCAGTATGACAAGGAAGTCGGACAGTGGAACAAATTCCGAGACGTGAGTGCTGCGCGCCCCCCTCACCCCACCGCCACGACCCCCGTCCCCGGGCACGGCTGGGGTGGGGGAGTGGGCTCGGGCGGAGCGGGGCCGCTCTCCGCCGCCCCGCCGGGGAGAACTTGGCGGCGCCGGGCCGGGCCGGCTGGGAGGGTGGGTGGGCGCCCAGCGCCCCCGCAGCCCCCCGAGGCTTGCAAAGTGCGGGCTGCACCTTCCCAACTTTTGAGTGCGATTCCGGGGCCCGGCAAATGCAGCGGATGCGCCGAAAGTCACCGGGGTCCATCCCCGCCGTGCGCAGAGTGGTCCAGTGAGGGATCCGCTGGGAGAGGGACAGATGTAGGGGTTGACGGACGCCCGGCTCCCCGGGGGTGGGAAGGTGGTCAGTCCGCACCGGTCGGTCGGCAGAAGTTGAACTGCCCCCTCACGCCGTAAAAATCGCCGATCCGGTCCGAGTGTCATCCAGAACCCGTTCGCCAGGCTCTGGAACCCGGGCTCATTCCGAAGGGGAAGCTGGCAGGTGGGGCGGGGGTCGGCCAGGAAAGGGTTAAACGGTGGGCTCCCCCCCCCAGCCCCAGCACCGCGGCGCTCCGTCCGTCCGGGGTTGTGCGGACCCCGCCGGGAGGCCCGCGGTGCGAACCCGGGACCGCGACGTCGCAGCCCCTCGGTCCCGCCACAGCCTGCCCCTCAGCTTGGAGCCTGGCGGCCAGGGCTGGCGGCGCGGGTCCCCTGGACGCGCCCGGCTCCGAGGTCCCAGCCCCTCCGAGGGACACCCGCAGGCCCGACCCGGAGCCGGCCCGCGCCGCGGCACTGGGCACTGGCGGGGGGTCTCCCGCGGGGTCCCGCTGCGGAGCCCCGCGCGCCTTAACTTCTCGCCTCCGCCCCGGCTCCCCCGCGACTTGGGGTCCCCCGGCCCCCCAGCCCTGCACTGGGCCAGGAAGTAGCCGACGAGCCCAGCCTGGGAGAGGGAATCCGCAGAAAATGGTCATTTTGACTTTAAGTGTAGGTGCAGCTGGTTGGTGCGTGGGCACCCAGGAGGAACAATGATGAAATACTGAATGAGGGCTCTGTCTTAGAAACAAAGCAGAGCCTAGTTTTATTGCTAACTGGATGCTCTTATAAAGAAAAAAACTCTTAGGCGTTTGTTTTGAATGTATATTAATATATATATATTAAATATATGTATATATTTACAAAAAAGCTGGAGAGTGAGATATGTATGAACCTGGAGAGAATGTGTTCAGCATGCTCTCGGGCGGGGGGAACATTGAAAATTTTTTCAGTATTAGAACAATATTTCAAATTTCAAGTTTTTTTTTTTTTTTAATTTCTTGGCTGTTTAAATTTTTTTAAAAGGGAACTTTGGGCTTTCATCTTGAAACATACTTTAAGATTTTAATGTGTTAGTGTTCTCTTACGTTGCTTCAGTTACTTTGTTGAATTATTAAGGGTGACCGGTCCACACTTGGGCAGTTTGTGAATTTGTTTGGTTTAAAGTATTGAGAAAAGTTGAGTTGTTTACTGCAGAACTTAGTACTCTACAGTTTGTGCAGCCAAACTGTATAGAGACAGACTAGTGGGTTGTTACAGCACTCATATTTTCAGATCTTCTTAAGTGATCTCTGGGGAAAATGGTATGCAAATGTAAATAAAGGACTTAGGAGATACTTGAAGCAAATACGTTTTGAAATATCTGCAATATATGTGACTATAAAAATGATTTATCTGAAACGCTTATCTCGGTTCTCAGCGTTGCCGTTTCAGTAAGACAATTTCATTTTTATGAAGATGACTTTGGAGGTGGTGGAGAAATGAAGTGCTATCATTTTCCCCCTTGAGCCACCTGTTGCTTATTATTAATATGATAGAAGGCATGCTGAGAGCCTGGCGTCTCAAATCCCACTACCGAGTAATTGATACAGAATCCATCCCAGAGTCATTAGCTTCATAATTTTTTGTGTACCTTCCAGGATGTTGTTTATCTTTTAGTTCCTTTTTAGATCAAACCAAATGATTGAAAATAGACTGCATTGCCTGTGAAACTGCCTTGAAATGTTAAACCTGAGCATTTACCTAAAATAATGGATTTATGTACTCCGTCTGTATGAAGGCAAAGAAACAAGGAAATCTGAACCTCTCTGAGAAACAGTTTAGCTGAAGTACTTTTGCTTGGTCTTGTTCCATTAAAAAAGAATAGCTACTTTCATTTAGCAATAAAAGCTTCGGAAGATGCTTCAGCATAATTAATTCTGAAATTAGTACTTACCTTTTGTTTTTTGATTACATGCAAGTTTGAGTTGTCCCTTCTTTTGAATTCTATTTGAAAAGTCTCTTGAATGTTACTTGTTAATGCAACTCATTCTTATTTTGATAGAATGATTTTTAAAAATATGGTATAATTTATATGTGATATAGATATATAAATCTGTTTATTTATAAGAAATCTTTGGGAACAAAGATAGGAAGTGTTAGGTGAGACATGGTGGATTTAGAAATTACTGCTGCTAATGTCTTATTTCTTCAGTTTCCTCAGAACAAATCACAGAGAAATAGTAAAATCAAACACAAGTCTACAATAAGTGTTGACATAGAAGAAACTTCAAACAATTTTCACCACTCCATACTAGAACCGTTCCTTGAATAAAAAGTTAACTTTAGTTTTTCTTCAAAATGCACAGTGTATAACTATATATATTACATAGACATAGTTTTTATCCTTAGGAAAATTACTAATATTCTTGGTTATTTGTGTAAAGATTGTAGTAAAGCTTTTCATCTCCCAAATTCTAGTTGAGATTTTAATCTCCATGTTTTAATAGAATTTGACTTAATCTAAAAATATAGAGAAATCAGCACATTGAAAAAGAAGTGCAGGAGGTAGAACCAGCATGGTATTTTCAAGCTATAAAGATATGATTTTTAAGATAAATCCAAAAAAGCCTTGTCAACAATTGGGATCTGTTGAGCAGATAACACTCGTTGTGTGCTACTTTCAATGATTCTAGCTCTTGTTAAGTTGTCTTAAAACCAAGAACTTGTGATTCCTCAGTGGGAGAAGTATGAGAGTACTACCGCCTTCTCCAAGGATAGGAGTGAAGGACTGTCTCGTCACATTCCTGCATACGTCTTAGAATTGAAACCATCATCATTTTGAGGAACCTGATCATTACCTCAGACGGCTCATATATTACATATTTCCAACATTTATATTTTATAAAATCTATTAAACCATGTCCTTTATCATGTAATAAATGAGTAGAAAATTTGGAAGTCAGTGAATTAATTGGCACTGTCTGATGTAATGCTGTCATCAGTCTTATTCTTATATATTTTTTACTTTCCTGAGGTACAAGTAGTAATTAAGAGTAGCAGAATAAGTAGAACAGGAGACACCCTTAAACACTGTGTGTTGGAAGCAATACTGTCACATAAAATGCTAGCAAAAGGAGCGATGATGGTCAGGCTAATTTTTAATAAATCATGTAATAAAATCAGGATTGTGGCAGTAAGTTGAAATTCAAGTAGTTCTGCATTAGATTTTTTTTTTTCAATTAAAGTACCTGGCGCTCATTTGAACTTGGTTTTAAAAAATGGTTGCCATTATTGTTGCAAAACCCTCAATCAGCTTCAATTTACATTTATTCCCTAAGTGATTTTTAGTGCTCTTTAGATATATTGAAAGCACTAATAAAGCCCTACAATTTAACTTGCAAAATTTAACCTTAATGTAAGCTAAAGAATGTGTATAACATTGTAAAACTGAAAAAATACTGGTTGGTGTGTCTCAGAGAAAGTCAAGTCACTAGAGGCCTTTTCAAAAATGCTTGATTTGAGCAGTAGTGAGTAAACCTTTTTTAAACTGAATTGAATAGAAGTAAACCTTTCTTAACTTCCTTTTTTCGTTCTCTGTGCTGTTTTCATCTGAATTCAGGTTCCTGAGGGTACAGGTCATTTAAGGGATAATAATGGCTGATAGAGAGGGACATTACCCGTCACTCCACAGAGGGCTGAAGGCTGCTGAGAGTCTATTAACTTTTACTGTTGTTGGAAAGTAAATAAAACAATTGGTTTCCATGCCTACTGCAAGGACAGCACTCTACTGCTTCCTAAGACATTAAAATTCAAACCAGGAGAATCTTCAAAGAATGTCCTCAGTATTGTTTAAGGTTGATGATGCAGCCTGATCCTGTTTCTTGAGTAGTAGCATACCCTGAGCACTGTAGAATTCTCCCTTACGCTACCTCAACAGGTGGCAGCACAGTTCACTCTTACTTTTCAAAGAATATGTGCCAAACATAAAATTAGAGGATTATTAATAATTTGGATAAGTTTAACAAAGTAACTGCTATTTTCTATAGCAGTTTCTATTTTCTAATCCTAATAATGGATACTCGATTCTTAAGAAAATGCACACTATCAGCGTTTCTTGTCATGGAACTTTGCTAACCGTGGTAATTATGTTTTATCATAGTTGAGATCATAGGCTTTTCTTGTAAATTCTTAATATTTAGTTCACTGCCTTAACATCAGTGTTTTTCTTTCTTTCTGTTGCTTTATTTATTTGTGAAACAGGGAGCTCCCATCTGCTGGTTCACTTTTCAGATACCCACAAGGGCTGGGGCTGAGCTGAGGTTGAAGGTAGTAGCCACCAACTGAATCCAGGTGTCCTCTGTGGTTGACAGGAAGCCAGTTATTTGAGCTGTCATCTGCCTGCCAGGATCCGAAATGACAGGAAGCTGGAGTTGGGAGCCAGAGCCTGGAATTAAACCCAGACACTCTGATGTGGGCTGCCTGTGTCTAGGTGCTAGGGCAAATGCCTATTCCTCTTTTGCTTCGTTGATGATAATATACCATGTGCCTAGTACTTAACAAGCTGTTGACTATCCCAAGGTGCTTCAAAAAATTCATGGAAAAAAGAATTAGAAGATACATTGATTTTTGTGCAAAAATTGAAATCCATGCATACCATTTTCTTAATATTCATTTTACCTGAATAATTTGAAAGTCCTTGATACTGTTTGTATTTGCAGGTCACAGCAAGTGAGAATATAGAATGAAATAGCATTTATATGGGACTGCTATTCATATTGTTTAAATCAGGACATTTAATCAAGTGAGAGACAGTTGACTTCTGAAGTCAAGTAATAGTCTGACAGTTGTGGGACCAGTGAGTACCCACAGTGCCAAGGGCTAGCCATTTGCAGCAACCTGAAGCATACCTTGTTGTCTGGGTCCTACTTTAGCTCTGATTGCCATATAACTTCTGCATTCCTATTTCTTTACGCTGCCATTGTCACCACTGCCATGCTCACTTGTCAGAGTGAAGATTGGCTTTGTCACGTCAGGTATCACATCACGAAGGAAGCCAGGTCAGAGGATGTACCCTTATTTGATAGTTTCTGGAGAGGGAACCTTGAAAGTGGTGGTATCACATTATGAGACTCCACTAGGGTGTTTGAACTGAATACAAAGTGTAGGAAATTTGCTGTGGGCTCAGTATCACTGAAATGATAGGGAAGTAGACAATCTTTTTAACTCCCCAGCTCTCATAACTTCTAGTGAATTAGTAGAAAAGTGCAGTGAAGTATGTTATATATTAATGTTAGCCGTCGCAAAACACACCAGACACCGGAGTAAGGGAAAGGGTTTATTGGGGAATACCCTACAGACCAGAGTGAAGGGGCAGCAAAGGAAAAAGAGAGAAAGAGAATATAAGAGAGAAACAGAGAGGAGAGGAGCTAGCAAGGAGAGAAGATAGAGCAGAGAAGAGGAGAGAGGAGAGCAGAGCCAAGAGAGAAGAACCAAGAGCCAAGAGACCAGAGGAGGAGGCTAGAGAGAGGAACCCAGAGAGAAGAGTCAAGAGATCCCGTGTGCAGGAACAGACCCTTTTAAACTTTGCCTGAGAGCGGGCAGGGAAGCAGGAGCAGCAAATCCCATTAGGATGGGGGTGGAGCCTGGCTCAGGTAGCTGGGCCATGCGGCACCTGGCTACAACTGCGCCAGTTTCCTAACAAAGTATATTGAGAAATAAATTATTCTCTGCATGTTTATGTCATATATATGTACATTTCTGTATTTGTAGGTGTATGCATAAATGTATTTGCATGGGGGTATTTTGAAATTCAGGAAAGATAAGTTTATTTTGGTAGAAAGACATTGAGATCAACATATAGGTTTTTCATAGTAGGCAATTTCCATGAACTTCTTGAAGATCCCATAGATGCCTGTGTTTTAGAAGTTTTTGCACCAAAATAAACTTTTCGATTCATTTTCCATGAACATTCTGAAGTATGCTTGTATACATGTGTGTGTCTTCCAATAGCTAACAGGTGAAATAATCTGAATATCAAGACATGCATATGTTATACTAAAGATACTATATACCAGGGGCTTCAAAAGGGGTGTGAAAAATCTGACCAAAAATGATAAAGATTTTGCATCAACTTTCGAAAGTACCGCCCTTGTAATATGCTCCTATGTGTATTATAGTTATTAAACTTAATATACTAAGTAGAAAGCAAGTGCCGCACCATCACCTAGAACGTTATGATGTGTTAGGGTTCCCTCCCGCATCCCTCGTTGGGTTTTCTGCATCCTACTTTCTGTGAGTGTGGCCTGTGTGCTTTCCTGCTTCTTACAGGAAATCAGCTTGTCTGGGATTGGATTATATCCTTCAACTTTGCAGTTGGATGTTCAAAAGGAACACTGTGTACTGTGGTAAAGCATTTATGTTCCTACTCTGACTGCTGGGTAAGACTACTGGGTTGGAAGCTTTTAGATCTCATGGTTCTGACTCGGAGTGACATTTTACCTCTTATTTTTTCATGATTGCATACTCTGGGTCAGAACTGTATTGTGTGTACTTATTTTTATAGGCTCATCATTGAATCTTCAACACATACCATCTGACCCTTCTGAGTTCCTATAGTATTTACATGTCTTTTCCTGTTTATGAAATTCCTTTCATCTTTCTGTCTGCCGGTTTTTAGAGTTGGAGACCCCCATGCAACTGTGAGCTCGCTACAGCTATAGGTTGGCTATAGGTTGGCTATAGGTTGTGGTCTCCCTTTGCTCCATACGACAGTTTAGCTAGCATTAGCACAATAACTAGCTGGGAACTTGTATTAGAAAATAGGGGCCGGTGCTGTGGCGCAGCAGATTAAAACACTGACCTGAAGTGCTGGCATCCCATATGAGTGCCGGTTCGAGACCTGGCTGCTCCTCTTCTGACCCAGCTCTCTGCTATGACCTGGGAAAGCAGTAGAAGTCCTTGGGCCCCTGCATCCGCATGGGAGACCTGGAAGAAGCTTCTGGCTCCTGGCTTCGGATTGATGCAACTCTGGCTGTTGTGGCCATTTGGCGAGTGATCCAGTGGATGGAAGACCTCTCTGTCTCTATCTCTCTCTGTAACTCTTTCAAATAAATAAAATAAATCATTTTAAAAAATGAAAATATATGTATTAAATGAAGGAACGTGATATTCAGTGCTGCCTCTCCTGTTGTCAATATATTAGAGATAGAGGAAGATCCTGCAAAAGGGAGGCCTTGAACCAGAGTGCCTTCGTTAAGATAGAGGTCATTTCCCAACCATGCAACCAACAAGAGATGGCTGACCAGGCCTGGGCTTTGAATGACTCCCTCAGCAGGGTTGTGCCTATATGGCCTTTCTATGAACAAGAAACATTTAAGAGAAAGTCCGGAGCAGGCAGCTCACCCTACAAGTGCCCTTGAACTGGTCACACAGGACTTCTACTTGTATCCCCCAGTCCTCAATTTAGTTCCATGTCTACACTTAACCACAAGGGGAAATAACAAAATTTAATCCCTGGTGGAGAAGGATTAATTTCTAAAGAAAGAAGTCAATACCTGGTACTGGGAAAGAAATATAAAGAATATATTATATTGTATATTATATATAGAGAGAGAGAATATAGAGAACTATAATGTAGTAGACAACTACTACTTTACAGGGGAACTTTAAAACATTTGCAGAAAAATGGAATTAAAAGAAAATTTTTGTGCAAATTGTTTTTGACATCCATGAAAAATTTTTTTTGATAATACCTATTTCCCAAAGACTTTCTGAAGACCACCTTGTACATATAGATTTCAAAATTTTGTATCAAAATGAATTTATCCTTTAATTCAGTTTTCCACACACATTTTGAAGTTCTGTCATATTTGATCATGCTCTATCAGTCATCTAAATATCTCTTGAAGATGTTCTCAACCTCCATCCTGTGCCTACTGATAAAATTTTTTGTAGTCAGCAAATTGCCTTGCCTTCAGTTTTTTCCTCTTAATTTCATGTGAGCCCTCTGTCCTCAGCCCATGAGAGAGGCTGAACAGGCAGGCAGCCTGCATAAAATTGGAGTGCCTGGTACCTAAGGGGGTGAGTCTAGGGGTTCAGTATGGTTGCAGGTGGTGGTGTGCTGGTTTCTAAGAGGAAGTGTTGGTCAGAACCCAGGGGTATCCGACAGGTTATCACAGGAGAGAGCCTGCCTCTGCTGACCAGCCCTGTTTTCCTCCAGGGAAAGCATTTAGCGTATCTTCTGTGAAAGTTTTTTCAGCTTTCAATGTGGGGGTCAGAGTTTCCGAATGCCCTTGTATGTCAGTAGTGTTGAGTGGGGGGAAGTAGAATTTACTTTTCACTTCCCTGAGGTGAAGGGACAGGATGCTGTCTTGCAGCCCAGGTTGTACTTCCTCTGAGAAAAGGAAAAGGGACAAATGTGCCAATTCCCATTCACTGAAATATTGCTAGAGATCATGCCATTGCCAGGTTCATGCAGCTCCTGGTATGGAAGCAAAGCAAACAGTCTGTTTAGCAGTCCCATCTCTGGGGCAGTTAGACTTGCTGAGTGGCCCTTGTGCTTTCTGTTTGTTTCTTGACATCAGAGACGGATGGCAGCTTGAATGCCGAGTCTCTGGCCTGGATCCCAGGCAGCGCTGGGGGATGACACTGGTTGACTCTTGTTGTTTTGGAGAGATCCTTGATTCCTTCCTCCTTCATACGTGTCAAAACTTTACTAATGAGCCGAGGTGCCGGCCCATTTGTGTTTTCTTACTCATTAACAGCTGTTAGGTTAGTCATTAACAGCTGTTAGGTTAGTCATTACTGGCCACTCAGAACGGTTTTCTATCTTTTGAAATGTGACATTTGGTCTTTCAAAATCATCACTTTGACTGTCTTTGTTATTTTTGAGACCAAGAGGTGGATAATGCTTTGGGATGTTTATTAGGATTTATTGTCTTTAATACAGAATCCCAGTAATTTGATGAGTTTATCTTGAAGTCAGAATAAAAGGCCTCCAGTTGACTGTCCTGGTTGACTGCCTTACTGGCCAGTAGTCACGAGGCACACTCTGCTCAAAGGGTAATGTTTGTTGTTGTAGGGACACCACTACTGGTAATAGCATGTTACTGCTATTTATACTAGTGAGCTTTCTGTGACATCTCAGCACAGTGCTAAATATCTTAGTTGGACAGGAATGGCTGTTAGAAGGAATGTTAAAATATCCTTACACTAGCTATTGTTTGGTCAGGTGTCAGTGTGCCCATCTACAGTTGTGGTTGATTTCTTTTTTTTTTTTTTTTTTTTTTCTTGATAGATTAAGCCCCTTCCACCCCCGCCCCAACTCACATGTGCACACATATTTTCAAAGCATGTAAAACCTGGAAATGGAAAAGAAATTATTTGCTTCAAATAAACATTAGGAATTCATAAATTATTATTGTATAGAATCACATGCACCTGTAATGTAAGTGAAATCCATGTGGAATGGGTTCTGAGAGTCTTCCAGTCTGTATCTAGCAGATCACTTACTCTTTCATGTTGAATATCAAAGCATGATATAATGCTATTGACTTAGAAAAATGAAGCCCTGTCATATATAAAGTAGGTTGGAATATAGCTAATGTTTTATATTTGGAAGGCCTTTCTATTCAGAATTTCATTTAAGAGATTAAATAGCATAATCATTGAACATGGATTCACTGCTTTGGAGTTTTGTAGCAAAAGAGCAAAACTAATTAGCTGCCAGACTAAGGAAAACAGAATAAATTAAAATTCAATGATTTCTATATTTTATTCTTAGTGAAGCTAAATCATTTTGAACTTTTTAATGCTAAATTTTAAACTAAGTGCGATATGAAATAAGTGGGTATATGAAATATTCTCTGACAAAAATGAAAACCAGCATTTGTAATGAGCGTTCCAGATGAATTTTGTGAGTTGATTCTCAGCAGAAGGACAAACTCATTTAGCTGGACTGAAAGAAGAGGGAGCAAAAATGTAACAAATTAATCTCATTTTCTGCAAATACATAAAACGTTACTGGGCATGTCTTCCTGAATATGGTGATATACTTACTATAGAGAGCTCCTAAAAATAGTAATTTGATGGCGCCTTAATCATAGCTCATTTTTATTTTCCTATCACCAAGCTACTTTGTGACTTTCAAAATATTTACACAGGGTGCTCTAGGCAGGGTATTCTGAAATATGAGCTCGCTAATTGCCTTGGCACATGGTATTAGCATCTGCTGAAGGATCCGTTTTGGAATATCAGGAGAATATTTATAGTCCTTTCATGGCATAGAGTAGGGAATTATAGGAAACCTTCTAGTCTTTAGCAAGGCTGTCTGAGGTGCCCTTGGCAACATCTGATATTCTCCTCAAATGTCCCTCAGGCAGCCAGAGTCATCTAAAGTGAACATTCCCTGAGGCAAAGCTTTCTAGAACATTGTTTCAACAGCATTCACCTAGTGTTACCTGAGAAACCTTTCTTGGACATAAAAATATAGGGCTGAGATCTTATACTCTTTATTGTTTTGAAGAACTACTGTATTTACTGAAATTGAGTGAATTAAAAGCCCACTCCATGCTGATAACTTGGGAAGGTTCATTTGGAAGATGTAAAATTTGAAAGCAGTCCTAGGCAAAGGTACACATTTGTTTGTAGATCAATACATTGGGCATTTTGTCCCCAGAACTCCATGTTGATGAAAATGCTAACCCAGAATTGGAGTTTGGTGTAGCAGTGAAGTCACCTCTTGGGACGCCTACATCCCATTGTGGAGTGTCGGGTTTGTGTCCCAGCTACTCTGCTTCCCATCCAGTTTCCAGCTAATGTGTGCCCTTGGAGGCAGCAGATGATGTCTCAAAGTATTTGGATCTCTGTCATCCATATGTTAGCCCCAGATGGAGGTCCTGGTTCCTGGCTCAGCCCTGGCTGAGCCCAGACTGCAGACATTTGGGGACTGAACCAGGGAAATCTGTTTCTTTGCATTTTTTTTAAAGATTGATTTATTTGAAAGTCAGAGTTACACAGAGAGAGGAAAGGCAGATAAAGAGAGGTCTTCCATCCACTGTTCACATCACAATTGGCCACAACGGCCTGAGCTGCACCGATCCGAGGCCAGGAGCCAGGAGCTTCCTCCAGGTCTCCCACACAGGTGCAGGGGCCCAAGGACTTGGGCCATTTTCCACTGCCTTTCCAGGCCACAGTAGAGAGCTAGGTCGGAAGTGGAGCAGCTGGGTCTTGAACTGGTGCTGATATGGGATGCAGGCACTACAGGTGGTGTCTTTACCTTCTATGCCACAGTGCCAGGCCCTCTGCATTTCAAATAAGATGAAAATGAATAAGCAAAAATGCTAATCCTACTTGTTAGTGTTATTGTTATTTATAATCAGAATCAAAAGAGTTCTCTTTTTAATCTACGCATTTCCTATGTAAAAGTTTTGAAAACATGTGAAAAATGCCAATAGAGAATGACATATTTAACTTACACAGCATATCAATATTGTAGGAGAAGACATCCCACCTAGTCTTTGGAGATTAAAATGTATTTGAGAAAAAGAAGTTATTGGATGCATACAGTGCTTCAAATCTTTAAAGTGACTGACAACCACAAGTAGTTTATAGGGCAATGAATGAGATCTGGAAATCTAATTGAGAACTGTTTTGTTTGCTCTGAGTATCTGGAAGCCGCCTGGCTTTTGCTGCTGGAAGTCTTGCATTTGTTCTTGGAAGGAGGCCCGTTTATTTACATGCACTGTGTGCACTGATGTTTGGCTCAGGAAAAAGATTTGCATCAGCCTCAGTGGTGACAAAAGCACCCATGGCCCAGGTGTCTTGTGTGGCTACTGCTCTGGTCCTGCAAGGAAAGTAGCATAAAGTGTCAGAACTGCACTGAAGGTTGCGTGTATTTGGCCTTGAACACAGGATCATTTTTGAGCTAACAGCGGTCCCTTGATCTCAGCTTCCTCTGCTCTGGGCTCCTGAATGACTTTCGAGTGTCCTTTGAACTCTAGTCTTGAATTCTCACAATAGGTTTTTTGTGTACAGTGCTCTTAATACGTGGTAAGTAGTTTATGATTTCTAAATGTACTTAAAATTGCTTTTAATTATTGGTCTTGGATGAAATCATTTCATTTTAACTTCTGTGCTGCTGAGGTAGACTGTGATGTTTCTTATTTGTATTTGTGCTTGAATAAAACCCTGGTGTATTGAAGTTTGTGAGTGTAACTTTTTATTTTACTTAAACAAAGTTGTATAAATACCTTTCTCCTAGATAGTGCAATAAAAATCTCAGCATCTCACTTTTCCAGAAATACAGCAATATTTGTATCACATTATAGGTCTGGAGTATGTGAAAATACCTATTTAGGACAGGCTTCTGAACTGGGCTTAAATTATCTTCATTCCCACATCCTTTCTTAAATAAACATAGGCTAAGCACTTAGAAGTCAAAATAAACTGTGTAAAGAACATATGCTAATAGAATGTGTATTATGCAAATTTGAAATAGCATGTTTTCCAAATTTTGTAATATTTTAATATATTACAATTTTTCTGAAATAGCTTTGTAAATTAAAGGAATGGCTAGTTTAGAAGTTTCAAATAGTCTCTCTCTCTCTTTTTTTTTTTTTTTTGACAGGCAGAGTGAACAGAGAGAGAAAGAGACAGAGAGAAAGGTCTTCCTTTACCGTTGGTTCACCCTCCAATGGCTGCCACGGCTGGCGCATCGTGCTGATCCAAAGCCAGGAGCCAGGTGCTTTTCCTGGTCTTCCATGGGGTGCAGAGCCCAAGCACTTGGGCCATCCTCCACTGCACTCCCAGGCCATAGCAGAGAGCTGGCCTGGAATAGGGGCAACTGGGACAGAATCTGGTGCCCGACTGGGACTAGGACCCGGTGTGCCAGCGCCGCAGGTGGAGGATTAGCCTAGTGAGCCGCGGCGCCGGCCTCAAATAGTCTCTTTAAAAAATTTTATTTTCTTTTTGGAATTCAAATGCATTAATACAGTGCAAATAAAAACCAACATTAATTTCATCTTACATTGTTTAGTCAAGTTTTAAAAATACCGACACTGGAGTAAGGCAATTTGTATGTGTATGTTTAGTTTGACAAAATGTTTATTTCTACTCTCTGATCCTATTTAAATTTACTTTTAAGTTACCCCTAATGTTGTCATTCAATCAGGAGTATTAACTTCTGCAATATAATTAATAAAAAAGTTTCTATATTTATAAAACTGACTCTTTTCCAAAGCTAATCTTCTGAGCCAAAAGTCTTTAACATTGTGGGGTACAGAAACTCAGAACTCAAGGACAGCTACGATCACTTTATCCAGAAAATGTTTAGATACACAAAACATGTTTTAAAATTCAGGTGACTCAAGGCCGGCGCTGTGGCAAAGCGGGAAAAGCCGTCACCTGCAATGCCTGCATCTTCACTTCCCATCCAGCTTTCTGCTATGGCGTGGGAAAGCAGTGGAAGATGGTCCAGCTTCTTGGGTCCCTGCTCCCCTGTGGGAGACCTGGAGGACACTCTAGGCTACTGGCAGCCATTTGGGGGAGTGAACTAGTGGAAGGAAGACCTCTCTCTCTCTCTCTGCCTCTGTAACTCTGCCTTTCAAATAAAATAAATAAATCTTAAAAAAAAAAAAACACATTCAGATGACTCATTGCTTCGCTGTGATAATCTGAAACATGGATATAGGTGCCTCTGCAAGGCAGCGATCACTGTGGAACAGAGGCTGTAGCTTGGAGCTGTGGGGATTTTTTGATGCTCTTGGGATTTTAGGAAATTTCTAATGGAAGTTGTCTTAGAGCCTTGCGTGCCTCCATTGTTCCCACTCCAGGCCCTTGCCATTCTTGTCAGGATCTCCTCTGCAGTATGTTTCAAAGCAAGACCCTTTGCTCTTCCGAGCCGCTCACTTAGACTGTGAGAAGTTACCCTCATGCTCCTGGTGACCTTCATGTTTCTAGACGATCTTCCCGTTTTTCTGTGAGCGTCGTGCTTTCAGACTTTTACCTGCCAGTGAGATCTATAGTGCTTATTGATCAAGTACGTTCTCCTACAGTGTAGCTCTCCTGTGTTGCTCCTCTGTTCAAGGCTTCCCATTCAGCATTTAATTTATTACGGAGTAGTACTGATCCCATTGCTACTGTAAGCTGCCATCCAAAAATTCCAGAGTAGAATTGCCTTGAGTGGGATAAATTGTAACCTGCACATAGTGGGACTGTTCTTATATTTTGTATAGGCATACTGGAGGGAGATTATATTCTCCTAAATATGTTAGAGTTAGTGTAAGCCCCAAGGATATTGTAACACCTACTGGGAGGAGGGCTGTCAGAGGAGTCTGAAATGAGTCAGAGAAAATAGTTCTCAGAAAACTCTGATGGTGCCCCGGAAGGAGAATAATTCCTTCCAAGTTTGGTCTAGTGCTCTGTAACATGTAGAAGAAAAAAAATCCCTGTCTCCGAGTCTGTGTTCATGCAGCAAACATCTGATTTCCATGTAGCTCAGACTCGGGGAGATCATGCACCGGGCTTTCTGACATGCTGTTTCTGCTGTCAGAACCAGGTTTTTTCCTGAGGCTTCGGGGCCGGAGGCCAGGTCCTAGGTGGTGGTAAATTTATCAAGGTAACGCCACGGTGTGAGCTCCTTGGTTGGTAGCCAGGATCTTTCTGGTGCAGACAGAGATCTCCAGGAGATTTCTGTTCAAATGTCAGCACCAAATAGCATTCGGTTTTCCTGTCCTCAAATCCAAAACCCCTTATCTACCTCCTCCAAACCATATTTACTTCCCTCTGTCCTGCATTCTTTGCCAATCAAATTGAATTCTTACCTGTATTTTTGCTACATTTTCTGCTTTCTGTGTGGCTTACTCACTATGAGCCCTTCATCCAGAAGGGAAGAGACCAAGGCCCTACTATTTATAACTTCCCTAATATTTCTCATTTTTGATGGCCCATTTCATATTCTTTTTTTCCCAAGACTCCTGCCATGATTTCCATGGTCAAATGCAACATTTCTTTTCCTTGAACCCCTGAAGCTTTTTTGAAACATTTGTGTTTGCTCAGAGGATTATGCTCCTTTTTTTCTTCATCTTCTTTCTTTTCCCCAAGAAATCTTTTATCTACAGAATACACTTCATGCTTTTCATAATGTAACATTAGGAATTGAATGGATGTTACCACCATACCTGCCCTTCCACCCATACTCCCAGCCCTCTTCCTCTTCCCTCTGCTATTCCCATTCTTATTTTTTAATAAAACCTATTTTCAATTAACTTTATACACATATGATTAACTCTATACTAAGTAAAGAGTTCAACAAATTTTATGGAAAAAAAGCTATTCCTCAATTGTCAAGACATTTGCATCTTGAAGTGTTAATTTCACTTCTATAGATTATCTTTAAGGTGCATTATTAGTTATCACAGATGAGGGGGAGCATATGGTATTTGTGGTGTCTTTTGGATCCCCTATATATAGAATCATGTTACCAGCAAATAGGGATAGTTTGGCTTCCTCCTTTCCAATTTGTATCCCTTTGATTTCTTTTCTTGCCTAACGGCTCTGGCTAAAATTTCCAGGACTATATTGAGTAGCAGTGGTAAGAGTGGGCATCTTTGTCTGATTCCAGAAGTCAGTGGGGATGCTCCAACTTTTCCCCATTCAATAGGACTCTGGCTGTGGGTTTATCATAAATTGCCTTGATTCTATTTAGGATTGTTCCTTCTATACCCAATTTGCTTAGAGTTTTCATCATGAAAGGGTATTGTATTTTGTCAAATGCTTTCTCTGCATCTATTGGGATGATAATACATTTTTTTGTTCCTTAGTTAGTTCATGTGATGTATCATATTGATTGAGTTTTGAATGCTGAACCATCTCTTGCATACCAGAGATAAATCCAACTTGGTCCAGGTAAATGATCTTTCTGATATGTTGCTGGATTCGATTGGCTAGTATTTTGTTAAGGGCTTTTGCATCTATGTATTGCATCTAAGTATTCCCTCCCTTTCAATTGTTTTGAATAACTTGAGAAGAATTGGGATGGTGAGGCCATCTGGTCCTGGACTTTTCTTTGCTAGGAGGGTCTTTATTACTGATTCAATTTCTGTCTTTGTTATTGATCTGTTTTGGTTTTCTTTGTCTTCATGACTCAATTTAGGTGCGTTGTATGTGTCTGGGAATCTATCTATTTCTTCTAGGTTTCCTGATTTGTAGCATGCAGCTCTTTGTAGTAATTTCTAATGATTCTTTTTATTTCTGTGGTGTCTGTTGTTACATTTCCTTTTTCATCTTTAATTTTATTGATTTGGGTCTTTACCCTCTTTTTTTGGTTAGTTGGGACAATGGTGTGTCAATTTGTTTATTTTTTCAAAAAAATAGCTATTCATTTGGCTGATGTTTTGTATTTTTTTGTTTCAATTTTGTTTATTTCTTCTCTAATTTAATTATTTATTTTCTCCTACTAGTTATAGGTTTGGTTTTCTGTTGTTTTTCTAGGTCCTTGAGATGCATTGATAGCTTATTTATTTGGGTACCTTTCCGATTTCTTGATGTAGGCACCAGTTTCTATAAACTTCCCTCTTATTACTGCTTTTGCTGTATCCTGTAAGTTTTGATATGTTATATTGTCATCTTCATTTGTTTCCAGTAATTTTTTGTTTTCTCTTTTGATTTCTTCTATAATGCACTGTTCATTCAGGAGCATGTAGTTCAGTCTCCATGTGTTTGCATATGTTCTGGGGTTACTGAGTTGTTTCTAGCGTCTGAGTGCAGCAGGAACACCTACCAAGCAAGTTCATGTACAGATGAGTGAACAGGGATGTGACTGGTTCTTTTCTGATTACATGTGGCATAATTTTCCTGTTGCTTATTTTCATTTTATTTGAATGCTGGAGGAGGGAGGAAGAGACAGACTCACACACACACACACACACACTGCTTGACTCCCCAAATGCCCACATCAGCTAGGGTTGTGTCAGGTGGAAGGCAGGAGCCTAGAACTCAGTCTGAGTTTTTCAGGTGGGTACAGGGATCCCAGTACTTGAGCCATCACCTGTTGTCTCCCAAAGTGCACATGAGCAGGGAACTGGAATTGGGAAACAGAGGCCCTCCAGTGTGGGATGAAGGCTACGCAAGCAGCATCTAAACCACCAAGCCAAATGTCTATCCCTGGTGTTGACAGAGATATCAAAACTCTGGTTAACACTATTAGCTGATTGCACAACATTTAATCTTATTTTCCCTTAGGGTTTTCATTGAGCCTGTCAGTTAAGGAACATATGTTCATTTCCAATTTCAGACCATCTTTCTGAGATACCTGATTTTGCAATTAAATGCTCAGCTAATATACAAGAACATTGTTTCTTTTGCCACCAAGTTTGAACTGTACTGTGGGGTTAATATAAAAGAAAAAATATTAACAAAAATTTGCCATGTCATATGTGACACATTTTTGCTCTTCCAAGCAGCCAACTCCTGATCTATAATTACTATAAAAATGTCAACGGTAGGCTGCTGGATTTCTGCCACAAGTCATCACAGACATTAGCCACCCCCAGGCAATCTTTCACAGGCAGAGAAAGGGTTGTCACTGCCTGTCTTCTTCTACCTTCAAACTTTCTAAAAATGAGAGTCTTAAGTAAGAAGCACCATTGATGACCTACTGTTAAAACTCAAAAATGATTTATTTATTCTCTGATAATATTAGAGAAAAATGAAATTTATAGACTTTCTGAAAGATGATCTGCTGAAAGGTAACTCTTTAACTTGATTTCATAATAAAACATATTTAATGTCAAGAATAATCATTTGGGAAACACCTATTAAAAAGACACAGTTTGGGGCCAGCGTAGTGGCGCAGTAGGTTAATCCTCCGTCTGGAGTGCAGGCATCCCATATGGGTGCCGGTTCTAATCCCAGCTGCTCCACTTCAAATCCAGCTCCCTGTTGTGGCCTGGGAAAGCAGCAGAATATGGTCCAAGTCCTTGGGTCCCTGCGCCCATGTGGGAGACTGGAAAGAAGCACCTGGCTCCTGGCTTTCGGTTGGCACAGCTCCAGCCATTGCAGCCATTTGGGGAGTGAACCAAAGGAAGGAAGACCTTTCTCTCTGTCCTTCCCTCTCACTGTAACTCTACCTCTCAAATAAAATAAATAAAATCTTTCAATAAAGACACAGTTTATCCGAGATATATTACATAGCTTGAAGTTTTACCATATGAATTAAGCAAAATACAGGTTTTGATTACTACAAATGCCATTGAATTCATAATTCGCCACAAAACCTTTTTCTTCTTTTTTCCTTGTAATCTTATATTGTTATACACTCAGTTTGGAGAACTTGGAGTACTAGAGTCAGACAGATGGACTTATAATCCATGATATGGACTGAACTTATTTTTAAAGGGTAATGACAACTACTATTTGTTGACATTTTATTCAACTGTATAATGCAGTAGGAACAACAAATACAATACCAGAAATCTGCTATATATTGGATGATTTCATCCTGTTATACTTTCTATTTCTTAAGACATTTTCTAAAGTTACTTCTTGGAAGGGAGCCTTAGCCAATTTAATGGACGGTACATCTATACTCATAAAATCAAAAGCAGAAATGAGGCCTTTGAGAACATAATTTGAGATCAAATCATATACTCCAATTGCTTGAATTTTACCATAGCATTTTACAAGTGTAAGATTAGAGTGTTTCAATTTTCATCATAGTGAAAAATTAAGATATTTAAATCATACCATCTTGTTACAATGCAGAAGATGACCAAATCTACCATGGAATGCTACCTTGAAGTTTACCAATTTTTACAGTGACTGCTTATGAACATTGTCATATGACATTTTATACTTACTGCTCTTTTGTAGTACTTCAAAGATTCAAGAATTAAATGCATCATTTCTTATGATTTACGAATCTGACCTTAATAATGTAAGGTAGCTGAATTTAGTTATATGAAAGCAGTTATGTTTTGATTGTTACTGAAATTGATCATGAGGAAAACGAGATTTCTGTTCTTTCATTATGATTAAATAAATATTTCTGGCAATAGTGTTTGCATTTCAAACTACAGCTCCGTTTTTTTGTTCAACACTTAGTATCAACTGATACTATAAAAAAGTCACAATAAAATAGAGATGTTCTGCTTAATATTTAATGTTTCTATGTTTTTGAGAGAGTTATTTAATAGTGTAACTTAGAATTTTTTTTCACAGCCTACCTTTAATGAACATGAATGAAACAGAATAAATATTTAATATCCTCATATAAATGACAGAAATTTTATTAACATAATTACAATGCTTGAATAAATTATGGTAGGTCTTTATGACAATGACTCCGTATAACACAGAACTGCATTTAATTAATTTCACAAATGCAGTAATAAATCTAAGTTGTAAACTGATTTTTTTAAAAAAGATTTATTATTTATTTGAAAGTCAGAATTATAGAGAGAAATGGAGAGACAGACAGAGAAACCATCCATCCACTGGTTCACTCCCCAGATGCCCACAATGGCCAGGGTTGAGCCAGGGAAAAGCCAGGGGCCTCGGGTTTCTTCCAGGTATTCCATGTGGGCGGAAGACCCAAACACTGGCCCATCTTCTGCTGCTTTTTCAGGCACATTAGCAGGGAGCTAGATCGGAAGTGGAGCATCTGGACGTGAACCAGTGTCCCCATGGGATGCCAGAGTCCCAGGTGGCATCTTTACCTACTACTATGCCACAACATTTGCCCCCAAACAGTGAATTTTATGTCAAGGGTAAACTAAAGTATTGTCATGTTTTAGTGGCTGAGTATATTTTAAACCACTATAGGAGGACAGCACTATTTCCCGAGCAAGGAGCTGAGACCTGTGGGAGCAGCATCACTACTTACTTTGCCATCAGTGAGCACAGACTGACGCCAGGCCATCTATGCAAACACCTGAGTGACTGAAGTGCGTGCCGCTGAGAGCACTGAAGTGGTTGTTCTAGAACAGCTGAAAATGCTCAGGTATAGATTAGGCTGCGGCATCATTGCTTGTAGGCAGTGGTGATAGCCAAACCAAGCATTTTAAGATGGTTCTTGGATTTATCTGGGCTAATGCTCTGTGTTTTAATTTGTGTTGCATGTTGTCACATGTCTTAAAAATAAGTTACTCATGTCATTAAATATCTTGAGTTTCTCAAGATTTCTATTACTCTAAAGATTTCTAATGAGTTTATGTAAACAAATGGGAAAAAGGTGTTTTATCAGTTTTGAAATGACTCTAGATGGATTTTGACTTGAGAGAGTTTGCTATTTTATACTGTGATCTGTTGCGTGAAGAAAGGAGTCCTTTGGTTGTTGACTGATTTACATCAAATAGTTTTCTAGGCAATGGTTGCTCTTTGTGGAAGCAATTGGGAGAGAAGAATGATTAGTTTAAGTTGAGATGGTTAAAGCTGCTTTAATACAGTTATATATCCATAGTTAAGAGGTAGTAGACTGTCTAGCTTTATTTTAAGTTAGATAAACAAAATAACAGCTTTAGTAAAAACTGGAAATAAGGATTACTCAGATTATAGTGCCTAGAAAAGGAGCAGAAAACACTTTGAACTTGCTTTTGTTGTGCATCACCAGTTTTTAAAAATGCTGTAATGTAGTATCATTGTCATTGCTTAACAAAGAAGGCAGAGTAACAGAAAATGGTGGTTGTAGATTAGTCTGATACTAGAGTAAGTGTGTTTATATTGGCTATTGTGTGGCAGCTTTAAGAACCTGTAAATAGTAATGAAACTATATGTTGAAGTCTCTGTGTTACAGAATGATCTGCATAGCCTAGCATGAGAAAGTTGTTTAATTAAACCACTGAGTCCAAGTATGCTATTGCCTGTTGTCAAAATGAAAAGGATTATATTTATTACATTTTAATGTGCGTATTTCATAATTTTATAAAGGTCATTTTTAAAATGAAATATGTTTTTTAAATGTTAGATAGACAATATGGTTTTTTGTTTGTTTTGTTTTCTGCAAACTGTCAATAAATAATTATAAAGATAAGAACAATCCTAATACGCTTTACAGAAGACAGAGCATTTAATCTATCTTAACTGTATGAAAAGCTGATTTGATTGACTGTACTAAGTTGCTTGTTAAGACTTAGTGTTAAACCTCTATTCATTAGTGGTCCATTAAAAATCCATTCAAAGCAGTCTCAAAATGCAGAGCGTATACTTGGTCTTTGACAAAAATCTAAGACAATATTAGTGGTTGGCTCATTAGATTAGATGAACAAATATTTACATTTATTTAGAGAAACATGATTTAAAATTAATTTAATTAAAAATTAAAGATAGAATTGGTCTCATTTCCTAAGATCATTATCCACATCAGACGAAGAGATGCTAAGCATCAAAGTATGGTGTCTTCATTATTGGAGGGGTTATATGTGAGGCCTGGCATGGCTCTTTAGCTCCTGAGCTACAAATAATGCTTACGTAAGAAAAACCTTCTTTTCATATAGTTTTAGAAAGAGAAACATAATAATTTCTAAGAAGCAGCAGTTTTACAGTTTGTACTATTTTCTGAGATACTGATCAAACATGAATGAATCTGGTTTTTTTTGGAGATTCTTAGAATCCGTTATTCCTGAAGAGATAGGTGCCTGGTTTTGAAAGTTCTTTTTTAAGTTCTGCATCATTAGCATCTTAAGAAAGTCAAAGCCTGAAGTTATTGATCTGATTGACTGCTGCGCTGGATTCCGTCAGCCCAAGTAAAACCAGAAAACGCTTCAACACACAGTAACAGCAAGGAACCCTATTACAGTTCATAAACATAGTGAGATGTCATTTATTTGGTTCAATACACTGTAATCTTCTGTTGAATATTGGGAGCTTAGATCTGGATGCTATAAAGAATGGCTTTTATGGTGTTATATTATCTTGGTGTAAGACCTCCTGAGTTTGAACACTGAAGAGATACTGCTGAATGAACCTGGGTGAGTTATAGTCTGTCCTAATTGTCTGACTTTGTAAAAGGGAGATGATGTTAACACCCCCGTCCTAGTATGCAGGAGTGTGATGTCTTAGTACATATGACGTTCCTAGTTCATGTTGTCATATATTAAGTGTATAATATATGTTAATAATATTTTGTTCAGATCATTACCCATAACTTATTATTTTGATTTATAATCTGTTGACCTTTTACAAAAATAATTGTTTTTTTGACAACTAAACCAAACTTAGATTAAGCATGTTGTCTGAAATTTGAAGATCTGGAATTTTTTTTAATACATTAGAAGTATATATTCAATGACTGAGAAGTATGATCAGATGTTAAGTTAAAGTAAATATATCTAAAAAAAACATTCTTTTTTATTTTTATTTTTTTTTGACAGGCAGAGTGGACAGTGAGAGAGAGAGACAGAGAGAAAGGTCTTCCTTTGCTGTTGGTTCACCCTCCAATGGCCGGCATGGCCGGCGCGCTGCAGCCAGTGCCCTGCACTGATCCGAAGCCAGGAGCCAGGGGCTTCCTCCTGGTCTCCCATGGAGGTGCCTGGAACCCGGTGTGCTGGTGCCGCTAGGCGGAGGATTAGCCTAGTGAGCCGCGCCGCCGACTAAAAGAAGCATTCTTTACTAACCTATTTGCTTGGGAGATAATTACATAACTATAATACTCAGTTATTTAGCCATTAAAAGAGAACAATACTTGTTCTTTCTAAAAATGAGAGGCCATTTGGGGGGTGAACCAATGGAAGGAAGACCTTTCTCTCTGACTCTCTCTCACTGTCTAACTCTGCTTGTCAAAAATAAAATAAAATAAAAATGAGAGAATTATTATAAACTTCAGATGATTAGATGTACCTGAAAACTGGAAGATAAATTGTTAAAATATTGTATCTTTTCAAAAACAGATGTTCATTTGTTTATAAATCTGATCTCTTTGCTAAATACAAACATTTCTATTTATAAAATCTATAGTAATCATTTTCACTAAAATACATATCAAAATGAAGGATAAATGATGTTTTATCTTAATCACATGCACTATTTATTACCTTTGCCCAAGACATACCATCTTCTCTCTGAAGAATCCTTGGAATAGTTGTAAAGGTTGACATGATGACGAATGATGAGACTGCAATGTGACAAGGGAAGCAGATAAGTACATGCAAATTACATCTGCAGGGGAGGTGATTCAGGGAAGGCCTGGCAGAGTCCATGACACTTAATCTGAGTTTTGATGGATGAGTAGAGTGTGCTGTTTGGACAACTGGAAGAAAGCAAACCTGAGAGGGATTTCCATGTGTGAAGGTAAGAGAAGTGTGCAAGGACACG
The DNA here is from genome assembly GCF_051225735.1 of Oryctolagus cuniculus. Lineage (NCBI taxonomy): Eukaryota > Metazoa > Chordata > Mammalia > Lagomorpha > Leporidae > Oryctolagus > Oryctolagus cuniculus. Next base: position 13,817,160 of record NC_142874.1, on the reverse strand, counting down.
GCGTGTTGAATAGCTGTACAGAAATTAAGTGTGGCATAAATGAAGATTAGATGATAGGGACTCATGGGAGATGGGACTGTAAAGTATAAGGTCTGGAATGGGAGGGCATCCTGATGCTCTCATTTGAAGGCTACAACCTGCTAAGCAGATTGTCCTTTGTAAACAGTGAAAGGTTCTTAGGATTACCGCTCATGACAGCTGCCCGAATAATTTTGATGGATGTCCATGAAATCAGAGGAGGCTCTCCCGTTCAGAACAGCTTGTGATTCCTGCTCCACTGCTCCATATGCAATATGAAATAAAAATAAGAGTGTGAAACTCCTATGAGGGATTTCAGCAAAGTTCTGTCTCCCTCCACCATGATGTCTGCTTTGCTTTGATTCTTCCAAAGTATAGAAAGTCTAAAAATCTCTATAATTTTTGTTTTCTTCTTTTAAAAAAAGATCCACTTACAAAGGGAGAAGCAGAGAAAGCTATCTTCCATCCACTGCTTCACTTCCTAGTTGGCAGATCAGATCAAAGTCAGCAGCTTCATCCAAGTCTCCCACATGGGCGGCAGGGGCCCAAGCACTTGGGCCATCTTCCACTGCTCTCCCAGGCCATTAGCAGGCAGCTGGATCAGAAGAGGAACAGCTGGGACATGAACTGGTGCCTCTGTGGGATATTGGCATCATAGGTGGTGACTTTATCCAGTGTGCCACAACACCACCTCCCTGTTTTCTTTTTTAAAAACTGTTTGGGGGTTTTTAGTTTGCTAGACTTCTCAGTTAATGTGCCATCTCAGGCCATTTGTTTCTAAATGATTGGTTTCCCAAGTAATGACTTGGGAACACATTCACATTTTGTACTCTGTCTACTTAAGGGAGAGAATGAGGACTGGAATGATGTCTTAATCCAGATAGCATTAACAGGAAATCTGCAAGAACACTGGGGTATTTTGAACATAAGGACTTGTAAAGACGTGAGAGTGTTCCTGCTAGCATCCAAAAAGAGAAAACAAGATTAATTTCTATACTTAAGATTGCAAAACTTTTCAGTGTGTACACTGTGCAGTATCTTGGAAATATCATTTTTCTTTAAAATTCATAAGCCTTTTGTACAAATGCAAAGTCTACTCATCCATCAGACCCAGATTAAGCATAATAAAACTGTCTGCTTCTATGTAAAAGTTATATTTTCAAACAGTACATGGAGAACTGATGAGTTGGAAGTTTAGAAGATACTGCTACTTTTCCGGGGACATGAACTTTCCATGACTTGTCATCTGATGTGTGTTCCCCAGTCTGAGAGGCATGCTGTCAACACTAGCTGCTTCACCTTCCTCTTCGGTTATTGAAACTAAAGTGCTGACCTTCTTCTGGCTTCAGCTGTGACTGTGCTGTTTTATGGGAAGTGAGACAGTGATTAGGACACCTGTATAGCGCTTTCACTCATCCAGTTTCATCTGTATATTAAAATGTTAAAGGAGAAAGTTAACTTCTAGTAGTCTATATGCAGAATACAAATAAATAGTTAACTAGCATATTTAATTTTTGAAAGGAATTATTGCAAACTAATATAATGTGCAGACTATTGTGTTTGACAATAAGATTGTGATGTTTTCCTTGCTAGAATACTTTGAATCTTTTTAGTTATAGCCTCTCTGGGAAAGGAGAATTTTCTGTCAATATATAAATAAAAAATAATCACTTAATTTTAATAGATAGAAGTGTGTTAAATTTAGAAGAAATTTTTCTTGTATTTTCAGAAAGACCTACTTGTATAAACAGAATGTTAAATTGGAGGCAGGCAGGCATTTGGCACAGCCGTTGTTAAGTTGCCGATTTTGCTGTCCACATCCCTTATTGGGGTGCCTGGCTACAGTCCTGGCTGCTCTGCTTCCAACCCAGCTTCCTGCCAATGCACATGCTAGGAGGCAGTGGGTGATGATTCAAGTAATTGGATCCTTGCCATCTGCATGGGAGACCTTAACTGAGTTCCAGGCTCCTTGTTCCGGCCTGGCCAAGCTCTGGCTGTTGTGTGCATTTGGAGAATGAAACAGTGGATGGACGATCTTTCTCCATCTGTTTCTTTGCCTTTCAAATAAAATGAAAATAAATTTTAAAAAACTAAGAAAATATTGAATCTCACTCAGTTGCTACTGCTACGTGTAAATACATGCTTGCATTGCCAAAAATGTACTTGATTAAAAAATGTATAAGATTTAAAAAAAAGAAAAAATATATAAATACCAGTAAGTATGAGAATTTATTTGCCCAAGATGACTTAACCAGTAGTTCTGAGAGATGTCCTGTTTCACTCTGAAGCCCAACTTCTTACTCATGTTCTTCACTGATAACTCAAATCAGGATGGATTTTCAAGTCTACAGATCCTAAAAGTAAATGACCAGAGTCTAGTACCATTTGGAGTGAAATGATAGCTCTAAAAGACAACACCTACATTTCTTGTTGTACCTCATAGAGACAAAGAACTATAAATAACAAACTGCAAGAATTGAAAAAAAAAATGTTTCCTTAGTTTTGGTTGGTTGGACATTTTCATTCCACTTATGAATCAACCGATCTCTTTGAAACTGCCCCTTCATTGTTCTCCCTCACTGTGCCAGGCAGTGGTTATTCAAAGACAAATACCTCAAGAATCCTACCTTTTTTTTTTTTACCCTGGGTCAGGAAATTTCTCATAGAAGAGGATTCCTTGAAGCGAGTATTGAGGAATAAGTATTTGCCAAAGCTTAGCAACTGGGGAGTAGAGAAGTGTTGAGTCCTAGGGAGCCCTGAATAAGAGCTTGGAAGTAGGAAAGCTTGGGAGGCCATTCACAAATCAGGCTTCCTTCCTGAATGGGTTTTCAATTCTTGGGCACACACAGAATGAAAGCAGCATGACCCAATTTTGCTAGAGGCAATTTGGAATTTAATTTTTGTTGGATAATTAAAATATGAATAATCTAAAATTTACAATTAACTGTAGGAATACATTTACTTTTATGTTAACCATTACTCAGAACATGTGTAGTATGCTTCACAACATTTAAAATAACATGTTAAAATAAATATTTTAGACAGCACTCCAGTGGGTTTGTATAGAATAATAGAGTACTCAATAAGGTTTTACATTATGCTCATCATTGATTAAAATACTTAACTTTGACATTTAAAAATTATGTATAGCTGCGTGATTTTACATACTATATGGTATAGTAGTTAGAAAATATTATTTTAAAGGTATTTCCTACATTAATTTTATAGTCTTTATTAGAAGGTCAGTGTTCTGTTAACATACATTTCTACAACCCTTTCACAATGCTATGAATTTGATGATATCAGTATTTAAATGTTTACAGTTCTTAACTTCTTTTGAGAGAGTAGAAGTTGATTGTTTGAAGTTGTAAATAAATTACTATACAAGTATAAATAGTAAATCAACAAATCTGCTGAGCCTTATTACCCATGCATTCTTGTGTAGTTTTATATCAGACAAATAAAACAGCTTGAACACGAAATCCATGAAATATTTGCACAATGACAGCTGGCCTCCCAGTTATTTAAATTTGATAATTTTTAGTCATACAGCTTGCTTGTTAGACTAAAAAACCCACCAAGAAATCAAACACAAGGACAAAACAAAAGAAATTGTGACTCAAAAGAGAAAGTTGGTATTTGTTCATAAAAATGTTTGAATTTTAAGCTTCTTACTATGTTCAGTTTATATAATATTTTATGTATGTATATGCTTATTTACTTGAAAGGAAGAGAAAGAGAGTGAGAGAAGGAGAGACAGAATATGAATGAATATGAGATAGAGATCTATCCTCTGGCTTATTCCCCAAATGGCCACAGCAGCCAGGGCCTGGCTGAAGGTAGAAAGCCATAACTCCATCCTGGTGTCCCACACAGGTGGCAAGGGCCCTAGTACTTGGAGGCCACCTTCTGTTGCTTCCCAGGTGCATAGCAGGGAGGTGGATTGTAAGTAGAGCAGCTAGGACTCAATGCAACACTCATCCATTGTGTCACTGCCAGCACTCCATGCATGTCTATTTGTTGAAGAATAGCTACATCTCCTTCTCATTGATGAACGCTTTAAACAACATAGTAATTTATTATTTTATGTTATTATGTATTGTGATAAAAATAATACATTAAATTGTTTGCAGATACTTTTATCTATTAATGATTTATACATTCAATCTGCATATGTGACACATGTAAACATACTTCTAAAAAGTCTTTCCATAATAAGTGTGCTAATTACTCTGGCTTAGTCTAATCCAGATATACATACATGAATCAAAACATCACCTTCTACTTCATGGTATGTACAATTACAGGGTGTCAATCAAAAATATAAATTTCATAAAAAGCTTTCTAGAATCATATGTAATTAATGTAAATTTTTGATGGGTAATTACCTTGAACAAATTGAAAAATCAAGAAGTTCTTCTACAGCATTTAAACTCATCTAAACTGAAATAAATCATTTTCCCTATTGGGGAACATTTTTCTTTCAAGATTTGTTTATTTGAATAGCATATTCACAGAGAGGGAGAAAAAGAGACACAGAAAGAGATAGAGAGATCATGGGTAAATTTTTTCATTAGGGTAAAGGCTAAGCTAATATTAAAATAAAAAAACTCTCAAAAATAACAGTGACAAAATTTTTCAAAGATGAATTCTCTATCATATAACAGTTCAAGCATAGTCAACCAAGGACAGTTGCAGCACAGAACGCAGGAGTCATGCCTTTCTTTCTTGCTCTGTTCTACTTCGTGGCTCCAGATGGTTGTTGTAACTCTACCAGCACATCTGGATTCCAGCTCCTGGGAAGGGGAGGGAGGGACAGTGGAGGGCAGGATTTCTCTCTAGGCCTGGTTCCATTGGGGAAATCCTACACACCAATCTCACTGGTACCTGTTTGGCAAGGATTTCTTGGCATGCATTCACTCAGAGGGGCAGGGAGATGTATGTGTCTCTACAGCTAAAATCAGAAGTTCTGTTGCTAACACAAATGAAAAATGGATATTAGTTGAAAACAAGTAGTTTCTGCTAGAGGAATGTCAGAATGTAGTTTAGAAGTCTTAGACAAAGATGTTTGCCTAAAATGTTAGTGCATCATTTAGAATAGTTTCTTTGAAAAAAAAAAAGATTTATTTATTTGAAAGTCAGAGTTACAGAGAGAGAAAGGAGAAAAGGAGATACAGAGATCCTCCATCCAGTGGTTTGCTCTCCAGATGGCTACAACAGCTGGAGCTGGGCCAGGCTGAGGCCAGGAGCAAAAACTCTGTCCAGGTCTCCCCTATAGGTTCAGGTGCCAAAGCACTTGAACCATCTGTGGCTGCTTTCCCAGGTGCATTTGCAGGTAGCTGGATGGGAAGTAGGAAGCAGAGCAGCTGGAACTCCAAACCATGTGGGATGCCCACAGTGCAGATGGCGGCTTTACCCGCTATGCCACAGTGCCAGCCCCAATTTAGAATTTTTTATACTGAAAACACCAAGTGATGTAATTGAAAGTGGTGTATACTGTAAGAACCTTTTTTTAGCTGAAACAAGGAGAGCTATGACATGATCAGTTATTAAAAATATTTATTTGTTTATTTGATAGGCAAAATGACAGAAAGGAAGATGGTAGGAGAAAGAGGGAGAGAGAAGAGAGAGGCAGGCGGTAGGGAGAGATCCATCTTCTCTATCTTCTATCTGTTGGTTCACTCCCCAAATAGTCACAACAGCCAGGGTTTGTCAAGGCCAAAGCCAGCAGCCAGAACTTCAACCAGGTCCCCCATGTGGGTGGAGGGTCTCAAGCACTTGGGCCACCATCTGCTGCCTTCCGAGGCGTAGTAAGAAGTTGGGTGGGAAGTGGAGCAAACTGGCTCTCCAGTGTGGGATGATGGAATTGAAAGTGGTGGCTTAACCCACTGCACCACTATGTCAACCCCCAAGATTGGCTACTTTGACTCAGGAATTTTATCAAGGATATACAGTTTTCCTTGATCTCCACTTGACATCCTCAGCAAGATTGTCACTTATAATTTTGTCTTCATGGTTACAAATGGCTACTGTAGCTCCAGGCAACACCTTTTCAGAAAGCCATGCCCAAATGTAGGAAGCCCATTCTTTATTTATTTACCTTTCTTTGCTCCCTTATTTTAAAATCAGATAGAAAAAATTGTTTCTGTTGTCTCCCAGATTCCTTATAGGACTGAATGAAAAACTATGAGTCACACATTTTTTGTCTTGGTTGCAGAAAGTGTTAATATATTCTAGAAAAGAAAATATTTAGGAAATTATGCTTGAATAACATTAAAAATCTCAACCACAATTAGGTTATGTAATTCATAAGCATATATATAGAAATGCATTTGATGTTTACTTACATTTCAAAAACAGTTCTAATGTGGAAGCTATTATTAAAAAGAGAAATATTTTATTTCTTTTTTTTAAAGATTTGTTTATTTGAAAGGCAGAATTACAGAGAGAGAGAGAGAGAGAGAGATCTTCCACGTACTGATTCACTCCCTAAATGGTCACAACAGGCAAGGCTGGGCCAAGCTGAAGCCAGGAGTTAGGAGCCAGGAGCTTCACCCCGCTTTCCCAGGTGGATGCAAGGGTCCAAACAGCTGGGCCATCTTCTGTTGCTTTTTCCAGACCATTGGCAGAGAGCTATATTGAAAATAGAGCAACCAACAATTGAACTGGCACCTAGATGAGATTTTGATACTGCAGGTTAATGTCTTAACTCGCTGTGAGAGTCAAACATATATTTATTAATTACCACAAATCAGGGAGAACATTGCATTTTGGGGACTGGCTTATTTCACTAAGTATAATGTTTTCAGTTGGATCCATGTTGTTGTAAATGACAGGATTTCATTTTTTTAAGCACTGTGTATAATTCCATGGCTTACATATACCATAATTTCTTTATCCAGTCTTAAGTTGACAGGTATCTGGGTTGATTCTGTACCTTAGCTATTGTGAATTGAGCTGCAGTAAATGGCCCCCAATTTGCTGCTTTAACATTGAATTCATTTTTTCAAAAACATTTTTATCTTTATTTCTATAGGGAACAAATTTCATGTTTTTCATAAAATTTTAAAATTTTCAGTTTTAATTTTCATTTTTAAGAGTGTAATGACTATTCCCACCCTAAACTCCCTCTCTCACTCTTTCCTTTCTTGTTTTTCATTTAAGTTTTACAATGACCTACTTTCTTTCCTTTTTTTTGAATAAAATAATGAATCTTATTTTGGTGCAGAAAAACTTTTGGAATCTATATAGCTTTTTTTTTTTTTTTTTTTTTTTTTTTACCTAGAAACCTTTTATTTAAAGTATATAAACTTCATGCATTTCAGATATACAAATTTAGGAACATAGTGATTCTTCCCACCCTACCCTCTCTCCCACCCCACTGCCACCCTTCTTCCTCCTCCCTCTCCTATTCCCATTCTTACTATCTGCTACAATTCACTTTCGATTAACTTTATCCACTAAGATAAACCCTATACTAAGTAAAGAGTTCAATGAATAGTATGAAAAAAAAAAAAACTGTTCCTCAACAGTTGAGACTAGGGCTGTTCAAAGTCATTGCATCTCAACGTGTCAATTTCACTTCTCTAAATTGCCTTTTAGGTTGTTTATTAATTACCACAAATCAGGGAGAACATAATAAACATATATTTATTAATTACCACAAATCAGGGAGAACATTGCATTTTGGGGACTGGCTTATTTCACTAAGTATAATGTTTTCAGTTGGATCCATGTTGTTGTAAATGACAGGATTTCATTTTTTTAAGCACTGTGTATAATTCCATGGCTTACATATACCATAATTTCTTTATCCAGTCTTAAGTTGACAGGTATCTGGGTTGATTCTGTACCTTAGCTATTGTGAATTGAGCTGCAGTAAACATGGATGTACAGAGATCTCCTTCATATGCTGGTTTCATTTCCTTTGGGCATATTCCCAGGAGAGGGATGTCTGGGTCATATGGTAGGTCTGTATTCAGATTTCTAAGGTATCTCCATACTGACAATGACTTACTTTCAATTTACTTCATAATTAGAAGTTTACTACTACATTAAATAAAAAATTCAACAAAGAGTAAATAGAGAAACCACTGTTATTCAAATAGTATAGACAGGCACTATAAACAATAATCAAATCTCAAAATGTCACTTTTGCTATATACATCACTTCTTTTGTATTCTGTGTATTAGTAACCATAAGTCAGGGAAAATATATATTTGTCTTTTGGGGACAGGCTTCCAGTTGCAACCATTTTGTTACAAAAGGCAGGATTTCATTCTTTTTTATGACTGAGTAGAATTCCATCATGTATATATACCACATTTTTGTTATTCAGTAATCAGCTGCTGCTATAAACATAGGGGTATAGACAGCTCTTTCATATGCTGATTTCATCTCCTTTGATTCCCTCCAACAGTGTATTAGGGTACCTTTTTCATATATCCTCACCAGTATTTGTTATTTTTTGATTTTGTATGATAGTCATTCCAGCTGGGGTGAGGTGAAACCTCATTGTGGTTTTGATTTGCGTTTCCCTGATGGCTAGTGATCCTGAGCATATTTGTGTGTTTGTTGGACTCAGGCCCCTGAACCCAGAGTGGAGCACCGGATACAGTCCCCGGCTTCTGCTTGGGCCCGGCCTGGCCCCGGCCTTAGTAGCCACCTGGGGGTTGAACCCCCAGAGGGACGATCCGTGAGAGAGAGCAAGAGGCAAGAGGGCTCGCGATGCCCGGTGCTCTGCTTCTCTCCCCAAGCGGCTCCAACGGCCAGCGCCGGGCCAGGCAGAAGCCAGGAGGCTTGACCTCCATTCAGGGCGCCCAGGAGGCCGGGAGGCGTGGTCCCTGGGTCACAGCCTGGAGAGGCCGCCCCGCCTGCAGCCCTGGGGCTTCGGACGCTGGACGCGGCAGGCAGCGCGGAGGTGCGTCCCGCGGTGCCATGGCGGCCGCCCATGGGGAGTGCGCCTGCGCCCGGCGCTGTGACCCGGAAGTGGCCCCTTGTGCCCCGGAAGTGGCCCCTCGTGGCCCGCGGCGCTCAGGTAGGAGTCCTCGCGGGTCCCGTCCGCTGCTGCCGGAGAGCCCGCGCGAGCCGTCGGGAGCCGGGAGCCGTCCTGGACGCTGCCGGCGGAGCCTGCGGGAGACCCAGCGCCCCCGGGGTCAGGCCGGGCTCAGAGAGGCTGCGGCCCGAGGCTGCCGCGCCGTTTCCCGGGCGCGGTTCTCTTCTTCGGCCCTTCGTGGAAGCAGCGGCCTTCGCGGGCCCCTGTGCCGCCAGCAGACCGGGCCCCCTTGGCGGTGAGTGATGCGGGGGCTGTTGGGGTTTCCCGCTGCGAGTCTTCGCTGCCGGCGTGCCTGTTGCTCTCGGGTCCCGAAGGCGCGGGTGGAGTCGTGGTCTTGCTGTGCGGACGGTCGGTCTGCAACTTTCCCCAGTGTGCGAGCAGCTGTGCCAGAGCAGAGGGGCTCCGTCTCCTCCTGGAGCGGCCCCGCGTTCCCGTCTGTTTGCGTTTTGATGGCCCAGCCGCCCTGCTCGAGACCCCCGAGACTGCTGACGGGGAGGAATAAGAGCGAAAACGCTCGTCTGTTTCCTGGTCTAGGAGGACAGTTTCCGGTTAACTGGCATTTGGTGTGATGTTAGCGCTCGGTGGGTTTTCAGTGAGAGGCCATTGTCAAGCCGAGGTTTACCTTCTGTTCCTGATTTGATGATTCCTTTTTTTTTTTTTTTTTTTAATATCGCCAAAGCGGTGGGAGTTTTTGTGAAATAGGTTTTCTGTGTCTATAGGGATACTTTGTGGGCTTTCCCCATGTTTATTCTGTTCTGTGATATATTGATTGTGTATGGTAGCCATCCTTGCATTCCTGGAGTTGCACCCAGCGTGCTAAGCTTTGGTTGTGCTTCAGGAGCGCGTTTGGTAATATTTTGTTAAGGAATGTGACAGCGCAGTCATGACAGATACGTATGTGCCGTGTTCTTTATGATGCATTTGTTTTGGATGTTGGGAAAATGTTGGTCCGAAGGGATGAGATGGAAGATTTTTCCCCTTCATCTCCTTTTTGGAAGGGTTTGCAAATCACGGGTTTTAACTATCCTTCCCACAGGAGTTCTGTGTTAATAGGCTAGGTGATGCATATAGTATCAAGTTCGATATAAACTCTAGTAGTTGGCCGTGATGTAGTATTTTATTTATAGCTATGTCTCCCCCCCCTTTTTTTTTTTATAAAGTTCTTATTTGTTTATTTGAAATTCGGAGTTACATGCAGAGAGAGAGGAAGAGAAAGTAAGTCTTTCATCTGCTGGTCCTCTCCAAATTAGCGCAATGATGGGAGCTGAGCAGATCCGGAGCCAGTATTCAGGAGCCAGGGGCCCGGTGGCAGGTTCTCAGAATGGAGCACCAGATAAAGTCCCTGGCTTCTGTTTCAGCCTGGCCCAGCCCTGGCCTTTGTAGCCACCTGGGAGGAGGGCGAACCACCAGATGGGCAATCACTGAGAGAGAGCAAGAGTGCTTGCGATGCCCCATGCACTGCTTCTCTCCCCAAGTGGCTTCAAAGGCCAGCGCCGGGCCAGGCAGAAGCCAGGAGGCAAGGACTCCATTCAGGACTCCCAGGAGGGAAGGAGGCAGGATCCAAGTACCTGGGCCATCAGCGGCTGCCTCCCTGGTTCCCAACCTGGAGTAGCGGGATTGGAATCGGCTCTTGGGCACCCCACACTGGACGTAGCAGCATGCAGATGTGTCCCATGGCGCCATGGCAGCTGCCTGTGGGGAGTGAATTTGCGCCCTGCGCTGTGACCAGGAATTGTACCCGTAGGTACATCTCCTGCTCAGCCATCCTCAGATGGAAGTCTGCTCCTCATCTGTTCCTGCCCAAAAGCCTGTTCAAGTCTTGAGGAGCCGTCCTCGATGCTGCTGGCGGAGCCTGAGTGAGACCCAGTGCCTCCGGGGTCAGGCCTGAATCAGAGACACTGCAGCCCGGGACAGCCGCATCAGTTACCTTGCCCTTCTGGAAATGTGTAGGCGCGGTCCTCTTCTTCGGCAGCTTCCGGAAGTCTACCCCTCGGGCCTCGGCTCCTGTTCCAGAGGAGCAGAAACGCTCTTTGGTGAGTTGGGCGCGATGGCCTTGCTGTCGTCACGGGGTAGGTGGGGCCTGGGGTGCAGATAGCAGGCAAGGGGTGTGCATGTGAGGGGTGGAGGGGAGAGGAGGAGGAGAGAGGCGGCCAAGGGAGATTCGGGAGGAGAGAGGAAGGGGGGAGAAGGAAAAGGTGGCGTGAAGGTGGGGTGGCGTGGAAGGAAGGGGAAGGAAGGCATGTGGGGCAGCGTCGAGGGAGGGCGAGTGTGACAGGAGTGCTGGTGGGCGGGTGGAGGCGGGGGTTGGGAGAGGAAGAACTTTTCCCACGGCCCGGGTTCCATTTTGGAGGTTTCCTGGCCCTGGCTGGAATCAGTCTTGGCCACGTCCGTGAGAAGCGGCCTTGACTCCCGGCCTCTCTTCTCTGGGTGGTTCTGAACTGTAATGTGTGTGCGGGAAAACTGGCCTGGGGCACTCGAATTAACTTGCACGTAATCCGGTGAATTTTCACAGACTGCACACAAGGACTAGACAGCAGAAGCTTAGAGAAACCCCAGGAATCCCTTTGTGCTCTGTTCCAGCCTGTCCAAGGTTCTGACACCTCATGGTAAGTACTGGATTGTTTTTTCTTTTTAAAGACTGGTGTGAAAGGCAGAGTTACTGATGAGGCAGTGGTGGAGAGAGAGTCAGTGTATGGGTTCACACCCCAGGTGGCTACCATGTCCTGGGGCTGCGCCAGGCTGAAGCAGAAGCCAGGTACTTTATCCAGGACTCCAGTGTGGGTTCGGGTGCCCAAGTCCTTGGGCCTCTTGCTCTGCTTTCCTGGGCTTGTTAGCAGCCAGCTGGATCACGAGTGCAACAACCTGGGCATTTGGGGGTGGGGGCGGGCCGAGCCGTGGCAGAGTGGATGAAGCTGCTGCCTGAAGTAGCAGCATCCCATATGGGTGGTGGTTCAAGTCCCAGCACCTCCACTTCCGTCCCAGCTTCCATTCCAGCTCTGCTGTGGCCCGGCCCAGCAGTAGAAGAGTACCCAAGTCCTTGGTCTCCTGCAACTGTTTGGGAATCCTGGAGGAAGCTGCAGGCTCCTGCTTCAAATCTGCTCAGGCTGAAAATGGAGAGAAGTGGAGAAAGTTTACAGGTGGCACTGATGGCTTGATGGAAATGAAGGCGTGAGAATGATGCTAGGGTTTGACTTGAGCTGCTGGTGAAATGGTGGGTCAGTTATTGCAGGGGAAGATAGGGGGCCAGAGCAAGAGGTTTCATGGGGAAATCAGCAGTTTGGTTTTGATACATTGAGTTTCCTGTGTGTGTGGTTGTGGTTGTGTAAGGACAGATGTTGATGGAATGGTATGACTTTTTATTTTAGACGATTGGGATAGATTTAAATCCAGAGTGAATTTCTGGGAGCAGCTATTGCAGTTATGTAGGTGACACGATGAGACTCTGAACTGGGACAGTGGCTGTGCAGGGGGAGGATGTGCAAGGTCTGTGTGAAATAGGACCAGTTGGCCTTAGTGACAGTTCAGTTGTAGCTACTGGTACAACTTAACCAATTGAACTTAGGTAACATTGGTGGTTCAGGATAACTCTTAGTTCTAATGCTTGGTGATTAGTGGTGCCGGCCTGTCAGGAGAAGGAAGAAGGGAGTGAGTGAGCTCAGCCCAGGAGGTGTGGAGTTTTCCGCCTGTGGGCTCTCGCAGGGAAGACACCTGGCAGCCTGCCTGGGCTGTGAGCATGGAAAGGGAGACTCACTGCTCCTAGGATGTCAGATGTGTGTATGATTGCTTTGGAACCTTAAGAGTTGCTGCTTTAGCTTCAGACTTAGTAATCTGGGGTTGCATTGAGAAAAACAGCATTGAAAGAAATGCTCCCAAAGGAAATTAGATATTGCATTCTAGGATCACAAAACAGTTAGTGCTTTATGATCCACTTGTTCTGCAATCTTCTACTCTAAAGAAATAAAAATGCAAACAAACATTCACGTGCAAAGATGTTTAAAGTCACCTTAGTTGTAATGAAGAATGGGATAAATGCACAGAAGGTAATCCTCCATGTTAGCATGGTCATTCTAGTGAAGGGGTTGTGGTGGCTTTTATCCTCTCCTTTTTGAATGATTGTGATTTACAGTTTTTCAAAACTGAGCATGTCTTCCTTTCTGATGAGGGAGGAAAAATGAAGTTAGGAATAATATATACATGGAAAAGAATAATATATAAGTAAGTAGCAAATTCTGCTGCATCCATAGAGTAAAATGTTAGAAAGCTATTTAGTTTTTTAAGATTGTATGGATGTAAGTAGGTATGTATGTATTTGAGAGGCAGAGTTACAGACAGTGAGAGGGAGAGACAGGGAGAAAGGCCTTCCGTCTGGTGGTTCACTCCCCAAATGGCCACAACGGCTGGAGCTGTGCCGATCCGAAGCCAGGAGCCAGGAGCTTCTTCCTGTCTCCGGCATGACTGCAGGGGCCCAAGGACTTGAGCCATCTTCCCCTGCTTTCCCAGGCCATAGCAGAGAGCTGGATTGGAAGAGGAGCAGCTGGGACTAGAACCGGCGCCCACATGGGATGCAGGCGCTGCAGGCAGAGGATTAACCCACCCACCCACAACGGCAGCCCCGAAAGCTATTTCTTTTGTTATGAAAAGTTTTTAAGTAGGTGGGTAAATGCTTATAAAGTGTTAAGGATCACCTCTTAGTTGAGCCTGTGATTATATGAGCATATACGTCTTCTGTTGGCAAGCTGGCATCAAAAGGGGTTTTCGTGGGATTGATTTTGAATACTTGTTTTCTTATTTTCCAAAATAGTTTTAAATACATTTATTTTCCTTTTTCTTTTTTAATAGATTTTTTGACCTCTCTTTTAACTTGAAAAATTTTGTTCTATTCCTGTTGATGCTACCATTTGAGAAACTACACATATGCTCTACTGTACCAACATACACACATACTTTAGTTTTTCAACTTCTATTTAATAACTATAAATTTCCAAAGCACAATGTTTGGATTATAGCGGCTTTTCCCCCAGTAACATCCATCCCACCCGCAACCATCCCATCCCCCACTCCTTCTCCCATCCCATTCTTCATCAAAATTCATTTGCAATTCTCTTCATGTATAGAAGATCAAATTAGTATATACTAAGTAAAGATTCCAACAGACTGCACCCACACAGACACACAAAGTATAGAGTACTGTTTGAGTAGTAGTTTTAGCATTCATTCACAGAGTACAACACATTAAGGACAGAGATGTTACATGGGGAGTAAGTGCACAGTGACTCCTGTTGTTGATTTAACAATGGACACTCTTATTGATGACGTCAGTAATCACCAGAGGTTCTTGTCATGAGCTGCCAAGGCTATGGAAGTTCCTCTGGAGTTCACCAACTCTGATCTTATTTAGACAAGGCCAGAGTCAAAGTGGAAGTTCTCTCCTCCCTTCAGAGAAAAGTACCTCCTTCTTTGCTGGCCTGTTCTTTCCTCTGGGATCTCACTCACAGCGTTCTTAAATTTAGGTCATTTTTTTCTTTTGCCAGAGTGTCTTGACTTCCCATGCCTGAAATACTCTCATGGGCTTTTTAGCCAGATCCGAATGCCTTAGGGGCTGATTCGGAGGCCAGAGTGCTGTTTAGGGCTTTGGCCATTCTATGAGTCTGCTGTGTATCCTGCTTCCCATGTTGGATTGTTTTCTCCTTTTTAATTCTATCAGTTAGTAGAAGCAGACAGTAGACTTGTTTATGTGATCCCTATGACATTTAATCCTCTCATTATGATCAATTATGAACTGAAACTGATCACTTTAGACTAGTAAGATGGCATTGGTACATGCCACATTGATGGGATTGAATTGGAATCCCCTGGCACGTTTCTAGCTCTACCATTAAGGGTAAGTCTGAGTGAGCATGTGCCGAACTGTACATCTCCTCCCTCTCTTATTCCCACTCTTATATTTAACAGGGATCACTTTTCAGTTGAATTTAAACACCTAAGAATAATTGTGTGTAAATTAAAGAGTTCAGCCAATGGTAATAAGTAGAACAAACAAATACTAAAAGGAATAAAGTAGTAAGGTGTTCCTGGACAGTCAGGACAAGGGCTGATCAAGTCATTGTTTCTCATCTGAGATATTTCTATCACCAAACATTTTCTACCAGTGATATTCAACCTTTTTTTTTTTTAAGATGTATTTATTTATTCATGTGAAAGGCAGAATTACAGAGAGGCAGAGGCAGAGGCAGACAGAGAGGTCTTCCATCTGCTGGTTCACTCCCCAGATGGCCACAATGGTCAGAGCTATGCCGATTCAAAGGCGGGAGCCAGGACCTTCTGGGTCTCCCATGTGGGTGCAGGGGACCAAGGACTTGAGCCATCTTTTGCTGCTTTCCCAGGCCACAGTAGAGAGCTGGATCGGAAGTGGGGCATATGGGATTCGAACCGGCACCCATATGGGATGCCGATGCTGCAGGTGGCAGCTGTATCTGCTACGCCACAGCTCCAGCCCCTCAACCTCTATCGTTTTTACCTTCAGCTTTTGGAACGTTTTCGGCCGTCATTACTTCCAATATTGCCCCTGTTCCTTCCTTTCTTCTAGTATTCCTGCTTTGTGTGTGTCATACCTTTGTAATTGTCCCATAATCTTAGGCATTCCATTAGCGTTTTCCCCATTTCTTTCTTTGGCTTTTAGTTGAGGAAGTTTTTATTGATACACACCCGCTCACAGATTGTCTTCTCTCTAGTGTCTAGTCTGATAATGAGCCCCTCCAAGACATTCTTCGTTTCTGTCTCAGTGGTTGTTTTGATCTGGCGGCCCCTTTTGATTCTTTGAGAGTTTCCATCTATCTGTTTGCATTATTCATGTGGTCTTGTATATCGTCCAATTTTTCTATTACAGTTGTTTTAATAACCCAGTCAGACAGCTCCAGAATCTTTGCCATGGTAGGGCCTGGTTTTGATGCTTGCTTTGTCTCTTCAGACTGCATTTTTCTTGCTTTAACTTTTTTTTTTTTTCTGAAAGCTGGACACAATGTATCAGGTAATAGAAAGCAAAGTAAGCAGGTCACTTAGTGTGAGGTTTATGTTCCTCTGGGTGGGAGTTAGGCTATTTAATGTTTGCTTTGCTGTAGGTATCAGAGGTTTCATTTTCCTTTGGGGCCTTTATTTTGGTGTCTCACACTCTTTTTTGGGGTTTCCCTAGAAATTCCTTCTTAAATAGAACCTGTGTCTGGTATAGATCTGGAGCCCGGGTGATGTGCTAAAGTATTGAAGGAAGAAAGCATGTATAATCTTAGGATTGAATATTTGGTTTCATTGGCCTACACCCCTAGCCTGTAGCTTTCACAATACTTTTCTAGCCTTTTTCTTTGCTCTTTTATCCCCTGTGTAAGACAGCAAGTCTTCCAGGGGCAGGAGTTGGTTAATTGCCCTTCCCCAAGGTCGATTAGGCTCTAAGGTAGAGTGGTCTCCTTGTTCTCAAGTGGAGAACATATAGGCAGGGCTATTTCAAAATGATGGCCTTTCCTCTCCCCTGCGGTCTGTATATGTATGTGTGGTGTACATGGCCCGTAATTTCTTTCTTCAGTCTTCAGGAGAGCGGCATTTTGGTTGATTGCCTATCTTTGCTGTTGTGAAATGAGCTGCAGTAAATATGACTCTTCCATATGCTGATTTCCTTTCCCTTGCGTATATTCCCCGGGGTGGAACGGCTGGTTTGTCTATATTCAGGTTTCTGAGGTTTCTCATACTGTCTCCCACAGTGGCTATACCAGTTTACATTCCCACCAACAGCGGAGCAGGCCGCCTTTCCCCCCCTGACATCCTCAAGGCTGTTGTAGTATTGCTGTGCATTTCCATGATGGCTAGTGACCCTGAGCATTTTTGCATGTGTTTGTTGGCCATTTGGATTTCCTTTCTTGAACCATGCCTGCGGAAGTCCTTGGCCCGTTTCTTGAGTGGGTGGTTTGTTTTGCTGCTGTTGAGTTTCTTGAAAACCTCTGGTAGTGAATCCTTTACCAGCTGCATACTTTGCAGATAATTTCTCCCATTCTGTTAGTTGCCTCTGCGCTTTGCCGAGTGTTTTGCTTGCAGTGCAGAAGCTTCTCAATTTGGTTTTTTGCTTTTTGTCCTCTTCTATTCCTTTCTTTAATCTGTTGTGATTCTCAGATAGTGGACATCCTTGGTTGAAATGGTCCCCAGAGCCTGTATTTTCTTTGTAGCTATGTGGACGGGATTGGTCCTAGACGTTCTTTCTGAGCCACGGCACTGTCTGCGTATACAAAGGCTGTTGATTTTCTATCCTGCCACTTTACCAAACTCTACT
Source organism: Oryctolagus cuniculus (assembly GCF_051225735.1). Lineage (NCBI taxonomy): Eukaryota > Metazoa > Chordata > Mammalia > Lagomorpha > Leporidae > Oryctolagus > Oryctolagus cuniculus. The sequence goes on along the minus strand of NC_142874.1, from coordinate 13,799,775 downwards.
CTGAGTTTCGATAGTCTCTCAGTGGAGTCGTGTGGATCTCCTCTGTATGGAATCATGTCCTCTGCCAATAGTGATAGTTTGACTTCCTCCCTCCCAATTTGTATCTAACGTTGAGAAAGGAGAGAAAAAGTACCAACGTGATAACGTGCACGTAGAAAATGCCAAGAGGGACCTCAGACGCTACATTTACGTATTCTATGGTGCTTTGTGGAAGACACGGTTTGTCCTAGTTCAAGCATGCTCCATCCATTAAATGCAGGCCTAGACTGTGGAGGGCGGAGGTTGGGGAGCAGACCTGTGTTCAGTGGAGAACTCTGTAGATCACAGGTGTCTCAAGTCCCTGTGCGAGTGGGTACCCAAGTGTCTGAATAAATAAACTACATTGATTTCCTCATGCGTAAGTCATAGATAATACCACACGGAACGTTTCTAAGGTAGAAGAGAAAGAATGGGTACCAACACCTTTTTTTTTTTTTTTTTTTTTGACAGGCAGAGTGGACAGTGAGAGAGAGAGACAGAGAGAAAGGTCTTCCTTTGCCATTGGTTCACCCTCCAGTGGCCGCCGCTGATCCAAAGGCAGGAGCCAGGTACTTATCCTGGTCTCCCATGCGGGTACAGGGCCCAAGGACTCGGGCCATCCTCTACTGCACTCCTGGGCCATAGCAGAGAGCTGGCCTGGAAGAGGGAGCAACCGGGACAGAATCCGGCACCCCGACCGGGACTAGAACCTGGTGTGCTGGCGCCACTAGGTGGAGGATTAGCCTAGTGAGCTGCGTTGCCTGCCACCAACACCTTTTCTAAGAGTGAGTTAAATTCCTTTTCAAATTCTATGTTAATAGGGTAGGTAATGTATATAATATCAAATTGTAATGAACTGTAATAGTTGGCCTTGATGTAGTATTTTATTTAAAGCTATGTCTTCCTTTTCTTAATTTTTTTATTTTTTTTGAAGATCTTATTTATATGAAATTCAGGGAGGGCTGGAGGGAGGGAGAGAGAGGGGGAGAGAGAGAGAGAGAGAGAGAATCGCTATCGAGAGGTCTTCCATCTGCTGGTCTGCTACCCAATTGGCTGCAATGGGCAGGCCTGAGCGGATCTGAAGCCAGGAGCCAGGAGCCTCCCCGGGGTGTACTGCATGGGTGCAGGGGCCCAAGGATTTGGGCCCTCTTCTGCAGAGAGCTGCACCGGAAGTGGAGCAGCCGGGACTCGAACCGGCGCCCATGTGGATGCAGGCGCTGCGGGCGGTGGCTTTACCCGCTCCCCCACAGCGCCGGCCCCTCCTGGGAGCCTTTCCCCGTGGGATCCAGCTGTCTGCTGCCATGCCTGGGAAAGCAGAGGGAGACGGCCCAAGGACTCAGGCCCCTGAACCCAGAGTGGAGCACCGGATACAGTCCCGGGCTTCTGCTTCGGCCTGGCCCGGTCCCGGCCTTAGTAGCCACCTGGGGGTTGAACCCCCAGAGGGACGATCCGTCAGAGAGAGCAAGAGGCAAGAGGGCTCGCGATGCCCGGTGCTCTGCTTCTCTCCCCAAGCGGCTCCAACGGCCAGCGCCGGGCCAGGCAGAAGCCAGGAGGCTTGACCTCCATTCAGGGCGCCCAGGAGGCCGGGAGGCGTGGTCCCTGGGTCACAGCCTGGAGAGGCCGCCCCGCCTGCAGCCCTGGGGCTTCGGACGCTGGACGCGGCAGGCAGCGCGGAGGTGCGTCCCGCGGTGCCATGGCGGCCGCCCATGGGGAGTGCGCCTGCGCCCGGCGCTGTGACCCGGAAGTGGCCCCTTGTGCCCCGGAAGTGGCCCCTCGTGGCCCGCGGCGCTCAGGTAGGAGTCCTCGCGGGTCCCGTCCGCTGCTGCCGGAGAGCCCGCGCGAGCCGTCGGGAGCCGGGAGCCGTCCTGGACGCTGCCGGCGGAGCCTGCGGGAGACCCAGCGCCCCCGGGGTCAGGCCGGGCTCAGAGAGGCTGCGGCCCGAGGCTGCCGCGCCGTTTCCCGGGCGCGGTTCTCTTCTTCGGCCCTTCGTGGAAGCAGCGGCCTTCGCGGGCCCCTGTGCCGCCAGCAGACCGGGCCCCCTTGGCGGTGAGTGATGCGGGGGCTGTTGGGGTTTCCCGCTGCGAGTCTTCGCTGCCGGCGTGCCTGTTGCTCTCGGGTCCCGAAGGCGCGGGTGGAGTCGTGGTCTTGCTGTGCGGACGGTCGGTCTGCAACTTTCCCCAGTGTGCGAGCAGCTGTGCCAGAGCAGAGGGGCTCCGTCTCCTCCTGGAGCGGCCCCGCGTTCCCGTCTGTTTGCGTTTTGATGGCCCAGCCGCCCTGCTCGAGACCCCCGAGACTGCTGACGGGGAGGAATAAGAGCGAAAACGCTCGTCTGTTTCCTGGTCTAGGAGGACAGTTTCCGGTTAACTGGCATTTGGTGTGATGTTAGCGCTCGGTGGGTTTTCAGTGAGAGGCCATTGTCAAGCCGAGGTTTACCTTCTGTTCCTGATTTGATGATTCCTTTTTTTTTTTTTTTTTTAATATCGCCAAAGCGGTGGGAGTTTTTGTGAAATAGGTTTTCTGTGTCTATAGGGATACTTTGTGGGCTTTCCCCATGTTTATTCTGTTCTGTGATATATTGATTGTGTATGGTAGCCATCCTTGCATTCCTGGAGTTGCACCCAGCGTGCTAAGCTTTGGTTGTGCTTCAGGAGCGCGTTTGGTAATATTTTGTTAAGGAATGTGACAGCGCAGTCATGACAGATACGTATGTGCCGTGTTCTTTATGATGCATTTGTTTTGGATGTTGGGAAAATGTTGGTCCGAAGGGATGAGATGGAAGATTTTTCCCCTTCATCTCCTTTTTGGAAGGGTTTGCAAATCACGGGTTTTAACTATCCTTCCCACAGGAGTTCTGTGTTAATAGGCTAGGTGATGCATATAGTATCAAGTTCGATATAAACTCTAGTAGTTGGCCGTGATGTAGTATTTTATTTATAGCTATGTCTCCCCCCCCTTTTTTTTTTTTTTATAAAGTTCTTATTTGTTTATTTGAAATTCGGAGTTACATGCAGAGAGAGAGGAAGAGAAAGTAAGTCTTTCATCTGCTGGTCCTCTCCAAATTAGCGCAATGATGGGAGCTGAGCAGATCCGGAGCCAGTATTCAGGAGCCAGGGGCCCGGTGGCAGGTTCTCAGAATGGAGCACCAGATAAAGTCCCTGGCTTCTGTTTCAGCCTGGCCCAGCCCTGGCCTTTGTAGCCACCTGGGAGGAGGGCGAACCACCAGATGGGCAATCACTGAGAGAGAGCAAGAGTGCTTGCGATGCCCCATGCACTGCTTCTCTCCCCAAGTGGCTTCAAAGGCCAGCGCCGGGCCAGGCAGAAGCCAGGAGGCAAGGACTCCATTCAGGACTCCCAGGAGGGAAGGAGGCAGGATCCAAGTACCTGGGCCATCAGCGGCTGCCTCCCTGGTTCCCAACCTGGAGTAGCGGGATTGGAATCGGCTCTTGGGCACCCCACACTGGACGTAGCAGCATGCAGATGTGTCCCATGGCGCCATGGCAGCTGCCTGTGGGGAGTGAATTTGCGCCCTGCGCTGTGACCAGGAATTGTACCCGTAGGTACATCTCCTGCTCAGCCATCCTCAGATGGAAGTCTGCTCCTCATCTGTTCCTGCCCAAAAGCCTGTTCAAGTCTTGAGGAGCCGTCCTCGATGCTGCTGGCGGAGCCTGAGTGAGACCCAGTGCCTCCGGGGTCAGGCCTGAATCAGAGACACTGCAGCCCGGGACAGCCGCATCAGTTACCTTGCCCTTCTGGAAATGTGTAGGCGCGGTCCTCTTCTTCGGCAGCTTCCGGAAGTCTACCCCTCGGGCCTCGGCTCCTGTTCCAGAGGAGCAGAAACGCTCTTTGGTGAGTTGGGCGCGATGGCCTTGCTGTCGTCACGGGGTAGGTGGGGCCTGGGGTGCAGATAGCAGGCAAGGGGTGTGCATGTGAGGGGTGGAGGGGAGAGGAGGAGGAGAGAGGCGGCCAAGGGAGATTCGGGAGGAGAGAGGAAGGGGGGAGAAGGAAAAGGTGGCGTGAAGGTGGGGTGGCGTGGAAGGAAGGGGAAGGAAGGCGTGTGGGGCAGCGTCGAGGGAGGGCGAGTGTGACAGGAGTGCTGGTGGGCGGGTGGAGGCGGGGGTTGGGAGAGGAAGAACTTTTCCCACGGCCCGGGTTCCATTTTGGAGGTTTCCTGGCCCTGGCTGGAATCAGTCTTGGCCACGTCCGTGAGAAGCGGCCTTGACTCCCGGCCTCTCTTCTCTGGGTGGTTCTGAACTGTAATGTGTGTGCGGGAAAACTGGCCTGGGGCACTCGAATTAACTTGCACGTAATCCGGTGAATTTTCACAGACTGCACACAAGGACTAGACAGCAGAAGCTTAGAGAAACCCCAGGAATCCCTTTGTGCTCTGTTCCAGCCTGTCCAAGGTTCTGACACCTCATGGTAAGTACTGGATTGTTTTTTCTTTTTAAAGACTGGTGTGAAAGGCAGAGTTACTGATGAGGCAGTGGTGGAGAGAGAGTCAGTGTATGGGTTCACACCCCAGGTGGCTACCATGTCCTGGGGCTGCGCCAGGCTGAAGCAGAAGCCAGGTACTTTATCCAGGACTCCAGTGTGGGTTCGGGTGCCCAAGTCCTTGGGCCTCTTGCTCTGCTTTCCTGGGCTTGTTAGCAGCCAGCTGGATCACGAGTGCAACAACCTGGGCATTTGGGGGTGGGGGCGGGCCGAGCCGTGGCAGAGTGGATGAAGCTGCTGCCTGAAGTAGCAGCATCCCATATGGGTGGTGGTTCAAGTCCCAGCACCTCCACTTCCGTCCCAGCTTCCATTCCAGCTCTGCTGTGGCCCGGCCCAGCAGTAGAAGAGTACCCAAGTCCTTGGTCTCCTGCAACTGTTTGGGAATCCTGGAGGAAGCTGCAGGCTCCTGCTTCAAATCTGCTCAGGCTGAAAATGGAGAGAAGTGGAGAAAGTTTACAGGTGGCACTGATGGCTTGATGGAAATGAAGGCGTGAGAATGATGCTAGGGTTTGACTTGAGCTGCTGGTGAAATGGTGGGTCAGTTATTGCAGGGGAAGATAGGGGGCCAGAGCAAGAGGTTTCATGGGGAAATCAGCAGTTTGGTTTTGATACATTGAGTTTCCTGTGTGTGTGGTTGTGGTTGTGTAAGGACAGATGTTGATGGAATGGTATGACTTTTTATTTTAGACGATTGGGATAGATTTAAATCCAGAGTGAATTTCTGGGAGCAGCTATTGCAGTTATGTAGGTGACACGATGAGACTCTGAACTGGGACAGTGGCTGTGCAGGGGGAGGATGTGCAAGGTCTGTGTGAAATAGGACCAGTTGGCCTTAGTGACAGTTCAGTTGTAGCTACTGGTACAACTTAACCAATTGAACTTAGGTAACATTGGTGGTTCAGGATAACTCTTAGTTCTAATGCTTGGTGATTAGTGGTGCCGGCCTGTCAGGAGAAGGAAGAAGGGAGTGAGTGAGCTCAGCCCAGGAGGTGTGGAGTTTTCCGCCTGTGGGCTCTCGCAGGGAAGACACCTGGCAGCCTGCCTGGGCTGTGAGCATGGAAAGGGAGACTCACTGCTCCTAGGATGTCAGATGTGTGTATGATTGCTTTGGAACCTTAAGAGTTGCTGCTTTAGCTTCAGACTTAGTAATCTGGGGTTGCATTGAGAAAAACAGCATTGAAAGAAATGCTCCCAAAGGAAATTAGATATTGCATTCTAGGATCACAAAACAGTTAGTGCTTTATGATCCACTTGTTCTGCAATCTTCTACTCTAAAGAAATAAAAATGCAAACAAACATTCACGTGCAAAGATGTTTAAAGTCACCTTAGTTGTAATGAAGAATGGGATAAATGCACAGAAGGTAATCCTCCATGTTAGCATGGTCATTCTAGTGAAGGGGTTGTGGTGGCTTTTATCCTCTCCTTTTTGAATGATTGTGATTTACAGTTTTTCAAAACTGAGCATGTCTTCCTTTCTGATGAGGGAGGAAAAATGAAGTTAGGAATAATATATACATGGAAAAGAATAATATATAAGTAAGTAGCAAATTCTGCTGCATCCATAGAGTAAAATGTTAGAAAGCTATTTAGTTTTTTAAGATTGTATGGATGTAAGTAGGTATGTATGTATTTGAGAGGCAGAGTTACAGACAGTGAGAGGGAGAGACAGGGAGAAAGGCCTTCCGTCTGGTGGTTCACTCCCCAAATGGCCACAACGGCTGGAGCTGTGCCGATCCGAAGCCAGGAGCCAGGAGCTTCTTCCTGTCTCCGGCATGACTGCAGGGGCCCAAGGACTTGAGCCATCTTCCCCTGCTTTCCCAGGCCATAGCAGAGAGCTGGATTGGAAGAGGAGCAGCTGGGACTAGAACCGGCGCCCACATGGGATGCAGGCGCTGCAGGCAGAGGATTAACCCACCCACCCACAACGGCAGCCCCGAAAGCTATTTCTTTTGTTATGAAAAGTTTTTAAGTAGGTGGGTAAATGCTTATAAAGTGTTAAGGATCACCTCTTAGTTGAGCCTGTGATTATATGAGCATATACGTCTTCTGTTGGCAAGCTGGCATCAAAAGGGGTTTTCGTGGGATTGATTTTGAATACTTGTTTTCTTATTTTCCAAAATAGTTTTAAATACATTTATTTTCCTTTTTCTTTTTTAATAGATTTTTTGACCTCTCTTTTAACTTGAAAAATTTTGTTCTATTCCTGTTGATGCTACCATTTGAGAAACTACACATATGCTCTACTGTACCAACATACACACATACTTTAGTTTTTCAACTTCTATTTAATAACTATAAATTTCCAAAGCACAATGTTTGGATTATAGCGGCTTTTCCCCCAGTAACATCCATCCCACCCGCAACCATCCCATCCCCCACTCCTTCTCCCATCCCATTCTTCATCAAAATTCATTTGCAATTCTCTTCATGTATAGAAGATCAAATTAGTATATACTAAGTAAAGATTCCAACAGACTGCACCCACACAGACACACAAAGTATAGAGTACTGTTTGAGTAGTAGTTTTAGCATTCATTCACAGAGTACAACACATTAAGGACAGAGATGTTACATGGGGAGTAAGTGCACAGTGACTCCTGTTGTTGATTTAACAATGGACACTCTTATTGATGACGTCAGTAATCACCAGAGGTTCTTGTCATGAGCTGCCAAGGCTATGGAAGTTCCTCTGGAGTTCACCAACTCTGATCTTATTTAGACAAGGCCAGAGTCAAAGTGGAAGTTCTCTCCTCCCTTCAGAGAAAAGTACCTCCTTCTTTGCTGGCCTGTTCTTTCCTCTGGGATCTCACTCACAGCGTTCTTAAATTTAGGTCATTTTTTTCTTTTGCCAGAGTGTCTTGACTTCCCATGCCTGAAATACTCTCATGGGCTTTTTAGCCAGATCCGAATGCCTTAGGGGCTGATTCGGAGGCCAGAGTGCTGTTTAGGGCTTTGGCCATTCTATGAGTCTGCTGTGTATCCTGCTTCCCATGTTGGATTGTTTTCTCCTTTTTAATTCTATCAGTTAGTAGAAGCAGACAGTAGACTTGTTTATGTGATCCCTATGACATTTAATCCTCTCATTATGATCAATTATGAACTGAAACTGATCACTTTAGACTAGTAAGATGGCATTGGTACATGCCACATTGATGGGATTGAATTGGAATCCCCTGGCACGTTTCTAGCTCTACCATTAAGGGTAAGTCTGAGTGAGCATGTGCCGAACTGTACATCTCCTCCCTCTCTTATTCCCACTCTTATATTTAACAGGGATCACTTTTCAGTTGAATTTAAACACCTAAGAATAATTGTGTGTAAATTAAAGAGTTCAGCCAATGGTAATAAGTAGAACAAACAAATACTAAAAGGAATAAAGTAGTAAGGTGTTCCTGGACAGTCAGGACAAGGGCTGATCAAGTCATTGTTTCTCATCTGAGATATTTCTATCACCAAACATTTTCTACCAGTGATATTCAACCTTTTTTTTTTTTAAGATGTATTTATTTATTCATGTGAAAGGCAGAATTACAGAGAGGCAGAGGCAGAGGCAGACAGAGAGGTCTTCCATCTGCTGGTTCACTCCCCAGATGGCCACAATGGTCAGAGCTATGCCGATTCAAAGGCGGGAGCCAGGACCTTCTGGGTCTCCCATGTGGGTGCAGGGGACCAAGGACTTGAGCCATCTTTTGCTGCTTTCCCAGGCCACAGTAGAGAGCTGGATCGGAAGTGGGGCATATGGGATTCGAACCGGCACCCATATGGGATGCCGATGCTGCAGGTGGCAGCTGTATCTGCTACGCCACAGCTCCAGCCCCTCAACCTCTATCGTTTTTACCTTCAGCTTTTGGAACGTTTTCGGCCGTCATTACTTCCAATATTGCCCCTGTTCCTTCCTTTCTTCTAGTATTCCTGCTTTGTGTGTGTCATACCTTTGTAATTGTCCCATAATCTTAGGCATTCCATTAGCGTTTTCCCCATTTCTTTCTTTGGCTTTTAGTTGAGGAAGTTTTTATTGATACACACCCGCTCACAGATTGTCTTCTCTCTAGTGTCTAGTCTGATAATGAGCCCCTCCAAGACATTCTTCGTTTCTGTCTCAGTGGTTGTTTTGATCTGGCGGCCCCTTTTGATTCTTTGAGAGTTTCCATCTATCTGTTTGCATTATTCATGTGGTCTTGTATATCGTCCAATTTTTCTATTACAGTTGTTTTAATAACCCAGTCAGACAGCTCCAGAATCTTTGCCATGGTAGGGCCTGGTTTTGATGCTTGCTTTGTCTCTTCAGACTGCATTTTTCTTGCTTTAACTTTTTTTTTTTTTCTGAAAGCTGGACACAATGTATCAGGTAATAGAAAGCAAAGTAAGCAGGTCACTTAGTGTGAGGTTTATGTTCCTCTGGGTGGGAGTTAGGCTATTTAATGTTTGCTTTGCTGTAGGTATCAGAGGTTTCATTTTCCTTTGGGGCCTTTATTTTGGTGTCTCACACTCTTTTTTGGGGTTTCCCTAGAAATTCCTTCTTAAATAGAACCTGTGTCTGGTATAGATCTGGAGCCCGGGTGATGTGCTAAAGTATTGAAGGAAGAAAGCATGTATAATCTTAGGATTGAATATTTGGTTTCATTGGCCTACACCCCTAGCCTGTAGCTTTCACAATACTTTTCTAGCCTTTTTCTTTGCTCTTTTATCCCCTGTGTAAGACAGCAAGTCTTCCAGGGGCAGGAGTTGGTTAATTGCCCTTCCCCAAGGTCGATTAGGCTCTAAGGTAGAGTGGTCTCCTTGTTCTCAAGTGGAGAACATATAGGCAGGGCTATTTCAAAATGATGGCCTTTCCTCTCCCCTGCGGTCTGTATATGTATGTGTGGTGTACATGGCCCGTAATTTCTTTCTTCAGTCTTCAGGAGAGCGGCATTTTGGTTGATTGCCTATCTTTGCTGTTGTGAAATGAGCTGCAGTAAATATGACTCTTCCATATGCTGATTTCCTTTCCCTTGCGTATATTCCCCGGGGTGGAACGGCTGGTTTGTCTATATTCAGGTTTCTGAGGTTTCTCATACTGTCTCCCACAGTGGCTATACCAGTTTACATTCCCACCAACAGCGGAGCAGGCCGCCTTTCCCCCCCTGACATCCTCAAGGCTGTTGTAGTATTGCTGTGCATTTCCATGATGGCTAGTGACCCTGAGCATTTTTGCATGTGTTTGTTGGCCATTTGGATTTCCTTTCTTGAACCATGCCTGCGGAAGTCCTTGGCCCGTTTCTTGAGTGGGTGGTTTGTTTTGCTGCTGTTGAGTTTCTTGAAAACCTCTGGTAGTGAATCCTTTACCAGCTGCATACTTTGCAGATAATTTCTCCCATTCTGTTAGTTGCCTCTGCGCTTTGCCGAGTGTTTTGCTTGCAGTGCAGAAGCTTCTCAATTTGGTTTTTTGCTTTTTGTCCTCTTCTATTCCTTTCTTTAATCTGTTGTGATTCTCAGATAGTGGACATCCTTGGTTGAAATGGTCCCCAGAGCCTGTATTTTCTTTGTAGCTATGTGGACGGGATTGGTCCTAGACGTTCTTTCTGAGCCACGGCACTGTCTGCGTATACAAAGGCTGTTGATTTTCTATCCTGCCACTTTACCAAACTCTACTCTGAGTTTCGATAGTCTCTCAGTGGAGTCGTGTGGATCTCCTCTGTATGGAATCATGTCCTCTGCCAATAGTGATAGTTTGACTTCCTCCCTCCCAATTTGTATCTAACGTTGAGAAAGGAGAGAAAAAGTACCAACGTGATAACGTGCACGTAGAAAATGCCAAGAGGGACCTCAGACGCTACATTTACGTATTCTATGGTGCTTTGTGGAAGACACGGTTTGTCCTAGTTCAAGCATGCTCCATCCATTAAATGCAGGCCTAGACTGTGGAGGGCGGAGGTTGGGGAGCAGACCTGTGTTCAGTGGAGAACTCTGTAGATCACAGGTGTCTCAAGTCCCTGTGCGAGTGGGTACCCAAGTGTCTGAATAAATAAACTACATTGATTTCCTCATGCGTAAGTCATAGATAATACCACACGGAACGTTTCTAAGGTAGAAGAGAAAGAATGGGTACCAACACCTTTTTTTTTTTTTTTTTTTTGACAGGCAGAGTGGACAGTGAGAGAGAGAGACAGAGAGAAAGGTCTTCCTTTGCCATTGGTTCACCCTCCAGTGGCCGCCGCTGATCCAAAGGCAGGAGCCAGGTACTTATCCTGGTCTCCCATGCGGGTACAGGGCCCAAGGACTCGGGCCATCCTCTACTGCACTCCTGGGCCATAGCAGAGAGCTGGCCTGGAAGAGGGAGCAACCGGGACAGAATCCGGCACCCCGACCGGGACTAGAACCTGGTGTGCTGGCGCCACTAGGTGGAGGATTAGCCTAGTGAGCTGCGTTGCCTGCCACCAACACCTTTTCTAAGAGTGAGTTAAATTCCTTTTCAAATTCTATGTTAATAGGGTAGGTAATGTATATAATATCAAATTGTAATGAACTGTAATAGTTGGCCTTGATGTAGTATTTTATTTAAAGCTATGTCTTCCTTTTCTTAATTTTTTTATTTTTTTTGAAGATCTTATTTATATGAAATTCAGGGAGGGCTGGAGGGAGGGAGAGAGAGGGGGAGAGAGAGAGAGAGAGAGAGAATCGCTATCGAGAGGTCTTCCATCTGCTGGTCTGCTACCCAATTGGCTGCAATGGGCAGGCCTGAGCGGATCTGAAGCCAGGAGCCAGGAGCCTCCCCGGGGTGTACTGCATGGGTGCAGGGGCCCAAGGATTTGGGCCCTCTTCTGCAGAGAGCTGCACCGGAAGTGGAGCAGCCGGGACTCGAACCGGCGCCCATGTGGATGCAGGCGCTGCGGGCGGTGGCTTTACCCGCTCCCCCACAGCGCCGGCCCCTCCTGGGAGCCTTTCCCCGTGGGATCCAGCTGTCTGCTGCCATGCCTGGGAAAGCAGAGGGAGACGGCCCAAGGACTCAGGCCCCTGAACCCAGAGTGGAGCACCGGATACAGTCCCGGGCTTCTGCTTCGGCCTGGCCCGGTCCCGGCCTTAGTAGCCACCTGGGGGTTGAACCCCCAGAGGGACGATCCGTCAGAGAGAGCAAGAGGCAAGAGGGCTCGCGATGCCCGGTGCTCTGCTTCTCTCCCCAAGCGGCTCCAACGGCCAGCGCCGGGCCAGGCAGAAGCCAGGAGGCTTGACCTCCATTCAGGGCGCCCAGGAGGCCGGGAGGCGTGGTCCCTGGGTCACAGCCTGGAGAGGCCGCCCCGCCTGCAGCCCTGGGGCTTCGGACGCTGGACGCGGCAGGCAGCGCGGAGGTGCGTCCCGCGGTGCCATGGCGGCCGCCCATGGGGAGTGCGCCTGCGCCCGGCGCTGTGACCCGGAAGTGGCCCCTTGTGCCCCGGAAGTGGCCCCTCGTGGCCCGCGGCGCTCAGGTAGGAGTCCTCGCGGGTCCCGTCCGCTGCTGCCGGAGAGCCCGCGCGAGCCGTCGGGAGCCGGGAGCCGTCCTGGACGCTGCCGGCGGAGCCTGCGGGAGACCCAGCGCCCCCGGGGTCAGGCCGGGCTCAGAGAGGCTGCGGCCCGAGGCTGCCGCGCCGTTTCCCGGGCGCGGTTCTCTTCTTCGGCCCTTCGTGGAAGCAGCGGCCTTCGCGGGCCCCTGTGCCGCCAGCAGACCGGGCCCCCTTGGCGGTGAGTGATGCGGGGGCTGTTGGGGTTTCCCGCTGCGAGTCTTCGCTGCCGGCGTGCCTGTTGCTCTCGGGTCCCGAAGGCGCGGGTGGAGTCGTGGTCTTGCTGTGCGGACGGTCGGTCTGCAACTTTCCCCAGTGTGCGAGCAGCTGTGCCAGAGCAGAGGGGCTCCGTCTCCTCCTGGAGCGGCCCCGCGTTCCCGTCTGTTTGCGTTTTGATGGCCCAGCCGCCCTGCTCGAGACCCCCGAGACTGCTGACGGGGAGGAATAAGAGCGAAAACGCTCGTCTGTTTCCTGGTCTAGGAGGACAGTTTCCGGTTAACTGGCATTTGGTGTGATGTTAGCGCTCGGTGGGTTTTCAGTGAGAGGCCATTGTCAAGCCGAGGTTTACCTTCTGTTCCTGATTTGATGATTCCTTTTTTTTTTTTTTTTTTAATATCGCCAAAGCGGTGGGAGTTTTTGTGAAATAGGTTTTCTGTGTCTATAGGGATACTTTGTGGGCTTTCCCCATGTTTATTCTGTTCTGTGATATATTGATTGTGTATGGTAGCCATCCTTGCATTCCTGGAGTTGCACCCAGCGTGCTAAGCTTTGGTTGTGCTTCAGGAGCGCGTTTGGTAATATTTTGTTAAGGAATGTGACAGCGCAGTCATGACAGATACGTATGTGCCGTGTTCTTTATGATGCATTTGTTTTGGATGTTGGGAAAATGTTGGTCCGAAGGGATGAGATGGAAGATTTTTCCCCTTCATCTCCTTTTTGGAAGGGTTTGCAAATCACGGGTTTTAACTATCCTTCCCACAGGAGTTCTGTGTTAATAGGCTAGGTGATGCATATAGTATCAAGTTCGATATAAACTCTAGTAGTTGGCCGTGATGTAGTATTTTATTTATAGCTATGTCTCCCCCCCCTTTTTTTTTTTTTTATAAAGTTCTTATTTGTTTATTTGAAATTCGGAGTTACATGCAGAGAGAGAGGAAGAGAAAGTAAGTCTTTCATCTGCTGGTCCTCTCCAAATTAGCGCAATGATGGGAGCTGAGCAGATCCGGAGCCAGTATTCAGGAGCCAGGGGCCCGGTGGCAGGTTCTCAGAATGGAGCACCAGATAAAGTCCCTGGCTTCTGTTTCAGCCTGGCCCAGCCCTGGCCTTTGTAGCCACCTGGGAGGAGGGCGAACCACCAGATGGGCAATCACTGAGAGAGAGCAAGAGTGCTTGCGATGCCCCATGCACTGCTTCTCTCCCCAAGTGGCTTCAAAGGCCAGCGCCGGGCCAGGCAGAAGCCAGGAGGCAAGGACTCCATTCAGGACTCCCAGGAGGGAAGGAGGCAGGATCCAAGTACCTGGGCCATCAGCGGCTGCCTCCCTGGTTCCCAACCTGGAGTAGCGGGATTGGAATCGGCTCTTGGGCACCCCACACTGGACGTAGCAGCATGCAGATGTGTCCCATGGCGCCATGGCAGCTGCCTGTGGGGAGTGAATTTGCGCCCTGCGCTGTGACCAGGAATTGTACCCGTAGGTACATCTCCTGCTCAGCCATCCTCAGATGGAAGTCTGCTCCTCATCTGTTCCTGCCCAAAAGCCTGTTCAAGTCTTGAGGAGCCGTCCTCGATGCTGCTGGCGGAGCCTGAGTGAGACCCAGTGCCTCCGGGGTCAGGCCTGAATCAGAGACACTGCAGCCCGGGACAGCCGCATCAGTTACCTTGCCCTTCTGGAAATGTGTAGGCGCGGTCCTCTTCTTCGGCAGCTTCCGGAAGTCTACCCCTCGGGCCTCGGCTCCTGTTCCAGAGGAGCAGAAACGCTCTTTGGTGAGTTGGGCGCGATGGCCTTGCTGTCGTCACGGGGTAGGTGGGGCCTGGGGTGCAGATAGCAGGCAAGGGGTGTGCATGTGAGGGGTGGAGGGGAGAGGAGGAGGAGAGAGGCGGCCAAGGGAGATTCGGGAGGAGAGAGGAAGGGGGGAGAAGGAAAAGGTGGCGTGAAGGTGGGGTGGCGTGGAAGGAAGGGGAAGGAAGGCGTGTGGGGCAGCGTCGAGGGAGGGCGAGTGTGACAGGAGTGCTGGTGGGCGGGTGGAGGCGGGGGTTGGGAGAGGAAGAACTTTTCCCACGGCCCGGGTTCCATTTTGGAGGTTTCCTGGCCCTGGCTGGAATCAGTCTTGGCCACGTCCGTGAGAAGCGGCCTTGACTCCCGGCCTCTCTTCTCTGGGTGGTTCTGAACTGTAATGTGTGTGCGGGAAAACTGGCCTGGGGCACTCGAATTAACTTGCACGTAATCCGGTGAATTTTCACAGACTGCACACAAGGACTAGACAGCAGAAGCTTAGAGAAACCCCAGGAATCCCTTTGTGCTCTGTTCCAGCCTGTCCAAGGTTCTGACACCTCATGGTAAGTACTGGATTGTTTTTTCTTTTTAAAGACTGGTGTGAAAGGCAGAGTTACTGATGAGGCAGTGGTGGAGAGAGAGTCAGTGTATGGGTTCACACCCCAGGTGGCTACCATGTCCTGGGGCTGCGCCAGGCTGAAGCAGAAGCCAGGTACTTTATCCAGGACTCCAGTGTGGGTTCGGGTGCCCAAGTCCTTGGGCCTCTTGCTCTGCTTTCCTGGGCTTGTTAGCAGCCAGCTGGATCACGAGTGCAACAACCTGGGCATTTGGGGGTGGGGGCGGGCCGAGCCGTGGCAGAGTGGATGAAGCTGCTGCCTGAAGTAGCAGCATCCCATATGGGTGGTGGTTCAAGTCCCAGCACCTCCACTTCCGTCCCAGCTTCCATTCCAGCTCTGCTGTGGCCCGGCCCAGCAGTAGAAGAGTACCCAAGTCCTTGGTCTCCTGCAACTGTTTGGGAATCCTGGAGGAAGCTGCAGGCTCCTGCTTCAAATCTGCTCAGGCTGAAAATGGAGAGAAGTGGAGAAAGTTTACAGGTGGCACTGATGGCTTGATGGAAATGAAGGCGTGAGAATGATGCTAGGGTTTGACTTGAGCTGCTGGTGAAATGGTGGGTCAGTTATTGCAGGGGAAGATAGGGGGCCAGAGCAAGAGGTTTCATGGGGAAATCAGCAGTTTGGTTTTGATACATTGAGTTTCCTGTGTGTGTGGTTGTGGTTGTGTAAGGACAGATGTTGATGGAATGGTATGACTTTTTATTTTAGACGATTGGGATAGATTTAAATCCAGAGTGAATTTCTGGGAGCAGCTATTGCAGTTATGTAGGTGACACGATGAGACTCTGAACTGGGACAGTGGCTGTGCAGGGGGAGGATGTGCAAGGTCTGTGTGAAATAGGACCAGTTGGCCTTAGTGACAGTTCAGTTGTAGCTACTGGTACAACTTAACCAATTGAACTTAGGTAACATTGGTGGTTCAGGATAACTCTTAGTTCTAATGCTTGGTGATTAGTGGTGCCGGCCTGTCAGGAGAAGGAAGAAGGGAGTGAGTGAGCTCAGCCCAGGAGGTGTGGAGTTTTCCGCCTGTGGGCTCTCGCAGGGAAGACACCTGGCAGCCTGCCTGGGCTGTGAGCATGGAAAGGGAGACTCACTGCTCCTAGGATGTCAGATGTGTGTATGATTGCTTTGGAACCTTAAGAGTTGCTGCTTTAGCTTCAGACTTAGTAATCTGGGGTTGCATTGAGAAAAACAGCATTGAAAGAAATGCTCCCAAAGGAAATTAGATATTGCATTCTAGGATCACAAAACAGTTAGTGCTTTATGATCCACTTGTTCTGCAATCTTCTACTCTAAAGAAATAAAAATGCAAACAAACATTCACGTGCAAAGATGTTTAAAGTCACCTTAGTTGTAATGAAGAATGGGATAAATGCACAGAAGGTAATCCTCCATGTTAGCATGGTCATTCTAGTGAAGGGGTTGTGGTGGCTTTTATCCTCTCCTTTTTGAATGATTGTGATTTACAGTTTTTCAAAACTGAGCATGTCTTCCTTTCTGATGAGGGAGGAAAAATGAAGTTAGGAATAATATATACATGGAAAAGAATAATATATAAGTAAGTAGCAAATTCTGCTGCATCCATAGAGTAAAATGTTAGAAAGCTATTTAGTTTTTTAAGATTGTATGGATGTAAGTAGGTATGTATGTATTTGAGAGGCAGAGTTACAGACAGTGAGAGGGAGAGACAGGGAGAAAGGCCTTCCGTCTGGTGGTTCACTCCCCAAATGGCCACAACGGCTGGAGCTGTGCCGATCCGAAGCCAGGAGCCAGGAGCTTCTTCCTGTCTCCGGCATGACTGCAGGGGCCCAAGGACTTGAGCCATCTTCCCCTGCTTTCCCAGGCCATAGCAGAGAGCTGGATTGGAAGAGGAGCAGCTGGGACTAGAACCGGCGCCCACATGGGATGCAGGCGCTGCAGGCAGAGGATTAACCCACCCACCCACAACGGCAGCCCCGAAAGCTATTTCTTTTGTTATGAAAAGTTTTTAAGTAGGTGGGTAAATGCTTATAAAGTGTTAAGGATCACCTCTTAGTTGAGCCTGTGATTATATGAGCATATACGTCTTCTGTTGGCAAGCTGGCATCAAAAGGGGTTTTCGTGGGATTGATTTTGAATACTTGTTTTCTTATTTTCCAAAATAGTTTTAAATACATTTATTTTCCTTTTTCTTTTTTAATAGATTTTTTGACCTCTCTTTTAACTTGAAAAATTTTGTTCTATTCCTGTTGATGCTACCATTTGAGAAACTACACATATGCTCTACTGTACCAACATACACACATACTTTAGTTTTTCAACTTCTATTTAATAACTATAAATTTCCAAAGCACAATGTTTGGATTATAGCGGCTTTTCCCCCAGTAACATCCATCCCACCCGCAACCATCCCATCCCCCACTCCTTCTCCCATCCCATTCTTCATCAAAATTCATTTGCAATTCTCTTCATGTATAGAAGATCAAATTAGTATATACTAAGTAAAGATTCCAACAGACTGCACCCACACAGACACACAAAGTATAGAGTACTGTTTGAGTAGTAGTTTTAGCATTCATTCACAGAGTACAACACATTAAGGACAGAGATGTTACATGGGGAGTAAGTGCACAGTGACTCCTGTTGTTGATTTAACAATGGACACTCTTATTGATGACGTCAGTAATCACCAGAGGTTCTTGTCATGAGCTGCCAAGGCTATGGAAGTTCCTCTGGAGTTCACCAACTCTGATCTTATTTAGACAAGGCCAGAGTCAAAGTGGAAGTTCTCTCCTCCCTTCAGAGAAAAGTACCTCCTTCTTTGCTGGCCTGTTCTTTCCTCTGGGATCTCACTCACAGCGTTCTTAAATTTAGGTCATTTTTTTCTTTTGCCAGAGTGTCTTGACTTCCCATGCCTGAAATACTCTCATGGGCTTTTTAGCCAGATCCGAATGCCTTAGGGGCTGATTCGGAGGCCAGAGTGCTGTTTAGGGCTTTGGCCATTCTATGAGTCTGCTGTGTATCCTGCTTCCCATGTTGGATTGTTTTCTCCTTTTTAATTCTATCAGTTAGTAGAAGCAGACAGTAGACTTGTTTATGTGATCCCTATGACATTTAATCCTCTCATTATGATCAATTATGAACTGAAACTGATCACTTTAGACTAGTAAGATGGCATTGGTACATGCCACATTGATGGGATTGAATTGGAATCCCCTGGCACGTTTCTAGCTCTACCATTAAGGGTAAGTCTGAGTGAGCATGTGCCGAACTGTACATCTCCTCCCTCTCTTATTCCCACTCTTATATTTAACAGGGATCACTTTTCAGTTGAATTTAAACACCTAAGAATAATTGTGTGTAAATTAAAGAGTTCAGCCAATGGTAATAAGTAGAACAAACAAATACTAAAAGGAATAAAGTAGTAAGGTGTTCCTGGACAGTCAGGACAAGGGCTGATCAAGTCATTGTTTCTCATCTGAGATATTTCTATCACCAAACATTTTCTACCAGTGATATTCAACCTTTTTTTTTTTTAAGATGTATTTATTTATTCATGTGAAAGGCAGAATTACAGAGAGGCAGAGGCAGAGGCAGACAGAGAGGTCTTCCATCTGCTGGTTCACTCCCCAGATGGCCACAATGGTCAGAGCTATGCCGATTCAAAGGCGGGAGCCAGGACCTTCTGGGTCTCCCATGTGGGTGCAGGGGACCAAGGACTTGAGCCATCTTTTGCTGCTTTCCCAGGCCACAGTAGAGAGCTGGATCGGAAGTGGGGCATATGGGATTCGAACCGGCACCCATATGGGATGCCGATGCTGCAGGTGGCAGCTGTATCTGCTACGCCACAGCTCCAGCCCCTCAACCTCTATCGTTTTTACCTTCAGCTTTTGGAACGTTTTCGGCCGTCATTACTTCCAATATTGCCCCTGTTCCTTCCTTTCTTCTAGTATTCCTGCTTTGTGTGTGTCATACCTTTGTAATTGTCCCATAATCTTAGGCATTCCATTAGCGTTTTCCCCATTTCTTTCTTTGGCTTTTAGTTGAGGAAGTTTTTATTGATACACACCCGCTCACAGATTGTCTTCTCTCTAGTGTCTAGTCTGATAATGAGCCCCTCCAAGACATTCTTCGTTTCTGTCTCAGTGGTTGTTTTGATCTGGCGGCCCCTTTTGATTCTTTGAGAGTTTCCATCTATCTGTTTGCATTATTCATGTGGTCTTGTATATCGTCCAATTTTTCTATTACAGTTGTTTTAATAACCCAGTCAGACAGCTCCAGAATCTTTGCCATGGTAGGGCCTGGTTTTGATGCTTGCTTTGTCTCTTCAGACTGCATTTTTCTTGCTTTAACTTTTTTTTTTTTTCTGAAAGCTGGACACAATGTATCAGGTAATAGAAAGCAAAGTAAGCAGGTCACTTAGTGTGAGGTTTATGTTCCTCTGGGTGGGAGTTAGGCTATTTAATGTTTGCTTTGCTGTAGGTATCAGAGGTTTCATTTTCCTTTGGGGCCTTTATTTTGGTGTCTCACACTCTTTTTTGGGGTTTCCCTAGAAATTCCTTCTTAAATAGAACCTGTGTCTGGTATAGATCTGGAGCCCGGGTGATGTGCTAAAGTATTGAAGGAAGAAAGCATGTATAATCTTAGGATTGAATATTTGGTTTCATTGGCCTACACCCCTAGCCTGTAGCTTTCACAATACTTTTCTAGCCTTTTTCTTTGCTCTTTTATCCCCTGTGTAAGACAGCAAGTCTTCCAGGGGCAGGAGTTGGTTAATTGCCCTTCCCCAAGGTCGATTAGGCTCTAAGGTAGAGTGGTCTCCTTGTTCTCAAGTGGAGAACATATAGGCAGGGCTATTTCAAAATGATGGCCTTTCCTCTCCCCTGCGGTCTGTATATGTATGTGTGGTGTACATGGCCCGTAATTTCTTTCTTCAGTCTTCAGGAGAGCGGCATTTTGGTTGATTGCCTATCTTTGCTGTTGTGAAATGAGCTGCAGTAAATATGACTCTTCCATATGCTGATTTCCTTTCCCTTGCGTATATTCCCCGGGGTGGAACGGCTGGTTTGTCTATATTCAGGTTTCTGAGGTTTCTCATACTGTCTCCCACAGTGGCTATACCAGTTTACATTCCCACCAACAGCGGAGCAGGCCGCCTTTCCCCCCCTGACATCCTCAAGGCTGTTGTAGTATTGCTGTGCATTTCCATGATGGCTAGTGACCCTGAGCATTTTTGCATGTGTTTGTTGGCCATTTGGATTTCCTTTCTTGAACCATGCCTGCGGAAGTCCTTGGCCCGTTTCTTGAGTGGGTGGTTTGTTTTGCTGCTGTTGAGTTTCTTGAAAACCTCTGGTAGTGAATCCTTTACCAGCTGCATACTTTGCAGATAATTTCTCCCATTCTGTTAGTTGCCTCTGCGCTTTGCCGAGTGTTTTGCTTGCAGTGCAGAAGCTTCTCAATTTGGTTTTTTGCTTTTTGTCCTCTTCTATTCCTTTCTTTAATCTGTTGTGATTCTCAGATAGTGGACATCCTTGGTTGAAATGGTCCCCAGAGCCTGTATTTTCTTTGTAGCTATGTGGACGGGATTGGTCCTAGACGTTCTTTCTGAGCCACGGCACTGTCTGCGTATACAAAGGCTGTTGATTTTCTATCCTGCCACTTTACCAAACTCTACTCTGAGTTTCGATAGTCTCTCAGTGGAGTCGTGTGGATCTCCTCTGTATGGAATCATGTCCTCTGCCAATAGTGATAGTTTGACTTCCTCCCTCCCAATTTGTATCTAACGTTGAGAAAGGAGAGAAAAAGTACCAACGTGATAACGTGCACGTAGAAAATGCCAAGAGGGACCTCAGACGCTACATTTACGTATTCTATGGTGCTTTGTGGAAGACACGGTTTGTCCTAGTTCAAGCATGCTCCATCCATTAAATGCAGGCCTAGACTGTGGAGGGCGGAGGTTGGGGAGCAGACCTGTGTTCAGTGGAGAACTCTGTAGATCACAGGTGTCTCAAGTCCCTGTGCGAGTGGGTACCCAAGTGTCTGAATAAATAAACTACATTGATTTCCTCATGCGTAAGTCATAGATAATACCACACGGAACGTTTCTAAGGTAGAAGAGAAAGAATGGGTACCAACACCTTTTTTTTTTTTTTTTTTTTGACAGGCAGAGTGGACAGTGAGAGAGAGAGACAGAGAGAAAGGTCTTCCTTTGCCATTGGTTCACCCTCCAGTGGCCGCCGCTGATCCAAAGGCAGGAGCCAGGTACTTATCCTGGTCTCCCATGCGGGTACAGGGCCCAAGGACTCGGGCCATCCTCTACTGCACTCCTGGGCCATAGCAGAGAGCTGGCCTGGAAGAGGGAGCAACCGGGACAGAATCCGGCACCCCGACCGGGACTAGAACCTGGTGTGCTGGCGCCACTAGGTGGAGGATTAGCCTAGTGAGCTGCGTTGCCTGCCACCAACACCTTTTCTAAGAGTGAGTTAAATTCCTTTTCAAATTCTATGTTAATAGGGTAGGTAATGTATATAATATCAAATTGTAATGAACTGTAATAGTTGGCCTTGATGTAGTATTTTATTTAAAGCTATGTCTTCCTTTTCTTAATTTTTTTATTTTTTTTGAAGATCTTATTTATATGAAATTCAGGGAGGGCTGGAGGGAGGGAGAGAGAGGGGGAGAGAGAGAGAGAGAGAGAGAATCGCTATCGAGAGGTCTTCCATCTGCTGGTCTGCTACCCAATTGGCTGCAATGGGCAGGCCTGAGCGGATCTGAAGCCAGGAGCCAGGAGCCTCCCCGGGGTGTACTGCATGGGTGCAGGGGCCCAAGGATTTGGGCCCTCTTCTGCAGAGAGCTGCACCGGAAGTGGAGCAGCCGGGACTCGAACCGGCGCCCATGTGGATGCAGGCGCTGCGGGCGGTGGCTTTACCCGCTCCCCCACAGCGCCGGCCCCTCCTGGGAGCCTTTCCCCGTGGGATCCAGCTGTCTGCTGCCATGCCTGGGAAAGCAGAGGGAGACGGCCCAAGGACTCAGGCCCCTGAACCCAGAGTGGAGCACCGGATACAGTCCCGGGCTTCTGCTTCGGCCTGGCCCGGTCCCGGCCTTAGTAGCCACCTGGGGGTTGAACCCCCAGAGGGACGATCCGTCAGAGAGAGCAAGAGGCAAGAGGGCTCGCGATGCCCGGTGCTCTGCTTCTCTCCCCAAGCGGCTCCAACGGCCAGCGCCGGGCCAGGCAGAAGCCAGGAGGCTTGACCTCCATTCAGGGCGCCCAGGAGGCCGGGAGGCGTGGTCCCTGGGTCACAGCCTGGAGAGGCCGCCCCGCCTGCAGCCCTGGGGCTTCGGACGCTGGACGCGGCAGGCAGCGCGGAGGTGCGTCCCGCGGTGCCATGGCGGCCGCCCATGGGGAGTGCGCCTGCGCCCGGCGCTGTGACCCGGAAGTGGCCCCTTGTGCCCCGGAAGTGGCCCCTCGTGGCCCGCGGCGCTCAGGTAGGAGTCCTCGCGGGTCCCGTCCGCTGCTGCCGGAGAGCCCGCGCGAGCCGTCGGGAGCCGGGAGCCGTCCTGGACGCTGCCGGCGGAGCCTGCGGGAGACCCAGCGCCCCCGGGGTCAGGCCGGGCTCAGAGAGGCTGCGGCCCGAGGCTGCCGCGCCGTTTCCCGGGCGCGGTTCTCTTCTTCGGCCCTTCGTGGAAGCAGCGGCCTTCGCGGGCCCCTGTGCCGCCAGCAGACCGGGCCCCCTTGGCGGTGAGTGATGCGGGGGCTGTTGGGGTTTCCCGCTGCGAGTCTTCGCTGCCGGCGTGCCTGTTGCTCTCGGGTCCCGAAGGCGCGGGTGGAGTCGTGGTCTTGCTGTGCGGACGGTCGGTCTGCAACTTTCCCCAGTGTGCGAGCAGCTGTGCCAGAGCAGAGGGGCTCCGTCTCCTCCTGGAGCGGCCCCGCGTTCCCGTCTGTTTGCGTTTTGATGGCCCAGCCGCCCTGCTCGAGACCCCCGAGACTGCTGACGGGGAGGAATAAGAGCGAAAACGCTCGTCTGTTTCCTGGTCTAGGAGGACAGTTTCCGGTTAACTGGCATTTGGTGTGATGTTAGCGCTCGGTGGGTTTTCAGTGAGAGGCCATTGTCAAGCCGAGGTTTACCTTCTGTTCCTGATTTGATGATTCCTTTTTTTTTTTTTTTTTTAATATCGCCAAAGCGGTGGGAGTTTTTGTGAAATAGGTTTTCTGTGTCTATAGGGATACTTTGTGGGCTTTCCCCATGTTTATTCTGTTCTGTGATATATTGATTGTGTATGGTAGCCATCCTTGCATTCCTGGAGTTGCACCCAGCGTGCTAAGCTTTGGTTGTGCTTCAGGAGCGCGTTTGGTAATATTTTGTTAAGGAATGTGACAGCGCAGTCATGACAGATACGTATGTGCCGTGTTCTTTATGATGCATTTGTTTTGGATGTTGGGAAAATGTTGGTCCGAAGGGATGAGATGGAAGATTTTTCCCCTTCATCTCCTTTTTGGAAGGGTTTGCAAATCACGGGTTTTAACTATCCTTCCCACAGGAGTTCTGTGTTAATAGGCTAGGTGATGCATATAGTATCAAGTTCGATATAAACTCTAGTAGTTGGCCGTGATGTAGTATTTTATTTATAGCTATGTCTCCCCCCCCTTTTTTTTTTTTTTATAAAGTTCTTATTTGTTTATTTGAAATTCGGAGTTACATGCAGAGAGAGAGGAAGAGAAAGTAAGTCTTTCATCTGCTGGTCCTCTCCAAATTAGCGCAATGATGGGAGCTGAGCAGATCCGGAGCCAGTATTCAGGAGCCAGGGGCCCGGTGGCAGGTTCTCAGAATGGAGCACCAGATAAAGTCCCTGGCTTCTGTTTCAGCCTGGCCCAGCCCTGGCCTTTGTAGCCACCTGGGAGGAGGGCGAACCACCAGATGGGCAATCACTGAGAGAGAGCAAGAGTGCTTGCGATGCCCCATGCACTGCTTCTCTCCCCAAGTGGCTTCAAAGGCCAGCGCCGGGCCAGGCAGAAGCCAGGAGGCAAGGACTCCATTCAGGACTCCCAGGAGGGAAGGAGGCAGGATCCAAGTACCTGGGCCATCAGCGGCTGCCTCCCTGGTTCCCAACCTGGAGTAGCGGGATTGGAATCGGCTCTTGGGCACCCCACACTGGACGTAGCAGCATGCAGATGTGTCCCATGGCGCCATGGCAGCTGCCTGTGGGGAGTGAATTTGCGCCCTGCGCTGTGACCAGGAATTGTACCCGTAGGTACATCTCCTGCTCAGCCATCCTCAGATGGAAGTCTGCTCCTCATCTGTTCCTGCCCAAAAGCCTGTTCAAGTCTTGAGGAGCCGTCCTCGATGCTGCTGGCGGAGCCTGAGTGAGACCCAGTGCCTCCGGGGTCAGGCCTGAATCAGAGACACTGCAGCCCGGGACAGCCGCATCAGTTACCTTGCCCTTCTGGAAATGTGTAGGCGCGGTCCTCTTCTTCGGCAGCTTCCGGAAGTCTACCCCTCGGGCCTCGGCTCCTGTTCCAGAGGAGCAGAAACGCTCTTTGGTGAGTTGGGCGCGATGGCCTTGCTGTCGTCACGGGGTAGGTGGGGCCTGGGGTGCAGATAGCAGGCAAGGGGTGTGCATGTGAGGGGTGGAGGGGAGAGGAGGAGGAGAGAGGCGGCCAAGGGAGATTCGGGAGGAGAGAGGAAGGGGGGAGAAGGAAAAGGTGGCGTGAAGGTGGGGTGGCGTGGAAGGAAGGGGAAGGAAGGCGTGTGGGGCAGCGTCGAGGGAGGGCGAGTGTGACAGGAGTGCTGGTGGGCGGGTGGAGGCGGGGGTTGGGAGAGGAAGAACTTTTCCCACGGCCCGGGTTCCATTTTGGAGGTTTCCTGGCCCTGGCTGGAATCAGTCTTGGCCACGTCCGTGAGAAGCGGCCTTGACTCCCGGCCTCTCTTCTCTGGGTGGTTCTGAACTGTAATGTGTGTGCGGGAAAACTGGCCTGGGGCACTCGAATTAACTTGCACGTAATCCGGTGAATTTTCACAGACTGCACACAAGGACTAGACAGCAGAAGCTTAGAGAAACCCCAGGAATCCCTTTGTGCTCTGTTCCAGCCTGTCCAAGGTTCTGACACCTCATGGTAAGTACTGGATTGTTTTTTCTTTTTAAAGACTGGTGTGAAAGGCAGAGTTACTGATGAGGCAGTGGTGGAGAGAGAGTCAGTGTATGGGTTCACACCCCAGGTGGCTACCATGTCCTGGGGCTGCGCCAGGCTGAAGCAGAAGCCAGGTACTTTATCCAGGACTCCAGTGTGGGTTCGGGTGCCCAAGTCCTTGGGCCTCTTGCTCTGCTTTCCTGGGCTTGTTAGCAGCCAGCTGGATCACGAGTGCAACAACCTGGGCATTTGGGGGTGGGGGCGGGCCGAGCCGTGGCAGAGTGGATGAAGCTGCTGCCTGAAGTAGCAGCATCCCATATGGGTGGTGGTTCAAGTCCCAGCACCTCCACTTCCGTCCCAGCTTCCATTCCAGCTCTGCTGTGGCCCGGCCCAGCAGTAGAAGAGTACCCAAGTCCTTGGTCTCCTGCAACTGTTTGGGAATCCTGGAGGAAGCTGCAGGCTCCTGCTTCAAATCTGCTCAGGCTGAAAATGGAGAGAAGTGGAGAAAGTTTACAGGTGGCACTGATGGCTTGATGGAAATGAAGGCGTGAGAATGATGCTAGGGTTTGACTTGAGCTGCTGGTGAAATGGTGGGTCAGTTATTGCAGGGGAAGATAGGGGGCCAGAGCAAGAGGTTTCATGGGGAAATCAGCAGTTTGGTTTTGATACATTGAGTTTCCTGTGTGTGTGGTTGTGGTTGTGTAAGGACAGATGTTGATGGAATGGTATGACTTTTTATTTTAGACGATTGGGATAGATTTAAATCCAGAGTGAATTTCTGGGAGCAGCTATTGCAGTTATGTAGGTGACACGATGAGACTCTGAACTGGGACAGTGGCTGTGCAGGGGGAGGATGTGCAAGGTCTGTGTGAAATAGGACCAGTTGGCCTTAGTGACAGTTCAGTTGTAGCTACTGGTACAACTTAACCAATTGAACTTAGGTAACATTGGTGGTTCAGGATAACTCTTAGTTCTAATGCTTGGTGATTAGTGGTGCCGGCCTGTCAGGAGAAGGAAGAAGGGAGTGAGTGAGCTCAGCCCAGGAGGTGTGGAGTTTTCCGCCTGTGGGCTCTCGCAGGGAAGACACCTGGCAGCCTGCCTGGGCTGTGAGCATGGAAAGGGAGACTCACTGCTCCTAGGATGTCAGATGTGTGTATGATTGCTTTGGAACCTTAAGAGTTGCTGCTTTAGCTTCAGACTTAGTAATCTGGGGTTGCATTGAGAAAAACAGCATTGAAAGAAATGCTCCCAAAGGAAATTAGATATTGCATTCTAGGATCACAAAACAGTTAGTGCTTTATGATCCACTTGTTCTGCAATCTTCTACTCTAAAGAAATAAAAATGCAAACAAACATTCACGTGCAAAGATGTTTAAAGTCACCTTAGTTGTAATGAAGAATGGGATAAATGCACAGAAGGTAATCCTCCATGTTAGCATGGTCATTCTAGTGAAGGGGTTGTGGTGGCTTTTATCCTCTCCTTTTTGAATGATTGTGATTTACAGTTTTTCAAAACTGAGCATGTCTTCCTTTCTGATGAGGGAGGAAAAATGAAGTTAGGAATAATATATACATGGAAAAGAATAATATATAAGTAAGTAGCAAATTCTGCTGCATCCATAGAGTAAAATGTTAGAAAGCTATTTAGTTTTTTAAGATTGTATGGATGTAAGTAGGTATGTATGTATTTGAGAGGCAGAGTTACAGACAGTGAGAGGGAGAGACAGGGAGAAAGGCCTTCCGTCTGGTGGTTCACTCCCCAAATGGCCACAACGGCTGGAGCTGTGCCGATCCGAAGCCAGGAGCCAGGAGCTTCTTCCTGTCTCCGGCATGACTGCAGGGGCCCAAGGACTTGAGCCATCTTCCCCTGCTTTCCCAGGCCATAGCAGAGAGCTGGATTGGAAGAGGAGCAGCTGGGACTAGAACCGGCGCCCACATGGGATGCAGGCGCTGCAGGCAGAGGATTAACCCACCCACCCACAACGGCAGCCCCGAAAGCTATTTCTTTTGTTATGAAAAGTTTTTAAGTAGGTGGGTAAATGCTTATAAAGTGTTAAGGATCACCTCTTAGTTGAGCCTGTGATTATATGAGCATATACGTCTTCTGTTGGCAAGCTGGCATCAAAAGGGGTTTTCGTGGGATTGATTTTGAATACTTGTTTTCTTATTTTCCAAAATAGTTTTAAATACATTTATTTTCCTTTTTCTTTTTTAATAGATTTTTTGACCTCTCTTTTAACTTGAAAAATTTTGTTCTATTCCTGTTGATGCTACCATTTGAGAAACTACACATATGCTCTACTGTACCAACATACACACATACTTTAGTTTTTCAACTTCTATTTAATAACTATAAATTTCCAAAGCACAATGTTTGGATTATAGCGGCTTTTCCCCCAGTAACATCCATCCCACCCGCAACCATCCCATCCCCCACTCCTTCTCCCATCCCATTCTTCATCAAAATTCATTTGCAATTCTCTTCATGTATAGAAGATCAAATTAGTATATACTAAGTAAAGATTCCAACAGACTGCACCCACACAGACACACAAAGTATAGAGTACTGTTTGAGTAGTAGTTTTAGCATTCATTCACAGAGTACAACACATTAAGGACAGAGATGTTACATGGGGAGTAAGTGCACAGTGACTCCTGTTGTTGATTTAACAATGGACACTCTTATTGATGACGTCAGTAATCACCAGAGGTTCTTGTCATGAGCTGCCAAGGCTATGGAAGTTCCTCTGGAGTTCACCAACTCTGATCTTATTTAGACAAGGCCAGAGTCAAAGTGGAAGTTCTCTCCTCCCTTCAGAGAAAAGTACCTCCTTCTTTGCTGGCCTGTTCTTTCCTCTGGGATCTCACTCACAGCGTTCTTAAATTTAGGTCATTTTTTTCTTTTGCCAGAGTGTCTTGACTTCCCATGCCTGAAATACTCTCATGGGCTTTTTAGCCAGATCCGAATGCCTTAGGGGCTGATTCGGAGGCCAGAGTGCTGTTTAGGGCTTTGGCCATTCTATGAGTCTGCTGTGTATCCTGCTTCCCATGTTGGATTGTTTTCTCCTTTTTAATTCTATCAGTTAGTAGAAGCAGACAGTAGACTTGTTTATGTGATCCCTATGACATTTAATCCTCTCATTATGATCAATTATGAACTGAAACTGATCACTTTAGACTAGTAAGATGGCATTGGTACATGCCACATTGATGGGATTGAATTGGAATCCCCTGGCACGTTTCTAGCTCTACCATTAAGGGTAAGTCTGAGTGAGCATGTGCCGAACTGTACATCTCCTCCCTCTCTTATTCCCACTCTTATATTTAACAGGGATCACTTTTCAGTTGAATTTAAACACCTAAGAATAATTGTGTGTAAATTAAAGAGTTCAGCCAATGGTAATAAGTAGAACAAACAAATACTAAAAGGAATAAAGTAGTAAGGTGTTCCTGGACAGTCAGGACAAGGGCTGATCAAGTCATTGTTTCTCATCTGAGATATTTCTATCACCAAACATTTTCTACCAGTGATATTCAACCTTTTTTTTTTTTAAGATGTATTTATTTATTCATGTGAAAGGCAGAATTACAGAGAGGCAGAGGCAGAGGCAGACAGAGAGGTCTTCCATCTGCTGGTTCACTCCCCAGATGGCCACAATGGTCAGAGCTATGCCGATTCAAAGGCGGGAGCCAGGACCTTCTGGGTCTCCCATGTGGGTGCAGGGGACCAAGGACTTGAGCCATCTTTTGCTGCTTTCCCAGGCCACAGTAGAGAGCTGGATCGGAAGTGGGGCATATGGGATTCGAACCGGCACCCATATGGGATGCCGATGCTGCAGGTGGCAGCTGTATCTGCTACGCCACAGCTCCAGCCCCTCAACCTCTATCGTTTTTACCTTCAGCTTTTGGAACGTTTTCGGCCGTCATTACTTCCAATATTGCCCCTGTTCCTTCCTTTCTTCTAGTATTCCTGCTTTGTGTGTGTCATACCTTTGTAATTGTCCCATAATCTTAGGCATTCCATTAGCGTTTTCCCCATTTCTTTCTTTGGCTTTTAGTTGAGGAAGTTTTTATTGATACACACCCGCTCACAGATTGTCTTCTCTCTAGTGTCTAGTCTGATAATGAGCCCCTCCAAGACATTCTTCGTTTCTGTCTCAGTGGTTGTTTTGATCTGGCGGCCCCTTTTGATTCTTTGAGAGTTTCCATCTATCTGTTTGCATTATTCATGTGGTCTTGTATATCGTCCAATTTTTCTATTACAGTTGTTTTAATAACCCAGTCAGACAGCTCCAGAATCTTTGCCATGGTAGGGCCTGGTTTTGATGCTTGCTTTGTCTCTTCAGACTGCATTTTTCTTGCTTTAACTTTTTTTTTTTTTCTGAAAGCTGGACACAATGTATCAGGTAATAGAAAGCAAAGTAAGCAGGTCACTTAGTGTGAGGTTTATGTTCCTCTGGGTGGGAGTTAGGCTATTTAATGTTTGCTTTGCTGTAGGTATCAGAGGTTTCATTTTCCTTTGGGGCCTTTATTTTGGTGTCTCACACTCTTTTTTGGGGTTTCCCTAGAAATTCCTTCTTAAATAGAACCTGTGTCTGGTATAGATCTGGAGCCCGGGTGATGTGCTAAAGTATTGAAGGAAGAAAGCATGTATAATCTTAGGATTGAATATTTGGTTTCATTGGCCTACACCCCTAGCCTGTAGCTTTCACAATACTTTTCTAGCCTTTTTCTTTGCTCTTTTATCCCCTGTGTAAGACAGCAAGTCTTCCAGGGGCAGGAGTTGGTTAATTGCCCTTCCCCAAGGTCGATTAGGCTCTAAGGTAGAGTGGTCTCCTTGTTCTCAAGTGGAGAACATATAGGCAGGGCTATTTCAAAATGATGGCCTTTCCTCTCCCCTGCGGTCTGTATATGTATGTGTGGTGTACATGGCCCGTAATTTCTTTCTTCAGTCTTCAGGAGAGCGGCATTTTGGTTGATTGCCTATCTTTGCTGTTGTGAAATGAGCTGCAGTAAATATGACTCTTCCATATGCTGATTTCCTTTCCCTTGCGTATATTCCCCGGGGTGGAACGGCTGGTTTGTCTATATTCAGGTTTCTGAGGTTTCTCATACTGTCTCCCACAGTGGCTATACCAGTTTACATTCCCACCAACAGCGGAGCAGGCCGCCTTTCCCCCCCTGACATCCTCAAGGCTGTTGTAGTATTGCTGTGCATTTCCATGATGGCTAGTGACCCTGAGCATTTTTGCATGTGTTTGTTGGCCATTTGGATTTCCTTTCTTGAACCATGCCTGCGGAAGTCCTTGGCCCGTTTCTTGAGTGGGTGGTTTGTTTTGCTGCTGTTGAGTTTCTTGAAAACCTCTGGTAGTGAATCCTTTACCAGCTGCATACTTTGCAGATAATTTCTCCCATTCTGTTAGTTGCCTCTGCGCTTTGCCGAGTGTTTTGCTTGCAGTGCAGAAGCTTCTCAATTTGGTTTTTTGCTTTTTGTCCTCTTCTATTCCTTTCTTTAATCTGTTGTGATTCTCAGATAGTGGACATCCTTGGTTGAAATGGTCCCCAGAGCCTGTATTTTCTTTGTAGCTATGTGGACGGGATTGGTCCTAGACGTTCTTTCTGAGCCACGGCACTGTCTGCGTATACAAAGGCTGTTGATTTTCTATCCTGCCACTTTACCAAACTCTACTCTGAGTTTCGATAGTCTCTCAGTGGAGTCGTGTGGATCTCCTCTGTATGGAATCATGTCCTCTGCCAATAGTGATAGTTTGACTTCCTCCCTCCCAATTTGTATCTAACGTTGAGAAAGGAGAGAAAAAGTACCAACGTGATAACGTGCACGTAGAAAATGCCAAGAGGGACCTCAGACGCTACATTTACGTATTCTATGGTGCTTTGTGGAAGACACGGTTTGTCCTAGTTCAAGCATGCTCCATCCATTAAATGCAGGCCTAGACTGTGGAGGGCGGAGGTTGGGGAGCAGACCTGTGTTCAGTGGAGAACTCTGTAGATCACAGGTGTCTCAAGTCCCTGTGCGAGTGGGTACCCAAGTGTCTGAATAAATAAACTACATTGATTTCCTCATGCGTAAGTCATAGATAATACCACACGGAACGTTTCTAAGGTAGAAGAGAAAGAATGGGTACCAACACCTTTTTTTTTTTTTTTTTTTTGACAGGCAGAGTGGACAGTGAGAGAGAGAGACAGAGAGAAAGGTCTTCCTTTGCCATTGGTTCACCCTCCAGTGGCCGCCGCTGATCCAAAGGCAGGAGCCAGGTACTTATCCTGGTCTCCCATGCGGGTACAGGGCCCAAGGACTCGGGCCATCCTCTACTGCACTCCTGGGCCATAGCAGAGAGCTGGCCTGGAAGAGGGAGCAACCGGGACAGAATCCGGCACCCCGACCGGGACTAGAACCTGGTGTGCTGGCGCCACTAGGTGGAGGATTAGCCTAGTGAGCTGCGTTGCCTGCCACCAACACCTTTTCTAAGAGTGAGTTAAATTCCTTTTCAAATTCTATGTTAATAGGGTAGGTAATGTATATAATATCAAATTGTAATGAACTGTAATAGTTGGCCTTGATGTAGTATTTTATTTAAAGCTATGTCTTCCTTTTCTTAATTTTTTTATTTTTTTTGAAGATCTTATTTATATGAAATTCAGGGAGGGCTGGAGGGAGGGAGAGAGAGGGGGAGAGAGAGAGAGAGAGAGAGAATCGCTATCGAGAGGTCTTCCATCTGCTGGTCTGCTACCCAATTGGCTGCAATGGGCAGGCCTGAGCGGATCTGAAGCCAGGAGCCAGGAGCCTCCCCGGGGTGTACTGCATGGGTGCAGGGGCCCAAGGATTTGGGCCCTCTTCTGCAGAGAGCTGCACCGGAAGTGGAGCAGCCGGGACTCGAACCGGCGCCCATGTGGATGCAGGCGCTGCGGGCGGTGGCTTTACCCGCTCCCCCACAGCGCCGGCCCCTCCTGGGAGCCTTTCCCCGTGGGATCCAGCTGTCTGCTGCCATGCCTGGGAAAGCAGAGGGAGACGGCCCAAGGACTCAGGCCCCTGAACCCAGAGTGGAGCACCGGATACAGTCCCGGGCTTCTGCTTCGGCCTGGCCCGGTCCCGGCCTTAGTAGCCACCTGGGGGTTGAACCCCCAGAGGGACGATCCGTCAGAGAGAGCAAGAGGCAAGAGGGCTCGCGATGCCCGGTGCTCTGCTTCTCTCCCCAAGCGGCTCCAACGGCCAGCGCCGGGCCAGGCAGAAGCCAGGAGGCTTGACCTCCATTCAGGGCGCCCAGGAGGCCGGGAGGCGTGGTCCCTGGGTCACAGCCTGGAGAGGCCGCCCCGCCTGCAGCCCTGGGGCTTCGGACGCTGGACGCGGCAGGCAGCGCGGAGGTGCGTCCCGCGGTGCCATGGCGGCCGCCCATGGGGAGTGCGCCTGCGCCCGGCGCTGTGACCCGGAAGTGGCCCCTTGTGCCCCGGAAGTGGCCCCTCGTGGCCCGCGGCGCTCAGGTAGGAGTCCTCGCGGGTCCCGTCCGCTGCTGCCGGAGAGCCCGCGCGAGCCGTCGGGAGCCGGGAGCCGTCCTGGACGCTGCCGGCGGAGCCTGCGGGAGACCCAGCGCCCCCGGGGTCAGGCCGGGCTCAGAGAGGCTGCGGCCCGAGGCTGCCGCGCCGTTTCCCGGGCGCGGTTCTCTTCTTCGGCCCTTCGTGGAAGCAGCGGCCTTCGCGGGCCCCTGTGCCGCCAGCAGACCGGGCCCCCTTGGCGGTGAGTGATGCGGGGGCTGTTGGGGTTTCCCGCTGCGAGTCTTCGCTGCCGGCGTGCCTGTTGCTCTCGGGTCCCGAAGGCGCGGGTGGAGTCGTGGTCTTGCTGTGCGGACGGTCGGTCTGCAACTTTCCCCAGTGTGCGAGCAGCTGTGCCAGAGCAGAGGGGCTCCGTCTCCTCCTGGAGCGGCCCCGCGTTCCCGTCTGTTTGCGTTTTGATGGCCCAGCCGCCCTGCTCGAGACCCCCGAGACTGCTGACGGGGAGGAATAAGAGCGAAAACGCTCGTCTGTTTCCTGGTCTAGGAGGACAGTTTCCGGTTAACTGGCATTTGGTGTGATGTTAGCGCTCGGTGGGTTTTCAGTGAGAGGCCATTGTCAAGCCGAGGTTTACCTTCTGTTCCTGATTTGATGATTCCTTTTTTTTTTTTTTTTTTAATATCGCCAAAGCGGTGGGAGTTTTTGTGAAATAGGTTTTCTGTGTCTATAGGGATACTTTGTGGGCTTTCCCCATGTTTATTCTGTTCTGTGATATATTGATTGTGTATGGTAGCCATCCTTGCATTCCTGGAGTTGCACCCAGCGTGCTAAGCTTTGGTTGTGCTTCAGGAGCGCGTTTGGTAATATTTTGTTAAGGAATGTGACAGCGCAGTCATGACAGATACGTATGTGCCGTGTTCTTTATGATGCATTTGTTTTGGATGTTGGGAAAATGTTGGTCCGAAGGGATGAGATGGAAGATTTTTCCCCTTCATCTCCTTTTTGGAAGGGTTTGCAAATCACGGGTTTTAACTATCCTTCCCACAGGAGTTCTGTGTTAATAGGCTAGGTGATGCATATAGTATCAAGTTCGATATAAACTCTAGTAGTTGGCCGTGATGTAGTATTTTATTTATAGCTATGTCTCCCCCCCCTTTTTTTTTTTTTTATAAAGTTCTTATTTGTTTATTTGAAATTCGGAGTTACATGCAGAGAGAGAGGAAGAGAAAGTAAGTCTTTCATCTGCTGGTCCTCTCCAAATTAGCGCAATGATGGGAGCTGAGCAGATCCGGAGCCAGTATTCAGGAGCCAGGGGCCCGGTGGCAGGTTCTCAGAATGGAGCACCAGATAAAGTCCCTGGCTTCTGTTTCAGCCTGGCCCAGCCCTGGCCTTTGTAGCCACCTGGGAGGAGGGCGAACCACCAGATGGGCAATCACTGAGAGAGAGCAAGAGTGCTTGCGATGCCCCATGCACTGCTTCTCTCCCCAAGTGGCTTCAAAGGCCAGCGCCGGGCCAGGCAGAAGCCAGGAGGCAAGGACTCCATTCAGGACTCCCAGGAGGGAAGGAGGCAGGATCCAAGTACCTGGGCCATCAGCGGCTGCCTCCCTGGTTCCCAACCTGGAGTAGCGGGATTGGAATCGGCTCTTGGGCACCCCACACTGGACGTAGCAGCATGCAGATGTGTCCCATGGCGCCATGGCAGCTGCCTGTGGGGAGTGAATTTGCGCCCTGCGCTGTGACCAGGAATTGTACCCGTAGGTACATCTCCTGCTCAGCCATCCTCAGATGGAAGTCTGCTCCTCATCTGTTCCTGCCCAAAAGCCTGTTCAAGTCTTGAGGAG
Source organism: Oryctolagus cuniculus (assembly GCF_051225735.1). Taxonomy (NCBI): domain Eukaryota; kingdom Metazoa; phylum Chordata; class Mammalia; order Lagomorpha; family Leporidae; genus Oryctolagus; species Oryctolagus cuniculus. The sequence goes on along the minus strand of NC_142874.1, from coordinate 13,765,694 downwards.
CCGTCCTCGATGCTGCTGGCGGAGCCTGAGTGAGACCCAGTGCCTCCGGGGTCAGGCCTGAATCAGAGACACTGCAGCCCGGGACAGCCGCATCAGTTACCTTGCCCTTCTGGAAATGTGTAGGCGCGGTCCTCTTCTTCGGCAGCTTCCGGAAGTCTACCCCTCGGGCCTCGGCTCCTGTTCCAGAGGAGCAGAAACGCTCTTTGGTGAGTTGGGCGCGATGGCCTTGCTGTCGTCACGGGGTAGGTGGGGCCTGGGGTGCAGATAGCAGGCAAGGGGTGTGCATGTGAGGGGTGGAGGGGAGAGGAGGAGGAGAGAGGCGGCCAAGGGAGATTCGGGAGGAGAGAGGAAGGGGGGAGAAGGAAAAGGTGGCGTGAAGGTGGGGTGGCGTGGAAGGAAGGGGAAGGAAGGCGTGTGGGGCAGCGTCGAGGGAGGGCGAGTGTGACAGGAGTGCTGGTGGGCGGGTGGAGGCGGGGGTTGGGAGAGGAAGAACTTTTCCCACGGCCCGGGTTCCATTTTGGAGGTTTCCTGGCCCTGGCTGGAATCAGTCTTGGCCACGTCCGTGAGAAGCGGCCTTGACTCCCGGCCTCTCTTCTCTGGGTGGTTCTGAACTGTAATGTGTGTGCGGGAAAACTGGCCTGGGGCACTCGAATTAACTTGCACGTAATCCGGTGAATTTTCACAGACTGCACACAAGGACTAGACAGCAGAAGCTTAGAGAAACCCCAGGAATCCCTTTGTGCTCTGTTCCAGCCTGTCCAAGGTTCTGACACCTCATGGTAAGTACTGGATTGTTTTTTCTTTTTAAAGACTGGTGTGAAAGGCAGAGTTACTGATGAGGCAGTGGTGGAGAGAGAGTCAGTGTATGGGTTCACACCCCAGGTGGCTACCATGTCCTGGGGCTGCGCCAGGCTGAAGCAGAAGCCAGGTACTTTATCCAGGACTCCAGTGTGGGTTCGGGTGCCCAAGTCCTTGGGCCTCTTGCTCTGCTTTCCTGGGCTTGTTAGCAGCCAGCTGGATCACGAGTGCAACAACCTGGGCATTTGGGGGTGGGGGCGGGCCGAGCCGTGGCAGAGTGGATGAAGCTGCTGCCTGAAGTAGCAGCATCCCATATGGGTGGTGGTTCAAGTCCCAGCACCTCCACTTCCGTCCCAGCTTCCATTCCAGCTCTGCTGTGGCCCGGCCCAGCAGTAGAAGAGTACCCAAGTCCTTGGTCTCCTGCAACTGTTTGGGAATCCTGGAGGAAGCTGCAGGCTCCTGCTTCAAATCTGCTCAGGCTGAAAATGGAGAGAAGTGGAGAAAGTTTACAGGTGGCACTGATGGCTTGATGGAAATGAAGGCGTGAGAATGATGCTAGGGTTTGACTTGAGCTGCTGGTGAAATGGTGGGTCAGTTATTGCAGGGGAAGATAGGGGGCCAGAGCAAGAGGTTTCATGGGGAAATCAGCAGTTTGGTTTTGATACATTGAGTTTCCTGTGTGTGTGGTTGTGGTTGTGTAAGGACAGATGTTGATGGAATGGTATGACTTTTTATTTTAGACGATTGGGATAGATTTAAATCCAGAGTGAATTTCTGGGAGCAGCTATTGCAGTTATGTAGGTGACACGATGAGACTCTGAACTGGGACAGTGGCTGTGCAGGGGGAGGATGTGCAAGGTCTGTGTGAAATAGGACCAGTTGGCCTTAGTGACAGTTCAGTTGTAGCTACTGGTACAACTTAACCAATTGAACTTAGGTAACATTGGTGGTTCAGGATAACTCTTAGTTCTAATGCTTGGTGATTAGTGGTGCCGGCCTGTCAGGAGAAGGAAGAAGGGAGTGAGTGAGCTCAGCCCAGGAGGTGTGGAGTTTTCCGCCTGTGGGCTCTCGCAGGGAAGACACCTGGCAGCCTGCCTGGGCTGTGAGCATGGAAAGGGAGACTCACTGCTCCTAGGATGTCAGATGTGTGTATGATTGCTTTGGAACCTTAAGAGTTGCTGCTTTAGCTTCAGACTTAGTAATCTGGGGTTGCATTGAGAAAAACAGCATTGAAAGAAATGCTCCCAAAGGAAATTAGATATTGCATTCTAGGATCACAAAACAGTTAGTGCTTTATGATCCACTTGTTCTGCAATCTTCTACTCTAAAGAAATAAAAATGCAAACAAACATTCACGTGCAAAGATGTTTAAAGTCACCTTAGTTGTAATGAAGAATGGGATAAATGCACAGAAGGTAATCCTCCATGTTAGCATGGTCATTCTAGTGAAGGGGTTGTGGTGGCTTTTATCCTCTCCTTTTTGAATGATTGTGATTTACAGTTTTTCAAAACTGAGCATGTCTTCCTTTCTGATGAGGGAGGAAAAATGAAGTTAGGAATAATATATACATGGAAAAGAATAATATATAAGTAAGTAGCAAATTCTGCTGCATCCATAGAGTAAAATGTTAGAAAGCTATTTAGTTTTTTAAGATTGTATGGATGTAAGTAGGTATGTATGTATTTGAGAGGCAGAGTTACAGACAGTGAGAGGGAGAGACAGGGAGAAAGGCCTTCCGTCTGGTGGTTCACTCCCCAAATGGCCACAACGGCTGGAGCTGTGCCGATCCGAAGCCAGGAGCCAGGAGCTTCTTCCTGTCTCCGGCATGACTGCAGGGGCCCAAGGACTTGAGCCATCTTCCCCTGCTTTCCCAGGCCATAGCAGAGAGCTGGATTGGAAGAGGAGCAGCTGGGACTAGAACCGGCGCCCACATGGGATGCAGGCGCTGCAGGCAGAGGATTAACCCACCCACCCACAACGGCAGCCCCGAAAGCTATTTCTTTTGTTATGAAAAGTTTTTAAGTAGGTGGGTAAATGCTTATAAAGTGTTAAGGATCACCTCTTAGTTGAGCCTGTGATTATATGAGCATATACGTCTTCTGTTGGCAAGCTGGCATCAAAAGGGGTTTTCGTGGGATTGATTTTGAATACTTGTTTTCTTATTTTCCAAAATAGTTTTAAATACATTTATTTTCCTTTTTCTTTTTTAATAGATTTTTTGACCTCTCTTTTAACTTGAAAAATTTTGTTCTATTCCTGTTGATGCTACCATTTGAGAAACTACACATATGCTCTACTGTACCAACATACACACATACTTTAGTTTTTCAACTTCTATTTAATAACTATAAATTTCCAAAGCACAATGTTTGGATTATAGCGGCTTTTCCCCCAGTAACATCCATCCCACCCGCAACCATCCCATCCCCCACTCCTTCTCCCATCCCATTCTTCATCAAAATTCATTTGCAATTCTCTTCATGTATAGAAGATCAAATTAGTATATACTAAGTAAAGATTCCAACAGACTGCACCCACACAGACACACAAAGTATAGAGTACTGTTTGAGTAGTAGTTTTAGCATTCATTCACAGAGTACAACACATTAAGGACAGAGATGTTACATGGGGAGTAAGTGCACAGTGACTCCTGTTGTTGATTTAACAATGGACACTCTTATTGATGACGTCAGTAATCACCAGAGGTTCTTGTCATGAGCTGCCAAGGCTATGGAAGTTCCTCTGGAGTTCACCAACTCTGATCTTATTTAGACAAGGCCAGAGTCAAAGTGGAAGTTCTCTCCTCCCTTCAGAGAAAAGTACCTCCTTCTTTGCTGGCCTGTTCTTTCCTCTGGGATCTCACTCACAGCGTTCTTAAATTTAGGTCATTTTTTTCTTTTGCCAGAGTGTCTTGACTTCCCATGCCTGAAATACTCTCATGGGCTTTTTAGCCAGATCCGAATGCCTTAGGGGCTGATTCGGAGGCCAGAGTGCTGTTTAGGGCTTTGGCCATTCTATGAGTCTGCTGTGTATCCTGCTTCCCATGTTGGATTGTTTTCTCCTTTTTAATTCTATCAGTTAGTAGAAGCAGACAGTAGACTTGTTTATGTGATCCCTATGACATTTAATCCTCTCATTATGATCAATTATGAACTGAAACTGATCACTTTAGACTAGTAAGATGGCATTGGTACATGCCACATTGATGGGATTGAATTGGAATCCCCTGGCACGTTTCTAGCTCTACCATTAAGGGTAAGTCTGAGTGAGCATGTGCCGAACTGTACATCTCCTCCCTCTCTTATTCCCACTCTTATATTTAACAGGGATCACTTTTCAGTTGAATTTAAACACCTAAGAATAATTGTGTGTAAATTAAAGAGTTCAGCCAATGGTAATAAGTAGAACAAACAAATACTAAAAGGAATAAAGTAGTAAGGTGTTCCTGGACAGTCAGGACAAGGGCTGATCAAGTCATTGTTTCTCATCTGAGATATTTCTATCACCAAACATTTTCTACCAGTGATATTCAACCTTTTTTTTTTTTAAGATGTATTTATTTATTCATGTGAAAGGCAGAATTACAGAGAGGCAGAGGCAGAGGCAGACAGAGAGGTCTTCCATCTGCTGGTTCACTCCCCAGATGGCCACAATGGTCAGAGCTATGCCGATTCAAAGGCGGGAGCCAGGACCTTCTGGGTCTCCCATGTGGGTGCAGGGGACCAAGGACTTGAGCCATCTTTTGCTGCTTTCCCAGGCCACAGTAGAGAGCTGGATCGGAAGTGGGGCATATGGGATTCGAACCGGCACCCATATGGGATGCCGATGCTGCAGGTGGCAGCTGTATCTGCTACGCCACAGCTCCAGCCCCTCAACCTCTATCGTTTTTACCTTCAGCTTTTGGAACGTTTTCGGCCGTCATTACTTCCAATATTGCCCCTGTTCCTTCCTTTCTTCTAGTATTCCTGCTTTGTGTGTGTCATACCTTTGTAATTGTCCCATAATCTTAGGCATTCCATTAGCGTTTTCCCCATTTCTTTCTTTGGCTTTTAGTTGAGGAAGTTTTTATTGATACACACCCGCTCACAGATTGTCTTCTCTCTAGTGTCTAGTCTGATAATGAGCCCCTCCAAGACATTCTTCGTTTCTGTCTCAGTGGTTGTTTTGATCTGGCGGCCCCTTTTGATTCTTTGAGAGTTTCCATCTATCTGTTTGCATTATTCATGTGGTCTTGTATATCGTCCAATTTTTCTATTACAGTTGTTTTAATAACCCAGTCAGACAGCTCCAGAATCTTTGCCATGGTAGGGCCTGGTTTTGATGCTTGCTTTGTCTCTTCAGACTGCATTTTTCTTGCTTTAACTTTTTTTTTTTTTCTGAAAGCTGGACACAATGTATCAGGTAATAGAAAGCAAAGTAAGCAGGTCACTTAGTGTGAGGTTTATGTTCCTCTGGGTGGGAGTTAGGCTATTTAATGTTTGCTTTGCTGTAGGTATCAGAGGTTTCATTTTCCTTTGGGGCCTTTATTTTGGTGTCTCACACTCTTTTTTGGGGTTTCCCTAGAAATTCCTTCTTAAATAGAACCTGTGTCTGGTATAGATCTGGAGCCCGGGTGATGTGCTAAAGTATTGAAGGAAGAAAGCATGTATAATCTTAGGATTGAATATTTGGTTTCATTGGCCTACACCCCTAGCCTGTAGCTTTCACAATACTTTTCTAGCCTTTTTCTTTGCTCTTTTATCCCCTGTGTAAGACAGCAAGTCTTCCAGGGGCAGGAGTTGGTTAATTGCCCTTCCCCAAGGTCGATTAGGCTCTAAGGTAGAGTGGTCTCCTTGTTCTCAAGTGGAGAACATATAGGCAGGGCTATTTCAAAATGATGGCCTTTCCTCTCCCCTGCGGTCTGTATATGTATGTGTGGTGTACATGGCCCGTAATTTCTTTCTTCAGTCTTCAGGAGAGCGGCATTTTGGTTGATTGCCTATCTTTGCTGTTGTGAAATGAGCTGCAGTAAATATGACTCTTCCATATGCTGATTTCCTTTCCCTTGCGTATATTCCCCGGGGTGGAACGGCTGGTTTGTCTATATTCAGGTTTCTGAGGTTTCTCATACTGTCTCCCACAGTGGCTATACCAGTTTACATTCCCACCAACAGCGGAGCAGGCCGCCTTTCCCCCCCTGACATCCTCAAGGCTGTTGTAGTATTGCTGTGCATTTCCATGATGGCTAGTGACCCTGAGCATTTTTGCATGTGTTTGTTGGCCATTTGGATTTCCTTTCTTGAACCATGCCTGCGGAAGTCCTTGGCCCGTTTCTTGAGTGGGTGGTTTGTTTTGCTGCTGTTGAGTTTCTTGAAAACCTCTGGTAGTGAATCCTTTACCAGCTGCATACTTTGCAGATAATTTCTCCCATTCTGTTAGTTGCCTCTGCGCTTTGCCGAGTGTTTTGCTTGCAGTGCAGAAGCTTCTCAATTTGGTTTTTTGCTTTTTGTCCTCTTCTATTCCTTTCTTTAATCTGTTGTGATTCTCAGATAGTGGACATCCTTGGTTGAAATGGTCCCCAGAGCCTGTATTTTCTTTGTAGCTATGTGGACGGGATTGGTCCTAGACGTTCTTTCTGAGCCACGGCACTGTCTGCGTATACAAAGGCTGTTGATTTTCTATCCTGCCACTTTACCAAACTCTACTCTGAGTTTCGATAGTCTCTCAGTGGAGTCGTGTGGATCTCCTCTGTATGGAATCATGTCCTCTGCCAATAGTGATAGTTTGACTTCCTCCCTCCCAATTTGTATCTAACGTTGAGAAAGGAGAGAAAAAGTACCAACGTGATAACGTGCACGTAGAAAATGCCAAGAGGGACCTCAGACGCTACATTTACGTATTCTATGGTGCTTTGTGGAAGACACGGTTTGTCCTAGTTCAAGCATGCTCCATCCATTAAATGCAGGCCTAGACTGTGGAGGGCGGAGGTTGGGGAGCAGACCTGTGTTCAGTGGAGAACTCTGTAGATCACAGGTGTCTCAAGTCCCTGTGCGAGTGGGTACCCAAGTGTCTGAATAAATAAACTACATTGATTTCCTCATGCGTAAGTCATAGATAATACCACACGGAACGTTTCTAAGGTAGAAGAGAAAGAATGGGTACCAACACCTTTTTTTTTTTTTTTTTTTTGACAGGCAGAGTGGACAGTGAGAGAGAGAGACAGAGAGAAAGGTCTTCCTTTGCCATTGGTTCACCCTCCAGTGGCCGCCGCTGATCCAAAGGCAGGAGCCAGGTACTTATCCTGGTCTCCCATGCGGGTACAGGGCCCAAGGACTCGGGCCATCCTCTACTGCACTCCTGGGCCATAGCAGAGAGCTGGCCTGGAAGAGGGAGCAACCGGGACAGAATCCGGCACCCCGACCGGGACTAGAACCTGGTGTGCTGGCGCCACTAGGTGGAGGATTAGCCTAGTGAGCTGCGTTGCCTGCCACCAACACCTTTTCTAAGAGTGAGTTAAATTCCTTTTCAAATTCTATGTTAATAGGGTAGGTAATGTATATAATATCAAATTGTAATGAACTGTAATAGTTGGCCTTGATGTAGTATTTTATTTAAAGCTATGTCTTCCTTTTCTTAATTTTTTTATTTTTTTTGAAGATCTTATTTATATGAAATTCAGGGAGGGCTGGAGGGAGGGAGAGAGAGGGGGAGAGAGAGAGAGAGAGAGAGAATCGCTATCGAGAGGTCTTCCATCTGCTGGTCTGCTACCCAATTGGCTGCAATGGGCAGGCCTGAGCGGATCTGAAGCCAGGAGCCAGGAGCCTCCCCGGGGTGTACTGCATGGGTGCAGGGGCCCAAGGATTTGGGCCCTCTTCTGCAGAGAGCTGCACCGGAAGTGGAGCAGCCGGGACTCGAACCGGCGCCCATGTGGATGCAGGCGCTGCGGGCGGTGGCTTTACCCGCTCCCCCACAGCGCCGGCCCCTCCTGGGAGCCTTTCCCCGTGGGATCCAGCTGTCTGCTGCCATGCCTGGGAAAGCAGAGGGAGACGGCCCAAGGACTCAGGCCCCTGAACCCAGAGTGGAGCACCGGATACAGTCCCGGGCTTCTGCTTCGGCCTGGCCCGGTCCCGGCCTTAGTAGCCACCTGGGGGTTGAACCCCCAGAGGGACGATCCGTCAGAGAGAGCAAGAGGCAAGAGGGCTCGCGATGCCCGGTGCTCTGCTTCTCTCCCCAAGCGGCTCCAACGGCCAGCGCCGGGCCAGGCAGAAGCCAGGAGGCTTGACCTCCATTCAGGGCGCCCAGGAGGCCGGGAGGCGTGGTCCCTGGGTCACAGCCTGGAGAGGCCGCCCCGCCTGCAGCCCTGGGGCTTCGGACGCTGGACGCGGCAGGCAGCGCGGAGGTGCGTCCCGCGGTGCCATGGCGGCCGCCCATGGGGAGTGCGCCTGCGCCCGGCGCTGTGACCCGGAAGTGGCCCCTTGTGCCCCGGAAGTGGCCCCTCGTGGCCCGCGGCGCTCAGGTAGGAGTCCTCGCGGGTCCCGTCCGCTGCTGCCGGAGAGCCCGCGCGAGCCGTCGGGAGCCGGGAGCCGTCCTGGACGCTGCCGGCGGAGCCTGCGGGAGACCCAGCGCCCCCGGGGTCAGGCCGGGCTCAGAGAGGCTGCGGCCCGAGGCTGCCGCGCCGTTTCCCGGGCGCGGTTCTCTTCTTCGGCCCTTCGTGGAAGCAGCGGCCTTCGCGGGCCCCTGTGCCGCCAGCAGACCGGGCCCCCTTGGCGGTGAGTGATGCGGGGGCTGTTGGGGTTTCCCGCTGCGAGTCTTCGCTGCCGGCGTGCCTGTTGCTCTCGGGTCCCGAAGGCGCGGGTGGAGTCGTGGTCTTGCTGTGCGGACGGTCGGTCTGCAACTTTCCCCAGTGTGCGAGCAGCTGTGCCAGAGCAGAGGGGCTCCGTCTCCTCCTGGAGCGGCCCCGCGTTCCCGTCTGTTTGCGTTTTGATGGCCCAGCCGCCCTGCTCGAGACCCCCGAGACTGCTGACGGGGAGGAATAAGAGCGAAAACGCTCGTCTGTTTCCTGGTCTAGGAGGACAGTTTCCGGTTAACTGGCATTTGGTGTGATGTTAGCGCTCGGTGGGTTTTCAGTGAGAGGCCATTGTCAAGCCGAGGTTTACCTTCTGTTCCTGATTTGATGATTCCTTTTTTTTTTTTTTTTTTAATATCGCCAAAGCGGTGGGAGTTTTTGTGAAATAGGTTTTCTGTGTCTATAGGGATACTTTGTGGGCTTTCCCCATGTTTATTCTGTTCTGTGATATATTGATTGTGTATGGTAGCCATCCTTGCATTCCTGGAGTTGCACCCAGCGTGCTAAGCTTTGGTTGTGCTTCAGGAGCGCGTTTGGTAATATTTTGTTAAGGAATGTGACAGCGCAGTCATGACAGATACGTATGTGCCGTGTTCTTTATGATGCATTTGTTTTGGATGTTGGGAAAATGTTGGTCCGAAGGGATGAGATGGAAGATTTTTCCCCTTCATCTCCTTTTTGGAAGGGTTTGCAAATCACGGGTTTTAACTATCCTTCCCACAGGAGTTCTGTGTTAATAGGCTAGGTGATGCATATAGTATCAAGTTCGATATAAACTCTAGTAGTTGGCCGTGATGTAGTATTTTATTTATAGCTATGTCTCCCCCCCCTTTTTTTTTTTTTTATAAAGTTCTTATTTGTTTATTTGAAATTCGGAGTTACATGCAGAGAGAGAGGAAGAGAAAGTAAGTCTTTCATCTGCTGGTCCTCTCCAAATTAGCGCAATGATGGGAGCTGAGCAGATCCGGAGCCAGTATTCAGGAGCCAGGGGCCCGGTGGCAGGTTCTCAGAATGGAGCACCAGATAAAGTCCCTGGCTTCTGTTTCAGCCTGGCCCAGCCCTGGCCTTTGTAGCCACCTGGGAGGAGGGCGAACCACCAGATGGGCAATCACTGAGAGAGAGCAAGAGTGCTTGCGATGCCCCATGCACTGCTTCTCTCCCCAAGTGGCTTCAAAGGCCAGCGCCGGGCCAGGCAGAAGCCAGGAGGCAAGGACTCCATTCAGGACTCCCAGGAGGGAAGGAGGCAGGATCCAAGTACCTGGGCCATCAGCGGCTGCCTCCCTGGTTCCCAACCTGGAGTAGCGGGATTGGAATCGGCTCTTGGGCACCCCACACTGGACGTAGCAGCATGCAGATGTGTCCCATGGCGCCATGGCAGCTGCCTGTGGGGAGTGAATTTGCGCCCTGCGCTGTGACCAGGAATTGTACCCGTAGGTACATCTCCTGCTCAGCCATCCTCAGATGGAAGTCTGCTCCTCATCTGTTCCTGCCCAAAAGCCTGTTCAAGTCTTGAGGAGCCGTCCTCGATGCTGCTGGCGGAGCCTGAGTGAGACCCAGTGCCTCCGGGGTCAGGCCTGAATCAGAGACACTGCAGCCCGGGACAGCCGCATCAGTTACCTTGCCCTTCTGGAAATGTGTAGGCGCGGTCCTCTTCTTCGGCAGCTTCCGGAAGTCTACCCCTCGGGCCTCGGCTCCTGTTCCAGAGGAGCAGAAACGCTCTTTGGTGAGTTGGGCGCGATGGCCTTGCTGTCGTCACGGGGTAGGTGGGGCCTGGGGTGCAGATAGCAGGCAAGGGGTGTGCATGTGAGGGGTGGAGGGGAGAGGAGGAGGAGAGAGGCGGCCAAGGGAGATTCGGGAGGAGAGAGGAAGGGGGGAGAAGGAAAAGGTGGCGTGAAGGTGGGGTGGCGTGGAAGGAAGGGGAAGGAAGGCGTGTGGGGCAGCGTCGAGGGAGGGCGAGTGTGACAGGAGTGCTGGTGGGCGGGTGGAGGCGGGGGTTGGGAGAGGAAGAACTTTTCCCACGGCCCGGGTTCCATTTTGGAGGTTTCCTGGCCCTGGCTGGAATCAGTCTTGGCCACGTCCGTGAGAAGCGGCCTTGACTCCCGGCCTCTCTTCTCTGGGTGGTTCTGAACTGTAATGTGTGTGCGGGAAAACTGGCCTGGGGCACTCGAATTAACTTGCACGTAATCCGGTGAATTTTCACAGACTGCACACAAGGACTAGACAGCAGAAGCTTAGAGAAACCCCAGGAATCCCTTTGTGCTCTGTTCCAGCCTGTCCAAGGTTCTGACACCTCATGGTAAGTACTGGATTGTTTTTTCTTTTTAAAGACTGGTGTGAAAGGCAGAGTTACTGATGAGGCAGTGGTGGAGAGAGAGTCAGTGTATGGGTTCACACCCCAGGTGGCTACCATGTCCTGGGGCTGCGCCAGGCTGAAGCAGAAGCCAGGTACTTTATCCAGGACTCCAGTGTGGGTTCGGGTGCCCAAGTCCTTGGGCCTCTTGCTCTGCTTTCCTGGGCTTGTTAGCAGCCAGCTGGATCACGAGTGCAACAACCTGGGCATTTGGGGGTGGGGGCGGGCCGAGCCGTGGCAGAGTGGATGAAGCTGCTGCCTGAAGTAGCAGCATCCCATATGGGTGGTGGTTCAAGTCCCAGCACCTCCACTTCCGTCCCAGCTTCCATTCCAGCTCTGCTGTGGCCCGGCCCAGCAGTAGAAGAGTACCCAAGTCCTTGGTCTCCTGCAACTGTTTGGGAATCCTGGAGGAAGCTGCAGGCTCCTGCTTCAAATCTGCTCAGGCTGAAAATGGAGAGAAGTGGAGAAAGTTTACAGGTGGCACTGATGGCTTGATGGAAATGAAGGCGTGAGAATGATGCTAGGGTTTGACTTGAGCTGCTGGTGAAATGGTGGGTCAGTTATTGCAGGGGAAGATAGGGGGCCAGAGCAAGAGGTTTCATGGGGAAATCAGCAGTTTGGTTTTGATACATTGAGTTTCCTGTGTGTGTGGTTGTGGTTGTGTAAGGACAGATGTTGATGGAATGGTATGACTTTTTATTTTAGACGATTGGGATAGATTTAAATCCAGAGTGAATTTCTGGGAGCAGCTATTGCAGTTATGTAGGTGACACGATGAGACTCTGAACTGGGACAGTGGCTGTGCAGGGGGAGGATGTGCAAGGTCTGTGTGAAATAGGACCAGTTGGCCTTAGTGACAGTTCAGTTGTAGCTACTGGTACAACTTAACCAATTGAACTTAGGTAACATTGGTGGTTCAGGATAACTCTTAGTTCTAATGCTTGGTGATTAGTGGTGCCGGCCTGTCAGGAGAAGGAAGAAGGGAGTGAGTGAGCTCAGCCCAGGAGGTGTGGAGTTTTCCGCCTGTGGGCTCTCGCAGGGAAGACACCTGGCAGCCTGCCTGGGCTGTGAGCATGGAAAGGGAGACTCACTGCTCCTAGGATGTCAGATGTGTGTATGATTGCTTTGGAACCTTAAGAGTTGCTGCTTTAGCTTCAGACTTAGTAATCTGGGGTTGCATTGAGAAAAACAGCATTGAAAGAAATGCTCCCAAAGGAAATTAGATATTGCATTCTAGGATCACAAAACAGTTAGTGCTTTATGATCCACTTGTTCTGCAATCTTCTACTCTAAAGAAATAAAAATGCAAACAAACATTCACGTGCAAAGATGTTTAAAGTCACCTTAGTTGTAATGAAGAATGGGATAAATGCACAGAAGGTAATCCTCCATGTTAGCATGGTCATTCTAGTGAAGGGGTTGTGGTGGCTTTTATCCTCTCCTTTTTGAATGATTGTGATTTACAGTTTTTCAAAACTGAGCATGTCTTCCTTTCTGATGAGGGAGGAAAAATGAAGTTAGGAATAATATATACATGGAAAAGAATAATATATAAGTAAGTAGCAAATTCTGCTGCATCCATAGAGTAAAATGTTAGAAAGCTATTTAGTTTTTTAAGATTGTATGGATGTAAGTAGGTATGTATGTATTTGAGAGGCAGAGTTACAGACAGTGAGAGGGAGAGACAGGGAGAAAGGCCTTCCGTCTGGTGGTTCACTCCCCAAATGGCCACAACGGCTGGAGCTGTGCCGATCCGAAGCCAGGAGCCAGGAGCTTCTTCCTGTCTCCGGCATGACTGCAGGGGCCCAAGGACTTGAGCCATCTTCCCCTGCTTTCCCAGGCCATAGCAGAGAGCTGGATTGGAAGAGGAGCAGCTGGGACTAGAACCGGCGCCCACATGGGATGCAGGCGCTGCAGGCAGAGGATTAACCCACCCACCCACAACGGCAGCCCCGAAAGCTATTTCTTTTGTTATGAAAAGTTTTTAAGTAGGTGGGTAAATGCTTATAAAGTGTTAAGGATCACCTCTTAGTTGAGCCTGTGATTATATGAGCATATACGTCTTCTGTTGGCAAGCTGGCATCAAAAGGGGTTTTCGTGGGATTGATTTTGAATACTTGTTTTCTTATTTTCCAAAATAGTTTTAAATACATTTATTTTCCTTTTTCTTTTTTAATAGATTTTTTGACCTCTCTTTTAACTTGAAAAATTTTGTTCTATTCCTGTTGATGCTACCATTTGAGAAACTACACATATGCTCTACTGTACCAACATACACACATACTTTAGTTTTTCAACTTCTATTTAATAACTATAAATTTCCAAAGCACAATGTTTGGATTATAGCGGCTTTTCCCCCAGTAACATCCATCCCACCCGCAACCATCCCATCCCCCACTCCTTCTCCCATCCCATTCTTCATCAAAATTCATTTGCAATTCTCTTCATGTATAGAAGATCAAATTAGTATATACTAAGTAAAGATTCCAACAGACTGCACCCACACAGACACACAAAGTATAGAGTACTGTTTGAGTAGTAGTTTTAGCATTCATTCACAGAGTACAACACATTAAGGACAGAGATGTTACATGGGGAGTAAGTGCACAGTGACTCCTGTTGTTGATTTAACAATGGACACTCTTATTGATGACGTCAGTAATCACCAGAGGTTCTTGTCATGAGCTGCCAAGGCTATGGAAGTTCCTCTGGAGTTCACCAACTCTGATCTTATTTAGACAAGGCCAGAGTCAAAGTGGAAGTTCTCTCCTCCCTTCAGAGAAAAGTACCTCCTTCTTTGCTGGCCTGTTCTTTCCTCTGGGATCTCACTCACAGCGTTCTTAAATTTAGGTCATTTTTTTCTTTTGCCAGAGTGTCTTGACTTCCCATGCCTGAAATACTCTCATGGGCTTTTTAGCCAGATCCGAATGCCTTAGGGGCTGATTCGGAGGCCAGAGTGCTGTTTAGGGCTTTGGCCATTCTATGAGTCTGCTGTGTATCCTGCTTCCCATGTTGGATTGTTTTCTCCTTTTTAATTCTATCAGTTAGTAGAAGCAGACAGTAGACTTGTTTATGTGATCCCTATGACATTTAATCCTCTCATTATGATCAATTATGAACTGAAACTGATCACTTTAGACTAGTAAGATGGCATTGGTACATGCCACATTGATGGGATTGAATTGGAATCCCCTGGCACGTTTCTAGCTCTACCATTAAGGGTAAGTCTGAGTGAGCATGTGCCGAACTGTACATCTCCTCCCTCTCTTATTCCCACTCTTATATTTAACAGGGATCACTTTTCAGTTGAATTTAAACACCTAAGAATAATTGTGTGTAAATTAAAGAGTTCAGCCAATGGTAATAAGTAGAACAAACAAATACTAAAAGGAATAAAGTAGTAAGGTGTTCCTGGACAGTCAGGACAAGGGCTGATCAAGTCATTGTTTCTCATCTGAGATATTTCTATCACCAAACATTTTCTACCAGTGATATTCAACCTTTTTTTTTTTTAAGATGTATTTATTTATTCATGTGAAAGGCAGAATTACAGAGAGGCAGAGGCAGAGGCAGACAGAGAGGTCTTCCATCTGCTGGTTCACTCCCCAGATGGCCACAATGGTCAGAGCTATGCCGATTCAAAGGCGGGAGCCAGGACCTTCTGGGTCTCCCATGTGGGTGCAGGGGACCAAGGACTTGAGCCATCTTTTGCTGCTTTCCCAGGCCACAGTAGAGAGCTGGATCGGAAGTGGGGCATATGGGATTCGAACCGGCACCCATATGGGATGCCGATGCTGCAGGTGGCAGCTGTATCTGCTACGCCACAGCTCCAGCCCCTCAACCTCTATCGTTTTTACCTTCAGCTTTTGGAACGTTTTCGGCCGTCATTACTTCCAATATTGCCCCTGTTCCTTCCTTTCTTCTAGTATTCCTGCTTTGTGTGTGTCATACCTTTGTAATTGTCCCATAATCTTAGGCATTCCATTAGCGTTTTCCCCATTTCTTTCTTTGGCTTTTAGTTGAGGAAGTTTTTATTGATACACACCCGCTCACAGATTGTCTTCTCTCTAGTGTCTAGTCTGATAATGAGCCCCTCCAAGACATTCTTCGTTTCTGTCTCAGTGGTTGTTTTGATCTGGCGGCCCCTTTTGATTCTTTGAGAGTTTCCATCTATCTGTTTGCATTATTCATGTGGTCTTGTATATCGTCCAATTTTTCTATTACAGTTGTTTTAATAACCCAGTCAGACAGCTCCAGAATCTTTGCCATGGTAGGGCCTGGTTTTGATGCTTGCTTTGTCTCTTCAGACTGCATTTTTCTTGCTTTAACTTTTTTTTTTTTTCTGAAAGCTGGACACAATGTATCAGGTAATAGAAAGCAAAGTAAGCAGGTCACTTAGTGTGAGGTTTATGTTCCTCTGGGTGGGAGTTAGGCTATTTAATGTTTGCTTTGCTGTAGGTATCAGAGGTTTCATTTTCCTTTGGGGCCTTTATTTTGGTGTCTCACACTCTTTTTTGGGGTTTCCCTAGAAATTCCTTCTTAAATAGAACCTGTGTCTGGTATAGATCTGGAGCCCGGGTGATGTGCTAAAGTATTGAAGGAAGAAAGCATGTATAATCTTAGGATTGAATATTTGGTTTCATTGGCCTACACCCCTAGCCTGTAGCTTTCACAATACTTTTCTAGCCTTTTTCTTTGCTCTTTTATCCCCTGTGTAAGACAGCAAGTCTTCCAGGGGCAGGAGTTGGTTAATTGCCCTTCCCCAAGGTCGATTAGGCTCTAAGGTAGAGTGGTCTCCTTGTTCTCAAGTGGAGAACATATAGGCAGGGCTATTTCAAAATGATGGCCTTTCCTCTCCCCTGCGGTCTGTATATGTATGTGTGGTGTACATGGCCCGTAATTTCTTTCTTCAGTCTTCAGGAGAGCGGCATTTTGGTTGATTGCCTATCTTTGCTGTTGTGAAATGAGCTGCAGTAAATATGACTCTTCCATATGCTGATTTCCTTTCCCTTGCGTATATTCCCCGGGGTGGAACGGCTGGTTTGTCTATATTCAGGTTTCTGAGGTTTCTCATACTGTCTCCCACAGTGGCTATACCAGTTTACATTCCCACCAACAGCGGAGCAGGCCGCCTTTCCCCCCCTGACATCCTCAAGGCTGTTGTAGTATCGCTGTGCATTTCCATGATGGCTAGTGACCCTGAGCATTTTTGCATGTGTTTGTTGGCCATTTGGATTTCCTTTCTTGAACCATGCCTGCGGAAGTCCTTGGCCCGTTTCTTGAGTGGGTGGTTTGTTTTGCTGCTGTTGAGTTTCTTGAAAACCTCTGGTAGTGAATCCTTTACCAGCTGCATACTTTGCAGATAATTTCTCCCATTCTGTTAGTTGCCTCTGCGCTTTGCCGAGTGTTTTGCTTGCAGTGCAGAAGCTTCTCAATTTGGTTTTTTGCTTTTTGTCCTCTTCTATTCCTTTCTTTAATCTGTTGTGATTCTCAGATAGTGGACATCCTTGGTTGAAATGGTCCCCAGAGCCTGTATTTTCTTTGTAGCTATGTGGACGGGATTGGTCCTAGACGTTCTTTCTGAGCCACGGCACTGTCTGCGTATACAAAGGCTGTTGATTTTCTATCCTGCCACTTTACCAAACTCTACTCTGAGTTTCGATAGTCTCTCAGTGGAGTCGTGTGGATCTCCTCTGTATGGAATCATGTCCTCTGCCAATAGTGATAGTTTGACTTCCTCCCTCCCAATTTGTATCTAACGTTGAGAAAGGAGAGAAAAAGTACCAACGTGATAACGTGCACGTAGAAAATGCCAAGAGGGACCTCAGACGCTACATTTACGTATTCTATGGTGCTTTGTGGAAGACACGGTTTGTCCTAGTTCAAGCATGCTCCATCCATTAAATGCAGGCCTAGACTGTGGAGGGCGGAGGTTGGGGAGCAGACCTGTGTTCAGTGGAGAACTCTGTAGATCACAGGTGTCTCAAGTCCCTGTGCGAGTGGGTACCCAAGTGTCTGAATAAATAAACTACATTGATTTCCTCATGCGTAAGTCATAGATAATACCACACGGAACGTTTCTAAGGTAGAAGAGAAAGAATGGGTACCAACACCTTTTTTTTTTTTTTTTTTTGACAGGCAGAGTGGACAGTGAGAGAGAGAGACAGAGAGAAAGGTCTTCCTTTGCCATTGGTTCACCCTCCAGTGGCCGCCGCTGATCCAAAGGCAGGAGCCAGGTACTTATCCTGGTCTCCCATGCGGGTACAGGGCCCAAGGACTCGGGCCATCCTCTACTGCACTCCTGGGCCATAGCAGAGAGCTGGCCTGGAAGAGGGAGCAACCGGGACAGAATCCGGCACCCCGACCGGGACTAGAACCTGGTGTGCTGGCGCCACTAGGTGGAGGATTAGCCTAGTGAGCTGCGTTGCCTGCCACCAACACCTTTTCTAAGAGTGAGTTAAATTCCTTTTCAAATTCTATGTTAATAGGGTAGGTAATGTATATAATATCAAATTGTAATGAACTGTAATAGTTGGCCTTGATGTAGTATTTTATTTAAAGCTATGTCTTCCTTTTCTTAATTTTTTTATTTTTTTTGAAGATCTTATTTATATGAAATTCAGGGAGGGCTGGAGGGAGGGAGAGAGAGGGGGAGAGAGAGAGAGAGAGAGAGAATCGCTATCGAGAGGTCTTCCATCTGCTGGTCTGCTACCCAATTGGCTGCAATGGGCAGGCCTGAGCGGATCTGAAGCCAGGAGCCAGGAGCCTCCCCGGGGTGTACTGCATGGGTGCAGGGGCCCAAGGATTTGGGCCCTCTTCTGCAGAGAGCTGCACCGGAAGTGGAGCAGCCGGGACTCGAACCGGCGCCCATGTGGATGCAGGCGCTGCGGGCGGTGGCTTTACCCGCTCCCCCACAGCGCCGGCCCCTCCTGGGAGCCTTTCCCCGTGGGATCCAGCTGTCTGCTGCCATGCCTGGGAAAGCAGAGGGAGACGGCCCAAGGACTCAGGCCCCTGAACCCAGAGTGGAGCACCGGATACAGTCCCGGGCTTCTGCTTCGGCCTGGCCCGGTCCCGGCCTTAGTAGCCACCTGGGGGTTGAACCCCCAGAGGGACGATCCGTCAGAGAGAGCAAGAGGCAAGAGGGCTCGCGATGCCCGGTGCTCTGCTTCTCTCCCCAAGCGGCTCCAACGGCCAGCGCCGGGCCAGGCAGAAGCCAGGAGGCTTGACCTCCATTCAGGGCGCCCAGGAGGCCGGGAGGCGTGGTCCCTGGGTCACAGCCTGGAGAGGCCGCCCCGCCTGCAGCCCTGGGGCTTCGGACGCTGGACGCGGCAGGCAGCGCGGAGGTGCGTCCCGCGGTGCCATGGCGGCCGCCCATGGGGAGTGCGCCTGCGCCCGGCGCTGTGACCCGGAAGTGGCCCCTTGTGCCCCGGAAGTGGCCCCTCGTGGCCCGCGGCGCTCAGGTAGGAGTCCTCGCGGGTCCCGTCCGCTGCTGCCGGAGAGCCCGCGCGAGCCGTCGGGAGCCGGGAGCCGTCCTGGACGCTGCCGGCGGAGCCTGCGGGAGACCCAGCGCCCCCGGGGTCAGGCCGGGCTCAGAGAGGCTGCGGCCCGAGGCTGCCGCGCCGTTTCCCGGGCGCGGTTCTCTTCTTCGGCCCTTCGTGGAAGCAGCGGCCTTCGCGGGCCCCTGTGCCGCCAGCAGACCGGGCCCCCTTGGCGGTGAGTGATGCGGGGGCTGTTGGGGTTTCCCGCTGCGAGTCTTCGCTGCCGGCGTGCCTGTTGCTCTCGGGTCCCGAAGGCGCGGGTGGAGTCGTGGTCTTGCTGTGCGGACGGTCGGTCTGCAACTTTCCCCAGTGTGCGAGCAGCTGTGCCAGAGCAGAGGGGCTCCGTCTCCTCCTGGAGCGGCCCCGCGTTCCCGTCTGTTTGCGTTTTGATGGCCCAGCCGCCCTGCTCGAGACCCCCGAGACTGCTGACGGGGAGGAATAAGAGCGAAAACGCTCGTCTGTTTCCTGGTCTAGGAGGACAGTTTCCGGTTAACTGGCATTTGGTGTGATGTTAGCGCTCTGTGGGTTTTCAGTGAGAGGCCATTGTCAAGCCGAGGTTTACCTTCTGTTCCTGATTTGATGATTCCTTTTTTTTTTTTTTTTTTTTTAATATCGCCAAAGCGGTGGGAGTTTTTGTGAAATAGGTTTTCTGTGTCTATAGGGATACTTTGTGGGCTTTCCCCATGTTTATTCTGTTCTGTGATATATTGATTGTGTATGGTAGCCATCCTTGCATTCCTGGAGTTGCACCCAGCGTGCTAAGCTTTGGTTGTGCTTCAGGAGCGCGTTTGGTAATATTTTGTTAAGGAATGTGACAGCGCAGTCATGACAGATACGTATGTGCCGTGTTCTTTATGATGCATTTGTTTTGGATGTTGGGAAAATGTTGGTCCGAAGGGATGAGATGGAAGATTTTTCCCCTTCGTCTCCTTTTTGGAAGGGTTTGCAAATCACGGGTTTTAACTATCCTTCCCACAGGAGTTCTGTGTTAATAGGCCAGGTGATGCATATAGTATCAAGTTCGATATAAACTCTAGTAGTTGGCCGTGATGTAGTATTTTATTTATAGCTATGTCTCCCCCCCCTTTTTTTTTTTTATATAAAGTTCTTATTTGTTTATTTGAAATTCAGAGTTATATGCAGAGTGAGAGAGAGAGAAAGAGAAAGTAAGTCTTCCATCTGCTGGTCCTCTGCAAATTGGCTCAATGATTGGGGCTGAGCAGATCCGGAGCCAGTATTCAGGAGCCAGGGGCCTGGTGGCAGGTTCTCAGAATGGGGCACCAGATAAAGTCCCTGGCTTCTGTTTCAGCCTGGCCCAGCCCTGGCCTTTGTAGCCACCTGGGAGGGGGGCGAACCACCAGATGGGCAATCACTGAGAGAGAGCAAGAGTGCTTGCGATGCCCCATGCACTGCTTCTCTCCCCAGGCGGCTTCAAAGGCCAGCGCCGGGCCAGGCAGAAGCCAGGAGGCAAGGACTCCATTCAGGACTCCCAGGAGGGAAGGAGGCAGGATCCAAGTACCTGGGCCATCAGCGGCTGCCTCCCTGGTTCCCAACCTGGAGTAGCGGGATTGGAATCGGCTCTTGGGCACCCCACACTGGACGTAGCAGCATGCAGATGTGTCCCATGGCGCCATGGCAGCTGCCTGTGGGGAGTGAATTTGCGCCCTGCGCTGTGACCAGGAATTGTACCCGTAGGTACATCTCCTGCTCAGCCATCCTCAGATGGAAGTCTGCTCCTCATCTGTTCCTGCCCAAAAGCCTGTTCAAGTCTTGAGGAGCCGTCCTCGATGCTGCTGGCGGAGCCTGAGTGAGACCCAGTGCCTCCGGGGTCAGGCCTGAATCAGAGACACTGCAGCCCGGGACAGCCGCATCAGTTACCTTGCCCTTCTGGAAATGTGTAGGCGCGGTCCTCTTCTTCGGCAGCTTCCGGAAGTCTACCCCTCGGGCCTCGGCTCCTGTTCCAGAGGAGCAGAAACGCTCTTTGGTGAGTTGGGCGCGATGGCCTTGCTGTCGTCACGGGGTAGGTGGGGCCTGGGGTGCAGATAGCAGGCAAGGGGTGTGCATGTGAGGGGTGGAGGGGAGAGGAGGAGGAGAGAGGCGGCCAAGGGAGATTCGGGAGGAGAGAGGAAGGGGGGAGAAGGAAAAGGTGGCGTGAAGGTGGGGTGGCGTGGAAGGAAGGGGAAGGAAGGCGTGTGGGGCAGCGTTGAGGGAGGGCGAGTGTGACAGGAGTGCTGGTGGGCGGGTGGAGGCGGGGGTTGGGAGAGGAAGAACTTTTCCCACGGCCCGGGTTCCGTTTTGGGGGTTTCCTGGCCCTGGCCGGAATCAGTCTTGGCCGCGTCCGTGAGAAGCGGCCTTGACTCCCGGCCTCTCTTCTCTGGGTGGTTCTGAACTGTAATGTGTGTGCGGGAACACTGGCCTGGGGCACTCGAATCAACTCGAGGTGATCATACTGCTGTGGCTTGAACCGACGTCTCTATGAGACTACCTGCCAAAGCAGTGTCTCCATCCTCAGCCTCTACCGTGGGATCTACATCTCCGTTTGCATTGCCTCTTAGACACACACTTGAGTGTCCTGCAGGTACCGCAGACTTCCTGTTCCATTCAAACCTGCTCCACACATTGCACTGATCTCTGTATTGGCGGCTCTATCTGACTTGCCTTCCAAGTTGGCAAGCTTGGCAGCACCCTCTTTACCAGCATCTGTCTCCTAGTAGTCACCGAATCTATGTCAGTGGTGGCTCAGGTCCTACACAAGCCCTCAGGCCGAGGCTGCCTGCTGCCAAGTCTCATTGCTCTCCGGATTCTTTCTTCCAGGCTTTTCTGCTTCAGGCCTGCATACCACCTGCATTTCCCTAGAAAGCACAGGGGACTGTCTGATCTTTTCTCATCTCCTCTTGCATACTTTCAAAAGCCCTAATCCCTTAGGGGGGGATTCCAAGGCCTTGTTCTCAGGTCTGTTCACAGCTTCCTTTTCCAAGCTGCACAGCCCCTGCTTCTGTCATGCCAGACTTGCCACTGCTCTGCAGATAGGCAGCCACTACTTGATGTTCCTCAGTGTTTTCAGCTTGAGAAAGTCGTAGCCATGTTTCAAAATATCCAACTCAAGGGTCTTCCTTCTCTGTGATACTTTTCTCTCATCCTCCCAGGCAGGGATACGTTTCCAGAACTTGCATAACACACTGCTTATCTTCGTAAAGCGCTTAACCCATTTTATCAGCATGTATTTGCTAAATACCTGTATCTCATAGAAGACTGTGAGCTTGTCCAGGGCAGGCCTTTTCTCTCTGCTTTCATTCCTGTAGTCCCTGGTACACAGTTGGTATTCAGCCTATGCAGGACTAACAATACACTCACTGGTGGGTGTTGGGACAGGAACTGATGGTTTATGAAGGGTCTGGTCTCAAGAACAAGGGCACGAGGGCCAAGGAAGGAGACAGCAACAGAATCAGCATTCTTGAAGCACTTTCACTTGTCAGGGTTCTTAGTGTACCATCGTCTCATTTCTAAATAACAGCACAAGGAGGGAAAGCAAGAGTTTTATTTAATTATACCACATTGTACTGTTTAATCCTCTTCAAAGCTCTGTGAGGAAGGCACTGCTGATCCCCTTTGAAATAGGAGGCTAAAGGAGGTGGGGACCTGCCCTAGGCCATATATCAAAAACAGTAAAGCCCCAGTTTAAAACCTGCTCTGCTGTGTCCCTCCTGGTGTTGGAACCCCAGGTTCCAGTAGTTCTAGAGGTGGCGTATCAGAGAGGTGTAGCTCATAAAAACCAGTGGTACTTTTCTTTTGGGCTTGTCTTTGTATGGAGCAGAACCACAGGGACTTGTCCTATGTTACTAAGGACCCTTCTTAATAACTCTGTGGCCTCATGCTGTGATTTGTTAATATAGGTCCTGTGTCCTGGTTCCCACCAGTGGTCATCTTTCTTTGAGCTATCGGAGGAGTCTGAGGTGGGCATCTTGCCACCCGGGGACTGGAACTGACTTTTGAGAGGGACCCTTAGGTATGAAAGGAGATTTGCTGGTAGGGTTAAGACCAGAGGGTTTGAGGGGTCCACAAGGTCCCTGGCGATTAGTCTTTGTTTCTTATTTCTTTATTTCAAAGGAAGAGAGAAATATTTCATCCCTTAGTTTCCTTCCCTAGTGCCCACAACAGCTGGAACTGTATCTGAAGCCAGGGCCTGGGAACTCAATCCAAGTCTCCTATGTGAGTGGCAGGGATGTAAGTACTTGAGCCTTCACCTGCTGCCTCCCAGGGTGGATTAGCAGGAAGCTGGAATCAGGACTTCAGCCAGGACTTGATCCTGGGCACTCTAACATGGGCTGTGGGGATTCCAGCAGTGGCTTAGCCACTATACCAGAAGCCATTCCTTGATTAGTCTTCCGTTCCCTCCTTCACAGGGTGGCTGGCTGCTTGGGAGGGGTTTGCATCACCACTGCTAACAGGACCTGCTGCATAATTTTGTGAGCGCCTTGTTCCTAAGGCAGGGATAAAGTGCCACTAAAGGTACTAAGTCATAAAGCTCTTTCCTTTCTCCCGCATACCTCCTTGGCTCAGCCTCATGTTCTTTGGACTCGCTTACAAACCGCAAATTCAAAGATAAAATTTTGAGGATTTTGAGTCACCACCAGCAGAGGTTTACACCCAGTGAAGGCCCTTCTGAGTACCAGCGCTGTGTGATGGCTCCTTTGTGACCATGTAGGCTGCGCCCGTGAGGTTGGCCTTGGCTGCTGAGTATAACCCATTGGCTGTGACTGTATAAGATTACATTGTATTCCAACATAAGCGGTTGCTATTTTGTATGATAATTCTGATATTTCACCATTAAAGCAATGCTGCAGGGAGCAACGTGGATTATCCATACCAGAGCATTCCTGGAACTGTTTTGATGACTTGTGTTAGTTCAGAATCACTAGGTCTTTGCTAGCATTCTGCAGTAGGCAATGGCATTGCAGGCCAGCTCTCTCCCTAGCACAAGGCTGACCGCGTTGAAATTTACACAGGTGTTGAACAGATCTCCGCACCTGCAGTGTGGAAAAGACTAGAGCAGTGCCCTCTTGTGCCTGACTGCCCTTCTTTCTGCCTCTTTGCTTTGTACATTATTAAATGTGCTCTCAAACCTCTAGGACTCACAGCTGAAAATAAAGTAGGTTGGTGGACAGTCACAGACAGCACTGTCCACTCACCAGGCCCAGGTTGTTTCTCCTTAAGCACTGTACCAGATGCCCTACTCCACCCATTAATAACTCTTGTCCTTTCCGAGTTGTTAGCTGTGTCATAAAATTTCTAGATTTCTGAGGGGTTTTGTAAATCTTAAAGTAGAAGATAAGAACTTTTGCTGCCAGTGTTTTGGCTTAGCTGGTAAAGCCGCCCCCCATGATACCAGCGTCCCATATGGACGCTGATTCAGATTCCCAGATCCACTTCCAATCCAGCTCTCTGCTAATGCACTTGGGAGGGCAGCACAAGATAGCCCCAGTGCTTGGGCTCCTGCACCCACGTGGGAAAGCCAGAAGAGGCTCCTGGCCATTGTGGCCATCTGGGGAGTGAACTAGTGTATGGAAGACCTCTCTCTTTCTCTTTTCTCTTTCTCTTTCTCTCCCTCTCTTTCTGTAACTGTGCCTTTAAAATAAATAAAATGTTTTTTTTTTTTTTTAAAAAAGAACCTTTAACCATTCAAAGAAAGCCTCAAGTAGAAAGAAGAAGAATCTTGCAGACCCACAGTACTCACTGACCTAAAATCTTGCCTGAAATTCTTGTTGAAGTTTGCTGATATTTATAATTTCTGATGATTATAATTTCTGATGATCATCAGAAATGACACATACTGACTTGTGTGAAGTGAGCTAGTAGATATTCTTGGCCTGTGTAAAAGTCACGTCTGCTAGTTTTACAAGATGTAACTGCTACGCTCCTGAGCTACTCGAGAGCTGTTGGGTAGAGATGTTATTACTGGCAGAGTCGTCACACTGCACAGCCCCCGTGGGCATCGTTACGCCCTGTGACTGGCATTTCCAGGGCTAGTGCTGTGCACACTGGGGAGGCCTTACCCACAGGTGGTGTGGTGTCTGCACAATGTCTGCATGATGGTTCTCCCTTCATTTGGATGGCTGGTAGGGTTCTGTTAGTACACAGCCCCTCAACTTGTGACTTTTCAAAATTGCTCAAGCACGCGTTTTTGAGTCACCTCGGAGGGGAACAGTTGGGGCCCTGGGGGATTGATTGCCCACTGTTCTGGAGACTAGAACAGACCTACCCTTGCCTCCTGGAACTTTCTCTGAGTTAGAAACCTCTTAGAGTTATTATAAATCCTTGAAATATTTTATTTCATGGTGTATCTTTAAGCAGAGGTATCTTACAATTAGTGCAGCAATCATAGACTTATTTTTATTATATTTTTATTAAGTAGGAGGGAGGAAAGCATTGTTGGTCAGCGCACATGGTGCTTAACGTGGAATCTGGAGGTGGAGATGGTGTTTTCTTACTTCAGAGTTTGTGATTTCCAACTCTTGCCAAGGGTAAACACTAGAATTAGGTCTAGGCTGTGGTTCTAGCTGGTATGCCTCTGTTTCAAATTTCATCTCGCTTCTGCTTGGCATCAAGATTTCCAGCTTTCCAAGGCTGGCCACAAATTCAAATCAAGTGTTTAAACCAGTAGTTAGAGGAAAAGATCCCGCAGTGGTAATGGTACTGCTAAATGAATTATTTGTTGTATATCAGACTCCTCATCACCTAGTTGAAATATCTTTGTGTTTTCTTGTTTTCTGCAATAAAAGTCATTCAGACTTACCGAAACTATACATTTGCATTCCTTCCACATGTGAGACAGTCTTTTTCTAAATCATTGGGCTTCTAAATTCCTGTGGGTAGGGGCTAGTGTTGTGCAGTGGGTCAAGCCACCACCCGTAATGCCAGCATCCCATACTTGTTTTCTTTCTGTAATCCAGTCGTTGAAAAACAAAACCACTCCCAATGCATGAGTCCTATAAAAGCAGTTTCACTTTATTTGAACACTCTAGGGAGAAAATCAGAGGAGTATGTACTGTACCTAAAGAGAAAAACTGTCAAATTTTAAATCGAATGGTGGAATAAATTCCATGGCAAAAGTGAAGCAAACAGCTGACCCGCGGCCCCACCGCACTGGAGCCTGGCCTCGCTGTCTACTTGGTACAGACAGCAGGAGCTCCGGAGAAGCCTGGAGCCACATCCCGTGTGCAAGCCTGTGTGGGCTTGGTCTTTGTTTTCTGATTGGTTGGTGCCTGAAGGGAATCCAATCAGAATTGACGCATGCTGTCGAATACCGAGTTTATAAAAAGGGTGCTCAGTGTTGCTGTTTCCCTTTTCTCTTCTTAGCATCCAGCGTCGTGGAGTTCTTTGTTGGAACATGTGCTGAGCACTGGCGCCAAGCCTTCGAACAAGGAGGTGAGCAGCCAAGAGCAACACCTGCAGGAAGGGCCGGGCTGCTGGTGTCGGAGGAGTGGCAGTAGGTTCAACAGGACCCTCAGGTTTGTCCCTCCTCGCCTGGTGAGTCTTCTTGAAATGTTTGTGCGTATCATATGCCGGCCCTGGCCACAGGCAGGGGACACTCGGGCCTTCAGGAGCCAGGGGAAAGGAAGGATAAATTGTGTATTATATTGTATGTTATAAATTGAATGCTGTATATTCAATTTGTATTATATATTATAAATTTCATGTCACATGTTCTAAATAGGCTTTACATTGTATATCGTAAAATGTGTATGTGCTCGGAGGTATCACATACGGTTCCAGAAGGAATGGGCCTACCTGGCTGAATTGTCATGCCAGGATGGGTGAACCAGCAGGTGAGTCATCTTCTGTCGGGTGGGCACTTACGATGCCCAGCGACTGCGTTAATTTCCAGGTTTCTTGTGTTATTTTCTGGATTTATAGTTCTGCTTGGTGGATAGGAGCTGAGAAAACGGATCTAGTCATCCAGAAAGGAAGTTCCTGCTCACAGGCTTTGACTCCTGTTTTTCCTAATTTGCTAAGCTAGTTTATCTCAGTTTACATGGAAGGTTCTGCAACACAGCAGTGATAGCATTGACTGGGAAACCCCCCAAAATGGTTGTATATCGATGTCATTGCCCCACTGAATTCTAATTCTGCCTCTGTGATATCCAGTGTTGCCCTAATTTTATGAAAAAGTTCTTTAGCAAGATATTGTTAGATTGTCTTAACGAATGCGGCTATATGGGGAGACATACGATGTAAACTTCACATATCCCAGTCATATTATTACATTAGCTAGGACTGTGGGGACTCTGTTTATCATCAGAGGCAAGTAGATCAGAGGATGGAACCGAAAGTTTGAGAAGGAAGCATTATTCCCTAAGTATATTTGTTGCAGGTATAAAACTATAAGGTTCTGAATAACTCAATACTGGTTCTTTTTATTTCTAAGTTAGATTTTGAAATATTGAAATCACTTGGATTATGATATTTTTCGGTCGGAGAGGAGAGGGGTATTGTTTCTGCACAGTATCCACAATGGTTGCCATGCCATTGGTTGTGAAACTTTGGTTGACGAAATGAAATCCCTGTTAGTCCGTGTGTTTAAACAACACAGAATTTCAGAATCCCTAGGTATTGTGTTTTGTGGTTTGGTTCTTATAGTATGTGGAGAATCGAGTCTTCCTTCCTGCTGGTTAGCATTCACTAGTGTTGACATCCAAGGATCATTCCTTGATTTTCATTTTAGGAGATGCTGAGCAGGGACTAATCGGTAACAACCCCTTGAGGCGAGTCATCATGGATGTTCCAGTTTCCTCATTATCCACTCTTGGTGTTCCTCTTAGTCCTGATTATTCAAATCCAGATGTTGAAATGACCCCATGTTCAGTCTAAGTGTTTGTTCTCACTGGTCTTCTCATCCTAGACAGCCTCATCTCTGTACCGTGTTTCAGGAGGGTCTTGGCTTTTTCTCCCATCATTAGCTAGACCTGTTTATGTTGCCCACGGTTTTCTCATTTTGGCTATTTTCAAACTTGATTCCTTGATTCCATAATTCTTTTCCCTCACACACAACAAACCAGGAAAAATCTGTTCTCTTGTTTTCTCATGCTCCCAGTCCACACATGTTCTCTGATAACATTCACCAGGCATCTCAAAGGCTGGCTGGTCCCCACACCCTTCTGGAAGCCACATGAATATGTGATTCTTTGGCTTTTCGCTTTTGTGTCTCAATTCCGTCACCTTTTCCACACCTCTGCTCCTGTGACCACCATAAAACTTTATCATCTCCCATAAGCCTAGCCTCTCCCTAGGCTAGCAACTACTAGTGTACTACTAACAGGAAGTTAAAATTTAGAAACTTTCTGGGGAAGTTCCAAAATTAAAGTGGTTTACGCCAAACGTCTTAAGATGCTTTCCCTGTGTTTGACTAGAATCGTATCTATGGGGGGGGGGAAACTAGATGGAGTGTTCACCTCACACAATGCCTTTGTTTTGTTGGTGAGTTATGTACACCTCAGTAATTATGAATGGGAAAACTAAAACTGACTTGCAGTTCAATGTTGCAAATATTTGGGAGTTCTGTAGTGAGAGAACAGGCATGGAGTCCAGGAAATCCTTCAATGAATTGGTATATCTGTGGTTTTCAGAGTGCTACTTTAAAGACATTTAAATTATGTTAACATTTTCTTGCAGTGTCACTGGTCGCCTACTGATGAAGCAGGCCCTGCATTTTCCATTCCATAGTTTAATTGGGCTAATTCACAACCTGCCTATAATAGTAGCTATGTTAAATGCACATAGGAATGTGCACACATTGGTGGGAGAATAGCACATAGTAATTTAGGATTCTCGTTTCACTTTTCACTTTCCTGGTTTCCTTCAGATACATTTCCTTTCATGTTGTATTTCTGAGTTTTCAGTTTGAGGGAGGTGGGGTGGGGCGACAATGCATTATGTTACTTGGATATTGTCTTAAATATTCTCTTGATGGAATTCCCGAATCTTTATTTTCAAGATATAAATCTCCTGAAATTTAGTTTAGTCAAGTTGTGAATGTTCTTTTTAAGGATTTATGTATTTGAAAGTCAGACTTCCACAGAGATAGAAGGAGAGGCAGAGAGAGAGAGAGGTCTTCCACCTGCTGGTTCACTCCCCAGTTGGCTGCAAGGGCCGGAACTGTGCCAGTGTGAAGCCAGGAGCCAGGAACCTCTTCTGGGTCTCCCACGTGGGTTCAGGGGCCCAAGGACTTGGGCCGTCTTTCACTGCTTTCCCAGGCCATAGCAGAGAGCTGGATTGGAAGTGGAGCAGCCGGGACTTGAACTGGTGCCCGTGTAGGATGCCAGCACTGCATTTGGTGGCCTCACCCGCTATGCCACAGTGCCAGCCCCAATCATGAATGTTTTAGCATCATTTCTGTCCCATGAAGCCTACCAAAACCCCACAATATTAACCTAAGTTCCTTAACTTTTATGATGCATTTTAAGTATAGGAACCTATTTTTGAATGCTTTATTTTTTCCAGCCTTTTCACAGTGTAACTGAGAAACAAAAATTCTATCTGTTCAAGGCACGTTCTCTGTGTTTCGATGTGAGTCTGATCTGCATATTGCATTTTCACACAAACCGTTCGACTCTCCTGGTACTTACAGTACACTATGAAAGGATTAGTACAATGAGGCCACTTAACAAATTTATCACTTTTACCGTGTTTTGTAACTTTTTCAAATTTTATTTCTTTATGTATTTTCCCAGACAACTTTTATTTAAGGTATACATACTTTATGCATTCAATAATTGCAGCTTTAGCAGCTGTATTTATTGGTAGCAGTAATTCTTCTACCGTACCTGCCCTCTCATTGACACTCCTATGCTTTTTTTTTTTTTGACAGGCAGAGTGGACAGTGACAGAGAGAGAGAGAGAGAGAGAAAGGTCTTCCTTTTGCCGTTGGTTCACCCTCCAATGGCCGCCGCGGCTGGCGTGCTGCGCTGATCCAATGGCAGGAGCCAGGTACTTCTCCTGGTCTCCCGTGGGGTGCAGGGCCCAAGCACTTGGGCCATCCTCCACTGCACTCCCTGGCCACAGCAGAGAGCTGGACTGGAAGAGGGGCAACCGGGACTAGAACCGGTGCCCATATGGGATGCCGGGCGTCGCAGGTGGAGGATTAACCTAGTGAGCCACGGTGCCGACCCCTGTACATTTCTTTTGAAAGGCAGGAAACAGAGAAAAGGGGAGAGAGGGATAAAGAGAGTAAGGCAGAGACAGACAGGGTGAGCGAGAGGATGAGGGATATCTCATCTCATGCATTATTTCCCTCCTCAGATGTCCTCAGTGGCAGGGCTCTGCCCCAGGTCTCCCACTTTGGCACTGGGGCCCACGTCCTTGGGTCATCTTCTAGTGCTTTCCCAGGCACGTTAGCGGGGAGGGGAATGGTAAGTGGAGCACTTGGGACCTGGTCTGGTGCTTACACGCGATGCTGGCAGTGCCGGTGGAGGCTCAGGCTTTTTTTTACACCCCAGCTCCAGCCCCATCACCATATGTTTGTATCGTTTGACTGCCCTCTCTTCAGTTTCATGCTCCCAGTTCATCACAGACACCATCCTGCTCTCTGACTGTGTTAGTTGGACTTTGTATATTCCACATGGAAGTGTGATCGTGTCGTAGTGCTTATTTCTGTGTGTCTTGTTTCCCTCATGGTCATGTCCTATAGTTCCATACTTTTAGATCCATCTGTGACAAGTAGTAATATTTCCTTTCTTTTTAAGGTTTGGCGAGGATGCCACTGTGTGTGTATCCCATTTTTCCTTATGGGTCCATCAGCAAACATTTGGATTATTTCCATATCGTGGAATTGTGAATGATGCTGAAGTGATGTGGGGATGCGGACAGTTCATTGAGATGGTGATTTTCTTTTGGATTCATGGTCAATAAAGGTTGTTCCTTTTTAAATTGTATTTGAGGAACTTCCATATTGTTTTTCATAATGGACGGTACAGTGTACATTCCCTCCAATAATGTGTGTTCGTTTTCTCTATGTTGTGCCCAATACTTGTTATCTTTTAGCTTTTTAACAGTAGCCATTTAACAGATAGGAGATAATAACCATTGTCATCTTGGTTTGCATTTTGCTGATGTTAGCAATGTTCAGAACTTTTTCACATACCCACTGGGTACATTGTATGTCTTTGCTGGAAAACATTGATTCAGTCCTTTGTCCCTTTTTAATTGTATTCTTTGCTTCTTAGTGGTGCACATTCCTTGTATTACTCCCTTGATCGCACATCTGGTTTGCTAACATTCTCTCCTATTCATTGGTTTGCCTTTTCATTTCATTGATCCTTGCTTTACTAGTTTGTTGTAGTTTCATTTCCTTATATTTGCTCATGTGCTTAATTGTTAACACATGAGCAACCACTCTTGAGGCTAATGTCAAGGATTTTTCTATTTTATAAGTTGTAAGGGTTCAGATCTTCTGTGTGGACTCTCAGTTCATTTTGAGTTGATTTTAATATGTGGTGTGACAGTGCCGTGCCACAGTTTCAGTTTTGTACATGTGGATAGCTAGGTTGCTTCTGCCTCAGATGTGGGCCCTTACGTCCAGTGACTGCATGTTTGGCAGCCCTGGTGGGCCAGGGTTCCCAGTGTCTTCCGTTGGATCC
This sequence comes from Oryctolagus cuniculus, assembly GCF_051225735.1. Classification (NCBI taxonomy): domain Eukaryota; kingdom Metazoa; phylum Chordata; class Mammalia; order Lagomorpha; family Leporidae; genus Oryctolagus; species Oryctolagus cuniculus. Next base: position 13,734,550 of record NC_142874.1, on the reverse strand, counting down.
GTTTAACCAGATGCTGTGGCTGGAGTTGAGCAGGAGCTTGGCAGAAGCTGGCAGAAGCCAGGTTGGCCCTTACTGCTGGCTCGTGGTCCGAGTCCCGTGCCTCCATCCTAGCTTCAGTGCTCTGATGTTCTGTTCTATCTGTGGTACTAGGTCCCCAGGTGACACTGGGCCTCATTGCACACTGGGGTTGTTAAGTGTACACTCAGCAGACCCAGGTACCCATATCTCAGGCAGAACCAAACTGAATATCCACATACAGATATCTGAAGCTGTATTATGATGTGGCCCTTATGCCAGAGAAGACAGTGGGCTGGTTGAAGTTAGGGAGGTTGTGGGAGGCACACATGGGGGCATGTGTGGTGATTGGGGAGTAGGAGACCATGCAGTGATGGGGTCAAGACAGGGGACTGTGGCCTCCTCCTCTGGAAGCCAGGGCTATATGAGGCTATGTCAGAGTTTTTTGAAGGATGGATGTTTGGCCTAGTGGGAAAGACAATGCTCAGGATACCAGTGGCAGCAGTGATCGTTTAAGTAGTGGGATTCTTGCTACCACCTTGGAGACCATCTCCCAGCTCAGCCTGGGTCACATCAGCCCTTGTGGGCATTTGGGTAATGAACTGCTAGACGGGTGGGTATCTTTCTCTCTTTGTCTCTCCCCCTCTCCCCTTTATTGTTTCTCTGTGTTTTGCTTTTGAAACCAGTTGCGATATTAAAACGAGGTGGAAAAAATGGTTTATGGATGATGCTGTATCCTAGTGGCAGTAGATCATTGAGTCATTTCCTAAAGTCACACAGTGGGCTGTGTGTAGCTCACAGTAATCTCTGTTAGATCTTTTATTAGCAAACCAAGTACACGAGCTCAAGGCTCTAAGCGTAAAATAATGTCCAAAAAGAAATGTAGATTTGATCAGTACAAATTTTATATAAGTATTGAAATGTCACACTAGCCCATACATATGTACAACTCTTGTGGATTAAATGTAAGTAAAAATACCAACATGTTACTTGGTGTATAAGGTTAAGGGGTTTTAAATGATTAATGTCACAACTAATATTATGGTATTTGAAAATGGTTAATTAATACAAAAACATAGCCTGTAAATGACTGAATGGTTCTTTCTTGACGTGCTCAGTCAAAAGGCTATTATGCTGCATTTTAAGTTGGTGATGCATATTTATTTTAGATTGTTTCCTTTAATTAAGAAAATGGTAGTATGTTTTCACGTGTATGTGAAATTGGATAGCATCAGAGCAATACAATGAATACGAGATAAGCTTTTTTTCATAATTGAGATTTTATTGGATTTTGAGAATCACTACAGAGACATTTCAGTTTGTATACTATTCTTAACAAACCAAAAATTTAGAAAGTAAGGGCTTGTCATTCTCTTTAAATCTTTTATTATTTTTGAAATAGTGTATTTTTTTTAACTTGCCTCCTAAGAGCTTTATATTTCACTCATAAAGAGTTCAGCTAGTAAGGAAGAATATAGGCAAGGGCCATAAAAATTATCAAACAGACGAAGTCCCATCTTTAGGATCAGTTGTATACTCGAATTGATCACTTTAACTAGTAAGATGGCATTAAGTGTCAAAGGGATCACATAAATAAGACCAAGTGTCTGCTACTAGTAATAGAATTAAAAAGGAGAGAATGATCCAACATGGGAAGCAGGCCACACAGCAGACTCATAGAATGACAAATACCCTGAACAGCACTCTAGCTCAGAGTCAGCCGTTAAGGCATTCGGATCTGGCTAAAAAGCCCATGAGAGCATTCCAGGCATGGAAAGCTGAGACACTGTGGCAAAAAGTCACCCACATGAAAGATCTCTGGGAGTAAGATCCCAGGGGAAAGGAAGGGCTGTCAGAGAGGTCAGTACCTATCTCTGAAGGAAGGAGAGAACTTGCACTTTGATTATGGCCTTGTCTAAATCATGTTGGAGTTTGTGGACTCAAGAGGCTTCCATAGCCTTGGCAGCTCATGATCAAGAGCCTAGGGTGCTCACTGATGTCAAATATAAGAGTGTCAGTTGTTACATCAACAACAGGTGTCGCTGTGTACGTGCTCCCCATGTAGGACCTGTGTCCTTAAAGTGTTGTACTATGAGAATTAACGGTAAAACTAGTCCTCAAACAGTACTTTCAACTTTGTGTGTCTGTGTGGGTGCAGTCTGTTGAAATCTTTACTTTGTATAGAGTTGATCTTCTGTATGTAAAGATAATTAAAAATGAATCTCAATGAAGAATGGGATGGAAGAGGGAGTAGGAGTTGGGATGGTTTGTGGGTGGGAGGGAGGGTATGGGGGGAAGAATGACTATAATCCAAAAGGTGTCCTTACGAGATTTATATTTATTAAATCAGAGGTTTGTATAAAAATGTCAACTACACTCATACACAGTAAATTTTAAAATGATCATGAATTATTAAAATTATAGTAGCATATCATTCTTTTCTGTCTCTCTCTCTCTCTTTTTTTTTTTTTTTTTTTTGACAGGCAGAGTGGATAGAGAGAGAGGAGAGAGAAAGGTCTTCCTTTTTGCTGTTGGTTCACCCTCCAATGGCCGCCACTGCCGGCGCGCTGTGGCCGGTGCATCACGCTGATCCAAAGCCAGGAGCCAGGTGCTTCTCCTGGTCTCCCATGCAGGTGCAGGGCCCAAGCACCCGGGCCATCCTCCACTGCACTCCTGGGCCATAGCAGAGAGCTGGCCTGGAAGAGGGGCAACCGGGACAGAATCCGGCGCCTGGACCGGGACTAGAACCCATGGTGTGCTGGCGCCTCAGGTGGAGGATTAGCCTATTGAGCCACGGCACCGGCCAGCATATCATTCTTAAGAATTTGTTTGACAAAGATATGAAAGAAAGTGTGACAAAACTGTATTTGCAGCAATACTGATACACACAGGCATTATTTTCTTTTTTGTATTTTTTGTTGTTTTCTCATTTTTTAAAAGAAAATTTTAGCTCCCATATATAAAGGAGAACATCTAATATTTGTCTTTCTGTGTCTGGATAATTTCACTGAGCGTGAAGTCCTTCAGTTGCAATGATTTTGATAGAAATAACAGCGTTTTAATTTTTTTATGGTTCTGCAATATTCAGTTCTACATATATGCATCCAGTTTTGCCAGCACCATTTACTGAATAGATTGTACTTTTTTCCAATGTATAGTCTGGGCACTTTCATGAAAAATCAGTTGGCTCTCCCTGTGTGGATTAATTAATTAATTAATTTTCCATGATCATGCTGCTTTGATTGCTATAGCTTTGTAGTAAGCTTTGAAGTCTGGTATTCTGACGTGTCCAAGTTGATTTTTTTATTTTGCTAAGGATCATTTTGGCTGTTATTGATATTTTGTGATTTCTTATGGAATTTAGGATTATTTTCTCATTCTGTAAAAAAAATGTCATTGGTGTTTGATAGGAATTTCATTTAACTTGTAGGTTGCTTTATAGGTATTTTAATTATACTAATTCTTGCAATCCATGAGCAAGTTCTATTTTTTTCCATTTTGGGAGTCCTTGATGATTTATTTCTTCAATGTTTTAGAATTTTCATTGTAGATATCTTTTTACTTATTTGGGTACATTTATTCCTAAATGTTTTATTTTTGTCCCTATTATGTATGGGATTAATGTTTAAATTTCATTTTTGGCAAGTTGGTTATTAGAATATAAAGAAGCTACTGTATTTTGTATGTTGATTATGTAACCTGTGACTTTACTGAATTGGTTTTTCATCTTGAAGCATTTTTTGGTGGAGTGTTTAGATTTTTCCATGCATAACATCATGTATTCTACAATGTTGTTGAATTCAGTTATTGTTAATAGTTGTGTTGAGGAATATTTCATGTTATGAATATAAGAGCATGTCATAGAGGCTTAAAAGTTTACCTGTGGAAAATTTCTCTGTTGTTTGCCATGGGGGAATTAGAGTAGTACCTGGCAGACTTGTGGACTGACATTGCTGATGAAGTGCATGGGTTCACCCATTGGTTTATCACTGCTTTCTGTGCCCCCCCCCCCCGACTCCCAGTGAGACAGTGAGGCTTCTTACAAGGTTGTGTGCTGAGTGTTGCTGTCCGCAGCATATAAGTAACATGATCTCATGGGATCATTTCAGACATTTGTACCTGCACCTGGGTGATGCAGAGTCTTGTGTGCTGTGAGATGGTGAGTCTGGATGCACCAGATGACTGCCGGCTGCCCCTCACATGCTGCCAGGCACCACCCAGGACATGTAAGAAAGTAGTTGCCTCCTCTGCAACTGTCTCAGATGGTGAAGTGCCGTATCTCAGACACCAAGGAAGTCCACATAGAGGTACACACCTTGCTGTGGATGGAGACACAAAGCCTGCTCAAAGACTGGACAGGGACGCATTGAGAAGGGCAACCTTGCCGTGTTCCTGACAGGAAGTAGTCTATAAATCACCGGGCAACAGAGTTGGCAGCTGGCAGCTCTCACGGAACTACATCAAGATCCTGTACGACTTGTCTGGAAAGCACAAACAGATGGCGTCATGTTTGCACAGAGGGTGACCATAAACTGTCCCTTTTTCTACTGCAGTGGGTGTCCAGAGCATGTTAAACACCACACTACAGAAGGAGCCTCTATATTTCCGTGTATGGCGTATAATTAAGAAAAAAAGAGAGCTACTGAGGCTGTTAGACATTCTTCAGCGACTATGTGCAGCCCCCACTCCTGAATGGCAAAGCTGCCCGTAGGACAGTCCCATACAAGGTACCTTGGACCCAGTGGAATTATTCATTCACTTGCTTAAGCGTTATTCATTGTTTCATTGAAAGACAAGAAGACAAATTTCCCATTGGCTGGATCACTCCACTTGAGTGGCAAGGGCCCAAATATCTGAGCCATCCTCTGTTGTTTCCCAGGGTATGCATAAGCAGGAACCTGGATTTGAATGCACGACCAGGTGTTGATCCTCTGTAATTACTCTGTAATGGGATGCTGGCACCAAAGATGATGTCTTTAATTGCCATGCCAAATACAATGTATTGATGCGTTTATATTCTAATTTATTAGAATGGCAGTGTGAGATAGAGAAAAATGTTTCCATCTGTTGGCCTCAACCCCGGAGCCTGCAAACATTATGGAAGGGCTAGGCCAAAGTCGGAAGCCAAGAACTCCATCCACTTCTCTCACGGGGGTGGAAGAGACCTAAGTATCTGACCCAATGCCTGCTACCCATCAGAGTGTATATTAGCAGGAAACTGGACTGCAAGAAGATTGTACGGAAATCCAGGCACTCTGATATGGGGCGTTGATAACCCAAATGGCATCTTAACAACTCTGTCTCAGTTCCTTGGCTATTGTTATATTGTAATGATTTTTTATTTGGAAAAAAAAAAAACATTACGGAGGGAGAGATATCGGGATATTGTCCAATCCACTACCTCGCTCTCCAAATGGCTGCGTCAGCTACAGATTAGCCAAGGTGAAGCCAGGAGCAGGAACTCCATCTTCTTCTCCTACATGGGTTGCAGAGGCCTGAGATCTTCAGACAGGATCCACTGTCTTTCCTTGCACCTTAGGAGGAAGCTGGAGTGGAAGCATAGCAGCTGGGGCATGACCCAGCACTACAATATGAAATGGAAGCTTTGTTAGCTGACGCCTTACCTGCAGTTCCACAACGTCAGCATTCCCGTCGGTATTTGTAAGAGCGGTCCCACCACAGGACCAAGCAAAATTTCTGGCCCTGTTGGCGTCCACTTCAGAAGTTAATCAAGCTATGCAAACGCTACGCACCCTGGGAAATAGCAAGGTGGACACGTAGAGTGTTCACAGCCAGAGTTTCGTTCAACATCTCCCTGCAGTCCAGTGCTATGTAATCGAATGTGGTGCTCTCTGACTTGCTCTGATCCATTGTGTACATGATGGGACCTATTCTGAGCATCAACAACAAAGCCAATGGCTTTGCAGGCTGCACTGCTGCCTACTGGCTCACTTCAGGCAAGTCTCATGAGTTTCTCCAGACCCTCTGGACACCACGGATGCCTTCTAGACAGAAGACCACCAGAGATTCAACAATGGTAGGCTTCTTCTGCACACGAAGGTAAGCTGTCATCACCAGGCAACTTTATGGATGGCAACCACCGTGTAGTAGGGTCACATTATAGAGCCTTGTGGATCATTGGGCACTAACTCCTACGGCATTGTGATCTTTCCCAGTAGAGTGCATCTGCCCAGCAATATTCATTGACAGACTATGGAGAGGACATGCCCTTGGGTCGACTGCCATGGCCATCATTAAGACAGGACCCAACCTCTTCCCATGAGTCCTTGTGTTGCTTCTGCCCACTGCTCGGCTGTCATTTCTGTTCCTTGGTATGGACAGCCTAACACTTCTGTTCTTCACCTAGATCAAGCCCAAGTCTTTTGTACTGATGTGGCATGCTTGCCTAGAGCCTGGACATTTACCACACACCTCCCTATATTGTCAGCACCCTAAAATAGCCACTCAGGCAAGACAAGTGGGGAATTAGCATAGCTGTCCCTGATGTAGTAGAAGTATTGTCTGAAATACGCTGAGTCATCTATTAACCCACTCATCAAGCACCTTCTCAAAGCTGGAGGATAGGATTGGAGGCATCCTGCAGATTACCACGACCTCAAGAAGGTCATGCCTCGCTTTGAATTCGCCTTACTTGACATTACCAGGCTGCCCCTGAGAATTTTGCCATTATTGGTGTGGCAAGCATTTTATTGTGTCCGGTGGAGATTTGGGGCCATTTACTTTTTAACTTGAAGGCCAACACTGCACCTTTCTGAGACTTCTGTGGGCTGCCTCTGGTCCCCCAGGGCTCGTGGTCTGTGTTAACAGGCTCTGGCTGGCCTTCAGTTGTCATCTAGCATCCATGTTGAGGACATTGTTTCAACTGATAATCAAGAGGAGGAGGAAAAATGGGCCTCAAACATCAGCATCTGACGACTTGTGCCAGTCGGTGTGGACCTTAGTCCCATAGGAGGTGAGAGCTTGCAACCTCAAATTTTTGGTGTACGTTTTGAAAAAGGAATTCAGAAAAATTCCTCAGCAAATCCCCATATAACTCCTTCTCCTCAGTGACTCCGTTTCAACCAAGGAAGCCCAGCACATTTTCACTTTGTGATAACACCAACATCCTCACCTCTGGTGAACCCTAAGACCCACCTATCTCACCAGTCACCCACAAGGCTGCACCTTGGCGGATAGTTTGTGGTTCTGAGGCTCACATGGGTAAAGGACTTGAACTTAGCTGTGAGCTTTTAGTGACACTACTGTTTGACTCACAGAGAGTTTGGACTACCTCACTCAGCATTATGAGCTGTGTCCTGGCCTCCAGCCACTGGGAATCTCAAGTTAGATGGAAGTGGGCAGAACGTGTGATCATCCTACTGGTCCTTGAGCAGCCCACCCTTACTCAAGGCCATCTTGAAATTCACATGTCCACCAATTCTTGGGACATCACCAATTGCTAGTGGCCTTTGTGTGGCCTCAAACTGGATAGTCCATACCCTTACATTGGAGTACCCCCTTTGGTGGGACACTGTTGATATCTGTGCTACGGGCCTAACCTCACTGACCAACTCTCAGCTATTTTGATTGCCAAAATTCTACTGCCTTTTAATGTAGCAAAACCGCACTATGTATTATCTGCATCCTTGCTTTCATAGTGGAGTCTCCCTGGCTTATATTATTTGGGACATCATAGGCCTGTCGACTTGGATTTCAGCTTGTAGCTTTCCTATTGTATCCAAGTCAGTTGTGGAAGTCCCCAAGGAATGCCTGCTGTGTAGACAAAACTGTCATTCCTCTTTGTTGCACGGTTGCACTTGGAGTGGTGATTATTCACATGCTACCTGGCCAGTGGATTTTATTGACCTGCTGTAGCAAATGGCACGTGCTTCCTGTTATGTAAGCCAACACCAGACTTCTCCTTGCTTCTTTCTTCATGGCTGAAAATGTCATCAGAGTCTAAGTACGTCATCCCTGGTGCATTACACATGGGACCAAAAGTATCTGAAATACTTAGTTCCTGTCCATTTGGTGTATACACAGCGATGGAGTTTCTAGTTCATGTGAAGGTTATGTTTTTTTTTTTTTTTTTAATTTTGAAGTTAACAATAATTGTACCTACTTAAGGGCTGCTGTATGATGTTTTGGTACATGTCTGTAATGTGTCCTGATTAAAAATGGGGTGATCAGTATTTCCCTTTGTTTGTCAGTACTTATGATTGAAGTCTTGGGATTTCTTCTGTATGTTCATACAACACATACTCCGTTATCGTGAGCTATCCTCTCCATTATTCTGTGTAACATTAGGAAGTTATTTCTTTGATCTTACTCTGACTTGGTACCCATCATCCAAACTCCTTGCATTTTCCCTCCAACCTCTTACATCCTTTATTAATTATTATATATTCAGATTGGTGTATTTTAAAGATTTATTTATTTTTATTTGAAAGGCAGAGCTGCAGAGAGAGGGAGAGACAGAGAGATGTTTTCCTTCTGCTCCTTCACTACCCAAATGGCTGCAACAGCTGCAGCAGAGCAAATTCAAAGCCAGGAGCCAGGAGCTTTTTGTGGGTCTCCCAAAGTGGATGTAGGGGCCCAAGCACTAGGGCCACCTTCCATTGCTTTCTCAACCCATAACCAGAGAGCTGGTTCAGAAGAGGAGCAGCAGGGGTAAGAACCAGTGCCCACATGGGATTCTGGCACCACAGGCAGAGCCTTAACCTACCATGCCACAGCACTGGCCCCCGATTGTTTTTAGCTTGTGTTTGTGAGGGAGTGGGTACAGTATTTGTCTTTCTGTGTCTGGATTGTTTTCACTTACTTCCAGTTCCATACTTCTTGCTTCAAGTGACAGGACTTCATTCTTTTCAAATGGGCTGGATAGTATTCCATTTTGCATATATACAACAAACTCCTGACCACTTAGTCTGATGAACTCTCCGCTCATTTTGTTTGCCAAGATACTATTCCCTTTTAGTGAGACAGAAATGCAGTCTACTTTATCTGCATCCTTGCCCTCCTAGTGGGGACTGTGGTATGAGAATGAGTTTCTGCTCCCGAGCATATCTGATTTGGGGACATCTTCTGCCTGTCAATTTGGATTTCTGATTGTGGTTTTCCTATTCCATCCAACCCAGTTGGAAAAGTCCCCCAGGAATGTCTGCTTTGCAGACAAAACTTAAATCATTCCTTTTTCTCCCACGGTGGCATTTGGAGAAGTGGTTACTCTCACATGCCGTTTGGCAGGTGGGTTTTATTGGTCTGCTGTTTCAAGAGGCAAGTGATTATCGTTGTTGATGGGCACACCAGATGCTCCTTGCTTTTTCCTTCATGGCTGAAAATGTGCTTCAGACATGGGACTGTAGATGTATGAACTGCTCCCTGGTGCTTCAGACACGGAGCTATAGATACACAGAACTACTTACACTTAGTTCCTTTCTGTGGGACATGTACCCAGTGGTGGTGTTGCTGGTGCACGGTATGGTTCTGTTTTCTGAAAATTTTGACATTAGCAATAATTTCACATACCTAGGGTCTACAGGATGATGTCTCGGTGCATGTCTGCACTGTGTCCTGTTGAAAAATGGGATAATCAGCATTTCCCTTTCTTTGTCACTATTTTATGACAGAAGGCCTGGAATTTCTTTTGTGTGTTCATGTAACATATACTAGGTTATTGTGAGCTAGTCTCCTCACTGTGCTGTGTAACGATAGGAACTTATTCCATTGATCCGACTCTGATATTGTGCCCCTCATCGAAACTCCCTTCATCCGCCGCAGTGCCTGCCATCCTTTATTCATCATTATGCAGTCAGGTTCTTAGCTTGCGTATGTGAAGCGTGCACGTGTTACTTGTCTTTCTGTGTCTGGCCTTTTTCACTTAACATGATATCCTCCAGTTGCATACATTTTGCTGCAAAGGACAGGATTTCATTTTTAAATGGCTGAATAGTATTCCATTTGGTAGATACACAACAAATTCTTGATCTCTTTATCAGATGATGGATTCGTTGGTTGATTCCATAATTTGGCCGTTGTTAACAGTGCTGCAGTAATCATGGTGGAGCAGGTGTCTCTTAGATCCAGTGATTTCATGTCTTTTGGATGTATACAGAGTATTGAGATTGTCGAGTCATATGGCAGTGCTATTCTTAGTTTTTAAGAGATCTCCACGGTGTTTTCCTCAGTGCTTGTACTCATTTGGATTCCCACACTCAGTATAGGAGAGTTCTCCTTTCTCCATATCCTTGCTAGAATTTTTTACTTTTTCTTTTTGATAGGCATTCTAGCGTTATGAGGTGATATCTTTTTGGGGTTTTGATTTGCATTTCTTCTTTAAAAAAAAAAAAAGATTTACTTGAGAGGCAGAGTTACAGACAGAGAGGTAGGCACACAAAGGTCTTCCATACACTGGTTCAGTCCCCAGATGGCCACATTGGTGAGAGCTGAGCCCATCCAAAACCAGGAGCCAGGAGCTTCTTCCCAGGTGGTTGCAGGGACCCAAGCACTTTGGCCATCTTCCACTGCTTTCCCAGGCCATATGCAGAGAGCTGGATCAGAAGAACAGCCAGGACATGAACCAGTGCCCACATGGAACGCCAGCCCTGTGGGCGTAGGCTTAGCCTAGAATGCTGCAGTGTGGGCCCCTATTTTCATTTCTCTGATGGCTCGTAATAGTTTTTTTCATATATTTGTTGGTCATTTCCTTTTTTTTTTTTTCTTTTGAGAATTGTCTTTTTAGGCCCCTTGTGCCCATTTCTTAACTGTATTGGATGCTTGATTTTGAATTTGTCGAGTTCCTGATATTCTGGCTATTAATCCTTTGTTGGATAAGTAAGTAGTTTGCAAGTATTTTATCCCTTTCCATTGGTGGTTTATTCACTCTGTTACTGTTTTCTTTGCTGTACAGAAGCTTCAGAGTTTGATCTAGTTTTACTTTTGCTACCTGAACTTCTGGGGTTTTAAACAAAAAGTCATTGCCTCTGCCTCTTTTAAGAGGTGTCTCCCTATGTTGTATTCCAGCAATTTCGTATTTTCGGGTCTTTGATCCATCTGAGTTGATTTTTATATGTTGTGAAAGACAGGCATTTAATTTCATTCTTCTATATATGTCTATCTAGTATTGTCAGCACCACTTATTGAAAAGACTTCGGGATTTTCATCAAAAAATCAGGTAGCTGTTATGTATGTATGTTTGTATTTATATATTTTTTTCTCTTTTCATTGATCTTTGTATCTATTTTCATGCCAGTTTCATCCTATTTTAGTTACTATAACTTTGTGAAATCAGGTATTGTTATGCCCCCAGGTGTGTATAGGATCACTTTGACTTCTCTGGGCCTTCTCTGGTTCCATATGAATGTTAGAAGCTTTTTTTCTGACGGTTTAAAGAATGTCATTGGTATTTGGATAGGACTTGCATTGAATCTGTAGATTTCCTAGGGAATATGAAGATTTAAATGTTAATTCTTCTAATTCATGAACAGGGGATGTCTTTACATTTTCATGTGTCTGACGATTTATTTCAGCAGTGCTTTATAATTTTATTGTGATCTTTCACTTATTTGGTTGTATTTATTACTAAATATTTAATTTTTGTAGCTATTATAAATTTAGGTTTCTTTTTTCCTGTTTCCTATTTTTTATTTAAAATATACAAATTTCATATACTTCATATATAGAGGTTCAGGAAGATGGTGATACTTTCCATTCAACTCTCCATCCCACCTCCACCCTCCTTCCTTTTCCCTCTCCTCTTCCCATGCTTACTTTTTACAAAGATCTTAAACTAACCTTTTCAGAGGATCATTATTGGTGTGTAAGAATGCAACTTTTTTTTTTTTTTAACATTGATTTGGTATCCTGTGACTTATTGGTTTATCACTTCCAACATATTTTGACTGCGGTGTTTTAAGTTTTTCCGTCTAAAATCAGGTCTTCTGAAAAAACAGGTATTTTGATTTCCTCCTTCCCAATTTTCATCCTTTATTTCTTTACTTTACCTGAGTACTCTGGTGAGTACTTGAGATACTGTATTGACTAAGAATGGTCTATGTGGAGTTCTTATCTTGCTCCAAAACTCTGATGAAATATTTTCAGCTTTTTCCCATTCAGTATGATATTGGCTATTGTTTATCATTTAGCTTTGATAATTTTGAGCTATATTTCTCCTGTACCTTGTTAGTAGAATTTTTTTTTATCATTAAGGGATTTTGAATCTTGTGACGGGAGCATTCCCTGAATCTGTTGAGATGTTCATTTATTTTTTGTTGTTCGTTCTGCTGATGTGATTTCATTGATTTTTTTTTTATAGATGCTAAACCACACTTGCATTCCTGTGATAAAACATACTTCTTCATATTACATGTTGTGTGTGTGTTTGTATATATGCATATATCATACATATGTGTATATATGTATATATCATACATATGTGTATATATATATCATACGTGTGTGTGTGTGTGTGTGTATATATATATATGGTATCTTTTTGATGCATTGTTGCATTCATCACGTTTGCAAAGCCTCACAGCCTAGAAAGTGGTTGAAATAAGAAAGCTTGAAATCACTACCCATGCTTTTTCAATCCCAGAAAATCCAAAACATTTTCCCTAGGCCACAGAGTGACAGACTATACTAAAGAAAATATTCAAAACCTAATTCCAGGGACTGGCACCGTGGTGTAGTAGGCTAAACCTCCACGTGCAGCATTGACATCCCATATGGGTACCAGTGCATGTCCTTCCTACTCCTATTCCAATCGAGCTCTCTGCTATGGCCTGGGAAAGCAGTAGAAGATGGCCCAAGTGCTTGAGCCCCTGCACCCATGTGGGAGACCTGGAGGAAGCTCCTGGATCCTGGATTCAATTCGGCCCACCTTTGGCAGTTGTGGCCATTTGGGGAGGGAAGCAGTGGATTTAAAACCTTTCTCTCTGTCTTTCCCACTCTTTGTCTATAACTCTCTCAATTAACTAAATAAATCTCCCCCCCCCCAAAAAAAAATTGCTTCCAATGACAGTAAACCTTTCTGTATAGATAGAACAATGTGAAATTCCTTCTGTATGGATAAGAATAAGTTGCATGGTCTAGTTTTGTATTCATTCAATAAATGTTTCTTCATATATTTCAAACTGAACCATTAAAAATTCATAAATTGGGAATTTAAGTCAAATGAATACAGTCTCATATAAATTTCAGCCTGTCAATGGACTTCCTTGGATGCTGGAGACTGCCCCTCTGCACCTGGATTCTGGAATCCTTCGGGCGGGCACCCGTCCTTCTCTTCTCTGACTTCTCTTTCTATTTACACTCCCCAGATCATTGAGATGATAAATAGCATAGGACTCAGGGGAGATTCTCTATCTCCCTGAATTTCAGATGTCTCATCTGTAGAATTATTTTTAAGTTTTTTTTTTTTAAGGTGGAAGTAATTTAAAGTATAATGCCATGATGTACACACTAGGTGCTCCAGAAATTAAAAAAAGTATGTTTACCTCAGGAAAATAAAATTAGGTTTAACTAGGAAACTGAACGTCAAAGAAGGAAAACAAATCATCACTGAACAACAGAACAGCCATTGTAGTTTTTTTGTTTATAAGCTGGGTCCCCTTTTTGTTTTTGAAATCCTTCTTGTGATTCAGCTGACCTTTCCTTTTTTTATTTTAAGGGTTTTATTTTATTTTCAGTTAGTCTTAACAGATTCAATATAGTTCATAGATACAGTTCTTGGGAATAATAGAGGAAGGAGGAGAATGGGTGGGAGAGTGGATGGGAAGAAGGGTAGGGTGGGAGGTATCACTATGTTCCTAAATTTGTATGTGTGAAATACATGAATTTTATTTACCTTAAATGAAATCTAATGAAAATGTTAAGTGAACAAATGTCATGTATTTAATATATATGCAGACTTAGGAGCATAGTAATGTTTCTTCCTGGTCTCCCACATGGTGGGCATAGGGGCCAAAAAACCTGGGCCATTCTTTTCTGCTTTCCAAGGCACATTAGGAAGGAGCTGGATCAGAAGTGGAACAACTGCTACTCGAACCAGCACTCATATGGGGTGCCAGTGCTGCAAGTGGCAGCTTAACTCCCTACACCACAAAGCCAGGCCCAGTTCCCCTTTCATAGCAGCTGTCACAGTTACAGTTTTACATTTTTAGTGGGGTGATTGCATGAATAACCATCTCCGGTGCTCTTCTCTAGCATCAGGGTGTTCATAATGCACCCGTCATCCAGTATTTTGTGTGGTATGAACACTGTGAGTTTTTTAAGAAAGATTTTGTTTAATGAATACAAATTTCATAGGTACATCTTTAGGAATATAGCAGTTCTTGCCCCCATACCCACCCTCCCACCCCCCAGTCTCATCCCACCTCCTGCTCCTTCGCCCATGCCATTCTTCATTAATACTTTTACTTATCTTTATATACAGAAGCCCAACTCTATATTAAGTAAAGATTTCAACAGTTTACCCTAATGCACACACACGAAGTATAAAGTACTGTTTGAAGACAAGTTTTACAGTTAATTCTCATAGTACAACTCATTAAGGACAGAGGTCCTACATGGGGAGTAAGTGCACAGTGACTCCTGTAATGTTGATTTAACAGTTGACACTCGTATTGATGACATCAGTAATCACCCGAGGCTCTTGACATGAGCTGCCAAGGCTATGGAGGCATTTTGAGTCCACAAACTCTGGCAGTATTTAGACAAGGCCATAAGCAAAGTGGAAGTTCTCTCCTCCCTTCAAAGAAAAGCTCATCCTTCTTTGATGGCCTCTTCTTTACCCTGGAACCTCATTCACAGACATCCTTCATGGTGATCATTTTTTTTTTTTTTGCCACAGTATCTTGGTTTTCCATGCCTGAAATGCTCTCATGGGCCTTTCAGTCAGATCCAAATGCCTTAAGGGCTGATTCTGAGGTCAGAGTGCTGTTTAGGGCATTTGTCATTATGTGAGTCTGCTGTGTGGACTACTTTCCATGTTGGATCATTCTCTCCTTTTTAATTCTCTCTATTGTCATTAGCAGACACTTGGTCTTGTTTATGTGATTCCTTTGACACTTCATCCTATCTATATGATCAGTTACACACCTAATATGATCACTTTGATTAGTAAGGTGGCATTAGTACCACCCAGCTTCATGTGATTTGGAGTCCCATGGCAAGTTTTTAGCTTTACCCTTAGGGGTAAGTCCATGGGAACTTTTTGCTGAACTGTACATCTCTTCTCTTTCTTATTCCATTTCTTATTTTTTTTAACTGGGATCTATTTTCAAATGGATTTAAACATCTATGATTAATTCTATGTTAAGTAAAGAGCTCAACCAGTGGCATTAAGTAGAAAAAAGAGCATAGTGAAAACAATAAAAGCATAAACTATTTCTCGACAGTCAAGACAAGGGCTGTTCAAGTCATTGCTTCTCTTAGTGTCAATTTCACTTCTAGAGGTTTCCTTTTAGGTGTCCTGTTAGTTGTCACAGATCAGGGAGAAAGTGATATTTGTCCCTTTGGGACTGGCTTATTTCACTAAGTATGGTGTTTTCAAGATTCCTCCATTTTGTTTCAAATGATGGGATTTTTTTTTTTACTGCAATGTAGTATTCCATAGAGTACATATCCGTTAATTTCTCTATGCAGTTTTCCATTGATTGGCATTTAGGTTAATTCCATGTCTTAGCTATTGTGAATTGAGCTGCAATAAACATGGAGATACAGATAGCTCTTTTGTGTGATGATTTCATTTCTCTTTGGTAACTTACAAGGAGTGGGATGGCTGGGTCATATGGTAGGAATATATTCAGACTTCTGAGGTTTCTC
Source organism: Oryctolagus cuniculus (assembly GCF_051225735.1). Taxonomy (NCBI): domain Eukaryota; kingdom Metazoa; phylum Chordata; class Mammalia; order Lagomorpha; family Leporidae; genus Oryctolagus; species Oryctolagus cuniculus. Next base: position 13,718,710 of record NC_142874.1, on the reverse strand, counting down.
CAAAGTGTCTTCTATAGTGGTTTTCACCAGTTTGCATTCCCACCAACAGTGGATTAGGGTACCTTTTCCCCTACATCCTCACCAGCATTTCTTGTTTGCTGATTTCTGTATGTGAGCCATTCTAACCGGGGTGAGGCAAAACCTCATTGTGGTTTTGATTTGCAGTTCCCTGATGGTTAGTGATTCTAAACATTTTTTCATGTGTCTGTTAGCCATTTGGATTTCCTCTTTTGCAAAATGTTTGTTTAAGTCCTTGGCCCATCTCTTAACTGGGTTGTTTTTTGTTGTTATGGAGTTTCTTGATCTCTTTGTAGATTCTGGTTATTAATCCTTCTTAAGTCATATAGTTTGCAAATAATTTCTCCCATTCCTTTGGTTGCCTCTACACTTTCCTGACTGTTTCTTTCGCCATACAGAAAGTTCTCAATTTGAAGTAATCTCATGTTTAATTTTGGCTTTGACTGCATGCACCTCTGGGGTATTTTCCAAGTACTCTTTGCTTGTGCCAATGTCTTGCAGGGTTTTTCCACTGTTCTCTAATAATTTGATGGTGTTGCGTCATAGATTTACATCTCCAATCCATGTTGAGTGGATTTTTGAGTAAGGGGATAAGGTAGGGGCCTTGCTTCATACTTCTGTGTATGGAAGTCGAGTTTTTCCAGCACCATTTCAGGAAGAGACTGTCCTTGCTCCTGGGATCGGTTTTTTGGCTCCTTAATCAAATATAAATTGGGTGTAGATGTGTAGATTGATTTCTGGTGTGTCTAGTCTGTGTGTTTCATTGTTCTATCCATCTGTTTTTGTACCAGTACCAGACTATTTTGATTATAACTGCCTTGGAGTATGTCTGGAAAACTGGTATTGTGATGCCTCTGGCTTTATTTTTGTTGTATAAGCTGACTTGAGCTATTTGAGGTCTCCTGTGTCTTCATATGCATTTCAGCATCATTTTTCTAGATCTGAGAAGATTGTCTTTGGTGTTTTGATCAGTATTGCATTGAATTTTTAAATTGATTTCAGAAGAATGGACATTTTGATGATATTGCCTCTACCAAACCATGAACATGGAAGGTTTTTCCATTTTTTGGTATCTTCTTCTATTTCTTTCTGTAATGTTTTGTTATTCTCATTGGAGAGATCTGTGACATCCTTGCTTATATTTATTCCAAAGTATTTGACTTTTTGTAGCTATTATGAATGGGTTCGATCTTAGAAGTTCTTTCTCAGCTGGAATTGTTTGTGTATACAAAGGCTGTTGATTTTTGTGTGTTGAATTTATATCCTGCTACTTTACCAAACTCTCCTATAAGTTCCGGTAGAGTCTTGGTGGCATTTTTTTGAATCCCCTACGTATAGAATGATGTCATCTGTAGCTAGGAAATTTTGATTTCCTCTTTTCTAATTGGTATCCGTTTGATTTCTTTTTCTTGCCTTAAGGCTCTGGCTGAAACTTCCAGGACTATATTGAGTAGCAGTGGTGAGAGTGGCCATCCCTGTCTGGTACTGCATCTCAGTGGGAATGCTTCCAAGTTTTGCCCAATTTGCTTAGAGTTTTCGTCATGAATGGCTGTTGTATTTTATCAGATGCTTTCTCTGCATCTATTGAGATAGTCATATGGTTTTTGTCAGCATTTTTCTAATGTGATGTATCACATGGATTGATTTGTGAATGTTAAGCCATCCCTGCATACCAGGGATGAATCCCAGTTGGTCTGGGTGAGTGATCTTTCTGATGTTGGATTCAATTGGCTAGAAGTTGTTGAGGATTTTTGCATGTATGTTTTTCAGGGAAATTGGCCTGTAATTCTCTTTCTCTGTTGCATCTTTTTCAGGTTTAGGAATTAAGGTGGTGCTGGTTTTGTAGAATGAATTTGGGAGGATTCCCTCTCAACTGTTTTGAATAGCTTCAGAAGAATTGCAGTTAATTCTTCTTTAAATGTGTGGTAGAATTCAGCAGTGCAGCCATCCAGTCCTGGGCTTTTCTTTGTGGGGAGGGCCTTTATTAATGATTCAACTTCTGTCTTGGTTACGAGTCTGTTTAAGTTTCCTATGTCTTCATGCCTCAATTTAGGTAGCTTATATGTGTCTAGGAATTTCTTCTACATTTCCCAGTTTGTTGGTATACAGCTCTTTGTAGTCATTTCTGATGATTTTGTTTTATTTCTGTGGTGTGTGTTGTCCATTTCCTTTTTCATCTCTAATTTTATTGAATTGGGTCTTTTTTTTTTGGTTAGTTGGGCAATGGTGTGTCAGTTTTGTTTATTTTTTTAAAAAAATTAGCTCTTCGTTTTGCTGATCTTTTAAATTTTTTAATTCAATTTTGTTGATTTCTCCTCTAATTTTTTTCTTGTTTCCTACTAGTTTTGGGTTTGGTTTACTGTTGTTTTTTCCAGATCCTTGAGATGCACGTAGCTCATTTATTTGGTGCTTTTCCAGTTTTGTGATTTCGGCAGCTATTGCTATAAACTTTGTTTTTAACACTGCTTTGCTATATCCCATAAGTTTTGATATGGTATGTTGTTGTCTTCCTTTGTTTCCAGAAATTTTTTGATTTCTCTGTTGACTTGTTGTTTGACCCACTGTTCATTCGGGAGCATGTTGTTCAGTCTCCATGTTTGTATATGCTCTAGAGATTCCTGAGTTGCTGATTTCCAGCTTCATTCCATTGTGGTCTTAGAAGACGCATGGTATGATTTTGATTTTTTTGGAATTTGCTAAAACTTCCTTTATGGCCTCATATGTGGTCAGTCCTAGAGAAAGTTTCATGCACTGCTGATAAGAATGTGTATTCTGCGACTGTAGGGCGAAAAGTTTTCTAGATCTCTGTTAGGTCCATTTGGTGTATAGCGTCGATTAAATCTGCTCTTCTCCTGTTGATGTTCTTTCTGGTTGATCTGTCCATTGCTTAAAGTGGAGTAGTGAAGTTCCCCATTACTATTGCACTGGAGTCTAAGTCTCCCTTTAAATCCTTTAACATTTCTTTTAAATAGCCAGTTGCCCTGTGATTAGGTGCATATATATTTATAGTAGTTACATGTTCCTGTTGAATTGATCCCCTAATCATTACATAGTGCCCCCCCTCTTAAAGATTTATTTATTTGATAAAAGATCTGTCTGCACTTCAGTGTTTATTGCAGCTCAATTCACAATAGCTAAAACATGGAATCATCCTAAATGCCCATCAACAGTAGACTGGCTAAAGAAATATGGAATATGTACTCTATAGAATACTATACAGCAGTAAAAAATGAAATTTGGTCATTTGAAACAGAATGGAGGAATCTAGAAAACACCATACATAGTGAAATAAGCCAGTCCCAAAGGGACAAATATCATATGTTCTCCCTGATCAGTGACAACTAACTTAGCATCTAAAAGGAAATCTGTAGAAGTGAAATGGACACTATGAGAAACAATGACTCGATCAGTGCTTGTCCTGACTGTCAAGGAAAAACTTACTGTTTTATTCCCTTTAGTATTTTTTTTTCTACTTAATACTATTGGTTGAACTCTTTCATTTACACACAAATATTCTTAGGTGTTTAAATTTAACTGAAAAGTGATCCCTGTTAAATATAAGAGTGGGAATAAGAGAGGGAAGAGATGTATAGTTTGGCACATGTTCTCTCGGACTTACCCCAATGGTAGAGCTAGAAATGTTCCATGGGATTCCCAATCAGTGCCATCAAGGTGGCATGTACCAATGCCATCTTACTAGCCAAAGTGATCAGTTTCAGTTCATAATTGATCAAAAAGATAGGATTAAATGTCAAAGGGACCACATAAACAAGACTAGTGTCATAAATAAGAGTGTCAATTGTTATATCAACAACAGGAGTCACTGTACACTTGCTCCCCATGTAGGATCTCTGTCCCTAATATGTTGTACTATGCAAATTAATGGTAAAACTAATCTTCAAACAGTACTATATACATTGTGTATCTGTGTAGGTGCAAACTGTTGAAATCTTAGTATATACCAAGTTGACCTTCTGTACATAAAAATAATTGAAAATGAATCTTGATGAAGAATGGGATAGGAGAGGGAGTGGGAGATGGGAGGAAGGTTATGGGGGGGAAAGCCGCTATAATCCAAAAGTTGTGCTTTCAGAATTTATATTTATATTTAAAAATAAAAGTTTTTAAAAAAGAAAAAAGAAGATTGATTTATTTGAAAGAGTTACATAGAGATGGCAGAGGCAGAGAGAGAGAGATCGGGAGAGAGAGAGAGATCGGGAGAGAGTGGTCAGTCAGTCTTCCATCTGCTGGTTCACTCCCCAATTGGCTACAATGACTGGAGCTGTGCTGATGGACTTGGGCCACCTTTCTCCTGCTTTCCCAGGCCATAGCAGAGAGCTGGATTGGAAGTGGAGCAGCGAGGTTTCAAACCGGTGTCCATATGGGATGCTGGCGCTTCAGACCAGGGCGTTAACCCACTGTGCCACAGCACCAAGGCTATCCTTTGTCTCTTTCAACAGTTTTTGTGTTAAAGTCTATTTTGTCTAATATTAGGATGGCTACACTACCTCCTTTTGGATTCTGTTGGCATGGCATATCTTTTTCCACCCTTACACTTTCAGTCTGCATGCATCTTTCTTGATGAGATGTGAATCTTGTAGGCAGCAAATAGATGTTTTTTTAAATCCATTCAGCCAGTCTGTGCCTTTTAATGGGGGAGTTGAGGCCATTTATATTCAAAGTGACTATTGATATGTAATCACTTTTTCCTGCCGTTTTTCCAAAAATATTCCCATTTTTTAGTTTGAATTTTCTTTGAGCTTTCACTGATTGATTTTCTTCCTTCACCTTCTTCCATAGTGATGACAGTGTTTCTGTGTGTGACTCATCCTTAAGCATTTTTTGTTGGGCTGGACAGGTGGCAACAGATTGTTTTAATTTCTCTTTGTTAGGGAAGGTCTTTATTTCATTTTCATTCATAAATGAGATCTTTTTGCAGGGTATAATATTCTGGGATGACAGTTTTTTTCTCTTAAGACTTGGACTAAGTTTCACCATTCTCTCCTAGCTTGTAGGGTTTCTGATGAGATGTCTGCTGTGAGTCTAACTGGAGATTCTCTGAAAGTAATCTGGCGTTTCTCTCATGCATGTTTTAGAATCTTCTCTTTAGGTTTTACTGTGGTGAGTTTGATTACAGTGTGTTGTGGTGAGGGTATTTTTTGGCCATGTCTATTAGATTTCCTGTATGTTCCCTGTACTTGGATGTCTTTTTATCTCTCCAGACTGGGGAGGTTTCTGTTAATATTTCCCTAAAAAGGCTTTCTAATCCTTTCTCTCTCTCCATGCCTTCAGGAACTCCTAGAACCCAAATGTGTGTGTGTGTGTGTGTGTGTGTGTGTGTTTATAGTATCCTGTATATTCCCAACCGTGTTTTTTAGGTTTCTAATTTCCTCTTCTTGTCTTTGGTTTGACTGTATTCTTTCCTGTGCTTTGTCTTCTAAGTCTTATAGTCTTTCTTCTGCTTCACCAATTCTATTGTTAAGGCTCTCAGTTGCATTTTTGTATTTGTTCTGTTGAATTCTTCGTTTCGTTTGGATTTCTCCTTCTGATCTCAATTTCATGGGAGAAATTTCCTTTCATATGCTGTATGGATTTCAGTAGTTTGTGCGTTTGCTTCTGATTATTTCTGTGTAATCTTATGATCAATTTTTTGAGCTCCGTTTCTTGCATTTCTTCCATCTCATCATCTTCACAATCTAGCATGGAAGCATTGTGTTTTTTTGGGGACTTCATGTTGTCTTCCTCCTTCTTGTTTCTTGAATTGCTGCATTTGTTGTTTGGCATTTGTGGAGATACTCATTGTTCTTTTTTTTTTTTTTTCCTTTTTTGCTCTGGTGTGTTTTATATTTGTACTGTGACTGTGTAGATAAGTGGAATGTCTGCTTTTGAATCTCTATAGAGGCTTGTAGTGGATGTGGCCTGAGAGCTCTGTTCAGTTCTCCAGGGTTAAGGGCATGCCTATGTTGACACACCCAGGTTGGGCATGATAAATCTCACTCTCTCTTTTTTATCAGAAGGGAAAGTTTTTCTGCTCAGCTGAGCTCCTCTCCTTAATGGAGTCCAGTACCTCAGCGCTAGCCCCAGTGGCTATAATATTCATCCACTCTGTCCCAAGGAGCACACAAAGGATCTGTGCAGTCCTCAGTGTAAGTTCAGATTCTCCAGCGATGTCTCTCTCCAGGTAACCAGGAAGCCCTGAGCGTGTGGAGTCTCCCAGTGTGAGTGCCCAGAGTCCCAGCCATGCTCCCTCCCACACTCCCTCAGTTTTTTTCACAGTCCCAGTACAGAAGCCTCACATAGTCACAGGCTCCTATCCCCCTGTTAGTTCTCCCCACCAGTCAGGGTCTGCACTCAACTAGTTGCTGGGCATGGACACGAGCTGGCACAGCTGTTACATATGTCCAAAATGACACCTGCTCTATCGGCTTGTTACAGGATGCCATTGTAAAGTGATTGTCCTTTTTCATTTCCCTCCTCTAGTTTAGCTGGTACACTATCCCCCATGGGGTTCCAAGCTGGGTTCCCTCTAGGTTCTTCTTGCAGCTATTTTTGCCACTGGCTTGGGCTGCTGTAGTCTGGTCTCACCCCCCCCCCCCTTTCCAATGCTGGTGTGTAGGCTCTGCTGCTGGAGACCTGAGCCTGGGCACCCACACCATCTATGTATGTCCACCATGTCCCTTTAATTTTGGTAGTGTTTCCTTTGCTGTTTTCTCCCTAACTCTTCTCTGAGACTATACTCTGTCCACTTTTTTTAAAGCTATCTTCTCCTGGGCTAGAGCAGTAGGCTCCCTCCCTACTCTGCCATCTTGGAACCCAAGACCAAGTACTGTGAATGTGAAAACCAGAGCTTGACCATGTATGGGGCAAGTTTTCTTGCTTTTGAAAGGAGATACAAAATAACAGTGGTGGAAATGTGCTGATGGTGGAATGTGGGGCATGAGAAGAGTGAACACAGAGTACCTGTGTTCAGTCCTGCCTCTGCCTCTGCTTCTAATGCAGTTTGCTGCTAATGCGCATTCTGAGAGGCATCCATTGTTGATTCAAATACTTGGACTCTGCCACCCTCCCAGGAGACTTGGCTGGAGATCCAGGCTTCTGAACTTGGCCAAGTGTAGCCACAGCTGCTGTGGGCATTTGGAGAGTGATCCTGCAGATGGAAAACCACTTTCTTTCCCTATAGATTTCAAAAATTAGAGATAATTGAACAATGTAAAGGAATATGTTGCTGTGTGTTATGGATTGGTTATCAAAGTATTCGGCTCAGGAACTGGTGGGAGTCACCTCATATATTAAAAGTGGTTGGGGTCAGGCTGGTGCCATGGCTCACTATCTAATCCTCTGCCTGCAGCACCAGCACCCGGGTTCTAGTCCTGGTTGGGGCGCCAGTCCAGTCCAGCTCTCTGCTGTGGCCCGGGAAGGCAGTGGAGGATGGCCCAAGTGCTTGGGCCCTGCACCCACGTGGGAGACCAGGAGGAAGCACCTGATCCTGGCTTCGGATCGACGCGGCGCACCAGCCGTAGCAGCCATTTGGGGGGTGAACCAACAGTAAAGGAAGACCTTTCTCTGTGTCTCTTTGACTGTTTAACTCTGCCTGTCCAAAAAAAAAGTGGTTGGGGTCCTTGAAAGATGGCACTTTGATATTGAGTGTGATCAGACTGTGATGATGAACGGTTTGGCAGGAATAAGAGTATCCTACTTTGGTAATTTCCTCCTAAATTTCCTTTTATTACCACACGAGTCCTAATTATTTGGAATTAGATTCATATGAAGTACCATTTGTTTCTCAGGTATGTTTTATGAGATATGAATTTTCTTCTGTAAACATTGCTTTGTCTCCTTTAGACTGGCAGAGGACAGTGCAGCAGCCAACACACAAAACTACAATTTGCACATGGCTAAAGTCCGTGGTTATCTTACAGCATCCTGGGCACTTGACATCCGTGAAGTGGGAATTGGGTCTCTGCAGCAGGTGCTGCTTCTTGCATTTCCTGTTCATTTCTGTAGAGAGATGGAGGAGCTCCTTTGCTTGAGGTGAGTTCACCTGGAGAGTCATCATGGCTAGAAAGGCTAGTGAGTCTGTCATTTATTTATCTAGGTAGGATACTTTTAACATAATTGCTTTTAGTCTATAGCATTGGATTTTGAACTTAACTATTCATATACGCGTGGTATACTAGATGGCCCATTTAATCAATTGTTCAGACACATTTTTACCTATAAAGGATGATTGCAGATGCTTTCCTAGATTGACATGTATCGTTATGATACTCATACTTCATTTAAATGTATGAAATTCCCAATATATTGTGTAAACTTCTGAAGGTCTCAGTCACCCTGGGTGGAGAATGCTCATGCTTCTATGAACATTATACTGTTGAGCATCATTCTAGACATACTTTGCTATGAAATCAGAGCATTCCTCTTAGTTACTTCGGGAGTCTTTGAATAACTCCGAAGATACTTTCAGTTGATTAGATAAGTGTTAATTTACATCCCCCTTCCTCTCCTAACAACAGTTTTAAAGTATGCATTATTTTGAAATAAAAAATGTTATTTGGGTTTTGCTTAACAAATGTTGGATTGCAGTGCTATTATACACCTTTAGTCTTTATGTATTTAAACACCATGCTTAATACATTGCCTTCATCAATAGTGTCATAAGGTGTATTCTTTCTGTTATCACCTATTTTTTCCAAGGTCACTTTAAAATAAATTTTAGAATGTCTATTCTAATCTCTATTCTAAATCTTATCCATTTGATAATATTTTACTATAATTTTTTTTATATTTTATTTTTTCAATTTTTTTTTAACAGGCAGAGTGGACAGTGAGAGGGAGAGAGAGAGAGAGAGAGAAGGGTTTTCCTTTACTGTTGGTTCACCCTCCAGTGGCTGCTGCGGCCGCTGCACTGCGCTGATCCGAAGCCAGGAGCCAGGTGCTTCTCCTGGTCTCCCATGCGGGTGCAGGGCCCAAGCACCCGGGCCATCCTCCACTGCCTTCCTGGGCCACAGCAGAGAGCTGGCCTGGAAGAGGAGCAACCGGGACAGAATCCAGCGCCCAGACTGGGACTAGAACCTGGTGTGCCGGCGCCGCAGGCGGAGGATTAGCCTTTTGAGCCACAGCGCCGGCCAATATTTTACTATATTAATGTCTTAATAATAGATGTTGTCCTAAGGTCTTCATGTATGTAACTCATTTAATCTTCACCTTTATTAAGCAAATGCACATCCATTCATCAAAAATGACTTATTGAGCATCTGTGAGTGTGCAGAATACTGTGTGCCAAGTGCCAGGACGAATTCAGCAAGGTCCTGGCCTCTCTGGAACTTGAGATCTGAAAAGAGGAAAATACGTGACTGAGGATCATGCAGTAAGCAAACTGGTTCATTTAATTATGCATCTTTTTCTGTTTGTAATTATGCAAGATTGTGGTTTAACCGTAATTATAGCCAAATAATTATGGTATTAACCAAGATTACGGTTCTAATCCAATTGTGTGCTTTTTAAGAATAGAGGGGAATCTCTTGCATTCCTTCATCTCATAGTGCTAAACAAATAGATATCAATATGTAATGATGGTTACAGGAATGCTTTTATGAAACACCATAACCTGAGAGTTGTTGGAATTACCTAGTGGGATTTCAGGGGGCTAGAACAGATCACCCAACAAATGGAGTTTGCTGATAAGGGAATTACTCATACACAAATGGAAGTAGCGTTGATTAGGAGCAGTCAGACATCTAGGTTTCCAAATAGCCTCAGTGAGCTCTGTTAAGACTGAAACATTCAGTTGAACTCTAGGGCTGTTCAGTACCTCTAACACTTGAAACGTGGATTCAGAAGGAAAGCAGGCATGGTGTTTTAGTAAAACATGGAGATAAAAATTCTGGTAGTCTTTTTATGAAATATGTTAAAAAATTCTTCTAGAAAGCAGAGACTGCCTGAAACATTATATGTCAATTTGGTAAACAATGGCAATAATGAGATCTTCCCCAAAACACTCCATGACACTTTAAATGTCAGTCTTTCCTGTCTATATTTGGCAAAGCAATGATCTTATTATTACTACATATATGATTAATTATAGTAGTGCATCTAGAAGTGAAGTCCAGAAAGTAATGCCCTAGAATGAAATGTTGGTCTCAGTAGTAGGAGATGGCAACCAGTCTGTTGTTTCCAGCTCCTTCTGTAGCACCGGTTTTGCTTTAGCTGAGCCATTCACCTTTAAAACAGCCCAAACTGGGTTCAGAAAGGTAGCAAAAGGAATGACAGGAAAGGCTGAAAACCTGAGAGCAAGGGCAGCTTCTGGGTTCTCATTGCAAATGTGTGGACCCTGAAAATCGTTATGAAGTAAGGGAGCTATTGACGTTAGTGAGCTTGATCATTTCAGGAAAAGTGGCAATGAAAGCTCTGTATGCCTTTTCACATCATGAGGTGTTTCACTAGGCATTCTGTGAAATGACATTTTTAAAGGTTGACATGCATTTTGTTCATTCCCTGTCAGCTAGCATCTTTAGCACAAATTCTTAGAGCTTTATATCATCTATGTGTTGCTGTACACTCTTGTGGGGTTTTCAATGTCCTATTTTATTTATTTAGTTGAAATTTAGAATGACTAAGGACAGAGGGAGAGAGAGGGATGGAGAGAGAGAGAGAGAGAGAGAGAGAGAGAGAGAGATATGTATACCTCAAAACCAGTGGTTCACTACCCAAATATCTACAATAGACAGCACTGGACCAAGTCAGATCAAGATCCTAGAACTACGGCAGGGCTTCCCACGTAAGTAGCTAGGGGCCCAAGTCCTTGGACCATAGTCCATTGCTTTTCTAGGTTCTCTAGTAAGGGGCTAGATAGAAGGGCAGCTGGATCTCAAATCAGCATTCCAATATGGAGTGTGGCATCACAAGTGGTGGTGGACTAATCCACTGCAACATCAAGCAAACTTGTCTCAACCTCCTGTGCTGGGAGGCTTCCCTTATGTAGAAGACATTTAAACCAAACGCTGAGGAGTCACGGCTGACATCCACACATTGCTCTACACAGAAAATGCAGCATTCTAAGAGTGTGGTGGGCCGCTGGTCTGGATTAGCTATCACTCAGTTTTTCTTATCATAGGTAGAGGAATGAACACCTGTTGCAGTTGAGCCCATCAACATCAGAAGTTGAGACTTAAACCACACCTGAACTTTGAGTGAGATGCTTTTCCTAGTGTTGTCAATCTGAGAAGCCAGCCTCTATGGGAAAGCTTAAGCAGAGTATACTCACCCATGAAATTTGGATTTTGCTACATTCAAACAGAGAATATCAACAGTAAGTATTTTTTGTTCTGTCTGTTTACTTTTTGAAAGTCCGAGTGATGCACATATGCATACATATACACATATATGCACACACGGAGGGGATAGAGAAAGAGAGGTAGGTAGATAGGTAGATAGATAGAGATATCAAAAATCTGTTCCCTCCTCCAAATGCCTGCAACAGCTAGGTCTGGGCCAGGCTGAAAAAAAGGATCATGGATCTACCCCCGGGTCTCCCACATGGGTAGCAATGAGCCCAAGAGCTTGGGGCATGATCCATCAGTCTCACAGGTACGTTTGCAGGGAGCTGGATTGGAAGCAGAGCAGCTGGGACTTGTACCACCATTTTGACTTGGGCATCACAAATGGTGGCTTAACCCACTGTGACACCAGGCTGACTCAATGAGTGTTTTGTTTCTCATGCAAATTTGTAGATAGCTAGAGTGGGTCTCTTTCACAGTTCTCATTCTGCCATTGGAGGGCTAGTGGCTACCCTGGACTCTTAAGATTAACTCAGAATCATTCACACTACCTTTCGCCAACGTTTCCATATTTGCCATGTCTCATGGCCAAGCCAGAGAGTACAGTTGTCTCTCTGGTCCTTGAGGATCGGTTGCACTCACCTGTGGATAATAAATTCCAAAGATACTCACATTCCTTATGTATAATGGTATATTACTTCCATTTCATCTGGTCATATATTCCTGCATACTCTAGACCAACTCTGGATGACATTATAATATCTAGTACAGTGTAAATCGTTAACTATTTTGGGGGGAGGACTGACAAGAAAAAGAATCTTTACATGTTGTTATCTTTCACTTTACTTGGGTAGCCCGAAACTTTACCTTGTAGCCTGAAACTGTCAGAGACAATATTGTGTGAGTGAATGACCATGGGTAACGTTAAGTATTTGACCTGTTTTTGACCCAGTAGTTGTCATTTGCCAGCCTTGTAACAGATCACAATTTACTCTTGGGCACCACTATTGAAGACTCCCCTAGCTCAGAGAGTTGTTGATTTCTTTCAAGTTTAAGCTCTCTTGAAAAATATCATGATTTGTTTTCATCCATACCATCTCACGTTGGAGATTTCTCCAAATTTATGTCAATTCCATATTTTTCTAAACCACAGCTTGCCATTTCTTTGAGGTATTATCTGGGAGAATTTTGATCTGAAAACTTGGGCAGGAAGGTTTTTAAAAATGTAGTATTTTGCTTAGAGTGTATAAAAAGGCTCATAGTAGAACAAGGGTTCTACACCTGTCTTGTTAATCATTTTCTCACTATATAAACATACGTGCTGAACGGAAGCTGCCTTTATAATTAGAATGCAGTGAAGCTTCTTCTGATCATTATCACGACCCTGTTTTAAAATATAGGCTCAGAGACCATTAGCATCATAGGGTACATATTCCCACAGAGACATTTTTCCCTTCTGCTTCCATTTGCAATTTCATTTCAATTGTAGTGTTTAATATTTTCCCCATGTCTTGTATGTGAAAGAACAGAATGGTGGTAGAATGCTACGCTGTAACGCCTAAATTCCCAACCAGGTGTGACTAATGCTGTCAGGTTTAAATTAAGATGAATTTCTTCAAGCTCACTAAGACTGTGATATTCAGCTTTTCGAGTAGGAAGTTCACATGGGGGATTTCTCAATTCAAGAATATTAACACACTGAGTAACACACTGCTTTGTTGTTTCTAGGTTCTTTATTTGAGTAATTTCATTTAATGTCATGCATTACTGAGGAAGCTGAACTGTGGGCTCGATGGGTGTCCCAGTTGTGCTGTAGTTTGACATTTCCATGGTCCCTCCCTTCATTCCCCAGCCAAGGAAGTTCATCTTGTGGCTTCCCAACAGCACATCCAATAAAGTGTTTCTGAACCATTTTCTTTTCACCTTTTGCATCCTTTGAGCAATTGAGTGTCCAGGACACAGGAGATTCCCTTCACATGCTTTCAAAATTTACCCATGTCTGATTGTGTGATTTCTATTTACACTTTCCTCAGGTGTTCCACTATTAGATGATTGACTAAAGAATGGAAGGAAACAGAAGACAGAAGCCTTTATCTTAATCTTTCTTTGCTTAAAGAATCCATCAGGTAAGATCTGTGACTGGTGTGAAACTGAATTTTCTATCTACTCAGAAAAGTATTCAAATGAGCATCAGATCCAGAGAGTCCTTGAGGAATTTGAGGAATTCTGTTTTGATTACTTGTAAATAATCTGTGAAATATCTGAAATTGTATTTCAAGTAATTTTGTTCACTATCACCATAATAAGCATTTATGTTGGAATAACTGTAGAATGGATACTCTCCTCTCTCTTTCAGATTTTTTATTTATATTTTGTAAAATTGGAACAGTAGGGATCCTTCCATTCTGCATCATTGAAAGCCAGCAGTATTTGCTGGTGCCTGTTTTTAAAGTGTACATAGAAAAGCTACCTTGTGTCTATGAGTGTTGACAATTGTGTTCCAGTCTGGCCAAAACCTTGTGACCCAGCAATAAGATCATAATAAACCATCTAGGTAGGAAAATGAGTTGACCTTCTGATAACCCAAGTCAACTTTTGTTACCATGTTACCTATTTTTGTCCTCTATCATTGGATCTATTTTTAAATAAGAGAAACATGGTGTATTTTCAGTTATTTGTATGAAATACATTTTCATCTATGTTTATTTGTGCCCTTTGCTATGCAACTTGTCTCCACAAAGGGACTTAACCAGATCAAAATCTTTTTTTTCAGTTGTCATTCATGTTCTGTGTTTGAAAGACAGAGAGGGTAACAAGTAGAGTTCTTCCATTTGCTGGTTCTTTGCTCAAGTTCCTGGAGTAGTGAGGGGGTAGATCAGGCTGATGCCAGGTTTAAAGAACTCAGCTCAGGTGTCCCACATTGGTGGCAGGGATCCAGGCACTTGAGCCAGCAGTCCTGCCTCCTAGAAGGAGTATATGTAGTAAGGTGGAATGGGCAGTTGATCTGGGACTTGATACTGGCACTGTGGTAGAAGATGCTGGCATCTTAACTGCTGAGCCAAACACCCGTTCTGAATCTGTGTTGTCTTAGAATATTATCTGTGTACCCAAAACCCTGCAAGTATAAACTGGACAACCCCTAATCTAAGTCCATGCAAGAATACTATCTCAAACACCCTTGAAAACTGTCTGCATATGGATATACTTGCTGGAAGCCAAGAGGTAGGTGTGTATTTCTTTGTGATAAAGCAGCTCTTCTGATACCCAGCGAGCCCCAGAGGGGGAACCATCCAGCAGAGCGGCAGAGAAACCCTATCTAGACACTGAGAGAATACTTCCAGGGTTTCTGGAGTGCTGTTTGTGGGTCAGGCAGGCATCAGGGATTGAATTATCTTATTCCATGCTTTATCTCACACTTCATCACAACACTTTGAAAGTCATTATCTTCTTTTTACAGATATAAGAACTGAGATGCGGAAATATGAAGTAGTTTGCCAAAACTCAAACATCCATAATCTATCTCCAGTCCCAATTCCAAAGACCCTACTATTTTACCATCTGCCCTTGCCTCCCAGAGGTGAGGTGACAGGAGAGGGTCCCCTGCATCAGCACACAAGCTTAGCTGCAAGAAGAATAGAATGCTATGTACATCTCATTCCAAGTTGGAGAAGTGAAGACCAGGCAGTTACAATATTTGTGTATCCAATTGCCAGTCTACTCTATGAAGACATAAGGAATGGAGTAACTAACACCCTGCTCCCTCAGCACTGTTTCAATAGGCAGTATTGTGAGAAAATCTTTTTCGTGAGACGTTGCCTTGAGTAGTTTATGAGCCCAGGGTATTATAGTCATAGCATCACTACATTTCTTCCATCATGATTTTCTTCTCTCATTCCTTTATGCATTTTTGTAGCCAAATTGTGTGTTTAATTTGTGTTTACCGTATTATCCTATCCCCCTCTACTCTGTTTCAATCAACTTGAGAAACAGACATGGGAACTAGGAGATCTGATTTAATGTGTATATTATCATCACCATTAATCGTTTCTTTAGGAAGGCTGAGTAGGATATGCTTTATCGCTTTATCCTCCATTTTGTGATTTCTTTTGCTCATTTCTATAAACTATGGGAATGATGATTAATATTGGGAGCCTGATTTTCCACTGTGATGTTGGAACTCTGCCTTGAATGAAAAGATAGAGGACAGATGCAGCTAGAAGCAGCATTTCAGGGTGCACTTAGATATTTTACAATGGTTTTGATTTGTTCAAAAATGTTCTCAAATAGTATTCATTTTATGGACTTAGTTTTGTGACAGCACTTCCAATTTGGTGTTCCAGAATTGACTCATCTCAATGAAGTACCTGCCCTGTGCCATGGTCCTGAGAGGTAAAATATGACTTCCTATTCTTGCCAGCAGAGGGCAGCAAGGAACACTGGAGCAGGTGCTTGATATCAGCTACTGAGGATGTTTCCCTTGGTGGAGGCAAAGATGAGGGTGTTCAGAGGACCAACATGAGAAAGGATAATTACAGGGATTCAGGAGGGAGACCAGAACATATGGGGAGTGTAAGGGTTCTCCCAAGGGCTCATAACTGCCAGCACAAGTAGACATCTGGAGAGTCATTGATTATAACCTTTTCTTGGTATTGACTGCTATTCCCAGCCTGTCTGATGCCAAGGTGTGGCTGGCTGCCTAAGGTAACAGGCAACTAAAAGCATATCTGGGCACTAATACAGACTGGCTGCCTGTGAGTTATCAACAAGCTGCCCACAGAGGCCGAGGGGTCCAGAAGCAGCCCTGTGAGGGTGAAGGATGAATGGGTGTGAGGGCTCACCAAATCCAGCTGCAGAAGATACTGAGGCCCCGGGTACATGCCAGGAAGATGATTCTGCAAAATATATATACATGCATATGTATATAATACCAAGGATATTTTCCCCTTGTCTTGGGGGTGGGGGGCACTGCTTAGCTATGGAAACACTGTGTGATTTAGGACTTAGAGAGTTCTCACTTTACCAACTGTTAGGTATCTGGCCCCCAGTCACACAACTTCACTGAGCTTCAGTTTCTCCACCTGTCAAATGGAATTACTAATTTTTACCCCAGAAGCTGATGTTGAGGCAAGGGGAGGCTATATATAAACTACCTTGCAAGAAGCTTGACGTTTTGTCGTTGCTCAGTGGATTTGATTGCGTGACATATTCTCCCTCCTTTCTCTTTGGCCATGGACAAACATCCATGATAGTGTTCACTATTTTGGAAAATAATGTCTCCCTGTCTTTTCTAAGCAGCCTTGGTATTAAGCAAGAATTATTCTGTGAGTTAGCTTGCTAAATTTTCTATACTGTTATCCCATTTTATAGTTGCAGCAATCCTTTGAGGTGCACTATCATCTCTGTTGTGCAGGTGGAGACACTGAGACTCTTCTAGAATAACTCCTTTTACCAGCACCCTCTACATGGCGAATGCTGAAGGAGGGGGGGTTCAAAAACTACTTAGTTTGGTTGCAGCCCTCCTGCCAGTGTTGCTACAAAACCTTCTTTCCTGTGTAGATAGTTCATCACCATTTACTTTTTTAGAGGTTTAATTTATATATGTATGTATGTATGTATATATATTTGAGAAAAGCAACTTTGAAGAACCCAAGCATAGTGCATCCTTTGTGAGCACTTAGACATTACTATAGCTTATGAGACATAGATAACATCCTCCACTTAATACATTAAAATGAAGTAAATCTTTGCAAACAAGTTTTACTATTAACTCTCATAATCCAACAATTTGAGGACAGAGGTCCTGCATGGGAAGTTAATGCACAGTGACTCCTGTTGTTAATTTCACAATTAACACCCTTATGTGTGATGTGAGAGATCACCCATTTAAACACTTAAGGGGGGAAATTGAATAAAAGAATTTTGTGTTTGTGATATGTTAAAATAACCTTATAATTGACACAGCATCACATTGATACTATCTCTCCATTTGGTATGTAGGGCCGAAAGGTCAGTGTTCAATGACAGAAGTGAAAATAGACTGCTATGGTCAGAGTTCTTCCCCCACCCACCCAGTTCTCCTGTTGAAGCCCTTACCTCCTTCTCTTTGTGTGCCATGCAAGGACACAGTGTGAAGATGGTTGTCTATAAGCCAGGAAAAGAGGCTGAGTCAGTGGGGCCCCATGCTCTTGGACTTTTCAACCTCCAAAACCGTCAGACAAGTAAACTTCTTTCTTTGACACATTACCTAGCCTAAGGGGTTTTGCTACAAGAACAGAAAATGGGTGAATCATGTATTCATTTTAATGTTGTACATATTATTTTTGTATAAAGTATTATATAATTATACTAAAATATGCAAAGAAATAATATTGCACTATAGCTTTGAAATATATTGCCGCTTGGGCAAACTGGAGGGAAGGTTGCTGAAATCTCTCTGTGTTTCTTACAACTGCATGCAAATGAACCATCATCTCAGTTTAATTTTGAAGAATTGAATGATGGTGCCAAAATCTAGAAAACCACTATATCAGTTTGAGAGTTTGTCAGTTATGGCATGAGCCTTAGAACCTTGACATCACAATGATGGGTGATCTTGACTACTGCGGAACCCACAGTCTTCAGGGACTTGTTCATGGTCTCTGTTGAATAGTGTCGACAGAGTCTAGAGTTGTAACACATGGAAAGTAATGTTGTCAGAGCTTCTGGAAGTCATCCGCCAGTCCCCAGCGCAAGGTAGCCTTTTCCTGTACTACTTGTGATCATTTAAGCAGACTGGTCACCCCAGGAGGAGTTCTGTCCTGTTTTCCTTAAAACAGAGGAAGTAATTCCTGACTTTGGTGCTGGTTTCATGAGAAGCTACTTTTGTTCTTTGGTTTAGTGCTACTGAGCTCAAAAGAGCAGGCTTTGTACTGTCAGGGGAGACACTTCCTTGGCTTCATGGCAAAGAGTTTTCTCTGAAAAGATCTCGAAAGAGGCTGTCCTGTTTATGAAAGAGTTTTGTGTTCTGCTCAGTCTAACTGGTTTTACCTATTATGGCCACAGAGCCCCATTGGTACATGGTCCCAACTCAACCAGTTATATCTAAGCCTGGGTGATGTTAAGAAATGTTTGTGGATGTGTCCAGCATTATTTCATGTTGTCTAGCACTTCTCTCCCCTCGCCTCCCAATTTGAACACTAATTTAGATAAGATAGGAAGCATTTTACTAAGTGGGAATCAATGTATCCCTATTATGTAAATTGTCATGCTAACAGGGGACCACGTTACAATGACTTCTTTACCAATCGCTGTGTCATTTTGTTTTACATGTGATAGGCTGAAAATTGCCTTGTGTTCCCTCTTCTGAAACCATGTTTTAGGAGCTTGGTGAGTGACAGCTGTGGTGTCCATCTTAGTGTTCTTTACAGAGGGCAGTGTGGTAGTTGAATGGAAATACTCTTTAGAGATGTAAACTGCTTTAGAATATCAGGGGTATGTGATTTAATTTTCCTTTGAAAAGGCAGAAGACATGCCTGTTGCTTTTACTTAGAATGAATTAGCAGCAGATATGTATGGAGAACTTCACAGTTGAAGATTGCTTTCGATATTTTACTTTAAGTTGCACTAAAACCAGGCAGATTGATACTATTGTTCCAGATTACATGTTCTCTTTTATGATACATGCTCCCTTTCATACACAGCCAGTTAGAAACAGTCAGACTCTGAAATTTTCAATAATCTTCAGTACTTTCTTTTTTTATTCTTAAAATCTATCTATTAAGGGATACAAATTTTCATAAGTGCAACTTTAGGAGTATAGTTATTCTCACTATATCAGTCCTCCCACCCACACTCCCATGCCTCATCCCCCTCACTCTCCCCTTCCCAGTTCTATTCTCCATTAAGATTCATTTTCAATTAACTTTGTACATAGAAGACCAACTCTATATTAAGGAAAGATGTCAACAATTTTCACACATACACGCACACATATGCACATACACAAACTGTTTGAAAACTGGTTTTACAGTTAACTCTCAATACAACTCATTGAGGACAGAGGTCCTGCATGGGGAGTCAGTGCACAGTGACTTCTGCTGTTAATTTTTTTTTTAACTTTTATTTAATGAATATAAATTTCCAAAGTACGATTTATGGATTACAATGGCTTCCCCCACATACCGTCCCTCCCACCCACTACCCTCCCCTTTCCCACTCCCTCTCCCCTTCCATTCACATCAAGATTCATTTTCGATTATCTTAATATACAGAAGATCAGCTTAGTATACATTAAGTAAGGATTTCAACAGTTTGCTCTCACACAGAAACATAAAGTGAAAAATAATAGATGATATTTTTTAAATGATGATGAAATCAGATCAGACCTATTGTCATGTTTAATCCCAGTGAGAGTCAAGTTGGGAGTTGATAATTTTTTTTTTTTTTTTTTACAGAGGATCAGTTTAGTATACATTAAGTAAAGATTTCAACAGTTTGCACCCCCATAAAAACACAAAGTGAAATATATTGTTTGAGTACTCGTACCAGGGGATTCCAATTCTGCTGTTAATTTAACAATGAACACTCTCATGGATGACGTCAGTGACCACCCGAGGCTCTTGAAATGAGCTGTCTAGGCTATGGAAGCCTTTTTTAATAGAAAACGTTTATTTCATAAATACAGATTTCAAAAGGAAAACTTTTGGATTATAGCGGTTTTTTCCCCTATGGACAAGGTCATAAGCAAAGTGGAAGTTCTCTCTTCCCTTTAGAGATAAGTGCACTCTTCTTTGATTGCCACTTTTTTTCCACTGGGGTCTACAGAGATCGTTCGTGTAGACTATGTTTTTGCCACAGTGTCTTGGCTTTCCATGCCTGAAATGCTCTCACAGACTTTTGATCCTCAATACTGCCAAGTGCACACCAGCAGAATCTTTCATATGCACATTTCTGCTAACTGTGTATTCCACAGAATTTCAGCTTTTTCTTTCTCATGCTCCTCAGACGTGTTGCAGCCTTCGCTTATTGCTGATTGCAAATCCGCATTCCAATTTTTAGATGCTTATGGCAATGGCACCTAGTCTCAGGAAGCAACATTCTTTTTGTTAAAATAATAGAGGTACAACAATGACCAGAAACGGAGAGATTGAAAACCACAGGAATTCCTTGTTACGGACCTGTAGGGCACAGGTTTATTTGGGATTCTCTGGGTCCACTTCATAGGGTCCTCTAAGCTTGGTCCACATGTTGGGAGATTGCTCTGGGCTAGGATCTGCTTCTGAGCTAATTCAGAACATTGTTTGAATCCCCTTACTTGTAGTTGAGGTACCTTCCTCCTCCAGCTGTCACCTGGGGGCTGACTATATCTAGTCTCATGTTTCTGTGTAGCTCCTGCCCATATGACAGATTCATTCTCCCTTGCCCTTCAACTCTTTCTGGCTTCCCCTTCTGTGCCATGTCCTGAGTCAGTGTAGATGATAATCTCTGATTTGGGGACCTCTTGGGGGTTAGTTTAGGCCTCCTAAACTAGGGAATGTACTCTCCCTATTTGAAGGTTCATCACATTCATTCTGTCTTCACAGTCTCTTTTTGCAGATAGCACAGTCATAGGCTGCAATCATTAGGGTGTGTGGCTTTTGGATGGGTTGTTTTAGAACCCTCTGTGTACCACAGACTTTGTGGAAAACATCCCTTCCATCATTCCACCAGCAGTTGTCCATGGTTACCAAGACCTCCGTGTTAGTAAGTCCAATGATGAGTCCTCAGTAACCACCTGCCTTACCTTCCATAGCGTTTGATGGGAGCGATGGCTCCCTTCTTGTTATCCTCTCAGTTCTCCACTTACCTGACACCTCTTGGTCTGAGCGGCTGTCTTCTTTGGCACTCCTGTAAGACGATACTTGCCCTAGGTTCTCCCTTGGATGTGTTCCCTGTCCAACTCTCTCAGTGCCACCTGCTCTTTGAGACCTGTAAAACCTGAAACCCCATTGGCATCTGTAGTTGGAGAGCCTTGTCTGAGGAATTGAGATGACAGTTTTATCATGTGTCACTCCTAATGACCGGCATCAAACTAGTCTGTGACCATTGACTAGCTACTCTTTGGTGTTTGCTGTTGAGCAGGGACGATGATTTTCAAGAGGCTGGGACTTCAGAGGATGCAAGTGCTTCAAAGGGACGTGAACGAAGACTACTGGTGCACGGTCCGATAAAGTTAAGAACGGGTAATAAGAAAACAAAGCATCAGGCTTTTTTGTACAAGGATGTACTGAAAATCTCGAACATTCGGTAGGTGCATATGCTGCATGCTGTCCTGATCATCGTGAAATATATTGTCTCTAACAAAATTCATTTTCATGCACTCTTTCTCAGCAAGTAGCATGTTTTTACTTTGTTTTTGCCAGTGATTTCATTCTTCACTTATTAAACAAGTAGTCATGGAAGTTTTATTCTGTATTGTGCCCCTGTAGACAGTGGAATCAAGAATGGGAGAGACAGGGTTCCCCTCTCTCTCTCTCTCTCTCTCTCTCTCTCTCTCTCTTTGAACATTTATTTATTTATTTTAAAGGAAGAGTTAGAGAGAGGTAGAGGCAGTGAGAGAAAGAGAAGGGCGGGGGAGAAAGAGACACAGAGAGAGACAGAGACAGTCTTCCATCCGCTGGTTCACTCTCCAGATGGCAGCAAATGCCGAAGCTGCACCAGTTTGAAGCCAGGATCCAGGATCCAGGATGCAGGATCCAGGAGCTTCTTCCAGATCTTCCACATGGGTACAGGCGCCCAAGGACTTGGGCCATCTTCTAATGCTTTCCCAGGCCATAGCAGAGAGCTGTATTGGATGTTGAGCAGCCGGGACTGGAACTGGCACCCACATGGCATGCTGGCACTGCAGGCAGTGGCTCTACCTGCTACGCCACAGTGCTGGTCCCAGGATTCTTCTTTCTTGAGTCTTGCCTAGAGATGATCAAACTAAGAAAGAGACAATTGAAGATTGTAGTAATGTGCATCTGATAGTAGGAAATAAACAGTGCCATGTGGAGAGTGTCAGAGAAGAGTCCCACTAGGGTGCCTCTGTGAGATGCAACATTGAAACCATTCCTCTGGTGTGAGAAGCAGCCACCTGTTCTATAGACTGGGTGTCCCGATTTGCCTGGCTGAGGGGACTGCAGGCCATCGTGTATGCAGCTTGACCCTTTGGGAGCAGGGCTTCAGCAAGGCTGATGTTTCTGGAGCTCATTGTAATTGACCAGGTCAGAGGTGAGACTGAATAAGTGCTCAGGGTTCTGGTCACAGAGGATCTTGACAGATCCCAGTAAGGGGTTGAGAAATGCCTTTGAAGGGGTTTCCTTATGGAAATGGCCATATCAGGTAAATATTGTAGTATATCATTGTGGCTGCTGGGAGATAATGGATTGGAGAGCTGGCAGCAATATAGGAGGGAGACTATGTCCTGGAGATGATAACCCAGATCACTGATACCAAGGGCCCCAACTTGGGAGGGACAGTGAAAGCAAAAGGTACAGGAGGCAGATTTGGTGTGCCGGTTGGAGATAGACACAAGTGGTCACTCCCACTGTCAGCCTTGAACACAAATGCAACCAGTACACAGCCTGGAATAAGGCAACTGCTTAATACACGTGTGCAGGGAAGGAGTAGGCAGGAATAGACTGATCTGGACATCTGCTTATCTGCTCCACCTGTGTTTTCATAATTTATGAAATATTATATAAGACAAAGACTAGTTCCACAAACAAAATCTCACCAGGAAGTGAGTAAAGAAAAATAAAAGTTGCCAGTGCTGCCCTCCCCTTGGCTTCCAGTTCTGCCCTGTCCTAGAGCAGAGAAGCAAGACTCAGGCCCAGTTTTATAAAATGCAGTCTCATCTTAGTGACAATCATATGAGGTATGTTGGATCAGGGGTGTGTTAAGCGCAATCTGTGTGTTCAGGATATCTTGTACCTCCTCTTGCCTAATCCTTGCTTTCACTATCTGAGATGGGTCTGTATTCTTGTTTTCCAACAGGCTCTGATGCTAAGAGAGCCCCAGTGGCTGCCTCAAGGTCACCACAGTAGTCGTGGGTCCATGATTTTTTTTTTTTTTTTAAGATTTATTTTATTTATTTGAAAGTCAGTTAGAGAGAGATGTAGAGACAGAGAGAGAGGTCTTCCCTCCATTGGTTCACTCCGTAGATGGCCGCAACAGCCAGAGTTGTGCCGATCTGAAGCCAGGAGCCAGGAGCTTCTTCCGGGTCTCCCACATGGGTGCAGGGGCCCAAGGACTTGGGCCATCTTCTACTGCTATCTCAGGCCATAGCAGAGAGCTGGATTGGAAGAGTAGCAGCCGGAAGTAGAACTGGCGTCCATATGGGATTCCGGTGCTTCAGCAGGCCAGGGCTTTACCCACTGTGCCACAGCGCTGGTCCTGTGAGCCCATGTTTAAAACTAGATCTCTTTATTATAGTACCGGCTCTCACCCAGCTGCCTCAACACTTTGTATTCTTTTGGATCCCATGGCAGATTTTATGACAGTTTCATTTCAATCGCTTTAAATCATAGGGAGCCCTGTGGCCAAATCCCTGAACATCCTCCTTAAGGCTTAGAGCTCTTCACGTCTACCACTCACCTGAGAGTTAGATTTGTAAATGAACAAGGCAGCATGCCAGAGGGCGAAAGTGGGGTGGACCAAACCAGTACTGAGCAATATCACTGCTGAAGCTGCGATATTGTCACCTTGTGCTCTCTGCAGAAAAAAATGGGAGGTGTTTTCTTCCCTTATGGATAAGACGTTGAGCACTTGGACTAAGGTACATTTTGTTTTGTGCTTTTATTTTGGCTGCAGTCTGTAGGACACAGTATTTTTTTAAGCCAGAATCTGTGGGGCAGATGATCTGAACCAAATCTTAAGAAGGAAATTTGAGCTGGTGTCATGGCTCATCTGGCTAATCCTCCGCCGGCGGCGCCGGCACCCCGGGTTCTAGTCCCGGTTGGGGCACCCAATTCTGTCCTGGTTGCTCCTCTTCCAGTCCAGCTCTCTGCTGTGGCCCGGGAAGGCAGTGGAGGACGGCCCGGGTGCTTGGGCCCTGCACCCGCATGGGAGACCAGGAAGAAGCACCTGCTCCTGGCTTCAGATTGGCAGAGCACCGGCCATAGCAGCCATTTTGGGGATGAACCAACGGAAGGAAGACCTTTTTCTCTCTCTCACTGTCTAACTCTGCCTTTAAAAAAAAAAAAAAAAAAAAAAAAGGAAATTTGAAAGAAGCTGTCTTTAGAGAAGGAGTGGAGAGGGTCCCCCCACCCCGCCAGGATCATTTTGAATATTTATAGCACCTTTCACGGGCTGGAGAAAATCATCAACTTAAAAATTTAGCCTGTTACGGATTTATTGAATTTTGAATCCAGCTTGCAGTTAGTTGCCTTGGCAGTGCCAGCCTCAGTGACTTCACAGGCTTTGTACAGCCCAGGGACCAGACATTCACCATCCCAGCTTTCAAGATGCAAAATTTGTATAAGAATTAAGATTCAAAGGTATTTGTAATATCTGAAACTAAGGTTATTCCGAGATTATGTATGTATAGTCTATCTCTGTGAAGAAGAAAATTTTATAAATAATTCATCCATGATTTAATCTTTGTTCAACCCCTCAGCCACTCTGTTGAAGTCAATCAGATGTGCATGACCAGAGAGTGAGTGATTCTCTTAAGATGTAACACCTTTAAAATACAGAGTATGGCCTCAAGTCCATAGTCAGCATTCAGAAACAGACCAGTCCACCTGTTGCCACTGGCTGCCGTTAATCTTGTGTGTGTGGGCCCCTTGTGGGCCAGCCTTCACTGAGCACATGATTTTGTCCAGGTCCACCTGACTCTTGCCTGTGCTGTGCACTGAGAGGGAATAGATGGATGTGAGCTTTTCTTGGTTATGGAACATGGAGGATTGGGGTTTGCTCAGGAGAGGATGTGCTCTCAGTACATTTAAGAAAAAAACATCTTGCTTGATGATCTTTTTAGGTACAGCAAAAATATTTACTACAAATATGTCATCCCTGTCAATGAAATATGGATTTCCAAATGCATTGTTGAGGAAGGTGATACCAGTGCCTCCAGGTGCCTGAATATTGGCTGGCCCATGGCGAATTATAGGGCCAAGTTCTTGTAAGTATCACTGCTGAGTCTTGTAATTTTACTTTGATATAGAAGGATATAACCCTTATTGCCTTTTCTAGCAAAGATAGAGAAATGCACCTAAATTTTCTTCCAAACTTGTTTTTTTTTGGGGGGGGGGGGATTGGTAAGCATTTTAATTTGACCCTATAATAATCTGCTGCCTCATGCTTTGACTTCCAGCCATGGCACTTGTATGACACATATTTTCCCCAAGAGGTTTTTATGTGCCAATATGTGTGGAGAGAATGAAATGGGAACTGTTGGAATGATTTGCTTTGGTCTGAAGCAATGGTTTTCCAAGGGCTCCATGAGCTACTTGGGGAGTGGGTATTTTGGATTAATAAAAATAGATTTGAGAGAGCAAGGCTCTGGGGCCCCTCTCCAATATCCTCCAGCCTCTAGGTCTAGGCTTTTGTGTGTTTCAACTAGTAGAGTAGATCAATTCAGCTTGAAAAAGTCCTTTTATTCTCCCAAAGTAATGACCTAAAGAAATAATACTTGATATACAAATTAAATTATATCCTGGGTTGCTAGAATTGCTATTTGGTGTCTTCAGTGATACGGCCACCTGAAACAAAGATTTGATTCATGCGATGTGGGTGAGTTTTCCAAGGCCCACTTTGAGGCTGGTATGAGGAAAGGAAACGGGGCTCCATTTCCTAGACATCTTGTGTGTCTGTTTTTGTGTACGCAGGTACCTTGCAACCTTTGCCTGCTGCTCTGAACAGGCACAAACCGAATGTCCTGTGTGTTTTTCACATAGACAGTTCATCCCAGGTGCTTGGTGCTCTTTTTTGCTCTCCTCCTCTCCTCACTCCCTCCAGGTCTGTCAGGTCATATTGAAGTTGATACAATGGAGATATATCCAAACTGTTAATCAACTCAGTTCTGTGATGGAACTGCTTGCAAATATTACTGAGAACAAAGCCATGCTTGTACCACTGTCTGCATGTCTTCTTTGCCATGACAAATTTTCTCCCTAGGTTCTCAGATTCTATTGCTTAATGTCTTCTTAATCTTGCAGGTGATAGGAAGCTGCCTATTTGTGGTGCCTTTGATGAGGAGTTCCACTAGACAGTTTTTTGAATGAGGGAGAAGCGTGGGCACGAGGTGGACATAGGCTATATTGGCTGTGAAGCTATGTAAACACATACAACACATTTACAACAATGCCCAGCACCGAGTACATTTGCTGTTGGCTGTTATCACTCTTATGCAAATTGGCATAAGTAACCCGTGGTGTTCAAGTCCATATGAAGGTGGAAAGCCAAGGAAATGTCCACTTTGCTGTGGAAGCATGTCCTGAGAAGGCATAGAAATGCCGCGTGGGTGAGCTCTCGCTGGTAGAAATAGGAAATGTGGCAGCCCCTGCAGAAAAACCTGTTGCTTCCGTGAGTTCAATGTAGGACGACTGAGCAGGACTGAGCAATTCCACTGTGGAATATAGGTCCAAGAAAAGTGTAAACATACATACACTCTGTTTGTTCCTAACTCTGACTTTTGGGCACAAATGTTCCTAGCAGTGTTGTTCATTAGAGCCAGAAGTTAGCAACAAATTACATGTTCATGACTGATGAATGGATAGTTATGACATGGTGTAGGATCTGGGGGTGGTGGAGAATAGCGTGTGGCTGCTTACTAGAGATTAGGGTTTACTCTCGGGATAATGAAAATATTCATGAGCAAGGTATTACAGGTGCTGCCGGCACAGGACCCAGTCATATAAATGGTCAGTTTTATTTTCCATGTAGTCAATCACTCCCCAGCTGTTTTGAATGCTAGTAAATTATAAGCCCATGTATGTTTGCGACTGCAGATCTTTTTCACTTTGGATTTCAAATACATTAATGATGTAGCAGAAAGGATATAAAACATTAGTCACCAAACACTAGGTGCTTTGACATCCTTCAGCACATCATAGCACTAAAATAATTTTCTAGGTATTTATTTGACATCTGACAATTCTGCAGCCTCTGTGAAGTACAGTGGTATGGATTTCCCCCCTAAAGTGAGCCCAGAGCATTCCATTCACATGCCCAGTCTCTTCAGTGTGACATAATCTGATCATAATGCTTTTTCCATTTGAATAGCACTTCAAGCTACAGGAGCACTCTGAGGTTTAATGACCTCCACTTTCGATGGTGGATACTGAGACTCCTGTCAGTTCAGTGACTCCTGTGATCACTGAGCTAGCATCCCATAGTTGCAATCCAGGGTTTCATTTCAAGTCAGCTTCTCCTTCCCTTGAAGAACTCTTTCCCATCGCTGTAATGTTGCTGTACAAGAGCAGACTCCACCCAGAGCCCTTGTGTGAGAGGGCACTACTTACGCCTGAGTCCCCGTCACCCACACTTGCCTGCTGGTGTGTTTGTCTGCAATGGTAGTCTTAATCAGATGGAATTAGTCTTTTATGTAGCTTACTATTTTCTCTGACTTCTCTGCTTGCAGTTCGAAGACATTTATGGAAAAATGGGAACGTCTGCTGGACAGGTATTTCTCTAGCATACACATTTTGAATCTTTCGTTTGTGATAGCAGGCATAAATCTCTGCAAGCAGTGCCCCTACATGATTCCCACTTAAAAATGCTCTTCCCACTTGAAAATACTCTTAGATGATCTTGCAATCCTTGGTTTCTCTACATGTGCTGTAAGTCATGTTCCCTCATTCACATGAATGTTCTATTCACTGTTGAAGAAGTTCAAGATGTATCTTTCATCTTTCCCTCCATACAGCCTATGGATCAGAGCTAACAATATTCCCAATATGTATTAAATGTCTATAAATGTAGCTAGTACTGAGCTACTCAGTAGCTGAGTGGATCTACTCAGTGCTCTACTGAGTGAGTCTGAAAGCACCTGTTGCTTCCTACACTTGAAGCCATGAAGGCGGTCCAGATAGGAAAACGTTGAGGGGTGGATCTGCTGCCCAAACCACACATCAAGACACTCCCTGTTATTTTCCAGGCCATGCCGTCTTTCCCAGAATTATTTTCCTACTCATCTGGTTTTGTTGTTGTTCTTGTTTTGGCTTTTTAAAGATTTATTTATTTATCTGTTTGAGAGGTAGAGTTACAGAAAGAAGGAAAGGTGGAGGGTAAGCTCTTCCATCCACTGGTTCACTCCCCAAGTGGCCGCAATGGCTAGAGCTGGGCTGATCTGAAGCTAGGAGCCAGGAGCTTTTTCCTGGTCTACTGTGGAGCTACAGGGGCCCAGGCCTTGGGCCATCTTCTACTGCTTTCGCAGGCCATAGCCAGGAGCTGGATTGGAAGAGGAGCAGCCGGGCCTGGAACCGGTGCCCATATGGGCTGCCGGTGCCACAGGCGGTGATGTTACCTCGTATGCCACAGCGATGCCACTCCTCATCTTTTGACCTTGCTGAGAAGTTCTACAAATCTAAATCTAAATAATATAAAAGTTATTTATAGATGAATATAAATATTTATATCCTGTAAGTATGCTATAGATATCTGTGCACAGAAATGCATATGTATGTCTCTGTATCAGTATATGTATTAGCTACCTCAAACAAGAGTTTCGTGTGTGTGTGTGTGTGTGTGTATATGTGTATATATAGGTACATATCAATGATGAGAAATATATAGAACATTTTGCCACATGAATTGATTTGAAGAGAAACATTAGCTAATTCATTAATTTTTGTTTCTTAATGATTTTGATTAGGTGTATAACTGAGTCGAAAGAGAAAGATCAAAAGCAGACGACAGTTCTACAGATAGAGTCAGATACCGTTAGCAACGTTCCTTATGTAAGTGTGTTTTGGACTCAACATTTTAAATTCCAATTTCCTGACTTTGACTGAAAGAGAGGTAGAGACAATGGGGATAGAGGTTTTAGGTAGAGAAACAGATAGAGATCAAGAAGTATGGGAAGAGGAACAATATAATGGAACAGAGGAGAGGAGAGAGGAGGGGATGAGAAGAAGAGGGAGGAGAGAGTGAGATTGGAGTGACAGAGAGAGATGGGAGAGTGAGAGTATTCCGAAGGGAACATGGAGAAATATATCTTCACCTACACATGCAATTTTTTTGTGTACATAAAAAAGTAAATGTTAGGTTATATGAAGCATTGGGAATCCACGATAACTCAGTGCTTATGCTTAGAAAGACTATTTCGTGTTAAATATCCACAGAGTTTCACATTTTCATAAAGTGTTTTTCCCAAGCCAGTATTCTGGGAATTAAATATTTCTCTTCATTTGTCACTACTTTCAAACAGTGTTTTTGTTTGTTCCCAGTTTTTCAATATTTATTTCATGTTAAAATATTTTTATTTATTTGGAAGGAATTTTAAAACCCTGAAATGTGTGAAAGAGTGATAGGACTATCACATCCAAATGTGCTGATTTGATGACATCTTGTCCTATTTTTGTTCCATAATTTATTTTCTCTGTCTGTCTCTTGATATGTGTCTGGATATGCTTCTTTCTGAAGGCAGTTACATATGCTGCATGCCTTTATCTTTGAATACCTGTGTATTGCCAAGATCAAGATATAGTTTAGATAAACACCATACAGTCCTCACCTGGAAATGGAACATTGGTATAAATACTATTGCCACCTGTTGTTCATTTCATGTTCCAATTGATTGTTTGCTCTAGTAATGCTCCCTTTGTGGAACAGAATCCACTCTCTGAGTTAGGTGTTGCATTGAGCTGGTTACGTCCCACACCAAAGTCTGTCAGGATTGAATTAAACTTGGAGGGGTGAACCTTTGGAGAGATCGGTGTGTGTCTTCCTCATTTTTGTATGTTGTAGGGAAGAATATCTTCAGTTGGATCACATTTGATTTCTAAAATCATGACACACTAGCGCAGATCTTCATAACGGTGACCACGATAACACTGATACGCTATTTGACTTTTTTCTTTACAGCAGCTTCAGATCACAAAACATGGTATTCACAGTGGAAAAAGCCTAGTCCAGCACAGCCATTTCCCAGCAGCTAATCAGAGCCAGGCATCTTTTATGAGCTGTTTTCCATAACCAGAGGAATTGCTTGAAGAAGTTGAAATGGAGTTCTCCTGTAGGGAGGAGCACCCTTGTCTCAAGCTGCTTTGGTTTTAGTTATGGCAAATGGTTGCTCATCCTGGAATTTTTCAAAATCAATTTCATTTATGTATGGTTTTCATAAAATAATCATACCTAATGCTATTCATTCACACTTGAAAATCAGTTTTCTCTAATTTTCTCTTGATTTTATCTTACGGAAACTTGC
Source organism: Oryctolagus cuniculus (assembly GCF_051225735.1). NCBI lineage: Eukaryota > Metazoa > Chordata > Mammalia > Lagomorpha > Leporidae > Oryctolagus > Oryctolagus cuniculus. Next base: position 13,688,044 of record NC_142874.1, on the reverse strand, counting down.
CATTTCCTGTAGTAAAGTTCTGGTGCCAACCAATTTTCTAATTTGCTTTCATCCAAAAATGTGTAGATTTCAGCTTCACTTTAAAAAAAAAAAAGATTTATTTATTTTATTTATTTGAAAATCAGACTTACACAGAGAGAGGAAATGCAGAGAGAGAGAGAGAGAGAGAGAGAGAGAGAGAGAGAGGTCTTACATCCGATGGTTCACCCCCCAATTGGCTGCAATGGCCAGAGCTGCACGGATCCGAAGCCAGGAGCCAGGAACTTTTTCCAGGTCTCCCACACAGGTGCAGGGGCCTAGGGACTTGGGCCATCCCACTGCTTTCCCAGGCCACAGAGGAGAGCTGGACTGGAAGCGGAGCAGCCAAGTCTTGAACCAGCGCCCATATGGGATGCCAGTACTTCAGGCCAGGGCATTCACCCACTGCACCACAGCGCCAGCCCCTCAGCTTCACTCTTGAAAGGCACTTTTGCTGAACCTGGAAAGAATATCCTAGCTAATATTTCTCTCTCTACGCCTTGCAGATATTCCACTGTGTTCTGGTCACGATGCTTTCTGATAGCTTGAGTGATCCATGGTGACTGTCTTATTTGCCTATTTTTGTGTCCCTGCTTTCAGGATCTGTGCTCCTTCTCTGACTTACAGTAATATGACCACAATGTGCCAAAACATGGCTTTCTTTGAATCTATTTTGTTTGATATTTTCTGAGTTCCTTTAATTTGTAACTTTTTAAAAAAGATTTATTTATTTACTTGAAAGTCAAATTACACAGAGGGAGAAGGAGAGGCGCGGAGAGAGAGAGAGAGGTCTTCCATCCACTGGTTCACTCCCCAGATGGCCGCAACGCCTGGAGGCACTGCAATCCGAAGCCAGGAGCCAGGAGCTTCCTCCGGGTCTCCCACGTGGGTACAGGGGCCCAAGGACTTGGGCCATCTTCTACTGCTTTCCCAGGCCACAGCAGAGAGCTGGATGGGAAGTGGAGCAGCCAGGACTTGAACTGGCACCCATATGGGATGCCGGCATACAGGCAGCGACCTTACCCGCTATGCCACAGCACCAGCCGCTAATTTGTAACTTTTTATTTTTGTCAAATTTGGGGAAATTTCACAGTGACTGCAAACATTTTTTCCTTCCTGTAGGCAGCAAATAGATGGGTTTTGTTTGTTAATCCATTCAGCCAGTCTGTGTCTTTTAACAGGGGATTTGAAGGCATTTAGATTGAAGATGACTATTAATAAGTAACTACTTTTCCCTGCCATTTTCCCAAAAATATTCCTGTTTTTTACGTTGAATTTCCTTTGAACTTTTACTGAGGGATTTTCTTCCTTTACCTTCTTTTGTAGTGATGACCATGTTTCTGTGTGCAACAAATCCTTAAGCATCTTTTGTGGGGCTGGACGGGTGGTGATAAATTCTTTGAATTTCTGTTTGTTATGGAAGGTCTTTATTTCACCTTCGTTCATAAATGAGATCTTTGCAGGTATAATATTGTTGGATGACATTTTTTTTCTTTTAAGCCTTGGAGTATATCTGGACATTCTCTCCTAGCTTGTAGGGTTTCTGATGAGATGTCTGCTGTGAGTCTAACTGGAGATCCTCTAAAAGTACCATGACATTTCTCACATGCACATTTTAGAATCTTCTCCTTCTGTTTTACTGTGGTGAGTTTGATTACAATGTGGCATGATGAGGATATTTTCTGGTTATGTCTATTAGGAGTTTCATGTGCTTCCTTACTTGGATGTCCCTTTCTTTCTCCAAATTAGGAAAGTTTTCCGTTACTATTTCATTCAAAAGACCTTCTAATCTTTTCTCTCTTTCCATGCCTTCAGGAACTTCTAGAACCTGTATGTTGGGTCACTTTATAGTATCTTGTAGATTTCCAACAGTGTTTTTTAGGTTTCTAATTTCCTCTTCTTGTGTTTGGTTTGACTGTATTCTTTCCTGTGCTTTGTCTCCTAAGTCTTATATTCTTTCTTCTTTTTTTTTTTTATACAGGCAGAGTGGGCAGTGAGACAGACAGAGAGAAAGGTCTTCCTTTGCCATTGGTTCACCCTCCAATGGCCGTTGCGGCCGGCACGCTGCAGCCAGCGCACCGCGCCGATCCGAAGGCTGGAGCCAGGTGCTTCTCCTGGTCTCCCTTGGGGTGCAGGGCCCAAGAACTTGGGCCATCCTCTACTGCACTCCCAGGCCACAGCAGAGAGCTGGCCTGGAAGAGGGGCAACCGGGACAGAATCCGGTGCCCCGACCAGGACTAGAACCTGGTGTGCTGGTGCCGCTAGGTGGAGGATTATCCTATTGAGCCGTGGTGCCGGCCCGTATTCTTTCTTCTTCACTGATTATGTTGTTAAGGCTCCCCACTGCATTTTTAATTCATTTTATTGAATTCTTCATTTCATTTTGATTTCTCTTTAAGGTCTCAATTTCATGGAGGAAATTTTATTTCATGTCCTGTACAGATTTCAGTAGTTTGTGCATTTGTGTCCGATAACTTCTGTGTAATCTTACGATCAATTTTTAAACTTCCATTTCCTACATTTCTTCTGCCTCAATGTATTCACAATCTACTATTGAAGGGTTTTACTCTTTTCAGGGTGTCATGTCGTGTTCCTTATTCTTGTTTCTTGAATTGGTGGGTTTGTTGTTTGGCATGTGTGGAGATACTTGTTGGTTTCTTCCTTTTCTTCTTCTTCTTCTTCCTTTTTTTTTTTTTTTTTTTTTTTTTGGTCTAGTGGATTTTATCTGTGTACTGTGGCTCTGTAGATAAGTGGAATGTCTACTTTAAGTGAATATCTAGCTTGTAGTGGGTGTGATCAGGGAGCTCTGTTCAGTTCTCCAGGGTTAAGGGCATGTCTGAGGTGATACACCCAGGTTTGGCACAGTAAATCTCTCTCTCTGTTTTTTATCAGAAGGGAAATTTTTTCTGCTCAGCTGAGCTCCTCTCCTTAATGGAGACCAGTGCCTTAGCGCTAGCCCCAGTGGCTATAATATTCATCCACTCTGTCCCAGGGAGCACACAAAGGATCTGTGCAGTCCTCAGTGTAAGTTCAGATTCTCCAGCGATGTCTCTCACCAGGTAACCAGGAAGCCCTGAGCATGTGGAGTCTCCCAGTGTGAGTGCCCAAAGTCCCAGCCTCACAGTGGATCCTGCCTCACACCCTCAGTTTTTTTCACAGTCCCAGTAGAGAAGCCTCACATAGTCACAGGCTCCTATCCCCCTGTTAGTTCTTCCCACTAGTCAGGGGACTCCACTCAACTAGTTGCTGGGCATGGACACGAGCTGGCACAGCTGTTACATATGTCCAAAATGGCACCTGCTCTATTGGCTTGTTACAGAATGGCATTGTAAAGTGATTGGGGAAAGAGAAATTGTGTCCATACTTTTTTTTCTCTTCTAGTTTGGAAAGTACACTTTCCTCGTTGGGGCTGCAAGCCAAGTTTTCTCTAGGCTCTCTTTGCAGCTTAATCACCAGTGCCTTGGACTACTACTAGTACTGTCTGGTCTCACCTCACTTTCCAATGCCAGTGCGTAGGCTCTCGGCTGCTGGGCAGGCTCTCGGCTATTGGAGTCCCAAGTTGTGGGCATCCGTGCCATCCACAGGAGGTCCACCATGTCCCTCTAATTTTGGTAGAGTTTCCTCTGGCATTTTCTCCCCAACTCTTCCCTGAGACTACACTCTTTCCACTTTTTAAATACTATCTTCTCCTGGACTAGGGCAGTAAGCTCTAATTTTTTCAATCATACCTTTCTTCCTTTTTCAGACTGACTGTTTCCAATTGATGTATTTTCAAATTCATTGTCTTCCATTTGCCATCTCACTTGTGCTTTTTAGTCCACCCACTGCATTGTTCTTTCAGATATTTTTCACAGCTAAAGTTCCCATTTTGAAATATCTTCTGTTTTTGTGCTGGGACAGTCTCTACTTTTTTTAATTTTTTTTTTTCATTTTCAGCACATTTGTTTTAATGTCTTGGAGCACATAGCTGCTTTTGTTGCATAATTTTCATATGAAACTCTTAGAGATCTGGTCACATTTCCCTGGCCGTTATATATGGAGTAACATCTCATATGGAAAAGAAATGAAACTCATTTCCATATTTTCTAATTATTGAATAGTTTAAGTTCCATGCTTATAAGCAGCTCCATCTATGTGTTCATAGAGAGAACAGGATCAGAAAAGAAGGCCCATACCCTTGTACTGCTTATTTTGAATTTAATGATTTCCATATACCATGAAAATCCATTATGTTACAAACCAGATAAATTGGAAAAAGATGAGTAATCCTTCAAAAGAGTTTTTTTCCTTAAAAAATTCTGTGAAAGTGTTCATGTACAGTTTTAAAATTCTATGGGTATCTCAAAAAAGAACTCAGATGTCTAGAATTTTCAGCCTTGAATTCTGGGTTCATGGTCTCAATACATTTTGACAATGAAAATCTAAAAAGGGTGATCTGACTAGGAGAAGGTATTCCCTACATAGTGGTTTATGGAGCAAGAATGCCTGTGAGAGCCAGTTCTTACTCTCATTTGACGAGGACTGAATATATGGTATGCAAAGAAATCAATCTAAACATAAAAACACAACTCATCAAGAGAAGGAGAGAGACTGACTCCTTGTTGAACTATTCCCTGCATGATGGAAATAGTCTTTGGGTGTTGGGCTCTTTCTGAATTGAGGTTCTTTCTGTTTGGGCCTAAGCAGTTATATTTTTAGTATCATAACTCCTCTATTAGAAACATGTTAATTAATTGAAATTCTTTCTTCTGGCTTTGTGTTACGTAAAGTAATAAAAATCAGTTATCATTAAGGTTTGGTGCTTCATATGTATTTTGCTTTGTCATTACTCAAACTTTACCCTGAAACCAAGAGTTTCATAATTATGTAACCATATACTTTAACATTCTCCTGTATCAGCAGTTTTTTCTTCTTTTCCCTTTTACAGTCTGGAATTATAACAGTTACCAATTTAGACACAGTGAGTGACGTTATCCATATGGCACTACCAGTGCTAGGATTAAGTGTAAGTAATCTGAAAGATACTTTGAGTTAAATAACAACTTTGGTTTTTGAGATGAATATATTTTCCCTTTGATCCAGATACATGCACACATGCTTACAGTGTATATTTGTAAAATACAGTTCCGGGCAAAGAGACCAATTGTAGGCAGCAATATATTTTGTCCCCAGAACCATGTGCACATGTGGGAATGGAAAACGTCGGAGATGTATTTGTCTATGTATGGGTATTGCTCTTCTGTTCTGATTTTAAATTTCATGTGAACTGAAAGCCATAATTTAATGAAATTGGAGTATAATTTCAGATTGCTATTGTCATGTATTTTATTTTTTGTGTGTATATATATAAGTGTATATATATATATACACACAAAAATATCTTACATGCTTCCTAATACGAAGGTTATAACCTTGTCTGTTGGATTGCTATTTCTGTATATTCTGGTTTCTCCAATCCCACACCTATCATCTCAGTGTACACAAACCTAATAGACATATCTAGTTGAATTTTTTTTTTTTAATTTTTGAGGGTCGGAGAGGACAGAGATAGCAAGAGGGATGAAGACAGACACAGAGAGAGGAAGACACAGAAATACATAGAGAGGGTGCTCGCCTCTGTTGGTTCAATCTCTGGATGCCCACAGCACCTAAGGGTGGTCTGAAGCTAAGGTCTGGATCCAGGAGTACGATTCAGGTACCCCACGTGGGTGGCAGGAACCCAGTTACTTGAGAATTCATAGCTGCTTCCCAGAATGCACATTAGCAGGGAGCTGGAATCAGGACCTAGAACTTGGATTGGAACCAAGCTATTGTGGCGTGAGTCTCAGGCATCTTCAAACCACCATGCTAAAATCTCACTCCTTATAAATTTGGACATGAAGAACACCTGCATAAAAGCTGTATGCCTTAGATGCTGATTCAGGGAATGATATATCTGGTGCCTCTAATAAATTATTAAAGAGCAAGATAAGAGTTGAATGAAAGCTTGCTCTTTGGGGAATGTGTGTGCACACCACATACATGTCTTTTTTAAAAACTTGTTTTATTTGAGAGACATAGACAGACAGAAGAGTTTATGTCTATGGTTTCACTCGACAAGTGCCTACAGCAGCAGTAGAGCTGATGCCTGGAGCTGAGAACTTAATCCAGGTCTCTTGTGTAGATGATAGAAAGCCAGCTAAGTCCAGTAAAACACAGCATTCTTCAAAGAGACTGGAGATAGCTGAGAGTGGAATGATCAGGATTAGACTTACCTTTACTAGTGAAGTGGCATAAATATGATTCTTTATTCCTTAGGTCACTTGGGATAATAGCATTGTGATCCTTGTCAAAAGTCATATGGCATGAATCTGGGGTGTAGTCTTGGAGGCTCAGAAAGGGACCGAAGTTATTTCGGTCAGTCCTGTTAACTCGAATAGCATTGGCACTGGTCCCAATTATTTTCTTGTTTGGAAATGTAGAAATGCTAAAGAAATACATCCTTGATCTGGCTAAAAAGCCCATGAGAGTTTCTCAGGCATGGAAAGCCAAGACACTGTGGCAAAAAAATGACCTAAATGGAAGATCTCTGTGAGTGCGATCCCAGTGGAAAGAACAGGCCATCAAAGAAGGAGGCACCTTTCTCTGAAGGGAGGAGAGAACTTTCACTTTGACTCTGGCCTTGTCTAATAAGGCCGGAGTTTGTGAACCCGAGAGGTTTCCATAGCCTTGGCAGCTCATGACAAGAGCCTCGGGTGATTACTGACGTCATAAATAAGAGTGTCAATTGTTAAATCAATAATAGGAGTCACTGTGCACTTGCTGCCCATGTAGGATCTGTGTTTTTAATGTGTCGTACTATGTGAATGAATGGTAAGACTTATCTTCAAACAGTACTTTATGCTTTGTATGTCTGTGTGGGTACAAAGTGTTGAAATCTTTACTTAGTATATACTAAGTTGATCTTCTGTATATAAAGAGAATTAAAAATGAATCTTACTGAAGAGTTGGTTGGGAGAGGGAGTAGGAGATGGGATGGTTTGCGAGTGGGAGGGTGGTTATGGGGGGAAAATGCTTTCAAAATTTATATTTATTAAAGTTTTCTAAAAAACAAAAGAAATACATCCTTGAAGTATGCCCTGACAAAGACTTGTGATACTTAGTTCTTTTTGTCTCTAAGGGCTCAGAAATGGACTACCAATTGTGGGTCTATTCAAACCAGAGAAAGACCTCTTACCCGCTCATCGGTAAGTGTCCAGCAAAATAAAAAATGAAATGTATTGCTTCAAAATGGTAACTATTAATTTCCAGACTATGCATTGTTTGTTCTTAAGCTTAAATATCTTTACAAGGGAGAAAACAACCTCATGTAGTCAGTACTCATTTATAAAAGGAATTGCCAAGTGTATACTCTACCCTGGGTGCCTGACAACATATCTTCATACAGCAATTTAAGTTGTAGTTGGAAAAGAAACTGAAGTTTTATTCTCTGCTTTTCCATGTGGATAGCACAACTGTCTTGGAATAGTCCTTTTTTTTTTCTTTTTTTGTAATGAAATGAAAATGGGGTCGAATTTCATCTCTCCAAACATTTGATTGATGCCCATATACTGGTTTGTATTCCCCTTTCCATTTCTAGTCTCATAGGTAATCTCTATTTTTAAGTCTTGCAAAATCTGTCAGGTCTATGTCCAAGTATACCACTCTCCCTCCTCCTTCCTTTCTTATTCTTTCTTTTAAGTTTTATAATAACATACTTTCAGTTTACTTTAAAATCATATGCTTAACCCTCCACTAAGTAAAAAATTTACCAGTAGTAAGAAAGAACAACAACACTGTTCTAAATAGTAGAGGAATAGGTTATTATTTACAGACAAGGGCTTTAAACAATAATCACATCTCAAAATGTGAATTTTACTCATATACATTAAATTTTTGTACTCTATTTGGTACCACAGATCAAGGAAAGCATATGATATTTGTCTTTTTGGGACTGGCTTATTTAACTAAATATAATGGTTTTCCGATGCATCCATTTTCTTGCAAAAGACAGAATGTTGTTCTTTTTTGTGGTTGAATAGTATGTATATAGCACATTTTCTTTATCCAGTCATTGGTTGATGGACAGTTGGGTTGATTTTATATCCTAGCTATTGTGCAATTGAGCGACAATAAACATGGGGGTACAGATAACTCTTTCATGCACTGATTTCCTTTCCCTTGGTAAATTCCCAGGTGTGGGATGGCTGGGTCACATGATAGGTGTATTTTCCTGTTTTTGAGGAATCTTCATACTGTGTTCCATAATGGCTGTATTAATCTACATTTCCACAGATGTGTATTAGGGTACCTTTTTCCTACGTCCTCACCAACATTTATTGTTTGTTGATTTCTGCATGAAAGCCAATTTAATTAAGGTAAGGTGAAACCTCATGGTGGTTTTGTTTGCATGTCTCTGGTAGCTAGTGATCCTGAGGATTTTTCTTGTGTCTCTTGGCCACGTGAATGTCCTCTTTTGAAAAATGCCTGTTCAAGTCCTTTGAGCATTTTGTAGCTGGGTTGCTTGTTTTGTTGTTGTTGAGTTTCTTGAGCTCTTTATAGATTCTGGATCTTAATCCTTTATCTGTTGTATAGTTTGCCAGTGTTTTATTCCATTCTGTCGGTTGCTTCTTCACTTTGTTGAGTGTTTCCTTTGTAGAAGCTTCTTACTTTGATGTAATCCCATTTGTGTATTTTTGCTTTGATCTCCTTGCTTCCAGGGTCTTTTTCAAGAGGTGTTTGCCTATGCCAGTGTCTTGCAGAGGTTCTCCAATGTTCTCTAGCAGTTTGATGGTATTATGTCATAGATTGAGATTCTTGATCCATTTTGAGTGGACTTTTGTATAGGGTATATAGGTATATAGGTAGGGTTCTTACCTCATACTTCTGCACATGTATATACAACTTTCCAGCACCATTTGTTGAAGATACTGACCATTCTGTAGGTATTGATTTTAGCTCATTTGTCCAAAGATTAGTTGGTTGTACATGTTGGATTGGTTCATGAAGATTCTATTCTGTTTCATTGATCTATGTATTTATTTTAGTGTCAGATCCAAGCTGTTTTGATTATAGTAGTATGCTTTTTTAAAAAAAGATTTATTTATTTATTTACTTATTTGAAAGTCAGAGTTTCACAGAGAGAGGAGGGGCAGAGAAAGAGAGAGATCTTCCATCCGATGGTTCACTCCCCAGTTGGCCACAATGGCCGGCGCTGTGCTGATCCAAAGCCAGGAGCCAGTAGCTTCTTCCAGGTCTCCTACGTGGGTGCAGGAGCCCAAGGACTTGGGCCATCTTCTGCTGCTTCTCCAGGCCATAGCAGAGAGCTGGATTGGAAGTGCAGCAGCGGGGTCTTGAACCGGCATCCATATGGGATTCCGGCACTTTAGGCCAGGGTGTTAACCCACTGCACCACAGTGCTGGCCCCTGTAGTATGCTTTTAAATCTAGTATTGTAATGCTCCCAGTTTTGCTTTTGTTGTTTAGTATTGTTTGAGCTTGTTGGGCTCTCTTGTTTTTCTGTATGAATTTTAGCATCATAGTCTCTAGATCTGAGGAGAATGCCTTTGGTATTTTCATTGGATCACATTGAATCTGTAAATTTCTTTCTTTCATATGGACATTATGATGATAAGTCTTCTGATCCATGAACATGGAAGATTTTTCCATTTTTGTCTGTTTTCTATTTCTTTAATGCTCAATAATTTTCATTGTAGAGATCTTTCACCTTCTTGGTTCAGTTTATTTCAAGGTGTTGACATTTTTGTAGCTATTGTGAATGGGACTGATCTTACCAGTTCTTTGTCAGGCTTGGCATTGTCTGGGAACACAAAGTCTATTACTTTTTTGCATTGATTTTATATCCTGCAACTTTACAAAGCTCTCTTATGAGTTCCAGTAGTCTTTTAGTGGAGTTTCTGGTTCCCCTGTGTTTATGAATGTGTGTGTGTGTGTGTGTGTGTGTGTATACATGCATGCATGTCATCTGCAAACACATATATATTTATTGTGAAATTATGTCAAGAAGTTATTTGAGCATGATTAAAAATTAAGATAATCACATTCAAACTCCTAAAAGGTTTTTTGATTAACAAACATGTACAGTTCAGCCATTCTTTTTGTTGAATTTTCTAGCACTTGATCTTGAGGTTGTTGATAAAAACATTATACTTCTCCTAAAATAGTTGTTGAATTAACCTATATAAAGAAGAGACCATTCATGAATCATCATGTGTTTCAGTGTCTCTCACAGAAACAAGCCCTGGAAAGGAAGGGAGGCATACTATTTGTCATAGACTTTGTAATATAATGCTGGTGATTTCTATGAAAATCAAACAGTATTACTTACCTGGGCAATCTTCCTATTCTTCTTTCAACAGTCATGTAAAGGAACTAATGTGTAATTTATAATGTTTTCAAGTCACTTACAAAATTTGAAAATAAAGTTTCTGTTCTTTCTGAATGTACTTTGTCAGTCTCAAAATTCAGGAATTGCTAAATACATCTGAGGACAAAAGCCAACCACCTATTTTATGATGTTTCTCCTTAATTTTGACATCTTTGTAACAAGATAGCAATAGAGGCCGGCGCCATGGCTCACTAGGCTAATCCTCCGCCTTGCGGCGCCGGCACAGCGGGTTCTAGTCCTGGTCAGGGCGCCGGATTCTGTCCCGGTTGCCCCTCTTCCAGGCCAGCTCTCTGCTGTGGCCAGGGAGTGCAGTGGAGGATGGCCCAAGTTCTTGGGCCCCGCACCCCATGGGAGACCAGGATAAGTACCTGGCTCCTGCCATCGGATCAGTGCGGTGCGCCAGCCGCAGCGCGCTGGCCACGGCGGCCATTGGAGGGTGAACCAATGGCAAAAAGGAAGACCTTCCTCTCTGTCTCTCTCTCTCTCTCTCACTGTCCACTCCGTCTGTCAAAAAATAAAAAAAAATTAAAATAAAGATAGCAGTAGAGTTAGTGTGCAAATCAAATACTGTAAATGAATTTATTGAGTAGATGGCATTTGTTTATGTAAAATGTTTTTTCTGGAGGATGATTTGGACCCGAACAATGGCATGCACTGTGACTGGCTCCAAGAAATCCTAAGAGTGTATCTGTCGTTGGTGACTCCTAGCGGTCCTTATGGATGTGTGTTTAATATGCTCTCAGTTCCTGATCATCTTTTTCTGTCCTGGTTATGCCGATGGTTTGGTTTTGTTAATATTGCAGTTGTAGAAGCTTCTTTTACCATGAAAGAGACAAGTTGCTATAATTCTTGCTCTGAACAGGGTATTAATGTCCCATGAAATGGAAAATTTAACTAATATGTCAGAAATTGAATAAAGGGAGCTTTCACTTTGTTGTTGAAAAGAAAATCCCTTTGACAGCACAGAATCGTGAAAACATGTTCGAAGTTTAGTTTTTGAGAGGCAAAAATAGACACAGAATGTTAAATTGCTAGTTCTATCCTTAAAGGTCCACGAAGATTGGAGGTGTCCTAGGGCAAGGGCCAGGAGCCAGAAGGCAGGTCATCAGTCCAGTCTTGCACGTGAGTGGCAGGAACATCAGTGTTCAAGACAACAGCTCTGCATCTTAGGGTCTGATCTGCATTTGCAGAGAGCTTCAGTCAGGATCCATGATCAAGGACCAAACCAGGTGGTCCAATGTGGGACAGGGGTGTCTTCATGGACATCCCAATTGCTAATACCCACCAGTAGCAGAGGATCTTGAGAATTTCTTGGGTTGCCAGCAATTTAAAAATGAGAGAGGAAAGCAATGACATTACATGTACTCCGTGAACATCAGTTGGTAGGATGGCTCTGGGTCTCTAACACTCTGCAGCACTCCCTCAGCTAGTGAGCTGTGAGGGGCTCCCGAGAGGGCCAAAGTAGGAGGGAAGTGTAACAGCAGACCATGGCCCCAGTGCTCTTGAGAATCACAGGCTATAAAACTGACAGAGAAATGAAGTCTCTTTTCATGATCTAACATCGTGGGAGAGAGATTCTAGATTACAGCAACTCATGACATATATGGCCCAATCATTTAAAAAATGCAGACCACTGATGTTTACTCATGTTTACTCATATGAGGACGTTAAAAATCTAGTTGGAGTCAAGGCAGATTTTAGCAGGCCTTCTACTTTACAACGGAAATAACAAGTCATCAGTGTGCAGTGCACTGAGGGATCTTGGTCTTCTAAGCTAGGCAATGGGCTACTACTTCTGTTTGCGTTGGAAAGGTCCTCTGCCTGGGTGCCTGCTTTATGCAGTGCCTCCCCAGAGAGAGCACACCTGATGCTCACTCCCAAGACACAGCTCTCTTCCTTGCAGAAGCCCCAGGAGAACTTGAGCTGTCCCCGGTGCTGTACCCACACTGACAACAAGGCATGTTTGATCATACCTGTCACCATCAGCCTGATGTGTATTGAGATTTTTCTCTGCCTAGGGCATGAGTGTCCATATGCTATCCAAGCAAGCTACCATCGAGCTGCCTTTCATAATCAGGAACCGGGGAAGTCCACCTCCGCCCTGAGCATGGAGGATCCCGTTCTGGAGATCTTGTCTGATGGAGGGATCCAGTTCGTGTTGAAGCCCAGGCACACGGCTAAAAGGCAGCGCCGGTGCGGTAAGTCTAATTTCCAGCAGGGTTCTGCTCTCTGCTCATCCATGCATTCCTGAGAAAAAAATTCATGACAGAGAGCTGTTCTCCATGAGGGAGGAGGTGTGCATAAGTACAGGGACCCAGTACTCACCAAGAACCAGGCTTAGAGAAACTGTTCAAAGTCAGAACCCATCTCACTTCCAGGAGGATTGTGGTGGTTCTTCTACATTAGAACTTTTGTCTCCTCTGGATACCCTGAGCATTTGCTCCATAAAATAATGCATGCACAAACTTATGTGTCTGTAGAGAGAAGTTTCTTGTGGCCTGGCATCATGGTACAGTGGGTTAAGCTGCATCCTGCAATCCACATCAGAGCATTGGCTTGAGTCCTGGCTCTCCCAGTTCGGATGAAGCTCGCTGGCTTTATCAGAATGTGCCCGGGAAGGAAGCAGAAAATGACCCAAATACCTGGGTCCTTTGTCTCGCATGTGGGAGACCCAGGTGGAGTTCTAATCTCCAGCCCTGTCCCTGGTTGTTGTGGCCATTTGGGAAAAAAACAAAGTGATGAAAGATGTCTTTCTCTGTGTGTTATTCTGTATTACAAATAAATCTTTACAATGAAGAGCATCATGTGTGAAGGCCTGGAAATGAAGACTAAGCATTCCAGAGGGTAACCCTGAACCTGGAGTGAGAGCAGGAAGTAATCAATGTACTGCATGCCTTAGACTTACCTTATATGGAAGATCTCCAGGATGGTGAGAAACTGTGGCATTGAATTTGGATCTCTTCTGGCTTGGGCTGAAGTGGCTAGGGGGTTGCTTCCTGAATTGATCTCTTCATTATGCCCACGGCATGCTGACTTCCTCCTGGCTTCAGATGCATATCTAGACCAGACATGGACTGAACAGTTACGATCAGGGATGTTTCAGCTTTTTGCTTTCCAGTCTCTCCCTACTTGTCAATATTCTTTTGAGAGACCTTTCTCTGAAGAACAGTTTTTAGTAAGGTGGGAAATATTGTGGCAAGAATATAATGATTTCCACTGTGAATGGTGTTCGTACTTTTCTTGTGAGGATATTCTGTGATTTATATAGCTTATAAATGTGTTTTTGGTCGTAATTTTGAGCATATAGCAATATTCTATAAATGTTGCTCCTATGCAAGATTGTGAATCTGAACTTTGTAAACATCCACAACCCCCATTTGGGCAAGAGAATGCCACCACCAGAAGTATCGCCAGGAGTGTCAGAAAGGCTCAGTGTTTTTGAAGTGAGCTTGTTGAATTATGCAACGTGTCTCATGGAAAATGGCTGCTGTTTCCATTGGTCACAGAAGCAGCATGCGCTCTCAGTAAATAATGTACCTTATGAAAGCCTCAGCTAAGCACCGAAAGTATTTTTGTTTGAGAAAGATTGTAATGGCACTCATCTCTCTCTGTTCCCATATGTTCTGGATGTATAGATTCATATCAAGGTATGGAGCATGATGCTTCATTGCTTAGCTGTGTGACAACTAAGTAGTGGATTATGTCCCAATAGATTTTTAAATAATGAAATCAGGTGAGTCCTAGGTGTACCAGGTTGCGCACGAGTTAAACCATGTATTCTTGCCTGTTTTAAAGAAAGAGTTGGATATGGTAGTATGTATGAGCAGCCTCCTGCATTTGAGATGGCATTTGCTTTTTTCTTGTCTCCTTTTAAAAGGTGGAATTTTGAATGCTTGGTGTTGGATTACTTTGTGACTGCATGCTATCTGGAGAGTACTAACTAACCAGAAAGAGAATGGAGATAAAGTTTACTTTAGGGTGAGGAAACTGATGTGTGGGATCCCTTACACCATTTGATTGTAAATGATTACAGAAGAAAGTAATTCTCTTCACGGTTGTGATGAGTTGTGTGCCATGCTGAGTAATACATTATATTAGTGCAATGAGGTGTAGATAGCATCATTCTTAAACAAGTTGAGTCAAAGGAAAGTCCAAAGAATTGAGTAACTGGACTGGCTGATGAAGTGGCACATCTTGGAGCCTATCCTGGCTTCCTCAGTGATATAGCACCATGAGGATTGCCCTCCCTTGTTTGTCTGATGGTGATGCATTCAGGGGCCCAGAAATGCCAAGAAGATGGCTGATGAATGATATTTGGGGAGGGGGCCGGTGCTGTGGCACAGCGGGTTAAAGCCCTGGCCTGAAGCGCAGCTGTCCCATATGGGCACCAGTTCTTGTCCCGGCTGCTCCTCTTCCGATCCAGCTCTGTGCTATGGCCTGGGAAAGCAGAAGAAGATGACCCAAGTCCTTGGGCCCCTGCACCCATGTGGGAGACCCAGAAAAAGCTCCTGGCTCCTGGCTTCGGGTCAGCATAGCTCTAGCCGTTGTGGCCATCTGGGGAGTGAACCAGTGGATGGAAGTCCTTTCTCTGTCTCTACCTCTCTCTGTAATTCTGTCAAAATTAATCTTAAAAAAAAAAAAAAACAAAAAAAAACAAAAAAACAAAAACAGATTGTTTTTGGCAACTTCACCCATCTGTCTATCACACTGCACCTTGACTCCTCTGGTGCCTTTTATGATATTCAGCATAAATCGGTCATTTAAGAAGAAAAGTTTAGGTGCCTTCTTAAGAAAACGTGCACAGCTGAGCAGTAGATACTCCAAACTCATGTTTTCCTTGGTGATCCTCTTTTCTGTGGAAAATTCCTCTTCAGCGTTCAGTTGGCAGAGCTTGATGGGTAGCTAAAATATAGGCTGTATAGCTTGGCAGGGTGGCACAAGGAACAAGGCCCCACGGGATCCTGCCACTCATTTGGGAACCAAGTGAAGAAGGTGAAATCAAATCACCTGGGGAACAGGTTAAGCTTTGTAACCCTGAAGAGTGAGGGAGGTAGAGGCTGGTTGAGTGATATCAGGGAGCTTGTGTCATGAAGTGCAGATCTCTTTGATGGGAGTGAGTTGCTGGTGGTTGGGCATTCAGACTACCAAACAGGAAATCTCATAGGGAAAGGTGACTTAGCATGAAGTAGATTATGAGACTCCACTTAGTTTGAATGTCAACTGTATTTTTTTGCTTTTCAAATGAGTTCTGACACCTGACTCCACTGGGTAAACTTAAGAGGATGTGTATAACTCAATGTGAGGTGTCTCATTATGCAAAAAAATAAAAAGCAAAAACTGTAGGTAGCACTGCCAGAATTGAACCTGAGCAGCTTCCTCAAGTCTTTATATTTCATTTCTGGTTGATGAATTGATTGATTTGAGAGACCATCACACACATGCACAAGAGAAGGAGAGAGAGAGAGAGAAAAGAAGAGAAGAGTTGAGTTGAGTTTCCTATCCTCTGATTCACTCCCTAAATGTCAGCCGTGGCCATGGGCCAGGGACAGAACCGGAATCTGGTATTTACATCATGTCTCCTTTGTGACAGGCAGGACTAGAGCTGGAATTTGGGAACTTATTCCATGTTGTGCTTGTGAGAGGTAGGAACCCAAATTTGTTAGCCATGCATACTGCCTCAGAGGGCCTGCATTTGCAAGAAGCTGGAATTGGGAGCCAAAGATGGACATCAGGTCCAGATGCTCTGATATGAGCCTAGGGCATCTTAACAATTAGGCTAAACACCTGATTCTAACTGCCAGCTTATAGGAAATTGGGAAGAAAAGTTCATGAACGTCACGTGGATGGTACTAGCCAATTTCAGATCGTAAGCTCTTGTACACCACAAATGGATCAGTTTCTGTCTTTTCTAAGGCTGGAAACAGTCACCTGTCAAATGGAAAGGGTGGAAACAGAATCTGTCAATGATCCTCTACAGCTAATGGTCTCACTTTCTCCTCAGGCTTTCCCACAAACTGTCTGTCTTGCTGGGGCATTACCAGAAGCCATAATGACCTGCCCCAGGACTCCCCTCCTGCTATTTCGGTGCCAACACTCCTGAGAGTGTCTGGTGTTGAGGACCTGACCCTCACACTCTGGGTAGGTATCATTTTGATCTTCTGAAGCCCTCCTCAGGAGTGAGCGTTCTGAGGGCTTGGTGTCATCATCCAAAAGTGTTTCAAATGAGGCCATCATTTGTCAGTCCCTGGCTTTGGCTGACATGCCTTCTTAATGTGACCTCAAAGAAGAACAGTCAGCTCAGTTATCGTGGTCTTACTTCAAAGGCAACAGGAGAAAGAACCGTTCCGTTTATTCTGCTGGTTTCAGCGATGTTACCCAGTCACCTGCTCACACACAGCAAAAGGAATGTTTCTGAATCTCTTGGAGTCGACATCCCCCCATGTTCCCCTTTTAGCCTCTTCCTTGAAGTGTTCCTTCATTTCCTTTTTGTCTAGATGACTCAAACTTAGAACTCAACGTCCCTCACTGTGGGCGTGGTTTGTATTTCAGATGATTAGATGGATCACCTGCCATTTATGTATCCTTCTATCATAAGAGAATGTGTCAGAGGAAAGCCACAGAACGTGGCCTATGTTATTTCCCAGGAGGGCATTTAAGAGTTGGCACATTGATTGTCCAGCACATCTACATACACTATGCTAGATGTAGGGCATTTTTTGCGAGGTGGGGAGGAATGTATCAAGTTAGTTCCATGCTAGATGGTGCCCCAGCCCTTGCAGCATTCACAAGTTGAAGGAGTTGCTAGGATCCTCATCACTGTGACATCATTCATGGATAAAAGGAAAGCATGAGTAAGGTGATGTCCTATGCCCAAGGTCTCATGAAAAGTAAGGGACCTAATAGATGACAGATTCCTGGAGATACCTGACTGTGACACTCCTGTTCCCCTCTTGGCATGAAGATGAGGCAGAAGGACATGAAAGTCAACAAGTTTGGCAACAAGTGTGGCAACGAGATTTTCCTAGTTGGGAAAGGCCATCAGTACTAGGAAATAATGAGAACAGCATGGTAAAACAGGAGAGAGTGATTCACTAAAAGCTTGAAGCAGAGAAGTTTGGTGTACAAGTTTCATTCCTTGAAAAGGAAACTAGGTTAAAGCCAGCATTCAAAACAATTTAGTGGGTGGACACAGATCAGATGGATGGGTTGAACATATATTTAGAGACACTGAACAAAATTTTCTTCCCTCACTTCAGCTGCTGCTGTGTCAGTTCCCATACTCTTCTCTACAGGGGGCTAGCTTTTGTTCTGGGCTTGTGGATATGAAATGTCCTTTAATTAGTTTTCCTTTTTCTTTTCCACAGGAAGTGATTCGTATTATCAAGCAGAAAGGGCCAAAGACAGAGAATATTTTTCAAAAAGTTGGTGACATAAAGTCATTTATAGCCCTAAAGGAAAGATTTAACACAGGAGATAGAGGCGACTGGGGCAATGAATCGCCACTTGTGTTAGCAACACTGTTAAAGGTAGGGGGATTCTGGCATCATCTATGCACAATATGGAAGCTGTGTGATGGGTTTCATTCCTCGTGACATCTCAAGAAGAGCAGTAGGCCTAATCAGTTAAGCGTCTGAGAAACTGAAAAACACATCAGAAACTCCAGGTTGTAGGCAGCTACTCCCTTCATTGGACAGACTCTGCTTGTTAGATAGCTTTCCCAGTCTTCAGACTCCATGCTTGCTGTCCTCATCTGAATGCTCCATGTAGAATTATGCTAGCATAGTTATAATTGCCCAAGCATCTTCCAAATAAACCCTGGTTATTCATATAGAATTTTGGCCAGTACAAATCTCCTGCATTTGCCAGATTTGACAGTGTCTTCCTAATGACATCAGAGTTTCCCAAAGAAACTTTATTTGAAATTTTGAAAACCATTCTAGGTGTTTTCCACAATAAGCAAACATTGCTCTTAAAGTGAATTAAAAATACATACAAATGCCAAGAAAATTCCATTCTTTTCATTGCCATTCTTTCCCCTGTCTCTTATGCCTTTGCTTCACACGTGGTGTCAGGACTCTGCTATTTGGAGCTGCCTTCATTTTGACTACTGTTGGCATCTTATGTTCATTTCCATTGTACTTAAGCCAATACTCCTAGTTATAGTTACATAGTAACGAGCCCCAGCACAAAGCTCAGCTTGTGAATCTGACTTTGAAAGTGTTGCAGCAGGCAAAGCTAGGTTAGAAGTTTTAAAATGTTGGGCCTGTGTTTGGCATAGCAGGGTATGCTGGGGGTTGGAATGCTGGCGTCGTATATCAGAGCCCCAATTCAAGTCCTGGCTGCTGTGCTGCTGATCCAGCATCCTGTTAATGCATCTGGGAAGGCAGTGGAAGATGGCCAAGGTACTGAGGTTCTTGCCTCCCATGTGAGAGGCAAGGATGATGCTCTTGGCTTCAACCAGGGTCTGAACTGGATATTGCAGCCATTCATTTATGTAGGATCTCTCTCTGTCTCTCTTCCTCATTCATGAACAGTGTGCGTGTATGTGCATGTGTGTCTCGCTCTCTGTGCCTCTGCCCATTGAGCACAGAATTCTCTTTTTTTATTTATTTGAAAGTCAGAATTATAGAGAGAGGAGAGGCAGAGAGAGAGAGAGAGAGAAGTCCTCCATGCGATGGTTCACTCCCCAATTGGCCGCAATGGCCAGAGCTGCAGCGATCTGAAGCCAGGAGCCAGGAGCCTCCTCTGGGTCTCCCACGTGGGTGCAGGGGCCCAAGGACTTGGGCCATCTTCCACTGCTTTCCCAGGCCATAGCAGAGAACCTGGCCGGAAGAGGAGCAGCCGGGCCTTGAACCGGCACCCATACCATATGGGATTCTGGCACTTCAGGCCAAGGCGTTAACCTGCTGCGAAACAGTGCCATCCCTGAGCAAAGAATTCTAAAATCCAAGGTGATGCAAAATACACATGTATTTCAAAATTGTATGGTAAAATCACAAGTATCCAGGTACATTTCTGTAAGGGAAAATTGAATTGTTGGTCATTTCAGCAGCTGTGAAACAAAAATCTGGCAATGCCGTAATCACTACAAAAAATATCCTTACATTCTTTGAAACGCTCAGTACACTTGCTCTTTCCTTACCCTCCATCAATGCTTGGCCACATGTTAAATGGTTACACTTCTGTAATGACTTCCGGGCCCACACGTACATCACTCAGATCATAAAAATATACACTAGGTTAGACAGTCACATGTTTGTGTTGTTTCTGTTGTACATGAAGTTGATGTCATTTTTCAACAAGATATAGTGGTTACCCCTCTGAGGACTTTGGAGTCTGATTTTTGATAAATACCATGGGAATCACCTGGAGAGTTGGTCCAGGCTAAACATAAATACAGTCATGGAGTTGGATTTGCCATTGAGCTCCCTAGAAGCAGAGGTGCAACAGCAAATCGTCTTCACATGATCTCCTTGGCTCACAGTGTGACTTCCACAACATGCCCCGTCTAGTCATCCTGCAGCACAGGGAAAGCCAAGAGAGGACACATACCCCACGTGCATGGAAGTAAGTACCCAGCAGACAAAGCTGCTCCTGAGCCATCCCAGACTTCCCCATCATTCAGAGCTCCACACATACTGGACATACTCCTTGGGAAACAGTCAAAGGCTGTAACTACAGTGGGAGAGTATTGGACGCCAGTGACATAGTCAGGGTATAAGAGGGCTTGGATTTTGTCCGTTTTCTTCACTGTTCTATCCCCAGTAGTCCAAACTGGATATGACATAAATGACTACTCAAGAACTACTAGAATGAGTGAGCAATGTCTGGATTATGAACACAACACTTACTGAGAGGCATTTCCTACACTCACTGCTATTGAAAAGTGTCATGGGCCATATAGTGAGACCAGTGGAAAGAAAGCTAGCAAGGGGATATGAACTGGAAATATAAATCCCACCATCTTCTGGTTATATTTGTAAAGAGTTGATCAATGAGCTAGTGAAAAGGAAAGTAGAATGAGGCTATTAGGAGAGTATTTTGCCCCAGGGAACAGACATAGTCAAAATGTCCAGTCCTTACTTCCTATTTTCTGTGAGTACATGTGTGTATATTTAGTTCATTTGGTTCGGAACCTTTGCTGCTAAGACTTAAAAGGATTAGTCTGAAATCAAAATGTGAAGTATGTATGTTTACATGTCCACAGTGCATAATATGATTTAGGATGACCCATAAGCAGATTTGTCAGTTTGTACTATTTTGCTAAAATATAGGCAAAGAAGACTATATAGATTTGTTTTATATATTTGAATGGCAGAGTGAAAGAGAGAGACACGTATGGGTCTGGCAATGTAGCGCAGTGCATTTACCTACTACCTGCAACACAGACAACCTGTATGTGCACTGATTTGAGTCCCAGCTGCTTGGTTCTGGTTGAACTTACCACGAATGGACATGGGAAGGCAGCCAAAGATGGCCCAAATTCTGTGGTCCCTGCCACTCACATAGCAGAGCTGGGTGGAGTTCCTGGCTTCCGGATTCAATGTGGACATTTGCAGAGTAAATTCGTGTATGGAAGATTCCTCTCTGTCTCTGTTTCCCTCACTGTCTCTCTGTTTCTTTCTCTCTCTCCTCTCTCCCTCTCTCCCTCTCTCCCTCTGTGTGTGTGTGTTTCAACTCCATCTTTTACATAAATAAATAAGCTTACAATGACACAAACACACACACATGCTCATACAGAGATGTCAATCTTCCACATGTTTTCTGAGTGGCCCAGGTTGGGCTGGGCCAACCTGAAGCCAGAACCGAAAACTTGTTTCAGGTCTCTGAAGTAGGGCAGAGCCCCAAGTACTTGGGCAGTTACCCACTGCTTTCTTGGGCACTTTAGCAATGTGCTGGATCAGAAGTAGAGCAGCCAGGAATTGAAGTGACCCTCTGATAAGAGTTGATGGCATCCCTGGCAGCAGATTAATCCACTATGCCATAATAACTACCCTCCAAAAGATGATTGAGACAATAAGATGAGGTTTTTCTTCCCTTCCAAAACTTCTCAGACTGTGTACACCTCTAGAGTAAGTCAGAAGAAATGGAAGCACCCGTTTCTGCATGTACACAATGGTGGGAATTAGAGGCCAAACTCTATGGAGGTCACAGTTTGAACGTCTAGAGAAAAAGCGGAGATTAAATGAAATATTGCAATTAAATGTTTTCTTTGTAATTTCTCAAGTCTATATTTGCCAACAAATTGATATAACTTCTTTTTTAATCTCTATAAGGAGTGTCTTCGAGCCTTTCCTGGCACTCTCTTTTCAACCGACCTCTATGATCAGTGGCTGGATGTTCTTGATAAAGGGAATGACGAGGAGGCCAGAGACATCCAGAGGTGATTCTATATAATTGGTACTGCATTCCAGACATGCCTCAGAAGGCAACCGACATAGTCTGAGAAAAAGATTTTCTGCTCTCGAGCATGAACCACTAGAAGAGTGCACATTGTGAAGAGGGTTCTTGTAGTCCCACACACCACAGCCAGAATCAGAAGACATGTAGACTCTACCATTGTCATTGAGTTCTTATTTCTCCCCAAATGTTATTATGGAGTTGTTGATATTGTACACATTCTGAATGTATGACATCGGTGGGGAGGAAGTCCGCTGGTGTCAGAGACATGCTACAAGAACAGTTGACCACTGGTCTGACCGTCATATTGTCAGAAGCAACTAAGTGCAGATCTCTGTGTGTGCTTATAGAATTGAAGTCAGTCAAGCGCTTTTGTATGTATTCATGCCCGGGATGTGTTTGTTCCATCACTGCTTTAGACTCTTGTCTTGAGGCAGCATTCTTGTACTATTACCTTTCAAAGAAGGGCAATGCTTTCAATTAATTGCTGTTGAATTTCCTCAGTAAGCTCTCACCTGAGAACATTCTGTAACACAACATCTGTTTTTAATATACCTGTGTTCAATTAGATATTTACAAAGTTATCCCAAATGAAAACACATTGTGATTTCAGCAAAAAAATCATAGGAATTTTTTTTAAGACTTACAGCTCCTTTTGTCTGTATTTTCATTGGATTATGTCAATGGCATTAAAACTACTGTATTTCCTTTTTTTTATCTACAAATTCCTGAGGAAAATGACTTGCTATAAGACTGCATTTTTTTGTGTTTAGGCTTTTAGCCCATCTGCCCAGAACTAACACAGCTCTCATAAGACACTTGTTTTCATCATTATATGCAATCTCATGTAATGCATCATACAATCAGATGACTACATCAAAGTTAGCTTTGTGCATCACCCCGAGCCTTCTGTGTGTCTGGCGATCTACTTCAAGAAGCCCAGCCCTCGAAGATGAAATAAGGAGAAAGGTAATGAGTACCCTGTTTGTTTGTGTTGGAAAAGTGAAAGTCAGGATTTGCATTCTTGCCAAAGAAGCGAGTGATATCAAAATATTAGCCATTCAACTAGGCCACAAAATATGTTGGTCTTCTAATGAGAAATGTTTTTGGACAAGTTACATAGTATTCTTGGAAGTGTAACTGTCATTTATGAGATAAAACTGGTTCGTATGTGTTACCGTCAAGTGCAAATTTTTGTTAGAATCCAGAATTTCACATTTTTGTGATGTTCACGGTTCACATAGGACTTGTGACTCCTAAATAGGCCAAGTGGAAAAGAGCACCCCATGTTCATCCTTTTGTGTCACAGCTTTCCCTCGTGGAGTTTCTGATTGCAAGTTATCCCAGAATATTTGCAGTTGACCAGAAGTCTAAGAAGAGCTGTATGAAATCCAAAAGAAACATTGGAGAGAGTACCCGGCAAGTCATCGCCACTGCGGGGCAGAGTGCTGCCAGCCCAGGTGAGAGTTCCCTGAGGTGGGATCTTAGGGCCAGCGTGCCAGGTTCTCTGGGAGAATTTCACTCCTTTGCTAAGAACCAGACCGCAAGCCTGCCAGGTGTCACAGGAGAAGCTTGAGTGATGTCCTGTAGCTCAGGGCTAACCCCAAGAGTAATGCCACCCCTCCCATGACTCCACCTGCTCTGTCTTCACAAGGGTAGCACAGATCAGGAGGTTTTATGGTGTCCTGAGACCAAAGCACAGATAAGATGATGTACTTGACTTACCACGCCACTCTTGCAAATGATGTGTGCATCAGAGAGATCGTGTGTTGATCTAGTCTATGGAACCATTTTCTAACCAAATGTAAGTGTAGCCCTTACAAATGAGAGTGCCTCATGTGCTGAGGAAACGTGGACTTAAAGTAGTATGTGACTTCGCTGCTAAACATATTCAGATGAATGCACACTTTTTCATTATAGGTATTTATGATACAACTAGAAACAGTGTGTGCATAGACAAGTTCATTCTTTGAAATGCATTTCCACATACACTTCTGAATTACTCTCTCCCATATAATCAGTGTGTTCCTGTTGAAGCATCGGCGAGGCTTGGTACTCTGTGGTAGCTGACACATCCCAAGTCCCAGTGCTCTTTGAAACCCTTTGAAAGGGAATAGTGTTAGGGATGAACAGAAAAGACCTCATGTCATAGAGGCTTCTTGCCAGTGTTCCAAATTTGGTGCCTTCATGTACCAACGTGTCACCTTTGTATGTTGTGTACATAAATAGTACTCAAAGTTAAAAATAAAAACCTTAGAATAAATGAAAGATAGGGATTTGTTTTGCTCAAGAAAGTAGTACATCTATAAATCATTTTTTCATTAATTGTTCTTTCATAAACTTGTCTTCATGATGTCTCAGAAACTGCAAGACAATCTCCAATATGAGTCAATGATGTTATTCTATCCTTGGCTCCCTGTGGAAAACTAATGGGTACTTTTCCAAAGTACAAGATTCTTCATTTAAATGATTTCAAGGATTAAACCTCAAACTTTCAATTCAAAACAAGAATTGGTTTGATTCACAATGAGTATTCAACTTGGGCATCATTTTCTCAGAGACATACTTTGATATACTTAGTTTGATGATGTCTCAGAACTTAAAGAAACCCACATTGGGAGCAAATGATATTTACATTCCAAACAAATTCTTCTCCTGCAATCAGATACTGAAAAGTGACTGAAAATAGACTAACACTACTTTTGTTTTCTCGTCAATGGAAAAGATGACACTGTCACCGGAGTCTGAACCCATTAAAGGTATGGTGTCTGGCCAGAACTTTCCAAAGGAAAAAGAAGTCAAGCTTGAGCTTGTAAAGGGACCACCTGCGTCTTCTGTCCTCGCAATCTGAGTTACTGAAGAGTACCAAGAGCGTGCTTCCTTTAAATGTCCCTAAAATTCCTTTCACCTAACGCCAAAGGATAGTTTATAAAAGGTTTGCGCCTTGTTATCGATGTGCTTGAAATCTTCAGTTTCTTTCCTGGAAGGATAGAATTCCTTGGTAGAAAATTGCCCACGAGGCACCTACCCTAAGACAAACGTTTTGAATCCAGTTATTCTGTAACTGTCTCACAGTTGCAAAATTCAATCATTGATTTTCAAGATAGATTTTCAGTATTTCTGTCCTTATCCTTTTTGCGCCTCTTAAAGTAATTCTCATGTTTTGTATATAAGTGGAATTTAAATAAAAATAAAACACCTGAAATGAATTTAGAAAGGAATTTTCCTGCTCAAAATATTGAAATGGCCAATAGACAGGTGAACAGATGCTCAGGATCACTAGTCTGCAGGGAGATGCAAATCAAAGCCACAATGATTTTTCACTTCAGCCCAGTTAGATGGCTATCATCCAAAACTCAAAAAGCAATCAATGCTGGTGATGATGTGGGGAAAAGGTACCCTAACCCACTGCTTGTGGGAATGTAAACTAGTAGAACCATTATGGAAGACAGTATGGAGATTCCTCAGAAATCTGAAAATAGATCTACCATATGACTGATCCATTCCACTCCTGGGAATGAACCCAAAGAAAATGAAATCAGCATGTGAAGTGTCATCTGTACCCCCATGTTTATTGCAGCTGAATTCACAACAGCTAAGATGTGGAGTCAACCCAGATATCCATCAACTGATAATGGAATTAAGAAAATGTGGTATATACACACTGTGGAATACTCCTCAGCCATAAAAAGAAAAGAATGAAATCCTGTCTTTTGTATAGAAATGGATACAAGTGGGGACCATTAAGCCTAATGATACAAGCCAGTCCCTAAAAGACAAATATATTTATTTTCTCTGCTGTGTGGCAGGTGATGTAGAATACAAAAAATACTTAGGAATAAAATGGATACTTTGTGATATGATTGCTCTTCTTAGGCCTTGTGTATACTTGTGTGGAACTGTAGTCTTCCGACTTTGTTACTTGTTGAATATATGGTTAGTGATAAATTAAGCCTGTGACTATAGAGTGGACTGAAAGCTTTTCTTTGTAAAACTTAAAGGAAAAGTAGGGAAGAAAAGAGGGGGTTGAGAGAGTGAGAGGGGGAGGGGGGAATTATGATTCTCTTCTTAGAACTGTAGCTGTGAAATACACGAAATCTGTTCTCTTTATATTAGTAACAATTCTAAAAAATGATTCAATTTGTGCAGTGGGTTCTCATCGTATCTATTTTCCTTTTCTTCAGTCTAACACTCTCCCAACTGAGCTATTTTGGCTGCCCCCAGTACGTTTTCTTTTTCTTTTCTTCATGAGGTCTCTGAAACCTCAGGAAAATCCCCTTTATGAGTACATGAAGTTGAGATTTCAGAGTTGATTTTACTTGTATCTTACACTGAGATGAGTCTGTTTTCTGAACATATTCTAAGACAGCTTTAGATTTTTCCACAGTGGAATCAATAAAACCAACACGAGAATCGGATCCAATGTCAAAGAATGTGACTGACCCAAACCCTCCACTTGGCAAAAAGGCTAGGCCCGAGTTTCAGATTGGCCTGTGCGTGCCTTCTGAACCTTGTCTTCTGAGTTACTGAAGAGAACAATTGGTGTGGTTCCTAAGCATGTACTTGAATCTTCCTTGCACTGCCTTGAACGCCTGCTACAAACCAACTTGCCAAAATGTATAATTTTCCTAACTGGAATTGAACTCCTCCATTAATAACTCTCTTGCTAGAGAATGACCAGTGTGACTACCAAACTAAGGCAATGGTTTTGACTTCATATTTTTCTTGACTTGGCTTCCACGGGAACACTGACTATGCCGTTTGCCTTTATTTTTCTTGTGCTTATATTTTCTGGAAGGAAAATTACAGTTCAAAATGATATCCAAGGACAAACAGGAAACATGTAAGAGAATTTAGAATAGGAATCTTTTTTTCTTGAGCAAAAGGAAGTTCACACAGCATTTTCCCATAATGCATGTTTGCATGTATCTCCTTTCATGTGCTTGTATCGTATTTGGATTCAGAATAACTTCATTACCAGTTATCTGATGTTGAGAAGGGTCTGCTGTTGGAAAATGTACTATGATAGGTTTTGTTTTTCCTTCAACATGAAAGTTCACACTTCACTTGGAGTGTGGCACAGTGTAAGATGTGGTGACTGAACAAAATCGTCTACTGGCAAATAATGCCAAGCCCGAGCTGGCCAGGGCCCACATCTGTCTTTTGACCTCTGCATTCTGAACACTGGATGTGTTCAGTTAGCAGAATTACTTAGGATTTCATTTTATGTTCTCTGCCCATCTTTTAATGTGACATTAAGAGCTTCTTTTTCACAAATGTTTGAATGTGTGTTTCCTAACTAGCTTGACATCTTCAGTTTCTGCCTTGGAAGGGCAGATTCCCTTGAAAGAAAATTGCTGATGAGGCACAAACACTGAGACAACCATTTGCTTCTGCTGGAATCATGACTGCTTCACAATCGTACACCAAATCAGCACTCAATTTGCCGAGACTTTCATTTTCTGTATCCTCACACGTTTGCTACCTCAAATCGTAACTCCAAAGTTTGGTAGACTAGTGCTACTCAAATAAAAATAATATATCTGCAATGAATTTAGAAAATCTTTTGTTTAGCTCCAAAAGAATTCCGTCTTTGCATCTTGTACTCATGATATGTATTTCCCTCTCCTTTCCTTCACGAGGTCTCAGAAACCTCAAGGAAATCTCCATGATGATTGCCTGATGCTGGGGTGTTAAATCGTTGCCTTGACCTCTCATAGGGTCTGTTTTCCAAAGTTATCCCAAGACAACTGTAGATTTTTCTTCAATGGATTAAATAAAATCTACCTGAGAATTGGACCCAGTGTCTGGGAGTGTGACTGGCATAAACACTTCCTTCACTGGGCAAGGAGACCAAGACTAAGCATGGAATGAGCCCACCTATGTCATTTGTCCTCTGTCTTCTGAGTTACTGAAAATAACAGTTGTCAGGGTTTTTGAGGATTTTATCCCATCTTTCCTAAAATTCCTTGAAACCTCCTCAAGAACTAACTTGCCGAAATGGTTGAGCAACTTTCCTAACTTGGATTGAAGTCGTCTTTTGCTGTGCAGGAGGGATAAAATGCCTAGAGAGTGAGTCACCCTTGTTGTCTCTATGCCAAGACAGTGGGTTAGCAAAGTGGCACATTTTCCTTGGCTCTCACCGGGATACTGGCCATTTCCCTAATTACTGGATCTTTTCATTTCATCTATGCCTATCCTCTTATTTTTCTGAAAGGGGAAGGGCAATTCTTAGCACAGAAATGACCTGAGGAAGGGCCCATCTGTATAGAGTCACAGGAATTGGTTCCATAATCACTGGAATCATCAAGGCTTGCCAGTAGGACAAGGGGGAGGTCAACTTTGTCTCTCTCAGCACCAAGAACAAGGTCCTGGCTGTCACACTCTCTGGCAAGACTGAAATTGAACTCTCGGTGCACCAAAGATATACAGATAAAGAAACCCATATTCAGCTCAAGCCCAACTTCTATCCTTATGAACTGCAGCAGACTATACCACTGCAACACTCATAGACACAGTTACCATTGATGAACGTTGATGAACGCTGAGAGCCTAGACTCCTAGAGCAGCTTCACTCCAACACAAAGCAAAAATCCAAGTGCTAACCCTGCATTTGGCTAAACCATGAACTCTTTTCAATAAAAACTAATTCATAAAGAGGAGAAATGAAGAAACATTTCTATGCCCAGACATGCTGCTTTTCTCTGACAACTGAGATACTGAATTAGAGAGATGGCATGGTGGTTTTGCATTTTCACCTTTCATCCCTAAATGCTTGGAGCCATCCACCAAATACTGAATTTACCAATTATATGAGGGCAAGGCTAATGGCACTTGAGGTTTTCAGTTGCAGTGAAGGAGGGAAAAGATTAATTCACAGAGACTGTCACCAGGATCCCTACTAAGAAAGTGAACTGGGCATCATATTGTACTTTGTTGGCTCCCTAGCACAACAAATAGACTAATGATAGTTAAAAGAAATTTCATTACATCTGTGACTTACAGTGTTACCGCCTGAAAAGAGATGCACTAATTGAAACATGGAACGAGTGGGTTCCCCAATCCTGCCTAAGACATTTATATTTGTTTTCTATGGAGTTTGAAACCCAACATGACAATCATTTTTTTTTTTTGCTTCGGCTGGTCTCAGAACCCCGGGAAACGTGTCCACGAAGCATGGCTGTTGCCTGACGTGAAGTCATGGATTTGATCTCTGCTGCTGGAATGAGTGTGTTCTTAAAGCATGCCTAAACACTCTGAGATTTGTCTGACATGGAGTACATGAACCCAACATGAGCCTCAAAGAGTGCCCTGAATGGGACAGGCCCCAATCCTCCACTAGGGAAAAAGACCGGACCAAACAGAGGTGCGGCCACGCTTGCCTTCTGCCCTGTGAGTGAACACAGAGGAGATTGTGCAGCTGCATAAGAATTTCTCCCACATGGCGGGAGCGTCAACGAGGGAGTGACATGACTAAGCATGTGCTGAACATGGTTCATGAGAACTGGGGTTGGCAGTAGTGTCCTGCAGGGACCAGAGAATTCCTAGAGGTATACTCACGTAGCCCCTCAGAGGGGACTGTGGTCTGGGTGAAATAAGGTTCTTTGCTCCCACTGGAACACCAAGGTGGCACTTGCAAGTTCCTGCATCCTTTCACTTCACATGCTCTTTAACGTTCCGATTTGTTGCAAAGTGATTCCTTCTCAAGAAATAAGTGCCTCTGCACTCAAGCTGTGAAGGAACCTTGGATATGTGCCCAGGAAGGACGTGTCTTCTGGGAAAAGAGTGCCAGAATGCTAGTCAGGTTAACTGAGATTACAAATTGTACTTCCCATTACACACAGAGCGTACATACACCACTGGTGCATGAGGGTCTCCACATGGCTTGAGCCCTTTAGACACTGTACAGGTGGCCAAACAAAATGGAGAGTAGGGTGAAATCAAACCATCAGCGAACCAACTACTCGACCCTGACACAGGCCCAAACCCACCCCCAATCCCGCTAGTTTCCCTGGGAAGAGAACCGTCCAGCAGGCCATGGCTGGACTGAGCCCGTGCAGGACATGGTGCTCAGTTGCCATCCTGGAGGGCCCAGAGGATTGCTCTGCCTGGTTTCCTAGGCAGAGGCAGGTGTGTTGTCGGCAAAGACCCTCACTCAGGCCAAGTGTGTGATGTCTCTTCTTCTTCCGCAGACGCCGAGCCCGGCACCCGGGAACCTGTTCCGGACGTGCCGCTCCCAACCATGACTCCCAGCACCGAGGCTGACCACGACCACGGTAGGGGCCCGTGTGCCTTGTGTCCTCTGCCCCTGGGAGCCCGCTGGGCTGCCGGGGCTCCTTGAGCGAGAACGGGCTTTCCTATTGCCTCCGGGACCGGGAAGGTGTCGCCATGCGATTCCTTGTCCCGAAACGCTGGCCTGTGCTCTGGAGCTGCGGGGACGTCCTCGGGGCTCTGCCCGGGAAGGATGTGCTCCCTGGGGAGAGAGGGGCCGCGGTGCGAGTCAGGCGCTCCGAGACGGGGCCGTGTGTCCTCCCGGGTGCTCTGGTTGGCTGCACGCTGCCTGGGCCTGTCCGCAGGTTGTCCGTTTCTCTGCGTGGTGGTCTGCTAAGCCGTGCGGGAGGGGCGTAGGCTTCCCCGCCCCCCACGTCTGCTCCCGCCATGACCCCGGGGGTCTGGTGCAGCACGCCCAGCCCGCATGCCTGGCGTCGCCACGGAGGCTGCGAGTGCAGAAGCCTCATGGGACCCGGCGTGGAGTGCCCCACTGCCCCTGGTGGCCCAGTGTGCGCAGCGGACTTAGGCGCGGGCACGCTGGGCTCCGCGAGGATGGTGCTCTGTGCCTCTGCCTCTCCTGAGACGTCCTTGCCTTCCTCTTGGCGTTGGCTGGTCTCCGAGCTCCCGGGACAGCGTCCAGGAGGCGTGGCCGCTGCCTGAGGACAAGTCCTCGATGTGCCCTCTGACGCTGGCACGAGCGTGTTCTGGACCCGTGCCGTGCCCCCAGGCAGCTGGGGAGTTGTCTGCCGTGTAGTCCGGCGGGCCACCAGGAGAATCTGACCCAGTGTCCTGGATGGGCCAGTTCCCAGTCGTGCGCTCGTGGCCCAGACCGGACCCGGGCTGGTGTGTGGAGCCAGCCACGCGGGCCCGTCTGTCCTCCGTGCCCTGAGTGGGCGCAGATGAGAGAGGGCGCGGTTGCTCCGTCCGCTTTTCTCCCCTCTCGCCCCCGTGCGGGGAGCCGTCCAGCGGGGCCTGGCTGGACTGAGCCCGTGCCGGACACGGTGCTCAGTTGCCGTCCTGGAGGGCCCAGAGGATTGCTCGAGGTGTGCCCACCAGGCCCCTCCCCTGAGACAGGGGGCTGGCTGGGTGCCGTCAGGCTCTTTCTTGGCTGCCCCTGGAACCCGGAGGTGGCCCTTGCCTGGTTCCTGGATCCTTTCACTTCCCCTTCCTCGTCGCCTTGCCGTGTGGAAGGGAAGGGCCGCTCTTAGCCCGCCAGCCCTGGCCAAGGAGGGGAACCCACTTGGAGGGTGGGGTGGCACCAAGGCCTTGCGCGGCCCAACGCACAAGGGGGGACGGCGGGCCCTCGCCCTGGCCCCGGTGCCACCCGTTTCCCTTGGTCGGGATTCTTTGTGGCCTAGGCAGGCAGGCGCCCATGCTGTCTCCGCACTGACCTAGGCACCCACCCACATGAGGCGTCGGGAGGTGTGGGGCCGGGAGAACATTTCTCTGCCTGGTTTCCTAGGCGGAGGCAGGTGTGTTGTCGGCAAAGACCCTCACTCAGGCCAAGTGTGTGATGTCTCTTCTTCTTCCGCAGACGCCGAGCCCGGCACCCGGGAACCTGTTCCGGACGTGCCGCTCCCAACCATGACTCCCAGCACCGAGGCTGACCACGACCACGACCACGACCACGGTAGGGGCCCGTGTGCCTTGTGTCCTCTGCCCCTGGGAGCCCGCTGGGCTGCCGGGGCTCCTTGAGCGAGAACGGGCTTTCCTATTGCCTCCGGGACCGGGAAGGTGTCGCCATGCGATTCCTTGTCCCGAAACGCTGGCCTGTGCTCTGGAGCTGCGGGGACGTCCTCGGGGCTCTGCCCGGGAAGGATGTGCTCCCTGGGGAGAGAGGGGCCGCGGTGCGAGTCAGGCGCTCCGAGACGGGGCCGTGTGTCCTCCCGGGTGCTCTGGTTGGCTGCACGCTGCCTGGGCCTGTCCGCAGGTTGTCCGTTTCTCTGCGTGGTGGTCTGCTAAGCCGTGCGGGAGGGGCGTAGGCTTCCCCGCCCCCCACGTCTGCTCCCGCCATGACCCCGGGGGTCTGGTGCAGCACGCCCAGCCCGCATGCCTGGCGTCGCCACGGAGGCTGCGAGTGCAGAAGCCTCATGGGACCCGGCGTGGAGTGCCCCACTGCCCCTGGTGGCCCAGTGTGCGCAGCGGACTTAGGCGCGGGCACGCTGGGCTCCGCGAGGATGGTGCTCTGTGCCTCTGCCTCTCCTGAGACGTCCTTGCCTTCCTCTTGGCGTTGGCTGGTCTCCGAGCTCCCGGGACAGCGTCCAGGAGGCGTGGCCGCTGCCTGAGGACAAGTCCTCGATGTGCCCTCTGACGCTGGCACGAGCGTGTTCTGGACCCGTGCCGTGCCCCCAGGCAGCTGGGGAGTTGTCTGCCGTGTAGTCCGGCGGGCCACCAGGAGAATCTGACCCAGTGTCCTGGATGGGCCAGTTCCCAGTCGTGCGCTCGTGGCCCAGACCGGACCCGGGCTGGTGTGTGGAGCCAGCCACGCGGGCCCGTCTGTCCTCCGTGCCCTGAGTGGGCGCAGATGAGAGAGGGCGCGGTTGCTCCGTCCGCTTTTCTCCCCTCTCGCCCCCGTGCGGGGAGCCGTCCAGCGGGGCCTGGCTGGACTGAGCCCGTGCCGGACACGGTGCTCAGTTGCCGTCCTGGAGGGCCCAGAGGATTGCTCGAGGTGTGCCCACCAGGCCCCTCCCCTGAGACAGGGGGCTGGCTGGGTGCCGTCAGGCTCTTTCTTGGCTGCCCCTGGAACCCGGAGGTGGCCCTTGCCTGGTTCCTGGATCCTTTCACTTCCCCTTCCTCGTCGCCTTGCCGTGTGGAAGGGAAGGGCCGCTCTTAGCCCGCCAGCCCTGGCCAAGGAGGGGAACCCACTTGGAGGGTGGGGTGGCACCAAGGCCTTGCGCGGCCCAACGCACAAGGGGGGACGGCGGGCCCTCGCCCTGGCCCCGGTGCCACCCGTTTCCCTTGGTCGGGATTCTTTGTGGCCTAGGCAGGCAGGCGCCCATGCTGTCTCCGCACTGACCTAGGCACCCACCCACATGAGGCGTCGGGAGGTGTGGGGCCGGGAGAACATTTCTCTGCCTGGTTTCCTAGGCGGAGGCAGGTGTGTTGTCGGCAAAGACCCTCACTCAGGCCAAGTGTGTGATGTCTCTTCTTCTTCCGCAGACGCCGAGCCCGGCACCCGGGAACCTGTTCCGGACGTGCCGCTCCCAACCATGACTCCCAGCACCGAGGCTGACCACGACCACGACCACGACCACGACCACGACCACGACCACGGTAGGGGCCCGTGTGCCTTGTGTCCTCTGCCCCTGGGAGCCCGCTGGGCTGCCGGGGCTCCTTGAGCGAGAACGGGCTTTCCTATTGCCTCCGGGACCGGGAAGGTGTCGCCATGCGATTCCTTGTCCCGAAACGCTGGCCTGTGCTCTGGAGCTGCGGGGACGTCCTCGGGGCTCTGCCCGGGAAGGATGTGCTCCCTGGGGAGAGAGGGGCCGCGGTGCGAGTCAGGCGCTCCGAGACGGGGCCGTGTGTCCTCCCGGGTGCTCTGGTTGGCTGCACGCTGCCTGGGCCTGTCCGCAGGTTGTCCGTTTCTCTGCGTGGTGGTCTGCTAAGCCGTGCGGGAGGGGCGTAGGCTTCCCCGCCCCCCACGTCTGCTCCCGCCATGACCCCGGGGGTCTGGTGCAGCACGCCCAGCCCGCATGCCTGGCGTCGCCACGGAGGCTGCGAGTGCAGAAGCCTCATGGGACCCGGCGTGGAGTGCCCCACTGCCCCTGGTGGCCCAGTGTGCGCAGCGGACTTAGGCGCGGGCACGCTGGGCTCCGCGAGGATGGTGCTCTGTGCCTCTGCCTCTCCTGAGACGTCCTTGCCTTCCTCTTGGCGTTGGCTGGTCTCCGAGCTCCCGGGACAGCGTCCAGGAGGCGTGGCCGCTGCCTGAGGACAAGTCCTCGATGTGCCCTCTGACGCTGGCACGAGCGTGTTCTGGACCCGTGCCGTGCCCCCAGGCAGCTGGGGAGTTGTCTGCCGTGTAGTCCGGCGGGCCACCAGGAGAATCTGACCCAGTGTCCTGGATGGGCCAGTTCCCAGTCGTGCGCTCGTGGCCCAGACCAGACCCGGGCTGGTGTGTGGAGCCAGCCACGCGGGCCCGTCTGTCCTCCGTGCCCTGAGTGGGCGCAGATGAGAGAGGGCGCGGTTGCTCCGTCCGCTTTTCTCCCCTCTCGCCCCCGTGCGGGGAGCCGTCCAGCGGGGCCTGGCTGGACTGAGCCCGTGCCGGACACGGTGCTCAGTTGCCGTCCTGGAGGGCCCAGAGGATTGCTCGAGGTGTGCCCACCAGGCCCCTCCCCTGAGACAGGGGGCTGGCTGGGTGCCGTCAGGCTCTTTCTTGGCTGCCCCTGGAACCCGGAGGTGGCCCTTGCCTGGTTCCTGGATCCTTTCACTTCCCCTTCCTCGTCGCCTTGCCGTGTGGAAGGGAAGGGCCGCTCTTAGCCCGCCAGCCCTGGCCAAGGAGGGGAACCCACTTGGAGGGTGGGGTGGCACCAAGGCCTTGCGCGGCCCAACGCACAAGGGGGGACGGCGGGCCCTCGCCCTGGCCCCGGTGCCACCCGTTTCCCTTGGTCGGGATTCTTTGTGGCCTAGGCAGGCAGGCGCCCATGCTGTCTCCGCACTGACCTAGGCACCCACCCACATGAGGCGTCGGGAGGTGTGGGGCCGGGAGAACATTTCTCTGCCTGGTTTCCTAGGCGGAGGCAGGTGTGTTGTCGGCAAAGACCCTCACTCAGGCCAAGTGTGTGATGTCTCTTCTTCTTCCGCAGACGCCGAGCCCGGCACCCGGGAACCTGTTCCGGACGTGCCGCTCCCAACCATGACTCCCAGCACCGAGGCTGACCACGACCACGACCACGACCACGACCACGACCACGACCACGGTAGGGGCCCGTGTGCCTTGTGTCCTCTGCCCCTGGGAGCCCGCTGGGCTGCCGGGGCTCCTTGAGCGAGAACGGGCTTTCCTATTGCCTCCGGGACCGGGAAGGTGTCGCCATGCGATTCCTTGTCCCGAAACGCTGGCCTGTGCTCTGGAGCTGCGGGGACGTCCTCGGGGCTCTGCCCGGGAAGGATGTGCTCCCTGGGGAGAGAGGGGCCGCGGTGCGAGTCAGGCGCTCCGAGACGGGGCCGTGTGTCCTCCCGGGTGCTCTGGTTGGCTGCACGCTGCCTGGGCCTGTCCGCAGGTTGTCCGTTTCTCTGCGTGGTGGTCTGCTAAGCCGTGCGGGAGGGGCGTAGGCTTCCCCGCCCCCCACGTCTGCTCCCGCCATGACCCCGGGGGTCTGGTGCAGCACGCCCAGCCCGCATGCCTGGCGTCGCCACGGAGGCTGCGAGTGCAGAAGCCTCATGGGACCCGGCGTGGAGTGCCCCACTGCCCCTGGTGGCCCAGTGTGCGCAGCGGACTTAGGCGCGGGCACGCTGGGCTCCGCGAGGATGGTGCTCTGTGCCTCTGCCTCTCCTGAGACGTCCTTGCCTTCCTCTTGGCGTTGGCTGGTCTCCGAGCTCCCGGGACAGCGTCCAGGAGGCGTGGCCGCTGCCTGAGGACAAGTCCTCGATGTGCCCTCTGACGCTGGCACGAGCGTGTTCTGGACCCGTGCCGTGCCCCCAGGCAGCTGGGGAGTTGTCT
The DNA here is from genome assembly GCF_051225735.1 of Oryctolagus cuniculus. Classification (NCBI taxonomy): domain Eukaryota; kingdom Metazoa; phylum Chordata; class Mammalia; order Lagomorpha; family Leporidae; genus Oryctolagus; species Oryctolagus cuniculus. Next base: position 13,652,274 of record NC_142874.1, on the reverse strand, counting down.
GCCGTGTAGTCCGGCGGGCCACCAGGAGAATCTGACCCAGTGTCCTGGATGGGCCAGTTCCCAGTCGTGCGCTCGTGGCCCAGACCGGACCCGGGCTGGTGTGTGGAGCCAGCCACGCGGGCCCGTCTGTCCTCCGTGCCCTGAGTGGGCGCAGATGAGAGAGGGCGCGGTTGCTCCGTCCGCTTTTCTCCCCTCTCGCCCCCGTGCGGGGAGCCGTCCAGCGGGGCCTGGCTGGACTGAGCCCGTGCCGGACACGGTGCTCAGTTGCCGTCCTGGAGGGCCCAGAGGATTGCTCGAGGTGTGCCCACCAGGCCCCTCCCCTGAGACAGGGGGCTGGCTGGGTGCCGTCAGGCTCTTTCTTGGCTGCCCCTGGAACCCGGAGGTGGCCCTTGCCTGGTTCCTGGATCCTTTCACTTCCCCTTCCTCGTCGCCTTGCCGTGTGGAAGGGAAGGGCCGCTCTTAGCCCGCCAGCCCTGGCCAAGGAGGGGAACCCACTTGGAGGGTGGGGTGGCACCAAGGCCTTGCGCGGCCCAACGCACAAGGGGGGACGGCGGGCCCTCGCCCTGGCCCCGGTGCCACCCGTTTCCCTTGGTCGGGATTCTTTGTGGCCTAGGCAGGCAGGCGCCCATGCTGTCTCCGCACTGACCTAGGCACCCACCCACATGAGGCGTCGGGAGGTGTGGGGCCGGGAGAACATTTCTCTGCCTGGTTTCCTAGGCGGAGGCAGGTGTGTTGTCGGCAAAGACCCTCACTCAGGCCAAGTGTGTGATGTCTCTTCTTCTTCCGCAGACGCCGAGCCCGGCACCCGGGAACCTGTTCCGGACGTGCCGCTCCCAACCATGACTCCCAGCACCGAGGCTGACCACGACCACGACCACGACCACGACCACGACCACGACCACGGTAGGGGCCCGTGTGCCTTGTGTCCTCTGCCCCTGGGAGCCCGCTGGGCTGCCGGGGCTCCTTGAGCGAGAACGGGCTTTCCTATTGCCTCCGGGACCGGGAAGGTGTCGCCATGCGATTCCTTGTCCCGAAACGCTGGCCTGTGCTCTGGAGCTGCGGGGACGTCCTCGGGGCTCTGCCCGGGAAGGATGTGCTCCCTGGGGAGAGAGGGGCCGCGGTGCGAGTCAGGCGCTCCGAGACGGGGCCGTGTGTCCTCCCGGGTGCTCTGGTTGGCTGCACGCTGCCTGGGCCTGTCCGCAGGTTGTCCGTTTCTCTGCGTGGTGGTCTGCTAAGCCGTGCGGGAGGGGCGTAGGCTTCCCCGCCCCCCACGTCTGCTCCCGCCATGACCCCGGGGGTCTGGTGCAGCACGCCCAGCCCGCATGCCTGGCGTCGCCACGGAGGCTGCGAGTGCAGAAGCCTCATGGGACCCGGCGTGGAGTGCCCCACTGCCCCTGGTGGCCCAGTGTGCGCAGCGGACTTAGGCGCGGGCACGCTGGGCTCCGCGAGGATGGTGCTCTGTGCCTCTGCCTCTCCTGAGATGTCCTTGCCTTCCTCTTGGCGTTGGCTGGTCTCCGAGCTCCCGGGACAGCGTCCAGGAGGCGTGGCCGCTGCCTGAGGACAAGTCCTCGATGTGCCCTCTGACGCTGGCACGAGCGTGTTCTGGACCCGTGCCGTGCCCCCAGGCAGCTGGGGAGTTGTCTGCCGTGTAGTCCGGCGGGCCACCAGGAGAATCTGACCCAGTGTCCTGGATGGGCCAGTTCCCAGTCGTGCGCTCGTGGCCCAGACCGGACCCGGGCTGGTGTGTGGAGCCAGCCACGCGGGCCCGTCTGTCCTCCGTGCCCTGAGTGGGCGCAGATGAGAGAGGGCGCGGTTGCTCCGTCCGCTTTTCTCCCCTCTCGCCCCCGTGCGGGGAGCCGTCCAGCGGGGCCTGGCTGGACTGAGCCCGTGCCGGACACGGTGCTCAGTTGCCGTCCTGGAGGGCCCAGAGGATTGCTCGAGGTGTGCCCACCAGGCCCCTCCCCTGAGACAGGGGCCTGGCTGGGTGCCGTCAGGCTCTTTCTTGGCTGCCCCTGGAACCCGGAGGTGGCCCTTGCCTGGTTCCTGGATCCTTTCACTTCCCCTTCCTCGTCGCCTTGCCGTGTGGAAGGGAAGGGCCGCTCTTAGCCCGCCAGCCCTGGCCAAGGAGGGGAACCCACTTGGAGGGTGGGGTGGCACCAAGGCCTTGCGCGGCCCAACGCACAAGGGGGGACGGCGGGCCCTCGCCCTGGCCCCGGTGCCACCCGTTTCCCTTGGTCGGGATTCTTTGTGGCCTAGGCAGGCAGGCGCCCATGCTGTCTCCGCACTGACCTAGGCACCCACCCACATGAGGCGTCGGGAGGTGTGGGGCCGGGAGAACATTTCTCTGCCTGGTTTCCTAGGCGGAGGCAGGTGTGTTGTCGGCAAAGACCCTCACTCAGGCCAAGTGTGTGATGTCTCTTCTTCTTCCGCAGACGCCGAGCCCGGCACCCGGGAACCTGTTCCGGACGTGCCGCTCCCAACCATGACTCCCAGCACCGAGGCTGACCACGACCACGACCACGACCACGACCACGACCACGGTAGGGGCCCGTGTGCCTTGTGTCCTCTGCCCCTGGGAGCCCGCTGGGCTGCCGGGGCTCCTTGAGCGAGAACGGGCTTTCCTATTGCCTCCGGGACCGGGAAGGTGTCGCCATGCGATTCCTTGTCCCGAAACGCTGGCCTGTGCTCTGGAGCTGCGGGGACGTCCTCGGGGCTCTGCCCGGGAAGGATGTGCTCCCTGGGGAGAGAGGGGCCGCGGTGCGAGTCAGGCGCTCCGAGACGGGGCCGTGTGTCCTCCCGGGTGCTCTGGTTGGCTGCACGCTGCCTGGGCCTGTCCGCAGGTTGTCCGTTTCTCTGCGTGGTGGTCTGCTAAGCCGTGCGGGAAGGGCGTAGGCTTCCCCGCCCCCCACGTCTGCTCCCGCCATGACCCCGGGGGTCTGGTGCAGCACGCCCAGCCCGCATGCCTGGCGTTGCCACGGAGGCTGCGAGTGCAGAAGCCTCATGGGACCCGGCGTGGAGTGCCCCACTGCCCCTGGTGGCCCAGTGTGCGCAGCGGACTTAGGCGCGGGCACGCTGGGCTCCACGAGGATGGTGCTCTGTGCCTCTGCCTCTCCTGAGACGTCCTTGCCTTCCTCTTGGCGTTGGCTGGTCTCCGAGCTCCCGGGACAGCGTCCAGGAGGCGTGGCCGCTGCCTGAGGACAAGTCCTCGATGTGCCCTCTGACGCTGGCACGAGCGTGTTCTGGACCCGTGCCGTGTCCCCAGGCAGCTGGGGAGTTGTCTGCCGTGTAGTCCGGCGGGCCACCAGGAGAATCTGACCCAGTGTCCTGGATGGGCCAGTTCCCAGTCGTGCGCTCGTGGCCCAGACCAGACCCGGGCTGGTGTGTGGAGCCAGCCACGCGGGCCCGTCTGTCCTCCGTGCCCTGAGTGGGCGCAGATGAGAGAGGGCGCGGTTGCTCCGTCCGCTTTTCTCCCCTCTCGCCCCCGTGCGGGGAGCCGTCCAGCGGGGCCTGGCTGGACTGAGCCCGTGCCGGACACGGTGCTCAGTTGCCGTCCTGGAGGGCCCAGAGGATTGCTCGAGGTGTGCCCACCAGGCCCCTCCCCTGAGACAGGGGCCTGGCTGGGTGCCGTCAGGCTCTTTCTTGGCTGCCCCTGGAACCCGGAGGTGGCCCTTGCCTGGTTCCTGGATCCTTTCACTTCCCCTTCCTCGTCGCCTTGCTGTGTGGAAGGGAAGGGCCGCTCTTAGCCCGCCAGCCCTGGCCAAGGAGGGGAACCCACTTGGAGGGTGGGGTGGCACCAAGGCCTTGCGCAGCCCAACGCACAAGGGGGGACGGCGGGCCCTCACCCTGGCCCCGGTGCCACCAGTTTCCCTTGGTCGGGATTCTTTGTGGCCTAGGCAGGCAGGCGCCCATGCTGTCTCCGCACTGACCTAGGCACCCACCCACATGAGGCGTCGGGAGGTGTGGGGCCGGGAGAACATTGCTCTGCCTGGTTTCCTAGGCGGAGGCAGGTGTGTTGTCGGCAAAGACCCTCACTCAGGCCAAGTGTGTGATGTCTCTTCTTCTTCCGCAGACGCCGAGCCCGGCACCCGGGAACCTGTTCCGGACGTGCCGCTCCCAACCATGACTCCCAGCACCGAGGCTGACCACGACCACGACCACGACCACGACCACGACCACGGTAGGGGCCCGTGTGCCTTGTGTCCTCTGCCCCTGGGAGCCCGCTGGGCTGCCGGGGCTCCTTGAGCGAGAACGGGCTTTCCTATTGCCTCCGGGACCGGGAAGGTGTCGCCATGCGATTCCTTGTCCCGAAACGCTGGCCTGTGCTCTGGAGCTGCGGGGACGTCCTCGGGGCTCTGCCCGGGAAGGATGTGCTCCCTGGGGAGAGAGGGGCCGCGGTGCGAGTCAGGCGCTCCGAGACGGGGCCGTGTGTCCTCCCGGGTGCTCTGGTTGGCTGCACGCTGCCTGGGCCTGTCCGCAGGTTGTCCGTTTCTCTGCGTGGTGGTCTGCTAAGCCGTGCGGGAGGGGCGTAGGCTTCCCCGCCCCCCACGTCTGCTCCCGCCATGACCCCGGGGGTCTGGTGCAGCACGCCCAGCCCGCATGCCTGGCGTCGCCACGGAGGCTGCGAGTGCAGAAGCCTCATGGGACCCGGCGTGGAGTGCCCCACTGCCCCTGGTGGCCCAGTGTGCGCAGCGGACTTAGGCGCGGGCACGCTGGGCTCCGCGAGGATGGTGCTCTGTGCCTCTGCCTCTCCTGAGACGTCCTTGCCTTCCTCTTGGCGTTGGCTGGTCTCCGAGCTCCCGGGACAGCGTCCAGGAGGCGTGGCCGCTGCCTGAGGACAAGTCCTCGATGTGCCCTCTGACGCTGGCACGAGCGTGTTCTGGACCCGTGCCGTGCCCCCAGGCAGCTGGGGAGTTGTCTGCCGTGTAGTCCGGCGGGCCACCAGGAGAATCTGACCCAGTGTCCTGGATGGGCCAGTTCCCAGTCGTGCGCTCGTGGCCCAGACCGGACCCGGGCTGGTGTGTGGAGCCAGCCACGCGGGCCCGTCTGTCCTCCGTGCCCTGAGTGGGCGCAGATGAGAGAGGGCGCGGTTGCTCCGTCCGCTTTTCTCCCCTCTCGCCCCCGTGCGGGGAGCCGTCCAGCGGGGCCTGGCTGGACTGAGCCCGTGCCGGACACGGTGCTCAGTTGCCGTCCTGGAGGGCCCAGAGGATTGCTCGAGGTGTGCCCACCAGGCCCCTCCCCTGAGACAGGGGCCTGGCTGGGTGCCGTCAGGCTCTTTCTTGGCTGCCCCTGGAACCCGGAGGTGGCCCTTGCCTGGTTCCTGGATCCTTTCACTTCCCCTTCCTCGTCGCCTTGCCGTGTGGAAGGGAAGGGCCGCTCTTAGCCCGCCAGCCCTGGCCAAGGAGGGGAACCCACTTGGAGGGTGGGGTGGCACCAAGGCCTTGCGCGGCCCAACGCACAAGGGGGGACGGCGCGCCCTCGCCCTGGCCCCGGTGCCACCCGTTTCCCTTGGTCGGGATTCTTTGTGGCCTAGGCAGGCGCCCATGCTGTCTCCGCACTGACCTAGGCACCCACCCACATGAGGCGTCGGGAGGTGTGGGGCCGGGAGAACATTTCTCTGCCTGGTTTCCTAGGCGGAGGCAGGTGTGTTGTCGGCAAAGACCCTCACTCAGGCCAAGTGTGTGATGTCTCTTCTTCTTCCGCAGACGCCGAGCCCGGCACCCGGGAACCTGTTCCGGACGTGCCGCTCCCAACCATGACTCCCAGCACCGAGGCTGACCACGACCACGACCACAACCACGACCACGGTAGGGGCCCGTGTGCCTTGTGTCCTCTGCCCCTGGGAGCCCGCTGGGCTGCCGGGGCTCCTTGAGCGAGAACGGGCTTTCCTATTGCCTCCGGGACCGGGAAGGTGTCGCCATGCGATTCCTTGTCCCGAAACGCTGGCCTGTGCTCTGGAGCTGCGGGGACGTCCTCGGGGCTCTGCCCGGGAAGGATGTGCTCCCTGGGGAGAGAGGGGCCGCGGTGCGAGTCAGGCGCTCCGAGACGGGGCCGTGTGTCCTCCCGGGTGCTCTGGTTGGCTGCACGCTGCCTGGGCCTGTCCGCAGGTTGTCCGTTTCTCTGCGTGGTGGTCTGCTAAGCCGTGCGGGAGGGGCGTAGGCTTCCCCGCCCCCCACGTCTGCTCCCGCCATGACCCCGGGGGTCTGGTGCAGCACGCCCAGCCCGCATGCCTGGCGTCGCCACGGAGGCTGCGAGTGCAGAAGCCTCATGGGACCCGGCGTGGAGTGCCCCACTGCCCCTGGTGGCCCAGTGTGCGCAGCGGACTTAGGCGCGGGCACGCTGGGCTCCGCGAGGATGGTGCTCTGTGCCTCTGCCTCTCCTGAGACGTCCTTGCCTTCCTCTTGGCGTTGGCTGGTCTCCGAGCTCCCGGGACAGCGTCCAGGAGGCGTGGCCGCTGCCTGAGGACAAGTCCTCGATGTGCCCTCTGACGCTGGCACGAGCGTGTTCTGGACCCGTGCCGTGCCCCCAGGCAGCTGGGGAGTTGTCTGCCGTGTAGTCCGGCGGGCCACCAGGAGAATCTGACCCAGTGTCCTGGATGGGCCAGTTCCCAGTCGTGCGCTCGTGGCCCAGACCGGACCCGGGCTGGTGTGTGGAGCCAGCCACGCGGGCCCGTCTGTCCTCCGTGCCCTGAGTGGGCGCAGATGAGAGAGGGCGCGGTTGCTCCGTCCGCTTTTCTCCCCTCTCGCCCCCGTGCGGGGAGCCGTCCAGCGGGGCCTGGCTGGACTGAGCCCGTGCCGGACACGGTGCTCAGTTGCCGTCCTGGAGGGCCCAGAGGATTGCTCGAGGTGTGCCCACCAGGCCCCTCCCCTGAGACAGGGGGCTGGCTGGGTGCCGTCAGGCTCTTTCTTGGCTGCCCCTGGAACCCGGAGGTGGCCCTTGCCTGGTTCCTGGATCCTTTCACTTCCCCTTCCTCGTCGCCTTGCCGTGTGGAAGGGAAGGGCCGCTCTTAGCCCGCCAGCCCTGGCCAAGGAGGGGAACCCACTTGGAGGGTGGGGTGGCACCAAGGCCTTGCGCGGCCCAACGCACAAGGGGGGACGGCGGGCCCTCGCCCTGGCCCCGGTGCCACCAGTTTCCCTTGGTCGGGATTCTTTGTGGCCTAGGCAGGCAGGCGCCCATGCTGTCTCCGCACTGACCTAGGCACCCACCCACATGAGGCGTCGGGAGGTGTGGGGCCGGGAGAACATTTCTCTGCCTGGTTTCCTAGGCGGAGGCAGGTGTGTTGTCGGCAAAGACCCTCACTCAGGCCAAGTGTGTGATGTCTCTTCTTCTTCCGCAGACGCCGAGCCCGGCACCCGGGAACCTGTTCCGGACGTGCCGCTCCCAACCATGACTCCCAGCACCGAGGCTGACCACGACCACGACCACGACCACGACCACGACCACGACCACGGTAGGGGCCCGTGTGCCTTGTGTCCTCTGCCCCTGGGAGCCCGCTGGGCTGCCGGGGCTCCTTGAGCGAGAACGGGCTTTCCTATTGCCTCCGGGACCGGGAAGGTGTCGCCATGCGATTCCTTGTCCCGAAACGCTGGCCTGTGCTCTGGAGCTGCGGGGACGTCCTCGGGGCTCTGCCCGGGAAGGATGTGCTCCCTGGGGAGAGAGGGGCCGCGGTGCGAGTCAGGCGCTCCGAGACGGGGCCGTGTGTCCTCCCGGGTGCTCTGGTTGGCTGCACGCTGCCTGGGCCTGTCCGCAGGTTGTCCGTTTCTCTGCGTGGTGGTCTGCTAAGCCGTGCGGGAGGGGCGTAGGCTTCCCCGCCCCCCACGTCTGCTCCCGCCATGACCCCGGGGGTCTGGTGCAGCACGCCCAGCCCGCATGCCTGGCGTCGCCACGGAGGCTGCGAGTGCAGAAGCCTCATGGGACCCGGCGTGGAGTGCCCCACTGCCCCTGGTGGCCCAGTGTGCGCAGCGGACTTAGGCGCGGGCACGCTGGGCTCCGCGAGGATGGTGCTCTGTGCCTCTGCCTCTCCTGAGACGTCCTTGCCTTCCTCTTGGCGTTGGCTGGTCTCCGAGCTCCCGGGACAGCGTCCAGGAGGCGTGGCCGCTGCCTGAGGACAAGTCCTCGATGTGCCCTCTGACGCTGGCACGAGCGTGTTCTGGACCCGTGCCGTGCCCCCAGGCAGCTGGGGAGTTGTCTGCCGTGTAGTCCGGCGGGCCACCAGGAGAATCTGACCCAGTGTCCTGGATGGGCCAGTTCCCAGTCGTGCGCTCGTGGCCCAGACCGGACCCGGGCTGGTGTGTGGAGCCAGCCACGCGGGCCCGTCTGTCCTCCGTGCCCTGAGTGGGCGCAGATGAGAGAGGGCGCGGTTGCTCCGTCCGCTTTTCTCCCCTCTCGCCCCCGTGCGGGGAGCCGTCCAGCGGGGCCTGGCTGGACTGAGCCCGTGCCGGACACGGTGCTCAGTTGCCGTCCTGGAGGGCCCAGAGGATTGCTCGAGGTGTGCCCACCAGGCCCCTCCCCTGAGACAGGGGGCTGGCTGGGTGCCGTCAGGCTCTTTCTTGGCTGCCCCTGGAACCCGGAGGTGGCCCTTGCCTGGTTCCTGGATCCTTTCACTTCCCCTTCCTCGTCGCCTTGCCGTGTGGAAGGGAAGGGCCGCTCTTAGCCCGCCAGCCCTGGCCAAGGAGGGGAACCCACTTGGAGGGTGGGGTGGCACCAAGGCCTTGCGCGGCCCAACGCACAAGGGGGGACGGCGGGCCCTCGCCCTGGCCCCGGTGCCACCAGTTTCCCTTGGTCGGGATTCTTTGTGGCCTAGGGAGGCAGGCGCCCATGCTGTCTCCGCACTGACCTAGGCACCCACCCACATGAGGCGTCGGGAGGTGTGGGGCCGGGAGAACATTTCTCTGCCTGGTTTCCTAGGCGGAGGCAGGTGTGTTGTCGGCAAAGACCCTCACTCAGGCCAAGTGTGTGATGTCTCTTCTTCTTCCGCAGACGCCGAGCCCGGCACCCGGGAACCTGTTCCGGACGTGCCGCTCCCAACCATGACTCCCAGCACCGAGGCTGACCACGACCACGACCACGACCACGACCACGACCACGACCACGGTAGGGGCCCGTGTGCCTTGTGTCCTCTGCCCCTGGGAGCCCGCTGGGCTGCCGGGGCTCCTTGAGCGAGAACGGGCTTTCCTATTGCCTCCGGGACCGGGAAGGTGTCGCCATGCGATTCCTTGTCCCGAAACGCTGGCCTGTGCTCTGGAGCTGCGGGGACGTCCTCGGGGCTCTGCCCGGGAAGGATGTGCTCCCTGGGGAGAGAGGGGCCGCGGTGCGAGTCAGGCGCTCCGAGACGGGGCCGTGTGTCCTCCCGGGTGCTCTGGTTGGCTGCACGCTGCCTGGGCCTGTCCGCAGGTTGTCCGTTTCTCTGCGTGGTGGTCTGCTAAGCCGTGCGGGAGGGGCGTAGGCTTCCCCGCCCCCCACGTCTGCTCCCGCCATGACCCCGGGGGTCTGGTGCAGCACGCCCAGCCCGCATGCCTGGCGTCGCCACGGAGGCTGCGAGTGCAGAAGCCTCATGGGACCCGGCGTGGAGTGCCCCACTGCCCCTGGTGGCCCAGTGTGCGCAGCGGACTTAGGCGCGGGCACGCTGGGCTCCGCGAGGATGGTGCTCTGTGCCTCTGCCTCTCCTGAGACGTCCTTGCCTTCCTCTTGGCGTTGGCTGGTCTCCGAGCTCCCGGGACAGCGTCCAGGAGGCGTGGCCGCTGCCTGAGGACAAGTCCTCGATGTGCCCTCTGACGCTGGCACGAGCGTGTTCTGGACCCGTGCCGTGCCCCCAGGCAGCTGGGGAGTTGTCTGCCGTGTAGTCCGGCGGGCCACCAGGAGAATCTGACCCAGTGTCCTGGATGGGCCAGTTCCCAGTCGTGCGCTCGTGGCCCAGACCGGACCCGGGCTGGTGTGTGGAGCCAGCCACGCGGGCCCGTCTGTCCTCCGTGCCCTGAGTGGGCGCAGATGAGAGAGGGCGCGGTTGCTCCGTCCGCTTTTCTCCCCTCTCGCCCCCGTGCGGGGAGCCGTCCAGCGGGGCCTGGCTGGACTGAGCCCGTGCCGGACACGGTGCTCAGTTGCCGTCCTGGAGGGCCCAGAGGATTGCTCGAGGTGTGCCCACCAGGCCCCTCCCCTGAGACAGGGGGCTGGCTGGGTGCCGTCAGGCTCTTTCTTGGCTGCCCCTGGAACCCGGAGGTGGCCCTTGCCTGGTTCCTGGATCCTTTCACTTCCCCTTCCTCGTCGCCTTGCCGTGTGGAAGGGAAGGGCCGCTCTTAGCCCGCCAGCCCTGGCCAAGGAGGGGAACCCACTTGGAGGGTGGGGTGGCACCAAGGCCTTGCGCGGCCCAACGCACAAGGGGGGACGGCGGGCCCTCGCCCTGGCCCCGGTGCCACCAGTTTCCCTTGGTCGGGATTCTTTGTGGCCTAGGCAGGCAGGCGCCCATGCTGTCTCCGCACTGACCTAGGCACCCACCCACATGAGGCGTCGGGAGGTGTGGGGCCGGGAGAACATTTCTCTGCCTGGTTTCCTAGGCGGAGGCAGGTGTGTTGTCGGCAAAGACCCTCACTCAGGCCAAGTGTGTGATGTCTCTTCTTCTTCCGCAGACGCCGAGCCCGGCACCCGGGAACCTGTTCCGGACGTGCCGCTCCCAACCATGACTCCCAGCACCGAGGCTGACCACGACCACGACCACGACCACGACCACGACCACGACCACGGTAGGGGCCCGTGTGCCTTGTGTCCTCTGCCCCTGGGAGCCCGCTGGGCTGCCGGGGCTCCTTGAGCGAGAACGGGCTTTCCTATTGCCTCCGGGACCGGGAAGGTGTCGCCATGCGATTCCTTGTCCCGAAACGCTGGCCTGTGCTCTGGAGCTGCGGGGACGTCCTCGGGGCTCTGCCCGGGAAGGATGTGCTCCCTGGGGAGAGAGGGGCCGCGGTGCGAGTCAGGCGCTCCGAGACGGGGCCGTGTGTCCTCCCGGGTGCTCTGGTTGGCTGCACGCTGCCTGGGCCTGTCCGCAGGTTGTCCGTTTCTCTGCGTGGTGGTCTGCTAAGCCGTGCGGGAGGGGCGTAGGCTTCCCCGCCCCCCACGTCTGCTCCCGCCATGACCCCGGGGGTCTGGTGCAGCACGCCCAGCCCGCATGCCTGGCGTCGCCACGGAGGCTGCGAGTGCAGAAGCCTCATGGGACCCGGCGTGGAGTGCCCCACTGCCCCTGGTGGCCCAGTGTGCGCAGCGGACTTAGGCGCGGGCACGCTGGGCTCCGCGAGGATGGTGCTCTGTGCCTCTGCCTCTCCTGAGACGTCCTTGCCTTCCTCTTGGCGTTGGCTGGTCTCCGAGCTCCCGGGACAGCGTCCAGGAGGCGTGGCCGCTGCCTGAGGACAAGTCCTCGATGTGCCCTCTGACGCTGGCACGAGCGTGTTCTGGACCCGTGCCGTGCCCCCAGGCAGCTGGGGAGTTGTCTGCCGTGTAGTCCGGCGGGCCACCAGGAGAATCTGACCCAGTGTCCTGGATGGGCCAGTTCCCAGTCGTGCGCTCGTGGCCCAGACCGGACCCGGGCTGGTGTGTGGAGCCAGCCACGCGGGCCCGTCTGTCCTCCGTGCCCTGAGTGGGCGCAGATGAGAGAGGGCGCGGTTGCTCCGTCCGCTTTTCTCCCCTCTCGCCCCCGTGCGGGGAGCCGTCCAGCGGGGCCTGGCTGGACTGAGCCCGTGCCGGACACGGTGCTCAGTTGCCGTCCTGGAGGGCCCAGAGGATTGCTCGAGGTGTGCCCACCAGGCCCCTCCCCTGAGACAGGGGGCTGGCTGGGTGCCGTCAGGCTCTTTCTTGGCTGCCCCTGGAACCCGGAGGTGGCCCTTGCCTGGTTCCTGGATCCTTTCACTTCCCCTTCCTCGTCGCCTTGCCGTGTGGAAGGGAAGGGCCGCTCTTAGCCCGCCAGCCCTGGCCAAGGAGGGGAACCCACTTGGAGGGTGGGGTGGCACCAAGGCCTTGCGCGGCCCAACGCACAAGGGGGGACGGCGGGCCCTCGCCCTGGCCCCGGTGCCACCAGTTTCCCTTGGTCGGGATTCTTTGTGGCCTAGGCAGGCAGGCGCCCATGCTGTCTCCGCACTGACCTAGGCACCCACCCACATGAGGCGTCGGGAGGTGTGGGGCCGGGAGAACATTTCTCTGCCTGGTTTCCTAGGCGGAGGCAGGTGTGTTGTCGGCAAAGACCCTCACTCAGGCCAAGTGTGTGATGTCTCTTCTTCTTCCGCAGACGCCGAGCCCGGCACCCGGGAACCTGTTCCGGACGTGCCGCTCCCAACCATGACTCCCAGCACCGAGGCTGACCACGACCACGACCACGACCACGACCACGACCACGACCACGGTAGGGGCCCGTGTGCCTTGTGTCCTCTGCCCCTGGGAGCCCGCTGGGCTGCCGGGGCTCCTTGAGCGAGAACGGGCTTTCCTATTGCCTCCGGGACCGGGAAGGTGTCGCCATGCGATTCCTTGTCCCGAAACGCTGGCCTGTGCTCTGGAGCTGCGGGGACGTCCTCGGGGCTCTGCCCGGGAAGGATGTGCTCCCTGGGGAGAGAGGGGCCGCGGTGCGAGTCAGGCGCTCCGAGACGGGGCCGTGTGTCCTCCCGGGTGCTCTGGTTGGCTGCACGCTGCCTGGGCCTGTCCGCAGGTTGTCCGTTTCTCTGCGTGGTGGTCTGCTAAGCCGTGCGGGAGGGGCGTAGGCTTCCCCGCCCCCCACGTCTGCTCCCGCCATGACCCCGGGGGTCTGGTGCAGCACGCCCAGCCCGCATGCCTGGCGTCGCCACGGAGGCTGCGAGTGCAGAAGCCTCATGGGACCCGGCGTGGAGTGCCCCACTGCCCCTGGTGGCCCAGTGTGCGCAGCGGACTTAGGCGCGGGCACGCTGGGCTCCGCGAGGATGGTGCTCTGTGCCTCTGCCTCTCCTGAGACGTCCTTGCCTTCCTCTTGGCGTTGGCTGGTCTCCGAGCTCCCGGGACAGCGTCCAGGAGGCGTGGCCGCTGCCTGAGGACAAGTCCTCGATGTGCCCTCTGACGCTGGCACGAGCGTGTTCTGGACCCGTGCCGTGCCCCCAGGCAGCTGGGGAGTTGTCTGCCGTGTAGTCCGGCGGGCCACCAGGAGAATCTGACCCAGTGTCCTGGATGGGCCAGTTCCCAGTCGTGCGCTCGTGGCCCAGACCGGACCCGGGCTGGTGTGTGGAGCCAGCCACGCGGGCCCGTCTGTCCTCCGTGCCCTGAGTGGGCGCAGATGAGAGAGGGCGCGGTTGCTCCGTCCGCTTTTCTCCCCTCTCGCCCCCGTGCGGGGAGCCGTCCAGCGGGGCCTGGCTGGACTGAGCCCGTGCCGGACACGGTGCTCAGTTGCCGTCCTGGAGGGCCCAGAGGATTGCTCGAGGTGTGCCCACCAGGCCCCTCCCCTGAGACAGGGGGCTGGCTGGGTGCCGTCAGGCTCTTTCTTGGCTGCCCCTGGAACCCGGAGGTGGCCCTTGCCTGGTTCCTGGATCCTTTCACTTCCCCTTCCTCGTCGCCTTGCCGTGTGGAAGGGAAGGGCCGCTCTTAGCCCGCCAGCCCTGGCCAAGGAGGGGAACCCACTTGGAGGGTGGGGTGGCACCAAGGCCTTGCGCGGCCCAACGCACAAGGGGGGACGGCGGGCCCTCGCCCTGGCCCCGGTGCCACCCGTTTCCCTTGGTCGGGATTCTTTGTGGCCTAGGCAGGCAGGCGCCCATGCTGTCTCCGCACTGACCTAGGCACCCACCCACATGAGGCGTCGGGAGGTGTGGGGCCGGGAGAACATTTCTCTGCCTGGTTTCCTAGGCGGAGGCAGGTGTGTTGTCGGCAAAGACCCTCACTCAGGCCAAGTGTGTGATGTCTCTTCTTCTTCCGCAGACGCCGAGCCCGGCACCCGGGAACCTGTTCCGGACGTGCCACTCCCAACCATGACTCCCAGCACCGAGGCTGACCACGACCACGACCACGACCACGACCACGACCACGGTAGGGGCCCGTGTGCCTTGTGTCCTCTGCCCCTGGGAGCCCGCTGGGCTGCCGGGGCTCCTTGAGCGAGAACGGGCTTTCCTATTGCCTCCGGGACCGGGAAGGTGTCGCCATGCGATTCCTTGTCCCGAAACGCTGGCCTGTGCTCTGGAGCTGCGGGGACGTCCTCGGGGCTCTGCCCGGGAAGGATGTGCTCCCTGGGGAGAGAGGGGCCGCGGTGCGAGTCAGGCGCTCCGAGACGGGGCCGTGTGTCCTCCCGGGTGCTCTGGTTGGCTGCACGCTGCCTGGGCCTGTCCGCAGGTTGTCCGTTTCTCTGCGTGGTGGTCTGCTAAGCCGTGCGGGAGGGGCGTAGGCTTCCCCGCCCCCCACGTCTGCTCCCGCCATGACCCCGGGGGTCTGGTGCAGCACGCCCAGCCCGCATGCCTGGCGTCGCCACGGAGGCTGCGAGTGCAGAAGCCTCATGGGACCCGGCGTGGAGTGCCCCACTGCCCCTGGTGGCCCAGTGTGCGCAGCGGACTTAGGCGCGGGCACGCTGGGCTCCGCGAGGATGGTGCTCTGTGCCTCTGCCTCTCCTGAGACGTCCTTGCCTTCCTCTTGGCGTTGGCTGGTCTCCGAGCTCCCGGGACAGCGTCCAGGAGGCGTGGCCGCTGCCTGAGGACAAGTCCTCGATGTGCCCTCTGACGCTGGCACGAGCGTGTTCTGGACCCGTGCCGTGCCCCCAGGCAGCTGGGGAGTTGTCTGCCGTGTAGTCCGGCGGGCCACCAGGAGAATCTGACCCAGTGTCCTGGATGGGCCAGTTCCCAGTCGTGCGCTCGTGGCCCAGACCGGACCCGGGCTGGTGTGTGGAGCCAGCCACGCGGGCCTGTCTGTCCTCCGTGCCCTGAGTGGGCGCAGATGAGAGAGGGCGCGGTTGCTCCGTCCGCTTTTCTCCCCTCTCGCCCCCGTGCGGGGAGCCGTCCAGCGGGGCCTGGCTGGACTGAGCCCGTGCCGGACACGGTGCTCAGTTGCCGTCCTGGAGGGCCCAGAGGATTGCTCGAGGTGTGCCCACCAGGCCCCTCCCCTGAGACAGGGGCCTGGCTGGGTGCCGTCAGGCTCTTTCTTGGCTCCCCCTGGAACCCGGAGGTGGCCCTTGCCTGGTTCCTGGATCCTTTCACTTCCCCTTCCTCGTCGCCTTGCCGTGTGGAAGGGAAGGGCCGCTCTTAGCCCGCCAGCCCTGGCCAAGGAGGGGAACCCACTTGGAGGGTGGGGTGGCACCAAGGCCTTGCGCGGCCCAACGCACAAGGGGGGACGGCGGGCCCTCGCCCTGGCCCCGGTGCCACCAGTTTCCCTTGGTCGGGATTCTTTGTGGCCTAGGCAGGCAGGCGCCCATGCTGTCTCCGCACTGACCTAGGCACCCACCCACATGAGGCGTCGGGAGGTGTGGGGCCGGGAGAACATTTCTCTGCCTGGTTTCCTAGGCGGAGGCAGGTGTGTTGTCGGCAAAGACCCTCACTCAGGCCAAGTGTGTGATGTCTCTTCTTCTTCCGCAGACGCCGAGCCCGGCACCCGGGAACCTGTTCCGGACGTGCCGCTCCCAACCATGACTCCCAGCACCGAGGCTGACCACGACCACGACCACGACCACGACCACGACCACGGTAGGGGCCCGTGTGCCTTGTGTCCTCTGCCCCTGGGAGCCCGCTGGGCTGCCGGGGCTCCTTGAGCGAGAACGGGCTTTCCTATTGCCTCCGGGACCGGGAAGGTGTCGCCATGCGATTCCTTGTCCCGAAACGCTGGCCTGTGCTCTGGAGCTGCGGGGACGTCCTCGGGGCTCTGCCCGGGAAGGATGTGCTCCCTGGGGAGAGAGGGGCCGCGGTGCGAGTCAGGCGCTCCGAGACGGGGCCGTGTGTCCTCCCGGGTGCTCTGGTTGGCTGCACGCTGCCTGGGCCTGTGCGCAGGTTGTCCGTTTCTCTGCGTGGTGGTCTGCTAAGCCGTGCGGGAGGGGCGTAGGCTTCCCCGCCCCCCACGTCTGCTCCCGCCATGACCCCGGGGGTCTGGTGCAGCACGCCCAGCCCGCATGCCTGGCGTCGCCACGGAGGCTGCGAGTGCAGAAGCCTCATGGGACCCGGCGTGGAGTGCCCCACTGCCCCTGGTGGCCCAGTGTGCGCAGCGGACTTAGGCGCGGGCACGCTGGGCTCCGCGAGGATGGTGCTCTGTGCCTCTGCCTCTCCTGAGACGTCCTTGCCTTCCTCTTGGCGTTGGCTGGTCTCCGAGCTCCCGGGACAGCGTCCAGGAGGCGTGGCCGCTGCCTGAGGACAAGTCCTCGATGTGCCCTCTGACGCTGGCACGAGCGTGTTCTGGACCCGTGCCGTGCCCCCAGGCAGCTGGGGAGTTGTCTGCCGTGTAGTCCGGCGGGCCACCAGGAGAATCTGACCCAGTGTCCTGGATGGGCCAGTTCCCAGTCGTGCGCTCGTGGCCCAGACCGGACCCGGGCTGGTGTGTGGAGCCAGCCACGCGGGCCCGTCTGTCCTCCGTGCCCTGAGTGGGCGCAGATGAGAGAGGGCGCGGTTGCTCCGTCCGCTTTTCTCCCCTCTCGCCCCCGTGCGGGGAGCCGTCCAGCGGGGCCTGGCTGGACTGAGCCCGTGCCGGACACGGTGCTCAGTTGCCATCCTGGAGGGCCCAGAGGATTGCTCGAGGTGTGCCCACCAGGCCCCTCCCCTGAGACAGGGGGCTGGCTGGGTGCCGTCAGGCTCTTTCTTGGCTGCCCCTGGAACCCGGAGGTGGCCCTTGCCTGGTTCCTGGATCCTTTCACTTCCCCTTCCTCGTCGCCTTGCCGTGTGGAAGGGAAGGGCCGCTCTTAGCCCGCCAGCCCTGGCCAAGGAGGGGAACCCACTTGGAGGGTGGGGTGGCACCAAGGCCTTGCGCGGCCCAACGCACAAGGGGGGACGGCGGGCCCTCGCCCTGGCCCCGGTGCCACCAGTTTCCCTTGGTCGGGATTCTTTGTGGCCTAGGCAGGCAGGCGCCCATGCTGTCTCCGCACTGACCTAGGCACCCACCCACATGAGGCGTCGGGAGGTGTGGGGCCGGGAGAACATTTCTCTGCCTGGTTTCCTAGGCGGAGGCAGGTGTGTTGTCGGCAAAGACCCTCACTCAGGCCAAGTGTGTGATGTCTCTTCTTCTTCCGCAGACGCCGAGCCCGGCACCCGGGAACCTGTTCCGGACGTGCCGCTCCCAACCATGACTCCCAGCACCGAGGCTGACCACGACCACGACCACGACCACGACCACGACCACGGTAGGGGCCCGTGTGCCTTGTGTCCTCTGCCCCTGGGAGCCCGCTGGGCTGCCGGGGCTCCTTGAGCGAGAACGGGCTTTCCTATTGCCTCCGGGACCGGGAAGGTGTCGCCATGCGATTCCTTGTCCCGAAACGCTGGCCTGTGCTCTGGAGCTGCGGGGACGTCCTCGGGGCTCTGCCCGGGAAGGATGTGCTCCCTGGGGAGAGAGGGGCCGCGGTGCGAGTCAGGCGCTCCGAGACGGGGCCGTGTGTCCTCCCGGGTGCTCTGGTTGGCTGCACGCTGCCTGGGCCTGTCCGCAGGTTGTCCGTTTCTCTGCGTGGTGGTCTGCTAAGCCGTGCGGGAGGGGCGTAGGCTTCCCCGCCCCCCACGTCTGCTCCCGCCATGACCCCGGGGGTCTGGTGCAGCACGCCCAGCCCGCATGCCTGGCGTTGCCACGGAGGCTGCGAGTGCAGAAGCCTCATGGGACCCGGCGTGGAGTGCCCCACTGCCCCTGGTGGCCCAGTGTGCGCAGCGGACTTAGGCGCGGGCACGCTGGGCTCCGCGAGGATGGTGCTCTGTGCCTCTGCCTCTCCTGAGACGTCCTTGCCTTCCTCTTGGCGTTGGCTGGTCTCCGAGCTCCCGGGACAGCGTCCAGGAGGCGTGGCCGCTGCCTGAGGACAAGTCCTCGATGTGCCCTCTGACGCTGGCACGAGCGTGTTCTGGACCCGTGCCGTGCCCCCAGGCAGCTGGGGAGTTGTCTGCCGTGTAGTCCGGCGGGCCACCAGGAGAATCTGACCCAGTGTCCTGGATGGGCCAGTTCCCAGTCGTGCGCTCGTGGCCCAGACCAGACCCGGGCTGGTGTGTGGAGCCAGCCACGCGGGCCCGTCTGTCCTCCGTGCCCTGAGTGGGCGCAGATGAGAGAGGGCGCGGTTGCTCCGTCCGCTTTTCTCCCCTCTCGCCCCCGTGCGGGGAGCCGTCCAGCGGGGCCTGGCTGGACTGAGCCCGTGCCGGACACGGTGCTCAGTTGCCGTCCTGGAGGGCCCAGAGGATTGCTCGAGGTGTGCCCACCAGGCCCCTCCCCTGAGACAGGGGGCTGGCTGGGTGCCGTCAGGCTCTTTCTTGGCTGCCCCTGGAACCCGGAGGTGGCCCTTGCCTGGTTCCTGGATCCTTTCACTTCCCCTTCCTCGTCGCCTTGCCGTGTGGAAGGGAAGGGCCGCTCTTAGCCCGCCAGCCCTGGCCAAGGAGGGGAACCCACTTGGAGGGTGGGGTGGCACCAAGGCCTTGCGCGGCCCAACGCACAAGGGGGGACGGCGGGCCCTCGCCCTGGCCCCGGTGCCACCCGTTTCCCTTGGTCGGGATTCTTTGTGGCCTAGGCAGGCAGGCGCCCATGCTGTCTCCGCACTGACCTAGGCACCCACCCACATGAGGCGTCGGGAGGTGTGGGGCCGGGAGAACATTTCTCTGCCTGGTTTCCTAGGCGGAGGCAGGTGTGTTGTCGGCAAAGACCCTCACTCAGGCCAAGTGTGTGATGTCTCTTCTTCTTCCGCAGACGCCGAGCCCGGCACCCGGGAACCTGTTCCGGACGTGCCGCTCCCAACCATGACTCCCAGCACCGAGGCTGACCACGACCACGACCACGACCACGACCACGACCACGGTAGGGGCCCGTGTGCCTTGTGTCCTCTGCCCCTGGGAGCCCGCTGCGCTGCCGGGGCTCCTTGAGCGAGAACGGGCTTTCCTATTGCCTCCGGGACCGGGAAGGTGTCGCCATGCGATTCCTTGTCCCGAAACGCTGGCCTGTGCTCTGGAGCTGCGGGGACGTCCTCGGGGCTCTGCCCGGGAAGGATGTGCTCCCTGGGGAGAGAGGGGCCGCGGTGCGAGTCAGGCGCTCCGAGACGGGGCCGTGTGTCCTCCCGGGTTCTCTGGTTGGCTGCACGCTGCCTGGGCCTGTCCGCAGGTTGTCCGTTTCTCTGCGTGGTGGTCTGCTAAGCCGTGCGGGAGGGGCGTAGGCTTCCCCGCCCCCCACGTCTGCTCCCGCCATGACCCCGGGGGTCTGGTGCAGCACGCCCAGCCCGCATGCCTGGCGTCGCCACGGAGGCTGCGAGTGCAGAAGCCTCATGGGACCCGGCGTGGAGTGCCCCACTGCCCCTGGTGGCCCAGTGTGCGCAGCGGACTTAGGCGCGGGCACGCTGGGCTCCGCGAGGATGGTGCTCTGTGCCTCTGCCTCTCCTGAGACGTCCTTGCCTTCCTCTTGGCGTTGGCTGGTCTCCGAGCTCCCGGGACAGCGTCCAGGAGGCGTGGCCGCTGCCTGAGGACAAGTCCTCGATGTGCCCTCTGACGCTGGCACGAGCGTGTTCTGGACCCGTGCCGTGCCCCCAGGCAGCTGGGGAGTTGTCTGCCGTGTAGTCCGGCGGGCCACCAGGAGAATCTGACCCAGTGTCCTGGATGGGCCAGTTCCCAGTCGTGCGCTCGTGGCCCAGACCGGACCCGGGCTGGTGTGTGGAGCCAGCCACGCGGGCCCGTCTGTCCTCCGTGCCCTGAGTGGGCGCAGATGAGAGAGGGCGCGGTTGCTCCGTCCGCTTTTCTCCCCTCTCGCCCCCGTGCGGGGAGCCGTCCAGCGGGGCCTGGCTGGACTGAGCCCGTGCCGGACACGGTGCTCAGTTGCCGTCCTGGAGGGCCCAGAGGATTGCTCGAGGTGTGCCCACCAGGCCCCTCCCCTGAGACAGGGGGCTGGCTGGGTGCCGTCAGGCTCTTTCTTGGCTGCCCCTGGAACCCGGAGGTGGCCCTTGCCTGGTTCCTGGATCCTTTCACTTCCCCTTCCTCGTCGCCTTGCCGTGTGGAAGGGAAGGGCCGCTCTTAGCCCGCCAGCCCTGGCCAAGGAGGGGAACCCACTTGGAGGGTGGGGTGGCACCAAGGCCTTGCGCGGCCCAACGCACAAGGGGGGACGGCGGGCCCTCGCCCTGGCCCCGGTGCCACCAGTTTCCCTTGGTCGGGATTCTTTGTGGCCTAGGCAGGCAGGCGCCCATGCTGTCTCCGCACTGACCTAGGCACCCACCCACATGAGGCGTCGGGAGGTGTGGGGCCGGGAGAACATTTCTCTGCCTGGTTTCCTAGGCGGAGGCAGGTGTGTTGTCGGCAAAGACCCTCACTCAGGCCAAGTGTGTGATGTCTCTTCTTCTTCCGCAGACGCCGAGCCCGGCACCCGGGAACCTGTTCCGGACGTGCCGCTCCCAACCATGACTCCCAGCACCGAGGCTGACCACGACCACGACCACGACCACGACCACGACCACGGTAGGGGCCCGTGTGCCTTGTGTCCTCTGCCCCTGGGAGCCCGCTGGGCTGCCGGGGCTCCTTGAGCGAGAACGGGCTTTCCTATTGCCTCCGGGACCGGGAAGGTGTCGCCATGCGATTCCTTGTCCCGAAACGCTGGCCTGTGCTCTGGAGCTGCGGGGACGTCCTCGGGGCTCTGCCCGGGAAGGATGTGCTCCCTGGGGAGAGAGGGGCCGCGGTGCGAGTCAGGCGCTCCGAGACGGGGCCGTGTGTCCTCCCGGGTTCTCTGGTTGGCTGCACGCTGCCTGGGCCTGTCCGCAGGTTGTCCGTTTCTCTGCGTGGTGGTCTGCTAAGCCGTGCGGGAGGGGCGTAGGCTTCCCCGCCCCCCACGTCTGCTCCCGCCATGACCCCGGGGGTCTGGTGCAGCACGCCCAGCCCGCATGCCTGGCGTCGCCACGGAGGCTGCGAGTGCAGAAGCCTCATGGGACCCGGCGTGGAGTGCCCCACTGCCCCTGGTGGCCCAGTGTGCGCAGCGGACTTAGGCGCGGGCACGCTGGGCTCCGCGAGGATGGTGCTCTGTGCCTCTGCCTCTCCTGAGACGTCCTTGCCTTCCTCTTGGCGTTGGCTGGTCTCCGAGCTCCCGGGACAGCGTCCAGGAGGCGTGGCCGCTGCCTGAGGACAAGTCCTCGATGTGCCCTCTGACGCTGGCACGAGCGTGTTCTGGACCCGTGCCGTGCCCCCAGGCAGCTGGGGAGTTGTCTGCCGTGTAGTCCGGCGGGCCACCAGGAGAATCTGACCCAGTGTCCTGGATGGGCCAGTTCCCAGTCGTGCGCTCGTGGCCCAGACCAGACCCGGGCTGGTGTGTGGAGCCAGCCACGCGGGCCCGTCTGTCCTCCGTGCCCTGAGTGGGCGCAGATGAGAGAGGGCGCGGTTGCTCCGTCCGCTTTTCTCCCCTCTCGCCCCCGTGCGGGGAGCCATCCAGCGGGGCCTGGCTGGACTGAGCCCGTGCCGGACACGGTGCTCAGTTGCCGTCCTGGAGGGCCCAGAGGATTGCTCGAGGTGTGCCCACCAGGCCCCTCCCCTGAGACAGGGGGCTGGCTGGGTGCCGTCAGGCTCTTTCTTGGCTGCCCCTGGAACCCGGAGGTGGCCCTTGCCTGGTTCCTGGATCCTTTCACTTCCCCTTCCTCGTCGCCTTGCCGTGTGGAAGGGAAGGGCCGCTCTTAGCCCGCCAGCCCTGGCCAAGGAGGGGAACCCACTTGGAGGGTGGGGTGGCACCAAGGCCTTGCGCGGCCCAACGCACAAGGGGGGACGGCGGGCCCTCGCCCTGGCCCCGGTGCCACCCGTTTCCCTTGGTCGGGATTCTTTGTGGCCTAGGCAGGCAGGCGCCCATGCTGTCTCCGCACTGACCTAGGCACCCACCCACATGAGGCGTCGGGAGGTGTGGGGCCGGGAGAACATTTCTCTGCCTGGTTTCCTAGGCGGAGGCAGGTGTGTTGTCGGCAAAGACCCTCACTCAGGCCAAGTGTGTGATGTCTCTTCTTCTTCCGCAGACGCCGAGCCCGGCACCCGGGAACCTGTTCCGGACGTGCCGCTCCCAACCATGACTCCCAGCACCGAGGCTGACCACGACCACGACCACGACCACGACCACGACCACGGTAGGGGCCCGTGTGCCTTGTGTCCTCTGCCCCTGGGAGCCCGCTGCGCTGCCGGGGCTCCTTGAGCGAGAACGGGCTTTCCTATTGCCTCCGGGACCGGGAAGGTGTCGCCATGCGATTCCTTGTCCCGAAACGCTGGCCTGTGCTCTGGAGCTGCGGGGACGTCCTCGGGGCTCTGCCCGGGAAGGATGTGCTCCCTGGGGAGAGAGGGGCCGCGGTGCGAGTCAGGCGCTCCGAGACGGGGCCGTGTGTCCTCCCGGGTTCTCTGGTTGGCTGCACGCTGCCTGGGCCTGTCCGCAGGTTGTCCGTTTCTCTGCGTGGTGGTCTGCTAAGCCGTGCGGGAGGGGCGTAGGCTTCCCCGCCCCCCACGTCTGCTCCCGCCATGACCCCGGGGGTCTGGTGCAGCACGCCCAGCCCGCATGCCTGGCGTCGCCACGGAGGCTGCGAGTGCAGAAGCCTCATGGGACCCGGCGTGGAGTGCCCCACTGCCCCTGGTGGCCCAGTGTGCGCAGCGGACTTAGGCGCGGGCACGCTGGGCTCCGCGAGGATGGTGCTCTGTGCCTCTGCCTCTCCTGAGACGTCCTTGCCTTCCTCTTGGCGTTGGCTGGTCTCCGAGCTCCCGGGACAGCGTCCAGGAGGCGTGGCCGCTGCCTGAGGACAAGTCCTCGATGTGCCCTCTGACGCTGGCACGAGCGTGTTCTGGACCCGTGCCGTGCCCCCAGGCAGCTGGGGAGTTGTCTGCCGTGTAGTCCGGCGGGCCACCAGGAGAATCTGACCCAGTGTCCTGGATGGGCCAGTTCCCAGTCGTGCGCTCGTGGCCCAGACCGGACCCGGGCTGGTGTGTGGAGCCAGCCACGCGGGCCCGTCTGTCCTCCGTGCCCTGAGTGGGCGCAGATGAGAGAGGGCGCGGTTGCTCCGTCCGCTTTTCTCCCCTCTCGCCCCCGTGCGGGGAGCCGTCCAGCGGGGCCTGGCTGGACTGAGCCCGTGCCGGACACGGTGCTCAGTTGCCGTCCTGGAGGGCCCAGAGGATTGCTCGAGGTGTGCCCACCAGGCCCCTCCCCTGAGACAGGGGGCTGGCTGGGTGCCGTCAGGCTCTTTCTTGGCTGCCCCTGGAACCCGGAGGTGGCCCTTGCCTGGTTCCTGGATCCTTTCACTTCCCCTTCCTCGTCGCCTTGCCGTGTGGAAGGGAAGGGCCGCTCTTAGCCCGCCAGCCCTGGCCAAGGAGGGGAACCCACTTGGAGGGTGGGGTGGCACCAAGGCCTTGCGCGGCCCAACGCACAAGGGGGGACGGCGGGCCCTCGCCCTGGCCCCGGTGCCACCAGTTTCCCTTGGTCGGGATTCTTTGTGGCCTAGGCAGGCAGGCGCCCATGCTGTCTCCGCACTGACCTAGGCACCCACCCACATGAGGCGTCGGGAGGTGTGGGGCCGGGAGAACATTTCTCTGCCTGGTTTCCTAGGCGGAGGCAGGTGTGTTGTCGGCAAAGACCCTCACTCAGGCCAAGTGTGTGATGTCTCTTCTTCTTCCGCAGACGCCGAGCCCGGCACCCGGGAACCTGTTCCGGACGTGCCGCTCCCAACCATGACTCCCAGCACCGAGGCTGACCACGACCACGACCACGACCACGACCACGACCACGGTAGGGGCCCGTGTGCCTTGTGTCCTCTGCCCCTGGGAGCCCGCTGGGCTGCCGGGGCTCCTTGAGCGAGAACGGGCTTTCCTATTGCCTCCGGGACCGGGAAGGTGTCGCCATGCGATTCCTTGTCCCGAAACGCTGGCCTGTGCTCTGGAGCTGCGGGGACGTCCTCGGGGCTCTGCCCGGGAAGGATGTGCTCCCTGGGGAGAGAGGGGCCGCGGTGCGAGTCAGGCGCTCCGAGACGGGGCCGTGTGTCCTCCCGGGTGCTCTGGTTGGCTGCACGCTGCCTGGGCCTGTGCGCAGGTTGTCCGTTTCTCTGCGTGGTGGTCTGCTAAGCCGTGCGGGAGGGGCGTAGGCTTCCCCGCCCCCCACGTCTGCTCCCGCCATGACCCCGGGGGTCTGGTGCAGCACGCCCAGCCCGCATGCCTGGCGTCGCCACGGAGGCTGCGAGTGCAGAAGCCTCATGGGACCCGGCGTGGAGTGCCCCACTGCCCCTGGTGGCCCAGTGTGCGCAGCGGACTTAGGCGCGGGCACGCTGGGCTCCGCGAGGATGGTGCTCTGTGCCTCTGCCTCTCCTGAGACGTCCTTGCCTTCCTCTTGGCGTTGGCTGGTCTCCGAGCTCCCGGGACAGCGTCCAGGAGGCGTGGCCGCTGCCTGAGGACAAGTCCTCGATGTGCCCTCTGACGCTGGCACGAGCGTGTTCTGGACCCGTGCCGTGCCCCCAGGCAGCTGGGGAGTTGTCTGCCGTGTAGTCCGGCGGGCCACCAGGAGAATCTGACCCAGTGTCCTGGATGGGCCAGTTCCCAGTCGTGCGCTCGTGGCCCAGACCAGACCCGGGCTGGTGTGTGGAGCCAGCCACGCGGGCCCGTCTGTCCTCCGTGCCCTGAGTGGGCGCAGATGAGAGAGGGCGCGGTTGCTCCGTCCGCTTTTCTCCCCTCTCGCCCCCGTGCGGGGAGCCGTCCAGCGGGGCCTGGCTGGACTGAGCCCGTGCCGGACACGGTGCTCAGTTGCCGTCCTGGAGGGCCCAGAGGATTGCTCGAGGTGTGCCCACCAGGCCCCTCCCCTGAGACAGGGGGCTGGCTGGGTGCCGTCAGGCTCTTTCTTGGCTGCCCCTGGAACCCGGAGGTGGCCCTTGCCTGGTTCCTGGATCCTTTCACTTCCCCTTCCTCGTCGCCTTGCCGTGTGGAAGGGAAGGGCCGCTCTTAGCCCGCCAGCCCTGGCCAAGGAGGGGAACCCACTTGGAGGGTGGGGTGGCACCAAGGCCTTGCGCGGCCCAACGCACAAGGGGGGACGGCGGGCCCTCGCCCTGGCCCCGGTGCCACCAGTTTCCCTTGGTCGGGATTCTTTGTGGCCTAGGCAGGCAGGCGCCCATGCTGTCTCCGCACTGACCTAGGCACCCACCCACATGAGGCGTCGGGAGGTGTGGGGCCGGGAGAACATTTCTCTGCCTGGTTTCCTAGGCGGAGGCAGGTGTGTTGTCGGCAAAGACCCTCACTCAGGCCAAGTGTGTGATGTCTCTTCTTCTTCCGCAGACGCCGAGCCCGGCACCCGGGAACCTGTTCCGGACGTGCCGCTCCCAACCATGACTCCCAGCACCGAGGCTGACCACGACCACGACCACGACCACGACCACGACCACGACCACGGTAGGGGCCCGTGTGCCTTGTGTCCTCTGCCCCTGGGAGCCCGCTGGGCTGCCGGGGCTCCTTGAGCGAGAACGGGCTTTCCTATTGCCTCCGGGACCGGGAAGGTGTCGCCATGCGATTCCTTGTCCCGAAACGCTGGCCTGTGCTCTGGAGCTGCGGGGACGTCCTCGGGGCTCTGCCCGGGAAGGATGTGCTCCCTGGGGAGAGAGGGGCCGCGGTGCGAGTCAGGCGCTCCGAGACGGGGCCGTGTGTCCTCCCGGGTGCTCTGGTTGGCTGCACGCTGCCTGGGCCTGTCCGCAGGTTGTCCGTTTCTCTGCGTGGTGGTCTGCTAAGCCGTGCGGGAGGGGCGTAGGCTTCCCCGCCCCCCACGTCTGCTCCCGCCATGACCCCGGGGGTCTGGTGCAGCACGCCCAGCCCGCATGCCTGGCGTCGCCACGGAGGCTGCGAGTGCAGAAGCCTCATGGGACCCGGCGTGGAGTGCCCCACTGCCCCTGGTGGCCCAGTGTGCGCAGCGGACTTAGGCGCGGGCACGCTGGGCTCCGCGAGGATGGTGCTCTGTGCCTCTGCCTCTCCTGAGACGTCCTTGCCTTCCTCTTGGCGTTGGCTGGTCTCCGAGCTCCCGGGACAGCGTCCAGGAGGCGTGGCCGCTGCCTGAGGACAAGTCCTCGATGTGCCCTCTGACGCTGGCACGAGCGTGTTCTGGACCCGTGCCGTGCCCCCAGGCAGCTGGGGAGTTGTCTGCCGTGTAGTCCGGCGGGCCACCAGGAGAATCTGACCCAGTGTCCTGGATGGGCCAGTTCCCAGTCGTGCGCTCGTGGCCCAGACCGGACCCGGGCTGGTGTGTGGAGCCAGCCACGCGGGCCCGTCTGTCCTCCGTGCCCTGAGTGGGCGCAGATGAGAGAGGGCGCGGTTGCTCCGTCCGCTTTTCTCCCCTCTCGCCCCCGTGCGGGGAGCCGTCCAGCGGGGCCTGGCTGGACTGAGCCCGTGCCGGACACGGTGCTCAGTTGCCGTCCTGGAGGGCCCAGAGGATTGCTCGAGGTGTGCCCACCAGGCCCCTCCCCTGAGACAGGGGGCTGGCTGGGTGCCGTCAGGCTCTTTCTTGGCTGCCCCTGGAACCCGGAGGTGGCCCTTGCCTGGTTCCTGGATCCTTTCACTTCCCCTTCCTCGTCGCCTTGCCGTGTGGAAGGGAAGGGCCGCTCTTAGCCCGCCAGCCCTGGCCAAGGAGGGGAACCCACTTGGAGGGTGGGGTGGCACCAAGGCCTTGCGCGGCCCAACGCACAAGGGGGGACGGCGGGCCCTCGCCCTGGCCCCGGTGCCACCAGTTTCCCTTGGTCGGGATTCTTTGTGGCCTAGGCAGGCAGGCGCCCATGCTGTCTCCGCACTGACCTAGGCACCCACCCACATGAGGCGTCGGGAGGTGTGGGGCCGGGAGAACATTTCTCTGCCTGGTTTCCTAGGCGGAGGCAGGTGTGTTGTCGGCAAAGACCCTCACTCAGGCCAAGTGTGTGATGTCTCTTCTTCTTCCGCAGACGCCGAGCCCGGCACCCGGGAACCTGTTCCGGACGTGCCGCTCCCAACCATGACTCCCAGCACCGAGGCTGACCACGACCACGACCACGACCACGACCACGACCACGACCACGGTAGGGGCCCGTGTGCCTTGTGTCCTCTGCCCCTGGGAGCCCGCTGGGCTGCCGGGGCTCCTTGAGCGAGAACGGGCTTTCCTATTGCCTCCGGGACCGGGAAGGTGTCGCCATGCGATTCCTTGTCCCGAAACGCTGGCCTGTGCTCTGGAGCTGCGGGGACGTCCTCGGGGCTCTGCCCGGGAAGGATGTGCTCCCTGGGGAGAGAGGGGCCGCGGTGCGAGTCAGGCGCTCCGAGACGGGGCTGTGTGTCCTCCCGGGTGCTCTGGTTGGCTGCACGCTGCCTGGGCCTGTCCGCAGGTTGTCCGTTTCTCTGCGTGGTGGTCTGCTAAGCCGTGCGGGAGGGGCGTAGGCTTCCCCGCCCCCCACGTCTGCTCCCGCCATGACCCCGGGGGTCTGGTGCAGCACGCCCAGCCCGCATGCCTGGCGTCGCCACGGAGGCTGCGAGTGCAGAAGCCTCATGGGACCCGGCGTGGAGTGCCCCACTGCCCCTGGTGGCCCAGTGTGCGCAGCGGACTTAGGCGCAGGCACGCTGGGCTCCGCGAGGATGGTGCTCTGTGCCTCTGCCTCTCCTGAGACGTCCTTGCCTTCCTCTTGGCGTTGGCTGGTCTCCGAGCTCCCGGGACAGCGTCCAGGAGGCGTGGCCGCTGCCTGAGGACAAGTCCTCGATGTGCCCTCTGACGCTGGCACGAGCGTGTTCTGGACCCGTGCCGTGCCCCCAGGCAGCTGGGGAGTTGTCTGCCGTGTAGTCCGGCGGGCCACCAGGAGAATCTGACCCAGTGTCCTGGATGGGCCAGTTCCCAGTCGTGCGCTCGTGGCCCAGACCGGACCCGGGCTGGTGTGTGGAGCCAGCCACGCGGGCCCGTCTGTCCTCCGTGCCCTGAGTGGGCGCAGATGAGAGAGGGCGCGGTTGCTCCGTCCGCTTTTCTCCCCTCTCGCCCCCGTGCGGGGAGCCGTCCAGCGGGGCCTGGCTGGACTGAGCCCGTGCCGGACACGGTGCTCAGTTGCCGTCCTGGAGGGCCCAGAGGATTGCTCGAGGTGTGCCCACCAGGCCCCTCCCCTGAGACAGGGGGCTGGCTGGGTGCCGTCAGGCTCTTTCTTGGCTGCCCCTGGAACCCGGAGGTGGCCCTTGCCTGGTTCCTGGATCCTTTCACTTCCCCTTCCTCGTCGCCTTGCCGTGTGGAAGGGAAGGGCCGCTCTTAGCCCGCCAGCCCTGGCCAAGGAGGGGAACCCACTTGGAGGGTGGGGTGGCACCAAGGCCTTGCGCGGCCCAACGCACAAGGGGGGACGGCGGGCCCTCGCCCTGGCCCCGGTGCCACCAGTTTCCCTTGGTCGGGATTCTTTGTGGCCTAGGCAGGCAGGCGCCCATGCTGTCTCCGCACTGACCTAGGCACCCACCCACATGAGGCGTCGGGAGGTGTGGGGCCGGGAGAACATTTCTCTGCCTGGTTTCCTAGGCGGAGGCAGGTGTGTTGTCGGCAAAGACCCTCACTCAGGCCAAGTGTGTGATGTCTCTTCTTCTTCCGCAGACGCCGAGCCCGGCACCCGGGAACCTGTTCCGGACGTGCCGCTCCCAACCATGACTCCCAGCACCGAGG
Organism: Oryctolagus cuniculus; assembly: GCF_051225735.1. Classification (NCBI taxonomy): domain Eukaryota; kingdom Metazoa; phylum Chordata; class Mammalia; order Lagomorpha; family Leporidae; genus Oryctolagus; species Oryctolagus cuniculus. Next base: position 13,623,555 of record NC_142874.1, on the reverse strand, counting down.
CTGACCACGACCACGACCACGACCACGACCACGACCACGACCACGGTAGGGGCCCGTGTGCCTTGTGTCCTCTGCCCCTGGGAGCCCGCTGGGCTGCCGGGGCTCCTTGAGCGAGAACGGGCTTTCCTATTGCCTCCGGGACCGGGAAGGTGTCGCCATGCGATTCCTTGTCCCGAAACGCTGGCCTGTGCTCTGGAGCTGCGGGGACGTCCTCGGGGCTCTGCCCGGGAAGGATGTGCTCCCTGGGGAGAGAGGGGCCGCGGTGCGAGTCAGGCGCTCCGAGACGGGGCCGTGTGTCCTCCCGGGTGCTCTGGTTGGCTGCACGCTGCCTGGGCCTGTGCGCAGGTTGTCCGTTTCTCTGCGTGGTGGTCTGCTAAGCCGTGCGGGAGGGGCGTAGGCTTCCCCGCCCCCCACGTCTGCTCCCGCCATGACCCCGGGGGTCTGGTGCAGCACGCCCAGCCCGCATGCCTGGCGTCGCCACGGAGGCTGCGAGTGCAGAAGCCTCATGGGACCCGGCGTGGAGTGCCCCACTGCCCCTGGTGGCCCAGTGTGCGCAGCGGACTTAGGCGCGGGCACGCTGGGCTCCGCGAGGATGGTGCTCTGTGCCTCTGCCTCTCCTGAGACGTCCTTGCCTTCCTCTTGGCGTTGGCTGGTCTCCGAGCTCCCGGGACAGCGTCCAGGAGGCGTGGCCGCTGCCTGAGGACAAGTCCTCGATGTGCCCTCTGACGCTGGCACGAGCGTGTTCTGGACCCGTGCCGTGCCCCCAGGCAGCTGGGGAGTTGTCTGCCGTGTAGTCCGGCGGGCCACCAGGAGAATCTGACCCAGTGTCCTAGATGGGCCAGTTCCCAGTCGTGCGCTCGTGGCCCAGACCGGACCCGGGCTGGTGTGTGGAGCCAGCCACGCGGGCCCGTCTGTCCTCCGTGCCCTGAGTGGGCGCAGATGAGAGAGGGCGCGGTTGCTCCGTCCGCTTTTCTCCCCTCTCGCCCCCGTGCGGGGAGCCGTCCAGCGGGGCCTGGCTGGACTGAGCCCGTGCCGGACACGGTGCTCAGTTGCCGTCCTGGAGGGCCCAGAGGATTGCTCGAGGTGTGCCCACCAGGCCCCTCCCCTGAGACAGGGGGCTGGCTGGGTGCCGTCAGGCTCTTTCTTGGCTGCCCCTGGAACCCGGAGGTGGCCCTTGCCTGGTTCCTGGATCCTTTCACTTCCCCTTCCTCGTCGCCTTGCCGTGTGGAAGGGAAGGGCCGCTCTTAGCCCGCCAGCCCTGGCCAAGGAGGGGAACCCACTTGGAGGGTGGGGTGGCACCAAGGCCTTGCGCGGCCCAACGCACAAGGGGGGACGGCGGGCCCTCGCCCTGGCCCCGGTGCCACCAGTTTCCCTTGGTCGGGATTCTTTGTGGCCTAGGCAGGCAGGCGCCCATGCTGTCTCCGCACTGACCTAGGCACCCACCCACATGAGGCGTCGGGAGGTGTGGGGCCGGGAGAACATTTCTCTGCCTGGTTTCCTAGGCGGAGGCAGGTGTGTTGTCGGCAAAGACCCTCACTCAGGCCAAGTGTGTGATGTCTCTTCTTCTTCCGCAGACGCCGAGCCCGGCACCCGGGAACCTGTTCCGGACGTGCCGCTCCCAACCATGACTCCCAGCACCGAGGCTGACCACGACCACGACCACGACCACGACCACGACCACGACCACGGTAGGGGCCCGTGTGCCTTGTGTCCTCTGCCCCTGGGAGCCCGCTGGGCTGCCGGGGCTCCTTGAGCGAGAACGGGCTTTCCTATTGCCTCCGGGACCGGGAAGGTGTCGCCATGCGATTCCTTGTCCCGAAACGCTGGCCTGTGCTCTGGAGCTGCGGGGACGTCCTCGGGGCTCTGCCCGGGAAGGATGTGCTCCCTGGGGAGAGAGGGGCCGCGGTGCGAGTCAGGCGCTCCGAGACGGGGCTGTGTGTCCTCCCGGGTGCTCTGGTTGGCTGCACGCTGCCTGGGCCTGTGCGCAGGTTGTCCGTTTCTCTGCGTGGTGGTCTGCTAAGCCGTGCGGGAGGGGCGTAGGCTTCCCCGCCCCCCACGTCTGCTCCCGCCATGACCCCGGGGGTCTGGTGCAGCACGCCCAGCCCGCATGCCTGGCGTCGCCACGGAGGCTGCGAGTGCAGAAGCCTCATGGGACCCGGCGTGGAGTGCCCCACTGCCCCTGGTGGCCCAGTGTGCGCAGCGGACTTAGGCGCGGGCACGCTGGGCTCCGCGAGGATGGTGCTCTGTGCCTCTGCCTCTCCTGAGACGTCCTTGCCTTCCTCTTGGCGTTGGCTGGTCTCCGAGCTCCCGGGACAGCGTCCAGGAGGCGTGGCCGCTGCCTGAGGACAAGTCCTCGATGTGCCCTCTGACGCTGGCACGAGCGTGTTCTGGACCCGTGCCGTGCCCCCAGGCAGCTGGGGAGTTGTCTGCCGTGTAGTCCGGCGGGCCACCAGGAGAATCTGACCCAGTGTCCTGGATGGGCCAGTTCCCAGTCGTGCGCTCGTGGCCCAGACCGGACCCGGGCTGGTGTGTGGAGCCAGCCACGCGGGCCCGTCTGTCCTCCGTGCCCTGAGTGGGCGCAGATGAGAGAGGGCGCGGTTGCTCCGTCCGCTTTTCTCCCCTCTCGCCCCCGTGCGGGGAGCCGTCCAGCGGGGCCTGGCTGGACTGAGCCCGTGCCGGACACGGTGCTCAGTTGCCGTCCTGGAGGGCCCAGAGGATTGCTCGAGGTGTGCCCACCAGGCCCCTCCCCTGAGACAGGGGGCTGGCTGGGTGCCGTCAGGCTCTTTCTTGGCTGCCCCTGGAACCCGGAGGTGGCCCTTGCCTGGTTCCTGGATCCTTTCACTTCCCCTTCCTCGTCGCCTTGCCGTGTGGAAGGGAAGGGCCGCTCTTAGCCCGCCAGCCCTGGCCAAGGAGGGGAACCCACTTGGAGGGTGGGGTGGCACCAAGGCCTTGCGCGGCCCAACGCACAAGGGGGGACGGCGGGCCCTCGCCCTGGCCCCGGTGCCACCAGTTTCCCTTGGTCGGGATTCTTTGTGGCCTAGGCAGGCAGGCGCCCATGCTGTCTCCGCACTGACCTAGGCACCCACCCACATGAGGCGTCGGGAGGTGTGGGGCCGGGAGAACATTTCTCTGCCTGGTTTCCTAGGCGGAGGCAGGTGTGTTGTCGGCAAAGACCCTCACTCAGGCCAAGTGTGTGATGTCTCTTCTTCTTCCGCAGACGCCGAGCCCGGCACCCGGGAACCTGTTCCGGACGTGCCGCTCCCAACCATGACTCCCAGCACCGAGGCTGACCACGACCACGACCACGACCACGACCACGACCACGACCACGGTAGGGGCCCGTGTGCCTTGTGTCCTCTGCCCCTGGGAGCCCGCTGGGCTGCCGGGGCTCCTTGAGCGAGAACGGGCTTTCCTATTGCCTCCGGGACCGGGAAGGTGTCGCCATGCGATTCCTTGTCCCGAAACGCTGGCCTGTGCTCTGGAGCTGCGGGGACGTCCTCGGGGCTCTGCCCGGGAAGGATGTGCTCCCTGGGGAGAGAGGGGCCGCGGTGCGAGTCAGGCGCTCCGAGACGGGGCCGTGTGTCCTCCCGGGTTCTCTGGTTGGCTGCACGCTGCCTGGGCCTGTGCGCAGGTTGTCCGTTTCTCTGCGTGGTGGTCTGCTAAGCCGTGCGGGAGGGGCGTAGGCTTCCCCGCCCCCCACGTCTGCTCCCGCCATGACCCCGGGGGTCTGGTGCAGCACGCCCAGCCCGCATGCCTGGCGTCGCCACGGAGGCTGCGAGTGCAGAAGCCTCATGGGACCCGGCGTGGAGTGCCCCACTGCCCCTGGTGGCCCAGTGTGCGCAGCGGACTTAGGCGCGGGCACGCTGGGCTCCGCGAGGATGGTGCTCTGTGCCTCTGCCTCTCCTGAGACGTCCTTGCCTTCCTCTTGGCGTTGGCTGGTCTCCGAGCTCCCAGGACAGCGTCCAGGAGGCGTGGCCGCTGCCTGAGGACAAGTCCTCGATGTGCCCTCTGACGCTGGCACGAGCGTGTTCTGGACCCGTGCCGTGCCCCCAGGCAGCTGGGGAGTTGTCTGCCGTGTAGTCCGGCGGGCCACCAGGAGAATCTGACCCAGTGTCCTGGATGGGCCAGTTCCCAGTCGTGCGCTCGTGGCCCAGACCAGACCCGGGCTGGTGTGTGGAGCCAGCCACGCGGGCCCGTCTGTCCTCCGTGCCCTGAGTGGGCGCAGATGAGAGAGGGCGCGGTTGCTCCGTCCGCTTTTCTCCCCTCTCGCCCCCGTGCGGGGAGCCGTCCAGCGGGGCCTGGCTGGACTGAGCCCGTGCCGGACACGGTGCTCAGTTGCCGTCCTGGAGGGCCCAGAGGATTGCTCGAGGTGTGCCCACCAGGCCCCTCCCCTGAGACAGGGGGCTGGCTGGGTGCCGTCAGGCTCTTTCTTGGCTGCCCCTGGAACCCGGAGGTGGCCCTTGCCTGGTTCCTGGATCCTTTCACTTCCCCTTCCTCGTCGCCTTGCCGTGTGGAAGGGAAGGGCCGCTCTTAGCCCGCCAGCCCTGGCCAAGGAGGGGAACCCACTTGGAGGGTGGGGTGGCACCAAGGCCTTGCGCGGCCCAACGCACAAGGGGGGACGGCGGGCCCTCGCCCTGGCCCCGGTGCCACCAGTTTCCCTTGGTCGGGATTCTTTGTGGCCTAGGCAGGCAGGCGCCCATGCTGTCTCCGCACTGACCTAGGCACCCACCCACATGAGGCGTCGGGAGGTGTGGGGCCGGGAGAACATTTCTCTGCCTGGTTTCCTAGGCGGAGGCAGGTGTGTTGTCGGCAAAGACCCTCACTCAGGCCAAGTGTGTGATGTCTCTTCTTCTTCCGCAGACGCCGAGCCCGGCACCCGGGAACCTGTTCCGGACGTGCCGCTCCCAACCATGACTCCCAGCACCGAGGCTGACCACGACCACGACCACGACCACGACCACGACCACGACCACGGTAGGGGCCCGTGTGCCTTGTGTCCTCTGCCCCTGGGAGCCCGCTGGGCTGCCGGGGCTCCTTGAGCGAGAACGGGCTTTCCTATTGCCTCCGGGACCGGGAAGGTGTCGCCATGCGATTCCTTGTCCCGAAACGCTGGCCTGTGCTCTGGAGCTGCGGGGACGTCCTCGGGGCTCTGCCCGGGAAGGATGTGCTCCCTGGGGAGAGAGGGGCCGCGGTGCGAGTCAGGCGCTCCGAGACGGGGCCGTGTGTCCTCCCGGGTGCTCTGGTTGGCTGCACGCTGCCTGGGCCTGTCCGCAGGTTGTCCGTTTCTCTGCGTGGTGGTCTGCTAAGCCGTGCGGGAGGGGCGTAGGCTTCCCCGCCCCCCACGTCTGCTCCCGCCATGACCCCGGGGGTCTGGTGCAGCACGCCCAGCCCGCATGCCTGGCGTCGCCACGGAGGCTGCGAGTGCAGAAGCCTCATGGGACCCGGCGTGGAGTGCCCCACTGCCCCTGGTGGCCCAGTGTGCGCAGCGGACTTAGGCGCGGGCACGCTGGGCTCCGCGAGGATGGTGCTCTGTGCCTCTGCCTCTCCTGAGACGTCCTTGCCTTCCTCTTGGCGTTGGCTGGTCTCCGAGCTCCCGGGACAGCGTCCAGGAGGCGTGGCCGCTGCCTGAGGACAAGTCCTCGATGTGCCCTCTGACGCTGGCACGAGCGTGTTCTGGACCCGTGCCGTGCCCCCAGGCAGCTGGGGAGTTGTCTGCCGTGTAGTCCGGCGGGCCACCAGGAGAATCTGACCCAGTGTCCTGGATGGGCCAGTTCCCAGTCGTGCGCTCGTGGCCCAGACCAGACCCGGGCTGGTGTGTGGAGCCAGCCACGCGGGCCCGTCTGTCCTCCGTGCCCTGAGTGGGCGCAGATGAGAGAGGGCGCGGTTGCTCCGTCCGCTTTTCTCCCCTCTCGCCCCCGTGCGGGGAGCCGTCCAGCGGGGCCTGGCTGGACTGAGCCCGTGCCGGACACGGTGCTCAGTTGCCGTCCTGGAGGGCCCAGAGGATTGCTCGAGGTGTGCCCACCAGGCCCCTCCCCTGAGACAGGGGGCTGGCTGGGTGCCGTCAGGCTCTTTCTTGGCTGCCCCTGGAACCCGGAGGTGGCCCTTGCCTGGTTCCTGGATCCTTTCACTTCCCCTTCCTCGTCGCCTTGCCGTGTGGAAGGGAAGGGCCGCTCTTAGCCCGCCAGCCCTGGCCAAGGAGGGGAACCCACTTGGAGGGTGGGGTGGCACCAAGGCCTTGCGCGGCCCAACGCACAAGGGGGGACGGCGGGCCCTCGCCCTGGCCCCGGTGCCACCAGTTTCCCTTGGTCGGGATTCTTTGTGGCCTAGGCAGGCAGGCGCCCATGCTGTCTCCGCACTGACCTAGGCACCCACCCACATGAGGCGTCGGGAGGTGTGGGGCCGGGAGAACATTTCTCTGCCTGGTTTCCTAGGCGGAGGCAGGTGTGTTGTCGGCAAAGACCCTCACTCAGGCCAAGTGTGTGATGTCTCTTCTTCTTCCGCAGACGCCGAGCCCGGCACCCGGGAACCTGTTCCGGACGTGCCGCTCCCAACCATGACTCCCAGCACCGAGGCTGACCACGACCACGACCACGACCACGACCACGACCACGACCACGGTAGGGGCCCGTGTGCCTTGTGTCCTCTGCCCCTGGGAGCCCGCTGGGCTGCCGGGGCTCCTTGAGCGAGAACGGGCTTTCCTATTGCCTCCGGGACCGGGAAGGTGTCGCCATGCGATTCCTTGTCCCGAAACGCTGGCCTGTGCTCTGGAGCTGCGGGGACGTCCTCGGGGCTCTGCCCGGGAAGGATGTGCTCCCTGGGGAGAGAGGGGCCGCGGTGCGAGTCAGGCGCTCCGAGACGGGGCCGTGTGTCCTCCCGGGTGCTCTGGTTGGCTGCACGCTGCCTGGGCCTGTGCGCAGGTTGTCCGTTTCTCTGCGTGGTGGTCTGCTAAGCCGTGCGGGAGGGGCGTAGGCTTCCCCGCCCCCCACGTCTGCTCCCGCCATGACCCCGGGGGTCTGGTGCAGCACGCCCAGCCCGCATGCCTGGCGTCGCCACGGAGGCTGCGAGTGCAGAAGCCTCATGGGACCCGGCGTGGAGTGCCCCACTGCCCCTGGTGGCCCAGTGTGCGCAGCGGACTTAGGCGCGGGCACGCTGGGCTCCGCGAGGATGGTGCTCTGTGCCTCTGCCTCTCCTGAGACGTCCTTGCCTTCCTCTTGGCGTTGGCTGGTCTCCGAGCTCCCGGGACAGCGTCCAGGAGGCGTGGCCGCTGCCTGAGGACAAGTCCTCGATGTGCCCTCTGACGCTGGCACGAGCGTGTTCTGGACCCGTGCCGTGCCCCCAGGCAGCTGGGGAGTTGTCTGCCGTGTAGTCCGGCGGGCCACCAGGAGAATCTGACCCAGTGTCCTGGATGGGCCAGTTCCCAGTCGTGCGCTCGTGGCCCAGACCGGACCCGGGCTGGTGTGTGGAGCCAGCCACGCGGGCCCGTCTGTCCTCCGTGCCCTGAGTGGGCGCAGATGAGAGAGGGCGCGGTTGCTCCGTCCGCTTTTCTCCCCTCTCGCCCCCGTGCGGGGAGCCGTCCAGTGGGGCCTGGCTGGACTGAGCCCGTGCCGGACACGGTGCTCAGTTGCCGTCCTGGAGGGCCCAGAGGATTGCTCGAGGTGTGCCCACCAGGCCCCTCCCCTGAGACAGGGGCCTGGCTGGGTGCCGTCAGGCTCTTTCTTGGCTGCCCCTGGAACCCGGAGGTGGCCCTTGCCTGGTTCCTGGATCCTTTCACTTCCCCTTCCTCGTCGCCTTGCCGTGTGGAAGGGAAGGGCCGCTCTTAGCCCGCCAGCCCTGGCCAAGGAGGGGAACCCACTTGGAGGGTGGGGTGGCACCAAGGCCTTGCGCGGCCCAACGCACAAGGGGGGACGGCGGGCCCTCGCCCTGGCCCCGGTGCCACCCGTTTCCCTTGGTCGGGATTCTTTGTGGCCTAGGCAGGCAGGCGCCCATGCTGTCTCCGCACTGACCTAGGCACCCACCCACATGAGGCGTCGGGAGGTGTGGGGCCGGGAGAACATTTCTCTGCCTGGTTTCCTAGGCGGAGGCAGGTGTGTTGTCGGCAAAGACCCTCACTCAGGCCAAGTGTGTGATGTCTCTTCTTCTTCCGCAGACGCCGAGCCCGGCACCCGGGAACCTGTTCCGGACGTGCCGCTCCCAACCATGACTCCCAGCACCGAGGCTGACCACGACCACGACCACGACCACGACCACGACCACGGTAGGGGCCCGTGTGCCTTGTGTCCTCTGCCCCTGGGAGCCCGCTGGGCTGCCGGGGCTCCTTGAGCGAGAACGGGCTTTCCTATTGCCTCCGGGACCGGGAAGGTGTCGCCATGCGATTCCTTGTCCCGAAACGCTGGCCTGTGCTCTGGAGCTGCGGGGACGTCCTCGGGGCTCTGCCCGGGAAGGATGTGCTCCCTGGGGAGAGAGGGGCCGCGGTGCGAGTCAGGCGCTCCGAGACGGGGCCGTGTGTCCTCCCGGGTTCTCTGGTTGGCTGCACGCTGCCTGGGCCTGTCCGCAGGTTGTCCGTTTCTCTGCGTGGTGGTCTGCTAAGCCGTGCGGGAGGGGCGTAGGCTTCCCCGCCCCCCACGTCTGCTCCCGCCATGACCCCGGGGGTCTGGTGCAGCACGCCCAGCCCGCATGCCTGGCGTCGCCACGGAGGCTGCGAGTGCAGAAGCCTCATGGGACCCGGCGTGGAGTGCCCCACTGCCCCTGGTGGCCCAGTGTGCGCAGCGGACTTAGGCGCGGGCACGCTGGGCTCCGCGAGGATGGTGCTCTGTGCCTCTGCCTCTCCTGAGACGTCCTTGCCTTCCTCTTGGCGTTGGCTGGTCTCCGAGCTCCCGGGACAGCGTCCAGGAGGCGTGGCCGCTGCCTGAGGACAAGTCCTCGATGTGCCCTCTGACGCTGGCACGAGCGTGTTCTGGACCCGTGCCGTGCCCCCAGGCAGCTGGGGAGTTGTCTGCCGTGTAGTCCGGCGGGCCACCAGGAGAATCTGACCCAGTGTCCTGGATGGGCCAGTTCCCAGTCGTGCGCTCGTGGCCCAGACCAGACCCGGGCTGGTGTGTGGAGCCAGCCACGCGGGCCCGTCTGTCCTCCGTGCCCTGAGTGGGCGCAGATGAGAGAGGGCGCGGTTGCTCCGTCCGCTTTTCTCCCCTCTCGCCCCCGTGCGGGGAGCCGTCCAGCGGGGCCTGGCTGGACTGAGCCCGTGCCGGACACGGTGCTCAGTTGCCGTCCTGGAGGGCCCAGAGGATTGCTCGAGGTGTGCCCACCAGGCCCCTCCCCTGAGACAGGGGGCTGGCTGGGTGCCGTCAGGCTCTTTCTTGGCTGCCCCTGGAACCCGGAGGTGGCCCTTGCCTGGTTCCTGGATCCTTTCACTTCCCCTTCCTCGTCGCCTTGCCGTGTGGAAGGGAAGGGCCGCTCTTAGCCCGCCAGCCCTGGCCAAGGAGGGGAACCCACTTGGAGGGTGGGGTGGCACCAAGGCCTTGCGCGGCCCAACGCACAAGGGGGGACGGCGGGCCCTCGCCCTGGCCCCGGTGCCACCAGTTTCCCTTGGTCGGGATTCTTTGTGGCCTAGGCAGGCAGGCGCCCATGCTGTCTCCGCACTGACCTAGGCACCCACCCACATGAGGCGTCGGGAGGTGTGGGGCCGGGAGAACATTTCTCTGCCTGGTTTCCTAGGCGGAGGCAGGTGTGTTGTCGGCAAAGACCCTCACTCAGGCCAAGTGTGTGATGTCTCTTCTTCTTCCGCAGACGCCGAGCCCGGCACCCGGGAACCTGTTCCGGACGTGCCGCTCCCAACCATGACTCCCAGCACCGAGGCTGACCACGACCACGACCACGACCACGACCACGACCACGACCACGGTAGGGGCCCGTGTGCCTTGTGTCCTCTGCCCCTGGGAGCCCGCTGGGCTGCCGGGGCTCCTTGAGCGAGAACGGGCTTTCCTATTGCCTCCGGGACCGGGAAGGTGTCGCCATGCGATTCCTTGTCCCGAAACGCTGGCCTGTGCTCTGGAGCTGCGGGGACGTCCTCGGGGCTCTGCCCGGGAAGGATGTGCTCCCTGGGGAGAGAGGGGCCGCGGTGCGAGTCAGGCGCTCCGAGACGGGGCCGTGTGTCCTCCCGGGTGCTCTGGTTGGCTGCACGCTGCCTGGGCCTGTGCGCAGGTTGTCCGTTTCTCTGCGTGGTGGTCTGCTAAGCCGTGCGGGAGGGGCGTAGGCTTCCCCGCCCCCCACGTCTGCTCCCGCCATGACCCCGGGGGTCTGGTGCAGCACGCCCAGCCCGCATGCCTGGCGTCGCCACGGAGGCTGCGAGTGCAGAAGCCTCATGGGACCCGGCGTGGAGTGCCCCACTGCCCCTGGTGGCCCAGTGTGCGCAGCGGACTTAGGCGCGGGCACGCTGGGCTCCGCGAGGATGGTGCTCTGTGCCTCTGCCTCTCCTGAGACGTCCTTGCCTTCCTCTTGGCGTTGGCTGGTCTCCGAGCTCCCGGGACAGCGTCCAGGAGGCGTGGCCGCTGCCTGAGGACAAGTCCTCGATGTGCCCTCTGACGCTGGCACGAGCGTGTTCTGGACCCGTGCCGTGCCCCCAGGCAGCTGGGGAGTTGTCTGCCGTGTAGTCCGGCGGGCCACCAGGAGAATCTGACCCAGTGTCCTGGATGGGCCAGTTCCCAGTCGTGCGCTCGTGGCCCAGACCAGACCCGGGCTGGTGTGTGGAGCCAGCCACGCGGGCCCGTCTGTCCTCCGTGCCCTGAGTGGGCGCAGATGAGAGAGGGCGCGGTTGCTCCGTCCGCTTTTCTCCCCTCTCGCCCCCGTGCGGGGAGCCGTCCAGCGGGGCCTGGCTGGACTGAGCCCGTGCCGGACACGGTGCTCAGTTGCCGTCCTGGAGGGCCCAGAGGATTGCTCGAGGTGTGCCCACCAGGCCCCTCCCCTGAGACAGGGGGCTGGCTGGGTGCCGTCAGGCTCTTTCTTGGCTGCCCCTGGAACCCGGAGGTGGCCCTTGCCTGGTTCCTGGATCCTTTCACTTCCCCTTCCTCGTCGCCTTGCCGTGTGGAAGGGAAGGGCCGCTCTTAGCCCGCCAGCCCTGGCCAAGGAGGGGAACCCACTTGGAGGGTGGGGTGGCACCAAGGCCTTGCGCGGCCCAACGCACAAGGGGGGACGGCGGGCCCTCGCCCTGGCCCCGGTGCCACCAGTTTCCCTTGGTCGGGATTCTTTGTGGCCTAGGCAGGCAGGCGCCCATGCTGTCTCCGCACTGACCTAGGCACCCACCCACATGAGGCGTCGGGAGGTGTGGGGCCGGGAGAACATTTCTCTGCCTGGTTTCCTAGGCGGAGGCAGGTGTGTTGTCGGCAAAGACCCTCACTCAGGCCAAGTGTGTGATGTCTCTTCTTCTTCCGCAGACGCCGAGCCCGGCACCCGGGAACCTGTTCCGGACGTGCCGCTCCCAACCATGACTCCCAGCACCGAGGCTGACCACGACCACGACCACGACCACGACCACGACCACGACCACGGTAGGGGCCCGTGTGCCTTGTGTCCTCTGCCCCTGGGAGCCCGCTGGGCTGCCGGGGCTCCTTGAGCGAGAACGGGCTTTCCTATTGCCTCCGGGACCGGGAAGGTGTCGCCATGCGATTCCTTGTCCCGAAACGCTGGCCTGTGCTCTGGAGCTGCGGGGACGTCCTCGGGGCTCTGCCCGGGAAGGATGTGCTCCCTGGGGAGAGAGGGGCCGCGGTGCGAGTCAGGCGCTCCGAGACGGGGCCGTGTGTCCTCCCGGGTGCTCTGGTTGGCTGCACGCTGCCTGGGCCTGTGCGCAGGTTGTCCGTTTCTCTGCGTGGTGGTCTGCTAAGCCGTGCGGGAGGGGCGTAGGCTTCCCCGCCCCCCACGTCTGCTCCCGCCATGACCCCGGGGGTCTGGTGCAGCACGCCCAGCCCGCATGCCTGGCGTCGCCACGGAGGCTGCGAGTGCAGAAGCCTCATGGGACCCGGCGTGGAGTGCCCCACTGCCCCTGGTGGCCCAGTGTGCGCAGCGGACTTAGGCGCGGGCACGCTGGGCTCCGCGAGGATGGTGCTCTGTGCCTCTGCCTCTCCTGAGACGTCCTTGCCTTCCTCTTGGCGTTGGCTGGTCTCCGAGCTCCCGGGACAGCGTCCAGGAGGCGTGGCCGCTGCCTGAGGACAAGTCCTCGATGTGCCCTCTGACGCTGGCACGAGCGTGTTCTGGACCCGTGCCGTGCCCCCAGGCAGCTGGGGAGTTGTCTGCCGTGTAGTCCGGCGGGCCACCAGGAGAATCTGACCCAGTGTCCTGGATGGGCCAGTTCCCAGTCGTGCGCTCGTGGCCCAGACCGGACCCGGGCTGGTGTGTGGAGCCAGCCACGCGGGCCCGTCTGTCCTCCGTGCCCTGAGTGGGCGCAGATGAGAGAGGGCGCGGTTGCTCCGTCCGCTTTTCTCCCCTCTCGCCCCCGTGCGGGGAGCCGTCCAGCGGGGCCTGGCTGGACTGAGCCCGTGCCGGACACGGTGCTCAGTTGCCGTCCTGGAGGGCCCAGAGGATTGCTCGAGGTGTGCCCACCAGGCCCCTCCCCTGAGACAGGGGGCTGGCTGGGTGCCGTCAGGCTCTTTCTTGGCTGCCCCTGGAACCCGGAGGTGGCCCTTGCCTGGTTCCTGGATCCTTTCACTTCCCCTTCCTCGTCGCCTTGCCGTGTGGAAGGGAAGGGCCGCTCTTAGCCCGCCAGCCCTGGCCAAGGAGGGGAACCCACTTGGAGGGTGGGGTGGCACCAAGGCCTTGCGCGGCCCAACGCACAAGGGGGGACGGCGGGCCCTCGCCCTGGCCCCGGTGCCACCAGTTTCCCTTGGTCGGGATTCTTTGTGGCCTAGGCAGGCAGGCGCCCATGCTGTCTCCGCACTGACCTAGGCACCCACCCACATGAGGCGTCGGGAGGTGTGGGGCCGGGAGAACATTTCTCTGCCTGGTTTCCTAGGCGGAGGCAGGTGTGTTGTCGGCAAAGACCCTCACTCAGGCCAAGTGTGTGATGTCTCTTCTTCTTCCGCAGACGCCGAGCCCGGCACCCGGGAACCTGTTCCGGACGTGCCGCTCCCAACCATGACTCCCAGCACCGAGGCTGACCACGACCACGACCACGACCACGACCACGACCACGACCACGACCACGGTAGGGGCCCGTGTGCCTTGTGTCCTCTGCCCCTGGGAGCCCGCTGGGCTGCCGGGGCTCCTTGAGCGAGAACGGGCTTTCCTATTGCCTCCGGGACCGGGAAGGTGTCGCCATGCGATTCCTTGTCCCGAAACGCTGGCCTGTGCTCTGGAGCTGCGGGGACGTCCTCGGGGCTCTGCCCGGGAAGGATGTGCTCCCTGGGGAGAGAGGGGCCGCGGTGCGAGTCAGGCGCTCCGAGACGGGGCCGTGTGTCCTCCCGGGTGCTCTGGTTGGCTGCACGCTGCCTGGGCCTGTCCGCAGGTTGTCCGTTTCTCTGCGTGGTGGTCTGCTAAGCCGTGCGGGAGGGGCGTAGGCTTCCCCGCCCCCCACGTCTGCTCCCGCCATGACCCCGGGGGTCTGGTGCAGCACGCCCAGCCCGCATGCCTGGCGTCGCCACGGAGGCTGCGAGTGCAGAAGCCTCATGGGACCCGGCGTGGAGTGCCCCACTGCCCCTGGTGGCCCAGTGTGCGCAGCGGACTTAGGCGCGGGCACGCTGGGCTCCGCGAGGATGGTGCTCTGTGCCTCTGCCTCTCCTGAGACGTCCTTGCCTTCCTCTTGGCGTTGGCTGGTCTCCGAGCTCCCGGGACAGCGTCCAGGAGGCGTGGCCGCTGCCTGAGGACAAGTCCTCGATGTGCCCTCTGACGCTGGCACGAGCGTGTTCTGGACCCGTGCCGTGCCCCCAGGCAGCTGGGGAGTTGTCTGCCGTGTAGTCCGGCGGGCCACCAGGAGAATCTGACCCAGTGTCCTGGATGGGCCAGTTCCCAGTCGTGCGCTCGTGGCCCAGACCAGACCCGGGCTGGTGTGTGGAGCCAGCCACGCGGGCCCGTCTGTCCTCCGTGCCCTGAGTGGGCGCAGATGAGAGAGGGCGCGGTTGCTCCGTCCGCTTTTCTCCCCTCTCGCCCCCGTGCGGGGAGCCGTCCAGCGGGGCCTGGCTGGACTGAGCCCGTGCCGGACACGGTGCTCAGTTGCCGTCCTGGAGGGCCCAGAGGATTGCTCGAGGTGTGCCCACCAGGCCCCTCCCCTGAGACAGGGGGCTGGCTGGGTGCCGTCAGGCTCTTTCTTGGCTGCCCCTGGAACCCGGAGGTGGCCCTTGCCTGGTTCCTGGATCCTTTCACTTCCCCTTCCTCGTCGCCTTGCCGTGTGGAAGGGAAGGGCCGCTCTTAGCCCGCCAGCCCTGGCCAAGGAGGGGAACCCACTTGGAGGGTGGGGTGGCACCAAGGCCTTGCGCGGCCCAACGCACAAGGGGGGACGGCGGGCCCTCGCCCTGGCCCCGGTGCCACCAGTTTCCCTTGGTCGGGATTCTTTGTGGCCTAGGCAGGCAGGCGCCCATGCTGTCTCCGCACTGACCTAGGCACCCACCCACATGAGGCGTCGGGAGGTGTGGGGCCGGGAGAACATTTCTCTGCCTGGTTTCCTAGGCGGAGGCAGGTGTGTTGTCGGCAAAGACCCTCACTCAGGCCAAGTGTGTGATGTCTCTTCTTCTTCCGCAGACGCCGAGCCCGGCACCCGGGAACCTGTTCCGGACGTGCCGCTCCCAACCATGACTCCCAGCACCGAGGCTGACCACGACCACGACCACGACCACGACCACGACCACGACCACGACCACGACCACGGTAGGGGCCCGTGTGCCTTGTGTCCTCTGCCCCTGGGAGCCCGCTGGGCTGCCGGGGCTCCTTGAGCGAGAACGGGCTTTCCTATTGCCTCCGGGACCGGGAAGGTGTCGCCATGCGATTCCTTGTCCCGAAACGCTGGCCTGTGCTCTGGAGCTGCGGGGACGTCCTCGGGGCTCTGCCCGGGAAGGATGTGCTCCCTGGGGAGAGAGGGGCCGCGGTGCGAGTCAGGCGCTCCGAGACGGGGCCGTGTGTCCTCCCGGGTTCTCTGGTTGGCTGCACGCTGCCTGGGCCTGTCCGCAGGTTGTCCGTTTCTCTGCGTGGTGGTCTGCTAAGCCGTGCGGGAGGGGCGTAGGCTTCCCCGCCCCCCACGTCTGCTCCCGCCATGACCCCGGGGGTCTGGTGCAGCACGCCCAGCCCGCATGCCTGGCGTCGCCACGGAGGCTGCGAGTGCAGAAGCCTCATGGGACCCGGCGTGGAGTGCCCCACTGCCCCTGGTGGCCCAGTGTGCGCAGCGGACTTAGGCGCGGGCACGCTGGGCTCCGCGAGGATGGTGCTCTGTGCCTCTGCCTCTCCTGAGACGTCCTTGCCTTCCTCTTGGCGTTGGCTGGTCTCCGAGCTCCCGGGACAGCGTCCAGGAGGCGTGGCCGCTGCCTGAGGACAAGTCCTCGATGTGCCCTCTGACGCTGGCACGAGCGTGTTCTGGACCCGTGCCGTGCCCCCAGGCAGCTGGGGAGTTGTCTGCCGTGTAGTCCGGCGGGCCACCAGGAGAATCTGACCCAGTGTCCTGGATGGGCCAGTTCCCAGTCGTGCGCTCGTGGCCCAGACCAGACCCGGGCTGGTGTGTGGAGCCAGCCACGCGGGCCCGTCTGTCCTCCGTGCCCTGAGTGGGCGCAGATGAGAGAGGGCGCGGTTGCTCCGTCCGCTTTTCTCCCCTCTCGCCCCCGTGCGGGGAGCCGTCCAGCGGGGCCTGGCTGGACTGAGCCCGTGCCGGACACGGTGCTCAGTTGCCGTCCTGGAGGGCCCAGAGGATTGCTCGAGGTGTGCCCACCAGGCCCCTCCCCTGAGACAGGGGGCTGGCTGGGTGCCGTCAGGCTCTTTCTTGGCTGCCCCTGGAACCCGGAGGTGGCCCTTGCCTGGTTCCTGGATCCTTTCACTTCCCCTTCCTCGTCGCCTTGCCGTGTGGAAGGGAAGGGCCGCTCTTAGCCCGCCAGCCCTGGCCAAGGAGGGGAACCCACTTGGAGGGTGGGGTGGCACCAAGGCCTTGCGCGGCCCAACGCACAAGGGGGGACGGCGGGCCCTCGCCCTGGCCCCGGTGCCACCAGTTTCCCTTGGTCGGGATTCTTTGTGGCCTAGGCAGGCAGGCGCCCATGCTGTCTCCGCACTGACCTAGGCACCCACCCACATGAGGCGTCGGGAGGTGTGGGGCCGGGAGAACATTTCTCTGCCTGGTTTCCTAGGCGGAGGCAGGTGTGTTGTCGGCAAAGACCCTCACTCAGGCCAAGTGTGTGATGTCTCTTCTTCTTCCGCAGACGCCGAGCCCGGCACCCGGGAACCTGTTCCGGACGTGCCGCTCCCAACCATGACTCCCAGCACCGAGGCTGACCACGACCACGACCACGACCACGACCACGACCACGACCACGGTAGGGGCCCGTGTGCCTTGTGTCCTCTGCCCCTGGGAGCCCGCTGGGCTGCCGGGGCTCCTTGAGCGAGAACGGGCTTTCCTATTGCCTCCGGGACCGGGAAGGTGTCGCCATGCGATTCCTTGTCCCGAAACGCTGGCCTGTGCTCTGGAGCTGCGGGGACGTCCTCGGGGCTCTGCCCGGGAAGGATGTGCTCCCTGGGGAGAGAGGGGCCGCGGTGCGAGTCAGGCGCTCCGAGACGGGGCCGTGTGTCCTCCCGGGTGCTCTGGTTGGCTGCACGCTGCCTGGGCCTGTCCGCAGGTTGTCCGTTTCTCTGCGTGGTGGTCTGCTAAGCCGTGCGGGAGGGGCGTAGGCTTCCCCGCCCCCCACGTCTGCTCCCGCCATGACCCCGGGGGTCTGGTGCAGCACGCCCAGCCCGCATGCCTGGCGTCGCCACGGAGGCTGCGAGTGCAGAAGCCTCATGGGACCCGGCGTGGAGTGCCCCACTGCCCCTGGTGGCCCAGTGTGCGCAGCGGACTTAGGCGCGGGCACGCTGGGCTCCGCGAGGATGGTGCTCTGTGCCTCTGCCTCTCCTGAGACGTCCTTGCCTTCCTCTTGGCGTTGGCTGGTCTCCGAGCTCCCGGGACAGCGTCCAGGAGGCGTGGCCGCTGCCTGAGGACAAGTCCTCGATGTGCCCTCTGACGCTGGCACGAGCGTGTTCTGGACCCGTGCCGTGCCCCCAGGCAGCTGGGGAGTTGTCTGCCGTGTAGTCCGGCGGGCCACCAGGAGAATCTGACCCAGTGTCCTGGATGGGCCAGTTCCCAGTCGTGCGCTCGTGGCCCAGACCGGACCCGGGCTGGTGTGTGGAGCCAGCCACGCGGGCCCGTCTGTCCTCCGTGCCCTGAGTGGGCGCAGATGAGAGAGGGCGCGGTTGCTCCGTCCGCTTTTCTCCCCTCTCGCCCCCGTGCGGGGAGCCGTCCAGCGGGGCCTGGCTGGACTGAGCCCGTGCCGGACACGGTGCTCAGTTGCCGTCCTGGAGGGCCCAGAGGATTGCTCGAGGTGTGCCCACCAGGCCCCTCCCCTGAGACAGGGGGCTGGCTGGGTGCCGTCAGGCTCTTTCTTGGCTGCCCCTGGAACCCGGAGGTGGCCCTTGCCTGGTTCCTGGATCCTTTCACTTCCCCTTCCTCGTCGCCTTGCCGTGTGGAAGGGAAGGGCCGCTCTTAGCCCGCCAGCCCTGGCCAAGGAGGGGAACCCACTTGGAGGGTGGGGTGGCACCAAGGCCTTGCGCGGCCCAACGCACAAGGGGGGACGGCGGGCCCTCGCCCTGGCCCCGGTGCCACCCGTTTCCCTTGGTCGGGATTCTTTGTGGCCTAGGCAGGCAGGCGCCCATGCTGTCTCCGCACTGACCTAGGCACCCACCCACATGAGGCGTCGGGAGGTGTGGGGCCGGGAGAACATTTCTCTGCCTGGTTTCCTAGGCGGAGGCAGGTGTGTTGTCGGCAAAGACCCTCACTCAGGCCAAGTGTGTGATGTCTCTTCTTCTTCCGCAGACGCCGAGCCCGGCACCCGGGAACCTGTTCCGGACGTGCCGCTCCCAACCATGACTCCCAGCACCGAGGCTGACCACGACCACGACCACGACCACGACCACGACCACGACCACGGTAGGGGCCCGTGTGCCTTGTGTCCTCTGCCCCTGGGAGCCCGCTGGGCTGCCGGGGCTCCTTGAGCGAGAACGGGCTTTCCTATTGCCTCCGGGACCGGGAAGGTGTCGCCATGCGATTCCTTGTCCCGAAACGCTGGCCTGTGCTCTGGAGCTGCGGGGACGTCCTCGGGGCTCTGCCCGGGAAGGATGTGCTCCCTGGGGAGAGAGGGGCCGCGGTGCGAGTCAGGCGCTCCGAGACGGGGCCGTGTGTCCTCCCGGGTGCTCTGGTTGGCTGCACGCTGCCTGGGCCTGTCCGCAGGTTGTCCGTTTCTCTGCGTGGTGGTCTGCTAAGCCGTGCGGGAGGGGCGTAGGCTTCCCCGCCCCCCACGTCTGCTCCCGCCATGACCCCGGGGGTCTGGTGCAGCACGCCCAGCCCGCATGCCTGGCGTCGCCACGGAGGCTGCGAGTGCAGAAGCCTCATGGGACCCGGCGTGGAGTGCCCCACTGCCCCTGGTGGCCCAGTGTGCGCAGCGGACTTAGGCGCGGGCACGCTGGGCTCCGCGAGGATGGTGCTCTGTGCCTCTGCCTCTCCTGAGATGTCCTTGCCTTCCTCTTGGCGTTGGCTGGTCTCCGAGCTCCCGGGACAGCGTCCAGGAGGCGTGGCCGCTGCCTGAGGACAAGTCCTCGATGTGCCCTCTGACGCTGGCACGAGCGTGTTCTGGACCCGTGCCGTGCCCCCAGGCAGCTGGGGAGTTGTCTGCCGTGTAGTCCGGCGGGCCACCAGGAGAATCTGACCCAGTGTCCTGGATGGGCCAGTTCCCAGTCGTGCGCTCGTGGCCCAGACCGGACCCGGGCTGGTGTGTGGAGCCAGCCACGCGGGCCCGTCTGTCCTCCGTGCCCTGAGTGGGCGCAGATGAGAGAGGGCGCGGTTGCTCCGTCCGCTTTTCTCCCCTCTCGCCCCCGTGCGGGGAGCCGTCCAGCGGGGCCTGGCTGGACTGAGCCCGTGCCGGACACGGTGCTCAGTTGCCGTCCTGGAGGGCCCAGAGGATTGCTCGAGGTGTGCCCACCAGGCCCCTCCCCTGAGACAGGGGCCTGGCTGGGTGCCGTCAGGCTCTTTCTTGGCTGCCCCTGGAACCCGGAGGTGGCCCTTGCCTGGTTCCTGGATCCTTTCACTTCCCCTTCCTCGTCGCCTTGCCGTGTGGAAGGGAAGGGCCGCTCTTAGCCCGCCAGCCCTGGCCAAGGAGGGGAACCCACTTGGAGGGTGGGGTGGCACCAAGGCCTTGCGCGGCCCAACGCACAAGGGGGGACGGCGGGCCCTCGCCCTGGCCCCGGTGCCACCCGTTTCCCTTGGTCGGGATTCTTTGTGGCCTAGGCAGGCAGGCGCCCATGCTGTCTCCGCACTGACCTAGGCACCCACCCACATGAGGCGTCGGGAGGTGTGGGGCCGGGAGAACATTTCTCTGCCTGGTTTCCTAGGCGGAGGCAGGTGTGTTGTCGGCAAAGACCCTCACTCAGGCCAAGTGTGTGATGTCTCTTCTTCTTCCGCAGACGCCGAGCCCGGCACCCGGGAACCTGTTCCGGACGTGCCGCTCCCAACCATGACTCCCAGCACCGAGGCTGACCACGACCACGACCACGACCACGACCACGACCACGGTAGGGGCCCGTGTGCCTTGTGTCCTCTGCCCCTGGGAGCCCGCTGGGCTGCCGGGGCTCCTTGAGCGAGAACGGGCTTTCCTATTGCCTCCGGGACCGGGAAGGTGTCGCCATGCGATTCCTTGTCCCGAAACGCTGGCCTGTGCTCTGGAGCTGCGGGGACGTCCTCGGGGCTCTGCCCGGGAAGGATGTGCTCCCTGGGGAGAGAGGGGCCGCGGTGCGAGTCAGGCGCTCCGAGACGGGGCCGTGTGTCCTCCCGGGTGCTCTGGTTGGCTGCACGCTGCCTGGGCCTGTCCGCAGGTTGTCCGTTTCTCTGCGTGGTGGTCTGCTAAGCCGTGCGGGAAGGGCGTAGGCTTCCCCGCCCCCCACGTCTGCTCCCGCCATGACCCCGGGGGTCTGGTGCAGCACGCCCAGCCCGCATGCCTGGCGTTGCCACGGAGGCTGCGAGTGCAGAAGCCTCATGGGACCCGGCGTGGAGTGCCCCACTGCCCCTGGTGGCCCAGTGTGCGCAGCGGACTTAGGCGCGGGCACGCTGGGCTCCACGAGGATGGTGCTCTGTGCCTCTGCCTCTCCTGAGACGTCCTTGCCTTCCTCTTGGCGTTGGCTGGTCTCCGAGCTCCCGGGACAGCGTCCAGGAGGCGTGGCCGCTGCCTGAGGACAAGTCCTCGATGTGCCCTCTGACGCTGGCACGAGCGTGTTCTGGACCCGTGCCGTGTCCCCAGGCAGCTGGGGAGTTGTCTGCCGTGTAGTCCGGCGGGCCACCAGGAGAATCTGACCCAGTGTCCTGGATGGGCCAGTTCCCAGTCGTGCGCTCGTGGCCCAGACCAGACCCGGGCTGGTGTGTGGAGCCAGCCACGCGGGCCCGTCTGTCCTCCGTGCCCTGAGTGGGCGCAGATGAGAGAGGGCGCGGTTGCTCCGTCCGCTTTTCTCCCCTCTCGCCCCCGTGCGGGGAGCCGTCCAGCGGGGCCTGGCTGGACTGAGCCCGTGCCGGACACGGTGCTCAGTTGCCGTCCTGGAGGGCCCAGAGGATTGCTCGAGGTGTGCCCACCAGGCCCCTCCCCTGAGACAGGGGCCTGGCTGGGTGCCGTCAGGCTCTTTCTTGGCTGCCCCTGGAACCCGGAGGTGGCCCTTGCCTGGTTCCTGGATCCTTTCACTTCCCCTTCCTCGTCGCCTTGCTGTGTGGAAGGGAAGGGCCGCTCTTAGCCCGCCAGCCCTGGCCAAGGAGGGGAACCCACTTGGAGGGTGGGGTGGCACCAAGGCCTTGCGCAGCCCAACGCACAAGGGGGGACGGCGGGCCCTCACCCTGGCCCCGGTGCCACCAGTTTCCCTTGGTCGGGATTCTTTGTGGCCTAGGCAGGCAGGCGCCCATGCTGTCTCCGCACTGACCTAGGCACCCACCCACATGAGGCGTCGGGAGGTGTGGGGCCGGGAGAACATTGCTCTGCCTGGTTTCCTAGGCGGAGGCAGGTGTGTTGTCGGCAAAGACCCTCACTCAGGCCAAGTGTGTGATGTCTCTTCTTCTTCCGCAGACGCCGAGCCCGGCACCCGGGAACCTGTTCCGGACGTGCCGCTCCCAACCATGACTCCCAGCACCGAGGCTGACCACGACCACGACCACGACCACGACCACGACCACGGTAGGGGCCCGTGTGCCTTGTGTCCTCTGCCCCTGGGAGCCCGCTGGGCTGCCGGGGCTCCTTGAGCGAGAACGGGCTTTCCTATTGCCTCCGGGACCGGGAAGGTGTCGCCATGCGATTCCTTGTCCCGAAACGCTGGCCTGTGCTCTGGAGCTGCGGGGACGTCCTCGGGGCTCTGCCCGGGAAGGATGTGCTCCCTGGGGAGAGAGGGGCCGCGGTGCGAGTCAGGCGCTCCGAGACGGGGCCGTGTGTCCTCCCGGGTGCTCTGGTTGGCTGCACGCTGCCTGGGCCTGTCCGCAGGTTGTCCGTTTCTCTGCGTGGTGGTCTGCTAAGCCGTGCGGGAGGGGCGTAGGCTTCCCCGCCCCCCACGTCTGCTCCCGCCATGACCCCGGGGGTCTGGTGCAGCACGCCCAGCCCGCATGCCTGGCGTCGCCACGGAGGCTGCGAGTGCAGAAGCCTCATGGGACCCGGCGTGGAGTGCCCCACTGCCCCTGGTGGCCCAGTGTGCGCAGCGGACTTAGGCGCGGGCACGCTGGGCTCCGCGAGGATGGTGCTCTGTGCCTCTGCCTCTCCTGAGACGTCCTTGCCTTCCTCTTGGCGTTGGCTGGTCTCCGAGCTCCCGGGACAGCGTCCAGGAGGCGTGGCCGCTGCCTGAGGACAAGTCCTCGATGTGCCCTCTGACGCTGGCACGAGCGTGTTCTGGACCCGTGCCGTGCCCCCAGGCAGCTGGGGAGTTGTCTGCCGTGTAGTCCGGCGGGCCACCAGGAGAATCTGACCCAGTGTCCTGGATGGGCCAGTTCCCAGTCGTGCGCTCGTGGCCCAGACCGGACCCGGGCTGGTGTGTGGAGCCAGCCACGCGGGCCCGTCTGTCCTCCGTGCCCTGAGTGGGCGCAGATGAGAGAGGGCGCGGTTGCTCCGTCCGCTTTTCTCCCCTCTCGCCCCCGTGCGGGGAGCCGTCCAGCGGGGCCTGGCTGGACTGAGCCCGTGCCGGACACGGTGCTCAGTTGCCGTCCTGGAGGGCCCAGAGGATTGCTCGAGGTGTGCCCACCAGGCCCCTCCCCTGAGACAGGGGCCTGGCTGGGTGCCGTCAGGCTCTTTCTTGGCTGCCCCTGGAACCCGGAGGTGGCCCTTGCCTGGTTCCTGGATCCTTTCACTTCCCCTTCCTCGTCGCCTTGCCGTGTGGAAGGGAAGGGCCGCTCTTAGCCCGCCAGCCCTGGCCAAGGAGGGGAACCCACTTGGAGGGTGGGGTGGCACCAAGGCCTTGCGCGGCCCAACGCACAAGGGGGGACGGCGCGCCCTCGCCCTGGCCCCGGTGCCACCCGTTTCCCTTGGTCGGGATTCTTTGTGGCCTAGGCAGGCGCCCATGCTGTCTCCGCACTGACCTAGGCACCCACCCACATGAGGCGTCGGGAGGTGTGGGGCCGGGAGAACATTTCTCTGCCTGGTTTCCTAGGCGGAGGCAGGTGTGTTGTCGGCAAAGACCCTCACTCAGGCCAAGTGTGTGATGTCTCTTCTTCTTCCGCAGACGCCGAGCCCGGCACCCGGGAACCTGTTCCGGACGTGCCGCTCCCAACCATGACTCCCAGCACCGAGGCTGACCACGACCACGACCACAACCACGACCACGGTAGGGGCCCGTGTGCCTTGTGTCCTCTGCCCCTGGGAGCCCGCTGGGCTGCCGGGGCTCCTTGAGCGAGAACGGGCTTTCCTATTGCCTCCGGGACCGGGAAGGTGTCGCCATGCGATTCCTTGTCCCGAAACGCTGGCCTGTGCTCTGGAGCTGCGGGGACGTCCTCGGGGCTCTGCCCGGGAAGGATGTGCTCCCTGGGGAGAGAGGGGCCGCGGTGCGAGTCAGGCGCTCCGAGACGGGGCCGTGTGTCCTCCCGGGTGCTCTGGTTGGCTGCACGCTGCCTGGGCCTGTCCGCAGGTTGTCCGTTTCTCTGCGTGGTGGTCTGCTAAGCCGTGCGGGAGGGGCGTAGGCTTCCCCGCCCCCCACGTCTGCTCCCGCCATGACCCCGGGGGTCTGGTGCAGCACGCCCAGCCCGCATTCCTGGCGTTGCCACGGAGGCTGCGAGTGCAGAAGCCTCATGGGACCCGGCGTGGAGTGCCCCACTGCCCCTGGTGGCCCAGTGTGCGCAGCGGACTTAGGCGCGGGCACGCTGGGCTCCGCGAGGATGGTGCTCTGTGCCTCTGCCTCTCCTGAGACGTCCTTGCCTTCCTCTTGGCGTTGGCTGGTCTCCGAGCTCCCGGGACAGCGTCCAGGAGGCGTGGCCGCTGCCTGAGGACAAGTCCTCGATGTGCCCTCTGACGCTGGCACGAGCGTGTTCTGGACCCGTGCCGTGCCCCCAGGCAGCTGGGGAGTTGTCTGCCGTGTAGTCCGGCGGGCCACCAGGAGAATCTGACCCAGTGTCCTGGATGGGCCAGTTCCCAGTCGTGCGCTCGTGGCCCAGACCGGACCCGGGCTGGTGTGTGGAGCCAGCCACGCGGGCCCGTCTGTCCTCCGTGCCCTGAGTGGGCGCAGATGAGAGAGGGCGCGGTTGCTCCGTCCGCTTTTCTCCCCTCTCGCCCCCGTGCGGGGAGCCGTCCAGCGGGGCCTGGCTGGACTGAGCCCGTGCCGGACACGGTGCTCAGTTGCCGTCCTGGAGGGCCCAGAGGATTGCTCGAGGTGTGCCCACCAGGCCCCTCCCCTGAGACAGGGGGCTGGCTGGGTGCCGTCAGGCTCTTTCTTGGCTGCCCCTGGAACCCGGAGGTGGCCCTTGCCTGGTTCCTGGATCCTTTCACTTCCCCTTCCTCGTCGCCTTGCCGTGTGGAAGGGAAGGGCCGCTCTTAGCCCGCCAGCCCTGGCCAAGGAGGGGAACCCACTTGGAGGGTGGGGTGGCACCAAGGCCTTGCGCGGCCCAACGCACAAGGGGGGACGGCGGGCCCTCGCCCTGGCCCCGGTGCCACCAGTTTCCCTTGGTCGGGATTCTTTGTGGCCTAGGCAGGCAGGCGCCCATGCTGTCTCCGCACTGACCTAGGCACCCACCCACATGAGGCGTCGGGAGGTGTGGGGCCGGGAGAACATTTCTCTGCCTGGTTTCCTAGGCGGAGGCAGGTGTGTTGTCGGCAAAGACCCTCACTCAGGCCAAGTGTGTGATGTCTCTTCTTCTTCCGCAGACGCCGAGCCCGGCACCCGGGAACCTGTTCCGGACGTGCCGCTCCCAACCATGACTCCCAGCACCGAGGCTGACCACGACCACGACCACGACCACGACCACGACCACGACCACGGTAGGGGCCCGTGTGCCTTGTGTCCTCTGCCCCTGGGAGCCCGCTGGGCTGCCGGGGCTCCTTGAGCGAGAACGGGCTTTCCTATTGCCTCCGGGACCGGGAAGGTGTCGCCATGCGATTCCTTGTCCCGAAACGCTGGCCTGTGCTCTGGAGCTGCGGGGACGTCCTCGGGGCTCTGCCCGGGAAGGATGTGCTCCCTGGGGAGAGAGGGGCCGCGGTGCGAGTCAGGCGCTCCGAGACGGGGCCGTGTGTCCTCCCGGGTGCTCTGGTTGGCTGCACGCTGCCTGGGCCTGTCCGCAGGTTGTCCGTTTCTCTGCGTGGTGGTCTGCTAAGCCGTGCGGGAGGGGCGTAGGCTTCCCCGCCCCCCACGTCTGCTCCCGCCATGACCCCGGGGGTCTGGTGCAGCACGCCCAGCCCGCATGCCTGGCGTCGCCACGGAGGCTGCGAGTGCAGAAGCCTCATGGGACCCGGCGTGGAGTGCCCCACTGCCCCTGGTGGCCCAGTGTGCGCAGCGGACTTAGGCGCGGGCACGCTGGGCTCCGCGAGGATGGTGCTCTGTGCCTCTGCCTCTCCTGAGACGTCCTTGCCTTCCTCTTGGCGTTGGCTGGTCTCCGAGCTCCCGGGACAGCGTCCAGGAGGCGTGGCCGCTGCCTGAGGACAAGTCCTCGATGTGCCCTCTGACGCTGGCACGAGCGTGTTCTGGACCCGTGCCGTGCCCCCAGGCAGCTGGGGAGTTGTCTGCCGTGTAGTCCGGCGGGCCACCAGGAGAATCTGACCCAGTGTCCTGGATGGGCCAGTTCCCAGTCGTGCGCTCGTGGCCCAGACCGGACCCGGGCTGGTGTGTGGAGCCAGCCACGCGGGCCCGTCTGTCCTCCGTGCCCTGAGTGGGCGCAGATGAGAGAGGGCGCGGTTGCTCCGTCCGCTTTTCTCCCCTCTCGCCCCCGTGCGGGGAGCCGTCCAGCGGGGCCTGGCTGGACTGAGCCCGTGCCGGACACGGTGCTCAGTTGCCGTCCTGGAGGGCCCAGAGGATTGCTCGAGGTGTGCCCACCAGGCCCCTCCCCTGAGACAGGGGGCTGGCTGGGTGCCGTCAGGCTCTTTCTTGGCTGCCCCTGGAACCCGGAGGTGGCCCTTGCCTGGTTCCTGGATCCTTTCACTTCCCCTTCCTCGTCGCCTTGCCGTGTGGAAGGGAAGGGCCGCTCTTAGCCCGCCAGCCCTGGCCAAGGAGGGGAACCCACTTGGAGGGTGGGGTGGCACCAAGGCCTTGCGCGGCCCAACGCACAAGGGGGGACGGCGGGCCCTCGCCCTGGCCCCGGTGCCACCAGTTTCCCTTGGTCGGGATTCTTTGTGGCCTAGGGAGGCAGGCGCCCATGCTGTCTCCGCACTGACCTAGGCACCCACCCACATGAGGCGTCGGGAGGTGTGGGGCCGGGAGAACATTTCTCTGCCTGGTTTCCTAGGCGGAGGCAGGTGTGTTGTCGGCAAAGACCCTCACTCAGGCCAAGTGTGTGATGTCTCTTCTTCTTCCGCAGACGCCGAGCCCGGCACCCGGGAACCTGTTCCGGACGTGCCGCTCCCAACCATGACTCCCAGCACCGAGGCTGACCACGACCACGACCACGACCACGACCACGACCACGACCACGGTAGGGGCCCGTGTGCCTTGTGTCCTCTGCCCCTGGGAGCCCGCTGGGCTGCCGGGGCTCCTTGAGCGAGAACGGGCTTTCCTATTGCCTCCGGGACCGGGAAGGTGTCGCCATGCGATTCCTTGTCCCGAAACGCTGGCCTGTGCTCTGGAGCTGCGGGGACGTCCTCGGGGCTCTGCCCGGGAAGGATGTGCTCCCTGGGGAGAGAGGGGCCGCGGTGCGAGTCAGGCGCTCCGAGACGGGGCCGTGTGTCCTCCCGGGTGCTCTGGTTGGCTGCACGCTGCCTGGGCCTGTCCGCAGGTTGTCCGTTTCTCTGCGTGGTGGTCTGCTAAGCCGTGCGGGAGGGGCGTAGGCTTCCCCGCCCCCCACGTCTGCTCCCGCCATGACCCCGGGGGTCTGGTGCAGCACGCCCAGCCCGCATGCCTGGCGTCGCCACGGAGGCTGCGAGTGCAGAAGCCTCATGGGACCCGGCGTGGAGTGCCCCACTGCCCCTGGTGGCCCAGTGTGCGCAGCGGACTTAGGCGCGGGCACGCTGGGCTCCGCGAGGATGGTGCTCTGTGCCTCTGCCTCTCCTGAGACGTCCTTGCCTTCCTCTTGGCGTTGGCTGGTCTCCGAGCTCCCGGGACAGCGTCCAGGAGGCGTGGCCGCTGCCTGAGGACAAGTCCTCGATGTGCCCTCTGACGCTGGCACGAGCGTGTTCTGGACCCGTGCCGTGCCCCCAGGCAGCTGGGGAGTTGTCTGCCGTGTAGTCCGGCGGGCCACCAGGAGAATCTGACCCAGTGTCCTGGATGGGCCAGTTCCCAGTCGTGCGCTCGTGGCCCAGACCGGACCCGGGCTGGTGTGTGGAGCCAGCCACGCGGGCCCGTCTGTCCTCCGTGCCCTGAGTGGGCGCAGATGAGAGAGGGCGCGGTTGCTCCGTCCGCTTTTCTCCCCTCTCGCCCCCGTGCGGGGAGCCGTCCAGCGGGGCCTGGCTGGACTGAGCCCGTGCCGGACACGGTGCTCAGTTGCCGTCCTGGAGGGCCCAGAGGATTGCTCGAGGTGTGCCCACCAGGCCCCTCCCCTGAGACAGGGGGCTGGCTGGGTGCCGTCAGGCTCTTTCTTGGCTGCCCCTGGAACCCGGAGGTGGCCCTTGCCTGGTTCCTGGATCCTTTCACTTCCCCTTCCTCGTCGCCTTGCCGTGTGGAAGGGAAGGGCCGCTCTTAGCCCGCCAGCCCTGGCCAAGGAGGGGAACCCACTTGGAGGGTGGGGTGGCACCAAGGCCTTGCGCGGCCCAACGCACAAGGGGGGACGGCGGGCCCTCGCCCTGGCCCCGGTGCCACCAGTTTCCCTTGGTCGGGATTCTTTGTGGCCTAGGCAGGCAGGCGCCCATGCTGTCTCCGCACTGACCTAGGCACCCACCCACATGAGGCGTCGGGAGGTGTGGGGCCGGGAGAACATTTCTCTGCCTGGTTTCCTAGGCGGAGGCAGGTGTGTTGTCGGCAAAGACCCTCACTCAGGCCAAGTGTGTGATGTCTCTTCTTCTTCCGCAGACGCCGAGCCCGGCACCCGGGAACCTGTTCCGGACGTGCCGCTCCCAACCATGACTCCCAGCACCGAGGCTGACCACGACCACGACCACGACCACGACCACGACCACGACCACGGTAGGGGCCCGTGTGCCTTGTGTCCTCTGCCCCTGGGAGCCCGCTGGGCTGCCGGGGCTCCTTGAGCGAGAACGGGCTTTCCTATTGCCTCCGGGACCGGGAAGGTGTCGCCATGCGATTCCTTGTCCCGAAACGCTGGCCTGTGCTCTGGAGCTGCGGGGACGTCCTCGGGGCTCTGCCCGGGAAGGATGTGCTCCCTGGGGAGAGAGGGGCCGCGGTGCGAGTCAGGCGCTCCGAGACGGGGCCGTGTGTCCTCCCGGGTGCTCTGGTTGGCTGCACGCTGCCTGGGCCTGTCCGCAGGTTGTCCGTTTCTCTGCGTGGTGGTCTGCTAAGCCGTGCGGGAGGGGCGTAGGCTTCCCCGCCCCCCACGTCTGCTCCCGCCATGACCCCGGGGGTCTGGTGCAGCACGCCCAGCCCGCATGCCTGGCGTCGCCACGGAGGCTGCGAGTGCAGAAGCCTCATGGGACCCGGCGTGGAGTGCCCCACTGCCCCTGGTGGCCCAGTGTGCGCAGCGGACTTAGGCGCGGGCACGCTGGGCTCCGCGAGGATGGTGCTCTGTGCCTCTGCCTCTCCTGAGACGTCCTTGCCTTCCTCTTGGCGTTGGCTGGTCTCCGAGCTCCCGGGACAGCGTCCAGGAGGCGTGGCCGCTGCCTGAGGACAAGTCCTCGATGTGCCCTCTGACGCTGGCACGAGCGTGTTCTGGACCCGTGCCGTGCCCCCAGGCAGCTGGGGAGTTGTCTGCCGTGTAGTCCGGCGGGCCACCAGGAGAATCTGACCCAGTGTCCTGGATGGGCCAGTTCCCAGTCGTGCGCTCGTGGCCCAGACCGGACCCGGGCTGGTGTGTGGAGCCAGCCACGCGGGCCCGTCTGTCCTCCGTGCCCTGAGTGGGCGCAGATGAGAGAGGGCGCGGTTGCTCCGTCCGCTTTTCTCCCCTCTCGCCCCCGTGCGGGGAGCCGTCCAGCGGGGCCTGGCTGGACTGAGCCCGTGCCGGACACGGTGCTCAGTTGCCGTCCTGGAGGGCCCAGAGGATTGCTCGAGGTGTGCCCACCAGGCCCCTCCCCTGAGACAGGGGGCTGGCTGGGTGCCGTCAGGCTCTTTCTTGGCTGCCCCTGGAACCCGGAGGTGGCCCTTGCCTGGTTCCTGGATCCTTTCACTTCCCCTTCCTCGTCGCCTTGCCGTGTGGAAGGGAAGGGCCGCTCTTAGCCCGCCAGCCCTGGCCAAGGAGGGGAACCCACTTGGAGGGTGGGGTGGCACCAAGGCCTTGCGCGGCCCAACGCACAAGGGGGGACGGCGGGCCCTCGCCCTGGCCCCGGTGCCACCAGTTTCCCTTGGTCGGGATTCTTTGTGGCCTAGGCAGGCAGGCGCCCATGCTGTCTCCGCACTGACCTAGGCACCCACCCACATGAGGCGTCGGGAGGTGTGGGGCCGGGAGAACATTTCTCTGCCTGGTTTCCTAGGCGGAGGCAGGTGTGTTGTCGGCAAAGACCCTCACTCAGGCCAAGTGTGTGATGTCTCTTCTTCTTCCGCAGACGCCGAGCCCGGCACCCGGGAACCTGTTCCGGACGTGCCGCTCCCAACCATGACTCCCAGCACCGAGGCTGACCACGACCACGACCACGACCACGACCACGACCACGACCACGGTAGGGGCCCGTGTGCCTTGTGTCCTCTGCCCCTGGGAGCCCGCTGGGCTGCCGGGGCTCCTTGAGCGAGAACGGGCTTTCCTATTGCCTCCGGGACCGGGAAGGTGTCGCCATGCGATTCCTTGTCCCGAAACGCTGGCCTGTGCTCTGGAGCTGCGGGGACGTCCTCGGGGCTCTGCCCGGGAAGGATGTGCTCCCTGGGGAGAGAGGGGCCGCGGTGCGAGTCAGGCGCTCCGAGACGGGGCCGTGTGTCCTCCCGGGTGCTCTGGTTGGCTGCACGCTGCCTGGGCCTGTCCGCAGGTTGTCCGTTTCTCTGCGTGGTGGTCTGCTAAGCCGTGCGGGAGGGGCGTAGGCTTCCCCGCCCCCCACGTCTGCTCCCGCCATGACCCCGGGGGTCTGGTGCAGCACGCCCAGCCCGCATGCCTGGCGTCGCCACGGAGGCTGCGAGTGCAGAAGCCTCATGGGACCCGGCGTGGAGTGCCCCACTGCCCCTGGTGGCCCAGTGTGCGCAGCGGACTTAGGCGCGGGCACGCTGGGCTCCGCGAGGATGGTGCTCTGTGCCTCTGCCTCTCCTGAGACGTCCTTGCCTTCCTCTTGGCGTTGGCTGGTCTCCGAGCTCCCGGGACAGCGTCCAGGAGGCGTGGCCGCTGCCTGAGGACAAGTCCTCGATGTGCCCTCTGACGCTGGCACGAGCGTGTTCTGGACCCGTGCCGTGCCCCCAGGCAGCTGGGGAGTTGTCTGCCGTGTAGTCCGGCGGGCCACCAGGAGAATCTGACCCAGTGTCCTGGATGGGCCAGTTCCCAGTCGTGCGCTCGTGGCCCAGACCGGACCCGGGCTGGTGTGTGGAGCCAGCCACGCGGGCCCGTCTGTCCTCCGTGCCCTGAGTGGGCGCAGATGAGAGAGGGCGCGGTTGCTCCGTCCGCTTTTCTCCCCTCTCGCCCCCGTGCGGGGAGCCGTCCAGCGGGGCCTGGCTGGACTGAGCCCGTGCCGGACACGGTGCTCAGTTGCCGTCCTGGAGGGCCCAGAGGATTGCTCGAGGTGTGCCCACCAGGCCCCTCCCCTGAGACAGGGGGCTGGCTGGGTGCCGTCAGGCTCTTTCTTGGCTGCCCCTGGAACCCGGAGGTGGCCCTTGCCTGGTTCCTGGATCCTTTCACTTCCCCTTCCTCGTCGCCTTGCCGTGTGGAAGGGAAGGGCCGCTCTTAGCCCGCCAGCCCTGGCCAAGGAGGGGAACCCACTTGGAGGGTGGGGTGGCACCAAGGCCTTGCGCGGCCCAACGCACAAGGGGGGACGGCGGGCCCTCGCCCTGGCCCCGGTGCCACCCGTTTCCCTTGGTCGGGATTCTTTGTGGCCTAGGCAGGCAGGCGCCCATGCTGTCTCCGCACTGACCTAGGCACCCACCCACATGAGGCGTCGGGAGGTGTGGGGCCGGGAGAACATTTCTCTGCCTGGTTTCCTAGGCGGAGGCAGGTGTGTTGTCGGCAAAGACCCTCACTCAGGCCAAGTGTGTGATGTCTCTTCTTCTTCCGCAGACGCCGAGCCCGGCACCCGGGAACCTGTTCCGGACGTGCCACTCCCAACCATGACTCCCAGCACCGAGGCTGACCACGACCACGACCACGACCACGACCACGACCACGGTAGGGGCCCGTGTGCCTTGTGTCCTCTGCCCCTGGGAGCCCGCTGGGCTGCCGGGGCTCCTTGAGCGAGAACGGGCTTTCCTATTGCCTCCGGGACCGGGAAGGTGTCGCCATGCGATTCCTTGTCCCGAAACGCTGGCCTGTGCTCTGGAGCTGCGGGGACGTCCTCGGGGCTCTGCCCGGGAAGGATGTGCTCCCTGGGGAGAGAGGGGCCGCGGTGCGAGTCAGGCGCTCCGAGACGGGGCCGTGTGTCCTCCCGGGTGCTCTGGTTGGCTGCACGCTGCCTGGGCCTGTCCGCAGGTTGTCCGTTTCTCTGCGTGGTGGTCTGCTAAGCCGTGCGGGAGGGGCGTAGGCTTCCCCGCCCCCCACGTCTGCTCCCGCCATGACCCCGGGGGTCTGGTGCAGCACGCCCAGCCCGCATGCCTGGCGTCGCCACGGAGGCTGCGAGTGCAGAAGCCTCATGGGACCCGGCGTGGAGTGCCCCACTGCCCCTGGTGGCCCAGTGTGCGCAGCGGACTTAGGCGCGGGCACGCTGGGCTCCGCGAGGATGGTGCTCTGTGCCTCTGCCTCTCCTGAGACGTCCTTGCCTTCCTCTTGGCGTTGGCTGGTCTCCGAGCTCCCGGGACAGCGTCCAGGAGGCGTGGCCGCTGCCTGAGGACAAGTCCTCGATGTGCCCTCTGACGCTGGCACGAGCGTGTTCTGGACCCGTGCCGTGCCCCCAGGCAGCTGGGGAGTTGTCTGCCGTGTAGTCCGGCGGGCCACCAGGAGAATCTGACCCAGTGTCCTGGATGGGCCAGTTCCCAGTCGTGCGCTCGTGGCCCAGACCGGACCCGGGCTGGTGTGTGGAGCCAGCCACGCGGGCCTGTCTGTCCTCCGTGCCCTGAGTGGGCGCAGATGAGAGAGGGCGCGGTTGCTCCGTCCGCTTTTCTCCCCTCTCGCCCCCGTGCGGGGAGCCGTCCAGCGGGGCCTGGCTGGACTGAGCCCGTGCCGGACACGGTGCTCAGTTGCCGTCCTGGAGGGCCCAGAGGATTGCTCGAGGTGTGCCCACCAGGCCCCTCCCCTGAGACAGGGGCCTGGCTGGGTGCCGTCAGGCTCTTTCTTGGCTCCCCCTGGAACCCGGAGGTGGCCCTTGCCTGGTTCCTGGATCCTTTCACTTCCCCTTCCTCGTCGCCTTGCCGTGTGGAAGGGAAGGGCCGCTCTTAGCCCGCCAGCCCTGGCCAAGGAGGGGAACCCACTTGGAGGGTGGGGTGGCACCAAGGCCTTGCGCGGCCCAACGCACAAGGGGGGACGGCGGGCCCTCGCCCTGGCCCCGGTGCCACCAGTTTCCCTTGGTCGGGATTCTTTGTGGCCTAGGCAGGCAGGCGCCCATGCTGTCTCCGCACTGACCTAGGCACCCACCCACATGAGGCGTCGGGAGGTGTGGGGCCGGGAGAACATTTCTCTGCCTGGTTTCCTAGGCGGAGGCAGGTGTGTTGTCGGCAAAGACCCTCACTCAGGCCAAGTGTGTGATGTCTCTTCTTCTTCCGCAGACGCCGAGCCCGGCACCCGGGAACCTGTTCCGGACGTGCCGCTCCCAACCATGACTCCCAGCACCGAGGCTGACCACGACCACGACCACGACCACGACCACGACCACGGTAGGGGCCCGTGTGCCTTGTGTCCTCTGCCCCTGGGAGCCCGCTGGGCTGCCGGGGCTCCTTGAGCGAGAACGGGCTTTCCTATTGCCTCCGGGACCGGGAAGGTGTCGCCATGCGATTCCTTGTCCCGAAACGCTGGCCTGTGCTCTGGAGCTGCGGGGACGTCCTCGGGGCTCTGCCCGGGAAGGATGTGCTCCCTGGGGAGAGAGGGGCCGCGGTGCGAGTCAGGCGCTCCGAGACGGGGCCGTGTGTCCTCCCGGGTGCTCTGGTTGGCTGCACGCTGCCTGGGCCTGTGCGCAGGTTGTCCGTTTCTCTGCGTGGTGGTCTGCTAAGCCGTGCGGGAGGGGCGTAGGCTTCCCCGCCCCCCACGTCTGCTCCCGCCATGACCCCGGGGGTCTGGTGCAGCACGCCCAGCCCGCATGCCTGGCGTCGCCACGGAGGCTGCGAGTGCAGAAGCCTCATGGGACCCGGCGTGGAGTGCCCCACTGCCCCTGGTGGCCCAGTGTGCGCAGCGGACTTAGGCGCGGGCACGCTGGGCTCCGCGAGGATGGTGCTCTGTGCCTCTGCCTCTCCTGAGACGTCCTTGCCTTCCTCTTGGCGTTGGCTGGTCTCCGAGCTCCCGGGACAGCGTCCAGGAGGCGTGGCCGCTGCCTGAGGACAAGTCCTCGATGTGCCCTCTGACGCTGGCACGAGCGTGTTCTGGACCCGTGCCGTGCCCCCAGGCAGCTGGGGAGTTGTCTGCCGTGTAGTCCGGCGGGCCACCAGGAGAATCTGACCCAGTGTCCTGGATGGGCCAGTTCCCAGTCGTGCGCTCGTGGCCCAGACCGGACCCGGGCTGGTGTGTGGAGCCAGCCACGCGGGCCCGTCTGTCCTCCGTGCCCTGAGTGGGCGCAGATGAGAGAGGGCGCGGTTGCTCCGTCCGCTTTTCTCCCCTCTCGCCCCCGTGCGGGGAGCCGTCCAGCGGGGCCTGGCTGGACTGAGCCCGTGCCGGACACGGTGCTCAGTTGCCATCCTGGAGGGCCCAGAGGATTGCTCGAGGTGTGCCCACCAGGCCCCTCCCCTGAGACAGGGGGCTGGCTGGGTGCCGTCAGGCTCTTTCTTGGCTGCCCCTGGAACCCGGAGGTGGCCCTTGCCTGGTTCCTGGATCCTTTCACTTCCCCTTCCTCGTCGCCTTGCCGTGTGGAAGGGAAGGGCCGCTCTTAGCCCGCCAGCCCTGGCCAAGGAGGGGAACCCACTTGGAGGGTGGGGTGGCACCAAGGCCTTGCGCGGCCCAACGCACAAGGGGGGACGGCGGGCCCTCGCCCTGGCCCCGGTGCCACCAGTTTCCCTTGGTCGGGATTCTTTGTGGCCTAGGCAGGCAGGCGCCCATGCTGTCTCCGCACTGACCTAGGCACCCACCCACATGAGGCGTCGGGAGGTGTGGGGCCGGGAGAACATTTCTCTGCCTGGTTTCCTAGGCGGAGGCAGGTGTGTTGTCGGCAAAGACCCTCACTCAGGCCAAGTGTGTGATGTCTCTTCTTCTTCCGCAGACGCCGAGCCCGGCACCCGGGAACCTGTTCCGGACGTGCCGCTCCCAACCATGACTCCCAGCACCGAGGCTGACCACGACCACGACCACGACCACGACCACGACCACGGTAGGGGCCCGTGTGCCTTGTGTCCTCTGCCCCTGGGAGCCCGCTGGGCTGCCGGGGCTCCTTGAGCGAGAACGGGCTTTCCTATTGCCTCCGGGACCGGGAAGGTGTCGCCATGCGATTCCTTGTCCCGAAACGCTGGCCTGTGCTCTGGAGCTGCGGGGACGTCCTCGGGGCTCTGCCCGGGAAGGATGTGCTCCCTGGGGAGAGAGGGGCCGCGGTGCGAGTCAGGCGCTCCGAGACGGGGCCGTGTGTCCTCCCGGGTGCTCTGGTTGGCTGCACGCTGCCTGGGCCTGTCCGCAGGTTGTCCGTTTCTCTGCGTGGTGGTCTGCTAAGCCGTGCGGGAGGGGCGTAGGCTTCCCCGCCCCCCACGTCTGCTCCCGCCATGACCCCGGGGGTCTGGTGCAGCACGCCCAGCCCGCATGCCTGGCGTTGCCACGGAGGCTGCGAGTGCAGAAGCCTCATGGGACCCGGCGTGGAGTGCCCCACTGCCCCTGGTGGCCCAGTGTGCGCAGCGGACTTAGGCGCGGGCACGCTGGGCTCCGCGAGGATGGTGCTCTGTGCCTCTGCCTCTCCTGAGACGTCCTTGCCTTCCTCTTGGCGTTGGCTGGTCTCCGAGCTCCCGGGACAGCGTCCAGGAGGCGTGGCCGCTGCCTGAGGACAAGTCCTCGATGTGCCCTCTGACGCTGGCACGAGCGTGTTCTGGACCCGTGCCGTGCCCCCAGGCAGCTGGGGAGTTGTCTGCCGTGTAGTCCGGCGGGCCACCAGGAGAATCTGACCCAGTGTCCTGGATGGGCCAGTTCCCAGTCGTGCGCTCGTGGCCCAGACCAGACCCGGGCTGGTGTGTGGAGCCAGCCACGCGGGCCCGTCTGTCCTCCGTGCCCTGAGTGGGCGCAGATGAGAGAGGGCGCGGTTGCTCCGTCCGCTTTTCTCCCCTCTCGCCCCCGTGCGGGGAGCCGTCCAGCGGGGCCTGGCTGGACTGAGCCCGTGCCGGACACGGTGCTCAGTTGCCGTCCTGGAGGGCCCAGAGGATTGCTCGAGGTGTGCCCACCAGGCCCCTCCCCTGAGACAGGGGGCTGGCTGGGTGCCGTCAGGCTCTTTCTTGGCTGCCCCTGGAACCCGGAGGTGGCCCTTGCCTGGTTCCTGGATCCTTTCACTTCCCCTTCCTCGTCGCCTTGCCGTGTGGAAGGGAAGGGCCGCTCTTAGCCCGCCAGCCCTGGCCAAGGAGGGGAACCCACTTGGAGGGTGGGGTGGCACCAAGGCCTTGCGCGGCCCAACGCACAAGGGGGGACGGCGGGCCCTCGCCCTGGCCCCGGTGCCACCCGTTTCCCTTGGTCGGGATTCTTTGTGGCCTAGGCAGGCAGGCGCCCATGCTGTCTCCGCACTGACCTAGGCACCCACCCACATGAGGCGTCGGGAGGTGTGGGGCCGGGAGAACATTTCTCTGCCTGGTTTCCTAGGCGGAGGCAGGTGTGTTGTCGGCAAAGACCCTCACTCAGGCCAAGTGTGTGATGTCTCTTCTTCTTCCGCAGACGCCGAGCCCGGCACCCGGGAACCTGTTCCGGACGTGCCGCTCCCAACCATGACTCCCAGCACCGAGGCTGACCACGACCACGACCACGACCACGACCACGACCACGGTAGGGGCCCGTGTGCCTTGTGTCCTCTGCCCCTGGGAGCCCGCTGCGCTGCCGGGGCTCCTTGAGCGAGAACGGGCTTTCCTATTGCCTCCGGGACCGGGAAGGTGTCGCCATGCGATTCCTTGTCCCGAAACGCTGGCCTGTGCTCTGGAGCTGCGGGGACGTCCTCGGGGCTCTGCCCGGGAAGGATGTGCTCCCTGGGGAGAGAGGGGCCGCGGTGCGAGTCAGGCGCTCCGAGACGGGGCCGTGTGTCCTCCCGGGTTCTCTGGTTGGCTGCACGCTGCCTGGGCCTGTCCGCAGGTTGTCCGTTTCTCTGCGTGGTGGTCTGCTAAGCCGTGCGGGAGGGGCGTAGGCTTCCCCGCCCCCCACGTCTGCTCCCGCCATGACCCCGGGGGTCTGGTGCAGCACGCCCAGCCCGCATGCCTGGCGTCGCCACGGAGGCTGCGAGTGCAGAAGCCTCATGGGACCCGGCGTGGAGTGCCCCACTGCCCCTGGTGGCCCAGTGTGCGCAGCGGACTTAGGCGCGGGCACGCTGGGCTCCGCGAGGATGGTGCTCTGTGCCTCTGCCTCTCCTGAGACGTCCTTGCCTTCCTCTTGGCGTTGGCTGGTCTCCGAGCTCCCGGGACAGCGTCCAGGAGGCGTGGCCGCTGCCTGAGGACAAGTCCTCGATGTGCCCTCTGACGCTGGCACGAGCGTGTTCTGGACCCGTGCCGTGCCCCCAGGCAGCTGGGGAGTTGTCTGCCGTGTAGTCCGGCGGGCCACCAGGAGAATCTGACCCAGTGTCCTGGATGGGCCAGTTCCCAGTCGTGCGCTCGTGGCCCAGACCGGACCCGGGCTGGTGTGTGGAGCCAGCCACGCGGGCCCGTCTGTCCTCCGTGCCCTGAGTGGGCGCAGATGAGAGAGGGCGCGGTTGCTCCGTCCGCTTTTCTCCCCTCTCGCCCCCGTGCGGGGAGCCGTCCAGCGGGGCCTGGCTGGACTGAGCCCGTGCCGGACACGGTGCTCAGTTGCCGTCCTGGAGGGCCCAGAGGATTGCTCGAGGTGTGCCCA
Source organism: Oryctolagus cuniculus (assembly GCF_051225735.1). Lineage (NCBI taxonomy): Eukaryota > Metazoa > Chordata > Mammalia > Lagomorpha > Leporidae > Oryctolagus > Oryctolagus cuniculus. The sequence continues at coordinate 13,586,357 of NC_142874.1, read as the reverse complement.
CCAGGCCCCTCCCCTGAGACAGGGGGCTGGCTGGGTGCCGTCAGGCTCTTTCTTGGCTGCCCCTGGAACCCGGAGGTGGCCCTTGCCTGGTTCCTGGATCCTTTCACTTCCCCTTCCTCGTCGCCTTGCCGTGTGGAAGGGAAGGGCCGCTCTTAGCCCGCCAGCCCTGGCCAAGGAGGGGAACCCACTTGGAGGGTGGGGTGGCACCAAGGCCTTGCGCGGCCCAACGCACAAGGGGGGACGGCGGGCCCTCGCCCTGGCCCCGGTGCCACCAGTTTCCCTTGGTCGGGATTCTTTGTGGCCTAGGCAGGCAGGCGCCCATGCTGTCTCCGCACTGACCTAGGCACCCACCCACATGAGGCGTCGGGAGGTGTGGGGCCGGGAGAACATTTCTCTGCCTGGTTTCCTAGGCGGAGGCAGGTGTGTTGTCGGCAAAGACCCTCACTCAGGCCAAGTGTGTGATGTCTCTTCTTCTTCCGCAGACGCCGAGCCCGGCACCCGGGAACCTGTTCCGGACGTGCCGCTCCCAACCATGACTCCCAGCACCGAGGCTGACCACGACCACGACCACGACCACGACCACGACCACGGTAGGGGCCCGTGTGCCTTGTGTCCTCTGCCCCTGGGAGCCCGCTGGGCTGCCGGGGCTCCTTGAGCGAGAACGGGCTTTCCTATTGCCTCCGGGACCGGGAAGGTGTCGCCATGCGATTCCTTGTCCCGAAACGCTGGCCTGTGCTCTGGAGCTGCGGGGACGTCCTCGGGGCTCTGCCCGGGAAGGATGTGCTCCCTGGGGAGAGAGGGGCCGCGGTGCGAGTCAGGCGCTCCGAGACGGGGCCGTGTGTCCTCCCGGGTTCTCTGGTTGGCTGCACGCTGCCTGGGCCTGTCCGCAGGTTGTCCGTTTCTCTGCGTGGTGGTCTGCTAAGCCGTGCGGGAGGGGCGTAGGCTTCCCCGCCCCCCACGTCTGCTCCCGCCATGACCCCGGGGGTCTGGTGCAGCACGCCCAGCCCGCATGCCTGGCGTCGCCACGGAGGCTGCGAGTGCAGAAGCCTCATGGGACCCGGCGTGGAGTGCCCCACTGCCCCTGGTGGCCCAGTGTGCGCAGCGGACTTAGGCGCGGGCACGCTGGGCTCCGCGAGGATGGTGCTCTGTGCCTCTGCCTCTCCTGAGACGTCCTTGCCTTCCTCTTGGCGTTGGCTGGTCTCCGAGCTCCCGGGACAGCGTCCAGGAGGCGTGGCCGCTGCCTGAGGACAAGTCCTCGATGTGCCCTCTGACGCTGGCACGAGCGTGTTCTGGACCCGTGCCGTGCCCCCAGGCAGCTGGGGAGTTGTCTGCCGTGTAGTCCGGCGGGCCACCAGGAGAATCTGACCCAGTGTCCTGGATGGGCCAGTTCCCAGTCGTGCGCTCGTGGCCCAGACCAGACCCGGGCTGGTGTGTGGAGCCAGCCACGCGGGCCCGTCTGTCCTCCGTGCCCTGAGTGGGCGCAGATGAGAGAGGGCGCGGTTGCTCCGTCCGCTTTTCTCCCCTCTCGCCCCCGTGCGGGGAGCCATCCAGCGGGGCCTGGCTGGACTGAGCCCGTGCCGGACACGGTGCTCAGTTGCCGTCCTGGAGGGCCCAGAGGATTGCTCGAGGTGTGCCCACCAGGCCCCTCCCCTGAGACAGGGGGCTGGCTGGGTGCCGTCAGGCTCTTTCTTGGCTGCCCCTGGAACCCGGAGGTGGCCCTTGCCTGGTTCCTGGATCCTTTCACTTCCCCTTCCTCGTCGCCTTGCCGTGTGGAAGGGAAGGGCCGCTCTTAGCCCGCCAGCCCTGGCCAAGGAGGGGAACCCACTTGGAGGGTGGGGTGGCACCAAGGCCTTGCGCGGCCCAACGCACAAGGGGGGACGGCGGGCCCTCGCCCTGGCCCCGGTGCCACCCGTTTCCCTTGGTCGGGATTCTTTGTGGCCTAGGCAGGCAGGCGCCCATGCTGTCTCCGCACTGACCTAGGCACCCACCCACATGAGGCGTCGGGAGGTGTGGGGCCGGGAGAACATTTCTCTGCCTGGTTTCCTAGGCGGAGGCAGGTGTGTTGTCGGCAAAGACCCTCACTCAGGCCAAGTGTGTGATGTCTCTTCTTCTTCCGCAGACGCCGAGCCCGGCACCCGGGAACCTGTTCCGGACGTGCCGCTCCCAACCATGACTCCCAGCACCGAGGCTGACCACGACCACGACCACGACCACGACCACGACCACGGTAGGGGCCCGTGTGCCTTGTGTCCTCTGCCCCTGGGAGCCCGCTGCGCTGCCGGGGCTCCTTGAGCGAGAACGGGCTTTCCTATTGCCTCCGGGACCGGGAAGGTGTCGCCATGCGATTCCTTGTCCCGAAACGCTGGCCTGTGCTCTGGAGCTGCGGGGACGTCCTCGGGGCTCTGCCCGGGAAGGATGTGCTCCCTGGGGAGAGAGGGGCCGCGGTGCGAGTCAGGCGCTCCGAGACGGGGCCGTGTGTCCTCCCGGGTTCTCTGGTTGGCTGCACGCTGCCTGGGCCTGTCCGCAGGTTGTCCGTTTCTCTGCGTGGTGGTCTGCTAAGCCGTGCGGGAGGGGCGTAGGCTTCCCCGCCCCCCACGTCTGCTCCCGCCATGACCCCGGGGGTCTGGTGCAGCACGCCCAGCCCGCATGCCTGGCGTCGCCACGGAGGCTGCGAGTGCAGAAGCCTCATGGGACCCGGCGTGGAGTGCCCCACTGCCCCTGGTGGCCCAGTGTGCGCAGCGGACTTAGGCGCGGGCACGCTGGGCTCCGCGAGGATGGTGCTCTGTGCCTCTGCCTCTCCTGAGACGTCCTTGCCTTCCTCTTGGCGTTGGCTGGTCTCCGAGCTCCCGGGACAGCGTCCAGGAGGCGTGGCCGCTGCCTGAGGACAAGTCCTCGATGTGCCCTCTGACGCTGGCACGAGCGTGTTCTGGACCCGTGCCGTGCCCCCAGGCAGCTGGGGAGTTGTCTGCCGTGTAGTCCGGCGGGCCACCAGGAGAATCTGACCCAGTGTCCTGGATGGGCCAGTTCCCAGTCGTGCGCTCGTGGCCCAGACCGGACCCGGGCTGGTGTGTGGAGCCAGCCACGCGGGCCCGTCTGTCCTCCGTGCCCTGAGTGGGCGCAGATGAGAGAGGGCGCGGTTGCTCCGTCCGCTTTTCTCCCCTCTCGCCCCCGTGCGGGGAGCCGTCCAGCGGGGCCTGGCTGGACTGAGCCCGTGCCGGACACGGTGCTCAGTTGCCGTCCTGGAGGGCCCAGAGGATTGCTCGAGGTGTGCCCACCAGGCCCCTCCCCTGAGACAGGGGGCTGGCTGGGTGCCGTCAGGCTCTTTCTTGGCTGCCCCTGGAACCCGGAGGTGGCCCTTGCCTGGTTCCTGGATCCTTTCACTTCCCCTTCCTCGTCGCCTTGCCGTGTGGAAGGGAAGGGCCGCTCTTAGCCCGCCAGCCCTGGCCAAGGAGGGGAACCCACTTGGAGGGTGGGGTGGCACCAAGGCCTTGCGCGGCCCAACGCACAAGGGGGGACGGCGGGCCCTCGCCCTGGCCCCGGTGCCACCAGTTTCCCTTGGTCGGGATTCTTTGTGGCCTAGGCAGGCAGGCGCCCATGCTGTCTCCGCACTGACCTAGGCACCCACCCACATGAGGCGTCGGGAGGTGTGGGGCCGGGAGAACATTTCTCTGCCTGGTTTCCTAGGCGGAGGCAGGTGTGTTGTCGGCAAAGACCCTCACTCAGGCCAAGTGTGTGATGTCTCTTCTTCTTCCGCAGACGCCGAGCCCGGCACCCGGGAACCTGTTCCGGACGTGCCGCTCCCAACCATGACTCCCAGCACCGAGGCTGACCACGACCACGACCACGACCACGACCACGACCACGGTAGGGGCCCGTGTGCCTTGTGTCCTCTGCCCCTGGGAGCCCGCTGGGCTGCCGGGGCTCCTTGAGCGAGAACGGGCTTTCCTATTGCCTCCGGGACCGGGAAGGTGTCGCCATGCGATTCCTTGTCCCGAAACGCTGGCCTGTGCTCTGGAGCTGCGGGGACGTCCTCGGGGCTCTGCCCGGGAAGGATGTGCTCCCTGGGGAGAGAGGGGCCGCGGTGCGAGTCAGGCGCTCCGAGACGGGGCCGTGTGTCCTCCCGGGTGCTCTGGTTGGCTGCACGCTGCCTGGGCCTGTGCGCAGGTTGTCCGTTTCTCTGCGTGGTGGTCTGCTAAGCCGTGCGGGAGGGGCGTAGGCTTCCCCGCCCCCCACGTCTGCTCCCGCCATGACCCCGGGGGTCTGGTGCAGCACGCCCAGCCCGCATGCCTGGCGTCGCCACGGAGGCTGCGAGTGCAGAAGCCTCATGGGACCCGGCGTGGAGTGCCCCACTGCCCCTGGTGGCCCAGTGTGCGCAGCGGACTTAGGCGCGGGCACGCTGGGCTCCGCGAGGATGGTGCTCTGTGCCTCTGCCTCTCCTGAGACGTCCTTGCCTTCCTCTTGGCGTTGGCTGGTCTCCGAGCTCCCGGGACAGCGTCCAGGAGGCGTGGCCGCTGCCTGAGGACAAGTCCTCGATGTGCCCTCTGACGCTGGCACGAGCGTGTTCTGGACCCGTGCCGTGCCCCCAGGCAGCTGGGGAGTTGTCTGCCGTGTAGTCCGGCGGGCCACCAGGAGAATCTGACCCAGTGTCCTGGATGGGCCAGTTCCCAGTCGTGCGCTCGTGGCCCAGACCAGACCCGGGCTGGTGTGTGGAGCCAGCCACGCGGGCCCGTCTGTCCTCCGTGCCCTGAGTGGGCGCAGATGAGAGAGGGCGCGGTTGCTCCGTCCGCTTTTCTCCCCTCTCGCCCCCGTGCGGGGAGCCGTCCAGCGGGGCCTGGCTGGACTGAGCCCGTGCCGGACACGGTGCTCAGTTGCCGTCCTGGAGGGCCCAGAGGATTGCTCGAGGTGTGCCCACCAGGCCCCTCCCCTGAGACAGGGGGCTGGCTGGGTGCCGTCAGGCTCTTTCTTGGCTGCCCCTGGAACCCGGAGGTGGCCCTTGCCTGGTTCCTGGATCCTTTCACTTCCCCTTCCTCGTCGCCTTGCCGTGTGGAAGGGAAGGGCCGCTCTTAGCCCGCCAGCCCTGGCCAAGGAGGGGAACCCACTTGGAGGGTGGGGTGGCACCAAGGCCTTGCGCGGCCCAACGCACAAGGGGGGACGGCGGGCCCTCGCCCTGGCCCCGGTGCCACCAGTTTCCCTTGGTCGGGATTCTTTGTGGCCTAGGCAGGCAGGCGCCCATGCTGTCTCCGCACTGACCTAGGCACCCACCCACATGAGGCGTCGGGAGGTGTGGGGCCGGGAGAACATTTCTCTGCCTGGTTTCCTAGGCGGAGGCAGGTGTGTTGTCGGCAAAGACCCTCACTCAGGCCAAGTGTGTGATGTCTCTTCTTCTTCCGCAGACGCCGAGCCCGGCACCCGGGAACCTGTTCCGGACGTGCCGCTCCCAACCATGACTCCCAGCACCGAGGCTGACCACGACCACGACCACGACCACGACCACGACCACGACCACGGTAGGGGCCCGTGTGCCTTGTGTCCTCTGCCCCTGGGAGCCCGCTGGGCTGCCGGGGCTCCTTGAGCGAGAACGGGCTTTCCTATTGCCTCCGGGACCGGGAAGGTGTCGCCATGCGATTCCTTGTCCCGAAACGCTGGCCTGTGCTCTGGAGCTGCGGGGACGTCCTCGGGGCTCTGCCCGGGAAGGATGTGCTCCCTGGGGAGAGAGGGGCCGCGGTGCGAGTCAGGCGCTCCGAGACGGGGCCGTGTGTCCTCCCGGGTGCTCTGGTTGGCTGCACGCTGCCTGGGCCTGTCCGCAGGTTGTCCGTTTCTCTGCGTGGTGGTCTGCTAAGCCGTGCGGGAGGGGCGTAGGCTTCCCCGCCCCCCACGTCTGCTCCCGCCATGACCCCGGGGGTCTGGTGCAGCACGCCCAGCCCGCATGCCTGGCGTCGCCACGGAGGCTGCGAGTGCAGAAGCCTCATGGGACCCGGCGTGGAGTGCCCCACTGCCCCTGGTGGCCCAGTGTGCGCAGCGGACTTAGGCGCGGGCACGCTGGGCTCCGCGAGGATGGTGCTCTGTGCCTCTGCCTCTCCTGAGACGTCCTTGCCTTCCTCTTGGCGTTGGCTGGTCTCCGAGCTCCCGGGACAGCGTCCAGGAGGCGTGGCCGCTGCCTGAGGACAAGTCCTCGATGTGCCCTCTGACGCTGGCACGAGCGTGTTCTGGACCCGTGCCGTGCCCCCAGGCAGCTGGGGAGTTGTCTGCCGTGTAGTCCGGCGGGCCACCAGGAGAATCTGACCCAGTGTCCTGGATGGGCCAGTTCCCAGTCGTGCGCTCGTGGCCCAGACCGGACCCGGGCTGGTGTGTGGAGCCAGCCACGCGGGCCCGTCTGTCCTCCGTGCCCTGAGTGGGCGCAGATGAGAGAGGGCGCGGTTGCTCCGTCCGCTTTTCTCCCCTCTCGCCCCCGTGCGGGGAGCCGTCCAGCGGGGCCTGGCTGGACTGAGCCCGTGCCGGACACGGTGCTCAGTTGCCGTCCTGGAGGGCCCAGAGGATTGCTCGAGGTGTGCCCACCAGGCCCCTCCCCTGAGACAGGGGGCTGGCTGGGTGCCGTCAGGCTCTTTCTTGGCTGCCCCTGGAACCCGGAGGTGGCCCTTGCCTGGTTCCTGGATCCTTTCACTTCCCCTTCCTCGTCGCCTTGCCGTGTGGAAGGGAAGGGCCGCTCTTAGCCCGCCAGCCCTGGCCAAGGAGGGGAACCCACTTGGAGGGTGGGGTGGCACCAAGGCCTTGCGCGGCCCAACGCACAAGGGGGGACGGCGGGCCCTCGCCCTGGCCCCGGTGCCACCAGTTTCCCTTGGTCGGGATTCTTTGTGGCCTAGGCAGGCAGGCGCCCATGCTGTCTCCGCACTGACCTAGGCACCCACCCACATGAGGCGTCGGGAGGTGTGGGGCCGGGAGAACATTTCTCTGCCTGGTTTCCTAGGCGGAGGCAGGTGTGTTGTCGGCAAAGACCCTCACTCAGGCCAAGTGTGTGATGTCTCTTCTTCTTCCGCAGACGCCGAGCCCGGCACCCGGGAACCTGTTCCGGACGTGCCGCTCCCAACCATGACTCCCAGCACCGAGGCTGACCACGACCACGACCACGACCACGACCACGACCACGACCACGGTAGGGGCCCGTGTGCCTTGTGTCCTCTGCCCCTGGGAGCCCGCTGGGCTGCCGGGGCTCCTTGAGCGAGAACGGGCTTTCCTATTGCCTCCGGGACCGGGAAGGTGTCGCCATGCGATTCCTTGTCCCGAAACGCTGGCCTGTGCTCTGGAGCTGCGGGGACGTCCTCGGGGCTCTGCCCGGGAAGGATGTGCTCCCTGGGGAGAGAGGGGCCGCGGTGCGAGTCAGGCGCTCCGAGACGGGGCTGTGTGTCCTCCCGGGTGCTCTGGTTGGCTGCACGCTGCCTGGGCCTGTCCGCAGGTTGTCCGTTTCTCTGCGTGGTGGTCTGCTAAGCCGTGCGGGAGGGGCGTAGGCTTCCCCGCCCCCCACGTCTGCTCCCGCCATGACCCCGGGGGTCTGGTGCAGCACGCCCAGCCCGCATGCCTGGCGTCGCCACGGAGGCTGCGAGTGCAGAAGCCTCATGGGACCCGGCGTGGAGTGCCCCACTGCCCCTGGTGGCCCAGTGTGCGCAGCGGACTTAGGCGCAGGCACGCTGGGCTCCGCGAGGATGGTGCTCTGTGCCTCTGCCTCTCCTGAGACGTCCTTGCCTTCCTCTTGGCGTTGGCTGGTCTCCGAGCTCCCGGGACAGCGTCCAGGAGGCGTGGCCGCTGCCTGAGGACAAGTCCTCGATGTGCCCTCTGACGCTGGCACGAGCGTGTTCTGGACCCGTGCCGTGCCCCCAGGCAGCTGGGGAGTTGTCTGCCGTGTAGTCCGGCGGGCCACCAGGAGAATCTGACCCAGTGTCCTGGATGGGCCAGTTCCCAGTCGTGCGCTCGTGGCCCAGACCGGACCCGGGCTGGTGTGTGGAGCCAGCCACGCGGGCCCGTCTGTCCTCCGTGCCCTGAGTGGGCGCAGATGAGAGAGGGCGCGGTTGCTCCGTCCGCTTTTCTCCCCTCTCGCCCCCGTGCGGGGAGCCGTCCAGCGGGGCCTGGCTGGACTGAGCCCGTGCCGGACACGGTGCTCAGTTGCCGTCCTGGAGGGCCCAGAGGATTGCTCGAGGTGTGCCCACCAGGCCCCTCCCCTGAGACAGGGGGCTGGCTGGGTGCCGTCAGGCTCTTTCTTGGCTGCCCCTGGAACCCGGAGGTGGCCCTTGCCTGGTTCCTGGATCCTTTCACTTCCCCTTCCTCGTCGCCTTGCCGTGTGGAAGGGAAGGGCCGCTCTTAGCCCGCCAGCCCTGGCCAAGGAGGGGAACCCACTTGGAGGGTGGGGTGGCACCAAGGCCTTGCGCGGCCCAACGCACAAGGGGGGACGGCGGGCCCTCGCCCTGGCCCCGGTGCCACCAGTTTCCCTTGGTCGGGATTCTTTGTGGCCTAGGCAGGCAGGCGCCCATGCTGTCTCCGCACTGACCTAGGCACCCACCCACATGAGGCGTCGGGAGGTGTGGGGCCGGGAGAACATTTCTCTGCCTGGTTTCCTAGGCGGAGGCAGGTGTGTTGTCGGCAAAGACCCTCACTCAGGCCAAGTGTGTGATGTCTCTTCTTCTTCCGCAGACGCCGAGCCCGGCACCCGGGAACCTGTTCCGGACGTGCCGCTCCCAACCATGACTCCCAGCACCGAGGCTGACCACGACCACGACCACGACCACGACCACGACCACGACCACGGTAGGGGCCCGTGTGCCTTGTGTCCTCTGCCCCTGGGAGCCCGCTGGGCTGCCGGGGCTCCTTGAGCGAGAACGGGCTTTCCTATTGCCTCCGGGACCGGGAAGGTGTCGCCATGCGATTCCTTGTCCCGAAACGCTGGCCTGTGCTCTGGAGCTGCGGGGACGTCCTCGGGGCTCTGCCCGGGAAGGATGTGCTCCCTGGGGAGAGAGGGGCCGCGGTGCGAGTCAGGCGCTCCGAGACGGGGCCGTGTGTCCTCCCGGGTGCTCTGGTTGGCTGCACGCTGCCTGGGCCTGTGCGCAGGTTGTCCGTTTCTCTGCGTGGTGGTCTGCTAAGCCGTGCGGGAGGGGCGTAGGCTTCCCCGCCCCCCACGTCTGCTCCCGCCATGACCCCGGGGGTCTGGTGCAGCACGCCCAGCCCGCATGCCTGGCGTCGCCACGGAGGCTGCGAGTGCAGAAGCCTCATGGGACCCGGCGTGGAGTGCCCCACTGCCCCTGGTGGCCCAGTGTGCGCAGCGGACTTAGGCGCGGGCACGCTGGGCTCCGCGAGGATGGTGCTCTGTGCCTCTGCCTCTCCTGAGACGTCCTTGCCTTCCTCTTGGCGTTGGCTGGTCTCCGAGCTCCCGGGACAGCGTCCAGGAGGCGTGGCCGCTGCCTGAGGACAAGTCCTCGATGTGCCCTCTGACGCTGGCACGAGCGTGTTCTGGACCCGTGCCGTGCCCCCAGGCAGCTGGGGAGTTGTCTGCCGTGTAGTCCGGCGGGCCACCAGGAGAATCTGACCCAGTGTCCTAGATGGGCCAGTTCCCAGTCGTGCGCTCGTGGCCCAGACCGGACCCGGGCTGGTGTGTGGAGCCAGCCACGCGGGCCCGTCTGTCCTCCGTGCCCTGAGTGGGCGCAGATGAGAGAGGGCGCGGTTGCTCCGTCCGCTTTTCTCCCCTCTCGCCCCCGTGCGGGGAGCCGTCCAGCGGGGCCTGGCTGGACTGAGCCCGTGCCGGACACGGTGCTCAGTTGCCGTCCTGGAGGGCCCAGAGGATTGCTCGAGGTGTGCCCACCAGGCCCCTCCCCTGAGACAGGGGGCTGGCTGGGTGCCGTCAGGCTCTTTCTTGGCTGCCCCTGGAACCCGGAGGTGGCCCTTGCCTGGTTCCTGGATCCTTTCACTTCCCCTTCCTCGTCGCCTTGCCGTGTGGAAGGGAAGGGCCGCTCTTAGCCCGCCAGCCCTGGCCAAGGAGGGGAACCCACTTGGAGGGTGGGGTGGCACCAAGGCCTTGCGCGGCCCAACGCACAAGGGGGGACGGCGGGCCCTCGCCCTGGCCCCGGTGCCACCAGTTTCCCTTGGTCGGGATTCTTTGTGGCCTAGGCAGGCAGGCGCCCATGCTGTCTCCGCACTGACCTAGGCACCCACCCACATGAGGCGTCGGGAGGTGTGGGGCCGGGAGAACATTTCTCTGCCTGGTTTCCTAGGCGGAGGCAGGTGTGTTGTCGGCAAAGACCCTCACTCAGGCCAAGTGTGTGATGTCTCTTCTTCTTCCGCAGACGCCGAGCCCGGCACCCGGGAACCTGTTCCGGACGTGCCGCTCCCAACCATGACTCCCAGCACCGAGGCTGACCACGACCACGACCACGACCACGACCACGACCACGACCACGGTAGGGGCCCGTGTGCCTTGTGTCCTCTGCCCCTGGGAGCCCGCTGGGCTGCCGGGGCTCCTTGAGCGAGAACGGGCTTTCCTATTGCCTCCGGGACCGGGAAGGTGTCGCCATGCGATTCCTTGTCCCGAAACGCTGGCCTGTGCTCTGGAGCTGCGGGGACGTCCTCGGGGCTCTGCCCGGGAAGGATGTGCTCCCTGGGGAGAGAGGGGCCGCGGTGCGAGTCAGGCGCTCCGAGACGGGGCTGTGTGTCCTCCCGGGTGCTCTGGTTGGCTGCACGCTGCCTGGGCCTGTGCGCAGGTTGTCCGTTTCTCTGCGTGGTGGTCTGCTAAGCCGTGCGGGAGGGGCGTAGGCTTCCCCGCCCCCCACGTCTGCTCCCGCCATGACCCCGGGGGTCTGGTGCAGCACGCCCAGCCCGCATGCCTGGCGTCGCCACGGAGGCTGCGAGTGCAGAAGCCTCATGGGACCCGGCGTGGAGTGCCCCACTGCCCCTGGTGGCCCAGTGTGCGCAGCGGACTTAGGCGCGGGCACGCTGGGCTCCGCGAGGATGGTGCTCTGTGCCTCTGCCTCTCCTGAGACGTCCTTGCCTTCCTCTTGGCGTTGGCTGGTCTCCGAGCTCCCGGGACAGCGTCCAGGAGGCGTGGCCGCTGCCTGAGGACAAGTCCTCGATGTGCCCTCTGACGCTGGCACGAGCGTGTTCTGGACCCGTGCCGTGCCCCCAGGCAGCTGGGGAGTTGTCTGCCGTGTAGTCCGGCGGGCCACCAGGAGAATCTGACCCAGTGTCCTGGATGGGCCAGTTCCCAGTCGTGCGCTCGTGGCCCAGACCGGACCCGGGCTGGTGTGTGGAGCCAGCCACGCGGGCCCGTCTGTCCTCCGTGCCCTGAGTGGGCGCAGATGAGAGAGGGCGCGGTTGCTCCGTCCGCTTTTCTCCCCTCTCGCCCCCGTGCGGGGAGCCGTCCAGCGGGGCCTGGCTGGACTGAGCCCGTGCCGGACACGGTGCTCAGTTGCCGTCCTGGAGGGCCCAGAGGATTGCTCGAGGTGTGCCCACCAGGCCCCTCCCCTGAGACAGGGGGCTGGCTGGGTGCCGTCAGGCTCTTTCTTGGCTGCCCCTGGAACCCGGAGGTGGCCCTTGCCTGGTTCCTGGATCCTTTCACTTCCCCTTCCTCGTCGCCTTGCCGTGTGGAAGGGAAGGGCCGCTCTTAGCCCGCCAGCCCTGGCCAAGGAGGGGAACCCACTTGGAGGGTGGGGTGGCACCAAGGCCTTGCGCGGCCCAACGCACAAGGGGGGACGGCGGGCCCTCGCCCTGGCCCCGGTGCCACCAGTTTCCCTTGGTCGGGATTCTTTGTGGCCTAGGCAGGCAGGCGCCCATGCTGTCTCCGCACTGACCTAGGCACCCACCCACATGAGGCGTCGGGAGGTGTGGGGCCGGGAGAACATTTCTCTGCCTGGTTTCCTAGGCGGAGGCAGGTGTGTTGTCGGCAAAGACCCTCACTCAGGCCAAGTGTGTGATGTCTCTTCTTCTTCCGCAGACGCCGAGCCCGGCACCCGGGAACCTGTTCCGGACGTGCCGCTCCCAACCATGACTCCCAGCACCGAGGCTGACCACGACCACGACCACGACCACGACCACGACCACGACCACGGTAGGGGCCCGTGTGCCTTGTGTCCTCTGCCCCTGGGAGCCCGCTGGGCTGCCGGGGCTCCTTGAGCGAGAACGGGCTTTCCTATTGCCTCCGGGACCGGGAAGGTGTCGCCATGCGATTCCTTGTCCCGAAACGCTGGCCTGTGCTCTGGAGCTGCGGGGACGTCCTCGGGGCTCTGCCCGGGAAGGATGTGCTCCCTGGGGAGAGAGGGGCCGCGGTGCGAGTCAGGCGCTCCGAGACGGGGCCGTGTGTCCTCCCGGGTTCTCTGGTTGGCTGCACGCTGCCTGGGCCTGTGCGCAGGTTGTCCGTTTCTCTGCGTGGTGGTCTGCTAAGCCGTGCGGGAGGGGCGTAGGCTTCCCCGCCCCCCACGTCTGCTCCCGCCATGACCCCGGGGGTCTGGTGCAGCACGCCCAGCCCGCATGCCTGGCGTCGCCACGGAGGCTGCGAGTGCAGAAGCCTCATGGGACCCGGCGTGGAGTGCCCCACTGCCCCTGGTGGCCCAGTGTGCGCAGCGGACTTAGGCGCGGGCACGCTGGGCTCCGCGAGGATGGTGCTCTGTGCCTCTGCCTCTCCTGAGACGTCCTTGCCTTCCTCTTGGCGTTGGCTGGTCTCCGAGCTCCCAGGACAGCGTCCAGGAGGCGTGGCCGCTGCCTGAGGACAAGTCCTCGATGTGCCCTCTGACGCTGGCACGAGCGTGTTCTGGACCCGTGCCGTGCCCCCAGGCAGCTGGGGAGTTGTCTGCCGTGTAGTCCGGCGGGCCACCAGGAGAATCTGACCCAGTGTCCTGGATGGGCCAGTTCCCAGTCGTGCGCTCGTGGCCCAGACCAGACCCGGGCTGGTGTGTGGAGCCAGCCACGCGGGCCCGTCTGTCCTCCGTGCCCTGAGTGGGCGCAGATGAGAGAGGGCGCGGTTGCTCCGTCCGCTTTTCTCCCCTCTCGCCCCCGTGCGGGGAGCCGTCCAGCGGGGCCTGGCTGGACTGAGCCCGTGCCGGACACGGTGCTCAGTTGCCGTCCTGGAGGGCCCAGAGGATTGCTCGAGGTGTGCCCACCAGGCCCCTCCCCTGAGACAGGGGGCTGGCTGGGTGCCGTCAGGCTCTTTCTTGGCTGCCCCTGGAACCCGGAGGTGGCCCTTGCCTGGTTCCTGGATCCTTTCACTTCCCCTTCCTCGTCGCCTTGCCGTGTGGAAGGGAAGGGCCGCTCTTAGCCCGCCAGCCCTGGCCAAGGAGGGGAACCCACTTGGAGGGTGGGGTGGCACCAAGGCCTTGCGCGGCCCAACGCACAAGGGGGGACGGCGGGCCCTCGCCCTGGCCCCGGTGCCACCAGTTTCCCTTGGTCGGGATTCTTTGTGGCCTAGGCAGGCAGGCGCCCATGCTGTCTCCGCACTGACCTAGGCACCCACCCACATGAGGCGTCGGGAGGTGTGGGGCCGGGAGAACATTTCTCTGCCTGGTTTCCTAGGCGGAGGCAGGTGTGTTGTCGGCAAAGACCCTCACTCAGGCCAAGTGTGTGATGTCTCTTCTTCTTCCGCAGACGCCGAGCCCGGCACCCGGGAACCTGTTCCGGACGTGCCGCTCCCAACCATGACTCCCAGCACCGAGGCTGACCACGACCACGACCACGACCACGACCACGACCACGACCACGGTAGGGGCCCGTGTGCCTTGTGTCCTCTGCCCCTGGGAGCCCGCTGGGCTGCCGGGGCTCCTTGAGCGAGAACGGGCTTTCCTATTGCCTCCGGGACCGGGAAGGTGTCGCCATGCGATTCCTTGTCCCGAAACGCTGGCCTGTGCTCTGGAGCTGCGGGGACGTCCTCGGGGCTCTGCCCGGGAAGGATGTGCTCCCTGGGGAGAGAGGGGCCGCGGTGCGAGTCAGGCGCTCCGAGACGGGGCCGTGTGTCCTCCCGGGTGCTCTGGTTGGCTGCACGCTGCCTGGGCCTGTCCGCAGGTTGTCCGTTTCTCTGCGTGGTGGTCTGCTAAGCCGTGCGGGAGGGGCGTAGGCTTCCCCGCCCCCCACGTCTGCTCCCGCCATGACCCCGGGGGTCTGGTGCAGCACGCCCAGCCCGCATGCCTGGCGTCGCCACGGAGGCTGCGAGTGCAGAAGCCTCATGGGACCCGGCGTGGAGTGCCCCACTGCCCCTGGTGGCCCAGTGTGCGCAGCGGACTTAGGCGCGGGCACGCTGGGCTCCGCGAGGATGGTGCTCTGTGCCTCTGCCTCTCCTGAGACGTCCTTGCCTTCCTCTTGGCGTTGGCTGGTCTCCGAGCTCCCGGGACAGCGTCCAGGAGGCGTGGCCGCTGCCTGAGGACAAGTCCTCGATGTGCCCTCTGACGCTGGCACGAGCGTGTTCTGGACCCGTGCCGTGCCCCCAGGCAGCTGGGGAGTTGTCTGCCGTGTAGTCCGGCGGGCCACCAGGAGAATCTGACCCAGTGTCCTGGATGGGCCAGTTCCCAGTCGTGCGCTCGTGGCCCAGACCAGACCCGGGCTGGTGTGTGGAGCCAGCCACGCGGGCCCGTCTGTCCTCCGTGCCCTGAGTGGGCGCAGATGAGAGAGGGCGCGGTTGCTCCGTCCGCTTTTCTCCCCTCTCGCCCCCGTGCGGGGAGCCGTCCAGCGGGGCCTGGCTGGACTGAGCCCGTGCCGGACACGGTGCTCAGTTGCCGTCCTGGAGGGCCCAGAGGATTGCTCGAGGTGTGCCCACCAGGCCCCTCCCCTGAGACAGGGGGCTGGCTGGGTGCCGTCAGGCTCTTTCTTGGCTGCCCCTGGAACCCGGAGGTGGCCCTTGCCTGGTTCCTGGATCCTTTCACTTCCCCTTCCTCGTCGCCTTGCCGTGTGGAAGGGAAGGGCCGCTCTTAGCCCGCCAGCCCTGGCCAAGGAGGGGAACCCACTTGGAGGGTGGGGTGGCACCAAGGCCTTGCGCGGCCCAACGCACAAGGGGGGACGGCGGGCCCTCGCCCTGGCCCCGGTGCCACCAGTTTCCCTTGGTCGGGATTCTTTGTGGCCTAGGCAGGCAGGCGCCCATGCTGTCTCCGCACTGACCTAGGCACCCACCCACATGAGGCGTCGGGAGGTGTGGGGCCGGGAGAACATTTCTCTGCCTGGTTTCCTAGGCGGAGGCAGGTGTGTTGTCGGCAAAGACCCTCACTCAGGCCAAGTGTGTGATGTCTCTTCTTCTTCCGCAGACGCCGAGCCCGGCACCCGGGAACCTGTTCCGGACGTGCCGCTCCCAACCATGACTCCCAGCACCGAGGCTGACCACGACCACGACCACGACCACGACCACGACCACGACCACGGTAGGGGCCCGTGTGCCTTGTGTCCTCTGCCCCTGGGAGCCCGCTGGGCTGCCGGGGCTCCTTGAGCGAGAACGGGCTTTCCTATTGCCTCCGGGACCGGGAAGGTGTCGCCATGCGATTCCTTGTCCCGAAACGCTGGCCTGTGCTCTGGAGCTGCGGGGACGTCCTCGGGGCTCTGCCCGGGAAGGATGTGCTCCCTGGGGAGAGAGGGGCCGCGGTGCGAGTCAGGCGCTCCGAGACGGGGCCGTGTGTCCTCCCGGGTGCTCTGGTTGGCTGCACGCTGCCTGGGCCTGTGCGCAGGTTGTCCGTTTCTCTGCGTGGTGGTCTGCTAAGCCGTGCGGGAGGGGCGTAGGCTTCCCCGCCCCCCACGTCTGCTCCCGCCATGACCCCGGGGGTCTGGTGCAGCACGCCCAGCCCGCATGCCTGGCGTCGCCACGGAGGCTGCGAGTGCAGAAGCCTCATGGGACCCGGCGTGGAGTGCCCCACT
This sequence comes from Oryctolagus cuniculus, assembly GCF_051225735.1. Lineage (NCBI taxonomy): Eukaryota > Metazoa > Chordata > Mammalia > Lagomorpha > Leporidae > Oryctolagus > Oryctolagus cuniculus. The sequence continues at coordinate 13,570,505 of NC_142874.1, read as the reverse complement.
GCCCCTGGTGGCCCAGTGTGCGCAGCGGACTTAGGCGCGGGCACGCTGGGCTCCGCGAGGATGGTGCTCTGTGCCTCTGCCTCTCCTGAGACGTCCTTGCCTTCCTCTTGGCGTTGGCTGGTCTCCGAGCTCCCGGGACAGCGTCCAGGAGGCGTGGCCGCTGCCTGAGGACAAGTCCTCGATGTGCCCTCTGACGCTGGCACGAGCGTGTTCTGGACCCGTGCCGTGCCCCCAGGCAGCTGGGGAGTTGTCTGCCGTGTAGTCCGGCGGGCCACCAGGAGAATCTGACCCAGTGTCCTGGATGGGCCAGTTCCCAGTCGTGCGCTCGTGGCCCAGACCGGACCCGGGCTGGTGTGTGGAGCCAGCCACGCGGGCCCGTCTGTCCTCCGTGCCCTGAGTGGGCGCAGATGAGAGAGGGCGCGGTTGCTCCGTCCGCTTTTCTCCCCTCTCGCCCCCGTGCGGGGAGCCGTCCAGTGGGGCCTGGCTGGACTGAGCCCGTGCCGGACACGGTGCTCAGTTGCCGTCCTGGAGGGCCCAGAGGATTGCTCGAGGTGTGCCCACCAGGCCCCTCCCCTGAGACAGGGGCCTGGCTGGGTGCCGTCAGGCTCTTTCTTGGCTGCCCCTGGAACCCGGAGGTGGCCCTTGCCTGGTTCCTGGATCCTTTCACTTCCCCTTCCTCGTCGCCTTGCCGTGTGGAAGGGAAGGGCCGCTCTTAGCCCGCCAGCCCTGGCCAAGGAGGGGAACCCACTTGGAGGGTGGGGTGGCACCAAGGCCTTGCGCGGCCCAACGCACAAGGGGGGACGGCGGGCCCTCGCCCTGGCCCCGGTGCCACCCGTTTCCCTTGGTCGGGATTCTTTGTGGCCTAGGCAGGCAGGCGCCCATGCTGTCTCCGCACTGACCTAGGCACCCACCCACATGAGGCGTCGGGAGGTGTGGGGCCGGGAGAACATTTCTCTGCCTGGTTTCCTAGGCGGAGGCAGGTGTGTTGTCGGCAAAGACCCTCACTCAGGCCAAGTGTGTGATGTCTCTTCTTCTTCCGCAGACGCCGAGCCCGGCACCCGGGAACCTGTTCCGGACGTGCCGCTCCCAACCATGACTCCCAGCACCGAGGCTGACCACGACCACGACCACGACCACGACCACGACCACGGTAGGGGCCCGTGTGCCTTGTGTCCTCTGCCCCTGGGAGCCCGCTGGGCTGCCGGGGCTCCTTGAGCGAGAACGGGCTTTCCTATTGCCTCCGGGACCGGGAAGGTGTCGCCATGCGATTCCTTGTCCCGAAACGCTGGCCTGTGCTCTGGAGCTGCGGGGACGTCCTCGGGGCTCTGCCCGGGAAGGATGTGCTCCCTGGGGAGAGAGGGGCCGCGGTGCGAGTCAGGCGCTCCGAGACGGGGCCGTGTGTCCTCCCGGGTTCTCTGGTTGGCTGCACGCTGCCTGGGCCTGTCCGCAGGTTGTCCGTTTCTCTGCGTGGTGGTCTGCTAAGCCGTGCGGGAGGGGCGTAGGCTTCCCCGCCCCCCACGTCTGCTCCCGCCATGACCCCGGGGGTCTGGTGCAGCACGCCCAGCCCGCATGCCTGGCGTCGCCACGGAGGCTGCGAGTGCAGAAGCCTCATGGGACCCGGCGTGGAGTGCCCCACTGCCCCTGGTGGCCCAGTGTGCGCAGCGGACTTAGGCGCGGGCACGCTGGGCTCCGCGAGGATGGTGCTCTGTGCCTCTGCCTCTCCTGAGACGTCCTTGCCTTCCTCTTGGCGTTGGCTGGTCTCCGAGCTCCCGGGACAGCGTCCAGGAGGCGTGGCCGCTGCCTGAGGACAAGTCCTCGATGTGCCCTCTGACGCTGGCACGAGCGTGTTCTGGACCCGTGCCGTGCCCCCAGGCAGCTGGGGAGTTGTCTGCCGTGTAGTCCGGCGGGCCACCAGGAGAATCTGACCCAGTGTCCTGGATGGGCCAGTTCCCAGTCGTGCGCTCGTGGCCCAGACCAGACCCGGGCTGGTGTGTGGAGCCAGCCACGCGGGCCCGTCTGTCCTCCGTGCCCTGAGTGGGCGCAGATGAGAGAGGGCGCGGTTGCTCCGTCCGCTTTTCTCCCCTCTCGCCCCCGTGCGGGGAGCCGTCCAGCGGGGCCTGGCTGGACTGAGCCCGTGCCGGACACGGTGCTCAGTTGCCGTCCTGGAGGGCCCAGAGGATTGCTCGAGGTGTGCCCACCAGGCCCCTCCCCTGAGACAGGGGGCTGGCTGGGTGCCGTCAGGCTCTTTCTTGGCTGCCCCTGGAACCCGGAGGTGGCCCTTGCCTGGTTCCTGGATCCTTTCACTTCCCCTTCCTCGTCGCCTTGCCGTGTGGAAGGGAAGGGCCGCTCTTAGCCCGCCAGCCCTGGCCAAGGAGGGGAACCCACTTGGAGGGTGGGGTGGCACCAAGGCCTTGCGCGGCCCAACGCACAAGGGGGGACGGCGGGCCCTCGCCCTGGCCCCGGTGCCACCAGTTTCCCTTGGTCGGGATTCTTTGTGGCCTAGGCAGGCAGGCGCCCATGCTGTCTCCGCACTGACCTAGGCACCCACCCACATGAGGCGTCGGGAGGTGTGGGGCCGGGAGAACATTTCTCTGCCTGGTTTCCTAGGCGGAGGCAGGTGTGTTGTCGGCAAAGACCCTCACTCAGGCCAAGTGTGTGATGTCTCTTCTTCTTCCGCAGACGCCGAGCCCGGCACCCGGGAACCTGTTCCGGACGTGCCGCTCCCAACCATGACTCCCAGCACCGAGGCTGACCACGACCACGACCACGACCACGACCACGACCACGACCACGGTAGGGGCCCGTGTGCCTTGTGTCCTCTGCCCCTGGGAGCCCGCTGGGCTGCCGGGGCTCCTTGAGCGAGAACGGGCTTTCCTATTGCCTCCGGGACCGGGAAGGTGTCGCCATGCGATTCCTTGTCCCGAAACGCTGGCCTGTGCTCTGGAGCTGCGGGGACGTCCTCGGGGCTCTGCCCGGGAAGGATGTGCTCCCTGGGGAGAGAGGGGCCGCGGTGCGAGTCAGGCGCTCCGAGACGGGGCCGTGTGTCCTCCCGGGTGCTCTGGTTGGCTGCACGCTGCCTGGGCCTGTGCGCAGGTTGTCCGTTTCTCTGCGTGGTGGTCTGCTAAGCCGTGCGGGAGGGGCGTAGGCTTCCCCGCCCCCCACGTCTGCTCCCGCCATGACCCCGGGGGTCTGGTGCAGCACGCCCAGCCCGCATGCCTGGCGTCGCCACGGAGGCTGCGAGTGCAGAAGCCTCATGGGACCCGGCGTGGAGTGCCCCACTGCCCCTGGTGGCCCAGTGTGCGCAGCGGACTTAGGCGCGGGCACGCTGGGCTCCGCGAGGATGGTGCTCTGTGCCTCTGCCTCTCCTGAGACGTCCTTGCCTTCCTCTTGGCGTTGGCTGGTCTCCGAGCTCCCGGGACAGCGTCCAGGAGGCGTGGCCGCTGCCTGAGGACAAGTCCTCGATGTGCCCTCTGACGCTGGCACGAGCGTGTTCTGGACCCGTGCCGTGCCCCCAGGCAGCTGGGGAGTTGTCTGCCGTGTAGTCCGGCGGGCCACCAGGAGAATCTGACCCAGTGTCCTGGATGGGCCAGTTCCCAGTCGTGCGCTCGTGGCCCAGACCAGACCCGGGCTGGTGTGTGGAGCCAGCCACGCGGGCCCGTCTGTCCTCCGTGCCCTGAGTGGGCGCAGATGAGAGAGGGCGCGGTTGCTCCGTCCGCTTTTCTCCCCTCTCGCCCCCGTGCGGGGAGCCGTCCAGCGGGGCCTGGCTGGACTGAGCCCGTGCCGGACACGGTGCTCAGTTGCCGTCCTGGAGGGCCCAGAGGATTGCTCGAGGTGTGCCCACCAGGCCCCTCCCCTGAGACAGGGGGCTGGCTGGGTGCCGTCAGGCTCTTTCTTGGCTGCCCCTGGAACCCGGAGGTGGCCCTTGCCTGGTTCCTGGATCCTTTCACTTCCCCTTCCTCGTCGCCTTGCCGTGTGGAAGGGAAGGGCCGCTCTTAGCCCGCCAGCCCTGGCCAAGGAGGGGAACCCACTTGGAGGGTGGGGTGGCACCAAGGCCTTGCGCGGCCCAACGCACAAGGGGGGACGGCGGGCCCTCGCCCTGGCCCCGGTGCCACCAGTTTCCCTTGGTCGGGATTCTTTGTGGCCTAGGCAGGCAGGCGCCCATGCTGTCTCCGCACTGACCTAGGCACCCACCCACATGAGGCGTCGGGAGGTGTGGGGCCGGGAGAACATTTCTCTGCCTGGTTTCCTAGGCGGAGGCAGGTGTGTTGTCGGCAAAGACCCTCACTCAGGCCAAGTGTGTGATGTCTCTTCTTCTTCCGCAGACGCCGAGCCCGGCACCCGGGAACCTGTTCCGGACGTGCCGCTCCCAACCATGACTCCCAGCACCGAGGCTGACCACGACCACGACCACGACCACGACCACGACCACGACCACGGTAGGGGCCCGTGTGCCTTGTGTCCTCTGCCCCTGGGAGCCCGCTGGGCTGCCGGGGCTCCTTGAGCGAGAACGGGCTTTCCTATTGCCTCCGGGACCGGGAAGGTGTCGCCATGCGATTCCTTGTCCCGAAACGCTGGCCTGTGCTCTGGAGCTGCGGGGACGTCCTCGGGGCTCTGCCCGGGAAGGATGTGCTCCCTGGGGAGAGAGGGGCCGCGGTGCGAGTCAGGCGCTCCGAGACGGGGCCGTGTGTCCTCCCGGGTGCTCTGGTTGGCTGCACGCTGCCTGGGCCTGTGCGCAGGTTGTCCGTTTCTCTGCGTGGTGGTCTGCTAAGCCGTGCGGGAGGGGCGTAGGCTTCCCCGCCCCCCACGTCTGCTCCCGCCATGACCCCGGGGGTCTGGTGCAGCACGCCCAGCCCGCATGCCTGGCGTCGCCACGGAGGCTGCGAGTGCAGAAGCCTCATGGGACCCGGCGTGGAGTGCCCCACTGCCCCTGGTGGCCCAGTGTGCGCAGCGGACTTAGGCGCGGGCACGCTGGGCTCCGCGAGGATGGTGCTCTGTGCCTCTGCCTCTCCTGAGACGTCCTTGCCTTCCTCTTGGCGTTGGCTGGTCTCCGAGCTCCCGGGACAGCGTCCAGGAGGCGTGGCCGCTGCCTGAGGACAAGTCCTCGATGTGCCCTCTGACGCTGGCACGAGCGTGTTCTGGACCCGTGCCGTGCCCCCAGGCAGCTGGGGAGTTGTCTGCCGTGTAGTCCGGCGGGCCACCAGGAGAATCTGACCCAGTGTCCTGGATGGGCCAGTTCCCAGTCGTGCGCTCGTGGCCCAGACCGGACCCGGGCTGGTGTGTGGAGCCAGCCACGCGGGCCCGTCTGTCCTCCGTGCCCTGAGTGGGCGCAGATGAGAGAGGGCGCGGTTGCTCCGTCCGCTTTTCTCCCCTCTCGCCCCCGTGCGGGGAGCCGTCCAGCGGGGCCTGGCTGGACTGAGCCCGTGCCGGACACGGTGCTCAGTTGCCGTCCTGGAGGGCCCAGAGGATTGCTCGAGGTGTGCCCACCAGGCCCCTCCCCTGAGACAGGGGGCTGGCTGGGTGCCGTCAGGCTCTTTCTTGGCTGCCCCTGGAACCCGGAGGTGGCCCTTGCCTGGTTCCTGGATCCTTTCACTTCCCCTTCCTCGTCGCCTTGCCGTGTGGAAGGGAAGGGCCGCTCTTAGCCCGCCAGCCCTGGCCAAGGAGGGGAACCCACTTGGAGGGTGGGGTGGCACCAAGGCCTTGCGCGGCCCAACGCACAAGGGGGGACGGCGGGCCCTCGCCCTGGCCCCGGTGCCACCAGTTTCCCTTGGTCGGGATTCTTTGTGGCCTAGGCAGGCAGGCGCCCATGCTGTCTCCGCACTGACCTAGGCACCCACCCACATGAGGCGTCGGGAGGTGTGGGGCCGGGAGAACATTTCTCTGCCTGGTTTCCTAGGCGGAGGCAGGTGTGTTGTCGGCAAAGACCCTCACTCAGGCCAAGTGTGTGATGTCTCTTCTTCTTCCGCAGACGCCGAGCCCGGCACCCGGGAACCTGTTCCGGACGTGCCGCTCCCAACCATGACTCCCAGCACCGAGGCTGACCACGACCACGACCACGACCACGACCACGACCACGACCACGACCACGGTAGGGGCCCGTGTGCCTTGTGTCCTCTGCCCCTGGGAGCCCGCTGGGCTGCCGGGGCTCCTTGAGCGAGAACGGGCTTTCCTATTGCCTCCGGGACCGGGAAGGTGTCGCCATGCGATTCCTTGTCCCGAAACGCTGGCCTGTGCTCTGGAGCTGCGGGGACGTCCTCGGGGCTCTGCCCGGGAAGGATGTGCTCCCTGGGGAGAGAGGGGCCGCGGTGCGAGTCAGGCGCTCCGAGACGGGGCCGTGTGTCCTCCCGGGTGCTCTGGTTGGCTGCACGCTGCCTGGGCCTGTCCGCAGGTTGTCCGTTTCTCTGCGTGGTGGTCTGCTAAGCCGTGCGGGAGGGGCGTAGGCTTCCCCGCCCCCCACGTCTGCTCCCGCCATGACCCCGGGGGTCTGGTGCAGCACGCCCAGCCCGCATGCCTGGCGTCGCCACGGAGGCTGCGAGTGCAGAAGCCTCATGGGACCCGGCGTGGAGTGCCCCACTGCCCCTGGTGGCCCAGTGTGCGCAGCGGACTTAGGCGCGGGCACGCTGGGCTCCGCGAGGATGGTGCTCTGTGCCTCTGCCTCTCCTGAGACGTCCTTGCCTTCCTCTTGGCGTTGGCTGGTCTCCGAGCTCCCGGGACAGCGTCCAGGAGGCGTGGCCGCTGCCTGAGGACAAGTCCTCGATGTGCCCTCTGACGCTGGCACGAGCGTGTTCTGGACCCGTGCCGTGCCCCCAGGCAGCTGGGGAGTTGTCTGCCGTGTAGTCCGGCGGGCCACCAGGAGAATCTGACCCAGTGTCCTGGATGGGCCAGTTCCCAGTCGTGCGCTCGTGGCCCAGACCAGACCCGGGCTGGTGTGTGGAGCCAGCCACGCGGGCCCGTCTGTCCTCCGTGCCCTGAGTGGGCGCAGATGAGAGAGGGCGCGGTTGCTCCGTCCGCTTTTCTCCCCTCTCGCCCCCGTGCGGGGAGCCGTCCAGCGGGGCCTGGCTGGACTGAGCCCGTGCCGGACACGGTGCTCAGTTGCCGTCCTGGAGGGCCCAGAGGATTGCTCGAGGTGTGCCCACCAGGCCCCTCCCCTGAGACAGGGGGCTGGCTGGGTGCCGTCAGGCTCTTTCTTGGCTGCCCCTGGAACCCGGAGGTGGCCCTTGCCTGGTTCCTGGATCCTTTCACTTCCCCTTCCTCGTCGCCTTGCCGTGTGGAAGGGAAGGGCCGCTCTTAGCCCGCCAGCCCTGGCCAAGGAGGGGAACCCACTTGGAGGGTGGGGTGGCACCAAGGCCTTGCGCGGCCCAACGCACAAGGGGGGACGGCGGGCCCTCGCCCTGGCCCCGGTGCCACCAGTTTCCCTTGGTCGGGATTCTTTGTGGCCTAGGCAGGCAGGCGCCCATGCTGTCTCCGCACTGACCTAGGCACCCACCCACATGAGGCGTCGGGAGGTGTGGGGCCGGGAGAACATTTCTCTGCCTGGTTTCCTAGGCGGAGGCAGGTGTGTTGTCGGCAAAGACCCTCACTCAGGCCAAGTGTGTGATGTCTCTTCTTCTTCCGCAGACGCCGAGCCCGGCACCCGGGAACCTGTTCCGGACGTGCCGCTCCCAACCATGACTCCCAGCACCGAGGCTGACCACGACCACGACCACGACCACGACCACGACCACGACCACGACCACGACCACGGTAGGGGCCCGTGTGCCTTGTGTCCTCTGCCCCTGGGAGCCCGCTGGGCTGCCGGGGCTCCTTGAGCGAGAACGGGCTTTCCTATTGCCTCCGGGACCGGGAAGGTGTCGCCATGCGATTCCTTGTCCCGAAACGCTGGCCTGTGCTCTGGAGCTGCGGGGACGTCCTCGGGGCTCTGCCCGGGAAGGATGTGCTCCCTGGGGAGAGAGGGGCCGCGGTGCGAGTCAGGCGCTCCGAGACGGGGCCGTGTGTCCTCCCGGGTTCTCTGGTTGGCTGCACGCTGCCTGGGCCTGTCCGCAGGTTGTCCGTTTCTCTGCGTGGTGGTCTGCTAAGCCGTGCGGGAGGGGCGTAGGCTTCCCCGCCCCCCACGTCTGCTCCCGCCATGACCCCGGGGGTCTGGTGCAGCACGCCCAGCCCGCATGCCTGGCGTCGCCACGGAGGCTGCGAGTGCAGAAGCCTCATGGGACCCGGCGTGGAGTGCCCCACTGCCCCTGGTGGCCCAGTGTGCGCAGCGGACTTAGGCGCGGGCACGCTGGGCTCCGCGAGGATGGTGCTCTGTGCCTCTGCCTCTCCTGAGACGTCCTTGCCTTCCTCTTGGCGTTGGCTGGTCTCCGAGCTCCCGGGACAGCGTCCAGGAGGCGTGGCCGCTGCCTGAGGACAAGTCCTCGATGTGCCCTCTGACGCTGGCACGAGCGTGTTCTGGACCCGTGCCGTGCCCCCAGGCAGCTGGGGAGTTGTCTGCCGTGTAGTCCGGCGGGCCACCAGGAGAATCTGACCCAGTGTCCTGGATGGGCCAGTTCCCAGTCGTGCGCTCGTGGCCCAGACCAGACCCGGGCTGGTGTGTGGAGCCAGCCACGCGGGCCCGTCTGTCCTCCGTGCCCTGAGTGGGCGCAGATGAGAGAGGGCGCGGTTGCTCCGTCCGCTTTTCTCCCCTCTCGCCCCCGTGCGGGGAGCCGTCCAGCGGGGCCTGGCTGGACTGAGCCCGTGCCGGACACGGTGCTCAGTTGCCGTCCTGGAGGGCCCAGAGGATTGCTCGAGGTGTGCCCACCAGGCCCCTCCCCTGAGACAGGGGGCTGGCTGGGTGCCGTCAGGCTCTTTCTTGGCTGCCCCTGGAACCCGGAGGTGGCCCTTGCCTGGTTCCTGGATCCTTTCACTTCCCCTTCCTCGTCGCCTTGCCGTGTGGAAGGGAAGGGCCGCTCTTAGCCCGCCAGCCCTGGCCAAGGAGGGGAACCCACTTGGAGGGTGGGGTGGCACCAAGGCCTTGCGCGGCCCAACGCACAAGGGGGGACGGCGGGCCCTCGCCCTGGCCCCGGTGCCACCAGTTTCCCTTGGTCGGGATTCTTTGTGGCCTAGGCAGGCAGGCGCCCATGCTGTCTCCGCACTGACCTAGGCACCCACCCACATGAGGCGTCGGGAGGTGTGGGGCCGGGAGAACATTTCTCTGCCTGGTTTCCTAGGCGGAGGCAGGTGTGTTGTCGGCAAAGACCCTCACTCAGGCCAAGTGTGTGATGTCTCTTCTTCTTCCGCAGACGCCGAGCCCGGCACCCGGGAACCTGTTCCGGACGTGCCGCTCCCAACCATGACTCCCAGCACCGAGGCTGACCACGACCACGACCACGACCACGACCACGACCACGACCACGGTAGGGGCCCGTGTGCCTTGTGTCCTCTGCCCCTGGGAGCCCGCTGGGCTGCCGGGGCTCCTTGAGCGAGAACGGGCTTTCCTATTGCCTCCGGGACCGGGAAGGTGTCGCCATGCGATTCCTTGTCCCGAAACGCTGGCCTGTGCTCTGGAGCTGCGGGGACGTCCTCGGGGCTCTGCCCGGGAAGGATGTGCTCCCTGGGGAGAGAGGGGCCGCGGTGCGAGTCAGGCGCTCCGAGACGGGGCCGTGTGTCCTCCCGGGTGCTCTGGTTGGCTGCACGCTGCCTGGGCCTGTGCGCAGGTTGTCCGTTTCTCTGCGTGGTGGTCTGCTAAGCCGTGCGGGAGGGGCGTAGGCTTCCCCGCCCCCCACGTCTGCTCCCGCCATGACCCCGGGGGTCTGGTGCAGCACGCCCAGCCCGCATGCCTGGCGTTGCCACGGAGGCTGCGAGTGCAGAAGCCTCATGGGACCCGGCGTGGAGTGCCCCACTGCCCCTGGTGGCCCAGTGTGCGCAGCGGACTTAGGCGCGGGCACGCTGGGCTCCGCGAGGATGGTGCTCTGTGCCTCTGCCTCTCCTGAGACGTCCTTGCCTTCCTCTTGGCGTTGGCTGGTCTCCGAGCTCCCGGGACAGCGTCCAGGAGGCGTGGCCGCTGCCTGAGGACAAGTCCTCGATGTGCCCTCTGACGCTGGCACGAGCGTGTTCTGGACCCGTGCCGTGCCCCCAGGCAGCTGGGGAGTTGTCTGCCGTGTAGTCCGGCGGGCCACCAGGAGAATCTGACCCAGTGTCCTGGATGGGCCAGTTCCCAGTCGTGCGCTCGTGGCCCAGACCAGACCCGGGCTGGTGTGTGGAGCCAGCCACGCGGGCCCGTCTGTCCTCCGTGCCCTGAGTGGGCGCAGATGAGAGAGGGCGCGGTTGCTCCGTCCGCTTTTCTCCCCTCTCGCCCCCGTGCGGGGAGCCGTCCAGCGGGGCCTGGCTGGACTGAGCCCGTGCCGGACACGGTGCTCAGTTGCCGTCCTGGAGGGCCCAGAGGATTGCTCGAGGTGTGCCCACCAGGCCCCTCCCCTGAGACAGGGGGCTGGCTGGGTGCCGTCAGGCTCTTTCTTGGCTGCCCCTGGAACCCGGAGGTGGCCCTTGCCTGGTTCCTGGATCCTTTCACTTCCCCTTCCTCGTCGCCTTGCCGTGTGGAAGGGAAGGGCCGCTCTTAGCCCGCCAGCCCTGGCCAAGGAGGGGAACCCACTTGGAGGGTGGGGTGGCACCAAGGCCTTGCGCGGCCCAACGCACAAGGGGGGACGGCGGGCCCTCGCCCTGGCCCCGGTGCCACCCGTTTCCCTTGGTCGGGATTCTTTGTGGCCTAGGCAGGCAGGCGCCCATGCTGTCTCCGCACTGACCTAGGCACCCACCCACATGAGGCGTCGGGAGGTGTGGGGCCGGGAGAACATTTCTCTGCCTGGTTTCCTAGGCGGAGGCAGGTGTGTTGTCGGCAAAGACCCTCACTCAGGCCAAGTGTGTGATGTCTCTTCTTCTTCCGCAGACGCCGAGCCCGGCACCCGGGAACCTGTTCCGGACGTGCCGCTCCCAACCATGACTCCCAGCACCGAGGCTGACCACGACCACGACCACGACCACGACCACGACCACGGTAGGGGCCCGTGTGCCTTGTGTCCTCTGCCCCTGGGAGCCCGCTGGGCTGCCGGGGCTCCTTGAGCGAGAACGGGCTTTCCTATTGCCTCCGGGACCGGGAAGGTGTCGCCATGCGATTCCTTGTCCCGAAACGCTGGCCTGTGCTCTGGAGCTGCGGGGACGTCCTCGGGGCTCTGCCCGGGAAGGATGTGCTCCCTGGGGAGAGAGGGGCCGCGGTGCGAGTCAGGCGCTCCGAGACGGGGCCGTGTGTCCTCCCGGGTGCTCTGGTTGGCTGCACGCTGCCTGGGCCTGTGCGCAGGTTGTCCGTTTCTCTGCGTGGTGGTCTGCTAAGCCGTGCGGGAGGGGCGTAGGCTTCCCCGCCCCCCACGTCTGCTCCCGCCATGACCCCGGGGGTCTGGTGCAGCACGCCCAGCCCGCATGCCTGGCGTTGCCACGGAGGCTGCGAGTGCAGAAGCCTCATGGGACCCGGCGTGGAGTGCCCCACTGCCCCTGGTGGCCCAGTGTGCGCAGCGGACTTAGGCGCGGGCACGCTGGGCTCCGCGAGGATGGTGCTCTGTGCCTCTGCCTCTCCTGAGACGTCCTTGCCTTCCTCTTGGCGTTGGCTGGTCTCCGAGCTCCCGGGACAGCGTCCAGGAGGCGTGGCCGCTGCCTGAGGACAAGTCCTCGATGTGCCCTCTGACGCTGGCACGAGCGTGTTCTGGACCCGTGCCGTGCCCCCAGGCAGCTGGGGAGTTGTCTGCCGTGTAGTCCGGCGGGCCACCAGGAGAATCTGACCCAGTGTCCTGGATGGGCCAGTTCCCAGTCGTGCGCTCGTGGCCCAGACCAGACCCGGGCTGGTGTGTGGAGCCAGCCACGCGGGCCCGTCTGTCCTCCGTGCCCTGAGTGGGCGCAGATGAGAGAGGGCGCGGTTGCTCCGTCCGCTTTTCTCCCCTCTCGCCCCCGTGCGGGGAGCCGTCCAGCGGGGCCTGGCTGGACTGAGCCCGTGCCGGACACGGTGCTCAGTTGCCGTCCTGGAGGGCCCAGAGGATTGCTCGAGGTGTGCCCACCAGGCCCCTCCCCTGAGACAGGGGGCTGGCTGGGTGCCGTCAGGCTCTTTCTTGGCTGCCCCTGGAACCCGGAGGTGGCCCTTGCCTGGTTCCTGGATCCTTTCACTTCCCCTTCCTCGTCGCCTTGCCGTGTGGAAGGGAAGGGCCGCTCTTAGCCCGCCAGCCCTGGCCAAGGAGGGGAACCCACTTGGAGGGTGGGGTGGCACCAAGGCCTTGCGCGGCCCAACGCACAAGGGGGGACGGCGCGCCCTCGCCCTGGCCCCGGTGCCACCAGTTTCCCTTGGTCGGGATTCTTTGTGGCCTAGGCAGGCAGGCGCCCATGCTGTCTCCGCACTGACCTAGGCACCCACCCACATGAGGCGTCGGGAGGTGTGGGGCCGGGAGAACATTTCTCTGCCTGGTTTCCTAGGCGGAGCAGGTGTGTTGTCGGCAAAGACCCTCACTCAGGCCAAGTGTGTGATGTCTCTTCTTCTTCCGCAGACGCCGAGCCCGGCACCCGGGAACCTGTTCCGGACGTGCCGCTCCCAACCATGACTCCCAGCACCGAGGCTGACCACGACCACGACCACGACCACGACCACGACCACGACCACGGTAGGGGCCCGTGTGCCTTGTGTCCTCTGCCCCTGGGGGCCCGCTGGGCTGCCGGGGCTCCTTGAGCGAGAACGGGCTTTCCTATTGCCTCCGGGACCGGGAAGGTGTCGCCATGCGATTCCTTGTCCCGAAACGCTGGCCTGTGCTCTGGAGCTGCGGGGACGTCCTCGGGGCTCTGCCCGGGAAGGATGTGCTCCCTGGGGAGAGAGGGGCCGCGGTGCGAGTCAGGCGCTCCGAGACGGGGCCGTGTGTCCTCCCGGGTGCTCTGGTTGGCTGCACGCTGCCTGGGCCTGTCCGCAGGTTGTCCGTTTCTCTGCGTGGTGGTCTGCTAAGCCGTGCGGGAGGGGCGTAGGCTTCCCCGCCCCCCACGTCTGCTCCCGCCATGACCCCGGGGGTCTGGTGCAGCACGCCCAGCCCGCATGCCTGGCGTTGCCACGGAGGCTGCGAGTGCAGAAGCCTCATGGGACCCGGCGTGGAGTGCCCCACTGCCCCTGGTGGCCCAGTGTGCGCAGCGGACTTAGGCGCGGGCACGCTGGGCTCCGCGAGGATGGTGCTCTGTGCCTCTGCCTCTCCTGAGACGTCCTTGCCTTCCTCTTGGCGTTGGCTGGTCTCCGAGCTCCCGGGACAGCGTCCAGGAGGCGTGGCCGCTGCCTGAGGACAAGTCCTCGATGTGCCCTCTGACGCTGGCACGAGCGTGTTCTGGACCCGTGCCGTGCCCCGAGGCAGATGGGGAGTTGTCTGCCGTGTAGTCCGGCGGGCCACCAGGAGAATCTGACCCAGTGTCCTGGATGGGCCAGTTCCCAGTCGTGCGCTCGTGGCCCAGACCAGACCCGGGCTGGTGTGTGGAGCCAGCCACGCGGGCCCGTCTGTCCTCCGTGCCCTGAGTGGGCGCAGATGAGAGGGCGCGGTTGCTCCGTCCGCTTTTCTCCCCTCTCGCCCCCGTGCGGGGAGCCGTCCAGCGGGGCCTGGCTGGACTGAGCCCGTGCCGGACACGGTGCTCAGTTGCCGTCCTGGAGGGCCCAGAGGATTGCTCGAGGTGTGCCCACCAGGCCCCTCCCCTGAGACAGGGGGCTGGCTGGGTGCCGTCAGGCTCTTTCTTGGCTGCCCCTGGAACCCGGAGGTGGCCCTTGCCTGGTTCCTGGATCCTTTCACTTCCCCTTCCTCGTCGCCTTGCCGTGTGGAAGGGAAGGGCCGCTCTTAGCCCGCCAGCCCTGGCCAAGGAGGGGAACCCACTTGGAGGGTGGGGTGGCACCAAGGCCTTGCGCGGCCCAACGCACAAGGGGGGATGGCGGGCCCTCGCCCTGGCCCCGGTGCCACCAGTTTCCCTTGGTCGGGATTCTTTGTGGCCTAGGCAGGCAGGCGCCCATGCTGTCTCCGCACTGACCTAGGCACCCACCCACATGAGGCGTCGGGAGGTGTGGGGCCGGGAGAACATTTCTCTGCCTGGTTTCCTAGGCGGAGGCAGGTGTGTTGTCGGCAAAGACCCTCACTCAGGCCAAGTGTGTGATGTCTCTTCTTCTTCCGCAGACGCCGAGCCCGGCACCCGGGAACCTGTTCCGGACGTGCCGCTCCCAACCATGACTCCCAGCACCGAGGCTGACCACGACCACGACCACGACCACGACCACGACCACGGTAGGGGCCCGTGTGCCTTGTGTCCTCTGCCCCTGGGAGCCCGCTGGGCTGCCGGGGCTCCTTGAGCGAGAACGGGCTTTCCTATTGCCTCCGGGACCGGGAAGGTGTCGCCATGCGATTCCTTGTCCCGAAACGCTGGCCTGTGCTCTGGAGCTGCGGGGACGTCCTCGGGGCTCTGCCCGGGAAGGATGTGCTCCCTGGGGAGAGAGGGGCCGCGGTGCGAGTCAGGCGCTCCGAGACGGGGCCGTGTGTCCTCCCGGGTGCTCTGGTTGGCTGCACGCTGCCTGGGCCTGTGCGCAGGTTGTCCGTTTCTCTGCGTGGTGGTCTGCTAAGCCGTGCGGGAGGGGCGTAGGCTTCCCCGCCCCCCACGTCTGCTCCCGCCATGACCCCGGGGGTCTGGTGCAGCACGCCCAGCCCGCATGCCTGGCGTTGCCACGGAGGCTGCGAGTGCAGAAGCCTCATGGGACCCGGCGTGGAGTGCCCCACTGCCCCTGGTGGCCCAGTGTGCGCAGCGGACTTAGGCGCGGGCACGCTGGGCTCCGCGAGGATGGTGCTCTGTGCCTCTGCCTCTCCTGAGACGTCCTTGCCTTCCTCTTGGCGTTGGCTGGTCTCCGAGCTCCCGGGACAGCGTCCAGGAGGCGTGGCCGCTGCCTGAGGACAAGTCCTCGATGTGCCCTCTGACGCTGGCACGAGCGTGTTCTGGACCCGTGCCGTGCCCCCAGGCAGCTGGGGAGTTGTCTGCCGTGTAGTCCGGCGGGCCACCAGGAGAATCTGACCCAGTGTCCTGGATGGGCCAGTTCCCAGTCGTGCGCTCGTGGCCCAGACCAGACCCGGGCTGGTGTGTGGAGCCAGCCACGCGGGCCCGTCTGTCCTCCGTGCCCTGAGTGGGCGCAGATGAGAGAGGGCGCGGTTGCTCCGTCCGCTTTTCTCCCCTCTCGCCCCCGTGCGGGGAGCCGTCCAGCGGGGCCTGGCTGGACTGAGCCCGTGCCGGACACGGTGCTCAGTTGCCGTCCTGGAGGGCCCAGAGGATTGCTCGAGGTGTGCCCACCAGGCCCCTCCCCTGAGACAGGGGGCTGGCTGGGTGCCGTCAGGCTCTTTCTTGGCTGCCCCTGGAACCCGGAGGTGGCCCTTGCCTGGTTCCTGGATCCTTTCACTTCCCCTTCCTCGTCGCCTTGCCGTGTGGAAGGGAAGGGCCGCTCTTAGCCCGCCAGCCCTGGCCAAGGAGGGGAACCCACTTGGAGGGTGGGGTGGCACCAAGGCCTTGCGCGGCCCAACGCACAAGGGGGGACGGCGGGCCCTCGCCCTGGCCCCGGTGCCACCCGTTTCCCTTGGTCGGGATTCTTTGTGGCCTAGGCAGGCAGGCGCCCATGCTGTCTCCGCACTGACCTAGGCACCCACCCACATGAGGCGTCGGGAGGTGTGGGGCCGGGAGAACATTTCTCTGCCTGGTTTCCTAGGCGGAGGCAGGTGTGTTGTCGGCAAAGACCCTCACTCAGGCCAAGTGTGTGATGTCTCTTCTTCTTCCGCAGACGCCGAGCCCGGCACCCGGGAACCTGTTCCGGACGTGCCGCTCCCAACCATGACTCCCAGCACCGAGGCTGACCACGACCACGACCACGACCACGACCACGACCACGGTAGGGGCCCGTGTGCCTTGTGTCCTCTGCCCCTGGGAGCCCGCTGGGCTGCCGGGGCTCCTTGAGCGAGAACGGGCTTTCCTATTGCCTCCGGGACCGGGAAGGTGTCGCCATGCGATTCCTTGTCCCGAAACGCTGGCCTGTGCTCTGGAGCTGCGGGGACGTCCTCGGGGCTCTGCCCGGGAAGGATGTGCTCCCTGGGGAGAGAGGGGCCGCGGTGCGAGTCAGGCGCTCCGAGACGGGGCCGTGTGTCCTCCCGGGTGCTCTGGTTGGCTGCACGCTGCCTGGGCCTGTGCGCAGGTTGTCCGTTTCTCTGCGTGGTGGTCTGCTAAGCCGTGCGGGAGGGGCGTAGGCTTCCCCGCCCCCCACGTCTGCTCCCGCCATGACCCCGGGGGTCTGGTGCAGCACGCCCAGCCCGCATGCCTGGCGTTGCCACGGAGGCTGCGAGTGCAGAAGCCTCATGGGACCCGGCGTGGAGTGCCCCACTGCCCCTGGTGGCCCAGTGTGCGCAGCGGACTTAGGCGCGGGCACGCTGGGCTCCGCGAGGATGGTGCTCTGTGCCTCTGCCTCTCCTGAGACGTCCTTGCCTTCCTCTTGGCGTTGGCTGGTCTCCGAGCTCCCGGGACAGCGTCCAGGAGGCGTGGCCGCTGCCTGAGGACAAGTCCTCGATGTGCCCTCTGACGCTGGCACGAGCGTGTTCTGGACCCGTGCCGTGCCCCCAGGCAGCTGGGGAGTTGTCTGCCGTGTAGTCCGGCGGGCCACCAGGAGAATCTGACCCAGTGTCCTGGATGGGCCAGTTCCCAGTCGTGCGCTCGTGGCCCAGACCAGACCCGGGCTGGTGTGTGGAGCCAGCCACGCGGGCCCGTCTGTCCTCCGTGCCCTGAGTGGGCGCAGATGAGAGAGGGCGCGGTTGCTCCGTCCGCTTTTCTCCCCTCTCGCCCCCGTGCGGGGAGCCGTCCAGCGGGGCCTGGCTGGACTGAGCCCGTGCCGGACACGGTGCTCAGTTGCCGTCCTGGAGGGCCCAGAGGATTGCTCGAGGTGTGCCCACCAGGCCCCTCCCCTGAGACAGGGGGCTGGCTGGGTGCCGTCAGGCTCTTTCTTGGCTGCCCCTGGAACCCGGAGGTGGCCCTTGCCTGGTTCCTGGATCCTTTCACTTCCCCTTCCTCGTCGCCTTGCCGTGTGGAAGGGAAGGGCCGCTCTTAGCCCGCCAGCCCTGGCCAAGGAGGGGAACCCACTTGGAGGGTGGGGTGGCACCAAGGCCTTGCGCGGCCCAACGCACAAGGGGGGACGGCGCGCCCTCGCCCTGGCCCCGGTGCCACCAGTTTCCCTTGGTCGGGATTCTTTGTGGCCTAGGCAGGCAGGCGCCCATGCTGTCTCCGCACTGACCTAGGCACCCACCCACATGAGGCGTCGGGAGGTGTGGGGCCGGGAGAACATTTCTCTGCCTGGTTTCCTAGGCGGAGCAGGTGTGTTGTCGGCAAAGACCCTCACTCAGGCCAAGTGTGTGATGTCTCTTCTTCTTCCGCAGACGCCGAGCCCGGCACCCGGGAACCTGTTCCGGACGTGCCGCTCCCAACCATGACTCCCAGCACCGAGGCTGACCACGACCACGACCACGACCACGACCACGACCACGACCACGGTAGGGGCCCGTGTGCCTTGTGTCCTCTGCCCCTGGGGGCCCGCTGGGCTGCCGGGGCTCCTTGAGCGAGAACGGGCTTTCCTATTGCCTCCGGGACCGGGAAGGTGTCGCCATGCGATTCCTTGTCCCGAAACGCTGGCCTGTGCTCTGGAGCTGCGGGGACGTCCTCGGGGCTCTGCCCGGGAAGGATGTGCTCCCTGGGGAGAGAGGGGCCGCGGTGCGAGTCAGGCGCTCCGAGACGGGGCCGTGTGTCCTCCCGGGTGCTCTGGTTGGCTGCACGCTGCCTGGGCCTGTGCGCAGGTTGTCCGTTTCTCTGCGTGGTGGTCTGCTAAGCCGTGCGGGAGGGGCGTAGGCTTCCCCGCCCCCCACGTCTGCTCCCGCCATGACCCCGGGGGTCTGGTGCAGCACGCCCAGCCCGCATGCCTGGCGTTGCCACGGAGGCTGCGAGTGCAGAAGCCTCATGGGACCCGGCGTGGAGTGCCCCACTGCCCCTGGTGGCCCAGTGTGCGCAGCGGACTTAGGCGCGGGCACGCTGGGCTCCGCGAGGATGGTGCTCTGTGCCTCTGCCTCTCCTGAGACGTCCTTGCCTTCCTCTTGGCGTTGGCTGGTCTCCGAGCTCCCGGGACAGCGTCCAGGAGGCGTGGCCGCTGCCTGAGGACAAGTCCTCGATGTGCCCTCTGACGCTGGCACGAGCGTGTTCTGGACCCGTGCCGTGCCCCGAGGCAGATGGGGAGTTGTCTGCCGTGTAGTCCGGCGGGCCACCAGGAGAATCTGACCCAGTGTCCTGGATGGGCCAGTTCCCAGTCGTGCGCTCGTGGCCCAGACCAGACCCGGGCTGGTGTGTGGAGCCAGCCACGCGGGCCCGTCTGTCCTCCGTGCCCTGAGTGGGCGCAGATGAGAGGGCGCGGTTGCTCCGTCCGCTTTTCTCCCCTCTCGCCCCCGTGCGGGGAGCCGTCCAGCGGGGCCTGGCTGGACTGAGCCCGTGCCGGACACGGTGCTCAGTTGCCGTCCTGGAGGGCCCAGAGGATTGCTCGAGGTGTGCCCACCAGGCCCCTCCCCTGAGACAGGGGGCTGGCTGGGTGCCGTCAGGCTCTTTCTTGGCTGCCCCTGGAACCCGGAGGTGGCCCTTGCCTGGTTCCTGGATCCTTTCACTTCCCCTTCCTCGTCGCCTTGCCGTGTGGAAGGGAAGGGCCGCTCTTAGCCCGCCAGCCCTGGCCAAGGAGGGGAACCCACTTGGAGGGTGGGGTGGCACCAAGGCCTTGCGCGGCCCAACGCACAAGGGGGGATGGCGGGCCCTCGCCCTGGCCCCGGTGCCACCAGTTTCCCTTGGTCGGGATTCTTTGTGGCCTAGGCAGGCAGGCGCCCATGCTGTCTCCGCACTGACCTAGGCACCCACCCACATGAGGCGTCGGGAGGTGTGGGGCCGGGAGAACATTTCTCTGCCTGGTTTCCTAGGCGGAGGCAGGTGTGTTGTCGGCAAAGACCCTCACTCAGGCCAAGTGTGTGATGTCTCTTCTTCTTCCGCAGACGCCGAGCCCGGCACCCGGGAACCTGTTCCGGACGTGCCGCTCCCAACCATGACTCCCAGCACCGAGGCTGACCACGACCACGACCACGACCACGGTAGGGGCCCGTGTGCCTTGTGTCCTCTGCCCCTGGGAGCCCGCTGGGCTGCCGGGGCTCCTTGAGCGAGAACGGGCTTTCCTATTGCCTCCGGGACCGGGAAGGTGTCGCCATGCGATTCCTTGTCCCGAAACGCTGGCCTGTGCTCTGGAGCTGCGGGGACGTCCTCGGGGCTCTGCCCGGGAAGGATGTGCTCCCTGGGGAGAGAGGGGCCGCGGTGCGAGTCAGGCGCTCCGAGACGGGGCCGTGTGTCCTCCCGGGTGCTCTGGTTGGCTGCACGCTGCCTGGGCCTGTGCGCAGGTTGTCCGTTTCTCTGCGTGGTGGTCTGCTAAGCCGTGCGGGAGGGGCGTAGGCTTCCCCGCCCCCCACGTCTGCTCCCGCCATGACCCCGGGGGTCTGGTGCAGCACGCCCAGCCCGCATGCCTGGCGTTGCCACGGAGGCTGCGAGTGCAGAAGCCTCATGGGACCCGGCGTGGAGTGCCCCACTGCCCCTGGTGGCCCAGTGTGCGCAGCGGACTTAGGCGCGGGCACGCTGGGCTCCGCGAGGATGGTGCTCTGTGCCTCTGCCTCTCCTGAGACGTCCTTGCCTTCCTCTTGGCGTTGGCTGGTCTCCGAGCTCCCGGGACAGCGTCCAGGAGGCGTGGCCGCTGCCTGAGGACAAGTCCTCGATGTGCCCTCTGACGCTGGCACGAGCGTGTTCTGGACCCGTGCCGTGCCCCCAGGCAGCTGGGGAGTTGTCTGCCGTGTAGTCCGGCGGGCCACCAGGAGAATCTGACCCAGTGTCCTGGATGGGCCAGTTCCCAGTCGTGCGCTCGTGGCCCAGACCAGACCCGGGCTGGTGTGTGGAGCCAGCCACGCGGGCCCGTCTGTCCTCCGTGCCCTGAGTGGGCGCAGATGAGAGAGGGCGCGGTTGCTCCGTCCGCTTTTCTCCCCTCTCGCCCCCGTGCGGGGAGCCGTCCAGCGGGGCCTGGCTGGACTGAGCCCGTGCCGGACACGGTGCTCAGTTGCCGTCCTGGAGGGCCCAGAGGATTGCTCGAGGTGTGCCCACCAGGCCCCTCCCCTGAGACAGGGGGCTGGCTGGGTGCCGTCAGGCTCTTTCTTGGCTGCCCCTGGAACCCGGAGGTGGCCCTTGCCTGGTTCCTGGATCCTTTCACTTCCCCTTCCTCGTCGCCTTGCCGTGTGGAAGGGAAGGGCCGCTCTTAGCCCGCCAGCCCTGGCCAAGGAGGGGAACCCACTTGGAGGGTGGGGTGGCACCAAGGCCTTGCGCGGCCCAACGCACAAGGGGGGACGGCGCGCCCTCGCCCTGGCCCCGGTGCCACCAGTTTCCCTTGGTCGGGATTCTTTGTGGCCTAGGCAGGCAGGCGCCCATGCTGTCTCCGCACTGACCTAGGCACCCACCCACATGAGGCGTCGGGAGGTGTGGGGCCGGGAGAACATTTCTCTGCCTGGTTTCCTAGGCGGAGCAGGTGTGTTGTCGGCAAAGACCCTCACTCAGGCCAAGTGTGTGATGTCTCTTCTTCTTCCGCAGACGCCGAGCCCGGCACCCGGGAACCTGTTCCGGACGTGCCGCTCCCAACCATGACTCCCAGCACCGAGGCTGACCACGACCACGACCACGACCACGACCACGACCACGACCACGGTAGGGGCCCGTGTGCCTTGTGTCCTCTGCCCCTGGGGGCCCGCTGGGCTGCCGGGGCTCCTTGAGCGAGAACGGGCTTTCCTATTGCCTCCGGGACCGGGAAGGTGTCGCCATGCGATTCCTTGTCCCGAAACGCTGGCCTGTGCTCTGGAGCTGCGGGGACGTCCTCGGGGCTCTGCCCGGGAAGGATGTGCTCCCTGGGGAGAGAGGGGCCGCGGTGCGAGTCAGGCGCTCCGAGACGGGGCCGTGTGTCCTCCCGGGTGCTCTGGTTGGCTGCACGCTGCCTGGGCCTGTCCGCAGGTTGTCCGTTTCTCTGCGTGGTGGTCTGCTAAGCCGTGCGGGAGGGGCGTAGGCTTCCCCGCCCCCCACGTCTGCTCCCGCCATGACCCCGGGGGTCTGGTGCAGCACGCCCAGCCCGCATGCCTGGCGTTGCCACGGAGGCTGCGAGTGCAGAAGCCTCATGGGACCCGGCGTGGAGTGCCCCACTGCCCCTGGTGGCCCAGTGTGCGCAGCGGACTTAGGCGCGGGCACGCTGGGCTCCGCGAGGATGGTGCTCTGTGCCTCTGCCTCTCCTGAGACGTCCTTGCCTTCCTCTTGGCGTTGGCTGGTCTCCGAGCTCCCGGGACAGCGTCCAGGAGGCGTGGCCGCTGCCTGAGGACAAGTCCTCGATGTGCCCTCTGACGCTGGCACGAGCGTGTTCTGGACCCGTGCCGTGCCCCCAGGCAGCTGGGGAGTTGTCTGCCGTGTAGTCCGGCGGGCCACCAGGAGAATCTGACCCAGTGTCCTGGATGGGCCAGTTCCCAGTCGTGCGCTCGTGGCCCAGACCAGACCCGGGCTGGTGTGTGGAGCCAGCCACGCGGGCCCGTCTGTCCTCCGTGCCCTGAGTGGGCGCAGATGAGAGAGGGCGCGGTTGCTCCGTCCGCTTTTCTCCCCTCTCGCCCCCGTGCGGGGAGCCGTCCAGCGGGGCCTGGCTGGACTGAGCCCGTGCCGGACACGGTGCTCAGTTGCCGTCCTGGAGGGCCCAGAGGATTGCTCGAGGTGTGCCCACCAGGCCCCTCCCCTGAGACAGGGGGCTGGCTGGGTGCCGTCAGGCTCTTTCTTGGCTGCCCCTGGAACCCGGAGGTGGCCCTTGCCTGGTTCCTGGATCCTTTCACTTCCCCTTCCTCGTCGCCTTGCCGTGTGGAAGGGAAGGGCCGCTCTTAGCCCGCCAGCCCTGGCCAAGGAGGGGAACCCACTTGGAGGGTGGGGTGGCACCAAGGCCTTGCGCGGCCCAACGCACAAGGGGGGACGGCGGGCCCTCGCCCTGGCCCCGGTGCCACCAGTTTCCCTTGGTCGGGATTCTTTGTGGCCTAGGCAGGCAGGCGCCCATGCTGTCTCCGCACTGACCTAGGCACCCACCCACATGAGGCGTCGGGAGGTGTGGGGCCGGGAGAACATTTCTCTGCCTGGTTTCCTAGGCGGAGGCAGGTGTGTTGTCGGCAAAGACCCTCACTCAGGCCAAGTGTGTGATGTCTCTTCTTCTTCCGCAGACGCCGAGCCCGGCACCCGGGAACCTGTTCCGGACGTGCCGCTCCCAACCATGACTCCCAGCACCGAGGCTGACCACGACCACGACCACGACCACGACCACGACCACGACCACGACCACGGTAGGGGCCCGTGTGCCTTGTGTCCTCTGCCCCTGGGAGCCCGCTGGGCTGCCGGGGCTCCTTGAGCGAGAACGGGCTTTCCTATTGCCTCCGGGACCGGGAAGGTGTCGCCATGCGATTCCTTGTCCCGAAACGCTGGCCTGTGCTCTGGAGCTGCGGGGACGTCCTCGGGGCTCTGCCCGGGAAGGATGTGCTCCCTGGGGAGAGAGGGGCCGCGGTGCGAGTCAGGCGCTCCGAGACGGGGCCGTGTGTCCTCCCGGGTGCTCTGGTTGGCTGCACGCTGCCTGGGCCTGTGCGCAGGTTGTCCGTTTCTCTGCGTGGTGGTCTGCTAAGCCGTGCGGGAGGGGCGTAGGCTTCCCCGCCCCCCACGTCTGCTCCCGCCATGACCCCGGGGGTCTGGTGCAGCACGCCCAGCCCGCATGCCTGGCGTCGCCACGGAGGCTGCGAGTGCAGAAGCCTCATGGGACCCGGCGTGGAGTGCCCCACTGCCCCTGGTGGCCCAGTGTGCGCAGCGGACTTAGGCGCGGGCACGCTGGGCTCCGCGAGGATGGTGCTCTGTGCCTCTGCCTCTCCTGAGACGTCCTTGCCTTCCTCTTGGCGTTGGCTGGTCTCCGAGCTCCCGGGACAGCGTCCAGGAGGCGTGGCCGCTGCCTGAGGACAAGTCCTCGATGTGCCCTCTGACGCTGGCACGAGCGTGTTCTGGACCCGTGCCGTGCCCCCAGGCAGCTGGGGAGTTGTCTGCCGTGTAGTCCGGCGGGCCACCAGGAGAATCTGACCCAGTGTCCTGGATGGGCCAGTTCCCAGTCGTGCGCTCGTGGCCCAGACCGGACCCGGGCTGGTGTGTGGAGCCAGCCACGCGGGCCCGTCTGTCCTCCGTGCCCTGAGTGGGCGCAGATGAGAGAGGGCGCGGTTGCTCCGTCCGCTTTTCTCCCCTCTCGCCCCCGTGCGGGGAGCCGTCCAGCGGGGCCTGGCTGGACTGAGCCCGTGCCGGACACGGTGCTCAGTTGCCGTCCTGGAGGGCCCAGAGGATTGCTCGAGGTGTGCCCACCAGGCCCCTCCCCTGAGACAGGGGGCTGGCTGGGTGCCGTCAGGCTCTTTCTTGGCTGCCCCTGGAACCCGGAGGTGGCCCTTGCCTGGTTCCTGGATCCTTTCACTTCCCCTTCCTCGTCGCCTTGCCGTGTGGAAGGGAAGGGCCGCTCTTAGCCCGCCAGCCCTGGCCAAGGAGGGGAACCCACTTGGAGGGTGGGGTGGCACCAAGGCCTTGCGCGGCCCAACGCACAAGGGGGGACGGCGGGCCCTCGCCCTGGCCCCGGTGCCACCAGTTTCCCTTGGTCGGGATTCTTTGTGGCCTAGGCAGGCAGGCGCCCATGCTGTCTCCGCACTGACCTAGGCACCCACCCACATGAGGCGTCGGGAGGTGTGGGGCCGGGAGAACATTTCTCTGCCTGGTTTCCTAGGCGGAGGCAGGTGTGTTGTCGGCAAAGACCCTCACTCAGGCCAAGTGTGTGATGTCTCTTCTTCTTCCGCAGACGCCGAGCCCGGCACCCGGGAACCTGTTCCGGACGTGCCGCTCCCAACCATGACTCCCAGCACCGAGGCTGACCACGACCACGACCACGACCACGACCACGACCACGACCACGGTAGGGGCCCGTGTGCCTTGTGTCCTCTGCCCCTGGGAGCCCGCTGGGCTGCCGGGGCTCCTTGAGCGAGAACGGGCTTTCCTATTGCCTCCGGGACCGGGAAGGTGTCGCCATGCGATTCCTTGTCCCGAAACGCTGGCCTGTGCTCTGGAGCTGCGGGGACGTCCTCGGGGCTCTGCCCGGGAAGGATGTGCTCCCTGGGGAGAGAGGGGCCGCGGTGCGAGTCAGGCGCTCCGAGACGGGGCCGTGTGTCCTCCCGGGTGCTCTGGTTGGCTGCACGCTGCCTGGGCCTGTCCGCAGGTTGTCCGTTTCTCTGCGTGGTGGTCTGCTAAGCCGTGCGGGAGGGGCGTAGGCTTCCCCGCCCCCCACGTCTGCTCCCGCCATGACCCCGGGGGTCTGGTGCAGCACGCCCAGCCCGCATGCCTGGCGTCGCCACGGAGGCTGCGAGTGCAGAAGCCTCATGGGACCCGGCGTGGAGTGCCCCACTGCCCCTGGTGGCCCAGTGTGCGCAGCGGACTTAGGCGCGGGCACGCTGGGCTCCGCGAGGATGGTGCTCTGTGCCTCTGCCTCTCCTGAGACGTCCTTGCCTTCCTCTTGGCGTTGGCTGGTCTCCGAGCTCCCGGGACAGCGTCCAGGAGGCGTGGCCGCTGCCTGAGGACAAGTCCTCGATGTGCCCTCTGACGCTGGCACGAGCGTGTTCTGGACCCGTGCCGTGCCCCCAGGCAGCTGGGGAGTTGTCTGCCGTGTAGTCCGGCGGGCCACCAGGAGAATCTGACCCAGTGTCCTGGATGGGCCAGTTCCCAGTCGTGCGCTCGTGGCCCAGACCAGACCCGGGCTGGTGTGTGGAGCCAGCCACGCGGGCCCGTCTGTCCTCCGTGCCCTGAGTGGGCGCAGATGAGAGAGGGCGCGGTTGCTCCGTCCGCTTTTCTCCCCTCTCGCCCCCGTGCGGGGAGCCGTCCAGCGGGGCCTGGCTGGACTGAGCCCGTGCCGGACACGGTGCTCAGTTGCCGTCCTGGAGGGCCCAGAGGATTGCTCGAGGTGTGCCCACCAGGCCCCTCCCCTGAGACAGGGGGCTGGCTGGGTGCCGTCAGGCTCTTTCTTGGCTGCCCCTGGAACCCGGAGGTGGCCCTTGCCTGGTTCCTGGATCCTTTCACTTCCCCTTCCTCGTCGCCTTGCCGTGTGGAAGGGAAGGGCCGCTCTTAGCCCGCCAGCCCTGGCCAAGGAGGGGAACCCACTTGGAGGGTGGGGTGGCACCAAGGCCTTGCGCGGCCCAACGCACAAGGGGGGACGGCGGGCCCTCACCCTGGCCCCGGTGCCACCAGTTTCCCTTGGTCGGGATTCTTTGTGGCCTAGGCAGGCAGGCGCCCATGCTGTCTCCGCACTGACCTAGGCACCCACCCACATGAGGCGTCGGGAGGTGTGGGGCCGGGAGAACATTTCTCTGCCTGGTTTCCTAGGCGGAGGCAGGTGTGTTGTCGGCAAAGACCCTCACTCAGGCCAAGTGTGTGATGTCTCTTCTTCTTCCGCAGACGCCGAGCCCGGCACCCGGGAACCTGTTCCGGACGTGCCGCTCCCAACCATGACTCCCAGCACCGAGGCTGACCACGACCACGACCACGACCACGACCACGACCACGACCACGGTAGGGGCCCGTGTGCCTTGTGTCCTCTGCCCCTGGGAGCCCGCTGGGCTGCCGGGGCTCCTTGAGCGAGAACGGGCTTTCCTATTGCCTCCGGGACCGGGAAGGTGTCGCCATGCGATTCCTTGTCCCGAAACGCTGGCCTGTGCTCTGGAGCTGCGGGGACGTCCTCGGGGCTCTGCCCGGGAAGGATGTGCTCCCTGGGGAGAGAGGGGCCGCGGTGCGAGTCAGGCGCTCCGAGACGGGGCCGTGTGTCCTCCCGGGTTCTCTGGTTGGCTGCACGCTGCCTGGGCCTGTCCGCAGGTTGTCCGTTTCTCTGCGTGGTGGTCTGCTAAGCCGTGCGGGAGGGGCGTAGGCTTCCCCGCCCCCCACGTCTGCTCCCGCCATGACCCCGGGGGTCTGGTGCAGCACGCCCAGCCCGCATGCCTGGCGTCGCCACGGAGGCTGCGAGTGCAGAAGCCTCATGGGACCCGGCGTGGAGTGCCCCACTGCCCCTGGTGGCCCAGTGTGCGCAGCGGACTTAGGCGCGGGCACGCTGGGCTCCGCGAGGATGGTGCTCTGTGCCTCTGCCTCTCCTGAGACGTCCTTGCCTTCCTCTTGGCGTTGGCTGGTCTCCGAGCTCCCGGGACAGCGTCCAGGAGGCGTGGCCGCTGCCTGAGGACAAGTCCTCGATGTGCCCTCTGACGCTGGCACGAGCGTGTTCTGGACCCGTGCCGTGCCCCCAGGCAGCTGGGGAGTTGTCTGCCGTGTAGTCCGGCGGGCCACCAGGAGAATCTGACCCAGTGTCCTGGATGGGCCAGTTCCCAGTCGTGCGCTCGTGGCCCAGACCAGACCCGGGCTGGTGTGTGGAGCCAGCCACGCGGGCCCGTCTGTCCTCCGTGCCCTGAGTGGGCGCAGATGAGAGAGGGCGCGGTTGCTCCGTCCGCTTTTCTCCCCTCTCGCCCCCGTGCGGGGAGCCGTCCAGCGGGGCCTGGCTGGACTGAGCCCGTGCCGGACACGGTGCTCAGTTGCCGTCCTGGAGGGCCCAGAGGATTGCTCGAGGTGTGCCCACCAGGCCCCTCCCCTGAGACAGGGGGCTGGCTGGGTGCCGTCAGGCTCTTTCTTGGCTGCCCCTGGAACCCGGAGGTGGCCCTTGCCTGGTTCCTGGATCCTTTCACTTCCCCTTCCTCGTCGCCTTGCCGTGTGGAAGGGAAGGGCCGCTCTTAGCCCGCCAGCCCTGGCCAAGGAGGGGAACCCACTTGGAGGGTGGGGTGGCACCAAGGCCTTGCGCGGCCCAACGCACAAGGGGGGACGGCGGGCCCTCGCCCTGGCCCCGGTGCCACCAGTTTCCCTTGGTCGGGATTCTTTGTGGCCTAGGCAGGCAGGCGCCCATGCTGTCTCCGCACTGACCTAGGCACCCACCCACATGAGGCGTCGGGAGGTGTGGGGCCGGGAGAACATTTCTCTGCCTGGTTTCCTAGGCGGAGGCAGGTGTGTTGTCGGCAAAGACCCTCACTCAGGCCAAGTGTGTGATGTCTCTTCTTCTTCCGCAGACGCCGAGCCCGGCACCCGGGAACCTGTTCCGGACGTGCCGCTCCCAACCATGACTCCCAGCACCGAGGCTGACCACGACCACGACCACGACCACGACCACGACCACGACCACGACCACGGTAGGGGCCCGTGTGCCTTGTGTCCTCTGCCCCTGGGAGCCCGCTGGGCTGCCGGGGCTCCTTGAGCGAGAACGGGCTTTCCTATTGCCTCCGGGACCGGGAAGGTGTCGCCATGCGATTCCTTGTCCCGAAACGCTGGCCTGTGCTCTGGAGCTGCGGGGACGTCCTCGGGGCTCTGCCCGGGAAGGATGTGCTCCCTGGGGAGAGAGGGGCCGCGGTGCGAGTCAGGCGCTCCGAGACGGGGCCGTGTGTCCTCCCGGGTGCTCTGGTTGGCTGCACGCTGCCTGGGCCTGTGCGCAGGTTGTCCGTTTCTCTGCGTGGTGGTCTGCTAAGCCGTGCGGGAGGGGCGTAGGCTTCCCCGCCCCCCACGTCTGCTCCCGCCATGACCCCGGGGGTCTGGTGCAGCACGCCCAGCCCGCATGCCTGGCGTTGCCACGGAGGCTGCGAGTGCAGAAGCCTCATGGGACCCGGCGTGGAGTGCCCCACTGCCCCTGGTGGCCCAGTGTGCGCAGCGGACTTAGGCGCGGGCACGCTGGGCTCCGCGAGGATGGTGCTCTGTGCCTCTGCCTCTCCTGAGACGTCCTTGCCTTCCTCTTGGCGTTGGCTGGTCTCCGAGCTCCCGGGACAGCGTCCAGGAGGCGTGGCCGCTGCCTGAGGACAAGTCCTCGATGTGCCCTCTGACGCTGGCACGAGCGTGTTCTGGACCCGTGCCGTGCCCCCAGGCAGCTGGGGAGTTGTCTGCCGTGTAGTCCGGCGGGCCACCAGGAGAATCTGACCCAGTGTCCTGGATGGGCCAGTTCCCAGTCGTGCGCTCGTGGCCCAGACCAGACCCGGGCTGGTGTGTGGAGCCAGCCACGCGGGCCCGTCTGTCCTCCGTGCCCTGAGTGGGCGCAGATGAGAGAGGGCGCGGTTGCTCCGTCCGCTTTTCTCCCCTCTCGCCCCCGTGCGGGGAGCCGTCCAGCGGGGCCTGGCTGGACTGAGCCCGTGCCGGACACGGTGCTCAGTTGCCGTCCTGGAGGGCCCAGAGGATTGCTCGAGGTGTGCCCACCAGGCCCCTCCCCTGAGACAGGGGGCTGGCTGGGTGCCGTCAGGCTCTTTCTTGGCTGCCCCTGGAACCCGGAGGTGGCCCTTGCCTGGTTCCTGGATCCTTTCACTTCCCCTTCCTCGTCGCCTTGCCGTGTGGAAGGGAAGGGCCGCTCTTAGCCCGCCAGCCCTGGCCAAGGAGGGGAACCCACTTGGAGGGTGGGGTGGCACCAAGGCCTTGCGCGGCCCAACGCACAAGGGGGGACGGCGGGCCCTCGCCCTGGCCCCGGTGCCACCCGTTTCCCTTGGTCGGGATTCTTTGTGGCCTAGGCAGGCAGGCGCCCATGCTGTCTCCGCACTGACCTAGGCACCCACCCACATGAGGCGTCGGGAGGTGTGGGGCCGGGAGAACATTTCTCTGCCTGGTTTCCTAGGCGGAGGCAGGTGTGTTGTCGGCAAAGACCCTCACTCAGGCCAAGTGTGTGATGTCTCTTCTTCTTCCGCAGACGCCGAGCCCGGCACCCGGGAACCTGTTCCGGACGTGCCGCTCCCAACCATGACTCCCAGCACCGAGGCTGACCACGACCACGACCACGACCACGACCACGACCACGGTAGGGGCCCGTGTGCCTTGTGTCCTCTGCCCCTGGGAGCCCGCTGGGCTGCCGGGGCTCCTTGAGCGAGAACGGGCTTTCCTATTGCCTCCGGGACCGGGAAGGTGTCGCCATGCGATTCCTTGTCCCGAAACGCTGGCCTGTGCTCTGGAGCTGCGGGGACGTCCTCGGGGCTCTGCCCGGGAAGGATGTGCTCCCTGGGGAGAGAGGGGCCGCGGTGCGAGTCAGGCGCTCCGAGACGGGGCCGTGTGTCCTCCCGGGTGCTCTGGTTGGCTGCACGCTGCCTGGGCCTGTGCGCAGGTTGTCCGTTTCTCTGCGTGGTGGTCTGCTAAGCCGTGCGGGAGGGGCGTAGGCTTCCCCGCCCCCCACGTCTGCTCCCGCCATGACCCCGGGGGTCTGGTGCAGCACGCCCAGCCCGCATGCCTGGCGTTGCCACGGAGGCTGCGAGTGCAGAAGCCTCATGGGACCCGGCGTGGAGTGCCCCACTGCCCCTGGTGGCCCAGTGTGCGCAGCGGACTTAGGCGCGGGCACGCTGGGCTCCGCGAGGATGGTGCTCTGTGCCTCTGCCTCTCCTGAGACGTCCTTGCCTTCCTCTTGGCGTTGGCTGGTCTCCGAGCTCCCGGGACAGCGTCCAGGAGGCGTGGCCGCTGCCTGAGGACAAGTCCTCGATGTGCCCTCTGACGCTGGCACGAGCGTGTTCTGGACCCGTGCCGTGCCCCCAGGCAGCTGGGGAGTTGTCTGCCGTGTAGTCCGGCGGGCCACCAGGAGAATCTGACCCAGTGTCCTGGATGGGCCAGTTCCCAGTCGTGCGCTCGTGGCCCAGACCAGACCCGGGCTGGTGTGTGGAGCCAGCCACGCGGGCCCGTCTGTCCTCCGTGCCCTGAGTGGGCGCAGATGAGAGAGGGCGCGGTTGCTCCGTCCGCTTTTCTCCCCTCTCGCCCCCGTGCGGGGAGCCGTCCAGCGGGGCCTGGCTGGACTGAGCCCGTGCCGGACACGGTGCTCAGTTGCCGTCCTGGAGGGCCCAGAGGATTGCTCGAGGTGTGCCCACCAGGCCCCTCCCCTGAGACAGGGGGCTGGCTGGGTGCCGTCAGGCTCTTTCTTGGCTGCCCCTGGAACCCGGAGGTGGCCCTTGCCTGGTTCCTGGATCCTTTCACTTCCCCTTCCTCGTCGCCTTGCCGTGTGGAAGGGAAGGGCCGCTCTTAGCCCGCCAGCCCTGGCCAAGGAGGGGAACCCACTTGGAGGGTGGGGTGGCACCAAGGCCTTGCGCGGCCCAACGCACAAGGGGGGATGGCGCGCCCTCGCCCTGGCCCCGGTGCCACCAGTTTCCCTTGGTCGGGATTCTTTGTGGCCTAGGCAGGCAGGCGCCCATGCTGTCTCCGCACTGACCTAGGCACCCACCCACATGAGGCGTCGGGAGGTGTGGGGCCGGGAGAACATTTCTCTGCCTGGTTTCCTAGGCGGAGCAGGTGTGTTGTCGGCAAAGACCCTCACTCAGGCCAAGTGTGTGATGTCTCTTCTTCTTCCGCAGACGCCGAGCCCGGCACCCGGGAACCTGTTCCGGACGTGCCGCTCCCAACCATGACTCCCAGCACCGAGGCTGACCACGACCACGACCACGACCACGACCACGACCACGACCACGGTAGGGGCCCGTGTGCCTTGTGTCCTCTGCCCCTGGGGGCCCGCTGGGCTGCCGGGGCTCCTTGAGCGAGAACGGGCTTTCCTATTGCCTCCGGGACCGGGAAGGTGTCGCCATGCGATTCCTTGTCCCGAAACGCTGGCCTGTGCTCTGGAGCTGCGGGGACGTCCTCGGGGCTCTGCCCGGGAAGGATGTGCTCCCTGGGGAGAGAGGGGCCGCGGTGCGAGTCAGGCGCTCCGAGACGGGGCCGTGTGTCCTCCCGGGTGCTCTGGTTGGCTGCACGCTGCCTGGGC
The DNA here is from genome assembly GCF_051225735.1 of Oryctolagus cuniculus. NCBI lineage: Eukaryota > Metazoa > Chordata > Mammalia > Lagomorpha > Leporidae > Oryctolagus > Oryctolagus cuniculus. The sequence goes on along the minus strand of NC_142874.1, from coordinate 13,539,511 downwards.
CTGTCCGCAGGTTGTCCGTTTCTCTGCGTGGTGGTCTGCTAAGCCGTGCGGGAGGGGCGTAGGCTTCCCCGCCCCCCACGTCTGCTCCCGCCATGACCCCGGGGGTCTGGTGCAGCACGCCCAGCCCGCATGCCTGGCGTTGCCACGGAGGCTGCGAGTGCAGAAGCCTCATGGGACCCGGCGTGGAGTGCCCCACTGCCCCTGGTGGCCCAGTGTGCGCAGCGGACTTAGGCGCGGGCACGCTGGGCTCCGCGAGGATGGTGCTCTGTGCCTCTGCCTCTCCTGAGACGTCCTTGCCTTCCTCTTGGCGTTGGCTGGTCTCCGAGCTCCCGGGACAGCGTCCAGGAGGCGTGGCCGCTGCCTGAGGACAAGTCCTCGATGTGCCCTCTGACGCTGGCACGAGCGTGTTCTGGACCCGTGCCGTGCCCCGAGGCAGATGGGGAGTTGTCTGCCGTGTAGTCCGGCGGGCCACCAGGAGAATCTGACCCAGTGTCCTGGATGGGCCAGTTCCCAGTCGTGCGCTCGTGGCCCAGACCAGACCCGGGCTGGTGTGTGGAGCCAGCCACGCGGGCCCGTCTGTCCTCCGTGCCCTGAGTGGGCGCAGATGAGAGGGCGCGGTTGCTCCGTCCGCTTTTCTCCCCTCTCGCCCCCGTGCGGGGAGCCGTCCAGCGGGGCCTGGCTGGACTGAGCCCGTGCCGGACACGGTGCTCAGTTGCCGTCCTGGAGGGCCCAGAGGATTGCTCGAGGTGTGCCCACCAGGCCCCTCCCCTGAGACAGGGGGCTGGCTGGGTGCCGTCAGGCTCTTTCTTGGCTGCCCCTGGAACCCGGAGGTGGCCCTTGCCTGGTTCCTGGATCCTTTCACTTCCCCTTCCTCGTCGCCTTGCCGTGTGGAAGGGAAGGGCCGCTCTTAGCCCGCCAGCCCTGGCCAAGGAGGGGAACCCACTTGGAGGGTGGGGTGGCACCAAGGCCTTGCGCGGCCCAACGCACAAGGGGGGATGGCGGGCCCTCGCCCTGGCCCCGGTGCCACCAGTTTCCCTTGGTCGGGATTCTTTGTGGCCTAGGCAGGCAGGCGCCCATGCTGTCTCCGCACTGACCTAGGCACCCACCCACATGAGGCGTCGGGAGGTGTGGGGCCGGGAGAACATTTCTCTGCCTGGTTTCCTAGGCGGAGGCAGGTGTGTTGTCGGCAAAGACCCTCACTCAGGCCAAGTGTGTGATGTCTCTTCTTCTTCCGCAGACGCCGAGCCCGGCACCCGGGAACCTGTTCCGGACGTGCCGCTCCCAACCATGACTCCCAGCACCGAGGCTGACCACGACCACGACCACGACCACGACCACGACCACGACCACGGTAGGGGCCCGTGTGCCTTGTGTCCTCTGCCCCTGGGAGCCCGCTGGGCTGCCGGGGCTCCTTGAGCGAGAACGGGCTTTCCTATTGCCTCCGGGACCGGGAAGGTGTCGCCATGCGATTCCTTGTCCCGAAACGCTGGCCTGTGCTCTGGAGCTGCGGGGACGTCCTCGGGGCTCTGCCCGGGAAGGATGTGCTCCCTGGGGAGAGAGGGGCCGCGGTGCGAGTCAGGCGCTCCGAGACGGGGCCGTGTGTCCTCCCGGGTGCTCTGGTTGGCTGCACGCTGCCTGGGCCTGTGCGCAGGTTGTCCGTTTCTCTGCGTGGTGGTCTGCTAAGCCGTGCGGGAGGGGCGTAGGCTTCCCCGCCCCCCACGTCTGCTCCCGCCATGACCCCGGGGGTCTGGTGCAGCACGCCCAGCCCGCATGCCTGGCGTTGCCACGGAGGCTGCGAGTGCAGAAGCCTCATGGGACCCGGCGTGGAGTGCCCCACTGCCCCTGGTGGCCCAGTGTGCGCAGCGGACTTAGGCGCGGGCACGCTGGGCTCCGCGAGGATGGTGCTCTGTGCCTCTGCCTCTCCTGAGACGTCCTTGCCTTCCTCTTGGCGTTGGCTGGTCTCCGAGCTCCCGGGACAGCGTCCAGGAGGCGTGGCCGCTGCCTGAGGACAAGTCCTCGATGTGCCCTCTGACGCTGGCACGAGCGTGTTCTGGACCCGTGCCGTGCCCCCAGGCAGCTGGGGAGTTGTCTGCCGTGTAGTCCGGCGGGCCACCAGGAGAATCTGACCCAGTGTCCTGGATGGGCCAGTTCCCAGTCGTGCGCTCGTGGCCCAGACCAGACCCGGGCTGGTGTGTGGAGCCAGCCACGCGGGCCCGTCTGTCCTCCGTGCCCTGAGTGGGCGCAGATGAGAGAGGGCGCGGTTGCTCCGTCCGCTTTTCTCCCCTCTCGCCCCCGTGCGGGGAGCCGTCCAGCGGGGCCTGGCTGGACTGAGCCCGTGCCGGACACGGTGCTCAGTTGCCGTCCTGGAGGGCCCAGAGGATTGCTCGAGGTGTGCCCACCAGGCCCCTCCCCTGAGACAGGGGGCTGGCTGGGTGCCGTCAGGCTCTTTCTTGGCTGCCCCTGGAACCCGGAGGTGGCCCTTGCCTGGTTCCTGGATCCTTTCACTTCCCCTTCCTCGTCGCCTTGCCGTGTGGAAGGGAAGGGCCGCTCTTAGCCCGCCAGCCCTGGCCAAGGAGGGGAACCCACTTGGAGGGTGGGGTGGCACCAAGGCCTTGCGCGGCCCAACGCACAAGGGGGGACGGCGGGCCCTCGCCCTGGCCCCGGTGCCACCCGTTTCCCTTGGTCGGGATTCTTTGTGGCCTAGGCAGGCAGGCGCCCATGCTGTCTCCGCACTGACCTAGGCACCCACCCACATGAGGCGTCGGGAGGTGTGGGGCCGGGAGAACATTTCTCTGCCTGGTTTCCTAGGCGGAGGCAGGTGTGTTGTCGGCAAAGACCCTCACTCAGGCCAAGTGTGTGATGTCTCTTCTTCTTCCGCAGACGCCGAGCCCGGCACCCGGGAACCTGTTCCGGACGTGCCGCTCCCAACCATGACTCCCAGCACCGAGGCTGACCACGACCACGACCACGACCACGACCACGACCACGGTAGGGGCCCGTGTGCCTTGTGTCCTCTGCCCCTGGGAGCCCGCTGGGCTGCCGGGGCTCCTTGAGCGAGAACGGGCTTTCCTATTGCCTCCGGGACCGGGAAGGTGTCGCCATGCGATTCCTTGTCCCGAAACGCTGGCCTGTGCTCTGGAGCTGCGGGGACGTCCTCGGGGCTCTGCCCGGGAAGGATGTGCTCCCTGGGGAGAGAGGGGCCGCGGTGCGAGTCAGGCGCTCCGAGACGGGGCCGTGTGTCCTCCCGGGTGCTCTGGTTGGCTGCACGCTGCCTGGGCCTGTCCGCAGGTTGTCCGTTTCTCTGCGTGGTGGTCTGCTAAGCCGTGCGGGAGGGGCGTAGGCTTCCCCGCCCCCCACGTCTGCTCCCGCCATGACCCCGGGGGTCTGGTGCAGCACGCCCAGCCCGCATGCCTGGCGTTGCCACGGAGGCTGCGAGTGCAGAAGCCTCATGGGACCCGGCGTGGAGTGCCCCACTGCCCCTGGTGGCCCAGTGTGCGCAGCGGACTTAGGCGCGGGCACGCTGGGCTCCGCGAGGATGGTGCTCTGTGCCTCTGCCTCTCCTGAGACGTCCTTGCCTTCCTCTTGGCGTTGGCTGGTCTCCGAGCTCCCGGGACAGCGTCCAGGAGGCGTGGCCGCTGCCTGAGGACAAGTCCTCGATGTGCCCTCTGACGCTGGCACGAGCGTGTTCTGGACCCGTGCCGTGCCCCCAGGCAGCTGGGGAGTTGTCTGCCGTGTAGTCCGGCGGGCCACCAGGAGAATCTGACCCAGTGTCCTGGATGGGCCAGTTCCCAGTCGTGCGCTCGTGGCCCAGACCAGACCCGGGCTGGTGTGTGGAGCCAGCCACGCGGGCCCGTCTGTCCTCCGTGCCCTGAGTGGGCGCAGATGAGAGAGGGCGCGGTTGCTCCGTCCGCTTTTCTCCCCTCTCGCCCCCGTGCGGGGAGCCGTCCAGCGGGGCCTGGCTGGACTGAGCCCGTGCCGGACACGGTGCTCAGTTGCCGTCCTGGAGGGCCCAGAGGATTGCTCGAGGTGTGCCCACCAGGCCCCTCCCCTGAGACAGGGGGCTGGCTGGGTGCCGTCAGGCTCTTTCTTGGCTGCCCCTGGAACCCGGAGGTGGCCCTTGCCTGGTTCCTGGATCCTTTCACTTCCCCTTCCTCGTCGCCTTGCCGTGTGGAAGGGAAGGGCCGCTCTTAGCCCGCCAGCCCTGGCCAAGGAGGGGAACCCACTTGGAGGGTGGGGTGGCACCAAGGCCTTGCGCGGCCCAACGCACAAGGGGGGACGGCGCGCCCTCGCCCTGGCCCCGGTGCCACCAGTTTCCCTTGGTCGGGATTCTTTGTGGCCTAGGCAGGCAGGCGCCCATGCTGTCTCCGCACTGACCTAGGCACCCACCCACATGAGGCGTCGGGAGGTGTGGGGCCGGGAGAACATTTCTCTGCCTGGTTTCCTAGGCGGAGCAGGTGTGTTGTCGGCAAAGACCCTCACTCAGGCCAAGTGTGTGATGTCTCTTCTTCTTCCGCAGACGCCGAGCCCGGCACCCGGGAACCTGTTCCGGACGTGCCGCTCCCAACCATGACTCCCAGCACCGAGGCTGACCACGACCACGACCACGACCACGACCACGACCACGGTAGGGGCCCGTGTGCCTTGTGTCCTCTGCCCCTGGGAGCCCGCTGGGCTGCCGGGGCTCCTTGAGCGAGAACGGGCTTTCCTATTGCCTCCGGGACCGGGAAGGTGTCGCCATGCGATTCCTTGTCCCGAAACGCTGGCCTGTGCTCTGGAGCTGCGGGGACGTCCTCGGGGCTCTGCCCGGGAAGGATGTGCTCCCTGGGGAGAGAGGGGCCGCGGTGCGAGTCAGGCGCTCCGAGACGGGGCCGTGTGTCCTCCCGGGTGCTCTGGTTGGCTGCACGCTGCCTGGGCCTGTGCGCAGGTTGTCCGTTTCTCTGCGTGGTGGTCTGCTAAGCCGTGCGGGAGGGGCGTAGGCTTCCCCGCCCCCCACGTCTGCTCCCGCCATGACCCCGGGGGTCTGGTGCAGCACGCCCAGCCCGCATGCCTGGCGTTGCCACGGAGGCTGCGAGTGCAGAAGCCTCATGGGACCCGGCGTGGAGTGCCCCACTGCCCCTGGTGGCCCAGTGTGCGCAGCGGACTTAGGCGCGGGCACGCTGGGCTCCGCGAGGATGGTGCTCTGTGCCTCTGCCTCTCCTGAGACGTCCTTGCCTTCCTCTTGGCGTTGGCTGGTCTCCGAGCTCCCGGGACAGCGTCCAGGAGGCGTGGCCGCTGCCTGAGGACAAGTCCTCGATGTGCCCTCTGACGCTGGCACGAGCGTGTTCTGGACCCGTGCCGTGCCCCCAGGCAGCTGGGGAGTTGTCTGCCGTGTAGTCCGGCGGGCCACCAGGAGAATCTGACCCAGTGTCCTGGATGGGCCAGTTCCCAGTCGTGCGCTCGTGGCCCAGACCAGACCCGGGCTGGTGTGTGGAGCCAGCCACGCGGGCCCGTCTGTCCTCCGTGCCCTGAGTGGGCGCAGATGAGAGAGGGCGCGGTTGCTCCGTCCGCTTTTCTCCCCTCTCGCCCCCGTGCGGGGAGCCGTCCAGCGGGGCCTGGCTGGACTGAGCCCGTGCCGGACACGGTGCTCAGTTGCCGTCCTGGAGGGCCCAGAGGATTGCTCGAGGTGTGCCCACCAGGCCCCTCCCCTGAGACAGGGGGCTGGCTGGGTGCCGTCAGGCTCTTTCTTGGCTGCCCCTGGAACCCGGAGGTGGCCCTTGCCTGGTTCCTGGATCCTTTCACTTCCCCTTCCTCGTCGCCTTGCCGTGTGGAAGGGAAGGGCCGCTCTTAGCCCGCCAGCCCTGGCCAAGGAGGGGAACCCACTTGGAGGGTGGGGTGGCACCAAGGCCTTGCGCGGCCCAACGCACAAGGGGGGACGGCGCGCCCTCGCCCTGGCCCCGGTGCCACCAGTTTCCCTTGGTCGGGATTCTTTGTGGCCTAGGCAGGCAGGCGCCCATGCTGTCTCCGCACTGACCTAGGCACCCACCCACATGAGGCGTCGGGAGGTGTGGGGCCGGGAGAACATTTCTCTGCCTGGTTTCCTAGGCGGAGCAGGTGTGTTGTCGGCAAAGACCCTCACTCAGGCCAAGTGTGTGATGTCTCTTCTTCTTCCGCAGACGCCGAGCCCGGCACCCGGGAACCTGTTCCGGACGTGCCGCTCCCAACCATGACTCCCAGCACCGAGGCTGACCACGACCACGACCACGACCACGACCACGACCACGACCACGACCACGGTAGGGGCCCGTGTGCCTTGTGTCCTCTGCCCCTGGGGGCCCGCTGGGCTGCCGGGGCTCCTTGAGCGAGAACGGGCTTTCCTATTGCCTCCGGGACCGGGAAGGTGTCGCCATGCGATTCCTTGTCCCGAAACGCTGGCCTGTGCTCTGGAGCTGCGGGGACGTCCTCGGGGCTCTGCCCGGGAAGGATGTGCTCCCTGGGGAGAGAGGGGCCGCGGTGCGAGTCAGGCGCTCCGAGACGGGGCCGTGTGTCCTCCCGGGTGCTCTGGTTGGCTGCACGCTGCCTGGGCCTGTCCGCAGGTTGTCCGTTTCTCTGCGTGGTGGTCTGCTAAGCCGTGCGGGAGGGGCGTAGGCTTCCCCGCCCCCCACGTCTGCTCCCGCCATGACCCCGGGGGTCTGGTGCAGCACGCCCAGCCCGCATGCCTGGCGTTGCCACGGAGGCTGCGAGTGCAGAAGCCTCATGGGACCCGGCGTGGAGTGCCCCACTGCCCCTGGTGGCCCAGTGTGCGCAGCGGACTTAGGCGCGGGCACGCTGGGCTCCGCGAGGATGGTGCTCTGTGCCTCTGCCTCTCCTGAGACGTCCTTGCCTTCCTCTTGGCGTTGGCTGGTCTCCGAGCTCCCGGGACAGCGTCCAGGAGGCGTGGCCGCTGCCTGAGGACAAGTCCTCGATGTGCCCTCTGACGCTGGCACGAGCGTGTTCTGGACCCGTGCCGTGCCCCGAGGCAGATGGGGAGTTGTCTGCCGTGTAGTCCGGCGGGCCACCAGGAGAATCTGACCCAGTGTCCTGGATGGGCCAGTTCCCAGTCGTGCGCTCGTGGCCCAGACCAGACCCGGGCTGGTGTGTGGAGCCAGCCACGCGGGCCCGTCTGTCCTCCGTGCCCTGAGTGGGCGCAGATGAGAGGGCGCGGTTCCTCCGTCCGCTTTTCTCCCCTCTCGCCCCCGTGCGGGGAGCCGTCCAGCGGGGCCTGGCTGGACTGAGCCCGTGCCGGACACGGTGCTCAGTTGCCGTCCTGGAGGGCCCAGAGGATTGCTCGAGGTGTGCCCACCAGGCCCCTCCCCTGAGACAGGGGGCTGGCTGGGTGCCGTCAGGCTCTTTCTTGGCTGCCCCTGGAACCCGGAGGTGGCCCTTGCCTGGTTCCTGGATCCTTTCACTTCCCCTTCCTCGTCGCCTTGCCGTGTGGAAGGGAAGGGCCGCTCTTAGCCCGCCAGCCCTGGCCAAGGAGGGGAACCCACTTGGAGGGTGGGGTGGCACCAAGGCCTTGCGCGGCCCAACGCACAAGGGGGGATGGCGGGCCCTCGCCCTGGCCCCGGTGCCACCAGTTTCCCTTGGTCGGGATTCTTTGTGGCCTAGGCAGGCAGGCGCCCATGCTGTCTCCGCACTGACCTAGGCACCCACCCACATGAGGCGTCGGGAGGTGTGGGGCCGGGAGAACATTTCTCTGCCTGGTTTCCTAGGCGGAGGCAGGTGTGTTGTCGGCAAAGACCCTCACTCAGGCCAAGTGTGTGATGTCTCTTCTTCTTCCGCAGACGCCGAGCCCGGCACCCGGGAACCTGTTCCGGACGTGCCGCTCCCAACCATGACTCCCAGCACCGAGGCTGACCACGACTACGACCACGACCACGACCATGACCACGACCACGGTAGGGGCCCGTGTGCCTTGTGTCCTCTGCCCCTGGGAGCCCGCTGGGCTGCCGGGGCTCCTTGAGCGAGAACGGGCTTTCCTATTGCCTCCGGGACCGGGAAGGTGTCGCCATGCGATTCCTTGTCCCGAAACGCTGGCCTGTGCTCTGGAGCTGCGGGGACGTCCTCGGGGCTCTGCCCGGGAAGGATGTGCTCCCTGGGGAGAGAGGGGCCGCGGTGCGAGTCAGGCGCTCCGAGACGGGGCCGTGTGTCCTCCCGGGTGCTCTGGTTGGCTGCACGCTGCCTGGGCCTGTGCGCAGGTTGTCCGTTTCTCTGCGTGGTGGTCTGCTAAGCCGTGCGGGAGGGGCGTAGGCTTCCCCGCCCCCCACGTCTGCTCCCGCCATGACCCCGGGGGTCTGGTGCAGCACGCCCAGCCCGCATGCCTGGCGTTGCCACGGAGGCTGCGAGTGCAGAAGCCTCATGGGACCCGGCGTGGAGTGCCCCACTGCCCCTGGTGGCCCAGTGTGCGCAGCGGACTTAGGCGCGGGCACGCTGGGCTCCGCGAGGATGGTGCTCTGTGCCTCTGCCTCTCCTGAGACGTCCTTGCCTTCCTCTTGGCGTTGGCTGGTCTCCGAGCTCCCGGGACAGCGTCCAGGAGGCGTGGCCGCTGCCTGAGGACAAGTCCTCGATGTGCCCTCTGACGCTGGCACGAGCGTGTTCTGGACCCGTGCCGTGCCCCCAGGCAGCTGGGGAGTTGTCTGCCGTGTAGTCCGGCGGGCCACCAGGAGAATCTGACCCAGTGTCCTGGATGGGCCAGTTCCCAGTCGTGCGCTCGTGGCCCAGACCAGACCCGGGCTGGTGTGTGGAGCCAGCCACGCGGGCCCGTCTGTCCTCCGTGCCCTGAGTGGGCGAAGATGAGAGAGGGCGCAGTTGCTCCGTCCGCTTTTCTCCCCTCTCGCCCCCGTGCGGGGAGCCGTCCAGCGGGGCCTGGCTGGACTGAGCCCGTGCCGGACACGGTGCTCAGTTGCTGTCCTGGAGGGCCCAGAGGATTGCTCGAGGTGTGCCCACCAGGCCCCTCCCCTGAGACAGGGGGCTGGCTGGGTGCCGTCAGGCTCTTTCTTGGCTGCCCCTGGAACCCGGAGGTGGCCCTTGCCTGGTTCCTGGATCCTTTCACTTCCCCTTCCTCGTCGCCTTGCCGTGTGGAAGGGAAGGGCCGCTCTTAGCCCGCCAGCCCTGGCCAAGGAGGGGAACCCACTTGGAGGGTGGGGTGGCACCAAGGCCTTGCGCGGCCCAACGCACAAGGGGGGACGGCGGGCCCTCGCCCTGGCCCCGGTGCCACCAGTTTCCCTTGGTCGGGATTCTTTGTGGCCTAGGCAGGCAGGCGCCCATGCTGTCTCCGCACTGACCTAGGCACCCACCCACATGAGGCGTCGGGAGGTGTGGGGCCGGGAGAACATTTCTCTGCCTGGTTTCCTAGGCGGAGGCAGGTGTGTTGTCGGCAAAGACCCTCACTCAGGCCAAGTGTGTGATGTCTCTTCTTCTTCCGCAGACGCCGAGCCCGGCACCCGGGAACCTGTTCCGGACGTGCCGCTCCCAACCATGACTCCCAGCACCGAGGCTGACCACGACCACGACCACGACCACGACCACGACCACGGTAGGGGCCCGTGTGCCTTGTGTCCTCTGCCCCTGGGAGCCCGCTGGGCTGCCGGGGCTCCTTGAGCGAGAACGGGCTTTCCTATTGCCTCCGGGACCGGGAAGGTGTCGCCATGCGATTCCTTGTCCCGAAACGCTGGCCTGTGCTCTGGAGCTGCGGGGACGTCCTCGGGGCTCTGCCCGGGAAGGATGTGCTCCCTGGGGAGAGAGGGGCCGCGGTGCGAGTCAGGCGCTCCGAGACGGGGCCGTGTGTCCTCCCGGGTGCTCTGGTTGGCTGCACGCTGCCTGGGCCTGTCCGCAGGTTGTCCGTTTCTCTGCGTGGTGGTCTGCTAAGCCGTGCGGGAGGGGCGTAGGCTTCCCCGCCCCCCACGTCTGCTCCCGCCATGACCCCGGGGGTCTGGTGCAGCACGCCCAGCCCGCATGCCTGGCGTCGCCACGGAGGCTGCGAGTGCAGAAGCCTCATGGGACCCGGCGTGGAGTGCCCCACTGCCCCTGGTGGCCCAGTGTGCGCAGCGGACTTAGGCGCGGGCACGCTGGGCTCCGCGAGGATGGTGCTCTGTGCCTCTGCCTCTCCTGAGACGTCCTTGCCTTCCTCTTGGCGTTGGCTGGTCTCCGAGCTCCCGGGACAGCGTCCAGGAGGCGTGGCCGCTGCCTGAGGACAAGTCCTCGATGTGCCCTCTGACGCTGGCACGAGCGTGTTCTGGACCCGTGCCGTGCCCCCAGGCAGCTGGGGAGTTGTCTGCCGTGTAGTCCGGCGGGCCACCAGGAGAATCTGACCCAGTGTCCTGGATGGGCCAGTTCCCAGTCGTGCGCTCGTGGCCCAGACCAGACCCGGGCTGGTGTGTGGAGCCAGCCACGCGGGCCCGTCTGTCCTCCGTGCCCTGAGTGGGCGCAGATGAGAGAGGGCGCGGTTGCTCCGTCCGCTTTTCTCCCCTCTCGCCCCCGTGCGGGGAGCCGTCCAGCGGGGCCTGGCTGGACTGAGCCCGTGCCGGACACGGTGCTCAGTTGCTGTCCTGGAGGGCCCAGAGGATTGCTCGAGGTGTGCCCACCAGGCCCCTCCCCTGAGACAGGGGGCTGGCTGGGTGCCGTCAGGCTCTTTCTTGGCTGCCCCTGGAACCCGGAGGTGGCCCTTGCCTGGTTCCTGGATCCTTTCACTTCCCCTTCCTCGTCGCCTTGCCGTGTGGAAGGGAAGGGCCGCTCTTAGCCCGCCAGCCCTGGCCAAGGAGGGGAACCCACTTGGAGGGTGGGGTGGCACCAAGGCCTTGCGTGGCCCAACGCACAAGGGGGGACGGCGGGCCCTCGCCCTGGCCCCGGTGCCACCAGTTTCCCTTGGTCGGGATTCTTTGTGGCCTAGGCAGGCAGGCGCCCATGCTGTCTCCGCACTGACCTAGGCACCCACCCACATGAGGCGTCGGGAGGTGTGGGGCCGGGAGAACATTTCTCTGCCTGGTTTCCTAGGCGGAGGCAGGTGTGTTGTCGGCAAAGACCCTCACTCAGGCCAAGTGTGTGATGTCTCTTCTTCTTCCGCAGACGCCGAGCCCGGCACCCGGGAACCTGTTCCGGACGTGCCGCTCCCAACCATGACTCCCAGCACTGAGGCTGACCACGACCACGACCACGACCACGACCACGGTAGGGGCCCGTGTGCCTTGTGTCCTCTGCCCCTGGGAGCCCGCTGGGCTGCCGGGGCTCCTTGAGCGAGAACGGGCTTTCCTATTGCCTCCGGGACCGGGAAGGTGTCGCCATGCGATTCCTTGTCCCGAAACGCTGGCCTGTGCTCTGGAGCTGCGGGGACGTCCTCGGGGCTCTGCCCGGGAAGGATGTGCTCCCTGGGGAGAGAGGGGCCGCGGTGCGAGTCAGGCGCTCCGAGACGGGGCCGTGTGTCCTCCCGGGTGCTCTGGTTGGCTGCACGCTGCCTGGGCCTGTCCGCAGGTTGTCCGTTTCTCTGCGTGGTGGTCTGCTAAGCCGTGCGGGAGGGGCGTAGGCTTCCCCGCCCCCCACGTCTGCTCCCGCCATGACCCCGGGGGTCTGGTGCAGCACGCCCAGCCCGCATGCCTGGCGTTGCCACGGAGGCTGCGAGTGCAGAAGCCTCATGGGACCCGGCGTGGAGTGCCCCACTGCCCCTGGTGGCCCAGTGTGCGCAGCGGACTTAGGCGCGGGCACGCTGGGCTCCGCGAGGATGGTGCTCTGTGCCTCTGCCTCTCCTGAGACGTCCTTGCCTTCCTCTTGGCGTTGGCTGGTCTCCGAGCTCCCGGGACAGCGTCCAGGAGGCGTGGCCGCTGCCTGAGGACAAGTCCTCGATGTGCCCTCTGACGCTGGCACGAGCGTGTTCTGGACCCGTGCCGTGCCCCCAGGCAGCTGGGGAGTTGTCTGCCGTGTAGTCCGGCGGGCCACCAGGAGAATCTGACCCAGTGTCCTGGATGGGCCAGTTCCCAGTCGTGCGCTCGTGGCCCAGACCAGACCCGGGCTGGTGTGTGGAGCCAGCCACGCGGGCCCGTCTGTCCTCCGTGCCCTGAGTGGGCGCAGATGAGAGAGGGCGCGGTTGCTCCGTCCGCTTTTCTCCCCTCTCGCCCCCGTGCGGGGAGCCGTCCAGCGGGGCCTGGCTGGACTGAGCCCGTGCCGGACACGGTGCTCAGTTGCCGTCCTGGAGGGCCCAGAGGATTGCTCGAGGTGTGCCCACCAGGCCCCTCCCCTGAGACAGGGGGCTGGCTGGGTGCCGTCAGGCTCTTTCTTGGCTGCCCCTGGAACCCGGAGGTGGCCCTTGCCTGGTTCCTGGATCCTTTCACTTCCCCTTCCTCGTCGCCTTGCCGTGTGGAAGGGAAGGGCCGCTCTTAGCCCGCCAGCCCTGGCCAAGGAGGGGAACCCACTTGGAGGGTGGGGTGGCACCAAGGCCTTGCGCGGCCCAACGCACAAGGGGGGACGGCGGGCCCTCGCCCTGGCCCCGGTGCCACCAGTTTCCCTTGGTCGGGATTCTTTGTGGCCTAGGCAGGCAGGCGCCCATGCTGTCTCCGCACTGACCTAGGCACCCACCCACATGAGGCGTCGGGAGGTGTGGGGCCGGGAGAACATTTCTCTGCCTGGTTTCCTAGGCGGAGGCAGGTGTGTTGTCGGCAAAGACCCTCACTCAGGCCAAGTGTGTGATGTCTCTTCTTCTTCCGCAGACGCCGAGCCCGGCACCCGGGAACCTGTTCCGGACGTGCCGCTCCCAACCATGACTCCCAGCACCGAGGCTGACCACGACCACGACCACGACCACGACCACGACCACGGTAGGGGCCCGTGTGCCTTGTGTCCTCTGCCCCTGGGAGCCCGCTGGGCTGCCGGGGCTCCTTGAGCGAGAACGGGCTTTCCTATTGCCTCCGGGACCGGGAAGGTGTCGCCATGCGATTCCTTGTCCCGAAACGCTGGCCTGTGCTCTGGAGCTGCGGGGACGTCCTCGGGGCTCTGCCCGGGAAGGATGTGCTCCCTGGGGAGAGAGGGGCCGCGGTGCGAGTCAGGCGCTCCGAGACGGGGCCGTGTGTCCTCCCGGGTGCTCTGGTTGGCTGCACGCTGCCTGGGCCTGTGCGCAGGTTGTCCGTTTCTCTGCGTGGTGGTCTGCTAAGCCGTGCGGGAGGGGCGTAGGCTTCCCCGCCCCCCACGTCTGCTCCCGCCATGACCCCGGGGGTCTGGTGCAGCACGCCCAGCCCGCATGCCTGGCGTCGCCACGGAGGCTGCGAGTGCAGAAGCCTCATGGGACCCGGCGTGGAGTGCCCCACTGCCCCTGGTGGCCCAGTGTGCGCAGCGGACTTAGGCGCGGGCACGCTGGGCTCCGCGAGGATGGTGCTCTGTGCCTCTGCCTCTCCTGAGACGTCCTTGCCTTCCTCTTGGCGTTGGCTGGTCTCCGAGCTCCCGGGACAGCGTCCAGGAGGCGTGGCCGCTGCCTGAGGACAAGTCCTCGATGTGCCCTCTGACGCTGGCACGAGCGTGTTCTGGACCCGTGCCGTGCCCCCAGGCAGCTGGGGAGTTGTCTGCCGTGTAGTCCGGCGGGCCACCAGGAGAATCTGACCCAGTGTCCTGGATGGGCCAGTTCCCAGTCGTGCGCTCGTGGCCCAGACCAGACCCGGGCTGGTGTGTGGAGCCAGCCACGCGGGCCCGTCTGTCCTCCGTGCCCTGAGTGGGCGCAGATGAGAGAGGGCGCGGTTGCTCCGTCCGCTTTTCTCCCCTCTCGCCCCCGTGCGGGGAGCCGTCCAGCGGGGCCTGGCTGGACTGAGCCCGTGCCGGACACGGTGCTCAGTTGCCGTCCTGGAGGGCCCAGAGGATTGCTCGAGGTGTGCCCACCAGGCCCCTCCCCTGAGACAGGGGGCTGGCTGGGTGCCGTCAGGCTCTTTCTTGGCTGCCCCTGGAACCCGGAGGTGGCCCTTGCCTGGTTCCTGGATCCTTTCACTTCCCCTTCCTCGTCGCCTTGCCGTGTGGAAGGGAAGGGCCGCTCTTAGCCCGCCAGCCCTGGCCAAGGAGGGGAACCCACTTGGAGGGTGGGGTGGCACCAAGGCCTTGCGCGGCCCAACGCACAAGGGGGGACGGCGCGCCCTCGCCCTGGCCCCGGTGCCACCAGTTTCCCTTGGTCGGGATTCTTTGTGGCCTAGGCAGGCAGGCGCCCATGCTGTCTCCGCACTGACCTAGGCACCCACCCACATGAGGCGTCGGGAGGTGTGGGGCCGGGAGAACATTTCTCTGCCTGGTTTCCTAGGCGGAGGCAGGTGTGTTGTCGGCAAAGACCCTCACTCAGGCCAAGTGTGTGATGTCTCTTCTTCTTCCGCAGACGCCGAGCCCGGCACCCGGGAACCTGTTCCGGACGTGCCGCTCCCAACCATGACTCCCAGCACCGAGGCTGACCACGACCACGACCACGACCACGACCACGACCACGGTAGGGGCCCGTGTGCCTTGTGTCCTCTGCCCCTGGGAGCCCGCTGGGCTGCCGGGGCTCCTTGAGCGAGAACGGGCTTTCCTATTGCCTCCGGGACCGGGAAGGTGTCGCCATGCGATTCCTTGTCCCGAAACGCTGGCCTGTGCTCTGGAGCTGCGGGGACGTCCTCGGGGCTCTGCCCGGGAAGGATGTGCTCCCTGGGGAGAGAGGGGCCGCGGTGCGAGTCAGGCGCTCCGAGACGGGGCCGTGTGTCCTCCCGGGTTCTCTGGTTGGCTGCACGCTGCCTGGGCCTGTCCGCAGGTTGTCCGTTTCTCTGCGTGGTGGTCTGCTAAGCCGTGCGGGAGGGGCGTAGGCTTCCCCGCCCCCCACGTCTGCTCCCGCCATGACCCCGGGGGTCTGGTGCAGCACGCCCAGCCCGCATGCCTGGCGTTGCCACGGAGGCTGCGAGTGCAGAAGCCTCATGGGACCCGGCGTGGAGTGCCCCACTGCCCCTGGTGGCCCAGTGTGCGCAGCGGACTTAGGCGCGGGCACGCTGGGCTCCGCGAGGATGGTGC
The DNA here is from genome assembly GCF_051225735.1 of Oryctolagus cuniculus. NCBI lineage: Eukaryota > Metazoa > Chordata > Mammalia > Lagomorpha > Leporidae > Oryctolagus > Oryctolagus cuniculus. The sequence goes on along the minus strand of NC_142874.1, from coordinate 13,524,502 downwards.
TCTGTGCCTCTGCCTCTCCTGAGACGTCCTTGCCTTCCTCTTGGCGTTGGCTGGTCTCCGAGCTCCCGGGACAGCGTCCAGGAGGCGTGGCCGCTGCCTGAGGACAAGTCCTCGATGTGCCCTCTGACGCTGGCACGAGCGTGTTCTGGACCCGTGCCGTGCCCCCAGGCAGCTGGGGAGTTGTCTGCCGTGTAGTCCGGCGGGCCACCAGGAGAATCTGACCCAGTGTCCTGGATGGGCCAGTTCCCAGTCGTGCGCTCGTGGCCCAGACCGGACCCGGGCTGGTGTGTGGAGCCAGCCACGCGGGCCCGTCTGTCCTCCGTGCCCTGAGTGGGCGCAGATGAGAGAGGGCGCGGTTGCTCCGTCCGCTTTTCTCCCCTCTCGCCCCCGTGCGGGGAGCCGTCCAGCGGGGCCTGGCTGGACTGAGCCCGTGCCGGACACGGTGCTCAGTTGCCGTCCTGGAGGGCCCAGAGGATTGCTCGAGGTGTGCCCACCAGGCCCCTCCCCTGAGACAGGGGGCTGGCTGGGTGCCGTCAGGTTCTTTCTTGGCTGCCCCTGGAACCCGGAGGTGGCCCTTGCCTGGTTCCTGGATCCTTTCACTTCCCCTTCCTCGTCGCCTTGCCGTGTGGAAGGGAAGGGCCGCTCTTAGCCCGCCAGCCCTGGCCAAGGAGGGGAACCCACTTGGAGGGTGGGGTGGCACCAAGGCCTTGCGCGGCCCAACGCACAAGGGGGGACGGCGCGCCCTCGCCCTGGCCCCGGTGCCACCAGTTTCCCTTGGTCGGGATTCTTTGTGGCCTAGGCAGGCAGGCGCCCATGCTGTCTCCGCACTGACCTAGGCACCCACCCACATGAGGCGTCGGGAGGTGTGGGGCCGGGAGAACATTTCTCTGCCTGGTTTCCTAGGCGGAGGCAGGTGTGTTGTCGGCAAAGACCCTCACTCAGGCCAAGTGTGTGATGTCTCTTCTTCTTCCGCAGACGCCGAGCCCGGCACCCGGGAACCTGTTCCGGACGTGCCGCTCCCAACCATGACTCCCAGCACCGAGGCTGACCACGACCACGACCACGAACACGACCACGACCACGACCACGACCACGGTAGGGGCCCGTGTGCCTTGTGTCCTCTGCCCCTGGGAGCCCGCTGGGCTGCCGGGGCTCCTTGAGCGAGAACGGGCTTTCCTATTGCCTCCGGGACCGGGAAGGTGTCGCCATGCGATTCCTTGTCCCGAAACGCTGGCCTGTGCTCTGGAGCTGCGGGGACGTCCTCGGGGCTCTGCCCGGGAAGGATGTGCTCCCTGGGGAGAGAGGGGCCGCGGTGCGAGTCAGGCGCTCCGAGACGGGGCCGTGTGTCCTCCCGGGTGCTCTGGTTGGCTGCACGCTGCCTGGGCCTGTCCGCAGGTTGTCCGTTTCTCTGCGTGGTGGTCTGCTAAGCCGTGCGGGAGGGGCGTAGGCTTCCCCGCCCCCCACGTCTGCTCCCGCCATGACCCCGGGGGTCTGGTGCAGCACGCCCAGCCCGCATGCCTGGCGTTGCCACGGAGGCTGCGAGTGCAGAAGCCTCATGGGACCCGGCGTGGAGTGCCCCACTGCCCCTGGTGGCCCAGTGTGCGCAGCGGACTTAGGCGCGGGCACGCTGGGCTCCGCGAGGATGGTGCTCTGTGCCTCTGCCTCTCCTGAGACGTCCTTGCCTTCCTCTTGGCGTTGGCTGGTCTCCGAGCTCCCGGGACAGCGTCCAGGAGGCGTGGCCGCTGCCTGAGGACAAGTCCTCGATGTGCCCTCTGACGCTGGCACGAGCGTGTTCTGGACCCGTGCCGTGCCCCCAGGCAGCTGGGGAGTTGTCTGCCGTGTAGTCCGGCGGGCCACCAGGAGAATCTGACCCAGTGTCCTGGATGGGCCAGTTCCCAGTCGTGCGCTCGTGGCCCAGACCAGACCCGGGCTGGTGTGTGGAGCCAGCCACGCGGGCCCGTCTGTCCTCCGTGCCCTGAGTGGGCGCAGATGAGAGAGGGCGCGGTTGCTCCGTCCGCTTTTCTCCCCTCTCGCCCCCGTGCGGGGAGCCGTCCAGCGGGGCCTGGCTGGACTGAGCCCGTGCCGGACACGGTGCTCAGTTGCCGTCCTGGAGGGCCCAGAGGATTGCTCGAGGTGTGCCCACCAGGCCCCTCCCCTGAGACAGGGGGCTGGCTGGGTGCCGTCAGGCTCTTTCTTGGCTGCCCCTGGAACCCGGAGGTGGCCCTTGCCTGGTTCCTGGATCCTTTCACTTCCCCTTCCTCGTCGCCTTGCCGTGTGGAAGGGAAGGGCCGCTCTTAGCCCGCCAGCCCTGGCCAAGGAGGGGAACCCACTTGGAGGGTGGGGTGGCACCAAGGCCTTGCGCGGCCCAACGCACAAGGGGGGACGGCGGGCCCTCGCCCTGGCCCCGGTGCCACCAGTTTCCCTTGGTCGGGATTCTTTGTGGCCTAGGCAGGCAGGCGCCCATGCTGTCTCCGCACTGACCTAGGCACCCACCCACATGAGGCGTCGGGAGGTGTGGGGCCGGGAGAACATTTCTCTGCCTGGTTTCCTAGGCGGAGGCAGGTGTGTTGTCGGCAAAGACCCTCACTCAGGCCAAGTGTGTGATGTCTCTTCTTCTTCCGCAGACGCCGAGCCCGGCACCCGGGAACCTGTTCCGGACGTGCCGCTCCCAACCATGACTCCCAGCACCGAGGCTGACCACGACCACGACCACGACCACGACCACGACCACGGTAGGGGCCCGTGTGCCTTGTGTCCTCTGCCCCTGGGAGCCCGCTGGGCTGCCGGGGCTCCTTGAGCGAGAACGGGCTTTCCTATTGCCTCCGGGACCGGGAAGGTGTCGCCATGCGATTCCTTGTCCCGAAACGCTGGCCTGTGCTCTGGAGCTGCGGGGACGTCCTCGGGGCTCTGCCCGGGAAGGATGTGCTCCCTGGGGAGAGAGGGGCCGCGGTGCGAGTCAGGCGCTCCGAGACGGGGCCGTGTGTCCTCCCGGGTTCTCTGGTTGGCTGCACGCTGCCTGGGCCTGTCCGCAGGTTGTCCGTTTCTCTGCGTGGTGGTCTGCTAAGCCGTGCGGGAGGGGCGTAGGCTTCCCCGCCCCCCACGTCTGCTCCCGCCATGACCCCGGGGGTCTGGTGCAGCACGCCCAGCCCGCATGCCTGGCGTTGCCACGGAGGCTGCGAGTGCAGAAGCCTCATGGGACCCGGCGTGGAGTGCCCCACTGCCCCTGGTGGCCCAGTGTGCGCAGCGGACTTAGGCGCGGGCACGCTGGGCTCCGCGAGGATGGTGCTCTGTGCCTCTGCCTCTCCTGAGACGTCCTTGCCTTCCTCTTGGCGTTGGCTGGTCTCCGAGCTCCCGGGACAGCGTCCAGGAGGCGTGGCCGCTGCCTGAGGACAAGTCCTCGATGTGCCCTCTGACGCTGGCACGAGCGTGTTCTGGACCCGTGCCGTGCCCCCAGGCAGCTGGGGAGTTGTCTGCCGTGTAGTCCGGCGGGCCACCAGGAGAATCTGACCCAGTGTCCTGGATGGGCCAGTTCCCAGTCGTGCGCTCGTGGCCCAGACCGGACCCGGGCTGGTGTGTGGAGCCAGCCACGCGGGCCCGTCTGTCCTCCGTGCCCTGAGTGGGCGCAGATGAGAGAGGGCGCGGTTGCTCCGTCCGCTTTTCTCCCCTCTCGCCCCCGTGCGGGGAGCCGTCCAGCGGGGCCTGGCTGGACTGAGCCCGTGCCGGACACGGTGCTCAGTTGCCGTCCTGGAGGGCCCAGAGGATTGCTCGAGGTGTGCCCACCAGGCCCCTCCCCTGAGACAGGGGGCTGGCTGGGTGCCGTCAGGTTCTTTCTTGGCTGCCCCTGGAACCCGGAGGTGGCCCTTGCCTGGTTCCTGGATCCTTTCACTTCCCCTTCCTCGTCGCCTTGCCGTGTGGAAGGGAAGGGCCGCTCTTAGCCCGCCAGCCCTGGCCAAGGAGGGGAACCCACTTGGAGGGTGGGGTGGCACCAAGGCCTTGCGCGGCCCAACGCACAAGGGGGGACGGCGCGCCCTCGCCCTGGCCCCGGTGCCACCAGTTTCCCTTGGTCGGGATTCTTTGTGGCCTAGGCAGGCAGGCGCCCATGCTGTCTCCGCACTGACCTAGGCACCCACCCACATGAGGCGTCGGGAGGTGTGGGGCCGGGAGAACATTTCTCTGCCTGGTTTCCTAGGCGGAGGCAGGTGTGTTGTCGGCAAAGACCCTCACTCAGGCCAAGTGTGTGATGTCTCTTCTTCTTCCGCAGACGCCGAGCCCGGCACCCGGGAACCTGTTCCGGACGTGCCGCTCCCAACCATGACTCCCAGCACCGAGGCTGACCACGACCACGACCACGAACACGACCACGACCACGACCACGACCACGGTAGGGGCCCGTGTGCCTTGTGTCCTCTGCCCCTGGGAGCCCGCTGGGCTGCCGGGGCTCCTTGAGCGAGAACGGGCTTTCCTATTGCCTCCGGGACCGGGAAGGTGTCGCCATGCGATTCCTTGTCCCGAAACGCTGGCCTGTGCTCTGGAGCTGCGGGGACGTCCTCGGGGCTCTGCCCGGGAAGGATGTGCTCCCTGGGGAGAGAGGGGCCGCGGTGCGAGTCAGGCGCTCCGAGACGGGGCCGTGTGTCCTCCCGGGTGCTCTGGTTGGCTGCACGCTGCCTGGGCCTGTCCGCAGGTTGTCCGTTTCTCTGCGTGGTGGTCTGCTAAGCCGTGCGGGAGGGGCGTAGGCTTCCCCGCCCCCCACGTCTGCTCCCGCCATGACCCCGGGGGTCTGGTGCAGCACGCCCAGCCCGCATGCCTGGCGTTGCCACGGAGGCTGCGAGTGCAGAAGCCTCATGGGACCCGGCGTGGAGTGCCCCACTGCCCCTGGTGGCCCAGTGTGCGCAGCGGACTTAGGCGCGGGCACGCTGGGCTCCGCGAGGATGGTGCTCTGTGCCTCTGCCTCTCCTGAGACGTCCTTGCCTTCCTCTTGGCGTTGGCTGGTCTCCGAGCTCCCGGGACAGCGTCCAGGAGGCGTGGCCGCTGCCTGAGGACAAGTCCTCGATGTGCCCTCTGACGCTGGCACGAGCGTGTTCTGGACCCGTGCCGTGCCCCCAGGCAGCTGGGGAGTTGTCTGCCGTGTAGTCCGGCGGGCCACCAGGAGAATCTGACCCAGTGTCCTGGATGGGCCAGTTCCCAGTCGTGCGCTCGTGGCCCAGACCGGACCCGGGCTGGTGTGTGGAGCCAGCCACGCGGGCCCGTCTGTCCTCCGTGCCCTGAGTGGGCGCAGATGAGAGAGGGCGCGGTTGCTCCGTCCGCTTTTCTCCCCTCTCGCCCCCGTGCGGGGAGCCGTCCAGCGGGGCCTGGCTGGACTGAGCCCGTGCCGGACACGGTGCTCAGTTGCCGTCCTGGAGGGCCCAGAGGATTGCTCGAGGTGTGCCCACCAGGCCCCTCCCCTGAGACAGGGGGCTGGCTGGGTGCCGTCAGGTTCTTTCTTGGCTCCCCCTGGAACCCGGAGGTGGCCCTTGCCTGGTTCCTGGATCCTTTCACTTCCCCTTCCTCGTCGCCTTGCCGTGTGGAAGGGAAGGGCCGCTCTTAGCCCGCCAGCCCTGGCCAAGGAGGGGAACCCACTTGGAGGGTGGGGTGGCACCAAGGCCTTGCGCGGCCCAACGCACAAGGGGGGACGGCGCGCCCTCGCCCTGGCCCCGGTGCCACCAGTTTCCCTTGGTCGGGATTCTTTGTGGCCTAGGCAGGCAGGCGCCCATGCTGTCTCCGCACTGACCTAGGCACCCACCCACATGAGGCGTCGGGAGGTGTGGGGCCGGGAGAACATTTCTCTGCCTGGTTTCCTAGGCGGAGGCAGGTGTGTTGTCGGCAAAGACCCTCACTCAGGCCAAGTGTGTGATGTCTCTTCTTCTTCCGCAGACGCCGAGCCCGGCACCCGGGAACCTGTTCCGGACGTGCCGCTCCCAACCATGACTCCCAGCACCGAGGGTGACCACGACCACGACCACGAACACGACCACGACCACGACCACGACCACGGTAGGGGCCCGTGTGCCTTGTGTCCTCTGCCCCTGGGAGCCCGCTGGGCTGCCGGGGCTCCTTGAGCGAGAACGGGCTTTCCTATTGCCTCCGGGACCGGGAAGGTGTCGCCATGCGATTCCTTGTCCCGAAACGCTGGCCTGTGCTCTGGAGCTGCGGGGACGTCCTCGGGGCTCTGCCCGGGAAGGATGTGCTCCCTGGGGAGAGAGGGGCCGCGGTGCGAGTCAGGCGCTCCGAGACGGGGCCGTGTGTCCTCCCGGGTGCTCTGGTTGGCTGCACGCTGCCTGGGCCTGTCCGCAGGTTGTCCGTTTCTCTGCGTGGTGGTCTGCTAAGCCGTGCGGGAGGGGCGTAGGCTTCCCCGCCCCCCACGTCTGCTCCCGCCATGACCCCGGGGGTCTGGTGCAGCACGCCCAGCCCGCATGCCTGGCGTTGCCACGGAGGCTGCGAGTGCAGAAGCCTCATGGGACCCGGCGTGGAGTGCCCCACTGCCCCTGGTGGCCCAGTGTGCGCAGCGGACTTAGGCGCGGGCACGCTGGGCTCCGCGAGGATGGTGCTCTGTGCCTCTGCCTCTCCTGAGACGTCCTTGCCTTCCTCTTGGCGTTGGCTGGTCTCCGAGCTCCCGGGACAGCGTCCAGGAGGCGTGGCCGCTGCCTGAGGACAAGTCCTCGATGTGCCCTCTGACGCTGGCACGAGCGTGTTCTGGACCCGTGCCGTGCCCCCAGGCAGCTGGGGAGTTGTCTGCCGTGTAGTCCGGCGGGCCACCAGGAGAATCTGACCCAGTGTCCTGGATGGGCCAGTTCCCAGTCGTGCGCTCGTGGCCCAGACCGGACCCGGGCTGGTGTGTGGAGCCAGCCACGCGGGCCCGTCTGTCCTCCGTGCCCTGAGTGGGCGCAGATGAGAGAGGGCGCGGTTGCTCCGTCCGCTTTTCTCCCCTCTCGCCCCCGTGCGGGGAGCCGTCCAGCGGGGCCTGGCTGGACTGAGCCCGTGCCGGACACGGTGCTCAGTTGCCGTCCTGGAGGGCCCAGAGGATTGCTCGAGGTGTGCCCACCAGGCCCCTCCCCTGAGACAGGGGCCTGGCTGGGTGCCGTCAGGCTCTTTCTTGGCTCCCCCTGGAACCCGGAGGTGGCCCTTGCCTGGTTCCTGGATCCTTTCACTTCCCCTTCCTCGTCGCCTTGCCGTGTGGAAGGGAAGGGCCGCTCTTAGCCCGCCAGCCCTGGCCAAGGAGGGGAACCCACTTGGAGGGTGGGGTGGCACCAAGGCCTTGCGCGGCCCAACGCACAAGGGGGGACGGCGGGCCCTCGCCCTGGCCCCGGTGCCACCAGTTTCCCTTGGTCGGGATTCTTTGTGGCCTAGGCAGGCAGGCGCCCATGCTGTCTCCGCACTGACCTAGGCACCCACCCACATGAGGCGTCGGGAGGTGTGGGGCCGGGAGAACATTTCTCTGCCTGGTTTCCTAGGCGGAGGCAGGTGTGTTGTCGGCAAAGACCCTCACTCAGGCCAAGTGTGTGATGTCTCTTCTTCTTCCGCAGACGCCGAGCCCGGCACCCGGGAACCTGTTCCGGACGTGCCGCTCCCAACCATGACTCCCAGCACCGAGGCTGACCACGACCACGACCACGACCACGACCACGACCACGACCACGGTAGGGGCCCGTGTGCCTTGTGTCCTCTGCCCCTGGGAGCCCGCTGGGCTGCCGGGGCTCCTTGAGCGAGAACGGGCTTTCCTATTGCCTCCGGGACCGGGAAGGTGTCGCCATGCGATTCCTTGTCCCGAAACGCTGGCCTGTGCTCTGGAGCTGCGGGGACGTCCTCGGGGCTCTGCCCGGGAAGGATGTGCTCCCTGGGGAGAGAGGGGCCGCGGTGCGAGTCAGGCGCTCCGAGACGGGGCCGTGTGTCCTCCCGGGTGCTCTGGTTGGCTGCACGCTGCCTGGGCCTGTGCGCAGGTTGTCCGTTTCTCTGCGTGGTGGTCTGCTAAGCCGTGCGGGAGGGGCGTAGGCTTCCCCGCCCCCCACGTCTGCTCCCGCCATGACCCCGGGGGTCTGGTGCAGCACGCCCAGCCCGCATGCCTGGCGTTGCCACGGAGGCTGCGAGTGCAGAAGCCTCATGGGACCCGGCGTGGAGTGCCCCACTGCCCCTGGTGGCCCAGTGTGCGCAGCGGACTTAGGCGCGGGCACGCTGGGCTCCGCGAGGATGGTGCTCTGTGCCTCTGCCTCTCCTGAGACGTCCTTGCCTTCCTCTTGGCGTTGGCTGGTCTCCGAGCTCCCGGGACAGCGTCCAGGAGGCGTGGCCGCTGCCTGAGGACAAGTCCTCGATGTGCCCTCTGACGCTGGCACGAGCGTGTTCTGGACCCGTGCCGTGCCCCCAGGCAGCTGGGGAGTTGTCTGCCGTGTAGTCCGGCGGGCCACCAGGAGAATCTGACCCAGTGTCCTGGATGGGCCAGTTCCCAGTCGTGCGCTCGTGGCCCAGACCAGACCCGGGCTGGTGTGTGGAGCCAGCCACGCGGGCCCGTCTGTCCTCCGTGCCCTGAGTGGGCGCAGATGAGAGAGGGCGCGGTTGCTCCGTCCGCTTTTCTCCCCTCTCGCCCCCGTGCGGGGAGCCGTCCAGCGGGGCCTGGCTGGACTGAGCCCGTGCCGGACACGGTGCTCAGTTGCCGTCCTGGAGGGCCCAGAGGATTGCTCGAGGTGTGCCCACCAGGCCCCTCCCCTGAGACAGGGGCCTGGCTGGGTGCCGTCAGGCTCTTTCTTGGCTCCCCCTGGAACCCGGAGGTGGCCCTTGCCTGGTTCCTGGATCCTTTCACTTCCCCTTCCTCGTCGCCTTGCCGTGTGGAAGGGAAGGGCCGCTCTTAGCCCGCCAGCCCTGGCCAAGGAGGGGAACCCACTTGGAGGGTGGGGTGGCACCAAGGCCTTGCGCGGCCCAACGCACAAGGGGGGACGGCGCGCCCTCGCCCTGGCCCCGGTGCCACCAGTTTCCCTTGGTCGGGATTCTTTGTGGCCTAGGCAGGCAGGCGCCCATGCTGTCTCCGCACTGACCTAGGCACCCACCCACATGAGGCGTCGGGAGGTGTGGGGCCGGGAGAACATTTCTCTGCCTGGTTTCCTAGGCGGAGGCAGGTGTGTTGTCGGCAAAGACCCTCACTCAGGCCAAGTGTGTGATGTCTCTTCTTCTTCCGCAGACGCCGAGCCCGGCACCCGGGAACCTGTTCCGGACGTGCCGCTCCCAACCATGACTCCCAGCACCGAGGCTGACCACGACCACGACCACGACCACGACCACGACCACGACCACGGTAGGGGCCCGTGTGCCTTGTGTCCTCTGCCCCTGGGAGCCCGCTGGGCTGCCGGGGCTCCTTGAGCGAGAACGGGCTTTCCTATTGCCTCCGGGACCGGGAAGGTGTCGCCATGCGATTCCTTGTCCCGAAACGCTGGCCTGTGCTCTGGAGCTGCGGGGACGTCCTCGGGGCTCTGCCCGGGAAGGATGTGCTCCCTGGGGAGAGAGGGGCCGCGGTGCGAGTCAGGCGCTCCGAGACGGGGCCGTGTGTCCTCCCGGGTGCTCTGGTTGGCTGCACGCTGCCTGGGCCTGTGCGCAGGTTGTCCGTTTCTCTGCGTGGTGGTCTGCTAAGCCGTGCGGGAGGGGCGTAGGCTTCCCCGCCCCCCACGTCTGCTCCCGCCATGACCCCGGGGGTCTGGTGCAGCACGCCCAGCCCGCATGCCTGGCGTTGCCACGGAGGCTGCGAGTGCAGAAGCCTCATGGGACCCGGCGTGGAGTGCCCCACTGCCCCTGGTGGCCCAGTGTGCGCAGCGGACTTAGGCGCGGGCACGCTGGGCTCCGCGAGGATGGTGCTCTGTGCCTCTGCCTCTCCTGAGACGTCCTTGCCTTCCTCTTGGCGTTGGCTGGTCTCCGAGCTCCCGGGACAGCGTCCAGGAGGCGTGGCCGCTGCCTGAGGACAAGTCCTCGATGTGCCCTCTGACGCTGGCACGAGCGTGTTCTGGACCCGTGCCGTGCCCCCAGGCAGCTGGGGAGTTGTCTGCCGTGTAGTCCGGCGGGCCACCAGGAGAATCTGACCCAGTGTCCTGGATGGGCCAGTTCCCAGTCGTGCGCTCGTGGCCCAGACCGGACCCGGGCTGGTGTGTGGAGCCAGCCACGCGGGCCCGTCTGTCCTCCGTGCCCTGAGTGGGCGCAGATGAGAGAGGGCGCGGTTGCTCCGTCCGCTTTTCTCCCCTCTCGCCCCCGTGCGGGGAGCCGTCCAGCGGGGCCTGGCTGGACTGAGCCCGTGCCGGACACGGTGCTCAGTTGCCGTCCTGGAGGGCCCAGAGGATTGCTCGAGGTGTGCCCACCAGGCCCCTCCCCTGAGACAGGGGCCTGGCTGGGTGCCGTCAGGCTCTTTCTTGGCTCCCCCTGGAACCCGGAGGTGGCCCTTGCCTGGTTCCTGGATCCTTTCACTTCCCCTTCCTCGTCGCCTTGCCGTGTGGAAGGGAAGGGCCGCTCTTAGCCCGCCAGCCCTGGCCAAGGAGGGGAACCCACTTGGAGGGTGGGGTGGCACCAAGGCCTTGCGCGGCCCAACGCACAAGGGGGGACGGCGCGCCCTCGCCCTGGCCCCGGTGCCACCAGTTTCCCTTGGTCGGGATTCTTTGTGGCCTAGGCAGGCAGGCGCCCATGCTGTCTCCGCACTGACCTAGGCACCCACCCACATGAGGCGTCGGGAGGTGTGGGGCCGGGAGAACATTTCTCTGCCTGGTTTCCTAGGCGGAGGCAGGTGTGTTGTCGGCAAAGACCCTCACTCAGGCCAAGTGTGTGATGTCTCTTCTTCTTCCGCAGACGCCGAGCCCGGCACCCGGGAACCTGTTCCGGACGTGCCGCTCCCAACCATGACTCCCAGCACCGAGGCTGACCACGACCACGACCACGACCACGACCACGACCACGGTAGGGGCCCGTGTGCCTTGTGTCCTCTGCCCCTGGGAGCCCGCTGGGCTGCCGGGGCTCCTTGAGCGAGAACGGGCTTTCCTATTGCCTCCGGGACCGGGAAGGTGTCGCCATGCGATTCCTTGTCCCGAAACGCTGGCCTGTGCTCTGGAGCTGCGGGGACGTCCTCGGGGCTCTGCCCGGGAAGGATGTGCTCCCTGGGGAGAGAGGGGCCGCGGTGCGAGTCAGGCGCTCCGAGACGGGGCCGTGTGTCCTCCCGGGTGCTCTGGTTGGCTGCACGCTGCCTGGGCCTGTGCGCAGGTTGTCCGTTTCTCTGCGTGGTGGTCTGCTAAGCCGTGCGGGAGGGGCGTAGGCTTCCCCGCCCCCCACGTCTGCTCCCGCCATGACCCCGGGGGTCTGGTGCAGCACGCCCAGCCCGCATGCCTGGCGTTGCCACGGAGGCTGCGAGTGCAGAAGCCTCATGGGACCCGGCGTGGAGTGCCCCACTGCCCCTGGTGGCCCAGTGTGCGCAGCGGACTTAGGCGCGGGCACGCTGGGCTCCGCGAGGATGGTGCTCTGTGCCTCTGCCTCTCCTGAGACGTCCTTGCCTTCCTCTTGGCGTTGGCTGGTCTCCGAGCTCCCGGGACAGCGTCCAGGAGGCGTGGCCGCTGCCTGAGGACAAGTCCTCGATGTGCCCTCTGACGCTGGCACGAGCGTGTTCTGGACCCGTGCCGTGCCCCCAGGCAGCTGGGGAGTTGTCTGCCGTGTAGTCCGGCGGGCCACCAGGAGAATCTGACCCAGTGTCCTGGATGGGCCAGTTCCCAGTCGTGCGCTCGTGGCCCAGACCGGACCCGGGCTGGTGTGTGGAGCCAGCCACGCGGGCCCGTCTGTCCTCCGTGCCCTGAGTGGGCGCAGATGAGAGAGGGCGCGGTTGCTCCGTCCGCTTTTCTCCCCTCTCGCCCCCGTGCGGGGAGCCGTCCAGCGGGGCCTGGCTGGACTGAGCCCGTGCCGGACACGGTGCTCAGTTGCCGTCCTGGAGGGCCCAGAGGATTGCTCGAGGTGTGCCCACCAGGCCCCTCCCCTGAGACAGGGGCCTGGCTGGGTGCCGTCAGGCTCTTTCTTGGCTCCCCCTGGAACCCGGAGGTGGCCCTTGCCTGGTTCCTGGATCCTTTCACTTCCCCTTCCTCGTCGCCTTGCCGTGTGGAAGGGAAGGGCCGCTCTTAGCCCGCCAGCCCTGGCCAAGGAGGGGAACCCACTTGGAGGGTGGGGTGGCACCAAGGCCTTGCGCGGCCCAACGCACAAGGGGGGACGGCGCGCCCTCGCCCTGGCCCCGGTGCCACCAGTTTCCCTTGGTCGGGATTCTTTGTGGCCTAGGCAGGCAGGCGCCCATGCTGTCTCCGCACTGACCTAGGCACCCACCCACATGAGGCGTCGGGAGGTGTGGGGCCGGGAGAACATTTCTCTGCCTGGTTTCCTAGGCGGAGGCAGGTGTGTTGTCGGCAAAGACCCTCACTCAGGCCAAGTGTGTGATGTCTCTTCTTCTTCCGCAGACGCCGAGCCCGGCACCCGGGAACCTGTTCCGGACGTGCCGCTCCCAACCATGACTCCCAGCACCGAGGCTGACCACGACCACGACCACGACCACGACCACGACCACGGTAGGGGCCCGTGTGCCTTGTGTCCTCTGCCCCTGGGAGCCCGCTGGGCTGCCGGGGCTCCTTGAGCAAGAACGGGCTTTCCTATTGCCTCCGGGACCGGGAAGGTGTCGCCATGCGATTCCTTGTCCCGAAACGCTGGCCTGTGCTCTGGAGCTGCGGGGACGTCCTCGGGGCTCTGCCCGGGAAGGATGTGCTCCCTGGGGAGAGAGGGGCCGCGGTGCGAGTCAGGCGCTCCGAGACGGGGCCGTGTGTCCTCCCGGGTGCTCTGGTTGGCTGCACGCTGCCTGGGCCTGTCCGCAGGTTGTCCGTTTCTCTGCGTGGTGGTCTGCTAAGCCGTGCGGGAGGGGCGTAGGCTTCCCCGCCCCCCACGTCTGCTCCCGCCATGACCCCGGGGGTCTGGTGCAGCACGCCCAGCCCGCATGCCTGGCGTTGCCACGGAGGCTGCGAGTGCAGAAGCCTCATGGGACCCGGCGTGGAGTGCCCCACTGCCCCTGGTGGCCCAGTGTGCGCAGCGGACTTAGGCGCGGGCACGCTGGGCTCCGCGAGGATGGTGCTCTGTGCCTCTGCCTCTCCTGAGACGTCCTTGCCTTCCTCTTGGCGTTGGCTGGTCTCCGAGCTCCCGGGACAGCGTCCAGGAGGCGTGGCCGCTGCCTGAGGACAAGTCCTCGATGTGCCCTCTGACGCTGGCACGAGCGTGTTCTGGACCCGTGCCGTGCCCCCAGGCAGCTGGGGAGTTGTCTGCCGTGTAGTCCGGCGGGCCACCAGGAGAATCTGACCCAGTGTCCTGGATGGGCCAGTTCCCAGTCGTGCGCTCGTGGCCCAGACCGGACCCGGGCTGGTGTGTGGAGCCAGCCACGCGGGCCCGTCTGTCCTCCGTGCCCTGAGTGGGCGCAGATGAGAGAGGGCGCGGTTGCTCCGTCCGCTTTTCTCCCCTCTCGCCCCCGTGCGGGGAGCCGTCCAGCGGGGCCTGGCTGGACTGAGCCCGTGCCGGACACGGTGCTCAGTTGCCGTCCTGGAGGGCCCAGAGGATTGCTCGAGGTGTGCCCACCAGGCCCCTCCCCTGAGACAGGGGCCTGGCTGGGTGCCGTCAGGCTCTTTCTTGGCTCCCCCTGGAACCCGGAGGTGGCCCTTGCCTGGTTCCTGGATCCTTTCACTTCCCCTTCCTCGTCGCCTTGCCGTGTGGAAGGGAAGGGCCGCTCTTAGCCCGCCAGCCCTGGCCAAGGAGGGGAACCCACTTGGAGGGTGGGGTGGCACCAAGGCCTTGCGCGGCCCAACGCACAAGGGGGGACGGCGGGCCCTCGCCCTGGCCCCGGTGCCACCAGTTTCCCTTGGTCGGGATTCTTTGTGGCCTAGGCAGGCAGGCGCCCATGCTGTCTCCGCACTGACCTAGGCACCCACCCACATGAGGCGTCGGGAGGTGTGGGGCCGGGAGAACATTTCTCTGCCTGGTTTCCTAGGCGGAGGCAGGTGTGTTGTCGGCAAAGACCCTCACTCAGGCCAAGTGTGTGATGTCTCTTCTTCTTCCGCAGACGCCGAGCCCGGCACCCGGGAACCTGTTCCGGACGTGCCGCTCCCAACCATGACTCCCAGCACCGAGGCTGACCACGACCACGACCACGACCACGACCACGACCACGACCACGACCACGACCACGGTAGGGGCCCGTGTGCCTTGTGTCCTCTGCCCCTGGGAGCCCGCTGGGCTGCCGGGGCTCCTTGAGCGAGAACGGGCTTTCCTATTGCCTCCGGGACCGGGAAGGTGTCGCCATGCGATTCCTTGTCCCGAAACGCTGGCCTGTGCTCTGGAGCTGCAGGGACGTCCTCGGGGCTCTGCCCGGGAAGGATGTGCTCCCTGGGGAGAGAGGGGCCGCGGTGCGAGTCAGGCGCTCCGAGACGGGGCCGTGTGTCCTCCCGGGTGCTCTGGTTGGCTGCACGCTGCCTGGGCCTGTGCGCAGGTTGTCCGTTTCTCTGCGTGGTGGTCTGCTAAGCCGTGCGGGAGGGGCGTAGGCTTCCCCGCCCCCCACGTCTGCTCCCGCCATGACCCCGGGGGTCTGGTGCAGCACGCCCAGCCCGCATGCCTGGCGTTGCCACGGAGGCTGCGAGTGCAGAAGCCTCATGGGACCCGGCGTGGAGTGCCCCACTGCCCCTGGTGGCCCAGTGTGCGCAGCGGACTTAGGCGCGGGCACGCTGGGCTCCGCGAGGATGGTGCTCTGTGCCTCTGCCTCTCCTGAGACGTCCTTGCCTTCCTCTTGGCGTTGGCTGGTCTCCGAGCTCCCGGGACAGCGTCCAGGAGGCGTGGCCGCTGCCTGAGGACAAGTCCTCGATGTGCCCTCTGACGCTGGCACGAGCGTGTTCTGGACCCGTGCCGTGCCCCCAGGCAGCTGGGGAGTTGTCTGCCGTGTAGTCCGGCGGGCCACCAGGAGAATCTGACCCAGTGTCCTGGATGGGCCAGTTCCCAGTCGTGCGCTCGTGGCCCAGACCGGACCCGGGCTGGTGTGTGGAGCCAGCCACGCGGGCCCGTCTGTCCTCCGTGCCCTGAGTGGGCGCAGATGAGAGAGGGCGCGGTTGCTCCGTCCGCTTTTCTCCCCTCTCGCCCCCGTGCGGGGAGCCGTCCAGCGGGGCCTGGCTGGACTGAGCCCGTGCCGGACACGGTGCTCAGTTGCCGTCCTGGAGGGCCCAGAGGATTGCTCGAGGTGTGCCCACCAGGCCCCTCCCCTGAGACAGGGGCCTGGCTGGGTGCCGTCAGGCTCTTTCTTGGCTCCCCCTGGAACCCGGAGGTGGCCCTTGCCTGGTTCCTGGATCCTTTCACTTCCCCTTCCTCGTCGCCTTGCCGTGTGGAAGGGAAGGGCCGCTCTTAGCCCGCCAGCCCTGGCCAAGGAGGGGAACCCACTTGGAGGGTGGGGTGGCACCAAGGCCTTGCGCGGCCCAACGCACAAGGGGGGACGGCGCGCCCTCGCCCTGGCCCCGGTGCCACCAGTTTCCCTTGGTCGGGATTCTTTGTGGCCTAGGCAGGCAGGCGCCCATGCTGTCTCCGCACTGACCTAGGCACCCACCCACATGAGGCGTCGGGAGGTGTGGGGCCGGGAGAACATTTCTCTGCCTGGTTTCCTAGGCGGAGGCAGGTGTGTTGTCGGCAAAGACCCTCACTCAGGCCAAGTGTGTGATGTCTCTTCTTCTTCCGCAGACGCCGAGCCCGGCACCCGGGAACCTGTTCCGGACGTGCCGCTCCCAACCATGACTCCCAGCACCGAGGCTGACCACGACCACGACCACGACCACGACCACGACCACGACCACGACCACGGTAGGGGCCCGTGTGCCTTGTGTCCTCTGCCCCTGGGAGCCCGCTGGGCTGCCGGGGCTCCTTGAGCGAGAACGGGCTTTCCTATTGCCTCCGGGACCGGGAAGGTGTCGCCATGCGATTCCTTGTCCCGAAACGCTGGCCTGTGCTCTGGAGCTGCGGGGACGTCCTCGGGGCTCTGCCCGGGAAGGATGTGCTCCCTGGGGAGAGAGGGGCCGCGGTGCGAGTCAGGCGCTCCGAGACGGGGCCGTGTGTCCTCCCGGGTTCTCTGGTTGGCTGCACGCTGCCTGGGCCTGTGCGCAGGTTGTCCGTTTCTCTGCGTGGTGGTCTGCTAAGCCGTGCGGGAGGGGCGTAGGCTTCCCCGCCCCCCACGTCTGCTCCCGCCATGACCCCGGGGGTCTGGTGCAGCACGCCCAGCCCGCATGCCTGGCGTTGCCACGGAGGCTGCGAGTGCAGAAGCCTCATGGGACCCGGCGTGGAGTGCCCCACTGCCCCTGGTGGCCCAGTGTGCGCAGCGGACTTAGGCGCGGGCACGCTGGGCTCCGCGAGGATGGTGCTCTGTGCCTCTGCCTCTCCTGAGACGTCCTTGCCTTCCTCTTGGCGTTGGCTGGTCTCCGAGCTCCCGGGACAGCGTCCAGGAGGCGTGGCCGCTGCCTGAGGACAAGTCCTCGATGTGCCCTCTGACGCTGGCACGAGCGTGTTCTGGACCCGTGCCGTGCCCCCAGGCAGCTGGGGAGTTGTCTGCCGTGTAGTCCGGCGGGCCACCAGGAGAATCTGACCCAGTGTCCTGGATGGGCCAGTTCCCAGTCGTGCGCTCGTGGCCCAGACCGGACCCGGGCTGGTGTGTGGAGCCAGCCACGCGGGCCCGTCTGTCCTCCGTGCCCTGAGTGGGCGCAGATGAGAGAGGGCGCGGTTGCTCCGTCCGCTTTTCTCCCCTCTCGCCCCCGTGCGGGGAGCCGTCCAGCGGGGCCTGGCTGGACTGAGCCCGTGCCGGACACGGTGCTCAGTTGCCGTCCTGGAGGGCCCAGAGGATTGCTCGAGGTGTGCCCACCAGGCCCCTCCCCTGAGACAGGGGCCTGGCTGGGTGCCGTCAGGCTCTTTCTTGGCTCCCCCTGGAACCCGGAGGTGGCCCTTGCCTGGTTCCTGGATCCTTTCACTTCCCCTTCCTCGTCGCCTTGCCGTGTGGAAGGGAAGGGCCGCTCTTAGCCCGCCAGCCCTGGCCAAGGAGGGGAACCCACTTGGAGGGTGGGGTGGCACCAAGGCCTTGCGCGGCCCAACGCACAAGGGGGGACGGCGCGCCCTCGCCCTGGCCCCGGTGCCACCAGTTTCCCTTGGTCGGGATTCTTTGTGGCCTAGGCAGGCAGGCGCCCATGCTGTCTCCGCACTGACCTAGGCACCCACCCACATGAGGCGTCGGGAGGTGTGGGGCCGGGAGAACATTTCTCTGCCTGGTTTCCTAGGCGGAGGCAGGTGTGTTGTCGGCAAAGACCCTCACTCAGGCCAAGTGTGTGATGTCTCTTCTTCTTCCGCAGACGCCGAGCCCGGCACCCGGGAACCTGTTCCGGACGTGCCGCTCCCAACCATGACTCCCAGCACCGAGGCTGACCACGACCACGACCACGACCACGACCACGACCACGACCACGACCACGGTAGGGGCCCGTGTGCCTTGTGTCCTCTGCCCCTGGGAGCCCGCTGGGCTGCCGGGGCTCCTTGAGCGAGAACGGGCTTTCCTATTGCCTCCGGGACCGGGAAGGTGTCGCCATGCGATTCCTTGTCCCGAAACGCTGGCCTGTGCTCTGGAGCTGCGGGGACGTCCTCGGGGCTCTGCCCGGGAAGGATGTGCTCCCTGGGGAGAGAGGGGCCGCGGTGCGAGTCAGGCGCTCCGAGACGGGGCCGTGTGTCCTCCCGGGTTCTCTGGTTGGCTGCACGCTGCCTGGGCCTGTGCGCAGGTTGTCCGTTTCTCTGCGTGGTGGTCTGCTAAGCCGTGCGGGAGGGGCGTAGGCTTCCCCGCCCCCCACGTCTGCTCCCGCCATGACCCCGGGGGTCTGGTGCAGCACGCCCAGCCCGCATGCCTGGCGTTGCCACGGAGGCTGCGAGTGCAGAAGCCTCATGGGACCCGGCGTGGAGTGCCCCACTGCCCCTGGTGGCCCAGTGTGCGCAGCGGACTTAGGCGCGGGCACGCTGGGCTCCGCGAGGATGGTGCTCTGTGCCTCTGCCTCTCCTGAGACGTCCTTGCCTTCCTCTTGGCGTTGGCTGGTCTCCGAGCTCCCGGGACAGCGTCCAGGAGGCGTGGCCGCTGCCTGAGGACAAGTCCTCGATGTGCCCTCTGACGCTGGCACGAGCGTGTTCTGGACCCGTGCCGTGCCCCCAGGCAGCTGGGGAGTTGTCTGCCGTGTAGTCCGGCGGGCCACCAGGAGAATCTGACCCAGTGTCCTGGATGGGCCAGTTCCCAGTCGTGCGCTCGTGGCCCAGACCGGACCCGGGCTGGTGTGTGGAGCCAGCCACGCGGGCCCGTCTGTCCTCCGTGCCCTGAGTGGGCGCAGATGAGAGAGGGCGCGGTTGCTCCGTCCGCTTTTCTCCCCTCTCGCCCCCGTGCGGGGAGCCGTCCAGCGGGGCCTGGCTGGACTGAGCCCGTGCCGGACACGGTGCTCAGTTGCCGTCCTGGAGGGCCCAGAGGATTGCTCGAGGTGTGCCCACCAGGCCCCTCCCCTGAGACAGGGGCCTGGCTGGGTGCCGTCAGGCTCTTTCTTGGCTCCCCCTGGAACCCGGAGGTGGCCCTTGCCTGGTTCCTGGATCCTTTCACTTCCCCTTCCTCGTCGCCTTGCCGTGTGGAAGGGAAGGGCCGCTCTTAGCCCGCCAGCCCTGGCCAAGGAGGGGAACCCACTTGGAGGGTGGGGTGGCACCAAGGCCTTGCGCGGCCCAACGCACAAGGGGGGACGGCGCGCCCTCGCCCTGGCCCCGGTGCCACCAGTTTCCCTTGGTCGGGATTCTTTGTGGCCTAGGCAGGCAGGCGCCCATGCTGTCTCCGCACTGACCTAGGCACCCACCCACATGAGGCGTCGGGAGGTGTGGGGCCGGGAGAACATTTCTCTGCCTGGTTTCCTAGGCGGAGGCAGGTGTGTTGTCGGCAAAGACCCTCACTCAGGCCAAGTGTGTGATGTCTCTTCTTCTTCCGCAGACGCCGAGCCCGGCACCCGGGAACCTGTTCCGGACGTGCCGCTCCCAACCATGACTCCCAGCACCGAGGCTGACCACGACCACGACCACGACCACGACCACGACCACGGTAGGGGCCCGTGTGCCTTGTGTCCTCTGCCCCTGGGAGCCCGCTGGGCTGCCGGGGCTCCTTGAGCGAGAACGGGCTTTCCTATTGCCTCCGGGACCGGGAAGGTGTCGCCATGCGATTCCTTGTCCCGAAACGCTGGCCTGTGCTCTGGAGCTGCGGGGACGTCCTCGGGGCTCTGCCCGGGAAGGATGTGCTCCCTGGGGAGAGAGGGGCCGCGGTGCGAGTCAGGCGCTCCGAGACGGGGCCGTGTGTCCTCCCGGGTTCTCTGGTTGGCTGCACGCTGCCTGGGCCTGTGCGCAGGTTGTCCGTTTCTCTGCGTGGTGGTCTGCTAAGCCGTGCGGGAGGGGCGTAGGCTTCCCCGCCCCCCACGTCTGCTCCCGCCATGACCCCGGGGGTCTGGTGCAGCACGCCCAGCCCGCATGCCTGGCGTTGCCACGGAGGCTGCGAGTGCAGAAGCCTCATGGGACCCGGCGTGGAGTGCCCCACTGCCCCTGGTGGCCCAGTGTGCGCAGCGGACTTAGGCGCGGGCACGCTGGGCTCCGCGAGGATGGTGCTCTGTGCCTCTGCCTCTCCTGAGACGTCCTTGCCTTCCTCTTGGCGTTGGCTGGTCTCCGAGCTCCCGGGACAGCGTCCAGGAGGCGTGGCCGCTGCCTGAGGACAAGTCCTCGATGTGCCCTCTGACGCTGGCACGAGCGTGTTCTGGACCCGTGCCGTGCCCCCAGGCAGCTGGGGAGTTGTCTGCCGTGTAGTCCGGCGGGCCACCAGGAGAATCTGACCCAGTGTCCTGGATGGGCCAGTTCCCAGTCGTGCGCTCGTGGCCCAGACCGGACCCGGGCTGGTGTGTGGAGCCAGCCACGCGGGCCCGTCTGTCCTCCGTGCCCTGAGTGGGCGCAGATGAGAGAGGGCGCGGTTGCTCCGTCCGCTTTTCTCCCCTCTCGCCCCCGTGCGGGGAGCCGTCCAGCGGGGCCTGGCTGGACTGAGCCCGTGCCGGACACGGTGCTCAGTTGCCGTCCTGGAGGGCCCAGAGGATTGCTCGAGGTGTGCCCACCAGGCCCCTCCCCTGAGACAGGGGCCTGGCTGGGTGCCGTCAGGCTCTTTCTTGGCTCCCCCTGGAACCCGGAGGTGGCCCTTGCCTGGTTCCTGGATCCTTTCACTTCCCCTTCCTCGTCGCCTTGCCGTGTGGAAGGGAAGGGCCGCTCTTAGCCCGCCAGCCCTGGCCAAGGAGGGGAACCCACTTGGAGGGTGGGGTGGCACCAAGGCCTTGCGCGGCCCAACGCACAAGGGGGGACGGCGCGCCCTCGCCCTGGCCCCGGTGCCACCAGTTTCCCTTGGTCGGGATTCTTTGTGGCCTAGGCAGGCAGGCGCCCATGCTGTCTCCGCACTGACCTAGGCACCCACCCACATGAGGCGTCGGGAGGTGTGGGGCCGGGAGAACATTTCTCTGCCTGGTTTCCTAGGCGGAGGCAGGTGTGTTGTCGGCAAAGACCCTCACTCAGGCCAAGTGTGTGATGTCTCTTCTTCTTCCGCAGACGCCGAGCCCGGCACCCGGGAACCTGTTCCGGACGTGCCGCTCCCAACCATGACTCCCAGCACCGAGGCTGACCACGACCACGACCACGACCACGACCACGACCACGACCACGACCACGGTAGGGGCCCGTGTGCCTTGTGTCCTCTGCCCCTGGGAGCCCGCTGGGCTGCCGGGGCTCCTTGAGCGAGAACGGGCTTTCCTATTGCCTCCGGGACCGGGAAGGTGTCGCCATGCGATTCCTTGTCCCGAAACGCTGGCCTGTGCTCTGGAGCTGCGGGGACGTCCTCGGGGCTCTGCCCGGGAAGGATGTGCTCCCTGGGGAGAGAGGGGCCGCGGTGCGAGTCAGGCGCTCCGAGACGGGGCCGTGTGTCCTCCCGGGTTCTCTGGTTGGCTGCACGCTGCCTGGGCCTGTGCGCAGGTTGTCCGTTTCTCTGCGTGGTGGTCTGCTAAGCCGTGCGGGAGGGGCGTAGGCTTCCCCGCCCCCCACGTCTGCTCCCGCCATGACCCCGGGGGTCTGGTGCAGCACGCCCAGCCCGCATGCCTGGCGTTGCCACGGAGGCTGCGAGTGCAGAAGCCTCATGGGACCCGGCGTGGAGTGCCCCACTGCCCCTGGTGGCCCAGTGTGCGCAGCGGACTTAGGCGCGGGCACGCTGGGCTCCGCGAGGATGGTGCTCTGTGCCTCTGCCTCTCCTGAGACGTCCTTGCCTTCCTCTTGGCGTTGGCTGGTCTCCGAGCTCCCGGGACAGCGTCCAGGAGGCGTGGCCGCTGCCTGAGGACAAGTCCTCGATGTGCCCTCTGACGCTGGCACGAGCGTGTTCTGGACCCGTGCCGTGCCCCCAGGCAGCTGGGGAGTTGTCTGCCGTGTAGTCCGGCGGGCCACCAGGAGAATCTGACCCAGTGTCCTGGATGGGCCAGTTCCCAGTCGTGCGCTCGTGGCCCAGACCGGACCCGGGCTGGTGTGTGGAGCCAGCCACGCGGGCCCGTCTGTCCTCCGTGCCCTGAGTGGGCGCAGATGAGAGAGGGCGCGGTTGCTCCGTCCGCTTTTCTCCCCTCTCGCCCCCGTGCGGGGAGCCGTCCAGCGGGGCCTGGCTGGACTGAGCCCGTGCCGGACACGGTGCTCAGTTGCCGTCCTGGAGGGCCCAGAGGATTGCTCGAGGTGTGCCCACCAGGCCCCTCCCCTGAGACAGGGGCCTGGCTGGGTGCCGTCAGGCTCTTTCTTGGCTCCCCCTGGAACCCGGAGGTGGCCCTTGCCTGGTTCCTGGATCCTTTCACTTCCCCTTCCTCGTCGCCTTGCCGTGTGGAAGGGAAGGGCCGCTCTTAGCCCGCCAGCCCTGGCCAAGGAGGGGAACCCACTTGGAGGGTGGGGTGGCACCAAGGCCTTGCGCGGCCCAACGCACAAGGGGGGACGGCGCGCCCTCGCCCTGGCCCCGGTGCCACCAGTTTCCCTTGGTCGGGATTCTTTGTGGCCTAGGCAGGCAGGCGCCCATGCTGTCTCCGCACTGACCTAGGCACCCACCCACATGAGGCGTCGGGAGGTGTGGGGCCGGGAGAACATTTCTCTGCCTGGTTTCCTAGGCGGAGGCAGGTGTGTTGTCGGCAAAGACCCTCACTCAGGCCAAGTGTGTGATGTCTCTTCTTCTTCCGCAGACGCCGAGCCCGGCACCCGGGAACCTGTTCCGGACGTGCCGCTCCCAACCATGACTCCCAGCACCGAGGCTGACCACGACCACGACCACGACCACGACCACGACCACGACCACGACCACGGTAGGGGCCCGTGTGCCTTGTGTCCTCTGCCCCTGGGAGCC
Organism: Oryctolagus cuniculus; assembly: GCF_051225735.1. Taxonomy (NCBI): domain Eukaryota; kingdom Metazoa; phylum Chordata; class Mammalia; order Lagomorpha; family Leporidae; genus Oryctolagus; species Oryctolagus cuniculus. Next base: position 13,501,983 of record NC_142874.1, on the reverse strand, counting down.
CGCTGGGCTGCCGGGGCTCCTTGAGCGAGAACGGGCTTTCCTATTGCCTCCGGGACCGGGAAGGTGTCGCCATGCGATTCCTTGTCCCGAAACGCTGGCCTGTGCTCTGGAGCTGCGGGGACGTCCTCGGGGCTCTGCCCGGGAAGGATGTGCTCCCTGGGGAGAGAGGGGCCGCGGTGCGAGTCAGGCGCTCCGAGACGGGGCCGTGTGTCCTCCCGGGTTCTCTGGTTGGCTGCACGCTGCCTGGGCCTGTGCGCAGGTTGTCCGTTTCTCTGCGTGGTGGTCTGCTAAGCCGTGCGGGAGGGGCGTAGGCTTCCCCGCCCCCCACGTCTGCTCCCGCCATGACCCCGGGGGTCTGGTGCAGCACGCCCAGCCCGCATGCCTGGCGTTGCCACGGAGGCTGCGAGTGCAGAAGCCTCATGGGACCCGGCGTGGAGTGCCCCACTGCCCCTGGTGGCCCAGTGTGCGCAGCGGACTTAGGCGCGGGCACGCTGGGCTCCGCGAGGATGGTGCTCTGTGCCTCTGCCTCTCCTGAGACGTCCTTGCCTTCCTCTTGGCGTTGGCTGGTCTCCGAGCTCCCGGGACAGCGTCCAGGAGGCGTGGCCGCTGCCTGAGGACAAGTCCTCGATGTGCCCTCTGACGCTGGCACGAGCGTGTTCTGGACCCGTGCCGTGCCCCCAGGCAGCTGGGGAGTTGTCTGCCGTGTAGTCCGGCGGGCCACCAGGAGAATCTGACCCAGTGTCCTGGATGGGCCAGTTCCCAGTCGTGCGCTCGTGGCCCAGACCGGACCCGGGCTGGTGTGTGGAGCCAGCCACGCGGGCCCGTCTGTCCTCCGTGCCCTGAGTGGGCGCAGATGAGAGAGGGCGCGGTTGCTCCGTCCGCTTTTCTCCCCTCTCGCCCCCGTGCGGGGAGCCGTCCAGCGGGGCCTGGCTGGACTGAGCCCGTGCCGGACACGGTGCTCAGTTGCCGTCCTGGAGGGCCCAGAGGATTGCTCGAGGTGTGCCCACCAGGCCCCTCCCCTGAGACAGGGGCCTGGCTGGGTGCCGTCAGGCTCTTTCTTGGCTCCCCCTGGAACCCGGAGGTGGCCCTTGCCTGGTTCCTGGATCCTTTCACTTCCCCTTCCTCGTCGCCTTGCCGTGTGGAAGGGAAGGGCCGCTCTTAGCCCGCCAGCCCTGGCCAAGGAGGGGAACCCACTTGGAGGGTGGGGTGGCACCAAGGCCTTGCGCGGCCCAACGCACAAGGGGGGACGGCGCGCCCTCGCCCTGGCCCCGGTGCCACCAGTTTCCCTTGGTCGGGATTCTTTGTGGCCTAGGCAGGCAGGCGCCCATGCTGTCTCCGCACTGACCTAGGCACCCACCCACATGAGGCGTCGGGAGGTGTGGGGCCGGGAGAACATTTCTCTGCCTGGTTTCCTAGGCGGAGGCAGGTGTGTTGTCGGCAAAGACCCTCACTCAGGCCAAGTGTGTGATGTCTCTTCTTCTTCCGCAGACGCCGAGCCCGGCACCCGGGAACCTGTTCCGGACGTGCCGCTCCCAACCATGACTCCCAGCACCGAGGCTGACCACGACCACGACCACGACCACGACCACGACCACGGTAGGGGCCCGTGTGCCTTGTGTCCTCTGCCCCTGGGAGCCCGCTGGGCTGCCGGGGCTCCTTGAGCGAGAACGGGCTTTCCTATTGCCTCCGGGACCGGGAAGGTGTCGCCATGCGATTCCTTGTCCCGAAACGCTGGCCTGTGCTCTGGAGCTGCGGGGACGTCCTCGGGGCTCTGCCCGGGAAGGATGTGCTCCCTGGGGAGAGAGGGGCCGCGGTGCGAGTCAGGCGCTCCGAGACGGGGCCGTGTGTCCTCCCGGGTTCTCTGGTTGGCTGCACGCTGCCTGGGCCTGTGCGCAGGTTGTCCGTTTCTCTGCGTGGTGGTCTGCTAAGCCGTGCGGGAGGGGCGTAGGCTTCCCCGCCCCCCACGTCTGCTCCCGCCATGACCCCGGGGGTCTGGTGCAGCACGCCCAGCCCGCATGCCTGGCGTTGCCACGGAGGCTGCGAGTGCAGAAGCCTCATGGGACCCGGCGTGGAGTGCCCCACTGCCCCTGGTGGCCCAGTGTGCGCAGCGGACTTAGGCGCGGGCACGCTGGGCTCCGCGAGGATGGTGCTCTGTGCCTCTGCCTCTCCTGAGACGTCCTTGCCTTCCTCTTGGCGTTGGCTGGTCTCCGAGCTCCCGGGACAGCGTCCAGGAGGCGTGGCCGCTGCCTGAGGACAAGTCCTCGATGTGCCCTCTGACGCTGGCACGAGCGTGTTCTGGACCCGTGCCGTGCCCCCAGGCAGCTGGGGAGTTGTCTGCCGTGTAGTCCGGCGGGCCACCAGGAGAATCTGACCCAGTGTCCTGGATGGGCCAGTTCCCAGTCGTGCGCTCGTGGCCCAGACCGGACCCGGGCTGGTGTGTGGAGCCAGCCACGCGGGCCCGTCTGTCCTCCGTGCCCTGAGTGGGCGCAGATGAGAGAGGGCGCGGTTGCTCCGTCCGCTTTTCTCCCCTCTCGCCCCCGTGCGGGGAGCCGTCCAGCGGGGCCTGGCTGGACTGAGCCCGTGCCGGACACGGTGCTCAGTTGCCGTCCTGGAGGGCCCAGAGGATTGCTCGAGGTGTGCCCACCAGGCCCCTCCCCTGAGACAGGGGCCTGGCTGGGTGCCGTCAGGCTCTTTCTTGGCTCCCCCTGGAACCCGGAGGTGGCCCTTGCCTGGTTCCTGGATCCTTTCACTTCCCCTTCCTCGTCGCCTTGCCGTGTGGAAGGGAAGGGCCGCTCTTAGCCCGCCAGCCCTGGCCAAGGAGGGGAACCCACTTGGAGGGTGGGGTGGCACCAAGGCCTTGCGCGGCCCAACGCACAAGGGGGGACGGCGGGCCCTCGCCCTGGCCCCGGTGCCACCAGTTTCCCTTGGTCGGGATTCTTTGTGGCCTAGGCAGGCAGGCGCCCATGCTGTCTCCGCACTGACCTAGGCACCCACCCACATGAGGCGTCGGGAGGTGTGGGGCCGGGAGAACATTTCTCTGCCTGGTTTCCTAGGCGGAGGCAGGTGTGTTGTCGGCAAAGACCCTCACTCAGGCCAAGTGTGTGATGTCTCTTCTTCTTCCGCAGACGCCGAGCCCGGCACCCGGGAACCTGTTCCGGACGTGCCGCTCCCAACCATGACTCCCAGCACCGAGGCTGACCACGACCACGACCACGACCACGACCACGACCACGACCACGGTAGGGGCCCGTGTGCCTTGTGTGCTCTGCCCCTGGGAGCCCGCTGGGCTGCCGGGGCTCCTTGAGCGAGAACGGGCTTTCCTATTGCCTCCGGGACCGGGAAGGTGTCGCCATGCGATTCCTTGTCCCGAAACGCTGGCCTGTGCTCTGGAGCTGCGGGGACGTCCTCGGGGCTCTGCCCGGGAAGGATGTGCTCCCTGGGGAGAGAGGGGCCGCGGTGCGAGTCAGGCGCTCCGAGACGGGGCCGTGTGTCCTCCCGGGTGCTCTGGTTGGCTGCACGCTGCCTGGGCCTGTCCGCAGGTTGTCCGTTTCTCTGCGTGGTGGTCTGCTAAGCCGTGCGGGAGGGGCGTAGGCTTCCCCGCCCCCCACGTCTGCTCCCGCCATGACCCCGGGGGTCTGGTGCAGCACGCCCAGCCCGCATGCCTGGCGTTGCCACGGAGGCTGCGAGTGCAGAAGCCTCATGGGACCCGGCGTGGAGTGCCCCACTGCCCCTGGTGGCCCAGTGTGCGCAGCGGACTTAGGCGCGGGCACGCTGGGCTCCGCGAGGATGGTGCTCTGTGCCTCTGCCTCTCCTGAGACGTCCTTGCCTTCCTCTTGGCGTTGGCTGGTCTCCGAGCTCCCGGGACAGCGTCCAGGAGGCGTGGCCGCTGCCTGAGGACAAGTCCTCGATGTGCCCTCTGACGCTGGCACGAGCGTGTTCTGGACCCGTGCCGTGCCCCCAGGCAGCTGGGGAGTTGTCTGCCGTGTAGTCCGGCGGGCCACCAGGAGAATCTGACCCAGTGTCCTGGATGGGCCAGTTCCCAGTCGTGCGCTCGTGGCCCAGACCGGACCCGGGCTGGTGTGTGGAGCCAGCCACGCGGGCCCGTCTGTCCTCCGTGCCCTGAGTGGGCGCAGATGAGAGAGGGCGCGGTTGCTCCGTCCGCTTTTCTCCCCTCTCGCCCCCGTGCGGGGAGCCGTCCAGCGGGGCCTGGCTGGACTGAGCCCGTGCCGGACACGGTGCTCAGTTGCCGTCCTGGAGGGCCCAGAGGATTGCTCGAGGTGTGCCCACCAGGCCCCTCCCCTGAGACAGGGGCCTGGCTGGGTGCCGTCAGGCTCTTTCTTGGCTCCCCCTGGAACCCGGAGGTGGCCCTTGCCTGGTTCCTGGATCCTTTCACTTCCCCTTCCTCGTCGCCTTGCCGTGTGGAAGGGAAGGGCCGCTCTTAGCCCGCCAGCCCTGGCCAAGGAGGGGAACCCACTTGGAGGGTGGGGTGGCACCAAGGCCTTGCGCGGCCCAACGCACAAGGGGGGACGGCGCGCCCTCGCCCTGGCCCCGGTGCCACCAGTTTCCCTTGGTCGGGATTCTTTGTGGCCTAGGCAGGCAGGCGCCCATGCTGTCTCCGCACTGACCTAGGCACCCACCCACATGAGGCGTCGGGAGGTGTGGGGCCGGGAGAACATTTCTCTGCCTGGTTTCCTAGGCGGAGGCAGGTGTGTTGTCGGCAAAGACCCTCACTCAGGCCAAGTGTGTGATGTCTCTTCTTCTTCCGCAGACGCCGAGCCCGGCACCCGGGAACCTGTTCCGGACGTGCCGCTCCCAACCATGACTCCCAGCACCGAGGCTGACCACGACCACGACCACGACCACGACCACGACCACGGTAGGGGCCCGTGTGCCTTGTGTCCTCTGCCCCTGGGAGCCCTCTGGGCTGCCGGGGCTCCTTGAGCGAGAACGGGCTTTCCTATTGCCTCCGGGACCGGGAAGGTGTCGCCATGCGATTCCTTGTCCCGAAACGCTGGCCTGTGCTCTGGAGCTGCGGGGACGTCCTCGGGGCTCTGCCCGGGAAGGATGTGCTCCCTGGGGAGAGAGGGGCCGCGGTGCGAGTCAGGCGCTCCGAGACGGGGCCGTGTGTCCTCCCGGGTTCTCTGGTTGGCTGCACGCTGCCTGGGCCTGTCCGCAGGTTGTCCGTTTCTCTGCGTGGTGGTCTGCTAAGCCATGCGGGAGGGGCGTAGGCTTCCCCGCCCCCCACGTCTGCTCCCGCCATGACCCCGGGGGTCTGGTGCAGCACGCCCAGCCCGCATGCCTGGCGTTGCCACGGAGGCTGCGAGTGCAGAAGCCTCATGGGACCCGGCGTGGAGTGCCCCACTGCCCCTGGTGGCCCAGTGTGCGCAGCGGACTTAGGCGCGGGCACGCTGGGCTCCGCGAGGATGGTGCTCTGTGCCTCTGCCTCTCCTGAGACGTCCTTGCTTTCCTCTTGGCGTTGGCTGGTCTCCGAGCTCCCGGGACAGCGTCCAGGAGGCGTGGCCGCTGCCTGAGGACAAGTCCTCGATGTGCCCTCTGACGCTGGCACGAGCGTGTTCTGGACCCGTGCCGTGCCCCCAGGCAGCTGGGGAGTTGTCTGCCGTGTAGTCCGGCGGGCCACCAGGAGAATCTGACCCAGTGTCCTGGATGGGCCAGTTCCCAGTCGTGCGCTCGTGGCCCAGACCGGACCCGGGCTGGTGTGTGGAGCCGGCCACGCGGGCCCGTCTGTCCTCCGTGCCCTGAGTGGGCGCAGATGAGAGAGGGCGCGGTTGCTCCGTCCGCTTTTCTCCCCTCTCGCCCCCGTGCGGGGAGCCGTCCAGCGGGGCCTGGCTGGACTGAGCCCGTGCCGGACACGGTGCTCAGTTGCCGTCCTGGAGGGCCCAGAGGATTGCTCGAGGTGTGCCCACCAGGCCCCTCCCCTGAGACAGGGGCCTGGCTGGGTGCCGTCAGGCTCTTTCTTGGCTCCCCCTGGAACCCGGAGGTGGCCCTTGCCTGGTTCCTGGATCCTTTCACTTCCCCTTCCTCGTCGCCTTGCCGTGTGGAAGGGAAGGGCCGCTCTTAGCCCGCCAGCCCTGGCCAAGGAGGGGAACCCACTTGGAGGGTGGGGTGGCACCAAGGCCTTGCGCGGCCCAACGCACAAGGGGGGACGGCGCGCCCTCGCCCTGGCCCCGGTGCCACCAGTTTCCCTTGGTCGGGATTCTTTGTGGCCTAGGCAGGCAGGCGCCCATGCTGTCTCCGCACTGACCTAGGCACCCACCCACATGAGGCGTCGGGAGGTGTGGGGCCGGGAGAACATTTCTCTGCCTGGTTTCCTAGGCGGAGGCAGGTGTGTTGTCGGCAAAGACCCTCACTCAGGCCAAGTGTGTGATGTCTCTTCTTCTTCCGCAGACGCCGAGCCCGGCACCCGGGAACCTGTTCCGGACGTGCCGCTCCCAACCATGACTCCCAGCACCGAGGCTGACCACGACCACGACCACGACCACGGTAGGGGCCCGTGTGCCTTGTGTCCTCTGCCCCTGGGAGCCCGCTGGGCTGCCGGGGCTCCTTGAGCGAGAACGGGCTTTCCTATTGCCTCCGGGACCGGGAAGGTGTCGCCATGCGATTCCTTGTCCCGAAACGCTGGCCTGTGCTCTGGAGCTGCGGGGACGTCCTCGGGGCTCTGCCCGGGAAGGATGTGCTCCCTGGGGAGAGAGGGGCCGCGGTGCGAGTCAGGCGCTCCGAGACGGGGCCGTGTGTCCTCCCGGGTTCTCTGGTTGGCTGCACGCTGCCTGGGCCTGTCCGCAGGTTGTCCGTTTCTCTGCGTGGTGGTCTGCTAAGCCGTGCGGGAGGGGCGTAGGCTTCCCCGCCCCCCACGTCTGCTCCCGCCATGACCCCGGGGGTCTGGTGCAGCACGCCCAGCCCGCATGCCTGGCGTTGCCACGGAGGCTGCGAGTGCAGAAGCCTCATGGGACCCGGCGTGGAGTGCCCCACTGCCCCTGGTGGCCCAGTGTGCGCAGCGGACTTAGGCGCGGGCACGCTGGGCTCCGCGAGGATGGTGCTCTGTGCCTCTGCCTCTCCTGAGACGTCCTTGCCTTCCTCTTGGCGTTGGCTGGTCTCCGAGCTCCCGGGACAGCGTCCAGGAGGCGTGGCCGCTGCCTGAGGACAAGTCCTCGATGTGCCCTCTGACGCTGGCACGAGCGTGTTCTGGACCCGTGCCGTGCCCCCAGGCAGCTGGGGAGTTGTCTGCCGTGTAGTCCGGCGGGCCACCAGGAGAATCTGACCCAGTGTCCTGGATGGGCCAGTTCCCAGTCGTGCGCTCGTGGCCCAGACCGGACCCGGGCTGGTGTGTGGAGCCAGCCACGCGGGCCCGTCTGTCCTCCGTGCCCTGAGTGGGCGCAGATGAGAGAGGGCGCGGTTGCTCCGTCCGCTTTTCTCCCCTCTCGCCCCCGTGCGGGGAGCCGTCCAGCGGGGCCTGGCTGGACTGAGCCCGTGCCGGACACGGTGCTCAGTTGCCGTCCTGGAGGGCCCAGAGGATTGCTCGAGGTGTGCCCACCAGGCCCCTCCCCTGAGACAGGGGCCTGGCTGGGTGCCGTCAGGCTCTTTCTTGGCTCCCCCTGGAACCCGGAGGTGGCCCTTGCCTGGTTCCTGGATCCTTTCACTTCCCCTTCCTCGTCGCCTTGCCGTGTGGAAGGGAAGGGCCGCTCTTAGCCCGCCAGCCCTGGCCAAGGAGGGGAACCCACTTGGAGGGTGGGGTGGCACCAAGGCCTTGCGCGGCCCAACGCACAAGGGGGGACGGCGGGCCCTCGCCCTGGCCCCGGTGCCACCAGTTTCCCTTGGTCGGGATTCTTTGTGGCCTAGGCAGGCAGGCGCCCATGCTGTCTCCGCACTGACCTAGGCACCCACCCACATGAGGCGTCGGGAGGTGTGGGGCCGGGAGAACATTGCTCTGCCTGGTTTCCTAGGCGGAGGCAGGTGTGTTGTCGGCAAAGACCCTCACTCAGGCCAAGTGTGTGATGTCTCTTCTTCTTCCGCAGACGCCGAGCCCGGCACCCGGGAACCTGTTCCGGACGTGCCGCTCCCAACCATGACTCCCAGCACCGAGGCTGACCACGACCACGACCACGACCACGACCACGACCACGACCACGGTAGGGGCCCGTGTGCCTTGTGTCCTCTGCCCCTGGGAGCCCGCTGGGCTGCCGGGGCTCCTTGAGCGAGAACGGGCTTTCCTATTGCCTCCGGGACCGGGAAGGTGTCGCCATGCGATTCCTTGTCCCGAAACGCTGGCCTGTGCTCTGGAGCTGCGGGGACGTCCTCGGGGCTCTGCCCGGGAAGGATGTGCTCCCTGGGGAGAGAGGGGCCGCGGTGCGAGTCAGGCGCTCCGAGACGGGGCCGTGTGTCCTCCCGGGTTCTCTGGTTGGCTGCACGCTGCCTGGGCCTGTCCGCAGGTTGTCCGTTTCTCTGCGTGGTGGTCTGCTAAGCCGTGCGGGAGGGGCGTAGGCTTCCCCGCCCCCCACGTCTGCTCCCGCCATGACCCCGGGGGTCTGGTGCAGCACGCCCAGCCCGCATGCCTGGCGTTGCCACGGAGGCTGCGAGTGCAGAAGCCTCATGGGACCCGGCGTGGAGTGCCCCACTGCCCCTGGTGGCCCAGTGTGCGCAGCGGACTTAGGCGCGGGCACGCTGGGCTCCGCGAGGATGGTGCTCTGTGCCTCTGCCTCTCCTGAGACGTCCTTGCCTTCCTCTTGGCGTTGGCTGGTCTCCGAGCTCCCGGGACAGCGTCCAGGAGGCGTGGCCGCTGCCTGAGGACAAGTCCTCGATGTGCCCTCTGACGCTGGCACGAGCGTGTTCTGGACCCGTGCCGTGCCCCCAGGCAGCTGGGGAGTTGTCTGCCGTGTAGTCCGGCGGGCCACCAGGAGAATCTGACCCAGTGTCCTGGATGGGCCAGTTCCCAGTCGTGCGCTCGTGGCCCAGACCGGACCCGGGCTGGTGTGTGGAGCCAGCCACGCGGGCCCGTCTGTCCTCCGTGCCCTGAGTGGGCGCAGATGAGAGAGGGCGCGGTTGCTCCGTCCGCTTTTCTCCCCTCTCGCCCCCGTGCGGGGAGCCGTCCAGCGGGGCCTGGCTGGACTGAGCCCGTGCCGGACACGGTGCTCAGTTGCCGTCCTGGAGGGCCCAGAGGATTGCTCGAGGTGTGCCCACCAGGCCCCTCCCCTGAGACAGGGGGCTGGCTGGGTGCCGTCAGGCTCTTTCTTGGCTGCCCCTGGAACCCGGAGGTGGCCCTTGCCTGGTTCCTGGATCCTTTCACTTCCCCTTCCTCGTCGCCTTGCCGTGTGGAAGGGAAGGGCCGCTCTTAGCCCGCCAGCCCTGGCCAAGGAGGGGAACCCACTTGGAGGGTGGGGTGGCACCAAGGCCTTGCGCGGCCCAACGCACAAGGGGGGACGGCGGGCCCTCGCCCTGGCCCCGGTGCCACCAGTTTCCCTTGGTCGGGATTCTTTGTGGCCTAGGCAGGCAGGCGCCCATGCTGTCTCCGCACTGACCTAGGCACCCACCCACATGAGGCGTCGGGAGGTGTGGGGCCGGGAGAACATTTCTCTGCCTGGTTTCCTAGGCGGAGGCAGGTGTGTTGTCGGCAAAGACCCTCACTCAGGCCAAGTGTGTGATGTCTCTTCTTCTTCCGCAGACGCCGAGCCCGGCACCCGGGAACCTGTTCCGGACGTGCCGCTCCCAACCATGACTCCCAGCACCGAGGCTGACCACGACCACGACCACGACCACGACCACGACCACGACCACGGTAGGGGCCCGTGTGCCTTGTGTCCTCTGCCCCTGGGAGCCCGCTGGGCTGCCGGGGCTCCTTGAGCGAGAACGGGCTTTCCTATTGCCTCCGGGACCGGGAAGGTGTCGCCATGCGATTCCTTGTCCCGAAACGCTGGCCTGTGCTCTGGAGCTGCGGGGACGTCCTCGGGGCTCTGCCCGGGAAGGATGTGCTCCCTGGGGAGAGAGGGGCCGCGGTGCGAGTCAGGCGCTCCGAGACGGGGCCGTGTGTCCTCCCGGGTTCTCTGGTTGGCTGCACGCTGCCTGGGCCTGTCCGCAGGTTGTCCGTTTCTCTGCGTGGTGGTCTGCTAAGCCGTGCGGGAGGGGCGTAGGCTTCCCCGCCCCCCACGTCTGCTCCCGCCATGACCCCGGGGGTCTGGTGCAGCACGCCCAGCCCGCATGCCTGGCGTTGCCACGGAGGCTGCGAGTGCAGAAGCCTCATGGGACCCGGCGTGGAGTGCCCCACTGCCCCTGGTGGCCCAGTGTGCGCAGCGGACTTAGGCGCGGGCACGCTGGGCTCCGCGAGGATGGTGCTCTGTGCCTCTGCCTCTCCTGAGACGTCCTTGCCTTCCTCTTGGCGTTGGCTGGTCTCCGAGCTCCCGGGACAGCGTCCAGGAGGCGTGGCCGCTGCCTGAGGACAAGTCCTCGATGTGCCCTCTGACGCTGGCACGAGCGTGTTCTGGACCCGTGCCGTGCCCCCAGGCAGCTGGGGAGTTGTCTGCCGTGTAGTCCGGCGGGCCACCAGGAGAATCTGACCCAGTGTCCTGGATGGGCCAGTTCCCAGTCGTGCGCTCGTGGCCCAGACCAGACCCGGGCTGGTGTGTGGAGCCAGCCACGCGGGCCCGTCTGTCCTCCGTGCCCTGAGTGGGCGCAGATGAGAGAGGGCGCGGTTGCTCCGTCCGCTTTTCTCCCCTCTCGCCCCCGTGCGGGGAGCCGTCCAGCGGGGCCTGGCTGGACTGAGCCCGTGCCGGACACGGTGCTCAGTTGCCGTCCTGGAGGGCCCAGAGGATTGCTCGAGGTGTGCCCACCAGGCCCCTCCCCTGAGACTGGGGGCTGGCTGGGTGCCGTCAGGTTCTTTCTTGGCTCCCCCTGGAACCCGGAGGTGGCCCTTGCATGGTTCCTGGATCCTTTCACTTCCCCTTCCTCGTCGCCTTGCCGTGTGGAAGGGAAGGGCCGCTCTTAGCCCGCCAGCCCTGGCCAAGGAGGGGAACCCACTTGGAGGGTGGGGTGGCACCAAGGCCTTGCGCGGCCCAACGCACAAGGGGGGACTGCGGGCCCTCGCCCTGGCCCCGGTGCCACCCGTTTCCCTTGGTCGGGATTCTTTGTGGCCTAGGCAGGCAGGCGCCCATGCTGTCTCCGCACTGACCTAGGCACCCACCCACATGAGGCGTCGGGAGGTGTGGGGCCGGGAGAACATTTCTCTGCCTGGTTTCCTAGGCGGAGGCAGGTGTGTTGTCGGCAAAGACCCTCACTCAGGCCAAGTGTGTGATGTCTCTTCTTCTTCCGCAGACGCCGAGCCCGGCACCCGGGAACCTGTTCCGGACGTGCCGCTCCCAACCATGACTCCCAGCACCGAGGCTGACCACGACCACGACCACGACCACGACCACGACCACGACCACGGTAGGGGCCCGTGTGCCTTGTGTCCTCTGCCCCTGGGAGCCCGCTGGGCTTCCGGGGCTCCTTTAGTGAGAACGGGCTTTCCTATTGCCTCCGGGACCGGGAAGCTTCTGGAAAGTTCTTCGTTACCAGAAGGTGTCCTGTGACCTAGGATTTCTCTCTCTTTTGCTTACATATATCTTTCATTTTTTCCTCCAGTGTTTGAGCTGTCTTTAACGCTGCTTTTTCAGTCTCTTTTGCTTCGATTTTCTTCAGTTTCCTTAAAGGCTTCCTTTTTTTTTTTTTTTTGTCTCTGAGTGTTACAGTTTTCTCTCTCTCTCTGTGCCCAATTTGCCTTTGCACTGTAATATGTACTTTGTTTCCTGTAATTTGCCATGATTTAAGACATTTTTCTTAGTGACCTCTTTCTGTGAATCCAAGATTTTCTGTTTCATTCTGGTTTTTTGTAGGTTCTGTGGTCTCTGTAATCTTGTTACAGATCGTTGTCCCCAAACTTGTAGCGCCCTCATTTGAACTTAGGAACAATCTCTTTGGCTCATGTGTGGTTTGTGCTTTAGAGTTACTGCTGTTGTTCCTTTTTGTCGTGACATTTTTGTGGTGGAGTGTTATTCCTAAGTGTCTCCTTTTTCTGAAAATATGTCTGTGTTTTCTACCTGTTTTGGAATCTTCATCCTTCTGCTTAACATGGATGCGTTTCTTCAGTGTAGAAGTGCTCGTGTGCAAGTCGTGTCCTCCATGACTGCCTTTTGTCCTCGTGAGTCCTATCATTGGCTGAACACTGCTGCATAACGACTCGGCATTTTTGAATGTTCGCAGAGCCTTTTAGTTTTTCTTCCTTACTCTTTAGTTAGGAAGTTATTTTTTGTTACTCTATACTAATGCTGAATGAAATCTGTCTTCTCAGTCACTCAGTTCAGTATGCCTGGATCCTTCCATGGATGAAATAATAGCAGAACTCTAATCAAGTGTCAAGTCTTCTCGCTGAACCTAATGCTCCAGTGTGCAGTGGAGCCAACCTGCACCTATATTTGCATGTTTTTCCATTCCTGTGTTCCCCATTCGAACATTTGTAAATATAGTAGAAAATTTTTCAGATATTGTCTGAGATGGTACCAAACTAAAAAACACTCTTGGACCACCTGTGACTTTACTTGTCTCCCAGGTAGACACCATTTGTGCCATTTGTATGTTACCAGATCTCTCATTACATCTTTCTCTATTCTTTGGCTGTCTGGAATTGTCTTTGCAATTAGGAGTATCAAGATATGTCCCTGGACAGAAAGAAAACCTTTAAGAATGAGTGGAGCGCAGGAAATGATTTTACTCTAGCTGTTTGAAATCCATGAGCCATTTCCCTTAATGCATGTTTGCATGTACAGGAACATGAGTCAGAATTGTCAGGAACATCCATTGTGAGTGTGTTCATCTCTGTGTTTCAGAAATACTGATTTTATTCCTCTCTGATGTGAAAAATCACCGAGGACTTATTTTCTTTCCCTTACCGAAAGACCTGATGATTACATGGGAATCTGACATTTAGGATGGTCTGATAACTGATCAAACTCCAAATGTGTCCAATGATGCTAGCACCAGTCTCCCTTTGGGTACACTTCTGTTCTAACCTCTGTTCTCTTGAGCACTTGATGTGCTCAAATACCAGAATGCCTTACAAGTTCCTTTGATATTCTCTGCTGATCCTTTCTCTGAACACTAGGGGTTGCTTTTTCCATTTTTCCTTTGTGTTTCTTAGGTTGCTGGAAACCTTTGATGTTCTGGCCTGGAAGGATAGAGTTCCTAGGTACAACATTGCCCCTGGGGCACATTTACTGAGACAGCCAGTTTGCTTCCTGTGGCTCTACACTCAGTATGTGCTTCCCAAGATCACAAAGATGTTCAGTTTCTCTCTCCTTATGCTTTTGCAGCTGTTTATGGTCACTGCAATGCTTGGTACACAAGTTCTATACCACCGCGTGCCACACACTTTTTTCCTTGTAGTATTCTAGCTTTGCATTTGGTACTTCTGATATGTAGTTGATTCTTAGTTTATGATGTCTCAGAAACCTCCAGAAAGTGTTGATTTTGAGTGCCATTTGCTGGGATGTCAAATCATTGATTTGCTTGTAATAGCAGGTTGAGTGTGTTTTCTCAACCTATCCGAAGACACTTTTAGGTATATCTGCAGCGGAGTCAATCTAACCAACTTGGAAATCCTAACCATTGCCACACATATACCTGGTCCAAATCCTCCATGCGAAGAGAAGGGCATGCCTGAGCTTGGCATGTGTCAACCGTGTCATTTGTATTCTGTCTATTGCTTTACTGAAGAGTCGGCATGGTTGCTTAGTAGCTTGTCGCATCCTATCTACATTTCTGGAGCCCTCCATGAAGGATAAACTTGCCTAAATATTTGCATGACTTTGTCATGTTGAATTTAAGTCTTCAGTTGCTGTCCAGGAGGGACCCGATCCCTGATGGAGTTATCCATGTGGCTCCTGTACTAGGACAGTGGGTTGTGCATCATATTGTTCTTTCGTGGCTCCCACTGGGACATGGAGAGAGCACTTTCTGAATTACTGGATCCTTTCTTTTCATCTATGACTGTTGTCTCATTTTCTCCAAGTGGAAGGGAAATTCTTTAAACTCAAATGATTGCCAAGAACATAAACCTCTAAGAATGATTTTCAACTTGCCAGTTGTTTTTCTCTCAAAACATGACAACATCTCCCCATTTTCTCCTAATTTGGATTTTTGTAGACTTACCCTTGTTATGTCTCAGAAAACTTGTGCACATCCACATTATGAGAATGTGTTGTTTGGGTTGGAGATCACTTCTGTTCCTGCTTTCTGACATGGAGTTGGATCTGCATCTGAAAATCTGCTTAGGCAACTTTTGTTTTTTCTTCCACAGGAAGTATGATAGTCTCACTGGAGTCAGACCCAGAATCAGGCGTGGTGACTGAGCAGAGCCTTCCAGTGGCAAATGATACCATGCCTCAGCTCAGTAGGGGTCCATATGTTTTATGTCCTCTGATCTATGAGATGCTGAAGATTTCATGTGGCATAAGTTCTGAGAACTCCTCTTCAGTATGTCTGCCATGCTTTCAAGATAATGCTGAGAGCTGCTTTTCCCAGAACGTTTGGCTATGTTTTCTTAATGTTCCTGAAACCTTTAGTTTCTGTCACGGAAGGACGTACTTCCTCGATAGAGATTTGCCCATGTGACACCTGTACAAGACCGTCATGTGGAAGCGCATCATCTCTCACTGGCCAACAGCTGCACATTCTATGGGCACTTTGCAAGTTACCAGAAACTTGGCGATTGTCTATCTTTACCCCTTTGCTATAGCCTAAGGTCATCTGATGCTTTGTTCTCAGCTGCTGTTCAAATACAAATAAAACATCTTGAAGAAATTTAAAATAGGAATTGTTTAGCAACTCTCCTATCTATCTGTTTTGTTCTCATGCATTTTCCTTTACTTCTGTTTTGGGGTACCATAAAGTTCATGACAATCATCATTATGAATTAAACATGGTGGGATGTAAAATAATTTATTTTACACCATGTGCGTATTGATATGGGTCTGTTTTCTGAAAACATCATTAGACAGCCTTAGTTGTTTCCATCAACAGAATAAGTAACACCACAATGGAAATCCAATCAGTGTCAAGGTGTGTGACTGACCATGATCTTCACTGTGTGAATATTCAGCCTGAATCTAGAGTGGGACCACACTTTCCTTTTGCACTTTATCTTCTTAGTTACTGAAAAGCACTTTGGTGTATTTCCTTAGGATTTCTTCTTACTTCCATACAGTTTCTTTAAGTTTACACAAAGAATCCATTTTCAAAATGTTCATGTGACCACTAACTTGACTCGGTCTCTTCGGTGGTTCTCCAGGAAGGATGGAATTGCTCTGCAGAGATTGTCCTTGAGGGCTCTAATCTAAGGCAAAGCTTTTGTTTCATGTTGTTCTCTGTGTGGCTCCCAGCAGAACACGGAATGGGCACTTTCCAAGTTACCGTATCCTTTCCTTTTGTCTATACCTGGCTTTTTCTTTATTGAGGGGTGTTTGCAATTGGTAAGTCACAAACGATATTTAAGGATAAAAATAAGGAATCTAAGGATATATTTGAAATTGGCATTTTTGTTGCTGAATTATTATGAGCCGCTTTCTCATTGTACCTATCTTTATAAACCTATGTCTGGCCGGCGCCGCAGCTCACTAGGCTAATCCTCCGCCTTGCAGCGCCGGCACACCGGGTTCTAGTCCCGTTCGGGGTGCCGGATTCTGTCCCGGTTGTCCCTCTTCCAGGCCAGCTCTCTGCTGTGGCTAGGGAAGGGAGTGCAGTGGAGGATGGCCCAAGTCCTTGGGCCCTGCACCCCATGGGAGACCAGGAGAAGTACCTGGCTCCTGCCATAGGATCAGCGAGGTGCGCCGGCCGCAGCAGCCATTGGAGGGTGAACCAACGGTAAGGGAAGACCTTTCTCTACCTCTCTCTCACTGTCCACTCTGCCTTTCAAAAATAAATAAATAAATAAATAAATAAATAAATAAATAAATAAAAATAAACCTATGTTTATCTTGTGTCAGAAAACTCATGAAAATCCACATTATGAGCATGTATTTCTATGGGTTCAAATAATGTTTTCCTGTTGTCAGTTGATAAAATGATTGTGTTCTGAAAATATCCTAAGAAAACTTTTGATTTACCTTCCACAGGTGATTTAATGCTACCCTGGAGTACGAATCAGTGTAAGGTATGATGACAGAGTAAAAACAATTTTCAGTGGCAGCTGAAGCCTTCTGTCCTCTGCATTCTGAGTTACTGAGAGTTCAGTTAGCATCATTCCTTAGTATTTTTCTTCATTTCTATGCACTTCCTTTAACCTAACACTAGGGACTACTTTTCAAAAATATCTGTTTGAGTTTTCTCACTTTGCTTGAAAACCTTAGTTTCCTCACAGGAAGGAGTACTTTAGTAGAGAATTGTCATTGAGGTATCTAAACTAAGACTAGTGTTTTGCTTCTTGTTTTTCTATCATTTGTTTGCTGGAGTACACTGAGTGGGAATGTTCCAACTTGCCAGTTGCTTTCATTTTTTTCCATCCTTTTCCTTTGGCTTTACCAAGGGGTAGTGTAACGGTCAGTACACAATGCATTCAAAGGCAAAAATTAAACAATGTAAGAAGGAAGTTAGCATGAGGACTTGTTTTGCTCCCCCAGATTGTTAAACCTGTGCATCAAGTTTTCATTCATTGTATTTACATAAACTTACCTCTTAGAAGCCTCATGAAGTCCACATCATGGGTGTATTATGTTTCAGTATATTTTTTCTTTTACTGTTGCTCCATGTTGAAATGAATATGTTGTCTTCAAATATACTAAGATAACTCCTGGTTTTTCTTCAACATAAGAAATTTCCCCCACCACTCCAAACCAGAACAGTGTCACGTATATTCACTGACCAAAATCCTCCAGTGGTAGAAGGTGAGAAGTCTGACCTTCTATGGGACCACCCGTGTCTACTGTACTCTGTCTTCTGAGTTACTGGAGCGCACAGTTGACATGATCCCTTAGGATATTTTTTCCCGATAAACTTCATTTCACCTCACAGTATGAACTACGTTTTCTAGAATGCTTGTGCATGTTTTCTAATGTTGTTTGACATCCTCAGTTTCTGTGCATGAAGAATGGACGGAATTCCTGGGTAGAGAATTGCCCAAGAGGCACCTAAAATAAGAAAAGTGTTTTGCATTGTTACTCTATCGTTGCCTCACAGTTGCACGCTGCATGGACACTTTTCATGTTACCAGATAATATCAGTATCTCCTTACGCCTTTGCCATAATGCAGGGTAATTTCAGTGCTTTCTACACAAATAGTGTTCAAAGGTAAAATAAGACACCTAAAAATGAATCCAGAACATATATTTTCCTTAGCTTTTCTACATGAAGTCTCAGAAACCTCATGAAAATCCCCATTGTAAGTGTAGGATGCTGGTATTTAAAGTAATTTGTTATTACTATCTGATACTGAGATGAGTCTCTTATGAAAATGTTTTAAGAGAGCTTTATTTTTTTCTGCAGTGGAATGAATGACACTCCAGGGGAAGCCCACCCAGTGTCAAATATGGTGACTGACAAAAATCTTCCACTGGGAGAGGATATCAGGCCTAACCTTGCAGTGGGCCTACTGATGTTTTCTCTCCTCTTTTTCTTACTTATTATGAGGACAGCTGGCCTGATTCCTTGGGGTTTTCTCGATTTTAAAAATTTTTTAAATTTATTTGAGAGGTAGAATTACAGACAGTGAGAGACAGAGAAAGGTCTTCCATCTGTTGGTTCACTCCCCAAATGACCACACTAGCCAGAGCTGCACCGGTCCAAAGCCAGCAGACAAGAGCTTCTTCCAGGCCTTCCACATGGGTGCAGGGGCTAGAGTACTTGGGCCAACTTCTACTGCTTTCCCAGGCCATGGTGGAGGGCTGGACCAGAAGAGAAGCAACTGGGACTAGGACCGGTACCTATATGAGATGCTGGTGCCGCAGGTGGAGGGTTAACCTACTGTGCCAAAGCACCAGGATTTTATCTTTCTGTACAAATCTTTTAACTTTACACTAAGAATTATTGTGCAGAAATGTTTGTAGAAGTTTTCTAACTTGGCTTGGACTCTTCAGATCCTGTGCAGGAAGCATGGAGTTCCTTGCCAGGGAATTTCCCGTGGGGCACTTAACCTCATCTACTCCATTTTGTATTCCTCCTATTCTATCCTTGACTCCTAGAGAAACACCAAATGGGCACTTTCCAAGTTACCAGACCTTTGATTTTTATCATAATCTTTTTGTCTTCTGAAAGAGTAGTTGCGATTGTTAAGATACAAATAATAGTCAAGGATAAAAGGATAAAAGGAGAAAAAAACTAAAAATGAATTTAAACAAGAATTTTGTTCTAAAATTATTAAACTATGAGCTTTTTTTCATTATCCATACTTTAAGAAACTGATTTTAATGATGTATCAGAAAACTCATTCAAGTCCACAATAGGAGCCAATTTGCTTGGATTTCAAATTTTTTTGCTGCCATCAGATGGTTGAGATGGGTCTGCTGTCTGAAATATCTTGACAACTTTTGTTTGTCATTCAACAGGTGCTTTGATGCTACCGCTGCTGTTGACACAATACCAGGTAGGGTGAATGGCCAAAATCTCGAAATGGCACAGGATGCCACGCCTGAGCCTAGATGGGCCCACCTATGTCTTCTGTCCTCTGCATTCCAAGTGGCTGGAAAACTGAGTTAGGATCTCTTTTTCTTAAGATTTTCTTTTCTTTTCTCTGTATTTTACTTAACATAAGACTAAGGACTACTGTTTCAAAATGTTTGTTTTTAAACTTTGCTTGAAATATCTTCAGTTTCTTCCCCTGGTGGGTGAACTTCCTTGGTAGAGAATTGCCCATGAGGCCCATAAACTAAGACTACATAGTCTTCATGTTTTCTTCACACTTGTTGGCAGTACAACACTGAATTCACATTTTCCAAGCTACAAGTTTGTTTCATTTTTTTCTTTGCCTTCATTAAAAGTAGTTCTAATGCTGCAAGACAATTTGGTATTCAAAGACAAAAACTAAAATATAAGAATCAAGGTACAATAGGAAGTTGTTTTGGTCCAACAAAGCATTTACGCTAGGTATCAATTTGCTCATCAGTTGTATCTTTTCATAAGCTTATCTCTAAGCTGTCTCAGAAACCTCCTGAAATCCACACCATGAGTGTATCATGCTCTCACCTAACATTATTTTTCCTGCTCCCTGGTGTTTCTTCAGCAGAACAAATTACCCTGCTACTGCAGACCAGACCAGTGTCCAGTATAATGACCGAGTGAATTCTCCAGCCGGAGAGGATGCCAAGCCTGCGCTTGGTATGGGCCCACCCAGTGCACTGTCCTCTGACTTCTGAGTTACAGAAGAGCACAGTTACCATGACTGCTTAGGGTTTTTTCCCCATGCACTTCATTTAACCTCACAGGAAGGACTGCTTGCACAAGTTTTCTGTTTTTGCTTGACACATTCAGTTTCTGTCCAAGAATGGATGGAATTCCTGAGTAGAGAATTGCCCAAGAGGCACCTACACCAAGACAACCATTGTGCATCAAGTGGTTCCATGTGTGTTCGCAGTTGCACACTGAATGGACACTTTCCAAACTACCAGGTCCTTTCAGTTTACCTGCCCTTATTCTTTTGCTTCATCAGGGGTTAATTCCAATGCTTTGTACACAAAGAGTATTCAAAGATAAAGGTAAATCTTCTAAAAATGAAGAGTGGGGATTTGTTGGGTTCAGAAAGTATAATATCTATGTTTTTTCATAACACATATTTTCCTTAAATTGTTTGCATGAAGTCTCAGAAACCTCATGAAAACACTCCTTTATGAGTGTGTGACACTTGGCTTTAAAGTACTTTTTTTGCCACTCTCTCTCTCATACTGAGTTTACTTTATGAATATGTCCTAAGAAAACTTAGGTTTTATCTTCAGTGAAATAAATAATGCCACTCCTGGAATCTGACCCCATGTCAAGTAGGGCGATTGACCGGAATCCTGCATTGGAAGAGGATTCCAGGGCACAGCTGTGTCCTCTGTCCGCTGTTACTCAAGAGCTCCATTGGCATGGTATCTCAGGGCTTCCTCTTAACTTCTCCTCAGTAGTGCCAGCAAGCACTCTGCAAACCTAGGTTATTATTGGCAAAAGGCAATTTTTTTACAGGGTGAAGTTTGGTTCATAACCTGGAAACATGTATTATCAGTTCCTTCTCATGTGTGTCTTTTGGTTTAATGATGTTTACCTCATTTCTTAGGGGAAATCTTGAGGGCAGTTCTTTAATCAGGAATTGGGATATCTCCCGAGTCTGAGAATATTATTTCACTTTTTATTTCGACAGAAATGGAACCATCTCATCATATCTGGTGCTTTGGAACAACAGTAATCGACCCTATAAAGCAAGCTGCAAAACTCACATCTAGTAGGGGGCCGCCCAACTCTCCAAAATGAATCATTTTATTTCATTCAGTGGTAGCATATTCACAGCTGGACATCACTAATTTCCCTACACTCTACCATGAAGCTAAGAGTGTTTTTAGAAAAAAAATTGACAGATTTTTCTTTCTGTCCAGAAATAAACAAATTGGCTTGCAACTGACTTCAAAGGAGTCATGTTTTCTGACTGTGTGGAAATCATGTTGTACACTTCACACTTCACAAACTTATTCAAAAAGGAATATGGAATGATCAGATTCCAAAATTTCAGCTCAACCCATTTCAGTCTTGAATTTCCAATTCCATTGTTCAAGGGGACATGCAACAGTTACTATAAAATCAGTATTTAAGAATACAGTGAAATATATAAAAACAGAATGAAAATATGAGCTGATATTGGCACAAAAAATTTAAACCCACACATAGTTTTTTTCATGATAGCATTTTCATACATTTTTTTTTCATCATGAAGTCACAGAAAGTTCATGAAAGCTCATATTCTAAAAATCTCATCAAAATTTGATAAAGATGCATACCATAAAATCCTTTGAATGGATTTAAAATCGTGTTCATACCAAATCACATTTTAATTCTATTTTTTTGAGTTTTTTAAAGATTTATTTATTTACTTGAAAATCAGAGTTACACAGAGAGAGGAGAGGCAGAGAGAGGTCTTCCATCTGGTGGTTTGCTCCCCAATAGGCTGCAATGGCCGGAGCTGTGCTGATCTGAAGCCAGGAGCTTTTCCTGTGTCTCCCACGCAGGTGCAGGGCCCAAGCACTTGGGCCATCTTCTACTGCTTTCCCAGGCCATGGTGGAGAGCTGGATCAAAAGTGGAGCAGCCAGGTCTTGAACTGGTGCCCATTTGGGATGCTGGCACTTCAGGCCAGGGCGTTAACCCATTGGATCACAGTGCCAGTCCCTATGTTTTTTGAGTTTTATGTTCTCATTTTTCATTTTGAGGGGCTTTTGTTCTTTTTTTATCTTTTTATTTTTTGTTTTGTAATTATTCATTTTTTTCCTATTTTGACATTTATGTTTTTATACCGTTTATGAAATGGTTGATGTCTCCTGGACAAATAACTATTTTCAATATTCTGGATATCCTGAAGATGATGTTCATTATACCATATATTACTTTTATAAGAATCTTCAGAAAATCATACATTAATAATGAAATATTATAACTTGAAGACATAAAGAACATAAGTGATTCTCAGTTCCCACCCACTTTTAAAAGAGAGTAAGCTCAGTTACCTGACTGTAGAGTGCCATGATCACACTCCACTAATTTGTTATGTAGGAAAATTTGGCATTATACTGTGTCCAGAGCAAAACGTGAATCATAGCATCTTTCCATATATGTCTTCTCGATTTTAATTCCTATCTTATTTTCATCAATGCGAAGTCATTTAGGAAAAATTCAGTACTACAGTCCTTCAATGATGCCCATAAACCTTCAATATGCAAATCACATTCCAGAACTCAATGGGAATTTTCAGAACATCTGAGCTCCATCAACAATTTTGTAAGCAAAATCATCTGAAATATTCTTAAGTCACCATAAATTCTCTGATTGATTAGTGCATCCAAGGGTGGGAATGGACCTAGTAAAGGTGGTAAGATGGCTTTGGGGTTGATGCTTTTTAAAATGATTGGCTAAAGTATAGGGTCTGAGCCGCTTGGGTGTAGGTGGCAAACCGCAGGGTTTCGGGATGTCATCAAGCACCTTAACTGCCTGAAAAGACACCTGGAACTTTAGGCATTTCCCTGCTATCTGCTGATTGGCTGTTGCTAGGGGAGTTTATCGCAAGGGAAGTTTATTCTCTTTTCAGGAGCTTTTGGCTTAGGGTTCAGGCCCGAGTTACGAGATGGAGGCCTACTCTAAAATAGCTGCACCTTGATCCAGGCTCAGGTCTCTCATTGGAAATCTCTATTGTTTTAAACATATTTTACTGATGGCCCATATTAGTGAATCTGTAAATCCAGTGAATGATGTAAAATCTTGTTCTCACACGCAGAGCACATTACTTTGCTTAGTTTATAGAAGACATACCCAGTGATCTGTGCACTTCTATCTTTGTTCACCTAAAGAATTACGCTGTGACTTCTTGGCTTCGATAGTCATTTGTACATGATTAAGGCTTTGAGGGAGGCCCAGCTCAGTTGGGTCATTCTTCTGGTCTCACTGGGTCACTCGGGGGCCAGAAGACAACTGTGTATTTCTCAGCTTCCTTTGATTGCTACATAGCCATATACCAGGGGGGAGATTGGAAATCTTTTCTCACACAAATTTCATAAAGTTTTCCTATATTGCAGCTCCATCTGATTATTCCCTATTACAGATAAACACCTGGGCTCACTAGACCTTGGCTCCTATATTTTTTCCACTACCTGGAATTACACTGGTGCTTTCAGTATTCTCTGGAAAATTTTAAATTCTGTGGTAAATGATCATGTTTTGTGGTAGTTCTATTCTGCTTAATGCCCACTAAAATGTACAGGCAGCTCTTCATATCCTGTGGTTTCAGCCAAATCCAGAAAGAGAATATAAGATGCAAAGTTTCTCATTATCATTATTCTCTGAAGTATAAGTTCCATTCCTTACAGAACAGTTAATTTGTAGGAGGTAGTGTAGGAGATGTAGAGGTCACTTAAAAAGGATATGTGAGGGTGGCATAAATTATATGCAAATACAGTTCTACTTGATATTGGGGTAGGAGCATCTGTGGATTTTGTTATCTTTTGGGATCATGGAATCAATTCCCCACAGATGCTGAGGGACAGCTATCTATGGGGGAATGAAGATGTGCATAGTCCTTGGAATAAAAGGATTTCATATGTGTTGGTAATATCTTTACATTTGAAAATTGGAGAGATAAGAGAGCACATATGGGATTTCAGAGGGTAGCAGTAAGACATCCATTTGATGCATGATGTTTTAGATTAATTGCAGCATTATTTTGAAATTCTGAAATACATGAAGCATTTCCATTCATGATGCTAAAGTGGAGGATACTAATGGGATCTCTTCTCATTAGAGATGACTGCATGGTTGTGTGAAAAATCTGAGACATCAACAATTGCAGGATAAAAGGGACAAAAATATATGCCTTCACAATGCATCTAGGTTTTGAATCAGGAAAGAAATACCCTAAAGTCAATCCTTCCAGTTGCAAAAGAAGGGACAGAAAAGGAGGTAAAGAAAATCTGAGATTCAAGGAATTTGTCAATTGCAACTCATGGGCACGATTCTTGCTATAGGGAAACAGTTAATAGTTTTCTCTCAGCACTCACACAGTAGAGACTTGAGGAAAGTAACTTACATCTTCATTTTGGAGAAAGATCCTAGGGCCTGAACAACTGTAAAAGGGCACAACTCTTGTACTGACTTACAATGACTAGAAGGCAATGAGTTTTTCAGTTTATCATCTTTATGGTAGCTGTGAGAAAGATAGTATAATCAGCAGTCTATGCTTAGTGATGTGATAAGATTAAACATTTCCATCAACAAAATAAAGGCCCTTGGGATGAATTATGCTATTCCGGAAAGAAAACACACCCATGCTACCAGCACCGAAATTCTGAATCCATGTATACAAGGTTTACTCATGAACATATATCTTTAAAAAAAAAACTGCATGGATTTCAAAATTATTTGCCCTAAGGAATTCATTTCCATGAGCTTTTTGAAGTACCCTTGTATTTACACAAGCACATTCATTCACTTCCTGATCCACACAAGCACCATGTTAAAATTTGGGGAATGGATGATATATTAGTAAAAAAACAACGTCTTTACAGAGCAGTGGGCAATGTCTTGGATATTTTTCTTCAGCTCCTTCCATGCTAGGCAAATGAGCCAGTATTCTGAAGATCTGTAGTAGATAGTGACCCTCTTTTCTAATTTTTGTTTTGTGTTGTACTTGTCTGCAGCCCGAGTGATGGTAAGAAGAAATTAGCAGAGACTGAAATTGGTAATCCTTTCATGAGTCTTGAAGGGTGCAACACAGAAAAAAAGGCATGGGTTGGTGATGCAGGAGGGATGATGCGGGACCTGTGAAGATGGAGTAGCCAGACCTCGGGCAGTAATGGTGCTGCCTGTGGGCAAGAGGCTGCCAAGCCAGGCCCCTGCACTGGCACCATAGGGATTGCCTCTTGCATCCAGAGCCAGGGCAGTCCCGTGCCTTACAGGGGGAGGTTGGGAGCCAGGAGCCTTGCAGGGACAGAGCCCAGGTCCCATTAGGGCACTGCATGCCTGGCACCCGCCACCAGAGGGCAGAGTTGCAGTGCCATGCCCCAGGTTGGGCCAACACTCTGGCCTGGGCAGTACACTCTTTTGGGTCCACTCTGCGACCTGGATCTTGGCCAAACAGGATTGCAATGACCTGGCCACCTGGGCAAGCAGGGCGGAGGCGCAGTGAGGCAGGGAGAGCTGTGTATGCCAGTTGAGCCCCAGTTGAGGCTGCAGTCCAGAATCCACCACCCCCCTTCTCCCAAGCCCAAGGGTCTGTGGAGCACGGCTGAAACCTTGCAGCGCTGGCACCTGGACGATAGCCTGGACAATAGGTTTTAGTGCTCTTCCCGGCTGTGACCAGCTTTGGTCCTCAGGTAACCCCTCCACTGCTGCCACTGCCATCAGCCCTCTCTGGAGCCACAGGATCAATATTGTCTTCTTGACCTGTAGCAGCAACAGAGGGCGCCTCTGCCACCCCTGGTCGACCCTTCCCTCATGATGGTGGCCGCTCCCTCCTGTCCTGTACCTACATGTCTCCCCCCCCCACCCCGGCTGGCCACACATCTTGGCCGCATCCCAGGGTCTGCCCTGTCATCCCCAGGGTTCAACTTGATGGGCATCTGCACTCCATGTGTGTGCTGAACAGAGAGAACACCTTGCCTAGAGTGGTCACGCCCCCGGCACTGGGAGGACACTGCCACAATTTTTAATGGAGCCTGGACTGTGGGAGCAGCCCCTGTTTTCTCCATGGGGATGCCCTGCAACGTTGACCAAGGCTACTGAGACTGCCGACAAGGTGAGGGCCTCCGGTCAGCGGTGGTGGCAGGTTGGGGCTGCCGGGAGGCCAGCCTGTCATGGGTGGGCGTGGGGGTGTCTTGGAGAGGGACAGATGAGGGGCTCGGATTTGCCCTGAGGGGTGTGATGGGGCTGCCAAAGAGTTATGAGTAAACTGTACAGTACTGTGATTTCAAGTTAGCACAGCTGCTTGATTGTGGAGTTGTCAGAGGTGACAGTTTCTATGCAAGGTGCTGGACTGTGGATTCCAGGATATGGTTTTTCTTCTGGTCACTAAGAGTGTATGGAGTGTATGCAGTGGAGGGTGGCCCAAGTGCTTGGGCTCCTGCACCCGCATGGGAGACCAGGAGGAAGCACCTGGCTCCTGGCTTTGGATCAGCATAGCACTGGCTGTAGTGGCCATTAGGGGAGTGAACCAATGGAAGGAAGACCTTTCTGTCTCTCTCTGTCTATAACACCACCTGTCAAATTTAAAAAAAGAACAATGATTTAGTGTCTACTGACTCCCACCATTTTGAGCATCTTTATGCTTTGTGGCATAGGTTTCCATAGGCCCATCAGCAGGGAGCAGGGTTGGAAGTGGAACAGCAGGGACTCAAGCTGGTGCCCACAGGTGGCAGCTTTATCCATGTGTCACAGTGCCAGTCCTAATTACTGATGTTATCAATGTATGTTTTTTAAAAGATTATTTATTTGAAAGGCAGAGTTACAGAGAGGCAGAGAGAGAGACAGACAGAGGTATAGAGAGATCTTCCATCCTCTGGTTCACTCCCCAGATGGCCGCAATGGCCAGAGCTGCACCGATCTAAAGCCAGGAGCCAGGAGCTTCTTCTGGGTCTCCCATGCTGGTGCAGGGGACCAAGGACTTGGGCCATCTTTTACTGCTTTCCTAGGCCAAAGCGGAGCCAGATCAGAAGTGGAGCAGCCGGGACTTGAACCAGCACCCATATGGGATGCCAGCACTGCAGGTGGAGGCTTTAGCCACTGCACCACAGCGCTGGCCCCATCAATGCTGAATTGACTTTTAGGCATTAGCAGGTGGGCAGATCATAAAGAATGCTGATTTGATGATTTTCCTTTGAGGAATAGGAAGTGTAAAATCTTTGGATGTGGGGAAAGTGTCTCCCTTTACATCCATACCTACCTGTACTTAGTATATACCAAGTTGATCTCCTGTATATAAAGATAATGGAAAATGAATCTTGATGAAGAATGGGATGGGAGAGGGAGTGGGAGATGGGGTGGTTGTGGGTGGGAGCGAGGTTGTGAGGGGAGGGTCCGCTGTAATCCAAAAGTTGTACTTTCAAAATTTAGTTATTAAAGTTTAAAAAAATGAAAAATAACACTTGCTATGATACATAAAGAGAGCAAGAATACTCAAGTAGACCTATGAACTACAGTGTGTTTGCTAATCTTGATTGATGAGGGAATGTGCACTACTATTCTGTAGATGAAAATCAGGTAAGTCAGTGATACTGCTTATATCATCTCTCAATAGTCCATTAAAATATTACACAGTAAAGCAGAGCCACGCAGGTTTATTGTGTAAGGACTTGATATTTTAGATATATTCCAGCTGTTCACGATTTGCTTGATGGTAGCTGTAGCCATGGAGACAACTGTAGAGATTACCATGCTAATCAGATTAATGCTTAATCTTTATAAAATTCACTATCAGTTTGTGTACATCAAAGCTTATCTCTAAAATTATGACCTTAGATGAGCTAAAAGCAGAGCCCATCTGTAGGTGATTTTACTAATTGGTTTCTGGGTCTTGTTAGCAAATGCTAGATTTAAGAATTTTAAATGAGCTGGCTCTTTTGACATTGCACACAAATTGGAAAAACAATAATATTGAATATGCTAGTCCAGAAAATTGGCATTGGAAGAATCTTTAAGTATCTAAACTTCTTGGTTCCCACATTAGAAGGCAGAAACTTTCAGAGACTTGTAGCTCAGAGAGACTTCTAGCTGAGTCCAAATCAGAATCTCAGGTTCGCTGGGCCTCATAACATTTTGTTGCTCAAGTCCACACAGACGCACTTTTATGTCTGTGGTACATGCCCATTTTCTTCAAATCAGCGACAACTTTTAAAGGTATGTCAGGGATAAAATGATTGCCACAAGTGAACTCGAGTTCTGAACCGATGTTTGATTTTCTTGAAATTCAGGTGGTCCTCTGTGCTGCTTTTTCACATTCGTCTTTATTATTTCATCTTTCAAGGTGCAATTGTTTTGATGTGAAACTTTGCCTAATAAATATAATCTATATCACCAAAATTCTGAGCAAAAGGAATAACAAAACATGACAATTTCTGGACTGTGCCCCATTCCCATTTATTGGAGCACTTTCCATTGCTGTGGAGATGAAGAACATACACTGTTTTGTGAGAAAGACGTCTGACAGGGTGGGTCGTGTCCTCACAGATAGCAGCTGCTGTCACATGCAGTTTTTCCCATGGTGAGACTGTTTTTTCTTGTTTTATTTTCATTGTGCCTTAAACATGATTTCAGATTATAAATATTTCCTTAAAGAATTTAAATACAGACATAAGCTGAAATTTTTCTATTGTCAAAACTTCAGTATGAATACATCTAACAAAGTGAATTTGGTTTGATTTTTAAACAGTGTCTCATTTTAACATGTTGCATGAATTGCTTATAGAAATAAATCTTACATTTGGTAAAGTGAATTATACGTTGTTTGATATACTGTATGTGAAATACAAGTATGTGATTACTTAATACTTAATAATAAATACCTAATATTTAATAATAAACTACTTAATACTTAATAATACAATACTTAATAATAAAATAATAAATACTTAATACTCAATAATGGAGAAGGACAGAGACATCCTAGTACAGGAAGCTCATAGAACCCCCAATAAACATGACCAAAAGATATCCTCACCATGACACGTGGTAATTAAACTTACCACAGTGAAACATAAAAAAAGATCCTAAAATGTGCAAGAGAGAAACGTCAGATTACTCTCAGAGGATCTCCAATCAGACTCACAGCAGACTTCTCATCAGAAACACTACATGCTAGGAGGGAATGTCGAGACATAACACAGGTGCTAAGAGAGAAAAATTGCCAGCCCAGAATATTATATCCTGCCAAGCTCTCATTTGTGAATGAAGGTGAAATAAAGACCTTTCATAGCAAACAGAAATTGAAAGACTTTGTGGCCACTCATCCAGCCCTGCAAAAGATACTTAAAGATGTGCTACACTCAGAAACACAGAAACACGGCCATCAATATGAAAGAAGGGAAAGGAAGAACACCTACCAGTAAAAGAGCATGGGAAGCTCAAAGCATATACTAGAAAATATTTCTGGGAAAATGGCAGGGCAAAGTCACTACATATCAATAGTCACATTGAACATTAATGGTCTGAATTCTTCAGTTAGAAGACACCGTTTGGCTGACTGGCTCAAAGAACACAACCCAACTATTTGTTGCCTACAAGAAACACATCTCTCTAACAAAGAGGCATGCAGACTGAAAGTGAAAGGTTGGAAAAAGATATTCCATGCCAACAGAAACCAAAAAAAAGCAGGTGTAGCCATATTAATATCAGACAAAATAAACTTTAATACAAAACTGTTAAGAGAGACAAAGAGGGACACTATATAATGATTAAGGGTTCAATTCAACAGGAAGATGTAACTATTATAAATGTATATGCATCTAATTACAGGGCACCGGTCTATTTAAAAGATATGTTAAGGGACTTAAAGGGAGATTTAGATTCCAATACAATAGTACTGGGGGACTTCAATACTCAGTGCAGTGGAGGATGGCCCAGGAGCTTGGGCCCTGCACCCCATGGGAGACCAGGAGAAGCACCTGGCTCCTGGCTCCTGCCATCGGATCAGCGCGGTGCGCCGGCCGCAGCGGCCATTGGAGGGTGAACCAACGGCAAAAGGAAGACCTTTCTCTCTGTCTCTCTCTCTCACTGTCCACTCTGCCTGTCAAAAAAAAAAAAAATACTCCACTCTCAGAAATAGATCATCCAGACAGAAGATCAACAAGGAAACAGCAGATTTAATTGACACTATTGCCCAAATGGATCTAACAGATATCTACAGAACTTTTAACCCTACATCTACAGACTTCACATTCTTCTCAGCAGTGCATGGAACCTTCTCTAGGATTGATCACATACTAGGCCATAAAGCAAGTCTCAGCAAATTTAAAAGAATTAGAATCATACCATGCAGCTTCTCAGACCACAGCGGAATGAAGCTGGAAATTAGCAACTCAGGAAACCCCAGAAAGTATGCAAACACATGGAGACTGAACAACATGCTCCTGAATAAACACTGGGTAATTCAAGAAATCAAAAGAGAAATCAAAAACTTTCTGGAAGTAAATGAAGACAACAACACAACATATCAAAACTTATGGGATACAGCAAAAGCAGTATTGAGAGGCAAATTTATAGCAATAGGTGCCTATATCAAGAAATTGGAAAGGTACCAAATAAATGAGCTTTCAGCGCATCTCAAGGACCTAGAAAAACTGTAGCAAACCAAACCCAAATCTAGTAGGAAAAGAGAAATAATTAAAATCAGAGAAGAAATTAACAGGATTGAATCCAAAAAAACACTACAAAAAATCAGCCAAGCGAGAAGCTGGTTTTTTGAAAAAATAAACAAAATTGACACCCCATTGGCCCAACTAACTAAAAAAAGAAGAGAAAAGACCCAAATCAGTAAAATCAGAGATGAAAAAGGAAACGTAACAACAGACACCACAGAAATAAAAAGAATCATCAGAAATTACTACAAGGACCTGTATGCCAGCAAACAGGGAAACCTATCAGAAATGGATAGATTCCTGGACACATGCAATCTACCTAAATTGAACCATGAAGACATAGAAAACCTAAATAGACCCATAACAGAAACAGAAATTGAAACAGTAATAAAGGCCCTCCCAATAAAGAAAAACCCAGGACCAGATGGATTCACTGCTGAATTCTACCAGACATTTAAAGAAGAACTAATTCCATTTCTTCTCAAACTATTCAGAACAATCGAAAAAGAGGGAATCCTCCCAAATTCTTTCTATGAAGCCAGCATCACCTTAATCCCTAAGCCAGAGAAAGATGCAGCACTGAAAGAAAATTACAGACCAATATTCCTGATGAACATAGACGCAAAAATCCTCAATAAAATTCTCGCCAATAGAGTACAACAACACATCAGGAAAATCATCCACCCAGACCAAGTGGGATTCATCCCTGGTATGCAGGGATGGTTCAACATTCGCAAATCAATCAATGTGATTCACCACATTAACAGACTGCAAAAGAAAAACCAATTCAACACCCTTTCATGATGAAAACTCTAAGCAAATTGGGTATAGAAGGAACATTCCTCAATATAATCAAAGCAATTTATAAAAAACCCACAGCCAGCATCCTATTGAATGGGGAAAAGTTGGAAGCATTTCCACTGAAATCTGGCACCAGGCAGGGATGCCCACTCTCACCACTGCTATTTAACATAGTTCTGGAAGTTTTAGCCAGAGCCATCAGACAAGAAAAAGAAATCAAAGGAATACAAATCGAGAAGGAAGTCAAACTATCCCTCTTTGCAGACGATATGATTCTGTACTTAGAGGATCCAAAGAACTCTACTAAGAGACTATTGGAACTCATAGAGGAGTTTGGCAAAGTGGCAGGGTATAAAATCAATGCACAAAAATCAACAGCCTTTGTATACACAAGCAATGCCATGACTGAGAAAGAACTGCTAAGATCAATCCCATTCACAATAGCTACAAAAACAATCAAATACCTTGGAATAAACTTAACCAAGGATGTTAAAGATCTCTACAATGAGAATTACAAAATCTTAAAGAAAGAAATAGAAGAGGATACCAAAAAATGGAAAAATCTTCCATGCTCATGGATTGGAAGAATCAACATCATCAAAATGTCTATTCTCCCAAAAGCAATTTATAGATTCAATGCAATCCCAATCAAGATACCAAAGACATTCTTCGCAGATCTAGAAAAAATGATGCTGAAATTCATATGGAGGCACAAGAGACCTCGAATAGCTAAAGCAATCTTGTACAACAAAAACAAAGCCGGAGGCATCACAATACCAGATTTCAGGACATACTACAGGGCAGTTGTAATCAAAACAGCATGGTACTGGTACAGAAACAGATGGATAGACCAATGGAACAGAATTGAAACACCAGAAATCAACCCAAACATCTACAGCCAACTTATATTTGACCAAGGATCTAAAACCAATTCCTGGAGCAAGGACAGTCTATTCAATAAATGGTGCTGGGAAAACTGGATTTCCACGTGCAGAAGCATGAAGCAAGACCCCTACCTTACACCTTACACAAAAATCCACTCAACGTGGATTAAAGACCTAAATCTACGTCCTGACACCATCAAATTATTAGAGAACATTGGAGAAACCCTACAAGATATATAGTTACAGGCAAAGAATTTCTGGAAAAGACCTGGGAGGCATAGGCAGTCAAAGCCAAAATCAACTATCAGGATTGCATCAAATTGAGAAGTTTCTGTACTGCAAAAGAAACAGTCAGGAGAGTGAAGAGACAACCAACAGAATGGGAAAAACTATTTGCAAACTATGCAACAGATAAAGAGTTAATAACCAGAATCTACAAAGAGATCAAGAAACTCCACAAAAACAAAACCAACAACCCACTTAAGAGATGGGCCAAGGACCTCAATAGACATTTTTCAAAAGAGGAAATCCAAATGGCCAACAGGCACATGAAAAAATGTTCAAGGTCACTAGCAATCAGGGAAATGCAAATCAAAACCACAATGAGGTTTCACCTCACCCCGGTTAGAATGGCTCACATTCAGAAATCTACCAACAACAGATGCTGGAGAGGATGTGGGGAAAAAGGGACACTAACCCACTGTTGGTGGGAATGCAAACTGGTCAAGCCACTATGGAAGTCAGTCTGGAGATTCCTCAGAAACCTGAATATAACCCTACAGTTCGACCCAGCCATCCACTCCTTGGAATTTACCCAAAGGAGTTTAAATTGACAAAGAAAAAAGCGGTCTGCACCCTAATGTTTATTTCAACACAATTCACAATAGCCAAGACCTGGAACCAACCTAAATGCCCATCAACGGTAGACTGGATAAAGAAATTATGGGATATGTATTCCTTAGAATACTATACCGCAGTAAGAAACAATGAAATCCAGTCATTTGCAACAAAATGGAGGAATCTGGAACACATCATGCTGAGTGAAGTAAGCCGGTCCCAAAGGGACAAATACCATATGTTCTCCCTGATCGGTGACAACTGACTGAACACCAAAAAGGAAACCTCCTGAAGTGAAATGGACACTATGAGAAATGGTGACTTGATCAGCATAGCCCTGACTGTTAATGAACAACTTAATACATTATCCCTCTTAGTAGTTTTTTTTGTCTGTTCTACTTAATATGACTGGTTTAATTCTGTAATTATCACACAGTTATTCTTAAGTGTTGAAAATTAACTGAAATGTGATCCCTGTTAAACATAAGAGTGGGAATAAGAGAGGGAAGAGATGTATAATTTGGGACATGCTCAAGCTGACTTGCCCCAAATGGTAGAGTTAGAAACATACCAGGGGATTCCAATTCAATCCCATCAAGGTGGCATGTACCAATGCCATCTCACTAGTCCAAGTGATCAATTTCAGTTCACAATTGATCATAATGAAAGGACTAAGAGTCAAAGGGAGCACATAAACAAGTCTAGTACCTGCTAACACTAACCGATAGAATAAATAAAGGGGAGAGTGATCCAACATGGGAAGTGAGATACTCAGCAGACTCATAGAATGGCAGATGTCCTAAATAGCACTCTGGCCTCAGAATCAGCCCTAAAGGCATTTGGATCTGGCTGAAAAGCCCATGAGAGTATTTCAGGCATGGAAAGCCAAGACTCTCTGGCAAAAAGATCTCTGCGAGTGAGATCCCAGTGGAAAGAACAGGTCTTCAAAGAAGGAGGTACCTTTCTCTGAAGGGAGGAGAGAACCTCCACTTTGACTATGACCTTGTCTTAACAAGATAAGAGTCGGAGAACTCAAGGGGCTTCCATAGCCTTGGAAACTCATGACTGGTGCATAGGG
Organism: Oryctolagus cuniculus; assembly: GCF_051225735.1. Taxonomy (NCBI): domain Eukaryota; kingdom Metazoa; phylum Chordata; class Mammalia; order Lagomorpha; family Leporidae; genus Oryctolagus; species Oryctolagus cuniculus. The sequence goes on along the minus strand of NC_142874.1, from coordinate 13,468,344 downwards.
AGATTACTGATGCCATAGACAGGAGTGTCAATTTGTAAAGTCAACAACAGGAGTCACGGTGCACTTACTCCTCATGTAGGATCTCTGTCCTTAATGTGCTCTACATTGAGGCTTAATGCTATAACGAGTACTCAAACAGTATATTTCACTTTGTGTTTCTATGGGGGTGCAAACTGTTGAAATCTTTACTTAATGTATACTAAACTGATCTTCTGTAAAAAAAAAAAAAAGAAATTATCAATTCCCAACTTGACTCTCACTGGGATTAAACATGACAATAGGTATGATCTGATTTCATCATCATTTAAAAAAATCATCTATTATTTTTCACTTTATGTTTGTGTGGGAGCAAACTGTTGAAATCCTTACTTAATGTATACTAAGCTGATCTTCTGTATATTAAGGTAATCGAAAATGAATCTTGATGTGAATGGAAGGGGAGAGGGAGTGGGAAAGGGGAGGGTTGTGGGTGGGAGGGACTGTATGGGAGGGGAGCCATTGTAATCCATAAGTCGTACTTTGGAAATTTATATTCGTTAAATAAAAGTTAAAAAAATAATAAATACCTAATATTTAATAATAAACTACTTAATAATACTTAATAATATAATAATAATAAAATAATAAATACTTAATATTCAATGCTTAATAATAAAATAATAATAAAAAATGAGGGAATCAAGATGGAAATTCATCTTGAAACCAAATGTAAAAGCAACCACAGCAACATATTTTCACTTTGTAAAATGAATATAATCATGGTAACAGTGTTGGACCACACATTCCGGAAAACTGGATTGTTAGCATGAATAAGAGCTTCTTCTAAGCTCCATACACTGGTGAGTAGGAGTGGTGATTAGCAGTGTTGTTTAAGCATGCAGACACATATTTGTGTGTCTGAGCACCAGTGACATCATAAAGATCAAATATGTTTCCTGTATTCTTCAGGTTTTGTGTGTTTTCTCTGGCTTCTGAGGTTATTTGGGAGAAGTGAATTTAGATTATCTCTTTTTAAAAATGATTGATTTTTCTATTTGAAAGGCACAGTTATGTAGAGAGAATAAGGAACACACACACACATACACACACACACAGAGAGAGAGAGAGAGAGAGAGAGAGAGAGAATGAGAGAGATTAAGAGATCTTCCATCCACTGGCTCACTTCCCAAATGACTGGGCCAGATTGAAGCCAGGAGCCAGGAGTTTCTTCAGGGTCTCCCATGTGAGCGCAGAGGCCCAAGCACTTGGGCCATCTTCCACTGCTTTCTCAAGCACATTAGCAGGGAGCTGGATTGGAAATGGAACAGCCAGGACACAAACCAGTACTCAAAAGGGATGCTGCTGCCACAGGTAGTGGCTTAACACACTACACCACAACACCAACCCAGCCTCTTTCCTCTTAGTGGTGAATTTATATGAATGTAATTCACTTTTGGATTTTTAATGGACCGAGACAACCATGATATGTGTTAGAGTTACATGTATATATCTGTTTCACTGGTGTAGCTTGGTAAATACTATTGAATTATTGGAATGGCAGAGTGATAGGTGGACCTAATCTGATTGATCAATGTCAATGCATAGGTGTTAATTCTTTTGTATTTCACATATCACAAGCGCAGTGTTCTCTGTCATTCTTGGGACTGGTGGGAGCAATCTGCATGAATGTCCAGTGGAGCTCTACCATGCTAGTGAGTGAAGAACAATGTGTAATAATCATTGGGGTGATGAAGATGCAGAAGTGATCTGTAAGCAACTGGGCCTTGGGTTTATTTTCATCATTCTTGATTCATTTTGTTTCAGTTTCAAAAAATAAAAATTATTTCTATACCCAAGGGCATGTGCTGTTTATTTAAATGACACATTTCTTAGAAGGAATGGAGAACACCAACTTTTGGTCTTTGTCCTAGGTGAGGTTCCTTGAAGAGCACTTAGATGTAGATTTCACCTGCTTGTATCTGCACAAGAGTGATTTCAAGCTACTAAAGATCTGAAGTCTTACTACTTTGCCTAGGTAGTCTTTTGTTTTTCCCAACACTGCCAACTACAATGGCTTAAGGTCATATCATGAAATACCAGTTGTTAGCATCTAATCAAAGTTTCATGCTTATCCCTCAGATAATGTCTGAACTCCTAAAGTTTGCTTCCATAGGTGCAGGCATGTGATTAGAACAAAGGATGTTAATTAATGTTCAAGGGAAATAATTCTCACATAGGGTATAGAGAAGACATCAGTGTGGTGAAGAAAGTGGTATGAAACACAGCATTGTGACGAAGTTAGTATTCTTTAAATAAAAGGTTTGTGGGGAAAATTTGGGAATTAAAACTTTATATATTTTATATACTATAAAAGTCACCATTGTTTGTCACTTTAGTTGTCACTGAGGACTGCTATAATTTCACATCTCTCATCTCTCTCTTGGGTGATTCTGATAATTGGTTTAACAAGCTTAATTGCTTCTCTAATATTGTATTAGGAAGTCTTTTGAGAGTTCATACTTTAAATTATAAAAGTACATCTGATAGTGTTGCTGTGGATTTGTTCTGAGGGGAGGGGCACAGTGGGGGCAAGAGGCATGGAGTCAACACATAGAGCCTGGGAGCCAGGTGAAAGCGGGCCAAAGGAAAGCAGCCTGCAGACTCATTTTAGTTGGTATAGCAACTTATATAGCTGAGTGGTTTATGCCCTAACCAATCACAGCCTATTGCTAGGCAGGCTCTGTTGCCAGGTGGTTTCCGAAGCCATTCCTGAGTAACTGATGCTAGCTTTCCAGTGGCCATCTTGGCATGGCCTTCTCATTCCACATGATAGTACATTGGAACTGGATATTAATGGGGACACCTCTTGAGAAGAAAGCTGGTACTCATGTTGGTGTTCATGATTTCTTTTGTCCAACTAACCATAATCCTTGATGCTATTGCATGATTTTGAACCTTGAGCCATTTATAACATTTTTGCAATTGTATTTAAAGTTGGCCTGTTCCTTTTCCAAAATCATCGTTTATATTGATAGAAAGTAAAATATGGTATTTAAACATTTTATCTGTACATACTTTATTATGCTTTTCTTCAAACTAAAAAACTCTTCCTAATACTCATCTTTATCACAGATAATGTAATTGGTAAAAATTGTTAAGATTTGCTTATTTATTTGAAAGGTAGTGTTTCTGTTTCTCTCTCTCATAGAAGGAGAAGGTGAGAGAGGAGAGGAGAGGAGAGGAGAGGAGAGGAGAGGAGAGGAGAGGAGAGGAGAGGAGAGGAGAGGAGAGGAGAGGAGGAGAGGAGAAATATATCAACCTTCCACCCAGAGAGGAGAGGAGAGGAGAGAGAAATATATCAACCTTCCACCCTCTGATCCACCCCCCAAATGGCCTCAATGACTGGAGTTTGGCCAGGCTAAAGTTAGGAACCAGGAGCTTCCTCAGTTCATCCACATGGGTGACAGGAGCTCAAGGGCTATCTTCCACTGCATCCTTGGGTACATTAGCAGAGAGCTGGATGAGGAATAGAGCAGCCAGGGCTTGAGATGGTGCTCATATGGAATGCTAACACTGCAGGCAGTGGCTTAATGTGCTGTGCCATACATTGGCCCTAGTGATCATTCTTAACATTGCACATTATCTCATCATATTCAAATTTTCACAGTTGTCCACAATGGCCTTGACATTTGTCCAAAACAGAACCTCGTGATGCTTTTGTTTCACATTTCCCTGATGGCTAGTGATCCTGACCATTTTTTCATGGATCTGTTGGCCATTTGGATTTCCCCTTTTGAAAAATGCCTGTTCAAGTCCTTTGTCCATTTCTTAAGTGGGATTGTTTGTTTTTGTTTTGTTGTTGAGTTTTTTGTGTGCTTTATAGAGTCTAAATATTTTTTCTCAGTTGTGTAGTTTGCAAATATTTTCTTCCATTTGATCAATTGCTTCTTCAGTTTGTTGAATGCTTTCTTTGCAGTGCAAAAGATTCTCAGCATGATGTAATCCTATTTGTCCATTTTGGCATTGAGTGCCTGTGCTTCTAGTGTCTTTTCCAAGAAGTCTTTGCTTGCCTATACCAATGTCTTACAGATTTCCCCAGTGTTCTGCTCTAGTAATTTGACAGTATCAAGTCATAGATTAATAGCCTTGATCCATTTTGAGTTGATGTTTGTATACGGTGTAAGGTAGGGGTCTTGTTTCTTACTTCTGCATGTGGAGGTCCAATTTTCCAGCACCATTTGTTGAAGAGATTATCCTTGCTCTAGCGATTGATTTAAGTTCATTTGTGGTAGCTGAATGGAAGAATTCTTGGGATTTCTATTTCATTCCATTGGCCTACCCATCAATTTTTATGCCAGTACCAGACTGTTCTGGTTATAACTTCCCTGAAGTATGTCTTGAAATCTGGCATTGTGATGCCTCTAGCTTTGTTTTGTTGTTAAAATTGTTTTAGCTATTCAAGGCCTCTTGTGTTTCCCTATAAATTTTAGCATTTTTTCTAGATATGAGAAGACTGTAATTAGTATTCTGTTGGCATTGCATTGAATCTGTAAATTGCATTTAGGAATATGGATATTTTGATGATATTAATTTTTCTAATCCACAGACATGGAGGATTCTTCCACATGTTATGTCTTCTGTTTATTTCTTTATTGTTTGTAATTCTCATCATATAGATCTCTCACCTCCTTGGTTAAATGTGTTCCAAAATATTTAAATGGGAGAGGGAGCAGGAGATGGGAGGGGTGTGAGTGGGAGGGAAATTATGGGGGGGGAGCCATTGTAATCCATAAACTGTACTTTGGAAATTTATATTTACTAATTAAAAAAAATCTTTTCAGTAGCTATTGTGAATGATATTGATCTTAGGAGTTCTTTCCTTAGTCATAGTATTGGCTGTGTATACAAGGGCTATTCATTTTTCTGTGTTTATTTTATATCCTAACACTTTACCAAACTCTCTTACGAGTTACAGTAGTCTTTTAGTGGAGACTGTCGCTCCCCCTCTTCGTGGAGGAGCAACACTGAACCCTGCGCTGTTCTTTCGTCTGCTCGGCCCTCCCCGGGTTTGCTGCTGGTTCTTCCCGGGTTGGCTACTATCCCTTCCACCTCCGTGGAAGGGCAGTTCCCCCTGGCCACATTCCCCACTTCCGCAGGGGAGCGGCACACCGCCGGCCGGCTCTTCTCGGGGGCTGCACAGGTGTTCCTTCAGCTAGATGTTCCCCTTAGATGTTCCCGGTGCATGCCGTCTCTCTCCTCCTTTATAGTCCTCCTCCGCCAATCCTAACTCGGCTGCCCACACGCCGAGTACGCTGCTCTCCTCCAATCAGTAGCAAGTCCTACAGTTTATTGGTTGAACTGGAGGCAGCTGTGCGAAAGCTGTTTACTTCTCTCCCAGCGCCATATTGTGGGAGAGCAGATGCATAGAATAAGTCTTAATTCCAGTAACTCAGTCTAGTCCGGTTTGCTCCCCACAGATCCTCCTTTCTTTTTATTTTTTGGCGTTGATACGCGCCTGTCTTCGGTGTCCCGCGGCACACACTCTGCTCTACTTGCTAGAGTTGCCCAGGTTCTTACAAGTCCTATCAGGCAAATCGAATCCGGGTCCTCTCTTCGCCATGTTGTGAGGAGGTTTTTAGGCGCTGATACGTGCCTGTGTTCGGTGCCCTGCAGTGCATGCTCTGCTCTGCCCGCAGGGGCTTACAAGCCCTAACAATCAGGCAAACCGAATCCAAGCCTTCTCATTGCCGTATTGTGGGGGAGACTTATTAGTGTTGGTTTGTGCCTATCTTCGGTGACCTGCAGCTCATGCTTTGGTCGAGCTGCTTGCTGGTGCTTACCGCCTTAAATCAGGCAGACCGAATCCAAGCCTCCTAATTGTTGTATTGTGGGGAAGCCTTACTGATGTTAATTCGTGCCTGTCTTCGGTGACCTGCGGCGCATAAGCTGCTAGCCGCCGCAGGTGCTCATCGCCTCACTTAATCAGGCAGACCGAATCCAAGCTCTCACATTGCAGTGTTGTAGGGAGGCCTTTCTATTTCTCTATTTCTCTATCTCCGGGCATTCCTATTTCTCCCATTTTACTTCTGTCTTCCAGCATTCCTATTTCTCTCATTTTACTTCTAAACTTCTGTCTCTCTTATCCCTGCGGCCTCCCAGTGCCCGCCCCGAGGCTGCTTCTCGGCGGCTTTCCGGCTCTGAGCCGCTTCAGCCCGCACCTCTCTCATCTGCGAGGCTTCGCGGCTCTGCGCGGCTCGGCTTTGCGCGCACACTCTGCGGTCTCCGCACTAGCCCCGCGTTCCCTATGTACTTGAGCCCCGCACGCTCTGTCTGCGCGCGGCAGCCTCCGCGAGTCACGCAGCGTAGCTTACGTGTCCACCACTAGCATTCAATCTAAGTTCCCCGGGCTAGCCTGGCGAATTCAACCCAGCTCACGTCTCCGCCCCATGGTTTGGCTTCCCGTCCTTTGCTCCCCGGGCTAATCAGACGGATCCCAATCTGGCTTACGTTTCAGCTTCTGGTTTCAACTTTTCGCCCCCTATTCCCGGGCTAACTTGAGAATCCCAAAGTGGCTTTCGTATCCGCCTCGGCCTGCCCCCCGCGGCTTCAATTTCCCTAACATTTTTCTCTACCCAGTATGTTTCCCCAAACTTTCCTCCAACGATATTCCTCCCTCATTTCTCCTGGCCTCTCCCCACAGTCCGCATCCGAGTCTGTTTGTTCTAGCTTTCACTTTCGCTTTCGACCTTAGAGATTTCTCCCAGCTTCCCCCCGTAGTCCGTATCCGAGTCTATGCCTAGGCTTTCAATAGCTTCCTCCGGCACCCTTTTCGTCCGGCTTTTCCCTAGGCTGTTTGCTAATCTCTCTCTCCGGTAATTTTCCCATTTCTTCCCGTTTCTTCCCTCCTAAGTTTGCTATCCGTCCTAGGTTTCCTATCCGAGCTAGGTTTCCTATCCGAGTCACGGCACCATTATGTCGCTCCCCCTCTTCGTGGAGGAACGACACTAAGCCCTGCCTATGCTTCTTATCCGAGTCACGGCACCACTATGTCACTCCCCCTCTTCGTGGAGGAACGACACAGGACCCTGCGCTGTTCTTTCGTCTGCTCGGCCCTCCCCGGGTTTGCTGCTGGTTCTTCCCGGGTTGGCTACTATCCCTTCCACCTCCGTGGAAGGGCAGTTCCCCCTGGCCACATTCCGAACTTCCGCAGGGGAGCGGCACACCGCCGGCCGGCTCTTCTCGGGGGCTGCACAGGTGTTCCTTCAGCTAGATGTTCCCCTTAGATGTTCCCGGTGCATGCCGTCTCTCTCCTCCTTTATAGTCCTCCTCCGCCAATCCTAACTCGGCTGCCCACACGCCGAGTACGCTGCTCTCCTCCAATCAGTAGCAAGTCCTACAGTTTATTGGTTGAACTGGAGGCAGCTGTGCGAAAGCTGTTTACTTCTCTCCCAGCGCCATATTGTGGGAGAGCAGATGCATAGAATAAGTCTTAATTCCAGTAACTCAGTCTAGTCCGGTTTGCTCCCCACAGAGACTTTTGGTATCCTTATATATAGGATAATGCCATCTGCAAAAAGAGATAATTTGACTTCCTCCTTTCCAATTTATACCACTTTAATTTATTTATCCTGCTAATGGCTGTGACTTAAACTTCCAGGATTATATTGAATAACAGTGGTGAAAATGGGCATCTTTTCCTGCTTGTAGATTTTGGTGGAAATGCTTCCTACTTCTCCCCTTTCAATAAGATGCTGGCTGTGTGTTTGTCATATTTGCTTGATTGTATTGAGAAATATTCTTTCTGGACCAAATTTGCTTAAGATTTTTTAAAATTTTATTTCAGTTATACAAGTTTCATAAAGTTTATATATATATAAAGTTTATATATACATATTTATAGATAGATATAGATATAGATATAGATATTTAGGAACAAAGTGGGGCTTCCATAATCATGCCCACACCCCAACACTCAACACTCTCTCCCTCCCTCTCAGATTCCCATTCTTATTTTTTACAATGATCATATTACAGTGATCATTCAATTTTACTTAGTGATCATATAGTTAGCCTTACTAGTAGAAGAGTACAACAGATATTATGAAGAGAAAGAGAAAAAATACAGCAAAAGTAAACAAAAGATTGTTCCTCAGTAGAAGAGACAAGGGCTATAAACAATCATCTATTCTCCAAATGTCTATTTTCCTCAATACATTACATTTCAGGTATTCTACTAGTTGCACTGGATCAGAGTAAACATATTTGTCTTTCTGGGACTGACTTATTTCACTAAGTATAATGGTTTCCAGTTATGACAAACTTTTTGCAAAAGACAAGATTTTTTTTGCAGCTGAATAGTACTACATAGTGTATATATACTGTAATTTCTTTAACCAGTCAATAGTTGATGAACATCTGTGTTGACACCATATCTTGTCTACTGTGAATTGTGTGGCAGTGAATATGGGGGTATAGATCATTCTTTCATGTACTGATCTCTTTTAAAAGTTTGAGTAAATTCCCAGGAGTGGGGTGACTGCCTCATATGGAAGGTCTATATTCAAAAATTCTGAGTTATTTCCATCCTGTATTCCATAGTGGTTGTACTAGATTACATTTCCACCAGCAGTAGATCAGAGTACCTTGTTCCCCACATCTTCACCAGCACTTGCTGTTTGTTGACTACTGTATGCAAGCCATTCTAACTGGTGTGAGGTGAAACACCATTGTGGCTTTGATTTGCATTTACCTGATGGCTAGTTGTCCTGAGCATTTTCACAAGTGTCTGTTGGCTAATTGAATTTCCTCTCAAAAAATGCCTGTTAATCCTTTCCCATTTCTTTACTGGATTGCTTGTTTTGTTGTGGAATCACTTGAGCTCTTTATATATCCTAAATGTTAACCCTTCATCAGTTGTGCACTTTGGAAATATTTTCTCCCATTCTTTTGGTCGCTGCTTCATTTTGCTGAGTGTTCACTTGTCAGTGCAGATGCTTCTCAGCTTGAGGTAATCCCATTTGTTGCTTTTTTTTTTTTTTGGCTTTGATTGCCTGGACTCTTTTCTAAGAATCCTTTGCCTATGCCAATGTCTTGTAAAGTTTCCCCCATGTTCTCTAAGTATTTAATGGTATGGAGTCATAGATCTAGGTCCTTGATCCATTTAGGGTGGATTTTTGTGTAGGGTGTAAAGTAGGGGTCCAGTTTGATACTTCTGAATGTGGAGATCCAGTTTTCCCAGCACAATTTGTTAAAGAATTTCTCTGACCCATGGATTGATTTTTAGCTCCTTTATCAAATACTACTTGGTTGCTGTTGGTGCATGGATTGATTTCTGGAGTTTCTGTGCTATTCCATTGGTCTGTTTTTGTGGCAGTACTATGCTATTTTTATTGTAACTGCCCTGTAGTACGTCTTGAAATCATGTATTATGATGCCTCCAGCTTTGTTTTTGTTGTATAAGATTGCTTTAGCTATTTGAGATCTCTTGTGTTTCCATATAAATTTCAGCATTGTTATCTAGAGCTGCAAAGAATGTCATTGGTATTTTGATTGGGATTGCATTGAGTCTGTAAATTGCTTTTGGTGATATGGACATTTTGATGATGTTGATTCTTCCAATCCATGAACATGGAAGATTTTTCCATTTTTTAATGGCTTTTGCTATTTATTTCTTTAGTGTTTTGTATCTTTAATCATAGAGAACTTTGATATTCTCATTTAAATTTATTCCAAGATATTTGATTCTTTTTTGGAGCTATTGTGAATTGTATTGATCTTACAAGTTCTTTCTCAGCCATGACATTGTCTGTGTATACAAAGGCTAGTGATTTTTTCTGTGTTGATATTATATCCTGCCACTTTACTGACCTCTTTTATGAGTTTCAATAGTCTATCAGTGAAGTCTTTTGCATCCCTTGTGTATATAATCATGTCATCTGCAACTAAGAACAGTTTGACTTTCTCTTCTGTAATTTGTACCTATTTGATTTCTTTTTCTTGTCTAATGGCTCTAGATAAAACTTCCAGGACTATATTATTTAGCAATGGTGAGGTGGACATCCTTGTCTGGTCCTAGATCTTAGGAGGAATGCTGCTAGCTTTTCTCTGTTTAAGAGGATGCTTTGCAGGAGTTTGTCGTATATTGTGTTGATTGCGTTGAGGAATATTCCTTAAGTTTCCTTAAGATTTTCATCATGAAAGAATGTTGTATTATATCAAATGTTTTCTGTGCATCTACTGAGATAATCATGATTTTGTTCTTCAGTTTCTTAACATGGTATATCATATTGATTTGCAAATCTTGGACCATCCCTGCATAGTGGGGATAAATACCACTTGGTCAAGGTGGAAGATCGTTCTGATGTGTTGTTGGATTCAACTAGCTAATATTTTGTTGCAGATTTTTGCATCTATGTTCTTTAGGGATATTGGTCTATAGTTATTTCTCTGTTGCATCTTTTTCCAGGTTTAGGTATTAAGATCATGCAGGCTTTGCAAGAAAGAGTATGGGAAGATTCTCTCCTTTAAATTGTTTTCAAAAGCTTGAGAAGAATTGGAATTATTTCTTCTATAAATGTCTTGTAGAGTTCAGCAGTGAAGCCATCTGTTCCAGGGCTTTTGTTGTTGAGAGGGTCCTTATTACTGATTCAATCTCCATGTTGGGTATTGGTCTGTGTACATTTTCTATATCTTCATGACTCAATTCTGGTAGGTTGTATTTTCTCGGAATCTAACCATTTCTGCTAGGTTTCCTAGTTTGTTGGCGTATAGCTCTTTGTAATAATTTCTGAGGATTGTTTTCATTTCTGTTGTATCTGTTGTTACATTTCCCTTTTCATCTCTGGTTTTATTGATTGGGGAGTTTACCCTTTTTGGTTAGTTGTGCCAATGGTTCATCAATTTTGTTTATTTTTTCAAAATCAGCTTTTTATTTAAGGAATAAAAAAATTTTGTTTCAATTTTGTTTATTTCTTTAATTTTAAATATTTCTTTCCTCCTAGTTTTGGATTTGATTTGTTGTTGACATTCTAGGTCCTTGAGATGCATTGATAGCTCATTTATTTGGTACCTTTCCAGTTTCTTCACATAGGCACTGATAGTTAGGAACTTCTTTCTTAATATTGCTTATGCCTTAGCCCATAGATTTTGATACGATATATTGTCATCTTCATTTATTTCTAGAATTCTTTTTCTCTTTTGGTTTCTTCTAAGACAAACTGTTCATTCAGGAGCATATTTTTCAGTCTCTCTGTGTTTATGTATGTTCTAGAGATTCCTGAGTTGTTGATTTCTACCTTTATAACATTGTGGTCAGAGAAGATGCATGGAATAATTTTGATTTTTTTTAATTTGCTGAGACTTGCTTTGTGGCCTAGCATATGGCCTATCCTAGAGAAAGTTCCATGACTGATGATATGAATGTGTATTCTGCCACTGTGTGTTGAAAAGTGCTGTAGATATGTTAGGTCTATTTTGTCTATAGTGTCAATTAACTCTGTTTCCTTGATGGATTTCTGTCTGGTTAACCTATGCATTGCTGAAAGTGGGGTATTGAAGTTCCATGTTACCATTTTGTTGTAGTCTATATCTTCCTTTAGGTCTATTAACATTTTTAAGTAGCCAGGTGTCTTGTAGTTGGGTGTCTATACATTTATTATAGTCATATCTTCCTGTTGGATTGATCCCTTAATCATTACATAGTGCCCTTCTTCATCTCCTTTAACAGTTTTCATGTTCAACTCTATTTTGTCTGATCTTAGGATGACAACACCATCTCCTTTTTAGTTTCTGTTAGCATGGACTAGCTTTTTCCATCTTTCACTGTCAATCTGCATGTATGTTTGTTGGTGAGATGTTTCTTGTAAACAGAATATAGATGGGTCTTGTTTTTCAATCCATTCAGCCAATCTGTATCTTATCTGCAGAACTGAGGCCATTTACATTCAAGTTGACTATTGATAAATAATGACTTGGCCCTGCCATTTTCCCATAAATATTCATAACTTTTGAATTACAGTGGCTTCTCCCCCATAACCACCCTCCCACCCGCAACCATCCCATCTCCCACTCCCTCTCCCATCCCATTCTTCATCAAGATTCATTTTCAATTATCTTTATATACAGAAGATCAACTTAGTATATACTAAGTAAATATTTCAACAGACTGTACCCATTAAGACTTGAACCTTATTTCACCTTTCCCTTCTATCCTGTAGGGTTTCTGATTAGAAGACAGCTGTGAACCTAATTGGAAATCCTCTGAAAGTAATCTGGCATTTCTCTTCACATTAGAATCTTTTATTTATGTTTTACTGTGGAAATTTTGAGTACAATATGTCATGAAGTTCTTTTATGGTCATGTCTGTTAGGAATTATATGTGCTTTCTCTGCTTGAGCATCCTTTTCTTTCCACAAATTGGGAAGTTTTCTGTAATTATTTCACTAAATATGCTTTCTATTCCCTTCTCACTCCTACTCCTTCAGGAACTCGTAAGACCTATATGTTGGGTCATTTGATAGTATCTCACAGATGTCTAACACTGTTTTTAAAATGTTTCTGTTTTCTTGTTTTTCTTTCATCTGACTGCAAGATACAGGCACAGGCAAAGACTTCTTGGAAAAGGCCCCAGAGGCACAGGCAGTCAAAGCCAAAATTAACAATTAGGATTACATTAAATTGAGAAATTTCTGTGCTGAAAAAGAAACAGTCAGGAAAATGAACTGGCAACCAACAGAATGGGAAAAAATATTTGCAAACTATGCAACCGATAAAGGATTAATAACCAGAATCTACAAAGAGATCAAGAAACTCCAAAACAACAAAACAAAAAACCCACTTAAGTGATGGGCCAAGGACCTCAATAGACATTTTCAAAAGAGGAAATCCAAATGACCAACAGACACATGAAGAAATGTTCAGGATCACTAGCAATCATGGAAATGCAAATCAAAACCACAATGAGGTTTCACCTCACCCCTGTTAGAATGGCTTACATACAGAAATCTACCAACAACAGATGCTGGCGAGGATGTGGGGAAAAGGGACACTAACCCACTGTTGGTGGGAATGCAAACTGGTTAAGCCACTATGGAAGTCAGTTTGGAGATTCCTCAGAAACCTGAATATAACCCTACCATACAACCCAGCCATCCCACTCCTTGGAATTTACCCAAAGGAAATTAAATTGGCAAGTAAAAGCGCTACTTGCATCTTAATGTTTATTGCAGCTCAATTCAAAATAGCTAAGACATGGGATCAACCTAAATGCCCATCAACAGAAGACTCAATAAAGAAATTATGGGATATGTATTATATAGAATACTATACAGCAGTAAAAAGCAATGAAATCCAGTCATTTGCAAGAAAATGGAGGAATCTGGAAAACATCATGCTGAGTGAGTTAAGCTAGTCCCAAAGGGACAAATATCATCTGTTCTCCAAGATTGGTGACAACTAACCGAGCACCAAAAAGGAAACATGTTGAAGTGAAATGGACACTATGAGAAACAGTGACTTGATCAGCCCTTGTCCTGACTGTCGAAGAACAACTTAATACTTTATCTGTTTTAGTATTTTTTGTTCTGCTTAATACTATTGGTTGAACTATTTAATTAACACAGGTACTCTGCTATGGGATGCAGGCTTCCAAAAGGCAGCTGAAACCAAAATGCCTGCCCCAAAACACCTTTTGTGGAGCTCTTCATTTCAAAGCAACACTCTTCTCATGTCCCACATTCTACCATCAGCACATTTCCACCACTGTTATTTTGCATCTCCTATCAAAGGCAAGAAAACTTGCCCCACACATGGTCAAGCTTCGGTATTCAAATTCACAGTATTTGGTCTTGGGTTCCAAGATGGCAGAGTAGGGAGGGAGCCTACTGCTCTAGCCCAGGAGAAGATAGCTTTAAAAAAAGTGGAGAGAGTATAGTCTCAGAGAAGAGTTAGGGAGAAAGCAGCAAAGGAAATGCTACCAAAATTAAAGGGACATGGTGGACATACATAGAGGGTGTGGGTGCCCAGGCTCAGGACTCCAGCAGCAGAGCCTACACACCAGCATTGGAAAGGGGGGGGTGAGAGCAGATTGCAGCAGCCCAAGCCACTGGCAAAAAAAAAGCTGCAAGAAGAACCTAGAGGGAACCCAGCTTGGAACCCCATGGGGAATAGTGTACCGGCTAAACTAGAGGAGGGAAATGAAAAAGGACAATCACTTTACAATGACATCCTGTAACAAGCCAATAGAGCAGGTGCCATTATGGACATTTATAACAGCTGTGCCAGCTCGTGTCCATGCCCAGCAACTAGTTGAGTGGAGACCCTGACTGGTGGGGAGAACTAACAGGGGGATAGGAACCTGTGACTATGTGAGGCTTCTGTACTGGGACTGTGAAAAAAACTGAGGGAGTGTGGGAGGGAGCATGGCTGGGACTCTGGGCACTCACACTGGGAGACTCCACATGCTCAGGGCTTCCTGGTTACCTGGAGAGAGACATCGCCGGAGAATCTGAACTTACACTGAGGACTGCACAGATCCTTTGTGTGCTCCTTGGGACAGAGTGGATGAATATTATAGCCACTGGGGCTAGCACTGAGGTACTGGACTCCATTAAGGAGAGGAGCTCAGCTGAGCAGAAAAACTTTCCCTTCTGATAAAAAAGAGAGAGCGAGATTTATCATGCCAAACCTGGGTGTGTCAACATAGGCACGCCCTTAACCCTGGAGAACTGAACAGAGCTGGTGCCACAGCTCACTAGGCAAATCCTCTGCCTGTGGCACCGGCACCCCAGATTCTAGTCCTGTTTGGGGTGCCAGATTCTGTCTCAGTTGCTCCTCCTCCAGTCCAGCTCTCTGCTGTGGCCCAGGAAGGCAGTGGAGGATGGCCCAAGTGCTTGGGCTCTGCACCTGCATGGGAGACCAGGAAGAAGCACCTGGCTCCTGGTTTTGGATCGACGCAGTGCACCAGCCGTAGCAGCCATTTCGGGGGTGAACCAATGGAAAAGAAAGACCTTTCTGTCTCTCTCTCTGTCTAACTCTGCCTGTCAAAAAAATTAAAAAAAAAAAAAAGAATGGCCCAGGTCCTTGAGCCCATGCACCTGTGTGGGAGACCTGAAGGAAGCTCCTGTCTCCTAGCTTCAGATCAGCACAGCTCCGGCCATTGTAGCCAACTGGGGAGTGAACCAGCAGATGGAAGACATCTCTTTCCTTCTCTCTCTCTCTATCTGCCTCTCCTCTCTCTATGTAACTCTGACTTTCAAATAAATCTTATTTTTCTTTTTTAAAAACTTTTATTTAATAAATATAAATTCTGAAAGTACAACTTTTGGATTATAGTGGCTTCCCCCCCTCCATAACCTTCCTCCCATCTGCAACCATCCCATCTCCCACTCCCTCTCCTATCCCATTCTTCATCAAGATTCATTTTCAATTATCTTTATATACAGAAGGTCAACTTGGTATATACTGAGATTTCAACAGTTTGCACCCACACAGATACACACTGTTTGAAGATTAGTTTTACCATTAATGCATAGTACAACTTATTAGGGACAGAGATCCTACATTGGGAGCAAGTGTACAGTGACTCCTGTTGTTGATATAACAATTGACACTTTTATTTATGACACTAGTCTTGTTTATGTGATCCCTTTGACACTTAATCCTATCATTATGATCAATTATGAACTGAAACTGATCACTTTGGCTAGTAAGATGGCATTGGTACATGCCACCTTGATGGGATTGATTTGGAATCCCATGGAACATTTCTAGCTCTACCATTGGGGCAAGTCAGAGTGAGCATGTGCCAAACTATACATCTCCTCCCTCTCCTATTCCCACTCATATTTAACAGGGATCACTTTTCAGTTAAATTTAAACACCTAAGAATATTTGTGTGTAAATTAAAGAGTTCAACCAATAGTATTAAGCAGAACAAAAAAATTACTAAAGGGAATAAAATAGTAAGTTTTTCCTTGACAGTCAGGACAAGCACTGATCAAGTCATTGTTTCTCATAGTGTCCGTTTCACTTCTACAGATTTTCTTTTAGATGCTAAGTTAGTTGTCACTGATCAGGGAGAACATATGATATTTATCCCTTTGGGACTGGCTTATTTCACTAAGTATGGTGTTTTCCAGATTCCTCCATTCTGTTTCAAATGACCATATTTCATTCTTTTTACTGCTGTATAGTATTCTGTAGAGTACATATCCCATAATTTCTTTAGCCAGTCTACTGTTGATGGGCATTTAGGTCGATTCCATGTCTTAGCTATTTTGAATTGAGCTGCAATAAACATTGAAGTGCAGACAGCTACTTTATCAAATAAATAAATCTTTAAAAGAGAAAGAGAGAGAAAGAAGGGCACTATGTAATGATTAAGGGATCAATTCAACAGGAACATGTAACTACTATAAACATAAATGCACCTAATTATAGGGCAACTGGCTATTTAAAAGAAATGTTAAAGGCTTTAAAGGGAGAATTAGACTCCAATTCAATAGTAATGGGGGACTTCAATACTCCACTTTTAGCAATGGACAGATCAACCAGAAAGAAAATCAACAGATTTAATTGACGCTATACACCAAATGGACCTAACAGAGATCTATAAAACTTTTCATCCTACAGTCACAGAATGCACATTCTTCTCAGCAGTGCATGGAACTTTATCTAGTATTGACCACATATGAGGCTATAAAGGAAGTTTTAGCAAATTCAAAAAAAAAAAATCAAAATCATACCATGCATCTTCTAAGACCACAATGGAATGAAGCTGGAAATACAAATGAAGACAACAACATAACATATCAAAACTTATGAAATATAGCAAAGCAGTGTTAAAAACAAAGTATATAGCAATAGCTGCATACATCACAAAACTAGAAAAGCACCAAAGAAATGAGCTAAGTGTATATCAAGGAACTGGAAAAACACAGTAAACCAAACCCAAAACTAGTAGGAAAAAAGAAAAAAAAATTAGAGAAAAAAATCAACAAAATTGAATAAAAAATATAAAAGATCAGCAAATTGAAGAACTAGTTTTTTGAAAAATAAACAAAATTGACACACCATTGCCCAACTAACCAAAAAAATGGAAAGAGAAGACCCAATTCAATAAAATTAGAGATGAAAAAGGACAACACACACAACAGAAATAAAAAAATCAACAGAAATGACTATAAAGAGCTATATACAAACAAACCAAGACAGAAAAGTCAAACACTTTGGAATAAATTTAATCAAGGATGTCACAGATCTCTATAATTAGAATAACAAAACATTACAGAAAGAAATAGAAGAAGATACAAAAAAATGGAAAAACCTTCCATGTTCATGGTTTGTTAGAGGCAATATCATCAAAAAGTCCATTCTTCTGAAATCAATTTACAGATTCAATGCAATACTGATCAAAACACCAAAGACATTCTTCTCAGATCTAGAAAAAATAATACAGAAATTCATATGAAGACACAGGAGACCTCGAATAGCTCAAGTCAGCTTATACAACAAAAATAAAGCCAGAGGCATCACAATACCAGTTTTCCAGACATACTCCAAGGCAGTTATAATCAAAACAGTCTGGTACTGGTACAAAAACAGATGGATAGAACAATGGAACATACTACAGACACCAGAAATCAATCTACACATCTACAACCAATTTATATTTGATTAAGGAGCCAAAAAACCAATCCCAGGAGCAAGGACAGTCTCTTCCTGAAATGGTGCTGGAAAAACTCGACTTCCATATGCAGAAGTATGAAGCAAGGCCCCTACCTTATCCCCTTACACAAAAATCCACTCAACATTGATTGGAGACGTAAATCTATGTCCCAACACCATCAAGTTGATCTTCTGTGTATAAGAAAAAAAGATGTGTCGATCTATTCATTTGAAAGGCAGAAAGAGAGAATGAGAGAGAGACAGAGAGAGACAGAGAGATCGAGATCTTCCATCTGCTGGTTCACTCCCCATAGCTGCAAACAGCTGCAGCTGGGCTGTGTTGAAGCCAGGAACCTGGAACTCCATCCGGGTCCCCCAGATGCTCCCGGCCACCGTGCTACGCCACAACGCCAGTCCCTTCCTGACTCTTTCTTACAAGGGTCTAAGAGGTTGTACCTTGTTTCCTGAGATGGTTTTATAGGCTGACACGCTCACACTCTTTGCTATTTCCATCTCTACGTCCTCATCACAAATATAAATAGTACTAAATGCTTGGAACTAAGAGGCGAACAGAAGATCTGTGCATTAATCTTTTATATGAAGAACAATATATGTATCAGTAGAAACAATAGATAAAAATATAGCTATCAATGATTGAATATAAAACAATCATTATAGAAAGATTTCCAACTTACAGAGTTGCTATGATCTTTGTTGCATAAAATATTGTTCTTTGTTACCCAGATAATTTAGAATTAATGTTATAAAATATAAGTACAGAAAGCCAGGAATAACAACTTTTGCTTCTTGACATTTTTTTCTTACTCCAAATCAAGAATGAATATGCCATGCAGGTATCCTTACACATTTCAACAATACTTTCAGAATTGGTTCCTTCCCAGTTAAAAACATATACACATTCATAGTTTTCCTTTTAAGCAATTCTCTGAAAATCTTCCAAATCATGAAATCGTATTGAAGGAGAAACCCCCTACAGTACAGAATATATTTTATGAGGCTTTAAACACCCTCAGCCAGGTTCTCAATAATTTAGGCAATAACTACCCATTCATTCCCATGACTGATTAGGAAAGGGAACAACAGTGGTTCTCCCTGGAATCCCCACTGCTCTGAGAGAGCAGTCACATTACAGTCATCCTGCCTCGGCTTGGTATAAAGGATTTTTCAGGCACTGAGAACAAGGCATAAATCAAAGTGAGTAAGAACCTGCAGAGTTCCGATGGCTTCCTCCCCACTCGAACACCTCTCGCCGTGAGGCTGATCATCTCAGCCAGAAAAGAGGGAATGCATATGACTTTAAAGAATTGTTATTTCTTTATTTTCATTTCATTTGAAATGGAGAAAGAGAGGGAAGGAGAGAGAGAGGGGTGGATATGTATGTGTATGTATATATATATAATATATCACTATTTGAGATGAGTTGTCCTCATGATTGGCAACAGACTATTTAATACTGACTTCTTACACATAGATTTTAAAAACCAAAGTCTTTGTTTCTGCACTTGTTCCATCTCCATGGGTTGCAGCCCAGCCCAAATTGCAGATCCTCTTCCACTTTGGAAAGTTTTCTTTAATATTCACTTTGCATCTCTGTTCCATGTGGCGCTTCATCTTTTGCATTTGTCTTTACACTTTGATCTTTTGAGGGCAGATACTTTTCTTCTCTTGACCTTTCCAAGCATCTAGGGTAGTGCCTTGGTGTGGACTCGATTTCATGTCCAGGTTGCCAAGGGGTTTTTAAAATTTATTATTCATGTAAGGAGGCTACGTTCTAGGAATTTCCCACCTGCATTTCCCTGGTCACCAGGAGCCTGGTGAGACAGATTCCACTCTTCTTATCTCATAGATGAAGAGGCTAGGAGACTAAGTTGTTTAAATCCACCCAAGTAGTGTGACATGAAGCCAACGCTCACATAAATGAAGAGTGCCCTCTTCATTATAGCTGTCATTGATGTAAAATAAACTAACACATACTACTGAGGCTTTTTTGAAATTCATTTTTGCAAAGAAGTAAATTTCCATTTGCAAAGGACCCCACAGGTACAAACAAAATTCTAAAAGCATGAGCTCTTAATTTCATGTCAGTTCAAGAAGAAAAATAGCTGTATGTGTGAGTGAGCTTGTGTGTGTGTGTGTGTGTGTAAGAGAGAGAGAGAGAGAGAGAGAGAGAGAGACTTCGAGACTGACAGAGTGAAAACCCAATTCCCATTAGCTGGTTGGCTTTTGGGAGCAAGGTGTCTAATACTTCAAGTTGTATGCAGAGTACACAGAGAAACCCCTGTATTGCCATGAAGGGATCAGAGTTTTGTCCACAGCGGGGTTGTCTAGTGTCAGGAAGGGACAGGATGCATGGCCGGCTGGGTGCTTCTTGTCGTCATCAATCAGAAGAAATGGCAACCGAGCCTCAGGTGAGTAAGAGACCCTTTGCCCTTGGCTCCTGTGCGCTTCTGCTCTCAGGAAAGAATCTTTCTGGAGACAGAATCACTGAGATAGGATTTTTGTGAATGTAGTTGGATTCTTAAAGGAAAGTATGACTTTAGTTTATAACTGTATTATACTTGCAAAGGAAATATCTGTATTATCTCATCAAAGTCAAATTTAATGAAGTGATGACTAGCTCATTAGGAATAGTACAGATAGTGATATTAAGAGGTTTAATTATATTAGTTTTCAAATTGTTGCAGAGTATATATAAATAGGAATCAATTATTAAATTAGTTGCCATAAGATTTTCATAAGTTAGTAGATAGACGTTAAGGAGTTTAAGAAATAGATGTAGGGGAGCCCGCACTGCAGTACAGCAAGTTCAGTTTCTGCCTGCAGTGCCGGCATCCAATATGGGTACTGGGTTCAAGTCCTGGCTGCTCCACTTCTGATCCAGCTCCATGATAATGCACCTGGGAAAGCAGCAGAAGATGGCCCCAGTCTTTGGGCCCTGCACCCATGTGAGAGACCTGGAGGAAGCTCCTGGCTCCTGGCTTCGGCCTGGCCCAGCCCTGGCCATTGTGGCTATTTGGGGAGTGAACCAGATCTCTCTCTCTCTCTCTCTCTCTCTCTCTGTCTTGCCTTCTTTCTCTGTATCTCTGCCTTTCAAGTAATTAAGTAAATCTTACAAAAAATAGATACAGGAGAATTATTTCACCTACCCAGGCTTTTACAGTGAAGAAACAAGTCAGTCTTCACTAACATCATTTTACTATTTTTGGAAGCAATGCTTCAGGAAGATGCTTAAGTTTAACTTATGAAAGAAAAACAATTCTCACATCTTGAATTTTTATGTCCTTTTGCGGTACCTCAGTGAACAAAGATGATTTTAAACTTAAAAAGTTTTTCTATTATCCAAGTTAAGAAATATTAAATGAAAGTTATTAATTTTGAAATGTCTGCAGCTCCTCTTAGAACCTTGTCATACTTTTATAACCAGGAGATTATAATAGATTTTGTACTAGAATCGACTTAGGTAAGGAAAAACGTATTTTGCAAAAGTAAAATCACTTCCCAGTATGCTTGACAGAAACAAGCTCTCCATGTTCATTTGTGTGCCACCACTGAAGACGGGAGTGAACTCTGTCCAGCGGTTCCTCTCCAAGCAGTCCACTGCTGAATTCCTGGGAAGGTCTTTCGACTGGGCGCAGCTGGAGTTCCGCCTTCCATTCGGATCCTGCTCTCCTTCACTGCTGGGAGGTGGCTTTGGGTTTGCCCTCCTATGAGAATCATTGCCATCTCTCTCCTCTCATCAAAATGCTCCCACTGTTCATATAGTTTTAAAATAACCTGATAATTTCCAAAATCTTCTCCGAATCCCCAGGAAGCTCAGCAAACCACTGTCGGGCACTCTTCTGCTGCACAGCACAGGCCACGTGGAGGTGAGCTGTGGACAAAGTTCCCTTCGGTAGGCGTCTCTCACTGCACCCAGCAGGGGGAAGCAACGCGGCTTCTTAGCCCATGCCCTGCACATACTGGAGCAAAGGTCTACGAGGGTAATAAAAACCCAAGCAACAGCCCGTTAATTCTAGAATACGGAGTTCACATTCCAATATAGGATTCATCCCGTGAGCAAGTTCCTTTGGAAAAGCATCTGCAAACCCACCTTCCCATACAGAAGTAGCAGCAGGAACCGATCTTGCGTTTGCGACTACTCCAAATTCCTCTCCTTCGGGTGCCAAAAGCACACAGGTAGAAGCCATTCATACAAGATTTATACTTTTCCGAGATTATCTGGCATAGAATGTCTCAGAATAGACTGTAGCAGTGACAATAACTTGTCTTAACTTAAGATGTTCACCTAATGCCTAGACAATATCTGTAAAAAATATTTGTAAATTTCCAATACTCTTCTTCTGAGAGGAATTTCAAGTCCTTCTGGCACCCCTGCAACAGCTCTTGTTTATCTTGAATCCGATGCAAATAGTGGGAGCTGGGCCAAGAGTGCCCTGCCAGGACGCAGCTTGCCCTGATGAAAAAGCACCAGCCCGTGGAGCTGCCTGTGGAGCCCCCATGGCCCCGCTAAGCTCTGCTCAGCCTTTGGGAAAAGGCTTCTAACCAGCTTCTCCAGAACCCAGAGTAAAAGCTCTAGGATTCAAAATCTTAAAGCCAGCAAACAACCTGTAATTTAAAAGCAGGGAGAAAGGAGAAATGCACTCTCTACATGCTCTCCCAAACACAATGCTCAAGAATGATTCCAGCAAATGAAAGCTGAAACCATATCATGAAGTAAAGGGGAGAACAGAAGTAGTGCAATACCCGTGGCACCAGAATCCCCAAAACAGAGGCCACACAGCACTTGCTGAGTTTTGAACGTAAGCCAAGAGCTGTGCTAGCTCATTTATGTCACCTTGCGCTCCAGTGTCGTGTCCCCTTAAAACAAATCATGCTGAAGCCTAATCACAGTGTGTTTCTGCACTCATGACTGGGATGGGGTATTCTTTCAAACAGCCTTGGCAGAGGGAGTGGTTCCCATGTACATTCAGCACATGTAGGGCCTCCCACGTGAGAGGAAATAGGAGTGGGAAGCATTGAAAAATCATTGGATAATTAATATATACTTAATGTCATCAGTGTGGCAAATGAGGATGCCTGTGACAAAAAACTAAAAAAAAATTATTTGTGATCTCCCTACCAATTATTGTCAGATATTTTCATAGTTCTCACAAGAGCAAGTGGTTTGCAATTTCTCTTCTTCTGTTGCCCCTATCTTTTGACACAGTCATAAGACGTTGCTCCAGATAGGATCACTCTGACTACTACTTGGTGATTCACCTTTCCATGTGACCTGCAGGGTCCTAGGTCAAGTCTGTTGTGCTATTTTCTTATCTGTAAAGGTAAATGCAAGGTGTCGGGCGCATAACAATGTCCTGAGCAGATCTAAACTACTGCTCAGCTTTCCTTACAAACGATCTGATTAATACTAAGATGCTGTTACTCCCTTTTAATTTCATCAGTAGTATATTATTTATAAATAACTAGTGATATTTAAATATAATAAGCATAAATGCATTATTTAATAACTGATATGGCATTTGAGCCTAATGAGCATATTTAAGTACTAACTAAAATAGTGTGTAAAATTTGCAAATCATGTTTTTTGAGGTGAAGGAAACTACTATGATTTGAATAGCACCTTTATACACTTTATCTCATTTGGTGGTATCAACAAGACTGTATCAGACAAGGTAAGTTTTCCTGGTTCTCTATTATATATGAAAAATGATGCCTCAATATTTATACAAAGCTACTGGCTTAATAATTGGCCGCCCAGGATAACAGTGTTATTCTGACTTTAAACCTAGGACTCCACTGGTGTAGCTGTTAGTCTGTTGAAAATATTCTTTGTTTGCTATTATCTCATATTTCAAAAAATTAAGGAAACTTTATATTCGTATATGAGCTAATAACCTTTTAAGCTGTTGAAAGGCCTACTACACATGAATTAATCCAGAGGTGATAAAACATATAAAGACTTAAAATTTTGAAAAGGTTAGATGTGAGGCAGCTTCAGTACAGGCTCTCAGTGAGTTCTCCCGTTTGGGAAATGCACCCGGCCCCGCGTTTCACACGTGAGGCAGAGGTTATGCTGACTGTCAATGTGTGAAGAATTTCACTCCAGAGGTAGATTAGAGTAATTTCTACAAAGCGATGTTGTTGTCTCAGGTGAATGGTGATTCTAATATTGTAGCGACTTTTGTCTAATTTGATATTTTTAGAGAGGTAGATCATTAGCACTCTGAAAGCATAGTAATCTGTTTCACAAATAGAACCAGACTGCTGGTGATTACAGATTCTTCTGGTTTCAGTAGCCGACATCAATGATCCTGCTATGCAGTGAACTGTATGTTCTTGAGGTGTTAGTGAGGAAAAGAGTGATCCTTTGCTTTTCCATTTTTCTTCCCTTTTGGACACTGATAAAAGACAATGGAAAGTATCATAAAGTTGTATTTCTGACAGATTTTTACCTTTAGGAGAACGCCTGGTTGTGGCTAGTTTTGCTTTTTTTTATTTTTCCTTTCTCTGAGTTAATACTGGCTACAGCAAGATAATATGATTGCAAAGGAAAGTCAATATTCAGAGAAATAAAACCTTGACTGGGTGACCCATAAGTAAGTTGTTTAACTGCATAAGGAGTCTTCAAAAGTTCATGAAAAATGCGTATTATGAGCAAACTAGGCATGGATTTCAAATAGTTTTGCACCAAAAGGATCTTATTTCTTAACTTAGCTTTTAAAATTTTTTTTGCAAAATTTTGGAATACCCTTGTATAATGAGGGTAGTGTCTATTTTCCTGTTAATGAAAACACGAACAAAAATTTGGAATTTATCTGGACAGACATATGATTAATATTTATTACCAAGGTAAGGGCAGCTTTATTGAGAGTGCTTTTTACCTCTAGCTGTTTTAAATAAGTGTCTTGCATAGTGTTTCTATTCTATGCAGTGAATAAAAAGATGTAAAAACCTGTAAAACAAGAATTACATGGGAAAAAAACCCTCGAGGTATCATTTACCTGGGTTGAAGGCATTGCATTGTGAGAAGGTGTTGTGGAGACCTTGTTTGAACGTCTGCTATAATTTACTTGGGGCATGGAGACAAAAGCAGCGCTGCTAGTCTTGATTGGTTTTTTATCAGTTGGTGAACAGGTTTCTACTTATAAAATGAGGTGCATTGATTACACGATAGAAAAATAAGAGAATTTAGATAATTTAGTTGCATGTAGCTGTAATCATTTTAAAGGTTTAAAGTATTTGGAACTAAATTTTGATTTCTCAAGGGTACCTTGTTTTATATAGACATTGATTTACAGTGTAAATGTTAATCAATGTTCTAATAAATAGCAATTAATAAGTGATCTCATAAAGTATATGTATCAGAAGGTATAGGAAGAAGAAGATGATTAAAAAATATTGATGGTCATCAAATTACATGATAAAGAGTCTTTATCTCTGAATTTTGAATATTTAAATTATTCTTTCAACCATTTGCCAAATCACACAACAATGCCTGGAAATGATGATCACCCACTCAAAGAGGGCATTGCACTGCTTTTTTTTTTTCTTTTACTTTTTTTTTTATTTGACAGAGAGAGAGACAGAGACAGAGAGAAAGGTCTTCCTTCCGTGGGTTCACTCCCCAAATGGCCACTATGGCTGGTGCACTGTGCCAATCCGAAGCCAGGAGCCAGGTGCTTCTCCTGGTCTCCCATGCGGGTGCAGGGCCCAAGCACTTGGGCCATCCTCCACTGCACTCCTGGGCCACAGCAGAGAGCTGGACTGGAAGAGGAGCAGCCGGGACTAGAACCCGGTGCCCATATGGGATGCCAGCACTGCAGGCAGAGGATTAACCAAGTGAGCCACGCACCGGCCCCCATACTATTTTGTTTTAAAGAATATTCAATTGGCTCTTTATTTTTATATGATGAAGCATTGGGAAGGCCCCTAAATATTTCTTATATGAACTCAAGTCCAACTCTACCTTCAGCTATACATTACATTTGGGGTGCTTTAATATAATTTTCTTCATTTAAAAAATGTATTAGCTGCAATGATGGACAGATTAACAGTTAAATTTTGGTAATTTACAAAAAATGAGATCATATGCCTAAGAGATGAAAACTCATCAAAATTCATATGGTACTTTATATTAAAATGAAAATTTCTGCCGTGTCAGTATGCTTTGTTGAATGGGAAGCAGTTATGGATTGGTGCGCACACATACAAACTCACACACACATACACATGTACACATTAGGATATATGGTTTACATTCTATAAAGTGAGCATTAGAAATGTTCATTTATCAACAGTAGAAAGAAAGTGGTTAATGATCAAGAGGGTTATATAACAATTAGAAAATGAAATTGTTAATGTGCAGAGAGGTATTCACTAGAAAAAAAACTATAAACACGTAAATTGTTCCATTTCCTTCACTAAAACTGATGCTTTTGCTTCACTCTAATACTCTCTGTCACTGATTTTTCTGTGTATGTTCATTTCACCCCCAAAGATCTCTTTAACAGATTTATAATCAAGCAAATCAGCCTTTTCTCTTTTTGCTAGATGTGCTTATACTGTTGTCAACAGAGTCCACGTGAAAGGCATCTCAACAAGGTGATGATTTTCCAGCACCTTTGATCTTTGAAGAGGCTCTCTTCTTTCTTTTTCTTTTGTGACTTGGGGGATGCTCCCTCTCAAAACTCCATAAAAGTGTCAATGCTTAAATGTGACTAGCTTCAGTCCCTCCACCTCATGGGAAATACATCTGCAAATAACAACCACTTCGATGTCCAATGCATCTTTGTTCTGTGTGGTTGGCCATATTCTGACTAGGAGAGGAAGGGTAGGAAAAAAGCATGCATCTAATCAAGTGAGAGAAAGTTGGAGGGAACAGCATGTGAGCAGGAATGGTCTGTGCTTGCCCGCTTCCAGTGCTGTGATAAACAAGGGGCTGGCAGGGAAGACTCCTCCTCCTCTCCTTTCTGCCCCTTCTCTCCAGATGAGGAGCACATCTCACTAGCACACGGCAGGCCTGATTTCAATTCATTTTGTTCCTTGCTGGACATTGTAGAAAGTCACCTAGAGTCTCCCGCTTCATACTTTGTGAGTTAATTATTTATTGATATGTTGCAAGCTTGAGTTATTATGAGATGCATTCAAGTCCTGGCTCCACTCCCGATTCCAGCTTCCTGCTCATGCCTACCCTGGGAGACAGCAGGTGATGAATCAAGTACTTGAATCCCTGCTACCCATGTGGAAGACCCAGACTGAGTTTCTGGCTTCTGGCTTTGTCCTGTTCCAGTCCCAGCTGTTGTGGGCATTTGAAGAGTGAAGTAGTGGATGAGAGTTCCACCTTTATTGTCTCTGCTTTTCAAATATATATTTATATATATATATATGTGTGTGTGTGTGTGTGTATTTTTTAAATATCTGTCTGCAAACTTGGAATCTGAAACAAACCCAGTTGGGGATCTCATTGCCCACAACAGTAGAACTGAATGCATTCATCTCCCTGCTCCCCTGCTCTAGCCTGCCCTAAATTGGGAACAAGGCAAGAATGGCCCCTCTCAGAACTTCCTTAGTGTCTTCCTGAAAATCCTAAGCAGTGAAACAGGAGAATCAAAAAAATTAGAAAACATGCATATTGGAAAAGAAGAAGCAAAATCATGCTGACAGTAATTAAAGAAGGCCCGTAGAAATGAAGCCATGTTATTTCCATGCCTGGAAGGCTTTATATTGTTATGATGTCAAGTCTCCATAAGTTGGTTGATGGTTTCTGCAAAATTGCAGTCACAATTCCACTTTGTAGATCTTGGTAATTTTATCCTACAGGTTTTTTGTGGAAATATAAAGTACTTTGAATAACTGAAACAAATTTTAAGAAGGAAAAAACTAAAGGAATAATGGTAATTGATCTTAAGAAGTATTATAAAGCCATGATGCTAACAAAAGTGTGGTATTGGTTGGAAATCTATAAAAATAGATTGGTGGAACAGAATAGGAAATTCACAATGGACTCATATACAGATAAGAAATTTTTGACAAAGTTTGCAATGACAATTCAATGGAGAAATAATAGTTTCCCCCCAAAATTACACTAGAATAATTGTCATCACATTAAAAAATTAAGCTCGACAATATCTTATACCTTACACAAAATTTAACATAGCTATCATTGACCATATAAGTAGAAATGCAAGTTTAGAACTTCTAGAAGGCCGGAGCCACAGCTCACTAGGCTAATCCTCCGCCTTGCGGTGCCAGCACACCGGGTTCTAGTCCCGCTCGGGGTGCCGGATTCTGTCCCGGTTGCCCCTCTTCCAGACCAGCTCTCTGCTGTGGCCAGGGAGTGCACTGGAGGATGGCCCAAGTACTTGGGCCCTGCACCCCATGGGAGACCAGGATAAATACCTGGCTCCTGCCATCGGATTGGCACAGTGTGCTGGCTGCAGTGCACCAGCCGTGGCGGCCATTGGAGGGTGAACCAATGGCAAAGGAAGACCTTTCTCTCTGTCTCTCTCTCTCACTGTCCACTCTGCCTTTAAAAAAAAAAGAACTTCTAGAAGAAAATATAGGAGAAATTTTGATATGTGTGATTTGGGCTAGACAAAGAATTTTTAAACATATCAACAAAATATGAGGAATAACGCAAAATAAATAAATTGAGCTTTGTAAAAATTGGAAACTTCTGCTCAGTTCTGCTAAAGGAATGAAAAGTTACAGAATGGGAATAAATATTTGTAAATTACATTTCTTGTGGACAAATTCATCTAGAATATATAAAAGGCAATAATTAGTAAAAATTTCAAGCTTACAAATGAGCATATAAAAAAGATGACCAATTTCATTATCCATAAAGAAATGTGAAGTGAAACTATAATGGTATGCTACTTTAATACATTGGTTGTAAGAATGTAAAATTATACAGCCACTTTAGAAAAATTGTTGGTTTCTCTCTTTTTTTTTTAAGATTTATTTATTTGAAAGGCATAGTGACAGAGGGAGGTTGCTGGTTTCTTATAAGCATACTGTTGCCTTAGTATGAGTATGTTACAGTTAAGTATTTACTCAAAAGAAAAAGAAGCTTCTCTTTATTCAGAATTTTTCTTATGAATATTCATAGGAGCTTTATTCTTGATCACTAAAATCAGGAAACAACCAAGATATCTTTCAGACAAAATAGATAAATTATATTATATCCATAGAACAGATAACTGCTTAACAATAAAAAGAATTATGGGCTAATACAGCAACATGGGTAAGTGTTAAATGCATTCTACTAAGTTAAAGAAGCCAGATTCCAAAGTTTTCATTGTCTCTGATTTCATTTAGATGACATTCTGGAAAAGCTGGCCCTACAGGAAATGAAAATAGTTCAACATTTGCTAGAGTTTAGAGTCTGGGCACAGTAGGTGAGTGCAAATGTGGGATGTGAAAGAGTTTCTGGATGATCAAAGTCTTCTATAAGAGAATGTATTTGACACATGACACAAAATTCAAAATTGTATACTACATTAATATATTTTTTTTTTGACAGGCAGAGTGGACAGTGAGAGAGAGAGACAGAGAGAAAGGTCTTCCTTTGCCGTTGGTTCACCCTCCAATGGCCACTGCAGCCGGCGCGCTGCAGCCGGCGCAGTGCACTGATCCGATGGCAGAAGCCAGGTATTTATCCTGGTCTCCCATGGGGTGCAGGGCCCAAGCACTTGGGCCATCCTCCACTGCACTCCCTGGCCACAGCAGAGAGCTGGCCTGGAAGAGGGGCAACCGGGACAGAATCCGGCACCCCGACCAGGATTAGAACCCGGTGTGCTGGCGCCACAAGGCAGAGGATTAGCCTAGTAAGCCATGGCACCGGCCTTCAGGTAATATATTTTATTACTAGAACTTTAACAAAATCAGCATGAATGTGAGGGGAACCCAACAGGACATGAAGTTTGAAGCAAATTATACTATGTTAGAAAATTACATATTGAAAATGAATATCATAACCACAATAAAGTCATTGAAGGTAAAGGACAGATTGTAGTATTTTGATAGACTATTGTAAAATTAGAAATGAAAAGCATCCAGAAAATGTGCTCTTCTGGGTGAAGGTGTTTCTCATGGGGCAATATCTTAGTGAATTTTAAACTACTTGAATGGTAGCATTGAAAAAATAAGAAAGTGTATTTCACATATTGATAGTTATGATTTTATTATTCAAGAGAGAAGTTTTAAATAATGAGGAAGTTGCTGGAATTGTGATGTCCATTAGGTCAGAGTTATTGGAATGAAGCTTGTGGATAGTGATAGAAAGATATAGTTACATACATTTATATGAAAAGAAATACATATAGGTGGGTAAAGGTAATTGGGTTAGTGTATAAAAATATTACTTTGCTTTGTGCTCTGAAGGGACTTAGGAGCAATGACATCACAGTAACAAGGAGTATACCTAACATTCAAATCTTGATCTTAACTTTCATTCGAAGGAATCAGAGATCCTTTGAGAAGTAGTTAATTCCAGGGTTGGGGTAGGAAAAAATACTGGATGAGACTAGTGTATCTTGTACCAGCTCAAAGTTAGGAAAAGCTTACACTAAAGGCAATGCTAAAAATAAGAGTCAAGGTGGAAGTGTTCCCAGTGGCCAAAGATAGAAACTTTTGAGCTACTCAACTATTAATGATGATAATGGATTATAAACTCAAGAATGAAATACATACCCTCTTGTCTTTGCTGTATGGATAAATACTTTAGTAAAAATGGTTTAAAAAGACATCTCTTCCAAAAAGAATAATTTTTGGAAATCAGTAAGAGAAAATTTAGAAAGAATAACAGAATTAGAAAATTATCATCATACAACACCACAGGAATCATCCTACAGGTAAAATCCACTGTAGATATTCAAATCGTGATAGAAAATTTAAAGAGCAACAGGATGACTGGATGTCCTCAGAGTGTTTGCACTCAGTAAATATTTGTTAATTGCAAAGAGAGTCATAGCATCTTCACGGTGAAGAAATCTGCAAAACACAAGTGAGCTAAGTGCATGGTAACTAAGTGATTCTCACCCTCACCAGGAATGACATGTCCACATCATGTCTCCTCTCCTAGGGTGCACGTTAGATGGGTACATTGCACACACGTCCCTCCTAACAAGATCCATTCTGAACCTGATCAAGAAAAATATACGGTTCTGTACTGAAGGACATTCTACATACAATTGATGTGACTCTTCATCAATCTCAAGATCTTAAATAAAGACTAAGCAACCATCACCGATTAGAAGAGATTAAGAGACTTGGAAAATAAATGCAGTGTAGAATCCTACATTAGTTCTTGGAAGAGGAAAACAAAGAATACTTCCAGAAAACCTGGTATAATCCCAATAGTGATTCAGCAATAGTGTTATGATTAGTATCCTTGTGATAACTTCAGTATCATCTTATAAAATGTAAACTGGGAAAGCTGGGGATAAAGCCAGTGGGAATTTGACTTCTTTTTGTAACATGTCTGTAATCTGAACTTTTCTCAAAATAAAAAATTAGGGACCGATGCAGTGTAGGGGTTTAAGCCATGGCTTGAGAGGCCAGCATCCCATATCGGAGCCCCAGTTTGAATACCAGATGAATTCGGACCCAGTTCCCTGCTAAGGAACCTGGGAAAGCAGTGGAGGATGGCCCAAGTGCTTGGGTCCCGGCCATGCATGTTGGAGACCTGGATGGAGTTCCTGGCTCCTGGCTTCAGCGTGGTCCAGCCCTGGTGGTTGTGGACATTTTGAGTTCACACCCAGGCCCACTGGTTGGGGCCATTTTGGGAGTGAACCAGTAGATGTAAGATTTCTCCTTCTCTCTTTTTCTCTTTGTCTCTTCCTTGCTTTGTCATTTTGCTTTTCAAACAAGCAAATATGTTTAAAAAGTTAAAAATGTGTTATTTATAGGTGCAAATCAAGTCTCATGAAATCAAACATTGGAAACTTTAAATCAGAAATTATTACATTGGCTTCCATTTAGCTCTAAGCAGTAGTTAAACAGGATACCACAAGAAACAAAGCTGGAGGGTTAAGAATCAGGTTCAAACATGAGACTATTAAGGGGATGTAACAGAAAACACATCCCCTTTCTGTTTTTTTAAGATTTATTTATTTATTTGGAAGAGTTACAGAGGGAGAGAGAGGGTAGAGGGAAGGAGGGGAGGGGAGAGAGAGAGAGAGAGAGAGAGAGAGAGAGAGAGAGATATGTCATCCATCTGCTGCTTCACTCCCTCAAACATCCACAAGGAACCAGTGTGCCTGTATGGGGTGCCAGGGTTGCAGGCCGTGGCTTTACCCACTTTGCCACAACGCCAGTGCCTCCTATATATATATTTTTTTGACAGGCAGAGTTAGACAGTGAGAGAGACAGAGACAGAGACAGAGAGAAACGTCTTCCTTCTGTTGGTTCACTCCCCAAATGGCCACCATGGCCAGTGCGCTCTGCTGATCCGAAGCTAGGAGCCATGTGCTTCCTCCTGGTCTGCCATGTGGGTGCAGGGGCCCAAGCACTTGGGCCATCCTCCACTGCCTTTCCAGGCCACAGCAGAGAGCTGGACTGGAAGAGGAGCAACCAAGACAGAATCTGGCACCTCAACCAGGGCTAGAACCCAGGGTGCTGGTGCCGCAGGCGGAGGATTAGCCTAGTGAGCCTTGGCGCCGGCCCTCCCATAAGTTTTTAACTGTGCTTGGAAGAGCACCTGTTACGGGGGGGGGGGGGGAAGCAAAGCTCTCAGAGCTACAAATGAGTCAAACTGTAGGGGTCTTAAAAAGGGACGGCGTTTGTGTGTAGGGGTTCACGGTCATGATGGCTTTGTGGAGTGGGTCTCACATGTTGACACACTCAAGTGCTGCAAGGTCTCACCAGGCATGTGATCCTGTAGGACTGTCTTCTGTCCCACTCTGAGCCAAGAAGTTTCTTGCAAATCCAAATGGGGTACGAGGAAAATAAACTGCCACATAGGCGGAGCCAAGGTGGCGGAATAGTGAGGGCGCGCACCGATAGTCCGGGAAAATTTAGTTTAATAAAAGGGGAGTTACGGTAGCCGCAGAAAAAAGAACCAGGAAAAAATTGCACGGGAATCGTGAATCGGAGGACCTACTGGGAGAACAAGGTCGTCCACCGCGCGGAAGCCAAGTCGCGGGACCCAGCCGCAGAAGCCCCAGTGCTCCAAGGGGAGTGCATGCCACACAGACAACAGCGGGGAGACTTGGGACACTCAGGGCTCCGAGTCCACACATCGGCGCTGGAAGGGGAGGTGAGCTCAATAACCCGAGACATTGGTGGGGAAACGGGGGTCAGAATCTAGAGGGGGACCGGAAAGTGCAGCAAACTCACTACCGGAAAGAAGGAAAAAAAAAAGCTTCGGGGTTTCTCTTCCCCCTAACCTTGCAAAGGTTACAAGGCTGCAAGGCTAGAATTCCCAAGAGACAAAGAGCAGGCCTGCTCTCTGGATTTACATATCAATGGGGGAGAGCTAAGGAACTGAGTCACTACAATTCAGTAGCCTAGGCAACCCAGTGGGAGTCCAGAGGAGCCAAAGACTGGAAGCTAAATACCATCAATTCTGCACAGCCCTGCCCTGCGGTGTTACTTACCCCCTGAATAAATAAAATAAATAAATAAAAAGAGAGAGATTTACCACGCATAACCTGAGGGTGTCACCTTTGCACACCCTTAACCTGGAAGAACCAGGCAGAGCTCTCAGGCCGCACCCATCTCAAGCCTCCAAGGCTCCTCCAACAGCAGGCAGTCCACTTAACACGGACACAGTATAAATAAAAAAAAAAAAAGAAAAAAAATGCACAGTGACGCAAGAAGAATTAACTATGCCGAGTAACAAACACAGAAATAGAGGGAGCAAGATCAACGATGACACTATGATGCCTCCAAATAAGCAAAACACCCCAAGCCAAGAGTATGAAGATGATGAGATAGAAGAAATGCAAGATACGGATTTCAAAAAATTTATGATAAGAACATTTAGAAGTTTTCAAAAGCAAATCCTTGAACTACAGAAATCCTTAATGGACAAGATTGAAAATCTCTCTCGTGAAAACGAAATTTTAAGGAAGAGTCAAAATGAAACTCAGAAACTAGTAGAACAGGAAAGTGTTATAGTGAAGAGAAATCAAAATGAAATGAAGAGCTCAATAGATCAAATGACAAACACATTAGAAAGCCTTAAAAACAGAATGGGTGAAGCAGAAGAGAGAATATCGGACTTAGAAGATAGAGCACAGGAAAACATACAGTCAAACCAAAGAAAAGAAGAGGAAATTAGAAACCTAAAAAATATTGTTGGGAATCTACAGGATACTATTAAAAAAACCAACATTCGAGTTCTAGGAGTTCCTGAAGGCATGGAGAGAGAGAAAGGATTGGAAGGCCTTTTTAGTGAGATACTAGCAGAGAACTTTCCAGGTTTGGAGGACAGAGATATCCTAGTACAGGAAGCTCATAGAACCCCCAATAAACATGACCAAAAGAGATCCTCACCACGACACGTGGTAATTAAACTTACCACAGTGAAACATAAAGAAAAGATCCTAAAATGTGCAAGAGAGAAACGTCAGATTACTCTCAGAGGATCTCCAATCAGACTCACAGCTGACTTCTCATCAGAAACCCTACAAGCTAGGAGGGAATGGCGAGACATAGCACAGGTGCTAAGAGAGAAAAATTGCCAGCCCAGAATATTATATCCTGCCAAGCTCTCATTTGTGAATGAAGGTGAAATAAAGACCTTTCATAGCAAACAGAAATTGAAAGACTTTGTGGCCACTCGTCCGGCCCTGCAAAAAATACTTAAAGATGTGCTACACTCAGAAACACAGAAACACGGCCATCAATATGAAAGAAGGGAAAGGAAGAACACCTACCAGTAAAAGAGCATGGGAAGCTCAAAGCATATACTAGAAAATATTTCCGGGAAAATGGCAGGGCAAAGTCACTACCTATCAATAGTCACATTGAACATTAATGGTCTGAATTCTTCAGTTAAAAGACACCGTTTAGCTGACTGGCTCACAGAACACAACCCAACTATTTGTTGCCTACAAGAAACACATCTCTCTAACAAAGAGGCATGCAGACTGAAAGTGAAAGGTTGGAAAAAGATATTCCATGCCAACAGAAACCAAAAAAAAGCAGGTGTAGCCATATTAATATCAGACAAAATAAACTTTAATACAAAAACTGTTAAGAGAGACAAAGAGGGACACTATATAATGATTAAGGGTTCAATTCAACAGGAAGATGTAACTATTATAAATGTATATGCACCTAATTACAGGGCACCGGTCTATTTAAAAGATATGTTAAGGGACTTAAAGGGAGATTTAGATTCCAATACAATAGTACTGGGGGACTTCAATACTCCACTCTCAGAAATAGACAGATCATCCGGACAGAAGATCAACAAGGAAACAGCAGATTTAATTGACACTATTGCCCAAATGGATCTAACAGATATCTACAGAACTTTCAACCCTACATCTACAGACTTCACATTCTTCTCAGCAGCGCATGGAACCTTCTCTAGGATTGACCACATACTAGGCCATAAAGCAAGTCTCAGCAAATTTAAAAGAATTAGAATCATACCATGCAGCTTCTCAGACCACAGCGGGATGAAGCTGGAAATTAGCAACTCAGGAAACCCCAGAAAGTATGCAAACACATGGAGACTGAACAACATGCTCCTGAATGAACACTGGGTCATTCAAGAAATCAAAAGAGAAATCAAAAACTTTCTGGAAGTAAATGAAGACAACAACACAACATATCAAAACTTATGGGATACAGCAAAAGCAGTATTGAGAGGCAAATTTATAGCAATAGGTGCCTATACCAAGAAATTGGAAAGGTACCAAATAAATGAGCTTTCAGCGCACCTCAAGGACCTAGAAAAACTGCAGCAAACCAAACCCAAATCTAGTAGGAGAAGAGAAATAATTAAAACCAGAGAAGAAATTAATAGGATTGAATCCAAAAAAACATTACAAAAAATCAGCCAAGCGAGAAGCTGGTTTTTTGAAAAAATAAACAAAATTGACACCCCAATGGCCCAACTAACTAAAAAAAGAAGAGAAAAGACCCAAATCAGTAAAATCAGAGATGAAAAAGGAAACGTAACAACAGACACCACAGAAATAAAAAGAATCATCAGAAATTACTACAAGGACCTGTATGCCAGCAAACAGGAAAACCTATCAGAAATGGATAGATTCCTGGACACATGCAACCTGCCTAAATTGAACCAGGAAGACATCGAAAACCTAAATAGACCCATAACTGAAACAGAAATTGAAACAGTAATAAAGGCCCTCCCAACAAAGAAAAGCCCAGGACCAGATGGATTCACTGCTGAATTCTACCAGACATTTAAAGAAGAACTAATCCCATTTCTTCTCAAACTATTCAGAACAATCGAAAAAGAGGGAATCCTCCCAAATTCTTTCTATGAAGCCAGCATCACCTTAATCCCTAAGCCAGAGAAAGATGCAGCACTGAAAGAAAATTACAGACCAATATCCCTGATGAACATAGACGCAAAAATCCTCAATAAAATTCTGGCCAATAGAATACAACAACACATCAGAAAGATCATCCACCCAGACCAAGTGGGATTCATCCCTGGTATGCAGGGATGGTTCAACATTCGCAAATCAATCAATGTGATTCACCACATTAACAGACTGCAGAAGAAAAACCATATGATTATCTCAATAGATGCAGAGAAAGCATTTGATAAAATTCAACACCCTTTCATGATGAAAACTCTAAGCAAATTGGGTATAGAAGGAACATTCCTCAATATAATCAAAGCAATTTATAAAAAACCCACAGCCAGCATCCTATTGAATGGGGAAAAGTTGGAAGCATTTCCACTGAAATCTGGCACCAGGCAGGGATGCCCACTCTCACCACTGCTATTTAACATAGTTCTGGAAGTTTTGGCCAGAGCCATCAGACAAGAAAAAGAAATCAAAGGAATACAAATCAAGAAGGAAGAAGTCAAACTATCCCTCTTTGCAGACGATATGATTCTGTACTTAGAGGATCCAAAGAACTCTACTAAGAGACTATTGGAACTCATAGAGGAGTTTGGCAAAGTGGCAGGATATAAAATCAATGCACAAAAATCAACAGCCTTTGTATACACAGACAATGCCATGACTGAGAAAGAGCTGCTAAGATCAATCCCATTCACAATAGCTACAAAAACAATCAAATACCTTGGAATAAACTTAACCAAGGATGTTAAAGACCTCTACGATGAAAATTA
Source organism: Oryctolagus cuniculus (assembly GCF_051225735.1). Classification (NCBI taxonomy): domain Eukaryota; kingdom Metazoa; phylum Chordata; class Mammalia; order Lagomorpha; family Leporidae; genus Oryctolagus; species Oryctolagus cuniculus. Next base: position 13,431,388 of record NC_142874.1, on the reverse strand, counting down.
CAAAACCTTAAAGAAAGAAATAGAAGAGGATACCAAAAAATGGAAAAATCTTCCATGCTCATGGATTGGAAGATCAACATCATCAAAATGTCCATTCTCCCAAAAGCAATTTATAGATTCAATGCAATCCCAATCAAGATACCAAAGACATTCTTCGCAGATCTAGAAAAAATGATGCTGAAATTCATATGGAGGCACAAGAGACCTCGAATAGCTAAAGCAATCTTGTACAACAAAAACAAAGCCGGAGGCATCACAATACCAGACTTCAGGACATACTACAGGGCAGTTGTAATCAAAACAGCATGGTACTGGTACAGAAACAGATGGATAGACCAATGGAACAGAATTGAAACACCAGAAATCAACCCAAACATCTACAGCCAACTTATATTTGATCAAGGATCTAAAACTAATTCCTGGAGCAAGGACAGTCTATTCAATAAATGGTGCTGGGAAAACTGGATTTCCACGTGCAGAATCATGAAGCAAGACCCCTACCTTACACGTTACACAAAAATCCACTCAACGTGGATTAAAGACCTAAATCTACAACCTGACACCATTAAGTTATTAGAGAACATTGGAGAAACCCTTCAAGATATTGGCACAGGCAAAGAATTTCTGGAAAAGACCCGGGAGGCACAGACAGTCAAAGCCAAAATCAACTATTGGGATTGCATCAAATTGAGAAGTTTCTGTACTGCAAAAGAAACAGTCAGGAGAGTGAAGAGACAACCGACAGAATGGGAAAAACTATTTGCAAACTATGCAACAGATAAAGGGTTAATAACCAGAATCTACAAAGAGATCAAGAAACTCCACAAAAACAAAACCAACAACCCACTTAAGAGATGGGCCAAGGACTTCAATAGACATTTTTCAAAAGAGGAAATCCAAATGGCCAACAGGCACATGAAAAAATGTTCAAGGTCACTAGCAATCAGGGAAATGCAAATCAAAACCACAATGAGGTTTCACCTCACCCCGGTTAGAATGGCTCACATACAGAAATCTACCAACAACAGATGCTGGAGAGGATGTGGGGAAAAAGGGACACTAACCCACTGTTGGTGGGAATGCAAACTGGTCAAGCCACTATGGAAATCAGTCTGGAGATTCCTCAGAAACCTGAATATAACCCTACCATTCGACCCAGCCATCCCACTCCTTGGAATTTACCCAAAGGAGTTTAAATTGATAAACAAAAAAGCGGTCTGCACCCTAATGTTTATTGCAGCACAATTCACAATAGCCAAGACCTGGAACCAACCTAAATGCCCATCAACGGTAGACTGGATAAAGAAATTATGGGATATGTATTCTTTAGAGTACTATACCGCAGTAAGAAACAACAAAATCCAGTCATTTGCAACAAAATGGAGGAATCTGGAACACATCATGCTGAGTGAAGTAAGCCAGTCCCAAAGGGACAAATACCATATGTTCTCCCTGATCGGTGACAACTGACTCAACACCAAAAAGGAAACCTCCTGAAGTGAAATGGACACTATGAGAAATGGTGACTTGATCAGCATAGCCCTGACTGCTAATGGACAACTAAATACATTATCCCTCATAGTATTTTTTTTTGTCTGTTCTACTTAATATGACTGGTTTAATTCTGTAATTATCACACAGTTATTCTTAAGTGTTGAAAATTAACTGAAATGTGATCCCTGTTAAACATAAGAGTGGGAATAAGAGAGGGAAGAGATGTACAATTTGGGACATGCTCGGGCTGACTTGCCCCAATTGGTAGAGTTGGAAACATACTAGGGGATTCCAATTCAATCCCATCAAGGTGGCATGTGCCAATGCCATCTCACTACTCCAAGTGATCAATTTCAGTTCACAATTGATCATAATGAAAGGACTAAGAGTCAAAGGGAGCACATAAACAAGTCTAGTATCTGCTAACACCAACCGATAGAATAAATAAAGGGGAGAGTGATTCAACATGGGAAGTGAGATACTCAGCAGACTCATAGAATGGCGGATGTCCTAAATAGCACTCTGGCCTCAGAATCAGCCCTAAAGGCACTCGGATCTGGCTGAAAAGCCCATGAGAGTATTTCAGGCATGGAAAGCCAAGACACTCTGGCAAAAAGATCTCTGTGAGTGAGATCCCAGTGGAAAGAACAGGTCTTCAAAGAGGGAGGTGCCTTTCTCTGAAGGGAGGAGAGAACCTCCACTTTGACTATGACCGTGTCTAAACAAGATAAGAGTCGGAGAACTCAAGGGACTTCCATAGCCTTGGAAACTCATAACTGGTGCATAGGGAGATTACTGATGCCATAAACAGGAGTGTCAATTGGTAAAGTCAACAACAGGAGTCACTGTGCACTTACTCCTCATGTAGGATCTCTGTCCTTAACGTGCTGTACATTGAGGCTTAATGCTATAACGAGTACTCAAACAGTATATTTCACTTTGTGTTTCTACGGGGGTGCAAACGACTGAAATCTTTACTTAATGTCCACTAAACTGATCTTCTGTAAAAAAAAAAAAAAAAAAGAAAGAAAGAAAGAAATTATCAATTCCCAACTTGACTCTCACTGGGATTAAACATGACAATAGGTCTGATCTGATTTCATCATCATTTAAAAAAAAATCATCTATTATTTTTCACTTTATGTTTCTGTGTGGGAGCAAACTGTTGAAATACTTACTTAATGTATGCTAAACTGATCTTCTGTATATTAAGATAACCAAAAATGAATCTTGATGTGAATGGAAGGGGAGAGGGAGTGGGAAAGGGGAGGGTTGTGGGTGGGAGGGACGGTATGGGGGGGGGAAGCCATTGTAACCCATGAGTCGTACTTTGGAAATTTATATTCATTAAATAAAAGATAAAAAAAAAACTGCCACATAGCTGAGGAGCTGAGGACCTTGGATTTATCCTTTCTACCTGCGTCTAAACCACAGAGAAAAAGAATCTCAAGTGAGAAGTGAAATTGACACTTTAGGTGTGTGGACTTTGAACAGCCCTTGTCTCGACTGTTGAGGAACAGTTTTTTTCCATACTATTTGTTGAACTCTTTACATTTCCACGCATATAAAGTGTCTTGAAAACATTTGTGAAAATTGCAAATTATAAAAAAAAACTATGTATGGATTGCAAATGTTTTTGAACTGAATAAACATATCTTCTAATCCATTTTCCTGTGAACTTTTATGAAGTATCTCACATATAAGAAAAAGACCATGTCCATCAAGTCACGAAATTAGAAGTCATTGAGGATCTTGAGGGAAAATCCGGCATAGTCACAGTCATCCTGGCATTCACAATACTCAGAATCAAATAAGACCAGAACTGTAGAGGCGTGAGATGCTGAAGATGTTCTACTGGCTGTCTAAGCTGTGACAGGTTCAGTTGTGACTCCCCATTTCAAAGCTAGTAATTCACACATCACTGAGCATTCCAGTGGAACCCTTTTTGCTGAGAAGAGATTACTCTATCGGCTGTGAATATTCACTCTTCTGTGTCTGAGCTGCATGCCTGATTAAACACCAGCAGTCAGAACAGCAGGTGATGAAAGATACACAAAAGGTGTGCCTGCCCCAGGTATGAATGCCTCTACCTTTTACCACCTGTGTCTGTTTCCCTACTTACCCTTTATAACAATGATATTTTGAGCCTGGTATCTAAGTGATTGCCCCAGGAGCATGAATGAATATTCAAAATCTCTCAAAAACTGAATGATAATTCAAGAAGATGCAGTTGTGACCGGGTGACCACAGAAGAATGATGCAGCTTTAATTACAGTATGATCTATGTGTCTTTACAAACCATTAGTAGCAGATACGTGTCTGCTAGGGTTAACATGCTTTCTTTTTTATAACTTGAAAAATATTATTACATTGCTTTTAATTCTGGCCTATTTAAAAATAAAATAGCACAAATGTTTCAATGAAAGGCTAGCATGATAAAATATACTGAGGCACCCTGTTACTTTATTATCTGTTGCCACACAATAAAGAGGAAAAGTCAATCCACTGTAGTTGTGAGTGAAGTTGATCCAACTTTATCCATAATAGGAGTGCAGAGAACACATTATCTTGTCTACAAATTACTTTTATGTTTTGTACATGAGACTTGTCATGGACTGTTAATTTTTTTCTGGGTCCATCTAGTATAATTACCCGAATGTCTGAGGACATAAATAAAAGAGTAATTGAGAAAGAATGCATTCAAAGCTATGTGTTGTGCTTATGTGTGAAGCTAGTCAAGAAAATGGGCCCAACTGATAAGAATGAAGTTTCCACTCACAGAGTATGTAGGTACTTAGTTAAGTGCATCTGGGGGTCAGGAACAAGTGCCAGGTTCAGATACAAATTCAACAAATATTATAATTAAAACCATTATATCGGATGCTGTGACCCAAAGAGTGACGATAAGTAGGGAAGAGAAGAGTTTCAAAATTGTAGTTCTGTATCTAGTAGTTTATGTGTCAAGTAAGATGAGCACTGAGATTTGGGTATGGAATTCTGCCATGTGGAGATCACCACCTACCATAGTAAGAGGAGTTGGATTTAGGGAGAGAACTGGAGGAAACAAATCAGATATAATGAATGCAATACACTTTTGAGGTTTTTTTTTTTTTTGCCATAAAAAAGCAAAACTGGCAGTACATTGATGAAGGAAGTGAGTTTATAAAAATTTTTACCATGTTAGAGTCTATTTACAAATAAAGATGATGCTGAGTTTGAGAAAATAAATTTACATTCATGAACTTTTGATATTCAAATTTATTCATGAAATTTGGGATAATTATAGAATAAATTTATGATCAATTTATTCATGAAATTTGGGGTAATTATACAACCACTCACACACACGCACACACGTATGTATAGTCATTTGTAATCAGTGGAAATTTTGCCCCCTCTCTGAAGAGCAGTTGTCCTGGGCTGTGAAGCCGAAGGCTTCTGAGTTAGAGTTGAATTCAAGTTTTGGCACTGGTGCTTCATAAAACTGAATAACACCTCACTTTTGGGGGCTGTTTTCTAAGCCCCTATTTCTGTTCTTAGTGATTTATCTGCCAATTAATTCTCAAGAGATCCTCAAATGGCAGGAGCTGTTATCACACCCTCTTAATAGGTAGGAAAATTGAGATGCAGAAAGATTAAGTCGCTTGTGCTTGTTCAGGTGGATCCTGCATGCTGAGTGTAGGGCTGACTGGGTCACCTCTGCTCCATACTCATGCTGCCCAGATCCTACATTAAAAGCCATAGTGGTCATTGTAATGGGAGTTTTGAAGATTCCAGACCAGAGCATGCCCATATGTCATTTCAGTGAAGAGCGAACATCTTTAATTTTCCAGTCCAATACTAGTTAAGCATCACAAAGCTTCCATAAAGGTTGAAGCCATGGCCAGCATGATTCATCACTTCTGTTGAATCAGTATGTAAAGTTCAGAAAATGTGGCCTTGTGATAGTGAAAAGTAATCCGAAGAGTGAATAATAACCTTTTAATAATATTTGTTCAGTAAGTCATATAAACAATCAAAGTTAGATTTCTTGGATGGAACTTTTCCTCCCAGGAATACTTGGCCATAGAAAAAGTCTGCTTGGAAAATAATCCGGCTTTCTCAGCAGCCTCTGTGCCCAGGCAAGTTTCCTCCCAGCCTACAATCACTGCAGGGTAATACTAGAGGTTTTGAAAAAGTTCATGGGGGAGGAGGCAAATGGTGGAATAGGAAGGGAGCACACTGATAGTCCGGGGAGAGACAGTTTAATAAAAGTGGAGATACTGCAGGTTCAAGGAAGAGTAGGGGAGGAAACAGCAGAAGAAACACTTCCGGAACACAGGATTCACAGTGGACCTGCGTGGAGAGTGTGGGAGCACACAGTTTGGGACACCAGCGGCAGACTCAACACACCAGCGCTGGAATGTGTGTCAATAGCCTGAGACACCGGCAGGCAAGCGGAGAGAGGAGACTAGAGGGAATGACCCCCCGGGGGGGGGGGGAAGCTCACCAGGCTAACTGGAAGAGAGAGAGAAAAAAAAAGGTGACTGGTATGGACACGGGTTTCTCTCTCTCTGCTCACCTCTCAAGGGTGAGCAAGACAAAGAGCAGGTGCCATCTTGGACATACGTCATAAGCAGAGTGACCTCAGGTCTGCACCGGCACTGAGCCTAGCAGAAAAACCTGACTCTGGGTGGGGTGAATTAACAGGAGATTAGGACCTAGTAAATTTGTGGTGCTACTGAACTGAGACTGTGAAAAAAGATGGTGGGGGAGAGAACTCACGGAATTCATGTGAGTACTCTCCAGAGACGCTACAATTCCATAACTTTGGCAGCCCAGTGGGAGACTGAAGGAGAATTTGAGCCCACTCTGAGGGCAGAACAGATTCCCTGTGTGGTCCTTGGGAAAGAGCTTCTGATCTCTGGCTCCTGTGGGTATATCATTTGCCTGCTAACTACCTCCAACTTCGTTCAGCTGTGCGGAATTACGTCCCTTTTGAATCAGAAAAAGAAAGAGAGAGAGATCTACCACGCCTAACCTGGGAATGTCACCTTTGGCACACCAAACAGAGCTCTCAGGCCACACCCATCTCAAGCCTCTAAGGCTCCATCAAAAACAGTCCACTTAATCTAGAGTCATAGTATAACAAGAAAAAGCACCACAGTGAAGAAACGAAAGAATATCTCCAATATGCCAAATAACAAATGCAAAATCTGAGGTAATAAAAACAAGGAAGTCACCATGACGCCCCCAAATGAAAAAGACACCCCAATTCAAGATTATGAAGATGATGAGATAGAAGAAATGCAAGAAGCAGATCTCAAAAAATTGATAAGAACATTAAGAAGTTCTCAAAAACAAATTCTTGAACTACAGAAATCCTTAATGGACAAGATAGAAAATCTCTCTCGTGAAAATGAAATATTAAGGAGGAATCAAAATGAAACGAAACAACTAGTACAACAGGAAACTGTGATAGTGACTGAAGTGAAGAATTCAATAGATCAAATGAAAAACACAATAGAGAGCCTTACAAACAGAATGGGTGAAGCAGAAGAGAGAATATCGGACTTAGAAGACAGAGAACAGGAAAGGATACAGTCAGACCAAAGAAAAGACGAGGAAATTAGAAATCTAAAACATATTGTCAGGAATCTTCAGGATACTATTAAAAAAACCAACATTCGGGTTCTAAGAGTTCCTGAAGGCATGGAGAGAGAGAAAGGATTAGAAGGCCTTTTTAGTGAGATATTAGCAGAAAATTTCCCAGGTTTGGAGAAGGACAGAGAAATCCTAGTACAGGAAGCTCACAGAACCCCTAATAAACACAACCAAAAGAGATCCTCACCACGACACGTTGTAATTAAACTCTCCACAGTGAAACATAAAGAAAAGATCCTAAAATGTGCAAGAGAGAAACGTCAGATTACTCTCAGAGGATCTCCAATCAGACTCACAGCTGACTTCTCATCAGAAACCCTACAAGCTAGGAGGGAATGGTGAGATATAGCCCAGGTACTAAGAGAGAAAAACTGCCAGCCCAGAATATTATATCCTGCAAAGCTATCATTTGTGAATGAAGGTGAAATAAAGACTTTTCATAGCAAATAGAAATTGAAAGAATTTGTCGCCACTCGTCCAGCCCTGCAAAAGATGCTTAAGGATGTGTTACACACAGAAACACAGAAACACGGTCATCAATATGAAAGAAGGTAAAGGAAGGAAACCTCACAGTAAAAGATCACAGGGAATTCAAAGCATATATTAGAACTTATCTTTGGCAAATGGCAGGGCAAAGTCACTACATATCAATAGTCACATTGAACGTTAATGGCCTGAACTGTCCAGTTAAAAACACAGATTGGCTGATTGGGTTAAGGAACAAAACCCATCTATTTGCTGCTTACAAGAAACACATCTTTCCAACAAAGATCCATACAGACTGAAAGTGAAAGGCTGGAAAAAGATATACCATGCCAACAGAAATGAAAAAAGAGCGGGCGTAGCCATCTTAATATCGGACAACATAAACTTTACCACAAAAACTGTTAAGAATGACAAAGACGGACACTATATAAGGATTAAGGGATCAATACAACAAGAAGATATAACAATTATCAATGTATATGCACCTAACTACAGGGCACCGGTTTATCTAAAAGATTTGTTAAGGGACTTAAAGGGAGACTTAGACCCCAATACAATAGTACTGGGGGACTTCAATACTCCACTCTCAGAAATAGACAGATCAACAGGACAGAAGATCAACAAGGATACAGTAGATTTAAATGACACTATAGCCCAAATGGATCTAACAGATATATACAGAACTTTCAATCCTACAGCTAAAGATTTTACATTCTTCTCAGCAGTACATGGAACCTTCTCTAGGATTGACCACATACTAGGCCATAAAGCAAGTCTCAGCAAATTCAAAAGAATTAGAATCATACCATGCAGCTTCTCGGACCATAAAGGAATGAAGTTGGAAATTAGCAACTCAGGAATCCCTAGAGCATACGCAAACACATGGAGATTGAACAACATGCTCCTGAATGAACAATGGGTCATAGAAGAAATCAAAAGAGAAATCAAAAACTTTCTGGAAGTAAATGAGGATAACAGCACAACATACCAAAACTTACGGGACGCAGCAAAAGCAGTGTTAAGAGGAAAGTTTATATCAATAGGTGCCTACATCAAGAAATTGGAAAGGCACCAAATAGATGAGCTTTCAATTCACCTCAAGGATCTAGAAAACCTACAGCAAACCAGACCCAAATCTAGTAGGAGAAGAGAAATAATTAAAATCAGAGAAGAAATCAACAGGATTGAATCCAAAAAAAACATTACAAAAAATCAGCCAGACGAGGAGCTGGTTTTTTGAAAAAATAAACAAAATTGACACCCCATTGGCCCAACTAACTAAAAAAAGAAGAGAAAAGACCCAAATCAATAAAATCAGAGATGAAAAAGGAAACATAACAACAGACACCACAGAAATAAAAAGAATCATCAGAAATTACTACAAGGACTTGTATGCCAGCAAACAGGGAAACCTATCAGAAATGGATAGATTCCTGGACACATGCAACCTGCCTAAATTGAACCAGGAAGACAACGAAAACCTAAACAGACCCATAACTGAGATAGAAATTGAAACAGTAATAAAGGCCCTCCCAACAAAGAAAAGTCCAGGAGCAGATGGATTCACTGCTGAATTCTACCAGACATTTAAAGAAGAACTGACTCCAATTCTTCTCAAACTATTCAGAACAATCGAAAAAGAGGGAATCCTCCCAAATTCTTTCTATGAAGCCAGCATCACCTTAATTCCTAAGCTGGAGAAAGATGCAGCATTGAAAGAGAATTACAGACCAATATCCCTGATGAACATAGATGCAAAAATCCTCAATAAAATTCTCGCCAATAGAATGCAACAACACATCAGAAAGATCATCCACCCAGACCAAGTGGGATTTATCCCTGGTATGCAGGGATGGTTCAACATTCGCAAAACAATCAATGTGATACACCACATTAACAGACTGCAGAAGAAAAACCATATGATTATCTCAATAGATGCCGAGAAAGCATTTGATAAAATACAACACCCGTTCATGATGAAAACTCTAAGCAAACTGGGTTTGGAAGGAACATTCCTCAATACAATCAAAGCAATCTATGAAAAACCCACAGCCAACATCCTATTGAATGGGGAAAAGTTGGAAGCATTTCCACTGAGATCTGGTACCAGACAGGGATGTCCACTCTCACCACTGCTATTCAATATAGTTCTGGAGGTTCTAGCCAGAGCTATTAGGCAAGAAAAAGAAATTAAAGAGATACAAATTGGGAAGGAAGAACTCAAACTATCCCTCTTTGCAGATGACATGATTCTTTATTTAGGGGACCCAAAGAACTCTACTAAGAGACTATTGGAACTCATAGAAGATTATGGCAAAGTAGCAGGGTATAAAATCAATGCACAAAAGTCAGCAGCCTTTGTATACACAGACAATGCCATGGCTGAGGAAGAACTTCTAAGATCAATCCCATTCACAATAGCTACAAAAACAATCAAATACCTTGGAATAAACTTAACCAAGGACGTTAAAGATCTCTACGATGAAAATTACAGAACCTTAAAGAAAGAAATAGAAGAGGATACCAAGAAATGGAAAAATCTTCCATGCTCATGGATTGGAAGAATCAATATCATCAAAATGTCCATTCTCCCAAAAGCAATTTATAGATTCAATGCAATACCAATCAAGATACCGAAGACCTTCTTCTCAGATCTGGAAAAAATGGTGCTGAAATTTATATGGAGGCACAAGAGACCTCGAATAGCTAAAGCAATCTTGTACAACAAAAACAAAGCTGGAGGCATCACAATACCAGATTTCAGGACATACTACAGGGCAGTTGTAATCAAAACAGCATGGTACTGGTACAGAAACAGATGGATAGACCAATGGAACAGAATTGAAACACCAGAAATCAACCCAAACATCTACAGCCAACTTATATTTGATCAAGGATCTAAAACTAATTCCTGGAGCAAGGACAGTCTATTCAATAAATGGTGTTGGGAAAACTGGATTTCCACGTGCAGGAGCATGAAGCAAGACCCCTACCTTACACCTTACACAAAAATCCACTCAACGTGGATTAAAGACCTAAATCTACAACCTGACACCATCAAGTTATTAAAGAACATGGGAGAAACCCTTCAAGATATGAGCACAGGCAAAGAATTTCTGGAAAAGACCCGGGAGGCACAGGCAGTCAAAGCCAAAATCAACTATTGGGATTGCATCAAGTTAAGAAGTTTCTGTACTGCAAAAGAAACAGTCAGGAGAGTGAAGAGACAACCGACAGAATGGGAAAAACTATTTGCAAACTATGCAACAGATAAAGGGTTAATAACCAGAATCTACAAAGAGATCAAGAAACTCCACAAAAACAAAACCAACAACCCACTTAAGAGATGGGCCAAGGACCTCAATAGACATTTTTCAAAAGAGGAAATCCAAATGGCCAACAGGCACATGAAAAAATGTTCAAGGTCACTAGCAATCAGGGAAATGCAAATCAAAACCACAATGAGGTTTCACCTCACCCCGGTTAGAATGGCTCACATACAGAAATCTACCAACAACAGATGCTGGAGAGGATGTGGGGAAAAAGGGACACTAACCCACTGTTGGTGGGAATGCAAACTGGTTAAGCCGCTATGGAAGTCAGTCTGGAGATTCCTCAGAAACCTGAATATAACCCTACCATTCGACCCAGCCATCCCACTCCTTGGAATTTACCCAAAGGAATTTAAATTGGCAAACAAAAAAGCGGTCTGCACCCTAATGTTTATTGCAGCACAATTCACAATAGCCAAGACCTGGAACCAACCTAAATGCCCATCAACGGTAGACTGGATAAAGAAATTATGGGATATGTACTCTTTAGAATACTATACCGCAGTAAGAAACAATGAAATCCAGTCATTTGCAACAAAATGGAGGAATCTGGAACACATCATGCTGAGTGAAATAAGCCAGTCCCAAAGGGACAAATACCGTATGTTCTCCCTGATTGGTGACAACTGACTGAACACCAAAAAGGAAACCTGTTGAAGTGAAATCGACACTATGAGAAATGGTGACTTGATCAGCATAGCCCTGACTGTTAATGAACAACTTAATACATTATCCCTCTTAGTTTTTTTTTTGGTCTGTTCTACTTAATATGACTGGTTTAATTCTGTAATTAATACACAGTTATTCTTAAGTGTTGAAAATTAACTGAAATGTGATCCCTGTTAAACATAAGAGTGGGAATAAGAGAGGGAAGAGATGTACAATTTGGGACATGCTCAAGCTGACTTGCCCCAAATGGTAGAGTTAGAAACATACCAGGGGACTCCAGTTTAATCCCTTCAAGGTGGCATGTACCAATGCCATCTCACTAGTCCAAGTGATCAATTTCAGTTCACAATTGATCATAATGAAAGGACTGAGTCAAAGTGAGCACATGAACAAGTCTAGTACTTGCTAATACTAAATCTTTACTTAATGTATACTAAACTGATCTTCTGTAAAAAAAAAAAGAAGAAATTAGCAATTCCCAACTTGACTCTCACTGGGATTAAACATGACAATAGGTCTGATCTGATTTCATCATCATTTAAAAAATCATCTATTATTTTTCACTTTATGTTTCTGTGTGGGAGCAAACTGTTGAAATCTTTACTTAATGTATGCTAAACTGATCTTCTGTATATAAAGAGAATCGAAAATGAATCTTGATGTGAATGGAAGGGGAGAGGGAGTGGGAAAGGGGAGGGTTGCAGGTGGGAGGGACGTTATGTGGGGGAAGCCATTGTAATCTGTAAGCTGTACTTTGCAAATTTGTATTCATTAAATAAAAGTTAAAAAAAATTCTACTACTAAGAAAATAAAAACCACAAATGTTTAGAAACACAAGTTTGAAAATTAGGTATCCAGTTAGGAACTGGTATGCTGAGCATATGAAGAACTATGGAAACATACTAAGAAAAGAAAAGCAAATGCCAAACCAAACACGTGAGCAAAGACTTAAAAAAGCTATTTCACCAAAAAGATGTAAGTGTGGCCAATAAGCACATGGAAATTTTATTTGTTAAAAATTTATTTATTAAAGAAAATGAACAGGTAAACAGATCTTAGAAATCTAGAGATATTTATTGGTTTACATATACCCTTTTAAAAGTAAATTTTATTGGGGCTGTTTGCCAGCAGGGCCGGTATCCTATATTGGTGCCACTTTGAGTCCATACTGCTCCTCTTTCAATCTAGCTCTCTGCTATGGCCTGGGAAAGCAGTAGAAGATGTATCAAGTCCTTGGATCCCTGCACCCATGTAGGAGACCCAGAAGAAGCTCCTGGCTCTTGGCTTCAGATTGGCCAAACTCCAGCTGTTGAGACCACTTGGGGAGTGAACCAGTGGAGGGAAGACCTCTCTCTGTCTTTCCCTCTCTCTATCTGTATCTTTATCTCTCAAATAAATAAAGACAATAAATCTTTGAAAACATTACTTATTTTCATTGTTTTTGAAAGGCAGAGGGACAAGAGAGACAGAGACATATAGGCTCCACCCATTGGTTCATTCTTTAAATGCCCACCAGAAGCCAGGGATGGGTCAGGCTGAATGAAGCCAGGACCCAGGAAATCCATGTGGGTCTCCCACATAGGCATGGCAGGGAGCCAAATCCTTGTGCCATCTCCTGCTACCCACCCCTCCCAATATGCACCTGCTCAGGGTGTGCCTTAGCAGGAAGCTGGATGGTTGCAGAGTAGCTTGGACTTGAACTAGAAACTCCCATATGGAATGTGGGGTGCAAGTGACATCTTGTCTGCTGTGCCAAGTGCCTGTCCTTGTTTACATATCTATAGAAGAGATCTGAAAATTTTATTTATTAAATAATTTTTATTTATTATTTATTTATTAAAACCTCACTGAATTTGAAGCTACTTTACAGTATTTGTGGGCCTCTCAATTATTCCTTGACTTATAGTTGATAAAGTCATGTTTAAATAATCTAGATACCAAGATTGAGTACCCCAGTAAATATTTTAAGGAAGTTCTTAGCGTTTAAGAGCATAAATACGTGAATACAGGCCAGGCCTTTAAACTCACTGAAACCATATTCAGTTTTACAGGGATAAATGTTTGTGTCCCATCTGAACTCTCTGACATAAAAAGCCTGATCATTGAGTGTGCATGTGTGTGCAGGAGAGAGAGACAGACAGACAGACGGACAGACAGACAGAAGGGTGGTGGGCAGAACTGGGCGGTGGTGGAGAATCCAGTACGTAATTCCTCCATTCCTCCTGTGAGATTTTTTTCCTAAATTGTTGTCCTGAGCACATCTTTAGGCTGTTTTTTATTTCAACTGTTGCTTGTTTGAGAAGCATGAACTTATCCAAGGAAAGGAAAAGCTGCCTAGAGACTCGCTATGCAAAACCCTAGAAAACTGCTCCCATGGTTTCTCCTGCATCATCGCTGTGCAAAAAGAATTATTTTGTTGCTCTTTTTTTTTTTTGCAGAAGTTTCTTGTTAGTTGAAAGAAAAATATAGGTAGTTGTCTCATCAGTAAATTTTATTAGAGTTTTCATTATTGTGTTCAGTTTCATAAAAAAGATTATTTGCTTTTATATCATATATGATTGTTTTCAGTTTGATGGTGTGGTGATGTTTCACTCCACTTTTTAAGACTGTGTTGGTCATATAAACAGCAAGGGTTGACTATGTGTGTACAACTTAATTAAGTTGGATTCAGTGGTGAAGTATCATACTTTTTTTATTACATGAAGATGTTACATTTTGAGAAGTTATGATGAAATTCTGTGTGTAGTGATTTTTTTTATTTTTTAAAAAATGTAATGGAATGAATTAGCATCATTTTCCAATGATAAATTCAGAAAGTATTGTTTATAGTTAAAGTATTTTTAAAAAGAGAAATGGGAGAGAGAACATGTGTACCTGCACATATTCCAAAACTTTAGATGGGTTGCTAAAACCAACTTTTAGCTATGAATTCAAGGTAAAATAAGTCATTACATCTTAATTAAAAATTATTTAATGGCCTGCACTGATCTGAAGCCAGGAGCCAGGTGCTTCTCCTGGTCTCCCATGTGGGTGCAGGACCCAAGCACTTGGGCCATCCTCCACTGCACTCCTGGGCCACAGCAGAGAGCTGGACTGGAAGAGGAGCAACCCGGACTAGAACCTGGTGCCCATATGGGATGCCGCCACCACAGGTGGAGGATTAACCAAGTGAGCCACGGTACCAGCCCTGGGAGGTCGTATTTTCAAACCACTTATCTGATAAGCAGTTAACATCCAAAATACACATGGGGCTTTAACAAGTTTGTAGAAAATGGAATTAAAAGCAAAGTCTATTTTTGGTGCAAAATAGCTTTGAAGTCCAGGAATTTTTTTTCATAATTATATAGTTCCGTGAACTTTTGGAAGATGTGTAGTATAAGGAACTCAAACAACTGCACTGTAAGACAACAAGCAGATTTATAAAACAGGCAAAGGATTTGAACAGTCAGTACAAATAGCTAAGAGACAACAAGAAGAGAATGTTGAAAATCACCAATCACCGAAAAAGAAAAAAAAAGTTAAAACATAGTGAGATAGCACCTCGAACCTGCTAAAATTGCTATTTTGAAGAAGACAAAAGATGACAAGTGTTTGCCAGGATGCAGGGAATAGGGAACTCTTGCACACCATGAGTAGCAGTGTGAAGTAGAACAGAGAATTGCTGGAAAACTGTAGAGAGGTTTCTTAAGGACACAACAAATCCATGAAAAAAACTATGAAAAGACCAGCTGGCTGTCTATCCAGAGGAAATGAAAGCAGTATATTAAAGAAACCAAAATGTGAAATCAAGCAAAGTATTCATCAATAGAATAGATGGATGGAGAAAATACGACATGCTCACACACACACATAATGCGATTCAGTCTTTTTAAAGGCAATGCTGCCATTTGCAGCAACATGGATGAGCCTGGAGGGCATCATGCTAAGTGAAATAAGCCGCAAAAAGGACAAATTACTGTACTGCATGATTGCCCTTTAACGTGGACTCTAAGCATGTCGAACTCATAGGGTAGAACATAGAATGGTAGTCACCAGGGACTGGGAGAGTGGCTTGGTCCAAGGACACAGAGTTTCAGTTAGGTGAGGAGAGTACCTCTGGGAGTTCTCTTACATGGCTTGCTGAATAGTTAATAATGATGTACGATGTTCTTGAAAATGGCTAAGGCATTAGATTTTAACTGTTCTCAAAAAAAAAAAAAAAAAAGCACATGAAGTAATGTTTGTGTTAGTCACCTTGATTTTGCCATTCCACAACACACACCTATTTCAAAATAAAATTTTACTTGATAAACATATACTGTTTTTTTATCAAATGATAATCTTGCTCAAGCTGTATCAAATAAATAAAAAGTTTGTGTAATTTTACCAAAGTTACACTATAAAATTTGATTTTTAATTCCCTGTGCCTTATAAATACTTCTTTGTGCATGGATTCTGTGTGTCAATTCCATTTGAATTCTTGTCATTCAAGAGCATCTGACTTTGGCTGTTTTCAGAGGGTGCAAGAGCCCTCAATTCTGGGGGCAGTTGTCTGTGTCCTCAGCACGTGGCAGCCCCACTGGTTGCCTAGCAATTTTTGTAGGATTTTGGGTGCGTCGTTGTTGAGAGATCTCACAGCTAAGTCAGACATGGAAAGGCTGTTTGGCTTTGTCTCTGTGGGTTGCATAGTTCACTGGGCCAGCACTGTGTATTTGCTGTGGCGTCAGCTTAGCCAGCATTACCAATTCCAAACCCAACAAACTACACTGTTAAGACATGCCCTTGACTCTATTATTTACCTAGTTTCTGAAGCCAGAAGCAAGCATGATGCACACAACACTCAATAAATCACCAAAGCTGAAGCATCTACTGTTTTATTATTGTCATTTGGTTTATAAACATTTACATTGTTAGCTTTGATGTTTTAAAACAATTTCCTAATTCACCTTAAATTCCTTTTTTGGGACTAATGCATTCCTTCTATTTTCAGATTACTACAAGAGTCTTCTTTCCAAAACAATTTTTGTAAAAAAACTGCAAAATCGATCACTTTAAAATAGCTATTTTTTCTTGCCTGTGGAATAAACCCTAAATTTCTTAGTTTGATGTTATTAGGCCATTTACAATCTAACATGGACCCATAGCTCCAGCTTTATCCCTGACCACGATTTAAACTCCTCTCTCCCACTTTAGGTTCTGTGAATCATTCTCTGAATATACCAGATCCTTCAGAACTACACCAGGGTACTTTGAAAAATCCATAGCCTTGGCAACTCATGACTAGAGCCTAGGGAGATTACTGACGCCATAAACAAGAGTGTCAATTGTTAAGTCAACAACAGGAGTCACTGAGTACTTACTCCTCATGTGGGATCTGTGCTTAATGTGTTGTCCAATGTGAAATAATGCTATAACTAGTACTGAAACAGTATTTTACACTTTGTGTTTCTGTGTGGGTGCAAACTGATGAAATCTTTACTTAATATATACTGAATCGATCTTCTGTATATAAAGATAATTGAAAATGAATCTTGATGTGAATGGAATGGGAGAGGGAGCGGGAGATGGGAGGGGTGCGAGTGGGAGGGAAGTTATCGGGGGGGGGAGCCATTGTAATCCATAAACTGTACTTTGGAAATTTATATTTACTAAATAAAAGTTAAAAAAATACATGGAAAAAGATACATTTATTTTGGTGCAAATCAGTTTTGAAAGTTGAGTGTAGTTTTTCCATGAACACTGAAGATGCCTTATATGTATAACTTTAAATTATTTTTCACCAAAATTGACTTTTAACTTTGCTTTCCATGAATTTTTGAAATAGTTTACTGTTGAAATGATATTTTTCTTTCAGTTTGCAAGCACTTGCTTATCCTGTAAGACTTAGCTAATGTGTTCCTTCCTGTGGGTAAATAGAACACAAAGAAGAAATTTTTCAAAATGGAAAGTTTAACCTGCCACTGAGAAGTAAGAAACTGAAATTTATATTGTTGCTACACTGTTTTAAGTTTCAAGTATTTTTTTCTTTTTTTCTTTATTTTTTTGACAGGCAGAGTGGACAATGAGAGAGAGAGGCAGAGAGAAAAGTCTTCCTTTTCTGTTGTTCACTCCCCCATGGCCACTGCAGCCGGTGCACCGTGCTGATCTGAAGCCAGGAGCCAGGTGCTTCTCCTGGTCCCCATGCGGGTGCAGGGCCCAAGGACTTGGGCCATCCTCCATTGCCTTCCTGGGCCACAGCAGGGAGCTGGACAAGAAGAGGAGCTACAGGGGGGAAAGAATCTGGCACCCAGACTGGGACTAGAACCCGGTGTGCAATTAGCCTATTGAGCCGTGACGCAGGCCTCAAATATTTTTATTTGCATAATGTCAATAAAGTGATTATAACTATTTTAAATTCTAATGCATTTCACCATTAAATAAAACATTAAATATGCTCTCCAGCTATTATGAATTTCATATCCCATCACATTTTCAGTGTTTTTGTTGATGTTGTTTGTATCTTTTGTAAATAGCCCCAATAGTCATCCTTAATAAGAGAAGACCAATTAATATAGTTGTATTACTTAAAAATATATCATTACATTGATATGCTCTAATTCTCAGATTTTTTCTTTCTGAATGATACAGTATTTAATTAATCTCTTTCAACACTTAATTGTCAGCTTTGCATTATTTTTCTTTTATTTATTTATTTGACAGGTAGAGTTATAGACAGTGAGAGAGAGATAGAGAGAGAAAGGTCTTTCTTCCGTTGCTTCAGCCCCCAAATGGCTGCTATGGCAGGAACTGCGCCGACCCAAAGCCAGGAGCCAGGTGCCTCCTCCTGGTCTCCCATGCAGGTGCAGGGCCCAAGCACTTGGGCCATTCTCCACTGCCTTCCCCAGCCACAGCAGAGAACTGGACTGGAAGAGGAGCAGTCAGGACTAGAACTGGCACCCATATGGGACGCTGGCACCGCAGGCAGAGAATTAACCAAGTGAGCCACAGTGCAGGCCCCAGCATTATTTTTCAAAGTGATAATTGAGCATACAAGCTTAACTGTTGCCTCATAAATTATTAAAGAAAGAGCATTTTGAACATTAAAACTGTATAATGACACATCATATGTCAATTAGAATTTTACAGTCTTGCAGTACATCAGTGAGTGTAAATCTTATTAACATGCTTTTATATTTGTAATACACAGACAGTTCTTTATAATTTAAGAATTTATATATAATACTTTTAAAACAACCCTTTTTAACCTTTAGTTTATTTTATAATTACAAGATTAAGCCTCCACTAAATGAACAATTCAATAAGTAGTAAGTAGTAAACAATAATCAAAACTCAAAATGTCAATTTTGCTCATACACATTACTTTTTTGACTTTCTGTATTTTAGTTACCACAAATCAGGGAAAACATATATTTACCTTTTTGAAACTGCCTTTTTTCACTAAGCATAGTTGTTTCCAGTTGCATCCATTTTGTTGTAAAACACATGCTTTCATTCTTTCTTATGGCTGAGTAGTATTCCAGAATGTATATATATCATATTTCCTTTATCTATTCATCAGTTGATGGACATCTGGGTTGATTCCATATCTTTGATATTCTGAATTGAGCTGCAATAAACGTGGGGATACAGACAACTCTTTCATATACTGATTTCTTTTTGTTTGGGTAAATTCCCAGAAGTGGAATGGCTGGGTCATATGGTAGATCTCTTTTCAGATTTCTGAGGAATTTCCATACTGTCTTCCACAATGGTTGTACTAGTTTACATTACCACCAACTGTCGATTATGGTACCCTTTCCCCCACATACTTGCCAGCATTTATTGTTTGTCAATTTCTGAATAAGAGCCATTCTAACTGGGGTGAAGTGAAACCTCACTGTGGTTTTGATTTGCATTTCCCTGATGCCTAGTGATCCTGATCATCTTTTTATGTGTCTGTTGGCCATTGGTATTTCATCCTTTGAAAAATGCCTCTTCAAGTCCTTTGCCCATTTCTTAACGGGATTATTCATTTTGTGGTTGTTGAGTTTCTTGAGCTCTTTATAGTTCCTGGATATTAATCGTTTATCAGTCTCATAGTTTGGAAATGTTTTCTGCCATTCTGTCAATTACCTCTTCACTTTGTTGAGTACTTCCTTTGCAGTTTAGAAGTTTCTTAGCTTGACGTAATCCCATTTTTCTGGTTTTGATTTTTTTCCCTAAAGAAACCTTTTATGTAATGAGTACAAATTTAATAAGTACAACTTTAGGAATATAGTGATTCTTCCCAACATACCTGCCCTCCCACCACCACTCCCACCCACCTCCTCCCTCTTACATTCTGAGTCCAATTCTCCATTAAGAAAAAAAAAAAACTGTTCATTGACAGGACAAGGGCTGTTCAAATCATTGCTTATCAAAGTGTCAATTTCACTTCTACAGATTTCCTTTTAGGTGCTATATTAGTTATCACAGATCAGGGAGAACATATGGTATTTGTTCCTTTGGGACTGGCTTATTTCACTAAGTATGATGTTTTCCAGATTCATCCACTTTATTGCAAATGACCAGATTTCATTTTTTTTAGCACTGTCTAGTATTCCTTAGAGTACATATCCCATAATTTCTTTGTCCAGTCTACAGTTGATGGGCATTTAGGTTGATACCATCTCTTAGCTATTGTGAATTGAGCTGCAATAAACTGGGAGTACAGATAACCTTTGTTTTCTAATTTCATTTCCCGTGGGTAGATTCCCAGGAGTGGGATGGCTGGGTCATATGGTAGGTCTATATTCAGATCTGAGGTATCTACAAACTGACTTCCACAGTGGTTTTACCAGTTTACATTCCCACCAACAGTGGATTAGGGTACCTTTTCCCCCACATCCTCACCAGCATTTGTTGTCTGATTATGCATGTATGAAAGCTATTCTAACTGGAGTGAGGTGAAATCTCATTGTGGTTTTGATTTGGATTTCCCTGGTGACTAGAATCCTGAACGTTTTCTCATGTGTCTATTGGCTGTTTGGATTTCCTCTTTTTAAAAATGTCTGTTTAAGTCCTTTGCCCATTTCTTCATTGATTTGTTTGTTTTTTTTTTTTTTCTTTTTGCTGTGGAGTTTTCTTGATCTCTTCATATATTCTGGTTGTTAATCCTTTATCAGTTGCAAATTATTTGCAAATATTTTCTCCCATTATGTCAGTTGCCTCTTCATTTTGCTGAGTGTTATTTTTGCTGTATAGAAACTTCTCAATTTGATGTAATCTCATTTGTTAATTTTGGCTTTGATTGCCTGTGCCTCTAGGGTCTTTTCCAAGAACTCTTTGCCTGTGCCAATGTCTTGCAGGGTTCCAATGTTCTCTAGTAATTGATGGTGTCAAATTGTAGATTTAGTGCTTTAATCCATTTTGAGTGGATTTTTGTGTAAGGTGTAAGGTAGGGGTCCTGCTTCATACTTCTGCATGTGGAAATCCAGTTTTCCCAGCACTATTTTTGAGGATATTGTCCATGCTCCAGGGATTGGCTTTAACTCCTTGTACAAGTATAAGCTGGAAGTAGATGCTTGGATTGATTTCTGGCATTTCTATTCTGTTCTATTAGTCTATCCATCTGTTTTTGTACCAGTACCAGGCTATTTGGATTATAACTGCCTCGTAATATGTCTTGCAATCTGGTATTGTGATGCCTCTGGCTTTGTTTTTGTTGTATAAGATTGCTTTAGGTATTCAGGGTCTCCTGTGTTTCCATATGAATTTCCACATCATTTTTTCTAGATCTGAGAAGAATGTCTTTGGTATTTTGATTGGTATTGTATTGAATCTGTAAGTTGCTTTTGGAAGAATGGGCATTTTGATGAGATTGATTCTTCCTTTCCATGAACTGGAAGAGTTTTCCATTTTTTAAATGTTCTCTTCTATTTCCTTCTTTAGGGTTTTGTAATTTTCATCATAGACATCTCTGATATCCTTGGTTAAATTTAATTCCAAGGTATTTGATTGTTTTTGTAGCTATGGTGAATGGGATTGATCTTAGAAGATCTTTCTCAGCCATGACATTGTCTGTGTATACAAAAGCTATTGATTTTTGTATATTGATTTTTTTGTCCTGCTACTTTACCAAACTCTTCTATGAGTTACAATACTCTCTTGGTGGAGTCTTTTGGATCCTCTATATATAGAATCATGTCATCTGAAAATAAGGATAGTCTGACTTCTTCTTTCCCAATTTGAATCACTTTGATTTCTTTTTCTTACCTAATGGCTCCGGCTAAAACTTCCAGGACTATACTGAATAGCAACAGTGAGAATGGTATCCTTGTATGGTTCTGAATCTCAGTGGTATTGCTTCCAGTTTTTCCCCATTCAATAAGGTGCTGGCCATAGGTTTGTCATAGATTGCCTTTATTATGATGAGGACTATTCCTTCTATACTCAATTTGCTTAGAGATTTCATCATGAAAGGGTGTTGTTTTTTTCAACTGCTTTCTCTACATCTGTTGAGATAATCGTATGTTTTTTGTTCTTCAGTTTTTTAATGTGATGTATCACCTTGATAAACTTGCAAATGTTTAACCATCCTTGCATATCAGGGATAAATCCCAGTTGGTTCAGTTGAATGATCTTTCTGATGCGTTGTTGGATTCGATTGGCCAGAATTTTGTTGAGGATTTTTGCATCTATGTTCATCAGGGAAATTGGTTTGTAGTTCTTTTTCTCTGCTGCATCTTTTCTGAGTTTAAGAATTAAGGTGATGCTGGCTTCATAGAAAGAATTTGCGAGGATTCCTTCCCTTAAATTGTTTTGAATAACTTGAGAAGAAGTGGATTTAGTTTTCTTTAAATGTCTGGTAGAATTTAGCAGTGCTTCTGTTTCCATGTGCAGCACATCCTTAAGTATCTTCTGCAGGGCTGGAAGGGTGGTGACAAATTCTTTCAATTTCTGTTTGTCATGGAAGATCTTTATTTCACCTTCATTTATAAATGAGAGCTTTGTGGGCTATAATAGTTTGGGTTGACATTTCTTTTATCTTAAGACTTGGAATATATTTCGCCATTCTTTCCTAGCCTGTAGGGTTTCTGATGAGAAGTCAGCTGCGAGTCTAATTGAAAATCCTCTGAAAGTGATCTGGTGTTATTCTCATACACATTTTAGAATCTTTTCTTTATGTTTTACTGTTTGATTACAATGTGTGGTGGTGAAGACCTTTTCTTGGTATGTCTATTAGTTCTATGTGCTTCTTGTACTTGGATGTCCATTTCTTTCTCCAAATTAGGGAAATTTTCTGTTATTATTTCACTAAAAAGGCCTTCTAATCCTTTCTCTCTTTCCATAGCTTCAGGAACTCCTAGAATCTATATGTTGGGTCATTTGATAGTATCCTATAGATTACCAACAGTGTTTTTTAGTTTTCTAATTTCTTCTTCTTGTGTTTGGTCTGACTGTATAATTTCCTGTGCTTTGTCTTCTAAGTTGGATATTCTTTCTTCTGATTCATTGATTCTGTTATTAAGGGTTTCCACTGTATTTTTTTTATCTGGTCTATTGAATTCTTCATCTCTAAGATTTCATTTTGAGTTCTCTTTAAGATCTCAATTTCATGGGAGAAACTATCTTTCATGTCATGTATGAATTTCATTAGTTTGTACATTTGCTTCTGATTACTTCAAAGTAATGTTATCATCCATTTTTTGAATTCAATTTCTGGCATTTCTTCAATCTCATCATCTTCACCAGCTAGCATTGAAGGGTTGTGTTCTTTGTGAGGTGTCATGTTGTCTTCCTTATTCTTGCTTCTTGAATTGATGTGTTTGCTACTCAGCATTTGTGGAGATACTCATTGGTTTCTTCTTTGTTTTTTTGTTTTTTTGTTTTTGCTGTGGCAGCTTTTACCTTTGGACTATGTCTGAGTGGAGTGTTTGCTTTCAGGGAATACCCAGAGGCATTTGGTCAGTGTGGCCATGGAGCTCTGTTCAGTGCTCCTGGATAGGAGGGCATGTCTGAGGTGACACAGCCAGGTTTGGAGTGGTAAATCTCCTTTTTCTTTTTTATCATAGAGGAAGTTTCTTCTTGTCTGTTGGTGTAGACTTAGTTGAGCTCCTCTCCTCGAAGGAGACCAGTGCTTGGGTTCTAACCACAGTAAGTATATTATTCATCTACTTTGCCACCAGGACCACACAAAGATCTGTGCAGTCTTCAGTATAAGTGCAGATTCCTCAGCAATGTACCTCACCAGGTAACCAGGGAGCCCTGATAGTGTGGAGTCTCTCACAGTGACAGCCCAATGTCTCAGGCACACCCTGAGTCCCCCCATGCAGTCTCAGTGTGTTCATAGTTCTGGCACACAAGCCCCCCACATTCACAAGCACCCAGACCCTGTCTGTTCTCCCCACCAGACTAGAGAGTCTCTGCTTGGCTGGTTGCTAGGTGTGGACATGAGCTGTCACAGCTGTTACATATGTCCAATATGGAACCTGCTCTCTATCAGCTTGGTACAGGATGCAGTTGCAGGGTGATCGGAGAGAGAGAAAACGTGTCCCCCCTTTTGATTTTTCTCCTCTAGTTTGACAGATTCACTATTCCCCACAGGGCTCCAAATGGATTCATTCTAGGTTCTTCCTGCAGCTTTTTCACCAGTGGCTTGGGCTGCTGCAGTCTGGTCTCACCACACTCTCCAATGCTTGCATGGAGGCTCTCAGCAGATGAGGTCCTACATTGTGTATGACCTCGCCCTCCATGTAGGTCCACTGTGTTGCTCCAATTTGTATGGAGTTTCCTCTGCTGTTTTCTCCCAAACTCTTCCCTGAGCCTGCACTCTCCACTTAAATTAAACTATCTTAACCTAGAACTTGAGCAGCAAGCTCCTACCCTACTCTGCCATCTTAATGCAAATCTTCTAGTTTTGCTTTTTTTAGTGTATGTGCTGCTGAAGTGCGCACAAGTTTTGCTTTGATTGCCTATGCTTCTGGGTTCTTTTCCAAGAAGTCTTTGCCCGTGTCAATATTTTGCAGAATTTCTCTGCTGTTTTCCTCTAATAATTTGATGATGTCAGTTCATAGATTAGGTCCTTCATCCATTTGGGGTTGATTTTTCTATAAAGTGTAAGGTCAGGGTCTTGTTTCATACGTCTTCATTCAGAGATTCAGTTTTCCCAGCACCATTTGTTCAAGAGACTGTCCTTTCTCCAGGGATTGATTTTAGCTCCTTTGTCAAAGACAAGTTGGTTGTACATATATGGGTTGGTCTCTGGGATTTTATTCTGCTCCATTGGTCTACATTTTCTATTTTTGTGCCACTATTAGGCTGTTTTAGTAAAACTGCCCTGAGTATTTCTTGAAATCTGGTATTGTGATGCTTCCAGCTTTGTTTCTGTTGTGTAAGATTGCTTTAGCTATTTGGGATCTCTTGTGTTTCCGTATGAATTTTAGCATCATTTCTTCTAGATCTGAGAAGAATGTTGTTGGTATTTGATTGGGATTGCATTGAACCTATGAATTCCTTTGGCTAGTATGGACATTTTGATATTAGTGCTTCTAATGTACAAACAGTTACGATTTTTCCATTTTTTGTGTCTTCTATTTCTTTCATTCATGTTTTGTACTCTTAATTTTAGATACCTTTCACATCCTTGGTTACATTGATACCAATCATTTATTTGATGCCTTTCCATTTCTTGATGTAGGTAGTTATTGCTATAAACTTCCCTCTTAACACTGCTTTTGCTGTATCCTATAAGTTGTGATATGCCGTATTTCATCTTAATTCATTTCTAGGAATGTTTTGATTTCCCCCTTGAGTTCTACTGTTACCCACTCTTCACTCCGGAGTGTTTTTCAGTCTCCAGGTGTGCATTTGCATTTTCTAGAGTTTCTTAAGTTGTTAATTCTTTATTTCTTAGTTTTAGACTTGATCACCTGGTCCTATCTAATTATGGCAATGAATAATAAAACAGGATTTTTGAGAACATACAAGTTTAAGAAGGTAAGCTAATTTATATGTGAGGAAGAAAGTTATTTTCCTATGATAAAGATAAAAATACTAAATTTTTCTTTTTTTTACTTCATTTTAAATATTTATTCATTTGAAAGTCAGAGTTACACACAGAGAGGAGAGGCAGAGAGAGAGAGAGAGAGAGAGAGAGGTCTTCCATCTGCTGGTTCACTCCCCAAATGGCCACAATGGCAGGAGCTACGCTGATCTGAAGCCAGGAACCAGGAGCTTCATCCAGGTCTTCCACACAGGTGCAGAGGCCCAAGCACTTGGGCCATCTTCTACTGCCTTCCCATGCCAAAGCAGAGAGCTGGATCAGAAATGGAGCAGCTAGGTCTTGAACAAGCGCCCATATGGGATGCCGGCACTGCAGTCCAGGGTGTTAACCTGCTGTGCCATAGTGCTGGCCACCTGAATTTTTTCTATCAAGGTTTCAATGTATGTATCTTAAGATAATTCAAAATTCCAAGTTGTCAGTGACATATTTTTCCCATGGGAGGAAGTTGTATGTTAATATAATTTCAAAATTATGGAAACATCATATAAATAATAAATAAGAAAGAATTCCCAATAACCTTGGCTCATATTCATCATTTGATAACTTTTCTCCTTATATTTTAGTATTTCCACATCCTTGCTTACCTCCTTAGTCTTCTCTCTTTTTATTTTTGTACAGACACACGCACACACACACATGCACATGTGTCATTTGAGAATACATAGATTGAGAGTAAATTACAGTCATCTAAGTATTTGCTTTTACCCCTAAATACTTCTTTCTCAATTATTAAGGACAAAAAAATTTCTTTGTGTACCATAGCATGATGATCTACATCAGGAAATTGAATGTTATGCAATGCTGCTTTGTACCTGCAACCCGTGTTGACATTTGGCCAGTTGTCCTACTATTGCCATTTATGGCTATTTTTGTTCTCCAGTGAGGATCTAATTAGAGATCCTACATAGTTTTCAGTGGTAATGTTTCTATTCTACTTTAACTTAAGAGAGCTCTAAGGGTTTTCCTTGTTTTATGACCTTGACATTTTGAAGACACAGACAAGTTGCTTCACAAATATTTAAAATATATGTCTGTCTCAGGGTTTGTCCTAATTATACCAAAGTTAAATGCTTTTGTCAGGAATTCGAGAGACATTTTCTTCACACCACACTATACCAGGGCTTGTGTTTTCAATTTGTCTCATTACTGTGACGTTACACTTGGCCACATGGTAGTTTTTGCCAGTTTCTTCATGGTCAAGTGATTATTTTTGCTTTTGTAACTTTTATCATATGAATGTGCATTCGGCTGCCTGTGTACATCTGAAAGCCACACACGAAGGCCGTGATCTTTTGTGGGCAGCCAATTCATCATGAAACAGCCAGTGGGGAGCCAGGAACAATGCTGCCATCTGACTCCAACAGCACCTTTTGCAAGTGACATTTATAAGAAGGGAAGGAGGGGTGGGAATCAGACGCTGGAGTTGATGGATCATCCAGGAAGTGGTGTGACTGGTCAGCGAAGCAAGGGTGTTGTCTTTGTGAGATGCAGGGCAGCTCTATGACTTTTCTTACACTGTATGTTCCAAAAGTGATGGTTTTGGGAGGTGGATGTTTTTGGCGTGAAACATCATAAATTCACCTGCTGTTTGCCATCCCATGGTCCTGAAGGGTTTTAGCCTTGATGGGGGGCAATTTCAACAAAATGTCTTGTTCTGTGAGGTAAGTACTAAGCTTTTCAGTTAGATCTTTGCTTCCTAACTGTGTAGGGTGTGATTTCATAGTCAATAAGCTGCTCGTGTGGATATTAGTATAAAACTGTAAGCACACAATTCTCTATCAGTTATCCCCGGCTCTATCTGCCATTGATGATTCTTTGTTGACACAATTACCATCGAGACCAAACTATCCTTTCATAACTACGTCATTCACTCTACTTTGATCAGTTGGCCTTCTACATGGTAATAGAAGTCTCTTCTGTCTCACTTTAAATTGTGTAAAACACACACACACACACACACAGAGAGAGAGAGAGAGAGAGAGAGAGAGAGAGAGAGAGCAAGCAAGCTCCCTTCCACTAGCTCACTCCCCATACATGCACAATGGCCCTGGGGCAAGCCAGGCCTGACACTGAGAGTTGGGAATTTAATCTAGGCCTCCCACATGGGTGACAGGAACCCAAACACTTGAGCCATTATTGCTGCCTCTCAGGTTCTGCATTATCAAGAATCAGGATTTATTGTCAGGTGTTGAACCCAGACACTGTGATGCAGGTGGTGGGCATCTTTACCAAGGTCTTAATTATCAGGCAAATGCCAACCCATCTCTCATTTAAAACAATGGTAATTTATTTGTATCAGAATTGATGCATGCCTTTTTTAAGTCAAATTTTATTTATTTTGACACTCCAGTTTCCTCAGATTTGACCTAGGAGTCTGTGAATTGACTCCTGTATTCCGTAGGCAGTTCTCCACCATTTTATTTACTTGAAAGAGTTACACACACACACACACACAGAGAGAGAGAGAGAGAGAGAGAGAGAGAGAGATCTTCCATCTGCTGGTTCACTCCCAATTGGCCGCAATGGCTGGAGCTGTGCTGTTCCGAAGCCAGGAGCCAGGAGCTTCTTCCGGGTCTCCCATGCCTGTGCAGGGGCCCAAGGATTTGGGCCATCTTCTACTGCTTTCCCAGGCCACAGCAGAGAGCTGGATTGTGAGCAGCTGGGACTTGAACTGTCACCCATATGGGATGCTAGCACTGCAGACAGCGGCTACGCCA
This sequence comes from Oryctolagus cuniculus, assembly GCF_051225735.1. Taxonomy (NCBI): domain Eukaryota; kingdom Metazoa; phylum Chordata; class Mammalia; order Lagomorpha; family Leporidae; genus Oryctolagus; species Oryctolagus cuniculus. The sequence goes on along the minus strand of NC_142874.1, from coordinate 13,403,045 downwards.
CAGCGCTAGTCCCTCTCCATCATTTTTATTAGCTTCTTAACTCACAGAGTGTTTCAGACTCATCTTTTACTAAGTTGGCTTAAATTTGTAGTCAGTCATTTATTCAAAGATCCTTGGTTCTCTTTGAGGAAAAAAATATTTAGGAGTCAAGATCCATACTTGTGTCTACTAGGTTATCATTGCTTCTGGGGTTTCTTAGGAGACAGAGTTAGGAAATTTATTTAACTATCCTCATGTCTATTAAAAACAGGTTCACTTTGATACTTTCTCTTCCAACCCCAAACCTCACTGTTGATTCTAGTTCCACCTTTACTGCATTTGTAAATCATTTCTCTAAGAGGGAGGAAACTGGCCTCCAAACAGCCCAATTTAGAGTCTTGTTTGATTAGTTCTGCAGAGATGCACAGGAACTAGTTCAGGTATGTTAATCCATACTGAAAAAGATACCTATTAACAAGAGCTCAGTATTTACTTTTTTTGTTCTATTTTGTCTTTGGAAAAGTATGCTTTTTTGGTGGAGAAGAGAATAGTTTGTTTTCTTTTTCCTTTCAGCATGATTATTGTATGAGGTTAGTTCAAAAAATTCATAGAAATTTGAATTAAAATAAATTTATTTTGGTGCCAAAATTTTTTTTAAGATTTATTTATTTATTTGAAAGGCAGCATTACAGAGAGTCAGAGGCATAGAGAGAGAGAGAGAGAGAGAGAGAGAGAGAGGGCAAGAGAGAGAGAGAAAGAGAGAGAGAGTCTTCCATCCACTGGTTCACTCACCAGGTGGCCACAATGGCCAGAGCCAGGAGACAGGAGGGTCTTCAGGGTCTGCCACACTGGTACGGGGGCCCAAGGACTTGAGCCATCTTCTATTGCTTTTCCAGGTATTTCAGGGTCTCTGAATTCTTGTTGTGAATCCTTAAATACTGGGGTGACTCACTGACTGGGCCCTGATAGGCTGGGGGCTCCTCTGACATGTGGTTTTTCCCCTGGGTGTTGACTGGGACTGTAGCTGGCACTTGTCAGACCATCTGTGAACTCTTCAATTCCCTCGTTCCCTCCAGAGCACGGAAGCCCATGGGTAGTCAGACTTCCCATATGGTGCTTCAGTGATCCCAAGCTGACTGTCCCATGTCTCAAAACAAAGCTGTGTCATGTGTTATGTTCTAGTCTGAAAAGACACACAGTTTCACTTCTGCCACATTCTGTGGCTACAAATGAGTCACAGTCCTGCCCAGATTCAAGAAGAGGGGCTTGATACACTTCCATGGCTGACAGAGTGGTAATGGTCTATAGGAGCATATAGATTGGATACTAGTTTTACACCCATTCTTGGAAAATAGATTTACTACAATCTACTAACTAGCCCCACCAGTTTACTTCCCTACTGAATCCAAAATGCACTTTCTTCCTCCCAGGGACACACAGGACTTGGATCTTTTTCTGGCTCAGGCTCAGGCTTGAGGTCCAGGTTATCATCACTGAAGTCAAGTCTAGGCTTGGACAAATCTCCCAGGAGGCCCTGGCTCTTTGAGTACTCTTCCTGTATGAATGAAGGGGGCAGGTTGTCTGCCCACACCCATTACACAGTGGCGGATAGGATAATCACATATACTGAACACACACTGGGGAAACAGGAGGCACACGGTTAGTAGTCCGTAGTAATGAAATCCAGTTGGGCGAGCTCTCAATTCCTTAGCAGGGCTCCCCTCTCCTCACTGTGGTTATTTTCAGCAGTTACTGGCTATGCCTGTTGGCATTCTGATACTTTCTTTTAGTCACCCTTTCTTTTTTCTCCTGAAGGGTGTGTATGTGACTGAGTTACTTTGTCTACTACCATCTAGAAAAGAAAAAGGGAGGAGGGCGAATTAAAGGATGTTTTTCCTTTTGCACCATTTCTGTCCCTTTTAGTAAGCCAAACCTGACACTTTCTTTCAAGTATTATGTGTATTGATTTATCACCTATGAATGTAAACAGTAAGTATGCTGACAACCTCTTTGCGATAAGCCCTTCTGTTTATTGGGTTTCCTGTGAGGATTCTGTGGGACAGCGCCCCAGTGTTTCTTAAAAGCTCCAGGATTTATTGGAGTGGATCTGTGAGCATTCCTTTAAGATCCTCAACAAGAATTTTTCCATATAAAGGGATTTCTAATGTGCTGCCTTACCTTGTTCTGAGGTCTTAAGAATTTTTTTTTTGAACTTTTATTTAATGAATATAAATTTCCAAAGTACAGCTTATGGATTACAATGGCTTCCCCCCCCCATAACGTCCCTCCCACCCGCAACCCTCCCCTTTCCCACTCCCTCTCCCCTTCCATTCACATCAAGATTCATTTTCAATTCTCTTGATATACAGATCAGTTTAGCATACATTAAGTAAAGATTTCAACAGTTTGCTCCCACACAGAAACATAAAGTGAAAAATACTGTTTGAGTACTAGTTATAGCATTAAATCTCAATGTACAGCACAAGAATTTTATAGCATTGCCTGATTCTGATCTTTGCTTGAAATTCATTTTGAATCATGAACTCTTTGCTGGCTGAAAAGACTGTTTAGAATTTTTACATTTCTTTAGAATACATCATTCTTTCTGTTAATTTCTCTCTCATTTCACAATAGAAAGCTAGAAAAGAATAAGGCAGTACATTTAATATTTTGTCTAGAAATCTCCTTAGCTTCATCAAGTTCATTTGTGTATTTTCTGTTTTCCCTATTACCATGGGAAACAGGTTTTCTAAACTTTGTGTTCAAGAATAACATTCATCACTTTATGACTTTACTGCCTGGGGTCGGTGCCATGGTGCACTACGTTAATCCTCTGCCTGCAGTGCCAGCATCCCATATGGGCCCTGGGTTCTAGTCTCAGTTGCTCTTCTTCCAGTCCAGCTCTCTGCTGTGGCCCGGGAGGGCAGTGGAGGATGGCCCTGCACCTGCGTGGGAGACCAGGAGGAAGTACCTGGCTCCTGGCTTTGGATTGGTGTAACTCCGGCAGTTGTGGCCATCTAGGGAGTGAACCAGCAGATGGAAGACCGTTCTGTCTCTCTCACTGTCTGTAACACTACCTGTCAAATATATAAATAAAAATCTTAAAAAAAAAGAACTTTACTGTTGTCCTTGTTCAGCTGCAAACAGTTTCTATTAATGCACTTCATGAAGCTCTTTGGCTTTTTTTTTTTTTTTTTTAGTTTTTTTTTTTTTTTAACTTTTATTTAATGAATAGGCAGAGTCAGACAGTGAGAGAAAGAGAGGTCTTCCTTTCCATTGGTTCACCCCACAAAGGCCCAAGGACTTGGACTACCCACCACTGCCTTCCCGGGCCACAGCAGAGAGCTGGACTAGAAGAGGAGCAATCAGGACAGAATCCGGTGCCCCAGCCAGGGCTAGAACCCATGGTGCTGGCACCACAGGTGGAGGATTAGCCTAGTGAGTTGCGGCGCTGGCCGCTCTTTGGCTTTCATTAACTATCTTCTCAATGTCTTCACAGCAAATCTCTCCATCCTTTCTCTCTCTCTCTCTCTGACATACACATACACACACACACACACACACACACTCTACCAAGTTTCTGCCTCTTCTGCCTTTCAAATACATACACAAATACATAAAGCTTAAAAAATTTCCCCAAGACCCTTTTTTTTTTTTACACTTGAGGGAACTTATACTGAGGAAAAAAAGTTTATATTTTTGGTTTTATCTTTTAATTATACTTTTCTACCAGTGTTCTCAAGTCCCATAACTATGTGTACGCATACGTACATTCTTTGAAGTTTGCATTTATTTATTTTATTACATTACAATCTCATCATATTTTTGAAAACATAGCTTTCTCAGGTTTTAAATGTGACAGTTGAGTATTTAATCAGCAATTCCAATTCCTTTCAAATGGCTTAGTGCTGATTTACAGTTTTCAATTATAAAAAATGAGTGCTCCTTTGTATTTATGTCTTTCTGTTTTTGGAAGTGCATCTTTAGGATAAATTCCTAGAAGTGGTGTAACTGAGTAACAGTGTCCGTGCATATGTAATTTTGTTTCACATAGCCACATTTTCTTCCAGAAATGAATACATTTGCATTTCTGCAACGAGCATATGAATGAGCATATTTTTCTAAAACCTGGACAGGGGAAACACTGCCAGGACTTTAACTTCTGCCAATGCACTGGAACCAAAATGTCATCTCAGCAGCGTTTTAATTTGCGTTTCTATTATTATGACTGGAATGGGATACATTTTTATGTTTTAAAGACATTTTTAAAGAGTTTTTTTGGTAATTTCCTCTTTCTATTTTTCATTCATTTTTTATACATTTCCCCCACAATTATTTAAGTGTTTGCTTATATTGGAAACATAAATCTTTTTTCTTATCTTTTAAATTTGAGAGAGACAGAGAGTTCAAGACAAATAAAGGTGAGCTCTCTGCTGTCCACTCCCCAGATGCCTGAGTTTTGGGGGACTGAAGCAGGGAGCTGGGAACTCAAGCCAGCTCTCCCGGCTGGGTGCCAAGAGCCAACTATGTGAGCCATCTACACTGTGTCCCAGGATTCCATTAGCAGGAAGCTGGAGCTGGGAGCTGAAGCCAGGAGTTGAACTCTGATGTGGGGTGTGGACATCCTAATTCTTGGCTTACTACCAGGCCAAGACACTCACTCCTGTAATATGCTTTTTGAACACTTTCACGGAGTTTACCATTTGACCTTTGGTTTTGTTCTAGATTTTTGATGCAAATACTTTGTAAAAATAGTATGCACTAAAATTACTAATTGCTTATGCTATTATATTTGGAATTTGAGGCATAGTTAACCTTTCCCTACAGGTCCTCTAGGGTTATAGAAGAATTTATTCTTATTTTCTTCTAGTACTTCCTATAATTCTACTTCCTACATTTAAATTTTGCATCATTGAGAGTTTCTGTATATACTATGAAGGATAGATTTTTTTCTTTTTCTAAATGTCTCCAGATGTCAGAGCATCATTTAACAGATACTACTACTTTGTCTCCCAGTGTTTTGAGGTATTATCATAATTGTACATTAATTTCCATAAGCACTTGGGTCTGTTTTTAAACTTCTACTCCATTCTACTGACCATCCTATATTTTCATGTGCCAAGCTCACATAATTTTGGCAATATTAGGTGTCATAGTTTGTAAGCTAATTTTTTCCTATAGGTTTTTTATTTTTATCTTAAGCTATTATGCCTGTTCATTTTTGAAACTTTAGGACTAATTTCCTATTTCCATTGAAATCATATTTGTAGGTATGTTTATTGCAATTATATTAAGTGAATATACAAACAGAACCGACAAGTTTATAATAATTTTTTTCAATTTTTGAGTCATTTTTGGACTTGCATAATTTTATTTCTTACAGGTTTTTACATATTTCCATTATGTTTATTAATAGCTGTGAGATTTTCTTCATTGTTTTGCCTCAGCCCCGAGGTATTAAATACTTTCCCGAAATCAAATAAGTAGAATGAGTTTGAAAACCTTCGACATTAAAGCTTACCTGTAAGAATCTGAAATCTGCCATAACAGCTTGAGGGATGTCAGTGTTATGGTTTCTCTGTGGTGGCCGCTTGTCTAGCCTGCCTTCTCTTTCCTGCTTCTCCTGCTTCTTGGCCCTGGATGACTGAGCCCAGCCACAGTTGTTTGTGGTCAAGTCTTAATTAGGCTTTAAGGAGGCCTTAAACACAACTACAGCTGCCTCTCATTCCGCCTGATGAGGCTTCCACCTCCCACTACCCCAGCACCCCCGGCCCCTGAAAGAACCATTTGCTTGAGACATGTGGCCACACCTTTTTCTGTGGGTGACCATGAGAACTGGGCTGCATGAAGGGGTGGCCCTGCTTCACGTGGGTGGGCCTCTGCCAATCAGCTGAACATCGAAGCAGAACACACAAGGCTGAATAAGAGGAAACACCTGCTGGCTGACTGAACCAGGACACGGCTCTTCTCTGGCCTTACTGAGACATTGGCTCTTCCTGTGATCATCCCACTGAGATTTAGTGAAGTTATGTATCTTTTTATATGTGTGCAGTAATATAGTGTAGCAGTATATAGCTGGATACTACTGAAAAAGAACAGTGTTAAGACATTGGCTCTTGTGTCTCATTGCTACTGAGATATAATAGTGTATAATAAAGTTATGTACATATATATATATGTGTAGAATATGGTATAGTAGTATATAGCTTCTGAGAAAGATTGGTGTGAAGACATTGGCTGTTCTCCTGTCTCATTCCTACTATACACGCACACACAGACACACATACAATTTCAAGTATTCTCCCATCAGTTCTGTTTCTTTAGAGAACCTTGACTCATACCATAGGCATTTCAGGAGTATATACATCTGTTGGTATTTTTAAAATAGAAAACAAATTAGAGTGCATTTAGAAGATGACCACTGAGATGAAAATAAGTCCTCAAATGGTTTCAGGAATTACTAAAGGATAATGAGTGATTCAGCTTGGAGAGAAGTAGATCTGGAGGAGGGCTGATAGCTTTAGATATTGAGATAAATATCATGAAGAAGAGAGCACCTGCTATTTGAGCTGGTAGATATGGCTGATGGCAGCCAGGACAGAATCCTGCTGAGTTGAGTCAGCCTAAGCTGTAACAGTATAGGAAGGAGGGAGGCAGGGATCTGTGGAACCTGATGATGTTGAACATGACACTGTCTGACAATGAAGAAATATGCTCTTTGGTGTTGAAAGTGCTTATATGAGGGATAGGTGGGAATACCTCAGAGATGGTTAAAAATGTAACAGCTAAAAGAAAAACTTTTCCACAATTTTCTAACTTCATAATTTAGTGAATATCCCTTCAAATTGAGTTGAGGATATAGTGTTTATGTCTGACCTTGTTTTTATGTTCAGGCTATCCTCAATTATAAGTAAATTTCCTGCTAAGTTTATTGATTCTGTTTTTTGGGTAACATGAATCTATGATTACATGTTATTATAGTGACTTTCTAATATTTGTGAAACAATGTAGACAACAAACTGTCTTTGCTGTAATTTTTTATTTTAATAAAAATAGAGCATATAAGTACTTCCATCTGATAACAAATGTAGGTTACCTCTATAGATGAAAAAGGATGGGTAATTTAAAATTATTGTGACCACAACTACTATTATAAGTTCAATACTTAGCTTTTCACTGTAAATCAGCTTGGAATAAAACAATGCAGGGGCTTGTGTTGTGGTGCAGCAGGTTAAGCTGCCGCCTGCAACACTGGCATCCCATGTTGGAGCAGCCATTCAGCCCTGCTGCATTGCTTCCAATCCAGCTCCCTGCTGTTGTGCCTGGGAAGGTAGCAGAAGATGGCTCAAGTTCTTGAGCTCTGCCACCTTGAGGGGAGACCTGAATGGAGTTCCAGGCTGTTGGCTTCTACCTGGCCCAGCCATTCTGGGGAGTGAGGCCATCTGGGGAGAACCATCGGATGGAAGATTTCCCTCATCTCTCACTCCTCCTCTCCCTTCTCCCTATCTCTACTTCTCCCCCCTCTCTCTGTGACCCTTTCAAATAAATAAATCTCTAAAAAATTCAAAATTCAACATTTTGTGCATATATACATAATGTTTGATATAAATGGACAAAATTTTAAATTTTCTATTGAAGGAAAATTTTTCTAAATCATTTTTATTTTCTATTTAGCACAAATTGAAGGAACATCTGTTGATTCTGTCAATTCTCCCTTTGTTATAAATGTAATGGAATTTTTAGAGTTAGAAAAAATCCTGGAGTTTACCTAGTTGATACTTATTTTCAAATGAGAAAGCTGAGACTCTGACTGGAGGGATTTGCAAAATTATTCCCCTGTTGATGCTCCCACTCAGATTTAGTGAGCAGTCTGCTTTCTCTCTACTACTCCACTCGGATTCTGCAAAATGAAGTACTCTGTGGCATCCTGTAGACTGGGTTATACATGTTGCCTTACCCTAGGGCTGTATTTTTTTAGTTTTATTTATTTGGCAGGGAGAGAGATAGAGGAAGAGAGAAGAAGAGAGAGAGGGAGAGAGAGGGAGAGAGAGGGGGAGAGGGAGAGAGAGAGAGAGAGAAACACAAGAGAACTCCCATATGCTGGTTTATGCCCACAACACGGGTCCATGTCTCTATCTCTGATTCCTGTTCAGAACAAAATCATGTGCAGATTACAATAATTTCTAGCTTAGTTATTTTAACTTTCTTTGAATGAATTCATTGATTTTGATGATTGACTAAGTCCCATTTAGTCTCTGGTTTAAGGTGATGTGTGCATACTGTCACAGGGCTGATTCTGATGCCTCGGTGTTTCACTTCACACCAAGCTAAGCACTTCCTCCACACTGCCAGCTGTAAGTGCTAATCCATCACTAAAATGGAGATAAGATGGACTAAATCTGTTTTTGCTGCCAAGATTTTCATCTCCCAGCATTAGCCTTTTTCTTTCTCTCTACTTTGAATGCTGTAAGTCATATTTAAAATACCTTTCTCAACAGTGTCACAGAGTATAGGCTTGAACACATGTTTTAGCTCTTAAAGCAAGTTTTTCTTTTAATTCAATGCAAAACTGACAAAGCAATCTTGATGTCTAATGAAATTATTGCCAGAGTGCGGATCCTTATGGAGATGTACAAGTGAAGACAAAATATTTCAACATTTCTCATCAATGTTTGCTAACCAAGACAGGCTTTAAAATTTGAATGGTTTCAACCTCCTCTCATTGTTAAAAATAAAAATGAGATATTCAGCTAAAAAATACTGTTCTGTTCATATTCCAACAACTTTTCTTCAATAGAGTCTGCATGGGAAGCTAACTATGTTGCCAATGTTGGGAGAATGCTCATTTTGAGGTGCTCTGTAGGCCTTCTGCTTGCTACAGACTTGCTTAAACACATTCAAAACTTCACACTCCACATTTTTTCCCAAAACTGTAAAAGAAACCAAATTAGAATTGTCATATCTATTTACTATCGGTGTAGTGAATATTCATTACAAAGATTTTTCTTCCAAAGCTGCCTTTTTCAGCAGTTACCATTTTTTAAAATAAAGAACAGTTTGGCAGGTCCCATAACTTAATAAGAAACTAATTGTTGAAATGTTTTAAAATGCATTTTCAGATCTCTTTGATATTTGCCATATCTCTCTGATACAACACTACTTAGTAGCAATATGATTTATTTTATTTTAGGGAATTTATTAATCCCTGTGACTTAAAGCTTCCCATAGAAATTCATCCAGTTTTTAAAGATACTACACAACTCTCTTTCTCACTGTTGTGGTTTTTCCAAATGAGTTCATATATTATAATCAAAAAGTGCTTTATTCTTAACATCCTTAGGATTCTTCTCATAAATCTACGAGATCAGGTGAAAAATCTTAGGTGCAGAGTTTGCGTGATTATGGATTTGGAAATGAGCTTTGTCAGCCATGTTGGATTCAAGAAAAATGGGTGCTTACATAACAGAATTAAGAAGCTTGAAAATCAGAGCGATTAAACATGTCTGTTTATTTCTAAACTCGGCTGTCAGTTTGCCTTAGAATATTGCTTCACAGCTTCAGTGCGGGATAAAAGAATCAATATAAAGAACTATTTATATTTCATTGCCGAGGTAAGAGTGTTGGCTAGATAACATTTGCAATTAAGATATTATGCTTAAATTGCTGCTTCTGTCCCTGAATATTCTTGATGTGAAACTTACTGTCTGCTAAAACGTGAGAACACACTTCTTGGTGAGAAAGCAAGTAAGTATGGCCATAATGGAAAAGAGTTTGGAGAGCCTTAAAAAAACTAAAAAAAAACTTAAAAAAAACTACAAAAAAACACAATATAACCCAAGTATTCCACTTCTGGGAATGTATACAAAGGAAATTAAGTAAGCATATGAAATACCTGCACTCCCATGGTTACCATAGCCCAGTTCACACTAACAAAGACATGAACTCAATGTAGACATCCATCAATGGATGGATGGAAAGTAAGATTATATATATATATAAATATATATATAGTATCTATAGAGTACATACATTATATATACACACTGAATATTATTTAGACATGAAAATAAATTTTGACATTTGGAAACAATGGATGGAATTGGAGATATTTGTGCTGAGTGAACAAATGGTCACCATGTGTTTTCTCTCATATGTCTAAATTGATATATACATAAAACAATAATGTGTGGATGCATTTTATTTGGTATATTGATATTTATAGATGTTTTCTGCATGGAATTTTACCCTTTACATAATAATATACCCTTGGTTCCATTTTATGATTTTTCATGAACTCCACATTATATACTATTAATATATCTACCTTTGCTTTAAAAAGTTATATATACATATACACACATATATGCATATATGGTGTTTATGAAAGAAGATAGGACAAAATATTAAAAACCATTAAAGCTGTGTGTTCATTGAACTTTTTTGTGTGTTTTTCTGTTTTATTTGAAATATTTTAACATAAAAAGACAAGAAAGAATATATAAAATACCTGTTTTCAGGCATTTGCAGCAGGGAACATTAGATTTCAGGACTTAATGAGAAAAGATATAAGTGAGAGGAGCCCTAAAATTGCTCTGAGCTTCCTAATTGGGTGTGTTTTTCAGGCCATAGAAGAGGAGAGAAAGCAAACAGAGCCAGGCCATCTCTGAAGATGAGGGGACAAAGACAGGTGTTGTAGGAGAATACGATGGCTGAAGGTTTACAGGACCGAATGTCAGAGTGGATGTCACAAAGGAAAAATGCCCAAGAAGTCAGCATAGGAATCCAGTGGAGTCTTTGACTACCAGCTGATCTAGACGTGCACAGCTCCAGGAATCCAAGCAAGAACTCCCAGGGAGCTCTCAATTGACTAATTCCCAGTGCTCCTGTAGGCCTGGAAAATATTTGAACTCTCTTTGGCCAACTAAAATTTCCTTGAGAGCAAAACCAAATGAATGTTTTAGAAGAAAGTAAGGCAGGTGCCACGGCTCACTAGGCTAACCCTCTGCCTTGCGGCGCCGGCACACCGGGTTCAGTCCTGGTCGGGACACCGGATTCTGTCCCGGTTGCCCCTCTTCCAGGCCAGCTCTCTGCTGTGGCCCGGGAGTGCAGTGGAGGATGGCCCAAGTGCTTGGGCCCTGCACCCCATGGGAGACCAGGAGAAGCACCTGGCTCCTGCCTTTGGATCAATGCAGTGCACCGGCCGCAGCGCGCTGGCCACGGCGGCCATTGGAGGGTGAACAATGGCAAAGGAAGACCTTTCTCTCTGTCTCTGTCTCTCTCTCCCTGTCCACTCTGCCTGTATAAAAAAGAAAAGAAAAAAAAAGAAAAGAAAGTAAAACATCAGAATAGCATCAACGAACATTGATTCAAAAAATTCCTTTGAAAATGCTAGCAAATCCATTCTAGTCATATACATAAGGAATTAGGAATGCAAGATTCATGTAGCATTTATTCATACAATCAATCAATGCAATTAAAATCTAAAAACTGGGAAGCAAATCATTGAACATCTCAACATATGCAGAACAAAAGTTTATAGAACTTAACATTAATTCGTGATAAAAACTCTTAACAACCTAATGTTGAAGCAAATGTCTTCTGCAGAATAAAGAACAAATGGAAATCTTGTAATAATATATTTGTAAATGTTGAAAAAATGGAGTGTCTTATCCTTAAGATTAGGAGAGATGCTGATATCTGTCCTTACCACTTTCATGCATTTTTTATACTGATATTCATACCCAGTACCTCAAGACTACTACAGGAAATGAAATACTGCCATAAATGTTGAAAATGAAGGCCAGACAAGGCTTGACTTATGATAACTCAAATTGTGATTTTTCAATATTAGAATAGTGAAAACTGATATGCTTCCTGTAGAAATCTTCAAATTTTCATTTTGCATCTTTTCCCAGGCTAGCAGTATGTGGTGCACTGTTTTCTGGTGATGCTGGGTGGCGGTACTCTGTTGTTTCATCAGAGAATACAACCGGTGCTCTACAGTGTACTGTGTTGCTAAGCCAGGGAGTTCAGAGGCCAACTGCAGTAAATTATTTTTGATCCACGATATTTTCAATTTGGATGGACTTATTGGGATGTAACCCCATTGGAAGTCAAAGAGCATCTGTGTTGAGTATTAGAGGCCATTAAGGCTGGGGCTGCCATAGTCGGGCCATGGATTATGCAGCTACCTGTGATTCTGGCATCCCATATTAGCACAGGTTCAAGTCCCAGCTACTCTACTTCTTATCTAGCTACCTGCTAACACACTTGGAAAAGCATTTGGAAGATGGACCACATGCTCAGGCCCTTGCACTCATGTGGGAGACCCAAACGGAGTTCCAAGCTCCTGGCTTCTGCAGCCATTTGGGGAGCAAACCAGAGGATGGAAGATCTCTCTATACCTCTCCCTTTCTCTCTTAAATCTGCCTTCAAATAAATGAATGAATAAATAAATAAATAAATATTTTTTAAAAAGAAAACGCCAAGAAATCTACAAAAACTAAAAGAACTGAAAAGTGAATTTCTTGAGGCAATCTAACAAATTGTTAATATTCACAAAAGTATCTCAACACTAGCAGTGAGCTGTTAGAATATTATTTTTTTACATGTGCAAGTTAAGCTAGCATCAAAAAATGAAGAACTTAGAGACAAACTTAGAGAAATCCTGCACAAGAAAGACCTGTATAGTGGAAGCTACAAAGTGTTGCTGAGAAAAATAGGATGAATCAAATAAATTTTGAAAATACACCAAGTATGTGTATTGGAAGTCTCCATCATTTTAAGATGTCCATTTCTCCTAAATTAAATTATAGATTGAATGTAATTACATTCAAAATCTCACTAAGAGTTTATTTTCAGTTTAGGTTAGAAACTGAAAAGTTCATTTTCATCTGTCAAAGGAAATTTAGGGGCTGGCGTTGTGGTGCAGTGGGTTAAGCAACTCCCTGCGACTCTGCATCACCTATCTGAGTGAAGATTCGGGTATTGACTGCTCCTCTACCATTCCAGCTCTCTGCTAATGCACCTGGGAAGGTAGAGAATGATGGCCCAAGTGCTTGGGGCCTGCACCCACATGGGAGACTCGAGAGTTCCTGGCTCTGGTCAGCTTGCTCCTGACCTTGCTGTTGTGGCCATCTGAGGATGGAACAGGCAGCTGGAAGAGCTCTCCCTCTGCCTCTCTCTTTGTCTCTCCCCACTCTCTCTGTTGTTCTGCCTTTTAAAGAAATAAATAAATATTTTTTAAAAAGGAAATGTAAATGAAAAATATAATACAATTTTGTGTATAAAAAAAGAACAAACTGGGAGGACTTAACTTTCTTTGAAAGCAAATGAGATTATGAAATTTCAGTAACAAAGACAATAGCAGTGGCATTATGATAGGCATGAGAAACAATACAGAAATGGACTCGCACATACATGGCCAATTGTATTCTTGGTAAATGCACTAGGTAATTAAATATAGATTTTTTTCTCACATTCAAAAATGTTGTTGGGAAAAATGAAAATGATGCTTAAAAATCTCAACCATTGCAGCACAGTATAAACATCTAGAAATCAGAAATCTCAGTGTGAAAGCTCAAACTATAAACCTTTTAAAAGAGAACACAGACCATTTTTATGATACTGGGTTGAACATGGATTTCTTAGATGGGGGTGTGGACATTTGGCCTAGCATTGAAGAGCACCTGGGTTTAAAACCCAGCACTGGTTCCTGGCTCCAGTATCCTCTTAATGTGGACTCTAGGAAACAATTCTGATGCCTCAACTAATTGGGTCCCTGCTACTCACTTGGGAGACTTAGACTGAGTTCCCAGCTCCCAGTGTTGGCTGTAGTAGGCATTTGGGGGATGACTCAGTGGAGGGGAACGCCATCTCTCCCACTTTCTATCTGTCAGTCTGTGAATCATAAAAATGACCTAAATGATTCCCAATAGTTGAATAAATGATTTATAGTTCATTCCTATAGTAGAACAGTACTATGCATTTTAAAGGAATACACCCCTGGTCCATGTAGCAAGGTGACTGCAGAAAATGTTATTCTGAGCAAAACACACTGAACCAAAGAATAAATGAAGTACAGTTTCATTTTAATGATGTTCTGGAAGAGGCAAGACCTGCAGTGATAAAAGACAGATCTGGGATCACCTCGGGCTCTGATGGGGAGGGGGGGTGTGGCTGTTCAGGGACAGTGGAGAACTGGTTGGCATGATGACATTGTTCTCTACCTTGATTGCCATCACATATTCGGATATCAGTTAAAACTCCTCTGCCTGTTTATGTAAAAATCAATGAATTTTGTTTTTTGTAAATTGTACCTCAAAAAATGTTGCTATAACAATGCCATGCCTTAGGTGGTTTTTCTTCCATCACGCAGTTGCTCGGCTTCCTGAGTTGCTGTTTGCTTCTTTATATTTGTGTCGTTATGTCCCTAGGACAAAAAGAAGTATCAGATGCCCTGTGATGGACCTAACCATTATAGTGAAACCAGGTATTTATGGAGTGCATTTTATGCTCCAGGTTTGTGTTATGAGAGCTTCAGTTGTATGCATTGACTTTAGCTGCTCAGGGCACCTGTGAGGGTAGGTAATAGAACTCTGATTTTTACAGGTGAGAAATTCAGGCTCAGGAATGTGATACAACTTCCCCAAAGCAACACAGCTGGAAAGGGAGGCGACGAGGCTCTACATCCACACAGGTGGATTTTAGCCTGTGCTCTGACAGAAACAAGGTGAGTTTTAAAGGCTTGCAGTGTCTGGGGTCAGTGCTGTGGCTTAGTGGGTAAAGCCTCTGCCTGTAGTGCCAGCATCCCACATGGGCGCAGGTTCGAGTCCCGGCTGCTCCATTTCTGACACAGCTCCCTGCTGATGGCCTGGGAAAACAGTGGAGTAAATACTCTACTATTTAGAGTAATGAACATTGAGAAGCAGTAAATTAAAACTGTGGTTGCTAGGGTTAGTGAGACAGTGGGAAACATTGTTAGACTCCTGATCAAAGCATCTGAGGCCTCAGTCTGGTCAACCCAGGCACCTGGATCTCCTACCTGATGCTGTCTCCCTTCAGCTCCTATTTCTGCCATCCCTGCTCCATACTGGCTCCTACAACTTGTGAATCTGTTGCCTGGTTAGAGAAAGTACCTGTCACTTCATTGCTTTGGAGTAAGCTCTGTTACCTCTGAGTAGGGTCAAACAGGCAAGTCCTTTTATTTCTACTGTAGCATAATCTTCCAAAACGTTCTTGTATGCTTAATGGCAACAGTGGTGGTGGTAAGTGGAGTTGGGCTGATAGTGGATTTTAGAACCTCAAGTAGTCTCACAAAGAGCAGTTCACTCATACTACCCTGCTGAGTTTGGTCTTTCCTGACACACATTGCTTGTTTATTCGGCTGTTTGTAGGGCAGAGGACTGTGC
Source organism: Oryctolagus cuniculus (assembly GCF_051225735.1). NCBI lineage: Eukaryota > Metazoa > Chordata > Mammalia > Lagomorpha > Leporidae > Oryctolagus > Oryctolagus cuniculus. The sequence continues at coordinate 13,387,656 of NC_142874.1, read as the reverse complement.
TGTGTCATCCCAAGACACTCCCATTCCAAGGTCTATCAGATGTCCTTGTTTAACTTCTATTGAGGACACATTTACATTTTTCCCTCAGGGATACTGAGCTCTATGCAAATAGAAGACGTGACTTAGATCCCTGCTTATGTGACCCCAACTACTTTGTGATTGTTAAGCTGCTCTTTCAGGCTACACAGAGGATGCCTTAGCTGGTGAAAGGCACCATATGCTGAACTGAGTTTCACTTTAAGCCCAGTAAAAATATGTGAACTTGCAGGTGGAGATTCACTTAGTGGTTAAGCACCCATTCCCATTTTGGAGTACTTGGGTTCAATTCCCAGCTCCAGCTCCAGACTCCAGCTTCCTGCCAACATAGACCCTTGGACACAGCAGGTGGTAGCTTAAATGATTGGGTTCCTAACACCTTTATGAGAGAAGTGGATTGTGTTCTTACTGGCCCAGCCATGGCCATCGCAGGCATTTGGGGAGTGAGCAAGCAGATAGCAACTATCTGTTTTTCTATGTGTCTTCCTCTCAAATAAATAAAACAATTAAAAATATATAGAATATAACAATTTGCTTGACAAAGATATAAAACAAAGCTTCACAAAATTATATTTGCAGCCATACTGTTACACAAAAGCATTTCTTTTTTGTTTCCTGATTTTTTCTTAATTGCAGGTCCCACATATAATGGACAACATGTCTTTCTGTGTCTGGGTTAATTCCCTCAACATTGTGTACTCTAGTTCCAACCATTTTGATGCAAATCATAGAATTTCATTTTTATAAATGAATGATATTCCATTGTATATAAATACCAGATTTTCTTTATCCATTCATCTGATGATGGACACCATAATTGATTCCAAATTTTGGCTATTGTGAACAGTGCAGCCATAAGGTGGTAAAATGCCTCTTAGATAAAATGTATTTATGTATTTTGGGTATACACTCAGTAGTGTGAATGTTAGAGCAAATGACAAGTCTATTTCTAGTTTTAAAATAAATCTCTATAGTGTCTTCCACCATGGCTGCGTTAATTTATATCTCCACCAACAGTGGAACCTCAAGTAGTCATGTATCAGAGTTCTACTTTCTTCACATCCTCGCCAACATTTGCTACTCTGCTTTTTGGATAATAATCATTCTGACAGGGGTGAGAAGGTATGAAAGTGTTTTTTTTTCTTAAAGATTTATTTATGTATTTGAAAGGTATAGTTACAAAGAAGGAGAGAGAGAGAAAGGAATAGAGTCTAATTCACTGGATTTCTCCCCCAAGGGCCTTAATGGCCAGGATGAGGCCAGGCTGAAGCCAGGAATCTGGAACTCCACTGGGGTCTGCCAAGTTGGTGGCAGGGGTCTAAGCACTTGGGATACCTCCTGCTGCTTTCCCAGAGACATTAGCAGGGAGCTGGATTGAAAGTGGAACAACCAGGACACTAACCAGTGCCTGTATGTGATATCAGCGTAGAAGGTAGTGGCTTAAACCAATGTGCCACAACACTGGCACCAGATTGGACAGTGAGAGTGAGAGAGACAGAGAGAAAGGTCTTCCTTTCCTTCTGGTTCACCCTCCAATGGCCGCCGTGGCCAGTGCACTGCGGCCGGTGCACCACGCTGATCTGAAGGCAGGAGCCAGGTGCTTCTCCTGGCCTCCCATGGGGTGCAGGGCTCAAGCACTTGGGCCATCCTCCACTGCACTCCCGGGCCACAGCAGAGAGCTGGCCTGGAAGAGGGGCAACCGGGACAGAACCTGGTGCCCTGACAGGGACTAGAACCCGGTGTGCCGGCGCTGCTAGGCAGAGGATTAGCCCATTGAGCTGTGGCGCCAGCCCTCATGGTGTTCTTAATTTGCATGTCCCTAATGGCTAGTGCTGTTCAGCACTTTTTTCATAATTTTTTTTGCCATTTGTATTTTTTCTTTTAAGAACTGTCTACTGAAGCCCTTTGCTCAGTTATTAACTAGATTGATTGTTCTTTTATTGTGGTTTTTGCAATGCTGGTACATTGTGGATATTGATCCTTTGTTGGGTAGGTAGCTTGTAAATATTTTTTCCTATTCAGTCACCTCTCTTCACTTGATTGTTTCATTTTTGGCCAGAAGCTTCTGAGTTTGATATAGTCCCATTTGTTTATCTTGTCCAAGAAGTCATCGCCTACACCAGTGTCTTCAAGTGTTTCCCCTATATTGTCTTCCAGCAACTTCATAGTCTCAAGTCTTAAATTTAGGTCTTTGATCCATCTTGAGTTGATTTGGTATGTGTTGAGTTGTAGGGATCTAATTTCATTCTTCTATATATATGGCATCCAGTATTGCCAGCACCACTTTTTGAAGAGATTATTCTTTCTCCAAAGTATGGTCTGGGAACTTTTGTCAAAACTAAGCTGGCTGCATGAGCTTGGTCTAATTTTTGGGCTCTCTATTCTGTTCTGTTGATCTATGTGTCAGTTTTTATGCCAGCACCATGCTGTTTTAATTACTGTAGCTTTATAATATGATTTGAAATCAGGCATTGTGATGCCCCCAGCTGATTTTTTTATCAAGGCTGCTTTTGCTATCTTGGTCTTTCATGATTCCATATGCATTTTAGATTTCTTTTTCTGAATCTCTAAAGAATGTCACTGGTATTTTGATATAGATTGCACTGAATCTATAGATTACTTTAGGTAGTTTCAGTATTTTAATTGTATTAATTCTTCCCATCCATAAGCAAGCAATATCTTTCAATTTTTTTGTGAGTGTTCTTGATTTCTTTCACCAATGCATTAAAATTTTCATTGTAGAGATCTTTAACTTCTTTTGTTAAACTTGTTCTTAAATATTTGCTATTTCTGTAGCTATTGTAACTGGGGATTCTTTTTTGATTCCTCTTTTGGCAAGTTCATCATAAGTATATAGAAAAATCACCTTTTTGTATATTTATTTTGTAAACAGAAACTTTTACTGAATTGGCTTATTTGTTTTATTGGGTTTTTGGTGGTGTATTTAGGTTGTTCCATGTACAATGCCATGCCGCCTGCATAGTTATTTGCACTTCTTCCCATTCAATTTTGATGCCCTTTATTTCTTTATCCTCCTTAATTGCCCTTGCTACTACTTTCAATCCTATGTTGAATAAGAATGTTGAAAGTAGACATCCTAGTCTCATTCCAGATCTGAAGGGAAATGTTTTCAGATTTTCCTTGGAGTTTGGTTTCTCATATATAGCCTTCATCATTTATAGGTGTATGTTCCTTCTGTGCCTAATTTGTGGAGGTTTTTTTTTTTTTTTTTTTTTTGGTCAGGAAGTGATGTTGAATTTAATCAAATGCTTTCTTGGCATCTATTCAGATGACCATATTGTTTTTGTACTTCATTATGTTATGTGATTTATGATATTTCTTGTTCTGCAAATGTGGAATAATTATTGACTCTCTGGGATAAACCCAATTGGTCATGATATATAATGCTTTTGATGGGGTTTGGGATTGAGTGTTATTATTTTGTTGAGAATTTTTGCACCCGATTTCTTCAGAGATCTAGGTCTGTAGCTTTCTTTTAGTGCTATGTCTTTCTTCATATTTGGTATCAGAGTGATGCTGGCCTCATAAAAATAAGTTGAAAGAATTCCATTCTTTTCAATATTTTGGAATAGTTTGAAAAATATTAGAGTAAGTTCTTCCTTAAGTGTTTTGAAGAAATCAGTGGTAAAGCTGTCAGGTCCTGAATTTTTCAGTGACAGGAGACTTTTAATTGCTGTTGCAATCTCATTGCTATTGCATCAGTAATAACTGATCTGTCTAGATTTTCTGTATCTTCTTGATTTAACCTTGGTAGGTTATATGTATCCAGAATTTATCCATTTCTTCAAGGTTTTCCAATTTGTTAGCTTATAGTACATAATAGTTTCTTATGATTCTTTGGATTTCAGTGTTGTTGGTTGTGATATCTCTTTTTTTCATCTCTAACTTTATGTATTTGAGGTTTTATATTTTTTTCTTTGTTAGTCTGGCTAATGTTTTGTCTGTTTTGTTTATCATCTCAAGAAACCAGCTTTCTGTTTAATTGATCTTTTTTTCCAAAAAAAATATTTATTTGAAAGAGTTACAGAGAGAAGAGAGATAGAGATAGAGAAAGAGATAGAGATAGAGAGAGAGAGAGAGAGAGAGGTCTTCCATGACTGGTTCACTCCCCAAATGGCTATTATGACTGGGGCTATGCCAGGCAAAGCCAGGAACTACAAGCTTCTTCCAGGCCTCCTATGTGAATGCAGGGGCCCAAGAACTTGGGACATCTGCTGCTTTCTCAGGAACATTAGCAGGGAGCTGGGTTGGAAGTGGAGCAGCTGGGATGCCAATTGGCCCCCATATGGGATGCTGGCATGACAGGCAGTGGCTTAACCTGCTATACCACCATGCTGGCCCCTTAATTGATCTTCTGTAATTTTTTAGTTTAAATTTCATTTATTTCTGCTCTAATACTTATTATTTTTCTCCTCAATGTGTTATTTATAGACACAGAAGGCACTGATCAATGCAAAATAAATCATTCAGAGGCTACACTTCTGGAATCACCTAAATCGAAGCCAAAGAAAAAAGTCAAGTGATATCTTGCATTCAATCTAAACTATAAACTCTTCTCACATATAATGGGACTATAACACCGATGCACAGACTTCAAAATAGGGGTATTGGAAAAATGAAGAAGTAATGTAACCAGACTCCTGCAGAAAAACACAGTAGTTCTCCAGAAATAGAACCTGGTCTGAAGGAAATCTGAATGACAGAAATAAAATTCTGGGCCAGCACTGTGGCTTGGCAAGTAAAGCTGCCTCCTGCAGTGCTGGCATCCCATATGGGTACTGGTTTGAGTCCCAGCTGCTCCACTTCTTGTCCAGCTCTCTGCTATGGCCTGGGAAAGCAGTGGAAGATGACCCAAGTCCTTGGACCCCTGCACCCACATTGAAGACCTGGAAGAAGCTCCAAGCTCCTGATTTTGGATCAGCCCAGCTCCGACCACTGCAGCCATTTGGGGATTTAACTACCTCTCTCTCTGTCTCTCTGCCTCTGCTTCTCTGTAGCTCTGCTTTTGAAAATAAACAAATCTTTGGGCCGGCGTCGCAGCTCACTAGGCTAATCCTCCTCCTAGCGGCGCCGGCACACCAGGTTCTAGTCCCGGTTGGGGCGCCGGATTCTGTCCCAGTTGCCCCTCTTCCAGGCCAGCCCTCTGCTGTGGCCAGGGAGTGCAGTGGAGGATGGCCCAGGTGCTTGGGCCCTGCACCCCATGGGAGACCAGGAGAAGCACCTGGCTCCTGGCTCCTGGCTCCTGCCATCAGATCAGCGCGGTGCGCTGGCTGCAGCGCACCGGCTGCGGCGGCCATTGGAGGGTGAACCAACGCCAAAAGGAAGACCTTTCTCTCTGTCTCTCTCTCTCACTGTCCACTCTGCCTGTCAAAAAAAAAAAAAAGAAAGAAAATAAACAAATCTTTATGAAAAATAAATAAAATTCAAAATAATCACTGCAAAGAAACTAAATGTACTGTAAGAGAATACAGATAGAAAGATTAGAGAAATGAAGAGAACAATAGGGGACATGCATGAGACATTCACTAAGGAGATAGAAATCATTAAAAAGAGCCAAATAGACTTTTTGGAGATGAAATCTTCAGTCCATGAGATAAAAAATATGATTGAAAGCCTTAACAATGGAGTAGACAAGGTAGAGGAAAGAATTCATGATCTGGAGGATTAAGACTTTTGAAATAAACCAGTCAGACAAAAATAAAGAGGAAAGAATTACAAAAATTAAAAAAGCCCACATGAAATATGTAATGCCATGAAGTGAGCAAATATTTGTATTTTGGGGATTCCTGAGGTAGAAGAGAAGGAAAAAGTAGTTGAGAACCAATAAATGGAATAATCATTAAGAATTTCCCATGTCTTGAAGGAGACATGGAAATCCAGATACAGGAAGTTCAAAGGAACACAAAACTCAACCAAAAAAGATCTCCAATGCATATTATAATCTAATTGTCACAAGTTAAGGACAATGATAGAATCCTGAAAACAGTAAGAGAAAAGTGTCACATTACAAATTAAAGAAAATCAGTTAGACTAAAATCAAACTTCTCAACAGAAACCCTACAATACAGAGAAGATTATGATGATATATTCAAGGTCTTAAAAAAAAGAAACTTCAAACCAAGAATATTATATCCAGCAAAGCTCTCCTGTAGAAGTTAATGAGAATTAGCTATTTCCCAGATAAACAAACTGAGAAAATTACAGCCACCAGACCAGCCTTACAAGAAATCCTGAAAGGAATCCAACATTTGACATAAACATCATGAAAACCCATGACACTACCAAATTCACTAACAGTGCAGGTACAAACAGTAGCCAGTTAACAAAATGATGGGTGTTGGTTCTTATCTATCAATACTAACCTTGAGTGTATGTGGATTAAATTCTGAAGCTAAAAGTTTAGGTTGGCTGAATGGAAAAAGGAAATCAAATGCAACTATATGCTTCCTATAAGAAACTCACTTCAGAAACAAGACACATTTAGACTGAAAGAGAAGGGCTGGAGGAAGATATATCCTGCAAGGGAAAACAAAAACACGCAGAAGTAGCTATATGTGCAAGAGAGGAAACCGATTTTAAATAAAAAACTGTAAAACAAGGCAAAGAAAGACATTATGTATTAATGAAAGTGCTGATTAAGCAAGAATATATTCTAATTGTAAATATATAGGCATCCAACACAAGACCACCAATTATACACAGAAAACACTATTAGAATTAAAGAGAGTGATGGATCCAATAGAAGGCTGGTGCAGAACTTCAACATCCCACTGATATCAACAAACAGATCATCCAGACAGAAAATCAACAGAGAGTTGAACCATACTATTGAGCAAATGGATCTAACTGACATTCATAACACATTTCCCCCAACAGATACAAAATACACGTTCTTCTCATTGGCACATGAAACATTCTCTAGAATAGATCATATATTAGGCCACAAATCAAGTCTCAGTAAATTTTCAAAAAGATTGAAATCACACTATGTATCTTTAGGACCACAAAGGAATAAAACTAGAAATGAGCAATAAGAAGAATAAAACATTTATGAATGGCCAGTTAGTCAATGAATAAATTAAGAAGGAAATAAAAGCTTTCCTGAAATAAATGAAAATGAGAATACATCATATCAAAACCTGTGGAATACAACAAAAGTAGTATGAAGAGGGAAATTTATAGCATTAAATGCTTGTATTAAAAAATAGAAAGATCTAAAATAAATGGTCTGATATTGTATCTGATATTGTATCTTGAGAATTTAGAAAAAACAAGAACAAATCAAACCCAAAATTGGCTGGTAGATTTATTTTGGAAAAAAATCTACACAGAATTTCTTCATAATACTTATTTCCATGAACTTGTTGCAGATCCTTCATATACATCACATATTAATCAAGAAGGAAGACGTTTTCACATGTGTGAGGAAACGTGAAAATATTATCTTTCTGGGGCCGGTGCCGCGGCTCACTAGGCTAATCCTCCACCTTGCGGAGCCAGCACACCGGGTTCTAATCCTGGTCAGGGCGCCGGATTCTATCCTGGTTGCCCCTCTTCCAGGCCAGCTCTCTGCTGTGGCCAGGAAGTGCAGTGGAGGATGGCCCAAGTGCTTGGGCCCTGCACCCCATGGGAGACCAGGAGAAGCACCTGGCTCCTGCCATCGGATCAGCACGGTGCCGGCTGCAGCGTGCCGGCCGCGGCAGCCATTGTAGGGTGAACCAACAGCAAAGGAAGACCTTTCTCTCTGTCTCTCTCACTGTCCACTCTGCCTGTCAAAAAAAAAAAAATATATTATCTTTCTGTTACCGATTTCCAAGCAGATGTTGGGAATCCGCGGTCATCACACTCTCAGTGCGCTCCTTCCATCCATCCGATGCCTCTCCCACGTTCCATTCATGACCTCTAAAAGCAGTGTGCTCAGACACATTAGACAAGAGCAAGAAAAGGATCACCAGCAGGAGCGTGGGTACTTTTTAACAAGCCGGCCTAGAACTGACATACATGATTGGCCTCAGTCTATTGGCCTGGAGTCAGTCACGTGACCATGTATTCACGAGAAACTGGAAGTTCCATTGCGTTAACTACCCAGAAAGAATTCAAACACTACAATTCATTCAAACTGGATAGTTTATCAAGAAAATAGTAAAATACATCTTATTATTTCCTTACTTATAATATCTTTGTACCTAACACAGGCATAATGAAAAAGATTTGTTAATATTAATTTTAAAATATTTATACTAAAATTCAAGTATTTTAGCTTAGTCTGGCAGGGCTTTTTGTGTCTGAGGTATCCAATGATTATTTCTTGAACTTGTATTATGGGTTCACAAAGAAATTGTTACCATTTTAACAACTGCAATTATACACACTATATGAGCATTCCATATTATTTTATTATTTTTGTTATTCTAGGGACTAGTCATGCACTAATGTATTAGCTGCTGCATTGTTAAAATACTGGTTTGGAACTTTCTTATGTAAAAAGTTATGTTCGATATTTTCATATAATTGTCATGGTACATAAACTCAGCACTGTCAAACAGCAACAGATCATTATTGTCAAAAAAAGATATTTTTTAGAGATGAATTATATGTAAATATATCCAGTAATTTGTTCTGTCTTAAAATTATTTATTTTCAAATTGAGGTTTAAGTCTTGCATTTTTACCAAAGGAATAAATTGCCAAATCATGATAAAAGCCACTTTTTACAGAAAACAAACTTCGTATTGCCTTGTAAAGCAAGCTCAAAGTGATGGATTTAGATTTTTTTTTAAAAAAATTTACTTATTTATTTGAAAAGCAAAGTTACACAGAGAGAGGGAGATACAGAGAGAGAGATTATCTATCTGCTAGTTCACTCTCTAGATGGGTGCAACAGCCAGAGCTGTGCCAGGCCAAAGTCAGGAGCTTAATCCAAGTCTCCCACATGGGTGGAGTCCCAAGCACTTGGGCCATCTACCACTGATTTCCCAGGCTTTACCAGGGAGCTGGATCAGAAGGAGAGCAACTGGACTGTAAAATGGTGCCCATATGGAATGCTGGCAACCTGCTGTGTAAAAATGTTGGTCCTTGAATTTAGGCTTTTTTTTTTTTTTAATGGTACATGTTTACAAGTTTACTTATAAAAGGATGTTATTTTTCTAGCCAGTATTCGTTCTATCTGTATTTTGCAATCATTTATGATTTCCATGATATGTTACATACATTCCTATTTTCCCACTGAGCTAAGAATTTTACTGACATTTTATATAATAAGCAGTTTATATTTATGTGTAAGGAATATTTATACATTCATTTTTCCTTAAAAGATTCTTAAAACAGCAAACTTATTCTACACATAAAACCATTTGAATGTGTATTCAAGTGCTTTGTTCCAAAGGGTTTTTCAATGCCCCCTTTTATTGAGCTTTAAATAGCAACAATGTGAAAAATATTGAAAGGGAGAAATTGACTACTGTTTGTAGTTTTTGTGTTTCTGTGAAAGGAAAATTATTTACAAAGATGTGCTTAATAAGTGAGTAAAAGATGGATTTTATGCAAACATTATGATACATTACAAATATGTCCATACACTGATATACCCTTTCTGTCTTCCCTATAGTATCCATAAAAATGTTTTCTATTACTGTTATATTTGCTCTCCTTAAGTGGCACTGATTCAGATAGTAATTATTTAAACTTGTGTTTTTGCAAGTTGGCTCCCTACTCAGTTCAAATATCTTTAATGACATTATAAGTAAAACCCATTGCTCTTACCTTGATCTCTGCTCTGCTTTCCAGAGTTCAAACACTACTATTTTCAGATCTTTGATGTAATTTCCACTTGAGAGTCTCTTCTCACAATGTGCAGTGGTTACAAAGCATTCTAAAGCATGATGTTCGACCCCACTATAAGCTCATCATTATGCAGATCGTCATTTGGCCTGAGCTCAGCTATTTGCTTTTCTGTTCTTAGCCACGTTTACTCATGTGCTGCCTTCAGCTGCCAGAGGGCTCCGAGTGTGGCTGATCTGGGCTGGTCTCAGCCAGGATCTATGGTTTTTAATCCACACATTCTCTCCTTTTTCATCAGACAATCTGAAGCATGTTCACACAGAGGTTGGGGGTGGGGGGGAGAGAAAGAAAGAGAGGTTGAGACTAGAAGCTCAGAAGGCCTTGTAAAGCCTGGGTTCATTGCTGATGCTGTATTACATGGATGTATTCTATTTGTCAAAGCAGGTTATAATGAGTGGGGAAAACTCACTCTCCCTCTTTATGGAGTATACTATAAAATTTCAAAGAAGCATGGATGGGGAGGTAAGTTGGGATATTTTTACAGTTTAGTATGTTGTCCCCTCCAAAATGCACTTGAACTTAGGACCTGGTACAGCTCTTAGGAAGTGATGGAAAGGGGAGGTGATAGAATTAAGAGCCCTAGTGAAGGAATTTGCCAGAAGGTGTTTTTTGTTTCTTTTTCCCTTTCCTCTTTCTGCCATGTGAGCACACAGCGTATTTCCCCTCCTGACGGTGCAGCCTTCAAATTGCCTTCTTTGAAAGAGGGACCGGACCCTGCCAGGCAATGAACCTGCTAGCACTTTGATCTTGAACTTCTAACCTCCAGAACCGTGAGAAATGAATTTCTGGTTGTTTTTTTTTTTTTTTTTTTTTTTTTGGTAAGTTACTCGGTCTGTGATATTTTGTTATAGAAGCACAAGCAGACTCAGCCAACACCTTTACAAACCATTGGCACAGCAGACAAGCACCTGGCACACTGCCCTCCTTCAGGGCTTTGCTTACAGGTCACCTTGCCCTGGCAGTCAGCCCTCAGCAGTCTTTAATAGTGAAACTTTGGTGAAGAGCAGGAGGAGTCAACTGTAGTGATGAGAACGCATAGTTGCGGCATGTTCTGGAGAATCTGTAGGTAGGTACTGGACTGTGCAACACATGAGGCCAGAGGGCTGGAATCAGGAAAGGGAAGAAGCCAAGAGAAGGATGCAGGAAGAAACAGGAATGTGCCTGGGTGAGCAAGTGGAGGAATTGGGAGGGACATATGGGTTGCTTTGTGTTTTGCCATTTGTCGTTATTCTGTGCCTCAAGATCTAAGGAGCACTGATGATTATTTGGATGAATGAGACAAGTTCATGACCAGTGGTGATTTGTGGATGGTATGCAAAGGACCAACCCTAGTTACAGAGGTGGGTGAATAAGTAACAGGTGTATTCAAGAAGGAAAGTAAAGGATAGCCTCTAAATTTTATTCAGAGGGTGACTCTTCATTGATGTTGGGAAGGATGTTTTAAGTGAGCATCTAAAAATTTGCCACTAATTCTCACTTATGTTCCATGAATAATAGTAGAGTTAAAATAAGAGGGAAAGGAAGAAAGAACAATTAGAGAGTGAAGATGAGGAAGGATAAGGTGTTGTAGAAATCAGTAGAGTACAGAAACCCAGATCTCTAGTGCTGTTCAGCCCAAGTTTGCAAAGCACAGGCAAAGTGATGAGGAGAGAGGAAGAAGTTATTGCTGCTTTGTGACAGTGTATTTCATAATCACATCGCTTTATGTCCTTTCACTGCTATTCTTGGCTGCACATGCATAAAGGAATTGTAGCAGGTTAGTGGGTACAGAGGGGTAAATAAAGATGACATGTGGACAGAAAGTGGGAGTTCAAAGAGAAAATCCTTTTCACTTCTCCTTGGCAACATGTAATTAAAAGTTAAACCTTTAGAGAGGAGGGAGTGGATTCTCAAGGTAACACAGAATAGATATCTCTTACAAATACAGCTGTGAACAGAGGAAACCTGACTCAGTCCTGTCTGACACATCCATTTTTCACAGAGGGTACCGCTTAACAGTAAGCAAGAAGGACATAGTTTGTGCTGCTACACGGCACGGATATAACACTGAGGCGCTCTGAGCAGAATTCCTCTTGGGGAGTCTTCATCTTCAGAATGCTCCTTTTTTTAAGAAAAAGGAGACACAAAATAGTCTGTAGCTTCGTGTTTTTCACTAAGCGCACTTTTAAGAAGTTCCTGGCTCCAGTCACCATTCATAGGAGCCCCTCCTTAATTCATACACTGATCTCCAGAGCTCACCTATGGCTCAATTATCTGAGGGCCCTAAACACACCTCCAAACATGAAGGGGCTTCCATCAAGGTGCTCTGAGTCGCTGGCTGAATGTGGTGGGTCCATCCTTGTGAGGCAAGAGAACCCACTCCTAAGGAAATCTAACTCAAGGATTCTCTACTGGACTTGGCTGGGTGTTCCTAGGAATGCGTTGCAGTCTAGGCTCCCGAGATGAGTCCTCTCTTCCCTACCTCTGTCTTTCACAGAGAGCAGATTTCTCATAGCCATCTAGTTTCCCCTGGTTTCCTCTGCATCTTCTCCCACAGGCTTTTTCCTCAATAAGTTACTCACATATCTCTCTGGCATCTCTTTAGCAGTACTGAACTAGCACAAGTTGTACTAGGATGATTCAGGATGTACTATGATGTTCAGGAACCATCTCACTTACTGCTGTGTAGGCAAAATAAATAAATATAAATGACATTGCACTGGATTTCTTTTAACGTTGTACGTATGGATTAATGTGCATACTTTACAACCAACTGAAGGAAGAGGAATTGGAAATGGAGATTAGTTTATAGGCAGGTCAGACTGGTTGATGAGCATCAGTTGGAAATTGTCAGGAAAACTTCCTTATGTTTGAGATGTGAGTAGTGTACCTGATCATTCATTTTACAGGGAAGGAAGAGGGAGATGAGATGAGAAGTCCAGGTTCCTGAGCAGTGTCCAGTAGCCAAGCTGTGTGCTCGGAATAGAAAAGCCTGGACTGTCAGACAAGGAGGCCTAGAGCAGAGGCCCGAGAATGAACACATGGGAGCTCAAAGTGGGAAGAGCTTCATGTCACTATGATGGGCAGAATAGTGGAACCAATGACACCAATGTCTTGTTGCCTGGAACCTGTGAGCTTCAGCTCTTCTAGTGAAAGGGAACTTTCAGATGTGATTAAGGGCTTCGGGGTGTGGAGATTACCTTGCATTTTTCTAGCAGACTTTAAATGAAATCACAAGTGTCCTTATAAGAGGAAGGCAAAGAGACATTTGCTTCCAGAAGGGGAGAAGATGATAGTATGATAGAAGATGAAGGAAATTTGAAGATACTGAGTGGCTGGATTTAAAAAAGCAAGAAGGGGTCCTGAGGCTAAAAAAGCAAAGGAATGCAGCTGGGAGATGGGATGTGTAGGGAGTTGGTTCTCCTGTAGAGTCTCCATGAGGAAGCAGCCATGGAACCTCCTTGATTTTAGTCCTGGAAGAATAGTTTCTGATTCTGTCCCCTCAAAGCTCTAAGACAGCAGATTTGTGTTGTTTTGAGCCATTTTTTGTGGTAATTTTTTAACAGCGACATTAGGAAACAGGTGCAACTGTAGTTTATCTTCTACCAGAAAACAACTACAATGGAAGAATTAGTAGACAAGCAAGAGATAAATGAGTGGGCCAGTGGGTGTCTGCAAGCCTGTGCCACTGCATGCCCCAGATATAATTAGCTATCTCGTGACAGAGTTGAGGGCTATGCTGGATTCAGTAGTATGACCTTCCACTTACTAAGAGTGTTGTAGCTATTGCTGTCTCTGAACATTCAACTCATCAGCAATAGAGACCAACACTTTCAAGCTAGCACAATTCCTGAAGGAAAATGATTATGCACTCTGTGGCAGGTTGACTAAGTTGGCCTTTCCCATCTGGGGCAGGTTTGTCTTGTGTGTAGACCATTGTATGGGGCTTTAGAATTCTTCATCAAGGGACTGCAACACAGTCCAAGACCTTCTTTCAATTATTCTCCCTTTCTTTACATTCAAACTTGGATCCTGGTGCCTATTCAGCTTCTACTGGCTTTCTTCCCAGTTAACTACACAGTGTTTTTTTTCCCAGTAAGTCTCTCACACATTTATTCCCAGCATGGTATCTGCCTCTTAGGGAGTGTGAATTAACACAACAGCTGTGATATATGGGCTTCGAGCTTCTTGGGAGGTGAAGGTTAGACAGCCCTTGTGCTTCAGAGTAGAACTGTTAAAAAAGTTTACTTGATTTTTTAGAAAGGTGGAGAGAGAGAGAGAGAGAGTTTTTCATTTGCTGGTTCACTCCCTAAATGCTTACAACAGCTGGAGCTGTGCCAGGCTGAAGCTAGAAACCAGGAACCACTTCCTGGTCTCCCATGAGATTGGCAGGGATGCAAGTATTGGAATTATTATCTGCTGATTTCCAGAGTGTGCATTAGTAGGAAGCTGGACCAGAAATGGAGGTAGGAGTTGACCCCAATCACTCAGATATGGGATGCATTATTCCAAGTAGTGGTTTATTACATTGTGTCACAACACCCACCCAGAGTGGGGCTACATTTTATTTTTGCTAGTATTGTGCAGAAGAGCTGGAAAGTTACCTGCATCTCTGCAGCAATGAGAAGAGAGAGAGAGGTAAGTGAAAATTGGGCATCTACCATGGCAGTAGCAGAAATGTAGCCTGGGGGTGGACCAAGGAGGAACAGGAAAGACAGGATGAGTCTTAGATCCACTCTGGTTTTAGAAATCATACATGTCAAGGTTATTTTCTAAGCTGTAGGACATAGACATTAGTCACCCAAATGAAGAATCTTTAACTAACTTGTGCTTCAGAGCCATAGATTTAAGTATAATGAAATCGATGGATAGAGAGAAATTGTTGTCATGTTAGTATGGCAGAGAATCCTTGAGGAACATGGTTACTACAGGACTTCAGCCATGCTGGAATGATTTATCCATAGAAAACCATTTGGGAAAGATGCAGCCTTGGCCGATAATTCAAAGAGGTGCTTTGGGACTCACATCATGGCCAGGAGAAGTTCCTCACTCACTATCACAGCTTTCAGAAGCATGGATAGCGCCCCTCACTTGGTGAACATACACACTTGTATTTTGTTTCATTTTCACTAGACACAGGCCTATGAAAAGTACAAAATCATTCCATTTTGGGAAAATTTATTGGTGAGTCTTGGATTTATAATATCATAATATTAATCAAGTTGCCTGGCTTTTTAACTAGCTGATGTACAGAGGCAGTATATAATCATCAACCAACATTTGATCTATAAATGCTAAATCTAATTTGGCCCTGTGTCTATTCAAACTTTAAAGAATCTGAACAAATCTAATATTCAAACTGTTCTCTGTTAGTATAAAATTTATGCTACTAATGGAAATAATGTTCATAAATAAAGCATTCACAGACCTTAGGGAATATATCTGTTTCTTCCACAAGATAATTCATGGCATGCAGTTATTTTTGAATCCTATAACGCCTTGGCTGGGGGCAGTGGGGGCTCGGCTACTGGAAGGATTCTAGTCCTTGGGGGCAGGTGCACGGACACCAGGATTCTAGTCCTTGGTGGCTTTGTCCCCTGTGGGCAGCACCCGGACGTGCAGATCTGATTGGTGCAGGCACAGCGGGCGCAGTGCTGTGCAGGCCGTGCCCGGGGGCCCAGTACCGGCGGGCAGCACGCGCGTGGGGAAGGCGCAGGCTGTGCCCGGGGGCCCAGTACCGGCGGGCAGCACGCGCGTGGGGAGGGCGCAGGCCGGGCACTGTGGGGCAGTGGGAGCCCCCAGGCTGCTGTCCACCCTGTTGTCTGCTCACTGCCCCCCAGGGGCATGTCAGGTCTCAGGGCCTGGGTTACACCATGGCAGCGTGTAGGGCCCTTGCCGAGGGCGGGGCCTGAGACCAATCGCGCCCACAGGCACAGCTGGCCTGGGTCCCGGGTGCTGGGCTGCTCCGCCTGGGGCTCGCCAAGCCTGTGTCTGCCGCCTCCCCGCACACAGGGAGGGAGCGGCAGAGGGGATGGCCACAGAGCTCTCCCAGTGGGGTTGGCGCTGGGCTCCCACCGCCCACCCCGGAGGCCTCGGCCTCCCTACCGTGGGGGGGGCGTGGTTTCTCATTGGCCAAGTTGCCCGCCTCATTTCTGCCCTGGTCAGGACCCAGGATGGGCACTGTGGTCCTCTCCGCCCCTCGGGCCTCTCCAGCGGCCACGGCTGAAGCTCGCCGCTGCGCTCTTCTCTGGGGGACGCGCCCCTACCACCCCTCTTCACCCACCTCATTCTCCCTTTAGCTAATGGTGATCCTGCCCCCAGGCCCCAGCCTGGCCCTCTCCGCCTCCAGGAAGCAGTCCCAGACTGCCCGAAATGCTGTGGCTGTCTCCTCTGTGCTTCCTCCATGGGCTCTGGCTGGGCCGACGAGGGGGGCTCCCAGGCTGGTGAGCCCACCTGGAGTGACCCAGAGCCAGCAGTGTCCAGTCCTGCACCTACCCCCGTCACACCCACCCCCACCCCTTCCTGTTGGGCTCCTTTGATCCCCTGAGCCAGGACAACCACAGTTGTAGAGAGGGCCCTCACCTCACCCCTCCCCGGGTACCAGGCCCTCACCGCACCCTCCCCTGGTACCAGGGCCCTCACCTCACCCCTCCCCAGGTACCAGGGCCCTCACCGCACCCTTCCCTGGGTACCAGGGCCCTCACCGCGCCCTCCCCGGGTACCAGGGCCCTCACTGCACCCTCCCCGGGTACCAGGCCCTCACCGCACCCCTCCCTGGGTACCAGGCCCTCACTGCGCCCCTCCCTGGGTACCAGGGCCTTCACCTCACCCCTCCCCGGGTACCAGGCCTTCACCGCGCCCCTCTCCGGGCCTCTTCCTGCACGCCTGCCCTGATTCACTGCTAGCCGGGCGCGGAAGTGAGGGCTTTGCTTAGAGGTGAACATGGGGCTCTGTGGGGCTCCGCTGGGAGTCAGCGGCGCAGTGCAGCCGCCTCCACCGGCTCTTCCCCGGGCCCTGCGGAGTGCAGCCCAGAGACACGGTTTACGCGAGCCTTGGTCCTGAAGCATCTCGCACACACCCTGTATGTTTGGAGACATCAGTGCACCAAACTGCATCCGGCGTGCTCCGGAGCCGGCATGGCGCCGTGGGAGGTGATCTTTGCCCGGGGAGCAGGCACGTGGGCTGCCTGTGCCCCGCGGGGAATCTTGTGTTTTGAGCACAAATGTGAATTTATGCACCTGGAGCGCTCCCTCCCTGGGGCTGGTGGAGCAGCCGCGGGCAGGGCAGAGGCGCTGGAAGCCTCAGGCCTTGCTGTGGGCTTGGGGGAGACCCTGCTCTGGGGCCGGCGATGCATCCCTTGGCGGGGGGGGGGGGTGGTTCAGGGCCACGGAGCTGCCCTGGGAAGATGGAAGTCGGCTGGGCCGGGGAGGCAGAGCCGTGCACGTGGGCGGAGCAGGAGGGGCTGGCCACGGGCTCCACCTGTTCACTGGCCAGCAGGGCAGCACCTGACCGGGCCTGAGACTCTGCCTCGGCTCCTCTCCCTACGCGACCCCTGAGGCGTCTCAGCCCCCGGGGGTGCCTGGCGATGCCTCCACCCATCACCCGCCATCTTTCATTTAAAGCCACGTGGACGCCGCGGTGCAGACGAGGCAAGTGTTCTTCCGTTTCGCTTCCTCCCCCACCCTTGGGAGAACGGTGCTGGTCTCAACCTTGACCTTAAACGTGGGATTTAAAGCAGCCACAGCGGTGCCTGGGGCCCTGGCCGCTCATCTGGCCCCACCCCACCCCGTGCTTCCCTTGGCCCCATCAGGAACTGGACTTTGCATCTGGCTCAGGCCTCTGGTCTGACCTCCGCCTCACTGAGCCGGTGGTTGGCTGGTGGTCGGCTGGTGGTCGGCCGTGGTATCCCTGGCGCCGGGAACAGGGCCCAGCAGGTGCAGGCGCTAATCACCTGGGGGGGTGGGAGAGGACGAGGAGGGACTCCAGGCAGCTGCTATGGCTCCAGGGTCCTACTGACCCCCAGGCCTGTGCCCCTGCCCCCAGCAGCTGGCAGCACGGGGCGGGGGTCTGTCTGTGCCATGTAGGAGGGTGGGGTTGCTACCCTGGCAGATTTGGTGCCCTGAGCTCGCCGTGGGGGTGGGGGAGGGGCTGAGACCTCGCGGTTGCCTGGGAGAGGACTCGGTCCCCGCTGAGCCCAGGTGCGCTGGCGGTGCCACTGGGGCGGTGTGCACACGGGCGCTGTGGGGCCCCACATGGGGGTCCGTGAGGGAGGTCAGGGTGTTTGCCCAAATTCCAGGGACATCTGGGGGAGATGGTGAGACCTGGGAAAGTGGGGTCAGGACAGCATGGGCATGCGTCGGCAGTCCCTGGGGACGGCCAGGATTTGTCACTAAAGGCGGTGGTCAACCCCTCTCTCCAGGGGAGGGGACCCGCTGGGCAGCGGGGCTGCGGGCAGGGATGCGCCCTCCCATGTCTTGCTGTTAGGACACACGGAGCTGGGCTCACAGGAACAGGAATCGGAGACTCTTAGCGTTAAAGCAGCAAAGGTGGGGGGTAAGGGGGTGTTGGGAGGTGACGAGGCGGTGGCAGGAGGGCAGTGGGCGTGCTGTGGACATGGGGTGATGACATGGGGGTGGCATGGAGGCGGCAGGGGTGTGGGCATGGGGGAAACCTGCTGCCCCGGACTGTGGGGGGATGGTGCGCTGAGCTCCCTGGCTCCCAGGTGTTGACTCGGGTGAGTGCCTGCTCTGGGTGCGGCCACCGCCCGTCACCTGCCCCAATGTCGCAGGACGTGCACACAGAAAGCCACGTACTTGGGGGCCGGGAGGCCGGGTGGTGGCTCCCCAGCTTCCCGGCGTCCTAGCAGAGCTGTGGCCCGGGTTCCTGCTGCCTGCGCTGTCTGGAGCCGCCCACAGCCTGGCCATGCCCGGCCGCGTTCCTGTAGCCGAAACAGTAACTTGGATCCCGGCAAGTCTTCCCGTCTCTCTCTCCCCAAAACTCTTCACCAAAAACGCCATGAGGTTTCCCAGGGCCAAGGTCGCCAGGCCATGGGGAGGCGGCGGCAGGCAGTGATCCTGTGGCCCAGCCCAGGGGCCTCCCTGCCCAGCTCCCCACCGAAGATGCAGCCGGGTTCCCAGGAGGCCTGGGGGCACCCAGGCTGTCCTCAGCAGGGCTGGCAGGAAGAGGGTGGCTGGATTTCCCCTGTCGGGGACAGATGGGGTAGAGCTGTGTCCCAGGCCTGATGGCAGAGTCAGTGTCTGGAGACAGGACAGACACATACCCTTGGCTGTCTCACAGGACAGACAAGAGCGCCAGCATGGCCCGTGGTCCCCGAGGTGAAACCCGCGTGCCAGGCAGATCCCCGTCGGCTCTCCCACCTCCTTCCCTGGGGTGCTGGAGCCCATGCGCTCTGGAGTGAGACTGTGTTGAATTCTGGTCCCAGCCCGCCGCCCCCTCGGCCTCCCCATGCTCATTGTGACGCCTGATGTGGCTGAGCCACACTACCCCACGCCAAGACTCCCCTGCCTGTGCCCAGGGCAGTAGTGGCTCAGTCCCTGGGACCCTGGGCTCTCTGAGCTGCCCAAGGCCAAGAACGCTGGCTGGGGCACCCTGTCCATCGCCGCAGGGGCTGGCGCTGGTTGGGGCACCCTGTCCATTGCCACGAGGGGGTGGTGCTGGCTGGGGCACCCTGTGCATTGTCATGGGGGGCTGGCGCTGGCTGGGGCGCCCTGTCCATTGCCATGGGGGACTGGCGCTGGCTGGAGCACCCTGTCCATTGCCATGGGGGACTGGTGCTGGCTGGGGCACCCTGTCCATTGCCATGGGGGGCTGGTGCTGGCTGGGGCACCCTGTCCATTGCCATGGGGGGCTGGCACTGGCTGGGGTGCCCTGTCCATTGCCATGGGGGGCTGGCACTGGCTGAGACTCTATGCCCATCACTGTGGGGGGCTGGTGCTGGCTGGGGTGCCCTGTCCATTGCCATGGGGGGCTGGCGCTGGCCGGGGCACCCTGTCCATTGCCATGGGGGGCTGGCGCTGGCTGGGGCACCCTGTCCATTGCCATGAGGGGCTGGTGCTGGCTGGGGCGCCCTGTCCATTGCCATGGGGGGCTGGCGCTGGCTGGGGCACCCTGTCCATTGCCATGGGGGACTGGCGCTGGCTGGGGCACCCTGTCCATTGCCATGAGGGGCTGGTGCTGGCTGGGGCACCCTGTCCATCATCATGGGGGCTGGTGCTGGCTGGGGTGCCCTGTCCATCACTGTGGGGGGCTGGCGCTGGCTGGGGTGCCTTGTCCATTGCCATGGGGGGCTGGCGCTGGCTGGGGCACTCTGTCCATCACTGTGGGGGGCTGGCACTGGCTGGGGCGCCCTGTCCATCACCACAGGGGGCTGGCGCTGGTGGCAGCTGTTCCAAGCACTTGCAGCTGGCCCTGCAGAGGCACAGGCGGAGAGAGCGCTGTGTGACATCTGCCCATCCCACGCGTGCACAGCGGTTTCTCCCTGACACTCCCATGAGAGCGTCTGCGAGCAGCCAGGCTACAGAATGGTTAGGGGTTTCCAGGAACTTCGGGATGGTGCCCATAGACCAGGGGTGCTGCTGCCCCCACCCCTGCAGGCCACGGGTGCATGAGTGGACATGAGTGACAGAGAAGGCCCCGCAGAGGTCTATGGAAAAAATGCAAGACGTGACCCAGAGAATGGCCACAGGGTGGAATTGTTCAAGGAAGATAGAAACGGAGGCCCAGTTGCCCAGCCATGTAGCCCGAACTGGAGTCGTGCTGGCTCTGATTGTGGACAGTGCAACACGTGGGCCTCACACCTGGGTCAGGGTGACTCAGGTGGATGCAGTCGGCTATGGGCAAACTGGCTTATGCAGCTGCGCCTGCCTTAAAACCAGGATAATGGAAAGCAAGCTTCCAAGGTGGCGGAATGGGGAGGGGGATTACTGCTTTGGTCTGAGTGAAGAAGTTTAAAAAAACACAACAGAGTGGAGTCCCAGGGAAGAGCTCGGGAGAGAACTGCAGAGGGAACTCCACGCTAACTAGGGGGACACCGTGGACCTACGTGAAGGGTGTGGATGCGTCCAACTCAGGACCCCAGAGGCCGAGAGCCTCAGTGCCAGCTTTGGGGCGAGCTGAGACCAGACGGCAGCAGCCCAAGCCACTGGTGACAAAGCTGCGGGAAGAGCCTGGCACCGAGAAAGCACGTGGAAGAGTTACCTGCACCCCCATGTTTATTACAGCTCAACTCACCGTGGCTAAGATGTGGAATCAACCCAAATGCCTGTCAGCTGGAGACGGGGTAAGGCGATTGTGGGACATGGACACACGGGATACTACATAGCGGCTAAAAAAATGAAATCCTGATGGCGGAATAGTGAGGGCGCACACCGATAATCCGGGAAAATTTAGTTTAATAAAAGGGGAGTTACGGTAGCCTCAGAAAAAAGAACCAGGAAAATATTGCAGAGGAAACTCTTCTGGATTGAGTGGCTGTGAATCGGAGGACCTACTGGGAGGACAAGGTCGCCCACCTCGCGGAAGCCGAGCCGCGGGACCGAGCCGCGGAAGCCAAGCCACGGGACTGAGCTGCACAAGCCGCAGGCTCTGCGTGCCAGTGCTCGAAGGGGAGTGCGTGCCACACAGACAACAGCGGGGAGACTTGGGACGTCCAGGGCTCCGAGTCCACACATCGGCGCTGGAAGGGGAGTGGACCTGCGTGGAGAGCGTGGGAGCCCACAGTTCGGGACACCAGCGGCAGACTCAACACACCAGCGCTGGAACGCGAGGTGAGCCGAACCTCAATAGCCCAAGACACCGGCAGGCAAGTGGAGAGAGGAGACTAGAGGGAACGACCCCCCGGGGCGGGGGGAACTTCTTCACCAGGCTAACTGGAAGAGAGAGAGAAGAAAAAAAAAGGTGACTGGTACGGACACGGGTTTCTCTCTCTCCGCTCACCTCTCAAGGGCGAGCAAGACAAAGAGCAGGCGCCATCTTGGACATACGTCATAAGCAGAGCAACCTCAGGTCTGCACTGGCCCTGAGCCTAGCAGAAAAACCTGACTCTGGGCGGGGCAAATTAACAGGAGATTAGGACCTAGTAAATTTGTGGTGCTACTGAACTGAGACTGTGAAAAAAGAGACGGAGGGGGAGAGAACTCACGGAATTCACGTGAGCACTCTCCAGAGACGCTATAATTCCATAACTTTGGCAACCCAGTGGGAGACTGAAGGAGAATTTGAGCCCACTCTGAGGGCCGAACAGATTCCCGGTGTGGTCCTTCGGAAAGAGCTTCTGATCTCTGGCTCCTATGGGTATATCATTTGCCTGCTAACTACCTCCAACTTCATTCAGCTGTGCAGAATAACTTCCCTTTTGAATCAAAAAAAATGAAAGAGAGAGAGAGAGGTTTACCATGCCTAACCTGGGAGTGTCACCTTTGGCACACCAAACAGAGCTCTCAGGCCACACCCATCTCAAGCCCTAAGGCTCCATCAAAAACAGATAGTCCACTTAATCTAGAGTCATAGTATAACAAGAAAAAGCACCACAGTGAAGAAACCAAATATCTCCAATATGCCAAATAACAAACGCAAAAACCGAGGTAATAAAAACAAGGAAGTCACCATGACACCCTCAAATGAAAAAGACACCCCAATTCAAGATTATGAGGATGATGACATAGAAGAAATGCAAGAAGCAGATCTCAAAAAATTGATAAGAACATTAAGAAGTTCTCAAAAACAAATTCTTGAACTACAGAAATCCTTAATGGACAAGATAGAAAATCTCTCTCGTGAAAATGAAATATTAAGGAGGAATCAAAATGAAACAAAAAAACTAGTACAACAGGAAACTGGGATAGTGACTGAAGTGAAGAATTCAATAGATCAAATGAAAAACACAATAGAGAGCCTTACAAACAGAATGGGTGAAGCAGAAGAGAGAATATCGGACTTAGAAGACAGAGAACAGGAAAGGATACAGTCAGACCAAAGAAAAGAAGAGGAAATTAGAAATCTAAAACATATTGTCGGGAATCTTCAGGATACTATTAAAAAACCCAACATTCGAGTTCTAGGAGTTCCTGAAGGCATGGAGAGGGAGAAAGGATTAGAAGGCCTTTTTAGTGAGATATTAGCAGAAAATTTCCCAGGTTTGGAGAAGGACAGAGAAATCCTAGTACAGGAAGCTCACAGAACCCCTAATAAACATGACCAAAAGAGATCCTCACCACGACACATTGTAATTAAACTCTCCACAGTGAAACATAAAGAAAAGATCCTAAAATGTGCAAGAGAGAAACGTCAGATTACTCTCAGAGGATCTCCAATCAGACTCACAGCTGACTTCTCATCAGAAACTCTACAAGCTAGGAGGGAATGGTGAGATATAGCCCAGGTACTAAGAGAGAAAAACTGCCAGCCCAGAATATTATATCCTGCCAAGCTATCATTTGTGAATGAAGGTGAAATAAAGACTTTTCATAGCAAACAGAAATTGAAAGAATTTGTTGCAACTCGTCCAGCCCTGCAACAGATGCTTAAAGATGTGTTACACACAGAAACAAAGAAACACGGTCATTAATATGAAAGAAGGTAAAGGAAGGAAACCAAGGAAGGAAAGCTCACAGCAAAAGATCACAGGGAATTCAAAGCATATATTAGAACTTATCTTTGGCAAATGGCAGGGCAAAGTTACCACTTATCATTAGTCACATTGAACATGAATGGCCTGAACTGTCCAGTTAAAAGACACCGATTGGCTGATTGGGTTAAGGAACAAAACCCATCTATTTGCTGCTTACAAGAAACTCATCTTTCCAACAAAGATCCATACAGACTGAAAGTGAAAGGCTGGAAAAAGATATACCATGCCAACAGAAATGAAAAAAGAGCGGGCGTAGCCATCTTAATATCAGACACCATAAACTTTACCACAAAAACCGTTAAGAGAGACAAAGAGGGACACTACATAATGATTAAGGGATCAATTCAACAGGAAGATATAACAATTATCAATGTATATGCACCTAACTACAGGGCACCGGTTTATCTAAAAGATTTGTTAACGGACTTAAAGGGAGACTTAGACCCCAATACAATAGTACTGGGGAACTTCAATACTCCACTCTCAGAAATAGACAGATCAATAGGACAGAAGATCAACAAGGATACAGTAGATTTAAACGACACTATAGCCCAAATGGATCTAACAGATATATACAGAACTTTCAATCCTACAGGTAAAGATTTTACATTCTTCTCAGCAGTACATGGAACCTTCTCTAGGATTGACCACATACTAGGCCATAAAGCAAGTCTCAGCAAATTCAAAAGAATTAGAATCATACCATGCAGCTTCTCGGACCATAAAGGAATGAAGTTGGAAATTAGCAACTCAGGAATCCCTAGAGCATACGCAAACACATGGAGATTGAACAACATGCTCCTGAATGAACAATGGGTCATAGAAGAAATCAAAAGAGAAATCAAAAACTTTTTGGAAGTAAATGAGGATAACAGCACAACATACCAAAACTTACGGGACGCAGCAAAAGCAGTGTTAAGAGGAAAGTTTATATCAATAGGTGCCTACATCAAGAAATTGGAAAGGCACCAAATAGATGAGCTTTCAATTCACCTCAAGGATCTAGAAAACCTACAGCAAACCAGACCCAAATCTAGTAGGAGAAGAGAAATAATTAAAATCAGAGAAGAAATCAACAGGATTGAATCAAGAAAAACATTACAAAAAATCAGCCAAGCGAGGAGCTGGTTTTTTGAAAAAATAAACAAAATTGACACCCCATTGGCCCAACTAACTAAAAAAAGAAGAGAAAAGACCCAAATCAATAAAATCAGAGATGAAAAAGGAAACGTAACAACAGACACCACAGAAATAAAAAGAATCATCAGAAATTACTACAAGGACTTGTATGCCAGCAAACAGGGAAACCTATCAGAAATGGATAGATTCCTGGACACATGCAACCTACCTAAATTGAACCAGGAAGACATCAAAAACCTAAACAGACCCATAACTGAGACAGAAATTGAAACAGTAATAAAGGCCCTCCCAACAAAGAAAAGCCCAGGACCAGATGGATTCACTGCTGAATTCTACCAGACATTTAAAGAAGAACTAACTCCAATTCTACTCAAACTGTTCAGAACAATCGAAGAAGAGGGAATCCTCCCAAATTCTTTCTATGAAGCCAGCATCACCTTAATTCCTAAGCCGGAAAAAGATGCAGCACTGAAAGAGAATTACAGACCAATATCCCTGATGAACATAGATGCAAAAATCCTCAATAAAATTCTCGCCAATAGAATGCAACAACACATTAGAAAGATCATCCACCCAGACCAAGTGGGATTTATCCCTGGTGTGCAGGGATGGTTTAATGTGTGCAAGACAATCAATGTGATACACCACATTAACAGACTGCAGAAGAAAAACCATATGATTATCTCAATAGATGCCGAGAAAGCATTTGATAAAATACAACACCCGTTCATGATGAAAACTCTAAGCAAACTGGGTTTGGAAGGAACATTCCTCAATACAATCAAAGCAATCTATGAAAAACCCACAGCCAACATCCTATTGAATGGGGAAAAGTTGGAAGCATTTCCACTGAGATCTGGTACCAGACAGGGATGTCCACTCTCACCACTGCTATTCAATATAGTTCTGGAGGTTCTAGCCAGAGCTATTAGGCAAGAAAAAGAAATTAAAGGGATGCAAATTGGGAAGGAAGAACTCAAACTATCCCTCTTTGCAGATGACATGATTCTTTATTTAGGGGACCCAAAGAACTCTACTAAGAGACTCTTGGAACTCATAGAAGAGTTTGGCAAAGTAGCAGGGTATAAAATCAAAGCACAAAAATCAACAGCCTTTGTATACACAGACAATGCCATGGCTGAGGAAGAACTTCTAAGATCAATCCCATTCACAATAGCTACAAAAACAATCAAATACCTTGGAATAAACTTAACCAAGGACGTTAAAGATCTCTACGATGAAAATTACAAAACCTTAAAGAAAGAAATAGAAGAGGATACCAAGAAATGGAAAAATCTTCCATGCTCATGGATTGGAAGAATCAATATCATCAAAATGTCCATTCTCCCAAAAGCAATTTATAAATTCAATTCAATACCAATCAAGATACTGAAGACCTTCTTCTCAGATCTGGAAAAATTGGTGCTGAAATTTATATGGAGGCACAAGAGACCTCAAATAGCTAAAGCAATCTTGTACAACAAAAAACAAAGCCGGAGGCATCACAATACCAGATTTCAGGACATACTACAGGGCAGTTGTAATCAAAACAGCTTGGTACTGGTACAGAAACAGATGGATAGACCAATGGAACAGAATTGAAACACCAGAAATCAACCCAAACATCTACAGCCAACTTATATTTGATCAAGGATCTAAAACTAATTCCTGGAGCAAGGACAGTCTATTCAATAAATGGTGCTGGGAAAATTGGATTTCCACGTGCAGAATCATGAAGCAAGACCCCTACCTTACGCCTCACACAAAAATCCACTCAACATGGATTAAAGACCTAAATCTACAACCTGACACCATCAAGTTACTAGAGAACATTGGAGAAACCCTTCAAGATATTGGCACAGGCAAAGAGTTTCTGGAAAAGACCCGGGAGGCACAGGCAGTCAAGGCCAAAATTAACTATTGGGATTGCATCAAATTGAGAAGTTTCTGTACTGCAAAAGAAACAGTCAGGAGAGTGAAGAGACAACAGACAGAATGGGAAAAAATATTTGCAAACTATGCAACAGATAAAGGGTTAATAACCAGAATCTACAAAGAGATCAAGAAACTCCACAAAAACAAAACCAACAACCCACTTAAGAGATGGGCCAAGGACCTCAATAGACATTTTTCAAAAGAGGAAATCCAAATGGCCAACAGGCACATGAAAAAATGTTCAAGGTCATTAGCAATCAGGGAAATGCAAATCAAAACCACAATGAGGTTTCACCTCACCCCGGTTAGAATGGCTCACATTCAGAAATCTACCAACAACAGATGCTGGCAAGGATGTGGGGAAAAAGGGACACTAACCCACTGTTGGTGGGAATGCAAACTGGTCAAGCCACTATAGAAGTCAGTTTGGAGATTCCTCAGAAACCTGAAGATAACCCTACCGTTCGACCCAGCCATCCCACTCCTTGGAATTTACCCAAAGGAAATTAAATTGGCAAACAAAATGCGGTCTGCATCCTAATGTTTATTGCAGCTCAATTCACAATAGCTAAGACCTGGAACCGACCTAAATGCCCATCTACGGTAGACTGGATAATGAAATTATGGGATATGTACTCTTTAGAATACTATACCGCAGTAAGAAACAATGAAATCCAGTCATTTGCAACAAAATGGAGGAATCTGGAACACATCATGCTGAGTGAAATAAGCCAGTCCCAAAGGGACAAATACCATATGTTCTCCCTGATCGGTGACAACTGACTGAACACCAAAAAGGAAACCTCCTGAAGTGAAATGGACACTATGGGAAATGGTGACTTGATCAACATAGCCCTGACTGTTAATGAACAACTTAATACATTATCCCTCTTAGTAGTTTTTTTGTCTGTTCTACTTAATATGACTGGTTTAGTTCTGTAATTAATACACAGTTATTCTTAAATGTTAAAAATTAACTGAAATGTGATCCCTGTTAAACATAAGAGTGGGAATAAGAGAGGGAAGAGATGTACAATTTGGGACATGCTC
This sequence comes from Oryctolagus cuniculus, assembly GCF_051225735.1. NCBI lineage: Eukaryota > Metazoa > Chordata > Mammalia > Lagomorpha > Leporidae > Oryctolagus > Oryctolagus cuniculus. The sequence goes on along the minus strand of NC_142874.1, from coordinate 13,360,008 downwards.
AAGCTGACTTGCCCCAAATGGTAGAGTTAGAAACATACCAGGGGATTCCAATTCAATCCCATCAAGGTGGCATGTACCAATGCCATCTCACTAGTCCAAGTGATCAATTTCAGTTCACAATTGATCATAATGAAAGGACTAAGAGTCAAAGGGAGCACATAAGCAAGTCTAGTACCTGCTAACACTAACCGATAGAATAAATAAAGGGGAGAGTGATCCAACATGGGAAGTGAGATACTCAGCAGACTCATAGAATGGCAGATGTCCTAAATAGCACTCTGGCCTCAGAATCAGCCCTAAAGGCATTCCGATCTGGCTGAAAAGCCCATGAGAGTATTTCAGGCATGGAAAGCCAAGACACTCTGGCAAAAGATCTCTGCGAGTGAGATCCCAGTGGAGAGAACAGGTCTTCAAAGAAGGAGGTAGCTTTCTCTGAAGGGAGGAGAGAACCTCCACTTTGACTATGACCTTGTCTAAACAAGATAAGAATCGGAGAACTCAGAGGGCTTCCATAGCCTTGGAAACTCATGACTGGAGCATAGGGAGACTACTGATGCCATAGACAGGAGTGTCAATTGGTAAAGTCAACAACAGGAGTCACTGTGCACTTACTCCTCATGTAGGATCTCTGTCCTTAATGTGCTGTGTATTGAGATTTAATGCTATAATGAGTACTCAAACAATATATTTCACTTTGTGTTTCTATGGGGGTGCAAACTGTTGAAATCTTTACTTAATGTATACTAAACTGATCCTCTGTAAAAAAAAAAAAAAAAGAAATTGTCAACTCCCAACTCGACTCTCACTGGGATTAAACATGACAATAGGTCTGATCTGATTTCATCATCATTTAAAAAAAATCATCTATTATTTTTCACTTTATGTTTCTGTGTGGGAGCAAACTGTTGAAATCCTTACTTAATGTATACTAAGCTGATCTTCTGTATATTAAGATAATCGAAAATGAATCTTGATGTGAATGGAAGGGGAGAGGGAGTGGGAAAGGGGAGGGTAGTCGGTGGGAGGGACGTTATGGGGGGGAAGCCATTGTAATCCATAAATCGTACTTTGGAAATTTATATTCATTAAATAAAAGTTAAAAAAAATGAAATCCTGTCGTTTGCAACAAAATGGATGAAACTGGAAAAATCATACTTAGTGAGGTAAGCCAGTCCCAAAGGGACAAATACCGTATGTTCTCCCTGACCTGTGATAGCCAGTAGGGCACCTAAAAGGTAACCTATAGACATGAAATTCACACTTCGAGATACAATGACTTTGAACAGCCCTTGTCTGACTGTTGGGGAGCAGTTTTTTTTTTTTCCATACAATTCGTTGAACTCCACTTAATATAGAGTTAATTGTATGTGTATGAAGTTAACTGAAGATAGATCTTAGTGAAAAACAAGAATGGAGTAGGAGAGGGAGGGGGATGGGGGTGGGAGTGAGGGGGGACAATGGGGACGGTGGCAGGAATCACTGTGTTCCTAAAGCTGTGTTTTTTTTTTTTTTTTTTGACAGGCAGAGTGGACAGTGAGAGAGAGACAGAGAGAGAAAGGTCTTCCTTTTGCCGTTGGTTCACCCTCCAATGGCCGCCGCTGCAGCCGGCGCACCGTGCTGATCGATGGCAGGAACCAGGATCCAGGTGCTTTTCCTGGTCTCCCATGGGGTGCAGGGCCCAAGCACCTGGGCCATCCTCCACTGCACTCCCTGGCCATAGCAGAGAGCTGGCCTGGAAGAGGGGCAACCGGGACAGAATCCGGTGCCCCGACCGGGACTAGAACCCGGTGTGCCGGCGCCGCAAGGTGGAGGATTAGCCTATTGAGCCACGGCGCCGGCTTCTAAAGCTGTGTTTATGAAATGCATGAAGTTTGTATTCCTTAAATAAAAGGTTTCTGGGGGGAAAACAAAAAAAAAAGAATTTTGATCCTTGTTACTCAGTCTATATACTCTTGCCTTCACTGTCATTTGTGTACTGTTATAATATGTATAGTCTTATTTTTATTTATACCTTATGAATTTATATCAGTAATATAGTGCTAAGCACTTCCTGATTATTTCACTCAAAATGATTTTTATTTACTTGTTTATTTTTTAAAGTTTTATTTATTTATTTGAAAGGCAGAGTAGAATGATAGACAGAGACAGTCAGGCAGACAGATATTTTCTATTCCCTGGCACACTTCCCAAATGGCCTCAACTGCTGGGGCTGGTCCAGGCTGAAACTAGAAGCTTCAGGAGTTATACTTTTGTCTCCCAAGTGGGTGGCAGAGGTCCAACCACTGGCACCATCTTCTGCTGCTTTCTCAGGCTCACTAACAGGGAGCTGGATTGGAAACAGAGCAGCAAGGACTTGAACTGGCACTCTGATATGGGATGCCTTCATCACAGGGCAGCAGGTACACTACGACATCAATTCCTCATTCAGCAATGACTTTTATTATCTAACCATGTGCCTAGATATGTAGAGTTTTCTGCTTCAGCAAAAATACATACCATTACCACCTAGAATGCAAGTCGAGACACAACAGATGTAAGAATAAAGGCATTTATCTGAGGTAGGGTAAGGATGGCCACCCAGGAAAACACACCGCCTTTGCTCAGAGCCAAGTGTTCCCAAGTGGCAGGCAGGGAGTTTGCTTTTACAGACAAAAGAAGAGACACAGCAGAGGTTACAATAGAATGGTGGCTACAGTCACATTGGCTAATAAGAATAATACTGACAGGTGAGTGGTTTCTGCTAACTTGATGTACATTTCAGGAATGAAAATGCAGTAAGCAGGGACAAGCTTTGCTTATAGTATTTACCACACTGAATGGCATCTTCTGGGTGGCAAGAATGGGTTGATGGAGATGACATAAACATGGAATTCTGGTGTTGTTCACCAGGGCATCACAGCTCATGCCTTTGTGGTTAGCAGGTTCAGAGAGCCTCGGTCTTCTCTGATTTCAAATTCAAATCATGCAGTAAACACTCTCATTCTTGTTTCTTCACTGATCCTTGCCTACATATTCTGATGCACTTGTGTCATTGGCTAGACAATGACTTAATTAAAGTTGCTACTGTATTTTCTGCAGACCAATTTCACATTACATCTCTATCAGCTGTGCACAAGTTTAATTGATTTCCTTATTTTTTCCCCAATATGTGACTTTCTAAATTTGGCCAGCCAGCCTAATGATCTTCCATTGTTGACTTAATTTGTTTGTGTGTCATTGAAAATGATTTTGTACATCTGTATATGCTTATTATCCATTTTGCTGGCCTGTGTCATTGCCATTTTTCTTTCAAGTATATATATTTTGCAAGTTGAAACAATAATTGTGGTTATCTTTGTTTCTGATATTATAAAGTATTTAAGTTTCATATTAAGAACATTTTGGGGAATTTTTACATATATGCTTGGTTGACTTTCTCCTATTACAATCGTATTCGGTAATTATTTTTCACCTGCTATGTACTGTTTACCATCATATTAGGAACTATTGGAACAATGTGTTTATAAGACACATGGCAAAATGTATTTATGTCTACTTTAGAAACAAAAGGAAGTTTGTACACAAGTAAGTCCAACCCATTATTGGCAATCCATGTTTTTTAAAGTCTTCCTTTGTTAACATAGTCTTTGTGAAACATTCTTTTATTATTTCTATTTAAATATCCTATTAATGTTGGAATGATTTGGGTGATTTTTTTAAAAAAGTCTATTTACTTATTTGAAAAGCAAAATTACAGAGAGAGGGAGAGGGAGAGGGAGAAACAGAGTGAGAGATCTTCCATCCACTGGTTCACTCCCGAAATGGCTGCAATGACCAGAGCTGGGCCAAGCCTAAGCCAGGAACCAGGAGCTTCTTCCAAGTCTCCCATATGGGTGTAGGAAGCCAAGCACTTGGGCCATCCTCCACTGATTTCCCAGGCACATTGGCAGGGAGCTGGCTCAGAAGTGGAGAAGCTGGGTCTCTAACTGGTACCCCTATGGGATGCCAGTGTTGCAGGCCGTGGCTTTAACACACTGTACCACAGTGCTGGCCCCTATTTTTGTGCTTTTATCAGAATTCAGATGAATGCAGCTTATAGAGTGTTATAAGAGAATGAAAACAGGTTACTCAGGTAAATATGGAGTATTATATGAGGTGCACCCAAAAGATAAAGAACATTATAAATATTACATATAGAAATACTAAGATTCAAAAGACTGAGAAATACAATTCTGAGTTTGCCTCCAATATTATTGGAAAGCCTTTCAATTTCTTCCGATTTGGTTTCTTCTTTATATTAGTATAGTGGGTTGGAATGACCATAAAACCACAGTAAGGGGTTCCTGCTGTGACAGCAATATATTAGTGAACAAACTAACCCCATTTTTTTCTCTCCCTGATCTTAAAACTTTACTAAACCAATGCTATTTAATAGCTTTTATTAAGAACTGTTACTAATCTTAATAATGCATATATATCTATATATACCCATATATATCTATATATACATATATCTATATATACATGCATCTATATGTGTGTATATATGTAGGAATATATAAGACCATCTTTATCTTTGGTTCTTTTAAAAAATTTTAGTTCTTTAATATAGCTGAAATCAACTCACTTAATTGCTGTGAAATAACACTTCAAATCCAACTGTTAGTCCACATTGTGAACATACTCTTTTCTTGAGGAAGACCATCCTATTGATATTGTATTTCTGCTTGGCGTGTACATGTTGATAAGCCTGTGAAGACTGTTTTTTTTTTACTTGTGTACATCATTGTGTCCCAGAAATTCATTATTAATGTATTTATTTTGTTTTTATATACAGATACACTAAATATTTATTTTGTTTTTATATACAGATGCTCCTCAATTTATAATGGGTTATATCATAAACCCATCATAGACTGAAAATATTCTAAGTCTAAATGCACCTTATATACTTAACCTACCAAACATCATAATTTGGTCTAGTCTACTTTAAATATTTTTAGAACACTTGCATTGAATCACTTAACACAAAGATTATTTTATAGTAAAGTGCTGAATATATCATTTCATTTATTGAATTCAGTACTGAAATAAAAATTAATATGATTATTTGGGTACACTTTCACATCATCATAAAGAAAAATAAGTCAGGGATAGTCTTTATATGAAAAATATAAGATAAGGGGAATATAAATTTATGCCTATAGATGTTAGAAATAGGTATTTTTGTTTTTTTTAAAAAAGATTTATTTATTTATTCAAAAGTCAGAGTTACATAGAGAGAGAGGGAGAGGCAGAGAGAGAGAGAGAGGTCCTCCATCTGCTGGTTCACTCCCCAATTGGCTGCAATGGCCAGAGCTGTGCCAATCCAAAACCAGGAGCCAGGAGCCTCCTCTGGGTCTTGCACATGGGTGCAGGGGCCCAAGGACTTGGGCCATCTTCTACTGCTTTCCCAGGCCATAACAGAGAGCTGGGTTGGAAATGGAGCAGCCAGTAATCGAACTGGCACCCATATGGGATGCCAGCATTGCAGGCAGTGGCCCCACCTGCTATGCCACAACGCAAGCCCCAGAAATAGATATCTTTCAATATCTGTATCTATACTTAGATACAAATGTGTAGATACAGGCACAGAAAGATGTATCTATGTAGATAGATATATATAGATATAGATTAATCTATGTATCCAGTTATCTATATATATCTGATATCTGTAGACATAAATTTATATTATAAATAGCTATCTTATATATACATAATAAATATAGAGATGTAAATTTATGTTCCCAATGTCTTTTTATTGATATAAGAATGTTTTAGTTGCTGGAGCATCAAACATTCATAATCATACTTTAAACACATTGGAACACCTCTTATTAGTTTTAATATTTTGACATCCTTCTAAAGAAGTAACATAATATTTTCAAACAATGTAACTTCCAGAGGCATGATATTTGTATTATTTAGTTACATCACATCAGAACTCACTGGACTTGGAGGAAAAGGCATCCTTTCCTATAAGAGATGAACACAGAAATGTTCTGTTGTTAGCAAGTGGCCTCAGTGTGTGCTAAGTTAGGCACAGAAAGGCAAATGTAGCATGATCAGCCTCATGTGTGGAATCTAAAGAAGCTTATCTCATTGAAGCTGAGAGCAGAAAAGTGATTAGCAGAGAATGGGAGAGTAGCTTGAAAGGGCAATGGAAGCGCTGGTCAGTGGGCACAATGTCAGATAGGAGAAATAAGCTCTGATGTTCTTTGGCACCCTAGGGTGAGAATATAATAGCACTGCTCTGTGTGTCTCAAAGTAGCTAGAAGAGAGGATTTTGAATGTAACTGCCATCAAGAAATGACCAAATTTAAAGGAACGAATTTACTGATCCCTCCAAAAATTTTTTTGCCAATGTGAACATGGATTAGAATATCACATTGGACCTCATAAATATGCACAAATATGCTGTGTCTTTCAAAAAAGGTTTTCTAGCTTCCTGCCAAGATTGTAACTTTCTGTTAGGAATCCTAGGGAAGTAACATACCATAAAAGTATATATTAAATTTAAAAGTTCTGTGCATATAGTCTAGTTTAATATTATTTAAGAATGTAACGTAAGCTGATGCTAAGTTTTTTTTAACTTTTATTTAATAAATATAAATTTCCAAAGTACAGCTTTTGGATTACAGTGGATTTTCCCCCCATAACCTCCTTCCCACCCACAACCCTCGCATCACCCACTCCCTCTCCCATCCCATTCACATCAAGATTCATTTTCAATTATCTTTATATACAGAAGATCAATTTAGTATATATTAAGTAAAGATTTCAACAGTTTGCATCCACACAGAAACACAAAGTATGAAGTACTGTTTGAGTACTAGTTATACTGTTAATTCACATAGTACAACTCATTAAGGACAGAGATCCTACATGGGGAGTAAGTGCACAGTGACTCCTATTGTTGATTTCACAATTGACACTCTTGTTTATGGCATCAGTAATCACCTGAGGCTCTTGTCATAAGTTGCCGAGGCTCTCGTCATGAGTTTCCAGGCTCTGGAAGCCTTTTGAGTTCACCAACTCTGATCTTATTTAGACAAGGTCATAGTCAAGGTGGAAGTTCTCTCCTCCCTTCAGAGAAAGGTACCTCCTTCTTTGATGGCCTGTTCTTTCCACTGGGATCTCACTCACAGAGATATTTCATTTAGGTCTTTTGTTTTTCCACAGTGTCTTGGCTTTCCATGCCTGAAATACTCTCATGGACATTTTAGCCAGATTGAATGCCTTAAGGGCTGATTCTGAGGCCAGAGTACTGTTTAGGACATCTGCCATTCTATGAGTCTGCTGTGTATCCCACTTCCCATGTTGGAACATTCTCTTCTTTTTAATTGCATCAATATTAGCAGACACTAGTCTTATTTATGTGATCCCTTTGGCTCTTAATCCAATCATTATAATCAATTATGAACTGAAAATGATCAGTTTGACTAGTGAGATGGCAGTGGTACATGCCACCTTGATGGGATTGAATTGGAATCCCTGGCATGTTTCTAACTCTACTGTTTGGGGCAAGGCTGATTGAGCATGTCCCAAATTGTACATCTCCTCCCTCTCTAATTCCCACTTATATTTAACAGGGATCCCTTTTCAGTTAAATTTAAACACCTAAGAATAACTGTGTGTTAATTACAGAGTTCAACCAATAGTATTAAGTAGAACAAAATACTAAAATGGTTAAAGTATTAAGTTGTTCCTTGACACTCAGGACGAGGGCTGATCACATCATTGTTTCTCATAGTGTCCATTTCACTTCTACAAGTTTCCTTTCTGGTGCTCAGTTAGTTGTCACTGATCAGGGAGAACATACGATATTTGTCCCTCTGGGACTCGCTTAATTCACTCAGCATGATGTTTTCCATATTCCTCCATTTTGTTGCAAATGACTGGATTTCATTGTTTTTTACTGCTGTATAGTATTCTATTTTATTTATTTATTTATTTATTTATTTATTTATTTATTTATTTTGACAGGCAGAGTGGACAGTGAGAGGGAGAGACAGAGAGAAAGGTCTTCCTTTGCTGTTGGTTCACCCTCCAATTGCCGCCATGGCCAGCGTGCTGCGGCTGGCACACTGCACTGAACCGATGGCAGGAGCCAGGTACTTATCCTGGTCTCCCATGGGGTGCAGGGCCCAAGCACTTGGGCCATCCTCCACTGCACTCCCTGGCCACAGCAGAGAGCTGGCCTGGAAGAAGGGCAACAGGGACAGAATCCAGTGCCCCGACCGGGACTAGAACCGGTGTGCTGGCGCCACAAGGCGGAGGATTAGCCTAGTGAGCCACGGCGCCATCTGACTGCTGTATAGTATTCTATAGAGTACGTATCCCATAATTTCTTTATCCAGTCTACCGTTGATGGGCATTTAGGTTGATTCCAGGTCTTAGCTATTGTGAATTGAGCTGCAATAAACATTAATGTGCAGACAGATCTTTTATTTGCCAATTTAATTTCCTTTGGGTAAATTCCAAGGAGTGGGATGGCTGGGTTTTATGGTAGGGTTATATTCAGGTTTCTGAGGAATCTCCAAACTGACTTCTATAGTGGCTTAACCAGTTTACATTCCCACCAACAGTGGGTTAGTGTCCCTTTTTCCCCACATCCTCACCAGCATCTGTTGTTGACAGATTTCTGTATGTGAGCCATTCTAACTGGGGTGAGGTAAAACTTCATTGTGGTTTTGATTTGCATTTCCCTGATTGCTAGTGACCCTGAACATTTTTTCATGTGTCTGTTGGCCATTTGGACTTCCTCTTTTGAAAAATGTCTATTGAGGTCCTTGGCCCATCACTTAAGTGGGTTGTTTGTTTTGTTGTTGTGGAGTTTCTTGATCTCTTTGTAGATTAATTCTTTATCTGTTGCATAGTTTGCAAATATTTTTTTCCTATTCTGTTGGTTGCCTCTTCACTTTCCTGACAATTTCTTTTGCAGGAAGTTTGATGTAAAGCTACTTGGTATAAAAGTTCATGTATCAAGTTGAGATTATGTAGAGTTCAGTGTAGCTCTGACCATTGTAGGCATTATGGGAGTGAAAAAGAAGATGAATGATCTGTCTATTCCTTCCTTGTTGTCACTCTGCCTTACATAAAGAATGAAAATAATTTTTTAATTTGTTTACCTTGCTTGAAAGGCAGACACACAAACACACATAAACAGGGAGAGGGAGAGGGAGATAGAGAAGGGGGAGCTGTGTGTGTGTGTGGGGGAGAGAGAGAGAGAGAGAGAGAGAGGTAGGTTATCAACTGGTTCACTTCCCAAATGCCTGCAATGGCCAAGGCTGGGCCAAGCTGAAGCCAGGAGCATAGAACTCCATCTAGGTATCCCACGTGGTGCCAGGAGTCTAAGTACTTGAGCTGTCATCTGCTGCATCTCAGGAGGCATTAGCAAGAAGTTGGATCAGAAACAGAGCAGCTAGAAGTTGAATTAGTACTCTGATAGAGGATGTAAGTGAACCAAGGGCTGACTAACATGTTGTGCCACAAAACGTACCTTCCAAAAAGTCATTTTCAACTAATATTATCAAGAAATTAATGAATAATAAAATACATATATAGAAAAACTTTTAATTCCTGGACAGGTAACACAATTGCAGGAAGAGTTCTAGATTATTTGCAATCATAATAAAATGACTTAGGAACAGCAAATTTAAAAAGCAGTCATAACCTTCCAATGAACAAAATGTGGGATGTGAAGTTCATTCTAAGTGGCCTTGTAAGAAAAAACCAACGGCAAGTTACTGAATGTGAATGACATTGGCCCTCCTGAAAGATTATCTAAAAAGACACAAATGTAATAAAAATTTATAATCATGCATTTATGTGCACCTATATTGCAGGAGAAGAAAAATGCTAATTCTGTACTTTCATAGAATGGAGATATGAAAGTGTGGTAATTAATTCAGATTTACAAAAGTCAGTCTCTAAAGAATATTGTACACCCATACTAACATGACTCATGAAAACATAATGAGTAATCCATTAATTAACATTATCTGTCAATTTATCTTAAATTGATATAAGCTGCATTTTAATTAATGCATTAGTTAATTAATTAAGTAATTAGTTAAGTAATTACAAAAAATTATTGAAGAACATATGACTCGATCTTGTGCCAATTTATTTCATTAAGATCAGCCCTAGCCAGGTAAGGCAGATGATTAATAATTAATAATGAGTTTTTAAAACATTTTAAACTTTTTATTATTATAGATTTAATTTTTATGCTATGTTCAGGTTTCCAGGGAAGAATTTTGTAGTCTCAGTGAAAAATTAATTTATCCAGCTTAGTTAACTCATAATGGGAGATAATCATCTAAAAGATAAACATCATTTTTAGACATCAACCCAATATTTCTATTTTTTTCATAAATCTGAATTAGGTTATATCTTAGGATAATGGCTCTCACCCACAGCAATTAAGAAGCATATCAACACGTGCACACTGAACAGTGAAGTTGTTTTGATTGAAGGATACACATAAAGGACAGGAAAATAAGGAGGCCACTTGTAGCAAAGTAAGTTACAATTCTGCAGTTGTTTTTACATTTCGGGGGCAGTCTGTGTGGTCCTTGTAGCTTTATGTCAACATCAGATTCTACTCCTTTTTAAGAGGCCACAATGTCAGAACATTGAAGTGTAAGAAAAGTAAAGATCATGTTACTGAGAGCTTACTGCGTGCCAAGGACTAACTAAATGCCCAGGGTCACACACACAGAGATGGGTCTGGGATGTGAAACCAAGGCTTCTGTTTTTAATTTCAGAATAAATATGACAATATCTTAAATGACAACAGACATGGCAATCCTCACGGTTATTTCTCCAAGGATACTTAAACTGATTACTGATGCTGATGGCTCCGTCTTGGGTTCAGCATCAGTAACACAACTTCTAGATTCCTAAATGAGGGGACAAATCACACAGTCAGGAAACAATTTTCAAATCTGCAAGTTAGCTGAATAATGATTACTTTACATACAGCCAAACAGAGGGCCATAGAAAGCAGTGCTCCTGAAACCTGGGCAATGCTGATGGAGAGGTTAGTGAGACCACCTCTTGTGAAGTGGCTAATACTTACTGTGCACTGACTGCCAGGAATTCTGAAATGTTACTGATTTAATCTTTGTAACAGCCTTATGTGCTGTTTCCACCCCTGTGTTGATACTGCAGTCCTCAGTGCATATCAGCAACTATGCTTCAGAAAGACATGTGAAGAAAGAGGAAAGTCTATTTTTGCTTTATAGTTCCTAAGGACCTGTAATTTTCATAATTGGTTTCTAACCAAGTCTTGCCTTCTTGCTCTGCTCTTTGGAGCTTTTTAAAATGGGTAGTTACTTGCTGCTTTCATTCTTTTGACTGTACTGTGTAGGGTTCCCACAGAATCAACCTTCTTTCTCAAGCTCATGTGATCTGAACACATAGAGATACTGAATTTAAAATACAGACTTTTATTAATGAATTCAACAAATTATTGTTGAAAACTTATTAGGAGTCAGGCGTACTATAGTGTAAATAAATCAGTACTCTGTAGAAGACTATAGGAAGCTTTGTTGAGTGGGTTCTAGCATTGCAGTGATAGTAGACATTAATTACAGAATTGTAAGAGAATCATTTAGTAGTTCAAAAATGAAATAAAAATGTATAGGACATGTATATCAGGACACTGGCTCTATCTTGGGTATTAGGAAGTTTTCCTGTAGAACAATAATAATTTGAGTTGACATCTGAAGTTCTAACTAGGTGAAGGGTTTAGAAGCCAAAGTGTTTCAGTTTACAGAGAATAAAACCCCCAGTACTCTGGAGCAGGAAAACACATTAGAGATTTTGTGAAATAATGTCCTGAATGTCAGAAATCATGGAACTAGTGGAAATATGTACAGGAAGAGCCACAGAAGTAGGCTGAGATTACATTGGATCTATTAGATATTTTTTTTAAGTCTTCCAACAGTTTATTAGAAAGAATGTAGACATTTAAAAAAATCCCCACTGTCATGAACATAAATTGAGGTTTTCAGCCCTGGTATAAGCTGAACCAGAAAAAAAAAGAAATAAAAAAAATTTCCAATAGTGTATTAACATTTTCTTCACTCATTTGCCATACTGACAGTGCAAATACAAATCTGGTCTAAATGTACAGACTCTCAAGCAACAATGTACAGCTTTCTTCATCCTCCATGCTAAGAGATGTAAAAGCTTAAGGGCCAAACAATACCAAATGTATAGGCTTCAAAAACCATCTAAGTTAGGGCATTCACTAGTTTTAGCTAAGATACATCTGGAATACTGACAAGTGATCACTTACATAGAATAATGTGAAGTGAATTTTTTGAAAAATAAACTTTAGTGGAACACTCCTGAAGGATACACCAGAGGAATAGCCGGTTATCAGTTTAAGGTGTCAGCCAATTTGTTTCAGCCACGTTTGAGTCCATGTTCTAAACCCTAAAATTTACTTATCTTTCCCTAAGCTGAGCACTTCCTATCATGTCAGTATCTATGTTATGAAGAAGTAAAGGAGACTTAAGTGAAATGTTTTTATTTATCACAACTGCTGTATCAATTATCTAGGACCTCAACAGCTTCACGAAGTCTGGGAAATGTTCATGCATAAGGTTATTGCCTTAGCTGACTTAAAACTGCCCCTTACAATGGTACATATCAACCCTTAGTGAAGCCTTTTAAAAAAACAAATAGGTTGAAAAATGGGTTAAAGGAGGCAAATACAGCATCCACCTTTAGAGCTATCAACTCAGGAATTCTCTCAATTATGAAATTTTGCAGAGAAATCACTTTCTCAAAATCCAGGTGATGACAATACTCCTTATTCCAGATCTGGCATTTTTTCATCATCGCTGTCTTGTGAATCATCATCTGCTCCATCTACTTCTGGCAAATCTACATCCTCATCACCACCCATGTTGTTCATCATCTCAGAGAAACGATCAAAATTAGACATGTCTTCATCTGAATCATCTTCCCAGTCTTTCCAATTATTGAAGTCCACACTAAGCCAATTGAGCTTTGCGCTTTCTTTTGTTAACCTTGGCCATGACTGGCCAGATTCTCCTTTTCGTAAACAACATAAAATTGATCTGTCCGTTCTTTTGTGCTTGGAATCATTTGGATCAATGCAATGAAAAAGGTCAATTTCATTTAAATGCTTAAAATTATCACTTCCTCCAAGACAACTGAATGTAAGTTTGGATTTTTCAAAATTTACATTAACATCTTTACTGTCTTCAACACAGAATTCAATGAAGACATAATCCCTTCGATCATACCACTTTGCAGAAGCAGGCTGCATTGTGAACGGGGCAGGGGGACGGGCGAGCGGGTGGGCGTGCCTCGCTGGCGGCGGCGGCAGCGGCAGGGGAGTGGACTTTCCTCCAGCGGCGACTCTGGCGTTTTCTTCCCGGTTGCGGCCTCTCCTCTCTCCCCTCAGGCGGCGGCGGCGAAGGCGGCGACGGGCTCGACCTGGGTCCCCAGAATGCACCGCGCGGCGCGAGCAGCTCCTCCAGTCGGGGAGAAGAGGAAAGTGTAGGAAAAGGGGCGTGAGGACGGAGGAGGAACGTGCGTGCGTGCGAGCGAGGGGTGGTGAGGCCGGGCCCTATTAGATATATTAAAGATTGTGGTCTTTATTTAAGAAAGAAGAGAAACCATTCCTATGTTTTAAAGAGTTTATTTGTTCAAATATTTTTATTTTTTTAATAACTTTTTGTTTCTGAGTAGTTTAAGTTTAGAAAACAAAAATTGTGAGGTAGTACAAAGAATTCTCATTTACCCCCATCCAACTTTCCCATTAACATCTCATATTACTATGACATATTTGTCACAATAAATAAACCACTCCCATCTTTCCCTATTTTTAAATCCAAGCTCCCTTTATTCCCACCACCCCTCGCAACTCCTAGAAATGACTATTCCATGTTCAGATTGAGGTTTTTTTTTAAAGTTTCCAAATAAGAGGGAGAATTTGCAGTATTTGTCCCTCTGTGTCTGGCTTATTTCACTTAACATAACGTCTACGAGTTCCAACCATTTTGCTGCAGATGATAGGATTTCATTTTTTTCTATAGCTGGATAGTATTCTATTGTGTATATATGCCACAGCTTCTTTACCCATTCATGTGATTATGGTTTTTCTGGTTATTGTGAATAGTGCTGCAATAAATGTGATAGGGTAGATATTTCTTTGATACAATGATTTCATATTTTTGGATAAATATCAGTAGTGGGATTGCTGGATCCTATGGAAATTCCATTTCTAGTTTTTAAGAAATCTCCATGGTGTTTTTCATAGTGGCTTTACTAACTTACATTTCCACCAACAGTGCATATCTGTTCCCATCTCTCCACATCCTTCCAGAATGTCTTACTTCCTCGCTCTTTTTTAAAATACCAGTCATCCTAACATGGGCAAAGTGATGTCCCTTTGTGGTTTTGATTTGCATTTCTCTGATGGTAGATACTGAGCATTTTTTCATATACTTTTTGGTCATTTGAATTTCTTCTTTTCAGAGTTGTCTACTCAAGTCTTTCACCCATTTCTTAAGTGGATTAATTGTTATCTTGCTACTGAGTTTTTTGAGTTCTTGATATGTTCTGGATACTAATTCTTGTTGGATAGGTAGCTTGCAAATATTTTCTCCTTTTCTGTCCAATGTCGTTTAATTACATTATTTCCTTTGTGGTGCAGAAGCCTCTGAATCTGATGATAAATAGAAGGAAAAAGGCATTGAAAATTTATCAAAAAGAACTATAGTTGAAAATTTGCCAAGTTTTGAAAGAGATGTGGGCATCCAGATACAAGAACTCTAAGGATCTCAACCAGACTCAAACAGAAACCTTCTCCAAGGCATATTACAATCAAGTGGTCTAAAATTAAGGACAAGAAAAGAATCTTAATGATAGAGTAAAACACCAAGCTACACATAAAGGAAAACCCATTAGACTCACAGCCAACTTCTCAGCAGGAACCCTGCAGGCCAGAAGAGTGTGAGATGATATATTCAAGGTCTTGAAAAACCGACTTCCAAACTAGTACACCATATCTGGGGAAGCTATCCTTTAGCAATGAAAGGGGAAATAAAGTATTTCCCAGACAAGTAAACCAAGAGAATTCATCACCACCAGACCAGCCCTAGACAAAATCCTGAAAGGAGTCCTACATTAGAAAAAAATCATCATGAAACCACATGACAGTACAAAATTCACTAACACAGCAGACACACAAAAGAGAAAGAGGATCCAAGCTTACTGTGATGAAAAGCTATGGAAACACAAAGATGATAAGAGGCAAAAAGAAATATGTAATACATAAAATAACCAGTATGCTACCAGTAAAATGACAAGACTTATTTCAAATCTATTATTATCAATCTTGAATGTGAATGGATTAAATTCCCCAGTCAAAAGCTATAGGTTGACCTAATGAATAAAATAGTGAGAGCCAACTGTATGCAAGACTAAACTGTATACAAGAAAGTTACTTAACAGGTAAAGATGCACACAAACTGAAACTGAGGGGCTGGAAAAAGGTATACTATGCAAGTGGAAACCAAAAATGACTAGCTCCCAGTGTGTGGATGAGGTGTTCGATGCTCCTCTGCCCCTTGCCGGAACACAATGGATGTCTTTGATCTTTCATGCTGGTAAATGATTCCTGTCCAGATGAGATAAAACACCTTTATTGATTATCCATAGGAGCCAGGCTAAATAACAATAATAATAAAATAGTAATAATAATAATGTTTGCATGGCTTCCATGGAATCTCTATATGTAACATTCTGGCTGACAATTTCTGTACTTATTTTGGTGAACAAGCAAAATGTCAATCAAATAATGGAGTTAATAGAAAAAAAAGACTTGATAACATAAGATAGAATCTGCCTCTGTACTTCTAAAATATAGTTTGCAGACAGAATGGAAAATCTCTTCCTCAAATAACTCTCTTTATGTTGTTCATAAGTAACAATTTATTCACTCAGATCTCCTGAGCTTCCCTCTGACCCCACAAACTGTAGACTTCTAACATTTCCAGGATTTGATGATAGGGTGCAAGACAGAGTCCTCTCTACATTCCAGGACCATTTTCATCACTTTAAGGTTAAACTCATTTCATTTCTGTTGCCTTCTCATACCATTCTGCACACTATGCTAAAACACTAGGTCACTCATCTCACTTTCATTATCTTTCCTCATCTCTCAAGGATCAAGAGTGTAAAAGAAAGATAAATGAGAAGCAAATAAGAGGAAATTGAACTCTTTGGTTCTGTGCAAAATATCAGAAAAAAGAAATCTATTGGCTAGAAGTGGCAGACATATGATTTTTCAGGTGAGATAATGACTCAAATTTTATATCAAATTATATATATTTACTGGGTGTCTAAGTATTAGCCAGTAAGTGTTGCACATATTGCTTCCCATTCTAAAAATCTATTAATTAAATTAAAGGAACACTCATTGGAAGCCAGTTTGTTTCTGGAGTTAATGCTGCTAACCAGAGTGTTTCTGTCTTCTGTAATGTAAGCTTGAGTTTCTGACACCTCTGCTCGAACATACTGGGCAGCTTACAAGGTCCTGCTAATTTCTATATTCCTCATAAGGCGCAGAAGGGTTCTTTTTTCACAGAAAGCAACCTACAGTGTTGTAGCTACTTACATGGGAAGAAGATTTTATTTTTGGATTACCACTCAGTTTATTACATTAAGTAATTCAAGCCCTAAAGTGAATATTTGATCTAAACTTTTTAGTTCATATTTAGTGTATTGCATAAAGGTAGAAGATTAGAGTAGGTTTCTTCCCTTTGGTTATGTGAAACCAGTCTCTGGAAATATCATCTGATAACTTAATTGCCCAGGATTAAGAAATCTTTGTGCTTATGAGATACTTCAGAATATCTGAGATCCTATAACAATTTATTTACCTTTAATTCGTAAATCTGGCAAGTTTCAAAGAAGATAATTTATGTGAATTTACAATGGAAACCTTCAGTAATTTACATGGTAAGAATCATTACCTTGAAAAGTATATATCAAATCACTCAGATGATAATAAACATTTCAAAAATGCTTTCCACCAGTGTCTTGCTGATAGTTGTTCATAGTTTTGCAATATAGGTGGTACAAAATTTCATCTCCATCTTACCCAGAAAAGAAAGTTTTATATTTTCTACTGCCAAGAGTTCTCAAAGGATTAAATATATAATTTTTACGTGTGCTTTATTGAACACAAATGCAGAATTTATTTTTAAGAGCCTTAATTGAATTGAAAGAAATGACTCAGTAGATGCCCCAGCCAGCCTAAAATCCCTGTTGTCCCATGTGGGATTCTCTTCTCGGCTGTGTTTATTTCCCATGAGGTCTGCCCCTGGAAACCAGTGACCTCCTCATTCTCTCTCATGCAGCTCTCTATCTGCTGATTTAAAACTACACCCTGGAAGCTGCTGTGGGAGGGAAATCGTGGATGGGCTAAATATTTGTTTGCGGGTCGGAAGCTAGACCTTGCGTCTGTCAGATTGCTTCATAACCAAAACTGTCTTTTCTCATGCTTTTAAAATTATCAGATAATCAACCTAGAAATTGGTTTTCAATAATCAAACAATAATGATTCATCCCTAAGATTTGTTTTTGATATTTATGATTTCTTGAGTAAGTTTATGGTGCATAGTAATAGCAGAAACAATTAATTTTAGACATGCATTAACTCTTCCAAAATTAGTAAAAATATCAATGAAGGATTTTGTTGTGAAGTTTTCAAGATATGGGTGTCACTGTTGGCAGTCTATACTAGTCTTTTTTGTGATCACTCTTTTGCTGCTTTGATGTGCATTTCTAAACCAAAATAATCTGATATTAGAGAAATTATATTCTTTGACAGCCCTGAATTTTCTAATAAGGTTCATGTGTCAATAAATTAGAAATTCTTATTTTCTTTTTTTTAAATAACAATGTCAAATGGATGATAAATACTAGCAGGCTTGAAATTGCTTTGGAAATGGAGTTAAAAATAAATTTATTTTGGTGCAAAAACTTGAAAGTCCATGCACAATTTTTTTCATAATGTGCATTTCCAATGAACTTTTTGAAGACTCCTCCTACTAGATACGTGGTATCAGAGAATCCTGTATGATTTGAATGCTCAATTACAGGTCTAAAAGCAAAGTTTCAAAAATCTACCCCTCACTCTATCTAACCAGATTACTTTCTCAATTTTTTTGAGTTTCAATATGGAAAGCAAACCAGGACACAGCAGAAACCCTAATTTTCTGTCCTGGGGGAAGAGTTCATTTTACTTGCTCCAAATCTGAGGGAAATGCTTTCAGTGTGATATTGGCTGTTTGTTAGTGATATACAGCCTTTATAATTTTGAGGCATGTTCCTTCTTTACTAATTTGTGGAGGGCTTTTCTCTTCAAGGAGTGTTGAATCTTATCAAATGATTTCTCTGCATGTATTGAGATGACCATGACCATGTGGTTTTTGTTCTTCGTTCCATTGATGTGATGTACGATGTTTATTGATTTGTGAATGTTGAACCACCCTTGCATTTCTGGGGTAAATACCACTTGATAGTGGTGTGTGATCTTTTCGAAGTTGTTTTGGATTCCATTTGCTAGTATTTTGTTGAGAATCTTTGCACCTATGTTCATTAAGGATATAGATATGTGTTTTCTGCTCATGTCTTATTGGTTTTGGTATCAAAGTGATGCTGGCTTCGTAAAAAGAGGTTAGTAGAGTTCCATCCAGTTCAATATTTTGGAATAGCTTGGAGAGTATTGGAGTTACTTCCTCTTTGCATGTTTTTTAGGTTTCAGTAGTGAAGCCATCAGGTCCTGGATTTTCTTTAATGGAAGACTTTTGATTACTGCTTCAATCTCATTGCTCATTATGGGTCTGGTTAGATTGTCTATATTTCTTGATTTAATCTTGGCAGGTTATATGAATCCAGGAATTTATCCATTTCTTCAAGGTTTTCTGGTTTATTAGCATATAGTTCTTCATAGTAATTTCTTATGATTCTTTGTATTTCAGTGGTTTAGGTTGTAATTTCATCTTTTTCATCTCTAAATTCATTTATTTGAGTTCTCTCTCTTTTTTTCTTTGTGAGGCCAGCAGTTAATTTATTTTATCAAAAGAACACAACTTTTGTTGATCTTTTGTATTCTTTTTATTAGCTTCAATTTCATTTATTTCTGCTCTGAGACTTACTATTTCTCACCTCCTCCTGATTCTGGGTTTGGTTTGTTCTTGTTTTTCTAAGTTTTCAAGATGCATCATTGGGTATTTACTTTGAGGCATCTCTTTTTTTAAAATGTAAGCACTTAATGCTATACACATCCCTCTTAATATTGCTTTTTCTGTATCCCACAAGTTTTGATATGTTGTACTTTCATTCATTTATTTCAAGAAAGTTTTTATTTCCTTTTTAATTTTTTCAGTGACCCATTGATCACACAGTAGAATATTGTTTAATTTCCAAGTGTTTATGAGTGTGTTATTGTTCTTCTTATTGTTAATTTCTAGTTTTATTCCTTTATAGTTTGAGAATCTACATGGTATTTCAGTCTTTTTAAATGTGCTGAGACTTGATTTGTGGCCTAATTTGTCGTGTATCCTAGAAAATGTTCCATGTGCTCAGGAGAAGAATGTGTATTCTGTAGCTGTTGGATGAAGTGTCCTGTAATTGTCTGTTGGGTCCATTTGCTCAAAAGTATGTTTTAACTGATATGTTTTTAATGACTACTTGTCTGGAACACCTGTCACTTGATGAGAATGGGATATTGAACTGATGCACTATTATTTTATTGGACTCTATCTCTCTCTTTAGGTCTAATAGTATTTGTTGTATATATCTAGGTGGTCTTCTGTTAGATGCATATATATATATATATATTTATAACTGCATGTCTTCTTTCTGAATTGAACCTTTTATCAAAATATAATGTCCTTTATTTCTTTTTACAATTTTTGATTTAAACTCTGTTTTATCTGATATCAGGATGGCTATACCAGCTTGCTTTTGGTTTCTGTTTGCCTGGTATATCTTTTTCCAACTCTTCACTTTCAGTCTGTGTGCATTTTTGTGAACTTCTAGTAGGCAGCATATAGTGGGGTCCTGGTTTTTTATCCATTCAGCCAAACGAAGTCTTTTGGTTGGTGAATTTAACCCATTTACATTCAAGATTGGGACTGATAGATAAGAACTAAGACCTTTCATTTTATTGATTGGATAATAATTCTACTTGCTCTGTCAATGAATTTGGTGGTGACATTTGTTTTATGTGTACTTCTTTTTTTTATTTTTGACAGGCAGAGTGGATAGTGAGAGAGAGAGAGACAGAGAGAAAGGTTTTCCTTTTGCCGTCGGTTCACCCTCCAATGGCCGCCACGGCCGATGCGCTATGGCTGGCGCATCGCGCTGATCTGAAGCCAGGAGCCAGGTGCTCTTCCCGGTCTCCCGTGTGGGTGCAGGGACCAAGCACTTGGGCCATCCTCCACTGCACTCCTGGACCATAGCAGAGAGCTGGCCTGGAAGAGGGGCAACCAGGATAGAATATGGCACCCCGACTGGGACTAAAACCCAGTGTGCTGGCACCGCAAGGTGGAGGATTAGCCCATTGAGCCACAGCACCGGCCAATGTGTACTTCTTTTTTTAAACTTTACTTAAGTTATACAAATTTCATGTATTTCATATATGCAGACTTAGGAACATAGTGACACTTCTGTCCCCTCCAACCCATAATCCATCCCCTCCTCATCCTCCCTGTCATATTCCCATTCTTAATTTTTACAAAGATCTATTTTCTGTTTACTTAGCAATCATATAGCTTAGTAACCATACACTTAGTAAAAGAGTTCAGCAAATATTCTGAAGAAAAAAAGAAAACAACCAACCAACCAAACAAAAAACTGTTTCTAAATGGAAGCGACAAGAATTGTAAATGATCATCAAATCTAGAAATGTCTATTTCACTCTAATGTGTTATGTTTCAGGCACTCTTTTAGTTAGCTCAGATCAGCAAAAACATGATTTCTGTCTTTCTGGGATTGGCTTATTTCACTAAGTTTAATGGTTTCTAGTTGTATCCATCTTGTTGCAAATGACAGGATTTCGTTTTTTTAACAGCTGAGTAGTACTCCATAGTGTATATATACTATAATTTCTATATCTAGTCAGTAGTTGATGTGCATCTGTGTTGGTTCCATATCTGCTATTGTGAATTGTGCTGCAGTGAACATGGGATACAAATAACTCTTTAATATGCTTATTTCTTTTGGTTTGGGTAAATTCTCAGGAGTGGGGTGGCTGGATCATATGGTAGGTGTATATTTAGATTTTTGAGGTATCTCCATACTGTCTTCCACAGTGGCTGCATCAGTTTACATTCCCCCAACAGTGGACCAGGGTACTTTTTTCCCTATATCCTTGTCAGTATTTGTCATTTGTTGATTTCTGTATGTGAGGCATTCTAATCATAGTGAAGTGAAACCTCACTGTGGTTTTGATTTGCATTTCCCTGATGGCTAGTGAGCCTGAGCATTTTTGAAGTGTCTGTTGGACATTTGAATTTCCTCTCTTGAAAAATGCCTGTTCAAGTCCTTTGCCCATTACTTAATCAGGTTGTTAGTTTTGTTGTTGAATTCCTTGAGCTCTTTATAGATGCTGGATGTTAAGCCTTTATCAGTTATGTAGTTTGCCAATATTTTCTCCCATGCTCTTGGTGGCCCCTTCACTTTGCTGAGTGTTTCTTTTTTAGTAAAGAAGCTTCTCAGCTTTATGTAATCCCATTTGTCAATTTTGACTTTGAGTCCTTCTGCTCCTGGATCTTTTCCAGGAAGTTTTTGCCTAGGCCAACATCTTGCAGGGTTTCCCCAATGTTCTCTAGTAATTTGAGGGTATCAGGTTGTGGATTTAGGTCTTTCATTCATTTTGAGTGGATATTTTTGTAAGGTATAAGTTAGTCATCTACTTTCATACTTCTGCATGTAGAGATCCATTTCCCCAGTGCCATTTGTTAAAGAAACAGTCCTTGTGCCAGTGATTGCTTTTAGCTTCTTTGCCAAAGATAAGTTGGTTGTAGATGCATGAATTGATTTCTGGAGTTTCTATTCTGTTCTATTGGTCTACACTTCTGTTTTTGTGCCAGTATCAGGCTTTTTTTTATTATAACTTCCCTGTAATATGTCTTGAAATCAGGTATTGTGATGCTTCCATCTTTGCTTTTGTTGTATAAGATTGCTTTAACTATTTGGGATCTCCTGTGCTTCCATATGAATTTTAACATCATTTTTTCTATATCTGAGAAGAATTTCATTCTATATCTGAGAAAAATTTCGATTGAGATCGCATTGAATCTGTAAGTTCCTTTGATAGTATGGGTATTTTGATGATGCTGATTCTTATGATACATGAACATGAAAGATTTTTCCATTTTTAATGTTCTCTTCTATGTCTTTCTTTAGAATTTTGCAATTTTCATCATAGAGATCTTTGACATCCTTGGTTAAATTTATTCCAAGGTGTTTAATTCTTTTTGGATCTACTGAGTATGAGACTGGTCTTGAAAGTTCTTTCTCGGCTGGCACTGTGGCTCACTAGGCTAATCCTCCGCCTTGCGGTACCTGCACACCGGGTTCTAGTCCTGGTCGGGGCACCAGATTCTGTCCCGGTTGCCCCTCTTCCAGGCCAGCTCTCTGCTATGGCCCGGGAGTGCAGTGGAGGATGGCCCAAGTCCTTGGGCCCTGCACCCATGGGAGACCAGGATAAGTACCTGGCTCCTACCATCGGATCAGCATGGTGCGCTGGCCACAGCACGCCGGCTGCGGCGGCCATTGGAGGGTGAACCAATGGCAAAGGAAGACCTTTCTCTCTGTCTCTCTCTTACTGTCCACTCTGCCTGTCAAAAAAAAAAGAAAGTTCTTTCTCAACCATGACATTGTGTATACAAAGGCTGTTGATTTTTCTGTGTTGATTTTATATCATACCATTTTACCAGATTCTTTTATGAGTTCCAACAGTTTCTTAGTGGAGTTTTTTTTTTTTTTTTTTTTGATCCCCTATATATAGGATCATGTCATCTGCAAATAGGGACAGTTCAATATCCTCCTTTCCAATTTGTATCCCTTTGATTCCTTTTTCTTGCCTAATGGCTCTGGCTAAAGCTTCCAGGACTATATTAAATAGCAATAGTGAGAGTGGACATTCTTGTCTGGTTTCAGATCTTAGTGGAAATGCTTCCAACTTTTCCGCATTCAATATGATACTGGCCATGGGTCTGTCATAAATTGCCTTGATTGTGTTGAGGAATGTTCCTTCTGTACCCAGTTTGCTCATGGTTTTAATCATGAAATGATGTTATATTTTATCAAATGCTTTCTCTGCATCTATTGTTATTTTTGAGTTTCTCTTCCTTTGTAAATCTAATATTCTTCCAAAACTGCTTTATTCCAGGTTGCAAATATTTTCCTAGTCCTAGTCCTTAGATCCATATGTCTGTCTTAACTTTTTTTGAATGCTTCTTTATTTATTTTCATCTACTTGAAAGTTAGAGCAATGGAGAACAAGCCAAAAGTGAAAGAGAGAGAAAGAGAGAGAAAGAGAGAGAGAGAGAGAGAGAAAGAGAGAGAGAGGCAGAGAGGAATCTTCCATTGCCTGATTTACTTCCCAAATGTCCACAATAGCAGGAGCTGGATCAGGCAAACTAGGATCCCCAGAACTCCATGTGGGTCTCCTCTACGTGTGGCAAGAGTCCAAGCATTTGAGTGATCTTGTGCTGCCTCCCAGGATACCTCAGCAGGAAACTGGATGAGAGTAGATAGAGTAGGCAGCCATTCTGGTAGGGAATGTAGGTATGCCATGTGGCAGCTTAACATTCTGTGCCTGCTGATTAGTCTTGTTCTCCTTTCATCTTCTCCACTCAGCTTACCAGCTCCTCTTCATATATGGTTTCTCCTGCATAGTTATTTAAAAGCCACAGATTCAACACCCGCATGTGAAGATCCTTCTGGCCCTCTCATCTGCTCACTGTGTACATGGAGTTCTTGTAAGTCCTCCTATCCACCCTCTTTTCTCTCCCCCTGGTTCTCTTAGGAAAATCTGGCTCTTCCTAGGTTTTGGACCATGGCATGTCTACAGATACCATCTTCCTCCATGCCTTTAGCTGAATATCATAAGTTCCAACCCTCACTGTTAAAGCCTCACAGATTATTTTAACCTGGGTAATTTATTAGTGGTATCTCAATAATTTTTATGCTTCTTTTATATCTACTTAAAAATATCAATACTCCTATTAACTGCTAACCCCCAAATTGCAGAAACCTTAACTTCATCAATTTCAGCTTCCTCTTTTGGATTCATTCCTACATCCAACTGAATAGCAAATCCTCTTATTTCTGTTCAGTGATTTTCTTTAATTTTATTCTTCGTATACCTACTTCTTACTTTTAATACCATAATAAAAATACTGTATTCATGGCACTCCAGTATGTTACTCATTATATGGCCAATTAGTTTTCTTAAAACTATAGTAAAATTTTTATATTGGGCCTTAAAAATAGAAATACAAATTTAAAGACATGGATTTTTTTCAGATTTATCTTACAAAATGAACATTTGTTTAAAATTATGTATTTCCAAATTTTCTGAAAATCAGAAAGCCTCATATTGTAATTTTTAGTAACAAAATGTACTTACAGATTTTACACCACTAGAAAATATTGCCTCTGAAATATCACACAAACTTTTCTCTCATTTTTTAACTAAAAAATTTTTAATTAGAAAAATTATTTATTTCTGATCCTTTCATTCTATTTTCTGTTCAGGAAGTAGTCATGCATACATATCTGAAATAACATATTATTCCATGTTCTGTTTAAAGACAAAGCAGTGTAAGGAAAGTTGATCAGCTTTCTAGAATTCTCAGTTTATGGGATCTTATTTCCTGATTTCACATGAATTTCTGAAAACCAGCAATGTCATCTCAAAAAATGATAAGGGGGCTATTAAAGAATAATCCCCTCATTCAATATTACAGTTGTTGGAGTAGAGCATATTTTCTTTAAGAAATGAAAAACTAAGAAGTAAATTCCACTTACTATCATTGGTGCATCAGTATAGACCAGTGTGGAAAAATACTGTGATGAACTTGCTTCTCTGATACCAAGGAGAAATTCTAGACTAAGCTTTAGTATTCTTGTGCTTTCACCTGATACTTCTTTTACTGCTACTCATCATTCTTGTCCACATCATTTATAGAGTCCTGGTGCAATCTTTCAAACTGGAGCAAATCCAGTGTCTATTGATTTCTTCTCAAAGGCTCTCTTTCCCATCAGATAACCAGCCAGTTTCATTCTCATGAGTGCTCTAACCATGAAAAAACTCCATAGCTTGAAGACAAATCCAATGAGTGAAGAAGAATCTATTGAGTTTTGGGATGCTTGGTGCATTGGATTGATCTGTGATTATGAAACTTAAACCTCTCATTACAACCCGGAAGCTGAGTGCTAGTCTTTCCAGTATATATTATCTACTAACTCTGTCATTGGCCTTTGTTGAGTGTGCTCATCAGTGATAGAGCCAATACTTGGGGGTTCAACAATCACATCATAAATTATTCCTCTGGTAATGAGGAAGTAGACACCACCTCTAGCATGTACATCGTCATGGCCAAAGGCATGTGTACCTGGGGAGGCTCCTTCAGCTTCAGGCTGGGACACTTGAGCACTAGATATGGGACTGAGTATGAGGTCTCCATGTTGGTGGTGGCTGGGACAGTGCTGGGCTTGGAACCCCGTGTACCACCCAGAAACACTGTTAAAAAATCTGATCAGGTATACAAATTATACATATTTATGGAGTTGTAGGTGATGTTTCAAAGCATGTATATATTATATAATGTCTCCAAAGTTATATATGCACATTAGCATTATTAGTAGTCATCTTATTGTATAATAGAGGCCCAGACAAAATCCCATCTGGCCTTAACTTAGTGTTTGTAGATCAGCGTTACTCCATCCCTTCTCCCTCCCCTCCTGAAACTCTCATAACCAACATTACACTTTTAACCTCTGTGAGAGGTTATTTTCTGGACTCCATATATGCGTGAGATGATGTGATACTTGTTTTTCTGTATCATATAAACTTTAAAAATTTAACCACTATTTTCTGTGTATTTTAAAAACCAGTTAAAGTCATTTGTCATTATAGTATTCTTCTAAGAACAGAAAGAGGGGTATAGATCTTCAGTGAGTAACATTAAATGTGGAAAAATAAACTATAATGAGGCATTTTGATCCATATGCCTAATATCACAGTCATCTCGGCGGCTTTAGGTTTTAAAGATACAGAGCCATACAAAGAGAAAAAAGAGGGAGGGAGGGAGGGAGGGAGGACATAGGGAAGAAAGGAGAGGGAGAGGGAGAGAGAGAAGAGAGAGAGAGAGAGAACCATCTGCTTCTTCACTCCCCAAATGCCTGCAATGGCTCTGTGCTGTGGACTCGATTCAGGTTAGGAGGCTACATTTTAAAATTCAGTGTTATTATAAAATTCTGAAAAAGACAACTGCCATGGTTTTCTATATTATGTCTCTGAGGTTATTTAAGAAACTATGCAGTTTATGATGTACTAAAAAGGATAGTAGATATTGCATTAGTCAGCATTCTCCAGGGAACTAGTATCTCCTTAAAATGTAATGTATTGAAATGAAGTGGACATTTTGAGATTCAGTGATTGTTTACAGCCATTGTGTATTCTGTTGAGAAACAGTGTTTTGGTCTTGTTTCTTCACACTATTTGTTGAACCCTTCACACTATTTGTTTAATCCTTAGTATAGGGTTAACCTGACAATCATTAAGTAAACTGAAAGTAGATCTTTGCAAAAATTAAGAATGGGAATGGGAGAGGGAAGAGGAAGAAGTGTTGGAGCATGAGTTGCAAGGTGGGGAGGGAAGTATCACTATGTTCCTAGGGCTGTATATATAAAATGCATGAAACTTGTATAACTTAAATAAAATTAAAAATAACATACATAATCATTGCAAAAAAGAATATATACTCACACACATGAGTATAGGAGTGGTCAAAAAGTTCAAGAAAACACATATTATGAAAAAAAATCATTGCATCAAAATAATCTCACATACTAACTCTATATAACGCATGTGAATAGGACCTAATTTGAGACTAAGGGTAAGACATCAGTTTGAAAACAGCCCCTATCAGAGCAACATGAACAAACTTAAAATCTGGGGTGAAGTATAGGTGGAAGAATGGAGAAATTACTGATGCTTTATGAAAAACTGATGGCGACAATGTCCTGAATAAACTGTTGGCATACAAATGGAAAACTCATTTTAAAAAGGAATGGGATGACATGGAGGATGCAGCCCACAGAGCAACCTGAGAGGAGAAATTAATATTTTCCATGACTTCATTGAAGAGGACGGAGGAGGAACAACAGAAACAATGGCCAATGCCATAGATTTCTTAACTGGTTCAGCATATAAAGTTCTGACTGAAAAAGTAAAGTGGAGCAGACTTTCTGTTTGACTGGTGTCAGAACTGTTGGCTCATATCAGCTGCACAGAGATTTCCATGGAAACTTTCAAGTGGGACCAAGACATCTGGAAGTATTTCTTCAAAGAACTGTAGCAGGAGATGAAACTTGGCTTTTCCAGTACAATCCTGCAAACAAAGCACAACCAAAGCTATGGTTACCTAGACATGGGAGTGGTCCTGTGAGACTGTGAGAAAGCAAAAGTGAACCAGTCTCAAGCAGAGTTGACCGTATGCTCAAGGTATTTTTGCTTGTTGACTTTCTTCTTGGGTGTCGCCATTTAAAAAAAAAAAAAAGTCTTGAACTTGATGGAGGTTACATTGAGAAATTTTGTATTCATAATTCCTATCTCTTCATTTAATTTCCCATGGGCAGTTTGAAGTCCCCTCATGTGTGGACCTATTGGATTGGTTTGTGAAAGGCTGGAGAGTTCCACAGTAGTCAGCTGTAAGCTTGCAGCCTGGGGATCTGGTGGTGGGAATCAGTCCAAGAAGCTGGAAGCCCACCAACTCAGGGAGGGTGATTGTGATGCAGCCCCAACCCCAGGCTGAAGCCTGAGAGCCCCCAGACAGCTGCAAGGACACGGTTCTCAGTCCCAAGGCCAGCAGGGCTATCTGATCCCCAGAGGGCAGTCACAGCATAAACACACGCCTGTTCCAGAGGGAAGAGCCAGAAAAGGAGTTGTCCTTCCTCCCAGCTTCCTGCTCTGGCACAGCTGCATTCAGCCAGATGCCTACTCTCCTTGCAGGTGACTCCTTTCCTCTCAGCACTGGGAGCATTTCACAGACACACCCAGAAGTTGTGATCTGCCAATTATGTAGGCATCCCTCAATCACTCCATTACAGATGTCTGCGACTGTGTGTTAATCATCTACCAAACATTAAGGCTTTTCAGGTTCAAAATCAAGGAAGAGACTATTCTGCATATTATCTGGACAAATGATGATTGGTCAACACTGAGAATTTGCTCCAAATTGTTATTTCTGCAGCAGTGCTGTTTCTTCCCAACAAATCATAACTTTGTGTGCCTTTTAAATATGAGTCTTTTGTATTATATGCTTTTGTAAAATCAGCATAAACAGTCAAATGTTGCCTTTATCTCAAACTAATAAATATAATAAAAATGAAGTCAAACCAATACAAATAACAAAATTTGAAAATAATTCTGTGATATAATGTGAATAGTTTGCTTGCTTTTTGCTGTTTCCATCTGCATTCTGTAGTCAGAATTATTGCAAAATATTTTTATTAAACTACTCAAGAGAAAGAGGAATGAAACTTCTACAGTTCATGGATTATGAGATGTAATTATAGTTTCTTTATTGTAGCTTGTGTATTTTGTATTTGAGATCATAAATACGTATAACCCAAGACTATATTCTCTCTCATGGTCTCTCTCTTTTTCTTTTGATACCTTTCACTATTCCATTGGCTAAGACAATGCATTGCTTATGGTCACTTGACAAATGATTACCAAACCCACAAATTTGGAATTTAAATACTATACTTCCTATAAGTTGTCCTTTGTTGATTCTGTTTATTCCAGGTGATGGCAGTATAGGGCCTTTGCTGTAGTTATCAGATTGAAAGGACAACGCTCAACCCTTCAACTTCTTCCATATAAGAAAAGATGACTCCCCTGGCCGGTTGACACATGCATGCCTGGAAACAATACACACATGTTTCTCACTCACACTAAAGCAGTGTGCAAAGAACAAGAAAATTGTTAGGCTGACAATACATTTTGTTAATCTTAGTAAATATCAAGATAAGTGCATGAGTTTTTATTGCATTTATGTTTTTGTCTGACATGTTTTAATATAAATTCAACATATTTGTATAATTTGATAAACTTGTAGAAATAGGCATTTTTCAGTGCACCTGGATTTAAAAAATAAATATTATGTTCAGGGCTAGGTGAGACTTCAATAAAGCTGTTTAGTTCAAATTTGCCACCTAAGGCAGATGGCACCAATGCTGTGTTATGTCAGTGACAGTTTTCAAATGGAAAACATTGCATCAAGCTTTGAGAATGCCCACTGGAACTGCAGTAGATAGGCAACTGAATAAAGGACTAGGGAAGTACTTAAAATAAAAAATGCAGATTCACAAACAGCACAGAAAATGGATTTTCAGTGATTTTTTTAATTGCTGAAATATAAATGTATTTTGACTCATTCTCTGACCAGAGAGGCACCCAGTAGCCCTGAATTTGTGTTTGTCCAAGCAAAAATATGTCTGCCATATAAGTAGTGGTGATATTTATAAGAAAATGACCATAAATTATTGCATATTGATGTTGACTTATATTGCTGCAATTTTCTGTTAGGAAAATTCAAGATTCTCTCAGTTGGTTTTATATTATTCATTGTTTCCTACAGCAGTAAAATACTTGAAGACCTCATTATAATACCTCAGAATTTTAATAACTTTTATGCATTATCTTATTAATTGCATTTAACTTTTATCCTTCTGTGTTTGCTGTGGAGTATCCAAGACCCAGCAATATTCAGTGTCTTACTTGAAATCATAGCACTTGCTAGCAGAAGACTTGGGGATATAACTCCATTCTTTCTTCTGCTTCAGGCCAGTTTTCTTTCACTGTGCTTAAAAAATGACAACAAGCAACAAAATCTGCTCTGTGGCCTGTTGTGGACAGATTGTCCATTGCAATGAGGATTGTGTCTAGATGAGAGGCACCAGTCAACCATTGGTGGGATGTGTGGGCTCTTCCTCCCTCCAGGTTGCTCTTATCCTGACATTTTAAAGCATGCTTGAAGTGATTTCCTATGTCCTGGATGCTAGAAGGAAAACCCAGGGGCCTCTCATAAAGCCTGCCCCCTTTTGCTGCATCCCAGCCTCAACCTCATGTATTCACTTCATAGAAGGACAGTTTTTACAACTTATTTTTGAAAACTTGGCATTTTTCCATATGAGTTAACATCTTTTTTAAATTTTTTTACAGTCAGAGTGGACAGTGAGAGAGAGAGAGAGAGAAAGGTCTTCCTTTACCGTTGGTTCACCCTCCAGTGGCCACTGCAGCAGGTGTACTGTGGCTGGTGCACTGCACTGATCCAAAGCCAGGAGCCAGGTGCTTCTCCTGGTCTCCCATGCGGATGCAGGGCCCAAGCACCTGGGCCATCCTCCACTGCACTCCCGGGCCACAGCAGAGAGCTGGCCTGGAAGAGGGGCAACCTGGACAGAATCTGGCTCCCCGGTTGGGACTAGAACCCGGTGTGCCGTTGCCGCAGGTGGAAGATTAGCCTATTGAGCCATGGTGCTGGCCATGAGTTAACATCTTAAGTAAGGGACAACTTAACAAACTAAAACTATTTTTTGTAAGATTTTCCTACAGGTAAGATTAAAAGTAAGTATTCGTTTACCAAAACATGAGTATCCTATATATAAGATAGGCAAAAACTTTGGAAAAGGAATTAACAGATAAATTTACTTTGGAGCAAAATTTATAAATCTATGCATACGAAGGGTCTTCAAAAAGTTTATAGATAATGCACATTTTTGGTAATATTCACTATTTTATTAATTTTTAAAGCTTTTTACTTCAGAATATTTTATTTTATTTTTTGAAAGATAGTTACAGAGCGAGGTAGAGCCAAGAGAGAGAGAGAAAAAGAGAGAGAGAGGTCTTCTATCTGCTGGTTCACTCCCAAAATGATCACAACAGCCAGAGCTGAGCTGAACTGAACCCAGGAGCCAGGAGCCAGGAGCTTCTTCCGGATCTCCCACATGGGTGCAGGTGCCCAAAGAGTTGGGCCATCTTCTCTGCTTTCCCAGGCCACAGCAGAGAGCTGGATCCGAAGTGGAGTAGCCAGGACTCGAACCAGTGTCTATATGGGATGCTGACACTGCAGGAGGAGGATTAACCTACTATGCCACAGTGTGTCCCCCAGAATAGTTCTAAATTTACAAACAAAAATTGTGAAGTGGAATGAAGAGTTCCCACGTACCCCACACCCAGCTTCTGTTACAGTTAACACTTTTATCATTCTTATCTATTTGTCACAAACAGATAATAATTTTGATATTGCCTAACTGCCTATTAACACATTTAACTCCTCACAGCATCTTAACCATTATACCAAGCATCGATCCCCAATAGATCTCTTTCCACTGCTTGAATCCTGGAAACGTGAAGTGGGAATGGAAATTAGGACATCAATATTAGCAGATGGGAAATTTTCTTTTTTATTTTTTTGTAAAGCTTTTGGGAAATTTTCTTTTGATTGTTCCTTTTTTTTTTTTTTTTTTTTTTTGTAAGAGCTGAGTCCCTTTCCCAAACTGCTTCCTGTCTAAAGAAGTTTGGGGACTCTAAAGAAGCTTTTTAATTCTGAACTATTTGTCTTTTCTTAAAAAAAGATACATTTTTTTTGAAAGTCAGAGTTATAGAGAGAGGAAGAGACACACACACACACGGAGAGAGAGAGAGAGACTGTCCATCCACTGGTTCACTCCCCAGATGGCCACGGCAGTTAGTGCTGACTCAGGCTGAAGCCAAGAGCCAGAAGCTTCATCTCCAAATTAAGTGACAGGTGCCAAACACTTGGGCCCTCGTCTGCTGCTTTTCCCAGGCCATTATCTGAGAAGTAGGGCAGCTGGCTAATGAACCAGTGCCCAAATGGGATTCCAGCATCACAAGTGATGGCTTTCCCTGCTACACCATAACACTGGCCCCTCAGTTACTATTTTTGAATACGTTAACTGAGAATAATTAATGTTTTCTTCATGAGAGTAATGGTGAGGATAAAGTCATTGCATATATGGAGGGTCTATAAGAAGTTCACAGAATTTGTGTGCTATGAAAAAAATATGCATGAATTTCAACATCCTTGTACCAAAGTAAACTTACCCATTCATCCCATTTTCCATAAAATTTTTTGAAGTACCCTTATGTAGCAGTAAGAAAGATGCCTGATGTATAATAAGCACCTAATAAATAGTAGCCAATACACTTAGACATTATACATTTTGACTAAAGGATTTTAAATATTGCACAGTTCTGATTACAGAATTACAAGGAAAAGAACTGAAATGAAAATAAGGAAAAGAACAATAATTTGTGGTGAGAACAACAAAAGAATTTTGCTTCGCCCAACAAGCCTTCATTTAATTTAATCAACTTCTTCATATCAATGGCTAGTAGTGAAAAAAAATCTCCGGAATATTTCAGAAAGAGAATATGGAATGTGTACTGTAATATGATCCAAATTTTTGGAACAAAACGATTCAAGGTTGCAGTCAATATATAGTGCTTGTAAATTGAAAGTGAGTATTTTTCAGCACCTGTGCTTTGTCAGGTGCAAACTCAAACCCATCATAGAAAGATGTAGTACCATCTTTCTGATGGTTGTTAAAGGTGACAGGCAAAATGACTTCTGGCAGTTTCACTCAGATCCCTAGAGAACAAGAGTCAAATTCATGATACAAGCAGTAAAAGAATGTTGCATGAAAAGAATACAGAATTTGACAGATTGAAACACAGTCCCAGTGGGATTGAGCAGAGAGAATAAAGCAAGTCAAATCCTATTAAATCTTCTACAGGGCTCAAGGATTATATTATTCAAGTGGCAATAATGACAGGGCATTGGACACTGGCTTACAACATCTAAAATTCAGTTCATTCTTTTGATGTTGAGCATCTTAGGGTTTCAGATCTAGCAATTTTGGCAACAGTTAACTGGTTGAAGAATATTTAACCATATTAACAAATTGAAGGAAAAATTCCTTACTTCTTTGACTTACCATTTGTGTGTATGTGTGTGTGTGTGTGTGGTGTTTGTGCAAAAGTGTACTTCTGAGAACCAGCTTCCTAATAAGAATTTCCTGAGAGAATAAAAGACAAATGTTTTGAGTTAAATAAAGTTCATTTCCTGTGTAGATGATGATGATGATGATGATGATTTAAGCATCAGAAATTAAATGGAAGAAAATATTCAGTTCTTTTGGATGGGATTTTGTAATTGTATGTGTCTGTGTATAGTTCTAAGCTTTTTTGGTACTTTAATATCTTCTCTCTTCACTACTAAGAGTTTTTTTTAAAACATTTATTTTTTTATTTGAAAGTCAGAGTTACACATAGAGAGAGGGAGAGGCGAAAGAGAGAGAGAGGCCTTCCATTCACTGGTTCACTTCCCAGATGGCCGCAATGGCTGGAGCTGCGCCAATCTGAAGCCAGGAACCAGGAGCTTCTTCTGGGTCTCCCACGTGGGTGCAGGGGCCCAAGGTCTTGGACATCTTCTGCTCTCCCAGGCCACAACAGAGAGCTGGATGGCAGTGAAGCAGCTGGGACTCAAGCTGGCGCCCATATGGGATGCCGGCACTGCAGGTGGCAGCTTTACCCTCTAGGTCACAGCGCCAGACCCTGTTTTGAAGGTGGGGGAAGATGCCAGAACTGCCTATGGATTTGCATCAACACAGCAGAATTTACCCAGTTTTAAAACTGACTCTGCAAAATCCTTGAAACAGATGAGCATGCATTCTCTCACTTGGAAGTCAACAGCAGTGTCTTCCTTGTGTCAAAATTTACCATTACATTGTTTCAGAGGAGAAAGTGTGGTTCCATCTCAACATTAGACTCTGCAGTCCAACTCCCATTTACCATTTACTTTATATAGGTCTGTTTTATAGCTATTTTAAACATCTTCAGGGACTGAGAGAGGAGTAGACTACACCACTGAAAGAGGCATTTACCACAGGTGAACACTTAGTCCCTTGTTCACTAGTATTGACCTTCACTATGGAGCTACAACAAAAACCTTCCTATAGTAAATCCTGAACTTGATGCTGCTCTAATTTCTCTTGAAGAAGAGCTTCAGAATCTGCACAGTATAATGTGAAGATCAGAGGGAAACAGTCGATAGCCCAATGAATTATTTCTGATACATTGACATTTCTTTTATCAATCACAGTTTCCATGTTCTCAATTAAGATGCTAAGCCCACACATTAAACTACATGAGAGGAACTTTCTTACATGAGATTGGGTGTTAAAAATCATAATATTTACTGGAAATGACAACTTATGACAGGGAAAGTTATTTAACTAAGAAGCACCACAATAAAGCACATAACCACCAAATTGTTGACATAATCCATATTGGACTTCATTTTCTCAAACATATACACTATTAATTGAAAATAGCGATAAAAATTGCAAGTGAGCCATACTCAGTTCATTATAATCAACTAAACATTCAATAATGTTGGTGTTGGGATATTACAAGAAAGAGTTTTGAAACCTGGACTTCCTTAGTCATCCTGTTAGTCTGAGTCAGCTGAAAAGCTGATCTCAAGATGTCATTAAATGTATAATTATTTTAGTAAGTAAAATATGGTATGCAAGGAAATAGGTAGTAAGCTGCTATAGGATGGGCAAGGGAACCACATGGAAGCCTGACCCTGAAAAAAGGAGGGTTTGGGGCAACAGACTGTTATGGAAGTCAAGATGAGACTAGAAGAGACCCCGGGGGTCCTCATGTCAGTCTGCAGAAGAGACCAGTGTCTTGCAGGAATGGTTCTGCCTTAGCAACTTGCCACACTCAGTCATGTGAGGGAGTGTTCCACTTAGGTCTTCTGGTTGTCAGACATGGGGTAAACTAGATTTCATTACTTTTTCCATAAGTATTATGAGAAGTGGTAAAGAATTATAAAAGGCTGTCAAAAATATTTGTTTTTGAAAAGTTTTGCTTTTAATTTGTTTTATCCTGCACTTTTTATTGCCTTCCTATATTTCATATGACAAGATGTTTCACAATGTTAATCAGAAATGGAATTTAAAAATAAGTTTATTTGGTTACATAATGCTTTCATATCTGTGCCTACAAATGGTATTCACAAATTTCATGGAAAACGTATTTGTTGAAAAACTGTGCATGGATTTTTTTTTAAAAATTTACAACAAAATGAACTTATTTTCAAATTCCATTTTCTATTTTGAATTATCTACGTAGTTAGAACTAGAAGAGACTTTAAAATATCAAACAATAATATGGAGGCCAACCTGAGCATACAGTATACTTACGCTTATGTTCCAACCACCGATTGTGAGATCTTGAGTAAATTATGCCTCTCTGTACTGGGTGTTGTATTTATAAGATTAATAAGTTATTTGTTATCTGCTGAACATTCTTGATGCATACATTTCATCTTAACTATTGATCATATATTCTGGGGTCTGGCACTGTGGCATAGCAAGTAAAGCCACTGCCTGCAATGTCAGCATCCCCTATTGGTGCCTGTTTAAGTCCCGGTTGCTCTACTTCTGATGTGGCTCTCTGCTTTGGCCTGGGAAAGAAGTAGAAAATGGTGCAAGTGCTAAGGCTCCTGCACCTGTATGGTAGACCCAGAAGAAGCTCCTGGCTTCTGGCTTTGACCTGGCCCAGTCCTGGCCATTGATGCCATTTGGGGAGTGAACCAGCCGGTGGAAGACCTCTCTCTCTCTCTGCTTCTGCCTCTGTTACTCTGCCTTACAAATCAATAAATAAATATTTAGAAAAAATCATGTTGTTATTAAAATTAGCATAGAAAACATCGTAAAGCATCTCAGTAAGAAAGAGCCTGGAATATCTTTTTCTTTTTTTTTTTTTTTTTTTTTTTACTGTAACACTTTTATTAAGAGTAAACCTTTATCAGTATTCCTAACTGTAAACAATGGGAGCTGAAATGTCACAGGAAACACATTGGGGTCACAGACAGACCGTGACCCTTACATTTGCTTAATGCCTTGGTGTGACCAATGCAGACTGGTTAAGCAAACATTTTTGCATATACTGCCTTCTCTTTGTCTTTCTGTGCCTTTATCTTCTGTTTGACTTTCAGCAGTTCTGCCTGGATAGCTTTATCTTCTGGCGCGATCTCCTGAGCTTTCTTAAGATCAGCCAAAGCTTCATCATACTCCTTTAAGCCTTGCCATCCTTGAGCCTTGCGGTAGAGGGCCTTGGTATTCGATGGGTCTATTTCAAGAGCCTCCAGACAGCTGTCGATGGCTCCCTGCCAGTCTGACAGCTTCAGTTTGCAAGCACCAGTGTTCAGCACGCAGCTTAAAGCTACAGGCTGCAGCCTCAGCCTGTCTGCTTCCTCAGCGACAGCTCTGGAGCTCTCCACGTATCTTAAAACTTTTGTATATTTTTTAATAGCCATCTCCCAGTTCTGAGATTTGAAAAAATTATTTCCAATGTTTTTTAAGTCTTCTGTAACTAATAAAATTTTATCTACATCCTTCAAGTCTATATCTGCATCCTCAGGGAAATCCGGGTGGCTGTCACCAGAGCCATCTTTGGGGAATATTCCCCAATCATCCCCTTCCTTCAGTTCTCCACATTCTGCAATAACGCACAGTTTGGCAGGTTTTTCACCTTTCACCTCCACGTTCTCCAGTGTCCTGGCCACACCTATCCCTTTAATTACTTGGCCGAATACCACGTGTTTCCCATCCAGATGAGGGGTTGGAACTGTTGTGATGAAAAACTGAGAACCGTTTGTGTTGCGACCAGCATTCGCCATGCTCAGCAAACCCTCCCGATCATGCTTATAATAGAAATTCTCATCTTCAAATTTTTCACCATAAATGCTTTCTCCACCTGTCCCATTCTGATTTGAGAAGTCTCCACCCTGAATCATAAATTTCTTAATAATTCGATGGAAAGGGCATCCTTTGAAGTGGAGAGGTTTTCCAGTGGTGGGTCCAATGCCTTTTTCTCCTGTGCATAGTGCACGGAAGTTTTCTGCAGTTTTGGGTACAATATCTGCAAACAATTCTAAGACAATTCGACCAACTCGCTCCTCCCCGATGTCCACATCAAAGAAGACTCGGGGGTTGCTGGGGTTGGACGGCTTGGCTTGGGGTGACGGGTGCGACATCGCCACTTGCAGACGCGCGCCAAAGCACAGCCCCGAACCGCGTGCACCGTCGGCCGCCGAAAAGCCAGAACCCTCCGAGCAGCAAGCTGGCGGCGGCGCTGCGGGGCCACTTCCGGCCGGGCCCTGGAATATCTTTTTCCATGCTTTCACTTTCAGTCTGCATGTACCTTTGTTGATGACGTGTGTTTCTTGTAGAAAACAGATAGATGGGTCTTTTTTAAAAATCCATTTAGCCAGCCTGTATCTTATAATTGGAGAATTTAGGCCATTTACATTCAAGGTTATCATTGATAAATAATGATTTGGTCAAAAAATTCCTGGAAACAAATGAAGATGATAATACAATATATCAAGACTTATGGGATACAGCAAAAGCAATGTTAAGAGGCAAGTTTATAATAATTAGTGCCTACAACAAGAAAATGGAAAATCATCAAATAAATGAGCTGTCAAAGCATCCCAACAACCTAGAAAAATAACAACAAACCAAACTCCAAATTAGCAGGAGGTAAGAAATATTTAAAATCAGAGAATAAATAAAGAAAATTGAAACAAAAATTACAAAAGATCAATGAAATGTTTTCTTGAAAAAAAAAATGAACAAAATTGATGCATCATTGGCCCAACTAACCAAAACAAGAAAGACCCAACTCAATAAAATCAGAGATGAAAAAGAGGAGAAAACAATAGATGCCAGAGAAATAAAAAGAATCATCACGGATACCACAAACAGCTATATGCCAACACATTGGAAAGTCTAGAAAATAGGCATAGCTATTTGGACACATAAAATCTACTAAAATTGAGGCACAACGGCATAGAAAACCTAACAGACCAACAACCGAGACAGAAATTGAATCAATAATAAAGACTCTCCCAAAAAAGAAAAGTAAAGGACTGGATTGCTTTACTACTGAATTCTACTAGGCTTTTAATTTTTTTTTTTTTGACAGGCAGAGTGGACAGTGAGAGAGAGAGACAGAGAGAAAGGTCTTCCTTTGCCATTGGTTCACCCTCCAATGGTCGCCGCGGCCGGCGCACCGCACCTATCCAAAGGCAGGAGCCAGGTGCTTCTCCTGGTCTCCCATGGGGTGCAGAGCCCAAGCACTTGGGCCATCCTCCATTGCACTCCCTGGCCACAGCAGAGAGCTGGCCTGGAAGAGGGGCAACTGGGACAGAATCCAGCGTCCTGACTGGGACTAGAACCCAGTGTGCCGGCGCTGCAAGGCAGAGGATTAGGCTTTTAATTTAATGAAGAACTAATTTCAATTCTTTTCAAGATATTTGAAACAATTCAAAGAGAGAGAATTCCCACAAACTCCTTCTATGATGGCAGCATCACCTTAATTCCAAAACCAGAAAAAGATATAACAAATAAACAGAACTATAGACCAATATCCCAGATGAACACAGATGTAAAATCCTCAACAAAACATTAACTAATCAAATTTAACAACACATAAGAAAGATTATTCACCCAGATCAAGTGGGATTTATCCCTGATATGCAGGGATAGTTCAACATCTACAAATCAATAAATCAGTAAACTGAAGGATAAAAACCTTACGACTATCTCAATACATGAAGAGAAATCATTTGATAAAATACAACATCCTTTCATATAAAAATCTTAAGCCAATTGGGTATAGAAGGGACATTTCTCAACACCATCAAGGCAATATACAACAAACACAGAAAATGCCAAGGGTCCCTGGCTATTTGGGACATGCAAATAAAAACCATTATGAAGTTTCACCTCACTACAGTTAGATTGACTCTCATACAGAAATCTACAAACAATAAATGCTGAAGAAAATGTGGGGAAAACGCTACCCTGATCCACTGTTTGTGGGAATATAAACAAGTAAAAATATATCTACCGTATGACCCAGCCATCCCACTCTTGGGAACTTACCTGAACAAAATGAAATTGGCACATGAAAGAGTTATTTATACTCCCATGTTTATTGCAGCTCAAGCCACAACAGTTAAGATATGGAATCAACCCAGATGTCCATCAACCACTAACTGGATAAAGAAAATGTGGTATATATACACTATGAAATACTGTTCAACCAAACAAGAGAAAAAATCCTGTGTTTTGCAACAAAATGGATACAATTGGAAACCATTATACTTAGTGAAATAAGTCAGTCTTAAAAAGATAAACATCATTTGTTTCCATGATCTGTGGTAATTCATAAAATATAATATTACTAAATTTATAGTGTAATATTACTAAAGTTAAAAATGTAGTTTAAATGAATCAGTGCCCACATGGGATGCCAGCCCTGCAGGTGGAGGCTTAACCTACTACATATGCCACAGCGTTGGCCCCAGAAAATATCATTTTTATTGTGATTATTCTATAAACAACTATAGCACTTACATTGTACTATAAGAAAGAGATGATTTAAATGTATACAGTAAGATGTGCATGTTTGATAGGCAAATATTATAACATTTTTTCTACGGGATCTGAATATCTGCAGCATTTGGTATCCATGGGGTCGTGTTCTCATGGACACTGAGAGATGACTGTAATTACTAATTAGTTCACAGGTAGGAGAAGGGTGCAGAGGAAGATTGAATTCATAGGTCTCCAATATGGGAAAATGGAAATATTCCTTTAAATAATATAATCCAATAATAACACTTCTTAAAAAGCACCTAGTTAAAAATCATAACAGATTCATATTCAAATGGAAGAGCTAATATAATGTCATCTCTATATAATATATATATATAATATTACTAAAGTTAAAAAGAACTCTTATAATTCATAGCAAGCAAAGTGTTGTATGCTATTTTAACATTAGGCTAATTACTGTTAAGTTTTATTTGGGAGGCTTTTGTTGTTGTTGTCCTTATGCTCCACTCATACTTTTGTCCACATTGTGTACACTTCCATTGTATGAGTCAATGGCCATATCATATGTGGCTTATAAAATCATTTTCTTGATTGTGTTGTGTTGTATTGATTTAGTAGTATTTGCAAGTTTACAAATAATCTTAAACTGTGAATATATAGAGATCTACATGCTTCAAAAATTTCACAGAAAATGTAATTGAAAGATAAATTTATTTTTTGGTGCAAAAAAGTTTGAAATTCATACATATTTTTCAAAAGAAAATTTATTCTTGTTCCCTCCTGGGATGGCCTCTAGCCACACACAGATTTATCAAAAAACCTGGGTGTTTGCTAGAGATAGCACAGAGATGCTCCCTGTCTCCAGTGATAAGGAATGAGACCACTTGCTGATTGGACAATACCCTGGCTCCCTGACTGGTTGTTATCCTTGACTTGCTGATAGGTACCAATTTCTATCCCTGTCTCCCTGAATGTTCCCTAGAATGGCTTTTAACCCCTACCTATAAAGACCAATCATAAGTGTGTATACTCATGATCCTTTCTGCCCCCACTGATTGGACATGGCACCCTTTTTTTTTTCCCAAGCATCTTTTTGTGTGATAAAAAGATTGCATTTCCAAGCGGCAGGGGCAAGTCCTCCCGTGGAGGCTCCCTTCTGACTGCTATGTTAGGAGGCTCCCTGCTCTCAGTAAAGCCTTCACTCCTGTTCACTCTTTCCATCTGCATGGAAATTCCTCTTTGGTGTGGAACAAGGACTGACTTTGTCCTCCAGCTGTAACAACACTAATTGGGACACCCACATTCCTAGTGACTTAACCCAAAACTCAGCCATGGTCCTGATTCCAGCTTCCTGCTGATGCACACCCTGGGAGGCAGCAGTTGATGGCTCTAGTAGCTGGGTTCCTACCACCCACAGTGGGAACTGAGATTTAGTGCCAGGCTCCTGACTTCAGGCTGGCCCAGCCTCAGGGGATGCAGGGCTTTGGGAGTGAACCAGCAAATGGGAGGTCTTTGTAGATTTCTTCGTCCATGTGTCTGTCTATTTCTGTCTGTCTGCCTTTCAATATATAAGATAAACTTAAAATGATTACCATAAATAGGAAATGTGTTTTAACTGAAGACAAGGATGGGTCATTTCACAATGATGGCACAGGGTTAGTTGCTGACCCAGAGAAGCTCTGCCTTTTGGACAGACTAGTTTACCAAGTCATTTAACCTGTAAAGTCACTGGAATCAACATTTAAGCCATAATCGATATTTTATCAAATGTGCTCATATGTGAAAACCACATCCATATGGCATTTTCACTTTTTATCTTATCCCCAAAGTAATTACTCTGCCAGGAGGGACCAACTTATACTAATGAAAATGACACAGAGACAGAAGTGTAAGTATGTCATTTCTGCCGTGCTTGGTACAAGGAAAAAGCACTCCCCTGAGACTCTGTAGAAAAGAGAGGCATATTCCAATGGCACATCTGATGGTCTTTTCTCAGCAATAGAATCAGATCCAGGGCAGAGCCATTATGGAGATTTGGCCCTTGTAGAGGGATGAAGGAAATTTAAATTCACTTCTGGTTGAATCCTTGGGGTTACCTCTTGGAAATGAAAATTTCAGATCTATAATAGAAGACCAATGTATCTGGAATTTTGCATTTATTAGATTTTCTTTATTAAAAATTCTTTACATCTATAACAGTTAAAATTCTATTCTTGCCTTCAGTTATATGCTTAAGATTATATTTTTAAAAAGACAGAACATACATTTACTATAACTTTTAATGAGGAGTACAGAAAATAAAGTGAAAATCATAATCATTTTCCCCCAAAGAAGATAAGAGAAAAATAAAGTGATTTAAGGAGACATAATAACAATTTCACATCTTATGTGTTCAATAAGGTAGCACATAAACACCTAACAACACGTAGTCATTTTCTCCAAAATATTCCAAAACATGTTGTATAACTGCTAGGTAATAGGCAATATTTACTGCATATCTGTGGTGTAGCAGACAGGCCCTAGGATGATTCTCAGTGTTTTCTACCTCCCAAGGAGCCACGTATAAGCCCATTGCTGGAGTGCAGGTGGCACCTGTGACTTCCTTCTCAACGACAGAACATGGCAGAAACAATTGCCTGCCACTCCTCCCTTGGTTTGTGTTCCATAACAATGCTACTGGGGTACCTCCTGTGACGACATCATGTTATACGAAATTCTGTCTTAGACTGCTCAGTGGGGGACTCTCATTCTGTAATCAAGAGTGTGGGATTGAGGCAGAAGAGGGGCTGAGGACTCTGGACAGAGAATCTGAGCTGGTCTTGCTTTGGCTAGCCTCTTCAGATGTCCCAGGAGAGCTCAGCTTGCAACATTGTGCTCAAAGGTACTAAAGCTTCAAGTACACACTTTGAGGCATATTTTTGAACTTGCCATTCCCAGTGACGTCTGTTTCTTGAGCAGGAAGGGCCCTTTTAACATCCTGGATGCTCCCCCTGCACCTTGCTTTCAAAGCCCTGGCAAACTGCTGCTCAGCAAGGCTGTTTCCTTAGGGCAGTCTGCCTTCCCGCTGTCCCTTTACTGGTCACAAGTAAAGAAGCTTTCCCATGAGCAGTCTCTGCTGAGGCTGATTATTTGGTGACCTCCCAAGGATACAGACTCTTTGCATCCACTCACAAAATCGGTGAAGTCAGACGGTTCTGTCTTCAACCTCCGATCAGTTCCAGGGAGCAAGGCAAATAGCAGTGGCTGCTTCTACACTGCATAGTCACTCCTGGGAAACACCTGCTTTGTCTTGGTGTGGGGTGACTTGGGAAAGGGAGGGAACCACATGACATCTGCAGCCCATCCAGGGCTCACTCATTCACCAAGGTTCCCCTTGGTGCCTGGCAAGGCTGAGTTGCCCACAGGTGATGCACCCAATTGGAACCATTCCTGTTCAGCACCTTACAGAATCAATGAGTGATTTGGGATTGTCACGCTAGTCAGTGTCTAAGAGTTACTGAAAGTGAAAGCCAGGACAGGACAGAATGCGGTACAGGAAAGCGACAAGCTTTTCCAAGACACTGTGATGAATGTCTCAGGTTTTGCTCTGGGAGATTAAAGATCACAAAGGAAGTGGCCCAAGAAGTCTCCAGGTGAGGTTTTGGGGTCACTGGACAGATGTGCGGCTGCTTCACTCAGGTTTAGAGGCTGCCACAGGGTCCAGATGAACATTAGCATGATAGGGACAGGTGTTGTGCCACAGTTGGTTAAGCTGCCACTTGGGATGCCTGCTAAGTCCATGCACTGGGATGCAGATAACTCTGCACTTCACCTGGCCAACATTTTGACAACCTTCTTGGATTGGACCCTGAGCAGAGATCCCAGGTGAGCCAAGGAACTGTGAGGTTAAAAACATGTGTGCTGCTTTAAGTCACTGCATTTGTAGGAGTTTTGTCACACAGAATAGAGAAGGAATACCCTGTGGACTTTGTGCACTGTTTTATGTGTGAGTGTTAAATATTCAATTGTAATTGTCATAGAATATGTGCATGCGTGCTCGTACTTTATCCGAATCAGTTCTCCTTTCTTTTCTTTTCTTTTTTTCTTTTTTTGACAGGAAGAGTTAGACAGTGAGAGAGAGAGAGACAGAGAGAAAGGTCTTCCTTCCATTGGTTCACCCCCAAATGGCAGATACAGCTAGAGCAACACCAATTCGAAGCCAGGATCCAGGTGCTTCTCCTGGTCTCCCATGGGGTGCAGGGCCCAAGCACTTGGGCCATCCTCCCCTGCACTCCCAGGCCACAGCAGAGAGTTGGACTGGAAGAGGAGCAACAGGGACAGAATCTGGTGCCTCAACCGGGACTAGAACCCGGGGTGCCGGCACCACAGGTGGAGGATTAGCCTAGTGAGCCGCGGTGCCAGCTAGTTCTCCTTTCTTTTCATGTCACATTAACTGAGTAAAGTACTGCAGGAGTCATTTGGATCAAATGCTCTGGTCAAATCCAAGTAGTAGCTAAGAGGCATTAATCAGCATTTGAGGTAGTTTTGAGCTCTGATGAACTCTGTCTTGAATATTTTCCACTCGTGAATCACCTGACAGTTACGATGTGGCTTTCATACAATGGTACTAAAAGAGTTTGTGGAAAAGTAGAATTAAAAGATGTTTATTTTGATGCAAAAAGTTTTAAAATCCACACATTTTTTTCATAATATGCATTTCCAAGAACTTTTTTAAA
Organism: Oryctolagus cuniculus; assembly: GCF_051225735.1. Classification (NCBI taxonomy): domain Eukaryota; kingdom Metazoa; phylum Chordata; class Mammalia; order Lagomorpha; family Leporidae; genus Oryctolagus; species Oryctolagus cuniculus. Next base: position 13,315,465 of record NC_142874.1, on the reverse strand, counting down.
AAATATTTTATTATATTATTTGTTTGAGAGGTGGAGTTACACACAGAGAGAGGGAGAAACAGAGAGAATGGTCTTCCATCTGCTCGTTCACTCTCCAGATGGCCACAAAGGCTGGACTGAACCAATCTGAAACCAGGAGCCAGGAGCTTCTTCCAGGTCTCCCACGTGGGTGCAGGGGCCCAAGGACTTGAGTCATCTTCTGCTGCTTTCCCAGGCCAACAGCAGAGAGCTGGGTTGGAAGAGGAGCAGCCGAGACATGAATCGATACCCATATGGGACTCCAGCACCTCGGGTGGAGACTTAGCCCACTATGTCCCAGTTCTGGCCTTCCAAGAACTTTATGATGACTCCTCATATGCATAGATTTCAAGAAGTTTTTGCATGAAAATTAACATGTTTTGCTTCTGTTTTCATGAACTTTTGAGGTACACCTGTGCATGTCCACACAAAGTGATCCCTGAAAGGCCCAGGCAGATGGTGAAGCACTGTTCCAGAGGCTTTGCTATGAGCCGCAAAACACTTGCATTAAATCCAGATATGAAAATAAGAGAACATTTCAGCATTGTTCAAGAAAACACGTGGAGGACAACAAAAGGAGAGCTCAAAAAACATGAGGATGAAAGAGAGATCCCATGTTGGGGCCAGTGACTCCCATGAAGTGACCAATAGACAGGAAAGAAAGAATCAGGATTGCCCAGAACAAGTCCATTAGGCAACAGCCTGACAACAGCCACTGCACAACTTGGAATATAACAGGTAGGAACTCCAGTAGCGAAGAATCCTGTCCGTGTTTATGGGATGGGAAAATTCCTATCGGTTGTCATCATGGACCATGAAGCAGATGGGCTTATTTCTGGGTGAAGGGGAGGAAGGAAATTCTGTCTTCCAGAACCATCTAGAATACCACATTCTTTGGAACATTTCACAGTTTTCAATTCTGTGGCTTCTCTGAAAATTCCTCTCTCTCTCTTTCTCTCTCTCTCTCTCTCTCCACACACACACACACATTTCCAAAATATATTTCCTCAGCCTATATATTTCCTCAGCCTAATTATTACTGCTGGAAAACAATATTTATTTTTATATTTAACCTATTTGCAATGTTATTTATTATTTAATACATCCATGAACAGATACATAGTGATTATTTAAGTTGTAAATGAAACCTAACTACAGGATATTTTTGAGGTTGTTAGCTATTGTGAAAAAAACAATAGCAGTGACAACTTTGTTTCTCCTTACTCCTGTCTTCCACACAGAGGGAATCACTATTCGGAATTCTTTACCTATCTTTTTATGTTTTACATTTTTGTGTGTGTGTTTCACACAGTGTTCTCTTTTATTTCACTGGTTTGGGGCATCATGTATATATTCTTGTTGATTTTCTGAACTTTGCAGAAAATCTTGAGACTATCCCAGATTAACATTCATTTTGATTTTACTCTGATATATTCATCTCTTAATTGGTTTAAGCTGTTTTTATGTTTGCAGATACATGGTGTTTTAAATCTGTTTGACTGATTACATTATAATTGTATAAAGTATATTTTATAGATCCTTTGATATTTGTTTCACCTTGGTTTATGGCACCTAAAATGTTCAATTTTTACAGTTGTGTACTTGAGAAAAATGTTTTGTTTCAAAATTATTTGGTTCACGGGATCTGCTTATTACTCCATGCCATATTATTGCTACTTTTTGTTACTTTTATCTATCAGTACCAGAGAAAATTGTCTTGAAATACTGTTTTGTGCTGTTAGATTTATTCACTTTTCATTTTGACTAAACACTTGTTTTTTTTTTCTTTATAAAACTTTGGGAGTGCTTATGCATTTAGAATTGTTGCATTCTCCTGCTGAATTGTTTTATCATTATCTCTGTAAGTATATTGTTAGTGTTACCCTGAGGGTTTTTTTCTTTTTTTTTCATGACTTTTTAAAAGATTTTATTTAAGGTAAACAAATTTCATATATACAGATTTAGAAACACAGTGATATTTTTTTCTATCTTTCTACTTTCAAACTTCCTATATCTGTTGATACTAAGTTTTATGTATTGAAGATAACATATAGTTATATGATGTCTGTTGTCTGTCTTGAAAATGTCTTTTCACTGGCAGGATGTGTGAAGTTAGGGTGCTTCAAAAAGTGGAATTACTGGAATTGTGGAAAATGGAATTAAGTGATAAGTTTAGGGTGGCCATTCTGCCTAGCAATTAAGATGCCAGTTAGTTGTCCATGTCTTGTATTGAAATGCCCAAGTTTGAGTCCCTGCTTTGCTCTTGAATCCAGTTTACTGCAAATGCACACTTAAGGGATAGCAGAGATGGTTTAAGTAATTGGACCCCCGCCAACCAAGTCGGAGACTTTAATTGGGTTCCCAGCGCCTGGATGGAGCCTGGTCCAGATGCAGCCATTATGGGCATTTTGGGAACTCTCTCTTCCTGTTTGTTGCCTTTGTCTTTGTCTCTGACTTTCTCTCTATCTCTCTGCCTTTCAATGCTACATACAAGAAATGGAAAAGGAAAATCCACTGCTGTTTGCTTGGCACCACTCCCAAAAGTAGCAAAGGAAGATGTGTAGTATGTGAAGGAGCTACGGAAAAGATGGAAAAGCAGTTAAATTTATGGATTCATGAGATGATCACTGATTGAAAAAAGTGTATGGACAGCATTATTGTGAAACTGAAAGCTGAAATTTGTAGTCAAGTCACTCAGGAGCATTTTAAACACTTCTTGATAGTGTTAGCTGATGCACATTTCAACAGGTGATTCAGCAGTAAAGATGTCAAACTTCCAAGTGAGGCAGGTTGTGGAGATCGGTGGGCTGTAGAAGCATTCTAAATACCTACTAAGTGTCCCACAGAAGTAGGGTTATGTGGAAGAGCAGACTTGTAATACCAATGACATTGGCCTACTTTGTGGTCATTGGCAAACCAACCTGTATAAAGCAACTGGGGCTGGTGCCGTGGCTCAACAGGTTAATCCTCCGCCTTGCGGCGCTGGCACACTGGGTTTTAGTCCCAGTCGGGGCGCCGGATTCTTTCCCAGTTGCCCCTCTTCCAGGCCAGCTCTCTGCTGTGGCCAGGGAGTGCAGTGGAGGATGGCCCAAGTCCTTGGGCCCTGCACCCACATGGGAGACCAGGAGAAGCACCTGGCTCCTGCCTTTGGATCAGCGCGGTTAGCTGGCCACAGAGTGCTGGCCGCGGCGGCCATTGGAGGGTGAACCAACGGCAAAAGGAAAACCTTTCTCTCTGTCTCTCTCTCTCACTGTCCTCTCTGCCTGTCAAAAAAAAAAAAAAAAAGGCAACTGGACCCAAAGTCCCAGTTTTTAATATTTCAAAGGTCAGGGATTGGTATACATTAGACCAAAACAGTGCATGGCATCAAGGTATTCTGGGTATGGTTCCTCAATTCCTTCATTCCCGAAGCCGAACATTGTTTGCATGAAGAGTGTATTTTTTTTGGTACAGTGCACATTCACAGTGCCGTGTGTATTTCCTGTATAGGACTGTACAGTATGTGCCACTGCGTGTTTTTACTGTGTGACAGCACTGCATACATGTGTACGTGCACTGAGTGGGAGAGTGAATGTAGTACAAGCCAGCTGCCATAGAATACATTACACAGAAAGCCATAATCAGAAGATTACTTCATGAGAAATAAATGTGTGTGTATTCATAAGAAACACGTATTATAAAGAATGTTTAAGACAAACGCATGTAAAAAGATATATTGATAAGCTGATGAAAATATTGTGGTCAGCAGCTCACAGGCGCCGTGCTCACTGCTTAACTTGTGTGTGATGACCTACAGAATGTAACCACCCACAACAGTGACAGTCAACCATATTATTAGTTATAATTGCTACAGTGATTTTTGTAAGTGAGATGTCTTCAAAGTTCATGGAAAATGTTCAAAAAATTAGTTCAAAAAATTAAAAAGAACAAAGGAAAGAGGAGGGAGGGAGAGAGGAAAGTTTCATTGTACTCTTAGAACCATTGAAATTCATGAAATCTGTTCTCTCCATATTAAAAAAATAAATAAATAAAATAAAGTATAAAAAATAAAATAAATAAAAAATAAAAACTACACATGGATTTCAGATATTTTGCATCAAAATAAACTTATCTTTTAACTTCATTTTCCATGAACTCTTTGATCCTTTACTTTTGGGGTTACCAATTTATTTGCTCAACTTCCCTTTTCCTATAGCAGAGTTTTCTGTGATTTTTTTTCTTATTTAATTGCATAGATTCTCTTAATGAATCTCTCTTGGTGATATATTTTCTAAGTTTTTGTTTAGGAAAAATTTGATTTTTTTTCAAGATTTATTATTTGTATCAAAAGTCAGAGTTACATAGAATGAGAGGAGAGAAAGAGAGAGAGAGAGAGATTCCAGGTGGCCACATTGGCCAACGCAGAGCCAGGCCAAAGCAAGGTGCTTCATCTGGGTCTCCCACTTGGGTGCAGGGGCCCAGGTACTTGGGCCGTCTTCCATTACTTTCAGGAGCATCAGCATGAAGCTGAATGGGAAGTGCAGCAGCTGGGACTTGAACCGATGCCCATATGGCATGCTTCCCCCCCAAGGGAAAATGTTTTTATTTCATGTTTTGTGATAAAAAATAATTTTGTGGGATTATAAGTTAGGGTTGAAAGTTATTCCTTTCCTAGTACTTTAGCTATTCTGGCACTGTTCTCTGGAAACTATTATTGCATTTAAGATCTCTACTCTTAGTCTAATGGTGCTACATTGTATGTTCTAGGCCACCTGATTTTCTTTCCTCCTACAATTCAGATTTTCTCTTATTTTTGAGGTTCTTCACTTAGGTGTGTACTATGTCTCAGCATTATACTTCCTGTATCTGTGGGGTCATGTCCTATTTTTATATACATGTACATATATATTCACACTTATATATAAATACTTATAGATGTATACCTCCCTTAGCCTCTTTTTTTTTTCCTTTGGTGTTTCTCAACTACTCCATTTTCCACCTCCCTGTTCTTCATTGGAAGTATTTTCTTCAAACTTCTCTATAGAGTGTGAAGGTATTTCAAAAAGTTCTTGGGAAAATGGAATTCAAGGATAAATTTATTTCTGTGCAGAAAAATTCAAGGCTAGGCAGTTTTTCCATGATATGCATTTTCCACTAACTTTCTGAAGATGGCTCAAACTCTTTTTGCTGTGTTTAACTAGTTTTTCAGAAAAAAAATCAGTTGAGTTTTTATTTCAGTGTTGATACTTTTTACTTCCAGAAGTGCAATTTGCTTCCTTTCAAATATGCCAAATCATTTTTATTCTTTCTTCTTACTCTCATTTTCTCAATCAATCTCTTGGTTTTTTTTTTTTTTCATTATGCATTTCAGATGAGGGAATGTAAAATCAGCATATGATAAGTTCAATAACGGACATTTTGGAAAGGTTCTGTTGGTTTTTGTTGTGAATCTGATGTTTGTGTTTCTTTTTGGTAGTACTCTGTTATGAACTGATATTTGTGTTAATTCAAATTGTGGCAAATCTGAAGGCCTAAACTTGGATGTTTTATCTAAAATGACCTATACTTGCTGCTTTGTGAGCTACAATACCAACCTGGGATTGTTTCTGACTTCTTAATAACACAACCAATGCAGGAATTTTTCATGTATACTTACATCTTCATCCACACAGTATGCAAACATGGCCGTTAGTCACACTGCAATCTTGTCTGTTGTCTGTGATGATTTTTAAAATAGATTGCCCTTACTTTGTGCAGAGTAGCAGAGTGTGAAAAAATGTGTGCTTACATTGTAATTTATTTACGCTCTTATTATTGCTAGCAGTTCCTTCAAAATATAGATTGTGTCAGACTTCTGGCAGAGGAAAGCAATGCCTAGTGGTCATCCCAATTTCCCTGACACATTGCTTTTTTTCTTTTTAAACAAGATGTTTTTATTTATTTGAAAGGCAGAGTGACAGAGAAAGAGGGAGAGACAGATTTTTCCACCTGCTGGGTCACCCCCCGCAAATGGTCACAATGGCCAGGACTGGACCAGGCTGAAGTCAGGAGGCAGGAACTCCATCCGAGTCTCCTACATGGTGCCTTCCAAGAGGCACCAGCAGGAAGTTAGATTGGAGTCTGAGCAGCGGGCACTTCCACCAGAGCTCTGATATGGGCTGTGAGCTTCATGTATCAGTGACCTAACCCTCTGTGCCTCAGAGCCAGCCCCATCTTGACACATTACCCAGTAATGTACAAAGTAGCCAAAGATTTGCTTGAAATGTATGTACCAAGTATTTTTCTTAAAGTAGAATATGCACATGTTTATGCATATGTGAAACCATACTACATGAGTATATTTAAGGAAAATTTTGAATGTTAGTTTTTTTTCTTCATACCATTTTTTTAAACTCTTCTATTTAGCGTAAGGTTAACTTTATGATCACTAAGTAAACTGAAAATAGATCTTTGTAAAAATTAGAAGTGAGAATGGGAGAGGGAGGAGGAAGAATGTGGTCAGGAGAGAGAGTAGGGGGGATTCATGTTCCAAAATCTGTAATTACGAAAATACGTGAAAAAAAAAAAAAAAACCTGAGGAGTGTTTCTTACCCTTCCTGCAACCATTAGGCAGTAGAACATTTCAACCTCCTACAAGGCTTCCTTGGATCACCTCTCAACCGCTAACTCCAGTGGTTTCCACTGTGACTCCTCACCAAAGGTGATTTTATCGGACTTTTGAATGATATTAAGTGGTATTGTACAGTATGAGAGGTTCTTCAAAGTGTTTTTTGGAAAATGCATATTATGAGAAAACTACCATGCATAGATTTCAATTTTTTTGGGCAACAATCTAAACGTGGGTTTTTTTTATCTTTTAAAAATTGTTTTTAGGGGTTTCTTCTATCTTTTCAAAGTGCTCCTTTGCCAGATTCTGTTTGGAAAAGAAAGACACCAACAGTGCAGGAAAAAAACCCGTGAGTCAGATGGAGAACCATTTCACTTAGTGGAAGTAATGCAGGCCGCATTTCCAGTGGTGACTCCTCACCTGCTCTGCCTGTTAATCCAGTTTCCAGTAGCTCCTGAGAACTGGAACTTGTGTCACAGGTAAGGGATGTGGTAAAGGAAAATCTCGGATTCTGAAGGGTGAGTTAGTGCAACATCAGTGTGAAAATGCTGCTAACATTGCCTCAGTTATTATCTATTTGTGAGCAATACTTCCAAATGCTTCGCATAGCAAAAGGTTTTATAGCTATGTTAAATTCAAGAGAGTGCTGAACATTCATGCCCCAAATGAATGGGAATTCAATTGGTGCAGGTTTTCAACCTCATAATTACAAGAGATCTAAAAGTAGAAGTTAGTTGAATTTCTATTTATTTCTGTTTCTGCATCAACAGCTTGACTTTAGAAACTTAAAGAAAAAAGCTATATTGTGCTCAAATATTTCATTATCGTGTGACATTAATGATCTTGTAAGTAGGTTAATTGTAGATTCCATTGTAGACTCCCTTTTGAGATACTTCTGCTCAGTGTTCAGATCCAGGAGAACAGATTTGGTTCTAAAGTACACCCTGGTATTTGTGAGTTTTTTTTTTTAAACTTTCTTAAATTCACAGGAGTTAGAAATGAACATGCAAGTACAGGCTACTTGAAATCCCCAAGAGGTTTTATATCTTTCTATTACTCAGTAAATTAACTTTGAGTTCTTGTGCAGCTTTTGCTTGAGGCAAATCCCGTGATATTTCCTGTGTTTCCATATGTAATAATGACTTTAATGATTTATTCCCATACAATGCTGTGGACAACACTCGGGCATTCACACACCTGATTTCCAGGGGCGGAGTCTCTGTGGGATCAAGGATCCATGAATTAAGAAGCCCTGATGTAGCAGGTGAGGGGGCTTCCTGTCTCAAGCCCTGATAAGGGGACCCAGTGGTGTGTCCACTCTACCTGAACACTTCAGGTTGGGGGGACCTGTGATTTGAGACTGTGGGGGTGACACCACGGTCACTTTTCTAAGGCCTCATTCTACCATCAATCTGAAAACCATTTAAGTTTAACCTGAAACTTAAATTTGATGGCCTCCTTTCAATTCAGTCTCCCTACTTACAGATTTATCAGTTTTCGGAACTCAAATTACTACAAGCATTTCACATGCAAGTACACCTTTAACATTTTTCTCTCATGGTTTGGAGAAGAGAAATATGAATTAGATGTGAAAGTGAATGAAGAAAAAAAATTGTCCCTAAAATTCCTCTGACAGTCTCATGAAAGAAGCCTTAGGATTTTCTGGAAAAATCTATTTTAATGGGTTATATTGCTGAAGTAGTTGGGAATTCAAGGTTACATAATCTAAGGGTCTACTTGAACTTGTAAAACCTCCTTTACTGTAAATTCTATATTTCAGAAATTTGATATACAATAGAAGGTTGTTCTTACCCTTCGCTTGTGTAGTTTGTTTGTTATTGATCGGATCAGTGCAGTGTACCGGCCGCACTGCCCCAGCCATGGCAGCCATTGAAGGGTGAACCAACAGCAAAGGAAGACCTTTCTTTCTGTCTCTCTTACTGTCCACTCTGCCTGTCAAAAAAAAAAAAAAAAAAAAAAAAAAAACAAACGAAAAATATCAAGATTAAAATTGAGCAAACTTCTTTCTTATTATCATATTAGATTTTAAATATTTTTCTTAAAGCTTTTAAATCTGCACTTGTCATTGTAGCATACATGTAAAATGCAAAAGGTCTTTGAAGCCTGAAATGTCTGGTGACAATATTAATTAAAAATTGAGGAATTGAATTTCATTTATGTATCTCATTTTTAAGAGATGAAATGATCAAATACACTTTGATTTTGCTATGTGTGGGACATTTCAAACAAATTGAAATGTTTGGTAAGTACTGTCCATATTTAAACAAGATATCATGTTGATACGTAGCACTTAAGGGAATTAAGTGTTAATTAGTGCTACAGACCGATGAGACCTTTGCATGAAAAGCACACAGTAAAGTTAGCTTCTTGCATAGAGCCCTTACGTGGTTCTGTATTGTGTTGAACACTGTCTCTACCCAAATTCTTATCCATCAAGAACCTGTGAATGTGACTTTAACTGGACGGAGGCTCTTCATAGATGTTACTGGATTACAGTGTCTAATCCAACGACTGATGTCTGTATTAAAAAAATGAAAATGTAGACATAAAATCAGACAGCAGGAGGATGGCTGTGTGAAGATGGAGGCAGACTTTTAGAGCAATGATAGCCCATGCCAAGGAACAGCAAGGGCTGTTGTCCAGAGACAAAGAAGGCTTGTCTCTGGAGACTCTGAAGGGGATATAACCCTGCACACTCATTGATTTTGGACTTCTAGCTTCCAGAACTATGAGAAAATGCATTTATTTTATTTTTATTTATATATAGAGAACAAATTTCATATATAGTTTTAAGCATAAAGATAATTCCCACCCCATGTAATTTTTACATGTAAGCGTTCTGTGATCTTCATAGTAACATGAAAATCTTCTAAAGGGGAGGAGATTGAAGGTAAGGACGACTTGATTTACACAATCTCCCGGATCAGGACCTTAGAAAAAAAGTAATAAATAAACTGTACAGTGAGAACTTTCATTTCATGCCTGTCATAAACTGAACATTATCCCTGGCATGAGAATGCTACCCCAGGATGTCTCATCTTCCCTGGGTTTAAAGTGTGAAGCAAGGCTGCTGCTCGCTTCTGGGATGAATGTTTGTTTCACCCAGGATGAGAGTGAGACCTGCTGATACATCACCAAAAAAATGGCAGGGTGGTTTTTTTTTTTTTTCTTTTTAAGCCAGCAAAGCAAAAAGCAGCAGGAAGGAAATTCAGAGTTGCAGAATAAAATCATGTAAGTATCTTGTTTGGTGCCACTGAAAAGTAATTGGATTTGTGAATACCAGGCAAACAGCTCAATGAGAAGAAAATGATGTGCTGATGTGTTGACATTTGAGCTTGCCTTGTAGTAAGAAGGAAGAAATAAGCCTTAAATTTAAACCTTGTGGAGACGTTTACTCCCCTTTTGCGACTTATTGCACTGGCATCTCTCTTTCATATAAATTAGTTGAAAAGGGATCTGAAATAGATCCTGATGTATTTAGCCTAATGGTAAGTGGGATATTTGAATATGTTAAATAGAGGATAGAGTGTCAATGGGAAAAGAGTATTCATTTCACAGAATTGTTAATAATTTAGTATGTTTTAAAGTGTGATGGCCAAATTCAAACTCAAGTAAAGATCTCAGTTAACAAGATCTATTAGTTATTGTCACGATGACTGCACCGTCAGTCAAGTAAGCCATTCTCAGAAAGAAATAGCTTTATATGGAAGGTGATGGAACCCTGTAGCATACAGCTGGGGCATATCTGTGTCATCCTGGAAACATTCGGTAGTTAAAAGTTAGGCATTTATGCATAATGCATGCCTCTGATTCACATATGCATTACCCAGGGCTAGTCTGTTTCCACTGTGCATCGTTCTACAAAATGTATGCAATCCTCCAAGTATGCAAGAGAAGTGGCGGTTCTGGGTAGGTTTTTATATCAATGTGATTTTGATTGAGCTATTTAGCAGTTGCTGGGAAACAATGCTCTTTATTGTTCTCTGTTGCAGATCTTATATCAAGGTAAAAAAGCTGCATGCTACACTCCCATGTGGAAGGGCTGGTTTGAGCCTTGGCTGCTCCAATTCTGATCCAACTTTCTGTTAATGTGCCTGGGGAGGCAGCAGATGGTGGCTCAAGTGCAACAGGAGAGCTGTGGGACCAAGGGTGTGTCAGGTGCATGCAAAAGGACATATTCAGGCCACCTACACTCGAACTCCATTCATCGTATGCAAAGACTGCTGAGGATCCATCATACCTTAAATTAGCTCCACCCTATAGTGCACTGTATAAGAGACACTTACACCATGAGATCCTTTCTTTACCAACATATATGAGACAACTTTAAAAGACTGTATACAGACATAATTAAAATGTACACCAAGGGCTAGTGTTGTGGTGTGGTGGGTTAAGTTGCGCATCCTACATTCCCAAATGGAAGTGCTGGTTTGAGCCCAGGCTGCTCCAATTCTGATCCAACTTTCTGTTAATGTGCCTGAGAAGGCAGCAGATGATGGCCCAAGTGTCTGGGCCTCTGCCACCTATGTAGGAGACCAGGTTGGATCTCCTGGCTTCTTCTGGCTCTGGCCTGGCCCAGACCCGGCTTTTGCAGTCATTTGGGGAGTGAACCAGTGGATGAAAGCTCTGTTTCCCTCTCTGTCAATTTCCTGCTTTTAAAACAACCAAATAAATAAATACAATCTTAGCCTTAAAAAAGAGAAAGAGAAAAAGGGTGTAATTTTTCATACTTAGGAAGTAGAGTTGACACTTTTGTAAATAGGTGATTCAATAGTATCTTTGTTATTTTATCCCAATATACTAACAGCAATGGAACCAAGTGGTTTGGTTTTGATATAGTATACACTTTGAAGCATGGGTTGATAAGATGTGAGGCTGAGGCAGTGGGAAGGGGTCAAATAACAGGAGGTGTTGCATTCCATGTTGAGTAGATTGAGGTGAATCTGACAGATGCAGGCTATAGCGAAGAGTTGGATGGCCGATGAAGGATCTTTGAAAGCAAGTGTCGTGTTCAAGTTCTCTTTTAGGAAGGCCACTTGGTCTACATAATGGAGAATGGATGTTGTGGCCATGTGGCATAGGGAATTGGGTCAGAAAAGAACAAGAACTGTTAGTTGGTTATTGCAAGAAGCCTGGAAAAAGACTTGGGAGTGGGGGAACCAGACTACCATGTTTCAGTTTATCAGTATCAAAAGCCTTTCATTTCCTGTGATAACTGGAGTGATCCTTCAGGAGCACTTAGACAAGGCAAATAGTCCAATGCTGCTATTACTCAGTAACAACAACAACAAAAAATACTTTTCATGAATTGTAAGTCCTTCGTTGCAATTTTAATTCATTTAGGTAGGGTTGCTGGATTCCTACTATGTGCCAGGTACAAGCTCGTGTCCTGAGAATATAATTGAGGAAGGCTCATATGGTTCCTGAGTCTCTGCACTACCACATGGATGATCTAGGGGGTGATGGAATAAAATGCTCCCAGGGAAGTAGGGGACAATGCAGTTGGCATCATGGAAGGGGCCACACACACAAACACACAGTCTATGTGAACATTTGTGTGTGGTGGGTTGGGTTGGGGTGGGGCAGGACTATTTTATCCAAATACTTTTGGTTGAATACTGTAATCAATACACAATTCTTCTTAAGTGCTGAAACTTAACTGAAAAGTGATCACTGTTACATATAAGAGTGGGAATAAGAGAGGGAAGAGATGTGCAATTCAGGACATGCTCGAGCTGACTTACCTCAAACGGTAGAGTTAGAAACATACCAGGGGATTCCAATTCAATCCCATCAAGGTGGCATGTACCAATGCCATCTCACTAGTCCCAGTGATCAATTTCTGTTTACAATTGATCATAATGATAGGACTAAGAACCAAAGGGATCACATAAACAAGAATAGTGTCTGCAAATACTAGCTGATAGAATAAAAAAGGGAGAGAATGATCCAACATGGGAAGTGGAATACACAGCAGACTCATAGAATGGCAGATGTCCTAAACAGCACTCTGGCCTCAGAATCAGCCCTTAAGGCATGTGGATCTGGCTGAAAAGCCCATGAGAGTATTTCAGGCATGGAAAGCCAAGACACTCTGGGGGAAAAAAAAAAACTAAATGAAAGATCGCGAGTGAGATCCCATTGGAAATAATGGGTCATCAAAGAAGGAGGTACCTTTCTCTGAAGGGAGGAGAGAACTTCCACTTTGACCATGGCCTTGTCTAAATATGATCAGAGTCGGTGAACTCAGGGGGCTTCCATAGCCTTGGCAGCTCAAGACAAGAGCCTAGGGTGATTACTGACGCCATAAACAAGAGTGTCAATTTGTTAAGTCAACAACAGGAGTCACTCTGCACTTACTCCTCATGTAGGATCTCTGTCCTTAGTGTGCTGTACATTGAGATTTAATGCTATAACTAGTACTCAAACAGCATTTTTCACTTTACATTTCTGTGTGGGAACAAACTGTTGAAATCTTTACTTAATGTATGCTAAACTGATCTTCTGTATATAAAGAGAAATGAAAATGAATCTTGATGTGAATGGAAGGGGAGAGGGAGTGGGAAAGGGGAGGGTTGTGGGTGGGAGGGACGTTATGGGGGGGAAGCCATTGTAATCCATAAGCTGTACTTTGAAAATTTATATTCATTGAATAAAAGTTAAAAAAAATAAAAAAAAAGAATCAGGAAAGGATCTTTGAAGGTCAAAGTTAATAAGGAAGATTAGGGGTTAGTCAGGGACAATGAGAGGAGAAAGGAGAGTTTGGGCAGAGAAAAGAGCAAGAACAGGGAGACAGCCCAGCCCAGCCTGGAAAAGGCGGTCCGTGTTTCAGAAGGGAGACCCACTGAGTGCTTCATGCCTTTTCATCCCAGGGAGAACACACACTCCTTCAGGGCAGAGGCCTGGGGTCACTGTGTTGATCTGTCCTGTCTGGGTCTCTTTAATATCCAGTCTACATGGTGCATTGGGGAGGGCAGCCTAGGTATGGCCAAAGCAACTCCTCTTGATGTGTCCCTCTTGCCAGGCTTGGGGGTTGGAGGTCCCTGGGAGCATTCATGGGGCCGTTCACTGCATTTGTGCCTTTTCTAATCCTGTGGGCCTTGCTGATCTGAACAGGCCCTTGGCTGTCCCCTGTGAAAATACTGCTTGTCCACCTCCCCCAACTCTGGTAACCAGAACATTGAGGGCATCACCTTTGCTCGATGGGTTTTCTGGGACTTTGAATTCAGTGTCTTGACTTTATGTAACCAATGCACTTGTTTCCCCTGAAATAGAAGCTTCCCTGGAGATCCCACACTTGCTATTCCTTTTCCTCTGCCCTCCCATGGCAGCACTGCCCTGCCTGCTGTTTATCATGAGGTCTGAGAAGGAGGTTTAATTTCCAAACTATTCAAGGAAGCTCTTGGGGGGCGTCATTCACTGCATCACTGACTTCCGGCCCAGCACAAATTGAATGCCATGCATGCGTGCTTATCTGCCTTTGACAGCCCCTCGGTGGCCTGCTTCTCGCCACACGGTTGCCAAGGCTGCCACTGTCCCCAGCCCCCCCACTTTGTGCCTGTTAGTCCCTCTCCTCTCCTGTCACCGCCACTCCTCTCCTTCATCCAGGGCTCACTGTGGAGTCGGCTCTCCCTCCTGCTGCCTGCAGCCTTCTTAGCAAATGCCAAGGCTCCTAAAATGCTATGGGACGGTCTCCAAAGAAACACCACTGCTGTGCCCTGAATAGCATGTTTTAATTTGAGTGCTGACTGTGCCCAGAGATCTCTGAGTATACGCTCGTGGCACCTAATCAGACAGTACAGAGTGGGCATGAACAGGGAAGCAACGATGTGTCAACAAAATCTGTCCTTTCAGGAGAATAAAGCAAGAGGAGTGAGGGGGAGAGAATTTTAAAAGTACAACCTCCATGTTTTTTGAAAGGCCCAGGGATAACTCATAAGATTTTCAGAATTGTTGCTTCAGAAAATAAAAGTTCATTTGACCTTTGAAAGTGACAACCACAGTAGGCCCGAGGCTGTCAGAACCAGCGCCATGGTGGTGGTTGTCCATAAGCCGGCTTATTGGTTGAGCAGTTGCTTTTCCACCTTGTAACTTCCTAGTGCCGTGTGGGACAGCCCCTGGGGACTCAGGAATAGGGAAGAGGTACTATCCCAAGGATATATGACCACTAAGAAATTTCTCTCGGGAGCAGGCATTTGGTGCAGCCATTAAGGTGCCACTGGGACATCCTCCTCCTATATGGGAGCGCCTGATCCCATCTTCCCAGGCTGTAGTTCAAGAACCTGGGTCCCTGCCATCCAAGTAGGAGACCCAGACTGAGTGCTTGAGCTCCTGCCTTTAGCCTGGCCCAGCTCCGTCTGTCACAGGCAACGGGGGAGTGATTTGACAGATGGAAGATCTTTCTCTCTCTGTCTTTCTCTCTGTATCTCTCTGCTTTTCAAATAAAATTTTTGAAAGAAACTTCTGTCAAGTAGAAGGTGGTTCCTGCATGAATAAGAGAGCCAGAAGATAAATGACCAACAGATGCTATAGATATAGGAGCAAAAGAAACAGGCTTTTGGAGGTGGGATTCAGGTAGGGTGCCATGAGGGTTGTCGCAGTGTGTGTAAAAGGGGAGTGGACACCTGGGGAATGGCCCTTCTTCACCCAGCCCTGGACAGCTCCTCACAGCTCCCCTAAGCTCACACAAAAGCTGCTGCCCGGGTCTGTTTTCCTCCACATCCACTGAGCTGTGAGCCATGGCTGTTCTCCCAAAGACTTCACAGGGAATCTAAGACGGAACTCAGGAGGGCTGTTTGACTTCTGCCTGGTAGTACATTTGACTCAGAATTTCCTTTGGTGGTGACATTTGCTCCTGCTGACAGCAAGAATAATTGCTGCACAGGAGTGTAACTATTCTTGCTCCATTTTTACAGTGTATGCAGTCTTAGCCCACGAAGATTTTCAGACCATCTCCCAGTCTGGGAAAGGAAAAGCAACTTGTATTCTGATACCCAACCCTGCAGCAACTGATTGTGTCACTGATGGAAAAGTGCTTCTGGGCTGATCTTGGAATTTCAGATGAGAGCAGATAGAATAATTTCTTTTTAAAATTGTATGAGTGAACTGTTTTATGGAAAAAATACAACTATACAATGTGATGCATTCATAGTTCAGATTATTCTCAGCTATTTGGGTGTTTATCCTATTGTCTTCTCCTACGTGGAGACTACTATGTATAATTTACTGTTTTCTTCCCTGGTTTGGTATTTCCATTTTGGAATAATGGTATTATAGACAAAGAAATAGCTTTTACATTAATGTATTCTATTATCTAATTCCATTGACATGACCAATTTCAACTGTTCAAGATTCAGAAAAAAAGGAACTATAGTTTTAATCTTTTAAATATATACAAGGAGATTCTGACTTCCTAGTAAATCTATTCTTCTCCCTGGGTTCCTCCTAACTAATTCTATCAGGTGGGTGAGAAATGCAAACATGCTGATGAATCCTGCTACTCCTCCTCTCAAGAAGCATCCCCTGTCGGGAGCCTTGTGGTTTCCCGGCTTCTGCAGTGTGGCACCTGATGGAAGGCTGCTGGTCTCCAGCCTTCGCGGGATGGTCATGGATGCTCACTGCAGCCTACGGGCTTCTCACGTGTTTGTGTCTCAGAGGAGGTTCTGCTGTTGTCTGAGGCTGTTGTCTGCTGCTTGCTGGAGGCTTTCACCTGGATTGGTTCTTTTCATAGCTAAAACAAGGAGCCCTGCTTTCCCTGGCAGGGAAGAACCACAGGGAGAGATCCTGGAGCTCAGAGGGCTGGCCCAGTCCCTCACTGTCCGCATTACCTCAGTACCAACTGCATCCTAGAATAGTGGGTAAAAACTTCCATTTATTTCCTCTGGTCAAACAATGGAATCATAGATAGAAGGTACATTAACTAGATGTGGACTACTCATTTTTTTTTTTTTGACAGGCAGAGTTAGACAGTGAGAGAGAGAGATGGAGAGAAAGGTCTTCCTTCTGTTGGTTCACCCCCCAAGTGGCCGCTATGGCTGGTGCGCTGCGCCGATCCGAAGCCAGGAGCCAGGAGCCAGGTGCTTCCTCCTGGTCTCCCATGCTGGTGCAGGGCCCAAGCACTTAGGCCATCCTCCACTGCCTTCCTGGGCCACAGCAGAGAGCTGGGCTGGAAGAGGAGCAGACAGGACAGAATCTGGTGCCCCAACTGGGACTAGAACCCAGGGTACTGGCACCGCAGAGGGAGGATTAGCCTAATGAGCCACGGCGCCGGCCATACTACTCATTCTTAACCATGATCTACTGGTCCCAGTTATGATCATGAGGACTTATTTTGAAGATAAATATTGATTGTCAGTGCTTTCATTACCTTTATGTTTTGAACGAATGATGGATTTAAGACTTTTACTGGCTTTAAGGTTACTGAAAATTGGAAGATCAAAGGAAATAATTTTAGATTGCTATCACTTTAAAGAATTGTACTTTGAGTTCATACCTTGAACATTGCTCTTGGGTTACTACTGTTTTAACTTTTTGACAAAATTTAGAATATGTAGAACACATTAGATTCTATTCTCTTTATTTTCCAAAACCTAAATGACCGGTTGAGCGTAAGTGTAACATCTGACTTATTTATCTTAGAAGCAGAGCAGACAGACAGAGCTTTTATCCACAATTCTCCCTCTGAAGTGCCTACAGCTGCTGTTGCAGGAGCAGACCAGACAGAAGCTGGGAGCGGGAAACTCGATCCATGTCTCCTATGTCGGTGGCAGGAACACAATCATTTGAGCCATCCTGCTGCCTTTTAGAATCTGCATTAGCTAGAACCTGGACTTAGGATCTGGACCTTGGTCTCCAATATGGACTGTGGATAACTGTTATCTTAACCACTAGACCGAATGCTACTACCCACAAATTATTTCTTTAAATTATTTAAAAGACAGTAACATAATCAAGTGCAGAGAGAGAGAGACAGAGAGAGAGAGAGACTCTTCCTTCTGCTGGTTCATTTCCCAAATGTCCATAATGGTCAAGATCTGGGCCAGGCTGTGGCCAAGAGCTGGGAACTCCATCCAAGGCTCCAATGTGAGTGGCCAAGGGCCCAAACACTTAGGCATCTTCTGCTGCCTTCCCAGATGCACTGAAAGAGAGCCAGGTTGGACACCAAGCAGCCAGGACCTAAACAAGTGCTCCGATATAGGATACCTGTGCCACAAGCCATGGCTTAACCCAATGGACCATAACACACTGTGCCAATTATTTTAAATAATAATTCACTGAAGTTAGAAAACTGAATATAGAGCTGTTTGCAAAATGAATGTTTATGTTAACTCATGTTCCAAATATAGGTAGTCTTAGCAATAGGCAGTGGTATTCACTGTATCTTTATCTCAAACATGCATGGAAGACCTCTTGTGAAAAGTGATGACAAAAATGGCCTTGATTCTTCACAGATCTCTGAGTCTACACCTTTGCAATATGACTTTGCAGATTTCTCATGGATAGTTGGAGCATAATTGTCTTCCTCTTGAATCTTAAATCTGATCTGGTGTTACAACTTCCTTTTTTTTTTTTTTTTTTTGACAGAGTGGACAGTAAGAGAGAGAGACAGAGAGAAAGGTCTTCCTTTGCCGTTGGTTCACCCTCCAATGGCTGCTGCGGCCAGTGTGCTGCGGCTGGTGCACTGCGCTGATCTGAAGCCAGGAGCCAGGTGCTTCTCCTGGTCTCCCATGCCGGTGCAGGGCCCAAAGACTTGGGCCATCCTCCACTGCACTCCCGGGCCACAGCAGAGAGCTGGCCTGGAAGAGGGGCAACCAGACAGAACCTGGTGCCCCGACCGGGACTAGAACCCAGGGTGCCAGTGCTGCAGGCGGAGGATTAGCCTAGTGAGCCATGGTGCCAGCACAACTTACTTTTATTGATAGAATTTGGTGGAACTGATAGTATGCCTGCTCTGAGCCTTGGCCACAAATCATCTTTGCAATTTGATTCTTTTGAAATTCTACTACAGGGGCCGGCGCTGTGGCACAGTGGGTTAATGCCCTGGCCTGAAGCGCTGGCATCCCATATGGACGCTGGTTCTAGTCCCGGCTGCTCCTCTTCTGATCCAGCTCTCTGCTATGGCCTGGGATAGCAGTAGAAGATGGCCCAAGCCCCACACCCATGTGGGAGACGTGAAGAAGCTCCTGGCTCCTGGCTTTGGATTGGCACAGCTCCGGCTGTTGCAGCCACCTGGGGAGTGAACCAGCAGATGGAAGACCTCTCTCTCTGTCTCTACCTCTCTCTGTAACTCTGTCTTTCAAATAAATAAAATAAATCTTTTAAAAAATAAAAGAAAGAAAGGAAATTCCACCACAACCATATAAATAAGCTCGGATTGGCATTACTAATATGGCACCCATGCCCTGGCTGCCAGCCAGTCACTTACAAGATGGGAATATACTTTCTTTGACTAACCAGTCCCTTGGTTATTTAACCAAGTTGAACACAGGGCAGATTAAAGCTGCACTTCTGTCACAGGGCAGATCCAAGCTGCAGACCACAGAATCTGACTCAGTGTAGCACAGCCCCCCACCCGGCATTTCCCTCATCTGTGCCGGCCACAGGGGTTGCTGTTAGCACACTGCCAGCTGCTTTGTGTCTTTGCTGTTCCATAGAGTCTCTGTTCTGCTCTGTAGGATTCCACTGAAAGCTTCTCTTCAACTGACCCTGGGAACGTGATCCTTCCCTTGGTTTTTGGTCTCTTCCTGTGGCTAAATCCAGAGTGACTCTCCCTATTCAACCATCTTGGATCTCCACGACTCATTATTATTGTATGTGAACAACAAGACACTCACCTATAAAATCACTGGAAATTCCTTATTGCAAAAAAACAGACCGACATGCATTGTATGGACAATGTACACCCTTTGGAATCTCATTTAGCTTCAAGCAAGGACTGGGCCTGTTAGTCAGTTTTTCAGCCTGGCAGACAGAAGGAGTAGGGTAAACGCCTGTTTTACTCTTGCCTTGGTGAAACTGACATTGCACCAAGATACCTGGGCTTACAACCCTAATTTTATTACGTTATTAGGCTATTATTGTGATTCTTCTGCATCAGATGAAGACTGACCTCCATCCTAAAACAAAGCTGTCATTGAAAAGTCATAAAACACAGGGGGAATACACATATGAATCTTTAAGAATAGACCAGGGAGAATTTATTTGCAGACTAAGGAAAATACATGATTAGTATTTAGAAAGAACTTTTCCCACAGATTTCTGCCTTTCAAAAGCAGAAGAGAGATCATCTATTTCTTACCCAACCCTGTTTTTTGCTACTCTAAAAAAAGTCTTACATCAATCAGGGGGCAAAACAAAGGATGAGAATCCAGTTGTAAAAATATGGCAGGGGCAGGCGCTGTGGCATAGTGGATAAAGCTGCCGTCTGCAGTGCCGGCATCCCATGTGGGTGCTGATTTCAGTCCTGGATGCTCCACTTCTGATCCAGCTCTCTGCTGTGGCCTAGGAAAGCAGTAGAAGATGGTCCAAGTGTGTAGGCCCCTTCACCCACCTGGGAGGCCTGGATGAAGCTCTTGGCCTTAGATCAGCTCAGCTCCAGCCATTGCAGCCGTTTGGGGAGCAAACCAGCAGATGGAAGACTTTCTCTCTCTCTCTCT
The DNA here is from genome assembly GCF_051225735.1 of Oryctolagus cuniculus. NCBI lineage: Eukaryota > Metazoa > Chordata > Mammalia > Lagomorpha > Leporidae > Oryctolagus > Oryctolagus cuniculus. The sequence continues at coordinate 13,295,185 of NC_142874.1, read as the reverse complement.
CTCTCTCTCTGCCTCTCTGTAACTCTGCCTTTCAAATAAATAAATAAATAAATCTTTAAAACAAAAAAAGTATGGCAAATGAGAGATTGCAATAAAAACACGAAGGACTTGTCATATGTATGTAATGCATGTGGATTTTACTGCTCAAATCCATTTCAGGGGCTTAAAGTGTATAAGCTGATCTTGGAACTCTTCATTTACAAATGGATATGCTTTCAAATACCACTCTACACAGTAAACCTTCATTTAAAAACGTCTGCTATGAAGGACCGTGTGATCTCTTACAAGGAATAACGCACAGGACATCAGTCTTTCTCTGGTGGAGAGGACCACGTGGACATGTACTCATGGGGTATAGATTCTCTTCATCCTTCTGGGTCCACATTTCCTTAACAACTTTGTATCATGTTTGTAATTCAGATTCCTTCCAAAACACCCCTGTGTTATCACAATGTAGATAATAGAGGGATGGTGTTGGTGACATCTCCGTGACATTGTGGGGTACTGACTTGAATGTGTAAAGGCCTGAGCCAGCATGCATTCAGGCCTGTTTCTGCCCAGAGAAGCCCTTTCTTCCCGTGAATTCTACTTGGTCTTTTTTCTTAATGACATCTCATCCTCGATTCTGTCAAACCTCACCAGAGTCTCAAGAAACGGTTTGCATTGGAACTTAATTTGTGGGATAGCTATGATCCAAAATGTTAGCCTAGGCACACACACACAATGCCAGTAACGTGGCTGAGACGCTAACTCCAGAGACAGTTCTAGTTGTCTCCAGTCATGCTTTCCCTCTGATTTTTACTGAGATTCAGATACAGAAGTGGAAATTTATGTGATAGTAGATGTATTTGCATATTAGGTCTGCAGAATGAAACTCAGCCTTAGGAAGAATTAGATGCTCCATTTAGAGAGAACATCTGGCCTCTAAATTGCTTTGTTATTCATCACCTTGTTTTTGAGCACGACTTGCAATGCTTGTCCTTCATGCACTGCAAGTAAAAATCATTATACGCTCAGTTGAAAAACTAAACTATAACTTTCTCATTTACTATTCTATCAACCCACATACAATAGGGAACATGCTAAAACCTTGACAGGAATGAAATAGTTAATAAAGGGTTTTTTTTTTTTTAATTATCATTGCAGAAAAGAGTATGCGATATCCTATTTAATTCAATGCAATTCAATGGAATGCAAAAACACATTTATTGAGTGCATGCAGAGTCAGGCCCTAGTTGGTTGAGGCAGTGAACTCTGGCTCTATTTCTTACCTATCACAAGTAACCATACTTGTGATGTGAGTCTTAAGTACTTAGGATTCCTTTAACTAACTCTGAATCTGAAGTATCTGTCATGATTGCAGACTTTTATGAGTAAAGTAGGGATTGGGCATAAATCACACACACACACACACACACATACACACAAACACACAAACACACACACCTTTTACCACCCACTCAGAGTTGATTTTTATAATTTCAGGCTGAGGGAAAAAGAGGAAGATGGAGAGAGAGAAAGAGAGGGATGGAGGGGGAGAAAGAGGCAGTTTCCATCTGCTGGTTAACTTCCCAAATTCCTCCAACAGCCAGAGATGGACCAGGTTGAATCCAGCAGTGGGGAACTCAATCTGGGTCTCCCACGTGGGTGTCAGGGACCTAAGCATGTGAGCACTACTTGCTGACGCTGGGGTTGGGAGCCAGAGCCAGCACTGGAACTTGGGCCCTCTGACATTGTGTCTTAACTGCCAGTGCAAACTGTTATCCCCAAACTGCCATTTCCTCCTTTCCTTTGAAGCAAAAGGCTATTATTTCTTGGGAATAAGTGTTCAAGCAAGATCAAGTGAGAGGCATGTTTGGCTCTCATGTCTTCCCCACAACATCTTGTCCCATTGTTGGGACATCAGAATGGCTGTGGTTCCCATGACCCCAAGGTCTCTGTGAACAAGTGTTTCAGAAGGTGTTCTTTTTTTCTAAGTTGGATTTTGAAAGAGAACAGGGTATCATGTTAAAATATCTGGTTTATTTCTTTCTTTTTTTTTTTTTTTTTTTGCTTACTAGCTACATGAATTGTGGTAAATTACTTAAAATGTGCCTGAGTTTTATTCCACCACGGTGAAGGGGAGCTAATGAAATCTATTTCCAAAATGTTAACCAACATTTCTACTCATAAGTTATTACTGGAAAATTGCAGGTGCTTAATATATGCTCAATGAAAAATGCTTTTCACAAGTGAGTTTCCCAGTAAAATGCAGAAGGCAGCAAAGATTAAATGCACAGAAGAATATAGGAAAAGACAGAGGTGAATAGTCATTTCCCTTCTTTTTGGCACACATACACACAACACCCAAATGGGAGCATAGCTCTGGAGTAATTACTGTAATTATAAATACAATAATTGCTTTTCCAACAGAAAGAGGCATTTTTGCTTCTCTATACTGTCCCATCTCTGAAATAGAAGTCCATGACAAATTTCTCCTGGTATACACAGGTATTTTATTTATGCTATTGTTTCTGAGATTTGTCTTCTTTGATTTATCATGAAATATTCTCAGCTAAGCTTTCAAACAAGGAGGTAAGAGATTAATAAATAGTAACCAAGTAGTAGTCATGGTGCTAGGAAAACTCAAATGAGTGATGCTTTATGTCTCTAGTGTTGTTTTGATGATAAATTGACCATTCCTAATACTATTAAGTATTGGGTTATAGCCATGAAATGGTTCACACTTCGAATTTATATAACAAAAGAAAGCTGGATCAATGCATAGAAAATATTCTGTTTACTTTGAAAATTGTACCATAAATGGCTTCCTTTTCTTTGTCCTTCTGTAGTATTGATGATTTCATTACAGCCATTATTTGTTGTGTTTTGGGTTATGCTTAATTATGCACCTATTTTTTGCTGAATGAAGAAACAGAGGTCAAATCAGCACAGCTTCATCATCTAGAATGGTTGTGTAAATAAGGTGTTCAATGTTTGTTGACTCACTGATTAGTTATTTGACTAATTCAGCAGTAATGTCTAAAACACTGAGGGACACTGTGTTGCAAATTGTGAGGCACTGTATCATCTACATCTATGGCTTTGTGACTTAGAACCTGTAGATGGGAGAAGTTAAAGTTTCTCTGAAATAAAGTTTTAAAAAGTATATAACCACTGAATTGAGGAAATGTGCATTCAAGTGTGTCTTGAGCTTTTTCTTTTATTTCATTGTTGTACATGTGCTTCAGAGCGAAATGGACACCACTTACTTATTATTTTTAAATAAAGGAGCTTTAGAAACGAGTACCTGTATTTAAAAAGTGTATTTAAGTTGTTTTGATTATTTGTTCCTCTTTTGGTTGAACTAACCAAATTTGAAGTGTTAGTGTAGTTTCTCAGTTCTAAGAATGGGATACAGCAGAGTGAAAATCCTCTTACTTGAAATCCATTTCTTTCCTTTGTGTGGAAGGAAGCTTTAACTTCAAACAGGTGGAGACGATTATTCTCAAATTCGATAAGGACTTTTCAGAACTACCTCAAATCTGAATTTTATTGTCAAATTATCTCTTGGTCGTTCAAGCTCCAAATTATTTCACTTACTTTCATTTGTGCAAAGGATATAGTCTTTTAGTGATAGTCATCTGGTGGCAAGTTTAAAACTGTAGCATAATTGTGATAAAAAAGACAACTCACTGTGTGGTGCTGTGTACTTGTTTTGAAGGCAGCCTGGTTGAAATCTCTTTCTTACTATTACTTGCCTTAGAATTTTCCTCAGATTATACCTCCCATTGCTGTAGATAAGCAAATTAGGCCACAATGAGATCAAATTTAGTTCTCCATGCAGAAACTAAAGAAGAGTGAATAGAGAGGGGATGGGAAATGGGGATGGATCACCACAGTTGGACTTGAAGCACTAGAGTAGCTATGATGCCTTGGGAAGTCCCGATGTGTCTGTGGGTCATGGAGTATTTTTATATTTAGTTCATTTGCTTCACTAAATGCGCTGCTCTTTTCTGTCCTTTTCTGGCTCTGCCTTCCAACAGTATACAGCTGCTACATGGAAGAATCCCACATCTGGGTAACCTGGCTCAGATTATAGCACCACTAATCTGATGTCATTGTGAACAACAATATGTTCTTGATGCATTAAGTTGCCATGCTATTAATAACAGTATATTGCTAGATAGCACATGTAATGTACCCCAGTATTGTTGAACCATGGTTTAATCTCTTGACCCATCAAATACTCCAACTGAAAAAACAAAATAATCTTATGAGAAATGAATAGATGACTTAGCAATGATTGAATCTGAAATTGCAATTGACTGTGTGGACCTAACTTTAACTCTATATTTAGCTCTTAGCCTAGGTCAGACTCTTGAATTTATTTATTTATTTAGTATAGGTTTGTTTTTCCATTGGTCACCACAAGTCAAATGTCCCACTGATCTGGTTACTAGCTCATCCAGACAGCTCACCAACTGTGTGTTTTTGGCTCCCTCTCTGTTTTGATGCTTGCTATATATCCTTTGCAATATTCATTGTCTTCACTGATGAAAAAGGCCACGCCTAAAACATAATTAAAGATGCTGACTCTGATTCAGATTTGAAGGAATTTCCATTTCAAACTGGGATAGAACAAAGAGTTTACAGAATAGTATACAATCTGCCTATTTACATTTTTAATTTTATTTTTAAGCAGACTTTCCTTTTAGAACAGCTTAAGGTTAACAGCAAAATTGAGAGGAAGGTACAAAGACTTCTCATATGTCCCTGCCCCACACATGCACAGTCTCACTCATTGTCCACATAGCACACCACTGTAGAACACATTGCAATTGATGACAGTTTCTGGACACATCAGTGTTCACAGTTTACATTAAGGGAGCCACTCTTGGTGTTGCCCATTTTGTGGATTTGGACACATGTATAATGGCAAGTATTTCCATACATACACAGAGTATGTACAGTTTGGCACATGCTCACTTGGACTTACCCCTAATGGTAGAGTTAGAAATGTGCCAGGGGATTCCAATTCAATCCCATCAAGGTGACATGTTCCAATACCATCTTACTTGTTGGAGTGATCAGTTTAGGTTGATCAGAGGGATGGGATTGAGTGTCAAAGGGATTTCATGGATGGGACCAGTGTCTGCAAATAGTTGATAGAATTAAAAAGGAGATAATGATCCTACATGGGAAGCAGGATATGCAGCAGGCTCATAGAATGGCAGATATCCGAAACAGCACTCTGGCCTCAGAATCAGCTCTTAAGGCATTTGGATCTGGCTAAAAAGCCCATGAGAGTTTCTCAGGCATGAAAAGCTAAGACACTGTAGCAAAAAAAAAAAAAAATGACCTAAATGAAAGATCTCTGGGAGTGAGATCCCAGGCCATCAAAGAAGGCAGTAACTTTATCTGAAGGGAGGAGAGAACTTCCACTTTGACCATGGCCTTGTCTAAATAAGATCGGAGTCTGTGAACTCAAGAGACTTCCATAGCCTTGGCAGCTCATGACAAGAGCCTCAGGTGATTACTGATGTCATCTGTTAAATCAACAACGAAAGTCACTGTGCACCTGCTCCCCATGTAGGACCTCTGCCCTTAATGTGTTGTATTATGAGAATTAATGGTAAAACTACTACTCAAACAGTACTCTATACTTTGTGTGTCTTTGTGGGTGCAGTCTGTTGAAATCTTTACTTAGTATATACTAAGTTGATCTTCTGTATATAAAGATAATTGAAAATGAATTATGATGAAGAATGGGATGGGAGAGGGAGTGGGAGATAGGATGGTTGCAGATGGGAAGGAGGTTATGGGGGGGAAAGATGCTATAATTCAAAAGTTGTACTTTGGAAACATATTTATTAAATAAAAGTTGAAAAAATATCACACAGAGTAATTTCTTTTATTTATTTATTTGACAGGTAGAGTTATAGACAGTGAGAGAGAGAGACAGAGAAAAAGGTCTTCCTTACGTTGGTTCACTTCCCAAATGGCCACTATGGCCAGTGCTGTGCCGATCCGAAGCCAGGAGCCAGGTGCTTCCTCCTGGTCTCCCATGTGGGTGCAGGGGCCCAAGCACTTGGGCCATCCTCCACTGCCCTCCTGTATTGCAGTAGATTCATTCTGAGATGAGGAACGTGGTGGGGGCAAGAGGCGCAGAGTCACCACACAGACCCCAGGAGTCAGGTGAAAGCGGGCCAGAGGCGAGCAGCCCGCAGACTCATTTATTTCAGTTGGTATAACAGCTTATATAGCCAAGACAGCCAATCTGGTCAAGGGGCGGTTTATGCCCTAACCAATCACAGCCTGTTGCCAGGCAGGCTCCATTGCCAGGAGGGTTTCAAAGCCATTCCTGAGTAACTGATGCTCACTTGTCAGTGGCCATTTTGGCATGGCCTTCTCATTCCACCACACTCCTGGGGCATAGCAGAGAGCTGGACAGGAAGAGGAGCAACTGGGACTAGAACCCGGTGCCCAAATGGGATGCTGGTGCCGTGAGGCAGAGGATTAATCAAGTGAGCCATGGTGCCAGTGCAAGTGCACACACACACACACACACAGAGTAATTTCACCCCCTACAGCTTTTATGTGCTCTACGTATTCATCCCTTCACAACCCTGGAAACCACTGATTTTTTTTTTCCATTACATCCATGGTTTTATTTTTCAAGAATGCTAGAAAGTTGTAATCATGAAGTACTTAGGCTTTCACATTGGTTTCTTTCATGTAGTAATATTGCATTTATGTTTCTCATCCGTTTTTAATGGCTTGATAGTTTTTTTAGAGTTAAATAACATTCCTCTCACTGCATATACCATCATATATCTATTCACCAAATGAAGGACATCTTGGTGCTTCCAACTTTTGGCCATTATGAATAAAGATGTCATAAACTCCCGTGTGCAGACTTTTGTATGCACAAAATTTTCAACTTTGGATAAAATCCACGAACAGTTGTTGGATCCTATGGTAAGATACTTTTGGATTTCTAAGCAACCGCCAATTTGTCTTTGCACATGTCCGTGCTGTTTTGCATTCCTACTAGGAGTAACTGGCAGCCCCTCTTAGTTCACATCCTTACCCGCATTCAGTATTGACAGTGTTTTGGATTGTGGCCATTCTAACAGGTGTGTATGGTTTCATTGTTGCTTTAATTTACATTTCCCAGGTGATATATGATGTGGAAGGCCTTTTCCAATGCTTATTAGCTGTGTGTTTCCTTTGGTGGAATATCTGTTAGGGTCTTTGGAATATTTTAAAAATTAGTTTGTTTTCTTTTTGAGGAATTTTAAAAGTTGTTTGTAGATTTGGGACAGCAGTCCTTTAACAGTTATGTCTATCACAAATATTTCCCTTCAGTCTGTGGCTTGTCCTTCCATTCTCATGACAGCATCTTTCACAGAGTAGAAGTTTTTAATTTCAAATGAAGTCTACTTTATTCATTTTTAAAAATAGATTGTGCCTTTGCTGTATCTTAAAAGCCATCACCAAATCCAAGATCGTCTAGATTTTTTTCCTATGTTGTCACCTTGGAATGTTACAGTTTTATATTCTACATTTAGGTTTGTGATCCATTTTGAGTTATTATTTGTGAAGGGTATTTAGTTTCTTTATATATATATATATATATATATATATATATATTACCATTTGGATGTCTAGTTTTCCAGCATTATTTGTTGAAAAGATTACCTTTCTCCATTGTATTACATTTGTCCATTTTGTCAAATATCACTGGACTGTATTTATGAGATTGTATTCTCTTCCATTGACCTATTTTTCACTCTTTTTCAATACCATAAAGCCTTCATTACTATAGGATAATAGTGAATCTGGATGTTGGAGCGATGCCTGCCTTTTAGCATCTTCCTTACCCTTTAAAATTGCCTGTTCTGGATCTACTTCCTCTCCATATAAATTTTAAAATCAGTTTGTTTAGACCACAAAATAACTTGGTAAATTTCAGTTGGAATTGCATTAAAGTAAGAGGTCATGTGGTAAGAACTGATCTGCATTAAAATCCTGACAACAGTTTTGAGTCTTCCTAGTCATGAACATGAAATGTTTCCCCTTATCTAATTCTTTGATATCTTTCATCAAGTTTTATAGTTTTCCTCATGTAGATTTCACACATTTTTTAAATTTTTATCTAAGCATTACATTTTTGGGGTGCGAATGTAATGATTTTAACTTTAGTTTCCATTTGTTCATTGCTGATTTAGGAAAATGATTGGTTTTTATTAACATTGCATGCTGCAACCTTGCTATAATTGCTTATTATGTATGTTCCACGTTCATTTGATGGTTATCTACCTCAAATGTAAAAGATTGCTTAATCAATCTGTGTAGTTCAGCTCAAATGTTAAACATAGCTACACTTTTTGCCTCCTCTGGAAACACTGTTTGTTCCATTGAAGAAGATCTCAGAAAGTAACCATTAAGGCTAATAGGTATTTTTTACACCAGATGATAATGGTGGAACCACTGAAGAGGACTCAAGGAAAAGCAATGTATATTTAAGGGTGGGGCATTTATGGAGTGTCTAGAAATCACCTGATATGACCTATTAAATATAAGCATGGAATTGGGTGGCAACTCAAGATAATTTCTTTCCCAAGGTAGATATTGAACTCTAAGAGACAGAATCTAAATCTCCTAGTAAACCTCTATCACGCTGCAATAATACTCATCTTAGCTGAAGTTTGCCCAATGACACGTATCCTTGTCCTATGCCAGGATGAGAGGGATCCTCATAGTAATGCTACCATTTTCTGGATAATTTCTCCAATCTGGATCTTGGCTATCTTCATTATAGAGAGTTCATCAGCATGTCGATGTGTTGAATTGTGGTGTTTCTCATCTACAAGTGTGCTTTGATGATGGAATGAGGCTGTCTTTAATTCATAGTAGTATCGCATTCAGGTTTTCTCATTGTGTGGGCTTATGAAAGAATGAGTAAATCTGTATTACCTATGGGTATAGAAAGTACTGGGTAGACTTTATATATGTACAAAAACAGGTAAGTTAGCGTTAGTATTTCCTTAACTCAGATGAAATTCTTAGTTATCCCTATTTAAAGATGGCATAGCTTATTATCATTGGTTGTGGGGTAGTCATATCTGAAAATGAAATTCAACCTTTTTTCAAACTGTGATTAGAAACCATCCTACTAAGCTAGTCAACCAAAGGACAGAAATTGGTATTTTTTTATTTATCTCTTCAGAGAGTTTTTATTTTTCATTTTTGTTGTTTTTCCCCTTAAAAAATTAATATTGTTTTTAATTTTCACAATGAACTGGTAGAAAATAAATACAATTTACTTATGTTAAGTCTCTTCTAATCTATTTTATTTATAAACTAGATTTCTAATTAAAGAATGTGAAGAAATGCATTATTTAGAGTCAGATAATAATTTGTCCTTAATATTGGAGAGGTCCTGGTATAACGCAAAAGTCATTAAAATAAATCCAACTCAAATGGAGGCCATTTCAAATTATTTTGTGTATAATTTTGAGCCAATTAATAATTTGGAGTGCAATCTTATCTGTAAAGTGAAACATTATGAACACAATATTTGCTTATCTCACATGTAAAAATTAATTGTTAACATTACTAAGGGTTGATGATTAGAATAAATAAGTAAATCAATGACAGATGATATGTTGATTCATTTGGATTGTAATTCTTTTTTTTTTTTTTTTTTTTTTTTTTTTTTGCAGGAAGAACACAGTTCCCCTCTGTGGCTTTATTGTTTACAAAACACACAACAGGCCTGCCCTGGGGCCTCCAGAGCCAGGCTGCGTGGTGGTCACAGGACCTGCAGGGGACGCTGGGTCCTGGGGCCGCGGCACCTCCGCTCCCGCGCTGGCGGCTGCCCTGGGGTCTCGGTGGAAGAGGCGTGCAGGGAGCGGCCCAGCAGCAGCCAGGCCATGGCGTGGAGATGGCGCGGAGACGGCCTTCCCAGCTCAGGCAGCGCCTGACCTCTGCCCCAGACCCCGCGGGGGGACGGCAAGCCGCAGTCTGGGCCAAGAGTGTCCAGAGGAGGGGCCCGGGCCCCACAGCAGCCAGGGTCGAGCCCGCGGAGTCGGGAATGAAAGCCTCAGGCGTCCGTCCGAGTGGAGCGAGGCGCACGTGCCAGCGCTGCGAAGGACGCCCTTTCACCTTCGTGTCCGACGGCCCGGGCTTGGAACGGCCACACGGAAACGTGAGCGCTCACGTGGCTCCCGTGGCTGGGCTGTGCCCCCTCGGAGGGGCCGGCAGCCACGGGGCTCTCCTGGCTGGGGCCCTGTGAGGCTTGGGAGGGGCCCGGGCCGGCTCCCGCAGCCGTGTGGGCATGCCCTCCACGCAGAGCCAGGCCCTCCCACACCTGGCCCACCTCCCACTCTTTGCTCTTCCTGGTCGGGCACCACACGCACACTGCGCTGGGGCTCCGGGCGGGAAAAGAGAGGTCAGCCAGAGCCCCAGAATCCCGATGCCTGCCATGACCGATGTCCACCAGCAGGGGCAGCGCAGAGCCGCCCTCAGGCCCCGTCCCCAGCTCGGGGCTGCTTCTCTGGGTTTGGCGACGCTCACGCAGGCCCAACCTCGGAGCCCTGGGAGGGGAACAAACCCAACGCAGCCGGCGAGCCCTCAGGCGTTTACCAGATCCGAGTCGGACGCAGCCGGTGCCGGCCCGGCCCTGCCTGCCCCGGGCCTTTCCCTTAGATGAATTCGATCCCTTCGTACTTGACGGTCCCGATCTTGGTCTCCGGCAGGAGGAAGTGGCCGTCCAGCGTGAAAGCCATGACGTAGCTGGCGACTCTGCCCCTGTCCTCCTCGGACTTGAGGGCCACGATGATCTGGTCGTCGGTGTTGGGGAAGAACTTGAAGGACGAGAAGCCGTGCGTGGGGACCACGCGGCCCATGTGGCTGACAGAGATGTCGCTGAAGTCGGGGGCAGCGCTCAGGAGGAGGTTGGTGCCCCTGCGCTCGTCGTCCTGCTCTCTGTAGAGCTCGTGGCTGGCCCGGCGGGGCAGGAAGACCCAGCGCTGCAGCGTGTCGCTCCAGCATGCCGAATCGTGGATGAAGTAGCCTGGCGGTCGGATGCCGGCGGCGGCCCGCAGGGCGCTGTAGCTAGACGCCCAGTTCTCGTGGTCCACGCTGCCCTTGTGGCCCACCACCTTCCCCCACTCGGAGTTCCCGTTCACCACCTCCCCGGTGCTGGTGGTCCACTCCTTGCCCAGCCCGCCCTCGTACAGGCGCTTGGATTGTAATTCTTATGTGTTGATTTATGCTTCCCTCAAAAACACCATATTGATAGAGCCCTTGCAAAAGCAATTAGTGAAGATGAGGTCATTTTGAAGTAGGTGGATCCTAACACAGCAGGTCTGGTATTTTTCTAAGAGGGTGATAGACAGAGACATAGACACAAGGAGTTGGCTGTGGGGTAATGGCTATGATATGATAATAGAGAAAGAGACTGGAGTGTTTCATTTGCAGGTTAGGAAGTGTAGAGGGTTGTTAGCATCACAAGTGAAAGGCATGAAAGTATTCTCTGTTGATCTTCTAGATGGAATCAAAGAATTGACACCTTGATTGCATATTTTGACTTCCACAACCATAAGAGAAAGAAATTGCTTTTTTTCCCCTCTTCCATTGCCCCATTTGTGGTACATTGTGGTTGTAATCCTAGCAACTAAAAGTAATTCTCAGTAAATTCTACAAAAGCAGAATGATAGTAATCTTTCAAAAAAAAAAAACATTTGAGCACTCAAATGTCTCTTTTTTTAATACTTAAATCACTTTGCTTTGAAATTTCAAAAGTCATAATCTAACAAAAGTGGTGTATGCATTTATATAATCACTGAATTTCTCTCCTGCCCATGGATACATTTGTCTAATCTGTCTCTAACCTGACAATGTATTAAATATAATAGCTGTATTTGTAGCTTTATTCTTGAAATCAGGGAATGTAGATGTTTTACTTTTGTTATTGTTTTAAAAATTCCTTTAAACCATGTAGGTTAGCAGCATTTTCATATAAAAATAAAAGATTAGAATATTTCACCTAAGCCTTTGAATTTTGATTGAGATTGCACTTAAAAAGTTCATGAAAAAATGTATATTATGAAAATACGCATAGATACACAATTTTTGCAATAATAAGCTTATCTTTTAATTTCATTTTTCATAACCTTTTTGAAGCACTCTCCCATATGGCAGTCCTGCTTAGTGTCTTTCCTAAAAAACAATTATAGAAGGAAAAATGTAAAGCTACATCAGCTCCATGAGCTTTGGCTCCTAGGAATTTCCTGCTTTTCCTAAGCCCATGCAACCTGAGAAGTATAATACATATATATAAATATAGGAAGACAGAAATAGCTAAATTTTATTGGGACTCAAGGTTTAGTATATCTGCCATGGTAAAAACAGTGTTGCCACTGAAATAACAAGAGTGAGGGCTTAGAGGTGTTGAAAATCCAGTTGGTGGGTAGTTTCTGGATGGAAACTCGCAGCTTTAGCTCCTTGGCTTTGGAAGACATCGTCGTGGTGATGTGTGTGCATGTGTGTGTGTGTGTGTGTGATGTGTCTGTGTATTAAACTTTGTTGCTTCCACACACACTATCTCTCCAGCTGTGAGAGGGTATGTTTACCACCCCTTCTCCACAGTTCCTGATGATACAGTGAAGTATGGACCTGATGAGCCAATCCTTAGATCCCAGTGGCCTTGGGACTATGGAGCAAGCATTTGACAGGAACCACCCATCCCCAATAGCACACCTGCCACCTACTTCTTGAGATATTTCCATCCTGGAATACATTACTCATTCAGAAACATTGATTAAATAAAAACGATGAAGTGCTTTATTGTCCTACTTTGTACATAAGGGAATTAGTGTTTAGAGGGAACTTGTACAGGCTCAAGAGCAAACATTAGATAGGGCTCAAAGTTAGCTTTCAGATACAAATATTTGACTACCTCAATATTCACATGAGATCTCTGTTTCTGGTCTCAGAATGTATGCATATTTGTGTGTGTATGGTAATGCATGTGTGTAAACATATATGGTGTGTATGTGTTCATGTGCTTGTGATACTAGGAAAGGCACAAAACAGAGCATGATAAAAGAAATCTCAGAGAAATCAAGAAAAGTTGATATATTCAGTCCTTCTGAAATCCAAATTGTAATATCGTCATTTGGTCTTAATTTGAATATCCAGCCTGGCTTTTATAAACCAATTTCCTACACAACACTGGCAATCAAGTGCTCGGGAATAACGTGCCATGAAGCTAAATGGGCACATCTAAACTAAAATGGCATGCATTTAAACATCATTCCACCTCTGCAAGTCTCTCTTCAGAATCAGAGTAAATGAGGTTTCCATAGAACAGAAACCTGCTTGAAAGTGATATGTTAGAATCCTTTTTCCTTTTAAAAGTAAATTTTGCATTGTTTAAATTGCCCTCTGTTGTGTAATGGAAGTAATATCAAGTCACATCCACTCACTACAGAGAGTATTCAGGTTTATTACTCTGGAAGGAAAAGAGAGTTTGCAGCTTAATGCCAGAGATCACATCTACAAACAGTCACCAGGCAAATCACTCCTTTGGAAGTGTGGGGATTACCAGGTTTTCATTACTTGCAGGGTTATCTTGTCAGAATGATAGTTTATCCACACAGTCCTCCCACTGACAGGTAGATAAGTACCATGCGAACCAGAAAGCACAATTAGAAATTGATGATTATGATTTTTGAACCAATTGTGCATTCTGAGAGTAACTATGGCTATTATGCCAGGGATACTGGCAATATCTTTTGTAGCATATAATGACAAAAGGATATGTTATGAGACTATAAGAAAAACCTGAGATGGGCTGGTGCCATGGCTCAATAGGCTAATCCTCCACCTGCGGTGCCGGCACCCCGGGTTCTAGTCCCAGTCGGGGCGCCAGATTCTGTCCTGGTTGTTCCTCTTCCAGTCCAGCTCTCTGCTGTGGCCCAGGAGTGCAGTGGAGGATGGCCCAAGTGCTTGGGCCCTGCACCTGCATGGGAGACCAAGAGAAGCACCTGGCTCCTGGCTTCGGATCAGCGTGGTGCGCCGGCTGCAGTGGCCACTGTGGGGTGAACCAACAGTAAAAGGAAGACCTTTCTCTCTTTCTCTCACTGTCCACTCTGCCTGTCAAAAAAAAAAAAAAAAAAAAAAAAAAAAAAAAGTGAGACAAATCCCAGCTTACTCCATTCTTTCCATGTGTATTCATGGGCTCTGTGTGACAAAGCATTTAAGGTTATTCCAAAAACACCAGTGTACTTTTACATAGGACTAATTAAACAAACTTGAGTCCCTATAAAAAGTAGACAACCAAAAAGTGTAAATAGTTACACCTACAACAGTTTTCTAGAGTTCAATAACATAATGAAGCCAACAATCCCACCTAATGGAATGGTCATACCCCTAAATATGAGATACTATATGAGAAAATAGCCATATCTTTAAATGTTGGTTAAATTAGTGCAGCCAAAATGTTAACTGTCTTCAGCTCCCCAAAACTTTTGATTTTGTAGTCATTTCCCTTCATTTCATGTGTAAGAATTCAAGGGGTTTATATTTCTGCTAATAATCTCTTGTTACGATTTCTTGTTTTCCTTGAGTTTTTTTTTTTTTAATAACGCATATCCACTGACCTTGTGATTCATCTATCTCTGCCCTGGACCTACACAAATCCAGATCCAGATCTTTCATATATAATTTTACAGAGCAATGGTCAATGTGGTCAAATGTGCAGAATTTTACTGGAAATCTGGAGTTCATAGTGAAGATTGTGCCACATAAATGCAGCAGAGCACAGGGGATACCAAAACTAACAAAAAAATTGAATATTGAACTTAATTATCCTTAGTTTCTCACTTTCTTGCATTTCATAGTTTAAAAAAAAACACTAAGCCATCTATACTTTGTTTTGCAAGCTATATTCACTTATTTAAGGTCCAGCATACACTCAGAAATTACAAGACACAACAAGAAGCAAAGAAATGCTGCCTATATTCAAGAAAGGAAACAAGTCCAAACACTGAGATTATTGGACAAAGACTTTAACTATGGTTTTCTGTTAAATAAAATATGAAAATAATGCAGCAACAGATGGAGAATTTCATTTCAGGTATGGGAATAATAAAATAAACAAATGCGTGCATTGAAATAAAGACATCAGAAATGAAAAATTTATGGGATAAGCTTCTAATTTGAATGTATCAAACAATGTAAATTATTATGAAATAATACAATATATATTATTGTAGTCCCTGAAATGGAGGGACAAAAGAAAATCTCATTCCTGAGAATTTTCCAAAATTGAATTGTCACCAAACCATAGGCTCTGACAAACTGCAATGAAGATAAATTAACAACAGCAACAACAAAACACCAAGGCCTATAACAAACATGAAAAACTCATGTAGTATAATGAAACTGGCTTTCTTTGGTTATTATACAGGGACTTCAAAACATTTGTGAAAAATGTATTGGAAAGTAAGTTTATTTTGGGGACTGGCCCTGTGGCACAGCTGCTTTGCCACTGCCTGTGATGCCAGCATTCTTGTAAGCACCAGTTCCAGTGCTGGCTGTTCCAATTCTGATACAGCTCTCTGAAAATGTGCCTGGAAAAGCAGTAGAAGGTGACCCAAGTGTTTGGGCCTGTACCACTCACCAGGGAGACCTGGATGGGGTTCCTGGTCCTGGCTTCCGCCTGACCATTGTTGCCATTTGAAGAGTGAGTCAGCAGATCAAAGATCTCTCTATCACTCTGTGTAACTCTGCTTTACAGATAAATAAATCCTTTTTTTAAAGATAATTTTATTTTGATGCAACATTTCTTTGAAATCCATGCAATTTTTTTATAAAATGCATTGTCCTTTATTTTTCTGAATACCCTTAGTATTTTACTGTTTTGAAAAGTTTACTGTTGACCTTACAATACACCTTGGTTTTCATTCTGTGTCTTCCAAACATCAAATACATGAATTTTGTTTACTAAATCAGAAATAAAATGTTGGTGAACTACAGCCTGTGACCTAAACCTGGTTCCAACCTGTTTGTTATAACTTGTGAGCTTCAAATGGCTTTGGCATTATTAAATAGTTGCAGAAATTAAAAAAAAAAACTATTTTATGCCTCATGACAATTATATGAAATAGGAATTTTTGTGGCTTATGTAGTTTTATTGGGGTCAGCCATGCTTATTCCTCCATGATTGTCTTTGGCTGCTTTGCATCGTGACAGCAGAGAAGCTAAATAATGATGAACAAGAATTTGTGCATATCACACTCTGATTGCTTCATACCACTGCCTGGAAACTCTACAGACCATGGAACACAGCTGTATGTTGGCAGCAATCCTAGCCCTACATATTGCATTTCTTTTTCATTACTAATGCATATCCATACATTTACAAAATAAGAAAATAAGAGTGGACTTCTAATGTTGCTTTTTTAAGGCATAATTGAAGATGGGTTATTTTGTATTGAGTTTTAAAATATTTAAAAATATTTAATGTGTGTAAATTGTAAAGAGACAGGGATCTTCCCTCTGCTGGTTCACTCTCCAAATGCCTGCAATAGATGTGGGACCCAGCTACTTGAACCATCATCTACTGCCGCCCCTCGTGTGACTGAGCAAGAAACTGGTGTTGGGAACCTGGACACTCAAATGTAGGATGCAGGCATTTCATGAAGTGTCTTAGTCATTAGACCAGATGCCTGCTCTTTTATTGAATTTGATAACACATGAGTATGTTTCTTATGCAATGACACTATACCTGTGCTTCAAAGCACAGAGCAGCATCAATAGACATAATTTGAATATGATTTGGCTCCCATAGTTGTGCATATGTTTAAACTCCAAGTCACAAGTGACTGGTACTAAATGAGTAGAAACTTACAGGCCTAATGGAAAGGCCTTAGGTCACTGTGGACATGCCTGTGGAAGGTGGTTCTTGTGAGAGGGCTGGTTACAAAAGCAGCAGTGGGCCCAGGCTTGCAACATAATCCTCCTAACACACGAGCTTCGCCACTGCCATCCACCATCCTCACTAGGGGCCAGACACATGGGCGGGCTTGCTTGATCATGGGCCCAAATCTCCAAATCTGTGAGCTAAATAAAGCCTTGCCTCAGACGTATCACCTTGAAATGAAAAGCTGATTACCACAAAGACAAGCCCAGGTCATTGCATTCTCCACTCGCAGACAGGCTATGTTTAAAAAAAAATAGAAAATTTCAAGCAGCATATCTCATCACTGCAGCACTTCTTCACAAAAGTATATTATTAGGATGAGTTACAACCATAATAAGTTTCCAATTGCCTCATGTGTTAGCCAAGCAAGAAAAGCCATTTACCAACGGTAAATTATTTAAATCATGTTAGATTGCAGCAGCCGAAGAAATGTGTTTAGAGAAAGCAAACTTGTTTAATACAATTAATCTTTCAGCCAGAACAGTTACATGAGGAGTTGAGGACATTGGAAGCAGCATCAATAATCAATTTGCCTTATTGCTTACAAGCAAATGAGTTCGAGTGATTTCTCTCTGCTCCTGATGAGTTCACAGAGGTTGCTAACACTCATCAGCTGCTGTTTATTTGATGAGTCAATGCTAAGTTTAAATGACTGAAAAATTAAGTCAGCTCCTAAGAATGTTTATGGAACTGGTGAAGGTGTGGCTATTTTCTTGAAAAGTTGAGAAAGCAGTAACTAGTACAACCTGAAATGCAATTTCCGTGTACAACTGATATAAATTTATATATATATGTATATACTTGTTTAAAGATTTATTTTATTTATTTGAAACATAGAGTTACAGAGAGAGAGAAAGAGAGAGAGAGAGAAAGACAGAGAGAGAGACAGAGGGAGAGAGAGAGGTCTTCCATCCGCTGGCAATGGCCACAGCTGAGCTGATCAGAAGCTAGTAGCCAGGAGCCTCTTCTGGGTCTCCCATGCAGGTGCAGAGGCCCAAGGGGTTGGGTCATCTTCTACTGCTTTCCCAGGCAATAGCAGAGAGCTGAGTTGGAAGAGGAGCAGCCAGGACTCCAACCAGTGCCCACATGGGATGCCAGCACTGCAGGCTGGGCCTTTAACTGCTGTACCACAACGCCAGTCCCTGGGCATGTCATTTCAAACAAACTTTTACCATCTATTTTTCTTCTAAATACAAACTCAAAACAATACTCATTCAAATGTAATGCCTGCTGCACCTTAATGATTTACAGGTTTTGTTTAATGTAACCCCTGTTTGATATTCTCCTATCTCTCTTTAGATATGCAACTTTTCTTTCTTGATGTGGTAAACAGTTTTATAGCAAAACAGATTTAATGTACAAATCAGGATATGCATAAAAAATGGAGCATGAAAACTGGTGTCTTCTGTAGTCAGAATCTACAGTCAAAGGGATTTTACCATTAAAGTAAATAAATCTGTCTTTCCCTATGGGTCCACAGTAAGGAAACTTTCTTTTAAATATTCTTATAGTTAATGGTTAAGATAATGTGGTTCCTAATTATTTATGTCTTTCTGTGCCTATGTTTAAATATGTCTCCATGACGTACTTAGGCACAAGGAGAATAATGGACAATAATCGGCATCCTTTAATTTATATTGCTTGACAAAGATCCATATGCCTCTTATTAGTATTTTATTATGGATAAAGAGGAGGGAAGTTTGTGTCTCAGACTTTCTTCTTCAGTATTTTCTTGAAGCAAAGTAAAACTGTATTTGTACGTTTGTTTCCCTCACACTTAGAATCCTATTTGTTTGGGGGAATCATAGAGAATCCTGTTTTTTGGGGGAATCAAGTTGCTGCTTCGCTGGACTTGGTAGTCCTCAAAGTGAACAGATGCTCACACTGCCAAATGTCTCTAACTAAGTGCATTTATGTCTGTCCCATATATAGAAATCCTCTTCTTAATATGAGCCAGACTGGGCTGAAAGCTTATATATAACTGATTAATTGGTTTTCCATTCCTGTCTTCTCCAACGGGACTTCCCAATCTCACCTTTCTGTTTTGATACTAGCTCTCTCTTACCTGCAGCAGGACTGAAACCCATTTTCTCTCTGCTCCAACAGCAGAATTTCTTCAAGTATATTTCTTCTAACTCTTAGGTTCTTTTAAAAACCCTTTTATAGGTAATACGTAATCCAGTGTTCAGACTTCTGACATTAACAGTAATTCCCAGCATGGTAGAGGAATTTACTGTCAAATGTTAAGGTACCTCCAGCAAACACTCAGCTTTATATAGAAATAAAGAGCACTGTTCTTGGGTTCTAGACCAGAAACTAATGGCTGACTTCAAAGTGCTCCTATGTTTTGTGTGTATGAGACACACGTGGTGTGTCTATTTAACTGTAAATACCCTTAAATCATATGCAGCAGGCATCACAAGACTTTTCTGTAAAAACTACCTGGTAGAGGCCAGCGCTGTGGTGTAGCGAGTAAAGCCACCACCTGCAGTGCTGGAATCCTACATGGGCACGAGTACAAGTCCCGGCTGCTCCACTTCCAATTCAGCTCTCTGCTATGGCCTGGGAAAGCAGTGGAAGATGGCCCAAGTCCTTGGGCTCCTGCACCAACGTGGGAGACCTGAAAGAAGCTCCTGGCTCCTGGCTTTGGATCTGGGGAGTGAACCAGCAGATGGAAGACCTCTCTCTCTGCCTCTCCTCTCTCTGTGTAAATCTGACTTTCAAATAAATAAATAAATCTTTAAAAAACCAAGTGATGGATATTCCAGCTTTGTGAGCCATATAATCTCTGTTATAACTATTCAACTATGCCATGATAGCAAGAAATCAATCATAGATAATGCTGTCTTGAAAAAGCTTTACTGGCCGGCGCCGTGGCTCACTAATCTAATCATCCACCTTGCAGCACTGGCACACCGGGTTCTAGTCCCAGTCGGGGCACCAGATTCTGTCCCAGTTGCCCCTCTTCCAGGCCAGCTCTCTGCTGTGGCCAGGGAGTGCAGTGGAGGATGGCCCAAGTACTTGGGCCCTGCACCCCATGGGAGACCAGGATAAGTACCTGGCTCCTGCCATCAGATCAGCGCGGTGAGCTGGCTGCGGCGGCCATTGGAGGGTGAACCAACGGCAAAGGAAGACCTTTCTCTCTATCTCTCTCTCACTGTCCACTCTGCCTGTCAAAAGAAAAAAGCTTTATTTACAAGAGCACATGACATATAAGACTCGTCCCTCTGCCAGTAGCTGGCCAACCCTAGGATGGAGTTTTTATTGAGAAATGATTATCCAGACATGAAATAGGAGAATTTTTCATCTAGCTAACTCTCATGGCCTGTTTTAAGATCAAGGCCCGTGTGTGTGTGTGTGTGTGTGTGTGTGTAGATAAAATTAATAGCACTGATTAAAGCTGTTCTCTCTTTTTGTCACTCTTCTTATCTTCCTGGGCAGTGTGATGGTTGGTTTTAGCTGTCAATTTGACTAGATTAGGAACACCTAGTGAGCTTTCAAAGCATCTTTTCTGGGTGTATCTGTTTCCAAAACCTGAAGCACGTGGTGTTCTTGTTGCGAGGGAAATGGTCCCAGCATGCAGGAAAGATAAGCTTTAAAACAACAACTACAAAACCCCCAAACTCACAGCCACTGAAATCAGGAAGTAACCCCCTCTTCTGCATGTACGAACTTTGTTTCCACATCCTTTTTTTGTACTTTTATACCACTCTGCAGTTGTACTCATATGTATGAAATGGATTTAATCAATTAAATAATCATGTCGTAAACTTTGTGAAGGTGGATTGCATTCCCTTGTCATTTCCTATTTTCCCCAGCACTTTTTTAGAGCCGAATAGTCATAAATGCTTGCTAATTAATGGCTGAGTACAAACCATCACATCCCTGTCTTTAGTAGTGGAGTAAATACACAATTCTGTTTCTGGTCTTTCTGTTCACCAGAACAAAGATATGTGATCAGACACCCCTGGAGACACTATTCAATTTAAACTGAGACCACTACTTTCTTTTATGATTCGGAGTGGGGTGAAACAGGTCAGAATATTAATGTTGTTTTTATACTTACTCCATTGTTCTCACAGCTCTTCTTTAGAACTTTACTGTCATGAATTAGTCTCTCCTTTCTGTTTTTTATAATTTGAAAGAATAAGCTGAGCGAAAACACATGCCAGACGCAGAAGCTTATTGATTATGTGTATTTGAAATGTCCTTAAAACATGCAGCTTGGACTTGGCACTTATTCCATGAACAGAACTACACAGTTTGCATTTTGATCTGGTTGTTATTGCACCTTCAGTTAGGGAATTACAGTCTTGAGATTGGTATCTTAAGGAATCTTTCAAAAGACCTTTAATAACTGGCTGTCTTCCCTCCCTCCAACCTGTGCAACATTCCTTTATTCATACAGTTTTCAAAAAATTATTTATTTGAGATAGGTGGATGGAGGGAGGGAGAGACAGAGAGTGAGAGAGTGAGAGAGCGAGAACATGAACACTCCCATCAGCAGGTTCACTTCCCAAATGCCCACAACAGTCTCCTACCCAGGATACAAGCTGGGATCCTGGAACTCAATACAGATCTCCCATACAGGTGGTAGAAACGCAACTGCTTACATCATAGCCCGCTTCTTCCCAGGGTCTGCATTAGCAGGAAGGCAGAGCTAGGAGCTAATGCCACAACTCAAATCCATGCTCTGATCTAAGACATGAGAATTTCACATAACATCTTAATTTCCCACAAATTCCCACTTATGTAATATTTCTATACTGGAATAATTTCAGACTAACTCATTTCTGGGGTTGGTAAAATATTCATATGCCTAGAAAAATGTCCTTATAAACATGCCAATGCAAATTTTTCAACAATGTCTCCAAAGTACTTCACAAAGCCTGCTTCAGAGTTTATCCAGATTCAAGGTGTTTTCATAAAGTTCTTGGAGAATATGGACAATGCATGGACTTCAAAAATGTTTGCACCAAAATAAACTTATATTTTCCTCTGTTTTCCACAAAATTTTTGAAGTACTCTTGAAGCCAATTTGGAGAGATCGCTTAATCTGCCTTTTTTTTCTTTCAAACTTTTATTTAATGAATATAAATTTCCAAAGTACAGCTAATGGATTACAATGGCTTCCCCCCCACAACGTCCCTCTCACCCGCATCTGCTCTTAATATGAACTTCTCTCATGTTTTAATGAAATATTCAAATTCTCTCTCAGTATATTTTTTGGGCTTAAATGACACAAATCAAGCACCTGAAAAAGAATAGCTTAGTTCCACTGGCATTCGTGGGTGGTGATTACTTTGAGTGATTTTTATGTGCCAAACACCAGGCAGAACATAAAGCAGAACAAGCTCACCTAGGACCATCGCCTTGGAAAGGTCATCAGGCACGGGGGAGCTGGAAGGACTGAGAGCCGCCAGTTTAGCAGGCCCACTTTGATGCTTCAGTGCTCTGGAACTTAATTTTTGAATAATTCAGTGATGCTTTCCTACTTCTTGTATTAAATCACTTAGTGCCTGAAATTTAAGTAGTTCAAGGTTGAATGGCCTAAAGGAAAACTAAAACCTGCCTACAGAGTTACTTTTGTTCAAGATCATGAAAGGATCATGACACTGATGATAAGAACAACAGTGGCCCACCAGCAAGCATTGCTGACACTGTCTGGCACTGTTCTAATTGCTAAAGCATTTAATTAACTCTACATTTTCTATGAATATGAGAGGAGGGAATTCATCTAGAAATAAGTCTATAATTTGCTCGGTTCCCATTATATCCCAAATATAATATTGCAGTATTTGGCATTGAGGCTTAAATAAATAAAAAGACCAGAGGTACTCACTTATTAAAAATTTATGGCCTGATTATAAGACCTGCTTTTTACATGTTTGAATAAAAGAGAGACAATGGAGAGTACTAGAGTCTACATAAAGCCTTTGGCATCTACATGAATGAGCTAATGGGCTCTTTCAGGATTGTTTGAGATTCCTCTTTGCTTGTGGAGTGTAAACAAAATAAAGCTGAAAGATAAACTTAAATCTGATTGTTCCAGGACTGCCTTTTATTTTAATTCTAAATAGAAAAAAGCCATTTAATCAACAATAAGTATTTTCAGCTTGGATTCTATTTCAATGTTGATACTACTTAGCTTTCTCCCTCCTTCCGTTCTAGCAGTCAGAACTGTGACCAGCCCAGGTTTTTCACTGGAGAAGTCATCCTAGGGGTGGTGCTGGTGTGGGGAGGCCACATAGGGGAGGCCACGTGGAGGAGACATGGCCACTTAGGGGAGGCCACGCGAGGGAGATGCAGCCACCTAGGGGAGACCATGTCAGGAAGACGCAGCCAGGTAGGGGGGACCACGTGGGGGAGACACGGCCACTTAGGGGAGGCCACATGGGGGAGATGCAGCCACAAAGGGGAGACCACATGGGGGAGATGCAGCCACCTAGGGGAGACCATGTCAGGAAGACGCAGCCAGGTAGGGGGGGACCACGTGGGGGAGACATGGCCACTTAGGGGAGGCCACATGGGGGAGATGCAGCCACAAAGGGGAGACCACATGGGGGAGATGCAGCCACGTAGGGGAGACCATGTCAGGAAGACGCAGCCATGTAGGGGAGGCCACGTGGGGGAGACACGGCCATGTAGGGGAGGCCACGTGGGGGAGAGGCAGCCACAAAGGGGAGACCACGTGGGGGAGATGCAGCCTCTCCAGGGGCAGGCCAAGTACAACGCACTACGGGTTAGTTCTACATACCCTCGGCTCGGGAAGCAGGCCACCTGCCTCCACGGCTGGCCGATCCCAGCATCTGGCTCCGCCGGCCTCAGCCTTCCGTCTGCAGTTATTTATAAACAGGAAAGGACCGGCCTTCCAGATAGGGACCCTCAGCCACCGTGGCACCTTCCAGAGCTCGACAAGCTGATCACTCAAAATGCGGCCTCAGGCTTTCCTCCTCTCCTGGGGTCCCGGGGGGCTCCCGTCCTTTTGCCGAGCACGGGTCCGCCATGCAGTTCTGACTCCCCTCTCTCATCCTCACTTTTGGAGCCCACCGGGACCCAGCAGTGCCTCTCCGCCCTCCCATCAGTTCTCCGTCCCTGCTGCAGTGGCCTGGCTGGGATGATGGACAAGGAGAACTGGGGGAGTAGAAAACGGGCATGGCAATCTCATGGCCGCACGGAGCCCCGGGCTGCCGTCTCAGATCCAGTCCACCGACACGCTCATCCACTTTAACCACGGCGCACTGACACGCCCTGCTCAGACTGTAGCGCCCCCTGGAGGCTACGGCTCCATCCACCCTCTGCAATTCTCTCTTCCCTTCTCTTTACCTATCAGCATCCTGCTGACCCTCGGGGATGATCTCATCCGTTCATTCACAAATACTGTTGAGTGTCATCCGTCCCAGGCATTGTGTGGGACCTGAGACGGACAGGGCAAGCAGATGGACAGGTCCCTTGTCGCCACAGCCTCCTGGCTCAGAGAGGAAGAGACAGCACTACCTTCTCCCCAAAGCCCTCTCCCGGCCCCCACATTCCCCACCCACTTAGATCTGATTTCCTATTTTTTTTCATTGTTTCCCTCCAGCATCTGCTGCCCGAGTTTCTCACTTAGTCCTTGGCTGACGCTGACTATCTTGTCTAATATTTCTCTTCCCAGTATGGTCTGTGAGCTCCCCTTCAAGGGAAGAACTGTGCCTCCTGCATCAGTGTGTTGCCCACAGCTTCTCGTGCCAGACACACAGTAGGTCCTCAAACACTCCTGGGACGAGCTTTCTTCCACCCAGTGATAGGCTGGCTTAGTTAGAGATGCTGGGCTCTCTGGCCCCAGATTTTGCACAAAGGCACTACTTGGGCAACTGTGTCCAGGCGTTCTCTTGTCCTCTGAGCTATTTAACACCCCCCTCTCGGTCCCTTGAGATCTGATACCAATAGTTCCTGAGCCGCATTTGTTCAGAAGGCTTAGTGAGCTGGCTACTGTCTGGACAGCATGAGGCATGATGCAGAAGAAGCCGATTACACTGCAATTACCCCCTTTTGATGATCAAATCAGGAATTCAGAGTTTAACATGGTCTAGGAATGCAGCTGGACCAGACGGCATTTAGACGGTTTCTGTTCCCCCACCATCCGTGCTGGGAACTGGCAGGGGCGGAGGAGCTGAGACTGAGGATGGTGTGGAGGGGAGGTGCGTGGAGAGCTGAGGTCACACAGACACCACCCGGGGAAAAAACCGGCAGCCTGTCTGCGCCCTCCTGCTTAAATCAAGAGCTCCGCAGCGCGGCTGGAAAACTGCACGCTCTCTGCTTCATTTTCCGACCTAGAAGCCCCGGGGGAGGCGACAGAGGCTGCTTCTGTGGAGCAGGGGTGAGCCCTGCCCCTGGCTGGAGGCCTGGGGGATGGGGGGACACTGGCTCCTGCAGCCGGTCCCTCTGACCCCGAAGCTCCCCCAGTCCTGGCTGGGATGTGGAAACCACACGCCAGGCAAACCCTAGGCCCGGCCAGACCAACTGCCAGACAGCCTGCTGGTGGATCTGGTGGTTCTCTTCATAGCAACATCACCATGGTAACGGGATGATGACTCATGACATTTCTCCACTGCAGGGTGGCAAGCTCCAGCTGACCAAGGCTGACCATTGCATCACCTCCTTCCTCTGCTGGCCTGGGGGAGGGCTCAGTGCAATTAAATGCATCCAATGAATGAATGAATGACCAGGGCCTGAAATGTATCCAGGGAATGAATGAGTGACCAGGGCCTGAGCAGTGGCCTCAGGGGGATGAAGCAGGGAGATTCCTGGCACTGACCACCCAGCATGGCAGAGGACACAAAGGAACCACTCGGGGCCATGGCAGAGTCAGGCTGGACACTGCCAGCCCCGCCCCATGGTGTCACCAGACTGCCCTACAGATCGGACCCGCCCAATCAGGGTAGGGCTTTTGCTGGCCCAACTCCAGCCCCTACTTCCTCTGCATGGCGGTTTCTCCCTGGCCTCTCCTGAACTGTCCCTTCTCTTCTCCAAACTGCCACCCAATGGACCGACCGATGCACACTCTTCCGAGCTAAGTACACACCATTCATTGATCGATTTCCTCCAAAGCCAATCAGAATGCTGCTGACTCCTCCATGTGATAATCTCATCTCATCTCAAAAGCAACCAGCGAGCTCTGCTCAGACGGCTGCGTGTGTAGCACCCAGGCCAGGAACCAGGCTCCCAGGCTGGCCCGGAGGAGCATAACTTCAAATAATCTTGTTCTGCCCTCTGCACAGACACCCCTTTGCTCTCCAGATGCTGCAACCTACTTTCATTTGGGAAAATAGATCACCTCAGTGCCTCTTCTCTGGTGGGCTGGCCAGCCGGTGAGCCCTGGCCACAGGTAGAGGGCTCCCAGGGAATGGAAGCACCCAGGGCATGGCCCGAACTGCCCACTACTGTCCAGCTCTCCCACAATCACCTGGGGAAAGGGGTCCATATTTGGGCACGGAGCACCCACCACCTCCTTAGTATACAGAGAGGAACATGGAGCTCTTTTCTCTGCCAAGCCACCGCTGAGGGCAACCTGCGCATCTACCCCCCGGTGGGGCAGCAGGTGGGGATAAGGGATCCAGCTCCCATGCTGAGAAGTGCTCAGAGTTCCAGGAAGTCTCTCTTGAGACCCTTCCCTTTCCGGCTCCACCCCCTGGAGCCCCCAGAGAGGTGGACAGATAGGGCTGCTGCTGGCAGGGCAATGTTGAAAAACACTTGGCAGTGACTGCAACCAATAAAAGTCTGGCGTCGTGGAATTTTAAACATTTGCAACAGACTCAGTGCCTGTGTTTAAGTGGAGGGAGGCTGTCCTGGGTGAAGCAGGCATGCCCACAAGACGAGGGAAGCGGTGGGGTGAGAGTGCCTCTCTGAGCCACCCAGACAAGAATGGAGATTTTCACGCCCGCGTTGGCCAGAGCTGCTCTCTCTGGCCCCCGGCCAAGGATTCCACCCCAGTCTCATCTATTTCTGGCCGCACAGCAGCAGGAATGGTCAGGGCACAGGGAGGTGGCGAGAAGGTAGGCACACAAAGCTGAACATTTTTCAGCCTCTAAAAAGAAACCTTTGTTGGCATAATTTGTTGTGACCAATCGGGGTTCCCGCAGTCCAGCGCTGGCTGTGGCTGGAATCTCATTCTGACCAGGCTCTTCCTGAGGAGGCTGAAGGTAGAATTTCAAACACTTTGAAATGTGCCCAGACAGCCAGCCCCCTGGACTGGATCAGCAGGCAAAGGCCAAACGGATCTCGACCACAAGAGGCACATCTCGTCTGGACAGACAGAAGGGGACCCAGAAGTGCACAACCTGCTTAACCACCACGGGGAAACTGACCAAGGCAAACAGGCTCCAACCCCTCGCCTCCTATCTGGATTGCCACAGGGATAACACAATATACAAAAGAACAAGAACCAGTGCAGGGAGTGGTCTCAGGTTCAAATCTGCCTCCTGCAGTCAGAAGAGGACCTGGGAGGAAGTGTAAAGTACCCAGTACGTGCCTGGTTCACCACTCACGCTGACTGCGTCGTAGCTATGACAGTCAGCAATCACCTGGGCAAAACGCAAAAGAGGTCTCACACAAGTGACTGCTCTTAAGCGGCCATGGGGGTGACAGGATCTCACCACCCCACACAGTCTCAGACACACTGGGCTCAGAACTGGCCATCCCTAGTCACACGGGCCTGAGTTTCCACGCCACGTTGAGGGGGATGCTAAAGTCCTCACCAAGCAGGCAGGGGAGTGCAGAAGCCAGGAACAAGGTGCGGAAAGGCATGCAAACTGGGCGGGGAGTCCTCTCCCTGGGGGGTCCAGGGCCGGGGCTCCTGGAGGAGGGGTGCAGAGGCTTGGTCCAGCCCAGACCCCGAGGTAGGCAGGCAGGCAGGCAGGCACTCCGACAACGGGTGGGAGCTGATGGAGATGCACAAACCAGTCTAAGTGATGATCCAACAAAGGGGCCAGGGAGGCACGTCCTGAGCTTGGTGTCTGAGCTGCAAAGCTGGCCTTGTGCCCCGGGCAGGGCTCACGTGTCACCGCAGCACTCACCATGGCTTTGGACGCCTTTGTATCTCCAGAAGTGGCCCCGCCAAGCACTCAGCCAAGCAAATCCACTCTTCAGGTCTTTGCTCATCACACGACAGCCAAACTCAGAAGGCCCAGCAAGAGCAGGCGCAGCTGGCACAGAGGCCACGGTCACATCCTCAGCATGTCTGGAAACGTCTGGCTATGGGAGGGGGCGGGGAGGGTGGAGCAAGAGCGTGGCTCCGAAATTTGTTAAGCGTGCAAGATCTGGGATTCTGCTGTCCCTTACAGCCCAGGCTCCCACCCAGAAGCCCCGTGAGCAAAAGCAGCAGGCGCCAGCTGCCACATCACCAAAGCTGGCCTGGCTCGGCTGCACCCTGCCAGCTGGACTTGGGTCACCATCAACATGACGGCATCTACACAGTAGTGACATCTGCAGAGACCCACACGTTGTTGCTCATCCGGGGAGGCAGGCTTTCCCAGCTGCTGCTGGAGTTGATCCGTGTCACCAGCATGGGTCTCACGTCACTTCTGAGCGGCAGGATGCTCCGCAGCACACACAGCTTCCACCTGCCCCCCCCACCCGAGCTCTGGCCACCCTGACCTGTGCGCAGGTGAGCCCACCTGCTTCACACACCCTACCTCTGCACTTCCCATTTCCTGTTCTTACACCACACACGCACCTTGGAAACACACCTTGTTTGAGAACAGACTCACATACGTATGCAAGAAAGCTCAAGGAATCTACTACAGACTGTTAGAACTGAGAAGGAGTGTTACAGGATACAAGACGGATGCACAACAGTGAACTATGTTTCTATACGCCTTCAGTGAAGAATCCTAAAAATGAAGTTAAAAAAGCAATCCAATTTACAGTAGCAGCAAAAACAGGGAACAACATGTAGGGGTAAAGTTAATAAAATTAATGGAAAATGCAAGCTCTGAAAACTAGAAGACATTGCTTAAATAAACAGAGCATAAGACTTAACCCAATCCCTATTTGAATCCCAGCCTGTTTCTTTGAGGAAATTGACAAGCTGAGTGATTCTTTTTTTTTTTTTTTAACAGGCAGAGTGGACAGTGAGAGAGAGACAGAGAAAGGTCTTCCTTTGCCATTGGTTCACCCTCCAATGGCCGCCGTGGCCAGCGCACTGTGGCCGGCGCACTGCGCTGATCCGATGGCAGGAGCCAGGTGCTTCTCCTGGTCTCCCATGGGATGCAGGGCCCAAGCACTTGGGACATCCTCCACCGCACTCCCAGGCCACAGCAGAGAGCTGGCCTGGAAGAGGGGCAACCGAGACAGAATCCGGCTCCCTGACCGGGACTAGAACCCAGTGTGCCGGTGCTGCAAGACGGAGGATTAGCCTACTGAGCCACAGTGCCGGCTAGCTGAGTGATTCTAACTCACATGTGGAATTGCAAGGGATCCAAAACAGCCAAGACAAAAAGTAAGAGGATTCATACGTCCTGGTCTCAGCATGCACTGCGAATCAAGACCATATGGATCGGACATCAGGAGAAACACAGAGATCAGTGGAGCAGAGCTGGGAGTCCTGAAATAAACCCTCGCGTCCAAGGTCAGTTGATGCGGATGAGGACGCCAACATTGGCCAGTGGGGGAAAGAATGTTCTTTGAAGGAACAGAGCTGGAATAACTGAGCAGGCACATGCAAAAGAATGAGGCTGCACCCTGGCCCTATACCATTTACACGGATTAATCCAAAACGACCAAGGACCTCAGTGTGAAAGCTAAAACTAAAGAGAGCACAGGGGCAGATCTTCATGGTCTTGGCTCTGGCTAGGATTTCTTAGATAAGACGCCACAAGCACAGGTAACAAAGGAAAAACATGCAAGTTGGACCTTACGCAAATTAAAAACTTGTGTGTATGGAAGATAGTGTCAAGGAGTGGGCACTCGGCACAGCAGCGCGATGCTGCCTGGAAGGTGAGCGTCCTGTGTCAGAGTCCTGGTCTGCTCTGGGTTCTGGCTGTCTGCTAGTAAGCACCCTGGGAGGCAGGGGTGATGCTTCAAGTACCCGGGTCCCTGCCACTCATTTGGGGACCTGGACTGAGTTCTGGGCTCCTGGCTCTGGCCTTGCCCGGCCTTGGCTGTCGTGCACTTTTGGGGAGTGAACGGAAGATCTCTGTGTCTGTCTGTGTCTCTTCCTTTCAAATAAAGAGAAATATATTTAAAAAGACATTTTCCTTTTTTAAAAAGATACTATTGAGATGCCTCATGAACCAAGGCAGCACTGATGGGGGTGACTTAGTGTGCTTAGTCTACCGCTTTATCATCTTCTGTTGGCATGTCTAGCTCCCTACTGGGACCACTGAACCCCCAGGAGGGAGGGTGTCTATATCTTTGCATTGCTGGATCCCCTGTGACCAGCACAGAATAGATGCTGAGTAAATGTGAATCAAACTGGAGAAGAAAAAAAAAATAAACACACTCTCATGAAAGAAAAACAATAAGCCATGGAATGGAAGAAAACATTTGTTATCTGTGTACCTGATAAGGATCCAGTACCCAAAATACATAGAAATGCTGGCAATTCAATAATAAAAATAGCCAAGTAAAAAACAGACACTCCTGCAGGGAAAATACACCAGTGGATAGCAAGCACACAAAAAGCCACTCAGTATCAGTAATCACTAGACAGATGAAAATGAAAATGACCACGAGACAGCATTTCATACCAGGAGGATACACGACAGAGGATGATGGCTCAAATACTTGGGCCCCCATCACCCATGTGGGAGACCCAGTTGGAGTTCTTGGCTCCCAGCGTTGGCCTGGTCCAGTCCTGGCTGTTAGGGACATTTGAGGAGTGAATCAATGGACGAAAGAGCTCTCTCCGTCTCTCTCCCTTTCAATTTAATTAACTTTAAAAAATTATTTGTTTATTTGAAAGTCAGAGTTAATACAGAGAGAAGGAGAGGCAGAGGGAGTGAGAGAGAGAGAGAGGTCTTCCAACCACTGGTTCACTCGCCAATTGGTTGGAGCTGCACCTGTCTGAAACCAGGAGCCAGGAGCTTCTTCTGGGTCTCCCACAGGGGCGCAGGGGCCCAAGGACTTGGGCCATCTTCTACTGCTTTACCAGACCACAGCAGAGAGCTGGATTGGAAGTGGAGCAGCTGGGAGTTGAACTGGTGCCCATATGGGATGTCAGCCCTGCAGGCATTACGCCACAGCACTGGCCCCCAATTAATTAACTTTTAAAACCCTACTTATGTAGCACTTGAGCTTAGTTGTATTTATTTATTAAGCATCTGTCACATGATAAGCACTGTATTAGGCACTGAGACCAAGATAAATCTGAGCAGGTCCTGCCCTTAAGGAGTTTATAGGATCCTTCCGGACGTACTAAGAGACAGAAGCACACTAACGTACTAAGAGACAGGGTCCACAGACAGAAGTGGGAAGGCAGTGAATCCAGCTGGGCACGAGGATCAGGGAAAGCTGTAGGTGGCTAACAACCTGAGCATGTTTTGAAGGGAAGCAGGAGTTTGATAGGCTTGGATGGGGGCAGGGGCGGGGGGGGGCCACCATTCCAGGCAGCAGGTCTGAATTCACACAGGGGCTTTTGGGGGTGGCTCAGGATTGCCAAACGAGCAGTGGAAGGGCTGGGGCAGTGGATACCTCAAGGAGAAGTGGCAGAAGTGAGGCTGCAGATGCCAGCCTGGGACCCACGAGGGACTCTGTATGTCACATTCAGAGGTGTGAGGCTTCCCCGTGCTGGGGAGGAGCACGAGTGTGAGCAAGAGGGTGATGTGGGCAGGTCCATGATTTGCAGCAACAGTCAGCCAACTACAGTCCTTGGGGGCTGAATCTGCAAGTGAAGCTTTCCTAAGAGGAGTTCTGCTAGAACACAGTCCTGTTTATTCCTTTCATGTTGTCTGGGTTTGCTTTAGCACTGACACGGCAGAGTTGGCCAGCGGCACCAGAGACCACATGGTAATAAAATCTAAGACATGGCCAGGTGGCCTTTGGCAGAAAAAGGCTACTGACCCCTGCTCTGGAAAGATCACCCTGATGACTGCACAGGATGGTTTTGCATGGGGAAGACAACTGCAAACCCCCAGGCCAAACTGACCATGGGGTGACATGACCACGGCATAACATTGTGACTCGGGGGCAATGACGGCCACAAATGGCCACAAAGAGTGCAGAGGTGGGCACAGCTCTGAGAGCTGCTGGGAAGGAGAAGACACCCCAAGGACTGTCGATGTGAGAGTCGACCAAGTGCCACCAAAAGAGAATAGAGACCCCACGGGGGTTCCACTGATGTCGGAGTTGAGAACATGTGGAGTGGAATGCTGCCACACAGAGCACTGAACTGAAGGCAGTTCCAAAGGAAGACTGTCTAAGAGCTGATGATGGGCACAAAACCAACTGTGCAGAGCACAGTCACTGAAATTGTGTTCTGACGGAGGTCATCCCTGCAGCTGAGCCACATAGGAGTCCACAATTTCTTGGGCTGCTTTTGAAGGCTGCTGTTAGCCGCAGGTGGGCATGGTGGGCTTAGCTGCCAGGCATCAGCATATCACTCTGGACTGAAGATTTATTTTGAAAC
Source organism: Oryctolagus cuniculus (assembly GCF_051225735.1). Classification (NCBI taxonomy): domain Eukaryota; kingdom Metazoa; phylum Chordata; class Mammalia; order Lagomorpha; family Leporidae; genus Oryctolagus; species Oryctolagus cuniculus. The sequence continues at coordinate 13,262,603 of NC_142874.1, read as the reverse complement.
ACACAAGTCAAATGGCATGTCTTACTCACTTCTCTGTCTCCTGCCGTGCCTGGCAGGATAGCTGGCACACAGAGCCTCTACTAAATCAGGACAGTGAAGACTGGATAGGAAGGGAAGGAGAAGGGGCAGGAAAGTGAGAAATGGCCAGTTCTTTCATGAAGGGCTTTGGCCTTGTGACCAAAGAGCAGGCAGGTGCTCTCGAGGTGGTTCTGAGCCCTCCTTGGCCCAGGCGAGCCTGGGAGCACAACAGCTGGCGGTAACATCCAAGACAGCTCCAAGTGCCAGTCTCACGGATGTTGTCCTGCCTTCCCTGGAAATGCTAAATGAACCTGGTGGCCTCTGGATTAGAAATTTGCTTTCCAAACAACTCTTCCAAACCCCTTCAGGGTATAGAAAGTGAATAATCAATGGTAAGCTTTGGAGGTATAGGTTGGACAGCTGTAGGTGGGCACAGAATGCGTCTGAAGCCACCTGCTTTACCCTCAAGTCCATGCAGGCTTGCTAATGCTCTGTTCTTGGTCTAGGTGGTAGCTGCAAGGTCACGTTCCCTTGGTCAGAGTTCACCCATCACAGGTATTTTGTACATCAACATTCAAGACAGCATTGTTGCCCGTAGCCAAAAGGTGGAAATACCCTAGATGTTTCTCAATGGATGAATGGATAAACATACGTGCCATACTCATTCAAGGGCATGACACCAGGAAGACAATCTGACAGATGCTACAACATGGTCCGACCCTTAAAGACATTATACTAAGTGAAGTAAGCCACACACAAAGGGATTCTCTTTACAGGATACACCTAGTGTGGTCAAGCTCACAGAGATAGGAAGTAGAGCAGTGGTGGCCAAGAGTTGGGGGGAGGGTGAGATGGGAAGTCAGTGTTTAACGAGGGGTGGGCATTTGCCTTAGCAGTTAAGATGCCCCTCGAGACACCCGCCTCCTATGGCTGAGTGCCTAGCTTTAAGTCTTGGCTCTGTTCCCAGCTCCAGCTTCCTGTTAATGTGCACTCTGGAAGGCAGCAGGTAGTGGCTCAGGAACCTGGGTCCCTGCCACCCAGCTGGGAGACCCGGATGGACCTGGGGGCTCTTGGCTGCCTGGCTGTGCTGGGCATCTGGGGACGGAACCAGAAGACCTCTTTGTTTCTCTCTGCCTCTCTGGTTTTCAAATACAATGAATAAATAAAAATTGTAACCACTACTTAACAGGTACAAGGTTTCCATTTTGGAAGAAGAAAAACTTCTGAGGCTAGATGGTGGTGATATTATACAACAATGTGAATGAACACTTAAAAACAATTCAACTGGTAGAGCTGTACATTGTGCATATTTTGCCAAATTTTTTAAAAAGTGACCCAAGAAAGTCTGTCCAAGTATGCACTTAGGATCTGTGTTTTTTTAGCTATTATTATTCTTTGAAAAAAAAAGGTTTGCTTTAAAAATGTATTTTATTCAATTTTATCTTTGCATTTGCTTTAGAAATATATCTAGGCAAACATCTTCTTACTGGATCTTGGAATCACACAGGCACTCTGAAAAGCTGTGGGGTGTTTACCCAGGGGTAGGGCAGGACAAGGCTGCAGGAGGGCTGGGGCTGGGGCTGGGAGAAGGTGGCAGATCCAGGTTCAAAGAGGATGATAAAGAAACCATGCATGCAGCTGTTCACGAGTCACACAGTGGCTGAAGTCATAGGTGCACACGCCACAGGCGAGCAGCAGGATTCTGTGGCACGCCCTCTCCACAGCACGCTGGCAAGTCATCGAGGGGGATCTTGGGGAGCTGTGGCCGCAGGCCGTCTGCAGGCCAGCTGCGTCTGCTTGTCTGACATGGTTCCCAGCAACCAAAAAGCAAGAGCGCACGCTGCCACTCGCACAGAGCGCCGTAACAAACCATGACGCTACAGGTCTCCCAAGGACGGGATCGACAGCTCTGGGCGGAATTTACAGACTGTGATCCTAACTGCATCCTCATTATCTGCTGATTAGTTCTTGCTCTGACATCCTTATCCCACCCCACCCCCTGCCCACAACTTTCCCGCTATCATTATTCCTGCCAAGGGAAGTGCAAGCAATTGCTGGAAACTCTGGGCCGAAATCTCATCTATGCTGTCATCATTGTGCTGCATCACCCTCCTGCAAGCGGCTGTCCTGAGAGAGTGGTCCTGGAGCTCAGCGAGTGGTCCTGGGGCTCAGCGAATTTTCCGAGCCAGGCCGGGGGAGAAGAGCAGCCAGCGCTCCTGACCAGGTGGTATGTCCTGGATGAGGAAATACACGCACCACATTCCACGGCAGGAGCACACCTGTGCAGTTAGCAGGATGAGCAGTTTCCAGCCCTCGCTTCACCCCAGACAAGGCTGGAGACAGAAGATTCGGTTGGAGGAGGGGAGGACTTACAAAAGCTCAGTGAGGAAGACAAAATGCAAAAAGCTTATTTGGGTGCAAAACATTCTGAGATCTGTGCACACAAGGGGTCTTCAAAAAGTTCATGGAATATGCATGTTAAGAAGAAAACTATGAAATGTTTCGCAGCAAAATAAAGCTAATTTAAGTCTCTTTCCAGTTGTCCATAGACTGTTGAAGTTCTCGCACAGACCGCAGCTGCTGTGGCGTCTCTGTGGGACTCTGCTTGTCCCTTCCATCTGTTGTAGCCCACGACTTCCAGGTCTGCTGGTTCTATGGGCCTGGGAGCAGGCGGCTCCGGCGGCTTCAGCTGAGGTGGGGTGGGACTGCCACACAGGCTTTCTCCAGAGGGAGATGAACCATGCTCATTACAGGCTGCATTTCTTGAAGCCCCCGCAGCCCCTGGGAGGCAGAAGCCCTTCCTCCCAAGGCTCCCCAGGCTGCCCCAGAAGGGAGCAGTGCTGCTTTTGCAACTGCAGTGGCAACCATCCAGACATTGCAGCCCCAGGGAGACAGGCTGCTGGCCAAGGTGAATGCTTTGTCCTTTCTGAGTTCTTGCAGGTCAGCAAGGGGACCCGTGCACCCGCTTCCCGCCCCTGCCTGGCTGTTTGTGGGAGGTCTGGTCACTCCCTACTCCAGCTCAACAAACACAGCAGCACCAGATTCCCTTTCCCAAGCAGTCTGCCAAGGAGGGAGGTTCTGAGCCAGGGAGTTTCCCTAACAAGTTGTAAAAGTTGCTCCTGATCACCCCATCTCAAAAGCAAAGAAACCTATACCGGGCAGATGCCAAAAGCAAAAGGCTCTGGTGCTGTGCAATGCAGGGGTCCCCAAGGGATCTGGAAAATGCGCATCCATTGACTTTTGATTCCACTCTCCCCCAAACTCTTGGAGGCCCCCATTGTCAATGGCGGAATAAACAGAGTTGTTCCCTAAACCAAGGACTTCCATGGGAACCCTGTGCCTCTGCTCCCTTTCTCTGTCTTGGATTCGGGGGACACTGGTGTGCAGATCACCCAGGCAGTGCCCCCACAGGGGTGATGATTCATCCCCACCAGGTTTCCCTCTGGGGACTTTGTATCTTGTAGGAATTCCAGGTACAGTCGTTTGTCTCGTCCTACTTATTTATGTGTTTGGGAGGGAGCTGAGAGAGAGAGAAAGATGGAGACAGATATCTCCTATCCAACTGGTTTACTCTCCTAATCCAAATGCCCACAAGCAGCCCAGGACTGGGCCACAGGCATCTTCAATGCCAGGTTAAAAGCCTGCCCCATGCAACTTTGAGACCTGCACTACAGAAGGGGAATGGATAATGCTCCCTCCTTCAGATGCCCCAGATGGGTGGATGGCTTTCTCACGGTTTTGCAGTAAGTGGAGGAAGCAAGCCAGGCTTCTCGACCTCGCAGCTCATTTATCCCAAGCACCAAATGTCCAACTACTCAACAGTGACCCAGGGAATTCTGACAGCAGGTGTATGGGAAGTGACCCGCTCAGGAGGAAGGCCGAGCCAAGAGGAAGTCTTCAGGGAGCAGCTGCTATTCCATGAGCATCACAGAGGGCAAGCTAAAACCACTGCTGTCCAGGAACAAGGAGCTGGCTTAGATCCTGGCTCCATTGGTCACTAGCTGGGCCATCGAGACAGCTTATTTGTTTGCTTCCTTCCTCAGCCATAAATGAATTCAGCAATACCCACCTCACTCTTGAGTGGGACATTGTAGGAATCAAAGGCTTTAGTGGAAAGAAAAGTGGTTTAATGGGGCCAGTGCTATGGCACAGTGGGCTAAGCCTCCACCTGTGGCACTAACATCCCATATGGGAGCTTGTTCGTGTCCTGGTTACTCCTCTTCCAGTCCAGCTCCCTGCTATGGCCTGGGGAAGCAGTGGAAGAAGGCCCAAGGGCTTGGGTCCCTGCACTCACGTGGGAGACCTGGAACAAGCTCCTGGCTCCTGGCTTGGGATCAACTCATCTCTGGCCGTTGCAGCCATATGGGGAGTAAACCAGTGTATGGAAGAGCTCTCTCATTCTCTCCACCTCTGCCTCTACCTCTCTGTAACTCTGCCTTATAAATAAATAAATATCTATCTGTTTCATTAAAAAAAAAAAAGTGAAGCCTAGTCCCCTTCCAGGCCACTCTGGCTGGAGCTCTCTGACTTAAATAAATCTTAAACGAACAAATGAGCAAACAAAACAACAGGAATGCAACAATTTCTACAAATCAACAGACCTTCTAGATGAAGTATAAAAAACATCTGGGGGGAAGGTCGGGGAATTTGAAGAACAGAGATGATATCAAAGAATCCTGATTCAATTCTTAGATGTAGCAACGACACCAGATAGTGGTCACAGCGAAATATGCAGGCATGACAGGACACACCTGGCATTTGCCTTAAGGTATGAGCACACAGCCAAGGGACAGATGACGTTAAATGTGGCAACTTGTTCAGAACCACTGAACCTCAGCGGAAGGCACTTCAAACATTTTTGGAGAAAGGAATCAAAAGACAGGCCTTGGTGTAAAAATTTGAAACCCATGCAGTTTTTCATGATATGCATTTCATGAACTTCTTGGAGACCCCGTTGTACGCAGATTTCCGATTTTTTTTTTGTACCAAACTAACGTATCTCTTCATTCCACTTTTCACAAACATTTTTAAGTACCTTATTATCCCTTCTGTCAACTTGGGTGCACACTTCTGAAATTGTGTTGGGATTAAGAAATATTTTAAATAAATGATACAGCATTTTCTGGGACATGAGCTCCACAGATGAGCATGTCCAGAGCATGGAAAATCTGCTCCCCCCTGGTACCAGGCCACTCCACTCTGGTCACCCACAGGTCAGAGGACAAGGACTTGGGAAGGGGCCAAGAGAGACCAGGAAAGGAAGGAGGGAGGGTGTTGGAGTAGGGGGCGGGAAGGAGATAAACGTCAGTGACTTGAAGGAGCCCCGCCTGGGAAGCACCCAGAGTCCAGCCAGCCACCAAAGCTTGCTCTCTCTGCAGACTCCAGTTCCATATTTGGCTTCTTCACTCAATGACTAAGTGAGTCACAGGGAAAGAAGCAGATGCATACACAGAGAGGCCCTCTCAGACCTAATCCCCAGGGGAGGGAGGGGCCCTGAGAGCCGCCAGGAGCCCTGGGGTGTGTGCACTTTGTCACCCCATGGGCAGGTACTAGGGACCCCCGACCCCAGACCCCAGTGAGTCACTCATTGGCCCCATAACACAATACAACATAAATAACTACAAAAAGCCCCCAAGGATGGCAAGCGAGCTCCGGAGTCCAGGGCACACGGGCCAGCTGTGGGTGTTGAGGAGGGGCCTGGCCTGATGGACCTGGGTTCGAATCCCATACACGCTAACCCCTGGCTTTGACCTTCTGTAGTGTTCCTCCCGTGCACAAGGCAATGAGTGGACCGATTTTAAGATCTCCGCAGTGTCAGGACTGCAGCTCATTGCGGCCAGGTTTCTGCCCGTCAATACAGCTCCCTTGGGACTCCAGCTTGGTCTCCTCCGCCCCCCGCCGCCGCCTCTCCACCCCGCACTCTCGCTGGGTTTTTTTGGGGCGGAGTGCATGGCAATGGAGAAGGAAGGGACCGCTTTGCTTTCAGCCAATCACTGTTCCGGCACTCACGACAGCGGCACCTGGAGCTCACAGACTTTGGCTGGGGAGAGGGGCGCAGTGGGTTAAGCGCCTGCGTAAAAGTTACAGGCACGGGGTCGCTGCGTAAGACCAGAATAAACTGTACCCGGGCGACCCAGCGCGCACCGCAAGAGGTTCGCCGGCGCTGGTTCCTTCTGACTCCAGGGCCTTACGGGGAATAACAGCGGGACAGGGTCCCAGGTGCCCGGACACACCAGGGTTGACTTGAGAACGCGTCTTCGGCGTGCGGACCGCACCTCTCCTCCTAGAGCCCCTTACCCCGACGCGTCCAAACCCCGCGCGCTCCCAGTCCCCAAAGCCACAGCTCCGTGGGCAACCCCGGCTCCCGCGCTCCACACCCCCCAAATTCAGAATCTGTCCAGGGGCGCAGCCCCCAGCACCCCTGGCTCCATGTTGCACCCTCAAGGGACCCGGTGTGCACCGAGGCTCCAAGGCGAGGAAGGGGAGAACCCAGCTCCCTGGTCCCGATTAAGTAGGGCTGGGTGGGGCCGCCCAGGCCGGAGTGGGGCCCCGTCGGCTTGCACGTCCTCTCCCGCCGCTGCGCTCCCCCTAGAACCCCAAGCACGGCCGAGAGGCGGCGGGGTGCGGAACTTGGAGACCCGCGCACCGGTGCCCGCCTTCCCACGAACCGCCTCGGGAAGCCCGGCGCGGGAAGCGCCCTTACTTGGCAGCAGGTGTCCGGGGTGGCTGTGGCTGGGCCGGGTTGCGCTCTCCACGCTGGCCTCGATCTGCGCTGGTCGCCGCTGAGCCCAGGGTCGGAGAGCAGCCGCCAAGCAGAGTTCTCAGCGAGCTGGCCAAGGCGAGCCCCGAGGGGAGGAAGCCGTGCGCTCCAGTCGCCCGCGGACTTTTAACCGGAGCGGGGCGGCAAACCCCTCCCCAGGCCCACCCCCTTCCCCGCAGGCGGCCCCCGCCGCAGGCCCGGCCTCCAGCCCCCTTTTGTTGTAACCCAAGAGCTGCTGCTCCCGGGGCGCGAGGGGGCTGCGCGGCGCGGGGGAGGCTGCGCGCCAGCAGGGCAGCCCTGCCCAAGCCCTCCGCGCCCGCCCGGGTTTCCGGAGGGAGGAGGCTCTTCCTAGGGGAAACTCCACTACCCCCACCCCCGTGGTGAGCTCGGAATTTAACCCTTCGATGCCCTGGCCACCCGCCCAATCTGGCTCCTTAGCCCGGAAAACCCCAGCCCTCCCTGGCACATAGTAGGCACTCAATAAAAAGGTAACCATGAAGGTATTCGGAGAGACACTGCACCTCGCTATTCCCAGACCGGGACTCGAAACCAAACAGCCCCCTGTCTGCCACCAGACCGCGTCTGTGGCCTTGGCAGAGCCTGTCTCCCTGTGGGCAAGTTTTCTCCCTTATACCTTGAGGGCTTAGGATTCTGTGACCGCCTAGGGCTTTCTCCGGAGCGCGGCGGGACCTGGATCAACCAGCCCTGCGCTCCTAGGGCTAAAGGAGGGGACAAGGCGCAGTGAGGTCTGTCCATGCCCGCTGCCTCTGAGGGTCCCCTAGGAGGCGTGCCCTGCGGGCTGGGAGAGCCAGCTGTGGACATCCTCAGAGTCCCTTAAGCAAGAGCAAGGCTTCACCAGGTGGCCAGCTCTCCAAGGAGGGACCCGGAAAGGAGACTGTGCCTGCTCCTGGGAAGCCAGGGTCTGCGCCTTTGTTGAGGGCGGTGCGTGGAAGGCTGCCACCAAACACCAGAGCAAGGGGAGGGGTTCGTTGGCGGGGAAAACCTGACAGAGCAGAGGTAGGGGCAAAGAAGGAAAAGAGAGAGTAAGAGAGAGAGCCACCTGTTCAGGAACAGATCCTTTTAAAACTTTGCCCTGGGGGCGGGGCAGGGAAGTAGAAGCAGGGAATCCTATTAGGGTAGGGGTGGAGCTGACACCACTGGTACTTGGGCCTTGGGGCTCAGGACCGAAGCTTGCAGGCCAGAGCCTAAGTTGGCGAGTGAGGTATGGATGGCGCCACATAGGCTGCGCCTTTTACTAACCGTGCGGGCGGAGCCGCCCCCTCAGTGCCCTCCCAGGCAGAGCCCAGGAACCTGCCCTGGAAGATGGGTATCCCAGCAATGGAATTGCAAAGCCATCCGCCTCCAGGACCTCGCCATGGCTGAACTTGGCACCCCAGTCCAGCCAGTCCACTGTACACTCTCACCGGTGAGGATGGGGGTCTTCCACTCTGCCCCCTGTTACCAACCTGGCTGCTTCAATCCTGGTGGGCAGTGGAGGCAGGTTAGAGGCAGGTAGGTGTGGTTAGTGGGGTTGGAACCATTGAATGGCTCAGTGTGGAGATGGATACAAAAGAAACTACACAGGTGACAACACTGTCTAGCTTTAATACACCAGTAGCACTTAAATGGCAAACCCTTCTGTATGGGCTAAACCCCTGTTCACGCTGCCACACCCCCAACCCCCAGGCATTTCTAGCCTGCTCACCTCTCAACCACATCCTCTCCTCTCCCCCACAGGCCCAGCTCCCTGCTTCACACCCCAGAGCCTTTGAACATGCCCTTCCCTGGCCTTCTCTGCCCAGCAATGCTGAGTTCTTTGAGATTCCACCAGGCTGTGACAATCAACTGCCTACACAGGGCCTGCACAGAGCAGATGTTTACAACGTGCTGATGGACCTGGGGTCTCCTCCTCCCTTCCCTCTTTCTCCCTCATTTCTCCACTTCTAGGCTAACCCCTCTTGCTAAAGCCCGTAAGATTAGAAAGCAGAAAGAAAGGCAGCTTTGTATGCAGTGCCTGGTCTGGTTATGCAGAAACGCATGCTCCTGTGGAATACCCAGACAGCATGAGACCGTGCCCTGGCACTATCCACGCTGCCTTAAAGTTGGGGTCCATTTTTGTATGAGACGTGCTAACAGGACACAAGGCGATGTTGCAATGCATAGCTGTGTCCTGAAATGTCCAGTCAGGGTGACTCTTGTGTTGGTCACCCTAGGTGCTGAGCATTTTTGTGTGGTGGAGGCTATTCCCGATCCTTTCTTTGTGTTTTGGACATACCAATATATTATTGTTAACATAGTCACCCTACAGTGGAACGAACACCTCTCCTGCTCTAACATTGCGCCTGTGCATCAACCTCACCCCATCCTCTCCTCCTTCCTGTCATTCTGGGCCCCTGGCGATCACTATTCCACTCCCAACTTTTAGAAGACCAACTGCTTTAGACTCCCCATCAGCTGATCCTATCTCTCTGTGCCTGGCTTGTCTTTTTTTTTTAATATGTATATATATATATATATTTTTTGACAGGCAGAGTTAGTGAGAGAGACAGAGAGAAAGGTCTTCTTCCATTGGTCCCTGTCGCTCCCCCTCTTCGTGGAGGAACGACACAGGACCCTGCGCTGTTCTTTCGTCTGCTCAGCCCTCCCCGGGTTTGCTGCTGGTTCTTCCCGGGTTGGCTACTATCCCTTCCACCTCCGTGGAAGGGCAGTTCCCCCTGGCCACATTCCCCACTTCCGCAGGGGAGCGGCACACCGCAGGCCGGCTTTCTCGGGGGCTGCACAGGTGTTCCCCTTAGATGTTCCCCATAGATGTTCCTGGTGAATGCCGTCTCTCTCCTCCTTTATAGTCCTCCTCCGCCAATCCTAACTCGGCTGCCCACACGCCGAGTACGCTGCTCTCCAATCAGGAGCAAGTCCTACAGTTTATCAGTTGAACTGGAGGCAGCTGTGCGGAAGCTGTTTACTTCTCTCCCAACGCCACATTGTGGGAGAGCAGATGCATAGAATAAGTCTTAATTCCAGTAACTCAGTCTAGTCCGGTTTGCTCCCCACAGGTCCCCCCCACCCCAAATGGCTGCCACTGCCGGTGCGCTGCACTGAGCTGAAGCCAGGAGCCAGGTGCTTCCTCCTGGTCTCCCATGCAGGTGCAGGCGCCCAAATACTCAGGCCATCCTCCACTGCCTTCCTGGCCACAGCAGAGAGCTGTACTAGAAGAGAAGCAACCAGGACTAGAACCCAACGCCCATATGGGATGCCAGCACCACAGGTGGAGGATTAACCAAGTGAGCCACGGCGCTGGCCAGTGCCTGGCTTGTCTTACTCACCATAGCATTCTCCTGTCCCACACACGGGCAGGATCTCATCCTTTCCACGCTGATCAGTAGTCTGCATAGACCCTGCATGTTCTTTATCCATTCCTCTGTCCACGGACACTTCTATTCACCCAGTTCTTGGCTATTGTGACGACCGTGATAAAAGAGCAGAGCGCTTGTCTGCCTACTGATTTCATTTCCTTTGGCTACATACCTGGTAGTGAGATTTCTGAATCATATGGTACTGCTAGTTTTTAATTTTCTCAAGGACTCTCCATACTGTTTCCCACAGTGCCTATGCTAATTTACATTCCTACCAACAATGCATCAGAGTCTCCTTTCTCTGCCAGCACATGCTGTCTTTTGTCTTTTTGACAGTAGCCATTTGAACAGATGTGAAGTGCTCTCCATCATGTGTTTGATTTGCATGTCTCTAGTGACTAGTGATATTGAGCATCTTTCCATATGACTCCTGGCCCTTGGTGTGTTCCCTTCTGAAGAAACGTATACTCAGCTCTTTCACCTATGTTTAAACAGAGTTATTTCTGTGTGTGCTGTTGAGTCCCTTACATAATTGGGAATGTAACCCCTCAGCAGATGTGGTTCGCGAATGTCGTTTCCCATGCTGCTACCTGTCCATTTACTCTGTTGACTGTTCCTTTGCTGTGTTTGTTGCAGTCTCATTTGTCTACTTCTAGGTTTATTGCCTATGCTTTTTGAGGTCGCACCACCTAACTTCCTGCCCAGACCAGGGTCATGAAACTTTCCCCTATGTTTTCTTCTAAAAGTCTCAGAGTTTGGATTCTCACAGTTAAGTCACTAATTAATTATATTTACACTTCTTTTTCATTTTATTTGAAAGACGGAGAGATGAGAAGAGAGACGGGCACAGAGAGATCTTCCGTCTGCTGGTTCATTCCCTAAATGCCTTCAACAGCAGAGCTGGGTCAAGCAGAAGCCAGAGCCTGGAACTCCACCTGTCTTCCACGCGGGTGATGGGAGGCGAGCGCTTGAGCCATCACCCTGTGCCACCCAGGGAGCACGCTAGCAGGAAGCGGAATCCTGGTGGAGAAGCCGGGACTCACGGCAGGTACTCTGATATGGGTTGTGGGCATGCGTGGGGTGGCTTAAGCACTGGGCAGACACCCGCCCCTCCGTCCTCCCGTCCACTGTGCGTGTGTCATTACAGCTTACCTAAGCCCCTCACGGGTAGCGCACGGTCAGTTTTCTAAAAACCTAGTCGACTGCTGTAGGACTTCTCACTGGAAAATATTTCATTTACATTCAGTATCATTGTGTGTAGGTAAAGACTTAATACTGCCATTTAAAAATTGTTTTCTGGCGGTTTTGTGTGTCCTTTTTTCCTTTCTCCCGTCGTGTTTTCCCTATGCTTAAGTAATTTTCCCTAGTGCTATGCTTGGATCGCTTCTTTGTATTTTTAGCGTGTCAATGATAGGTTTTTGCTCTGTGGTTACTGTGAGGCTTACAAAGAATGCCGTAGAGTTCTAATGAGCAGTTTTAAGCAGATAACAACCTTGATTGTGTTAAAACTACTATACCACACTGCAAAGGCTCTCTGCCCTCTCTTGTCTCATTCTGAACTTTTGATGCCACAATTTCACATTGCGTATCACTTAGCAAATTATCATAGTTATTTTTATTTTAATGGTTTTGCCTTTTACCCTTCGCACTAAAGATATTGTGAATTTTAATATATACTACTTTTTCTTTTAAAGATTTGTTTATATATTTGTAAGGCAGAGTTATGTAGAGAAGGGGGAGGGAGGGGGAAAGAAGGAAGGGGAAGGGGGAAGAGAGAGAGAAAGAGAGAGAGAGAGAGAGATCAGCCATCTGATGGTCATTCCCTAAATACCTGCAATGGCCAGGGTTGGGCCAGTCAGAAGCCAGGAGCCTGGGCCTCCCGCGTGTGTGCTGGGACCCAAACACTTGGCCCATTTTCTGCTGCTTTCCTAGACGCATTAGCAGAGAGCTGGATTGGAAGCTGAGCAGCGTCCTGTCAGCGCTCCTGTGTGACACTGGGGTCTCAGGTGTAGAGCGTACACTTCTGCAGTGGGTCTGACAGCTGCAGGTGTCTTTGTGCTACTCATGAGCATCCTTGTCTTTCAGCTGGGAGAGCCCTGGTTAGCATTTCTTTAAGGCAGGCCTGGTGGGGATGAACTCTCCTAGTCTTTATCTGGTGACGTCTCTATCTCCCTTTTGTTTCTGAAGGACAGGTTTGCTGGGCACCCTATCCTTGATCGACAATGTTTTTCTATCTGCACTTGGAATACATCATTCCACCGTCTGCTGGCCTCCTGGTTTGTACTGAGAAGTCTGGGGCCATCTATGCTGAAAGTCCTTTATATTCTGTTTGCTTCTTTTTCTTGCTGTATTATACCCCTCCCCTCTCTTCCTGACAGTTCACTTATATGATGTCTTGGGGTAGTTTGATTCGGACAAAATCTCACTGGTGTGACCTTTGAGCTCCCTCTTGATGAAAGGTCACATCTCTCCCCATATATGGAAAGTTTCCTGCCATCATTTTAAAAATAAGCTTTCTATACCTTTGTCTTTCTCTCATCCCTCTTTATCGCTAAAATCTTGTGCATTTCTGATGTTATCCCATAAATCTCGTAAGTTTTCTTCATTCCTTTTCATTGTTTTCTTGAGGGAGTTTCTTAAAATGGCCCCTTTGATTCTATATCAGAGAGGTCGCATATCTCCATCCCACTGAGGTGAGCTGTGGCATCTAATTTTGTCTGTTTGATGTGGGAGTGTTTCTCTGCTTGTTCGTTCTTTCTTTCTTTCTTTCTTTCTTTCTTTCTTTCTTTCTTTCTTTTTAAGATGTATTTTATTTATTTGAAAAACAGAGTTACAGAGAGAGGCAGGTCCATTCGCTGGTTCACTCCCCAAATGACCGTAATGGTCAAAGCTGAGTTGATCCAAAGCCAGGAGCCAGGAGCTTCTTCCAGGTCTCCCATGTGGGTGCAGGTCCTTGGGCCATCTTCTACTGTTTTCCCAGGCCATAGCAGAGAGCTGGATCGGAAGAGGAGCAGCCGGGACTCGAACTGGTGCCCCTATGCGATGCTGGCTCTGCAGGCCAGGACTTTAACCAGTTGCGCCACAGCGCCAGCTCCTACCTGACTGTTCTTGACACTTGCACACATGCATCAGTGTCCGCTTGTTGTGGAGCTGAGTACTGACTTCTCTCTTTGCGGTCCCCTTGGTTTATGCCTGTCTTTCTTTACCAGGCCTGTCTGGAAGTCTGATTCCAGAGCCAGGTGAGCACAGGAGGCATCCTAAGTAGGCCCAGATGCACTATAAGAGTCCTGCAAGGCTGGCACAGCACCTTGGCTTGGAAGGACATGGGGAGTCCCAGGTAGGGAACAAGGGCTGTGTGGGAAAGGTAGCCAGGGACCAGAGCCTGGAAGCTTAGCTTGTAGCCCACATGGGTTTGTCTTCCAGGAGATCCCTGCATAGATGGGACAGTCCCCTGACTGCAGTGATGGGGGGGCCTTAGAGTGAGTGCAAGGGGAGGGGCTTGGGCACAGACTGAGAACCTTCCCAGTGCACTTGTCAGGAGGCGGGGGTTCTCCTGGGCTGGGAGATACGGGGTGGGAGATATGGGGAGGTATCCCACTGGTCCTTTTAGCAGTGCAACTAAGCTGGGGCTGCAGCCGAGGGGGCTGGAGCTGGGCCACAGGGGCTCTTTGAGGCCCACCACCAAGACTGAAGTCGATGGGCAGATGAGCATCTCTGTGGAGGCACCAGGGTGCACACAGGGTTGACCTTGACTCTCTTGGCAGGTGGTGGGGACGACAGGCACAAGGGAGAAAGGGCTATAGCCGAGCTCCCTGGGGGAATAGGACAAATTTCCAGGCTTGAATCCAGAGGCATGATTGGCGGGTCTGCCACCAGGCTGTGGGTGTGCACTCCCGAAATGACCCTTTGCAAAGCTTGGACTCCACGAGACTTCCACAGTGCCAGCCACCATCCGGAGGCTCCCACTAAGAGACTTTTCTCTGGGCAAAGGTGCAGACTTTCTGTTGTCTGGGAACAGCAGTATGTCCCAGTGGGACAACTTGCTGATTTTGATAAACACTAGTTTAGAACATTCCCTTTAGGATTTGTTTCTCAACCAAGTTGCAGATACAATTTTTGTGTCATTACTGTTTTTTTTTTTTTTTACTATAGTATTGCTGTTCATATTCCGAAGTGATTTTTCATGATTTCATACCACACAAGTAAGTGTTCTGAAACTGTCAGGTCATGGGGTCATTTTCCTAATGTTGGTCATTAAGTAGTTTGCAGCCTTTACTGGTGGAATCAGACCAGGAAAATTATCGTTGGGAAGGGATATTTATGAAGCAGCTGCCATGTTGGTTTTGCTAATTGTTCCAGAGAAGGAAACACCGGGATCATCGACAGGAAGTCACTTTCCCGGAGTGCCAGAGCTAGTGGGCACTCCAGCCAGGATAAACAGAGGGCTCACTTAGCACCTGCAGGGGGAACTTAGGACCCTCAGTGTCTCACACCGGGGGTCTCCATCAGTGTCTCACTCCCTGGGCTTCATGCATCTAGAGGAAGAGTGTTTGCAGCTTGCACTGAGTCGCTGCTGGGTCCCTTGTGTTGAATTAAAATGAAGACCTGGGAGGTGACTCAGAACCCAGCGGTGAGGGAGGGCTACAGGCTGCTGGTTAGGGGCAGGTGTCTCCCGCCCCCTCCTCCACCTCCAAGTCCTGTGTTGCTGCACACATAGGGCTAGGCCACGGCTTCACAGCACGCTCGTGCCATCTCAGGAGCTGGGCTCCAGCCTCCTGCCGTGGACAAGTCCCTCCCTTTCTCTGACTTGTCTCGTCTGCAGGAGGCACCTTGCTCCCAGGGTTGCTAGACAGGGAGGGCTTGAGCACAGTGCTGGCCCACAGTTCTTGCTGCCTGGTGTGGTCCTGAGGGGCTGCAAGGCTGCAGGGAGGAGGGCTGTGCTGCCCACACCCCTCCCTTAGAGCTGGGAGAGGGCTCCAGCTGTCCCCTAGGAGGCTCTGAGAATGCCTCCTGCCTTAGGACACCTTCCCTGGAGGCCATTATCTGGTCCCAGGCTGATCCTTGTCTTGGCTTTGGAACGCTCCAGCCCCATCACTCATCTCAAGGTCTGGACCGATTGCATTGTAAGAAGCACAGCAGGTCCCTGCCAAGAGGCTGGGCCTTCCCCAGTCAGCACAGCAGAGGCTCCCCGCAGGTCCCTGCTGATGTCCTAGGTAGCCTGTGTGCTTGTGGTGTAGACACCCCAGAGCAGGAGGCAGATGAGGCGGAAGCGAATTACGAGGAGTGGGGGCCAGGTGGTGGCAAGAGCTGTGGGGACAATTCCAGGTGATCAGGGCACAATGCAGGCAGGGTTAGCACAGGGAGTGGACAGCTCAGGTCCTTGGGGGCGGGGTGCTTGTCTCATCCCCTCCTGAGCTGTGTGTCCCTTTCTACCTGTACTATAGTTGTTTGTAGATTCTGTTTCTCTGCGTGTGCACAAAAGCCACGAGGTTGTGGCCCACTGACCCCTGTGACCTGCGAGGGCTCCACCATGATGTCACCAGTGTTTGTTGACTTGAGTCAGATTTAACTGAAACCACGTGGAAGCCAATGACACATGATGCAAGTAGAATTAGCTTTGGTTGTTATCACTAATGCTTGCCCAGACTCATGAGGGTGCAACAGCAGGGAGTGTGAATTTATAGAACTGGAGCAGGGACTCCACACTGAGTACTTGTGAAGTTAAAAGGGCAACCCATCGGCTAGGAGACCAAAGAACCCAAGAGACATGGGTGCAGTCTCTGGGGAAAGGGATTTGTTTTATTTTTCATTTACTTGAAAGGCGGAACTAGAGAGAGAAGAGAAACACACAGCATATTCCATCTGCTGCTTCACTCCTCAAATGGCCACAACTGGGCCAGGATGAAGCCAGGAGCTTCTTCTGGGTCTCCCACATGGGGCCATCTTTGCTGCTTTCCCAGGCACAGTAGCAGGGAGCTGGATCGGAAGTAGAGCAGCCGGGTTTCAAACCAGCACCCATGAGGGATGTTGGCATCACAGGTGGTGGCTTACCCTGCTGTGCCACACGGGGGCCCCTAAAGAAAGGGATTTGGAAATAGATGTCCAAGGGCGTGGGTGTTTGCCTTGTCCTGGGAGGAGGCATCGTGTTCAAGGAGCCGTGCTGGTCCGGACAAGGTTTGTGCCGGCTTTGTGATGTGGCTTCCGTGTTTCTCATCATCACAAAACGGTGGGTGCCGGTACTAGTACTGTTACCCAGCGTGGACACCACGGCGGGGGTGGGGAGGAGGAGAACTTCTGCTTCTGAAGACGCAGCGCCCCCTGGCGGTGTAAGCCTCACACAGCCAGGAGTGCTCGCACTTCAGCGCCAAGTCCTCAAACCACAGTGGTTTTGGAACCGCCAGGAAACATCAGAGAAAGTCTGAACCAGGCATCTCATCCAGGGCCAGGGAAACAGAGGTGACGGAGGCTGTCGTCCATAGTACGATCGCTTGTCAGGTTCAAACCTTTCTTCATCACAAGCTGTTGGCTGGAGCTTCTTCTCCCCTAACTGTCCATCATCATCGCGAGCAGCGTCTGTGAGCATGCCAAACAGTGGGCCCTGGGAGCTCAGAGCTTCCTGTAGCCCTGTCCGATGAAGAACACATGGAAAGCAATCCCACAGGCTCCCCGGAGGTGAATTTGTGTCCAGTTATATCCGGGGTTATATGAGTCCTTTGGTGCATGACCAATTCACCCTTTGCTGCCCTTGGAGCCCATTTTGGTCTGATTCAGGCTCGGGACATCCCTGTTTCCTCCGCCTTGAAGCCAAACCCGAGCCAGCACAGTTCCAGCGGCCTGGGATCATCTTTCTCCGATAGGAAGGGCAGCCTGTGTGCTCACGCCAGGCACACCCCAGAGCGGGAGACCAACGAGGCAGAAGCAAATTATGATGAGTAGGAGTCAGGTGGTGGCAAGAGCTATGGTGAAGATTGAGGTTGATAGAGATCAGTGTTTGATTCAAAGGGCTGATTCCTCGGGGCGGGACTTCAGGCAGGGGGAGCCCTCACAGGAGGAAACAAGCTCTCCTTTAGCAGAAGGACCTTCCTACAACTGGAGCTGCATGGACCCTGGCCTGGTCTCGAGGCCGGTGCGGAGCAGGGGGACCTGGACCTCACATAGGCTCCAAGGACCGGACAGGGTGCATGAGCCACAGAGCACAGGTTTCCCTACAATGCTAGACCTAATGACACGTAATTATCCACCCTCTGGAAGGCAATGGATTGGCTTGGAGAGAGGGCTAGGGGAAGCTGGGAGCTCCCAAGGCCACTGTTTTGTGCTCTCACATATGTAGTCACAGCGATGATTCGTAGTAAGAAAAAGAAAAGGAAGGGGCCGGCACTGTGGCACAGCGGGTTAATGCCCTGGCCTGCAGTGCCAGCATCCCATATGGGTGCCAGATAGAGTCCCAGCTGCTCCACTTCTAATCCAGCTCTCTGCTGTGGCCTGGGAAAGCAGTGGAAGATGGCCCAAGTGCTTGGACCTCTGCACCCACTTGGGAGACCTGGAGGAAGCTCCTAGCTCCTGGCTTCAGGTCTGTGCAGCTTCAGCCGTTGCGGCCAACAGGGGAGTGAACCATCAGATGGAAGACTCTTTCTCTCTCTGCCTCTCCTCTCTCTGTGTAACTCTGACTTTCAAGTAAATAAATAACTCTTGAAAAAAGAAAAAAGAAAAGGAAAATGACGGAGGTGGGTCAGCCTCATGAGTCTGGCAAACCTTAATAGTACCAATCCAAACAAAATCTGCTTGCACAGTGTGTTAGCGGCTTCTGCTTGCTGACTCACATCCACAAACATGGATGGCCTTGAGGGCTCATCGCTGCAGGGCCCTAGGCGGCCACAGTTTCACAGGGACGTGGCCTCATGGTTTCTGAGCACGGCAGCTTCTAGGAGTCGTCGCAGAGACATGAACCAGATATGCGAACAACCTTCTAACCTGGACAGGAGGGGACACGAGGCTCGGAAGCGAGACAGGTTAGGTGCCATGATGTGTCCTGGTCTAGAGCCATGGGCCCTTCTCCTGTGGTTGTCCACATGGCTCCCTGTTCAGGCCCCTGACCCTCCTCGAGGCACCACTGCATCCGGCAGGCCCTCCCTGGGCACCTGGATGAACTCAACTTCTTCCTCCTCCAACTGCTACCTGCTTTCTCATAGAGGAGTGTTGCTGACTCCCAGAAATGGAACACCAAAGCCACAAAATCAGCCCTAAGAGCTGCCACATACTGAATTTTGAGTCCATGCCTAAGAAACTCGAGGGTGAGGGTGCCCCAGGGTTGGCCTGGGCTGGACACAGGGGGTTGGGGTGGCCTGGAAAGGAGCATGAGGGAACCTTCTGGGCTGTTGAAAGCATTTGATTTCTTGGTTTTAGTGGTGCTTGTATTTGTCCTGAACTTGGGAAAACTGAACAGATGCGCATGAGTGACTTCATTTCCTGTAATGTTTCCCATCCTAGAATTAATTTTGCAATTGCTGCTTTGGAGGTTGTTGTATGGACTTAAATTTATTTCCAGTTCCTATGGGTCGGCACCAAGGAGTTTAGGTGTTGCATCCCATGGTGAGCCAAAGTTTCCTTTCATAAGAAACTGCCCAAATGGTTGTTCAAAGTGGCTGTGCCAGTTTCCGTCCCCACCAGCAATGGATGACAGTTCCTGCCGTCCTCAGCCTCAGCTGCACATTGGGGATGTTGGTGCCCTGGGTGTTGGCTGTTCTGATTGGCACATGGTCCTATCTCCTTGTGGCAGTTCCCCATGGCCTGTGACATGGAGCATCTCATGTGCTTGTTTGTGGTGCGTGTCTGTGCAGCTCTTTTGCCCATTTTTGAACTAAGCATTGGGCTGTTAGTGTTCCTTGTGTATTTTGGACCCAAGTCCTTTTTCAGATATGCATTTTGAAAGGGTTTCCTCCCCATCAGTGTCTTGTCTTTTCATTTTCCAACTTTTCACCATGCACCTAGAATGCCATCACATCTCCCTGTCTCCTTGAGTGTGTGTGCGTGTGTGTTAACGAGCAGCCTTTAGGGAGTGGTTAGGGCTGGTGTTGTGGCATAGCAGGTGAAGCCACTGTCTGCAGTGCTGGCATCCCTTATGGGCACCAGTTCCTGTCCTGCCTGCCCTGCTTCCCAGCTAATGCACCTGGGAAAAGCAGCAGCAGGTGGCCCAACTGTACAGGGCCCTGCATCCTCATGGGAGACCCCGTGAAGCTGCTGGCTTTAGCCTGGTTCAGCTGTGGCTGTCGTGGCCCCTTGGTGAGTGAACCAGCAGATGGAAGACCTCTCTCTCTCTCTCTCTGTCTTTCTGCCTCTCCCTCTCTCTGTGTAACTCTGCCTTTCAAATAAATAAATAAATAAATAAATAAATAAATAAATAAATATTTAAAAAGAAATGGGGAGGAGGGGGGCACTCAAATGAATATCACTCAATGCAATCCTCTAGGAGCTTCCATTTTGATTTGGGAAATAAAAATGACTTGAGTGTGGAATAATAAGAAGAAAAAAACAACAGGAGACTCAGAGCACAGTGCCTTGTGCCATGCACCGAGGGAGCCCGGGGAGACTGGAGGGTCACTGGGGCATCGAGAAGAGGGAAGGAACCGGACCAGCTGGGAGGAAGGGGCAGTGCATTCTGGGCTCAGGGGTGGGTGGCAGTGGCATCAGAGTGGCACAGACAGGAGATCAGCTTACTCTTCCTCATGCTACAGAACATCCCAACACTGGCTAGAAGAATGCTGTGGAGCCCCCAAATTTGGCCCTGCTCCCCCAGCATGCAGCAAGCCCGTTACTGATACTGGGGTGGTGGAAGGGAGTGGGAGGCATGTATTTCAAAGTCCAGAGCATGGCGCTGGGCTGCTATTGCTTAGTTCCAGGGCTCCTCGAAGGGTTCATGGTGAAGGTGCTTACAGCTTGAAGTTAGGTCCAGGAGGTGCGTGTTCCGTTCCTGTCCAAGCGCCTCGTTGGCCGGCAGTGTTCGTTGGCAATGCTATGTTCTTTACATAATTTTGATGATGACAAAGTGGGCACCATGAGTCTCGGGGCTGTGTGCCCGTGGTGGTTACCTCTTGCTCAGGGCCTGGGTTCCAGGAATGGAAACTCCTCAAGACAAAACCGAACATCAAAGTGTTATCTATGGGGAGATAAATGATGCTGTAAATCTTTTCTTCCCCCTAAAGACTTAGTGTTTTATCTAATTGAAAAGCAGAGTTACAGAGATAGGAGGGGGGAGAGAGAGCAAGTGTGAGAGAGAGAGAGTGATATCTTCCATCTACTGGTTCACTCCCCAAATGCCGCAATGGCCAGGGCTGGGCTGGGCCAGGCCGAAGCTAGGAGCCTGGAGCTTCTTCCAGACCTTCCACATGGGTGCAGGGGCCCAGGCACTGGGGCCATCTTCTGCTGCTTTCTCAGGTGCATTAGCAGGGAACTGGATCAGAAGTGGAGCAGCCAGGACTCGAACTGGCGCCCATACGGGATGCCGGCACTGCAGGCAGTGAGCAGCTTAGCCCACTACCCTACAGCGCCACCCCAGTCTCATGAGTCGTGTGTGCCTGTAGGGCCAGCTGCATCCCGCTCTCAATGCCATGAGTGAGTTTTAGTGAGAGGTGATTGACCAATCATCAATACAAGGCAAGGAACCTTTAAGCCAAGGGAGGGAGCCCCGAGGGCCATGGAGACCAGGACCAGGTGCAATCTGGCAGCAATGGGCAAGGCACTGACCAGGGCTCCGTGCCGCTCCTGAAGGGAGGCCCCAGGACACCTGGGAGCAGGGGCAGCGGGGTGGGGCCAGAGTCAACCCTGGCCTTTTGGACAGGAATGCAGCGTGTGCGCGACAGGTTCTGCAGACAAACCTGGCCGACGCTGTAATTGTGTTGCTTCCCAGAAATTCCTGCTGGCTCCCAGCGCTGTGGCCAGCATCCCGCTGAGAGAGGAGGCAGCTTTTCTCGTAGCACAGTCATTTAGAGGGAAAGAGAGAGGAAAAAAAAAAAAAACACCAGCAAACCTGGGGCGCATCTCCTTCCCAGACCTGTGGCTTCCACCAGCTCTGATCACCTGGTCTCACAGAAGCAGCTGAACACAGGCTAGACCCAAACAGCAGCTTCCAGGCAGAGCCGGCTTTCAGGAGCACCCGGGCACCAGGCCACAGCCCAGGGCACCTGGCCAGTGCCCCAGAAAGCCTCTGAGCCGCTGCCCAGGTGGCTCAGGGTTGGCTGAGGACACAGCCTGACTGCATCGCATTCCAGTTCCTGGTATTTATGAGCCTCCTTCATGCCCAGATCCAGTTCAGTGCCACGGTGGAGGCAAGGGAGGGGCCCACCCTGCTCCCCTGCATCTCCCTGTTCCTGGATGACAGATGACGAGGCCCCATGTTTGGGGTGTGCCTTTGCCATTCACGTTCCCTCTGTTTCTCATTTCTTGCCTGCCCGTGAACTTCCTGAACAGGTCTAGGGTTCCATTGTGATGCATTTCTAGTGTACTCTGAGTTTATCGCTGTGTCTAGTTTTCTTAAGGATTGCTCGAGGAGTTGGAGTCTATGTGAGGATACTTCATAGACGCCTGGGCAGCGGAATTCAAAAAGGACTTTATTTCAGTGCAGAGGTTTTTGAAGTCCTTGCAGAGATTGTGCATAATACACACTTGTCATGAACTTGTTGAAGACCCCCTCGTCCACATGACATAATTGTCATTGTTTTCCTGCCTGTTTATACAATTTTTTTAAAAAGATTTATTTATTTATTTATTTGAAAGTCAGAGTTACACAGAGAGAGAAGGAGAGGCAGAGAGAGAGAGAGAGAGAGAGAGAGAGAGAGGTCTTCCATCCGCTGCTTCACTCCCCAGTTGGCCGCAACAGCTGGAGCTGTGCCGATCCAAAGCCAGGAGCCAGGAGCTTCCTCTGGGACTCCCACACAGGTGCAGGGGCCCAAGGAGTTGGGCCATCTTCTACTGCTTTCCCAAGGCATTAGATGATGTTAAATATTTTGCCTCAACCATCAAATATGATGGAAGAAGCCCATGAGAATACTGTAGTATATTTAACTCTTGTTTATTTATTTATTTTTTTTACCCATTCTGGTGTTCTTCTCGCCTTTCTGAAGTTCAAATCTCGCTTTCAATCCTTTCTCTTCTGTTTCGAGAAATTCCTGTACAGCTGCCGTAAAGACAGGTTTGCTTGTGTCAAATTCTCTTTATTTCCCTTCAACTGGCAATGCTTTTCTTTTTCCTCCTCATTCTAATGAATATGTCCAATATGTCCACCGGATATAAAAGTTATGATTGACAGTTTTTAAAAAATCTTCAGTTCTCAGGCCTCTGCGGCTTCCGTTGGCATTTGAATGGATATTCTGTCATCAGTTATGTGTTGCTTTTCTCTGCTCCTGGGATTATCTGCCTTTAGTTTTCAAAAGTTGAATTACAATGTTTCTTGGTATGGCTTTTAAAAAGTCCTATTTGGGGTTTGCGTAGCTTCTTTAGTCAGTAGGTGTGCTAAATTTGGGACTTGTGCTAAATTTAGGACTTCCCAGTCATTATTTCTTTGAAATACTTTTTCTCCCTCCCTTTCTTTGATTTCAAGGATATGAACAGCAGCTCTCTGTGTCCCTAAAACTCGTTCGCTTCTGTCTCAGCATACCTGCAGTCTGTTGTTCAGACCAGCTAAATTCTACTTACGTCTCCTCGTGTTCTCTAATTCCATCCTAAGGGACCTCTGCTCCCTACTATTGAAGCCATGGAATCATTTTAAAAACTTTACTGTTACTGTATTTTTCCATTCCGTAATTTTCATTCCTTTTTTTTTTTAAGAAATTTATTTATTTGTTTGAAAGACAGAGTTACAGAGAGGCAGAGAGAGAGAGAGAGAGAGAGAGAGGTCTTCATCTGCTGGTTCAACTCCCCAGTTGGCTGCAATGGCTGGAGCTGCACTGATCCAAAGCCAGGAGCCAGGAGCTTCTTCCAGGTCTCCCACGTGGGTGCAGAGGCCCAAGGACTTGGGCCGTCTTCCACTGCTTTCCCAGGTCACAGCAGAGAGCTGGATTGGATGTGGAGCAGCCGGGACTTGAGTGATCTCTGTATGCACTGTGAAGCAGCCCCACTGGACCCTGGTTAGCTCCCTGTCTGAGCCTGGCAAGGCAGAACGCACTCACACTCAGAAAATCACAGGGATCTGGCTTATTCCTCAAAGGCAGGCAGTGAGAAACAGCAGCAGCCTATGATGCGTGAAGAGCAGTCACACCACACTCAGGACAACTTCTCAGGGGGGGTGGGCTCCCAGCTGCAGACACAGCCTCAGGCACTCAGAACGCAGTGCATCTTGGATCTTACATCTCAGGGCAGCAGGGATCCTGGGCGGCTGGAGCCTGGAACACAGGACTTTTCACATGCCTGAGACCTTCTACAGTTATTCTTAAGAACTACAAGTGGAGAAGGTGAGGCATAGCGATGGATCAGCTCCACTTCCTAATGTTTCGCAAGTCTCCTTGGGGCCCGATGCAAGTGGAGGCTCAGCTTGTGCTGCCCCGGCTCTGGGCATGGGATGGAAGGCCCGCTCTCTGCTGGCTCTGCCGCCACCACCAGGCAGGGCAGTCACAGTGCCCCTGTCTGCTTCTGCTTCCCACTCTGCCCTGCTGAACCCGCAGGGGCCACAGTTCCCATCTTCTGCTGAGGTTTGGAAGGAGCAGGATGGACTTTGCTGTAAGGGTTTTGTGTTGTACTGCCCTTTTCCAGGTCCGCTGGCTAGGGAGGGAAAGAGGTGTTTCTGGAAGCAATTTTTAAAGGAAAGATTTATTTGAAAGAGTTGCATAGAGACAGGGGGAAGGAGGGAGGGAGGGAGAAAGAGAGAGAGAGGTATCTTTTATGCGCTGGTTCAATTCCCAGATGGCCTCAATGGCCAGGGCTGGGCCAATCCGAAGCCAGGAGCCAGGAGCTTCTTCTTGGTCTCCCATGTGGGTGCAGGGACCCAGGCTCTTGGGCCATCCTCTGCTGCTTTCCCAGGCTGTTATCAGGGAGTTGAATCAAAAGTGGGGTGGCTGGGTCTCGAACCAGCGCCCACATGGGAAGTTGGCATTACAAATCAGCTATGCCACAATGCCAGCCCATCTGGGAGCAATTTTAATCTGTGCCAGCTGGCAGTTATGGGTAGAGAGAGGTCAATAAAGAAACTCAGAGAACTCATTGCCTGCAAATTCCTCCTCTCAAGACTCCCAGATAGTCTGCTGTCTTCATCTTGCCTTTCTGGGTCTCCTCTGCTGGTTTTGGTCTTGGGTTCATGGTGTTTTTGTTGTTGTTGTTGTTGTTGTTTTTTGTTTGTTTGTTTGTTTTTTTGAGAGGCAGAGTGGACAGTGAGAGAGAGAGACAGAGAGAAAGGTCTTCCTTTTGCCGTTGGTTCACCCTCCAGTGGCCGCCATGGTCGGCACGCTGCGGCTGGCGCACCGTGCTTATTCAATGGCAGGAGCCAGGTACTTCTCCTGGTCTCCCATGGGGTGCAGGGCCCAAGTACTTGGGCCATCCTCCACTGCACTCCAGGCCACAGCAGAGAGCTGGCCTGGAAGAGGGGCAACTGGGACAGAATCCGGTGCCCTGACCGGGACTAGTACCCGGTGTGCCAGCGCCACAAGGCAGAGGATTAGCCTAGTGAGCTGTGGTGCGGGCCGGATTCATGGTTTTTTTGTAGTTGTAAAAATGAAGATTGGGAAGGAATGGAGCTGCTTCATCTTGGTGAGAACTGGAAGTTTCCATTCATGAAAGAAGGAAAGTTTGGATGCTTTGGGAGAAGTTCGATGCTGCAGTTTTTGTGTGAGTCGGTAACTGGGGCAGGGGAAGATGCACCTCTTTCCGTGATGTTACGATCACAGTGGTAATTCATGTCCAGCTGAAGATGTCTCATAGCACGGGGCAAAGGCTCCAACAGCCTAGGGATTTTCTGAAGGCTAAATCTTGCTCTTGCCGGTATCGCTTTGTGTTCCTGTTTGTATCTTCCTGCTACGTAGACTCCCTGGAGTCCTTATGTTATCACAAGAGGTCAAAGTCCCTGCCAGGCTGACTGCTTATGAAAGGCAGTGTATTTGATATACAAACAAATAAATTACTTATGAGGGTGTGCCAGTGTGGAGTCAAAATTTCCCAGCAACAAATGGAGCAATAATGCTTGCTCTGCACTTCTTTATGACTTGAGCTGATACCAAACCTTTATCACAGCGAATGCAGCTGAGCAGCTGCCTAGGAACTAAAGGATGCAGAATCTTTCAATGCAGTGGTTTGCTCTCTCTCTCTCATTTTTTTTTTTTTTTTGTGACAGGCAGAGTGGACAGTGAGAGAGACAGAGAGAAAGGTCTTCCTTTGTTCCGTTGGTTCACCCCTCAATGGCCGCCGTGGCTGGCGCACTGCGCTGATCCGAAGCCAGGAGCCAGGTGCTTCTCCTGGTCTCCCATGGGGTGCAGGGCCCAAGCAATTGGGCCATCCTCCACTGCACTCCTGGGCCACAGCAGAGAGCTGGCCTGGAAGAGGGGCAACCAGGACAGAATCCGGTGCCCTGACTGGGACTAGAACCAAGTGTGCCAGCGCTGCAGGCAGAGGATTAGCTTTTTGAGCCACAGCGCTGGCCAGCTTTCTTGACACAATTCAACGCAGACCTGCAGTTCCCGAGGGAAGACTGTGACTGTGCCCTGACCTTGCTGGTTTTATTCAGGTGGGATGTGAGGACAACATGAGGCTGAGCTGTGGGGGACTTCAGGAAGTTCATGGAAATGGCAGTAAAATATATGTTTATTTTGGTGAGACAGCTTTTTGAAATCCATTCATAAGATTGGTCTTCAAAAAGTTTGTGAAAAACATATATTATGAAAAAATTATGCATGGATTTCGAAGCATTTTTGGCATCCAAGTCAACTTGTCTTTTCAATCCATTTTACCACAAACTTTTTGAAGTACTTTGCAAAGCTCAGTACAACACATGGTCTATCCAGCTAGTGTTGCTCCCCTCTTTTTGGAAAGATTCTCATAGTAAACCTGCTGGCACTTGGACTTAGACCGCCAGCCTCTGGAACTGTGCAGGAATAGGCTTCTGTTGTGTAAGTTACTCAGTCTGTGGCAGTTTGTTATGACAGCCCCCACAGATGGATACCGAGGCCTGTTAAGGTGTCTTGTGATATTGTCAGTACTGGGTTTCCAAGCCCTGTGGAACTTCCGCTAGGAGCATTCTGCCATAGGACAGCCACAACTACCTAACGCACCATGAAAGGTAGGAATTGCGGATCTGTTGACAGCAGGGTTGGTGACAGAGGGAAGTCTGGAGCTTGGCCTGTCCAACAGAGCAGGTGTGAATCCTCTCATTGTCCCTGGGGCCAAAACTACCAGGGCGATGGGTTCCCTACCCGATCAGTCAGATTCTCATGGTGACAATGAAATACCTGAGGCAGCTAACTTTTCCCTACCCTATCAGTCAGATTTTCATGGTGACAATGAAATACCTGAGGCAGCTAACTTTACGAAGAGCGAAAGTTTATTTAACTCATGGTTTTGGAGGTTCAAATTCAAGTTCAAGTGACCCTGTTGGTTTGGCATCTGGTGAGGATAACAGATGGCAATGGTGGAACTTGTGTGGAGAGCAGGTCACATGGTGAACCAGGAAGTGGTGGGGAGAGGGAGAGGAGGAGGGAGAGGGAGAGGAGGAGGGGGAGGGAGAGGAGGAGGGGGAGGGGGAGGGAGAGGGGGAGGAGAGAGAGGAAGGGGAGGGGGGAGGGGGAGGAAGAGAGGCTGGGATCAAACTGTTTTTTTTTTTTTTTGAGAGGCAGAGTGGACAGTGAGAGAGAGAGACAGAGAGAAAGGTCTTCCTTTTGCCATTGGTTCACCCTCCAATGGCTGCCGCGGCCAGCACGCTGCAGCCGGTGCACCATGTTCATCCGAAGGCAGGAGCCAGGTGCTTCTCCTGGTCTCCCATGGGGTGCAGGGCCCAAGTACTTGGGCCATCCTCCACTGCCTTCTTGGGCCACAGCAGAGAGCTGGCCTGGAAGAGGGGCAAGCGGGACAGAATCCGGTGCCCCGACCGGGACTAGAACCCCGTGTGCCGGCGCCACAAGGCAGAGGATTAGCCTGTTGAGCCACGGCGCCAGCCCAAACTCAGCTTTTACAATCAACCTTCTCTTGAGAACTACCTTCAATGGGCATGCTCTCAACAATCACCACTAGGCCCACCTCCTAAACACCATAATTGGATTCAGTTTTATCTTTTGGTACCATTAACCTATGACTTCAGGGGTTTTTCTTTCTTAATATATTTGAGAGGAGAGGGAGAGGCAGAGGCGTAGAGAGAGGACAGAGATTAGATAGATAGATAGATAGATAAGAGAGAGAAAGAGAGAGCACCAATTCATTGGTTCACTATTCAAAAGCCTACAATGGCCAAGACTGAGATAGGCCAAAACCAGGCCCTGGGAACTCAGTCTAATTATGTGGGTGGCACAGATCCAATGACTGAACCATCACCTGCTGCTCCTGGGGTTGCATTACTGGGAAGCTGGAACCAGGAACCAGATCCAGGAACTGAGCCCAAGTACTCCATATGGGATGTGGACAGCTTAACCAGTGCCTTAACCCTTAGGCCACGTACTTGCCACACACTTTGTCCACAATGTACACTGAGCACCCAGTAGATGTTAGATATTCTAGGATCTGGACACAAATTAATTTAAACTCCTACATGAGTTTAGGAACTGAATCATGTCCCAATCATAGCACTCACCAAGCACATAAAACCCATTTGTTCTGTCAATAGATAGCCATGATCATCTGGAAACACAAAATATCTACTCCAAATAGGAAATGCAAGAGAAGAGAAAGGGGTCTTTCAAAGCATCTACACATTGTTCATCCATACAGAAGTGTTCAGGATTTCCGTATGTGGAGATTTTTGTGAAAGAAGGTTTGATAATAAAGATTTATGATATTCAGGGGCTGGTGACACGGCTCAGCAGGTTGAGTCACTGCTTGTGATGTGTGCATCCCGTATTGAAGCACCAGTTGGAGTCTTGGCTGCTCCACTCCCAATCCAGCTCCCTGCTAATGCATCTGGGAAATCAGCAAAAGATGGCCCAAGTGCTTGGGCCCCTGCCACACATGAGAAACCCGGATGACGTCTCTGGTTCCTGGCCCAGGCTTGGCTGTTGTGGACGTTTGGGGAGTGAATCAAAGGATGGAGGACTTCTCTTTTTCTCTCTCTGTCTCTCCCTCTCTTGCTGTCACTCTGTCATTCAAGTAAATACAATAAATCTTTTAAAAAGAGCATTTATGATGATCGTGGTAAGCAGGTTGCCCTCTTCTGCACTTGAAGTGTGTTTGTGGTGTCAGGATTAGAAGACAGAAAGCCCCTGGCTTTGACACATTGCAATGACTTATATTCATTTCCTGGATAAGCATTGCCTTACCTCTCTGATGAGCGCCTGTATTTTGAGAGTGTATGAAATGAATCTGTGACTGAGTTTTCTTTACATTTGGCCCTTGTGGAGCCTGTGAAATGGTGTGCAGAGCATAGACGCCATGGCTGGCAGCTGTCATAGGTTTAAAAAGTGCTTACATAGGGAATACGACTCATTTTTTGGTAACCTCACAGAATTAGCAGTATGGCAAGAAGGCACTAATTTATTTATTCAGCCTGCATGCCAACATTAGGACAGAGTTTGGCTTCATCCTCAATGCTTGGCTTGACACTGTGACATTTTTACATGGTTAAGAAGCACACAAAACCAAGTATGTCGTATTTAGTCATTCATTTTTGTTTAACTGGAAGAAATTCCAAAAATGTACTGAGCATACTACTTTGAGCAGTCTTTCCTTTTTCTAAGATTTATTTTTTTTATTTGAAAAGCAGAGTTACAGAGAAGGGGGGGGGAGAGAGAGAGAGAGAGAGAGAGAGATCTTCCATCCACTGATTCACTCCCCAAATGACCACAATGGCTGGAGTTGGGTCAGGCTGAAGCCAGGGGTCAGGCTGAAGCCAGGGGCCAGGACCTCCATCTGGGTCTCCCAGGGGGTTGCTCTCCACTACTTTTCCTAGGTCATTAGCAGGGAGCTGGATCAGAAGTGGAGCAGCAGCTGGGACTTGAACTAGTGCCCATATGGGATGCCAGCAGCACAGGTGGCGGCTTTATCCACTGTGCCATAATGCTGGCCCCATGGAATAGTCTTTCAGTCTATAGAATAACTCAGTAAAGGGCCAGCACTGTGGTGTAGCAGGTAAAGCTGCTGCCTTCAGTGCTAGCATTCCATATGGGCACCAGTTTGAGTCTTGGCTGCTCCACTTACTTCCTGGTAAGCCTGACTCTGGTGGTCCCAGTGCTTTTCCACCTTATCCTATTTCAGCTACTGTGTCGATACAGCTCTCCCACCATCTAACCAGGGGAGGGCCTCTCTCTGCCCTAGGATAAAATTACCCCCAAAAGAATTAAATCGTCACATGGGAAAATTTTGGGTAAGGTGCCTTAAAATACTGTTACTGCATGTCTGAATTTTTTTTTTTCAAGAAAATTTGACTTCTTGTTTGTATTTTTCTCTTTAAAATTTTTTCTTTCTTTGTTTTTATTTATTTGAAAGGGAGAGCAGAGAGAGAACACGAGCAAGTGCGAGTGAGCCCATCTGCCAATTAATTTCTCAAATGCCCACAACAGCAGGACTGGGCCAGGCTGAAGCCAGGGCTCTGATCTCAGTGTGGTTCTCCCAGCTGAGTGGCAGTCATCACCTGGGGTCTTAACGTTAGGAGGTTGGGTGTTAGCAGGAAGTTGGTCTTGGAAGCAAAGCTGGGACTCCATCCTAGACACCTGTTATGGGATGTAGGTGTCCAAGCAGACTCAACCCCTGCACCAAAGGCCCACCTTTGTATCTGAGTTTTTACATTGCCTGTGCAAGTGGACATTTTAAAAATTCATGTTTTTCCAGGATTTGAAGGAGGCACCCACACTCAGTGAAGCAGCAAACCTGTGCCGAATGTACTGTCTGAGTGTGATTTTCCTTCAGCATTTACCTCTGATCCAAAGAGCTAAGAGTAGAATTATTACTCATAAATGGGACGCAACACTTTCTCCATTTCTAAGAATGGTAAGTTAACCACCTGGAAATTCATAAGCGCTCAAAATTCAATAAGGCAAAACTTGGACGGTGCAATCCTGTGTCTCTACTGATACTGTTTTGCTTTCTATAGTCATCTTAAAAGGTTCTTTGTTTCCTGTATCTGTCTTCAAAATGGCTACCAGCAAACAATGCATGTTTCCTTGAAAAACTGAGTCCTAGATAAAAGCACTCCATACAAAAATGTGGTCCTCCCTAGTATAAAACAACCCCCACACTGAAGAGTTCATTGAGAAAACAACAACTCTAATGAGTATTATATAAATAGTGAAGTAATGAATAAAGAGTTTACATTCATTGCATTTCACACTTTGTAGCCAGTTAAAACAGAGATGACAGGAATACAAAAGTCCTTTGTAAGTTCTTAGGAAACTTAGAAAAATTCGAAGACCTTGGTTTTTGTACTTAGCACAGTTTGATGCTTTTATGTAGTTTGTTGTGATCTCACTTTTTTTTTAAGATTTATTTTATTTCTTTGAAAGACAGAATTACAGAGAGAGGTAGAGACACAGAGAGAGGTCTTCTATCCACTGGTTCACTCCCCAAATGGCCGCAGAGAGAGAGAGAGAGAGACAGAGATCTTTCTTCCACAGGCTCACTCCCCAAATGGTTACAATGATGGGGGCTGGCCCAGACTGAAGCCAGGAGCTTCTTCTGGGTCTCCCACATGGGTTCAAGGGCCAAAGACTTGGGCCATCTTCTACTGCTTTCCCAGGCCATAACAAAGAGCTGGATCAGAAGAGCAGCAACCAGGACTCGAACAGGTGCCCATATGGGATGCCGGTGCTTCAAGCCAGGGCTTTAACCCACTGCGCCACAGTGTGTCGGCCCTTGAGCCATCTTCCACTGCTTTCCCAGGTGCATCAGCAGGGAACCGGATTGGAAAAAGAGTGTCTGAGACTTCGACCAGCACCCATATGGGATGCCTAGTACAGGCCCCATAGACCTAACTCTTGAAATGATACCATAAACAACTTTTAATTGTAAATCTGTAGTAAAGCAGTTAAATGCCCACTACTTTTATATATTCATTAGTTTGAATCAATGAGGAAGTATTTATTGAAATTATGTTTGGGATGAGTTCAGAAGAAAAATTTAATGTTAGCACTGAAAAATACCTTAAAGGTTATACATGGTTATTTCAAAAAGTTCATGGAAAGGGGCTGGCACTGTGGTGTAGCAGATAAAGCTGCCACCTGCAGTGCCAGCATCCCATATGGATGCCGGTTCAAGTCCTGGCTGCTCCACTTCCAATCCAGTTCTCTTCTATGGCCTGGGAAAGCAGTAGAAGATGACCCAAGTCCTTGGGCCTCTGCACCCACATGGGAGACCTGAAAGAAGCTCCTGGCTCCTGGCTTCGGATTGGTGCAGCTCCAGCCATTGTGACCATCTGGGGAGTGACCCAGTGGATGGAAGACCTCTCTCTCTCTCTCTCTCTCTCTCTCTCTCTGCTTCTGTCTCTCTGTAACTCTGCCTTTCAAATAAATAAATAAATATTTTAGTATATGTACTGCTGAAGCAAGCACAATAAATAAATATTTTTTAAAAATTTCATGGAACTACAAGGTATTGTGAATTTCCACAAACTTTTTGCAGACCCCTTGGATATTGCCCTTGTTATTTTGCAGTGGGATGGACTGGAAGAAGGTAACTGGCTCTAAGCTCTTGATCTTCACTGTATGTCCTTTGTCTTTGTACAAGGAGTAGATCATGCTCAGGGAAACTTAATTGACACAGTCACATTTTTGGAAGATTTTATATCATTAGCACTTGTTCCTCTCTCTCTTTTGTCCTTTTGTATTTTTTTCCAGCAAAAACAATGTGAATTTCTCATCCTAAAACAATTAAAAGTTACAAATAATTGGAGTGTGGATTTCACCAGCCTCCCTGACTTAACTGATAATATTTTATGGAAAAATATTGCTTATTATTATGAAATTGAGTATCACAGAGGTATGTTTTAAATAGCTGTTCATTAAATAGTTTTTTTAAATTCACTGTCCATGCCTGAATGAGAATTGTATCTAGTAAATAATGACAGTGGGTTAGTCATGCATCAATTAGGTTGAATTACATAAAAAGTTTCTC
Source organism: Oryctolagus cuniculus (assembly GCF_051225735.1). Classification (NCBI taxonomy): domain Eukaryota; kingdom Metazoa; phylum Chordata; class Mammalia; order Lagomorpha; family Leporidae; genus Oryctolagus; species Oryctolagus cuniculus. Next base: position 13,230,254 of record NC_142874.1, on the reverse strand, counting down.
TGAAGATATGTTTTTTTTTAAAAAAGATTTATTTATTTGAAAGTCAGAGTTATAGAGGGAGAGAAAGAGAAAGAGAAAGAGAGAGAGAGAGAGAGAGAGAGAGAGAGAAAATTTTCTATGCACTGGCTCCCTCCCCAGAAGCCTGCAATGGCCAGGTCTGGGCCAGGCTGAAGCCAGGAGCAAGGAGCTTCTTCTGGGTCTCCCATGTGGGTGGAAGGAGCCCAAGGACTTGGGTCATCTTATGTTGCTTCTCCCAGGCCAGTATCAGGGAGCTGGATTGGCAGTGGAGCAGCTGGGGCTTGAACTGGCACCCATATGGGATGCTGGCCAGCCACCCTGAAGATATTTTCTGTGGAAAGTCTGTATTTTCACAAGGTTCAGTTGAGGGTCTTTACAAGAGTTTTTTTTTTTTTTTTTTCAAGAATAATTATGGGGTAATTGATTAGTTACTTGGGGAAAAAAAGGAAGATAAATGGAAAGGAACTACGGAGTTGTAATTTATTCTGTGTCTTCCATATGAGGTGCTTCAAAGTGTAAGAGGCTCTCTGAACTTAGAATAGTGACCAGTAGTGCCTGGAGGGATGGAGGGAGGGAATTAGAGGGAGGTTGGATACAGGGTCTAAAACCCCACTAGACAGAAGTAACTGGTCCTAGTGTTGCACAGCACAGGGAGAGACCGTAGCCCATAATAACGCATTGCACAGTGTGGAGAGGAGCTGGAGGTGGGCATGCTGATTTCCCGATTTGATCAGCTTTCACTGTTGAAATATTGCACCATGCACCATAATGGTGTGCAAGTATTGCATGTTAATTAAAAATGCAAGAAGTAAAGTATAATAAAATAAGTTGACTTTGGTATAAAAATTTCTGGAATCTCCAAAAACTTTGTGGAAAATGAGTATGAAGAACACCTTATCCATAGATTTCAATTCTTTTTTGCACCAGAATCAACTTTTAATTCCATTTTTCCATGCAGTTTTTGAAGAACCCTCCTACACCAGATTTTGTGTATGTGTTGGAAAATGACAATGTAGCTTTGCTGCTGGCTGCTTCAGATAAGATGTTGTTCCCATGGAAACTGAAGTGGCGTACCAGCTTGGAGCATTTTCTGAAGGATGCTCTTACCTGGTGCTTCCTTAAGCTTGACCTCAGATCCCATATTAGGACCATTGGTTCATTTTTCATTGGCCTGCTGGTTTTGTTTTTGAGTTTTTAGGTTGTGTTATTTTATTTGAAAGTCAGAATGCATGTGCGCATGTGAGAGCAAGAATGAGAGTGACAGAGAGAGAGAGAGAGAGAGAGAGAGAGAGAATGTCTTCCATATGCTGGATCACTCTCCAAATAGCCACAATGGTTAGGGCTGAGCCCAGCCAAAGTCAGGAGCTTGGAGCTCCACCTGGATCTCCCATGCAGGTGGCAGGGGCCCAAGCACTTGGACCATCATCTGCTCCTTTCTCAGGATTGTTAGCAGGAGGCTGGATGGGAAGCAGAGCAGCCAGAACTCCTACTAGTGCTCCAATATGGGATGCCAGTATCACAGGTGTCCAGGATGGGATGCCAGTATCACAAGTGGCAGCTTAACCCGCTGTACCACAATGCTGCTCCCTGCTTTTTTGTGTGACAGAAAAATATAACAATAGCAATATCAATTTTATTTTTGCTTTAGGTGTCTTCAAATATTGAGTACATAATGAAAACATCATATCCTGTCCTGCATTAAGCGTCTAACATTAGAAGCTAGTACCTATAAACTTGAATAACTCAGACACCTGTAAAACATAAATTCAGACTTTGATTATGAATTGGAATCTGTTACCTTCTCCTCCCTAGGACTCGACTTGGAATTGGGTGACACTCTGATGCACGTATATCACAAGCTGTGGAACACAACGTTAGCCTTGTCAGAGGATGGTGACTTTGGAGACTCCATGCCTGTGAGGACAACTTCCAGACTGTTTCTTACACAGAAGAAAACATTGCCTAAAGGTGCTGACAGTTTGCTAGAAAAGATTTGCTTGTTATTTGAAAGACAAAATGGCACAGAGAGAGAGGGAGAGGAGAGAGATCTTCCATCTGCTTTTTCACGTTCCAAATGGCTGCAACCACTGGGCTGGTTCAGGCTGAAGCAAGGAGTCAGAAACTCCATCCAGGTCTCCAACTGGGGTGACAGGGACCAAGCACTTGGGACATCTTCTGTTACTTTTCCAAGAGCATTAGCAGGGAGCTGGATCAGAAGTGGAGCAGCTGGAACAGCACTCATGAGTGCTGATGTTGCAAACAGCTTTAACTTGCTGCACCACAGTGCCAGCCCCAATAGTTTTTTAAAAGTGGATCTCATTCCAGATGGAAAGAGATTAGCAGTACAATCCTTGTTTAGAAAATAGGTCTGGTCTTTATAAGTTTTGCCTTTTGGCTGGGATAGTCATACTGAATAGCTTCTACTCCTCTAGCAACTCCTTTGCCTTGCAATTGTTTTTATTTATTTTTCTATTTGGTTTCCCAATCAACCTTGCTGGTGGTATTATCAATCTCATTTTAGAGGTAAGATCTTGGGAAGGTTGTTGTAGATCACACAGCAAATTCATGGAAGAGAGAGGATTTGAATCCGTGTCTGTCTGTCTCCGTAGTCAGGTACAGAAAACGTTGTAATAGCTTTACTTTTTTTTTTTTTTTTTTTTTTTTACCAAAGGCAACTTTTTCCCTAAAGCTCTATGAAGAAGTAGCTTAAATTTAAATAGGTCTTAAGGTGTTGTGATTGACACATCAGATGAGTCCATTCATGCAGAAAAAGGTTTGGGATTTGAATGAAATATACAAAAGTTCTTTTGAATTTTAGCTAGCACAAGATGTGGAAATAAATTAATGCACTTTTTGGTACCGATGTTTAAATTTAAAACATTTTTATTAAACAAATTTATTTCCCTTGGTTTGACCTATGGAAAAATAAGCAGAGATCTTTCTGTGGTCTAGAATAAATATTTGTCTTTTCTAGGTTACATAGTGATTCTTAAAATAAATTCTACCTAACTCCATTCAGATATGAGGAGCTTTCAAAAAATTAAAGGAAAATGAGTATTATGGAAAAAAATATGTGGGATTTCAAACAACTTTGCATCAAAATGAACCTATCTTTTAGTATCCTCACACTTTAGTTCATGGAAAATGGAATTTTAAAACAAACTTACATTTTGCAAGATTTTAAAATCTACACCTATGAGTATTTACATTTGTGACTTAATATGTGGAGCAGAAATGTGATTTGAACGTCTACATTGTAGAAATTCTATTCAGTTTCTATTTATTTGGTAATGAGAGATTACTTAGATTACTTAGGCTTAGTTTCGCTATTGCAGAAATGCCTGCATCAGAATGGTGAATTTTAATTAGAGTTTAGTGTTCAAATATCAATTGTATTTCTGAATATTGCCAGGATCAAATCAAGAAATTCCCAAGCTTGGACTAATTCCTCTGAAATCCGAGGTTATAGAAGATTACACTGGAGATATTTGGTCCGAACTACCTTTTGTAAGCAGGTATTTATCTTGCTTGTAATAGCTCTGTGGCTGTAACCAAATATCTTTGAGTATGGTGGACTGCATCTATTGTATCTATTATAGATATGTGGTGAAAATTCACATTGAGAGATACTTTTTTTCAACTTGATTGATTGGTATGATTTTAAAAACATTTATGTGTTTGCTTTAAATGACTCTACACCGCTTACATATCTTTACCTTTTTCTCCATAATAATGTCAGCATAATTCATAGTATAATGAAAGCAGTGGGTTGTTGAGGTGTGGCTGTAGCAAGACCATAAAAATTCAAGGCCTGATGTGGGATACATCCTCTATGTGGATCTTAAAGTCAGCAAAAATCAGTGGTAAGGAGGAAGATGGTAAATTTGTCTTCAGTGAGAACAAGGAGGTGACAAAGAGAATTGTTGGGTGGCTGGGTTCAGGTTCTTGTCTGTAATGCAAGAAAGAATTTGATCTTTAGATGTGAGTAAAGGTTGGCAGAGGAATAAGATTGATTATCCATAAAGTGAAAGTACACACTCAACAGGAAGCGCAGGTGTACCTGAGAGTGAGCTGCACCCAGCCAGGTTTGAGTTACCTCTTTTAGATGAACTTGAGAGATGGGAAGGATAGAATATTCATAGGAGGTGTTATGTGGGGCAGGGTTTTCCAGGGGTAGGGGGAGAGTCGATATTTGGGCACCTCCCATTTACTTGTCTTTTTAGGAAGTCTTGGAAGAGTCTGGTGTCAAGCACATGGAGGGAGTGAAGTGTCAGCAGTGATGTCATTGTAACTGGTTGTGGGTATGGTCAGCAGTCATAGGTTCCGAGCAGTTCTGTGGTGATTGTGATTTTGGTTACGTTAGCTGCAGCACAAAAGGGGAGGGATTTGGGGAGTAGGTGAGGTCCTGGGGGAGGGGCTGGTGGTGCTTGGTTCCCTCTTTGCCTGTGACAAGGTGATTCAGCAGAGAAGGTTGTTGGAGTTTTTTTAAATTAATTTATTTATTTGAAAGGCAGAGGGAGGGAGGGAGGGAGGGAGGGAGAGAGAGAGAGAGGTCTTCCATCTGCTGGTTCCCTCCCCAGATGTCTGCAATGGGTGGAATTGTGCCGATATGAAGCCAGAAGCCAGGAGTTTCTTCCAGGTCTCCCATGCAGGTACAGGGACCCAAGCACTTGGGCCATCTTCCACTGCTTTCCCAGGCCACAGCAGAGAGCTGGATCAGAAGTGGGGCAGCTGGGAATGGAACCGGCGCCCTTATGGGATGCCGGTGCTGCAGATGGCAGCTTTACCTGCTATGCCACAGCGCTGGCCAGGATTATTGGAGTTAACACTAAAGTAAGGTTGCTTATCTGTGCTCCACACCTTTATTTGCTAGAATTGTCAGTGTCACATTGGAGGCATAGGTTTCCATGTTGTAGAAGTGGGGACGGTGTTCTTGAGACAGCAGTTAAGTGTATTAAAGGCCTGATAGTAAGAAGATAATTGGTTGAAAAATTAGCCAAACTGAAGAGATAACAAAGGAAGCAGAAAAAATTCCAAATGTAAATGTATATATGTCAGACAGGATAAAGCAAATCCTTGTGAAAGTAGCAAATTACTTTGCAAATGGTATGTTTTAAAATATCTATATTTATAAAAAAATCAAAGTCTGTACATAACACCACGCCATAAGTCAAATCTTGGTGGTCAGAAAGCTAAATGTGAAAGACAACAGTCACATTTTCAGAAGACAATACTGGGAAATATCTTTATGGTGCCATAGTAGAGATGTCATGGCCTTCAAAGACAGTATAAAACTCCAAGTCATTAGGAAAACAATGATACATTTGACATTATAAAAATCAATAATAACAAAACAGATTTTGGAAGTCATTTAGAAGGTATATAAGCATCACAGGGTTAGCATAAAAGATTTAGGATAAAGATGTCCTAGAACTCACGAGAAAGACAGGAATGAGACAGTAGAGAAAGAGGAATAGGGAGAAATAGGTCATTAATAGAGAAGCCAGCGGGGAATGGCCTGTAAAACTGTAAAAAGATATCTAAAGGTCCTTGTGCATCTAAGAAATGAAAATTAAAGCTACAGCGAGGCCCTATTCAACACTCTTCCTTTTGATAAAATTTATGACTAAGTAAGGCCAAAGGTGTGAGGCAGTGGGCATGCTGGTGGCAGAAACAGAACCAGTAAAAGCTACACAGGTTCAAGATGTGCTGTGTCCGCAACCTGCAGCTTCCCTGGAGAAACTCTGATTCTCTGAGTGAGGTGAGTTTGCATCAGTGTCACTGCAGGATTGTTTATATAGATGCAAGCCATCTGTAGGACAAGGAAAAGAATATTGTGGAAAAAAAATTTGTTGAGAGGCGGACACAGACATACAGAGAAAGAAACAGAGAGAGACTCTCTCTGACACACACACACACACACACACACACACACAGCTCTCCTCTATTGAGTCACTCCCCAGATGCCTGCAATAACTGGGTTTGGACTGGAGCTGCTGCCCATCCAGTGTCTGCATTTACAGGAAGCCAGAGTCAGGAGCTGGAGCCAGGAATCGAATCCAGGGATTTCCAATGTGGGCGTTTTAACCGCTGGGCTAAATGCCTGCCCCAGTAGTGGGATATTCTCACAATGCAGTACTCCACAGTAAAAATAAATAACTGCATACACATACATATACACACAGCCATGCACACGTCCATATGGGTGAATTTCCAAACCACACTGCTTATGCAGCTAAGTAAGTTAGAGAATGTTGTGACTCTCATATCATTTATGGGCAGCTACTTGTAATGGTGTATGCACATTTATATCGTGCATGGGCATGATATACACATAAGGAAGAAGCTGCTGCTTAGAAGAGAGAATGAGGGGTAGTCTTTGATGCAGCAGCTTAACTCACCACTTGGGATGCCTGCAATCAGAGTGCCTGGTTCAAGGGTCAGCCACTCCACTTCCAATCCTGCTTCCTGCTACTGTGCATCCTGGGAGACTGCAGATGATGGTTAAGGTCCATGAGTCCCTGCCACCCACTTGGGAGACCTGGATGGAGTTCTGGCTCCTTGCTTTGGCCTGGCCCAGCCCTGGATGTGTGGGCATTTGAGGAGCAAACCAGTGGATAGAAGATTGTTCTCTATCTCTGTCTCTTGTCTCTGTCTCTCGCTCTCTGATTCTGTCTTTCAAGGCAAAAAAAAAAAAAGACATAAACATAAAAAAAAAAGAGAAGAATGGAATTTCTGAGAAATATATAGGGGGCTTCAAATATATCTACAGTGGTTTATTTTTTCTTTATTTATTTGACAGAGTTAGACAATGAGAGAGAGAGAAAGAGAGAAAGGTCTTCCTTCCGTTGGTTTTCTCCCCAAATGGCCGCTATGGCCAGAGCTGTGCCCGATCCGAAGCCAGGAGCCAGGTGCTTCCTCCTGGTCTCCCACGCAGGTGCAGGGGCCTAAAGACTTGGGCCATCCTCCACTGCCTTCCTGAGCCACAGCAGAGAGGTGGACTGCAAGAGGAGCAACTGGGACTAGAACCCAGCACCCATATTGGATGCCGGTGCAACAGGCGGAGGATTAACCAAGTGAGCCACAGCGCCAACCCTTATTTTTTAAAAAATCAACGGAATCTGAAACAAACCTGGAAAAAATTATCAGTTATCAAAATGAGTTGCCATCTCCTTGGTCAACCAATCTCATGACTTGAGGATGAACTGTCGCAAGTGTCAAATTCTTAACTCCAGCTACCAGATAAGAATTGGCTGAAAATTCTGTGACTCATGTACTTTTTTTTAAGATTTATTTATTTATTTGAATGGCAGAATTACAGAGAGGCAGAGGCAGAGAGAGAGAGAGAGAGAGAGAGAGAGGTCTTCCATCCACTGGTTCACTCCCCAGATGGCTGCAAATGGCCAGAGCTGGGCTGATCTGAAGCCAGGAGCCAGAAGCTTCTTCCGGGTCTCCCATGTAGGTGCAGGGGCCCAAACACTTGGGCATCTTCCACTGCTTTCCTGGGCCATAGCAGAGAGCTGGGTCGGAAGTGGAGCAGCTGGGTCTCGAACCGGTGCCATTATGGGATGCTGGCCCTGCAGGCGGCGGCTTTACCCGCTGCCCCACGGCACTGACCCCATGACTCGTATCTTGAATCTGCTCTCAGTTGCAGTCTCCTGGGCCCTGTAAACTCACTGTGTGCAATGCCAGCGCCCACTGACCTCACAGGCACCTGGAGGTCCCTCCGTGCGTCTCTATCATTCTCTCTTCTCTCTCCATGTTTTTCTCATCATCCTTGGCAATGTCCTTGACTTCCCTTTCTGTTTCTCGTCTAATCTGGCAGCGAAATGTGTTCCTGTTCCTGCAAGATGCTTCCAGAGCCTGGCCTTCCTTGCTCACCCTGTAGCTGTGCAATCGGCCCCCCATCACCCCAAGTGATCTCCTTCACAGTGGTGTCCAAACATCCGCTGCGGGGAGAGATCAGTTTGTTTCTCCCTGCTCAAACCTACTAAGGAGCCTGACTCCCTCAGATGGAAAGGACTCCAGGATCTGCTGCTCTGTCCTCTGTCTTACTCTCCCTGCCCCCTTAACCTCATTTGAGCCTAATCTGTCCCCCTCTGAGTACTCCTCCAGGCTGGCCTCCCACTGTTTCTTGTACACAATTGCTCTCCCAGCTCACAGCCTTTCTATTTTTTTTTTTTTTTTTTTTTTTTGACAGGCAGAGTGGACAGTGAGAGAGAGAGACAGAGAGAAAGGTCTTCCTTTGCCGTTGGTTCACCCTCCAATGGCCGCCGCGGCCGGCACACCACGCTGATCCAATGGCAGGAGCCAGGAGCCAGGTGCTTTTCCTGGTCTCCCATGGGGTGCAGGGCCCAAGCACTTGGGCCATCCTCCACTGTACTCCCTGGCCACAGCAAAGAGCTGGCCTGGAAGAGGGGCAACCGGGACAGAATCCGGCGCCCCGACCGGGACTAGAACCCAGTGTGCCAGCGCCGCTAGGCGGAGGATTAGCCTAGTGAGCTGCGGCGCCAGCCGCCTTTCTATTTTTTTTAAAGATTTATTTTATTTATATGAAAGACAGAGCCACAGAGAGGTAGAGCCAGAGAGAAAGGGAGAGAGAGAGAGAGAGAGAGAGAGAGACCCTCCATCTGATGGTTCACCTCCCAAATGACTGCAACAGCCAGAGCTGAGCTGATGTGGAGGCAGGAGCCAGGAGCCTCCCACGGGTCTCCCACGCAGGCACGGGGGCCCAAGCACCCCGGCCATCCTCCACTGCTCTCCCAGGCCACAGCAGAGAGCTGGATCGGAAGTGGAGCAGCCAGGACTTGAACTGGCCCCCATATGGGATGCTGGCACTGCGCCACTGCGTTGGCCCCCTCACAGCCTTTCTGCCTGTGTTTCTGTTGGTTGGCAATGTTCTGAGCCAGACAACTTTGTACCCTCTGCTCCCATAGCTTCTCAGCCAGGCATTCTTCACCACTCTGCTTAAAGTGGCACCTCCTCCTCCTCCTCCTCTGTCTCTCTGTGTGATTTTTAATCTGTATCATGCACCATCTACCATAGTGTGTATTTTACCTTTGCATTTCTTTATTGTCTGTAAGTCTCTGAATATATGAACTCTGTAAAGGGCTCATGTCTGGCCTAGTGTTTAACATGCTCCTGTGCTTCTAGGAGCACCTAGATTCACTTCCTGGCTCTGTTCCCGATTCTGGTGCCATGTTTCTGTGCACCCTGAAAGACAGCAGTGATGGTTCAGGTAGTTGAATTCCTGATACCCATGTGGGAGGCTGGATTAAATTCCTGGCTCCCAGCTTTAGCCCAGGCCAGCCCCAGCCAGTAGGGAGTAACCAGTGGTGGGTGCACTGTCTGTCTCTCTGCCTTTCAAATAAAACAAATAAATAAACACTCATTGAAGAGATTTTTATTCTATTTTGTACGCTGATATGTTCTTAGCATCCATACGAGTTTCTGGCATATAATTAGGACTTAATGGATGTCTTATGAATGAATGCATGGTAGATTCATGGTTATCATTTATTCTCTAATATTTTCTCTATGTTTGAAATATTACACAAATACACATACATACACACAAATAAAAAAGCTGCTTTTTAAAAAAAGATTTATTTATTTACTTGAAAGTTAGAGAGGGAGACACACACACACACACACACACACAGAGAGAGAGAGAGAGAGAGAGAGAGAGAGAGAGAGGTCTTCCTTCTGCTAACTCACCCCCCAAATGCCTGCAACACCAGTGGTTGGCCAGGTGGAAGCAAGGCATCTGGAATCCAATCCAGGTCTCCCACATGGTTGCAGATATCCAAGTATACTTGACCCATCATCAGCTGCCTTCCATTGTGGGTTAGCAGGAAATTGCAATCAGAATGGGAGCTGGGACACAAACCGAGGTGCCTGGGTATGGGATACAAGCATCTCAAGTGGGGTCTTAATTGAACACTGACCTACACGTGTGTTTTCTAAATTATACTCCCTCCCTCCCACCGCAGTGATGACCCAGCTATCACCTGTCTTTCTAAGAAGAGAGAGTTTGATGAGCTCATACATTGGCATTCCTCTTGACCTCTAAGTGATGATTTTGAAAGGACAAAAAGCAGCGATAGTGGTGAGTATAATTCATACTAGGGAATGTTTCCAGCAGTTTTCTTATTTAAACAAGCATCATGTGTAGAAGGGAAAAATTACTCATCTGGGGATAGTGACGTCTCACTTATAGTCTCCCCTCTCTCTACCACTGTATGCACTCCCAGTGGCTTGCAGATACAGAAATGGGCAAAAGCTAGTTTCTGTAGGATGAAAAATTCTCATAAATCCATTGAGGGGAAAAAAGTCATTGTGTGCAGCCAAGTCATTGTGTCTAGCTTTCTAATTTTCTTAGATTGTTACAACAGTTACTTTATATGTTATTATTGAAATTCCTTTTGTTCTTTGCTGGTTTGCATAAAAATCCTCACTGTATTGTTTCACAGGACCTGGTGTTTATACTAATCAGGCACATAGTGTTGTAATTGCCAAAATTAATAATTGTATTTATTACTTGTTATAAAACATTGGTTCATAATTGTATTCATTAATAAAAAATATTTAAATCACCAAAGAATTATTTTGGGTGGTAAGACACCATGAACCAATATAGTTTGTAAACTTGTCTTCTTGGATTTCAAACTGGTGAGGAAAATGGATAGAGGTATGTATACACAGATACATACAGAGAAAAAGACCAATGACGCATAAGTACGATTCCTCAGGGTGTGGACACTAGCAGCCTGACTGGTGCTGCCAATCTCTGGATGTATTCAGTGTCTGAATTCAGGCGTGCCCTGTCCCTGTCCTTGGCTCTGTGCTGGGCTCTGGACTTGGTCTTGTAGCACTCCTAGAGCAGAGGGAGAGGCGGGATGAGAGCAGCCATGAGAGAGGTCCTTACTGAAAATTCTAGGGAGTGGTACAGTTGGGAGCAAAAGGCAGGGAGGGAGGTGTCCAGGTGTCCGCCGGGAGGACTGGGGGAGACTCTAGCCACACCGGAATCATGCGGAGAATCCTGCCGGAAGTGGGACAGGCTGTGACCAGAAGTGGGAAGGGCTGGTGACCGAAGCAGCCTGAGAGCCCCAGTGACGTCAGACAAGTCGGTGAGGCGCTAGGGGTTTCGTCTTTCCCAGAACCGAAGAGCAAGGGGAGGCTGCTTAAACGTCTGCCCGGGTGAGCCCGGCGCTCAGGTACATGTTTAAGGGGAAGGATTTTTGCTTCCACCTTCGTCGTGCGCTCCGTGGCTGGGTGGCCCGCTGGGGCCTTGAGCAGCTGGAACTGCGTTCCTGGCTTCTGGCATCTTCTGTTCAGTTCTCGTAGAGCGGTCCCAGGAACGGCCTCAGAGCAGTCGGGGAGTTAGCGGGAGAGTGGAGCTGTGGTTTGAACCGGATGTGCCCGCTTAATGCAGTGATGATGTTGAGGGCGTGGGGCTGCCTTCCGACGGTGGTTCTCAGCGGGGTTGGTTGCTGGAGCCCGGTTGGACCCCCGTTGCTCTGTAGCTTCCTGGCTCAGCTGCCCTGCAACCCTCCTCCACCTGAGCTCCATTCCCTGCCTGGACCCTCAGCACGGCCTGAACCATGGGGCTGCCCAATCTGGGCGTGATGCAGAGTAACCCTTTTTTCTTCCTGAAGTTAAGTTTTCTTTTTAAAGATTTACTTATGTATTTGAAAGGCAGAGTTGGAGCGGGGAGAGGCAGAGAGAGAGAGAGAGAGAGAGAGAGAGAGATCGGTCTTCGGTTCGCTGGTTCACTCCCCAATTGGCTGCAACGGCCGGAGCTGCACCGATCCGAAGCCAGGAGCCAGGAGCTTCTTCCAGGGCTCCCACGTGGGTGCAGAGGCCCCCTGAAGTTAGTTTTCTCAGGTATTTTGTTCTAATGATAAAAAGCTGGTGAAAACACCTGGTCAGGCCTCTAATTTTCTTCAGGACGTGGTATATGTAGTAAGTGTGGATGGGTGAGTTGCTGACACTCACCCTGAGGCCATGGGTGTTGCCAGCGATAAAGGCTTTTGAGTTCAGCGCTGCCGCAGGCTTAGAGTGGTCTGGGAACTGGTGACATCTTGTTTCCAGAGTCCATTCTCTCCTCGAACAAGAATCTGGCTGAGTGGTTGTAGCCAAATGTTTCTGGCCAAATTTGGGTATAGTTTTTAGAAACTCTGTTTCCAAGTTCATGCAGTGCTCATGTGCTTCGTTTTTGATCCTGTGTCCAGAGACAGCAACCATGTCCAAGAGCAGGTGTTTTCTTTTGTGGCTTTGATGTGTTGTAGGATGAGCAGGTCATATCTCACCCTCGACTTACTCTATGGGATGCACCCATAATGCTTAGTAGTTGTAATAAAATGAATAAGTAAATAACCGATGTGATTTTTAAAAAGATGTGTTTTATTTATTTGAAAGCAGAGTTACAGAGAGGGGGGAGAGAGAGAGAGAGAGAGAGAGAGAGAGAGAGAGAGATCTTCCATCTGCTGGTTTTTTCTGCGAATGGCCACAACGGCTGGGCTGGGGCAGGCCAAAGCCAGGAGCCTGCAACTCCACCAGGATCTCCCACATGGGTGGCAGGGGCCCAAGTACTTGGACTGTCTTCAGCTGCCTTCCCAGGTGTATTAGCAGGAAGCTGGATCAGAAGTGGAACTGCCAGGACTTGTACTGGTGCTCAGTACCAGTACAACACCATTGCTGGTGTTGCAAGCAATGGATTAACTAACTCTGAGTCACAATGCCAGCCCCAATAACAGATGTTAATTTGGATCATCTCATGATATTTAAATATGGTTCAATAATTTTACTTTACATTTCCACATCTCAATCTCTATAATAGTAATAGCCTCTAATTAGAATATTATGAGTTTCTCAGGGGATTTGTCAAAGCCTTTCTCATGAATGCTCTAGGAATGCAGCTTTTATATATCAACAGTAGAGTCATGATATTTTAATAACTTTATTTCCCTCAGCTAAATCCAAAGATGCCAAAGAAAGAAGAGATACACAGAAACTGTATCATTTTTATCATGTGTTTGGAAGGTCTTTGGTAGGAAGTAACAGATCAGTAAGGATTACAAAAGCGGGCTCGCTGCCATCTCCAGCAAATTCTTCTGGGCAGAAGAAAAGACAGCATCAGGTGCGTTCTTGGGCTAGCAGAGCTCATTGCTGTGGGGGCTTGAGACTCTACTCCCACCCTGTGAGACCTGCGTTAACTTTACTCAGCATGGCAACACTGGTAATCTCATGTTATTGGAGAAAAAAATATTTTGTTTAAAAAAGTACTCCCAAGTACTAACCATGAATTATAGCAGATAAAGGACCTTATTCTCCTTTTAGAACACTGGGAAAATGAAGGGAGGTGTAACAAAGAAAACAAAATCCTAATGGGACCATCATAGAATTGAGCACTGGGAATGCTTTGGTGAATTCCCTCACAGTCACACTTCTGTCCAATGTTATTAAACATCTTTTGAAACATAATTTTGTGGATGGATACTCCTCCATAATATGGCAATGTCGTGGTTTGTTTAGTTATTTCTTTGTTGGAATATAGAAAAACAAGTAAGGAAAAGAAAAGAAAACTCCACATTCTCATGTCCCACAAGTAACTGTGAATATTTTGGCATACACCTGTGCAGTCCTGTATTGTCTGTTGTTTTTTCTATATGTATTCCACATCTACTAATAGTATAGCTGACTTCTTTCTATATCATTAAATATACAATAAATTCACAATAGTATGTTATTTCCCAAATTTTAAGCAACTTTAATAGAAAAATCGAGCACACACACACACACACACAGAGCTAATTCAGGCTATTCACAAAGGTACTTAAAGTGTGAAAAATAACTAACATTTTACCTTCTTCAAAGACCTGGTCCTATTAACTTTGGTGAACATCCTTCCAAACACTTCCAGTCTATACACTCTTACTACATGCATAGTTTACAGTTTACATATGGCTTTATACTTTTTTCCCATTAAACAGTGTGCTTTCTAAAACTTTTCATTGCAATGAGTGAAAAATAAACTTTCGCTTTTAATATTTGCATAATATTCCATGTTTATTTTTCTATGTTTCCTTTTTAATCTTTAATACGTGTGCATTATTTTACTGTTATAACCCTGGTGCTCTTTTCTGTTTAACCACAGAGATACCCAGTAGCATTCTGTGAGTGTGCCTGCTTTTTTGTTTAACATCATCTCAACAAGAGATTTTGATTGCAAATTCAAATACCAGTGATATGAGTATTAGTCTATTTGTGTTTCTTCCCCTGTGACTTTCTGTTTTATCTCCTTTACTATTTGCCATTGTTATTATTATTTTGCTTATTGACTGCTAAAACCTATGATGAGGGAACTTCAGAAAGTTCGTGGGAGAGTGGGCCTTTGGCACACTACTTAAGTTGCTGCTTGGGACGCCTGCATCCCGTGTTGGAGTGCTTGGTTCAAGTTCTGGCTGCTCTGCTCCTCATCCAGCTTCCTGATAGCGCACACCCTGGGAAGCAGCAGAGGATGACTCAAACACTGGGGTCCATGCCACTCAAATAGAAGACCCCAGCCCAGCCCAGCCGAGCCCTGACTATTGTGGGCATTTGGGGAGTGGACCAGCAGATGGGAGATCTCTTTTCATCTTTCTGTCTTTCTGCCTTTCAAATAAAGTTTAAATTAATAGATATTGAAAAGTTTATGTTCCAATAAAATTAGATAACTTTATTTCAGTGCAAAAATTTTGAAATCCAAGCATTTTTTTAAATAATATACATTTTGGTGCATTTCTGAAGCCCCCTCTGTATTTGCTTAAACACATTTTCTTAGTGCTCATTTTTGGTGCTTTAGGAAGTGCAGTCGTTGGGCTGTTATCCTGTAGATGGTACTCTGCAAGCATACTTTCTCCTCTTGCGTAGGGTGTGCACTCCCCTGAGGAGCTGGTGTCATTTGCTAGTGCTCAGATTCTTTTTTTTTTATACATTCCACAATTACATTTTTTTTTTCATTTTCGATTCTCTTTATATACAGAAGATCAGTTTAAGTGCTCAGATTCTTAGATGGCCTGTATTTCCATGCTGGGGGTGGAAGGCTGGGCTAAGTAAAGATGAGCCTGGAGAACTGGACAAGAGAGTTAGCCAGAGAATGGTCATGGTGGCATTTTCCATTGCAAGCAGTATTCCAGCTATTGCAATTTTAGGTCTGCTTTTTATCTATTCATAACTGCTTTCATCATATCCTGTTCTCTTGGCTACCACTGCACAAGAGTTGTATTTGATTTCTATACAGTGCAATGTGTCACACTCCAGGGAGTTTTTGTAATTTTACCAGTTGGTCTGGTCATATAAAAGATACTTATCCTCATTGGACCTTTGTTGGGTGTTTCTTAGACTCAGCACAGATCTGGACTGCCTAAACACTGGCTTTCAGTATAATGGACTAAGGGGTTAACAGCTGAGAAGATAGAGAAAAGGAATAGCCAATTACCATCTTTGTGTATAAAAAAAGATATTTACATTTAATTCTTTGCAACACCAAAGGTCCAATTTGATGTCCTTAAGTGCTCTGAATGCTAAACTAATAGTCCAAGATATTAAATATTTCCTTCCAAATATAAAAAGTATTAATCTGGAAACAACTGCTTTTATGTTTATTTAATTTTATTTCTATTTTTTAGAAGAAAAATGCAGAAAAACTTATTGAAGAAAATCAAAAGAGACAACTAGCTAAACTAGAGAAAAAGGAGGAAGAGAGATGGAATAATTTGTCTCTCTCTATTGAAAAAGAAATTAAAGAGAATCTTCACTCTGGAATCAAAAGACTAGAAGATTTTCTCCAGATATGTGCTGTTAAATCTGTAAAATTTATTGCAGAAATGGTTGGATTGGATGCCTGTTTCAAATTATGGAAAGAATGCTGTCTAAAACCAGGTATATAAGGACATCAATTCTAGAAGTTTCTTGAAATCAGAGATTAATAAGGACAGCAAAAGAGCTGGCATTGATTCTTCTGTGATTATGGAACTCTTTTGAAGTCTTAAAAATTAGAAGGATTTCCTCTTGTTGGATCCACAGTTGTTTGTGTGTGAAAGGCATTAGTGGAAAGAGTCAATTCAAAAGTCAATGCAGCAGACAGTTCTTCATAGCCAGCCATTGGCCAAATACCATACACACACACACACACACATAAAATTGTTAAATTCTCACAATTCTTTGGGATAGGCTTCCTATCTTGATATAATACGTAAAGCCCTAGGAGAACCAATTATGTGCCTGAATGTCAGTGACACAGTAATATTTTTAGTGAAAAGTCTACTTCAATCTATATGCACAAATTGAATAAGTAATAAATTGGGATATAACCACAGTGTTGTGGCTGAAGGCCAGAGAATGAGAAATTTTGATTGGAGATAAGATAAAAAAATACTTATCTCTTAATTGTGGTCACAGAAAAGTAATTATTAGAAGAGTAATAAAAGAGTATAGAATGGTCATGTTCTTAGGAAATTATTGTATCATTTTATGTAGATTATTTTGTTTAATCTTGATAATAACCATGTGAGGTGAGCCCTGTGGTTAATATCTCCCTTATACAGAGAAAGAAAACAAGGCTGAGAGAAGTAATTTGCCATGTTTCTATGTCAGAAACAGGCGCGTTAAGTTTGCATTTCAGGTATGTGATGAATTTTGTGAATATGTGCCCTGTAGTTTTTGTCAAAGCAGGCATCCTGTTTTTCGCTTGCTAAGTCTAGCAGCACTTTTAGAATCTAAGAGCCCACACTTTTAATTGTCATGCAGAACTGGGAGTTGTGAGTTCTTTGATTATTGTGAGTGGTTCATGTGAATATGCTTTCTTTAAAATCTTAAAATTAAGTCAGCGCTGGGGTAGAGTGTGGGTTGTTATCACTCTCTTGCTTCACTTAGGTCATGCAATTGTTTTACTTCAACAGAAGCAGAATCCAAAGATATAAATGTGGTAATTCAGATGATAAGAGGATTCACATACTGCACAAGAAATACTCAGAATTGTTACAGAATACACACAGGCAAAAATTAGCCAAATATCTAAAATATATCGGTTTTGACAACTTGGCACACATGTTATGTCCTCAGGTAAATGCCACGGAAGATACTATTTGACATTCGTGTGAGTGTGTGTGTGTGTGTGTGTGCCTGTGAAATATTTTATGGGATATATTGAGAATCAATACCTGTCACCAGAACTGTATATTCTGAATATATTGAGAATCAGTATACATTAGATTAAGCTAATAGTTCACAGTTAACCATGCATTATACTGTATAGACACAGGTCTAATGTTTATGACTGTATTTTTCTAGGATTCATAGTTATCCACACAGCTGACTTCCCATCTTACCCAGGATGCCAGGGCTATACGCATTGGGTTCCTAGTTACCTTTGTTACTAGTTCCAACAGATTCTGTTGAGTACAGAGAACTATGTTTGCTGCGGAGTTTTGTGGCAGCTGTTTTTGGTAGTTCATCCCCTCAGCTCATAGCCAGGCTGCTGCTTTTCCATGTGCCTGTGCCAGATGAATGCAACGCTGTGGCGAGTCTTCACTGGAGACCATCCAGTATTGTGTAGCCTTTCTTCCACTCTTCTCCCTACCCAGGAAGCCACTAAGACATGTCCTTATTTCTCTCCTTTTTTTTTAAAATGTTAAGGTATACAAATTTTGTGAATTTCATATATACAGATTTAGGAACATGGTGATACTATACCCTCCTTCCCACCCATGCTCCAACTGTTCTTCCTCTTCCCTCTCCTGTTCCCACTCTCAACTTTTACAATGATATATTTTCAGTTTACTTTAAATTCCTAAGATTAACCCTGCTACCCTAAATAGTTCAACAAGTAGTATGAAGGAAAAAAAAAAAAAAAACACTGTCCCTTAACAGTAGAGACAGGGCTGTAAACAGTCATCAAATCTCAAAATGTCAATTTAATTCCAATACATTACATTTTAAGTACTATGTTAGTTACTATAGATCAGGAAAAACATATGGTAGCTGTCTTTTTGGGACTGGCTTACTTCACCAAGTATAATGGTTTCCAGTTGCATCCATTTTGTTGCAAAAGTCAAGATTTCATTTTTTTTTATCACTGAGTAGTACTCCATATTGTATATAAACCATAATTTCTTTATCTAGTCATCAGTTGTTGGACATCTGGGTTGATTCTGTATCTTGGCTATTGTGAATTGGGCTGCAAAGAACTGGGGTTACAGATAACTCTTTCACATATGTCATTGTCTGAAATTTTTTTTGTATTTTATTCATATGTTCATTGTTTCAAAAATTTGTGTGCAAATTTCATAGAAGTGGAACACTTTTTGGTCATGGTTCTTGTCATGCCTTATCTTTAGTTAACTTTTAGAAGAGAATAAATCTTCCATACACTGATTCACTCCCATAATGGTTGTAATAGCTAGGCCTGGGCTAAGGTGAAGCCAGGAGCCAGGAACTCTATTCTGGTTTTCCAATGTGGATCACAGATCCCTAAATACTTAGATCATCTTATGCTGCCTTCCCAGGTGCATTAGCAGAGAGATGGGACTGGAATATGGATGCTGACCTTGCAGGTGGAAGATTAACCCCTTGAGCCACAATGCTGGTCCCAGAGAAAATTGTAGGTCAAAATATCTCTTCAAGGGTCCAATGCTGTGGTATAGAGGATTAAGCCACCACCTGTAGTGCCAGCATCCCATACGGGCACTGGTTCAAGACCCGGCTGCTCCACTTCCAATCCAGCTCTCTGCTATGGCCTGGGAAAGCAATGGAAGATGGCCCAAGCTCCTGGGTCCTGGCTTCGGATCAGCACAGCTCTAGCCATTGTGCCCAGTTGGGGAGTGAACCAGCAGATGGAACACCTCTCTCTCTCTCTACTTCTGCCTTTCTCTATCTGTAAGTTTGCCTTTCAAATAAATAAATAAATCTTTTAAAAAAATCTCTTCAAGTAATGCCTTCAAAATAGTGTTTTTAGAAATTATGAAGACATGCTTGGGGTACTGCATGGTCTTAGAGTGGAGATATTTCTGTAAGTAGAGAAATATAAGGGATGTGGGGAGATACCAGCTCAGGGTGAGAAGCCAAAAAGAGGAGACTTAGGTAGCTCTCCACTTCCTATGCCAAATCTCCACATTTTAGGCTTTCTGACTTTCCTTAGGCTTCACTGGGACACCCGTCTTTGCTAGGTTAGCCTTGCTGGGAATCTCAGCAGGGCCTGTGGCCCCTTCCTTGGTGTATCTCGCTCTGCTTATCTCAGGAATACTTTCAACCAGTCTTTGGTGATTCTGTAGATTCACTAAGGGTCTGAGGTCAGGTTTCCTATCACGCAAACATGGAAGGAGCCCTACATCTCTGTTCCCCAAGTGCCACAGACAAAATTTAACTATCCCATCTAATAAGTCTTCTATCAGGAAGACTGACATATTTAACAAGGCCTTTGAAGCCATGAGGATAGAGAAACTAATTTCATTGGAGAGAATTATCTTAATGCAGGATGTGAACATCAAGAGTGGAAATTATGAGTCTGTCACATGAATCCCTTCCTTTGGTTATTCTATTCCTACCTTATGTTGCACAGGTATAGGGTTTGTCTGAAGGGAGGAGAGCTGTTCCTCACTCCTTTAAGAGACTTGGAGACCTATAAGCTCTAGGAAAGCAACTCTCTCTCTAAAAAATAAAACCAAAAACCTTGATGGTGATGATCATAACAGGAATCTAGCTATTTCTAACAGCTGTAGATTTGAAATAGGATATTTGCTTAAACATTGCATGACCAAAACTGCTTTACATTTCAATTTCTTTTTTTTTAAACTTTTATTTAATGAATATAAATTTCCAAAGTACAGCTTATGGATTACAATGGCTTCCCCCCGATAATGTCCCTCCCACCCGCAACCCTCCCCTTTCCCACTCCCTCTCCCCTTCCATTCATATCAAGATTCATTTTCATTTCTGTTTACATACAGAAGATCAGTTAAGCATACATTTAGTAAAGATTTCAACAGTTTGCTCCCACACAGAAACATAAAGTGAAAAATACTGTTTGAGTACTAGTTATAGCATTAAATCTCAATGTACAGCACACTAAGGACAAAGATCCTACATGAGGAGTAAGTGCACAGTGACTCCTGTTGTTGACTTAACAAATTGACACTCTTGTTTATGGCATCAGTAATCAACCTAGGCTCTTGTCATAAGATGCCAAGGCTATGGGAGTCCCCTGAGTTCACTGACTCTGATAATTTTTAGACAAGGCCATGGTCAAAGTGGAAGTTCTTTCCTCCCTTCAGAGAAAGGTACCTCCTTCTTTGATGACCCATTCTTTCCACTGGGATCTCACTAGCGGAGGTCTTTCATTTAGGTTTTTTTTTTTTTCCCAGAGTGTATTGGCTTTCCATGCCTGAAATACTCTCATGGGCTTTTCAGCCGGATCTGCATGCCTTAAGGGCTGATTCTGAGGCCAGAGTGCTATTTAGGACATCTGCCATTCTATGGGTCTGCTGTGTATCTCACTTCCCATGTTGGATCATTCTCTCCCTTTTTTATTCCATCAGCTAGTATTTGCAGACACTATTCTTGTTTATGTGATCCCTTTGGTTCTTAGTCCTATCATTATGATCAATTGTGAACAGAAATTGATCACTGGGACTAGTGAGATGGCATTGGTACATGCCACCTTGATGGGATTGAATTGGAATCCCCTGGTATGTTTCTAACTCTACCGTTTGAGGTAAGTCAGCTTGAGCATGTCCCAAATTGTACATCTCTTCCCTCTCTTATTCCCACTCTTATATTTAACAGTGATCACTTTTCAGTTAAGTTTCAGCATTTAAGAAGAATTGTGTATTGATTACAGTATTCAACCAAAAGTATTAAGTAGAACAAACAAAAAAAAATACTAAGAGGGATAACATATCAAGTTGCTCATCAACAGTCAGGGTGAGGGCTGATCAAGTCACCGTTTCTCATAGTGTTCATTTCACTTTAACAGGTTTCCTTTTTGGTGCTCAGTTAGTTGTCACCTATCAAGGAGAACAAGTGGTATTTTTCCCTTTGGGATTGGCTTATTTCACTCAGCATAATGTTTTCCAAATTCCTAACAGGGATCACTTTTCAGTTAAAATATAAACACCTAAGGATAATTGTGTGTTAATTACAGAGTTCAACCAATGATACTAAAACAAAAAAATACTAAAATGGATAAAGTATTACATTGTGCATCAACCGTCAGGACAAGAGCTGATCAAGTCACTGTTTCTCATAGTGTCCATTTCATTTCAACTAGTTTCCCCTTTGGTGCTCAGTTAGTTGTCGCCGATCAGGGAGAACATATGATATTTGTCCCTTTGGGACTGGCTTAATTCACTCAGCATGATGTTTTCCAAATTCCTCCATCTTGTTGCAAATGACCGGGTTTTGTTGTTTTTGATTGCTGTATAGTATTCTATAGACACTAACCCACTGTTGGTGGGAATGCAAACTGGTTAAGCCACTATGGAAGTCAGTCTGGAGATTCCTCAGAAACCTGAATATAACCTTACCATACAACCCAGCCATCCCACTCCTTGGAATTTACCCAAAGGAAATGAAATTGGCAAACAAACAAGCTGTCTGCACATTAATGTTTATTGCAGCTCAATTCACAATAGCTAAGACCTGGAACCAACCCAAATGCCCATCAACAGTAGACTGGATAAAGAAATTATGGGACATGTACTCTATAGAATACTTTTCAATTTCTTAAATGAGAAAGTAAATAAATTTTAAAAAGCTTGTTTTTAAACATTTTCAATTAATATTTTTGGCAATTTTTAAATGAAGTCTTCTCTGCTCCAAGCCATCATTGTGTCCAAACATGTCTTGGTGTTGATTGACAGACAGAACACTTTGGCACAGAAGTTTATGTTTTCCATGCATGGCTAATATGATCATAATCCAGTTTTGTCAGAACTCCGAGAATGGAGGCTCAGCCAAGCACATGAATTTCCTGTGATGTTGAGGCCCTGTAGTAAGAGTTGTTGACCCATTGGGTGGAATTCTCTGAGTAAAATAGTTTGACTTGTAAGATGATAGGTACTTGTTATATAGATCTTTACAGAGATATTTATTTTTACCAAAGATGTAAGGTCAGAAAAAATTCCTTAAAGGAAATACAGTTTTAGTGTGTGTGTATGTGTGTGTGAGTGTGTGTGTGTGTAATAATTGTGGAACAGTTATCAAAGATTTTACTAATTTGTAACAAAAGATCAATTTTATATTGTCTTTTACTTATATGCCATGGAACATGTTCTTGCCATAAAAATGATATTTAAAAAATTATACTGAATATAGCCTCAATTTTCCCTGTGCCATTGTAATGATATATTAAGTTGAGTGGCACTTTTACCCTCTGGTAACTCCAAAATTGGGTTATCCAGTTTTAAGATTTGCAGTTTATTGAAAGAACATGAAACAATAATCTCATTGATGCAAAGCAAACTACAACAGGATTGGGAATAATTCCTGCATGCCCAGGTTAGGAATTGTAAAGTTGTACAAAGGTCTAATGCACCATACTTATTTTAGGGGAAGGAGTCAGGTGCTGAGAAGGATATTTCTAAATACTCAGTTCACATGGGAGCTGCTCGGTTTCAGTTAACACACATGGGCCCTTACTTGTTCCGAGAAGAAAGAAGTGATCCAGATCCCTGGGTGCATCATTTTATACCAGACACGTGGCAGGTATTTCTCTAAAAGATCTGTCATATGGAAAGGCAAAGACGCTTCGGTGAAACTGTGTGTTCTGACCTCATTGTGTGTGACAAATTTTGAAAATGCCTGTTGTTCTAGAAAGCGACTTAATGACAAGAAAAGTAAATCATGTCTTGGCCCAAGAGATAAAGCAATGCAGTGAAGAGTCAGTTGAGTGACAGATACACTGGTTCTCTTAAATGGAGTGTGGGAAGCAATGCATTGAGAAGCAGCAGTTTGACCTGGTTGTGAAGCCATTGGTCAGGATGCCATGTCCCAAACCATAGTGCTTGGGTGTCACATGCAGCACCTGACTCCAGCTCTTGCTAATGCACACTAGGAGGCAGCAGTGAAAGCTCAAGTGATTGGGATCCTGCCATTCACAGGGAAGACCTGGATTGAGTTCCCAGTTTCTAGGCATTTGGGGAGTCAACCAGCAGATGGGACCTGTCTTTGTCTATCTGTGTCTTTGCCCCTCAAATAAAAAAAACAAAAGCAAAAACAAAACAAACAAGAACCCAACTATACACTCCAATTCTGTGCAGCCACATAATTCACATAACAAAATAGGTGCCTGATGTATATTTGGCAAAAATATACTGTTTTTTTTTTTTTTTAAGTAGTGTTGCTTTTGGGTTGTTCAATTGTTCAACCACAGTCACTCATAATACATCATGATGTGTCATGGATCCTATTATGTATTTGCATTCATTTTTGAAAAACTGCCTTTCTACACCTTAATCATTCACTGACCATAATTAATGAAACATGGAAATGAAAAGAGCAGCAGGTTTTGGTAATTCCGTATCAGTATGAGGTTTCCCTAATCTGAACTAAAAAGAACTCCAAGAGCCAGGCTACAGACCTGTGGCACTGTCCTCTGCTGTATTAGAGGGTTTTTATTTATTTTTTATTTTTTGACAGGCAGAGTGGACAGAGAGACAGAAAAGTCTTCCTTTGCTGTTGGTTCACCCTCCAATGTCCACCATGGCCAGCGCGCTGCACCGCACTGATCCGATGGCAGGAGCCAGCCTCCAGTGTCACACAGTCATGGGCTTGGGTGCTCATGTGCTGTGTGACCTTGGCCAGTTTCCTGGCATGTTTTCCACCTGCAAGGAGACACGGCACCACTTACTTTATGCTGTTGTTCCGAGCGTGACCTGAGACGAGGCACACCAAGCATCCAGTGTACTGTCTGGGCATGAATAATGATGCGTAAATGTGCCATTCACAAGCATTTGTTTATTAGTGTTCTCTCATAAATCTCCCTAGGGCCAGCACTTGTGAAAAGACAGGGCTGGACACTTCTGAGAGTCTTGCTAATGGGAATGATTTGGTGTTGGTGCCAGGCTTGTGTACTTAAGAGAGGACAGACAAGAGAGAGAGAGAGAGAGAGAGAGAGAGAGAGAGAGAGAGGCTCTTCTCCCCTCAGTTTTACCAGCTCTGGGGTTGGGCAGGTGCCTGATGGAAGAGCCCTGGATTCTTACAGGGGCCGTGGGTTTCTTCCTTTGCAGCAGCCTGGGTGAAGTAGAGTTAAAGGGCTCTTGCTGAAATAAAAAATATTCTTTTTGTCTTGAAAGGGGTTTTGGGGTACACTCCTTCCTCTCACTTTCCCTAGCAAAATACTTAATTCCCAGGCTTACAGCTGCACTGTGAGGAAGCCACTGTGGGGAGGGGCCCTGCGTCCCACAAGCCACGTCCTTCACTGATGAGGACGCGGAAGCTTAGTGAGCTTCAGTGCTGCACCCATTACTGTACAGCGTTGTAAAATACAGGCGCCGTCTAATTTTACCTGTATCAGCACACATTACACTGACGGGACGAGGAACCACTGTTTGTGTTTTTGTTGCTGGCCATCCCATCAACAGGCACTGCATTGTATTATATAACATTTAGAAAACTTAAATGGAATCGGTGGAAGGATTTGCTGTGAGGTGTTGCCTTATTAGGGCAGAATTGTTACCAGTTCGGTACTGCATTGTTGCGTATCAGTGGTTCCAGACGTGGGTTTACTTGAACCAGTTTTTTGCAGTGTTGTTGATAGTTTACTGAGTAGCTGCTCACTCTGTCTTTTGTGACTCCAGGCTCTGGTTAACCAGGTGGTGGGAACTGTCTACAATTTGTTTACTAAAGCACTGCTGAAAGGCTCAGTGGTGTGTGGAGTTTTCACAAGGGATTACCGCCACGACACCTTGAACTGTCAGGTACGTCACAGCTGTCCACATGATGAGTCGTAGTGTGAATGTAGCACTCCGGGAGACATGGTGGGGTTTTAATGGGGTATCATGAAACCCACAACTACCCTGATAGATGTATTTATATTGGGCTAGATGGTTTGTATAATTTTTCTTATCTAAGAATTTGATCACTGATATTTTAATTCAATATTAATTATTAAATGTTTACATTACATAAATGTTACATAAAGAGAATGTGTTACTTTTCTGAAATTTTAGCCTGAGGAAGCAACTTCCTCTTTAGTAGTGATGGTTACAGGGCATGGTGACTTTTGTATTCCCAGAATACTGTGACAGAGAATATTTCTTTTTTTAAAAAAAGTTTATTTATTTACTTGAAAGAGTTCTACAGAGAGAGGAGAGGGAGAGAGAGAGAGTTCTTCCATCTGCTGGTTCGCTCCCCAACTGGCCGTAATGGCTGGAGCTCTGCTGATCTGAAGCCAGGAGCCAGGAGCTTCTTCCTGGTCTCCCACATGGGTACAGGGGCCCAAGCACTTGCGCCATCCTCTACTGCTTCCCCAAGCCATAGCAGAGAGCTGAATCAGAAGTGGAGCAGCCGAAACTAGAACTGGTGCCCATATGGGATGCTGGCACTTCAGGTAGTGGCTTTACCTGCTACGTCACAGCACCAGCCCCAAGAGAATGTTTCTTAATGAAATAAACTTACCTGTTTTTGAGTGTATCAGTGGCAGCATATGTGGGGATCAGTTGTACATATTCATTTTACTTTTACATTAATGAAATATTTTTTGAACATGGAAATATCAAGATGAATATAGTGTGTCATAAAATTTCTTATTAATGTTTGGAAATTAAAACAGCTTTTTTTTAAAAAAAAAAACAGATATTAGTAACAATGCCTCAGTGTTTGGAAATACTCTTGCTATCACCTCATTATCAGAAATGGAAAGAATGTGCTATGTCATATTTGAGGTATGTGCTTTTTATTCCTTTTATCTCAACAGAATATTTTATGTCAACCAAGACCACATGTACTGTATGTACTTTAATAAAGATGGCATTCATATGGTTAGTTACTAAAATAAATATAAGTTGTTTATAGAAGGGTTTACTGATAAGTTCTGGATTGAATCCACATGCAGAATATAGGTGGTAGGTGTTGGGTACAGTGATTTAGATGCCACTTGAGATGCTTGTGTCTCATATCAGAGTGCCTGGGTTCGAGTCCTGCGTTCCGAAGTCCATCTTCCTGCTAAAGCCCCCACCCTACGAGGCATCTGCTGATGGCTCAGGTACATGGGTCCCTCTCCCTGATGAGAGAGACCTGGATTGAGTTTCAGACTCCTGGCTTTGGCCTGGCCCAGCTGTGGCTTTTGCAGGCATTTTAGGAGAGAACCAACAGGTGGAAGATCTCTCTTCCCTCTCTCCCTTTCAAATAAATAACATAAAGAAATAATTTTTATAAAAGAAAATATAATGGTGACAGAGAAAAAAATGATTCCAGAAACTGTTGGACACACCAATAACTAATAGAAAAGAATTTCTGATTTTTTATTAGGCAAAGAAATTTATGAGTGAACAAACTACCCTTTTTTAAAAGGTTTTATTTATTTGAGAGGTAGAATTACAGACAGTGAGAGGGAGAGACAGAGAGAAAGGTCTTCTTTCTATTGGTTCACTCCCGAAATGGCTGCAATGGCTGGAGCTGTGCTGATCCGAAGCCAGGAGCCAGGTGCTTCTTCCTGGTCTCCCAAGTAAGTGCAGGGGCCCAAGGACTTGGGACATCTTCTACTGCTTTCACAGGCCACAGCAGAGAGCTGGATCAGAAGTGGAGCAGCTGGGACTAGAACTGGCACACATATGGGATGCCAGCACTGCAGGCAGAGGATTAACCTACTGCACCATGGCACTGGACCCATAAACTACCTTTTTTTAAAAAAAAAAAAAAAGATTTATATATTTGAAAGTCAGAGTTACAAAGAGAAAGGAGAGGCAGAGGCAGAGAGAGAGATGGTCATCATTCCAATGGTTGATTCCCCAATTGGCCGCAATGGCCAGAGATGTGCCAATCTGAAGCCAGGAGCCAGGAGCCTCCTCCCTGTCCCCCCCGTGAGTACAGGGCCCAAGGACTTGGGCCATTTTCCACTGCTCTCCCAGGCCATAGCAGAGAGCTGGATCGGAAGAGGAGCAACCGGGACTCAAACCAGCACCCATATGGGATGCCAGCACTTCAGGCTAGGGAGTTAACACTTTGTGCCACGGCACTGACCCCAAACTACCTTTTTAAAGAAAAGATTTACTTGTTTGGCCAGTGCTGTGGTGCAGTGGGTTAAGGCCTTGACCTGAGGTGCTGGCATCCCACTTGGGTGCTGGTTCGAGACCCAGCTCCTACACTTCTGATCCAGCTCTCTGCTGTGGCTTGGGAAAGTGATGGAAGATGGCCCAAGTCCTTAGGCCCCTTTACCTGTGCAGAAGACCTGTAAGAGGTTCCTGGCTCCTGGCTTCGGTTCGGTGTGGCTCTGGCCATTGCAGCCATTTGAGGGGTGAACCATTGGATGGAGGACCTCTCTCTCTCTCTCTCTCTCTCTCTCTCTCTCTCTTTGCTTCTCCTCTCTCTGTGTAACTCTGACTTTCAAATAAATAAATAATAAATAAGTAAATATAAAAATAAATAAATGACTTTCAAATAAATAAATCTTTAAAAAACAAACAAAAAAAAGATTTACTTGTTTATCTGACAGGCAGAGTCAGAGAGGGGAAGCGACAGAGATCTTTTATCTGGTTTACTCCCCAAGTAACTGCAAGGCTAGGGCAGGGCCAGGCTGAAGCCTGAACCCAGGAACTCCATCTGGGTCTCCTACATGAGTGGGAAGGGTCCAAGTCCATGGGTCATCTACTGCTGCCTTCCCAGGCACATTGGCAGTGAGCTGCATTGGAAGCCGAGAGTCAGGGCTTGAAGTAGTGCTTTATTGTGGGCTGCCAGTGTCCCAGGTGGTAGCTTAACCCACTGTGCTTCAATTCTGGCTGCAGAACTAATTTGTTTTGTAGGTACTTTCTCTTTACCTGTCACCAGGTATGTACAGGGCAAGATTAGTCATATTTGCTCTATTGCTGATTTAACTTCTAGTTAGCACTATTTTGATGCAAACTAATGGGAAGGAAATAAGAAGCAAACTACAAATGAGCAAACCAAACAAGCAAATTTAAAATAGGGAGGCTGCAGAATTAGGAAGATGACCTGTAATTTGAATTCAGTTGTTCTTTATTAATACATGCACAAGCACTGAAGTTTATACATAAAGTACTGCTTTAGTAACTGTTTTTTTTTTTTTGACAGATAGAGTGGACAGTGAGAGAGAGAGAGAGACAGAGAGAAAGGTCTTGCTTTGCCATTGGTTCACCCTCCAATGGCTGCTGCGGCCGGCACACCATGCTGATCCGAAGCCAGGAGCCAGGTGCTTCTCCTGGTCTCCCATGGGGTGCAGGGCCCAAGCAGTTGGGCCATCTTCCACTGCACTCCCGGGCCATAGCAGAGAGCTGGCCTGGAAGAGGGGCAACCAGGACAGAATCTGGCACCCTGACCGGGACTAGAACCCCGTGTGCCGGTGCCTCTAGGCGGAGGATTAGCCTGTTGAGCCATGGCGCCAGCCAGTAACCATTCTTTCTTTTAATAATTCAGTTTAGAATGACTTTTTATTTTCATCATGATTTATTTTGTGTCTAGGAGTTATCTAGCAACACATTTCTTAATTTCTAAACCTTTTTTTGTTTCAGTTTTGCAAAAATTTTATTTAAATTATACAAGTTCCATGTATTTCATATATACAGATTTAGGAACATAGAGGCACTTCCCCTTGACCCTCCTACCCATCCACATTCCCACTCTTAGTTTTTACAAAGGTCTGTTTTCAGTTTACTTAATGATCATATGGTTAAGGTTACACTAAGTTAAAGATTTCAACAAATAGTATGGAGAAAAACAAAAAGAAAAAAAAAGCCCCAAAAACACTGTTCCTGAATGGAAGAGACAAGGCTATAAACAATCATCAAGTTTCAAAATGTCTATTTCTCTATAATACATTACATTTCAGGTACTCTGTTAGTTACCTCATATCAGGGAAGACATGTAATATCAGTTTTTTGGGACTGCCATATTTCACTAAGTATAGTGGTTCTAGTTGTGTCTACTTTGTTGCAAAAGATTTCATTTTATTTTACAGCTGAGTAGTTCTCCATAGTGTATGTGCATCATACTTTCTTTATCCAGTCAACAGATGATGGACATCTAGGTTGACTCCATATCTTAGCTATTGTGAATTGTACTGCAATGAACATGGGAGTAGCAATAACTCTTTGATATGCTGATTTCATTTCCCTTAGGTTAGTTCCCAAGAGGGATGGGTGGGCCATATGGTAGGTCTATATTTAGATTTATGAGGTATCTCCATACTGTCTTCCACAGTGGCTGCACCAGTTTACATTCCCACCAACAGTGGACCAGGGTACCTTTTCCCCTACATCTTGCCAGCATTTCTTGTTTGTTCATTTCTGTATGAGAGCTGTTCTAACAGGGGTGAGGTGAAGCCTCACTGTGATTTTGATTTGCCTTTTCCTGAAGGCTAGTGATCTTGAGCATATTGTCATGTGTCTGTTGGCCATTTGAATTTCCTCTCTTAAAAAATGCCTATTCACATCCTTTCCCATTTCCTGGTTGGATTGGTTTTTTTAATTGAAATTCTTGAGCTGTATGAGTTGGCTGTAGATGTTTGGGTTGATTTCTGGTGTTTCAATTCTGTTCCATTGGTCTATCCATCTGTTTCTGTACCAGTACCATGATGTTTTGATTACAAATGCCCTGTAGTATGTCCCGAAATCTGGTATTGTGATTCCTCTAGCTTTTTGTTGTACAAGATTGCTTTAGCTATTTGAGGTCTCTTGTGCCTCCATATGAATTTCAGCATCATTTTTTCTAGATCTGAGAAGAATGTCTTTGGTATCTTGATTGGGATTGCATTGAATCTATAAATTGCTTTTGAGAGAATGGACATTTTGATGATGTTGATTGTTCCAATCCATGAGCATGGAAGATTTTTCCATTTTTTGGTATCCTCTTCTATTTCTTTCTTTAAGATTTTGTAATTCTCGTTGTAGAGATCTTTAACATTCTTGGTTAAGTTTATTCCAAGGTATTTGATTGTTTTTGTAGCTATTGTGAATGGGATTGATCTTAGCAGTTCTTTCTCAGCCGTGGCATTGCTTGTGTATACAAAGGCTGTTGATTTTTGTGCATTGATTTTATATCCTGCCACTTTGCCAAACTCCTCTATGAGTTCTAATAGTCTCTTAGTAGAGTTCTTTGGATCCTCTAAGTAAAGAATCATATCGTCTGCAAAGAGGGATAGTTTGACTTCTTCCTTCTCAATTTGTATTCCTTTAATTTCTTTTTCTTGTCTGATGGCTCTGGCTAAAACTTCTAGAACTATGTTAAATAGCAGTGGTGAGAGTGCGCATCCCTGCCTGATGCCAGATCTCAGTGGAAATGCTTCCAATTTTCCCCATTCAATAGGATGCTGGCAATGGGTTTTTCATAAATTGCTTTGATTATATTGAGGAATGTTCCTTCTATACCCAATTTGCTTAGAGTTTTCATCATGAAAGGCTGTTGAATTTTATCGAATGCTTTCTCTGCATCAATTGAGATAATCATATGGTTTTTCTTCTACAGTCTGTTAATGTGGTGAATCACATTGATTGATTTGCGAATGTTGAACCATCCCTGCATACCAGGGATAAATCCCACTTGGTCTGGGTGGATGATTTTTCTGATGTGTTGTTGTATTCTATTGGCCAGAATTTTATTGAGGATTTTTGCGTCTATGTTCATCAGGGATATTGGTCTATAATTTTCTTTCAGTGCTGCATCTTTCTCTGGCTTAGGGATTAAGGTGATGCTGGCTTCATAGAAAGAGTTTGGGAGGATTCCATCTTTTTCGATTGTTCTTTTGATTGTTTGGGAAGAAATGGAATTAGTTCTTCTTTAAATGTCTGGTAGAATTCAGCAGTGAATCCATCTGGTCCTGGGCTTTTCTTTGTTGGGAGGGCCTTTATTACTGTTTCAATTTCTGTTTCTGTTATGGGTCTATTTAGGTTTTCTATGTCTTCATGGTTCAATTTAGGTAGATTGCATGTGTCCAAGAATCTATCCATTTCTGATAGCTTTCCCTGTTTACTGGCACACAATTCCTTGTAGTAATTTCTGATGATTCTTTTTATTTCTGTGGTGTCTGTTGTTACGTTTCCTTTTCCATCTCTGATTTTATTGATTTGGGTCTTTCCTCTTCTTTTTTTGGTTAGTTGGTCCAGTAGGGTGTCAATTTTGTTTATTTTTTCAAAAAACCAGCTCTTCACTTGGCTGATTTTTTGTAATTTTTTTTGGAATCAATGCTGTTAATTTCTTCTCTGATTTTAATTATTTCTCTTCTCCTACTAGATTTTTCTGGTTTGCTGCAGTTTTTCTAGGTCCTTGAGATGCGCTGAAAGCTCATTTATTTGGTGTCTTTCCAATTTCTTGATATAGGCACTTATTGCTATAAACTTGCCTCTCAATACTGCTTTTGCTGTATCCCATAAGTTTTGATATGTTGTGTTGTTATTCTCATTTACTTCCAGAAAGTTTTTGATTTCTCTTTTGATTTCTTGAATGACCCAGTGTTCATTCAGGAGCATATTGTTCCGTCTCCATGTGTTTGCATACTTTCTGGGGTTTCCTGAGTTGCTAATTTCCAGCTTCATTCCACTGTCGTCTGAGAAGCTGCATGGTATGATTCTAATTCTTTTAAATTTGCTGAGACTTGCTTTATGGCCTAGTATGTGATCAATCCTAGAGAAGGTTCCATGCACTGCTGAGAAGAATGTGAAGTCTTTAGATGTAGGATTGAAAGTTCTGTAGATATCTGTTAGATCCATTTGGGCAATAGTGTCGATTAAATCTGCTGTTTCCTTGTTGATCTTCTGTCCTATTGATCTGTCAATTTCTGAGAGTGGAGTATTGAAGTCCCCCAGTACTATTGTATTGGAATCTAAGTCTCCCTTTAAGTCCCTTAACATATCTTTTAAATAGACCGGTGCCCTGTAATTAGGTGCATATACATTTATAATAGTTACATCTTCCTGTTGAATTGAACCCTTAATCATTATATAGTGTCCCTCTTTGTCTCTCTTAACAGTTTTTGTATTAAAGTTTATTTTGTCTGATATTAATATGGCTACACCTGCTTTTTTTTTGTTTCTGTTGGCATGGAATATCTTTTTCCAACCTTTCACTTTCAGTCTGCATGCATCTTTGTTAGAAAGATGTGTTTCTTGTAGGCAACAAATAGTTGGGTTTTGTTCCTTAAGCCAATCAGCCAATCAGTGTCTTTTAACTGAAGAGTTAAGTCCATTAACATTTAATGTGACTATTGATACATAGTGACTTTGCCCTGACATTTTCCCGGAGATATTTTCTAGTATATGCTTTGAGCTTTCCATGCTCTTTTACTGATAGGTGTTCTTCCTTTACCTTCTTTCATATTGATGACCGTGTTTCTGTGTTTCTGAGTTGTGGGGAGCAACTCAGACTAGACTAAGTTACTGGAATTAAGACTTATTCTATGCATCTGCTCTCCCACAATATGGCGCTGGGAGAGGAGGAAACAGCTTCTACACAGCTGCCTCCAGTTCAACCAACAAGCTGCAGGACCTGCTCCTGATTGGAGGAGAGCAGCGTACTCGGCGTGTGGGTAGCAGAGTTGGGATTGGTGGAAGAGGACTATAAAGGAGGAGAGAGACAACATGCACCAGGAACATCTATCTGAAGGAACACCTGTGCAGCCCAGAAAGGGCATTCTTTTTTCGAAGAATTTACTTATTTTAAAGACAGTTACACACACACACACACACACACACACACACACACATAGAGGGGGAAATCTTACCTCTATTGATTCACTCCCTAAATGACCACAGTGGCCACAGTGGGCCAGAGTGAAGTCAGGAACCAGGAACTCCATCTGGGTCTCCCACATGGGTGTCAGGGGCCCAAGTACT
Source organism: Oryctolagus cuniculus (assembly GCF_051225735.1). NCBI lineage: Eukaryota > Metazoa > Chordata > Mammalia > Lagomorpha > Leporidae > Oryctolagus > Oryctolagus cuniculus. Next base: position 13,197,198 of record NC_142874.1, on the reverse strand, counting down.
TGGCCGTTTTCCACTGTTTTTCCAGGCACTTTAGCAGGAGGCTGGGTAGGCAATGGAACAGCCAGAGCTCAAACTTGCTCTCCTATGGGATGCAGGCACCTCAGGTGGCAGCTTAACCTGCTGAGCCACAATCTCAGCCCCTAAAGTCCATTCTTTGTTCAGATAGCCCAATCATTCCTCAGTGATCCAGAAAGATAACTGTATAAACTGCAGTGTGAAAATTAAGAGTAAATTAATGGGCTAAAGGAGAACTAATAATGGAAATAAGAGAATTTATTTATTTATTTATTTTTAAAGAATTATTTATTCATTTGAAACTCAGGGTTACAAAGAGAGAGAAGGAGAGGCAGAGAGAGAGAGGTCTTTCATCTGCTGGTTCACTCCCCAGTTGGCCGCACTGGTTGGAGCTGCGCTTATTGAAGCCAGGAGCCAGGAGCTTCTTCTGGGTCTCTCACGTGGGTGCAGGGGCCCAAGTGCTTGGGCCATCTTCTACTGCTTTCCCAGGCCATAGCAGAGATTTGGATTGGAAGAGGAGCAGCCGGGACTCGAACCGGCGCCCATATGGGGTGCCAGCACTGCAGGCGGCAGCTTTACCTGCTACACCACAGTGCCAGCCCCAGAAAATTTATTTATTTGCTAGGCAAATAAAATGCTGTATAGACAAACTTCTGTGATGCAGCTAAACTAGTAGTTGGAGGAAAATGTATAACCTTAACTATGTTTATTTTCAAGAGAAGAAAAGGCTACATGAGAAACAAAAATGTATCTGAGCAACCTTAGGTAGGTTTGAGATAAGACAGTTTCCAGCAGTATATTCACCTTTCTCTAAGTAATATGAACCCCTTGGTATCTTCAAGGGATTGATTCTAGGACTTGCACAGATACCAAAATCCATCAGTGCTCTAGTCTTTTATATAAGACAGCATAGCTTTGGCATTGAACCAATGCGTATCCTCTGTGTCTCTAGGTTACTTACATTACTTAGTGCAATGTATTGTATGTAAGTAGTTGCTACAGTATATTATTTAGAAAATAATGACAGAAAAAAAAGTCTGTAAGTGTTCAGTACACTTTTTTGTCCAAATATTTCCAGTCTTTGGTTGGTTGAATTCACAGATACAGAACTCAGGGACATGGAACCCAGTGCTTTTTCCTTATCTTCCACATTCAAACAACTAGAATACATCGGCAAGTGCTTATCAACTCTCTCTCTCTCTCTCACACACACACACACACGCGCACACATACACACACACACATGCACACACATGCATGTACAGCCCACATCTCTCCACTAGGAATATTTCCTGTTCAATGATGTCGTAATATCTTGTCTAGAATAATCTAAAAGCATTCTGTCAGACTTCTACTTTTGGTAATCACCTCCTAAAATTATTTACTCCCAGAGCTGCCAAATCAATCTTGTAATTATTAATTATATCATGTTACCTTTCTTTTACAATCTAAACGTCTTAGAATGGTTTTGTCATGCTTATTATGACTTGCTTCCTGCTTAGTCTAACTTTTTTTCATTTACTATTTTCTGTTCTTGGAAATCTTTTAACATGAAAATAAACTCCTTGTATAACATATTGCTCTTATTCATGCCAAACACACACAGACAGTAACACTGAATGCTTACTGAATGGCTTTGATTTTGTATCATTTTGTTACCTGGAAAATGCTGTATAATTGTAATGTTCAGCAAGAATATGAGAATGAATGAACATCCAAGTGGGATATAGAGCTGTCTATTCCAAAAGCAAGCATAGAGTTTGATGTTTTGCAATACTGTCTTAACATTGCACTTTTACTCAAGAAAAATAATGTAAGGGGATTTAATTTGGTCAATACTTACTACGTATGCATCTGTGTATGCTACATTAAATATGTTTTCCCAATTTTTTATTTTTTTTGCTTTCCATCATAGGTAGTGACAGCTACATCATCCCTTGCTTTGGGAATTAATATGCCCTGTAAAACCGTTGTTTTTACAGAAGACTCTGTTTATTTGGATGCTCTGAACTTTTGACAGGTATTTATAATACATGCCTTCTGTTACGGTTCTATATACAGGTATCTGAAATGCTCATTCAGTATGCCAGGAAAAGCCATTTGTTCTGAAATATTTGGTGGCCATAAAAATATTTGAAACTGAGTTTTTATATATGTATATTAATGAATATTATTACACTTAAAAACCTTTTAAAATATATTAGGTCAGTAGCTTAGTTTTCCTGAAGATATTCTCAATTTGATAAATATTCTTGAACATAAACAAAAATAATATTGGAGGGAAGTAACTACATCTTTGAGCACCCAATTCATGCCAGCCACCAATAATTATATGATAAGTGTCTCTAAGGTTTTGATTTCAGGCTTGTTTCTGGAACTACGTTGGTAAATCAGAAATTGTGCCTGCTTTAAAGGCCATGATTTTAATTTAATTTTATAGGCAGAGAGAGAGAAATGAGAGAGGAAGGAAAAAAGAGACAAAGAGGTTTCCCACCCACTGGTTCATTCCTCAGATGCCTACGGTGGCTGGGGCTAGGCCAGGCTCAAGTCAGGAGTCAGGAACTCAGTCCGGATTTCCAGTGTGAATGATAGGAACCTGACTACTTGAGCTGCCACCTGCTGCCTTCCAGGAAGCTGGGAAAGGGACCAGAGCTGGTGCTTGAACCCAGGCACTCCAATCTAGGTGTCAGGCATCCCAAGCATCCTACACCAAATGCCTTCCCTAACATCATGATCTTTATTTATTTATTTAAAGATTTATTTACTTATTTGAAAGACAGAGTTATAGACAGAGAGAGGCGGGGGGGGGGTCTTTCATTGTTTGGTTCACTCCCCAGATGGACCCAAAGGCAGGAGCTGGGCCAATCTGAAGCCAGGAGCTGGGGAGCTTCTTCCACGTTTCCAACATGGGTGCAGGGACCCAAGCACTTGAGCCATCTTCCAGTGCTTTCTCAGGCCATGAGCAGGGAGCTGGATCTGAAGGGGAGCATCCAGGACTCCAAGTGGTACCCATATGGGATGCTGGCACTGCAGGCAGCCCAACCTAGTTAAACCACAGCACCGACCCCAGATCATGATCTTTAAACACAGGAGTTGGTACTCCATTTATTTTTAAGAAAGAGGCAATACTGTCTTAACACTGGACTTTAAAATGTATCTATAAAAATATATCTATAAAATAAAATAATTCTGCAAGATTTGACAACATCAATATACCAAGAAACAAAAAACTCATTGAAGATTTATTTTCAAATGTTTAATGTTCCACATGGTATAGGAAAGTGAGACATTATTTACAGTGCTAGGATTTGAACTTGCATAAGTTTTGTGGTCATCTCTTTAGATGTCTGGGCATGCAGGAAGGCATGGAGAAGATCTTATAGGAAGTGTGATCTTCTATGATATTCCATTACCCAAGATAGACTGGCTCTTGAAGTCTGATGTGCCCAAGCTGAAGGGTCAGTTTCCCCTAAACATCACCTTGGTTCTCAGACTCATGCTGTTGGTTGCCAAAGCAGATGACAAAGAGGATGCCAAAGCAAAGGTACAGTCTCTACCCTCTCTAACAGACATAATCATCTTAGCTCAAGTCTAAAGTAAGCCTCGCCTGTTAGGTATCTTGGAGGGAATAAAATCACAATGTGCAGTACGCAAACTCTTAGCAACATTTGATTCTTGTCTTAGTGCCTTTCCTTCACACAAGAACATGGTGGTAACTTCTGTACACATGACAAATTAAGTCCATGACTATAAATACACTCTGAATATATGAGAAAAATTTTTCAGTAAATATATCTGGCCTAGAACATTTTAAAAGTAAATTTTCAAAGAATTAATGGTTGAAAATGTACTAAATACTGGAATGTTCCTAACTCTTAGTTTTATATATTCATAAGCTTACATTTATTTCTCAGTGGTTATGAGTGAAGTTGTCATTGTTCATCTCTCCCAGTAAATTTTTCTTCCTATTATGTTTTATTCATACACAGAGAATGTAAAACTTATGGCATATCTGTAATAATTATTTAGAGTATATAATATAACAAAGTCATTAGTGATATCTCACACTTTATAGCTAGCTGTCTAACTTTGGTATTTTGACATGTGTGCATAGGCATTGTCACTGCTCCAGTATTCCTTGATATCCTTCAAGCGACCAAAGGTCAAGTGCATGTTAAAATTTTACTTCATATATTCTTTGCAATTCTTGGTCAGAGAGGTAAGATTTAAACCTGTTTTCACTAAAGTGTTTGTACATGTAATTAACTTTACTACCGAAATCTTAATTGATGACTTACCTGTTGGGTATTTCTGAGATCTGGGGACTGAAGCTAAATTGTTAAATTGATTCACAGGGATATGTGAATCAAGAATGTGTTCCCATTGGATATGCTGGCCTTGTGTCCCACCTGCACTACCATGAACCTTCAAACTTTGCTTTAATAAGCATGCTGGTGAAAGGTCTGTTTCAGAAGCTGTGTGTTCCAGTCATCGTAGATGGTGAGCAGATATCCTTTTCCCAACTCCTACCCCTTACATTGTACATGTACACACACTGACATCCCGTACGACTGCTTCACATATACCTGCACGTTCCCCAGAACTACATTTGCTTTTGATGGTGTGCCATCTTTAAAAGATTGAGAGGGAGGGAGGGACAGGGGGAAAAAGGGGGAGAGACAGGGAAGGAGGGAAGAAGGGAGAGATGGGAGGAGAGAGAGAGAGGGGAGGAGGGAAAAGAGAGAGAGAGGATGAATGAATGAATGAATGAATGAGCGAGTAGACCAAGAGAAATCTTCCACTGATTTGCTTTCCGAATGTCCACAGTAGCTGGTCCTGGGTCAGGTCAAAGTTGGGAGCTGGAAACTCAATCCACGTCTCTCATGTGGGTGGGAAGAACCCAGTCAATCACTTGCGCCATCACCACTGGTTCCCAGGGTCTGCATTAGCAGGAAGTAAGAGCTGGATCTGAGTTTTAAACCTGGGTACCCCCATATGAGATGTAGGCATCTTTTTTTTTTTTTTTTTTTGACAGGCAGAGTGGACAGTGAGAGAGAGAGACAGAGAGAGAAAGGTCTTCCTTTTTGCCGTTGGTTCACCCTCCAATGGCCGCCGCTGCAGCCGGCGCACCGCGCTGATCCTGGCAGGAGCCAGGAGCCAGGTGCTTTTCCTGGTCTCCCATGGGGTGCAGGGCCCAAGCACCTGGGCCATCCTCCACTGCACTCCCTGGCCATAGCAGAGAGCTGGCCTGGAAGAGGGGCAACCGGGACAGAATCCGGCGCCCCAACCGGGACTCGAACCCGGTGTGCCGGCGCCGCAAGGTGGAGGATTAGCCTATTGAGCCACGGCGCCGGCTCAAGATGTAGGCATCTTAATTGCTAGGCTAAGCATGCATCTTGGTAGGCCATTTTCTGATTGCCCATTCTCCTAATGTATCTTGAAGGTTTTTCTTCTCATTTTACAAAATTAAATATGTTTATAAAATATTATTAGCATCTGAATTTTGTATGTATAGAGAATCATAATATAAATATGATTCTTAATGATTATTTAATATACTTTTAAATTTTAAGAAATTATAACCTTTAGCTTTGTTAAAGACAATAAGCATTATTCTACTAGAAAATTTTTGGAAGTTATTTACATAAAACATTGTCATCTGTAATGATTTCCTTTACTATAATTTTAAATTAATTTTTCCCTTTTCTATAAGTGCAACACAATGCTGTAAGGTAAAGAGGGAAATAGAATGGTGTGATCCAAACACAAATGCAGGCAGCTAAGGCTAGAATATACAGTTAGTTACCTGTTGTTCTATTTTATTTTTGGAAACATCAACTTTTATCAAAATAGTACAGAAATAATTAAGATGATATGGTAGTATATATCTTTTTAAAAAGTATTTATTTATTTATTTGAAAGTCAGAGTAACACAGAGAGAGGAGAGGCAAAGAGAGAGAGAGAGGTCTTCCATCTGCTGGTTCACTCCCCAGTTGGCTGCAATGGCCAGAGCTGGGACGATCTGAAGCCAGGAGCCAGGAGCTTCTTCCAGTTCTCCCACGTGGGTGCAGGAGCTGAAGGACCTGGGTCATCTTCTACTGCTTTCCCAGTCCATAGCAGAGAGCTGGATCGGAAGTGGAGCAGCCAGGACTTGAACCGGCGCCCATAAGGGATGCCAGCACTTCAGGCCACAGTGCTAGCCCATGATATCTTAACACTACTAATAAATCAAATCATAAAGCCTTTGATCCATGTGAACCTGTTTTTTTTTTTTTTTCAAGAAACAGTCATGAATTTTACTTATGTTATAAATATTGCGTAGAGGGTCTCATAATGCTAAAGCAATTTGAAGGCTGGGAACAACTTTCACATGATGCTAACAATGTATAGAAATCAAGTTTGAAAGCCTCACTCTGCACGGCATTTCTCTGATACTGCAAGGTAGTTGTAGCCTGTTTCCTAGTCTCTCATGAGTGCCTGTCATTCAGCTCCTTCATCCATCATGCTCCCAGTGAGACCATGGCCCTCTGAAAAATGTTGGAGCAGATCAAATATCGGGAATTTCACATAGGCTTTCCCTCTAAGAGATTTAGTCCCTAGTGTATTGCGAGGGTTTGGGCATAAGAAAACATGGGGAATAAATATTCCAGGGGAAAAGCAATATTGGCAGCAAAGGCCTGTCAAGAGGAGCAGGTGCGAGTTCTTTCTGTAACGTGCACCAAAGAGAGAGTGGGTGCAGATTCATGTCACACAGGGCCTGGAAGGGCAGACGAGGAGTTTAGCAAGCAGCTTCGGGCCTTTGTTCCTTGGCAGGGGTTGCACCAAGGTAGAAAAAAAATGAGTAGAATGGAGACAGAGAAGCAAAGGGAAGACTTGGAGCCAGTGAGGGAATCCCAGGGCAGTTACAGAGTAGGGGCAACCATCGCTCATTGACCACCAGGCTTCTACAGGTAAGAGTGGGTAGGAGGATGCAAAGCATTTTGTAGCAAGATGCCATCAGTTAGCCTACAATATTGTGAAATGCTGGTGTAGTTTGTTAAAAAAAGTCACCAAATTCATAGGAAGTAAGTTTTCAGCTGTGTCTTACACATTACATTTGTTCTCTAAGCTTTTGAAAAATTAAACTTTTTTTAAATAACAAAATACAGGCAAAAAGACATTTTCTGAAGATGTGATGGAAACCTTGGTGGTGGTTTTAGCACATATTTTTGGAAAAAGATATCTTCCTCCCTGTGTGAAAAAGTTTAAGAAGGTGTTTTCTCATTCAATGGTAAGATAATAAAATACTGCAATACTTGTACTTTGATGTAACCTCTTTCTGCTTTTTTTCCCAGCAACAAAATTTTGCCATCATTCACTAGAGTTACTTCTTCATGCTCCAGTTAGTCTTTGGGATGCATAAGTGCAGATTTGTATATGAATGCTTTGTTTTTTACTAATATGCATTCTCCATGATCTTCTTGAAGACCCCTTGTATGAATAGATGTCAGTTTGTTTTGCAGTGAAACTTACCTTTTAATTACAGTTTCCATGAACTTTCTGAAGTGTCATAGTGTAGTGATTGAAGATGAATGGAACTTATTCCTAACAGATATGAATAGCCAGCTAGCCACTTAATATTAATAAAGAAGAAGATGAAGATGGTGGAATAGTGAGGGCACGCACCGATAGTCCGGGAAAATTTAGTTTAATAAAAGCAGAGTTACGGTAGCCTCAGAAAAAAGGATCAGGAAAAAATTGCAGAGGAAACTCTTCCGGAGCTAGTGGCTGTGACTCAGAGGACCTACCGGGAGAGCAGAGTTGCCCACCGCACGGAAGCCGAACCGCGGGAGCCGCAGAGTCTGAGCGCCAGTGTGGGAAGGGGAGTCGATGTGACAGAGACACCAGCGGGGAGAGGAGGAACGCCCAGGGCTCCGAGTCCACACATCGGCGCTGGAAGGGGAGGTGAACTCAGTAACCGGAGACATTGGCAGGGAAACAGCGGACAGAATTTTAGAGGGAAGCGGGCTTTGAAGCGGAAAAGTTCCCCAGACTGACTACAGGAGAGAAGGGGAAAAAAAAAAAAAGGTGGGGGCGTACTGGTACAGACAATTTCCTCTCTCCGCCAACCTTGCAAAGGAGAGCAAGAGACAAAGAGCTGGGATATACATAATAAAAGGGGAGAGTTAAGGCTACAATTCAGTAGCCTAGGCAACCCAGTGGGAGTCCGCAGGAGAAAAGGAGCATGCACAGACTCTTTGGGTAGAAGCCAGAGATTGGAAGCTAAATACCATCCATTCTGCTCAGCCGTGCAGTATTACTTACCTCCTGAATAAAAAATAAAATAAAATAAAATAAAATAAAATAAAATAAATAAATGAATAAATAAATAAATAGAGATTTACCATGCATAACCTGAGGGTGTCACCATTGCACACCTGTAACCCTGAAGAACCAAGCAGAGCTCTCAGGAAACACCCATCTCAAGCCTCCAAGGCTCCTCCAACAGCAGGCAGTCCACTTAACACGGACATAGTATAAAAAAAAAAAACACCTCACAGTGAGGGAAAAAGAATTAACCATGCCAAGCAACAAACACAGAAATCGAGGGAACAAGATCAACGATGACACTATGACACCTCCAAATAAACAAAACACCCCAAGCCAAGATTATGAAGATGATGAGATAGAAGAAATGCAAGATATGGATTTCAAAAAATTTATGATAAGAACATCTAGAAGTTTTCAAAAGCAAATCCTTGAACTACAGAAATCCTTATTGGACAGGATTGAAAATCTCTCTCGTGAAAATGAAATTTTAAGGAAGAATCAAAATGAAATGCAGAAACTAGTAGAACAGGAAAGTGTGATAGTGAAGACAAATCAAAATGAAATGAAGAGCTCAATAGATCAAATGACAAACACATTAGAGAGCCTTAAAAACAGAATGGGTGAAGCAGAAGAGAGAATATCGGACTTAGAAGATAGAGCACAGGAAAACATACAGTCAAACCAAAGAAAAGAAGAGGAAATTAGAAATCTAAAACATATTGTTGGGAATCTACAGGATACTATTAAAAAAACCAACATTTGGGTTCTCGGAGTTCCTGAAGGCATGGAGCGGGAGAAAGGATTAGAAGGCCTTTTTAGTGAGATACTAGCAGAGAACATTCCGGGTTTGGAGAAGGACAAAGACATCCTAGTACAGGAAGCTCATAGAACCCCCAGTAAACATGATGAAAAGAGATCCTCACCACAACACGTTGTAATGAAACTCACCACAGTGAACCGTAAAGAAAAGATCCTAAAATGTGCAAGGGAGAAATGTCAGATTACTCTCAGAGGATCTCCAATCAGACTCACAGCAGACTTCTCATCAGAAACACTACAGGCTAGGAGGGAATGGCGAGACATAGCACAGGTGCTAAGAGGAGAAAAATTGCCAGCCCAGAATATTATATCCTGCTAAGCTTTCATTTGTGAATGAAGGTGAAATAAAGACCTTTCATAGCAAACAGAAATTGAAAGAATTTGTGGCCACTCATCCGGCCCTGCAAAAGATACTTAAAGATGTGCTACACTCAGAAACACGGCCATCAATATGAAAGAAGGTAAAGGAAGAACACCTACCAGTAAAAGAGCATGGGAAGCTCAAAGCATATACTAGAAAATATCTCCGGGAAAATGTCAGGGCAAAGTCACTACGTATCAATAGTCACATTAAACGTTAATAGCCTGAACTGTCCAGTTAGAAGACACCGATTGGCTGACTGGCTCAAAGAACACATCTCTCTAACAAAGATGCATGCAGACTGAAAGTGAAAGGTTGGAAAAAGATATTCCATGCCAACAGAAACAAAAAAAAAAGCAGGTGTAGCCATATTAATATCAGACAAAATAAACTTTAATACAAAAACTGTTAAGAGAGACAAAGAGGGGCACTATATAATGATTAAGGGTTCAATTCAACAGGAAGATGTAACTATTATAAATGTATATGCACCTAACTACAGGGCACCGGTTTATCTAAAAGATTTGTTAAGGGACTTAAAGGGAGACTTAGACCCCAATACAATAGTACTGGGGGACTTCAATACTCCACTCTCAGAAATTGACAGATCAATAGGACAGAAGATCAACAAGGAAACAGCAGATTTAATCGACACTATTGCCCAAATGGATCTAACAGATATCTACAGAACTTTCAATCCTACATCTAAAGACTTCACATTCTTCTCAGCAGTGCATGGAACCTTCTCTAGGATTGATCACATACTAGGCCATAAAGCAAGTCTCAGCAAATTTAAAAGAATTAGAATCATACCATGCAGCTTCTCAGACGACAGTGGAATGAAGCTGGAAATTAGCAACTCAGGAAACCCCAGAAAGTATGCAAACACATGGAGACGGAACAATATGCTCCTGAATGAACACTGGGTCATTCAAGAAATCAAAAGAGAAATCAAAAACTTTCTGGAAGTAAATGAGAATAACAACACAACATATCAAAACTTATGGGATACAGCAAAAGCAGTATTGAGAGGCAAGTTTATAGCAATAAGTGCCTATATCAAGAAATTGGAAAGACACCAAATAAATGAGCTTTCAGCGCATCTCAAGGACCTAGAAAAACTGCAGCAAACCAGAAAAATCTAGTAGGAGAAGAGAAATAATTAAAATCAGAGAAGAAATTAACAGCATTGATTCCAAAAAAATTACAAAAAATCAGCCAAGTGAAGAGCTGGTTTTTTGAAAAAATAAACAAAACTGACACCTACTGGACCAACAAACTAAAAAAAGAAGAGAAAAGACCCAAATCAATAAAACCAGAGATGGAAAAGGAAATGTAACAACAGACACCACAGAAATAAAAAAGAATCATCAGAAATTACTACAAGGACTTATATGCCAGCAAACAAGAAAATCTATCAGAAATGGATAGATTCCTGGACACATGCAATCTACCTAAATTGAACCATGAAGACATAGAAAACCTAAATAGACCCATAACAGAAACAGAAATTGAAACAGTAATAAAGGCCCTCCCAACAAAGAAAAGCCCAGGACCAGATGGATTCACTGCTGAATTCTACCAGACATTTAAAGAAGAACTAATTCCATATCTTCTCAAACTATTCAGAACAATTGAAAAAGATGGAATCCTCCCAAACTCTTTCTATGAAGCCAGCATCACCTTAATCCCTAAGCCAGAGAAAGATGCAGCACTGAAAGAAAATTATAGACCAATATCCCTGATGAACATAGATGCAAAAATCCTCAATAAAATTCTGGCCAATAGAATACAACAACACATCAGAAAAATCATCCACCCAGACCAAGTGGGATTCATCCCTGGTATGCAGGGATGGTTCAACATTCGCAAATCAATCAATGTGATTCACCACATTAACAGACTGTAGAAGAAAAACCATATGATTATCTCAATTGATGCAGAGAAAGCATTCGATAAAATTCAACAGCCTTTCATGATGAAAACTCTAAGCAAATTGGGTATAGAAGGAACATTCCTCAATATAATCAAAGCAATTTATGAAAAACCCATTGCCAGCATCCTATTGAATGGGGAAAATTGGAAGCATTTCCACTGAGATCTGGCATCAGGCAGGGATGCGCACTCTCACCACTGCTATTTAACATAGTTCTGGAAGTTTTAGCCAGAGCCATCAGACAAGAAAAAGAAATTAAAGGAATACAAATTGAGAAGGAAGAAGTCAAACTATCCCTCTTTGCAGACGATATGATTCTTTACTTAGAGGATCCAAAGAACTCTACTAAGAGACTATTAGAACTCATAGAGGAGTTTGGCAAAGTGGCAGGATATAAAATCAATGCACAAAAATCAACAGCCTTTGTATACACAAGCAATGCCACGGCTGAGAGAACTGCTAAGATCAATCCCATTCACAATAGCTACAAAAACAATCAAATACCTTGGAATAAACTTAACCAAGGACGTTAAAGATCTCTACAATGAGAATTACAAAATCTTAAAGAAAGAAATAGAAGAGGATACCAAAAAAATGGAAAAGTCTTCCATGCTCATTGATTGGAAGAATCAACATCAAAATGTCCATTCTCTCAAAAGCAATTTATAGATTCAATGCAATGCCAATCAAGATACCAAAGACATTCTTCTCAGATCTAGAAAAAATGATGCTGAAATTCATATGGAGGCACAAGAGACCTCGAATAGCTAAAGCAATCTTGTACAACAAAAACAAAGCTGGAGGCATCACAATACCAGATTTCAGGACATACTACAGGGCAGTTGTAATCAAAACAGCATGGGAATGGTACAGAAACAGATGGATAGACCAATGGAACAGAATTGAAACACCAGAAATCAACCCAAACATCTACAGCCAACTTATATTTGATCAAGGATCTAAAACCAATTCTTGGAGCAAGGACAGTCTATTCAATAAATGGTGTTGGGAAAACTGGATTTCCACGTACTGAAGCATGAAGCAAGACCCCTACCTTACACCTTACACAAAAATCCACTCAACATGGATTAAAGACCTAAATCTATGACCTGACACCATCAAGTTATTAGAGAACATTGGAGAAACCCTTCAAGATATTGGCACAGACAAAGAATTTCTGGAAAAGACCCAGGAGGCACAGGTAGTCAAAGCCAAAATCAACTATTGGGATTGCATCAAATTGAGAAGTTTCTGTACTGCAAAAGAAACAGTCAGGAGAGTGAAGAGACAACCCACAGAATGGGAAAAAATATTTGCAAACTATGCAACAGATAAAGGGTTAATAACCAGAATCTACAAAGAGATCAAGAAACTCCACAACAACAAAACAAACAACCCACTTAAGAGATGGGCCATTGACCTCAATAGACATTTTTCAAAAGAGGAAATCCAAATGGCCAACAGGCACATGAAAAAATGTTCAAGGTCACTAGCAATCAGGGAAATGCAAATCAAAACCACAATGAGGTTTCACCTCACCCCAGTTAGAATGGCTCACATTCAGAAATCTAACAACAACAGATGCTGGCGAGGATGTGGGGAAAAAGGTACACTCACCCACTGTTGGTGGGAATGCAAACTGGTCAAGCCACTATGGAAGTCAGTCTGGAGATTCCTCAGAAACCTGAATATAACCCTACCATTCAACACAGCCATCCCACTACTTGGAATTTACCCAAAGGAATTTAAATTGGCAAACAAAAAAGCGGTCTGCACCCTAATGTATATTGCAGCACAATTCACAATAGCCATGACCTGGAACCAACCTAAATGCCCATCAACGGTAGACTGGATAAAGAAATTATGGGATATGTACTCTTTAGAATACTATACCGCAGTAAGAAACAATGAAATCCAGTCATTTGCAACAAGATGGAGGAATCTGGAACATATCATGCTGAGTGAAATAAGCCAGTCCCAAAGGGACAAATACCATATGTTCTCCCTGATCGGTGACAACTGACTGAACACCAAAAAGGAAACCTCCTGAAGTGAAATGGACACTATGAGAAACGGTGACTTGATCAGCATAGCCCTGACTGTTAATGAACAACTTAATACATTATCCCTCTTAGTAGTTTTTTTTGTCTATTATACTTAATATGACTGGTTTAATTCTGTAATTAATACACAGTTATTCTTAAGTGTTGAAAATTAACTGAAATGTGATCCCTGTTAAACATAAGAGTGGGAATAAGAGAGGGAAGAGATGTACAATTTGGGATATGCTCAAGCTGACTTGCCCCAAATGGTAGAGTTAGAAACACACCAGGGGATTCCATTTCAATCCCATCAAGGTGGCATGTACCAATGCCATCTCACTAGTCCAAGTGATCAGTTTCATTTCACAATTGATCATAATGAAAGGACTAAGAGTCAAAGGGAGCACATAAACAAGTCTAGTACCTGCTAATACTAACCAATAGAATAAATAAAGGGGAGAGTGATCCAACATGAGAAGCAAGATACTTAGCAGACTCGTAGAATGGAGGATGTCCTAAACAACACTCTGGCCTCAGAATCAGCCCTAAAGGCATTCGGACCTGGCTGAAAAGCCCATGAGAGTATTTCAGGCATGGAAAGCCAAGACACTCTGGAAAAAAAAAAAACACACACACAACAACAACAAAAAAAACCACCTAAATGAAAGATCTCTGTGAGTGAGATCCCAGTGGAAAGAACAGGTCTTCAAAGAAGGAGGTACCTTTCTCTGAAGGGAGGAGAGAACCTCCACTTTGACTATGACCTTGTCTAAACAAGATAAGAGTCAGAGAACTCAAGGGGCTTCCATAGCCTTGGAAACTCATGACTGGAGCATAGGGAGATTACTGATGCCATAAACAGGAGTGTCAATTTGTAAAGTCAACAACAGGAGTCACTGTGCACTTACTCCTCATGTAGGATCTCTGTCCTTAATGTGCTGTACATTGAGACTTAATGCTATAACGAGTACTCAAACAGTATATTTCACTTTGTGTTTCTATGGGGGTGCAAACTGTTGAAATCTTTACTTAATGTATACTAAACTGATCCTCTGTAAAAAAAAAAAAAAAAAAAAAAAGAAGAAATTATCAATTCCCAACTTGACTCTCACTGGGATTAAACATGACAATAGGTCTGATCTGATTTCATCATCATTTAAAAAATCATCTATTATTTTTCACTTTATGTTTGTGTGGGAGCAAACTGTTGAAATCTTCACTTAATGTATGCTAAACTGATCTTCTGTATATAAAGAGAATCGAAAATGAATCCTCATGTGAATGGAAGGGGAGAGGGAGTGGGAAAGGGGAGGGTTGTGGGTGGGAGGAACGTTATGGGGGGGAAGCCATTGTAATCCATAAGCCATACTTTGGAAATTTATATTCATTAAATAAAAGTTAAAAAAAATAAAATAAAGAAGAAGATAAGAATGATCATTTTAACACCTATCTGGAAATAGTGTTCTGGGAATTCTAATCATTGCCAAATGGAAAGAAAGGGAAATTGGATGATTTTCATCTAGTGCAAAGGTGGGCGAGGTGAACAGCGAAATACTACAGCGTATGATGGAGTAATGTGCTGGGCCACCCGCCCTTCCAACGAACTGATGGCACATTTCTGTACCAGACCTGTTTTCTTATCTGAAAACTGGCAATTGGAATAGCACCCACTTTGAAGAGTTGCCATGAGGATTAAATGAGTGAATACCTGCAAAGTGGGGCCAGCATTGTGGCTCAGCGGGTTAAACCACCACTTGCAATGCAGGAATCCCCTATCAAATGCTGGTTTGAGTCTCAGCTCTTCTGCTTCTGATCCAACTTATTGCTAATGTGTCTAGGAAGGCAGTGGAAGGTGACATAAATACTTGGGTCCCTGCCACCTACATGGGAGAGACCACGATGGAGGTCCTGGCTCCTGGTTTTGCCCTGGCCTAGACCTGGCTGTTGTGGCCATTTGGGGAGTGAACCAGCAGACAGAAGATCTCTGTCTCTCCCTCTCTTTCTCTGTCTCTTCCCCTTTCTCTGTTGCTCTGCCTTTCAAATCAATCAATCAATCTTTAAAAATACATGCAAAATGCTTAAAACAATGCTTGGCATGTAAAACACTCAGTAATGTCGCATCTTATTTTTGTAATTGTTGTTTACAGATAAAATCTCTGGCTATGTAAAAAGCCAAGAAAATCAACAGAAAAATGTTTATAATTTGCCAAAATAATCTATTGAAATGTATAACTTTCCCAATACTAAAGTTACAAAGAAAACAAAATGTAAAATAATCTCAGCTGTAATTAAAGGTAGAAATTAATAAAATGCTATGGCTCATCTGAAAATGTGGCAAAGATCGCAATGAACAGTTACACTGATCTCATAGATCCTTTAAAAACACTCTTTAAGGCGGGCATTTGACTGAGTGGTTTAGGCTGCCAGTTAAGATGCCCATGTTTCATGTTGGAATATCTGGCGACAGCTCCAGCTCTCTGTTAATATGCACTTTGGGAGAAGGTAGGTAACACTCGAGTACTTTGGTTCCTGCCACGTATGTGGGAGGCTTGGATCACCTTCCTGTTTCCCAGCCCTGATGGTTATTGGCATTTGAGACACAAACCAGCAGATGGGAGCTCTCTGTCTCTCCATTTCTCTGTCTCTCAAATAAATAAATAAAAATTTAAAACACAACAATTGCAAGAGAAAGTGATTTTTAAAAAGGAAAACTTTACATAAATTTCAAGACTGTTTTGCACCAAAATAAGCTTATCTTTTAATTGCATTTTCCCTGAATTCTTTGAAGTTTCTCATAGTTAAAATTGTATGCACTTTCTAGTAAATGTTCCAAAAAGGGAGGTTGAATGCCTCTTACCAGCTATGCATTGGCTAGAACAAATAGGAAATTTCTGCTGGCCACTATCACTTTAAGTGAGGCTTGCAGGGCTAGAATCACCTAGAAACCCAACCTCAGGCTGTTAGAAGCCTTGTTAGAGTCTGGTCATGTCTCTTAGTGTGGGATTCGGATGGAGCTGTCCTGTGCCCAGAGTTCTGCAGCATTGGGAGAGAGGAGCTGGCAGGCTGCAAATATAAAGAAAAGGTAAGGAGGGGTCGCTGCTGTGGCATAGTGGGTAAACGCTCCGCTGGCAATGCTGGCGTCCCATGTGTGCACTAGTTTGTGTCCCAGCTGCTCCACTACCAATCTAGCTCCCTGCTAAAGGTGTTGGGAAAACAGTGGAAGATTTCCCAAGTGCTTGAGTCCCTGCAACCCACATGAAAGACCTGATGAAGCTTCTGACTCCTGACTCCTGGCTTTCACCTGGCTCAGCCTTGGCCATTGCAGCCATTTAGGGAGTGAACCAGTGGAAGGAGAGAATCTCTCTCTCCCTCTGTATTCTGACTTCCAAATAAAGAAATCTTTTTTTTTAAAGGTAAGGAAATGGAAAGGCTAATTACCTCATTGATCTGCTTACATGTGATGAAACAGTATACTGTACCCCATAGAAATGAACAAGTCTTATATGTTCTTCTATTTTTTTTTTTAATTTTTGAAGTTCTCAGTAGAAATACGTGATGACCAAGGATTAGTTTCTTAAAGCTGCTCTAATGAAGTGGTACAAACCAGGTAGCTTACATGGCAGAAATGAATTGTCTCAGCTGGCACTGTGGCTCACTAGGCTAATCCTCCACCTGTGGCGCCGGCACCCCAGGTTCTAGTCCCAGTTGGAGCGCCAGATTCTGTCCCGGTTGCCCCTCTTCCAGTCCAGCTCTCTGCTGTGGCCCGGGAGTACAGTGGAGGATGGCCCAGGTGCTTGGGCCCTGCGCCCGCATGGGAGACCAGGAGGAAGCACCTGGCTCCTGGCTTCAGATAGGCGCAGTGGGCTGGTCATAGCAGCCATCTGGGGGTGAACCAACGGAAGGAAGACCTTTCTCTCTCTCTCTCACTGTCGAACTCTGCCTGTCAAAAAAATAAATAAAAAAAAAAAGAAAAAGAAATGCATTGTCTTACAGCCCTGGAGATGCAGAAGCATGGCAGAGGTGGTCCTTGCTGAGGGCCTCAAGGGAGACTCTGGTCCAGACCTCTCTTCCAGCTTCTGGTGTTGCTGTTGATTTTTAGTGCTCCTGGACTTGTAGAAACAGCCTTCGGGTCTCTGCCTTTGTGTACACATGGTGTATGTGTGTAGTACCCACAGGCAGACTTCTGCCCCCACCTTAAAGATTTATTTATTTGAAAAGCAGAGTTACAGAGAAGCAGAGAGATCTTCATCCATTGGTTCCCTCCCCAAATGGCTGCAACAGCTGGAGCTTGGCCATTCTGAAGCCAGGAGCTGGGACTGGAACCAGCACTCATGTGGGCTGTCAGTGCTGCAGGTGGAAGCTTCACCTGCTATGCCACAGCACTGGACTCACCCCCTCATTTTTTTTTTTTTTGACAGGCAGAGCTAGACAGAGAGAGAGAAAGGTCTTCCTTTTTCTGTTGGTTCACTCCCCAAATGGCTGCTACGGCCGGCGCGCTGTGCTGATCTGAAGCCAGGAGCGAGGTGCTTCCTCCTGGTCTCCCATGCGGGTGCAGGGCCCAAGCACTTGGGCCATCCTCCACTGCCTTCCCGGGCCACAGCAGAGAGCCAGACTGGAAGAGGGGCAACCAGGACAGAATCTGGCGCCCCAACCGGGACTAGAACCCAGTGTGCTGGTGCCGCAGGTGGAGGATTAGCCTAGTGAGCCACGGCTCTGGCTCACCCCCTCCTTTAAAAAATTTATTTATTTGAAAGGCAGAGTTACACACACACACACACACACACACACCAACCAACATTTGCTGCTTGGCTTCCCAAATAGCTGCAGTAGCTAGGGCTGCACCAGGCAAAAGCCAGGAGCCTGGAACTCTATCCAGATCTTGCAGGTGGGTACAGGGGTCCAAGAGACATCTTCCACTGCCTTTCCTGGTACATTAACAGGGGCCTGGATTGGAAGTGGAGCAGCTGGGACATGAGCTGGTGCCCATATGGGATGCCAGCATTGCAGGTGGTGGCTTTATCTGCTTGCAATGCTGACCGCTAAAATTCTTCTTTTTAAATGAAGTCTATGACATGGGAAAATGCACCAAATACAATGCTGAGTATGAACATTCTGTTGTTAAGCTGAATACTGTACCCTAGTTAGAAGGTGATTCTAATCACCAAAATCTTTATAACCTATATCCCTGAATGGTAGGATTACACATTAGTTTTGACTTTAGTTTATGTATTTTTGTGTCCATGAGTAAAAGAGTTTATATTTAGAAGTATATTTCCATCTATATTTTTAAAATATACAGTTTAAATATGTATTTATTTCATCTACTTGCAAAGCAGAGAGCAAGTGGAGGAGGGGAGAAAAAGAGCGAGTGCACACATGAATGAAAATTCTTCCATTTGCTGGTTCATTCTCCAAATGCCCATAACAATAGGGGCTGGACCAGGAGCCTCAATCCCAGTCTCTCACATAGCTGGCAGAGGTCCAAGTGCTTGTGCAGTCATTGGCTGCCTCCCAGGGTGCACTGGCAGGAAGCTGATATGGGATGAGGATATCCCAGGCAGCAGCTTAATCCGCTGTCCCTAAGAAGATTTTGGCCCCGTGTCTCCCAGACCTTGGCCATCCTCTGCTCCTGGTTTGAGCGGTCAGACCCATCTGACTTCCTTGTTCACAGGTGTTCTCCGCCATCTTCCAGAGGACTTCGTTGCCACAGTGAAGGCGTACAATGCCAGGATCCAGAAGAGCTTGGGTTCCTTCCTCCTGACTGTTTCTAAGCTGGCTGATGGGAGCCAGGAATACCGACTCCCTCTTTCAGAAATAGGTAAGAGGAACAGAAGGCCCATAAAGTAAAACATATCTAACTATGCTGAGATAAAACGGAAGTTTGGAAGATAAAGACATAACTATTGCAAAGAGAATATACAAAAAAACAAACCCCCTAAAAATCCTTCAGTTTATGCTGTGGAAATTTTACCCTGATAAGAATCTTTTATTGTCCGGAATTAGGTAAGTCACTGTAGATTTCATTTGACACTAAATGCTTAAAATAGTTCTATTTTTTTTCTGGTACAATCATGAAGAAGCACCCCATTGCTTGGTCTTAATTTATTATAGAATATTTCTTTACCTATTGATATTATTTGTCCTTTAGTGGATAGTGACACTCTCCACTTAGTTCAACTTTTCAATGTGAATAGCTTTGAAACTATGAGAAGAGGCATGTTGGCATATTTCTTTAGAACCATCAGTGCGTTGTGACTCCCTCAGTACAAAGTGGGCGGTGAGGGAGATAAGGCATCGCCCATCTGATTCAGGAAGGGACAAAACTGCACAAGAAAGAAAATGACAAAAATATAAAGAAAAATAATGAATCTATGACAAATTAAGGTTCTGGAAGCAGGTCTTGCACTCAGTGTCCTTAGCAGGGAGACAGAGAGAGCTAAGAAGATGTGCGAATGTGGCAGGATTCTGTTTTCATTCACTTCCCCTAGAAACAAGGAGAAAACCATGGTTCTGGTGGGCTGCTTTGACTTCTTCCTATTTCAGGATCCATGATTATATTGGAATATGGAAGGCTTGTGAGGGACAAGGCAAAATGTTGGCCTTTTCAGCCAGGGAGTGAGAAGTTCACCAGTCATGGGTCAGTTTCATGGGAAAGAACCCAGTGTCTCCGAGCCATGGCTGTCATCCAGAATTGGAGGGGTGTGGTGCAGTGGGGCGGTGATCTCCTTTTCCTCTGGGGTGACTTCTGGGGTTGGCAGGGTGAGACCCTTCCCCGCCTCCATGGATGTCCAGATCCTCATCTGAGGAGCCTGAATGTTTTGTGGCAAAGGGAGGATGAAGCCTGCAGATCAAATCACATCTTCTGATCTGCTGCTCTTGGCTTGGGGAGACGCGCAGACTGTCTGGGTGGACCTGATGAAGAGGGAGGCAGGAGCATCAGAGTGAGAGGGCCATGGCATGGGAAGAGTTAACCGACCAGCTGGCTCTGAAGGTGGGAGGAACCAGAGAGACAGCTTCTAAGAGCCCTCCCAGGACACCCAAAAAGAACAAGCAGAGAGCCCTGTTATGACTTGCTTTAGCCCAATGACACCAATTTCCACCTTCTGACAGATTTGGCTTATGTTACGCCACAAAGATGGTGTCAGTTTCTTACATCAGCATTAGGAAACTAATAGAACTTCCAAGAAGAGCCATGTGCACAAGAGATGACAAGTAACAGGCAACATGTTTTTGCTGTTGTTGTTGAGGTGAAATTCATGTGGCATTCTTTAAGATGTACAAGCCAGAGGTATCTGATACAGTCAGATTGTGCAACCCCTTCCTCAGGTTGCTGTGTGTGGCCACAGGATTGGCTTGGTCCAGCTTCTTGCACCATCACAGGAAGGAATTCAAGGAAGAGACGTAGGTAGAGGCCAATAGACAAGCAAGATTTATTTACGTGAGAAGTGAAAGTATACAGGAAGGAGTGCAGGCAAAGCCAGGAGAGAGAGTTGCAATCAACATGGCTTGGGGGCTGTCTTTTTATACCATTTGGAGGAATAAGGGCTGTGGGCCTTAATCAGACATTCAAATTTGTGGAGTTTGGAGTGCCACCTGCTTCCTTGCCCTTTGAAATCAGAAGTGTCATGCTGTCAGGTGTGTGATGGGAACAGGAGTGTCACCCATGGTAATATTAGTGACCCTGTGTTGAGCTGAAGATCATCATGGGGGCACAGCCTGCAGCCATATTGAGTATTTCTAACTGGCACTGGTTCTAAGTTGCAACACTGCAGAACCTGCAGTCCTCCGCTACACAGAAGGGGTGGGGGGCTGTGCATGGAAAGGGGATTTAAGTGGTGCGGGGGCAGGCAGTTTGGTAAGTGTGGGCCAGATCGTCACAAGGGCTGGGGCTGGCAGACCTCAGTTCCTCTCTGCTCTTGCTACCTCCCTGCCTCCGTCAAGATGATCACAAAGGTTAAACATCAAAGGATTATTCTTTATAGGAAAAATAAATCCAAGTTATACATTTAATTGTGGAGGCTTAAGGGTCAGGCATTAAACCTTGGTATTCATAGTCCCCTCCTAAACTTGGAATCAAATGAGCAATTAATGTGGGAGTCCTAGGGATGAGACTGAGTAAGAGAACATGATTTTCACGTTCAGTGAAATAAAGCAAAGCCCTGAGTAGAACACTTGTCCATCCCCCAGGTAGAACTACAGTGCCTGTCTCTTTTAGATGAATGGGGAAGACAGTAGAATCTATCTCCCTAGTGGTCACATGGACCTGAAATACAGAAAGATCAAAGAAAGGCACAGACTGATAGGGGAAGACACAGAGAAGTGTGTGTTAAAAAAGTAAAGAAAAAAGAGACAAAAGCGATGTAGAGACATTCGGAGAGAGAAAGAGATGAGAAACAAACACAGGAAGATTGTCAGACAGATGGAAATGGAGATGTAAATAGATAAATGCATGGATACAAAGACAGAAGGAGAGAGACAGGAACACAAAGTACAGAGAAAGCTGTGAGGGAAAGAGGAACAGAGGATGGGGTGGGCTTTCGGTGCAGCCGTAAAGTCACTGTTGGGACACCTGATCCCACATCTGAGTGCCTGGTTCAAGTCCCAGCTATTCCACTTCCCATCCAGCTTCCTGCTAATGCACAAGCTGGGAGGCAACAGATGATGGCTCAAGCACTTGGGTCCCCGCCACCCACGAGGGAGACCTGATGCAGCTCCAGGCTCCTGGCTTTGGCCCCGTGCCAACTGTTACAGGCATTTGGGGTGTGACTCAGTAGATGGAAGATTCATGTCTGTCTCTCCACCTTTCAAATAAAATAAAAAGAAAGCTTTTAAAAAGAGGAAGAAATGGGACAAGGAGGAGCAGAAAGAGGAAGACACAGAAGAGAGTGAATCATTCACAGAGGGAGAGCAGGACACATGGGATTCAAGAAATCAGCACACTAGAAGCACGGAAGGAAGACATGGGGACGGTGGAGAGAGAGAGAGAGAGAGAGAGAGAGAGAGAGAGAGAGAGAGAGAGAGAGAATGATTTGATTGGACATTGAGTATCTTCCTCTACCAGACCCACTGTTCAGGCCTGCGGTGAGATGGGTGAGCTGCACAGGGACCGGAAGTGTCCCTCTCCACTTTTGCCTCCTGGTGAGGGAAGTGGGACTTCCTTGCCATCTGCGGGTGTATGCACAGTAGAGTTAACACAGGAGAGTAGGCGGCGAAGCCAGCTTTAACTCCATTATGCGAAACTTGGCAGCTGTAATACTCCCCTGCGTCTTGAGAGGAATCTGAAAATGAAGCCATTGTAGAGGGCAGGTAGGTGACCCCAGTTTTTGAGCTCAGGTCCTTGGATCCAATAGGGCTCAATGAAGCATCTGCATCCCCCTTAGTAAACAGTGTCCACGTAAGTTCGCAGTAGGTGGACGCACGGAGCCGCCACATGGGACCACCGAGTGGTAGAGCCACTAGCAGATGCTAGAATGAGTTTGGTTTAGGGAGAAGAAAGTCTTCACAGTGGTGATCCAGCAATACAATCCCCAGAGTGTTTGCTTAAAACAAACCTCCAATAAATTTTCTGGTAATAATGGTATAAATGAATTTGATTAGTTTCAAATGGTTTATGTTTCATAGGAGAATGGTTTTCCATTTGCTTCTTCCTAGACTTTTCGGGTAAAGAGTGTGAAGACTCTGAGCTGGTGTCTCATCTGATGCCCGGGACTGAGAGCAGATCTGCTGTCTCCCCATTTGCTTGTCTGTCCAATATCATGGATCAGGATTTGTTTGGTGTTCATGTGACAAATGATGTAAGTCCATTTTGTTGTGACAATTTCTTTCATTCTGTTTATTCATCGATGAGAAATAGCCTTTATCTGATTAGAACACTAGGTCAGTGTCCATGTCTGAATAGTGATGCTTCCCAGTGGCGTGGGAAAATACTTTTAAAATAAAAAATACCAGGAAAACAGGAAGGTTTCTCAGTCACCATGGCATTAGTCAGCTTTTCTATACTACAGTGAAATACCAGAGGCAACTCACTCTGGTAAGGAAAAAAGTTTGTTTAGCTCACAGGTTTGGAGGTTCAAGTCTGGGGACCTGGTGCAGACCCTGGTGAGGCTCTGTGTTGTGTGTGCAGGAAAGATCATGTGGTGAGCCAGGAAGCAGAGCGCCTGGGCCCGAGCTCAGGTGTTTGGAACAACCCGCATCACCCGAAGGCCTCCCACTCAGCCCCACCTCCTAAAGGTTTCCCCTCCTCCTAATGCCACCACCTTAGGGAACAGGCTTCTACCATGGGGGCCTTTTGGGGACATGCGACATCCAAAGCCATATCCGGACCACAGCAGCTGTATGCACTGCCTCTCATAAGCCCCTGCTACTCCAGGTGTGAACCAAGGAGACCTGTGCCGTCCACGTCACCTGCCAGCAGTGCAGTCTCGGGAGCATCTCTGGGTGTGAAGTCCAGAGTGCACACTGGAGTTAGATCCTGCTGTCAGTCATTTGAGGGCAATGTGTTTTGTTTCTCCTTGTTTTTATTTTTATTTTTATTTTTATTTTTTCATGTCTGAATGCATAGAGTGGTGTGTTGTGCAGCATGGAGATATGAATGATTCAGCATGAGCCAAAGAGGTCACTGTGGCATAGTCAGACTTCCAGTCCTGACTGTCCCTGGACAGTTTATTCAGGTAGCAAGTTGACAGGAAATGAGCCCTGATGACTGGGACTGTGTCACTTGCCACGATCTGGTCATTGTGTCCTGGAAAGCAGTATAAGAACAGATATTGTGGAGTGTGGGGAAGAACAACACTCTCACTGTGTATTGTTGCCAAGATAAAGCTTGGACATTCAGAAATATTTTCTTCAGGGAGAATTAATCTAAGAAATATTCGTAATATGTTTCTGAAGTTGTAAAAGTGGCCGTGTAAATTATTTTACTTATTGAAAGGCAAAGTTACAGAAAGAGAGAGAGAGAGAGAGATCTCCCATTTGCTGATTACTCCCCAAGTGGCCAAAATGGCTGGGGCTGGGGCTGGGCCAGGCCAAAGCCAGGAGCCCAGAGCCTTTCCCAGGTCTCCCACGTGTGTGCAGGGGCCCAAGTACTTGGGCCATCCTCCACCACCTTCCCAGGCACTCTAGCAGGGAGCTGGTTTGGAAGCAGAGCAGCTGGACTGCGAACAGGTACCCATATTGGATGCAGGCACTGAAGGCAGTGGCCCAACCTGCTACACCACAACAAAGGCCTGACCACGTAAAATTAATTCTAAATAAATTGGAGCCATCATTTCCATGCTTTCAAAAACAGTTTTGATATTTTAAGTGCTTATTTTATCTGGTCAGTCATATTATAGTTTTGGGAAATTTGGTACACTGTTTACTGTCTGATACTAGTACTAAACATGTATTGAGTTATTGTTTTATTTTTAATGATTTATTTATTTATCTGTGAGGCAGAGTGACAGTGGGGTGGGGTGAGAGATACTGTCTCATTCTCCAAAAGGCTACAGAAGCTGGGGATGGGCCAGTCAATAGCCAGGAGCCAGGACCATCTTCTGGGTCTCCCATGTGGGTGGCAGGGGCCCAAGCTCTTGGGCCGTCCTCCACTGCTTTCCCAGGCACATCAGCAGGGATCTGGATGGGAAGCAGAGCAGGTGGTCTAGAAAAAGCACTTCGATGTGGTGAGCCTTTATTGCAGGTGAGACTTAACCTGCTGTACAATGCTGCCTCCTGGGTTATTGTTTTAACTAGCTACCTACAATGAACCATGGTGACCAGATTTTATAATAAAGGTCACTTTAAGAGAAAAATGTGAGTAACCTGAGGCCTCCGTGTACCCTCAGGCTAACGAATACTCAGTGTGGATGTCAGCAATGTTCCTCTCCTTTGCTTGAACAAATGGGATCAAAGTGGCTGGAAGTATTTTTTGAACGCCTATGCACTGGACTTCTACAAGCATGGTTCCCTGTTCTCATTGGCTTCAGACAACTGGTATGACTGCTCCTACTTTAACATGCTCCAGATACATCTGTGTGTTTGTGTAATGGAGGTTAAGGGGGCTGATGCATTGCTATGGTTTCTGTGGCATTAATTTTAAGATGCAGTGTTTAAGAAGGGTAATTAAGAGGCAGTTTGTTTTGAACAATTACAAGTTTTTTTTCCTAGAGATGAAGTCTACATGATATAAAATTAACCATTTTTAAGTGAGTAGTACAGTGGCTTTAGGTATATTTGCAGCATTGTGCATGCACTGCTGCTATCTAGTGACAAAACATGCTCATACACCAAGGGTAAGTCCCTGACCTTCAAGGAATAATTCCTGTCCTCTCTCTGACACTGCCAGTCTGCCCTCTGGCTCCGTGGGTTTGCCTTGGTCTGATGGCTCAAGCAATTGGGCTTCTGCTCTCCCTGAGGGAGACCTAGATTGAGTTCCTGGCTCTGAGCCCCCGTCACTTTAGGGATTTGGAGAGTGCACCAGCAGAATGGAGTACATGATATCTCTCTTCTTCTTCAGTAATCAAATAAATATTTTTATTTAAGTTTTTCAAATTAAATAAGTAAACAAGGCACAGAATCTCTGTCCCAAAATGATACTCTGCTTCGTGTCTCTTCAGAAGTCTCAGGTAAGAAATGCACACCAAGTATGTAAATAAAACCATTTGGGTACTACCATGAAGATATCATAGGATGTGTAATAAAATACTGGGGACATGGGGGTACACTTTGCCAGTATTTCAAGGGGAGTCATTTGGAGAAGACATCTGAGAAGGACGTAGTCACACAGAGATTTGTGAGGATACCGCAGTGAGTAGAAAGGAGAGTGAATGCGAAGAATGTGGCATGTGGATGAGCACGTTGTGTTGAGTGAACAGAAAAGAGCAGACAGGGCTGGAGCAGAGGTCAGCAGGGGGGAGCAGAAGATATACTGTGATATATCTATCTATCTATCTATCTATCTATCTATATATATATAGATATATATACCTATATATACCGTGAAGATATACCGTGATCAGGGTCCTAATGACATAGGGTGACTTCTGGTCAGGAATTGATGAAAACTTTAGACTGAGTCCTGGGCCTCAATGGTTTGTGCATTTATTCCTTCCCCTTACATCTTTTGAGCAGGCAGGGTTCAGCTCCTCAAATACAGATTCGATTCGTTAGAGGAGTAGCTTTACAGAGAGATCTGTCATGGTCCTGGAAATTTTGGAGCTCACCTCCCATGGATTTCAATTCTGTTTTTCCCTGAACTACCAAGGGTAAACACTGAGGCTGCCTTTAAAACTTCTCTAACATGAGTTAGCAGACAGAGCAGTCAACGACATCTGGCAACATGAACTCACATGTCAATATAACTAGATGTTTCAGAACAAAAAGCAAACACTGTAGAACATAGATTATGCATAAGAAATAGGGTTACTGGGAGAAGAAAAAAAGCATGCAAACAATCCTAAAATATTTCTGAAGTATTAGGGAAAATTTTAGCAACATGAAACCATGTGAGAAATAATGGTCTACAAAGATATAGTAGTTCCATTAAAGTAGAACTGAAACTGGGGAGTCAGAAGAACAGATTGAAGAATTCTCTTAAATATCTTCCAAATAGAAGTAGAGATGATATACATATTATATATTCAGAATACATACATTATTATGCTATATATTTTATGTCATATTAAGTATGTTGTTAATATATTTCATTATTTATATATGTGTGTGTAATAAAAGCCAACAATATATAATATAAAAGCAGCATCGGTAGCATCATGAAAACAGAAATATTAGGAAATGGAACCTAAAAACAACTATCTGTAAATACTAGAGGAAATAATTGAGATATATTTCCCAGTTCTACAAGTATTTCTCAGGTGGAAGAGGTCCCCAGTGTCCCACACAAAACCAAAAGAACAGGCTAATAACACCCAGGCTAATAACAAATTTATGAGAGTTAAAAACAACTAAATGCTGGAAGCTTAAAAATGAGAATAAGGTTATTCATGAAGGAATACACATTTGATTGACATCAGAATTTCATTAGTAACTTTGGTTGCATAAGTTCTGACCACAGAGCAGTCATTACTAGAGGTATGGAGTGTAGATGGGGAAAGAGGGAGTCTGGATGACAGGGACCAATCAGAATCAGCTAGAAAAGAATGAGCTCCTAGTGTCATGTGGCACACCATGGGGACTCCAGGTCATAGTAAACTAATAGATATTTTATGAACAAATAGAAGAAGGGAGCTCCCAGCCTCCAATCATAAAGTAATGTAGAAGAAGGGGAAACACTGCTTACTCTGATTTAATCAGTACCTATTGTTTACATGGATGGAAATGTCACATTACAGCCCACAAATATGTACAACTATTGTTGGTAATTTTTTTTTACAAGCTGAAGGGGAAAAGTTTGATCCTAAAATTTTATATCCTTCTAAGATACCATATACATGTGAGAGTATAATAAAAATATTTTCAGGGCGAGCATTTGGCCAAGGATTTAAGACACCTGTTAGGACATCCATGTCCCACATCAGGTTGTCTGGGTTCAGTTCCTATTCCAGCTCCCTGTTAATGCAGACCCCAGAAGGGAGAAGTGGGTGCTCAAGTGACTGGGTCCTTTCCCCTTGTGGGAGATCTGGATTGAATTCCTGGCTCACAGCTTTGCCCTGGCTCAGTCCTAGCCCTCACTGGCATTTGGATGTGAACAACAGATGGGGTCTCTTTCTTTGACTCTCTCTGCCTCTTGCAATCATAAAAACTAAAAATTAAAATATTTCAGGCATGACTGGCCTCAGTAAATTGGCACATCAAAACTCAAATTCAAAACTTTTTTCTAAATAGTATATAAACAAGAAAATAAAGAAAGTTCAATATGTTGTTAGAGATAGGAAGTTAAGTATAATCAAATACATTGGTAACATTATTTGTCCTAAAGAAATGTTAGGTCCATCATGCCAAGCAACTTCATTCCATTGTGGCAAGTAAAAGATGCATGATATGCTTTCATTTTTTTAATTTGCTGATACTTGGTTTATAGGCTGGCGTATCAACTATCCTAGAAAGTTCCATGAATAGATGAAAAGAACGTGTATTCTGAAACTGTGGGGTGAAAGGATCATTAGATATCAGTTAGGTCTATTTGATCCATAGTATATATTAGCTCTGTTGTTTCCTTGTTGATTTTCTGTCTAGTTGATCTTTCCATTGATGCAAATATTGTGTTGTTGTCTATGTTTCATTAGATCCATTAACAGTCATTTTAACAGTCATTTTAAACAGCCAGACTCACTGGCATTGGATGCATTTATACTTATTACAGTCACATCTTCCTTTAGAATTATCCCTTAATCATTGCTTGGTGCACTTATTGTCTCTTTTAACAGATTTTGTGTTACTGTCTAGTTTGTCTGATATTAGGATAGCTATATCTGCTCAACTTTGCTTTCTGTTAGCATGGGATTTTTTTCCATCCTTTCACTTTCACTCTGCAGACATCTTAGTTGGTGAGGTGTGCTTCTTGTAGGCAGCACATAGATGGGTCTTGTTTTTAATCCATTCAGCCAGTCTGTATCTTTTAATTTGAAAATTTAGGCCATTTACATTAAGGGCTATTATTGATAAGTAACAACTTGGTCTTATCATTTTTCTGTAAATATTCCTATGGTATGCTTTGGATTTCTTTTGTACTTCTACTAAGAGATTTTCTACCTGTGCATTCTTTCACAATAGTGACTATCTTTCTAAAGCATCATTTGTAAGTCTAGATGAATATTGACAAATTCTTTCAATTTCTGTTTGTATGCATTGCCTTTATTTCACCTTCATTCATAAATGAGATCTCTTTAGGGTACAGTATTCTGGTTTGATCTTTTTTTAAGGCTTGGATTATGTCTCTCCATTCTCTCTTAGCCTGTAGAGTTTCTGAGAAATCAGATTTGAGTTTTATTTGATATCCTTTAAAGTAATCTGACATTTCTCTCATGAACTTTTTAGAATCCTTTTGTTTTATTGTTCAAAATTTGACTACAATGTGTCATGGTGAAGTTCTTTTCTGGGCATGTCTGTTAGGAGTCCATGTGCCTCATGTTCTTGGATGTCTCTTTATTTCTCCAAATTAGGGAAATTTTCTATAATTATTTCACTAAAGAGGCCTTCTAATCAATTCTCTGTTTCTATACCTTCAGGAAATCCTAAGACCTATATGTTTGATAGTATCCCATAAATTTCAAACATTGTTTTCAATTTTTTCTAATTTCTCCTCTTGTTCTGGTCTCACTGGCAAATTTCCAAAGATTTTTCTTCTAGCTCAGATATTTTTCTTCTGCCTCACCAAATCTGTTGTTAAGGCTTTCCTGTATTTTTCATATTGAATACTTCATTTCTAATATTTCATTTTGATTTCTTTTTAAATCTCAATCTCATGGGAAAATTTATCCTGCAAGTCATGTGTAGATGTCTTTAGCTAGTGAATTTGCTTCTCACTGCTTCTGAGAAAACCTAAGATTATTCTTTGGATTCCATTTCAGGCATTTCACCAATCTCTTCCTCTTTACATTCTAATATTGATGTGTCGCTTTGCGCCTTTGTGGGATTCATATTGTCTTCCTTATTATTCTTGTTTCTTGAATTTCTGTACTTATTTTTAGGCATTTGTGGAAATACATATTGGTTTTCTCCTCTGATGGGTTTTATCTTTGAACTATGCCTCTGTGACTAGTGAAGTGTCTGCTCTTTTAGTGAATACTCACAGACGTGTGCTGGCTATGGCCAGGGAGCTTTGTTCAGTGTTCCAGGATGGGGCAAGTATCCAGGTTACCATCCAAGTTGGGCATGGTAGATTTCTTCTATTGTCAGCAGAGGGTAGGGTATGATCACTTCTGTTGTCCTAATTACACCCTCATCTCCCTTTTCCAAGATGATCAATGCCCAGTGTTAGCCCACAGTGGGTGTAACATTCACTTTTGCTTTCAAATGAACCATACAACCTGTGCAGTCCTCAGTATGAGCACAGATCCCTCTGCAATGACCTATAACAGGCAATCTGGGAGCTCCAGTCCTTTGAACTGGCACAGTGGTTACCCAGAGACCCAGCTACACTCTGGGTCCTATCTTGTCATCACAGAGTTCCTACAGTCTCAGCACACAAGGCTACCACAGTCACAGGGTACAGAGGATCTGCTCTGCTATGCTATCCTGTCCATTATATGAAGAGAGCAGAGACATTTCTAGAGCCAGCTGCTTGTGGGTGCTCTGCCTTGGCAGTTTGAGCCCCAGAGCCTGTGACATGTTGAGATGCTGGGGCATCTCAATGTCCTACACAGATGCCCAGCCCCATGTCAAAACTTCCAACCAGACTCAGTCAATGGGGGACACAAATGTTTCCCTCTGGTGAAATCCCCTGATCACATGCATGCACTAAAACCATCCTAGATGCTACTGGTGTCAAAATATCGCCTTCTCCTCACCAGTTGCTGGGCACTTTTGTGAGGTATGGGGAAAAGAAATATGCTTTTCTTTTATAGTTCAAGTGGGTACCCCACCCTGTTAGGGTTGCAGGCTGAACTCAAAGACAGTGTGGTCTGCAATGCTCTTCCTCAGGCAGTATCACCAGTGGCATGGGCTGCTGAAGTCTCTGCACTCACCGTGTTCTCCAAAGCTTGCATATCTTCCCACTCGCAG
Organism: Oryctolagus cuniculus; assembly: GCF_051225735.1. Classification (NCBI taxonomy): domain Eukaryota; kingdom Metazoa; phylum Chordata; class Mammalia; order Lagomorpha; family Leporidae; genus Oryctolagus; species Oryctolagus cuniculus. Next base: position 13,166,057 of record NC_142874.1, on the reverse strand, counting down.
CTGCAGGGATCATGTTTGGTGTCCCTATTCATTGCTGTACACCCTCATTCTAAATGCTGATCCACATCAGCCCTCTTCCTTCTGTAGAATATCCACTGCCAATTTCTCTCCAAACTCTCCCCTGGGAATGCACTTCCTATGCTTTGTTCCTGCTATTTCCCCCCTAGTCTAAAGCAGTGTATTTTTTCCCTATTAAGCCACCTTGAAATCCCCAGAAACATCTCTTTTTACTATCAACCTGCTTGCCAGATGCCAAGTCTAATGTAATTAATATAATATTAATTACAGAAATCTCCATAAATACAAATAAAAATTTCAGGGACAGAAGGAAAGAGATTGATGTAAAGGATTACTTAAACTGATGAAGAATCTATAAGTCACCCATAGTTATCCCTAAACTAAAACATATTGTGGGGGCAGGTGCTTGGCCTAACAGGTAAGATGTCAATGTCTCACTTCAGAGTACCTGGGTTTGATGCCTCATTTTGCTGATAACTCAAAACTTCCTGCTGATCCCAATCCTTGAATGTGGTGGAATGGGAAGGCCATGCCAAGATGGTCACTGGCAAGCGAGTACCAGTTACTCAGGAACGGCTTCAGAACACACCTGGCAAATGAGTCTGCCTGGCAATAGGCAGTGATTTGTTATGGCATAAACCGCCCCTTGACTGGATTGGCTGCCTCGGCTATATAAGCTGCTGCACCAACTGAAATAAATGAGTCTGTGGGCTGCTCGCTTCTGGCCCACTTTCACCTAACTCCTGGTGTCTGTGTGGTGACAATGCGCCTCTTGCCCCCACCATGCTCCTCCTCTCAAAATGAATCCACAGCAACACTTGAAGGCAGTAGTGAAGGCTAACATAATTTGGTTCCTGCCACCCACACCAGAGACTTAATTTGGTATCATTTTTAAGATAAGGCAACTGCTGCACAGAGTAAAATAGAATTCACAACAGATTATCAGAAGAAAACAATCATTCTACTGAAATTGTAGTATGACAAGGGGAAAAACAAATGAGAGCTGTTAATGGCCAATTAGAACTAGTACACCAAGAATAAGTCTAAGCTATAACAACTAAAATAAGATTAAATTCACCAGCTAAGAGGATGAGTCTCTAAAAATAGATTAGAAGACAAGATCAAACAACATATTGTTTACATGAGATGCACAAAGAGACTTAAAAATTTTGAAAATGAAAAGAATGAGAAAATGTTTAAGAATAAAAATCCAAAGGAAGTGGTAGTAATAATATTAATCTCATAGGATATATTTGAGAAAGAAAGGAAGAAAGAAAGGACTTATTGACAAAAACGGAATTCGTATACCAAAAAAATGTGAAAACAAATATATCCATGGAAATTATATATCCCCCAAAAATAGAAACTATGCATGAAGAAAAAATAAGTAGGCATGCATTGAAAACAAAATAAATTAGGGAATGCAGCTGGAAATTTTAATATATCTCTCTCAAATATTAACTGGTTAGACATGTAAGCATAGCCTATATAATAAAATTAGGCAATATCAGGAAAAAAAAGAACTACAGATGTACATAAAACTCTGCTTACAAAATAAAGAGTATACTATTTTCAGGCATAAAATTACTATTTGTAAAAAAGTATATCATTAATTACATTATAAATAAATATCAGAGAAATAATAGTATGCAGACCAAATACAATTATAATCCAATGCAAGTAAAAGCTGATAAATAAAATAGAAGCAAAATCAGTGCCTTTATAGCTTTAAATAAATTCATCAAAAAGAAAAATTTTAAGCATAAAAATGGATAATAAATGATTTAACTCAAGAGATGGAAAAAGATAAAAAGAAACTAAAGCTTAAATACAGATAATGATGTGAGGAGTTGAGAAAAGAAACTACAGCAATCAGAATGTAAATAAGATTCAGTTTAACCAAGTGAAGAATTAATGAACTGAAAGATAGATCAAAAGGGAAGGGATATCCAGAGTGATTCCCAGAAAATTAAAAAGTGGAAACTGGCCAAAATAGCATGAAAGAGTTGGAGATACAGAGAAATTGCAATTCTGAGAAAAAAGAGGAAAGCAGGTTAGGAAGAATATTCTCCTGCAGATACAAGAAGCCACAGTACTGGGAGACAATGCCCATACTAAACAGTGCAAATAAAATAAAGATAAAACCTTTTAGTGTATCCTGGAAATACTGTTAAAATAAATAAAATAATGAAAAAGCTAGAGAATAAAATAAAAGTTGTCTTTAAAAACATAATAAAAAAAACAGTCTATTTTCCAACAGAAAGAACGAGAGAAGAGAAAATGCAGTATGTTGAAAGTGATGAAATAATCAAAAACCTAGTTTTTCTCTGTGTGTGTGTGTAAAAGCCTTTTAAAATGAAAGTTAAGCTAACGTTTTTTATGGACCATCAAAACCTAAGAGGCTTACTCACCTGCAGGTCCTCACTAAAGCTACAATAAAGCAGTATTAAGGGCTACTGAAATGTCCTAGGGTGGGTCTCCCACACTCTGAAAGACCCACTGCTTCCTGCTCATCTGGAACAAATTGCATAATCTTAGCAAAGCCATGGGCCAGCAAGGCAATATAACACAGAAATGAGGGTTGATAATCTTGAGATAATTCAGAAAGTGTACTGCCATGCCTGCTGAGTGAGGATGGCACAGGGCAGTTTGTCTTTGATACTGAAGTCACCACATCCAGCAGAGCCCTTGTGATTCTCTGATTCAGGGCAAGTGTATTGTCATCACTCTGGAAAAAAAAAGTTGTCAAGTGGGGATAATTACCCCAGACTTCAATGCTGGCACCAACAGACATATTTTGGCTTTGCTGTTGTTTCAGGCGCTTCTGCTTCACCTTTGTTATGATAATAGTCATTTTTCTAGGGATCACAATTCAGCCAATATATATTCATGTCACTCTACTTCCTAGCACTAGAGGGAGAATCACAGGACTTGGATCAGCTCCACCAGATCCACTGTGAGAAGAATTAATGTCCAAATGCCTTGAACCTCCATAAGCCCCCTTTTAAATCAACTCTTGGGTCATTCTGGATCCTAAATATGACTGTCCATTCAGAGCCAATTTCCAGTCTCCCAGAAGGCTTGAGTAATTCGTTTTTCCCAATTTACAGTCACTCTACTAAAACCCTGTAGTGTCCTCTGAAGAATTATGATACACATGCAGGTTGTAGGGCTGGAACTTCTTACAGACACTCACCCTCCTCCCTCCTCCTGTCAAGAGGCTCTAGATTTGAGAAGTGACTTCTGCTTATAAATTGGATAAATAGGATGTGACTGTTTAGAATACTCAAGAGAGACATCTGCCCACTAGATCTAGAAGTTCTACTTTAACTTAGTATGTTTCCATGCATAGATTCTCCTAGATAAAATACCTATTTTATCTCTATGGCTCATTATGATTATTGCAGCCAATATAGTTACTGTGTGTAATTTTTCCTCTAATGTTGAAGTATTGTAACTTGACTGCCTAAAATTCCAGTATCACATTTTTTTCCTAATTGAAATCAATAAACTCATATCTTTGATAGGCTCTCCTACTATAGTCTATAGAGAGCCGTCCACAGGGGTTTTCAAGAATTACAGAGCTCTCACTGTGGATTTCTTAATAGCTCAGTAGAGAGTGCCTTTTGAGTTATGTCAGAGAAACAGGGAATAGCTAAGGGATAGGGTTTAGCAAAAGCTAAGCAAATTACATACAGTAAAATTAGACTAACATTGTCTTTCTAAGCCTTTGTATACTTTCCTCTACATTTTTGCTTTTATATCTCATACTCATACTCATACTCATTACTTCCTTCTGGTGCAGATTTCAACTGATTAATCCAACATATCACCAATGTCTGGTATCTGACAACATAGCAAGTTCTGAATCTGAGAAGATGCAACAATGTCAAGGAAATTAGATGCGTTAATTAATTCCATATGCCTGGTTCTAACTGCTGGAGTTTATTCCAGTAGATAGTCACTCATCTTTGCTGGATTAATTAGCAAGATTCTGAAATTTTCTACCTTTTATGTCCTCCTACTTACACATGTAGGGTACTTGGTAATGATGAAATCATTCACATCTTATCACTAAAACTAAGCTGATATCAGATTGCAGTGTCAATAAGGGGCAGATAATATCCAGAAATGTGGGATTTAGAACTGAATGAAATAACATTTTAAACGATGACAGGAGTACAAGTATTATGAGCAAGAGTTGCTTTAAAATGAACAGGAGGGGCCAGTGCTGTGGCGCAGTAAGTTAAAGTCCTGGCCTGAAGCGCCAGCATCCCATGTTGGTGCCAGTTCTAGTCCCAGCTGCTCCTCTTCTGATCCAGCTCTCTGCTATGGCCTGGGATAGCAGTAGAAAATGGCCCAAGTCCTTGGACCCCTACACCTTCCTGGGAGACCCAGAAGAAGCTCCTGGCTCCTGGCTTCAGATGGGCTCAGCTCCAGCCGTTGTGGCCATCTGGGGGTGAACCAACAGATGCAAGACCTCTCTCTCTGTCTCTACCTCTCTAATTCTGTCTTTCAAATAAAGAAAATCTTTAAAAAATGAACAGGAATAATTTATTTTTAGTAAGTAACTTATGTGGGATCAAGGAGTATATATTAATGTTATAAAAAGTGCATATTAGTTACATTTCCTGGGCAGGGCATTCTGGACACACACATTTAGGAGATTACATGGTGTATTGATCAGGTCTTCCCAAACTAAAAACCTCAAATCATAGTTTACCGTGTCCTCAAACAGAATGAAGAAAGATAGAACTTGCATGCCTGCATGACAACTGAATTGTCTGAAAGCATTTTAAATGTGTGTTTGTGACTGTTCCACTCACTGCTGGCAGAAAACATGCTGTTCTCACTAGTAAGATGCAAGTAGTTACTCATGCAAGGTAACAGCCAAGGACTGCTGCCTTCCTTGCTAGAAATATGGCAAACGGTCAGAGAGAAGGGCAATGTGGTTGTGAGGGTTCTGATATTTGAAAGATACTGAGGAAGGGAGATGCATATGGTACTGCAAAGATGGTAGAGTTCACTGGCTACAGCTTAGTTGTACTGAAGTCCTTCAGAGAGATAACAGGAAATTAAGAAACATGACGTCAATTAAAATTAAAGTGTGAGAACCCAGACACATCCTTGGCAAGTTACATAGAAACTCGTATCTTCAGCACTGGAAGTGTTAGGCACAGTGAGGCAAAAGAGGGAAGCATCAGGATTGTCACAGTGGTGCAAGGACTTGTGAATGTTCAGCCAAAACAGAGAAGCCAGGGTCCAGGACTGGAAGTGGTTAGCTTGGTAAGTCTCAGATCTCATTAAAAATGGTGCATGTCCTGTTTTATAAAAGTTTATGACTGGGTTAAATATCACCATTCCACATCATTCTGGGCACATAAGAGGCCCTGAAACAGAACAAAGGACGGTGTACAGAAAAGATTGACCTGAGGAAAAAGTGGAAATGTACTCTTGGGGCTGGTTGGATACAGAAAAAGAAAAAGACAAGCCATAATTTGTTGACTTGGAGTACCTCATAAGGCCTGTGTTTAACAAGAATTGGGAAAGTTCTCAGAGTTGAACAACATTATAAGGACTTGGCCAGCACCACGGCTCACTAGGCTAATCCTCCGCCTGCGGTGCCAGCACCCCAGGTTCTAGTCCTGGTTGGGGCGCCGGATTCTATCCCGGTAGCTTCTCTTCCAGTCCAGCTCTCTGCTGTGGCCAGGAAGTGCAGTGGAGGATGGCCCAGGTGCTTGGGCACTGCACCCTCATGGGAGACCAGGGGGAAGCACCTGGCTCCTGGCTTCGGATCAGCGCAGCTCTGGATATTGTGGCCAACTGGGGAGTCAACCAGCAGATGGAAGACCTCTCTCTCTCTCTCTCTGCCTCTCCTCTCTCTGTTTAACTCTGACTTTCAAATAAATAAATAAATATTTAAAAGAGAGAGAGAGAATATTAGGAGGAACTATAAAGGATTTGAGCTTGTATTGGGTGCTTTTTTAGAGAGCATTTAAGGAAGCAAGTCTTTACTATGCTTGTATGCTGTTCAAAGCCTGGGGTAATTTTATGATTGGTGTCTTAATAAATCTTACTATTATCTTGCTACTAAATTTATGAAAATGGAGGCTAAAACTTTAATTGTAAAAAAAGTCATATTCACTAAGGGAGATGCTTGTGCATTTTTCTTCCTTTTGGACAATATTCATGGTCTGTCTGTGTTAAGGTGTGATTATGGAGTGGCCCTGCCTTTGTCATGATCCATCACCACCACAGAGAGACCTTGGCTAAGGCTGATGTTGTGTGAAATTGTTAATGTTCAGCTGAAACCAAGAACACAGCACTAACTGACAGCACCAGGCTCCTCTCAGACGCAGAGATGGCTTCTCTTTTTCTAATCACACTTTCACATGAAAGCAAGAATTTAAAATAAATACACACACAAAAGTACTTTCAGGACTGCAGTGGTTAACTCAAAGAGAGTTGCAATGGAAAATGTAAGCTGGGTAAGGAAAATTTTATAACAAATGTCCTCTTGCAATGCTATCTCTGGAAATCCAATGTTTGTTATTTATAAAATATATGATGGGGCAGGTTAAATGGTCCTCTACAGCACCAAAATCCAATATGGGCACCAGTCTGAGAGCCGGCTGCTCCACTTCTGATCCAGTTTCCTGAAAATGGCCTGGGAAAGCAGTGGAAGATGGCCCAAGTGCTTGCGTCGCTGCACCCATGTGGGAGACCCAGCAGAAATTCCAGGCTCCTAGCTTTTGCCTGGACCATCCCTGGTCATTACGACCATTTGGGAGCATTTGGGGAGTGAACCAGTGGATGGAAGATCTCTCTCGCTTGATTCTCTCTCTCTCTCTCTTTCTCTCTCATACTCTCTCTCCAACTCTGCCTTTCAAATAAATAAATTGAAAAAAGAAAAGAAAAGAAATGGGATATATAGGTGGGCCAACATTGTGGCACAGAGTTAAGCTACCACCTGCAATGCCAGCATCCCAATATGGGCCCCGGATGTGTCTTACTTGTTCCACTTCCAATCCAGCTCCCTGTTAATGTACCTGGGAGATCAGTGGAGGAGGGTCCACTACCAACCACATGGCACCCAAACACCTAAGGCACCCAAGCACCCAAGACACCCATGTGTCCTTGCCACCCACAAGGGAAACCAGGATGGAGTTCCAGTCTCCTGACTGCAGCCTGATCCAGTATTGGCTATTATGTCTCTTTGGAGAGTGAACTAGAAAATGGAAGATCCATCTATCTCTCTGTCTCTCCCTCTCTCTGTAAGTCTGCCTTTCAAATAAATAAGTAAATAACTTTTTTTGACAGGCAGAGTTAGAGAGAGGAGAGGCAGAGATAAAGGTCTTCCTTTTCCATTGGTTCACCCTCCAAAGTGGCCGCTATGGCTGGTGCGCTGTGCCGATTCGAAGCCAGGAGCCAGGTGTCTCCTCCTGGTCTCCCATGCGGGTGCAGGGCCCAAGGACCTGGGCCATCCTCCACTGCCTTCCCGGGCCATAGCAGAGAGCTGGACTGGAAGAGGAGCAACCGGGACAGAATCCGGCTCCCCAACCTGGACTAGAACCCGGGTTGCCGGTGCTGCAGGCGGAGGATTAGCCTAGTGAGCCGCGGCGCTGGCCAGTAAATAACTATTTTTAGAAGAATATATAGCTGAGCAGATCATTAAATAAGAGCACAGATATTATGGGAAAGAGTGACAGGCCACACTCATGGAAAAATGATTAGAAAGAATCCTAAGGGAAGATAGTTCTTAAAGCCAACTCCAAGAAATGAGTAGATTTCAACAAGCAAAAATAACAAAAATACTCATTTAGAGATGAGTGTGAGCCAGCACAGAAGGCCAAGACAAAGGGGGATAAATCAGTGTCCTGAAGGAATGTAATGAAATGTTATTTGTAAGGCCTTAATAAAATCCGAGGCATTTGTGCTTAGGAAGAAGGCCCCTACAGGTCTTCATGGTTGTTTAAGAGAGAGAGATGTTCGAATTAAAGTAATTTGGACTTACAGGCGAGAGCTAGGGGAGAGACACATGGTTAAGGGCAGCCTTAAGATATTAAAGGTTGTAACCTCGTGAAAGGCATGGTAGAGGGGTAAGCTGCTGTTTGTGATGCTGGAATACCCTACTGGAGCACAGCTTTGGATCTCAGCTGCTCGGTTGCAGATCCAACTTCTTGTTAACATGCCTGGGAAGGCAGCATATGATGGCACAAGTGCTAGAGCTCATGCCAGCCATGTGTGAGACTAGGATGGAGTTCCTAGCTTCTGGCTTTGGCCTGCTCCCCCCCTTCAAGTTTTCCATTTGGGAAGGGGACCAATGAATGGAAGATCACTTTCTCTCCTTCCCTTTCCTCTCTTTCTCTCTGTCACTTGGTTTTCAATAAAAGAGATCATTTTAGAAAAGAGACATTGTATTTAGTGAGGACAGAGAAATTGACAGTAAAAATAGAGAAAAAGTTAGTTTGCCTATGAAATACTAAAATTTGGAACATGGATGAAGTATCCATGGAAATATTCAATATGCATTTACAAATTCATACATAGATTACAGAGATTGGCTAAAAGTTGGTGTATGGTGACTTAAAATAGAAGAATGATTCTAAGAATCATTTTGATGAGTATTTTATGTTAAGAAAATGGGAGAGGAATTTATAGCTTCCAAAGAGAGAGAGAGAAAGTGTGGTCAACAAACCACACAAAAAAGTCATATTGTACCTACCTTGGAAAGGGGAATTTCACGATTACCACAGATCCTATTAAAGGAGTATAAAATGTGAACTGAGAAAAAGAGCTTGTAATACAGATTGTGAAATAATTGTTGATTTATTAGAAAGGAGTCACAAAATTTATTAATGGAATAAAAAAGTGTGCGGTTAAGAAATAGAGATCATTTGGGAAAAAACTGTGGCTAACTTAAAGAAATTAAGAATAACAGCAAATTTCAGAAAGTGATTTTATTAGTTAAGATAATTTTGTACATAGCAATCAAAACATAAGGGATAGAATATGTGGGTGAATGTTTGATGAGGTAAAATGTAGGAAACAAGAACAGGAATGGTTGGAAAAAGTTCTTTTTCTGATAAAAATCAGAAGCAAAGGTGGCTAAGCTTTTAATTTGAGGAGGTACATAGTGTCTTCCCTCAGTATTTACATTAGATATTGAAACACAGTCTTGCAAAGTTCTAGCTCAGGTTGCATAGACAACATTTAGGGATGCTCTCTGAGGAAGAGAATGCAGAGTAAACAGCTGAGTATGCATATTTACAAAGAGCACTGAAGTGTCAGCTGAGATAGAGCATGTGGATTCTGAGCATGTATGATAAAGATGATTTTAACTTTCCAGGAACTCCTGGAGCTTGGAATAGGAGTAACGGAATTGGCAACGAGGTGCTATGTGGATCTAACAATTGAAGAGTTATGCATTAGCTGGTCAGTTGATACTATTGTTTAAATATTTGAATTCCTACTACTTTCCTGTTTAAATATTATGCCAGTTACTTAAAGGAAAGCATTAAATCACCAACTGTTTTTGATATTTGTCTATTTGTTTTTCACTTCTGTTAGTTTTTTATTTGTATTTTTGAGCCATTGTTAAATAAGTATAATAGAGTTACAGTATTTTTGATACATTGAGTTCATTAATATAAGATGTCCTTCTTTATCCCTTACAGTATCTTTTTTAGATATTATGATGGCATTTTACTTTTTATAGTCTTTTAATTTAAAAATATCTTTAGATACTCATATAAAATGCCCGACTTGCAGAACTTAAATTGAAATACATAACTCTTGAATGTTCCCTAGGTACTTGGAATTCAGTATTAAACAGAAGTGACTAAAATCATAATGCTTAATATACCACTTATTTCTTATTAATCAATCAAATGAGCCAGATAATACATAACTAAAAGAACTACATCATTTTTTAAATCTTAAAATATATCTAAGCTAGAATTAACTTCAAAATAAAATCATAGGACCTCATGATAATTTCTTTTTGGGTTTCTCAAATTTGATATGCAAAATTATAAGGGAAATATAATAAAGCAAATGAAGAAATGGTAACAAAACAAACCTACACTGTAAATTATAAAGAATGGAAATGTGTGAAATTTATGCCACGATAAGGGATGAAGCACAAACCTAGGAACTTGTGTTTTGCAAACTTGGTAAGACAAGACCTGGGATGTCCACATCCCAGTGCCTGAGTTCCAGTCCCAGCTCTACTCCCAATCCCAGCTTCCTGCTAATAGACGTTATGGGAGGTAGTGTAGATGGCTGGAGAAATGGGTCCCTGCCTTCAACATGGAGGACCCGCACTGACAGGAATTCCTGACTCCTGGCTTCTGCCTAGCCGAGGCTTGGCCCAGCCCTAGCTGTTCATGAGCCTTTGGAGAGTGAGCCAGGAAAGGCAACTCTCTCTTTGCTCCTCTCTCCTGTAGTCTCTCACCACTCTTCTCGCTTCTCTTCCCTCTCCTCTCCCCTCTCTCTCTCCATCCCTCTTTTCAAATAAACAAAATTAATGAATAAGCACAATTTTCACAAGCTAAATAGTCTTTAGTAAATATGCATACTCAACTGTTTATTCTGCATTCTCTTCCTCTGAGAACATCCCTAAATGCCTGCAACAACTGGGGTCAGGCAGGCTAAGACAGGAGCTCGGAACACAATCCAGATTTCCCACCTGAGTAGTAGGGACACAATCAGTTACATCAGTGCCTCCCAGGGTACGTATTACCAGGAACTGGTCAGAATTAAAGCTGGGACGCAAACTCAGGTACTCAGATGTGGGATGTGGGTGTCCTAACAACCACTAGGCCACATGCACACCTCATATTGGTGTAATACTGATGCTATCTTCTGCTTCTAAAAAGAGACCCCTGCCTCTGATCAACACATCCTACTTAATGGTGACAGTGACCATTGGCTGACAATTATTTCAGCATTTCACTAATGGCTTGAAGGCTCCACTATTTTATTAGTTTTCTTCTATTCTTATTCAGAGATGTTTCTATAAATGATTGTTAAATTTAATTAAGTAGATTTGGGTTATATTTGGATATAGTATATAATTTGTCTCATTTTAATTATTGATGTAAAATTGATGCTAAGTTCAACACTAACCTACAATGAGACACCTGCACTTTCTATCTGAAACGTGTAATTTTTTTCACATTATCCTTGACTGCAATTTCATTAGGACAATTCAATGGTGGTACATGCATTCATTAAAAGCCTGGGGCACATTGACCCCATTTAATTTGTAGACTGAGTATTTTACTGAGCATAGATACATTTGTTTTGTTACATTTAATACTTATTTCTCTGAATCTAATCTTCTACACCTCTGAATGACCTGTTAGCCTCTATTTGCTCTCTGGGTGCCCCTTTCTAGTATTTGATCTTGGAGAGTGATTATTTGCCTTTTGTTTTTCTTACTTTTTTGGTATATTCTGAATTATGAAATAGATTCATTCGGTTTCTTTGATTAGAAGTTCAAATCTAAGATACATATTAATTTACAGGTTTGTAGTTCTTGGAGCAGTTGAACAGTTATGTCATAGGAGAGTATGTTTTACATGCATCTCCTTGAGAATTATCATAGTTTTTTAAAGGATTTATTGATGCCTGTGAAAGGCAGCATTACAGAGTCAACCTCCAGCCACCAGCTCACTCCTCAAATGGTCACAACAGCAGAGCTGGATGAGATCAAAGCCAGGAGCTTGGAACCCCATCTGGATCCTCCATGCCAGGGGCTGAAGCGATTGGGCCATCTTCCACTGCTTTCCAAGGCCATGAGCAGGGAGCTGGATAGGAAGTGGAGCAGCTTATATGGTATGTGGGTGTCATAGGTGGTGGCTTAACCCACTGCACCATGACACGTCTCCTCTTATTAGTTTTTTGATAAAGTCCCATGAGACCTATCCAGAAGGAAACCACAACACGTAGGCATTCACTCTTAATCTCTTTTCCTCAATTTACTCTTTGAGTACTAATTTTTCTTTGTCAGGTTATAATGTTGCATTCCCCAATAATCAGAACATTTTTTGGAAAAATTTGGGAAGAATTGGTATTTTTAAGTGTTTGCTAGATTTCAGTAGTGAAGCCAACTGGTACTGAGCTTTTCTTTGATGGGATTTTTTTTTTATTTCTGATTCATTCTTTTTATTTTTTGTCAAAATTTCTTTTTTCATTATTTATTCTTGATAGATTGCATATTTAAAGGAATTTATCCATTTGTTCTAAGTTTCCCATAGTACTCTCGTATGACCCTTTGTATTCTTAGCTATCAGTTGTAATGTCTCCTCTTCCACTTCTGATTCTATTTATGCCTTCTTTTTGTTTTTAGACTCATTAAGTGACAGTCAATTTTATTCATCTTCTAAAAGATTCCAATTTTTGAAAAATATTTCCTATCATTACTTTTGTTCTCTTTTTTTTATTTCTGCTTTGATCTTTTGAATTTTCTTCCTTCTAATAGCTTTGGGTTTAGCATGTTGCTCTTTTTTTAGTTCCTTGAAGTAGAACTTGAAGTTGTTTACTTGATACTCTTTTTTGATGTAGATGGTTTCCCCTGTAAAGCTCCCTATTAAGCTGTTTTGTTTTTGTTTTTGTTTTTGTTTTTTTTGGTGCATCTCATAAACTTTGCTATACTGTGGTACCATGCTTGTTAGCCTCAGGCCAGTTTTATTTCTTTTATGTTCTCCTTTAGTCCATTGGTTGTTTAAGAGCACATTTTTTATTGCCCACATAATTCTGATTTTTCCAAAACTCCCCCTATTATTGATTTCTAGTTTTACACTATGATTATCAAGAAGGAAACTTGATATGATTTCAAACACACGTTTATTAAGTTATTTTGTAGCCCAGCATATTCTCTGTTTTGAATAATGCTTGTCACTCTTGAGAAGAATGTGTGTTCTGCTTCTGTTAGATGGAAGCTTCTGTGAGTGCTTATTTGATGCCTCTGATCTAAAGTTAGTTCAACTCCAATGTTTCTTTATTGATTTTTTCAGCGATTTGTCTGTTGTTGAAAGAGTGATAATGAAGCCTCCTGCTATTACTGTGCTGCAGTGTCTCCTCAGGTCTATTAACAGTCACCTTGTATACTGGTGCTCTGATAGGCACATGAGTACATATTTATTTTATATGTTATTGATGAAATTGCCCTTTTATCATCTATAATGAGCTCAGTGCCTATTGTTATGTAAAGGATTTATAGGAAAAGATAGACTGAATGGGTGATGAGGAGGGAAACCTCAGCAGGAAAATATAAACCATAAAAAAGAAATGAACAAATTTCAGAAATGAAATGTACAGTAAAAGGTGGCATGGGGACAATCAGCCAACTCAAACATATATGGGATAGATACAGCTATCAATTTAAAAATTAATATAAATAGTGTGCATGTGTGTGAATGAGATAACATGATCTCTTATTTGTGTACTTGGATTCCCAGAACTAAAGGAGCAAAAGAAGAGAAAAGAAATATTTTAAGAATTAATGACAGGGGCCGGTGCTATGGTGCAGTGGGCTAACACCCTAGCCTGAAGTGCTGGCATCCCATATGGGCACTGGTTCAAGACTGGGCTGCTCCACTTCCAATCCAGCTCTCTGCTATAGCTTGGTAAAGAAATAGAAGATGGCCCCAGTCCTCCCAAGACCCACGTGGGAGACCCCACTTGGGAGACCTGTGGGAAGCTCCTGACTCCTGGCTTTGGATTCGCGCAGCTCTAGCTATTATGGCCAATTGTGGAGTCAACCAGCAGATGGAAGACCTCTCTCTCTCTCTCTCTCTCTCTCTCTCTCTCCCTGACTCTCCTCTCTCTGTTTAACTCTGGCTTTTTTTTTTTTTTTGGACAGGCAGAGTTAGACAGTGAGAGAGAGACAGAGAGAAAGATCTTCCTCTTCCATTGGTTCACCCACCAAATGGCCACCACGGTGGGAACTGTGCCGATCTGAAGCCAGGAGCCAGGTGCCTCCTCCTGGTCTCACATGCAGGTGCAGGGCCCAAGGACTTGGGCCATCCTCCACTGCACTCCTGGGCCACAGCAGAGAGCTGGACTGGAAGAGGAGTAACCAGGAGACAGAATCCAGCGCCCCAACTGGGACTAGAACCCAGGTTGCCGGTGCCGCAGGCAGAGGATTAGCCAAGTGAGCCATGGCGCTGGACAACTCTGACTTTCAAATAAATAAATAAATCTTTTTTTAAAAAAAGAATTAATGACAAAGAATTTCCAAAATTTTAATGGAAACTTAGATCATGGAAGGTATGAGTATTTATAGAAAATTTCAATAAACCCTGTGTGAATGTGCAGAATATATTTCCTTAACCTAATTAAAAGTTTCTGACTTTCTAAAAATGTTATTATGTTCTTTTTAAAATATATTTTTAATTACTTGAAAGACATCGTTAGAGAGAGAGAGAGAGAGAGAGAGAGAGAAAGAGAGAATGACAAATAGAGATAGATCTCTGGTTCATTCCCCTAGATGGTCACAACAGCCAGGTCTGGGTCAAGCTGAAGCCAGGAACCAGGAGCTTCTTCCAGGTCTCCATGTGTGTGACAGAGGCCAAAGACTTGGTCCATCTTCCACAGCTTTTCTCAAGCCATTAGCAGGGAACTGGATCAAAAGTGGAGCAGCTGGGACTGGAACCAGCGCCCATGTGGGATGCCGGCACTACAGGCGTCGGCTGTACCTGCTATGACACAGCATCAGTCCCTGTACTTTTCTTAATTACATAAATTAATCAATTTGGTCTGTTCATTTTGAAGATTGCTGTTTTCAAATCTGAGTACAACTTATATTAATCATTATTATTTAATTTATTAAATGCGTAGATTGTCCTCCAAACATTTTTCTACTTCTCTGAAGTGCTTTTCATGTCATTTTCTTTTACTACTACCTTATACCAGGCTTTCTTTTAGTCTTTCAATCATTTAGTTGGAATACTGCTGTAGCTCATCTACTATATCTCATTTAATATGCTCATAATTTTGTTCTTTTTTTTATCTTTTATTTAATGAATATAAATTTCCAAAGTACGACTTATGGATTACAATGGCTTCCCCCCCATACCGTCCCTCCCACCCACAACCCTCCCCTTTCCCACTCCCTCTCCCCTTCCATTCACATCAAGATTCATTTTCGATTATCTTAATATATAGAAGATCAGCTTAGTATACCTTAAGTAAGGATTTCAACAGTTTGCTCCCACACAGAAACATAAAGTGAAAAATAATAGATGATTTTTTTTAAATGATGATGAAATCAGATCAGACCTATTGTCATGTTTAATCCCAGTGAAAGTCAAGTTGGGAATTGATAATTTCTTTTTTTTTTTTTTACAGAAGATCAGTTTAGTGTACATTAAGTAAAGATTTCAACAGTTTGCACCCCCATAGAAACACAAAGTGAAATATACTGTTTGAGTACTTGTTATAGCATTAAGCCTCAATGTACAGCACATTAAGGACAGAGATCCTACATGAGGAGTAAGTGCACAGTGACTCCTGTTGTTGACTTTACAAATTGACACTCCTGTTTATGGCATCAGTAATCTCCCTATGCTCCAGTCATGAGTTTCCAAGGCTATGGAAGCCCCCCGAGTTCTCCTACTCTTATCTTGTTTAGACACGGTCATAGTCAAAGTGGAGGTTCTCTCCTCCCTTCAGAGAAAGGTACCTCCCTCTTTGAAGACCTGTTCTTTCCACTGGGATCTCACTCACAGAGATCTTTTTGCCAGAGTGTCTTGGCTTTCCATGCCTGAAATACTCTCATGGGCTTTTCAGCCAGATCCGAGTGCCTTTAGGGCTGATTCTGAGGCCAGAGTGCTATTTAGGACATCCGCCATTCTATGAGTCTGCTGAGTATCTCACTTCCCATGTTGGATCACTCTCCCCCTTATTTATTCTATTGGTTAGTGTTAGCAGGTACTAGACTTGTTTATGTGCTCCCTTTGACTCTTAGTCCTTTCATTATGATCAATTGTGAACTGAAATTGATCACTTGGAATAGTGAGATGGCATTGGCACATGCCACCTTGATGGGATTGAACTGGACTCCCCTGGTATGTTTCCAACTCTACCATTTGGGGCAAGTCAGCCCGAGCATGCCCCAAATTATACATCTCTTCCCTCTCTTATTCCCACTCTTATGTTTAACAGGGATCACATTTCAGTTAATTTTCAACACTTAAGAATAACTGTGTGATAATTACAGAATTAAACCAGTCATATTAAGTAGAACAGACAAAAAAAATACTAAGAGGGATAATGTATTAAGTTGTCCATTAACAGTCAGGGCTATGCTGATCAAGTCACCATTTCTCATAGTGTCCATTTCACTTCAGGAGGTTTCCTTTTTGGTGTTCAGTCAGTTGTCACCGATCAGGGAGAACATATGGTATTTGTCCCTTTGGGACTGGCTTACTTCACTCAGCATGATGTGTTCCAGATTCCTCCATTTTGTTGCAAATGACTGGATTTCGTTGTTTCTTACTGCGGTATAGTATTCTAAAGAATACATATCCCATAATTTCTTTATCCAGTCTACCGTTGATGGGCATTTAGGTTGGTTCCAGGTCTTGGCTATTGTGAATTGTGCTGCAATATACATTAGGGTGCAGACCGCTTTTTTGTTTGTCAATTTAAACTCCTTTGGGTAAATTCCAAGGAGTGGGATGGCTGGGTCGAACGGTAGGGTTATATTCAGGTTTCTGAGGAATCTCCAGACTGATTTCCATAGTGGCTTGACCAGTTTGCATTCCCACCAACAGTGGGTTAGTGTCCCTTTTTCCCCACATCCTCGCCAGCATCTGTTGTTGGTAGACTTCTGTATGTGAGCCATTCTAACCGGGGTGAGGTGAAACCTCATTGTGGTTTTGATTTGCATTTCCCTGATTGCTAGTGACCTTGAACATTTTTTCATGTGCCTGTTGGCCATTTGGATTTCCTCTTTTGAAAAATGTATATTGAAGTCCTTGGCCCATCTCTTAAGTGGGTTGTTGGTTTTGTTTTTGTGGAGTTTCTTGATCTCTTTGTAGATTCTGGTTATTAACCCTTTATCTGTTGCATAGTTTGCAAATATTTTTTCCCATTCTGTCGGTTGTCTCTTCACTCTCCTGACTGTTTCTTTTGCAGTACAGAAACTTCTCAATTTGATGCAATCCCAATAGTTGATTTTGGCTTTGACTGCCTGCACCTCCAGGGTCTTTTCCAGAAATTCTTTGCCTGTGCCAATATCTTGAAGGGTTTCTCCAATGTTCTCTAATAACTTAATGGTGTCAGGACGTAGATTTAGGTCTTTAATCCATGTTGAGTGGATTTTTGTGTAAGGTGTAAGGTAGGGGTCTTGCTTCATGCTTCTGCACGTGGAAATCCAGTTTTCCCAGCACCATTTATTGAATAGACTGTCCTTGCTCCAGGAATTAGTTTTGGATCCTTGATCAAATATAAGTTGGCTGTAGATGTTTGGGTTGATTTCTGGTGTTTCAATTCTGTTCCATTGGTCTATCCATCTGTTTCTGTACCAGTACCATGCTGTTTTGATTACAACTGCCCTGTAGTATGTCCTGAAATCTGGTATTGTGATGCCTCTGGCTTTGTTTTTGTTGTACAAGATTGCTTTAGCTATTCGAGGTCTCTTGTGCCTCCATATGAATTTCAGCATCATTTTTTCTAGATCTGAGAAGAAGGTCTTTGGTATCTTGATTGGCATTGCATTGAATCTATAAATTGCTTTTGGGAGAATGGACATTTTGATGATGTTGATTCTTCCAATCCATGAGCATGGAAGATTTTTCCATTTCTTGGTATCCTCTTCTATTTCTTTCTTTAAGGTTTTGTAATTTTCATCGTAGAGATCTTTAACGTCCTTGGTTAAGTTTATTCCACGGTATTTGATTGTTTTTGTAGCTATTGTGAATGGGATTGATCTTAGCAGTTCTTTCTCAGTCATGGCATTGCTTGTGTATACAAAGGCTGTTGATTTTTGTGCATTGATTTTATATCCTGCCACTTTGCCAAACTCCTCTATGAGTTCCAATAGTCTCTTAGTAGAGTTCTTTGGATCCTCTAAGTACAGAATCATATCATCTGAAAAGAGGGATAGTTTGACTTCTTCCTTCTTGATTTGTATTCCTTTGATTTCTTTTTCTTGTCTGATGGCTCTGGCTAAAACTTCCAGAACTATGTTAAATAGCAGTGGTGAGAGTGGGCATCCCTGCCTGGTGCCAGATTTCAGTGGAAATGCTTCCAACTTTTCCCCATTCAATAGGATGCTGGCTGTGGGTTTTTTATAAATTGCTTTGATTATATTGAGGAATGTTCCTTCTATACCCAATTTGCTTAGAGTTTTCATCATGAAAGGGTGTTGAATTTTATCAAATGCTTTCTCTGCATCAATTGAGATAATCATATGGTTTTTCTTCTACAGTCTGTTAATGTGGTGAATCACATTGATTGATTTGCGAATGTTGAACCATCCCTGCATACCAGGGATGAATCCCACTTGGTCTGGGTGGATGATTTTCCTGATGTGTTGTTGTACTCTATTGGCCAGAATTTTATTGAGGATTTTTGCGTCTATGTTCATCAGGGATATTGGTCTCTAATTCTCTTTCAGTGCTGCATCTTTCTCTGGCTTAGGGATTAAGGTGATGCTGGCTTCATAGAAAGAATTTGGGAGGATTCCCTCTTCTTCGATTGTTCTGAATAGTTTGAGAAGAATTGGAGTTAGTTCTTCTTTAAATGTCTGGTAGAATTCAGCAGTGAATCCATCTGGTCCTGGGATTTTCTTTGTTGGGAGGGCCTTTATTACTGTTTCAATTTCTGTTTCAGTTATGGGTCTATTTAGGTTTTCTATGTCTTCATGGTTCAATTTTGGTAGATTGCATGTGTCCAGGAATCTATCCATTTCTAATAGGTTTTCCTGTTTGCTGGCATACAGGTCCTTGTAGTAATTTCTGATGATTCTTTTTATTTCTGTGGTGTCTGTTGTTACGTTTCCTTTTTCATCTCTGATTTTATTGATTTGGGTCTTTCTCTTCTTTTTTTAGTTAGTTGGGCCAATGGGGTGTCAATTTTGTTTATTTTTTCAAAAAACCAGCTTCTCGCTTGGCTGATTTTTTGTAATGTTTTTTTTTTGGATTCAATCCTGTTAATTTCTTCTCTGGTTTTAATTATTTCTCTTCTCCTACTAGATTTGGGTTTGGTTTGCTGCAGTTTTTCTAGGTCCTTGAGGTGCGCTGAAAGCTCATTTATTTGGTGCCTTTCGAATTTCTTGATATAGGCACCTATTGCTATAAACTTGCCTCTCAATACTGCTTTTGCTGTATCCCATAAGTTTTGATATGTTGTGTTGTTATTCTCATTTACTTCCAGAAAGTTTTTGATTTCTCTTTTGATTTCTTGAATGACCCAGTGTTCATTCAGGAGCATATTGTTCCGTCTCCATGTGTTTGCATACTTTCTGGGGTTTCCTGAGTTGCTAATTTCCAGCTTCATTCCGCTGTGGTCTGAGAAGCTGCATGGTATGATTCTAATTCTTTTAAATTTGCTGAGACTTGCTTTATGGCCTAGTATGTGATCAATCCTAGAGAAGGTTCCATGCACTGCTGAGAAGAATGTGAAGTCTGTAGATGTAGGGTTGAAAGTTCTGTAGATATCTGTTAGATCCATTTGGGCAATAGTGTCAATTAAATCTGCTGTTTCCTTGTTGATCTTCTGTCCGGATGATCTGTCTATTTCTGAGAGTGGAGTATTGAAGTCCCCCAGTACTATTGTATTGGAATCTAAGTCTCCCTTTAAGTCCCTTAACATATCTTTTAAATAGACCGGTGCCCTGTAATTAGGTGCATATACATTTATAATAGTTACATCTTCCTGTTGAATTGAACCCTTAATCATTATATAGTGTCCCTCTTTGTCTCTCTTAACAGTTTTTGTATTAAAGTTTATTTTGTCTGATATTAATATGGCTACACCTGCTTTTTTTTTTTGTTTCTGTTGGCATGGAATATCTTTTTCCAACCTTTCACTTTCAGTCTGCATGCCTCTTTGTTAGAGAGATGTGTTTCTTGTAGGCAACAAATAGTTGGGTTGTGTTCTGTGAGCCAGTCAGCCAAACGGTGTCTTTTAACTGAAGAATTCAGACCATTAATGTTCAATGTGACTATTGATACGTAGTGACTTTGCCCTGCCATTTTCCCGGAAATATTTTCTAGTATATGCTTTGAGCTTCCCATGCTCTTTTACTGGTAGGTGTTCTTCCTTTCCCTTCTTTCATATTGATGGCCGTGTTTCTGTGTTTCTGAGTGTAGCACATCTTTAAGTATCTTTTGCAGGGCCGGACGAGTGGCCACAAAGTCTTTCAATTTCTGTTTGCTATGAAAGGTCTTTATTTCACCTTCATTCACAAATGAGAGCTTGGCAGGATATAATATTCTGGGCTGGCAATTTTTCTCTCTTAGCACCTGTGCTATGTCTCGCCATTCCCTCCTAGCCTGTAGGGTTTCTGATGAGAAGTCTGCTGTGAGTCTGATTGGAGATCCTCTGAGAGTAATCTGACGTTTCTCTCTTGCACATTTTAGGATCTTTTCTTTATGTTTCACTGTGGTAAGTTTAATTACCACGTGTCGTGGTGAGGATCTCTTTTGGTCATGTTTATTGGGGGTTCTATGAGCTTCCTGTACTAGGATATCTCTTTCCTTCTCCAAACCTGGAAAGTTCTCTGCTAGTATCTCACTAAAAAGGCCTTCCAATCCTCTTTCTCCATGCCTTCAGGAACTCCTAGAACTCGAATGTTGGTTTTTTTAATAGTATCCTGTAGGTTCCCAACAATATTTTTTAGATTTCTAATTTCCTCTTCTTTTCTTTGGTTTGACTGTATGTTTTCCTGTGCTCTATCTTCTAAGTCCGATATTCTCTCTTCTGCTTCACCCATTCTGTTTTTAAGGCTTTCTAATGTGTTTGTCATTTGATCTATTGAGCTCTTCATTTCATTTTGATTTCTCTTCACTATAACACTTTCCTGTTCTACTAGTTTCTGAGTTTCATTTTGACTCTTCCTTAAAATTTCATTTTCATGAGAGAGATTTTCAATCTTGTCCATTAAGGATTTCTGTAGTTCAAGGATTTGCTTTTGAAAACTTCTAAATGTTCTTATCATAAATTTTTTGAAATCCGTATCTTGCATTTCTTCTATCTCATCATCTTCATAATCTTGGCTTTGGGTGTTTTGTTTATTTGGAGGCATCATAGTGTCATCGTTGATCTTGCTCCCTCTATTTCTGTGTTTGTTACTCGGCATAGTTAATTCTTCTTGCATCACTGTGCGTTTTTTTTTTTTATATATACTGTGTCCGTGTTAAGTGGACTGCCTGCTGTTGGAGGAGCCTTGGAGGCTTGAGATGGGTGCGGCCTGAGAGCTCTGCCTGGTTCTTCCTGGTTAAGGGTGTGCAAAGGTGACACCCTCAGGTTATGCCTGGTAAATCTCTCTCTTTTTATTTATTTATGTATTTTATTTATTCAGGGGGTAAGTAACACCGCATGGCATGGCCGTGCAGAATTGATGGTATTTCGCTTCCAGTCTTTGGCTCCTCTGGACTCCCACTGGGTTGCCTAGGCTACTGAATTGTAGTGACTCAGTTCCTTAGCTCTCCCCCATTGATATGTAAATCCAGAGAGGAGGCCTGCTCTTTGTCTCTTGGGAATTCTTCAAGCCTTGCAGCCTTGTAACCTTTGCAAGGTTAGGGGGAAGAGAAACCCCGAAGCTTTTTTTTCCTTCTTTCCGGTAGTGAGTTTGCTGCACTTTCTGGCCCCCCTCTAGATTCTGACCCCCGTTTCCCCACCAATGTCTCGGGTTATTGAGCTCACCTCCCCTTCCAGCGCCGATGTGTGGACTCGGTGCCCTGAGCGTCCCAAGTCTCCCCGCTGTTGTCTGTGTGGCATGCACTCCCCTTCGAGCACTGGTGCGCAGACCCTGGGGCTTCCGCGGCTCGGTCCCGCGACTTGGCTTCCACGTGGTGGGCAACCTTGTTCTCCCAGTAGGTCCTCCGATTCATCCAGAAGGGTTTCCCCTGCAATATTTTCCTGGTTCTTTTTTCTGCGGCTACTGTAACTCCCCTTTTATTAAACTAAATTTTCCCGGACTATCGGTGCGCGCCCTCACTATTCCACCATCTTGGCTCCCCATAATTTTGTTCTTAATTTACCTAAATACTCTTCATATTACCCAATCTGTGGGTGTAGGTCTGTCTAGAAATGTTAATTTTACTTATTTAAGTTACTAGGTTTTGTTTGCAATTTCTCTTTAAACAGTTCAAATAATTTAAAAAATACTTCAATGAACACACATAGATGTAACAATTTGCAATATTTTCATGTTCACTTCATATATAAATATTGTACACATAGATACGGATTTTTAAAGCAAGATGGATGTATTAATATTGGAATGCATAGGATTCATGACAGCCAGTTGAGTCTCTCACATCCAGTGCCTCACACTGACTCTGCTACCCTATCTGACATGTCAGGGTGCTTGTGTTTACACTGGGCTCAGCTGCATTACCCAGGGTATTATTTCATGCTCTGCTGATTACCAGGCTTATGTGAAGTGTGGCTGGATACAGATTAAGAAAGACTAAGTAGACTTGATATACACCAGTGTAGTCTGTATAAATTAAAATACAAAGAAATAACAAACAAAACTCGCATTAGTAGTGGTTCGAGTACTGACTGCTGCACTTCCAATCCAGCTCTCGAGTATGGCCTGGGAAAGCAGTGGAGATGGCCCTAGTCCCTGCACCCCCATGGGAGACCCAGAAGAAGCTCCAAGCTCCTAGCTTTGGATTGGCACAGCTCTGGCCATTGCAGCCACCTGGGGAGTGAACCAGCAGATGAAAGACACTTCTCTGTCTCTCTCTGCTTTCACCTCTCTGTAACTTTGCCTGTCAAATACGTAAATAAATCTATAAAAAATAATGAAAAAAAAGAAATGGAGTACAAAAATGAAACAGAAATTTGAGGTTAACCAACTTTATAAAAGGAGCCTGCATTCATTATATTTAAATGCATGAAAAAGGCATCTAATAAGGCATAACATATGCAAATATTGAAAGAGAATACAAACATCACAGGCAATGCTTGCAAAGTACCTAAATTCTATTTTCTAACTGTAGTTTTGATGAAGAGATCATTACCAATGTTAAGTTATACTATTAATAATTGTTTTCATTACAGAGAATCCTTTTGTACTATTCTGTACTTCGGAAAACTGCTGTATGAATTAGAGAACAAATAAATTTACAAATTAAATATTTCAGGAACTAAAAACAATGTAAAAGGCTAATGATAGTAATACAATTTTGAAAATGCCTACATAGGAATTCCAGCACTCTTTCTCATTCCCTATTTATAAGGTGTTTATACTTAGAGGTTATTACTGATACCAACAGTAAACTAATGTACAATTTAAGCAATAGTGCTAAAAGAAGTACAGTAGCTCAGAGTTCCTTCCTTGCTTTTGTTCACAAATGTCTTCTTGAAAACACAGATGTTTGAATCACAACTTGAAGAATGTGGTAGATCTAGACAAGTTGAAGTGATCAATGGAACTAATATTCAAACATAAAATATGCCTCATAGTCAGAAAAACACCATTTAGGTGGAGGAGAACATTCCTTGTTTTCTCCTGCACCCATTCTCTCCTTGTTTAACCCTTGTTTATTCCTTCATCTCTTGTCTTTGATGGCTATTCCAACACATTCAATGAGTTTTTTATAAACCGCATTGCACCCTCATGGCAAACAGAAACTGCCTCTATATTTAGTAAGGATAAAAATAGTTCACTGGGTGCTATGGTTTCAATGTGTCCTTTAGAAAAGTATGTGTAGAGAATTTAACCCATAATTCAACTTTGTTAGTAGATGGGGCCCATGGGGAGGTGTTTACATCTTGGTCCATTCTTACAAACCAATTAGTGTAATTTATAAAGGGGCTTAGGGTTGCAAGTTCTGTCCCTTGATATCTTTTGGTCTTTGGTCCTTCTGCCATGATTTCTTAGGAAGAAGGCCCATGCCAGATGCTGGCTTCTATAGACCCATGAGCCAACAGTCGCTGTTCATTACGAACTACCCAATTTGTATATTATTACAGCAGCAAAAAATGAATTAAGACAGTGTGGTTTTGCGGCACCCATCCAAAAACATGTCCATTTCTTGTAGTGTGTAACGCGGCTCAGTAGATCAAATTGTGTTTGCTGATACTGCAACATATAATTTTTGTTCAATGTCAGTTTGATCAAGTATCATGATGGTGTTTAAAGTTACCCTTACTGATTCTGTGACTACTTCTTCTATCAGCTTGAGACAAGATTGTTCAAGTATCCAAATGTAAATGCATATCTGCTCTCCTTTGTGTTTTGAAGCTTTCACAGTAAGTGAACATGCATTTAAAACTGCTGTGTTGGGGCCGGCACTGTGGCGCAGTGGATTAAAGCCACCGCCTGCAGTGCCAGCATCCCATATGGGCGCTGGTTCAAGTCCCAGCCACTCCACTTCCGATTCAGCTCTCTGCTATGGCCTGGGAAAGTGGTAGAAGAAGGCTCAAATCCTTGGGCCCCTGCATCTTCGTGGGAGACATGGAAAAAGCTCCTGGCTCCTGGCTCCTGGCTTCGGATCAGCTCAGCTCTGGCCATTGTGGTCATTTGGGGAGTGAACCAGCAGATGGAAGACCTCTCTCTCTCTCTCTACCTCTCTACCTCTTTGGCTCTACCTCTCTTTGTAACTCTTTCAAATAAATAAAATAAATATATTTTTTTAAAAAACTGCTGTGTTTTCAGTTGACTTCATCAATACGTAATGTCCCTCTTTGCAAACATTTGTAATTTTCCTTATTCTGAAATATAGTTTCCAACATTAACCCAGTAGTATGTTTTTACATCCTTTAACCTTTGCTTTGTCATTATATTTAAATGGTGTGCCTTGTTGAAAACACTTATCTGAGTATTTCCTTGTTATTCAGCCTGATGATATTTTGACCTCTGATTTGGGGGGTTAGACCATTTACATACACTTACAGTGATGTTGATGATTGATTTTGAATGTACTGTTTTCTAGTCTCTATTTATTTGTATTTTTCCACTTTTCCTGCCTTCTTGCAGATGGATTCCAAAACCCAATTGCTTGTGATTCTTTCTCCATTCACAATTTATTACACATTAGATTTACAGTTTTTTATGGGTTACACTTGCGTCTAAAATATGCGTCTTTTTTGCATATGTTGTCTTCACCTGACAACTTCATGCATAGCTCATCCTTCCATAATCTGCTTCTTATGTGCTATGGTTGACACAAATTTTCCTTCCCATTTGTTATAAAGCTTATAATGCAGTATCAGTACTTTAGATTTCAGTTAATCATTATCATTTAGAGTGATAAAAGTAAGCTAATGTTGTTGTCCATAGTCACATTTTTTTAAAAAGGATTTATTTATTTATTTATTTATTTATTTATTTATTTGAATGACAGAGCAACAGAGGGAGGGAGAGACAAGACTGAGAGAGAGAGAGAGAGAGAGAGAGAGAGAATCTTTCCATCTGTTTTTTCTCATCTAATTGGTCACAATAGCTAGGTCAAGCCAGGTGGAAGCCAGGATCCAGGAACTACGCAGGTCTCCAACATGGGCGGCAGAGGCCCAAGTCATTGAACCATCTCCTCCCACTTTCTCAGGCACATTAGCAGGCAGCTGGGTCAGAAGCTAAGTAGCCAGGACCTGGGCTGGCTTTCCACCACAGGATGCTGGGCTGCAGCTGGTGGCTTAACTCACTGAGCTGCGACTCCAACTCCCTTATTCACTTTCACCTGTACCATTTCTCGTGCATTTCATTTGTGTGTGTGTAGATCCAGATTTCTTCCAGCTATCTTTTTCCTTCTATCTGATGACAATCTTAACATTCTTGTAGGCACATCTTTTGTAGCAATTTCCCTCTATGTTCATTTGTCTGAAAAACTCCATTGCTAGCTATTAAAATCTACAGTGGGCATGTGTGTTTCCCTCAGTATCTCAACTATGTCACTGCATTTTCTCTAGGCTTCCATTGTTTCTGATTAGAATTCTTGTGTAATTTGTACTTGGTGTCTATGTGTGCAGTGTTTTCTTCCTATCCCTACCAACCAGAATTTCTTGATTACTTTAGTAATTCATGAGTTGTATAGGTGTGGTATGGTATGGTATAGTGTGTATATGTGTGTGTGTGTTGTGTGTGTGTGTGTGTGGTTCCTAGGGTCTCAGGGGTTGTAGTATCTGTAGTATACTATACTTCAAAAATTGGCAAATTCTAAGTCATGAACACTTTAGTTGATCTTTTCCCACTTTGTCTCTTTTCTTTTCCCAGGGCACCTGTTATATATTTGTGAGATCTCTTGATATTGCCCCATAATCACTTCTTGCTTTACTATAGTTTTTTTTAAAGCTATTTATTTATTTGAAAGACAAAGCACAGTGTGTGTATAGTGATGGGGGACAGAGAGAAAGAGAGAGCTCCCATAAGTTCGTTTGCTCTTCAATTGTGTTAATCCTAAGGAAAGACCCGGCTAAAGCAAGAACCTGAAGACCATTCAGTCTCCCATATTGCTGGCAAGGACCCAAATACTTGGCCATTACCTGCAAGAATACACACCAGCAGGAAACTGGAGTAGAAGTTGTGGAAGTGGGATTCAAACCAGGTACTCCAATATGGAATGTAGGCATCCCAAACAGCATCTTAACGGCTGCAGCAAACACCCACTCCTGCTCTGAGTTTTGTTGATGGTTTATTTTAATTTATACAGACTACACTGCTGTATATCAAGTCTACTTAGTCTTTCTTAATCTGTATCCAGCCACACTTCACATAAGCCTGGTAATCAGCAGAGCATGAAATAATACCCTGGGTAATGCAGCTGAGCCCAGTGTAAACACAAGTACCCTGACATGTCAGATAGGGTAGGAGAAGAGTCAGCATGAGGCACTGGATGTGAGAAAGACTCAACCGGCTGTTAGGAAAAAACCAAGAAGGCAGGCAGGCAGGCTGTCGCTCCCCGTCTTCATGGGGGAACGACACTAAACCCTGCCTAGGCTTCATATCCGAGTCACGGCACCATTATGTCGCTCCCCCTCTTCGTGGAGGAACGACACAGGACCCTGCGCTGTTCTTTCGTCTGCTCGGCCCTCCCCGGGTTTGCTGCTGGTTCTTCCCGGGTTGGCTACTGTCCCTTCCACCTCCATGGAAGGGCAGTTCCCCCTGGCCACATTCCCCACTTCCGCAGGGGAGCGGCACACCGCCGGCCGGCTCTCTCGGGGGCTGCACAGGTGTTCCCTCAGATGTTCCTCTTAGATGTTCCTGGTGCATGCCGTCTCTCTCCTCCTTTATAGTCCTCCTCCGCCAATCCTAACTCGGCTGCCCACACGCCGAGCACGCTGCTCTCCAATCAGGAGCAAGTCCTACAGTTTATTGGCTGAACTGGAGGCAGCTGTGTAGAAGCCTCTTTCTTCTCTCCCAGCGCCATATTGTGGGAGAGCAGATGCATAGAATAAGTCTTAATTCCAGTAACAGTATAGTCCGAATTGCTCCCCACAGCAGGCAGGTGTCAGAAACTGGAAAAGAGAAGGCAATCGATTTTTTCTCTAGCATCTCTACAAATAAGACTTCTAACACCTAATAATTTTAGTCCAGTGAGATCCTTGTACATCTGGACTCCAGAACTATGAAATAATAAATGCTCATTGGTTTAGGACACTGAGTTTCTTGTTATTTGTTAACATCAAGAGTGGTTTGAATGTATGCACTGCTTTTCCGACAAAGACAAAGGGTTTTTACTTCTGCCTCTTCTCCTGAATTGCAAGATCAGTTGGACAGACAAGAACAACAACAATAAAAAAGTATGATATTATAGATAGGCACCACAGGCTTTTCTACTTCCTGTATGCATTCCTAAGTGTATTTCATGAGAAATGATGACACCAACTGATGTGGTTCAAAATATATAAAGAGGAAATATTTAAGACAAAAAAAAATGCTACTAACTGGGGAACATAAATTTAGGTAAAGAGGGTTATATTTCTTTCCTCAAACAAGTAAATGATGATAACATTAGACTCAATCATGTATATATTATGTAATGCCCAGAAAAAAAACTTTCTATTAAAGTTATAAAAATGAGGTTCTAGGCCGGCGCCACGGCTCACTAGGCTAATCCTCCACCTGCGGCGCCATCACACCAGGTCCTAGTCCCAGCTGGGGCGTCAGATTCTGTCCCGTTTGCTCCTCTTCCAGTCCAGCTCTCTGCTGTAGCCCGGAAAGGCAGTGGAGGATGGCCCAAGTGCTTGGGTCCTGCACCCACATGGGAGACCAGGAGAAGCATCTGGCTCCTGGCTTCAGATCAGCGAAGCGCCGGCCGTAGCAGCCATTTGGGGAGTGAACCAATGAAAGGAAGACCTTTCTCTCTATCTCTCCCTCTCACTGTCCACTCTGCCTGTCCAAAAAAAAAAAAAAAAAAAAATGAGGCTCTAAAAAATGTACAAATAAACAACAGGAAAGTAAAAAAGTAAAACAGAAAATAAAAGCATAAAGACAAACAAAATAAATGACAGATGTAAGTCCTAACACATCAATAATTAGAATAAATGCAAATGATGTGAAAATATCAATTAAAAGTAGATATCAACAGGGTAGTAAAAGCAAGAAAGCTTGATTCCATTATATGCAGCCTCAAAAAATCAGATTCAGAAATGTTGATAGAAGGAAGTTAAGAATGAAAGGGAGAAAAATAATTATACATCATGCCAATACTAATAAAAGAAAATTTGAAGTGGCTGTATGAGTATTAACAGAAGATAAATTAGATTTCAAAGCACAGATGATTTCTAGATTCAAAGAGTGACATCATATTGAAATAAAAATCTCGAGGTCGGAGCTGTGGCCTAGCAGGTAAAGCTGCCACCTGCAGTGCCGGCATCCCATGTGGATGCAGGTTCGAGTCCCAGCTGCTCCACTTCCGATCCAGCTCTCTGCTGTAGCCTGGGAAAGCAGTGGAGGATGGCCCAAGTCCCCGGGCCCCTGCATCTGCATGGTAGACCTGGCATTGGATCTGTGCAGCTCCGGCAGTTGCAGCCATCTGGAGAGTGAACCATTGGATGGAAGACCTCTTCTGTCTCTCTCTTGATCACTTGGGCCACCTTCTGTTGCTTTCTCAGGAGCATTAGCAGGGAGCTGGATCAGAAATGGAGCAGCTGAGACTTGAACCAGTGCCCATATGGGATGCTGGTACTGAAGGCAGTGCCTTAACCCACAACAACACAATGCCAGCCACTAAATACCTAATTTAAAAATGTATTTATTGGGGCTGGCACTGTGGTGTAGTAGGTTAAGACTCCACATGTGGTGTCAGCATCCCATATGGGCACCGATTCAAGTTCCACTATTCCACTTCAGATTCAATTTCCTGTTAATGACATGGGAAAGCAGTGGAAGACGGCCCAAGTGCTGGGGCCCCTGCCCCAGCAAGGGAGACCTGGTAGATGCTCCTGCCTCCTGGCTTCAGCGAGGCCTGGCTCTGGACATTGCAACCATTTGAGGAGTGAACCAGTGGATGGAAGACCTTTCTCTCTGAGTCTCTCCCTCTCTCTAACTCTACCACTCAAATAAATAAACATAAAAAAGTTGGTTTATTTCTTTATTTTCTTTTTTCTAATCATTGGTTCACTTGCATAACAGCAAGTAGTGCTGGGCCAAGAGAAAGCCAGCAGCCCAGACTCAATCCGGATGTCCCATGTGAGTGCAGGGTTACAAGTACTTCAGGCATCATCTGCTGCCTTCCAGGGTGTGCATTAGCCGGAAGATGGACCAGATGCAGAGAATCTACAACTAAAACCGGTACCTCAGTCTAGGATTCAGGCATATGAAGTGGCAACTTAACCACTGCTCCAATCATCTGCTCCAAAACAAGCACTTTAAGTGATAATCTACTCACTAGAATGTGAACTACTTTGATGACAAGTATATTTTTCGCCATTTGTAATTATTATGGAAATTTCAAAAATTGGTTAGTTCAAATGGCAATCAATAACTTTTAGTATCTCTAGCCACAAACACTCTCCAGCACTATGTTTAGTGCTATATGATCTCAACAAACACAAAGTAACATTTCTTAACACAAATATTTTAAAACTAGGCATAAAGCATATTATCAAAACAGGTGGCATAGTGTAGGGAGCACCAGAATATTTGTCCCAGACCTTGATTTGAACCTATTTCTTACAAGATACTGCAAAGCTGAGTTGTATAAATTGATGTTTACAGAAATTATACTTTATTAAAATATAGTTTAGGGAATTTTTCAGCAATAATTTATATATTACATAGCTACTATTGATTAAATAATTCCATCAGTGAAGCCACTGACTCATTTATTCTATATTAGTCTACACACTTTTCACTATGGTTTTTCTAGAAGCTAGAGAAAAACCAATATAAGAGCATTTTTTAAAGCTTGTGGTAAAATGGAATTAAAAGTTAATTTTTTGGGGCAGTCAAAATATTTTTTGAAATCCAATGCAAATTCATAATTTGCATTTTAATAATACATATTTTCCATGAACATTTTGAATATCCCTAGTAAGCATGAATTTGCCCCACCAAAAAAAATTTTACACCAAAACAAACTTATTTTTAATTCAATTTCACACAAACATTTTGAAGTACCCACATATAGTCTTGGCTATCATGGAATATACAACTTGGACAGTAGACAAATTTATCAGTGGCTACATGCAGAATACCAAAGGTGATAAATGTGTGAACAGAGTTTCTGATGCTATTGTACCTGGGAGGGAGATAGGCCATTTGTGCTGCTATAACAAATATCTTAGACTGGGTAGCAACAGAAAGGGATTTCCCACAGTTCTGGAGGATGGGAAGTCAAAGAGCACAGTCCTGGAAGGTTCAGGAGTCTGTTGAAAATCCCATCCTTGCTTCCAAGATGGCGCCTTGCAAGTTGTGTTCTTATGAGGGACAGCAGAACGGAGACAGGGCAGAAGGGACACATGGCTCCTTCAACAAATTTTTTTTCTATAAAGACATGGCTTATTTTTAGGCCAAAAAACTGCACTGGTGACCTAATCACACCTAAAGACTCTCCTCTCTTAAGCCTATGATATTGGTGATCAAATTTCAGCAAATGAATTTGGGTGGATACATTTTGACCATTGCAAGGGGTTTGACCAGGCCTACTCACACTAACTCCTTGTTATATGGCTTTAAGACAATAAGAAGTTTCAATGGTTTGGCAGATGAGTCTCTGTCTGTCTCTCTCTCCCCTCTGAATCTAAAAGGCAGTATACCATCCTGCAATGTATTCTATCTTAAGGAGATGGTTGCTTAAACTGTTATAATATTGGTTATGGCTTTGTTGCACGCTTTATGAATCCCAGTTCAACATCAATTTCCCTGAACTGTCTTGCTTTTGCACTGTCCGTTCTGTCATAGATATTTCTCCATTTGATTTGACTGGTTTTCACAGCAGCGTGAAATATGTGTGCCTCACTAAACCTAACCAGAGTTCTCAGTAGAAAACCATTATGGTTACAAAAATTGTCAGAGGAAATTAAGTCATAGAGAAAGTGATAATCCATTTGGAAAAACATGTTTTACAATTTGTTTCATTTTGTGTGACTTAACATAATTCTAAATAAAATAAATATTTGTTCTCTTTAGAAAAATGTATGAGCACTATAAAGAATGACAGTTTTGTAAAAAGCTATCTCTAGCTAAATGATATCTACTTCCAGACTTGAAAACAAATGAACAGTGCATTAAAGATTGATATAAAATTTATTATCTTTGACTACTATATAAACATGTGAGTAATGTGATTTCTTTAAAAGGTATGTTTAATCTCATTGCCAAGAATGTTCATGAGAAAATATGGTTAAATATCTGACACTACCTCTCAGTCACAAATTCTGCACTCACATTTATCACTACATAGAAAATAAAGGCAGTGAAAGACAAAAAGAGGACTATTAAGTTTCCACGATTAAATCATTTTTCAATTTCAGTATTCCAGATCATACATTAAGACCTGAAGGTATCGGTATGGATACCCGACTTAAAACGAAGTAAGAGCTTTTGGCCAGCGCTGTTGGCTCACTAGGCTAATCCTCCGCATTGCAGCACCGGCACACCGGGTTCTAGTCCCGGTCGGGCGCCGGATTCTGTCCCGGTTGCCCCTCTTCCAGGCCAGCTCTCTGCTGTGGCCCAGGAAGGCAGTGGAGGATGGCCCAAGTGCTTGGGCCCTGCACCCCATGGGAGACCAGGAGAAGCACCTGGCTCCTGCCTTCGGATCAGCACAGTGCATTGGCCGTGGCGGCCATTGGAGGGTGAACCAACGGCAAAGGAAGACCTTTCTCTCTGTCTCTCTCTCTCACTGTCCACTCTGCCTGTTAAAAAAAAAAATGAAGTAAGAGCTTTTAAGTGTGGAATAAATTATATATTGCTGCAAAAATTCTAAAAATGATTATCAACATAAGACACAAAGAGCATTCAAAGCTTTCATTCAATGGCTCTATCTTTGTGCTGGTGTTCATTGATGAAGTGTAAAAAGGAGAGTCAAAAGAGGCAGCCAAGAAGGGTCTAGAGAACACAGATTTGGGGACTAGAAAGAGCAATCTTTAATGTTTTACCATGTCAAGTGACTAAGGCAAGTACAGCTGGTCTACCATATAGCAAATACACTGAAGCATGCAACTATTCTAACAGTACTAGAGCAACTGTAAGCCTTTTTTGATTCCTCAAACAAAAATAAGAACAATGCTTATCTTCCATGGTTGTGATGGGGATCTAAATAAGATGATGCATAGGAAGTCCTTAGAACAGTGTTTGGAACTGAGAAAAAAACAATAAAAGATAGTATTTTATTTTATTCATCAACAACATTATTATCTAAAGGAATCTTGATCAAAGCTTGACTGAGCATTTAAATCATTGCAAGAAACCAAAATCCAAAATGTATTCATGGGAAGTCTTTAAATATCCATCATATTCAAAGTAGCACCTACTGGGACCAATGTTGTGACCCGGTGGGTTAAGTTACTGCTTGCAATACCAGCATCCTATATCTGAGTGCTGGTTTGAATTCCTGCTATTGCACTTTGATGCAGCTTCCCGAGTCTGGGCAAACAGGGTGATGGGTCTCCACCATCCACATTGGAGATCAGCATGGAGTTCCTGGCTCCTGGGTTCAGCATTGCCCAGCCCTGCTAGATCAGAAACAGAGTAGCTGGAAATCAAACCTGCACTCTGGTAAGTGATGCAGGTGTCCCATGTGGCAGCTTAATGAGCTGCATCACAATGTCTGATACCAAGTTTTTGACAGATACGTTCGTCCGTCTATCCCAAACCCTAAAAAAAAATGGCATTGCCAGCAAATACAGCATTGCTTCTAAATACAAGGCATTGTAGTTGAGACCATATGGAGGGGCCGAACAAGAAGACTGCCGTTTTTACCCAGAGATGACAGGAAATCAAGGTGTTACAACAAGACAAAGCCATGTCCAAAGATCAGAGTACAGAATCAAAGCATTCTCACAAGAACAGAAAGGTTACTGGCAAACTTATGTAATAAGGGACAATCTCAAGCCCAGGAGTCCAAATTCTGAAGAAGCAGCAGACATATATTACCTGATGGCTCCATTTTCACCTCCCTCCCTCGTGTGACCAAATCCGGGACTTTTTGAAACCCAAACTGTGGCTCCAGGAAGTCTCGCCACCTTATCTTGTTTGGCAGTACCTTCAGCAACTGCAATTGTCTTATGAAACAATGAGGGCCAAATGTTACCTGTTCCTTGTTCCCATTTGTTTTCTCCTCCAAATGCAATTGTGGTTTTCAGCTTTAAAAGCCCGACCCTTATCTTTGCTCAAGGTCCAGAGATCTTTTGGTGTGAGCCTGCTCTCCACCTGATCAAAGGGCTCCACCCTAAACAACCCAGTCAAATCCAGTCGCTCCCCAATCACTTTCTGCATTGTACTCGGGTTAAGCCACCACCCTATTAGTATCATCATTTCATGATTTTGAAACTCCAACATCTGAGGAGTCATGTCTTGTTCAAACTATAGCCATCTGGCATTGAGAAATTTCATTATTAGCCTACATAATTTCTACAACTTCATAACACTTCCACCATGAATTAAGGAAACAACTTCCTTGGTCACTCACCAAATCTTAAGAGGCTGAAATGTCCACACCAATGCTAAAAACTTCTAACTAGTGTCTGCAGGAAGAGTTGCTTTTCTATAAATTCAGTTGGTACTTCATAAGCATATCTACCTGTTATCCCCTGAGATCCTCCAAAGTCAGTACAGGAACACTGTTTTCACATACCCAGACAGTGCAGACAATGAGGACCTCCCCTGAACCCAGAATTCCAGGGTTACCCTTCCCAGAGGTAAGGAATACTTCAGCAGTGCTCAACTAGCAAGCATGTTGTGGGTGATCCTGTGCCTGCCTGCCTAGCCCACGCAGGAGGTTAAGAGGGTGTGGCACACCATGCCTCCAGAGAAGGACCCTATCACTGCGGGCAGGTGGCAGGAGCCCCCAGCTCATTTACCGGAACCCTGCTTCCTGTTAAAGGGCCTTGTAATTGCCAATCAAGTAAACAGCTCCTGGGTGTGGCCAAGACCCTTAAGTACCACCTGGAAGGCTACATAGGCTACATGACCTTCAAACTGATTGGAGAAGCATAGCGGTGCCAACATCAGCTTTATCCTATAGAATTAGTGTTGCCCTGAACTAGCTATGGCCTCTGCCTGTCCCAGTTATTGTGTAAATTTGGGAAAGGATCCAATCAATGGAATCACACTCACTCTCTCTCTGTCTCTCCTTGACATTCTTTCAAATAAATAAAAATAAATAAGTAAAGTAAAAAGAATTGTTTCTGATGCAGTTTTCAAAGTCATGCTACAAATACATTATCCTAACCTTGTCTGTGATATAAAACAGAATACGGAAGAGTGACTCAGCTCAGCCCATTTACTTGAATCATTTGTCTTTTCCAATATGAATATAAGAAAACGACTCTGAATCATTTTCCATAGCTACCTTTAGTCTTCTCAAAGGTATTTTGCAAAACCATCCATTCCTGGAGATGATTTTGCGGTGCATCCTCATAGGGGTTATCTGGACAAAAAAAAAAAAAAAAGTCAAGTTGATTAAAGATCACTGCAGCAATGAAAAGAGGTGCTGATAGTCTGTTTCTTGGTTTTGGCATGATAAACACCGCACTTCATCTCTGTAGTCTTCTTCCTATACCCTAAATACAGTCTAGTCACAGGAACAACACCAGACAAACCCAAACACAGGGACATTGAAAAACCACCTGAGGGGAATTCCTTAAAACAGTGAATGTCACAGCCCAGAAGAACCTAAGGAGCTATGACTCATAAATGTAATGTGCTCTTTTGATGGGATCCTGAAAAAGAAAATGGACATTAGACAAAAGCGAAGGAAATCCCAACATTGGTTAATAATAATGTGACAATCTTGGTTCACTCATTGTAATAAGCTTGCTCATACTAAAGTAAAATGATATTAGAGGAAAGTACATTATCCTCACAGTTTCCTACAATTTAAAACTGCACTAAAATAAAACCATTTCTTTCAATACATTGAAAGAGCACAGATATTAATCTAAAAGATCTTCCAACGTCCTAAACTGGAATATTTTGAGCAACAAACATTGCTGTAATGCATCAAAAATGCATATTCATAGTAATATAAATGGATAACTGAAAACAAATATGGGAGAAGAGATAGCTTTCCATTAAAGAATCCAATTTAACAAATGTAAGAACTTAGAAAATTACATTAGAACAGTACAATAATAATTGCAGCATTGTCAAGGTGGTAATATTAATAGGCAACATTATGAGGGGATATAGGGTATTTGAAAAATCTCTTAGTAGCTCCCCCAAGATACGTATTGATTGCCAAAGGGAAATTATTATTTTAGGGTAGATAAATCTAGTAAGCACTGCCTTATACCAATGATGAAGGCTCATATCAATAACGAGACAGAGCAACACTGTTTGCTTGCAGATACGGTAAATTCAAGGAAGGCTCATTTTTGTGACTAAGTAGAACTGGTTAAATCTTGGGGGGAAAAAATCAAGCAAGACCAAGCTGAGAGACTGCTACAACAGGAACTGATCAGCATTCTTGAAAACATCAAGACCACCATGGAAAACATGGAAGCAGAGCTGCATCTCAGTCTAATGGAAAAGCGGAGAAATCTGAGACAACACAGTCAGGGCACACAGCCTGATGTATTAGTCTGCTTTTGTTCCTACAACTGAAATACCCAAGAGAAGCTTCTTAGGAGAGAAAAAGTTTATTTCAGCTTACAGTTTAGAGCTTACATTTCAGGATCAAGTGGCCCCATGGTCTGTGCCCCTTGGAAGCTCATCTTCACTGGTGCAGAGGAACGACTGCGTGGTAAGCCAGCAATCAGAGAACAAGCAGGCCAAACCTGAACTCAAGTCAATCTTCTGGAGACAACTTCTCTCCCAGACTACATGACCTAAACACTCCCCACCAGATCCACCTCTCAGGTGCCATCATTAGATCAAGTCTCCACCCTGAATCCACTAGGACATTAAAGTTTAAACATCTGTGTGGGTCTGGGGAGACAAGTCCTACTCAACCTACAGCACCTGGCCTGGACGGAGTACTGAGTGGTTGTTTACGAACAGTAGTTAGGGAAACCTGGATCCAATCACAGTGAGCACAGTGAGTGACGGAAGGTGGCACGTGAGTGGACCCTGAATGAGAGAGGTGAGCCAGAGAGCCAGTTGCTATGCAGTAGATCTGTTCTGGAGCCTAATAGGCCTGGATTTGAGTCCAGCTCACTATCTCCTACCTGGCAAATTTCCTTTAAAAAAAAGATTTATTTATTTTAAAGACAGAAATGTGAATATGTTCCCTGGGTGAACTATGCACAACTCCCCACTTGGATCCATAATCCATCAGTTATATTTCACAGACCAACTTCTAACTGATGAGTTGCACCCAGACTATCTGCCAGTGGTTGAATGCAAAGACTATATCCTCAATGTTAGCACACTCCAACAGGGCCTGGTCTCACCATTAGCTCCTTAGCTGTCTTGGCAGTTCAACCTATTTGGTTGTACCAGAGTCATGAAGTCAAGTAAAATCACAAGAGCATTTCAAAAAATTCCCTTGAACCAGTCAACCCCTTGTGAAATTCTGTGCAGTGTGTTATTCTGTAAGATCCCTTTGACAAACACTGCAGGCATGAAAGGCAGACCCACATCCAGTGTAAGTGCCAATTCCTGTGAACACTAATTACCAACACCTTCAGAGTAGAAAAGCCAGATGTGCTCATCTTATCGCCAAGCTGTCTGACTGCTCTTCTGAAGGGGTGGGACCACACCACTGTCTCACGTGCAGTCTCTGTTCTTCATCAACTGCACAAGCAGCAGCAAGAGGATCCACTGGAAAAGGATGGCCTGTTGAGTTCCCTCAGAGCTTCCATCTCTGATTGGTTTGGGGCCTCTTATAGAAGCAATAGAATGTAAATTTTATGAACATCAGTTTTGTGGCATATATTTTTACATTTCTTAAATTTTTCATCAAAAACTTTAATATAGTGTATTCATTATATTTACATGAAATGTCTAAAAATGAGAAATTATTTCGTGTTTTAACATAAAAAATGTGTTAACATGAGGAATGTTTCATGATATTTAACAATTGTTCCTTATTCGGTAAGAAAAATGTAATATATCATATTGTACTCATTCTAGAAAGCATAGACCTGAATTCAGTAAATAGATTACTTAAACTTATTTATTTATTTATTTATTCATTTTATTTGAAAGGTAGAGAAACAGAGACAGGCAGGCAGAGACGGAGACAGAATCTTCTATCTGCTGGTTTGCCTCCTAAATGCCTGAAACAGTTGAGATTAGATCAGGCTGATGCCAAAAGTCAGGAGATCAATCTGGATATCCCACATGGATGGCACGGCCCCAACTACTTGATCTATCACCTGCTGCTTTCCCAGGGTATGCATTAGCCGGAGGCTGGAATTGGCAACTGATCCCAGTCTCTCCAGTACAGGATACAGTTTTCTAAATGACATCTTAATCACTGTGCCAAATGTCCATCCTCCAGTACCTAAGCTTTACTTAGGTTTTCCACAACACCCTCCAATTTATTACATAACTGTGATTGTTCATTAATGTATTTATCTATATGTATGGAGAAAGAGTGTGATACAGAATAAGCCAGTGATTGAGTGGGAATACTGGGACATGAGAAAAACTTTACTGTGCAATCATTTGTCATGAGCTATGAAAAGATTGCCCTTGTATGGCTTAGAATAATAAGATATTCATGAGACTCTTGCAGAATGAATTAAAGCACTCTGTGTGAAGCACTGCATGAATTAAGGGAA
The DNA here is from genome assembly GCF_051225735.1 of Oryctolagus cuniculus. NCBI lineage: Eukaryota > Metazoa > Chordata > Mammalia > Lagomorpha > Leporidae > Oryctolagus > Oryctolagus cuniculus. Next base: position 13,127,519 of record NC_142874.1, on the reverse strand, counting down.
ACCACTTAAAATTAGGAGTTTTATCTTAAATGTAATAGAAATTTAAAAAAACTACATGCATTTGCCCAATTACATCTAAATTTATAAAAAATATATAACTGGCCAAACCTGAAAGCAACTGACCATCTAAATTATCAATAAAATACTTTCATACACCAAATACATATTTCAAAAAGTTAAATAGTTATTAAACATAGCATTTATAATATTTGATTTAAACAAGCCATGCACATAACCACATAAAGCACAAGGATCAATTACTTTTACTCCCCAGGTAAAGTACAAATTTTCTTATACGTAGATAATTATGCTTTTTGAGAATTGGCTATTCTAATTTTTACTCACATTTAAATTTTTTATTTATACTTTAGTCTATTTATTGTGTATCATAATAGTAACCAAGAACAATTAGAAATCATCATGCTTGTAAATCAATCCATAGGAAAAACAAAACAACAAATCAACATGAATATAGCTTTAAATGTGATTTTTATCAAATAATATATGTTGAAAATTTAGTAACTTTACACTTATAAACATATTTTATTTATATAAGGTGAACAAATTTCATATATACAGATTTAGGAGCATAGTGATACTTTCCACCATACCCTTCCTCCTGCCAACACCCCTCCCCTCCCTTCTTGTTCCTTTCTTATACTTTCTTTTAATGTTTACAATGATCTATTTTTACTTTATTTTATAACTGTGAAAATAACTCTCCACTAAGTAAATAATTCAATGAGTAATAGGAAAACAACACTGTTCCTCAACAGTAGACATAAGGGCTGTAAACAATAATCAAATATCAAAATCTCAATTTTTCTCATATGTGTTACATTTTTGTGTACTCCTATTAGTTTCCACAGATCCGGGAAAACATATGGTATTTGTCTTTTGAGGACCGGTTTATTTCACTAAGTATAATGGTTTCCAGTTACATCCATTTTGTTGAAAAAGACAGGATTTCATTCCTTTTTACGGCGGAATAATATTCCATAATATCCCATGGTATATACCACATTTTCCTTAGCCAGTCATTAGATGATAGTCCTCTGGGTTGATTCCATATCTTAGCTATTGTGAATTGAACTGCAATAAACGTGGGAGTGCAGATAACTCATTCACATGCTGGTTTCATTTTGCTTGGGTAAATTCCCAGGAGTGGGATGCTGGTTCATATAGTGGGTCTATATTCAGATCTCTGAGGAATCTCCATACTGTCTTCCACAATGGCTGTACTAGTTTACATTTCCAACAACATGTATTAGGGTACTTTTTCCCACACATCCCCACCACCATTTTTTTTTATTTCTATATAAGAACCATTTTTCACCTCTAATGAGGGTGAAACCTCATTTTGGTTTTGATTTGGATTTCCCTGATGGCTAGTGATCCAGAGCATTTTTTTCATGTGTTTGTTGGCCATTTGAATTTCTACCTTTGAAAAATTCCTGTTCATGTCCTATGCCCATTTCTTAAATGGATTGCTTCTTTTGAGCTCTTTTTAAGTTTTGGATATTAATGATTTCTTCGCAGTGCTGCAGTTTCTTGGCTTGATGTAATCCCATTTGTCTATTTTTGCTTTGATTGCCTAGGCTTCTGAGGTCTTTTCCAAGAACTCTTTGCCTATGCTGATGTCTTACAGAGTTTCCCCAATGTTCTCCTCTAGTAATTTGATGGTGTCAGATTGCAGATTTAAATCCATGATACATTTTGAGTTGATTTTTGAATAAGGTATAAGGTAGGGGTCTTGTTTCATATTTCTGCACATGGAAATCAATTTTCCCAGCACCATTTATTAAAATATTTTTAGCAGGGTTGTGGAAGCTTATAGACTAATTTGATAGATAGGAAAGCTCTGTGAATTTGAAAAATCAATATAAGCTTGAAGTATTTTATAAGGATTCAACAAATGCAAAAAGTTAAAATAGGAAAGTATTCAACATAGGGCCAATATACACTATTTTCACTCCCTTCCATGGGAATTTGTAATGAAGTGTGGGACTTAGTATTGTGAGTATAAATTGGGAAACAACAAAGTCAGAAGACTCTGGGAAGAATTATTGTGCAAAAGCTGTTCACCCCCAGCTTCCAGACACAACACATTGGCATGTTTACAAAAGGACTGTGGGTTGGAAGATACGATAATTAATGAACTGAACTATCAGGTAGAAAATTAAATTACTTCCTCAGAAGAAGTATATTTTAACAAATAGGATATTGGAACCATCAGAGCAATAAATTGCTTTAGATAATTTTAATCAAATTTTAATAACATTTAAATAAAAATCAAATCACTCTGATTATATTTATGTTAAAGGATGCATGACATATGCATGCTTGCATAATTTCCTGATTTTGAGAGCTTTATGTGTTTCAGAAGTGCCTGAGAAGCAAAGCCTGTACTCAATCACTTGAGAATAGCTCATTCTGCCCGCTCATTCTTAATTACTATATCTCAGTTTCCACAGCACCCGATTTCCCAAGAAGGGCAAGTGGATTAAAAACTATTAGTGACTACCATATCAATATCTATCACTTATGTCAGATAAATCAACAGGGATGATAAATGATTTATGCTTCAAGGCATTGAGTTATACAAATATTTATTCATGTTCTGTTCTAATGTTCTCACAGTTGATCAGAAACTATTAGCGGTGAAAAATTTCCCTCTTCATTATGTTTGTCTTGCCTATCCTTTTGAATTCATATATAATATTTAAATTATCTTTTGGGGAATCTCAGAGAACCAAACTCATTGGAAACGATTCTGGGCAAATTTTTCTTTCTGATGTGTGATTCTAGCGTTGTGGTGACTCTATGCCTCTGGGCCTAAATATGAAGTAATGGTTCCAAAAATTTAATTTATTTTGATTATATTATTTCCATATCTACTCAATCTTTATATTTATCCAGAACACATACATTATATTTTATATACTCTATGTAATTCAAGGGAAATTCAAAAACCTCATAGAAAATGGAGTATAAATCAAGTTTATTGTATTTAAAAAAACATTTGGAAATCTACACATAGTATTTTCCATAATACCCACTTTTCATACCCTTTTTGAAGATGTGCATAAAAGCTTGGGTTTGAAAATGTTTTGCACCACGATAAACTAAGCTTGTGTATATTCTAATCCCTAGGAAAAGTGCCTGGAGGGAATTCACTTAACATCCTCAGAAGACATTCAGTTTTCAGGCCATACTTCTCTTTTCCAATTCCCGGTGTCCCAAAAGTTCACAACACCTATTCTGGCCTTGTCTCTTTATTCCATAGCAATGACTTTGATCACTGAACTAAATTTCATGAAACAAAATGCTACAACATAAGGAATATTTATCCATTAAAAGTAATTTGGCCAGTTAAAAACTTATACAGTCTAAATTTTGAATAACCCAATTCTTAAAGTATGTGTATATTTGAATGGAGTCATTTTTATAAAGCTGTCTGTTTGCTATACAGTGGCAAAGACTTTGAATGAACAGAGTGTGATAGGGCAGCTGGACATAAGAGAAAATACAAAATAGTAAGACAAACCTGTAGTAATTCTGTGATAATTGTTAAGTGCAGAATATAAAAGATCATATTAAGAACTAAGCACGAGGCTGGCACCGTGGCTCACTAGGCTAATCCTCCTCCTTGTGGCGCCAGCACACTGGGTTCTAGTCCCGGTCGGGGTGCCGGATTCTGTCCCGGTTGCCCCTCTTCCAGGCCAGTTCTCTGCTGTGGCCCGGGAGTGCGGTGGAGGATGGCCCAAGTGCTTGGGCCCTGCACCCCATGGGAGACCAGGAGAAGCACCTGGCTCCTGCCATTGGATCAACACGGTGTGCCTGCCTCAGCGCGCCGGCCGCGGAGGCCATTGGAGGGTGAACCAACAGCAAAGGAAGACCTTTCTCTGTGCCTGTCTCCTCACAGTCTAATTCTGCCAGTCAAAAAAAAAAAAAAGAAAAGAAAAGAAAAAAAAAGAACTAAGCATATCACTTTTCAGAGTTGTGATGGAAATATAAAAGGAAAATAAGAAATGGATATCTCCCAGATCATAGTCAATATTTTAACAGATGTCAGAGAAGGTAAAAAAAATGCACGATATTTATCATATAGTTTTTTCTTTCTTTTAAAGATTGACTTATTTGTTTGGAAGGCAGGGTTACAGAATGGCTAGGACTGGGCCAGGCTGAAGCCAGGAGCCAGGCGCTGAAGCATAGCCCAAGCACGTGGGCCATCTGCTGCTGCTTCCCAGGTGCTTTAGCAGGGAGCTGGGTCTGAAGCAGAGCAGACTGAACTGGACCAGCATGCATATCAATGCCGGCATCACAGGCAGAGGCTTAACACACGGCACCAAAACACCAGCCCCTAGAAGACGTATTTTCCAGTTGAGAAGGTGATCTTCAACATGGGAGAACTGAATAATGTAGAAGTAGTTTATTTTGTTGGTTTTTTCATTGTTTCTTGAGGGGGTGGAGTGGGATGGTGTTGTGACACAATGTGCTAAGCAGCCACCTGTGATGCCAGCATCCCGTAAGAGCACCTGTTGCAGTCCCGGCTGACCCACTTCCTGTCTAGCTCTCTACCTATGTTCCTGGGAAATCAGTGAAAGATGGCCCAAGTATTTGGGCCCCCTCCCCCAACATGGGAGACCTGGATGGAGTTCCAGGCTTCTGGCTTCAGTCTGGCCCAGTCCCATCTCTTAAGGCCATTTTAGGAGTGAACCAGTGAATGGAAGATCCCTTTCTCTTTCTGTCTCTCTCTCTCTCTGTCTCTCAATTTCTCTCTCTGTAACTGCCTTTCAAATAAATAAATATTAAAAATTAAATGTAATATCAGAAATAAAATTTATGGTTAAAGAGGAACTGGTGGTAGTTCACTGCATCTTTTTAAAGGAATTTAGGTCTCCTGGCTGAGCTATTAGGCCACGGGGCCAAAGGTTTTCAAAAGAGAGCTCACGTGCCGACACTAATTGTTTATGAAGGTTCATGGGAATGAGGAAGTTGGCAGATTTAACAGAGGTTAACATCATAATTTTCCAAAGGGAAGATTTGTAGTGATCAGATATCAAATTTCTAAGGTATATATTTGTCACATACTCATGTTTTCTTTTAACTTATACTAAATTACCTAGATGGATTGTGGGGTAACTTAGGAAACGCAATGAGATTCTAAGTAATATTTATTAATACAGTAGTGACAATTGTTACTTTTCCTTTTCAAGGGTAGGTTATATTATGCTAAACTTGCTGGCAGCTTTTTGCATAAACAAACAGTTATTATGAGTGTGGAATGCTTTATAATTTATTACAGATCAAATGACAATAAAGTTGGGCAGAAGTGAAAAATTTTGTCTTTGACTTTATCTTACATCATTATATTTTAATCCATTATTTAGATCAATATATAAAATGTAAATCTATCACAATGTTAAATTTAATATAATAGCTTCTGGGGGGTTCCAAGATGCAGAACAGCAACAGGATGGTCTGACTTAGGCTGGCAAAATTAATGCTTAAAAACAGGAGAAAGGCTGGCACCATCGCGCAGTAGGTTAATCCTCCACCTGCGTCACTGGCATCCCATCTGGGCACTGGTTCTAGTCCCAGCTGCCCCTCTTCAATCCAGCTCTCTGCTATGGCCTGGGAAAGCAGTAGAAGATGGCCCAAGTGCTTGGGCCCCTGCACCCACGTGGGAGTCCGGGAGGAAGCGCCTGCCTCCTGGTTTTGGATTGGCGAAGCTCCGGCCATTACGGCCATCTGGGGAGTGAACCAATGGAAAGTTTCTCTCTCTGTCTCTCCCTCCCACTGTCTATAACTCTACCTCTCACATAAATAAATAAAATCTTAAAAAAAAAAAAGGAGAAAATACACTTGGGGGAAAGAGCTCTGGGGTAACCCTAGAAAGAGACCCAGCACGAGCAATAGAAACACTCCAGACCCCCACCAAGGGAGCAAATTTCAGTTCACAATTGATCATAATGAAAGGACTAAGAGTCAAAGGGAGCACATAAACAAGTCTAGTACCTGCTAACACTAACCGATAGAATAAATAAAGGGGAGAGTGATCCAACATGGGAAGTGAGATACTCAGCAGACTCATAGAATGGCAGATGTCCTAAATAGCACTCTGGCCTCAGAATCAGCCCTAAAGGCATTCGGATCTGGCTGAAAAGCCCATGAGAGTATTTCAGGCATGGAAAGCCAAGACACTCTGGCAAAAGATCTCTGTGAGTGAGATCCCAGTGGAAAGAACAGGTCTTCAAAGAAGGAGGTACCTTTCTCTGAAGGGAGGAGAGAACCTCCACTTTGACTATGACCTTGTCTAAACAAGATAATAGTCGGAGAACTCAGAGGGCTTCCATAGCCTTGGAAACTCATGACTGGAGCATAGGGAGATTACTGATGCCATAGACAGGAGTGTCAGTTGGTAAAGTCAACAACAGGAGTCACTGTGCACTTACTCCTCATGTAGGATCTCTGTCCTTAATGTGCTGTGCATTGAGATTTAATGCTATAACGAGTACTCAAACAATATATTTCACTTTGTGTTTCTATGGGGGTGCAAACTGTTGGAATCTTAATGCATACTAAACTGATCTTCTGTAAAAAAAAAAAAAAAAGAAATTATCAATTCCCAACTTGACTCTCACTGGGATTAAACATGACAATAGGTCTGATCTGATTTCATCATCATTTAAAAAAATCATCTATTATTTTTCACTTTATGTTTCTGTGTGGGAGCAAACTGTTGAAATCCTTACTTAATGTATACTAAGCTGATCTTCTGTATATTAAGATAATCAAAAATGAATCTTGATGTGAATGGAAGGGGAGAGGGAGTGGGAAAGGGGAGGGTTGTGGGTGGGAGGGACGGTATGGGGGGGAAGCCATTGTAATCCATAAGTCGTACTTTGGAAATTTATATTCATTAAATAAAAGTTTTTTTTTTTTTTAAAAAAAGAAACACTCCAGACCCGCACCGAGGGAGCAAACAGCAGAAAACAACAGAAGTTTGGAGGAAGACACCAGCCCTGGCAAACCAGGTGAGAGGGGACAACATAGGCCCGTGGCACTGCTGATACAGCTGCAGGGAGAGCTTGGTGAACTGCTTTTAAAGTTCCATGCAAACCCCCTAAGACAGCAGAAGTGGGAAGAAAGAAAAAAATAAGAGACTGTGCATCCCTCTCCCACATCGCTCTGCACCATCCCCTCCCTGCCACAGCAGAAACCTGCAACTATTTTTTTTCTCTTTGGACACAGGCATTGGGCCACCACCTGTGCACGCCCAACAATAAATAACAGAGGTCACATCCCAGCCAATAAACCAGGGCCACAACAATACAGCACCTCTCCATACTCCCACAGCTCCTCGGTTCCTATAACAGCTCATACCAGAGGGAGCCTTGCTCACAGGAAAGACTCCATAGATCAAACGTGCAGTTCCTGAAGCAGAGTGGTGAGTGTGAGCACACTGGGGACTAACACCGGGGAGTCCATCAGCTCAGAGGAGAGCTACCATGCCCAGTGGGGGTCTTTCCTGGATACTTGCCCCACCCTGGAATACTGAACGGAGCACCCTGGCCACACCCAGCACACACCTCTCAGTATTCACTGAAAGTGTAGCTGCCCCACTAAGTCACAGAGATGCAGACCAAAGACAGAAGCCATCAAAAAAGTGCCAAAGAATAAAGGAAAATATTCAAGAAATAAGAATAAGGAAGTCACTATGAGCCCCGCAAAGGAACACTCCAACATTTCAATACTAGAAGCTGAAGATGAAGAGATTGGGGAAATGCCAGAAATGGAATTCAGAAAGCTAATCATCGGGTTACTCAGAAGCAGTCAGAAGCAAATTCACGAATGAAAGTTTTTCCCATGAAATTGAGATCTTAAAGATAAATCAAAATGAAATACTTGAAATGACGAATTCAATAGATCAAATAAAAAATGCAATGGAAAGTTTTAACAGAGTTGGTGAGGCAGAAGAGAGAATATCTGAGCTAGAAGACAAATCTCTGAGAATTTTATAGCCAGACCAAAACAAGAAGAAATCAGAAAACTAAAAAACAGTGTTGGAGATTTACAGGATAGCATCAAATGACCCAACATATGGCTCTTAGGAGTCCCTGAAGGCAAGGAAAGAGAGAAAGGGTTATAAGGCCTTTTCAGTGAAATAATAACAGAAAACTTCCATAATTTGGAAAAAGAAAAGCACATCCAAGAAGCACATGGAACTCCCAATAGACATGACCAGAAAAGATCTTCACCGTGACACATTCCAATAAAACTCTCTTCAGTAAAACATAACTAAAAGATTCTAAAATATGAATGAGAGAAACATCAAATTACTCTCAGAGTTACTCCAATTGCAAATTAAGAGTCCTTCCATATCTTTTAATTAATCCCAGTCTAACGGAGTAGTGCAGATATTGCATAAGTGGCAGACATATGTAGGATGAGTTCTGAGAAATAAAATTGGTGTAAAATTAATGTGAAAATCAAGGAGTTGTAATAGTGATGTGGATGAAATATACAAAGCATTAAGTAACATAAAGTCCATCAAGTAGTTATGACTAAATAGTTATGAAGACTAAGTTGTGACCAAAAAATTAAGCATAGATAGGATTGAGATAGGAAAGTAAGAAGTTTGCTTAGAAAACAGCCAATGGTCAAATGGATTGGAATTTTTCCTATAAAGGGAAATAATTTAAAAAGTTTTATTCTTTGTTAGAAGGGAAATATAACCTATGCTTCAGAAAACAGTGTTGATTGAGACAAGCAGATAACACTATTACAACAAGTGTGTGACACAACCAGTAGTGGTAGGAATTAAGAAGAGTCAGCACTGCAGGGCAAAGTTGAGAGAACTTGGCGACTAACTAAAAAGAAAGAGAAGCCAGTAATGTACCATCATATGTCAAAAAGGGAAAAGAGAGAGTTGATGATGCTGCCTGATGGGAAAATGGTGTCCTTAATGGACAGGGTGCAGAAAAGACCACGCAGGTAAAAGTAATAGAAAACGACAGTTCCACAAAGCCAAGTCTGAGACTACTTTCTCACGTCAGGGAAGCATCTGGCTGCCCAGAGGGATACTTCCATTCAGATTTGTTTCTCTGTTTAATTTATCTCATGTAACTACAGTTCATTTGCTACAATTTATATTATCCTAAATCAATATGTCCACGTTTGTTTAAATTTGCATGTTGACATATTCTAAATGCACTTTAGGTAAATTCTCCTGATCATGTTCAATTGACGTGTAGCATGCATATATGAAAGCAGTATAAAATCGTGCTCAATGTCATGATGAGTTTATGATAAATGCACTCACCTGTGTAACAGCAGGAAGCTCAGGAAATGAAACCTTGCCATCACCATAGAAGTCTCTGTTGAATCACTGTAAGAAGCTGCTCTCCTCAAGATTTCTAAAACCCGATTTTATGTTAATATAAATTAACCAACACCGTATCTACACTTCATCCATCTTTTGCTCAAAATTATGTTCATAAGATTCTTCCATAGTGTGTATGGTAGAAATGCTTTCATTATTATCATTGTGTAATTTACTATGTGACTATACCATACTTCGTTTATCTAGTCTACTCTTAATGGAAATTTGAGAGGCATATATGAATTTTATAGATTTTGGATATTGCTAACTATGTGGCTATAAAATACTATAGCTGGTATTTGGAGAACGAATATTTTGTGCATTCCTTTTGGGTGTTTATCATATATCTTGGAGAGGAATTACTAAGTCAAAATTATGCATATTTTAAGCTTTAACTGATTACCAGTTTTTCAAAGTGGTTGTTCCAGTTATAATTCCAGTAGAGAGTTGGAGAGTTCTGGTCACTCTAAGCTCTCATCAACACTTGAAATTCTCGCAGACTGCTGTCTGAGATAGTATGGTGAACATGGTAGTTTTGTGTATCTCTTACAACAAGTGAACTTAAGTATTTTCATGTATTGTCAGTCATATATTCCATTTTATAAATTATCTGTGTAAATTGTGTTTTTCTACAGGTTTTTCTTTTTTTGTATGATTTGTACCTGCACTCCCATGTTTATAGCAGCTAAATTCAGAACAAATATATGAAATCAATCTAGATGTGCATGAACTGATGATAGGATAAAGAAAAATTGGAATGAAATCCTGACAGTATGCAGGAACTATTTTTCAAACTTATTTTGTTCCATTCATCTATTTTTTATCATTGTGTCATTTTAATTATTATCAGTTTATATAGTTGTTGATGAATGATAATATAATACTTCACCTTTAATTTCCATGAGTATCTTTATGTTTCTTGGATATTTTTGAACATCTGTATTTTAATACAAATTTTGGAATCAGCTGATCAGTTCACACACATACCTACCCCAGTTGGGATTTTAGATGAAATTACTTTGAATCCTCAGAATTTATAATTTTATATCACTGAGTCTTTCTATCTATAAACATATCATTCAATAAATAATATTCTTCTTCTTTAATAAACTTTTAAGTATTTTATTTATCTTCATCTACTTGAAAGACAAAGTGACAGGAGAGAGAGAGAGAGGGAGAGAGAGAGGGTTTGATTTTCAAAAAAAACGGTGTGCTCCCCAAATGCCTGCAATACCAGGACTGGGCCAAGCAGAAGCCAGGAGCCTGTAACTCTACACAGGAGCCCCACGTGGGTGGCAGTAGCCCAAGGGCTGGAGCCATCCTCTTCTGCCTCTCAGGATGCATTCCCAGGTAGCTGGACCAGGAGCAGAGGAGCTGGAACTTGAATTGGCACAGGGACACAGGCTATAGGCAGCCCAAATAGGGGCTTACCTCATTGAGCCACATTACCTGCCTGAGAAATGATATTTTTTAATTTCTTCAAATAAAGTATATTTTATCTGTAGAGATATCTGATATACATGTTGTAACATTTTTTCCTGGACATTCCTCTGCCCTTTTTTTTGATAATCTGAAAAAAGAATTATAATTCAATTATTTTATAACTTTAGATTTTTGTAGATTGAATTCACTAAAAATGATGCTCTGTGAACCGTTGCTGTAAATTTGCTTCCTTTCCAATTCTTATTTTTATATGGTCTTTTTCTTTGTGGCTATCTTTGATGCCTTGATATTCTTTTTGGGATGACAAAAGGTGATGAACTGTCGTATTCTCATTATGCAGTTAGGAAGCAGAGTTCTCTAAAACATGTACTTTTTTAAAAAATCCATTAGGTAAGCATTGTCTGTCACCACAGTCCCCTGCAGGAGTGACAGTGGTAAAGCAAAACCACCTGTATATGCTGTGGCAAGGTCGTAACAGAATTGTATTTTTTCTTCCAATCAGGCCATGGCAGCTGTTTACTTAGATTACAGTGACTAGCATGTGCTATCAAATCTCTTTTAAGTACTGATGCCAGAAAGTAATAACTTAATAACATATAAATAAATGCTAATGAATGCTATGAGGAATGCAAAGTGTTGCAGAGCAGTGAGTGCTGTATGTGAGGGACCCATCTCCTCCTGAATCATCCATCCTAATAACAGAAGTATAAATTCAGAGGAAGATAACATAGGACAGTGCAAGAGGGAAAAATCAATGAAAGAATCTCAAACACAGACTCTCCCTCACTTCAGTCCCTTGTGGACATAAGTCTTAATGAACATATTGATGAGTCAGGCAAACACATTCAATTACTCTCAGGCAGGCAGGCCAGCATAACTTTTGTTTGTTTTTGTTTTCAATATTGATGGTCTCCTATAAATAAAATAATTGTCCAAGGATAACTTATTCATAGTGATTTCTTCATATGCTCTTGAAGAATAAACCAGGTCTTCAAAATGTCCATGGAAAACACATATTGTGAAATAATTACACTTGGACTTCAAAGTATTTTTACCCCAGAAATATCCTTTTGATTCCATGGAATGAAGCTGGAAATCAGCAACTAAGGAATCTTTAGAACATATGAAAACTCACTGAGACTGAAAAACATGCTCCTGAATGAATAGTGGGTCATAGGAGAAATAAGAAAAAAGTCTGGAAACAAATGAAAACATTAATACAACATATCAAAACTTATGGGATAGAGCAAAACAGTGTTAAGAGGAAAGTTTACAACAATTGGTGCCTACATCAAGAAATCGGAAAGGCACCAAATAAATGAGCTATCATATATCTCAAGGAACTAGAGAAACAATAGCAAACCAAAGCCAAAACTAGTAAGAGAAAAGAAATAATTAACATTAGAGAATAAATCAACAAAATTGAATCAAAAAATACAAATGATCAGGAAAATGAAGAGCTGGTTTCTTAAAAAAATAAACAAAATTGACACACCATTGGCCAAACTAACCACAAAAAGAGAGAGAAGAGTCAAATCAATAAAATTAGATGAAAAAGGAAATGTAACAACAGGCACCACAGAAATAAAGAGTCGTCAGAAATTACTACAAAGAGATGTATGCCAACAAACTGGGAGACCTAGAAGAAATGTATAGATTCCTGGACACATACAACCTACCTAAATTGAGCCATGAAGACAAAGAAAACCGCAACAGACCCATAACTAAGACAGAAATTGAATCAGTAATAAAGACCACCCCCACCCCCAATGCAACAAAGAAAAGCCCAGGACTGGATGGCTTCACAGCTGAACTCTATCAGACATTTAAAGAAGAACTAACTACAATAGTTCTCAAGTTACTCAAAACAATTGAAAGGTAGGGAATCCTCCCAAATTCTTTCTATGAAGCCAGCATCACCTTAATTCCTAAACCTGAAAAAGATGCAAGAGAGAAAGCTACAGACCAACTTGCCTGATGAACATATACACAAAAATCCTCAACAAAATTCTAGCCAATAGAATGCAACAACATGTCAGAAAGAGCATCCACCCAGACCAAGTGGGACTTAGCCCTGGTATGCAGGGATGGCTCAACATTCACAAAGCAATCAATGTGATACACCACATTAACAAACTGAAGAACAAAACCATATGATTATCTCAATAGGTGCAGAGAAAGCATTTGATAAAATACAACACACTTACATGATGTAAACTCTAGCAATTTGGGTATAGAAGGAACATTCTTCAACTCAATCAAGGCAATTTATGAAAAACCCACGGCCAGCATCCTATGGAATGGGGAAAAGTTGGGAGCATTCCCACTGAGATCCAGTAAGAGACAAGGATGCCCACTCTTACCACCGCTACTCAATATAGTCCTGGAAGTTTTAGCCAGAGCCATTAGGCAAAAAAAGAAATCAAAGTGATACAAATTGAAAGGATGAAGTCAAACAATCTATGCTTGCACATGACATGATTCTATATATAGGGAAACCAAAAGACTCCACCAAGAGACTATTGGAATTCATAGAAGAGTTTGGTAAAGTAGCAGGATATAAAATCAATACACAAAAATCTACAGCCTTTGTATACAAGGACAATACCAAGGCTTAGAATGAAATTCTAAAATCAATCTCATTCACAATAGCTACAAAAAAATAAAATACTTTGTAATAAATTTAACCAAGGATGTCAAAGATATCTACAATGAGAATTACAAAACATTAAAAAAAAAAAGAAATAGAAGAAGATACTAAAAAATGGAAAATCTTCAATGCTCATAGATTGGAAGAATCACTGTCATCAAAATGTCCATTCTTCCAAAAACAAATTACAGATTCAGTGTGATACCTATCAAAATACCAAAGACATTATTCTCAGATCTATAAAAAAATGATGCTGAATTTCATATGGAAACACAGGAGTCCTTGAGTAGCTAAAGCAATCTTATATAACAAAAACAAAGAGAGAGGCATCAATATATCAGATTTCAAGATATACCACAGGGCAGTTATAACCCAAACAGCCTGGTAATAGTACAAAAACAGAAAGAGAGACCAATGGAACAGAATAGAAACACCAGAAATCAATCCAAGCATCTACAAGCAACTTATATCTGACCAAGGAGCTAAAACCAATCCCTGGAGCAAAGATCGTCTTCTTCAGCAAAAAGTGCTTGTAAAACTGAAAGGAAAATCATTTAAAAATAAAGTTAAAAAAAATCTGTACTTTATAACAAGGCTGGATGGTAATATGTATGTCACAGTGAGATTGGCAAAAGTTTTGCTGGCTATAGTAAGAGAAATGAGCCCAGTGACAGTTTCACCAACAGGCCTTCACTGGGGTGACACTGACCTGTGTCAATATCCCATTTTCTTCCACTCAATAAAAATGTGCTTGATTGGGGGATTTTTATCAGGTAGGCCTTAACAGTAACTTCACTAATGATCCCAATTTTAACCAGTGACCCAGAAATGAAAGACTGCACTTCACAAAACTCCTGGAGTGCACTATAAACAAGACTTACAAAATGTCATGCCCTTGAAAACATGAAATGCTACATGCTGGTCTATGTCTTTTACTCAAAATTGAGTTCAGAAATAAAATATTGCATGGGCCACAGAAGGAGGCTAGGTCTAAGTTTAAAAGAAACACGAATCTTTTCTCTTCTATAAGCTAAACATCAGAAAATCTGAGATGTGAGTGATGGTGCTACAAGATCAACCACAGAAGTCTTATATACTAGAGGTGCCATTTCAACACTATTTATAACACAAGTCATTGCACAGTTTTAACAAGATGGTCATTTGGGAAGCCCTGGAAATTCCAGGTTTGTTCACACACAAAAATACTAAATTTACTTTGGCATAGCAGCCTAGCTGAAATTCTTTAATCCAAATAATAACATGCCTGTTAAGAAACAATTTGCTTAGAGATTATGTTTGAATGAAATGTCAGAGCTGCTGAATTGAATGTCAGAGCTTCTCTACTTTCTCGTAATGAAAGACAAGCACATATTTAGATCTAACAAATGTTAAACATAAATGTAGTACTAATATACATGGAAATAGAATTTGATACCATCCTAGGTAGACGTTTCTCTCACGACAAGTGTTTATACACTCAACCGTTTTAGTCCATAAGGATGATGTACTTGCTTGCCTAGACATCATATGGGTTAATTTATTGATTACCTATCTGACCATCTATGTATCATCTATTTTTTCTTTCTAAGCATTTCTCTATATATCTTGATATAATAGTTGTGATATAAAGGAATTAAGTACATGATTCCTGATCACTTTGCATAAGTTATTTCTATGTAACACATGCATATTTTTAGATGGACCATATTTTAAATGGACTATGTGTGTGTGTGTGTGTGTATGTATTTCTGACACTAAGGAGTTTATGCTAGAAATACAAAATCAAAAATAATTTTAAATTCTGAATGTTTAAAAATGTAGAAATCAGTTCTTAAGAAAGAACAGGTCATGCTGGCACCGTGGCTCACTTGGCTAATCCTCCGCCATGGCTCACTTGGCTAATCCTCCGCCTGCAGCGCCGGCATCCCATATCGGCACCAGGTTCTAGTCCCGGCTGCTCTCCACAGCTCTCTGCTGTGGCCCAGGAAGGCAGTGGAGGATGGCCCAGGTCCTTGGGCACCTGCACCCACGTGGGAGAGCAGGAGGAAGTACCTGGCTCCTAGCTTCGGATCAGCTCAGTGTGCTGGCCGTAGTGGCCTTTGTGTGGTGAACCAACGGAAGGAAAACCTTTCTCTCTGTCTCTCTCTCTCACTGGCTAATTCTACCTGTCAAATAAGCAAAAAAAAAAAAAAAAAAAAAAGAACAGGTCAAAAGTCAGCTTTATAGTCTTAGAATTCTATCTATGAACTATATAGCATCTATTCTCTTTGTATTAGTATCACATTACCATGGGAACTATTGAGACTAGTGTTATAATTACCATGCATTGGCTGAACCTTGAGAATCTAATGTATTAATAAATTCCTTTTAAAAAGTTCACAGGGAGGGCCAGTGTTGTGGTGTAGTGGGTTATCGCCCTGGCCTGAAGCGCTGGAATTACATATGGGCGCCAGTTCGAGTCTCGGCTGCTCCTCTTCCAATACAGCTCTCTGGTATGGCCTGGGAAAGCAGTAGAAGATGGCCCAAGTCCTTGAGCACCTGTAGCCACATGGGAGACCTGGAAGAAGCTCCTGGCTCTTGGCTTCGGATCAGCACAGCTCCGGCTGTTGCGGCCATCTGGGGAGTGAACCATCGGACAGAAGACCTCTCTCTCTCTCTCTCTCTCTGCCTCTCCTCTCTCTGTGTAACTCATTCAAGTAAATAAATGAATCTTTAAAAAAAATTCACAGGGGAAATTAGAAAATATTTGAACTAAATTATTATATACATGTAAGTGTGTATGTAATTGTATTTTGTATGTCTGTGTGTATAAAAACAACCATGCGCGTACACACAAACACACACACATAGTTCCCGAATGGAGTTAAAGCCTGTGTTGAAGGAACTTTGTAGCCTATATGCAATATATATATTTATTACTTAGAGTAATAAAAATGAACAATATTGCCTAATTTCAACACCCTGAGTGACTTTCACAAACATGTGGTTCAATGTATGAAACCAGACAGGCAAACACATATACTTGTATGTATCTTCCCTATGCATACAAATATAGGTAGTTTTTAGTGAAACTAAACTCTAGTGTTAATTCTAGTGCTAAAATCAGAAACATTTCATGAAAGAGACAGTAGTTGTTGGGTGAGAATAGGAAGGAGTCTCCATATGCTAGAAATGAGAAATCTATGATGATATAATTTTTAAGGTTTTAGAATTTCTTTGTATTAGCCAGGGTTTTCAAAAGAAGCAGAACCAGCAGGACATAAGAAGAAAAACATAGTTTAAAGGAATTGGCCGACATTACTTTGAAGGCTGGCGAATCCCACATCTGCAGGTGGGCCTGCAGACTGGGCATCCAGAGAAAGACTGATGCTGCAGCTCCAGTCCCAAAGCCATATGCTGGCAGCATTCTCTCTTGCCAGGGGTGGGGTTCTGGGGGAAGGTTAGTCTTGTGTCCTAGTTAGGCCTCCAGCTGATTGGGTAAGTCTCCTTAGAGTTACAGAGGGCAGTCCGTTTTACTCAGTGTCTGTCAATTTAAATGTCAATCTCATCCAAAACACCCTCACAGATATATCCAGAATACTCTTTGGCCATGTATCTTGGCATTGTGGCCCATTCAAATTAGCACATAAAATTAATCATTAACCTGCTTTTTAGAAGCATATTCACATAAAATTTTTCAAATAGTAAGCAGAATACAGTTCATCAACAAGTACATATTCACGGAACGCAAGCCACAAGCCAGAAGGTGAAAAAGAAAAACATAAAAGTTCCCGCTATATTCTTCACATCCCAGGTCCCTATCACCCTTTTCCTTCTTCTTTCTTCAAGAGAAATGGTAGGATTTAGTCGTCTCGCAGAGAGCTATGAAGTGAGTGAAGGAAGATCTGGGGAGGCAGGTTTAACAGCCATAGTGTTTAAGATCATGTCAACAATTTAATCTGGATCTGAAAAATTTCCATTTATAGCTAGAAAAATTTATATTTATCCCAATGTAGGATAATTGAACAATGATTTGGTGAGTACATGCCAGAAAATGTGAAAGTCAGATTGTCCACATTCCTGCCTGCAAAGAATGCAGCATTTGTTTGCTGATGACTAGACTCTCTAAGCATACCTAATATAGAAGGCCTTTTTCACTACTTTGCTAGAAAAATGGGTAGGATTAATAGTAGTTTCCCTGCAACTAGATTAGAATTCCAGAGATTTGTCATGGGTTCACTTTAACACATTTGTTAGATTGGATCTTAAATTATATAGTAAGCTGTGAAGGCTAAATTCCCTTGTAATGGCATTGTTTCAAGATTTATTACACTGATTAATCCAAATCTCTAAATGGTTCCTTATTGTTTATCTGTAAATCTTTATTCAACTGAAGAAACCCTCTCGGTCACTTGTTCTCATCAGCGAGGTAGTGACCTCCCCCTCAAATGTGGAACATGTCTCCATTAGTGATTTTCGTTTGTTTTAGAAAATATCTTTGAAGAGTTTTAAATCGTGTGCATCTAGCTTGAATGAAGAAGATTGATATATCATAGGAGTATATTAACGGCCTTTCTAATATGCAGACTTGACTGACACAAAGATGACTGATTCCTCAGAGCTTTGAAAGCAAACTTTATAATTTCATTAGTTAGTAGTTCAGTCCAGGGATTAAATGTGTTTGTCTTATTTTATTTATGCTAGTAAACTTAGAATGTGAAAAATTAATGACCAGTTAAAATATCTCAGAATTCCCTAAGACACTTAAAAGGCAATCAAATTTACTCCTTGGTTCATAATCTCCAAGGATTTGTTGTAGTTAGCCACAAATTCTTATAAACATGGCCATGAAAAATACACAACAAAAGTGAATTACTCCATTTGATAACAAGCAAGGAAATACTACTTTTATGTCTAAAAATCTATGTATGCCTCCCTCCCCTTCTACATTTGTTCCTTTACTTGAGGTGAGGCTGATTCTTAGACTTGTCTCTGCCAGTGAAATAAAATGGAAAATAAATTTATGCAGACCCCATAGTCAGCTCTTGAATTTGCAAAATAAAATCATAAAATGGCATAAAGATAAAGAAATAGCATGTGCCTAACTGATAGACTTCTTTAGAGAAAGCCAGAATAGAAGTTTTCAAAACGTAGACGCCATAAAGGGTCTTGGCAAGCTTCTAAGATGGCAGAGTAGGGAGGGAGCTTACTGCTCTGGTCTAGGAGACTTTAAAAAAGTGCAGAGTGCAGTCTCAGGGAAGAGCTAGGGAGAAAAGGGCAGAGGAAACTCTGGGAAAATTAGAGGGACACAGTAGACCTTCGTGGAGGGCATGGATGCCCACAACTCAGGACCCCAGCAGTCAAGAGCTTATGTACCAGCATTGGAGAGTGAGTTGAGACCAGACCACAGCAGCCCAAGCCACTAGTGATAAAGCTGCAGGAAGAGCCTACAGGGAACCTGGCTTGGAGCCCTGTCGGGGATAGTGTACCTACCAAACTAGAGGAGGAAAAAAAAAAAAAAGAGGAGGGACACGTTTCTCTTTCCCCAGTCACCTTACAATGGCATTCTGTAACAAGCCAATAGAGTGGGTGCCATTTGGACATACGTAACAGCTGCGCCAGCTCCTGCCCCCATCCAGCAACCAGCTGAGTGGAGACTCCTGACTCTGATGCAGAGAACTAACAGGGGTCTGGGTGCCTGAGATTGTGAGAGGTTTGTGTGCCAGGACTGTGAAAAAAACTGAGGCTGTGTGGGAGGACTCACGGCATGGCTGGGACTTTGGGCAGTCACTGTGGGAGGCTCAACATGCACAGGGACCCCAGGTGATGGACATTGCTGGGGAATCTGAGCTTACACTGAGGACTACACATATCCTTTGTATGGTACTTGTGGCAGAGCAGACAAATAATATACCCACTGGGGCTAGAGCCCAGGCACTGGTCTTTTTTGAGGCAAGGTGCTCAGCTGAGCAGAAAAAAAAAAACTCCCTATGGAAAAAAAAAAAAAAAGAGGAGATCTACCACACTGAACCTGGATGTGTCACCTTAGACACGCCCTTCACCTTGGAGAACTGAACAGAGCTCCCTGACCACACCCACCACATGCCTCTAGTTATTCCCTGAAGGCAGACACTCCACTTATCCACAGAAGCATAGTGCAAAGATAAACGCCACCAGAGAGAAAAAATAAAGAATCCAAGGAGTATCTCCACATGCAAATAACAAATGCACCAATTCAAAAAACAAGAATAAGGAAGACAACATAATGCCCCCAAAAGAACATAACACTTCAATACTAGATTGTGAAGATTGAAGAAATGCCAGAAATGTAATTCAAAAAAGTTGAGCATAAGATACAAAGAAGTAATCAGAAGCAAATGCATGAACTACTGAAATCCGTACACGACACAGAAGAAAATTCTCCCATGAAATTGAGAACTTAATGAGAAATCCAAATGAAATGAAGAATTCAATAGAACAAACAAAAAATGCAGTGGAAAGCCTTAAAAACAGAATCAGTGAAACAGAAGAAATAATATCTGACATAGAATACAAAGCACAGAAAATTGTACAAACCAAAAACAAGAAGAGGAAATTAGAAAACTAAAACCACTGTTGGGAATCTACAGGATACTAACAAACAACCCAACATACAGGTTATAGGACTTCCTAAAGGTGTGGGAAAAAAATATTTTAAGGCCTTTTAGTGAAACAACAGAAAACTCCCCTAACTTGGAGAAAGAAAGGGACATCCAAGTACAGGAAGCACATAGAACTCCTAATAGACATGACCAGAAAAGATCTTCACCACAACAGATTATAACCATTTAACACAGTAAAACATAAAGAGAAGATTCTAAAACGTGCATGGGAGAAATGCCAGATTACTTCCAGAGGATCTCCAATTGGACTCACAGCTTATTTCTCATTGGAAACCCTACATGCTAAGAGAGAATGATGAGATATATTCCAATTCTAAAGAGAAAAAAAACCTGTCAATCCAGAATACTATACCCTGCAAAACACTCATTTATGAATGAAGGTGAACTAAATTGTTGAATAATGAATAAATGAAGGTGAAATAAGTTATGAATGAAGGTGAAATAAAATTGTTTTTCCATAACAAAAAGAAATTGGAAGAATTTGTCAACATCCATCCAGCCCTACAAAAGATCTTAATGACGGGCTGCAAATAGAAACACAGAAACATGGCCATCACTGTGAAAGAAGGTAAATAAAGAAAATATCCCAGTGAATGTATAAAGGAAATCCAAAGAAAAAATTAGGAATATTTGGAAAAATGGAATGGCAAAGTTGTTACTTATTAATAATCACCTTGAATGTAAATGGCCTCTACTTAACAGTTAAAAGACACAGTCTGGCTGAATGCATAAAAAACAAAACCCATCTATTTGCTGCCTACAAAAAACACATCTCACCAACAAGGACACATGCAGACTGAAAGTGAAAGGATGGAAAATGATATTCTATGCTAACAGAAACCAAAAGAAACCTGGTGTAGCCACACTAATACCAGAAAAAATACACTTTAACACAAAAACTATTAAAAGAGACAAAGAAGGGCACTATGTAATGATTAAGGGATCAATTCAGCAGGAAGATGTGAGTATTATAAATGTACACACACCTAAATAAAGGTCACCTGGTTATTTAAAAGAAACGTTAATGGATCTAAAAAGAGATGTAGACTCCAATACAATGGTAATGGGAGACTTCAATGTTCTACTTTCAACAATGGACAGATCACACAGATGGATAATCAACAAAGAAACGACAGTTAATCGACATATAGACCAAGTTGACCTAATAGATATCTACAGAACTTTTCATCCTACACTAAACAACATAAACATCCACATAAACAAAATTGGCACACTATTGGCCCAACTAACCAAAAAAAAAAAAAAGGAGAAAGAAATTCAATAAAAATAGAGATGAAGAACAGATACCACAGAGATACAAAGAGTCGTCAGAAATTACTACAAAGAGCTGTCTGCCCACAAACTGGGAGACCTGGAAGAAATGGATAGATTGCTGGAGGGGTGGGAGTATGTGTAGGAGGGTGGCTATGGGGGAAGAATAATTATATTCCTAAAGTTGTACTCATGAAATTTGTATTCCTTAAAAAAATTAAGTAATTAATTTTAAAAAATGTAGTCTCCAAGCCCCCATGTGATATACACCTGGTTGACTTAGTTACATGTAGATTTCTGGACCTTATCCCAAATATCTGAGCCTGAATGTGGGAGATCACAATGGAGTACAAAAAAGAGTGATATAGCCTAAATCCTACATATTAATTAATAATTTTCATTACACATTTTTCAACACATTTTTAAAATTATCTTATTTAAGAGAGGTAGGGAGACATTGTCAAACAGAGCTCCCATCCATTGGCTCACTCCCCTAAATATCCACAATAGCCAGAATTCAGCTGGGACCAAAGCTAGGGGCCAGGTCTCAATCCAGATCTCCTATGTGGTTGACAGGCGCCCAGTCACTTGATTCGTCACCAGGAACTCCCAGAGCCTGCATTTGCAGGAAGCTGAAGAAGCCAGAAATCAAATCCAGGTTCTCTGATCTGGGACATGGGTTTCTAAATCATTATGCTAAATGCCCTCTCTACACATGCTCTTTTAAAAGTTATTATCCCAGAACATTTCACAGATGAGGAGAATGGGGTCCCACTGGACTGGGAGTTTCTTTGCCGTGGGGACCCTCTGTGCTGTAGAGCATGCTCAGCAGCATGCATGGCCCAGTGGATCCCAGTGTCCCCTCCATCCTACTCATGTCACCCAGAAATGGCTTTTTTTTTTTTTTGACAGGCAGAGTTAGACAGTGAGAGAGAGAGAGAGACAGAGAGAAAGGTCTTCCTGCCATTGGTTCACCCCCAAAATGGCCGCCACGGCTGGCCAAAAATGTCTGAAGACAACACAGAGCACAACTGTGCCCCTCTTTGTTGAGAAACTGGGAACCAGAGAAACATTGACAGGGAACAGTATGTTCACCTATTAATATTCTATTCTTTAATGACAGTGAAACCTGAATAGCTTAAAAATATCACTGAGAGACTAGTTCCTATTTCCAATTTTTGTCACCATCAGCCCAACCAATGACCAATCAACTTTTACAGTAAAGGCAATGTTCTTTGTCATCTCCCTGGTTTATTAATCACCCTTTTATTTTCCTCATATAATTATCTTTTGACCGAGTCAAGTTGGAGATGGTAATTTTTTCGTTGTTAGCAGCGGATCTCAGTATGCAGAAACTGAAGACTAATTTCTGAGCAATATGATTGCATATGACTATTTTTCTGTTCTTAAATAGGAGAATGATGCTCCACAGCTCCAACGACCGACATGCTCGTAAATTATTGACCGAGAATCAACAGTCATGAGATTAGTTAGTCTGGTAGTTTTGCATAAAAACCCAGTCTTCCAGTAACCTAATTTCAGAGTTTCTCAGTGGCATGGCATTCAGTCTAGTATCACAACAGGATTTCCTCTTTTGTTTCGGAACTGCATGGGCAGAAGTTCCCCAGGCTGTGCCATTCTCAGTCTCAGTATGAACTTGGCTGGGCTTTGGATCTAAGCAAAGTATTCAGTGTCTGTATCACTGGACCTTCCACTGGGAGCAAGGAGGAACATCCGGCCTCCTCCACTGCATCTTTAGGGTCCTAAGAGAAAGCACAAAACAAGCCACCATGCGTGCGCCACACTGTCAGGGAAATTCTAATGAGTGTGGGCTTGGCAGCTTTGTTCTCTAGGAAGGATTCTGTCAGTAGAGAGCCACCTACATGGGCATAAAAATGGAAAACAGCAGCAGTGTGTGCATTCCATTAGCTGGAGCCCTGGAATGTTCAGTGGTTTTCTTAAAACTACTTTCTCATAAATCCCCATGAAGCACTTTGTTCTACTTCCAGTAAAATACATTTAAATTTCAAATTAAAGTAGTTTCATGTGCAAAAATAAAGCGTTTGATTGTATTTTAAGGATGAGAGGAGACTTTTTTTTTTATTACAAAAATTTCCCTGGGATACGTCAGACCTTGCTGTTTGTTGTACAGGATGTCAGAAATCACAAGGGGGCACTCTTTTACTAAATAGACCAGGAAAAAGGGCAATGATTTCAGCACACAATTTTTAATTAGTTTGTTCATGCTATAGTAGTCCTACTGATATACATACGATATTGTTTTTAATACTAAATTTAGACTATGCTAAGCACATCCTATCCATAAAAAATCACTAACTTAATTATAGCAGAAAAGTTTGGGGATTGAATGCATTTTAAATTTACAGTACAAAAATGATTTTTTTTGAGAATAAGTAAATATTTTGAGAGCAAAAATTGTAGAATGTTTCATTTCACTGGGCTTTTAGACATAGATATGTTTTGAAATAACTTTTTCTGCTTACACTAAGAAATAAAAGGGTGAGGCTACCATTTGTAAACACTTCTTTTGTCAGCAAACATTTTCTCTTTCCATGGGTTTTATATAATTTAGGCAGTTGAGTGGAAATCCAAAATATATCACATTAGAATTAAAATTTACTCTTAGCCCTGCTGTATGCTAATCCTCTTTTGAGCGTTTCAGGGATGCTAATGATTTTTGAGGATGAACCAGGTACATTATTCACTTTTATGATCAAGCTAGAAGTATAAACAGGTCTAAGGAGTGAAGATAGGATAAATGACCCACACGAGTACAAAATTCAAGTCATACCAATGAGGGGTGGCTTTCAGTTGCATGTCATTCAAGTAACTAACCATTGAAATAGTTGATAGAACACAAAATACCAATGTAAGCAGTTATAAAATGTCAAGTTAGTAGGTGACATATGATTCTAACGTTGCAATGACTTGATGTTTAAATTTAAAAATAAAATATAAGCGTGGTTTATATTAAGACATATTTAGAAAATTTGCTGAATCTAGACAAAGGTCACTATAGAGTTCCCTAAGTTTTGTAAACAAACACGTTAAACCAGCACCAGACACAACAGCCCCCAATATGAGTCCTCACACAGGTTTTTCATGGTTTCTTCTCATTATTGTAAATTTTTACCTTTTAGAATTGATGCTACCTATAATATATATTGGATGTAGTTCTAGGTATTTTATATTATATAGATATATAATTTTACATTATATAGATATATATAGATTATATAGATATATAATTTTACATTATATAGATTTTTAAATGATCTATACAGTTTTAAAGATGTTACTGTTAACTATTATATCAAATACTTATTTTGACATTAGGCTTAATCATCAAATTTCAACAATATTTGGTGAGTTCTGATTCACAGAGGCCCACGATCAGTTTTATTCACATGTTTTGATTTGGAACTTAGGCTCTCTCACTCAATTCCCAATGATTTTTTTTTCTCCCAATATGTCATAGTCATGAGAACATATATTTTCTATGTAGGTAATCATATATGTATATGTAGGTAATCATGGCTCTCAAGCTTTAACATGATCTTAAAATTTAAAATAGGAAGTACTTCAAAAAGCTATATTTGTCATTATTTATTTCTAGTAAAATAAAGATTGACTTCAATTGCATAGATTTTTTTTTTAAAGAAAACTTTCTGCAGAAAAGAAATTGCAAGTTGTCTGTAAACACATTTGACTCAAACAATCTATGGGATACATCTTTGTCATAGTTGAAATATAACTGGATAGGAAAAGTAAGTCCTAGAGCTCACAGAATGGTGGCTACAGTTCACAATTTACTCATGAGTTTAAAAAACATAGAAGAGAAGGGTTCAAAATTCCCATCTCAGAGAAATGATCACTCGTGTAAGGAAATGGAAATATCCCAAATATCCTGATTCCAACAGTACACATTGGTTGAATTATCGCACTGTACCTCATAAAAAGTATATTTATTTTATTTTTTAAAGATTTATTTATTTATTTGAAAGTCAGAGTTACACAGAGAGAAGAGAGGCAGAGGCAGAGAGAGAGAGAGAAAGAGAGAGAGAGAAAAAGAAAGGTCTTCCGTCTGCTGGTTCACTCCCCAATTGGCCATAACGGCCGGAGCTACACCGATCCGAAGCAGGAGCCAGGAGCTTCTTCCGAGTCTCCCACGTGAGTGCAGGGGCCCAAGGGCTTGGGCCATCATCTACTGCTTTCCCAGGCCACAGCAGAGAGCTGGATCGGAAGTGGAGCAGCCGGGACTCAAACTGGCACCCATATGGGAAGCCGGCACTGCAGGTAGCAACTTTACCTGCTACACCACAGCACTGGCCCAAAAAGTATATTTAAAAGAAGCATTTTGCTATTAAAATTCAATAAAATTGGGGGGTTTTGAAAAGAGAATGATAATAACACTAAACAATGGAAAAAATGAAATAGATGTGACTGGAGAACTATCTACATGCTAAAGGCATTAGGAAGAGATAAAGTATTGGTTTTCAATATAATCTATTGAGTTGTATCTGCCATTCTGAGTAGTCAATATCTGCCAGAAATGACAAAGGACGTTGAGAAGGGACACTGGATGTGACTATCAAAATCTGAGCCCAATGCACCTTCTTTCTTTTCTTCCCCCTTCCTTTCTCCCCTTTTCCATTCTTCCTGCCTCCTTTGATTCCTCCTTCATATAGGTCTCTTCTCTTCCAAGCCATCCTTGCTCTTCCTGCTCTCTTGTTTTTGTTAGAGGATGATTGTCTCATAATCATTTCACAATACCATTATCTAGGAGAGTATATTTTAGACATTCTGGTGGGAAAATTCCTGTGTTTCTATCTCTTCGGCTTGTTTTTTCCTAATGTTTCACTAATAAATTAGTGATGGAAGGAGTTACAATAGATTTTTATGCCAGTGACTTCATCAGCCAGCTGAACGCTTGCTTTTCTGACACTTGTGCAACTAGGTAACTCATCGCCTTTCTTAAAATCAAAGAGCTTTGTTATTGCTTCTTCTCTTTCATTGAGCGATATACTCATAAAAATAGCAATTGCACAAACTCCGAATGAAAAAAGCTATCACAGTGCCATCATCCTTGTATTTAATATATGGTTTTGGTGGTTCTTATGCTAATTTTGATAAATTTGAAATCACATGATATATATATGATCTTGCTGTTGCTATTGTTTACATGTGATTTCTTTTTACCTTTCTACATATAAAGTCCCATTTAACTGTTCAATCTATTTCACTGACTAGTAATAATTGACTTTTAATAATTCTGCTTCCTTGGTTATCATTGTGCAGTAACAAAATATCTCGCCATTTCATCTGAAGCACAGGTTACCACTCACATTGTCAATTGTTTACATTTATTCCACCTAGTTTCAGTTCTAGGTGATGCCATAATCTTTTAATTAAGTATTTTATAATTGCTCTTTTTCATTTTCTTTTATGATAGATTCCTACAAATGAAATTACTATCACAAACAGGAGTAAAAATTTAAGTTTCCTGGTAATAAATGCCAGTACTTTTCCCAAGGTTGTGCTGCTTCCTTTTCCTGCTGGTTATAAGTGAAATAACCCACTTTACCTGCTCCTCTGTAAAGCTGTCAAGCCCAATCCTATGCTAATTTATCACAAGGAACATGTATCAGTCTGCTTTTCATTACTTTAACTAAAATACCTGAGAGGAGCTCCTCTGGAAAATAAGTTTCTTTCTGTTTACAGTTTGGAAATCACAGTTCAGGACTGGGCAGCTCCATAGTCTATTTTCTGAGGAGGCTGGTCACAGTGGGTACAGAGGACAAATCACATGGTGAGGAGGGAGGAGAGAGAAAACCTAGGCCAAACTTGAACACACAATCAAACCACCCTCTCAGGTCACATGCCCAAAGAACCAAAACCTCCCATTGGCCCCACCTCTCAGAATCCATCATTGGAACAAGTCTCCACCCTTAATCCATCAACCACAGCATTGAGATTCAGAGTTTAAATAGCTTCATGGGTTTTGGGAAAACAAATCCTATTCAATCCATATCAGAACATAAATTCCAAAATGTTCTCAAGGCTTCATTTGGCAGTGTTTCCCACACAACGGCAAATGGCACCAAGGGAGCCATCCTTTTTAAAATTAAATTTGACTATAGAAAAAAATCCCTATTCTAGTTAACCAAGAAGCTCTTGCTGATGAACAAAGGAGTCTAATTTTATATATACTTTTTTAATAGATTTTTTTTGAAAGGCAGAGTTACCAGGGGTGGGGGGTGATATTAATTCTCCATCTGCTGGTTCACTCCCCAAATGGCTGTGATGACTGGCTGGGCCACACTGAAGCCAGGAGCCAGGAGCTTTTTCTAGGTCTCCTATGGGGTTGCAGGGGCCAACCACTTGGGCCATCCTGGGCCATCTTCCACTGTTCTCCCAGGTGCGTTAGCAGGGAGCTGGATCAGAAGTGGAGCAGCTGGGCTCCACAGGGGATGCTGGCACCACAGGAGGCAGCTTTACCCACTAGGCCACTACACAGGCTCCTACCCATACTTGTACAGCTACTTTCTGACCATCCTCATAAATTATATGTACTTTGGAAGATTTTCTTTTGATCACATTAATATGTCACATATGTAATGTCATCATAGGATGACTACAATCACCATTTTCTCCTTAATGTCGCATCTACATATACAAGTTAGAATGGGCTCAGTTGGTGAGCTCTCTACATTAAGATTCTCCAAATATCCTACGTACCATCCTCCAGACACTTTGGGCTTCCATAGTGTCCTATTCAGGTTGACTGTATTGCACACTAACTGGAGTTCCAAAACACTGCTGTCTCAAATGAGACATGTATAAAATGCCATTAAAAGGCTAATTGATAGGGGCCGGCACTGTGGTGTAGCAAATTAAGCTGCTGCCTGCAGTGCCGGCATCCCATATGGGTGCCGGTTTGAGACCTGGCTGCTCCACTTCCCATCCTACTCTCTGCTATGGCCTGGGAAAGCAGTAGAAGGTGGCCCTGCACTCATGTGGGAGACCCGGAAGAAGATCCTGGCTCCTGGCTTCAGATCGGTGCAGCTCTGGCTGTTGTGGCCAATTGGAGAGTGAACCAGCAGATGGAAGACACCTCTCTCTCTCTCTCTCTCTCTCTCTCTCTCTCTCTCTCTGCCTCTCCTTCTCTGTGTAACTTTATTCTTCAAATAAATAAATCTTTAAAAAAAAAAAAAGACTAATTGATGGTTTCCATCTCTTTCATCATGCATCATCATGGTTTTAAAAACTTATTGAAAATATGTATATTCAGTTCTGCCAATAAGAGCCAAACAACAGTAGGCACCAATTACACACAGTGAGTGAAGAATCTCCCTACCCCCCAAGCAGTTTAGATTCCAGGAAGCGAAGACACAGACACGCGATTAGTACGCATCAGGATCATTTCCTACATAATGAGCAACTGGAGCACAAAGAAGGCATAATAAGAATGCCGGGAGGAACCTGGGGACTTCCCAGTCGAGTGGAGATTTGGAAGTAAAGAAATGTTATGGCAATGTCAAGGGAGAGGGAATACTTCCACTGCAGTATGCAAAACTTTCATTTATACTGTGAAAGCCCAAGGGAGACTGGAGGTGGAAATGAAGGTCACTGAACTGTGAGATGTCAGGGATGAAGACCTAACGTTCTTTTTGACCTCCAACTGACAGCGCCAACATAAAAGCCATGTTTCACTGCATGGAGCATTGCATGAAGAGTGGCAGAGACGAGACAACGGCGTGAAATGGAGGCCACACATTCATCTATAGATCTAGCAGGTGGGCAAATGTTAAAGGACGGAGTTTTTGCCATTGATAATTCACATTATTTGCCACCCAATTATACTCCAAATTGTGGAAATAGAGCAGAGAACAGGAGAGAATCCATGCCTTGAAGTCACTGGCTTTAAACAGGAGGGGGGAGTATGTGCAATATTGCCATTTACAACATAAATGAAATGAAATATTCATTGAAATGAATAAATTCAATAAAGAAGCTAAGCCATGTTCTAATGACACCCAACTACTGGGCAGAGGGGCTGAAGTGATATTTCACTTGAGAATTAAATGTTGGAAGGAAGGCAGCCATGAAAAAATCTGATGCAAGAGGGTCCTAAGAAAGACAAGTAGCTACAAAGGCCTAGAGACTGTTAGGAGCTCACACGTTGAAGAGCCAGAAATCAGGCTAATATGTAGTAAATGAAGCAGAGATAGGAGACCACAGAGGGGAGGGAATTTGCCAGGCACACCACAGAGGGCCACGAAGGAAGCAATGAGGAATCCAATATCCAATTGGCATTCTCGTTGCAACGTTAAGAGTGTTAAGTAAGGAAGCAGCCTAACCCGTCCTTAAGAGAATCGCTGTGCCCACTCGGAGCTG
Organism: Oryctolagus cuniculus; assembly: GCF_051225735.1. Taxonomy (NCBI): domain Eukaryota; kingdom Metazoa; phylum Chordata; class Mammalia; order Lagomorpha; family Leporidae; genus Oryctolagus; species Oryctolagus cuniculus. The sequence continues at coordinate 13,097,707 of NC_142874.1, read as the reverse complement.
TTTAAGGAGGGAGGAGAACGTGACAATAAAGGGAACCAGTGGGTGTTAAACCTGCTACTTTCTAATGTCGCTGCATGTGGAAAAAAATTTGCTTTTCTTTTTTTACTTTTATTTTCTTTAGTACATGAAGGAACTCCAAAAATTCGTGGAAAATGAAATTAAAATGTTTATTTTGGTACAAAAATGTTTAAAGCCATGCATAGTTTTTCCATAATATGCATTTTCTATGAAATTTTAAAGACCTCTGTAATTAAATGTTGTGAATTTGTGTAAACTAAGCTTCATAAGCCTCAGTTTCCTAAGCTATAAAATGGATTGATAAAAACAACCACCTTCCTCCCCCCAGTTTATGGCTGAGACTCAATCGTGTCATCTCTGTGGCAATCTGAATAGGCTGTGAGGCATTTGAATCATCCTCTCGTGGTCTGTTCTGGTGAACTGTCTCTGGCAAGAACATCTGCTTCTTCAGGATGCATTCTGACTGTGAAGAGGCTAAGACAGAGCCAACGTGTTGGCCGGCACTGTGGCTCACTAGGCTAATCCTCCACCTGCGGCGCCGGCACACCGGGTTCTAGTCCAGGTCGGGGCGCCGGATTCTGTCCCGGTTGCTCCTCTTCCAGGCCAGCTCTCTGCTGTGGCCAGGGAGTGCAGTGGAGGATGGCCCAAGTGCTTGGGCCCTGCACCCACATGGGAGACCAGGAGAAGCACCTGACTCCTGGCTTTGGATCATCGTGGTGCGCCAGCCGCAGCAGCCATTGAGGGGTGAACCAACGGCAGAGAAGGACATTTCTCTGTGTCTCTCTCTCTCACTGTGCACTCTGCCTATCAAAAAAAAAAAAAAAGAAAGAAAAAAAGAGCCAACGTGTAACAGTGTGTACTGCGAAGTTTACCAAAACCACAAACATTTCAGGGAAATATGACTGAATGGGATCGGTTTTATTATTTAGTGACTTATCCAAATCTCCACAGCTATTTGGTAGCAGATCTGACAAATACATGCCCTTCTTTCAATATTCAGGGATCAAATATTAGCCAGAAGAATTTAAAAGGAAAAGATTGCTCCTGGCTCCTGCCATCGGATCAGCGCGGTGCGCTGGCCGTAGCGCGCCGGCCGCGGCAGCCATTGGAGGGTGAACCAACGGCAAAGGAAGACCTTCTCTCTGTCTCTCTCTCTCACTGTCCACTCTGCCTGTCCAAAAAAAAAAAAAAAAAAAGGAAAAGATTAAGCGCTGATGCTTTATGCTCAATAAAGTCAAGAAATAGTGCAGGTTATTTATTTATTTAACTTTTGGTGTAGCAGTTACCTTGATTAGTTCCAGAGTAACTAAGGCTCAAATTGCAGACAGATTTGAGGGAAAATGAAGGCTTCTGAATGTTCCCAGGAATGTGGTGTCAATGCGGCCTCTAACAAACTTTACTTTTAATTCACATAATGCTCTAAGTTACAGAGCCACAATTGGTTGATCTCCATTTCATTTTTGATGTCTTCTAAGTACAGTCTCCTTTCTACTTACTCATGGGTACAAAGAACAATTTATCATTTAAAAGACATTATGATGTTTTATTCACTTAGCATCTTCTATTTGTCTTGGCAATATGAATAAATTTGAATATCCCAGCTTGGAATTTAGTTGACTTCTTCAACTGTGCATGTGAAATCAGTTCTAAACTTAACAGATTGTTCCATTTCATTTCTGATCAGAATTGTTGTTGAAACTCTAGATTCAAATAGCTATGAATATTTTTTAGAATGTGCACAAAAATTCAAGACTAAATCTACAGATAGACTATATATATTGCAGGGAGTAAGTATCTTGTTTTGAAATAAACTGATTTGAAACTAATATTTATTTTTAAGTAGAAATTACTTACTGAATTGCTTAGTGTTAGGCACTCTTCTTAGCACTTGGAAGGTATCAATGAGGAAAAAAATCTTGAAAAGTATATATTTAAGCTTCTAATTGTAGGGCACAAGCAATGGTCAATAGCCATAATGTCTCATAATATATTATTTTAGAGAAAAATCAATGCTATGGCGGAAAGAGAACAGGAAGGATTTGTACACCTGCTTCACTGGTTCTTTTCTCTCTGATGACCCACTTTTACAGAATTGCCATCCTGAACATCAAACGCTGCATTTATAGTCTCCTGTGGGTGCTCATCCCAGAATGGCAGGAATATCTCAGCATTCTATCCTAATTCCTGGAGGACAGACTCCGAGAGCTCCAGCTCCTGGTAAACTTGGGACTGCAGCCCAAAGCTGCCTGAGAAACCTTCAGGTAGAGGTCCCACCCCCACGTAAAGGAAAGTTCTGACGCGGTTTGAGGCTGAGACGGATACCGTGCACTGGAAATGTGTAGTCTTGCTCACAACAGGGACAGCCCCTGCCAGACCCCTGCCGTGGCATGGGTTTGGGGCAGGTGGGCCACTCTGAAGAGAGAGTTTTACATACACAGAGCGCTTTCTTTCGCAGAGCAAAGCCTTCTCCAGGTATTTTTCTTCAGTTTCTCAGAATCATCAAGCATGACTAGCGCATGTTAGTGGCACACAATGGCACCCATTGTTCAAGAGGAAGATCACTCCGGTAAGGAAGCTGTGCAGAGGCTGGCGCTGTGGCATAGCGGGTGAAGCCACCACCTGAAGTGTCAGCATCCCATGTGGGCTCCAGTTCGAGTCCCAGCTGCTCCTCTTCTGATCCAGCTTTCTGCTATGGCCTGGGAAAGCAGTAGAAGATGGCCCAAGTCCTTGGGTACCTGTGCCTGAATGGGAGACCCAGAAGAAGCTCCTGGCTCCTGGCTTCAGATCAGCCCAGCTCTGGCTTGTGTGGCCATTTGGGGAGTGAGCCAGAGGATGGAAGACCACTCTCTTTATACCCCTGCCTCTCTGTAACCCCTGTCTTTCAAACAAATAAATAACTCTTTTTTGGGGGGGGGCAGGCAGAGTTAGAGAGAAAGGTCTTCCTTCCCGTTGGTTCACCCCCCTCAAATGGCTGCTACAGCCGGCGTGCTACCAGGAGCGAAGCCAGGAGCCAGGTGCTTCCTCCTGGTCTCCCATGCAGGTGCAGGGCCCAAGCACTTGGGCCATCCTCCACTGCCTTCCTGCGTCACAGCAGAGAGCTGGACTGGAAGAGAAGCAACTGGGACAGAATCTGGCAACCCAACCGGTACTAGAACCTGGAGTGCCGAAGCCGCAGGCAGAGGATTAGCCACGTGAGCCGCCACGCCAGCCATAAATAACTCTTTAAAAAAAAAAGAAGCTGTGCAAAGAGGGTGACAGGATCCAAGGAACCCCTCCTGGATCAACTACCAGGTTTCTTGGCACTGTCAGTACTTTCATTAGCTTAGTTGTATTTTGTTCTTTATCCATTAACACAAGGATAAAAATTCAATTTCTGACACTTTTTATTAGGAAAATGAGCTTGGTTAATATTACCAAGAAACATCGGGAAAATTGTTAACTATTATAAATATCATGAAATCAATGTTTGTATGAATATCCTATTGAATATATATAATATATAAAAAACCTAAGATCTTTTAAAAATATATGTATTTATTTATTTGAAAGTCAGAGTTACAGAGAGAGAGGGAGAGACAGAGAGAAAGAGAGAGAGAGAAAGAGAGAAAGAGAGAGAGAGAGATTCTCTATCTGTGATTCACTCCACAGATGACCTCAAGGGCCAGCACTGGGCCATGCCCAAACCAGGAGCCTGGAGCTTTATCCTGATCTCCCACATGGGTGCAGAGGCCTAAGTAGTTTGGTCATTTTCCCTTGCTTTCCCAGGCCATTAGCAGGGAATAGATTCCCAGGTTAGCAGGGAGCTGGATAGAAAACAGAGCAGCCCCAGCTCAACCTGGCATCCATATGGGATGCCAGCTTCATGGGCGAAGTTTTACCAGCTATGCCACAATGCCAGTCCCACAGCCTAAGATCTTAAAGACAAAATATAACACATTATTTCCTTCCTCTTACTCAGGGTGGCCCAATTAAAGTATCTCATCATGTTTCCATTTATAATGTCCACTTTAAGTGAGCCAATGTCTGTTTTGAACTAAATTTATGGCAAACACATACACTCATGAAAATTTAGAAAATGTTAAGAGAATGGACTTTCTTTTCACATTGAAAATAGAGCAAAAACTCAGAAATCATTCACATAAGGAGAAATGTTTGCTTTCTCTTCTTGGTGAAGCACAGAACACACTTCCCATAATGAAGATTAAAGAAGTTAAGTGTGCTACTCAACTCTGAAACACACGGGTTTCTAAATATTTATTTGTTTATTTGAGAGGTGGACACACACACATACACAGAGAGAGAGAGAGGGAAAGAGAGAGAGTGTGTGTGTTCCCATCCACTGGTTTACTCTCAGATGCCTACAATGGCCCCTGCCTGGGATAGGAGCTGAGAGCCAGGAACTCAACCCAAGTTTCCCACACATGTGGCAGAGCCCACCACTTGTGCCATCACTTCTACCTCCCACACTGGCAGGAAGCTGACGTCAGGAGCAGAGTCTGGAATCAAACACAGAGACCCTGATATGAAATGCAGGCCTCTTAACTCCTATGCCTGATGCCTGCCCCTAATAAATCATTTTTGGCTGACAGTTGCTATTCTAGGGCTTAAGCTGCAATGATAAATCATTCATAACCTTTGGTCTTGGGGACATAGCAGTCATTTGGTAAAGATATTAATATAAAAGTAATTAAACTGTACAGGCTAAAATAGAATCATAGGCACAGGGTACAACGCATCCCAGGGGCACAGAGGTATGCTGCCCAGCATTACATGGGGGGGTGGAGGAAGGTTCCAGAGAAAGGGGGTAATTGAGCTGATCAGATAGCTGTTGTTCTCCCAGAAGGAAAAAAAGGAAGGGTCTTTAACGGGAAAGAATTAGCACAAAGCCCAGAGAATGGAGAGGGCAGTGAGCATTCAGGAAAACATTCACCCATGGGTGGGGACAGATCCACAGTGGGAGTGAGGACAAGAAGGAGGACACTAGGCATGTGGACGTGGCACAGTCTTCCTGGAGCTCGGAGAGGCCGTGGGACACTGAGCAGTAGGAATCTTCTGATAACTTAAGAAGGATTAATAACCAGAATCTACAAAGAGATCAAGAAACTCCATAACAACAAAAAACAACCCAGTTAAGAGATGGGCCAAGGACTTAACATTTTGCAAAAGAGGAAATCCAAATGGCTAACAGACACATGAAAAAATGTTTAGGATCACTAACCAACAGGGAACTGCAAATCAAAACAACAATGAGGTTTCGCCTCACCCCGGTTAGAATGGCTCACATACAGAAATCAGCAAACAACAAATGCTGGTGAGGATGTGGGGGAAAAGGTACCCTAATCCACTGTTGGTGGGAATGCAAACTGGTGAAAACCACTATAGAAGACACTTTGGAGAAACCTCAGAAGTCTGAATATATTCCTACCATATGACCCAGCCATCCCACTCCTTGTAAGTTACCAAAGAGAAATGAAATCATCACACCAAAGAGCTATCTGTATCTCCATGTTTATTGCAGCTCAATTCACAATAGTTAAGACATGGAATTAACCTAAATGCCAATCAATGGAAAACTGCATAGAGAAATTAAGGGATATGTACTCTATGGAATACTACATTGCGGTAAAAAAAAAAAATCCCATCATTTGAAACAAAATGGAGGAATCTTGAAAACACCATACTTAGTGAAATAAGCCAGTCCGAAAGGGACAAATATCACTTTCTCCCTGATATGTGACAACTAACAGGACACCTAAAAGGAAACCTCTAGAAGTGAAATTGACACTAAGAGAAGCAATGACTTGAACAGCCCTTGTCTTGACTGTCGAGAAACAGTTTATACTTTTATTGTTTTCACTATGCTCTTTTTCTACTTAATACCATTGGTTGAGCTCTTTACTTAACATAGAATTAATCATAGATGTTTAAATCCATTTGAAAATAGATCCCAGTTAAAAAAAAATAAGAAATGGAATAAGAAAAAGAAGAGATGTACAGTTCAGCAAAAAGTTCCCATGGACTCACCCCTAAGGGTAAAGCTAAAAACTTGCCATGGGACTCCAAATCACATGAAGCTGGGTGGTACTAATTCCACCTTACTAATCAAAGTGATCATATTAGGTGTGTAACTGATCATATAGATAGGATGAAGTGTCAAAGGAATCACATAAACAAGACCAAGTATCTGCTAATGACAATAGAGAGAATTAAAAAGGAGAGAATGATCCAACATGGAAAGTAGTCCACACAGCAGACTCACATAATGACAAATGCCCTAAACAGCACTCTGACCTCAGAATCAGCCCTTAAGGCATTTGGATCTGACTGAAAGGCCCATGAGAGCATTTCAGGCATGGAAAACCAAGATACTGTGGCAAAAAAAATGATCACCATGAAGGATGTCTGTGAATGAGGTTCCAGGGTAAAGAAGAGGCCATCAAAGAAGGATGAGCTTTTCTTTGAAGGGAGGAGAGAACTTCCACTTTGCTTATGGCCTTGTCTAAATACTGACAGAGTTTATGGACTCAAAATGCCTCCATAGCCTTGGCAGCTCATGTCAAGAGCCTCGGGTGATTACTGATGTCATCAATACGAGTGTCAACTGTTAAATCAACATTACAGGAGTCACTGTGCACTTAATCCCCATGTAGGACCTCTGTCCTTAATGAGTTGTACTATGAGAATTAACTGTAAAACTTGTCTTCAAACAGTACTTTTATACTTCGTGTGTGTGCATTAGGGTAAACTGTTGAAATCTTTACTTAATATAGAGTTGGGCTTCTGTATATAAAGATAAGTAAAAGTTAATATTAATGAAGAATGGCATGGGCGAGGGAGCAGGAGGTGGGATGAGACTGGGGGGTGGGAGGGTGGGTATGGGGGCAAGAACTGCTATATTCCTAAAGATGTACCTATGAAATTTGTATTCATTAAACAAAATCTTTTTTAAAAACTTCATAGTATTCATACCACACAAAATACTGGATGACGGGTGCATTATGAACACACTGATGCTAGAGAAGAGCACCGGAGATGGTTATTCATGCAATCACCCCACTAAAAATGGAAAACTGTAACTGTGACAGCTGCTATGAAAGGGGAACTGGGCCTGGCTTTGTGGTGTAGGGAGTTAAGCTGCCACTTGCAGCACTGGCACCCCATATGAGTGCTGGTTTGAGTAGCAGTTGTTCCACTTCTGATCCAGCTCCTTCCTAATGTGCCTTGGAAAGCAGAAAAGAATGGCCCAGGTTTTTTGGCCCCTATGCCCACCATGTGGGAGACCAGGAAGAAACATTACTATGCTCCTAAGTCTGCATATATATTAAATACATGACATTTGTTCACTTAACATTTTCATTAGATTTCATTTAAGGTAAACAAAATTCATGTATTTCACACATACAAATTTAGGAACATAGTGATACCTCCCACCCTACCCTTCTTCCCATCCACTCTCCCACCCATTCTCCTCCTTCCTCTATTATTCCCAAGAACTGTATCTATGAACTATATTGAATCTGTTAAGACTAACTGAAAATAAAATAAAACCCTTAAAATAAAAAAAGGAAAGGTCAGCTGAATCACAAGAAGGATTTCAAAAACAAAAAGGGGACCCAGCTTATAAACAAAAAAACTACAATGGCTGTTCTGTTGTTCAGTGATGATTTGTTTTCCTTCTTTGACGTTCAGTTTCCTAGTTAAACCTAATTTTATCTTCCTGAGGTAAAAATACTTTTTTTTAATTTCTGGAGCACCTAGTGTGTACATCATGGTATTATACTTTAAATTACTTCCACCTTAAAAAAAAACTTAAAAATAATTCTACAGATGAGACATCTGAAATTCAGGGAGATAGAGAATCTCCCCTGAGTCCTATGCTATTTATCATCTCAATGATCTGGGGAGTGTAAATAGAAAGAGAAGTCAGAGAAGAGAAGGATGGGTGCCCGCCTGAAGGATTCCAGAATCCAGGTGCAGAGCGGAAGTCTCCAGCATCCAAGGAAGTCCATTGATAGGCTGAAATTTATATGAGACTGTATTCATTTGACTTAAATTCCCAATTTATGAATTTTTAATGGTTCAGTTTAAAATATATGAAAAAACATTTATTGAATGAATACAAAACTAGACCATGCAACTTATTCTTATCCATACAGAAGGAATTTCACATTGTTATATCTATACAGAAAGGTTTACTGTCATTGGAAGCAGCTTTTTTTTTTGGGGGGGAGATTTATTTAGTTAATTGAGAGAGTTATAGACAAAGAGTGGGAAAGACAGAGAGAAAGGTTTTAAATCCACTGCTTCCCTCCCCAAATGGCCACAACTGCCAAAGGTGGGCCGAATTGAATCCAGGATCCAGGAGCTTCCTCCGGGTCTCCCACATGGGTGCAGGAGCTCAAGCACTTGGGCCATCTTCTACTGCTTTCCCAGGCCATAGCAGAGAGCTCGATTGGAATAGGAGTAGGAAGGACATGCACTGGTACCCATATGGGATGTCAGTGCTGCACGTGGAGGTTTAGCCTACTACACCACGGTGCCAGTCCCTGGAATTAGGTTTTGAATATTTTCTTTAGTATAGTCTGTCACTCTGTGGCCTAGGGAAAATGTTTTGGATTTTCTGGGATTGAAAAAGCATGGGTAGTGATTTCAAGCTTTCTTATTTCAACCACTTTCTAGGCTGTGAGGCTTTGCAAACGTGATGAATGCAACAATGCATCAAAAAGATACCATATATATATACACACACACACACACACACACGTATGATATATATATACACATATGTATGATATATACATATATACACATATGTATGATATATGCATATATACAAACACACACACAACATGTAATATGACGAAGTATGTTTTATCACAGGAATGCAAGTGTGGTTCAACATCTATAAAAATAATCAATGAAATCACATCAGCAGAACGAACAACAAAAAATAAATGAACATCTCAAAAGATTCAGGGAATGCTCCTGTCACAAGATTCAAAATCCCTAATGATTAAAAAAAATTCTACTAACAAGGTACAGGAGAAATATAGCTCAAAATTATCAAAGCTATATGATAAACAATAGCCAATATCATACTGAATGGGAAAAAGCTGAAAATATTTCACCAGAGTTTTGGAGCAAGATAAGCACTCCACATAGACCATTCTTAGTCAATATAGTATCTCAAGTACTCACCAGAGTACTCAGGTAAAGTAAAGAAATAAAGGATGAAAATTGGGAAGGAGGAAATCAAAATACCTGTTTTTTCAGAAGACCTGATTTTAGATGGAAAAACTTAAAACACCGTAGTCAAAATATGTTGGAAGTGATAAACCAATAAGTCACAGGATACCAAATCAATGTTAAAAAAAAAGTTGCATTCTTACACACCAATAATGATCCTCTGTAAAGGTTAGTTTAAGATCTTTGTAAAAAGTAAGCATGGGAAGAGGAGAGGGAAAAGGAAGGAGGGTGGGAATACGGGTGGGATGGAGAGTTGAGTGGAAAGTATCACCATCTTCCTGAACCTCTCTCTATATATGAAGTATATGAAATTTGTATATTTTAAATAAAAAGTAGGAAACAGGAAAAAAGAAACCTAAATTTATAATAGCTACAAAAATTAAATATTTAGTAATAAATACAACCAAATAAGTGAAAGATCACAATAAAATTATAAAGCACTGCTGAAATAAATCGTCAGACACATGAAAATGTAAAGACATCCCCTGTTCATGAATTAGAAGAATTAACATTTAAATCTTCATATTCCCTAGGAAATCTACAGATTCAATGCAAGTCCTATCCAAATACCAATGACATTCTTTAAACCGTCAGAAAAAAACTTCTAACATTCATATGGAACCAGAGAAGGCCCAGAGAAGTCAAAGTGATCCTATACAAACCTGGGGGCATAACAATACCTGATTTCACAAAGTTATAGTAACTAAAATAGGATGAAACTGGCATGAAAATAGATACAAAGATCAATGAAAAGAGAAAAAAATATATAAATACAAACATACATACATAACAGCTACCTGATTTTTGATGAAAATCCCGAAGTCTTTTCAATAAGTGGTGCTGACAATACTAGATAGACATATATAGAAGAATGAAATTAAATGCCTGTCTTTCACAACATATAAAAATCAACTCAGATGGATCAAAGACCCGAAAATACGAAATTGCTGGAATACAACATAGGGAGACACCTCTTAAAAGAGGCAGAGGCAATGACTTTTTGTTTAAAACCCCAGAAGTTCATGTAGCAAAAGTAAAACTAGATCAAACTCTGAAGCTTCTGTACAGCAAAGAAAACAGTAACAGAGTGAATTAACCACCAATGGAAAGGGATAAAATACTTGAAAACTACTTACTTATCCAACAAAGGATTAATAGCCAGAATATCAGGAACTCAACAAATTCAAAATCAAGCATCCAATACAGTTAAGAAATGGGCACAAGGGGCCTAAAAAGACAATTCTCAAAAGAAAAAAAAAAAAAGGAAATGACCAACAAATATATGAAAAAAACTATTACGAGCCATCAGAGAAATGAAAATAGGGGCCCACACTGCAGCATTCTAGGCTAAGCCTACGCCCATAGGGCTGGCATTCCATGTGGGCACTGGTTCATGTCCTGGCTGTTCTTCTGATCCAGCTTTCTGCATATGGCCTGGGAAAGCAGGAAGATGGCCAAAGTGCTTGGGTCCCTGCAACCACCTGGGAAGAAGCTCCTGGCTCCTGGTTTTGGATGGGCTCAGCTCTCGCCAATGTGGCCATCTGGGGACTGAACCAGTGTATGGAAGACCTTTGTGTGCCTACCTCTCTGTCTGTAACTCTGCCTCTCAAGTAAATTTTTTTTTTAAAAAAAGAAGAAATGCAAATCAAAACCCCAAGAAGATATCACCTCATAACGCTAGAATGCCTATCAAAAAGAAAAAGTAAAAAATTCTAGCAAGGATATGGAGAAAGGAGAACTCTCCTATACTGAGTGTGGGAATCCAAATGAGTACAAGCACTGAGGAAAACACCGTGGAGATCTCTTAAAAACTAAGAATAGCACTGCCATATGACTCAACAATCTCAATACTCTGTATACATCCAAAAGACATGAAATCACTGGATCTAAGAGACACCTGCTCCACCATGATTACTGTAGCACTGTTAACAACGGCCAAATTATGGAATCAACCAACGAATCCATAATCTGATAAAGAGATCAAGAATTTGTTGTGTATCTACCAAATGGAATACTATTCAGCCATTTAAAAATGAAATCCTGTCCTTTGCAGCAAAATGTATGCAACTGGAGGATATCATGTTAAGTGAAAAAGGCCAGACACAGAAAGACAAATAACACGTGCACGGCTTCACATACGCAAGCTAAGAACCTGACTGCATAATGATGAATAAAGGATGGCAGGCACTGCGGCGGATGAAGGGAGTTTCGACGAGGGGCACAATATCAGAGTCGGATCAATGAAATAAGTTCCTATCGTTACACAGCACAGTGAGGAGACTAGCTCACAATAACCTAGTATATATTACATGAACACACAGAAGAAATTCCAGGCCTTCTGTCATAAAATAGTGACAAAGAAAGGGAAATGCTGATTATCCCATTTTTCAACAGGACACAGTGCAGACATGCACCGAGACATCATCCTGTAGACCTTAGGTATGTGAAATTATTGCTAATGTCAAAATTTTCAGAAAACAGAACCATACCGTGCACCAGCAACACCACCACTGGGTACATGTCCCACAGAAAGGAACTAAGTAGTTCTGTGTATCTATAGCTCCGTGTCTGAAGCACCAGGGAGCAGTTCATACATCTACAGTCCCATGTCTGAAGCACATTTTCAGCCATGAAGGAAAAACCAAGGAGCATCTGGTGTGCCCATCAACAACGATAATCACTTGCCTCTTGAAACAGCAGACCAATAAAACCCACCTGCCAAATGGCATGTGAGAGTAACCACTTCTCCAAATGCCACCGTGGGAGAAAAAGGAATGATTTAAGTTTTGTCTGCAAAGCAGACATTCCTGGGGGACTTTTCCAACTGAGTTGGATGGAATAGGAAAACCACAATCAGAAATCCAAATTGACAGGCATAATATGTCCCCAAATCAGATATGCTCGGGAGCAGAAACTCATTCTCGTACCACAGTCTCCACTAGGAGGGCAAGGATGCAGATAAAGTAGACTGCATTTCTGTCTCACTAAAAGGGAATAGTATCTTGGCAAACAAAATGAACAAGCGGTCAGGAGTTTGTTGTATATATGCAAAATGGAATACTATCCAGCCATTTGAAAAGAATGAAGTCCTGTCACTTGAAGCAAAATGTATGGAACTGGAAGTAAGTGAAAACAATCCAGACACAGAAAGACAAAAACTGTACCCACTCCCTCACAAACACAAGCTATAAAAACAATCGGGGGCCAGTGCTGTGGCATGGTAGGTTAAGGCTCTGCCTGTGGTGCCAGAATCCCATGTGGGCACCAGTTCACACCCCTGCTGCTCGTCTTCTGAACCAGCTCTCTGGTTATGGGTTGAGAAAGCAATGGAAGATGGCCCTAGTTTTGGGCCCCTACATCCACTTTGGGAGACCTACAAAAAGCTCCTGGCTCCTGGCTTTGAATTTGCTCTGCTGCAGCTGTTGCAGCCATTTGGGTAGTGAAGGAGCAGAAGGAAAACATCTCTCTGTCTCTCCCTCTCTCTGCTGCTCTGCCTTTCAAATAAAAATAAATAAATCTTTAAAATACACCAATCTGAATATATAATAATTAATAAAGGATGTAAGAGGTTGGAGGGAAAATGCAAGGAGTTTGGATGATGGGTACCAAATCAGAGTAAGATCAAAGAAATAACTTCCTAATGTTACACAGAATAATGGAGAGGATAGCTCACAATAATGGAGTATGTGTTGTATGAACATACAGAAGAAATCCCAAGACTTCAATCATAAGTACTGACAAACAAAGGGAAATACTGATCACCCCATTTTTAATCAGGACACATTACAGACATGTACCAAAATATCATACAGCAGCCCTTACGTAGGTACAATTATTGTTAACTTCAAAATTAAAAAAAAAACATAACCTTCACATGAACTAGAAACTCCATCACTGTGTATACACCAAATGGACAGGAACTAAGTATTTCAGATACTTTTGGTGCCATGTGTAATGCACCAGGGATGAAGTACTTAGACTCTGATGACATTCTCAGCCACGAAGAAAGAAGCAAGGAGAAGTCTGGTGTTGGCTTACATAACAGGAAGCACGTGCCATTTGCTACAGCAGGTCAATAAAATCCACTGGCCAGGTAGCATGTGAATAATCACCACTCCAAGTGCAACCGTGCAACAAAGAGGAATGAGTTTTGTCTACACAGCAGGCATTCCTTGGGGACTTCCACAACTGACTTGGATACAATAGGAAAGCTACAAGCTGAAATCCAAGTCGACAGGCCTATGATGTCCCAAATAATATAAGGCAGGGAGACTCCACTATGAAAGCAAGGATGTAGATAATATATAGTGCGGTTTTGCTACATTAAAAGGCAGTAGAATTTTGGCAATCAAAATAGCTGAGAGTTGGTCAGTGAGGTTAGGCCCGTAGCACAGATATCAACAGTGTCCCACCAAAGGGGGTACTCCAGTGTAAGGGTATGGATTGTCCAGTTTGAGGCCACACAAAGGCCACTAGCAATTGGTGATGTCCCAAGAATTGGTGGACATGTGAATTTCAAGATGGCCTTGAGTGAGAGTGGGCTGCTCAAGAACCAGTAGGATGATCACACGTTCTGCCCACTTCCATCTAACTAGAGATTCCCAGTGGCTGGAGGCCAGGACACAGCTCATGATGCTGAGTGAGGTAGTCCAAACTCTCTGTGAGTCAAACAGTAGTGTCACTAAAAGCTCACAGCTAAGTTCAAGTCCTTTACCCGTGTGAGCCTCAGAACCACAGACTATCCACCAAGATGCAGCCTTGCGGGTGACTGGTGAGATAGGTGGGTCTTAGGGTTCACCAGAGGTGAGGATGTTGGTGTTATCACAAAGTGAAAATGTGCTGGGCTTCCTTGGTTGAAACCGAGTCACTGAGGAGAAAGAGGTATATGGGGATTTGCTGAGGAATTTTTCTGAATTCCTTTTTCAAAACGTAGACCAAACATTTGAGGTTGCAAGCTCTCACCTCCTATGGGACTAGGGTCCACACCGACTGGGACAAGGCGTCAGATGCTGATGTCTGAAGCCCATTTGTCCTCCTCCTCTTGATTATCAGTTGAAACGATGTCCTCAACATAGTGTCACAGGTGGATGCTAGATGACAACTGAAGGCCAGCCAGAGCCTGTTAAAACAGACCACGAGCCCTGGGGGACCAGCAGCCCACTGGAAGTCTCAGAAAGGTGCAGTGTTGGCCTTCAAGTTAAAAAGTAAATGGCCCCAAATCTCCACGGGACACAATAAAATCCTTGCCACACCAATAATGGCAAAATTCTCAGGGGCAGCCTGGTAATGTCAAGTAAGGCAAATTCAAAGCGAGGCATGACCTTCTTGAGGTCGTGGTAATCTGCAGGATGCCTCCAATCCTATCCTCCAGCTTTGAGAAGGTGCTTGATGAGTGGGTTAATAGGTGACTCAGTGTATTTCAGACAATACTTCTAGACGTCAGGGACAGCTATGTCAATTCCCCACTTGTCTTGCCTGAGTGGCTATTTTAGGGTGCTGACAATATAGGGAGGTGTGTGGTAAATGTCCAGGCTCTAGGCAAGCATGCCACATCAGTACAAAAGACTTGGGCTTGATCTAGGTGAAGAACAGAAGTGTTAGGCTGTCCATACCAAGGAACAGAAATGACAGCTGAGCAGTGGGCAGAAGCAACACAAGGACTCATGGGAAGAGGTTGGGTCCTGTCTTAATGATGGCCATGGCAGTCGACCCAAGGGCATGTCCTCTCCATAGTCTGTCAATGAATATTGCTGGGCAGATGCACTCTACTGGGAAAGATCACAATGCCGTAGGAGTTAGTGCCCAATGATCCACAAGGCTCTATAATGTGACCCTGCTACACGGTGGTTGCCATCCATAAAGTTGCCTGGTGATGACAGCTTACCTTCGTGTGCAGAAGAAGCCTACCATTGTTGAATCTCTGGTGGTCTTCTGTCTAGAAGGCATCCGTGGTGTCCAGAGGGTCTGGAGAAACTCATGAGACTTGCCTGAAGTGAGCCAGTAGGCAGCAGTGCAGCCTGCAAAGCCATTGGCTTTGTTGTTGATGCTCAGAATAGGTCCCATCATGTACACAATGGATCAGAGCAAGTCAGAGAGCACCACATTCGATTACATAGCACTGGACTGCAGGGAGATGTTGAACGAAACTCTGGCTGTGAACACTCTACGTGTCCACCTTGCTATTTCCCAGGGTGCGTAGCGTTTGCATAGCTTGATTAACTTCTGAAGTGGACGCCAACAGGGCCAGAAATTTTGCTTGGTCCTGTGGTGGGACCGCTCTTACAAATACCAACGGGAATGCTGACGTTGTGGAACTGCAGGTAAGGCATCAGCTAACAAAGCTTCCATTTCATATTGTAGTGCTGGGTCATGCCCCAGCTGCTATGCTTCCACTCCAGCTTCCTCCTAAGGTGCAAGGAAAGACAGTGGATCATGTCTGAAGATCTCAGGCCTCTGCAACCCATGTAGGAGAAGAAGATGGAGTTCCTGCTCCTGGCTTCACCTTGGCTAATCTGTAGCTGATGCAGCCATTTGGAGAGCGAGGTAGTGGATTGGACAATATCCCTGTATCTCTCCCTCCGTAATTTTTTTTTTCCAAATAAAAAATCATTACAATATAACAATAGCCAAGGAACTGTGACAGAGTTGTTAAGATGCCATTTGGGTTATCAACGCCCCATATCAGAGTGCCTGGATTTCCGTACAATCTTCTTGCAGTCCAGTTTCCTGCTAATGTACACTCTGATGGGTAGCAGGCATTGGGTCAGATACTTAGGTCTCCTCCACCCCCGTGAGAGAAGTGGATGGAGCTCTTGGCTTCCAACTTTGGCCTAGCCCTTCCATAATGTTTGCAGGCTCCGGGGTTGAGGCCAACAGATGGAAACATTTTTCTCTATCTCACACTGCCATTCTAATAAATTACAATATAAGCGCATCAATACATTGTATTTGGCATGGCAATTAAAGACATCATCTTTGGTGCCAGCATCCCATTACAGAGTAATTACAGAGGATCAACACCTGGTCGTGCATTCAAATCCAGGTTCCTGCTTATGCATACCCTGGGAAACAACAGAGGATGGCTCAGATATTTGGGCCCTTGCCACTCAAGTGGAGTGATCCAGCCAATGGGAAATTTGTCTTCTTGTCTTTCAATGAAACAATGAATAACGCTTAAGTGAATAAATAATTCCACTGGGTCCAAGGTACTTTGTATGGGACTTTCCTACGGGAAGCTTTGCCATTCAGGAGTGGGGGCTGCACATAGTCACTGAAGAATGCCTAACAGCCTCATAGCTCTCTTTTTTTCTTAATTTGTACACCATACACGGAAATATAGAGGCTCCTTCTGTAGTGTGGTGTTTAACATGCTCTGGACACCCACTGCAGTAGAAAAAGGGACAGTTTATGGTCACCCTCTGTGCAAACATGATGCCATCTGTTTGTGCTTTCCAGACAAGTCGGACAGGATCTTGATGTAGTTCCGTGAGAGCTGCCAGCTGCCAACTCTGTTGCCCGGTGATTTATAGACTACTTCCTGTCAGGAACACGGCAAGGTTGCCCTTCTCAATGCGTCCCTGTCCAGTCTTTGAGCAGGCTTTGTGTCTCCATCCACAGCAAGGTGTGTACCTCTATGTGGACTTCCTTGGTGTCTGAGATACGGCACTTCACCATCTGAGACAGTTGCAGAGGAGGCAACTACTTTCTTACATGTCCTGGGTGGTGCCTGGCAGCATGTGAGGGGCAGCCGGCAGTCATCTGGTGCATCCAGACTCACCATCTCACAGCACACAAGACTCTGCATCACCCAGGTGCAGGTACAAATGTCTGAAATGATCCCATGAGATCATGTTACTTATATGCTGCGGACAGCAACACTCAGCACACAACCTTGTAAGAAGCCTCACTGTCTCACCAGGAGTCGGGGGGGGGGCACAGAAAGCAGTGATAAACCAATGGGTGAACCCATGCACTTCATCAGCAATGTCAGTCCACAAGTCTGCCAGGTACTACTCTAATTCCCCCATGGCAAACAACAGAGAAATTTTCCACAGGTAAACTTCTAAGCCTCTATGACATGCTCTTATATTCATAACATGAAATATTCCTCAACACAACTATTAACAATAACTGAATTCAACAACATTGTAGAATACATGATGTTGTGCATGGAAAAATCTAAACACTCCACCAAAAAATGCTTCAAGATGAAAAACCAATTCAGTAAAGTCACAGGTTACATAATCAACATACAAAATACAGTAGCTTCTTTATATTCTAATAACCAACTTGCCAAAAATGAAATTTAAACATTAATCCCATACATAATAGGGACAAAAATAAAACATTTAGGAATAAATGTACCCAAATAAGTGAAAAAATATCTACAATGAAAATTCTAAAACATTGAAGAAATAAATCATCAAGGACTCCCAAAATGGAAAAAATAGAACTTGCTCATGGATTGCAAGAATTAGTATAATTAAAATACCTATAAAGCAACCTACAAGTTAAATGAAATTCCTATCAAACACCAATGGCATTTTTTTTACAGAATGAGAAAATAATCCTAAATTCCATAAGAAATCACAAAATATCAATAACAGCCAAAATGATCCTTAGCAAAATAAAAAAATCAACTTGGACACGTCAGAATACCAGACTTCAAAGCTTACTACAAAGCTATAGCAATCAAAGCAGCATGATCATGGAAAATTGATTAATTAATTAACCCACACAGGGAGAGCCAACTGATTTTTCATGAAAGTGCCCAGACTATACATTGGAAAAAAGTACAATCTATTCAGTAAATGGTGCTGGCAAAACTGGATGCATATATGTAGAACTGAATATTACAGAACCATAAAAAAATTAAAACGCTGTTATTTCTATCAAAATCGTTGCAACTGAAGGACTTCATGCTCAGTGAAATTATCCAGACACAGAAAGACAAATATTAGATGTTCTCCTTTATATATGGGAGCTAAAATTTTCTTTTAAAAAATGAGAAAACAACAAAAAATACAAAAAAGAAAATAATGCCTGTGTGTATCAGTATTGCTGCAAATACAGTTTTGTCACACTTTCTTTTATATCTTTGTCAAACAAATTCTTAAGAATGATATGCAGGCCGGTGCCGTGGCTCAATAGGCTAATCCTCCATCTGAGGCGCCAGCACACTGGGTTCTAGTCCCGGTCCGGGCGCCGGATTCTGTCCCGGTTGCCCCTCTTCCAGCCCAGCTCTCTGCTATGGCCCAGGAGTGCAGTGGAGGATGGCCCGGGTGCTTGGGCCCTGCACCCGCATGGGAGACCAGGAGAAGCACCTGGCTCCTGGCTTTGGATCAGCGTGATGCACCGGCCACAGCGTGCCGGCAGTGGCGGCCATTGGAGGGTGAACCAACAGCAAAAAGGAAGACCTTTCTCTCTCCTCTCTCTCTATCCACTCTGCCTGTCAAAAAAAAAAAAAAAAAAAAAGAGAGAGACAGAAAAGAATGATATGCTACTATAATTTTAATAATTCATGATCATTTTAAAATTTACTGTGTATGAGTGTAGCTGACATTTTTATACAAACCTCTGATTTAATAAATATAAATCTCTTAAGGACACCTTTTGGATTATAGTCATTCTTCCCCCCATACCCTCCCTCCCACCCACAAACCATCCCAACTCCTACTCCCTCTTCCATCCCATTCTTCATTGAGATTCATTTTTAATTATCTTTACATATAGAAGATCAACTCTATACAAAGTAAAGATTTCAACAGACTGCACCCACACAGACACACAAAGTTGAAAGTACTGTTTGAGGACTAGTTTTACCGTTAATTCTCATAGTACAACACTTTAAGGACACAGGTCCTACATGGGGAGCATGTACACAGCGACACCTGTTGTTGATGTAACAACTGACACTCATATTTGACATCAGTGAGCACCCTAGGCTCTTGGTCATGAGCTGCCAAGGCTATGGAAGCCTCTTGAGTCCACAAACTCCAACATGATTTAGACAAGGCCATAATCAAAGTGCAAGTTCTCTCCTTCCTTCAGAGATAGGTACTGACCTCTCTGACAGTCCTTCCTTTCCCCTGGGATCTTACTCCCAGAGATCTTTCATGTGGGTGACTTTTTGCCACAGTGTCTCAGCTTTCCATGCCTGGAATGCTCTCATGGGCTTTTTAGCCAGATCCGAATGCCTTAACGGCTGACTCTGAGCTAGAGTGCTGTTCAGGGTATTTGTCATTCTATGAGTCTGCTGTGTGGCCTGCTTCCCATGTTGGATCATTCTCTCCTTTTTAATTCTATTACTAGTAGCAGACACTTGGTCTTATTTATGTGATCCCTTTGACACTTAATGCCATCTTACTAGTTAAAGTGATCAATTCGAGTATACAACTGATCCTAAAGATGGGACTTCGTCTGTTTGATAATTTTTATGGCCCTTGCCTATATTCTTCCTTACTAGCTGAACTCTTTATGAGTGAAATATAAAGCTCTTAGGAGGCAAGTTAAAAAAAATACACTATTTCAAAAATAATAAAAGATTTAAAGAGAATGACAAGCCCTTACTTTCTAAATTTTTGGTTTGTTAAGAATAGTATACAAACTGAAATGTCTCTGTAGTGATTCTCAAAATCCAATAAAATCTCAATTATGAAAAAAAGCTTATCTCGTATTCATTGTATTGCTCTGATGCTATCCAATTTCACATACACGTGAAAACATACTACCATTTTCTTAATTAAAGGAAACAATCTAAAATAAATATGCATCACCAACTTAAAATGCAGCATAATAGCCTTTTGACTGAGCATGTCAAGAAAGAACCATTCAGTCATTTACAGGCTATGTTTTTGTATTAATTAACCATTTTCAAATACCATAATATTAGTTGTGACATTAATCATTTAAAACCCCTTAACCTTATACACCAAGTAACATGTTGGTATTTTTACTTACATTTTATCCACAAGAGTTGTACATATGTATGGGCTAGTGTGACATTTCAATACTTATATAAAATTTGTACTGATCAAATCTACATTTCTTTTTGGACATTATTTTACGCTTAGAGCCTTGAGCTCGTGTACTTGGTTTGCTAATAAAAGATCTAACAGAGATTACTGTGAGCTACACACAGCCCACTGTGTGACTTTAGGAAATGACTCAATGATCTACTGCCACTAGGATACAGCATCATCCATAAACCATTTTTTCCACCTCGTTTTAATATCGCAACTGGTTTCAAAAGCAAAACACAGAGAAACAATAAAGGGGAGAGGGGGAGAGACAAAGAGAGAAAGATACCCACCCGTCTAGCAGTTCATTACCCAAATGCCCACAAGGGCTGATCTGACCCAGGCTGAGCTGGGAGATGGTCTCCAAGGTGGTAGCAAGAATCCCACTACTTAAACGATCACTGCTGCCACTGGTATCCTGAGCATTGTCTTTCCCACTAGGCCAAACATCCATCCTTCAAAAAACTCTGACATAGCCTCATATAGCCCTGGCTTCCAGAGAAGGAGGCCACAGTCCCCTGTCTTGACCCCATCACTGCATGGTCTCCTACTCCCCAATCACCACACATGCCCCCATGTGTGCCTCCCACAACCTCCCTAACTTCAACCAGCCCACTGTCTTCTCTGGCATAAGGGCCACATCATAATACAGCTTCAGATATCTGTATGTGGATATTCAGTTTGGTTCTGCCTGAGATATGGGTACCTGGGTCTGCTGAGTGTACACTTAACAACCCCAGTGTGCAATGAGGCCCAGTGTCACCTGGGGACCTAGTACCACAGATAGAACAGAACATCAGAGCACTGAAGCTAGGATGGAGGCACGGGACTCGGACCACGAGCCAGCAGTACGGGCCAACCTGGCTTCTGCCAGCTTCTGCCAAGTTCCTGCTCAACTCCAGCCACAGCATCTGGTTTAACGGATCCAACTGAAGACACTGGGAACCCTGGCCCACCAGGGCTGCCAAACATGTAGTCACTGGACGTAAGGGCCCACATCTGAGGCAGAAGCAACCTGGCTATCCACATGTACAAAACTGAAACTGTGGCACTGTCACACCACATATTAAAATCAACTCAAAATGAACTGAGAGTCCACACAGAAGATCTGAACTTTTACAACTTATAAAATAGAAAAATCCCTGACATTAGCCTCAAGAGTGGTTGCTCATGTGTTAACAATTAAGCACAGCAAAAGCAAATATAAGGAAATGAAACTACAACAAACTAGTAAAGCAGTAAAGCAAGGATCAATGAAATGAAAAGGCAAACCAATGAATAGGAGAGAATGTTAGCAAACCAGATGTGCGATCAAGGGAGTAATACAAGGAATGTGCACCACTAAGAAGCAAAGAATACAATTAAAAAGGGACAAAGGACTGAATCAATGTTTTCCAGCAAAGACATACAATGTACCCAGTGGGTATGTGAAAAAGTTCTGAACATTGCTAACATCAACAAAATGCAAATCAAGATGACAATGGTTATTATCTCCTATCTGTTAAATGGCTACTGTTAAAAAGCTAAAAGATAACAAGTATTGGGCACAATGTAGAGAAAACGAACACACATCATTGGAGGGAATGTACATTATACCGTCCATTATGAAAAACAATATGGAAGTTCCTCAAATACAATTTAAAAAGGAACAACCTTTATTGACCATGAATCCAAAAGAAAATCACCATCTCAATGAACTGTCTGCACCCCCACATCACTTCAGCATCATTCACAATTCCACGATATGGAAATAATCCAAATGTTTGCTGATGGACCCATAAGGAAAAATGGGATACACGCACAGTGGCATCCTCGCCAAACCTTAAAAAGAAAGGAAATATTACTACTTGTCACAGATGGATCCAAAAGTATGGAACTACAGGACATGACCATGAGGGAAACAAGACGCACAGAAATAAGCACTACGACACGATCACACTTCCATGTGGAATATACAAAGTCCAACTAACACAGTCAGAGAGCAGGATGGTGTCTGTGATGAACTGGGAGCATGAAACTGAAGAGAGGGCAGTCAAACGATACAAACATATGGTGATGGGGCTGGAGCTGGGGTGTAAAAAAAGCCTGAGCCTCCACCGGCACTGCCAGCATCGCGTGTAAGCACCAGACCAGGTCCCAACTGCTCCACTTACCATTCACCTCCCCGCTAACGTGCCTGGGAAAGCACTAGAAGATGACCCAAGGACGTGGGCCCCAGTGCCAAAGTGGGAGACCTGGGGCAGAGCCTTGCCACTGAGGACATCTGAGGAGGGAAATAATGCATGAGATGAGATATCCCTCATCCTCTCGCTCACCCTGTCTGTCTCTGCCTTACTCTCTTTATCCCTCTCTCCCCTTTTCTCTGTTTCCTGCCTTTCAAAAGAAATGTACAGGGGTCGGCACCGTGGCTCACTAGGTTCATCCTCCACCTGCGACACCCGGCATCCCATATGGGCACCGGTTCTAGTCCCGGTTGCCCCTCTTCCAGTCCAGCTCTCTGCTGTGGCCAGGGAGTGCAGTGGAGGATGGCCCAAGTGCTTGGGCCCTGTACCCCATGGGAGACCAGGAGAAGTACCTGGCTCCTGCCATTGGATCAGCGCAGCACGCCAGCTGCGGCGGCCATTGGAGGGTGAACCAACGGCAAAAGGAAGACCTTTCTCTCTCTCTCTCTCTGTCACTGTCCACTCTGCCTGTCAAAAAAAAAAAAGCATAGGAGTGTCAATGAGAGGGCAGGTACAGTAGAAGAATTACTGCTACCAATAAATACAACTGCTAAAGCTGCAATTATTGAATGCATAAAGTATGTATACCTCAAATAAAAGTTGTCTGGGAAAATACATAAAGAAATAAAATTTGAAAAAGTTACAAAACACGGTAAAAGTGATAAATTTGTTAGGTGGCCCCATTGTACTAATCCTTTCATAGTGTACTGTAAGTACCAGGAGAGTCGAACGGTTTGTGTGAAAATGCAATATACAGATCAGACTCATATCGAAACACAGAGAACGTGCCTTGAATAGATAGAATTTTTGTTTCTCAGTTACACTGTGAAAAGGCTGGAAAAAATAAAGCATTCAAAATAGGTTCCTATACTTAAAATGCATCATAAAAGTTAAGGAACTTAGGTTAATATTGTGGGGTTTTGGTAGGCTTCATGGGACAGAAATGATGCTAAAATATTCATGATTGGGGCTGGCACTGTGGCATAGCGGGTGAGGCCACCAAATGCAGTGCTGGCATCCTACACGGGCACCAGTTCAAGTCCCGGCTGCTCCACTTCCAATCCAGCTCTCTGCTATGGCCTGGGAAAGCAGTAAAAGACGGCCCAAGTCCTTGGGCCCCTGAACCCATGTGGGAGACCCAGAAGAGGTTCCTGGCTCCTGGCTTCACACTGGCACAGTTCCGGCCTTTGCAGCCAACTGGGGAGTGAACCAGCAGGTGGAAGACCTCTCTCTCTCTCTGCCTCTCCTTCTATCTCTGTGGAAGTCTGACTTTCAAATACATAAATCTTTAAAAAGAACATTCATAAACTTGACTAAACTAAATTTCAGGAGATTTATATCTTGAAAATAAAGATTCGGGAATTCCATCAAGAGAATATTTAAGACAATATCCAAGTAACATAATGCATTGTCACCCCACCTCCCTCAAACTGAAAACTCAGAAATACAACATGAAAGGAAATGTATCTGAAGGAAACCAGGAAAGTGAAAAGTGAAACGAGAATCCTAAATTACTATGTGCTATTCTCCCACCAATGTGTGCACATTCCTATGTGCATTTAACATAGCTACTATTATAGGCAGGTTGTGAATTAGCCCAATTAAACTATGGAATGGAAAATGCAGGGCCTGCTTCATCAGTAGGTGACCAGTGACACTGCAAGAAAATGTTAACATAATTTAAATGTCTTTAAAGTAGCACTCTGAAAACCACAGATATACCAATTCATTGAAGGATTTCCTGGACTCCATGCCTGTTCTCTCACTACAGAACTCCCAAATATTTGCAACATTGAACTGCAAGTCAGTTTTAGTTTTCCCATTCATAATTACTGAGGTATACATAACTCACAAACAAAACAAAGGCATTGTGTGAGGTGAACACTCCATCTAGTTTCCCCCCCCCCCATAGATACGATTCTAGTCAAACACAGGGAAAGCATCTTAAGACGTTTGGCGTAAACCACTTTAATTTTGGAACTTCCCCAGAAAGTTTCTAAATTTTAACTTCCTGTTAGTAGTACACTAGTAGTTGCTAGCCTAGGGAGAGGCTAGGCTTATGGGAGATGATAAAGTTTTATGGTGGTCACAGGAGCAGAGGTGTGGAAAAGGTGACGGAATTGAGACACAAAAGCGAAAAGCCAAAGAATCACATATTCATGTGGCTTCCAGAAGGGTGTGGGGACCAGCCAGCCTTTGAGATGCCTGGTGAATGTTATCAGAGAACATGTGTGGACTGGGAGCATGAGAAAACAAGAGAACAGATTTTTCCTGGTTTGTTGTGTGTGAGGGAAAAGAATTA
Organism: Oryctolagus cuniculus; assembly: GCF_051225735.1. Lineage (NCBI taxonomy): Eukaryota > Metazoa > Chordata > Mammalia > Lagomorpha > Leporidae > Oryctolagus > Oryctolagus cuniculus. The sequence continues at coordinate 13,072,901 of NC_142874.1, read as the reverse complement.
TGGAATCAAGGAATCAAGTTTGAAAATAGCCAAAATGAGAAAACCGTGGGCAACATAAACAGGTCTAGCTAATGATGGGAGAAAAAGCCAAGACCCTCCTGAAACACGGTACAGAGATGAGGCTGTCTAGGATGAGAAGACCAGTGAGAACAAACACTTAGAATGAACATGGGGTCATTTCAACATCTGGATTTGAATAATCAGGACTAAGAGGAACACCAAGAGTGGATAATGAGGAAACTGGAACATCCATGATGACTCGCCTCAAGGGGTTGTTACCGATTAGTCCCTGCTCAGCATCTCCTAAAATGAAAATCAAGGAATGATCCTTGGATGTCAACACTAGTGAATGCTAACCAGCAGGAAGGAAGACTCGATTCTCCACATACTATAAGAACCAAACCACAAAACACAATACCTAGGGATTCTGAAATTCTGTGTTGTTTAAACACACGGACTAACAGGGATTTCATTTCGTCAACCAAAGTTTCACAACCAATGGCATGGCAACCATTGTGGATACTGTGCAGAAACAATACCCCTCTCCTCTCCGACCGAAAAATATCATAATCCAAGTGATTTCAATATTTCAAAATCTAACTTAGAAATAAAAAGAACCTGTATTGAGTTATTCAGAACCTTATAGTTTTATACCTGCAACAAATATACTTAGGGAATAATGCTTCCTTCTCAAACTTTCGGTGCCATCCTCTGATCTACTTGCCTCTGATGATAAACAGAGTCCCCATAGTCCTAGCTAATGTAATAATATGACTGGGATATGTGAAGTTTACATCGTATGTCTCCCCATATAGCCACATTCGTTAAGACAATCTAACAATATCTTCCTAAAGAACTTTTTCATAAAATTAGGGCAACACTGGATATCACAGAGGCAGAATTAGAATTCAGTGGGGCAATGACATCGATATACAACCATTTTGGGGGGTTTCCCAGTCAATGCTATCACTGCTGTGTTGCAGAACCTTCCATGTAAACTGAGATAAACTAGCTTAGCAAATTAGGAAAAACAGGAGTCAAAGCCTGTGAGCAGGAACTTCCTTTCTGGATGACTAGATCCATTTTCTCAGTTCCTATCCACCAAGCAGAACTATAAATCCAGAAAATAACACAAGAAACCTGGAAATTAACGCAGTCGCTGGGCATCGTAAGTGCCCACCCGACAGAAGATGACTCACCTGCTGGTTCACCCATCCTGGCATGACAATTCAGCCAGGTAGGCCCATTCCTTCTGGAACCGTATGTGATACCTCCGAGCACATACACATTTTACGATATACAATGTAAAGCCTATTTAGAACATGTGACACGAAATTTATAATATATAATACAAATTGAATATACAGCATTCAATTTACAACATACAATATAATACACAATTTATCCTTCCTTTCCCCTGGCTCCTGAAGGCCCGAGTGTCCCCTGCCTGTGGCCAGGGCCGGCATATGATACGCACAAACATTTTGAGAAGACTCACCAGGCGAGGAGGGACAAACCTGAGGGTCCTGTTGAACCTACTGCCACTCCTCCGACACCAGCAGCCCGGCCCTTCCTGCAGGTGTTGCTCTTGGCTGCTCACCTCCTTGTTCGAAGGCTTAGCGCCAGTGCTCAGTACATGTTCCAACAAAGAACTCCACGACGCTGGATGCTAAGAAGAGAAAAGGGAAACAGCAACACTGAGCACCCTTTTTATAAACTCGGTATTCGACAGCATGCGTCAATTCTGATTGGATTCCCTTCAGGCACCAACCAATCAGAAAACAAAGACCAAGCCCACACAGGCTTGCACACGGGATGTGGCTCCAGGCTTCTCCGGAGCTCCTGCTGTCTGTACCAAGTAGACAGCGAGGCCAGGCTCCAGTGCGGTGGGGCCGCAGGTCAGTTGTTTGCTTCACTTTTGCCATGGAATTTATTCCACCATTCGATTTAAAATTTGACAGAGATTTTCTCTTTAGGTACAGTACATACTCCTCTGATTTTCTCCCTAGAGTGTTCAAATAAAGTGAAACTGCTTTTATAGGACTCATGCATTGGGAGTGGTTTTGTTTTTCAACGACTGGATTACAGAAAGAAAACAAGTATGGGATGCTGGCATTACGGGTGGTGGCTTGACCCACTGCACAACACTAGCCCCTACCCACAGGAATTTAGAAGCCCAATGATTTAGAAAAAGACTGTCTCACATGTGGAAGGAATGCAAATGTATAGTTTCGGTAAGTCTGAATGACTTTTATTGCAGAAAACAAGAAAACACAAAGATATTTCAACTAGGTGATGAGGAGTCTGATATACAACAAATGATTCATTTAGCAGTACCGTTACCACTGCGGGATCTTTTCCTCTAACTACTGGTTTAGACACTTGATTTAAATTTGTGGCCAGCCTTGGAAAGCTGGAAATCTTGATGCCAAGCAGAAGCGGGATGAAATTTAAAACAGAGGCATACCAGCTAGAACCACAGCCTAGACCTAATTCTAGTGTTTACTCTTGGCGAGAGTTTACTCTTGGCGAGAGTTGGAAATCACAAACTCTGTAAGTAAGAAAACACCATCTCCACCTCCAGATTCCACGTTAAGCACCATATGCGCTGACCAACAATGCTTTCCTCCCTCCTACTTAATAAAAATATAATAAAAATAAGTCTATGATTGCTGCACTAATTGTAAGATACCTCTGCTTAAAGATACACCATGAAATAAAATATTTCAAGGATTTATAATAACTCTAAGAGGTTTCTAACTCAGAGAAAGTTCCAGGAGGCAAGGGTAGGTCTGTTCTAGTCTCCAGAACAGTGGGCAATCAATCCCCCAGGGCCCCAACTGTTCCCCTCCGAAGTGACTCAAAAACGCGTGCTTGAGCAATTTTGAAAAGTCACAAGTTGAGGGACTGTGTACTAACAGAACTCTACCAGCCATCCAAATGAGGGAGAACCATCATGCAGACATTGTGCAGACACCACACCACCTGTGGGTAAGGCCTCCCCAGTGTGCACAGCACTAGCCCTGGAAATGCCAGTCACAGGGCTTAACGATGCCCACGGGGGCTGTGCAGTGTGACGACTCTGCCAGTAATAACATCTCTACCCAACAGCTCTCGAGTAGCTCAGGAGCGTAGCAGTTACATCTTGTAAAAACTAGCAGACGTGACTTTTACACAGGCCAAGAATATCTACTAGCTCACTTCACACAAGTCAGTATGTGTCATTTCTGATGAACACTTTATCAGCAAACTTCAACAAGAATTTCAGGCAAGATTTTAGGCTAGTGAGTACTGTGGGTCTGCAAGATTCTTCTTCTTTCTACTTGAGGCTTTCTTTGAATGGTTAAAGGTTCTTTTTTTAAAAAACATTTTATTTATTTTAAAGGCACAGTTACAGAAAGAGAGGGAGAAAAAGAGAAAGAGAAAGAGAGAAAGAGAGAAAGAGAGAAAGAGAAAGAGAAAGAGAAAGAGAAAGAGAAAGAGAAAGAGAAAGAGAAAGAGAAAGAGAAAGAGAAAGAGGTCTTCCATACACTAGTTCACTCCCCAAATGGCCACAATGGCCAGGAGCCTCTTCTGGCTTTACCACGTGGGTGCAGGAGCCCAAGCACTGGGGCTATCTTGTGCTGCCCTCCCAAGTGCATTAGCAGAAATCTGGATTGAAAGCGGAGCTGGGAATTTGAATCAGCGTCCATATGGGACGCTGGTATCTTTGGGGGCAGCTTTACCAGCTAAGCCAAAACACTGGCAGCAAAAGTTCTTATCTTCTACTTTGATTTACAAAACCCCTCAGAAATCTAGAAATTTTATGACACAGCTAACAACTCGGAAAGGACAAGAGTTATTAATGGGTGGAGTAGGGCATCTGGTACAGTGCTTAAGGAGAAACAACCTGGGCCTGGTGAGTGGACAGTGCTGTCTATGACTGTCCTCCAACCTACTTTATTTTCAGCTGTGAGTCCTAGAGGTTTGAGAGCACATTTAATAATGTACAAAGCAAAGAGGCAGAAAGAAGGGCAGTCAGGCACAAGAGTGCACTGCTCTAGTCTTTTCCACACTGCAGGTGCAGAGATCTGTTCAACACCTGTGTAAATTTCAACACAGTCAGCCTTGTGCTAGGGAGCGAGCTGGCCTGCAACCCCACTGCCTACTGCAGAATGCTAGCAAAGACCTAGTGATTCTGAACTAACACAAGTCATCAAAACAGTTCCAGGAATGCTCTGGTATGGATATTCCACGTTGCTCCCTGCAGCATTGCTTTAATGGTGAAATAGCAGAATTATCTCAAAATAGCAACCACTTATGTTGGAATACAATGTAATCTTATACAGTCACAGCCAATGGGTTATACTCAGCAGCCAAGGCCAACCTCACGGGTGCAGCCTACATGGTCACAAAGGAGCCATCACACAGCGCTGGTACTCAGAAGGGCCTTCACTGGGTGTAAACCTCTGCTGGTGGTGACTCAAAATCCTCAAAATTTTATCTTTGAATTTGCAGTTTGTAAGCGAGTCCAAAGAACATGAGGCTGAGCCAAGGAGGTATGCGGGAGAAAGGAAAGAGCTTTATGATTTAGTACCTTTAGTGGCACTTTATCCCTGCCTTAGGAACAAGGCGCTCACAAAATTATGCAGCAGGCCTTGTTAGCAGTGGTGATGTAAGCCCCTCCCAAGCAGCCAGCCACCCTGTGAAGGAGGGAACAGAAGACTAATCAAGGAATGGCTTCTGGTATAGTGGCTAAGCCACTGCTGGAATCCCCACAGCCCATGTTAGAGTGCCCAGGATCAAGTCCTGGCTGAAGTCCTGATTCCAGCTTCCTGCTAATCCACCCTGGGAGGCAGCAGGTGAAGGCTCAAGTACTTACATTCCTGCCACTCACATAGGAGACTTGGATTGAGTTCCCAGGTCCTGGCTTCAGATACAGTTCCAGCTGTTGTGGGCACTAGGGAAGTAAACTAAAGGATGAAATATTTCTCTCTTCCTTTGAAATAAATAAATAAGAAACAAAGACTAATCACCAGGGACCTTGTGGACCCCTCAAACCCTCTGGTCTTAACCCTACCAGCAAATCTCCTTTCATACCTAAGGGTCCCTATCAAAAGTCAGTTCCAGTCCCCAGGTGGCAAGATGCCCACCTCAGACTCCTCCAATATTGTTAGTTCTGCATAGGCTGAATACCAACTGTGTACCAGGGACTACAGGAATGAAAGCAGAGAGAAAAGGCCTGCCCTGGACAAGCTCACAGTCTTCTATGAGATACAGGTATTTAGCAAATACATGCTGATAAAATGGGTTAAGCGCTTTACGAAGATAAGCAGTGTGTTATGCAAGTTCTGGAAACGTATCCCTGCCTGGGAGGATGAGAGAAATGTATCAGAGAAGGAAGACCCTTGAGTTGGATATTTTGAAACATGGCTACGACTTTCTCAAGCTGAAAATACTGAGGAACATCAAGTAGTGGCTGCCTATCTGCAGAGCAGTGGCAAGTCTGGCATGACAGAAGCAGGGGCTGTGCAGCTTGGAAAAAGAAGCTGTGAACAGACCTGAGAACAAGGCCTTGGAATCCCCCCCTAAGGGATTAGGGCTTTTGGAAGTATGCAAGAGGAGATGAGAAAAGATCAGACAGTCCCCTATGCTTTCTAGGGAAATGCAGGTGGTATGCAGGCCAGAAGCAGAAAAGCCTGGAAGAAAGAATCCAGAGAGCAATGATACTTAGCAGCAGGCAGCCTCGGCCTGAGGGCTTGTGTAGGACCTGAGCCACCGCTGACATAGATTCGGTGACTACTAGGAGACAGATGCTGGTAAAGAGGGTGCTGCCAAGTTTGCCAACTTGGAAGGCAAGTCAGATGGAGCCACCAATACAGAGATCAGTGCAATGTGTGGAGCAGGTTTAAAGGGAACAGGAAGTCTGCGGTACCTGCAGGACACTCAAGTGTGTGTCTAAGAGGCAATGCAAATGGAGATGTGGATCTCCTGGTAGACGCTGAGGATGGAGACACTGCTTTGGCAGGCAGTCTCATAGAGACGTCGGTTCAAGCCACAGGAGTACTATCACCTTGAGTTAATTAGAGTGCCCCAGGCCAGTTTTCCCGCACACACATCACAGTTCAGAACCACCCAGAGAAGAGAGGCCGGGAGTCAAGGCCGCTTCTCACAGACGCAGCCAAAACTGCTTCCGGCCAGGGCCAGGAAACCCCCAAAACAGAACCCAGGCCGTAGGAAAAGTTCTTCCTCTCCCAACCCCCACCTCCACCCGCCCACCGGCACTCCTGTCACACTCGCCCTCCCTTGACGCTGCCCCAAACACCTCCTTCCCCTTCCTTCCACGCCACCCCACCTTCACGCCACCTTCCCCTCCCTTCCTCTCTCCTCCCGAATCTCCCTTGGCCACCTCTCTCCTCCTCCTCTCCCCTCCACCCCTCACATGCACACCCCTTGCCCGCTATCTGCACCCCAGGCCCCACCTACCCCGTGACGACAGCAAGGCCATCGCGCCCAACTCACCAAAGAGCGTTTCTGCTCCTCTGGAACAGGAGCCGAGGCCCGAGGGGTAGACTTCCGGAAGCTGCCCAAGAAGAGGACCGCGCCTACACATTTCCAGAAGGGCAAGGTACCTGCCGCGGCAGCCTCGGGCCGCAGCCTCTCTGAGCCCGGCCTGACCCCGGGGGATTTGGGTCTCCCGCAGGCTCCGCCGGCAGCGTCCAGGACGGCTCCGGACGGCTCGCGCGGGCTCTCCGGCAGCAGCAGACTGGACCGCCGAGGACTCCTACCTGAGCACAGCGGGCCACAAGGGGCCACTTCCGGGGCACAAGGGGCCACTTCCGGGGCACAGCGCCGGGCGCAGGCGCACTCCCCATTGGCGGCCGCCGTGGCGCCACGAATGCATCTGCGCGCTGCCTGCGGCGTCCAGCGTCTGACGCCCCAGGGCTGCTGGTGGGGCGGCCTCTCCAGGCTGTGACCCAGGGACCACGCCTCCCGGCCTCCTGGGCGCCCTGAATGGAGGTCAAGCCTCCTGGCTTCTGCCTGGCCCGGCGCTGGCCGTTGGAGCCGCTTGGGGAGAGAAGCAGAGCACCGGGCATCGCGAGCCCTCTTGCCTCTTGCTCTCTCTCACGGATCGTCCCTCTGGGGGTTCAACCCCCAGGTGGCTACTAAGGCCGGGACCAACTCAGAGTAGAGTTTGGTAAAGTGGCAGGATAGAAAATCAACAGCCTTTGTATACGCAGACAGTGCCGTGGCTCAGAAAGAACTTCTAGGACCAATCCTGTCCACATAGCTACAAAGAAAATACAGGCTCTGGGGACCATTTTAACCAAGGATGTCCACTATCTGAGAATCACAACAGATTAAAGAAAGGAATAGAAGAGGGCAAAAAGCAAAAAACCAAATTGAGAAGCTTCTGCACTGCAAGCAAAACACTCGGCAAAGCGCAGAGGCAACTAACAGAATGGGAGAAATTATCTGCAAAGTATGCACCTGGTAAAGGATTCACTACCAGAGGTTTTCAAGAAACTCAACAGCAGCAAAACAAACCACCCACTCAAGAAACGGGCCAAGGACTTCCGCAGGCATGGTTCAAGAAAGGAAATCCAAATGGCCAACAAACACATGCAAAAATGCTCAGGGTCACTAGCCATCATGGAAATGCACAGCGATACTACAACAGCCTTGAGGATGTCAGGGGGGGAAAGGCGGCCTGCTCCGCTGTTGGTGGGAATGTAAACTGGTATAGCCACTGTGGGAGACAGTATGAGAAACCTCAGAAACCTGAATATAGACAAACCAGCCATTCCACCCCGGGGAATATACACAAGGGAAAGGAAATCAGCATATGGAAGAGTCATATTTACTGCAGCTCATTTCACAACAGCAAAGATAGGCAATCAACCAAAATGCCGCTCTCCTGAAGACTGAAGAAAGAAATTACGGGCCATGTACACCACACATACATATACAGACCGCAGGGGAGAGGAAAGGCCATCATTTTGAAATAGCCCTGCCTATATGTTCTCCACTTGAGAACAAGGAGACCACTCTACCTTAGAGCCTAATCGACCTTGGGGAAGGGCAATTAACCAACTCCTGCCCCTGGAAGTCTTGCTGTCTTACACAGGGGATAAAAGAGCAAAGAAAAAGGCTAGAAAAGTATTGTGAAAGCTACAGGCTAGGGGTGAAGGCCAATGAAACCAAATATTCAATCCTAAGGTTATACACGCTTTCTTCCTTCAATACTTTAGCACATCACCCGGGCTCCAGATCTATACCAGACACAGGTTCTATTTAAGAAGCAATTTCTAGGGAAACCCCAAAAAAGAGTGTGAGACACCAAAATAAAGGCCCAAAAGGAAAATGAAACCTCTGATACCTACAGCAAAGCAAACATTAAATAGCCTAACTCCCACCCAGAGGAACATAAACCTCACACTAAGAGACGCACTTACTTTGCTTTCTATTACCTGATACATTGTGTCCAGCTTTCAGAAAAAAAAAAAAGTTAAAGCAAGAAAAATGCATAGTCTGAAGAGACAAAGCAAGCATCAAAACCAGGCCCTACCATGGCAAAGATTCTGGAGCCGTCTGACTGGGTTATTAAAACAACTGTAATAGAAAAATTGGACAATATACAAGACCACATGAATAATGCAAACAGATAGATGGAAACTCTCAAAGAATCAAAAGGGACTGCCAGATCAAAACAACCACTGAGACAGAAACGAAGAATGTCTTGGAGGGGCTCATTATCAGACTAGACACTAGAGAGAAGACAATCCGTGAGCGGGTGTGTATCAATAAAAACTTCCTAAACTAAAAACCAAAGAAAGAAATGGGGAAAACGCTAATGGAATGCCTAAGGTTATGGGACAATTACAAAGGTATGACACACACAAAGCAGGAATACTAGAAGAAGAAAGGAAGGAACAGCGGCAATACTGAAGTAATGATGGCCAAAAATGTTTCAAAAGCTGAAGGTAAAAACGATAGAGGTTGAGGGGCTGGCGCTGTGGTGTAGCAGATACAGCCACCACCTGCAGCATCGGCATCCCATGTGGGTGCCGCTTTGAATCCCATATGCCCCACTTCCGATCCAGCTCTCTACTGTGGCCTGGGAAAGCAGCAGAAGATGGCCCAAGTCCTTGGTCCCCTGCACCCACATGGGAGACCCAGAAGGTCCTGGCTCCTGCCTTTTAATCGGCACAGCTCTGACCATTGTGGCCATCTGGGGAGTGAACCAGCAGATGGAAGACCTCTCTGTCTGCCTCTGCCTCTCTGTAATTCTGCCTTTCACATGAATAAATAAATACATCTTAAAAAAAAAAAAGGTTGAATATCACTGGTAGGAAACGTTTGGTGATAGAAATATCTCAGATGAGAAACAATGACTTGATCAGCCCTTGTCCTGACTGTCCAGGAACACCTTACTACTTTATTCCTTTTAGTAGTAGTTTGTTCTACTTATTAGCATTGGTTGAACTCTTTAATTTACACACAATTATTCTTAGGTGTTTAAATTCTACTGAAAAATGATTCCTGTTAAATATAAGAGTGGGAATAAGAGAGGGAGGAGATGTACAGTCCAGAACATGCTGATTCAGACTTACCCTTAATGGTAGAGCTAGAAACATGCCAGGGGATTCCAATTCAATCCCCATCAATGTGGCATGTACCAATGCCATCTTACTAGTCTAAAGTGATCAGCTTCAGTTCATAATTGATCATAATGAGAGGATTAAATGTCAAGGGGATCACATAAACAAGTCTAGTGTCTGCTTCTACTAACTGATAGAATTAAAAAGGAGAAAACAATCCAACATGGGAAGCAGGATACACAGCAGACTCATAGAATGGCCAAAGCCCTAAACAGCACCCTGGCCTCCAAATCAGCTCCTAAAGCATTCGGATCTGGCTGTAAAGCCCATGAGAGTATTTCAGGCATGGGAAGTCCAGACACTCTGGCAAAAGAAAAAAAATAACCTAAATTTAAGAACGCTGTGAGTGAGATCCCAGAGGAAAGAACAGGCCAGCAAAGAAGGAGGTACTTTTCTCTGAAGGGAGGAGAGAACTTCCACTTTGACTCTGGCCTTGTCTAAAGAAGATCAGAGTTGGTGAACTCCAGAGGAACTTCCATAGCCTTGGCAGCTCATGACAAGAACCTCTGGTGATTACTGACGTCATCAATAAGAGTGTCCATTGTTAAATCAACAACAGGAGTCACTGTGCACTTACTCCCCATGTAACATCTCTATCCTTAATGTGTTGTACTCTGTGAATGAATGCTAAAACTACTACTCAAACAGTACTCTATACTTTGTGTGTCTGTGCGGGGGCAGTCTGTTGGAATCTTTACTTAGTATATACTAATTTGATCTTCTATACATGAAGAGAATTGAAAATGAATCTTGATGAAGAATGGGACGGGAGAAGGAGTGGGGGATGGGATGGTTGTGGGTGGGATGGATGTTATTGGGGGAAAAGCTGCTATAATCCCAATGTTGTGCTTTGGAAATTTATAGTTATTAAATAGAAGTTGAAAAACTAAATTATGTGTGTATGTTTCTACAGTAGAGCATATGTGTAGTTTTTCAAATGGTAGTATCAACAGGAATAGAACAAAATTTTTCAAGTTAAAATAGAAGTCAAAAAACCTATTAAAAAAGAAAAAGGAAAATAAATGTATTTAAAACTATTTTGGAAAATAAGAAAACAAGTATTCAAAATCAATCCCACGAAAACCCCTTTTGATGCCAGCTTACCAACAGAGGACGCATATGCTCATATAATCATAGGCGCAACTAAGAGGTGATCCTTAACACTTTATAAGCATTTACCCACCTACTTAAAAACTTTTCATAACAAAAGAAATAGCTTTCAGGGCCACCGTTGTGGGTCAGTGGGTTAATCCTCTGCCTGCAGCGCCTGCATCCCATGTGGGCACCGGTTCTAGTCCCAGCTGCTCCTCTTCCGATCCAGCTCTCTGCTATGGCCTGGGAAAGCAGGGGAAGATGGCTCAAGTCCTTGGGCCCCTGCAGTCATGCCGGAGACAGGAAGAAGCTCCTGGCTCCTGGCTTCGGATCGGCACAGCTCCAGCCGTTGTGGCCATTTGGGGAGTGAACCACCAGATGGAAGGCCTTTCTCTCTGTCTCTCCCTCTCACTGTCTGTAACTCTGCCTTTCAAATAAATAAATAAATACAATCTTAAAAAAAATAGCTTTCTAACATTTTACTCTATGGATGCAGCAGAATTTGCTACTTACTTATATATTATTCTTTTCCATGTATATATTATTCCTAACTTCATTTTTCCTCCCTCATCAGAAAGGAAGACATGCTCAGGTTTGAAAAACTGTAAATCACAATCATTCAAAAAGGAGAGGATAGAAGCCACCATAACCCCTTCACTAGAATGAGCATGCTAACATGGAGGATTACCTTCTGTGCATTTATCCCATTCTTCATTACAACTAAGGTGATTTTAAACATCTTTGCACGTGAATGTTTGTTTGCATTTTTATTTCTTTAGAGTAGAAGATTGCAGAATAAGTGGATCATAAAGCACTAACTGTTTTGTGATCCTAGAATGCAATATCTAATTTCCTTTGGGAGCATTTCTTTCAATGCTGTTTTTCTCAATGCAACCCCAGATTACTAAGTCTGAAGCTAAACCAGCAACTCTTAAGGTTCCAAAGCAATCATATACACATTTGACATCCTAGGAGCAGTGAGTCTCCCTTTCCATGCTCACAGCCCAGGCAGGCTGCCAGGTGTCTTCCCTGTGAGAGCCCACAGGCGGAAAACTCCACACCTCCTGGGCTGAGCTCACTCACTCCCTTCTTCCTTCTCCTGACAGGCCGGCACCACTAATCACCAAGCATTAGAACTAAGAGTTATCCTGAACCACCAATGTTACCTAAGTTCAATTGCTTAAGTTGTACCAGTAGCTACAACTGATGTCACTAAGGCCAACTGGTCCTATTTCACACAGACCTTGCACATCCTCCCCCTGCACAGCCACTGTCCCAGTTCAGAGTCTCATCGTGTCACCTACATAACTGCAATAGCTGCTCCCAGAAATTCACTCTGGATTTAAATCTATCCCAATTGTCTAAAATAAAAAGTCATACCATTCCATCAACATCTGTCCTTACACAACCACAACCACACACACAGGAAACTCAATGTATCAAAACCAAACTGCTGATTTCCCCATGAAACCTCTTGCTCTGGCCCCCTATCTTCCCCTGCAATAACTGACCCACCATTTCACCAGCAGCTCAAGTCAAACCCTAGCATCATTCTCACTCCTTTATTTCCATCAAGCCATCAGTGCCACCTGTAAACTTTCTCCACTTCTCTCCATTTTCAGCCTGAGCAGATGTGAGCTAAGCAGATTTGAAGCCAGGAGCCTGCAGCTTCCTCCAGGATTCCCAAACAGTCGCAGGGGACCAAAGACTTGGGCACTCTTCTACTGCTGGGCCGGGCCACAGCAGAGCTGGGACGGAAGCGGAGGTGCTGGGACTTGAACCACCACCCATATGGGATGCTGCTACTTCAGGCAGCAGCTTCATCCACTCTGCCACGGCTCGGCCCGCCCCCACACCCTCCCCCAAATGCCCAGGTTGTTGCACTTGTGATACAGCTGGCTGCTAACAAGCCTAGGAAAGCAGAGCAAGAGGCCCAAGGACTTGGGCACCCGAACCCACACTGGAGTCCTGGATAAAGTACCTGGCTTCTGCTTCAGCCTGGCGCAGCCCCAGGACATCGTAGCCACCTGGGGTGTGAACCCATACACTGACTCTCTCTCCACCACTGCCTCATCTGTAACTCTGCCTTTCACACCAGTCTTTAAAAAGAAAAAACAATCCAGTACTTACCATGAGGCGTCAGAACCTTGGACAGGCTGGAACAGAGCACAAAGGGATTCCTGGGGTTTCTCTAAGCTTCTGCTTTCTAGTCCTTGTGTGCGGTCTGTGAAAATTCACCGGATTACGTGCAAGTTAATTCGAGTGCCCCAGGCCAGCTTTCCCGCACACACATTACAGTTCAGAACCACCCAGAGAAGAGAGGCCGGGAGTCAAGGCCGCTTCTCACAGACGCAGCCAAAACTGCTTCCGGCCAGGGCCAGGAAACCCCCAAAACAGAACCCAGGCCGTAGGAAAAGTTCTTCCTCTCCCAACCCCCGCCTCCACCCACCCACCGGCACTCCTGTCACACTCGCCCTCCCTCGACGCTGCCCCACATGCCTTCCTTCCCCTTCCTTCCACGCCACCCCACCTTCACGCCACCTTTTCCTTCTCCCCCTTCCTCTCTCCTCCCGAATCTCCCTTGGCCGCCTCTCTCCTCCTCCTCTCCCCTCCACCCCTCACATGCACACCCCTTGCCTGCTATCTGCACCCCAGGCCCCATCTACCCCGTGACGACAGCAAGGCCATCGCGCCCAACTCACCAAAGAGCGTTTCTGCTCCTCTGGAACAGGAGCCGAGGCCCGAGGGGTAGACTTCCGGAAGCTGCCCAAGAAGAGGACCGCGCCTACACATTTCCAGAAGGGCAAGGTACCTGCCGCGGCTGTCTCGGGCTGCAGTGTCTCTGATTCAGGCCTGACCCCGGAGGCACTGGGTCTCACTCAGGCTCCGCCAGCAGCATCGAGGACGGCTCCTCAAGACTTGAACAGGCTTTTGGGCAGGAACAGATGAGGAGCAGACTTCCATCTGAGGATGGCTGAGCAGATGTACCTACGGGTACAATTCCTGGTCACAGCGCAGGGCGCAAATTCACTCCCCACAGGCAGCTGCCATGGCGCCATGGGACACATCTGCATGCTGCTACGTCCAGTGTGGGGCGCTCAAGAGCCGATTCCAGTCCCGCTACTCCAGGATGGGACCGAGGGAGGCAGCTGCTGATGGCCCAGGTACTTGGAACCTGCCTCCTTCCCTCCTGGGAGTCCTGAATGGAGTTCTTGCCTCCTGGCTTCTGCCTGGCCCGGCACTGGCCTTTGAAGCCACTTGGGGAGAGAAGCAGTGCATGGGGCATCACGAGCACTCTTGCTCTCTCTCAGTGATTGCCCATCTGGTGGTTCGCCCCCTCCCAGTGGCTACAAAGGCCAGGGCTGGGCCAGGCTGAAACAGAAGCCAGGGACTTTATCTGGTGCCCCATTCTGAGAACCTGCCACTGGGCCCCTGGCTCCTGAATACTGGCTCCGGATCTGCTCAGCCCCCATCACTGCGCCAATTTGGAGAGAACCAGCAGATGAAAGACTTACTTTCTCTTTCTCTCTCTCTCTCTCTCTGAATGTAACTCTGAATTTCAAATAAATGAATAAGAACTTTATAAAAAAAAAGGAAGACATAGCTATAAATAAACTACTACATCAAGGCCAACTACTAGAGTTTATATCGAACTTGATAATATATGCATCACCTAGCCTATTAACACAGAACTCCTGTGTGAAGGATAGTTAAAACCCGTGATTTGCAAACCCTTCCAAAAAGGAGATGAAGGGGAAAAATCTTCCATCTTATCCCATCAGACCAACTTTTTCCCAACATCCAAAACAAACGCATCATAAAGAAAACGGCACATACGTATCTGTCATGACTGCGCTGTCACTTTCCTCAACAAAATATTACCAAACGCGCTCCTGAAGCACAACCAAAGCTTAGCACGCTGGGTGCAACTGAGAGGTACTCCGGGAATGCAAGGATGGCTACCATACACAATCAATATATCACAGAACAGAATAAACATGGGGAAAGCCCACAAAGTATCCCTATAGACACAGAAAACCTATTTCACAAAAACTCCCACCGCTTTGGCGATCTTAAAAAAAAAAAAAGGAATCATCAAATCAGGAACAGAAGCTAAACCTCGGCTTGACAATGGCCTCTCACTGAAAACCCACAGAGCGCTAACATCACACCAAATGCCAGTTAACCGGAAACTGTCCTCCTAGACCAGGAAACAGAGGAGCGTTTTCGCTCTTATTCCTCCCCGTCAGCAGTCTCGGGGGTCTCGAGCAGGGCGGCTGGGCCATCAAAACGCAAACAGACGGGAACGCGGGGCCGCTCCGGGAGGAGACGGAGCCCCTCTGCTCTGGCACAGCTGCTCGCACACTGGGGAAAGTTCCAGACCGACCGTCCACACAGCAAGACCACGACTCCACCCGCGCCTTCGGGACCCGAGAGCAACAGGCACGCCGGCAGCGAAGACTCGCAGCGGGAAACCCCAACAGCCCCGCGTCACTCACCGCCAAGGGGGCCCGGTCTGCTGGCGGGCGGCACAGGGGCCCGCGAAGGCCGCTGCTTCCACGAGGGGCCGAAGAAGAGAACCGCGCCTGGGAAACGGCGCGGCAGCCTCGGGCCGCAGCCTCTCTGAGCCCGGCCTGACCCCGGGGGCGCTGGGTCTCCCGCAGGCTCCGCCGGCAGCGTCCAGGACGGCTCCCGACGGCTCGCGCGGGCTCTCCGGCAGCAGCGGACGGGACCGGCAAGGACTCCTACCTGAGCGCCGCGGGCCACGAGGGGCCACTTCCGGGGCACAGCGCCGGGCGCAGGCGCACTCCCCACGGCGGCCGCCATGGCGCCATGGGACGCACCGGCATGCTGCCTGCGGCGTCCAGCGTCCGACGCCCCAGGGCCGCTGGCAGTGCGGCCTCTCCAGGCTGTGACCTAGGGACGGCGGTTCGAGTCCCGGCTGCTCCACTGCCGATGCTTCTCCACAGCCACCATCTGTCCTGTAGGGTGCCTGGTGAAGCTGAGCTCAGCTCCAGTCTCCTCGCCCCAGAGGGAAGGGACTCGGCAGCCTGGGCCATGGCATAGCTGGGGACACCTCTGGCTCCTCCTGCATAGCCCCACGGGCTGCACAGGCCCTGATGCCTGCCTCACTCTCCCATCTCTGGGGACCACTGGCACCAACTCCGGGTCCCATGCTGTTCCTGTCACCTACCCCACCTGACTTCCTGACCCTAATGGTGCATTGGCTGGAGCCGGCGCTGTGGCACAGTAGGCTAATCCTCTGCCTGCGCTGCCCGATCCCATGTGGGCGCCGGCTCTAGTCCTGGAGGCTCCTCTTCCAATCCAGCTCTCTGCTGTCGGCTGGGAAAGCAGTAGAAGATGGCGCAAGTGCTTGGGTCCCTCATCTGCATGGGGGACCAGAAAGAAGCACCTGGCTCCTGGCTTCTGATCGCTGTAGCTCCGGCCATTGTGGCCATTTGGGGAAATGAACCAACGGACGGAAGACCTTTCTCTCTGTCTCTCCCTCTCACCCTAACTCTACTCTCAAGTAAATAAATAATAAAATAAAATAAAAAATAGTGCATTGGCTGATTACCAGCATCTTAGTCCCTCCTTAATGGCTGGAATGGATCCTCACCTAAGGTGATGGTGAGGGCTGGGGCAGACATGAAGTCTGGGCCAGGCACTCGGGGACTAGGAGTGCTGTTTCTAAAGAGGTGGCAGGGGTTCCCTGTGTTTCCTGTCCCTGGGCCACTGGCCCCTTCCCCATGAGATTCGGCTGTCCCGATTCTGTCCCATGAGCATCCAGGGGAGGCAGCAGCTGGAAGCACAGTGCAGCCTCCCCAGAGCTTGAACAGCCTGCACCTGGGCCTCCACTGCGAGCCTCTAGAGCTGAGACAAACCCATCTCTGCTCTGCATGGGGACCCAGGTGCTCATTTATGGCAGCCACAGCAGGGGATGAGCATGGGACACCCCCCCCCCGCCACCAGAGCCCACAGGTAACAATGCTCTGTGTCCTGCTACCCCTCTGTTGGCCCGAGGCTAGGACTGCAAAACCCCACACTCACTTGCACTTGAGTTCTGCCCCTGGGACCTCCAGAACCTGCCTCTGCACCCACCCCTACTCACAGGAGTCAACTTGGCCCCCACAAATGGGCTCAGGGCACCTGGGCCTTCCAGGTGTCCTCAGATCCAATGCCCGGCTGGCTTTGGCCTTCACTGCGCATGGTCTCCCACAGCCCCACCTCCCTCTAGCCCTGCCCTTATACAGGTGGGAGCCCCACCCCCCCAGTCCTATGAGGGTCTTGTCTGAAGACAGCTGTGGTCATCAGGCCAGGAGCCTGTGTGGGGTCATTCAGGGAGAGGCCCCCTGGGCAGGCAGGGACACAGCTCATCTTGCCAGAGTGGGGGGTCCAGCTGTGCTCCGGGCTCCTGGAGACAGAGCCACATGCAGGGCCCTGAGGACAGCTCCACAGCCCGGCCCAAGAGTCATGGCGGTTGAGCCAATACCCGCCCCCATCCCACAGGAGGATTTAAGGAAGCTCCAGTTGGCTGGTGCCGTGGCTCACTAAGCTAATCCTCCACCTGTGGTGCTGGCACGCCAGGTTCTAGTCCCGGTCGGGTTGCCAGATTCTGTCCTGGTTGCTCCTCTCCCAGTCCAGCTCTCTGCTGTGGCCCAGGAAAGCAGTGGAGGATGGCCCAAGTGCTTGGGACCTGCACCTGCATGGAAAGCCCAGGGGGAAGCACCTGGCTCCCAGCTTCAGATCAGCACAGCGCGCCGGCCGTGACAGCCATTTAGGGGGCGAAACAAAGGAAGGAAGACCTTTCTCTCTGTCTCTCTCTAACTCTGCCTGTCAAAAAAATAAATTAAATATGGCCAAATGAGCCACTGGGCCAGAGCATTTCCCAACCCTAGAGACCCACTGGCTCTTTGTCCTAAATGTTGCCAGAAGGGCCATTGAGGAATGGGCTGTCCTCTTGCCCATCCTAATTGAGTCAGTAGGCCATCCACCCCACCTATGCCCTGGGTTGACCTTTTAGGGCTAGCTATTGAGGACTGAAGGAGCCTGGACTCCCACCACCGAACTATGGCCATCACTCCATAGGAGCCCAGGTTAACTGTGATGCTATCAGGTAGGCCAATTACTTTTTTTTACTGACATGGGGGCAACCTTCTCAGTCCTGACCCAGTATTGGGGACCCACCTCTGTTGCCTCAACCTCCATGGCTTCAGCATGGCCCAGCCTGACCTTGTGGCAATATGGTGAGTGAACCAGTTGGTAAAAGATTCTCTTTCTCCCCATCTCCCTCCCGCTCCCTCCTGCTCCGTTCCTCTCCCTCCCTCTCTCCCTCTCACTCTCTCCCTCTCTCTCACTCTTAACTCTGCCTGTTAAATAAATAATCTTTTTGAAAATATTAAAGCAGTCAAATAATTGCCACATATTTGTTATGTACCAGGTAGTTCCATTTTCAAAATGCCAGACACTGTATCAAATTCTCTTTTCAAAGATTATGAAATAAATGGGGATTAATGGAGAGAGTCAATGATTTGCTGTGGGAACATAACACAGAGAATTCAGAAACCTAGCAAGGAGCAGAGGTGTGTTGGTGTCATCAACTGATTCTCTAGGGTTAACAAAAAGTTCTGACTTGTGGCATTTAGCAACTTACGTGGCATGAATATCAACAGATGGATGTGGTTTGAAACTACCAAACTGTGATTTGGTATGAACACGATTTTAAATCCATTCAAAGGATTTTATGGTATGCATCTTTATCAAATTTTGATGAGATTTTAGAATATGAGCTTTCATGAACTTTCTGTGACTTCATGATGAAAAAAAAATGTATGAAAATGCTACCATGAAAAAAATTATGTGTGGGTTTAAATTTTTTGTGCCAATATCAGCTCATATTTTCATTGTTTTTATATATTTCACTGTATTCTTAAATACTGATTTTATAGTAACTGTTGCATGTCCCCTTGAACAATGGAATTGGAAATTCAAGACTGAAATGGGTTGAGCTGAAAATTTTGGAATCAGATCATTCCATATTCCTTTTTGAATAAGTTTGTGAAGTGTGAAGTGTACAACATGATTTCCGCACAGTCAGAAAACATGACTCCTTTGAAGTCAGTTGCAAGCCAATTTGTTTATTTCTGGACAGAAAGAAAAATCTGTCAATTTTTTTTCTAAAAACACTCTTAGCTTCATGGTAGAGTGTAGGGAAATTAGTGATGTCCAGCTGTGAATATGCTACCATTGAATGAAATAAAATGATTCATTTTGGAGAGTTGGGCGGCCCCCTTCTAGATGTGAGTTTTGCAGCTTGCTTTATAGGGTCGATTACTGTTGTTCCAAAGCACCAGATATGATGAGATGGTTCCATTTCTGTTGAAATAAAAAGTGAAATAATATTCTCAGATTCTGGAGATATCCCAATTCCTGATTAAAGAACTGCCCTCAAGATTTCCCCTAAGAAATGAGGTAAACATCATTAAACCAAAAGACACACATGAGAAGGAACTGATAATACATGTCTCCAGGTGATGAACCAAACTTCACCCTGTAAAAAAATTGCCTTTTGCCAATAACAACCTAGGTTTGCAGAGTGCTTGCTGGCACTACTGAGGAGAAGTTAAGAGGAAGCCCTGAGATACCATGCCAATGGAGCTCTTGAGTAACAGCGGACAGAGGACACAGCTGTGCCCTGGAATCCTCTTCCAATGCAGGATTCCGGTCAATCGCCCTACTTGACATGGGGTCAGATTCCAGGAGTGGCATTATTTATTTCACTGAAGATAAAACCTAAGTTTTCTTAGGACATATTCATAAAGTAAACTCAGTATGAGAGAGAGAGTGGCAAAAAAAGTACTTTAAAGCCAAGTGTCACACACTCATAAAGGAGTGTTTTCATGAGGTTTCTGAGACTTCATGCAGACAATTTAAGGAAAATATGTGTTATGAAAAAACCATAGATATTATACTTTCTGAACCCAACAAATCCCCACTCTTCATTTTTAGAAGATTTACCTTTATCTTTGAATACTCTTTGTGTACAAAGCATTGGAATTAACCCCTGATGAAGCAAAAGAATAAGGGCAGGTAAACTGAAAGGACCTGGTAGTTTGGAAAGTGTCCATTCAGTGTGCAACTGTGAACACACATGGAACCACTTGATGCACAATGGTTGTCTTGGTGTAGGGGCCTCTTGGGCAATTCTCTACTCAGGAATTCCATCCATTCTTGGACAGAAATTGAATGTGTCAAGCAAAAACAGAAAACTTGTGCAAGCAGTCCTTCCTGTGAGGTTAAATGAAGTGCATGGGGAAAAAACCCTAAGCAGTCATGGTAACTGTGCTCTTCTGTAACTCAGAAGTCAGAGGACAGTGCACTGGTTGGGCCCATACCAAGCGCAGGCTTGGCATCCTCTCCGGCTGGAGAATTCACTCGGTCATTATACTGGACACTGGTCTGGTCTGCAGTAGCAGGGTAATTTGTTCTGCTGAAGAAACACCAGGGAGCAGGAAAAATAATGTTAGGTGAGAGCATGATACACTCATGGTGTGGATTTCAGGAGGTTTCTGAGACAGCTTAGAGATAAGCTTATGAAAAGATACAACTGATGAGCAAATTGATACCTAGCGTAAATGCTTTGTTGGACCAAAACAACTTCCTATTGTACCTTGATTCTTATATTTTAGTTTTTGTCTTTGAATACCAAATTGTCTTGCAGCATTAGAACTACTTTTAATGAAGGCAAAGAAAAAAATGAAACAAACTTGTAGCTTGGAAAATGTGAATTCAGTGTTGTACTGCCAACAAGTGTGAAGAAAACATGAAGACTATGTAGTCTTAGTTTATGGGCCTCATGGGCAATTCTCTACCAAGGAAGTTCACCCACCAGGGGAAGAAACTGAAGATATTTCAAGCAAAGTTTAAAAACAAACATTTTGAAACAGTAGTCCTTAGTCTTATGTTAAGTAAAATACAGAGAAAAGAAAAGAAAATCTTAAGAAAAAGAGATCCTAACTCAGTTTTCCAGCCACTTGGAATGCAGAGGACAGAAGACATAGGTGGGCCCATCTAGGCTCAGGCATGGCATCCTGTGCCATTTCGAGATTTTGGCCATTCACCCTACCTGGTATTGTGTCAACAGCAGTGGTAGCATCAAAGCACCTGTTGAATGACAAACAAAAGTTGTCAAGATATTTCAGACAACAGACCCATCTCAACCATCTGATGGCAGCAAAAAAATTTGAAATCCAAGCAAATTGGCTCCTATTGTGGACTTGAATGAGTTTTCTGATACATCATTAAAATCAGTTTCTTAAAGTATGGATAATGAAAAAAAGCTCATAGTTTAATAATTTTAGAACAAAATTCTTGTTTAAATTCATTTTTAGTTTTTTCCCCCTTTATCCTTGACTATTATTTGTATCTTAACAATCGCAACTACTCTTTCAGAAGACAAAAAGATTATGATAAAAATCAAAGGTCTGGTAACTTGGAAAGTGCCCATTTGGTGTTTCTCTAGGAGTCAAGGATAGAATAGGAGGAATACAAAATGGAGTAGATGAGGTTAAGTGCCCCACGGGAAATTCCCTGGCAAGGAACTCCATGCTTCCTGCACAGGATCTGAAGAGTCCAAGCCAAGTTAGAAAACTTCTACAAACATTTCTGCACAATAATTCTTAGTGTAAAGTTAAAAGATTTGTACAGAAAGATAAAATCCTGGTGCTTTGGCACAGTAGGTTAACCCTCCACCTGCGGCGCCAGCATCTCATATAGGTACCGGTCCTAGTCCCAGTTGCTTCTCTTCTGGTCCAGCCCTCCACCATGGCCTGGGAAAGCAGTAGAAGTTGGCCCAAGTACTCTAGCCCCTGCACCCATGTGGAAGGCCTGGAAGAAGCTCTTGTCTGCTGGCTTTGGACCGGTGCAGCTCTGGCTAGTGTGGTCATTTGGGGAGTGAACCAACAGATGGAAGACCTTTCTCTGTCTCTCACTGTCTGTAATTCTACCTCTCAAATAAATTTAAAAAATCTTTAAAATAGAGAAAACCCCAAGGAATCAGGCCAGCTGTCCTCATAATAAGTAAGAAAAAGAGGAGAGAAAACATCAGTAGGCCCACTGCAAGGTTAGGCCTGATATCCTCTCCCAGTGGAAGATTTTTGTCAGTCACCATATTTGACACTGGGTGGGCTTCCCCTGGAGTGTCATTCATTCCATTGCAGAAAAAAATAAAGCTCTCCTAAAACATTTTCATAAGAGACTCATCTCAGTATCAGATAGTAATAACAAATTACTTTAAATACCAGCATCCTACACTTACAGTGGGGATTTTCATGAGGTTTCTGAGACTTCATGTAGAAAAGCTAAGGAAAATATATGTTCTGGGTTCATTTTTAGGTGTCTTATTTTACCTTTGAACACTATTTGTGTAGAAAGCACTGAAATTACCCTGCATTATGGCAAAGGCGTAAGGAGATACTGATACTATCTGGTAACACGAAAAGTGTCCATGCAGCGTGCAACTGTGAGGCAACGATAGAGTAACAATGCAAAACACTTTTCTTATTTTAGGTGCCTCTTGGGCAATTCTCTACCCAGGAATTCCGTCCATTCTTCATGCACAGAAACTGAGGATGTCAAACAACATTAGAAAACATGCGCAAGCATTCTAGAAAATGTAGTTCATACTGTGAGGTGAAATGAAGTTTATCGGGAAAAAATATCCTAAGGGATCATGTCAACTGTGCTCTCCAGTAACTCAGAAGACAGAGTACAGTAGACACGGGTGGTCCCATAGAAGGTCAGACTTCTCACCTTCTACCACTGGAGGATTTTGGTCAGTGAATATACGTGACACTGTTCTGGTTTGGAGTGGTGGGGGAAATTTCTTATGTTGAAGAAAAACCAGGAGTTATCTTAGTATATTTGAAGACAACATATTCATTTCAACATGGAGCAACAGTAAAAGAAAAAATATACTGAAACATAATACACCCATGATGTGGACTTCATGAGGCTTCTAAGAGGTAAGTTTATGTAAATACAATGAATGAAAACTTGATGCACAGGTTTAACAATCTGGGGGAGCAAAACAAGTCCTCATGCTAACTTCCTTCTTACATTGTTTAATTTTTGCCTTTGAATGCATTGTGTACTGACCGTTACACTACCCCTTGGTAAAGCCAAAGGAAAAGGATGGAAAAAAATGAAAGCAACTGGCAAGTTGGAACATTCCCACTCAGTGTACTCCAGCAAACAAATGATAGAAAAACAAGAAGCAAAACACTAGTCTTAGTTTAGATACCTCAATGACAATTCTCTACTAAAGTACTCCTTCCTGTGAGGAAACTAAGGTTTTCAAGCAAAGTGAGAAAACTCAAACAGATATTTTTGAAAAGTAGTCCCTAGTGTTAGGTTAAAGGAAGTGCATAGAAATGAAGAAAAATACTAAGGAATGATGCTAACTGAACTCTCAGTAACTCAGAATGCAGAGGACAGAAGGCTTCAGCTGCCATTGAAAATTTTTTTACTCTGTCATCATACCTTACACTGATTCGTACTCCAGGGTAGCATTAAATCACCTGTGGAAGGTAAATCAAAAGTTTTCTTAGGATATTTTCAGAACACAATCATTTTATCAACTGACAACAGGAAAACATTATTTGAACCCATAGAAATACATGCTCATAATGTAGATTTTCATGAGTTTTCTGACACAAGATAAACATAGGTTTATTTTTATTTATTTATTTTTGACAGGCAGAGTGGACAGTGAGAGAGAGGCAGAGAAAGGTCTTCCTTTGCCATTGGTTCACCCTCTGCTGCGGTCGGCGCACCTCGCTGATCCTATGGCAGGAGCTAGGTACTTCTGGTCTCCCATGGGGTACAGGGCCCAAGGACTTGGGCCATCCTCCACTGCACTCCCTGGCCACAGCAGAGAGCTGGCCTGGAAGAGGGGCAACCGGGACAGAATCCAGTGCCCCAACCGGGACTAGAACCCGGTGTGCCGGCGCTACAAGGTGGAGGATTAGCCTAGTGAGCCGTGGCGCCGGCCAGACATAGGTTTATAAAGATGGGTACAATGAGAAAGCGGCTCATAGATTTAATAATTCAGCAACAAAAATGCCAATTTCAAATATATCCTTAGATTCCTTATTTTTATCCTTAAATATCGTTTGTGACTTACCAATTGCAAACACCCCTCAATAAAGAAAAAGCCAGGTATAGACAAAAGGAAAGGATACGGTAACTTGGAAAGTGCCCATTCCGTGTTCTGCTGGGAGCCACACAGAGAACAACATGAAACAAAAGCTTTGCCTTAGATTAGAGCCCTCAAGGACAATCTCTGCTGAGCAATTCTATCCTTCCTGGAGAACAACCGAAGAGACCGAGTCAAGTTAGTGGTCACATGAACATTTTGAAAATGGATTCTTTGTGTAAACTTAAAGAAACTGTATGGAAGTAAGAAGAAATCCTAAGGAAATACACCAAAGTGCTTTTCAGTAACTAAGAAGATAAAGTGCAAAAGGAAAGTGTGGTCCCACTCTAGATTCGGGCTGAATATTCACACAGTGAAGATCATGGTCAGTCACACACCTTGACACTGATTGGATTTCCATTGTGGTGTTACTTATTCTGTTGATGGAAAGAACTAAGGCTGTCTAATGATGTTTTCAGAAAACAGACCCATATCAATATGCACATGGTGTAAAATAAATTATTTTACATCCCACCATGTTTAATTCATAATGATGATTGTCATGAACTTTATGGTACCCCAAAAAGAAGTAAAGGAAAATGCATGAGAACAAAACAGATAGATAGGAGAGTTGTTAAACAATTCCTATTTTAAATTTCTTCAAGATGTTTTATTTGTATTTGAACAGCAGCTGAGAACAAAGCATCAGATGACCTTAGGCTATAGCAAAGGGGTAAAGATAGACAATCGCCAAGTTTCTGGTAACTTGCAAAGTGCCCATAGAATGTGCAGCTGTTGGCCAGTGAGAGATGATGCGCTTCCACATGACGGTCTTGTACAGGTGTCACATGGGCAAATCTCTATCGAGGAAATACGTCCTTCCGTGGCAGAAACTAAAGGTTTCAGGAACATTAAGAAAACATAGCCAAACGTTCTGGGAAAAGCAGCTCTCAGCATTATCTTGAAAGCATGGCAGACATACTGAAGAGGAGTTCTCAGAACTTATGCCACATGAAATCTTCAGCATCTCATAGATCAGAGGACATAAAACATATGGACCCCTACTGAGCTGAGGCATGGTATCATTTGCCACTGGAAGGCTCTGCTCAGTCACCATGCCTGATTCTGGGTTTGACTCCAGTGAGACTATCATACTTCCTGTGGAAGAAAAAACAAAAGTTGCCTAAGCAGATTTTCAGATGCAGATCCAACTCCATGTCAGAAAGCAGGAACAGAAGTGATCTCCAACCCAAACAACACATTCTCATAATGTGGATGTGCACAAGTTTTCTGAGACATAATAAGGGTAAGTCTACAAAAATCCAAATTAGGAGAAAATGGGGAGATGTTGTCATGTTTTGAGAGAAAAACAACTGGCAAGGTGAAAATCATTCTTAGAGGTTTATGTCCTTGGCAATCATTTGAGTTTAAAGAATTTCCCTTCCACTTGGAGAAAATGAGACAACAGTCATAGATGAAAAGAAAGGATCCAGTAATTCAGAAAGTGCTCTCTCCATGTCCCAGTGGGAGCCACGAAAGAACAATATGATGCACAACCCACTGTCCTAGTACAGGAGCCACATGGATAACTCCATCAGGGATCGGGTCCCTCCTGGACAGCAACTGAAGACTTAAATTCAACATGACAAAGTCATGCAAATATTTAGGCAAGTTTATCCTTCATGGAGGGCTCCAGAAATGTAGATAGGATGCGACAAGCTACTAAGCAACCATGCCGACTCTTCAGTAAAGCAATAGACAGAATACAAATGACACGGTTGACACATGCCAAGCTCAGGCATGCCCTTCTCTTCGCATGGAGGATTTGGACCAAGTATATGTGTGGCAATGGTTAGGATTTCCAAGTTGGTTAGATTGACTCCGCTGCAGATATACCTAAAAGTGTCTTCGGATAGGTTGAGAAAACACACTCAACCTGCTATTACAAGCAAATCAATGATTTGACATCCCAGCAAATGGCACTCAAAATCAACACTTTCTGGAGGTTTCTGAGACATCATAAACTAAGAATCAACTACATATCAGAAGTACCAAATGCAAAGCTAGAATACTACAAGGAAAAAAGTGTGTGGCACGTGGTGGTATAGAACTTGTGTACCAAGCATTGCAGTGACCATAAACAGCTGCAAAAGCATAAGGAGAGAGAAACTGAACATCTTTGTGATCTTGGGAAGCACATACTGAGTGTAGAGCCACAGGAAGCAAACTGGCTGTCTCAGTAAATGTGCCCCAGGGGCAATGTTGTACCTAGGAACTCTATCCTTCCAGGCCAGAACATCAAACGTTTCCAGCAACCTAAGAAACACAAAGGAAAAATGGAAAAAGCAACCCCTAGTGTTCAGAGAAAGGATCAGCAGAGAATATCAAAGGAACTTGTAAGGCATTCTGGTATTTGAGCACATCAAGTGCTCAAGAGAACAGAGGTTAGAACAGAAGTGTACCCAAAGGGAGACTGGTGCTAGCATCATTGGACACATTTGGAGTTTGATCAGTTATCAGACCATCCTAAATGTCAGATTCCCATGTAATCATCAGGTCTTTCGGTAAGGGAAAGAAAATAAGTCCTCGGTGATTTTTCACATCAGAGAGGAATAAAATCAGTATTTCTGAAACACAGAGATGAACACACTCACAATGGATGTTCCTGACAATTCTGACTCATGTTCCTGTACATGCAAACATGCATTATGGGAAATGGCTCATGGATTTCAAACAGCTAGAGTAAAATCATTTCTTGCGCTCCACTCATTCTTAAAGGTTTTCTTTCTGTCCAGGGACATATCTTGATACTCCTAATTGCAAAGACAATTCCAGACAGCCAAAGAATAGAGAAAGATGTAATGAGAGATCTGGTAACATACAAATGGCACAAATGGTGTCTACCTGGGAGACAAGTAAAGTCACAGGTGGTCCAAGAGTGTTTTTTAGTTTGGTACCATCTCAGACAATATCTGAAAAATTTTCTACTATATTTACAAATGTTCGAATGGGGAACACAGGAATGGAACAACATGCAAATATAGGTGCAGGTTGGCTCCACTGCACACTGGAGCATTAGGTTCAGCGAGAAGACTTGACACTTGATTACAGTTCTGCTATTATTTCATCCATGGAAGGATCCAGGCATACTGAACTGAGTGACTGAGAAGACAGATTTCATTCAGCATTAGTATAGAGTAACAAAAAATAACTTCCTAACTAAAGAGTAAGGAAGAAAAACTAAAAGGCTCTGCGAACATTCAAAAATGCCGAGTCGTTATGCAGCAGTGTTCAGCCAATGATAGGACTCACGAGGACAAAAGGCAGTCATGGAGGACACGACTTGCACACGAGCACTTCTACACTGAAGAAACGCATCCATGTTAAGCAGAAGGATGAAGATTCCAAAACAGGTAGAAAACACAGACATATTTTCAGAAAAGGAGACACTTAGCAATAACATTCCACCACAAAAATGTCACGTCAAAAAGGAACAACAGCAGTAACTCTAAAGCACAAACCACACAAGAGCCAAACAGATTGTTCCTAAGTTCAAATGGGGGCGCTACAAGTTTGGGGACAACGATCTGTAACAAGATTACAGAGACCACAGAACCTACAAAAAACCAGAATGAAACAGAAAATCTTGGATTCACACAAAGAGGTCACTGAGAAAAATGTCCTGAATCATGGCAAATTACAGGAAACAAAGTACATATTACAGTGCAAAGGCAAAATGGGCACACAGAGACAGAGAAAACTGTACTACTCAGAGACAAAAAAAAAAAAAAGGGAAACCTTTAAGGAAGGTGAAGAAAATCGAAGCAAAACAGACTGAAAAAGCAGCGTTAAAGGCAGTACAAACACTGGAGGAAAAAATGAAAGATCTATGTAAGCAAAAGACAGAGAAATCCTAGGTCACAGGACACCTTCTGGTAACAAGGAAGCACTTTGCAGAAGCTTCCCAGTCCTGGAGGCAATAGGAAAGCCCGTTCTCGCTCAAGGAGCCCCGGCAACCCAGCGGGCTCCCAGGGGCAGAGGACACAAGGCACACGGGGCCCCTACCGTGGTCGTGGTCGTGGTCGTGGTCGTGGTCAGCCTCCTCGGTGCTGGGAGTCATGGTTGGGAGCGGCACGTCCGGAACAGGTTCCCGGGTGCCGGGCTCGGCGTCTGCGGAAGAAGAGGAGACATCACGCACTTGGCCTGAGTGAGGGTCTTTGCCGACAACACACCTGCCTCCGCCTAGGAAACCAGGCAGAGGAATGTTCTCCCGGCCCCACACCTCCCGACGCCTCATGTGGGTGGGTGCCTAGGTCAGAGTGGAGACAGCACGGGCGCCTGCCTGCCTAGGCCACAAAGAATCCCGGCCAAGGGAAACTGGTGGCACCGGGACCAGGGCAAGGGCCCGCAGCAGGGCGCGCCGTCCCCACTTGTGCGTTGGGCCACGCAAGGCCTTGGTGCCACCCCACCCTCCGAGTGGGTTCCCCTCCTTGGCCAGGGCTGGCGGGCTAAGAGCGGCCCTTCCCTTCCACACGGCAAGGCGACGAGGAAGGGGAAGTGAAAGGATCCAGGAACCAGGCAAGGGCCACCTCCGGGTTCCAGGGGCAGCCAAGAAAGAACCTGACGGCACCCAGCCCCCTGTCTCAGGGGAGGGGCCTGGTGGGCACACCTCGAGCAATCCTCTGGGCCCTCCAGGACGGCAACGGAGCACCGTGTCCGGCACGGGCTCAGTCCAGCCAGGCCTCGCTGGACGGCTCCCCACATGGGGGCGAGAGGGGAGAAAAGCGGACGGAGCAACCGCGCCCTCTCTCATCTGCGCCCACTCAGGGCACGGAGGACAGACGGGCCCGCGTGGCTGGCTCCACACACCAGCCCGGGTCTGGTCTGGGCCACGAGCGCACGACTGGGAACTGGCCCATCCAGGACACTGGGTCAGATTCTCCTGGTGGCCTGCCGCACTACAAGGCAGACAACTCCCCAGCTGCCTGGGGGCACGGCACGGGTCCAGAACACGCTCGTGCCAGCGTCAGAGGGCACATCGAGGACTTGTCCTCAGGCAGCGGCCACGCCTCCTGGACGCTGTCCCGGGAGCTCGGAGACCAGCCAACGCCAAGAGGAAGGCAAGGACGTCTCAGGAGAGGCAGAGGCACAGAGCACCACCCTCGCGGAGCCCAGTGTGCCCGCGCCTAAGTCCGCTGCGCACACTGGGCCACCAGGGGCAGTGGGGCACTCCACGCCGGGTCCAATGAGGCTTCTGCACTCGCAGCCTCCGTGGCGACGCCAGGCATGCGGGCTGGGAGTGCTGCAACAGAGCCCCGGGGTCATGGCCGGAGCAGACGTGGGGGGCGGGGAAGCCTACGCCCCTCCCGCACGGGTTAGCAGACCACCACGCAGAGAAACGGACAACCTGCGGACAGGCCCAGGCAGCGTGCAGCCAACCAGAGAACCCGGGAGGACACACGGCCCCGTCTCGGAGCGCCTGACTCGCACCGCGGCCCCTCTCTCCCCAGGGAGCACATCCTTCCCGGGCAGAGCCCCGAGGACGTCCCCGCAGCTCCAGAGCACAGGCCAGCGTTTCAGGACAAGGAATCGCATGGCGACACCTTCCCGGTCCCGGAGGCAATAGGAAAGCCCGTTCTCGCTCAAGGAGCCCCGGCAGCCCAGCGGGCTCCCAGAGGCAGAGGACACAAGGCACACGGGCCCCTACCGTGGTCGTGGTCGGGGTCGTGGTCGTGGTCGTGGTCGTGGTCGTGGTCGTGGTCGTGGTCTTGGTCTTGGTCGTGGTCAGCCTCCTCGGTGCTGGGAGTCATGGTTGGGAGCGGCACGTCCGGAAAAGGTTCTCGGGTGCCGGGCTCGGCGTCTGCGGAAGAAGAAGAGACATCACACACTTGGCCTGAGTGAGGGTCTTTGCCGACAACACACCTGCCTCCGCCTAGGAAACCAGGCAGAGAAATGTTCTCCCGGCCCCACACCTCCCGACGCCTCATGTGGGTGGGTGCCTAGGTCAGTGCGGAGACAGCATGGGCGCCTGCCTGCCTAGGCCACAAAGAATCCCGACCAAGGGAAACTGGTGGCACCGGGGCCAGGGCGAGGCCGCGCCGTCCCCCCTTGTGCGTTGGGCCGCGCAAGGCCTTGGTGCCACCCCACCCTCCAAGTGGGTTCCCCTCCTTGGCCAGGGCTGGCGGGCTAAGAGCGGCCCTTCCCTTCCACACGGCAAGGCGACGAGGAAGGGGAAGTGAAAGGATCCAGGAACCAGGCAAGGGCCACCTCCGGGTTCCAGGGGCAGCCAAGAAAGAGCCTGACGGCACCCAGCCAGCCCCCTGTCTCAGGGGAGGGGCCTGGTGGGCACACCTCGAGCAATCCTCTGGGCCCTCCAGGACGGCAACTGAGCACCGTGTCCGGCACGGGCTCAGTCCAGCCAGGCCCCGCTGGACGGCTCCCCGCACGGGGGCGAGAGGGGAGAAAAGCGGACGGAGCAACCGCGCCCTCTCTCATCTGTGCCCACTCAGGGCACGGAGGACAGACGGGCCCGCGTGGCTGGCTCCACACACCAGCCCGGGTCTGGTCTGGGCCACGAGCGCACGACTGGGAACTGGCCCATCCAGGACACTGGGTCAGATTCTCCTGGTGGCCCGCCGGACTACACGGCAGACAACTCCCCAGCTGCCTGGGGGCACGGCACGGGTCCAGAACACGCTCGTGCCAGCGTCAGAGGGCACATCGAGGACTTGTCCTCAGGCAGCGGCCACGCCTCCTGGACGCTGTCCCGGGAGCTCGGAGACCAGCCAACGCCAAGAGGAAGGCAAGGACGTCTCAGGAGAGGCAGAGGCACAGAGCACCATCCTCGCGGAGCCCAGCGTGCCCGCGCCTAAGTCCGCTGCGCACACTGGGCCACCAGGGGCAGTGGGGCACTCCACGCCGGGTCCCATGAGGCTTCTGCACTCGCAGCCTCCGTGGCGACGCCAGGCATGCGGGCTGGGCGTGCTGCACCAGACCCCCGGGGTCATGGCGGGAGCAGACGTGGGGGGCGGGGAAGCCTACGCCCCTCCCGCACGGCTTAGCAGACCACCACGCAGAGAAACGGACAACCTGCGGACAGGCCCAGGCAGCGTGCAGCCAACCAGAGAACCCGGGAGGACACACGGCCCCGTCTCGGAGCGCCTGACTCGCACCGCGGCCCCTCTCTCCCCAGGGAGCACATCCTTCCCGGGCAGAGCCCCGAGGACGTCCCCGCAGCTCCAGAGCACAGGCCAGCGTTTCGGGACAAGGAATCGCATGGCGACACCTTCCCGGTCCCGGAGGCAATAGGAAAGCCCGTTCTCGCTCAAGGAGCCCCGGCAGCCCAGCGGGCTCCCAGGGGCAGAGGACACAAGGCACACGGGCCCCTACCGTGGTCGTGGTCGTGGTCGTGGTCAGCCTCGGTGCTGGGAGTCCTGGTTGGGAGCGGCACGTCCGGAACAGGTTCCCGGGTGCCGGGCTCGGCGTCTGCGGAAGAAGAAGAGACATCACACACTTGGCCTGAGTGAGGGTCTTTGCCGACAACACACCTGCCTCCGCCTAGGAAACCAGGCAGAGAAATGTTCTCCCGGCCCCACACCTCCCGACGCCTCATGTGGGTGGGTGCCTAGGTCAGTGCGGAGACAGCATGGGCGCCTGCCTGCCTAGGCCACAAAGAATCCCGACCAAGGGAAACTGGTGGCACCGGGGCCAGGGCGAGGCCGCGCCGTCCCCCCTTGTGCGTTGGGCCGCGCAAGGCCTTGGTGCCACCCCACCCTCCAAGTGGGTTCCCCTCCTTGGCCAGGGCTGGCGGGCTAAGAGCGGCCCTTCCCTTCCACACGGCAAGGCGACGAGGAAGGGGAAGTGAAAGGATCCAGGAACCAGGCAAGGGCCACCTCCGGGTTCCAGGGGCAGCCAAGAAAGAGCCTGACGGCACCCAGCCAGCCCCCTGTCTCAGGGGAGGGGCCTGGTGGGCACACCTCGAGCAATCCTCTGGGCCCTCCAGGACGGCAACTGAGCACCGTGTCCGGCACGGGCTCAGTCCAGCCAGGCCCCGCTGGACGGCTCCCCGCACGGGGGCGAGAGGGGAGAAAAGCGGACGGAGCAACCGCGCCCTCTCTCATCTGCGCCCACTCAGGGCACGGAGGACAGACGGGCCCGCGTGGCTGGCTCCACACACCAGCCCGGGTCTGGTCTGGGCCACGAGCGCACGACTGGGAACTGGCCCATCCAGGACACTGGGTCAGATTCTCCTGGTGGCCCGCCGGACTACACGGCAGACAACTCCCCAGCTGCCTGGGGGCACGGCACGGGTCCAGAACACGCTCGTGCCAGCGTCAGAGGGCACATCGAGGACTTGTCCTCAGGCAGCGGCCACGCCTCCTGGACGCTGTCCCGGGAGCTCGGAGACCAGCCAACGCCAAGAGGAAGGCAAGGACGTCTCAGGAGAGGCAGAGGCACAGAGCACCATCCTCGCGGAGCCCAGCGTGCCCGCGCCTAAGTCCGCTGCGCACACTGGGCCACCAGGGGCAGTGGGGCACTCCACGCCGGGTCCCATGAGGCTTCTGCACTCGCAGCCTCCGTGGCGACGCCAGGCATGCGGGCTGGGCGTGCTGCACCAGACCCCCGGGGTCATGGCGGGAGCAGACGTGGGGGGCGGGGAAGCCTACGCCCCTCCCGCACGGCTTAGCAGACCACCACGCAGAGAAACGGACAACCTGCGGACAGGCCCAGGCAGCGTGCAGCCAACCAGAGAACCCGGGAGGACACACGGCCCCGTCTCGGAGCGCCTGACTCGCACCGCGGCCCCTCTCTCCCCAGGGAGCACATCCTTCCCGGGCAGAGCCCCGAGGACGTCCCCGCAGCTCCAGAGCACAGGCCAGCGTTTCGGGACAAGGAATCGCATGGCGACACCTTCCCGGTCCCGGAGGCAATAGGAAAGCCCGTTCTCGCTCAAGGAGCCCCGGCAGCCCAGCGGGCTCCCAGGGGCAGAGGACACAAGGCACACGGGCCCCTACCGTGGTCGTGGTCGTGGTCGTGGTCGTGGTCAGCCTCGGTGCTGGGAGTCATGGTTGGGAGCGGCACGTCCGGAACAGGTTCCCGGGTGCCGGGCTCGGCGTCTGCGGAAGAAGAAGAGACATCACACACTTGGCCTGAGTGAGGGTCTTTGCCGACAACACACCTGCCTCCGCCTAGGAAACCAGGCAGAGAAATGTTCTCCCGGCCCCACACCTCCCGACGCCTCATGTGGGTGGGTGCCTAGGTCAGTGCGGAGACAGCATGGGCGCCTGCCTGCCTAGGCCACAAAGAATCCCGACCAAGGGAAACTGGTGGCACCGGGGCCAGGGCGAGGCCGCGCCGTCCCCCCTTGTGCGTTGGGCCGCGCAAGGCCTTGGTGCCACCCCACCCTCCAAGTGGGTTCCCCTCCTTGGCCAGGGCTGGCGGGCTAAGAGCGGCCCTTCCCTTCCACACGGCAAGGCGACGAGGAAGGGGAAGTGAAAGGATCCAGGAACCAGGCAAGGGCCACCTCCGGGTTCCAGGGGCAGCCAAGAAAGAGCCTGACGGCACCCAGCCAGCCCCCTGTCTCAGGGGAGGGGCCTGGTGGGCACACCTCGAGCAATCCTCTGGGCCCTCCAGGACGGCAACTGAGCACCGTGTCCGGCACGGGCTCAGTCCAGCCAGGCCCCGCTGGACGGCTCCCCGCACGGGGGCGAGAGGGGAGAAAAGCGGACGGAGCAACCGCGCCCTCTCTCATCTGTGCCCACTCAGGGCACGGAGGACAGACGGGCCCGCGTGGCTGGCTCCACACACCAGCCCGGGTCTGGTCTGGGCCACGAGCGCACGACTGGGAACTGGCCCATCCAGGACACTGGGTCAGATTCTCCTGGTGGCCCGCCGGACTACACGGCAGACAACTCCCCAGCTGCCTGGGGGCACGGCACGGGTCCAGAACACGCTCGTGCCAGCGTCAGAGGGCACATCGAGGACTTGTCCTCAGGCAGCGGCCACGCCTCCTGGACGCTGTCCCGGGAGCTCGGAGACCAGCCAACGCCAAGAGGAAGGCAAGGACGTCTCAGGAGAGGCAGAGGCACAGAGCACCATCCTCGCGGAGCCCAGCGTGCCCGCGCCTAAGTCCGCTGCGCACACTGGGCCACCAGGGGCAGTGGGGCACTCCACGCCGGGTCCCATGAGGCTTCTGCACTCGCAGCCTCCGTGGCGACGCCAGGCATGCGGGCTGGGCGTGCTGCACCAGACCCCCGGGGTCATGGCGGGAGCAGACGTGGGGGGCGGGGAAGCCTACGCCCCTCCCGCACGGCTTAGCAGACCACCACGCAGAGAAACGGACAACCTGCGGACAGGCCCAGGCAGCGTGCAGCCAACCAGAGAACCCGGGAGGACACACGGCCCCGTCTCGGAGCGCCTGACTCGCACCGCGGCCCCTCTCTCCCCAGGGAGCACATCCTTCCCGGGCAGAGCCCCGAGGACGTCCCCGCAGCTCCAGAGCACAGGCCAGCGTTTCGGGACAAGGAATCGCATGGCGACACCTTCCCGGTCCCGGAGGCAATAGGAAAGCCCGTTCTCGCTCAAGGAGCCCCGGCAGCCCAGCGGGCTCCCAGGGGCAGAGGACACAAGGCACACGGGCCCCTACCGTGGTCGTGGTCGTGGTCGTGGTCAGCCTCGGTGCTGGGAGTCATGGTTGGGAGCGGCACGTCCGGAACAGGTTCCCGGGTGCCGGGCTCGGCGTCTGCGGAAGAAGAAGAGACATCACACACTTGGCCTGAGTGAGGGTCTTTGCCGACAACACACCTGCCTCCGCCTAGGAAACCAGGCAGAGAAATGTTCTCCCGGCCCCACACCTCCCGACGCCTCATGTGGGTGGGTGCCTAGGTCAGTGCGGAGACAGCATGGGCGCCTGCCTGCCTAGGCCACAAAGAATCCCGACCAAGGGAAACTGGTGGCACCGGGGCCAGGGCGAGGGCCCGCAGTCCCCCCTTGTGCGTTGGGCCGCGCAAGGCCTTGGTGCCACCCCACCCTCCAAGTGGGTTCCCCTCCTTGGCCAGGGCTGGCGGGCTAAGAGCGGCCCTTCCCTTCCACACGGCAAGGCGACGAGGAAGGGGAAGTGAAAGGATCCAGGAACCAGGCAAGGGCCACCTCCGGGTTCCAGGGGCAGCCAAGAAAGAGCCTGACGGCACCCAGCCAGCCCCCTGTCTCAGGGGAGGGGCCTGGTGGGCACACCTCGAGCAATCCTCTGGGCCCTCCAGGACGGCAACTGAGCACCGTGTCCGGCACGGGCTCAATCCAGCCAGGCCCCGCTGGACGGCTCCCCGCACGGGGGCGAGAGGGGAGAAAAGCGGACGGAGCAACCGCGCCCTCTCTCATCTGCGCCCACTCAGGGCACGGAGGACAGACGGGCCCGCGTGGCTGGCTCCACACACCAGCCCGGGTCTGGTCTGGGCCACGAGCGCACGACTGGGAACTGGCCCATCCAGGACACTGGGTCAGATTCTCCTGGTGGCCCGCCGGACTACACGGCAGACAACTCCCCAGCTGCCTGGGGGCACGGCACGGGTCCAGAACACGCTCGTGCCAGCGTCAGAGGGCACATCGAGGACTTGTCCTCAGGCAGCGGCCACGCCTCCTGGACGCTGTCCCGGGAGCTCGGAGACCAGCCAACGCCAAGAGGAAGGCAAGGACGTCTCAGGAGAGGCAGAGGCACAGAGCACCACCCTCGCGGAGCCCAGCGTGCCCGCGCCTAAGTCCGCTGCGCACACTGGGCCACCAGGGGCAGTGGGGCACTCCACGCCGGGTCCCATGAGGCTTCTGCACTCGCAGCCTCCGTGGCGACGCCAGGCATGCGGGCTGGGCGTGCTGCACCAGACCCCCGGGGTCATGGCGGGAGCAGACGTGGGGGGCGGGGAAGCCTACGCCCCTCCCGCACGGCTTAGCAGACCACCACGCAGAGAAACGGACAACCTGCGGACAGGCCCAGGCAGCGTGCAGCCAACCAGAGAACCCGGGAGGACACACGGCCCCGTCTCGGAGCGCCTGACTCGCACCGCGGCCCCTCTCTCCCCAGGGAGCACATCCTTCCCGGGCAGAGCCCCGAGGACGTCCCCGCAGCTCCAGAGCACAGGCCAGCGTTTCGGGACAAGGAATCGCATGGCGACACCTTCCCGGTCCCGGAGGCAATAGGAAAGCCCGTTCTCGCTCAAGGAGCCCCGGCAGCCCAGCGGGCTCCCAGGGGCAGAGGACACAAGGCACACGGGCCCCTACCGTGGTCGTGGTCGTGGTCGTGGTCGTGGTCAGCCTCGGTGCTGGGAGTCATGGTTGGGAGCGGCACGTCCGGAACAGGTTCCCGGGTGCCGGGCTCGGCGTCTGCGGAAGAAGAAGAGACATCACACACTTGGCCTGAGTGAGGGTCTTTGCCGACAACACACCTGCCTCCGCCTAGGAAACCAGGCAGAGAAATGTTCTCCCGGCCCCACACCTCCCGACGCCTCATGTGGGTGGGTGCCTAGGTCAGTGCGGAGACAGCATGGGCGCCTGCCTGCCTAGGCCACAAAGAATCCCGACCAAGGGAAACTGGTGGCACCGGGGCCAGGGCGAGGCCGCGCCGTCCCCCCTTGTGCGTTGGGCCGCGCAAGGCCTTGGTGCCACCCCACCCTCCAAGTGGGTTCCCCTCCTTGGCCAGGGCTGGCGGGCTAAGAGCGGCCCTTCCCTTCCACACGGCAAGGCGACGAGGAAGGGGAAGTGAAAGGATCCAGGAACCAGGCAAGGGCCACCTCCGGGTTCCAGGGGCAGCCAAGAAAGAGCCTGACGGCACCCAGCCAGCCCCCTGTCTCAGGGGAGGGGCCTGGTGGGCACACCTCGAGCAATCCTCTGGGCCCTCCAGGACGGCAACTGAGCACCGTGTCCGGCACGGGCTCAGTCCAGCCAGGCCCCGCTGGACGGCTCCCCGCACGGGGGCGAGAGGGGAGAAAAGCGGACGGAGCAACCGCGCCCTCTCTCATCTGCGCCCACTCAGGGCACGGAGGACAGACGGGCCCGCGTGGCTGGCTCCACACACCAGCCCGGGTCTGGTCTGGGCCACGAGCGCACGACTGGGAACTGGCCCATCCAGGACACTGGGTCAGATTCTCCTGGTGGCCCGCCGGACTACACGGCAGACAACTCCCCAGCTGCCTGGGGGCACGGCACGGGTCCAGAACACGCTCGTGCCAGCGTCAGAGGGCACATCGAGGACTTGTCCTCAGGCAGCGGCCACGCCTCCTGGACGCTGTCCCGGGAGCTCGGAGACCAGCCAACGCCAAGAGGAAGGCAAGGACGTCTCAGGAGAGGCAGAGGCACAGAGCACCATCCTCGCGGAGCCCAGCGTGCCCGCGCCTAAGTCCGCTGCGCACACTGGGCCACCGGGGCAGTGGGGCACTCCACGCCGGGTCCCATGAGGCTTCTGCACTCGCAGCCTCCGTGGCAACGCCAGGCATGCGGGCTGGGCGTGCTGCACCAGACCCCCGGGGTCATGGCGGGAGCAGACGTGGGGGGCGGGGAAGCCTACGCCCCTCCCGCACGGCTTAGCAGACCACCACGCAGAGAAACGGACAACCTGCGCACAGGCCCAGGCAGCGTGCAGCCAACCAGAGAACCCGGGAGGACACACGGCCCCGTCTCGGAGCGCCTGACTCGCACCGCGGCCCCTCTCTCCCCAGGGAGCACATCCTTCCCGGGCAGAGCCCCGAGGACGTCCCCGCAGCTGCAGAGCACAGGCCAGCGTTTCGGGACAAGGAATCGCATGGCGACACCTTCCCGGTCCCGGAGGCAATAGGAAAGCCCGTTCTCGCTCAAGGAGCCCCGGCAGCCCAGCGGGCTCCCAGGGGCAGAGGACACAAGGCACACGGGCCCCTACCGTGGTCGTGGTCGTGGTCGTGGTCGTGGTCGTGGTCAGCCTCGGTGCTGGGAGTCATGGTTGGGAGCGGCACGTCCGGAACAGGTTCCCGGGTGCCGGGCTCGGCGTCTGCGGAAGAAGAAGAGACATCACACACTTGGCCTGAGTGAGGGTCTTTGCCGACAACACACCTGCCTCCGCCTAGGAAACCAGGCAGAGCAATGTTCTCCCGGCCCCACACCTCCCGACGCCTCCTGTGGGTGGGTGCCTAGGTCAGTGCGGAGACAGCATGGGCGCCTGCCTGCCTAGGCCACAAAGAATCCCGACCAAGGGAAACTGGTGGCACCGGGGCCAGGGCGAGGGCCCGCAGTCCCCCCTTGTGCGTTGGGCCGCGCAAGGCCTTGGTGCCACCCCACCCTCCAAGTGGGTTCCCCTCCTTGGCCAGGGCTGGCGGGCTAAGAGCGGCCCTTCCCTTCCACACGGCAAGGCGACGAGGAAGGGGAAGTGAAAGGATCCAGGAACCAGGCAAGGGCCACCTCCGGGTTCCAGGGACAGCCAAGAAAGAGCCTGACGGCACCCAGCCAGGCCCCTGTCTCAGGGGAGGGGCCTGGTGGGCACACCTCGAGCAATCCTCTGGGCCCTCCAGGACGGCAACTGAGCACCGTGTCCGGCACGGGCTCAGTCCAGCCAGGCCCCGCTGGACGGCTCCCCGCACGGGGGCGAGAGGGGAGAAAAGCGGACGGAGCAACCACGCCCTCTCTCATCTGCGCCCACTCAGGGCACGGAGGACAGACGGGCCCGCGTGGCTGGCTCCACACACCAGCCCGGGTCTGGTCTGGGCCACGAGCGCACGACTGGGAACTGGCCCATCCAGGACACTGGGTCAGATTCTCCTGGTGGCCCGCCGGACTACACGGCAGACAACTCCCCAGCTGCCTGGGGGCACGGCACGGGTCCAGAACACGCTCGTGCCAGCGTCAGAGGGCACATCGAGGACTTGTCCTCAGGCAGCGGCCACGCCTCCTGGACGCTGTCCCGGGAGCTCGGAGACCAGCCAACGCCAAGAGGAAGGCAAGGACGTCTCAGGAGAGGCAGAGGCACAGAGCACCATCCTCGCGGAGCCCAGCGTGCCCGCGCCTAAGTCCGCTGCGCACACTGGGCCACCAGGGGCAGTGGGGCACTCCACGCCGGGTCCCATGAGGCTTCTGCACTCGCAGCCTCCGTGGCAACGCCAGGCATGCGGGCTGGGCGTGCTGCACCAGACCCCCGGGGTCATGGCGGGAGCAGACGTGGGGGGCGGGGAAGCCTACGCCCCTCCCGCATGGCTTAGCAGACCACCACGCAGAGAAACGGACAACCTGCGGACAGGCCCAGGCAGCGTGCAGCCAACCAGAGAACCCGGGAGGACACACGGCCCCGTCTCGGAGCGCCTGACTCGCACCGCGGCCCCTCTCTCCCCAGGGAGCACATCCTTCCCGGGCAGAGCCCCGAGGACGTCCCTGCAGCTCCAGAGCACAGGCCAGCGTTTCGGGACAAGGAATCGCATGGCGACACCTTCCCGGTCCCGGAGGCAATAGGAAAGCCCGTTCTCGCTCAAGGAGCCCCGGCAGCCCAGCGGGCTCCCAGGGGCAGAGGACACAAGGCACACGGGCCCCTACCGTGGTCGTGGTCGTGGTCGTGGTCGTGGTTGTGGTCAGCCTCGGTGCTGGGAGTCATGGTTGGGAGCGGCACGTCCGGAACAGGTTCCCGGGTGCCGGGCTCGGCGTCTGCGGAAGAAGAAGAGACATCACACACTTGGCCTGAGTGAGGGTCTTTGCCGACAACACACCTGCCTCCGCCTAGGAAACCAGGCAGAGAAATGTTCTCCCGGCCCCACACCTCCCGACGCCTCCTGTGGGTGGGTGCCTAGGTCAGTGCGGAGACAGCATGGGCGCCTGCCTGCCTAGGCCACAAAGAATCCCGACCAAGGGAAACTGGTGGCACCGGGGCCAGGGCGAGGGCCCGCAGTCCCCCCTTGTGCGTTGGGCCGCGCAAGGCCTTGGTGCCACCCCACCCTCCAAGTGGGTTCCCCTCCTTGGCCAGGGCTGGCGGGCTAAGAGCGGCCCTTCCCTTCCACACGGCAAGGCGACGAGGAAGGGGAAGTGAAAGGATCCAGGAACCAGGCAAGGGCCACCTCCGGGTTCCAGGGGGAGCCAAGAAAGAGCCTGACGGCACCCAGCCAGCCCCCTGTCTCAGGGGAGGGGCCTGGTGGGCACACCTCGAGCAATCCTCTGGGCCCTCCAGGACGGCAACTGAGCACCGTGTCCGGCACGGGCTCAGTCCAGCCAGGCCCCGCTGGACGGCTCCCCGCACGGGGGCGAGAGGGGAGAAAAGCGGACGGAGCAACCGCGCCCTCTCTCATCTGCGCCCACTCAGGGCACGGAGGACAGACGGGCCCGCGTGGCTGGCTCCACACACCAGCCCGGGTCTGGTCTGGGCCACGAGCGCACGACTGGGAACTGGCCCATCCAGGACACTGGGTCAGATTCTCCTGGTGGCCCGCCGGACTACACGGCAGACAACTCCCCAGCTGCCTGGGGGCACGGCACGGGTCCAGAACACGCTCGTGCCAGCGTCAGAGGGCACATCGAGGACTTGTCCTCAGGCAGCGGCCACGCCTCCTGGACGCTGTCCCGGGAGCTCGGAGACCAGCCAACGCCAAGAGGAAGGCAAGGACGTCTCAGGAGAGGCAGAGGCACAGAGCACCATCCTCGCGGAGCCCAGCGTGCCCGCGCCTAAGTCCGCTGCGCACACTGGGCCACCAGGGGCAGTGGGGCACTCCACGCCGGGTCCCATGAGGCTTCTGCACTCGCAGCCTCCGTGGCAACGCCAGGCATGCGGGCTGGGCGTGCTGCACCAGACCCCCGGGGTCATGGCGGGAGCAGACGTGGGGGGCGGGGAAGCCTACGCCCCTCCCGCACGGCTTAGCAGACCACCACGCAGAGAAACGGACAACCTGCGGACAGGCCCAGGCAGCGTGCAGCCAACCAGAGAACCCGGGAGGACACACGGCCCCGTCTCGGAGCGCCTGACTCGCACCGCGGCCCCTCTCTCCCCAGGGAGCACATCCTTCCCGGGCAGAGCCCCGAGGACGTCCCCGCAGCTCCAGAGCACAGGCCAGCGTTTCGGGACAAGGAATCGCATGGCGACACCTTCCCGGTCCCGGAGGCAATAGGAAAGCCCGTTCTCGCTCAAGGAGCCCCGGCAGCCCAGCGGGCTCCCAGGGGCAGAGGACACAAGGCACACGGGCCCCTACCGTGGTCGTGGTCGTGGTCGTGGTCGTGGTCGTGGTCAGCCTCGGTGCTGGGAGTCATGGTTGGGAGCGGCACGTCCGGAACAGGTTCCCGGGTGCCGGGCTCGGCGTCTGCGGAAGAAGAAGAGACATCACACACTTGGCCTGAGTGAGGGTCTTTGCCGACAACACACCTGCCTCCGCCTAGGAAACCAGGCAGAGAAATGTTCTCCCGGCCCCACACCTCCCGACGCCTCATGTGGGTGGGTGCCTAGGTCAGTGCGGAGACAGCATGGGCGCCTGCCTGCCTAGGCCACAAAGAATCCCGACCAAGGGAAACTGGTGGCACCGGGGCCAGGGCGAGGCCGCGCCGTCCCCCCTTGTGCGTTGGGCCGCGCAAGGCCTTGGTGCCACCCCACCCTCCAAGTGGGTTCCCCTC
The DNA here is from genome assembly GCF_051225735.1 of Oryctolagus cuniculus. Taxonomy (NCBI): domain Eukaryota; kingdom Metazoa; phylum Chordata; class Mammalia; order Lagomorpha; family Leporidae; genus Oryctolagus; species Oryctolagus cuniculus. Next base: position 13,031,384 of record NC_142874.1, on the reverse strand, counting down.
CTTGGCCAGGGCTGGCGGGCTAAGAGCGGCCCTTCCCTTCCACACGGCAAGGCGACGAGGAAGGGGAAGTGAAAGGATCCAGGAACCAGGCAAGGGCCACCTCCGGGTTCCAGGGGCAGCCAAGAAAGAGCCTGACGGCACCCAGCCAGCCCCCTGTCTCAGGGGAGGGGCCTGGTGGGCACACCTCGAGCAATCCTCTGGGCCCTCCAGGACGGCAACTGAGCACCGTGTCCGGCACGGGCTCAGTCCAGCCAGGCCCCGCTGGACGGCTCCCCGCACGGGGGCGAGAGGGGAGAAAAGCGGACGGAGCAACCGCGCCCTCTCTCATCTGCGCCCACTCAGGGCACGGAGGACAGACGGGCCCGCGTGGCTGGCTCCACACACCAGCCCGGGTCTGGTCTGGGCCACGAGCGCACGACTGGGAACTGGCCCATCCAGGACACTGGGTCAGATTCTCCTGGTGGCCCGCCGGACTACACGGCAGACAACTCCCCAGCTGCCTGGGGGCACGGCACGGGTCCAGAACACGCTCGTGCCAGCGTCAGAGGGCACATCGAGGACTTGTCCTCAGGCAGCGGCCACGCCTCCTGGACGCTGTCCCGGGAGCTCGGAGACCAGCCAACGCCAAGAGGAAGGCAAGGACGTCTCAGGAGAGGCAGAGGCACAGAGCACCATCCTCGCGGAGCCCAGCGTGCCCGCGCCTAAGTCCGCTGCGCACACTGGGCCACCGGGGCAGTGGGGCACTCCACGCCGGGTCCCATGAGGCTTCTGCACTCGCAGCCTCCGTGGCAACGCCAGGCATGCGGGCTGGGCGTGCTGCACCAGACCCCCGGGGTCATGGCGGGAGCAGACGTGGGGGGCGGGGAAGCCTACGCCCCTCCCGCACGGCTTAGCAGACCACCACGCAGAGAAACGGACAACCTGCGGACAGGCCCAGGCAGCGTGCAGCCAACCAGAGAACCCGGGAGGACACACGGCCCCGTCTCGGAGCGCCTGACTCGCACCGCGGCCCCTCTCTCCCCAGGGAGCACATCCTTCCCGGGCAGAGCCCCGAGGACGTCCCCGCAGCTCCAGAGCACAGGCCAGCGTTTCGGGACAAGGAATCGCATGGCGACACCTTCCCGGTCCCGGAGGCAATAGGAAAGCCCGTTCTCGCTCAAGGAGCCCCGGCAGCCCAGCGGGCTCCCAGGGGCAGAGGACACAAGGCACACGGGCCCCTACCGTGGTCGTGGTCGTGGTCGTGGTCGTGGTCAGCCTCGGTGCTGGGAGTCATGGTTGGGAGCGGCACGTCCGGAACAGGTTCCCGGGTGCCGGGCTCGGCGTCTGCGGAAGAAGAAGAGACATCACACACTTGGCCTGAGTGAGGGTCTTTGCCGACAACACACCTGCCTCCGCCTAGGAAACCAGGCAGAGAAATGTTCTCCCGGCCCCACACCTCCCGACGCCTCATGTGGGTGGGTGCCTAGGTCAGTGCGGAGACAGCATGGGCGCCTGCCTGCCTAGGCCACAAAGAATCCCGACCAAGGGAAACTGGTGGCACCGGGGCCAGGGCGAGGCCGCGCCGTCCCCCCTTGTGCGTTGGGCCGCGCAAGGCCTTGGTGCCACCCCACCCTCCAAGTGGGTTCCCCTCCTTGGCCAGGGCTGGCGGGCTAAGAGCGGCCCTTCCCTTCCACACGGCAAGGCGACGAGGAAGGGGAAGTGAAAGGATCCAGGAACCAGGCAAGGGCCACCTCCGGGTTCCAGGGGCAGCCAAGAAAGAGCCTGACGGCACCCAGCCAGCCCCCTGTCTCAGGGGAGAGGCCTGGTGGGCACACCTCGAGCAATCCTCTGGGCCCTCCAGGACGGCAACTGAGCACCGTGTCCGGCACGGGCTCAGTCCAGCCAGGCCCCGCTGGACGGCTCCCCGCACGGGGGCGAGAGGGGAGAAAAGCGGACGGAGCAAGCGCGCCCTCTCTCATCTGCGCCCACTCAGGGCACGGAGGACAGACGGGCCCGCGTGGCTGGCTCCACACACCAGCCCGGGTCTGGTCTGGGCCACGAGCGCACGACTGGGAACTGGCCCATCCAGGACACTGGGTCAGATTCTCCTGGTGGCCCGCCGGACTACACGGCAGACAACTCCCCAGCTGCCTGGGGGCACGGCACGGGTCCAGAACACGCTCGTGCCAGCGTCAGAGGGCACATCGAGGACTTGTCCTCAGGCAGCGGCCACGCCTCCTGGACGCTGTCCCGGGAGCTCGGAGACCAGCCAACGCCAAGAGGAAGGCAAGGACGTCTCAGGAGAGGCAGAGGCACAGAGCACCATCCTCGCGGAGCCCAGCGTGCCCGCGCCTAAGTCCGCTGCGCACACTGGGCCACCAGGGGCAGTGGGGCACTCCACGCCGGGTCCCATGAGGCTTCTGCACTCGCAGCCTCCGTGGCGACGCCAGGCATGCGGGCTGGGCGTGCTGCACCAGACCCCCGGGGTCATGGCGGGAGCAGACGTGGGGGGCGGGGAAGCCTACGCCCCTCCCGCACGGCTTAGCAGACCACCACGCAGAGAAACGGACAACCTGCGGACAGGCCCAGGCAGCGTGCAGCCAACCAGAGAACCCGGGAGGACACACGGCCCCGTCTCGGAGCGCCTGACTCGCACCGCGGCCCCTCTCTCCCCAGGGAGCACATCCTTCCCGGGCAGAGCCCCAAGGACGTCCCCGCAGCTCCAGAGCACAGGCCAGCGTTTCGGGACAAGGAATCGCATGGCGACACCTTCCCGGTCCCGGAGGCAATAGGAAAGCCCGTTCTCGCTCAAGGAGCCCCGGCAGCCCAGCGGGCTCCCAGGGGCAGAGGACACAAGGCACACGGGCCCCTACCGTGGTCGTGGTCGTGGTCGTGGTCGTGGTCAGCCTCGGTGCTGGGAGTCATGGTTGGGAGCGGCACGTCCGGAACAGGTTCCCGGGTGCCGGGCTCGGCGTCTGCGGAAGAAGAAGAGACATCACACACTTGGCCTGAGTGAGGGTCTTTGCCGACAACACACCTGCCTCCGCCTAGGAAACCAGGCAGAGAAATGTTCTCCCGGCCCCACACCTCCCGACGCCTCATGTGGGTGGGTGCCTAGGTCAGTGCGGAGACAGCATGGGCGCCTGCCTGCCTAGGCCACAAAGAATCCCGACCAAGGGAAACTGGTGGCACCGGGGCCAGGGCGAGGCCGCGCCGTCCCCCCTTGTGCGTTGGGCCGCGCAAGGCCTTGGTGCCACCCCACCCTCCAAGTGGGTTCCCCTCCTTGGCCAGGGCTGGCGGGCTAAGAGCGGCCCTTCCCTTCCACACGGCAAGGCGACGAGGAAGGGGAAGTGAAAGGATCCAGGAACCAGGCAAGGGCCACCTCCGGGTTCCAGGGGCAGGCAAGAAAGAGCCTGACGGCACCCAGCCAGCCCCCTGTCTCAGGGGAGAGGCCTGGTGGGCACACCTCGAGCAATCCTCTGGGCCCTCCAGGACGGCAACTGAGCACCGTGTCCGGCACGGGCTCAGTCCAGCCAGGCCCCGCTGGACGGCTCCCCGCACGGGGGCGAGAGGGGAGAAAAGCGGACGGAGCAACCGCGCCCTCTCTCATCTGCGCCCACTCAGGGCACGGAGGACAGACGGGCCCGCGTGGCTGGCTCCACACACCAGCCCGGGTCTGGTCTGGGCCACGAGCGCACGACTGGGAACTGGCCCATCCAGGACACTGGGTCAGATTCTCCTGGTGGCCCGCCGGACTACACGGCAGACAACTCCCCAGCTGCCTGGGGGCACGGCACGGGTCCAGAACACGCTCGTGCCAGCGTCAGAGGGCACATCGAGGACTTGTCCTCAGGCAGCGGCCACGCCTCCTGGACGCTGTCCCGGGAGCTCGGAGACCAGCCAACGCCAAGAGGAAGGCAAGGACGTCTCAGGAGAGGCAGAGGCACAGAGCACCATCCTCGCGGAGCCCAGCGTGCCCGCGCCTAAGTCCGCTGCGCACACTGGGCCACCGGGGCAGTGGGGCACTCCACGCCGGGTCCCATGAGGCTTCTGCACTCGCAGCCTCCGTGGCAACGCCAGGCATGCGGGCTGGGCGTGCTGCACCAGACCCCCGGGTTCATGGCGGGAGCAGACGTGGGGGGCGGGGAAGCCTACGCCCCTCCCGCACGGCTTAGCAGACCACCACGCAGAGAAACGGACAACCTGCGGACAGGCCCAGGCAGCGTGCAGCCAACCAGAGAACCCGGGAGGACACACGGCCCCGTCTCGGAGCGCCTGACTCGCACCGCGGCCCCTCTCTCCCCAGGGAGCACATCCTTCCCGGGCAGAGCCCCGAGGACGTCCCCGCAGCTCCAGAGCACAGGCCAGCGTTTCGGGACAAGGAATCGCATGGCGACACCTTCCCGGTCCCGGAGGCAATAGGAAAGCCCGTTCTCGCTCAAGGAGCCCCGGCAGCCCAGCGGGCTCCCAGGGGCAGAGGACACAAGGCACACGGGCCCCTACCGTGGTCGTGGTCGTGGTCGTGGTCGTGGTCGTGGTCAGCCTCGGTGCTGGGAGTCATGGTTGGGAGCGGCACGTCCGGAACAGGTTCCCGGGTGCCGGGCTCGGCGTCTGCGGAAGAAGAAGAGACATCACACACTTGGCCTGAGTGAGGGTCTTTGCCGACAACACACCTGCCTCCGCCTAGGAAACCAGGCAGAGAAATGTTCTCCCGGCCCCACACCTCCCGACGCCTCATGTGGGTGGGTGCCTAGGTCAGTGCGGAGACAGCATGGGCGCCTGCCTGCCTAGGCCACAAAGAATCCCGACCAAGGGAAACTGGTGGCACCGGGGCCAGGGCGAGGGCCCGCAGTCCCCCCTTGTGCGTTGGGCCGCGCAAGGCCTTGGTGCCACCCCACCCTCCAAGTGGGTTCCCCTCCTTGGCCAGGGCTGGCGGGCTAAGAGCGGCCCTTCCCTTCCACACGGCAAGGCGACGAGGAAGGGGAAGTGAAAGGATCCAGGAACCAGGCAAGGGCCACCTCCGGGTTCCAGGGGCAGCCAAGAAAGAGCCTGACGGCACCCAGCCAGCCCCCTGTCTCAGGGGAGGGGCCTGGTGGGCACACCTCGAGCAATCCTCTGGGCCCTCCAGGACGGCAACTGAGCACCGTGTCCGGCACGGGCTCAGTCCAGCCAGGCCCCGCTGGACGGCTCCCCGCACGGGGGCGAGAGGGGAGAAAAGCGGACGGAGCAACCGCGCCCTCTCTCATCTGCGCCCACTCAGGGCACGGAGGACAGACGGGCCCGCGTGGCTGGCTCCACACACCAGCCCGGGTCTGGTCTGGGCCACGAGCGCACGACTGGGAACTGGCCCATCCAGGACACTGGGTCAGATTCTCCTGGTGGCCCGCCGGACTACACGGCAGACAACTCCCCAGCTGCCTGGGGGCACGGCACGGGTCCAGAACACGCTCGTGCCAGCGTCAGAGGGCACATCGAGGACTTGTCCTCAGGCAGCGGCCACGCCTCCTGGACGCTGTCCCGGGAGCTCGGAGACCAGCCAACGCCAAGAGGAAGGCAAGGACGTCTCAGGAGAGGCAGAGGCACAGAGCACCATCCTCGCGGAGCCCAGCGTGCCCGCGCCTAAGTCCGCTGCGCACACTGGGCCACCAGGGGCAGTGGGGCACTCCACGCCGGGTCCCATGAGGCTTCTGCACTCGCAGCCTCCGTGGCAACGCCAGGCATGCGGGCTGGGCGTGCTGCACCAGACCCCCGGGGTCATGGCGGGAGCAGACGTGGGGGGCGGGGAAGCCTACGCCCCTCCCGCACGGCTTAGCAGACCACCACGCAGAGAAACGGACAACCTGCGGACAGGCCCAGGCAGCGTGCAGCCAACCAGAGAACCCGGGAGGACACACGGCCCCGTCTCGGAGCGCCTGACTCGCACCGCGGCCCCTCTCTCCCCAGGGAGCACATCCTTCCCGGGCAGAGCCCCGAGGACGTCCCCGCAGCTCCAGAGCACAGGCCAGCGTTTCGGGACAAGGAATCGCATGGCGACACCTTCCCGGTCCCGGAGGCAATAGGAAAGCCCGTTCTCGCTCAAGGAGCCCCGGCAGCCCAGCGGGCTCCCAGGGGCAGAGGACACAAGGCACACGGGCCCCTACCGTGGTCGTGGTCGTGGTCGTGGTCAGCCTCGGTGCTGGGAGTCATGGTTGGGAGCGGCACGTCCGGAACAGGTTCCCGGGTGCCGGGCTCGGCGTCTGCGGAAGAAGAAGAGACATCACACACTTGGCCTGAGTGAGGGTCTTTGCCGACAACACACCTGCCTCCGCCTAGGAAACCAGGCAGAGCAATGTTCTCCCGGCCCCACACCTCCCGACGCCTCATGTGGGTGGGTGCCTAGGTCAGTGCGGAGACAGCATGGGCGCCTGCCTGCCTAGGCCACAAAGAATCCCGACCAAGGGAAACTGGTGGCACCGGGGCCAGGGCGAGGGCCCGCAGTCCCCCCTTGTGCGTTGGGCCGCGCAAGGCCTTGGTGCCACCCCACCCTCCAAGTGGGTTCCCCTCCTTGGCCAGGGCTGGCGGGCTAAGAGCGGCCCTTCCCTTCCACACGGCAAGGCGACGAGGAAGGGGAAGTGAAAGGATCCAGGAACCAGGCAAGGGCCACCTCCGGGTTCCAGGGGCAGCCAAGAAAGAGCCTGACGGCACCCAGCCAGCCCCCTGTCTCAGGGGAGGGGCCTGGTGGGCACACCTCGAGCAATCCTCTGGGCCCTCCAGGACGGCAACTGAGCACCGTGTCCGGCACGGGCTCAGTCCAGCCAGGCCCCGCTGGACGGCTCCCCGCACGGGGGCGAGAGGGGAGAAAAGCGGACGGAGCAACCGCGCCCTCTCTCATCTGCGCCCACTCAGGGCACGGAGGACAGACGGGCCCGCGTGGCTGGCTCCACACACCAGCCCGGGTCTGGTCTGGGCCACGAGCGCACGACTGGGAACTGGCCCATCCAGGACACTGGGTCAGATTCTCCTGGTGGCCCGCCGGACTACACGGCAGACAACTCCCCAGCTGCCTGGGGGCACGGCACGGGTCCAGAACACGCTCGTGCCAGCGTCAGAGGGCACATCGAGGACTTGTCCTCAGGCAGCGGCCACGCCTCCTGGACGCTGTCCCGGGAGCTCGGAGACCAGCCAACGCCAAGAGGAAGGCAAGGACATCTCAGGAGAGGCAGAGGCACAGAGCACCATCCTCGCGGAGCCCAGCGTGCCCGCGCCTAAGTCCGCTGCGCACACTGGGCCACCAGGGGCAGTGGGGCACTCCACGCCGGGTCCCATGAGGCTTCTGCACTCGCAGCCTCCGTGGCAACGCCAGGCATGCGGGCTGGGCGTGCTGCACCAGACCCCCGGGGTCATGGCGGGAGCAGACGTGGGGGGCGGGGAAGCCTACGCCCCTCCCGCACGGCTTAGCAGACCACCACGCAGAGAAACGGACAACCTGCGGACAGGCCCAGGCAGCGTGCAGCCAACCAGAGAACCCGGGAGGACACACGGCCCCGTCTCGGAGCGCCTGACTCGCACCGCGGCCCCTCTCTCCCCAGGGAGCACATCCTTCCCGGGCAGAGCCCCGAGGACGTCCCCGCAGCTGCAGAGCACAGGCCAGCGTTTCGGGACAAGGAATCGCATGGCGACACCTTCCCGGTCCCGGAGGCAATAGGAAAGCCCGTTCTCGCTCAAGGAGCCCCGGCAGCCCAGCGGGCTCCCAGGGGCAGAGGACACAAGGCACACGGGCCCCTACCGTGGTCGTGGTCGTGGTCGTGGTCAGCCTCGGTGCTGGGAGTCATGGTTGGGAGCGGCACGTCCGGAACAGGTTCCCGGGTGCCGGGCTCGGCGTCTGCGGAAGAAGAAGAGACATCACACACTTGGCCTGAGTGAGGGTCTTTGCCGACAACACACCTGCCTCCGCCTAGGAAACCAGGCAGAGAAATGTTCTCCCGGCCCCACACCTCCCGACGCCTCATGTGGGTGGGTGCCTAGGTCAGTGCGGAGACAGCATGGGCGCCTGCCTGCCTAGGCCACAAAGAATCCCGACCAAGGGAAACTGGTGGCACCGGGGCCAGGGCGAGGGCCCGCAGTCCCCCCTTGTGCGTTGGGCCGCGCAAGGCCTTGGTGCCACCCCACCCTCCAAGTGGGTTCCCCTCCTTGGCCAGGGCTGGCGGGCTAAGAGCGGCCCTTCCCTTCCACACGGCAAGGCGACGAGGAAGGGGAAGTGAAAGGATCCAGGAACCAGGCAAGGGCCACCTCCGGGTTCCAGGGGCAGCCAAGAAAGAGCCTGACGGCACCCAGCCAGCCCCCTGTCTCAGGGGAGGGGCCTGGTGGGCACACCTCGAGCAATCCTCTGGGCCCTCCAGGACGGCAACTGAGCACCGTGTCCGGCACGGGCTCAGTCCAGCCAGGCCCCGCTGGACGGCTCCCCGCACGGGGGCGAGAGGGGAGAAAAGCGGACGGAGCAACCGCGCCCTCTCTCATCTGCGCCCACTCAGGGCACGGAGGACAGACGGGCCCGCGTGGCTGGCTCCACACACCAGCCCGGGTCTGGTCTGGGCCACGAGCGCACGACTGGGAACTGGCCCATCCAGGACACTGGGTCAGATTCTCCTGGTGGCCCGCCAGACTACACGGCAGACAACTCCCCAGCTGCCTGGGGGCACGGCACGGGTCCAGAACACGCTCGTGCCAGCGTCAGAGGGCACATCGAGGACTTGTCCTCAGGCAGCGGCCACGCCTCCTGGACGCTGTCCCGGGAGCTCGGAGACCAGCCAACGCCAAGAGGAAGGCAAGGACGTCTCAGGAGAGGCAGAGGCACAGAGCACCATCCTCGCGGAGCCCAGCGTGCCCGCGCCTAAGTCCGCTGCGCACACTGGGCCACCAGGGGCAGTGGGGCACTCCACGCCGGGTCCCATGAGGCTTCTGCACTCGCAGCCTCCGTGGCAACGCCAGGCATGCGGGCTGGGCGTGCTGCACCAGACCCCCGGGGTCATGGCGGGAGCAGACGTGGGGGGCGGGGAAGCCTACGCCCCTCCCGCACGGCTTAGCAGACCACCACGCAGAGAAACGGACAACCTGCGGACAGGCCCAGGCAGCGTGCAGCCAACCAGAGAACCCGGGAGGACACACGGCCCCGTCTCGGAGCGCCTGACTCGCACCGCGGCCCCTCTCTCCCCAGGGAGCACATCCTTCCCGGGCAGAGCCCCGAGGACGTCCCCGCAGCTCCAGAGCACAGGCCAGCGTTTCGGGACAAGGAATCGCATGGCGACACCTTCCCGGTCCCGGAGGCAATAGGAAAGCCCGTTCTCGCTCAAGGAGCCCCGGCAGCCCAGCGGGCTCCCAGGGGCAGAGGACACAAGGCACACGGGCCCCTACCGTGGTCGTGGTCGTGGTCGTGGTCGTGGTCGTGGTCAGCCTCGGTGCTGGGAGTCATGGTTGGGAGCGGCACGTCCGGAACAGGTTCCCGGGTGCCGGGCTCGGCGTCTGCGGAAGAAGAAGAGACATCACACACTTGGCCTGAGTGAGGGTCTTTGCCGACAACACACCTGCCTCCGCCTAGGAAACCAGGCAGAGCAATGTTCTCCCGGCCCCACACCTCCCGACGCCTCATGTGGGTGGGTGCCTAGGTCAGTGCGGAGACAGCATGGGCGCCTGCCTGCCTAGGCCACAAAGAATCCCGACCAAGGGAAACTGGTGGCACCGGGGCCAGGGCGAGGCCGCGCCGTCCCCCCTTGTGCGTTGGGCCGCGCAAGGCCTTGGTGCCACCCCACCCTCCAAGTGGGTTCCCCTCCTTGGCCAGGGCTGGCGGGCTAAGAGCGGCCCTTCCCTTCCACACGGCAAGGCGACGAGGAAGGGGAAGTGAAAGGATCCAGGAACCAGGCAAGGGCCACCTCCGGGTTCCAGGGGCAGCCAAGAAAGAGCCTGACGGCACCCAGCCAGCCCCCTGTCTCAGGGGAGGGGCCTGGTGGGCACACCTCGAGCAATCCTCTGGGCCCTCCAGGACGGCAACTGAGCACCGTGTCCGGCACGGGCTCAGTCCAGCCAGGCCCCGCTGGACGGCTCCCCGCACGGGGGCGAGAGGGGAGAAAAGCGGACGGAGCAACCGCGCCCTCTCTCATCTGCGCCCACTCAGGGCACGGAGGACAGACGGGCCCGCGTGGCTGGCTCCACACACCAGCCCGGGTCTGGTCTGGGCCACGAGCGCACGACTGGGAACTGGCCCATCCAGGACACTGGGTCAGATTCTCCTGGTGGCCCGCCGGACTACACGGCAGACAACTCCCCAGCTGCCTGGGGGCACGGCACGGGTCCAGAACACGCTCGTGCCAGCGTCAGAGGGCACATCGAGGACTTGTCCTCAGGCAGCGGCCACGCCTCCTGGACGCTGTCCCGGGAGCTCGGAGACCAGCCAACGCCAAGAGGAAGGCAAGGACGTCTCAGGAGAGGCAGAGGCACAGAGCACCATCCTCGCGGAGCCCAGCGTGCCCGCGCCTAAGTCCGCTGCGCACACTGGGCCACCGGGGCAGTGGGGCACTCCACGCCGGGTCCCATGAGGCTTCTGCACTCGCAGCCTCCGTGGCAACGCCAGGCATGCGGGCTGGGCGTGCTGCACCAGACCCCCGGGGTCATGGCGGGAGCAGACGTGGGGGGCGGGGAAGCCTACGCCCCTCCCGCACGGCTTAGCAGACCACCACGCAGAGAAACGGACAACCTGCGCACAGGCCCAGGCAGCGTGCAGCCAACCAGAGAACCCGGGAGGACACACGGCCCCGTCTCGGAGCGCCTGACTCGCACCGCGGCCCCTCTCTCCCCAGGGAGCACATCCTTCCCGGGCAGAGCCCCGAGGACGTCCCCGCAGCTCCAGAGCACAGGCCAGCGTTTCGGGACAAGGAATCGCATGGCGACACCTTCCCGGTCCCGGAGGCAATAGGAAAGCCCGTTCTCGCTCAAGGAGCCCCGGCAGCCCAGCGGGCTCCCAGGGGCAGAGGACACAAGGCACACGGGCCCCTACCGTGGTCGTGGTCGTGGTCGTGGTCAGCCTCGGTGCTGGGAGTCATGGTTGGGAGCGGCACGTCCGGAACAGGTTCCCGGGTGCCGGGCTCGGCGTCTGCGGAAGAAGAAGAGACATCACACACTTGGCCTGAGTGAGGGTCTTTGCCGACAACACACCTGCCTCCGCCTAGGAAACCAGGCAGAGCAATGTTCTCCCGGCCCCACACCTCCCGACGCCTCATGTGGGTGGGTGCCTAGGTCAGTGCGGAGACAGCATGGGCGCCTGCCTGCCTAGGCCACAAAGAATCCCGACCAAGGGAAACTGGTGGCACCGGGGCCAGGGCGAGGGCCCGCAGTCCCCCCTTGTGCGTTGGGCCGCGCAAGGCCTTGGTGCCACCCCACCCTCCAAGTGGGTTCCCCTCCTTGGCCAGGGCTGGCGGGCTAAGAGCGGCCCTTCCCTTCCACACGGCAAGGCGACGAGGAAGGGGAAGTGAAAGGATCCAGGAACCAGGCAAGGGCCACCTCCGGGTTCCAGGGGCAGCCAAGAAAGAGCCTGACGGCACCCAGCCAGCCCCCTGTCTCAGGGGAGGGGCCTGGTGGGCACACCTCGAGCAATCCTCTGGGCCCTCCAGGACGGCAACTGAGCACCGTGTCCGGCACGGGCTCAGTCCAGCCAGGCCCCGCTGGACGGCTCCCCGCACGGGGGCGAGAGGGGAGAAAAGCGGACGGAGCAACCGCGCCCTCTCTCATCTGCGCCCACTCAGGGCACGGAGGACAGACGGGCCCGCGTGGCTGGCTCCACACACCAGCCCGGGTCTGGTCTGGGCCACGAGCGCACGACTGGGAACTGGCCCATCCAGGACACTGGGTCAGATTCTCCTGGTGGCCCGCCGGACTACACGGCAGACAACTCCCCAGCTGCCTGGGGGCACGGCACGGGTCCAGAACACGCTCGTGCCAGCGTCAGAGGGCACATCGAGGACTTGTCCTCAGGCAGCGGCCACGCCTCCTGGACGCTGTCCCGGGAGCTCGGAGACCAGCCAACGCCAAGAGGAAGGCAAGGACGTCTCAGGAGAGGCAGAGGCACAGAGCACCATCCTCGCGGAGCCCAGCGTGCCCGCGCCTAAGTCCGCTGCGCACACTGGGCCACCAGGGGCAGTGGGGCACTCCACGCCGGGTCCCATGAGGCTTCTGCACTCGCAGCCTCCGTGGCAACGCCAGGCATGCGGGCTGGGCGTGCTGCACCAGACCCCCGGGGTCATGGCGGGAGCAGACGTGGGGGGCGGGGAAGCCTACGCCCCTCCCGCACGGCTTAGCAGACCACCACGCAGAGAAACGGACAACCTGCGGACAGGCCCAGGCAGCGTGCAGCCAACCAGAGAACCCGGGAGGACACACGGCCCCGTCTCGGAGCGCCTGACTCGCACCGCGGCCCCTCTCTCCCCAGGGAGCACATCCTTCCCGGGCAGAGCCCCGAGGACGTCCCCGCAGCTCCAGAGCACAGGCCAGCGTTTCGGGACAAGGAATCGCATGGCGACACCTTCCCGGTCCCGGAGGCAATAGGAAAGCCCGTTCTCGCTCAAGGAGCCCCGGCAGCCCAGCGGGCTCCCAGGGGCAGAGGACACAAGGCACACGGGCCCCTACCGTGGTCGTGGTCGTGGTCGTGGTCGTGGTCAGCCTCGGTGCTGGGAGTCATGGTTGGGAGCGGCACGTCCGGAACAGGTTCCCGGGTGCCGGGCTCGGCGTCTGCGGAAGAAGAAGAGACATCACACACTTGGCCTGAGTGAGGGTCTTTGCCGACAACACACCTGCCTCCGCCTAGGAAACCAGGCAGAGAAATGTTCTCCCGGCCCCACACCTCCCGACGCCTCATGTGGGTGGGTGCCTAGGTCAGTGCGGAGACAGCATGGGCGCCTGCCTGCCTAGGCCACAAAGAATCCCGACCAAGGGAAACTGGTGGCACCGGGGCCAGGGCGAGGGCCCGCCGTCCCCCCTTGTGCGTTGGGCCGCGCAAGGCCTTGGTGCCACCCCACCCTCCAAGTGGGTTCCCCTCCTTGGCCAGGGCTGGCGGGCTAAGAGCGGCCCTTCCCTTCCACACGGCAAGGCGACGAGGAAGGGGAAGTGAAAGGATCCAGGAACCAGGCAAGGGCCACCTCCGGGTTCCAGGGGCAGCCAAGAAAGAGCCTGACGGCACCCAGCCAGCCCCCTGTCTCAGGGGAGGGGCCTGGTGGGCACACCTCGAGCAATCCTCTGGGCCCTCCAGGACGGCAACTGAGCACCGTGTCCGGCACGGGCTCAGTCCAGCCAGGCCCCGCTGGACGGCTCCCCGCACGGGGGCGAGAGGGGAGAAAAGCGGACGGAGCAACCGCGCCCTCTCTCATCTGCGCCCACTCAGGGCACGGAGGACAGACGGGCCCGCGTGGCTGGCTCCACACACCAGCCCGGGTCTGGTCTGGGCCACGAGCGCACGACTGGGAACTGGCCCATCCAGGACACTGGGTCAGATTCTCCTGGTGGCCCGCCGGACTACACGGCAGACAACTCCCCAGCTGCCTGGGGGCACGGCACGGGTCCAGAACACGCTCGTGCCAGCGTCAGAGGGCACATCGAGGACTTGTCCTCAGGCAGCGGCCACGCCTCCTGGACGCTGTCCCGGGAGCTCGGAGACCAGCCAACGCCAAGAGGAAGGCAAGGACGTCTCAGGAGAGGCAGAGGCACAGAGCACCATCCTCGCGGAGCCCAGCGTGCCCGCGCCTAAGTCCGCTGCGCACACTGGGCCACCGGGGCAGTGGGGCACTCCACGCCGGGTCCCATGAGGCTTCTGCACTCGCAGCCTCCGTGGCAACGCCAGGCATGCGGGCTGGGCGTGCTGCACCAGACCCCCGGGGTCATGGCGGGAGCAGACGTGGGGGGCGGGGAAGCCTACGCCCCTCCCGCACGGCTTAGCAGACCACCACGCAGAGAAACGGACAACCTGCGGACAGGCCCAGGCAGCGTGCAGCCAACCAGAGAACCCGGGAGGACACACGGCCCCGTCTCGGAGCGCCTGACTCGCACCGCGGCCCCTCTCTCCCCAGGGAGCACATCCTTCCCGGGCAGAGCCCCGAGGACGTCCCCGCAGCTCCAGAGCACAGGCCAGCGTTTCGGGACAAGGAATCGCATGGCGACACCTTCCCGGTCCCGGAGGCAATAGGAAAGCCCGTTCTCGCTCAAGGAGCCCCGGCAGCCCAGCGGGCTCCCAGGGGCAGAGGACACAAGGCACACGGGCCCCTACCGTGGTCGTGGTCGTGGTCGTGGTCGTGGTCAGCCTCGGTGCTGGGAGTCATGGTTGGGAGCGGCACGTCCGGAACAGGTTCCCGGGTGCCGGGCTCGGCGTCTGCGGAAGAAGAAGAGACATCACACACTTGGCCTGAGTGAGGGTCTTTGCCGACAACACACCTGCCTCCGCCTAGGAAACCAGGCAGAGAAATGTTCTCCCGGCCCCACACCTCCCGACGCCTCATGTGGGTGGGTGCCTAGGTCAGTGCGGAGACAGCATGGGCGCCTGCCTGCCTAGGCCACAAAGAATCCCGACCAAGGGAAACTGGTGGCACCGGGGCCAGGGCGAGGGCCCGCCGTCCCCCCTTGTGCGTTGGGCCGCGCAAGGCCTTGGTGCCACCCCACCCTCCAAGTGGGTTCCCCTCCTTGGCCAGGGCTGGCGGGCTAAGAGCGGCCCTTCCCTTCCACACGGCAAGGCGACGAGGAAGGGGAAGTGAAAGGATCCAGGAACCAGGCAAGGGCCACCTCCGGGTTCCAGGGGCAGCCAAGAAAGAGCCTGACGGCACCCAGCCAGCCCCCTGTCTCAGGGGAGGGGCCTGGTGGGCACACCTCGAGCAATCCTCTGGGCCCTCCAGGACGGCAACTGAGCACCGTGTCCGGCACGGGCTCAGTCCAGCCAGGCCCCGCTGGACGGCTCCCCGCACGGGGGCGAGAGGGGAGAAAAGCGGACGGAGCAACCGCGCCCTCTCTCATCTGCGCCCACTCAGGGCACGGAGGACAGACGGGCCCGCGTGGCTGGCTCCACACACCAGCCCGGGTCTGGTCTGGGCCACGAGCGCACGACTGGGAACTGGCCCATCCAGGACACTGGGTCAGATTCTCCTGGTGGCCCGCCGGACTACACGGCAGACAACTCCCCAGCTGCCTGGGGGCACGGCACGGGTCCAGAACACGCTCGTGCCAGCGTCAGAGGGCACATCGAGGACTTGTCCTCAGGCAGCGGCCACGCCTCCTGGACGCTGTCCCGGGAGCTCGGAGACCAGCCAACGCCAAGAGGAAGGCAAGGACGTCTCAGGAGAGGCAGAGGCACAGAGCACCATCCTCGCGGAGCCCAGCGTGCCCGCGCCTAAGTCCGCTGCGCACACTGGGCCACCGGGGCAGTGGGGCACTCCACGCCGGGTCCCATGAGGCTTCTGCACTCGCAGCCTCCGTGGCAACGCCAGGCATGCGGGCTGGGCGTGCTGCACCAGACCCCCGGGGTCATGGCGGGAGCAGACGTGGGGGGCGGGGAAGCCTACGCCCCTCCCGCACGGCTTAGCAGACCACCACGCAGAGAAACGGACAACCTGCGGACAGGCCCAGGCAGCGTGCAGCCAACCAGAGAACCCGGGAGGACACACGGCCCCGTCTCGGAGCGCCTGACTCGCACCGCGGCCCCTCTCTCCCCAGGGAGCACATCCTTCCCGGGCAGAGCCCCGAGGACGTCCCCGCAGCTCCAGAGCACAGGCCAGCGTTTCGGGACAAGGAATCGCATGGCGACACCTTCCCGGTCCCGGAGGCAATAGGAAAGCCCGTTCTCGCTCAAGGAGCCCCGGCAGCCCAGCGGGCTCCCAGGGGCAGAGGACACAAGGCACACGGGCCCCTACCGTGGTCGTGGTCGTGGTCGTGGTCAGCCTCGGTGCTGGGAGTCATGGTTGGGAGCGGCACGTCCGGAACAGGTTCCCGGGTGCCGGGCTCGGCGTCTGCGGAAGAAGAAGAGACATCACACACTTGGCCTGAGTGAGGGTCTTTGCCGACAACACACCTGCCTCCGCCTAGGAAACCAGGCAGAGAAATGTTCTCCCGGCCCCACACCTCCCGACGCCTCATGTGGGTGGGTGCCTAGGTCAGTGCGGAGACAGCATGGGCGCCTGCCTGCCTAGGCCACAAAGAATCCCGACCAAGGGAAACTGGTGGCACCGGGGCCAGGGCGAGGCCGCGCCGTCCCCCCTTGTGCGTTGGGCCGCGCAAGGCCTTGGTGCCACCCCACCCTCCAAGTGGGTTCCCCTCCTTGGCCAGGGCTGGCGGGCTAAGAGCGGCCCTTCCCTTCCACACGGCAAGGCGACGAGGAAGGGGAAGTGAAAGGATCCAGGAACCAGGCAAGGGCCACCTCCGGGTTCCAGGGGCAGCCAAGAAAGAGCCTGACGGCACCCAGCCAGCCCCCTGTCTCAGGGGAGGGGCCTGGTGGGCACACCTCGAGCAATCCTCTGGGCCCTCCAGGACGGCAACTGAGCACCGTGTCCGGCACGGGCTCAGTCCAGCCAGGCCCCGCTGGACGGCTCCCCGCACGGGGGCGAGAGGGGAGAAAAGCGGACGGAGCAACCGCGCCCTCTCTCATCTGCGCCCACTCAGGGCACGGAGGACAGACGGGCCCGCGTGGCTGGCTCCACACACCAGCCCGGGTCTGGTCTGGGCCACGAGCGCACGACTGGGAACTGGCCCATCCAGGACACTGGGTCAGATTCTCCTGGTGGCCCGCCGGACTACACGGCAGACAACTCCCCAGCTGCCTGGGGGCACGGCACGGGTCCAGAACACGCTCGTGCCAGCGTCAGAGGGCACATCGAGGACTTGTCCTCAGGCAGCGGCCACGCCTCCTGGACGCTGTCCCGGGAGCTCGGAGACCAGCCAACGCCAAGAGGAAGGCAAGGACGTCTCAGGAGAGGCAGAGGCACAGAGCACCATCCTCGCGGAGCCCAGCGTGCCCGCGCCTAAGTCCGCTGCGCACACTGGGCCACCGGGGCAGTGGGGCACTCCACGCCGGGTCCCATGAGGCTTCTGCACTCGCAGCCTCCGTGGCAACGCCAGGCATGCGGGCTGGGCGTGCTGCACCAGACCCCCGGGGTCATGGCGGGAGCAGACGTGGGGGGCGGGGAAGCCTACGCCCCTCCCGCACGGCTTAGCAGACCACCACGCAGAGAAACGGACAACCTGCGCACAGGCCCAGGCAGCGTGCAGCCAACCAGAGAACCCGGGAGGACACACGGCCCCGTCTCGGAGCGCCTGACTCGCACCGCGGCCCCTCTCTCCCCAGGGAGCACATCCTTCCCGGGCAGAGCCCCGAGGACGTCCCCGCAGCTCCAGAGCACAGGCCAGCGTTTCGGGACAAGGAATCGCATGGCGACACCTTCCCGGTCCCGGAGGCAATAGGAAAGCCCGTTCTCGCTCAAGGAGCCCCGGCAGCCCAGCGGGCTCCCAGGGGCAGAGGACACAAGGCACACGGGCCCCTACCGTGGTCGTGGTCGTGGTCGTGGTCGTGGTCAGCCTCGGTGCTGGGAGTCATGGTTGGGAGCGGCACGTCCGGAACAGGTTCCCGGGTGCCGGGCTCGGCGTCTGCGGAAGAAGAAGAGACATCACACACTTGGCCTGAGTGAGGGTCTTTGCCGACAACACACCTGCCTCCGCCTAGGAAACCAGGCAGAGAAATGTTCTCCCGGCCCCACACCTCCCGACGCCTCATGTGGGTGGGTGCCTAGGTCAGTGCGGAGACAGCATGGGCGCCTGCCTGCCTAGGCCACAAAGAATCCCGACCAAGGGAAACTGGTGGCACCGGGGCCAGGGCGAGGGCCCGCCGTCCCCCCTTGTGCGTTGGGCCGCGCAAGGCCTTGGTGCCACCCCACCCTCCAAGTGGGTTCCCCTCCTTGGCCAGGGCTGGCGGGCTAAGAGCGGCCCTTCCCTTCCACACGGCAAGGCGACGAGGAAGGGGAAGTGAAAGGATCCAGGAACCAGGCAAGGGCCACCTCCGGGTTCCAGGGGCAGCCAAGAAAGAGCCTGACGGCACCCAGCCAGCCCCCTGTCTCAGGGGAGGGGCCTGGTGGGCACACCTCGAGCAATCCTCTGGGCCCTCCAGGACGGCAACTGAGCACCGTGTCCGGCACGGGCTCAGTCCAGCCAGGCCCCGCTGGACGGCTCCCCGCACGGGGGCGAGAGGGGAGAAAAGCGGACGGAGCAACCGCGCCCTCTCTCATCTGCGCCCACTCAGGGCACGGAGGACAGACGGGCCCGCGTGGCTGGCTCCACACACCAGCCCGGGTCTGGTCTGGGCCACGAGCGCACGACTGGGAACTGGCCCATCCAGGACACTGGGTCAGATTCTCCTGGTGGCCCGCCGGACTACACGGCAGACAACTCCCCAGCTGCCTGGGGGCACGGCACGGGTCCAGAACACGCTCGTGCCAGCGTCAGAGGGCACATCGAGGACTTGTCCTCAGGCAGCGGCCACGCCTCCTGGACGCTGTCCCGGGAGCTCGGAGACCAGCCAACGCCAAGAGGAAGGCAAGGACGTCTCAGGAGAGGCAGAGGCACAGAGCACCATCCTCGCGGAGCCCAGCGTGCCCGCGCCTAAGTCCGCTGCGCACACTGGGCCACCGGGGCAGTGGGGCACTCCACGCCGGGTCCCATGAGGCTTCTGCACTCGCAGCCTCCGTGGCAACGCCAGGCATGCGGGCTGGGCGTGCTGCACCAGACCCCCGGGGTCATGGCGGGAGCAGACGTGGGGGGCGGGGAAGCCTACGCCCCTCCCGCACGGCTTAGCAGACCACCACGCAGAGAAACGGACAACCTGCGGACAGGCCCAGGCAGCGTGCAGCCAACCAGAGAACCCGGGAGGACACACGGCCCCGTCTCGGAGCGCCTGACTCGCACCGCGGCCCCTCTCTCCCCAGGGAGCACATCCTTCCCGGGCAGAGCCCCGAGGACGTCCCCGCAGCTCCAGAGCACAGGCCAGCGTTTCGGGACAAGGAATCGCATGGCGACACCTTCCCGGTCCCGGAGGCAATAGGAAAGCCCGTTCTCGCTCAAGGAGCCCCGGCAGCCCAGCGGGCTCCCAGGGGCAGAGGACACAAGGCACACGGGCCCCTACCGTGGTCGTGGTCGTGGTCGTGGTCGTGGTCGTGGTCAGCCTCGGTGCTGGGAGTCATGGTTGGGAGCGGCACGTCCGGAACAGGTTCCCGGGTGCCGGGCTCGGCGTCTGCGGAAGAAGAAGAGACATCACACACTTGGCCTGAGTGAGGGTCTTTGCCGACAACACACCTGCCTCCGCCTAGGAAACCAGGCAGAGAAATGTTCTCCCGGCCCCACACCTCCCGACGCCTCATGTGGGTGGGTGCCTAGGTCAGTGCGGAGACAGCATGGGCGCCTGCCTGCCTAGGCCACAAAGAATCCCGACCAAGGGAAACTGGTGGCACCGGGGCCAGGGCGAGGGCCCGCAGTCCCCCCTTGTGCGTTGGGCCGCGCAAGGCCTTGGTGCCACCCCACCCTCCAAGTGGGTTCCCCTCCTTGGCCAGGGCTGGCGGGCTAAGAGCGGCCCTTCCCTTCCACACGGCAAGGCGACGAGGAAGGGGAAGTGAAAGGATCCAGGAACCAGGCAAGGGCCACCTCCGGGTTCCAGGGGCAGCCAAGAAAGAGCCTGACGGCACCCAGCCAGCCCCCTGTCTCAGGGGAGGGGCCTGGTGGGCACACCTCGAGCAATCCTCTGGGCCCTCCAGGACGGCAACTGAGCACCGTGTCCGGCACGGGCTCAGTCCAGCCAGGCCCCGCTGGACGGCTCCCCGCACGGGGGCGAGAGGGGAGAAAAGCGGACGGAGCAACCGCGCCCTCTCTCATCTGCGCCCACTCAGGGCACGGAGGACAGACGGGCCCGCGTGGCTGGCTCCACACACCAGCCCGGGTCTGGTCTGGGCCACGAGCGCACGACTGGGAACTGGCCCATCCAGGACACTGGGTCAGATTCTCCTGGTGGCCCGCCGGACTACACGGCAGACAACTCCCCAGCTGCCTGGGGGCACGGCACGGGTCCAGAACACGCTCGTGCCAGCGTCAGAGGGCACATCGAGGACTTGTCCTCAGGCAGCGGCCACGCCTCCTGGACGCTGTCCCGGGAGCTCGGAGACCAGCCAACGCCAAGAGGAAGGCAAGGACGTCTCAGGAGAGGCAGAGGCACAGAGCACCATCCTCGCGGAGCCCAGCGTGCCCGCGCCTAAGTCCGCTGCGCACACTGGGCCACCGGGGCAGTGGGGCACTCCACGCCGGGTCCCATGAGGCTTCTGCACTCGCAGCCTCCGTGGCAACGCCAGGCATGCGGGCTGGGCGTGCTGCACCAGACCCCCGGGGTCATGGCGGGAGCAGACGTGGGGGGCGGGGAAGCCTACGCCCCTCCCGCACGGCTTAGCAGACCACCACGCAGAGAAACGGACAACCTGCGCACAGGCCCAGGCAGCGTGCAGCCAACCAGAGAACCCGGGAGGACACACGGCCCCGTCTCGGAGCGCCTGACTCGCACCGCGGCCCCTCTCTCCCCAGGGAGCACATCCTTCCCGGGCAGAGCCCCGAGGACGTCCCCGCAGCTCCAGAGCACAGGCCAGCGTTTCGGGACAAGGAATCGCATGGCGACACCTTCCCGGTCCCGGAGGCAATAGGAAAGCCCGTTCTCGCTCAAGGAGCCCCGGCAGCCCAGCGGGCTCCCAGGGGCAGAGGACACAAGGCACACGGGCCCCTACCGTGGTCGTGGTCGTGGTCGTGGTCGTGGTCGTGGTCGTGGTCAGCCTCGGTGCTGGGAGTCATGGTTGGGAGCGGCACGTCCGGAACAGGTTCCCGGGTGCCGGGCTCGGCGTCTGCAGAAGAAGAAGAGACATCACACACTTGGCCTGAGTGAGGGTCTTTGCCGACAACACACCTGCCTCCGCCTAGGAAACCAGGCAGAGCAATGTTCTCCCGGCCCCACACCTCCCGACGCCTCATGTGGGTGGGTGCCTAGGTCAGTGCGGAGACAGCATGGGCGCCTGCCTGCCTAGGCCACAAAGAATCCCGACCAAGGGAAACTGGTGGCACCGGGGCCAGGGCGAGGCCGCGCCGTCCCCCCTTGTGCGTTGGGCCGCGCAAGGCCTTGGTGCCACCCCACCCTCCAAGTGGGTTCCCCTCCTTGGCCAGGGCTGGCGGGCTAAGAGCGGCCCTTCCCTTCCACACGGCAAGGCGACGAGGAAGGGGAAGTGAAAGGATCCAGGAACCAGGCAAGGGCCACCTCCGGGTTCCAGGGGCAGCCAAGAAAGAGCCTGACGGCACCCAGCCAGCCCCCTGTCTCAGGGGAGGGGCCTGGTGGGCACACCTCGAGCAATCCTCTGGGCCCTCCAGGACGGCAACTGAGCACCGTGTCCGGCACGGGCTCAGTCCAGCCAGGCCCCGCTGGACGGCTCCCCGCACGGGGGCGAGAGGGGAGAAAAGCGGACGGAGCAACCGCGCCCTCTCTCATCTGCGCCCACTCAGGGCACGGAGGACAGACGGGCCCGCGTGGCTGGCTCCACACACCAGCCCGGGTCTGGTCTGGGCCACGAGCGCACGACTGGGAACTGGCCCATCCAGGACACTGGGTCAGATTCTCCTGGTGGCCCGCCGGACTACACGGCAGACAACTCCCCAGCTGCCTGGGGGCACGGCACGGGTCCAGAACACGCTCGTGCCAGCGTCAGAGGGCACATCGAGGACTTGTCCTCAGGCAGCGGCCACGCCTCCTGGACGCTGTCCCGGGAGCTCGGAGACCAGCCAACGCCAAGAGGAAGGCAAGGACGTCTCAGGAGAGGCAGAGGCACAGAGCACCATCCTCGCGGAGCCCAGCGTGCCCGCGCCTAAGTCCGCTGCGCACACTGGGCCACCGGGGCAGTGGGGCACTCCACGCCGGGTCCCATGAGGCTTCTGCACTCGCAGCCTCCGTGGCAACGCCAGGCATGCGGGCTGGGCGTGCTGCACCAGACCCCCGGGGTCATGGCGGGAGCAGACGTGGGGGGCGGGGAAGCCTACGCCCCTCCCGCACGGCTTAGCAGACCACCACGCAGAGAAACGGACAACCTGCGGACAGGCCCAGGCAGCGTGCAGCCAACCAGAGAACCCGGGAGGACACACGGCCCCGTCTCGGAGCGCCTGACTCGCACCGCGGCCCCTCTCTCCCCAGGGAGCACATCCTTCCCGGGCAGAGCCCCGAGGACGTCCCCGCAGCTCCAGAGCACAGGCCAGCGTTTCGGGACAAGGAATCGCATGGCGACACCTTCCCGGTCCCGGAGGCAATAGGAAAGCCCGTTCTCGCTCAAGGAGCCCCGGCAGCCCAGCGGGCTCCCAGGGGCAGAGGACACAAGGCACACGGGCCCCTACCGTGGTCGTGGTCGTGGTCGTGGTCGTGGTCGTGGTCAGCCTCGGTGCTGGGAGTCATGGTTGGGAGCGGCACGTCCGGAACAGGTTCCCGGGTGCCGGGCTCGGCGTCTGCGGAAGAAGAAGAGACATCACACACTTGGCCTGAGTGAGGGTCTTTGCCGACAACACACCTGCCTCCGCCTAGGAAACCAGGCAGAGCAATGTTCTCCCGGCCCCACACCTCCCGACGCCTCATGTGGGTGGGTGCCTAGGTCAGTGCGGAGACAGCATGGGCGCCTGCCTGCCTAGGCCACAAAGAATCCCGACCAAGGGAAACTGGTGGCACCGGGGCCAGGGCGAGGCCGCGCCGTCCCCCCTTGTGCGTTGGGCCGCGCAAGGCCTTGGTGCCACCCCACCCTCCAAGTGGGTTCCCCTCCTTGGCCAGGGCTGGCGGGCTAAGAGCGGCCCTTCCCTTCCACACGGCAAGGCGACGAGGAAGGGGAAGTGAAAGGATCCAGGAACCAGGCAAGGGCCACCTCCGGGTTCCAGGGGCAGCCAAGAAAGAGCCTGACGGCACCCAGCCAGCCCCCTGTCTCAGGGGAGGGGCCTGGTGGGCACACCTCGAGCAATCCTCTGGGCCCTCCAGGACGGCAACTGAGCACCGTGTCCGGCACGGGCTCAGTCCAGCCAGGCCCCGCTGGACGGCTCCCCGCACGGGGGCGAGAGGGGAGAAAAGCGGACGGAGCAACCGCGCCCTCTCTCATCTGCGCCCACTCAGGGCACGGAGGACAGACGGGCCCGCGTGGCTGGCTCCACACACCAGCCCGGGTCTGGTCTGGGCCACGAGCGCACGACTGGGAACTGGCCCATCCAGGACACTGGGTCAGATTCTCCTGGTGGCCCGCCGGACTACACGGCAGACAACTCCCCAGCTGCCTGGGGGCACGGCACGGGTCCAGAACACGCTCGTGCCAGCGTCAGAGGGCACATCGAGGACTTGTCCTCAGGCAGCGGCCACGCCTCCTGGACGCTGTCCCGGGAGCTCGGAGACCAGCCAACGCCAAGAGGAAGGCAAGGACGTCTCAGGAGAGGCAGAGGCACAGAGCACCATCCTCGCGGAGCCCAGCGTGCCCGCGCCTAAGTCCGCTGCGCACACTGGGCCACCAGGGGCAGTGGGGCACTCCACGCCGGGTCCCATGAGGCTTCTGCACTCGCAGCCTCCGTGGCAACGCCAGGCATGCGGGCTGGGCGTGCTGCACCAGACCCCCGGGGTCATGGCGGGAGCAGACGTGGGGGGCGGGGAAGCCTACGCCCCTCCCGCACGGCTTAGCAGACCACCACGCAGAGAAACGGACAACCTGCGGACAGGCCCAGGCAGCGTGCAGCCAACCAGAGAACCCGGGAGGACACACGGCCCCGTCTCGGAGCGCCTGACTCGCACCGCGGCCCCTCTCTCCCCAGGGAGCACATCCTTCCCGGGCAGAGCCCCGAGGACGTCCCCGCAGCTCCAGAGCACAGGCCAGCGTTTCGGGACAAGGAATCGCATGGCGACACCTTCCCGGTCCCGGAGGCAATAGGAAAGCCCGTTCTCGCTCAAGGAGCCCCGGCAGCCCAGCGGGCTCCCAGGGGCAGAGGACACAAGGCACACGGGCCCCTACCGTGGTCGTGGTCGTGGTCGTGGTCAGCCTCGGTGCTGGGAGTCATGGTTGGGAGCGGCACGTCCGGAACAGGTTCCCGGGTGCCGGGCTCGGCGTCTGCGGAAGAAGAAGAGACATCACACACTTGGCCTGAGTGAGGGTCTTTGCCGACAACACACCTGCCTCCGCCTAGGAAACCAGGCAGAGAAATGTTCTCCCGGCCCCACACCTCCCGACGCCTCATGTGGGTGGGTGCCTAGGTCAGTGCGGAGACAGCATGGGCGCCTGCCTGCCTAGGCCACAAAGAATCCCGACCAAGGGAAACTGGTGGCACCGGGGCCAGGGCGAGGGCCCGCAGTCCCCCCTTGTGCGTTGGGCCGCGCAAGGCCTTGGTGCCACCCCACCCTCCAAGTGGGTTCCCCTCCTTGGCCAGGGCTGGCGGGCTAAGAGCGGCCCTTCCCTTCCACACGGCAAGGCGACGAGGAAGGGGAAGTGAAAGGATCCAGGAACCAGGCAAGGGCCACCTCCGGGTTCCAGGGGCAGCCAAGAAAGAGCCTGACGGCACCCAGCCAGCCCCCTGTCTCAGGGGAGGGGCCTGGTGGGCACACCTCGAGCAATCCTCTGGGCCCTCCAGGACGGCAACTGAGCACCGTGTCCGGCACGGGCTCAGTCCAGCCAGGCCCCGCTGGACGGCTCCCCGCACGGGGGCGAGAGGGGAGAAAAGCGGACGGAGCAACCGCGCCCTCTCTCATCTGCGCCCACTCAGGGCACGGAGGACAGACGGGCCCGCGTGGCTGGCTCCACACACCAGCCCGGGTCTGGTCTGGGCCACGAGCGCACGACTGGGAACTGGCCCATCCAGGACACTGGGTCAGATTCTCCTGGTGGCCCGCCGGACTACACGGCAGACAACTCCCCAGCTGCCTGGGGGCACGGCACGGGTCCAGAACACGCTCGTGCCAGCGTCAGAGGGCACATCGAGGACTTGTCCTCAGGCAGCGGCCACGCCTCCTGGACGCTGTCCCGGGAGCTCGGAGACCAGCCAACGCCAAGAGGAAGGCAAGGACGTCTCAGGAGAGGCAGAGGCACAGAGCACCATCCTCGCGGAGCCCAGCGTGCCCGCGCCTAAGTCCGCTGCGCACACTGGGCCACCGGGGCAGTGGGGCACTCCACGCCGGGTCCCATGAGGCTTCTGCACTCGCAGCCTCCGTGGCAACGCCAGGCATGCGGGCTGGGCGTGCTGCACCAGACCCCCGGGGTCATGGCGGGAGCAGACGTGGGGGGCGGGGAAGCCTACGCCCCTCCCGCACGGCTTAGCAGACCACCACGCAGAGAAACGGACAACCTGCGGACAGGCCCAGGCAGCGTGCAGCCAACCAGAGAACCCGGGAGGACACACGGCCCCGTCTCGGAGCGCCTGACTCGCACCGCGGCCCCTCTCTCCCCAGGGAGCACATCCTTCCCGGGCAGAGCCCCGAGGACGTCCCCGCAGCTCCAGAGCACAGGCCAGCGTTTCGGGACAAGGAATCGCATGGCGACACCTTCCCGGTCCCGGAGGCAATAGGAAAGCCCGTTCTCGCTCAAGGAGCCCCGGCAGCCCAGCGGGCTCCCAGGGGCAGAGGACACAAGGCACACGGGCCCCTACCGTGGTCGTGGTCGTGGTCGTGGTCGTGGTCAGCCTCGGTGCTGGGAGTCATGGTTGGGAGCGGCACGTCCGGAACAGGTTCCCGGGTGCCGGGCTCGGCGTCTGCGGAAGAAGAAGAGACATCACACACTTGGCCTGAGTGAGGGTCTTTGCCGACAACACACCTGCCTCCGCCTAGGAAACCAGGCAGAGCAATGTTCTCCCGGCCCCACACCTCCCGACGCCTCATGTGGGTGGGTGCCTAGGTCAGTGCGGAGACAGCATGGGCGCCTGCCTGCCTAGGCCACAAAGAATCCCGACCAAGGGAAACTGGTGGCACCGGGGCCAGGGCGAGGCCGCGCCGTCCCCCCTTGTGCGTTGGGCCGCGCAAGGCCTTGGTGCCACCCCACCCTCCAAGTGGGTTCCCCTCCTTGGCCAGGGCTGGCGGGCTAAGAGCGGCCCTTCCCTTCCACACGGCAAGGCGACGAGGAAGGGGAAGTGAAAGGATCCAGGAACCAGGCAAGGGCCACCTCCGGGTTCCAGGGGCAGCCAAGAAAGAGCCTGACGGCACCCAGCCAGCCCCCTGTCTCAGGGGAGGGGCCTGGTGGGCACACCTCGAGCAATCCTCTGGGCCCTCCAGGACGGCAACTGAGCACCGTGTCCGGCACGGGCTCAGTCCAGCCAGGCCCCGCTGGACGGCTCCCCGCACGGGGGCGAGAGGGGAGAAAAGCGGACGGAGCAACCGCGCCCTCTCTCATCTGCGCCCACTCAGGGCACGGAGGACAGACGGGCCCGCGTGGCTGGCTCCACACACCAGCCCGGGTCTGGTCTGGGCCACGAGCGCACGACTGGGAACTGGCCCATCCAGGACACTGGGTCAGATTCTCCTGGTGGCCCGCCGGACTACACGGCAGACAACTCCCCAGCTGCCTGGGGGCACGGCACGGGTCCAGAACACGCTCGTGCCAGCGTCAGAGGGCACATCGAGGACTTGTCCTCAGGCAGCGGCCACGCCTCCTGGACGCTGTCCCGGGAGCTCGGAGACCAGCCAACGCCAAGAGGAAGGCAAGGACGTCTCAGGAGAGGCAGAGGCACAGAGCACCATCCTCGCGGAGCCCAGCGTGCCCGCGCCTAAGTCCGCTGCGCACACTGGGCCACCAGGGGCAGTGGGGCACTCCACGCCGGGTCCCATGAGGCTTCTGCACTCGCAGCCTCCGTGGCAACGCCAGGCATGCGGGCTGGGCGTGCTGCACCAGACCCCCGGGGTCATGGCGGGAGCAGACGTGGGGGGCGGGGAAGCCTACGCCCCTCCCGCACGGCTTAGCAGACCACCACGCAGAGAAACGGACAACCTGCGGACAGGCCCAGGCAGCGTGCAGCCAACCAGAGAACCCGGGAGGACACACGGCCCCGTCTCGGAGCGCCTGACTCGCACCGCGGCCCCTCTCTCCCCAGGGAGCACATCCTTCCCGGGCAGAGCCCCGAGGACGTCCCCGCAGCTCCAGAGCACAGGCCAGCGTTTCGGGACAAGGAATCGCATGGCGACACCTTCCCGGTCCCGGAGGCAATAGGAAAGCCCGTTCTCGCTCAAGGAGCCCCGGCAGCCCAGCGGGCTCCCAGGGGCAGAGGACACAAGGCACACGGGCCCCTACCGTGGTCGTGGTCGTGGTCGTGGTCGTGGTCAGCCTCGGTGCTGGGAGTCATGGTTGGGAGCGGCACGTCCGGAACAGGTTCCCGGGTGCCGGGCTCGGCGTCTGCGGAAGAAGAAGAGACATCACACACTTGGCCTGAGTGAGGGTCTTTGCCGACAACACACCTGCCTCCGCCTAGGAAACCAGGCAGAGAAATGTTCTCCCGGCCCCACACCTCCCGACGCCTCATGTGGGTGGGTGCCTAGGTCAGTGCGGAGACAGCATGGGCGCCTGCCTGCCTAGGCCACAAAGAATCCCGACCAAGGGAAACTGGTGGCACCGGGGCCAGGGCGAGGCCGCGCCGTCCCCCCTTGTGCGTTGGGCCGCGCAAGGCCTTGGTGCCACCCCACCCTCCAAGTGGGTTCCCCTCCTTGGCCAGGGCTGGCGGGCTAAGAGCGGCCCTTCCCTTCCACACGGCAAGGCGACGAGGAAGGGGAAGTGAAAGGATCCAGGAACCAGGCAAGGGCCACCTCCGGGTTCCAGGGGCAGCCAAGAAAGAGCCTGACGGCACCCAGCCAGCCCCCTGTCTCAGGGGAGGGGCCTGGTGGGCACACCTCGAGCAATCCTCTGGGCCCTCCAGGACGGCAACTGAGCACCGTGTCCGGCACGGGCTCAGTCCAGCCAGGCCCCGCTGGACGGCTCCCCGCACGGGGGCGAGAGGGGAGAAAAGCGGACGGAGCAACCGCGCCCTCTCTCATCTGCGCCCACTCAGGGCACGGAGGACAGACGGGCCCGCGTGGCTGGCTCCACACACCAGCCCGGGTCTGGTCTGGGCCACGAGCGCACGACTGGGAACTGGCCCATCCAGGACACTGGGTCAGATTCTCCTGGTGGCCCGCCGGACTACACGGCAGACAACTCCCCAGCTGCCTGGGGGCACGGCACGGGTCCAGAACACGCTCGTGCCAGCGTCAGAGGGCACATCGAGGACTTGTCCTCAGGCAGCGGCCACGCCTCCTGGACGCTGTCCCGGGAGCTCGGAGACCAGCCAACGCCAAGAGGAAGGCAAGGACGTCTCAGGAGAGGCAGAGGCACAGAGCACCATCCTCGCGGAGCCCAGCGTGCCCGCGCCTAAGTCCGCTGCGCACACTGGGCCACCAGGGGCAGTGGGGCACTCCACGCCGGGTCCCATGAGGCTTCTGCACTCGCAGCCTCCGTGGCAACGCCAGGCATGCGGGCTGGGCGTGCTGCACCAGACCCCCGGGGTCATGGCGGGAGCAGACGTGGGGGGCGGGGAAGCCTACGCCCCTCCCGCACGGCTTAGCAGACCACCACGCAGAGAAACGGACAACCTGCGGACAGGCCCAGGCAGCGTGCAGCCAACCAGAGAACCCGGGAGGACACACGGCCCCGTCTCGGAGCGCCTGACTCGCACCGCGGCCCCTCTCTCCCCAGGGAGCACATCCTTCCCGGGCAGAGCCCCGAGGACGTCCCCGCAGCTCCAGAGCACAGGCCAGCGTTTCGGGACAAGGAATCGCATGGCGACACCTTCCCGGTCCCGGAGGCAATAGGAAAGCCCGTTCTCGCTCAAGGAGCCCCGGCAGCCCAGCGGGCTCCCAGGGGCAGAGGACACAAGGCACACGGGCCCCTACCGTGGTCGTGGTCGTGGTCGTGGTCGTGGTCAGCCTCGGTGCTGGGAGTCATGGTTGGGAGCGGCACGTCCGGAACAGGTTCCCGGGTGCCGGGCTCGGCGTCTGCGGAAGAAGAAGAGACATCACACACTTGGCCTGAGTGAGGGTCTTTGCCGACAACACACCTGCCTCCGCCTAGGAAACCAGGCAGAGAAATGTTCTCCCGGCCCCACACCTCCCGACGCCTCATGTGGGTGGGTGCCTAGGTCAGTGCGGAGACAGCATGGGCGCCTGCCTGCCTAGGCCACAAAGAATCCCGACCAAGGGAAACTGGTGGCACCGGGGCCAGGGCGAGGCCGCGCCGTCCCCCCTTGTGCGTTGGGCCGCGCAAGGCCTTGGTGCCACCCCACCCTCCAAGTGGGTTCCCCTCCTTGGCCAGGGCTGGCGGGCTAAGAGCGGCCCTTCCCTTCCACACGGCAAGGCGACGAGGAAGGGGAAGTGAAAGGATCCAGGAACCAGGCAAGGGCCACCTCCGGGTTCCAGGGGCAGCCAAGAAAGAGCCTGACGGCACCCAGCCAGCCCCCTGTCTCAGGGGAGGGGCCTGGTGGGCACACCTCGAGCAATCCTCTGGGCCCTCCAGGACGGCAACTGAGCACCGTGTCCGGCACGGGCTCAGTCCAGCCAGGCCCCGCTGGACGGCTCCCCGCACGGGGGCGAGAGGGGAGAAAAGCGGACGGAGCAACCGCGCCCTCTCTCATCTGCGCCCACTCAGGGCACGGAGGACAGACGGGCCCGCGTGGCTGGCTCCACACACCAGCCCGGGTCTGGTCTGGGCCACGAGCGCACGACTGGGAACTGGCCCATCCAGGACACTGGGTCAGATTCTCCTGGTGGCCCGCCGGACTACACGGCAGACAACTCCCCAGCTGCCTGGGGGCACGGCACGGGTCCAGAACACGCTCGTGCCAGCGTCAGAGGGCACATCGAGGACTTGTCCTCAGGCAGCGGCCACGCCTCCTGGACGCTGTCCCGGGAGCTCGGAGACCAGCCAACGCCAAGAGGAAGGCAAGGACGTCTCAGGAGAGGCAGAGGCACAGAGCACCATCCTCGCGGAGCCCAGCGTGCCCGCGCCTAAGTCCGCTGCGCACACTGGGCCACCGGGGCAGTGGGGCACTCCACGCCGGGTCCCATGAGGCTTCTGCACTCGCAGCCTCCGTGGCAACGCCAGGCATGCGGGCTGGGCGTGCTGCACCAGACCCCCGGGGTCATGGCGGGAGCAGACGTGGGGGGCGGGGAAGCCTACGCCCCTCCCGCACGGCTTAGCAGACCACCACGCAGAGAAACGGACAACCTGCGGACAGGCCCAGGCAGCGTGCAGCCAACCAGAGAACCCGGGAGGACACACGGCCCCGTCTCGGAGCGCCTGACTCGCACCGCGGCCCCTCTCTCCCCAGGGAGCACATCCTTCCCGGGCAGAGCCCCGAGGACGTCCCCGCAGCTCCAGAGCACAGGCCAGCGTTTCGGGACAAGGAATCGCATGGCGACACCTTCCCGGTCCCGGAGGCAATAGGAAAGCCCGTTCTCGCTCAAGGAGCCCCGGCAGCCCAGCGGGCTCCCAGGGGCAGAGGACACAAGGCACACGGGCCCCTACCGTGGTCGTGGTCGTGGTCGTGGTCGTGGTCAGCCTCGGTGCTGGGAGTCATGGTTGGGAGCGGCACGTCCGGAACAGGTTCCCGGGTGCCGGGCTCGGCGTCTGCGGAAGAAGAAGAGACATCACACACTTGGCCTGAGTGAGGGTCTTTGCCGACAACACACCTGCCTCCGCCTAGGAAACCAGGCAGAGCAATGTTCTCCCGGCCCCACACCTCCCGACGCCTCATGTGGGTGGGTGCCTAGGTCAGTGCGGAGACAGCATGGGCGCCTGCCTGCCTAGGCCACAAAGAATCCCGACCAAGGGAAACTGGTGGCACCGGGGCCAGGGCGAGGCCGCGCCGTCCCCCCTTGTGCGTTGGGCCGCGCAAGGCCTTGGTGCCACCCCACCCTCCAAGTGGGTTCCCCTCCTTGGCCAGGGCTGGCGGGCTAAGAGCGGCCCTTCCCTTCCACACGGCAAGGCGACGAGGAAGGGGAAGTGAAAGGATCCAGGAACCAGGCAAGGGCCACCTCCGGGTTGCAGGGGCAGCCAAGAAAGAGCCTGACGGCACCCAGCCAGCCCCCTGTCTCAGGGGAGGGGCCTGGTGGGCACACCTCGAGCAATCCTCTGGGCCCTCCAGGACGGCAACTGAGCACCGTGTCCGGCACGGGCTCAGTCCAGCCAGGCCCCGCTGGACGGCTCCCCGCACGGGGGCGAGAGGGGAGAAAAGCGGACGGAGCAACCGCGCCCTCTCTCATCTGCGCCCACTCAGGGCACGGAGGACAGACGGGCCCGCGTGGCTGGCTCCACACACCAGCCCGGGTCTGGTCTGGGCCACGAGCGCACGACTGGGAACTGGCCCATCCAGGACACTGGGTCAGATTCTCCTGGTGGCCCGCCGGACTACACGGCAGACAACTCCCCAGCTGCCTGGGGGCACGGCACGGGTCCAGAACACGCTCGTGCCAGCGTCAGAGGGCACATCGAGGACTTGTCCTCAGGCAGCGGCCACGCCTCCTGGACGCTGTCCCGGGAGCTCGGAGACCAGCCAACGCCAAGAGGAAGGCAAGGACATCTCAGGAGAGGCAGAGGCACAGAGCACCATCCTCGCGGAGCCCAGCGTGCCCGCGCCTAAGTCCGCTGCGCACACTGGGCCACCAGGGGCAGTGGGGCACTCCACGCCGGGTCCCATGAGGCTTCTGCACTCGCAGCCTCCGTGGCAACGCCAGGCATGCGGGCTGGGCGTGCTGCACCAGACCCCCGGGGTCATGGCGGGAGCAGACGTGGGGGGCGGGGAGGCCTACACCCCTCCCGCACGGCTTAGCAGACCACCACGCAGAGAAACGGACAACCTGCGGACAGGCCCAGGCAGCGTGCAGCCAACCAGAGCACCCGGGAGGACACACGGCCCCGTCTCGGAGCGCCTGACTCGCACCGCGGCCCCTCTCTCCCCAGGGAGCACATCCTTCCCGGGCAGAGCCCCGAGGACGTCCCCGCAGCTCCAGAGCACAGGCCAGCGTTTCGGGACAAGGAATCGCATGGCGACACCTTCCCGGTCCCGGAGGCAATAGGAAAGCCCGTTCTCGCTCAAGGAGCCCCGGCAGCCCAGCGGGCTCCCAGGGGCAGAGGACACAAGGCACACGGGCCCCTACCGTGGTCGTGGTCGTGGTCGTGGTCAGCCTCGGTGCTGGGAGTCATGGTTGGGAGCGGCACGTCCGGAACAGGTTCCCGGGTGCCGGGCTCGGCGTCTGCGGAAGAAGAAGAGACATCACACACTTGGCCTGAGTGAGGGTCTTTGCCGACAACACACCTGCCTCCGCCTAGGAAACCAGGCAGAGCAATGTTCTCCCGGCCCCACACCTCCCGACGCCTCATGTGGGTGGGTGCCTAGGTCAGTGCGGAGACAGCATGGGCGCCTGCCTGCCTAGGCCACAAAGAATCCCGACCAAGGGAAACTGGTGGCACCGGGGCCAGGGCGAGGGCCCGCAGTCCCCCCTTGTGCGTTGGGCCGCGCAAGGCCTTGGTGCCACCCCACCCTCCAAGTGGGTTCCCCTCCTTGGCCAGGGCTGGCGGGCTAAGAGCGGCCCTTCCCTTCCACACGGCAAGGCGACGAGGAAGGGGAAGTGAAAGGATCCAGGAACCAGGCAAGGGCCACCTCCGGGTTGCAGGGGCAGCCAAGAAAGAGCCTGACGGCACCCAGCCAGCCCCCTGTCTCAGGGGAGGGGCCTGGTGGGCACACCTCGAGCAATCCTCTGGGCCCTCCAGGACGGCAACTGAGCACCGTGTCCGGCACGGGCTCAGTCCAGCCAGGCCCCGCTGGACGGCTCCCCGCACGGGGGCGAGAGGGGAGAAAAGCGGACGGAGCAACCGCGCCCTCTCTCATCTGCGCCCACTCAGGGCACGGAGGACAGACGGGCCCGCGTGGCTGGCTCCACACACCAGCCCGGGTCTGGTCTGGGCCACGAGCGCACGACTGGGAACTGGCCCATCCAGGACACTGGGTCAGATTCTCCTGGTGGCCCGCCGGACTACACGGCAGACAACTCCCCAGCTGCCTGGGGGCACGGCACGGGTCCAGAACACGCTCGTGCCAGCGTCAGAGGGCACATCGAGGACTTGTCCTCAGGCAGCGGCCACGCCTCCTGGACGCTGTCCCGGGAGCTCGGAGACCAGCCAACGCCAAGAGGAAGGCAAGGACGTCTCAGGAGAGGCAGAGGCACAGAGCACCATCCTCGCGGAGCCCAGCGTGCCCGCGCCTAAGTCCGCTGCGCACACTGGGCCACCAGGGGCAGTGGGGCACTCCACGCCGGGTCCCATGAGGCTTCTGCACTCGCAGCCTCCGTGGCAACGCCAGGCATGCGGGCTGGGCGTGCTGCACCAGACCCCCGGGGTCATGGCGGGAGCAGACGTGGGGGGCGGGGAAGCCTACGCCCCTCCCGCACGGCTTAGCAGACCACCACGCAGAGAAACGGACAACCTGCGGACAGGCCCAGGCAGCGTGCAGCCAACCAGAGAACCCGGGAGGACACACGGCCCCGTCTCGGAGCGCCTGACTCGCACCGCGGCCCCTCTCTCCCCAGGGAGCACATCCTTCCCGGGCAGAGCCCCGAGGACGTCCCCGCAGCTCCAGAGCACAGGCCAGCGTTTCGGGACAAGGAATCGCATGGCGACACCTTCCCGGTCCCGGAGGCAATAGGAAAGCCCGTTCTCGCTCAAGGAGCCCCGGCAGCCCAGCGGGCTCCCAGGGGCAGAGGACACAAGGCACACGGGCCCCTACCGTGGTCGTGGTCGTGGTCGTGGTCGTGGTCGTGGTCGTGGTCAGCCTCGGTGCTGGGAGTCATGGTTGGGAGCGGCACGTCCGGAACAGGTTCCCGGGTGCCGGGCTCGGCGTCTGCGGAAGAAGAAGAGACATCACACACTTGGCCTGAGTGAGGGTCTTTGCCGACAACACACCTGCCTCCGCCTAGGAAACCAGGCAGAGAAATGTTCTCCCGGCCCCACACCTCCCGACGCCTCATGTGGGTGGGTGCCTAGGTCAGTGCGGAGACAGCATGGGCGCCTGCCTGCCTAGGCCACAAAGAATCCCGACCAAGGGAAACTGGTGGCACCGGGGCCAGGGCGAGGCCGCGCCGTCCCCCCTTGTGCGTTGGGCCGCGCAAGGCCTTGGTGCCACCCCACCCTCCAAGTGGGTTCCCCTCCTTGGCCAGGGCTGGCGGGCTAAGAGCGGCCCTTCCCTTCCACACGGCAAGGCGACGAGGAAGGGGAAGTGAAAGGATCCAGGAACCAGGCAAGGGCCACCTCCGGGTTCCAGGGGCAGCCAAGAAAGAGCCTGACGGCACCCAGCCAGCCCCCTGTCTCAGGGGAGGGGCCTGGTGGGCACACCTCGAGCAATCCTCTGGGCCCTCCAGGACGGCAACTGAGCACCGTGTCCGGCACGGGCTCAGTCCAGCCAGGCCCCGCTGGACGGCTCCCCGCACGGGGGCGAGAGGGGAGAAAAGCGGACGGAGCAAGCGCGCCCTCTCTCATCTGCGCCCACTCAGGGCACGGAGGACAGACGGGCCCGCGTGGCTGGCTCCACACACCAGCCCGGGTCTGGTCTGGGCCACGAGCGCACGACTGGGAACTGGCCCATCCAGGACACTGGGTCAGATTCTCCTGGTGGCCCGCCGGACTACACGGCAGACAACTCCCCAGCTGCCTGGGGGCACGGCACGGGTCCAGAACACGCTCGTGCCAGCGTCAGAGGGCACATCGAGGACTTGTCCTCAGGCAGCGGCCACGCCTCCTGGACGCTGTCCCGGGAGCTCGGAGACCAGCCAACGCCAAGAGGAAGGCAAGGACGTCTCAGGAGAGGCAGAGGCACAGAGCACCATCCTCGCGGAGCCCAGCGTGCCCGCGCCTAAGTCCGCTGCGCACACTGGGCCACCAGGGGCAGTGGGGCACTCCACGCCGGGTCCCATGAGGCTTCTGCACTCGCAGCCTCCGTGGCGACGCCAGGCATGCGGGCTGGGCGTGCTGCACCAGACCCCCGGGGTCATGGCGGGAGCAGACGTGGGGGGCGGGGAAGCCTACGCCCCTCCCGCACGGCTTAGCAGACCACCACGCAGAGAAACGGACAACCTGCGGACAGGCCCAGGCAGCGTGCAGCCAACCAGAGAACCCGGGAGGACACACGGCCCCGTCTCGGAGCGCCTGACTCGCACCGCGGCCCCTCTCTCCCCAGGGAGCACATCCTTCCCGGGCAGAGCCCCGAGGACGTCCCCGCAGCTCCAGAGCACAGGCCAGCGTTTCGGGACAAGGAATCGCATGGCGACACCTTCCCGGTCCCGGAGGCAATAGGAAAGCCCGTTCTCGCTCAAGGAGCCCCGGCAGCCCAGCGGGCTCCCAGGGGCAGAGGACACAAGGCACACGGGCCCCTACCGTGGTCGTGGTCGTGGTCGTGGTCAGCCTCGGTGCTGGGAGTCATGGTTGGGAGCGGCACGTCCGGAACAGGTTCCCGGGTGCCGGGCTCGGCGTCTGCGGAAGAAGAAGAGACATCACACACTTGGCCTGAGTGAGGGTCTTTGCCGACAACACACCTGCCTCCGCCTAGGAAACCAGGCAGAGAAATGTTCTCCCGGCCCCACACCTCCCGACGCCTCATGTGGGTGGGTGCCTAGGTCAGTGCGGAGACAGCATGGGCGCCTGCCTGCCTAGGCCACAAAGAATCCCGACCAAGGGAAACTGGTGGCACCGGGGCCAGGGCGAGGCCGCGCCGTCCCCCCTTGTGCGTTGGGCCGCGCAAGGCCTTGGTGCCACCCCACCCTCCAAGTGGGTTCCCCTCCTTGGCCAGGGCTGGCGGGCTAAGAGCGGCCCTTCCCTTCCACACGGCAAGGCGACGAGGAAGGGGAAGTGAAAGGATCCAGGAACCAGGCAAGGGCCACCTCCGGGTTCCAGGGGCAGCCAAGAAAGAGCCTGACGGCACCCAGCCAGCCCCCTGTCTCAGGGGAGGGGCCTGGTGGGCACACCTCGAGCAATCCTCTGGGCCCTCCAGGACGGCAACTGAGCACCGTGTCCGGCACGGGCTCAGTCCAGCCAGGCCCCGCTGGACGGCTCCCCGCACGGGGGCGAGAGGGGAGAAAAGCGGACGGAGCAACCGCGCCCTCTCTCATCTGCGCCCACTCAGGGCACGGAGGACAGACGGGCCCGCGTGGCTGGCTCCACACACCAGCCCGGGTCTGGTCTGGGCCACGAGCGCACGACTGGGAACTGGCCCATCCAGGACACTGGGTCAGATTCTCCTGGTGGCCCGCCGGACTACACGGCAGACAACTCCCCAGCTGCCTGGGGGCACGGCACGGGTCCAGAACACGCTCGTGCCAGCGTCAGAGGGCACATCGAGGACTTGTCCTCAGGCAGCGGCCACGCCTCCTGGACGCTGTCCCGGGAGCTCGGAGACCAGCCAACGCCAAGAGGAAGGCAAGGACGTCTCAGGAGAGGCAGAGGCACAGAGCACCATCCTCGCGGAGCCCAGCGTGCCCGCGCCTAAGTCCGCTGCGCACACTGGGCCACCGGGGCAGTGGGGCACTCCACGCCGGGTCCCATGAGGCTTCTGCACTCGCAGCCTCCGTGGCAACGCCAGGCATGCGGGCTGGGCGTGCCGCACCAGACCCCCGGGGTCATGGCGGGAGCAGACGTGGGGGGCGGGGAAGCCTACGCCCCTCCCGCACGGCTTAGCAGACCACCACGCAGAGAAACGGACAACCTGCGGACAGGCCCAGGCAGCGTGCAGCCAACCAGAGAACCCGGGAGGACACACGGCCCCGTCTCGGAGCGCCTGACTCGCACCGCGGCCCCTCTCTCCCCAGGGAGCACATCCTTCCCGGGCAGAGCCCCGAGGACGTCCCCGCAGCTCCAGAGCACAGGCCAGCGTTTCGGGACAAGGAATCGCATGGCGACACCTTCCCGGTCCCGGAGGCAATAGGAAAGCCCGTTCTCGCTCAAGGAGCCCCGGCAGCCCAGCGGGCTCCCAGGGGCAGAGGACACAAGGCACACGGGCCCCTACCGTGGTCGTGGTCGTGGTCGTGGTCGTGGTCGTGGTCAGCCTCGGTGCTGGGAGTCATGGTTGGGAGCGGCACGTCCGGAACAGGTTCCCGGGTGCCGGGCTCGGCGTCTGCGGAAGAAGAAGAGACATCACACACTTGGCCTGAGTGAGGGTCTTTGCCGACAACACACCTGCCTCCGCCTAGGAAACCAGGCAGAGCAATGTTCTCCCGGCCCCACACCTCCCGACGCCTCATGTGGGTGGGTGCCTAGGTCAGTGCGGAGACAGCATGGGCGCCTGCCTGCCTAGGCCACAAAGAATCCCGACCAAGGGAAACTGGTGGCACCGGGGCCAGGGCGAGGGCCCGCCGTCCCCCCTTGTGCGTTGGGCCGCGCAAGGCCTTGGTGCCACCCCACCCTCCAAGTGGGTTCCCCTCCTTGGCCAGGGCTGGCGGGCTAAGAGCGGCCCTTCCCTTCCACACGGCAAGGCGACGAGGAAGGGGAAGTGAAAGGATCCAGGAACCAGGCAAGGGCCACCTCCGGGTTCCAGGGGCAGCCAAGAAAGAGCCTGACGGCACCCAGCCAGCCCCCTGTCTCAGGGGAGGGGCCTGGTGGGCACACCTCGAGCAATCCTCTGGGCCCTCCAGGACGGCAACTGAGCACCGTGTCCGGCACGGGCTCAGTCCAGCCAGGCCCCGCTGGACGGCTCCCCGCACGGGGGCGAGAGGGGAGAAAAGCGGACGGAGCAACCGCGCCCTCTCTCATCTGCGCCCACTCAGGGCACGGAGGACAGACGGGCCCGCGTGGCTGGCTCCACACACCAGCCCGGGTCTGGTCTGGGCCACGAGCGCACGACTGGGAACTGGCCCATCCAGGACACTGGGTCAGATTCTCCTGGTGGCCCGCCGGACTACACGGCAGACAACTCCCCAGCTGCCTGGGGGCACGGCACGGGTCCAGAACACGCTCGTGCCAGCGTCAGAGGGCACATCGAGGACTTGTCCTCAGGCAGCGGCCACGCCTCCTGGACGCTGTCCCGGGAGCTCGGAGACCAGCCAACGCCAAGAGGAAGGCAAGGACATCTCAGGAGAGGCAGAGGCACAGAGCACCATCCTCGCGGAGCCCAGCGTGCCCGCGCCTAAGTCCGCTGCGCACACTGGGCCACCAGGGGCAGTGGGGCACTCCACGCCGGGTCCCATGAGGCTTCTGCACTCGCAGCCTCCGTGGCAACGCCAGGCATGCGGGCTGGGCGTGCTGCACCAGACCCCCGGGGTCATGGCGGGAGCAGACGTGGGGGGCGGGGAGGCCTACACCCCTCCCGCACGGCTTAGCAGACCACCACGCAGAGAAACGGACAACCTGCGGACAGGCCCAGGCAGCGTGCAGCCAACCAGAGCACCCGGGAGGACACACGGCCCCGTCTCGGAGCGCCTGACTCGCACCGCGGCCCCTCTCTCCCCAGGGAGCACATCCTTCCCGGGCAGAGCCCCGAGGACGTCCCCGCAGCTCCAGAGCACAGGCCAGCGTTTCGGGACAAGGAATCGCATGGCGACACCTTCCCGGTCCCGGAGGCAATAGGAAAGCCCGTTCTCGCTCAAGGAGCCCCGGCAGCCCAGCGGGCTCCCAGGGGCAGAGGACACAAGGCACACGGGCCCCTACCGTGGTCGTGGTCGTGGTCGTGGTCGTGGTTGTGGTCAGCCTCGGTGCTGGGAGTCATGGTTGGGAGCGGCACGTCCGGAACAGGTTCCCGGGTGCCGGGCTCGGCGTCTGCGGAAGAAGAAGAGACATCACACACTTGGCCTGAGTGAGGGTCTTTGCCGACAACACACCTGCCTCCGCCTAGGAAACCAGGCAGAGAAATGTTCTCCCGGCCCCACACCTCCCGACGCCTCCTGTGGGTGGGTGCCTAGGTCAGTGCGGAGACAGCATGGGCGCCTGCCTGCCTAGGCCACAAAGAATCCCGACCAAGGGAAACTGGTGGCACCGGGGCCAGGGCGAGGGCCCGCAGTCCCCCCTTGTGCGTTGGGCCGCGCAAGGCCTTGGTGCCACCCCACCCTCCAAGTGGGTTCCCCTCCTTGGCCAGGGCTGGCGGGCTAAGAGCGGCCCTTCCCTTCCACACGGCAAGGCGACGAGGAAGGGGAAGTGAAAGGATCCAGGAACCAGGCAAGGGCCACCTCCGGGTTCCAGGGGCAGCCAAGAAAGAGCCTGACGGCACCCAGCCAGCCCCCTGTCTCAGGGGAGGGGCCTGGTGGGCACACCTCGAGCAATCCTCTGGGCCCTCCAGGACGGCAACTGAGCACCGTGTCCGGCACGGGCTCAGTCCAGCCAGGCCCCGCTGGACGGCTCCCCGCACGGGGGCGAGAGGGGAGAAAAGCGGACGGAGCAACCGCGCCCTCTCTCATCTGCGCCCACTCAGGGCACGGAGGACAGACGGGCCCGCGTGGCTGGCTCCACACACCAGCCCGGGTCTGGTCTGGGCCACGAGCGCACGACTGGGAACTGGCCCATCCAGGACACTGGGTCAGATTCTCCTGGTGGCCCGCCGGACTACACGGCAGACAACTCCCCAGCTGCCTGGGGGCACGGCACGGGTCCAGAACACGCTCGTGCCAGCGTCAGAGGGCACATCGAGGACTTGTCCTCAGGCAGCGGCCACGCCTCCTGGACGCTGTCCCGGGAGCTCGGAGACCAGCCAACGCCAAGAGGAAGGCAAGGACGTCTCAGGAGAGGCAGAGGCACAGAGCACCATCCTCGCGGAGCCCAGCGTGCCCGCGCCTAAGTCCGCTGCGCACACTGGGCCACCAGGGGCAGTGGGGCACTCCACGCCGGGTCCCATGAGGCTTCTGCACTCGCAGCCTCCGTGGCGACGCCAGGCATGCGGGCTGGGCGTGCTGCACCAGACCCCCGGGGTCATGGCGGGAGCAGACGTGGGGGGCGGGGAAGCCTACGCCCCTCCCGCACGGCTTAGCAGACCACCACGCAGAGAAACGGACAACCTGCGGACAGGCCCAGGCAGCGTGCAGCCAACCAGAGAACCCGGGAGGACACACGGCCCCGTCTCGGAGCGCCTGACTCGCACCGCGGCCCCTCTCTCCCCAGGGAGCACATCCTTCCCGGGCAGAGCCCCGAGGACGTCCCCGCAGCTCCAGAGCACAGGCCAGCGTTTCGGGACAAGGAATCGCATGGCGACACCTTCCCGGTCCCGGAGGCAATAGGAAAGCCCGTTCTCGCTCAAGGAGCCCCGGCAGCCCAGCGGGCTCCCAGGGGCAGAGGACACAAGGCACACGGGCCCCTACCGTGGTCGTGGTCGTGGTCGTGGTCGTGGTCGTGGTCAGCCTCGGTGCTGGGAGTCATGGTTGGGAGCGGCACGTCCGGAACAGGTTCCCGGGTGCCGGGCTCGGCGTCTGCGGAAGAAGAAGAGACATCACACACTTGGCCTGAGTGAGGGTCTTTGCCGACAACACACCTGCCTCCGCCTAGGAAACCAGGCAGAGAAATGTTCTCCCGGCCCCACACCTCCCGACGCCTCATGTGGGTGGGTGCCTAGGTCAGTGCGGAGACAGCATGGGCGCCTGCCTGCCTAGGCCACAAAGAATCCCGACCAAGGGAAACTGGTGGCACCGGGGCCAGGGCGAGGCCGCGCCGTCCCCCCTTGTGCGTTGGGCCGCGCAAGGCCTTGGTGCCACCCCACCCTCCAAGTGGGTTCCCCTCCTTGGCCAGGGCTGGCGGGCTAAGAGCGGCCCTTCCCTTCCACACGGCAAGGCGACGAGGAAGGGGAAGTGAAAGGATCCAGGAACCAGGCAAGGGCCACCTCCGGGTTCCAGGGGCAGCCAAGAAAGAGCCTGACGGCACCCAGCCAGCCCCCTGTCTCAGGGGAGGGGCCTGGTGGGCACACCTCGAGCAATCCTCTGGGCCCTCCAGGACGGCAACTGAGCACCGTGTCCGGCACGGGCTCAGTCCAGCCAGGCCCCGCTGGACGGCTCCCCGCACGGGGGCGAGAGGGGAGAAAAGCGGACGGAGCAACCGCGCCCTCTCTCATCTGCGCCCACTCAGGGCACGGAGGACAGACGGGCCCGCGTGGCTGGCTCCACACACCAGCCCGGGTCTGGTCTGGGCCACGAGCGCACGACTGGGAACTGGCCCATCCAGGACACTGGGTCAGATTCTCCTGGTGGCCCGCCGGACTACACGGCAGACAACTCCCCAGCTGCCTGGGGGCACGGCACGGGTCCAGAACACGCTCGTGCCAGCGTCAGAGGGCACATCGAGGACTTGTCCTCAGGCAGCGGCCACGCCTCCTGGACGCTGTCCCGGGAGCTCGGAGACCAGCCAACGCCAAGAGGAAGGCAAGGACGTCTCAGGAGAGGCAGAGGCACAGAGCACCATCCTCGCGGAGCCCAGCGTGCCCGCGCCTAAGTCCGCTGCGCACACTGGGCCACCGGGGCAGTGGGGCACTCCACGCCGGGTCCCATGAGGCTTCTGCACTCGCAGCCTCCGTGGCAACGCCAGGCATGCGGGCTGGGCGTGCCGCACCAGACCCCCGGGGTCATGGCGGGAGCAGACGTGGGGGGCGGGGAAGCCTACGCCCCTCCCGCACGGCTTAGCAGACCACCACGCAGAGAAACGGACAACCTGCGGACAGGCCCAGGCAGCGTGCAGCCAACCAGAGAACCCGGGAGGACACACGGCCCCGTCTCGGAGCGCCTGACTCGCACCGCGGCCCCTCTCTCCCCAGGGAGCACATCCTTCCCGGGCAGAGCCCCGAGGACGTCCCCGCAGCTCCAGAGCACAGGCCAGCGTTTCGGGACAAGGAATCGCATGGCGACACCTTCCCGGTCCCGGAGGCAATAGGAAAGCCCGTTCTCGCTCAAGGAGCCCCGGCAGCCCAGCGGGCTCCCAGGGGCAGAGGACACAAGGCACACGGGCCCCTACCGTGGTCGTGGTCGTGGTCGTGGTCGTGGTCGTGGTCAGCCTCGGTGCTGGGAGTCATGGTTGGGAGCGGCACGTCCGGAACAGGTTCCCGGGTGCCGGGCTCGGCGTCTGCGGAAGAAGAAGAGACATCACACACTTGGCCTGAGTGAGGGTCTTTGCCGACAACACACCTGCCTCCGCCTAGGAAACCAGGCAGAGCAATGTTCTCCCGGCCCCACACCTCCCGACGCCTCATGTGGGTGGGTGCCTAGGTCAGTGCGGAGACAGCATGGGCGCCTGCC
The DNA here is from genome assembly GCF_051225735.1 of Oryctolagus cuniculus. Classification (NCBI taxonomy): domain Eukaryota; kingdom Metazoa; phylum Chordata; class Mammalia; order Lagomorpha; family Leporidae; genus Oryctolagus; species Oryctolagus cuniculus. The sequence continues at coordinate 12,989,095 of NC_142874.1, read as the reverse complement.
TGCCTAGGCCACAAAGAATCCCGACCAAGGGAAACTGGTGGCACCGGGGCCAGGGCGAGGGCCCGCAGTCCCCCCTTGTGCGTTGGGCCGCGCAAGGCCTTGGTGCCACCCCACCCTCCAAGTGGGTTCCCCTCCTTGGCCAGGGCTGGCGGGCTAAGAGCGGCCCTTCCCTTCCACACGGCAAGGCGACGAGGAAGGGGAAGTGAAAGGATCCAGGAACCAGGCAAGGGCCACCTCCGGGTTCCAGGGGCAGCCAAGAAAGAGCCTGACGGCACCCAGCCAGCCCCCTGTCTCAGGGGAGGGGCCTGGTGGGCACACCTCGAGCAATCCTCTGGGCCCTCCAGGACGGCAACTGAGCACCGTGTCCGGCACGGGCTCAGTCCAGCCAGGCCCCGCTGGACGGCTCCCCGCACGGGGGCGAGAGGGGAGAAAAGCGGACGGAGCAACCGCGCCCTCTCTCATCTGCGCCCACTCAGGGCACGGAGGACAGACGGGCCCGCGTGGCTGGCTCCACACACCAGCCCGGGTCTGGTCTGGGCCACGAGCGCACGACTGGGAACTGGCCCATCCAGGACACTGGGTCAGATTCTCCTGGTGGCCCGCCGGACTACACGGCAGACAACTCCCCAGCTGCCTGGGGGCACGGCACGGGTCCAGAACACGCTCGTGCCAGCGTCAGAGGGCACATCGAGGACTTGTCCTCAGGCAGCGGCCACGCCTCCTGGACGCTGTCCCGGGAGCTCGGAGACCAGCCAACGCCAAGAGGAAGGCAAGGACATCTCAGGAGAGGCAGAGGCACAGAGCACCATCCTCGCGGAGCCCAGCGTGCCCGCGCCTAAGTCCGCTGCGCACACTGGGCCACCAGGGGCAGTGGGGCACTCCACGCCGGGTCCCATGAGGCTTCTGCACTCGCAGCCTCCGTGGCAACGCCAGGCATGCGGGCTGGGCGTGCTGCACCAGACCCCCGGGGTCATGGCGGGAGCAGACGTGGGGGGCGGGGAGGCCTACACCCCTCCCGCACGGCTTAGCAGACCACCACGCAGAGAAACGGACAACCTGCGGACAGGCCCAGGCAGCGTGCAGCCAACCAGAGCACCCGGGAGGACACACGGCCCCGTCTCGGAGCGCCTGACTCGCACCGCGGCCCCTCTCTCCCCAGGGAGCACATCCTTCCCGGGCAGAGCCCCGAGGACGTCCCCGCAGCTCCAGAGCACAGGCCAGCGTTTCGGGACAAGGAATCGCATGGCGACACCTTCCCGGTCCCGGAGGCAATAGGAAAGCCCGTTCTCGCTCAAGGAGCCCCGGCAGCCCAGCGGGCTCCCAGGGGCAGAGGACACAAGGCACACGGGCCCCTACCGTGGTCGTGGTCGTGGTCGTGGTCGTGGTCAGCCTCGGTGCTGGGAGTCATGGTTGGGAGCGGCACGTCCGGAACAGGTTCCCGGGTGCCGGGCTCGGCGTCTGCGGAAGAAGAAGAGACATCACACACTTGGCCTGAGTGAGGGTCTTTGCCGACAACACACCTGCCTCCGCCTAGGAAACCAGGCAGAGAAATGTTCTCCCGGCCCCACACCTCCCGACGCCTCCTGTGGGTGGGTGCCTAGGTCAGTGCGGAGACAGCATGGGCGCCTGCCTGCCTAGGCCACAAAGAATCCCGACCAAGGGAAACTGGTGGCACCGGGGCCAGGGCGAGGGCCCGCCGTCCCCCCTTGTGCGTTGGGCCGCGCAAGGCCTTGGTGCCACCCCACCCTCCAAGTGGGTTCCCCTCCTTGGCCAGGGCTGGCGGGCTAAGAGCGGCCCTTCCCTTCCACACGGCAAGGCGACGAGGAAGGGGAAGTGAAAGGATCCAGGAACCAGGCAAGGGCCACCTCCGGGTTCCAGGGGCAGCCAAGAAAGAGCCTGACGGCACCCAGCCAGCCCCCTGTCTCAGGGGAGGGGCCTGGTGGGCACACCTCGAGCAATCCTCTGGGCCCTCCAGGACGGCAACTGAGCACCGTGTCCGGCACGGGCTCAGTCCAGCCAGGCCCCGCTGGACGGCTCCCCGCACGGGGGCGAGAGGGGAGAAAAGCGGACGGAGCAACCGCGCCCTCTCTCATCTGCGCCCACTCAGGGCACGGAGGACAGACGGGCCCGCGTGGCTGGCTCCACACACCAGCCCGGGTCTGGTCTGGGCCACGAGCGCACGACTGGGAACTGGCCCATCCAGGACACTGGGTCAGATTCTCCTGGTGGCCCGCCGGACTACACGGCAGACAACTCCCCAGCTGCCTGGGGGCACGGCACGGGTCCAGAACACGCTCGTGCCAGCGTCAGAGGGCACATCGAGGACTTGTCCTCAGGCAGCGGCCACGCCTCCTGGACGCTGTCCCGGGAGCTCGGAGACCAGCCAACGCCAAGAGGAAGGCAAGGACGTCTCAGGAGAGGCAGAGGCACAGAGCACCATCCTCGCGGAGCCCAGCGTGCCCGCGCCTAAGTCCGCTGCGCACACTGGGCCACCGGGGCAGTGGGGCACTCCACGCCGGGTCCCATGAGGCTTCTGCACTCGCAGCCTCCGTGGCAACGCCAGGCATGCGGGCCGGGAGTGCTGCACCAGACCCCCGGGGTCATGGCGGGAGCAGACGTGGGGGGCGGGGAAGCCTACGCCCCTCCCGCACGGCTTAGCAGACCACCACGCAGAGAAACGGACAACCTGCGGACAGGCCCAGGCAGCGTGCAGCCAACCAGAGAACCCGGGAGGACACACGGCCCCGTCTCGGAGCGCCTGACTCGCACCGCGGCCCCTCTCTCCCCAGGGAGCACATCCTTCCCGGGCAGAGCCCCGAGGACGTCCCCGCAGCTCCAGAGCACAGGCCAGCGTTTCGGGACAAGGAATCGCATGGCGACACCTTCCCGGTCCCGGAGGCAATAGGAAAGCCCGTTCTCGCTCAAGGAGCCCCGGCAGCCCAGCGGGCTCCCAGGGGCAGAGGACACAAGGCACACGGGCCCCTACCGTGGTCGTGGTCGTGGTCGTGGTCGTGGTCGTGGTCAGCCTCGGTGCTGGGAGTCATGGTTGGGAGCGGCACGTCCGGAACAGGTTCCCGGGTGCCGGGCTCGGCGTCTGCGGAAGAAGAAGAGACATCACACACTTGGCCTGAGTGAGGGTCTTTGCCGACAACACACCTGCCTCCGCCTAGGAAACCAGGCAGAGCAATGTTCTCCCGGCCCCACACCTCCCGACGCCTCATGTGGGTGGGTGCCTAGGTCAGTGCGGAGACAGCATGGGCGCCTGCCTGCCTAGGCCACAAAGAATCCCGACCAAGGGAAACTGGTGGCACCGGGGCCAGGGCGAGGCCGCGCCGTCCCCCCTTGTGCGTTGGGCCGCGCAAGGCCTTGGTGCCACCCCACCGTCCAAGTGGGTTCCCCTCCTTGGCCAGGGCTGGCGGGCTAAGAGCGGCCCTTCCCTTCCACACGGCAAGGCGACGAGGAAGGGGAAGTGAAAGGATCCAGGAACCAGGCAAGGGCCACCTCCGGGTTGCAGGGGCAGCCAAGAAAGAGCCTGACGGCACCCAGCCAGCCCCCTGTCTCAGGGGAGGGGCCTGGTGGGCACACCTCGAGCAATCCTCTGGGCCCTCCAGGACGGCAACTGAGCACCGTGTCCGGCACGGGCTCAGTCCAGCCAGGCCCCGCTGGACGGCTCCCCGCACGGGGGCGAGAGGGGAGAAAAGCGGACGGAGCAACCGCGCCCTCTCTCATCTGCGCCCACTCAGGGCACGGAGGACAGACGGGCCCGCGTGGCTGGCTCCACACACCAGCCCGGGTCTGGTCTGGGCCACGAGCGCACGACTGGGAACTGGCCCATCCAGGACACTGGGTCAGATTCTCCTGGTGGCCCGCCGGACTACACGGCAGACAACTCCCCAGCTGCCTGGGGGCACGGCACGGGTCCAGAACACGCTCGTGCCAGCGTCAGAGGGCACATCGAGGACTTGTCCTCAGGCAGCGGCCACGCCTCCTGGACGCTGTCCCGGGAGCTCGGAGACCAGCCAACGCCAAGAGGAAGGCAAGGACGTCTCAGGAGAGGCAGAGGCACAGAGCACCATCCTCGCGGAGCCCAGCGTGCCCGCGCCTAAGTCCGCTGCGCACACTGGGCCACCGGGGCAGTGGGGCACTCCACGCCGGGTCCCATGAGGCTTCTGCACTCGCAGCCTCCGTGGCAACGCCAGGCATGCGGGCCGGGAGTGCTGCACCAGACCCCCGGGGTCATGGCGGGAGCAGACGTGGGGGGCGGGGAAGCCTACGCCCCTCCCGCACGGCTTAGCAGACCACCACGCAGAGAAACGGACAACCTGCGGACAGGCCCAGGCAGCGTGCAGCCAACCAGAGAACCCGGGAGGACACACGGCCCCGTCTCGGAGCGCCTGACTCGCACCGCGGCCCCTCTCTCCCCAGGGAGCACATCCTTCCCGGGCAGAGCCCCGAGGACGTCCCCGCAGCTCCAGAGCACAGGCCAGCGTTTCGGGACAAGGAATCGCATGGCGACACCTTCCCGGTCCCGGAGGCAATAGGAAAGCCCGTTCTCGCTCAAGGAGCCCCGGCAGCCCAGCGGGCTCCCAGGGGCAGAGGACACAAGGCACACGGGCCCCTACCGTGGTCGTGGTCGTGGTCGTGGTCGTGGTCAGCCTCGGTGCTGGGAGTCATGGTTGGGAGCGGCACGTCCGGAACAGGTTCCCGGGTGCCGGGCTCGGCGTCTGCGGAAGAAGAAGAGACATCACACACTTGGCCTGAGTGAGGGTCTTTGCCGACAACACACCTGCCTCCGCCTAGGAAACCAGGCAGAGAAATGTTCTCCCGGCCCCACACCTCCCGACGCCTCATGTGGGTGGGTGCCTAGGTCAGTGCGGAGACAGCATGGGCGCCTGCCTGCCTAGGCCACAAAGAATCCCGACCAAGGGAAACTGGTGGCAACCGGGGCCAGGGCGAGGCCGCGCCGTCCCCCCTTGTGCGTTGGGCCGCGCAAGGCCTTGGTGCCACCCCACCCTCCAAGTGGGTTCCCCTCCTTGGCCAGGGCTGGCGGGCTAAGAGCGGCCCTTCCCTTCCACACGGCAAGGCGACGAGGAAGGGGAAGTGAAAGGATCCAGGAACCAGGCAAGGGCCACCTCCGGGTTCCAGGGGCAGCCAAGAAAGAGCCTGACGGCACCCAGCCAGCCCCCTGTCTCAGGGGAGGGGCCTGGTGGGCACACCTCGAGCAATCCTCTGGGCCCTCCAGGACGGCAACTGAGCACCGTGTCCGGCACGGGCTCAGTCCAGCCAGGCCCCGCTGGACGGCTCCCCGCACGGGGGCGAGAGGGGAGAAAAGCGGACGGAGCAACCGCGCCCTCTCTCATCTGCGCCCACTCAGGGCACGGAGGACAGACGGGCCCGCGTGGCTGGCTCCACACACCAGCCCGGGTCTGGTCTGGGCCACGAGCGCACGACTGGGAACTGGCCCATCCAGGACACTGGGTCAGATTCTCCTGGTGGCCCGCCGGACTACACGGCAGACAACTCCCCAGCTGCCTGGGGGCACGGCACGGGTCCAGAACACGCTCGTGCCAGCGTCAGAGGGCACATCGAGGACTTGTCCTCAGGCAGCGGCCACGCCTCCTGGACGCTGTCCCGGGAGCATGGAGACCAGCCAACGCCAAGAGGAAGGCAAGGACATCTCAGGAGAGGCAGAGGCACAGAGCACCATCCTCGCGGAGCCCAGCGTGCCCGCGCCTAAGTCCGCTGCGCACACTGGGCCACCAGGGGCAGTGGGGCACTCCACGCCGGGTCCCATGAGGCTTCTGCACTCGCAGCCTCCGTGGCAACGCCAGGCATGCGGGCCGGGAGTGCTGCAGCAGACCCCCGGGGTCATGGCGGGAGCAGACGTGGGGGGCGGGGAAGCCTACGCCCCTCCCGCACGGCTTAGCAGACCACCACGCAGAGAAACGGACAACCTGCGGACAGGCCCAGGCAGCGTGCAGCCAACCAGAGCACCCGGGAGGACACACGGCCCCGTCTCGGAGCGCCTGACTCGCACCGCGGCCCCTCTCTCCCCAGGGAGCACATCCTTCCCGGGCAGAGCCCCGAGGACGTCCCCGCAGCTCCAGAGCACAGGCCAGCGTTTCGGGACAAGGAATCGCATGGCGACACCTTCCCGGTCCCGGAGGCAATAGGAAAGCCCGTTCTCGCTCAAGGAGCCCCGGCAGCCCAGCGGGCTCCCAGGGGCAGAGGACACAAGGCACACGGGCCCCTACCGTGGTCGTGGTCGTGGTCGTGGTCGTGGTCAGCCTCGGTGCTGGGAGTCATGGTTGGGAGCGGCACGTCCGGAACAGGTTCCCGGGTGCCGGGCTCGGCGTCTGCGGAAGAAGAAGAGACATCACACACTTGGCCTGAGTGAGGGTCTTTGCCGACAACACACCTGCCTCCGCCTAGGAAACCAGGCAGAGAAATGTTCTCCCGGCCCCACACCTCCCGACGCCTCATGTGGGTGGGTGCCTAGGTCAGTGCGGAGACAGCATGGGCGCCTGCCTGCCTAGGCCACAAAGAATCCCGACCAAGGGAAACTGGTGGCACCGGGGCCAGGGCGAGGGCCCGCAGTCCCCCCTTGTGCGTTGGGCCGCGCAAGGCCTTGGTGCCACCCCACCCTCCAAGTGGGTTCCCCTCCTTGGCCAGGGCTGGCGGGCTAAGAGCGGCCCTTCCCTTCCACACGGCAAGGCGACGAGGAAGGGGAAGTGAAAGGATCCAGGAACCAGGCAAGGGCCACCTCCGGGTTCCAGGGGCAGCCAAGAAAGAGCCTGACGGCACCCAGCCAGCCCCCTGTCTCAGGGGAGGGGCCTGGTGGGCACACCTCGAGCAATCCTCTGGGCCCTCCAGGACGGCAACTGAGCACCGTGTCCGGCACGGGCTCAGTCCAGCCAGGCCCCGCTGGACGGCTCCCCGCACGGGGGCGAGAGGGGAGAAAAGCGGACGGAGCAACCGCGCCCTCTCTCATCTGCGCCCACTCAGGGCACGGAGGACAGACGGGCCCGCGTGGCTGGCTCCACACACCAGCCCGGGTCTGGTCTGGGCCACGAGCGCACGACTGGGAACTGGCCCATCCAGGACACTGGGTCAGATTCTCCTGGTGGCCCGCCGGACTACACGGCAGACAACTCCCCAGCTGCCTGGGGGCACGGCACGGGTCCAGAACACGCTCGTGCCAGCGTCAGAGGGCACATCGAGGACTTGTCCTCAGGCAGCGGCCACGCCTCCTGGACGCTGTCCCGGGAGCTCGGAGACCAGCCAACGCCAAGAGGAAGGCAAGGACGTCTCAGGAGAGGCAGAGGCACAGAGCACCATCCTCGCGGAGCCCAGCGTGCCCGCGCCTAAGTCCGCTGCGCACACTGGGCCACCGGGGCAGTGGGGCACTCCACGCCGGGTCCCATGAGGCTTCTGCACTCGCAGCCTCCGTGGCAACGCCAGGCATGCGGGCTGGGCGTGCTGCACCAGACCCCCGGGGTCATGGCGGGAGCAGACGTGGGGGGCGGGGAAGCCTACGCCCCTCCCGCACGGCTTAGCAGACCACCACGCAGAGAAACGGACAACCTGCGGACAGGCCCAGGCAGCGTGCAGCCAACCAGAGAACCCGGGAGGACACACGGCCCCGTCTCGGAGCGCCAGACTCGCACCGCGGCCCCTCTCTCCCCAGGGAGCACATCCTTCCCGGGCAGAGCCCCGAGGACGTCCCCGCAGCTCCAGAGCACAGGCCAGCGTTTCGGGACAAGGAATCGCATGGCGACACCTTCCCGGTCCCGGAGGCAATAGGAAAGCCCGTTCTCGCTCAAGGAGCCCCGGCAGCCCAGCGGGCTCCCAGGGGCAGAGGACACAAGGCACACGGGCCCCTACCGTGGTCGTGGTCGTGGTCGTGGTCGTGGTCGTGGTCGTGGTCAGCCTCGGTGCTGGGAGTCATGGTTGGGAGCGGCACGTCCGGAACAGGTTCCCGGGTGCCGGGCTCGGCGTCTGCGGAAGAAGAAGAGACATCACACACTTGGCCTGAGTGAGGGTCTTTGCCGACAACACACCTGCCTCCGCCTAGGAAACCAGGCAGAGCAATGTTCTCCCGGCCCCACACCTCCCGACGCCTCATGTGGGTGGGTGCCTAGGTCAGTGCGGAGACAGCATGGGCGCCTGCCTGCCTAGGCCACAAAGAATCCCGACCAAGGGAAACTGGTGGCACCGGGGCCAGGGCGAGGGCCCGCAGTCCCCCCTTGTGCGTTGGGCCGCGCAAGGCCTTGGTGCCACCCCACCCTCCAAGTGGGTTCCCCTCCTTGGCCAGGGCTGGCGGGCTAAGAGCGGCCCTTCCCTTCCACACGGCAAGGCGACGAGGAAGGGGAAGTGAAAGGATCCAGGAACCAGGCAAGGGCCACCTCCGGGTTCCAGGGGCAGCCAAGAAAGAGCCTGACGGCACCCAGCCAGCCCCCTGTCTCAGGGGAGGGGCCTGGTGGGCACACCTCGAGCAATCCTCTGGGCCCTCCAGGACGGCAACTGAGCACCGTGTCCGGCACGGGCTCAGTCCAGCCAGGCCCCGCTGGACGGCTCCCCGCACGGGGGCGAGAGGGGAGAAAAGCGGACGGAGCAACCGCGCCCTCTCTCATCTGCGCCCACTCAGGGCACGGAGGACAGACGGGCCCGCGTGGCTGGCTCCACACACCAGCCCGGGTCTGGTCTGGGCCACGAGCGCACGACTGGGAACTGGCCCATCCAGGACACTGGGTCAGATTCTCCTGGTGGCCCGCCGGACTACACGGCAGACAACTCCCCAGCTGCCTGGGGGCACGGCACGGGTCCAGAACACGCTCGTGCCAGCGTCAGAGGGCACATCGAGGACTTGTCCTCAGGCAGCGGCCACGCCTCCTGGACGCTGTCCCGGGAGCTCGGAGACCAGCCAACGCCAAGAGGAAGGCAAGGACGTCTCAGGAGAGGCAGAGGCACAGAGCACCATCCTCGCGGAGCCCAGCGTGCCCGCGCCTAAGTCCGCTGCGCACACTGGGCCACCAGGGGCAGTGGGGCACTCCACGCCGGGTCCCATGAGGCTTCTGCACTCGCAGCCTCCGTGGCAACGCCAGGCATGCGGGCTGGGCGTGCTGCACCAGACCCCCGGGGTCATGGCGGGAGCAGACGTGGGGGGCGGGGAAGCCTACGCCCCTCCCGCACGGCTTAGCAGACCACCACTCAGAGAAACGGACAACCTGCGGACAGGCCCAGGCAGCGTGCAGCCAACCAGAGAACCCGGGAGGACACACGGCCCCGTCTCGGAGCGCCTGACTCGCACCGCGGCCCCTCTCTCCCCAGGGAGCACATCCTTCCCGGGCAGAGCCCCGAGGACGTCCCCGCAGCTCCAGAGCACAGGCCAGCGTTTCGGGACAAGGAATCGCATGGCGACACCTTCCCGGTCCCGGAGGCAATAGGAAAGCCCGTTCTCGCTCAAGGAGCCCCGGCAGCCCAGCGGGCTCCCAGGGGCAGAGGACACAAGGCACACGGGCCCCTACCGTGGTCGTGGTCGTGGTCGTGGTCGTGGTCGTGGTCGTGGTCAGCCTCGGTGCTGGGAGTCATGGTTGGGAGCGGCACGTCCGGAACAGGTTCCCGGGTGCCGGGCTCGGCGTCTGCGGAAGAAGAAGAGACATCACACACTTGGCCTGAGTGAGGGTCTTTGCCGACAACACACCTGCCTCCGCCTAGGAAACCAGGCAGAGAAATGTTCTCCCGGCCCCACACCTCCCGACGCCTCATGTGGGTGGGTGCCTAGGTCAGTGCGGAGACAGCATGGGCGCCTGCCTGCCTAGGCCACAAAGAATCCCGACCAAGGGAAACTGGTGGCAACCGGGGCCAGGGCGAGGCCGCGCCGTCCCCCCTTGTGCGTTGGGCCGCGCAAGGCCTTGGTGCCACCCCACCCTCCAAGTGGGTTCCCCTCCTTGGCCAGGGCTGGCGGGCTAAGAGCGGCCCTTCCCTTCCACACGGCAAGGCGACGAGGAAGGGGAAGTGAAAGGATCCAGGAACCAGGCAAGGGCCACCTCCGGGTTCCAGGGGCAGCCAAGAAAGAGCCTGACGGCACCCAGCCAGCCCCCTGTCTCAGGGGAGGGGCCTGGTGGGCACACCTCGAGCAATCCTCTGGGCCCTCCAGGACGGCAACTGAGCACCGTGTCCGGCACGGGCTCAGTCCAGCCAGGCCCCGCTGGACGGCTCCCCGCACGGGGGCGAGAGGGGAGAAAAGCGGACGGAGCAACCGCGCCCTCTCTCATCTGCGCCCACTCAGGGCACGGAGGACAGACGGGCCCGCGTGGCTGGCTCCACACACCAGCCCGGGTCTGGTCTGGGCCACGAGCGCACGACTGGGAACTGGCCCATCCAGGACACTGGGTCAGATTCTCCTGGTGGCCCGCCGGACTACACGGCAGACAACTCCCCAGCTGCCTGGGGGCACGGCACGGGTCCAGAACACGCTCGTGCCAGCGTCAGAGGGCACATCGAGGACTTGTCCTCAGGCAGCGGCCACGCCTCCTGGACGCTGTCCCGGGAGCATGGAGACCAGCCAACGCCAAGAGGAAGGCAAGGACATCTCAGGAGAGGCAGAGGCACAGAGCACCATCCTCGCGGAGCCCAGCGTGCCCGCGCCTAAGTCCGCTGCGCACACTGGGCCACCAGGGGCAGTGGGGCACTCCACGCCGGGTCCCATGAGGCTTCTGCACTCGCAGCCTCCGTGGCAACGCCAGGCATGCGGGCCGGGAGTGCTGCAGCAGACCCCCGGGGTCATGGCGGGAGCAGACGTGGGGGGCGGGGAAGCCTACGCCCCTCCCGCACGGCTTAGCAGACCACCACGCAGAGAAACGGACAACCTGCGGACAGGCCCAGGCAGCGTGCAGCCAACCAGAGCACCCGGGAGGACACACGGCCCCGTCTCGGAGCGCCTGACTCGCACCGCGGCCCCTCTCTCCCCAGGGAGCACATCCTTCCCGGGCAGAGCCCCGAGGACGTCCCCGCAGCTCCAGAGCACAGGCCAGCGTTTCGGGACAAGGAATCGCATGGCGACACCTTCCCGGTCCCGGAGGCAATAGGAAAGCCCGTTCTCGCTCAAGGAGCCCCGGCAGCCCAGCGGGCTCCCAGGGGCAGAGGACACAAGGCACACGGGCCCCTACCGTGGTCGTGGTCGTGGTCGTGGTCGTGGTCAGCCTCGGTGCTGGGAGTCATGGTTGGGAGCGGCACGTCCGGAACAGGTTCCCGGGTGCCGGGCTCGGCGTCTGCGGAAGAAGAAGAGACATCACACACTTGGCCTGAGTGAGGGTCTTTGCCGACAACACACCTGCCTCCGCCTAGGAAACCAGGCAGAGCAATGTTCTCCCGGCCCCACACCTCCCGACGCCTCATGTGGGTGGGTGCCTAGGTCAGTGCGGAGACAGCATGGGCGCCTGCCTGCCTAGGCCACAAAGAATCCCGACCAAGGGAAACTGGTGGCACCGGGGCCAGGGCGAGGGCCCGCAGTCCCCCCTTGTGCGTTGGGCCGCGCAAGGCCTTGGTGCCACCCCACCCTCCAAGTGGGTTCCCCTCCTTGGCCAGGGCTGGCGGGCTAAGAGCGGCCCTTCCCTTCCACACGGCAAGGCGACGAGGAAGGGGAAGTGAAAGGATCCAGGAACCAGGCAAGGGCCACCTCCGGGTTCCAGGGGCAGCCAAGAAAGAGCCTGACGGCACCCAGCCAGCCCCCTGTCTCAGGGGAGGGGCCTGGTGGGCACACCTCGAGCAATCCTCTGGGCCCTCCAGGACGGCAACTGAGCACCGTGTCCGGCACGGGCTCAGTCCAGCCAGGCCCCGCTGGACGGCTCCCCGCACGGGGGCGAGAGGGGAGAAAAGCGGACGGAGCAACCGCGCCCTCTCTCATCTGCGCCCACTCAGGGCACGGAGGACAGACGGGCCCGCGTGGCTGGCTCCACACACCAGCCCGGGTCTGGTCTGGGCCACGAGCGCACGACTGGGAACTGGCCCATCCAGGACACTGGGTCAGATTCTCCTGGTGGCCCGCCGGACTACACGGCAGACAACTCCCCAGCTGCCTGGGGGCACGGCACGGGTCCAGAACACGCTCGTGCCAGCGTCAGAGGGCACATCGAGGACTTGTCCTCAGGCAGCGGCCACGCCTCCTGGACGCTGTCCCGGGAGCTCGGAGACCAGCCAACGCCAAGAGGAAGGCAAGGACGTCTCAGGAGAGGCAGAGGCACAGAGCACCATCCTCGCGGAGCCCAGCGTGCCCGCGCCTAAGTCCGCTGCGCACACTGGGCCACCAGGGGCAGTGGGGCACTCCACGCCGGGTCCCATGAGGCTTCTGCACTCGCAGCCTCCGTGGCAACGCCAGGCATGCGGGCTGGGCGTGCTGCACCAGACCCCCGGGGTCATGGCGGGAGCAGACGTGGGGGGCGGGGAAGCCTACGCCCCTCCCGCACGGCTTAGCAGACCACCACGCAGAGAAACGGACAACCTGCGGACAGGCCCAGGCAGCGTGCAGCCAACCAGAGAACCCGGGAGGACACACGGCCCCGTCTCGGAGCGCCTGACTCGCACCGCGGCCCCTCTCTCCCCAGGGAGCACATCCTTCCCGGGCAGAGCCCCGAGGACGTCCCCGCAGCTCCAGAGCACAGGCCAGCGTTTCGGGACAAGGAATCGCATGGCGACACCTTCCCGGTCCCGGAGGCAATAGGAAAGCCCGTTCTCGCTCAAGGAGCCCCGGCAGCCCAGCGGGCTCCCAGGGGCAGAGGACACAAGGCACACGGGCCCCTACCGTGGTCGTGGTCGTGGTCGTGGTCGTGGTCGTGGTCGTGGTCAGCCTCGGTGCTGGGAGTCATGGTTGGGAGCGGCACGTCCGGAACAGGTTCCCGGGTGCCGGGCTCGGCGTCTGCAGAAGAAGAAGAGACATCACACACTTGGCCTGAGTGAGGGTCTTTGCCGACAACACACCTGCCTCCGCCTAGGAAACCAGGCAGAGAAATGTTCTCCCGGCCCCACACCTCCCGACGCCTCATGTGGGTGGGTGCCTAGGTCAGTGCGGAGACAGCATGGGCGCCTGCCTGCCTAGGCCACAAAGAATCCCGACCAAGGGAAACTGGTGGCACCGGGGCCAGGGCGAGGGCCCGCAGTCCCCCCTTGTGCGTTGGGCCGCGCAAGGCCTTGGTGCCACCCCACCCTCCAAGTGGGTTCCCCTCCTTGGCCAGGGCTGGCGGGCTAAGAGCGGCCCTTCCCTTCCACACGGCAAGGCGACGAGGAAGGGGAAGTGAAAGGATCCAGGAACCAGGCAAGGGCCACCTCCGGGTTGCAGGGGCAGCCAAGAAAGAGCCTGACGGCACCCAGCCAGCCCCCTGTCTCAGGGGAGGGGCCTGGTGGGCACACCTCGAGCAATCCTCTGGGCCCTCCAGGACGGCAACTGAGCACCGTGTCCGGCACGGGCTCAGTCCAGCCAGGCCCCGCTGGACGGCTCCCCGCACGGGGGCGAGAGGGGAGAAAAGCGGACGGAGCAACCGCGCCCTCTCTCATCTGCGCCCACTCAGGGCACGGAGGACAGACGGGCCCGCGTGGCTGGCTCCACACACCAGCCCGGGTCCGGTCTGGGCCACGAGCGCACGACTGGGAACTGGCCCATCCAGGACACTGGGTCAGATTCTCCTGGTGGCCCGCCGGACTACACGGCAGACAACTCCCCAGCTGCCTGGGGGCACGGCACGGGTCCAGAACACGCTCGTGCCAGCGTCAGAGGGCACATCGAGGACTTGTCCTCAGGCAGCGGCCACGCCTCCTGGACGCTGTCCCGGGAGCTCGGAGACCAGCCAACGCCAAGAGGAAGGCAAGGACGTCTCAGGAGAGGCAGAGGCACAGAGCACCATCCTCGCGGAGCCCAGCGTGCCCGCGCCTAAGTCCGCTGCGCACACTGGGCCACCAGGGGCAGTGGGGCACTCCACGCCGGGTCCCATGAGGCTTCTGCACTCGCAGCCTCCGTGGCAACGCCAGGCATGCGGGCTGGGCGTGCTGCACCAGACCCCCGGGGTCATGGCGGGAGCAGACGTGGGGGGCGGGGAAGCCTACGCCCCTCCCGCACGGCTTAGCAGACCACCACGCAGAGAAACGGACAACCTGCGGACAGGCCCAGGCAGCGTGCAGCCAACCAGAGCACCCGGGAGGACACACGGCCCCGTCTCGGAGCGCCTGACTCGCACCGCGGCCCCTCTCTCCCCAGGGAGCACATCCTTCCCGGGCAGAGCCCCGAGGACGTCCCCGCAGCTCCAGAGCACAGGCCAGCGTTTCGGGACAAGGAATCGCATGGCGACACCTTCCCGGTCCCGGAGGCAATAGGAAAGCCCGTTCTCGCTCAAGGAGCCCCGGCAGCCCAGCGGGCTCCCAGGGGCAGAGGACACAAGGCACACGGGCCCCTACCGTGGTCGTGGTCGTGGTCGTGGTCAGCCTCGGTGCTGGGAGTCATGGTTGGGAGCGGCACGTCCGGAACAGGTTCCCGGGTGCCGGGCTCGGCGTCTGCGGAAGAAGAAGAGACATCACACACTTGGCCTGAGTGAGGGTCTTTGCCGACAACACACCTGCCTCCGCCTAGGAAACCAGGCAGAGAAATGTTCTCCCGGCCCCACACCTCCCGACGCCTCCTGTGGGTGGGTGCCTAGGTCAGTGCGGAGACAGCATGGGCGCCTGCCTGCCTAGGCCACAAAGAATCCCGACCAAGGGAAACTGGTGGCACCGGGGCCAGGGCGAGGCCGCGCCGTCCCCCCTTGTGCGTTGGGCCGCGCAAGGCCTTGGTGCCACCCCACCCTCCAAGTGGGTTCCCCTCCTTGGCCAGGGCTGGCGGGCTAAGAGCGGCCCTTCCCTTCCACACGGCAAGGCGACGAGGAAGGGGAAGTGAAAGGATCCAGGAACCAGGCAAGGGCCACCTCCGGGTTCCAGGGGCAGCCAAGAAAGAGCCTGACGGCACCCAGCCAGCCCCCTGTCTCAGGGGAGGGGCCTGGTGGGCACACCTCGAGCAATCCTCTGGGCCCTCCAGGACGGCAACTGAGCACCGTGTCCGGCACGGGCTCAGTCCAGCCAGGCCCCGCTGGACGGCTCCCCGCACGGGGGCGAGAGGGGAGAAAAGCGGACGGAGCAACCGCGCCCTCTCTCATCTGCGCCCACTCAGGGCACGGAGGACAGACGGGCCCGCGTGGCTGGCTCCACACACCAGCCCGGGTCTGGTCTGGGCCACGAGCGCACGACTGGGAACTGGCCCATCCAGGACACTGGGTCAGATTCTCCTGGTGGCCCGCCGGACTACACGGCAGACAACTCCCCAGCTGCCTGGGGGCACGGCACGGGTCCAGAACACGCTCGTGCCAGCGTCAGAGGGCACATCGAGGACTTGTCCTCAGGCAGCGGCCACGCCTCCTGGACGCTGTCCCGGGAGCTCGGAGACCAGCCAACGCCAAGAGGAAGGCAAGGACGTCTCAGGAGAGGCAGAGGCACAGAGCACCATCCTCGCGGAGCCCAGCGTGCCCGCGCCTAAGTCCGCTGCGCACACTGGGCCACCAGGGGCAGTGGGGCACTCCACGCCGGGTCCCATGAGGCTTCTGCACTCGCAGCCTCCGTGGCAACGCCAGGCATGCGGGCTGGGCGTGCTGCACCAGACCCCCGGGGTCATGGCGGGAGCAGACGTGGGGGGCGGGGAAGCCTACGCCCCTCCCGCACGGCTTAGCAGACCACCACGCAGAGAAACGGACAACCTGCGGACAGGCCCAGGCAGCGTGCAGCCAACCAGAGCACCCGGGAGGACACACGGCCCCGTCTCGGAGCGCCTGACTCGCACCGCGGCCCCTCTCTCCCCAGGGAGCACATCCTTCCCGGGCAGAGCCCCGAGGACGTCCCCGCAGCTCCAGAGCACAGGCCAGCGTTTCGGGACAAGGAATCGCATGGCGACACCTTCCCGGTCCCGGAGGCAATAGGAAAGCCCGTTCTCGCTCAAGGAGCCCGGCAGCCCAGCGGGCTCCCAGGGGCAGAGGACACAAGGCACACGGGCCCCTACCGTGGTCGTGGTCGTGGTCGTGGTCAGCCTCGGTGCTGGGAGTCATGGTTGGGAGCGGCACGTCCGGAACAGGTTCCCGGGTGCCGGGCTCGGCGTCTGCGGAAGAAGAAGAGACATCACACACTTGGCCTGAGTGAGGGTCTTTGCCGACAACACACCTGCCTCCGCCTAGGAAACCAGGCAGAGAAATGTTCTCCCGGCCCCACACCTCCCGACGCCTCCTGTGGGTGGGTGCCTAGGTCAGTGCGGAGACAGCATGGGCGCCTGCCTGCCTAGGCCACAAAGAATCCCGACCAAGGGAAACTGGTGGCACCGGGGCCAGGGCGAGGGCCCGCAGTCCCCCCTTGTGCGTTGGGCCGCGCAAGGCCTTGGTGCCACCCCACCCTCCAAGTGGGTTCCCCTCCTTGGCCAGGGCTGGCGGGCTAAGAGCGGCCCTTCCCTTCCACACGGCAAGGCGACGAGGAAGGGGAAGTGAAAGGATCCAGGAACCAGGCAAGGGCCACCTCCGGGTTCCAGGGGCAGCCAAGAAAGAGCCTGACGGCACCCAGCCAGCCCCCTGTCTCAGGGGAGGGGCCTGGTGGGCACACCTCGAGCAATCCTCTGGGCCCTCCAGGACGGCAACTGAGCACCGTGTCCGGCACGGGCTCAGTCCAGCCAGGCCCCGCTGGACGGCTCCCCGCACGGGGGCGAGAGGGGAGAAAAGCGGACGGAGCAACCGCGCCCTCTCTCATCTGCGCCCACTCAGGGCACGGAGGACAGACGGGCCCGCGTGGCTGGCTCCACACACCAGCCCGGGTCTGGTCTGGGCCACGAGCGCACGACTGGGAACTGGCCCATCCAGGACACTGGGTCAGATTCTCCTGGTGGCCCGCCGGACTACACGGCAGATAACTCCCCAGCTGCCTGGGGGCACGGCACGGGTCCAGAACACGCTCGTGCCAGCGTCAGAGGGCACATCGAGGACTTGTCCTCAGGCAGCGGCCACGCCTCCTGGACGCTGTCCCGGGAGCTCGGAGACCAGCCAACGCCAAGAGGAAGGCAAGGACGTCTCAGGAGAGGCAGAGGCACAGAGCACCATCCTCGCGGAGCCCAGCGTGCCCGCGCCTAAGTCCGCTGCGCACACTGGGCCACCAGGGGCAGTGGGGCACTCCACGCCGGGTCCCATGAGGCTTCTGCACTCGCAGCCTCCGTGGCAACGCCAGGCATGCGGGCTGGGCGTGCTGCACCAGACCCCCGGGGTCATGGCGGGAGCAGACGTGGGGGGCGGGGAAGCCTACGCCCCTCCCGCACGGCTTAGCAGACCACCACGCAGAGAAACGGACAACCTGCGGACAGGCCCAGGCAGCGTGCAGCCAACCAGAGCACCCGGGAGGACACACGGCCCCGTCTCGGAGCGCCTGACTCGCACCGCGGCCCCTCTCTCCCCAGGGAGCACATCCTTCCCGGGCAGAGCCCCGAGGACGTCCCCGCAGCTCCAGAGCACAGGCCAGCGTTTCGGGACAAGGAATCGCATGGCGACACCTTCCCGGTCCCGGAGGCAATAGGAAAGCCCGTTCTCGCTCAAGGAGCCCCGGCAGCCCAGCGGGCTCCCAGGGGCAGAGGACACAAGGCACACGGGCCCCTACCGTGGTCGTGGTCGTGGTCGTGGTCGTGGTCAGCCTCGGTGCTGGGAGTCATGGTTGGGAGCGGCACGTCCGGAACAGGTTCCCGGGTGCCGGGCTCGGCGTCTGCGGAAGAAGAAGAGACATCACACACTTGGCCTGAGTGAGGGTCTTTGCCGACAACACACCTGCCTCCGCCTAGGAAACCAGGCAGAGAAATGTTCTCCCGGCCCCACACCTCCCGACGCCTCCTGTGGGTGGGTGCCTAGGTCAGTGCGGAGACAGCATGGGCGCCTGCCTGCCTAGGCCACAAAGAATCCCGACCAAGGGAAACTGGTGGCACCGGGGCCAGGGCGAGGGCCCGCAGTCCCCCCTTGTGCGTTGGGCCGCGCAAGGCCTTGGTGCCACCCCACCCTCCAAGTGGGTTCCCCTCCTTGGCCAGGGCTGGCGGGCTAAGAGCGGCCCTTCCCTTCCACACGGCAAGGCGACGAGGAAGGGGAAGTGAAAGGATCCAGGAACCAGGCAAGGGCCACCTCCGGGTTCCAGGGGCAGCCAAGAAAGAGCCTGACGGCACCCAGCCAGCCCCCTGTCTCAGGGGAGGGGCCTGGTGGGCACACCTCGAGCAATCCTCTGGGCCCTCCAGGACGGCAACTGAGCACCGTGTCCGGCACGGGCTCAGTCCAGCCAGGCCCCGCTGGACGGCTCCCCGCACGGGGGCGAGAGGGGAGAAAAGTGGACGGAGCAACCGCGCCCTCTCTCATCTGCGCCCACTCAGGGCACGGAGGACAGACGGGCCCGCGTGGCTGGCTCCACACACCAGCCCGGGTCTGGTCTGGGCCACGAGCGCACGACTGGGAACTGGCCCATCCAGGACACTGGGTCAGATTCTCCTGGTGGCCCGCCGGACTACACGGCAGACAACTCCCCAGCTGCCTGGGGGCACGGCACGGGTCCAGAACACGCTCGTGCCAGCGTCAGAGGGCACATCGAGGACTTGTCCTCAGGCAGCGGCCACGCCTCCTGGACGCTGTCCCGGGAGCTCGGAGACCAGCCAACGCCAAGAGGAAGGCAAGGACGTCTCAGGAGAGGCAGAGGCACAGAGCACCATCCTCGCGGAGCCCAGCGTGCCCGCGCCTAAGTCCGCTGCGCACACTGGGCCACCAGGGGCAGTGGGGCACTCCACGCCGGGTCCCATGAGGCTTCTGCACTCGCAGCCTCCGTGGCAACGCCAGGCATGCGGGCTGGGCGTGCTGCACCAGACCCCCGGGGTCATGGCGGGAGCAGACGTGGGGGGCGGGGAGGCCTACACCCCTCCCGCACGGCTTAGCAGACCACCACGCAGAGAAACGGACAACCTGCGGACAGGCCCAGGCAGCGTGCAGCCAACCAGAGCACCCGGGAGGACACACGGCCCCGTCTCGGAGCGCCTGACTCGCACCGCGGCCCCTCTCTCCCCAGGGAGCACATCCTTCCCGGGCAGAGCCCCGAGGACGTCCCCGCAGCTCCAGAGCACAGGCCAGCGTTTCGGGACAAGGAATCGCATGGCGACACCTTCCCGGTCCCGGAGGCAATAGGAAAGCCCGTTCTCGCTCAAGGAGCCCCGGCAGCCCAGCGGGCTCCCAGGGGCAGAGGACACAAGGCACACGGGCCCCTACCGTGGTCGTGGTCGTGGTCGTGGTCAGCCTCGGTGCTGGGAGTCATGGTTGGGAGCGGCACGTCCGGAACAGGTTCCCGGGTGCCGGGCTCGGCGTCTGCGGAAGAAGAAGAGACATCACACACTTGGCCTGGGTCTTTGCCGACAACACACCTGCCTCCGCCTAGGAAACCAGGCAGAGAAATGTTCTCCCGGCCCCACACCTCCCGACGCCTCATGTGGGTGGGTGCCTAGGTCAGTGCGGAGACAGCATGGGCGCCTGCCTGCCTAGGCCACAAAGAATCCCGACCAAGGGAAACTGGTGGCACCGGGGCCAGGGCGAGGGCCCGCAGTCCCCCCTTGTGCGTTGGGCCGCGCAAGGCCTTGGTGCCACCCCACCCTCCAAGTGGGTTCCCCTCCTTGGCCAGGGCTGGCGGGCTAAGAGCGGCCCTTCCCTTCCACACGGCAAGGCGACGAGGAAGGGGAAGTGAAAGGATCCAGGAACCAGGCAAGGGCCACCTCCGGGTTCCAGGGGCAGCCAAGAAAGAGCCTGACGGCACCCAGCCAGCCCCCTGTCTCAGGGGAGGGGCCTGGTGGGCACACCTCGAGCAATCCTCTGGGCCCTCCAGGACGGCAACTGAGCACCGTGTCCGGCACGGGCTCAGTCCAGCCAGGCCCCGCTGGACGGCTCCCCGCACGGGGGCGAGAGGGGAGAAAAGCGGACGGAGCAACCGCGCCCTCTCTCATCTGCGCCCACTCAGGGCACGGAGGACAGACGGGCCCGCGTGGCTGGCTCCACACACCAGCCCGGGTCTGGTCTGGGCCACGAGCGCACGACTGGGAACTGGCCCATCCAGGACACTGGGTCAGATTCTCCTGGTGGCCCGCCGGACTACACGGCAGACAACTCCCCAGCTGCCTGGGGGCACGGCACAGGTCCAGAACACGCTCGTGCCAGCGTCAGAGGGCACATCGAGGACTTGTCCTCAGGCAGCGGCCACGCCTCCTGGACGCTGTCCCGGGAGCTCGGAGACCAGCCAACGCCAAGAGGAAGGCAAGGACGTCTCAGGAGAGGCAGAGGCACAGAGCACCATCCTCGCGGAGCCCAGCGTGCCCGCGCCTAAGTCCGCTGCGCACACTGGGCCACCAGGGGCAGTGGGGCACTCCACGCCGGGTCCCATGAGGCTTCTGCACTCGCAGCCTCCGTGGCAACGCCAGGCATGCGGGCTGGGCGTGCTGCACCAGACCCCCGGGGTCATGGCGGGAGCAGATGTGGGGGGCGGGGAAGCCTACGCCCCTCCCGCACGGCTTAGCAGACCACCACGCAGAGAAACGGACAACCTGCGGACAGGCCCAGGCAGCGTGCAGCCAACCAGAGCACCCGGGAGGACACACGGCCCCGTCTCGGAGCGCCTGACTCGCACCGCGGCCCCTCTCTCCCCTGGGAGCACATCCTTCCCGGGCAGAGCCCCGAGGACGTCCCCGCAGCTCCAGAGCACAGGCCAGCGTTTCGGGACAAGGAATCGCATGGCGACACCTTCCCGGTCCCGGAGGCAATAGGAAAGCCCGTTCTCGCTCAAGGAGCCCCGGCAGCCCAGCGGGCTCCCAGGGGCAGAGGACACAAGGCACACGGGCCCCTACCGTGGTCGTGGTCGTGGTCGTGGTCAGCCTCGGTGCTGGGAGTCATGGTTGGGAGCGGCACGTCCGGAACAGGTTCCCGGGTGCCGGGCTCGGCGTCTGCGGAAGAAGAAGAGACATCACACACTTGGCCTGAGTGAGGGTCTTTGCCGACAACACACCTGCCTCCGCCTAGGAAACCAGGCAGAGAAATGTTCTCCCGGCCCCACACCTCCCGACGCCTCATGTGGGTGGGTGCCTAGGTCAGTGCGGAGACAGCATGGGCGCCTGCCTGCCTAGGCCACAAAGAATCCCGACCAAGGGAAACTGGTGGCACCGGGGCCAGGGCGAGGCCGCGCCGTCCCCCCTTGTGCGTTGGGCCGCGCAAGGCCTTGGTGCCACCCCACCCTCCAAGTGGGTTCCCCTCCTTGGCCAGGGCTGGCGGGCTAAGAGCGGCCCTTCCCTTCCACACGGCAAGGCGACGAGGAAGGGGAAGTGAAAGGATCCAGGAACCAGGCAAGGGCCACCTCCGGGTTCCAGGGGCAGCCAAGAAAGAGCCTGACGGCACCCAGCCAGCCCCCTGTCTCAGGGGAGGGGCCTGGTGGGCACACCTCGAGCAATCCTCTGGGCCCTCCAGGACGGCAACTGAGCACCGTGTCCGGCACGGGCTCAGTCCAGCCAGGCCCCGCTGGACGGCTCCCCGCACGGGGGCGAGAGGGGAGAAAAGCGGACGGAGCAACCGCGCCCTCTCTCATCTGCGCCCACTCAGGGCACGGAGGACAGACGGGCCCGCGTGGCTGGCTCCACACACCAGCCCGGGTCTGGTCTGGGCCACGAGCGCACGACTGGGAACTGGCCCATCCAGGACACTGGGTCAGATTCTCCTGGTGGCCCGCCGGACTACACGGCAGACAACTCCCCAGCTGCCTGGGGGCACGGCACGGGTCCAGAACACGCTCGTGCCAGCGTCAGAGGGCACATCGAGGACTTGTCCTCAGGCAGCGGCCACGCCTCCTGGACGCTGTCCCGGGAGCTCGGAGACCAGCCAACGCCAAGAGGAAGGCAAGGACGTCTCAGGAGAGGCAGAGGCACAGAGCACCATCCTCGCGGAGCCCAGCGTGCCCGCGCCTAAGTCCGCTGCGCACACTGGGCCACCAGGGGCAGTGGGGCACTCCACGCCGGGTCCCATGAGGCTTCTGCACTCGCAGCCTCCGTGGCAACGCCAGGCATGCGGGCTGGGCGTGCTGCACCAGACCCCCGGGGTCATGGCGGGAGCAGACGTGGGGGGCGGGGAGGCCTACACCCCTCCCGCACGGCTTAGCAGACCACCACGCAGAGAAACGGACAACCTGCGGACAGGCCCAGGCAGCGTGCAGCCAACCAGAGCACCCGGGAGGACACACGGCCCCGTCTCGGAGCGCCTGACTCGCACCGCGGCCCCTCTCTCCCCAGGGAGCACATCCTTCCCGGGCAGAGCCCCGAGGACGTCCCCGCAGCTCCAGAGCACAGGCCAGCGTTTCGGGACAAGGAATCGCATGGCGACACCTTCCCGGTCCCGGAGGCAATAGGAAAGCCCGTTCTCGCTCAAGGAGCCCCGGCAGCCCAGCGGGCTCCCAGGGGCAGAGGACACAAGGCACACGGGCCCCTACCGTGGTCGTGGTCGTGGTCGTGGTCAGCCTCGGTGCTGGGAGTCATGGTTGGGAGCGGCACGTCCGGAACAGGTTCCCGGGTGCCGGGCTCGGCGTCTGCGGAAGAAGAAGAGACATCACACACTTGGCCTGAGTGAGGGTCTTTGCCGACAACACACCTGCCTCCGCCTAGGAAACCAGGCAGAGAAATGTTCTCCCGGCCCCACACCTCCCGACGCCTCATGTGGGTGGGTGCCTAGGTCAGTGCGGAGACAGCATGGGCGCCTGCCTGCCTAGGCCACAAAGAATCCCGACCAAGGGAAACTGGTGGCACCGGGGCCAGGGCGAGGGCCCGCCGTCCCCCCTTGTGCGTTGGGCCGCGCAAGGCCTTGGTGCCACCCCACCCTCCAAGTGGGTTCCCCTCCTTGGCCAGGGCTGGCGGGCTAAGAGCGGCCCTTCCCTTCCACACGGCAAGGCGACGAGGAAGGGGAAGTGAAAGGATCCAGGAACCAGGCAAGGGCCACCTCCGGGTTCCAGGGGCAGCCAAGAAAGAGCCTGACGGCACCCAGCCAGCCCCCTGTCTCAGGGGAGGGGCCTGGTGGGCACACCTCGAGCAATCCTCTGGGCCCTCCAGGACGGCAACTGAGCACCGTGTCCGGCACGGGCTCAGTCCAGCCAGGCCCCGCTGGACGGCTCCCCGCACGGGGGCGAGAGGGGAGAAAAGCGGACGGAGCAACCGCGCCCTCTCTCATCTGCGCCCACTCAGGGCACGGAGGACAGACGGGCCCGCGTGGCTGGCTCCACACACCAGCCCGGGTCTGGTCTGGGCCACGAGCGCACGACTGGGAACTGGCCCATCCAGGACACTGGGTCAGATTCTCCTGGTGGCCCGCCGGACTACACGGCAGACAACTCCCCAGCTGCCTGGGGGCACGGCACGGGTCCAGAACACGCTCGTGCCAGCGTCAGAGGGCACATCGAGGACTTGTCCTCAGGCAGCGGCCACGCCTCCTGGACGCTGTCCCGGGAGCTCGGAGACCAGCCAACGCCAAGAGGAAGGCAAGGACGTCTCAGGAGAGGCAGAGGCACAGAGCACCATCCTCGCGGAGCCCAGCGTGCCCGCGCCTAAGTCCGCTGCGCACACTGGGCCACCAGGGGCAGTGGGGCACTCCACGCCGGGTCCCATGAGGCTTCTGCACTCGCAGCCTCCGTGGCAACGCCAGGCATGCGGGCTGGGCGTGCTGCACCAGACCCCCGGGGTCATGGCGGGAGCAGACGTGGGGGGCGGGGAAGCCTACGCCCCTCCCGCACGGCTTAGCAGACCACCACGCAGAGAAACGGACAACCTGCGGACAGGCCCAGGCAGCGTGCAGCCAACCAGAGAACCCGGGAGGACACACGGCCCCGTCTCGGAGCGCCTGACTCGCACCGCGGCCCCTCTCTCCCCAGGGAGCACATCCTTCCCGGGCAGAGCCCCGAGGACGTCCCCGCAGCTCCAGAGCACAGGCCAGCGTTTCGGGACAAGGAATCGCATGGCGACACCTTCCCGGTCCCGGAGGCAATAGGAAAGCCCGTTCTCGCTCAAGGAGCCCCGGCAGCCCAGCGGGCTCCCAGGGGCAGAGGACACAAGGCACACGGGCCCCTACCGTGGTCGTGGTCGTGGTCGTGGTCAGCCTCGGTGCTGGGAGTCATGGTTGGGAGCGGCACGTCCGGAACAGGTTCCCGGGTGCCGGGCTCGGCGTCTGCGGAAGAAGAAGAGACATCACACACTTGGCCTGAGTGAGGGTCTTTGCCGACAACACACCTGCCTCCGCCTAGGAAACCAGGCAGAGCAATGTTCTCCCGGCCCCACACCTCCCGACGCCTCATGTGGGTGGGTGCCTAGGTCAGTGCGGAGACAGCATGGGCGCCTGCCTGCCTAGGCCACAAAGAATCCCGACCAAGGGAAACTGGTGGCACCGGGGCCAGGGCGAGGGCCCGCAGTCCCCCCTTGTGCGTTGGGCCGCGCAAGGCCTTGGTGCCACCCCACCCTCCAAGTGGGTTCCCCTCCTTGGCCAGGGCTGGCGGGCTAAGAGCGGCCCTTCCCTTCCACACGGCAAGGCGACGAGGAAGGGGAAGTGAAAGGATCCAGGAACCAGGCAAGGGCCACCTCCGGGTTCCAGGGGCAGCCAAGAAAGAGCCTGACGGCACCCAGCCAGCCCCCTGTCTCAGGGGAGGGGCCTGGTGGGCACACCTCGAGCAATCCTCTGGGCCCTCCAGGACGGCAACTGAGCACCGTGTCCGGCACGGGCTCAGTCCAGCCAGGCCCCGCTGGACGGCTCCCCGCACGGGGGCGAGAGGGGAGAAAAGCGGACGGAGCAACCGCGCCCTCTCTCATCTGCGCCCACTCAGGGCACGGAGGACAGACGGGCCCGCGTGGCTGGCTCCACACACCAGCCCGGGTCTGGTCTGGGCCACGAGCGCACGACTGGGAACTGGCCCATCCAGGACACTGGGTCAGATTCTCCTGGTGGCCCGCCGGACTACACGGCAGACAACTCCCCAGCTGCCTGGGGGCACGGCACGGGTCCAGAACACGCTCGTGCCAGCGTCAGAGGGCACATCGAGGACTTGTCCTCAGGCAGCGGCCACG
The DNA here is from genome assembly GCF_051225735.1 of Oryctolagus cuniculus. Classification (NCBI taxonomy): domain Eukaryota; kingdom Metazoa; phylum Chordata; class Mammalia; order Lagomorpha; family Leporidae; genus Oryctolagus; species Oryctolagus cuniculus. The sequence continues at coordinate 12,963,915 of NC_142874.1, read as the reverse complement.
CCTCCTGGACGCTGTCCTGGGAGCTCGGAGACCAGCCAACGCCAAGAGGAAGGCAAGGACGTCTCAGGAGAGGCAGAGGCACAGAGCACCATCCTCGCGGAGCCCAGCGTGCCCGCGCCTAAGTCCGCTGCGCAAACTGGGCCACCAGGGGCAGTGGGGCACTCCACGCCGGGTCCCATGAGGCTTCTGCACTCGCAGCCTCCGTGGCAACGCCAGGCATGCGGGCCGGGAGTGCTGCAGCAGACCCCCGGGGTCATGGCGGGAGCAGACGTGGGGGGCGGGGAAGCCTACGCCCCTCCTGCACGGCTTAGCAGACCACCACGCAGAGAAACGGACAACCTGCGGACAGGCCCAGGCAGCGTGCAGCCAACCAGAGAACCCGGGAGGACACACGGCCCCGTCTCGGAGCGCCTGACTCGCACCGCAGCCCCTCTCTCCCCAGGGAGCACATCCTTCCCGGGCAGAGCCCCGAGGACGTCCCCGCAGCTCCAGAGCACAGGCCAGCGTTTCGGGACAAGGAATCGCATGGCGACACCTTCCCGGTCCCGGAGGCAATAGGAAAGCCCATTCTCGCTCAAGGAGCCCCGGCAGCCCAGCGGGCTCCCAGGGGCAGAGGACACAAGGCACACGGGCCCCTACCGTGGTCGTGGTCAGCCTCGGTGCTGGGAGTCATGGTTGGGAGCGGCACGTCCGGAACAGGTTCCCGGGTGCCGGGCTCGGCGTCTGTGGAAGAAGAAGAGACATCACACACTTGGCCTGAGTGAGGGTCTTTGCCGACAACACACCTGCCTCCGCCTAGGAAACCAGGCAGAGCAATCCTCTGGGCCCTCCAGGATGGCAACTGAGCACCATGTCCTGCACGGGCTCAGTCCAGCCATGGCCTGCTGGACGGTTCTCTTCCCAGGGAAACTAGCGGGATTGGGGGTGGGTTTGGGCCTGTGTCAGGGTCGAGTAGTTGGTTCGCTGATGGTTTGATTTCACCCTACTCTCCATTTTGTTTGGCCACCTGTACAGTGTCTAAAGGGCTCAAGCCATGTGGAGACCCTCATGCACCAGTGGTGTATGTACGCTCTGGGTGTAATGGGAAGTACAATTTGTAATCTCAGTTAACCTGACTAGCATTCTGGCACTCTTTTCCCAGAAGACACGTCCTTCCTGGGCACATATCCAAGGTTCCTTCACAGCTTGAGAGCAGAGGCACTTATTTCTTGAGAAGGAATCACTTTGCAACAAATCGGACGTTAAAGAGCATGTGAAGTGAAAGGATGCAGGAACTTGCAAGTGCCACCTTGGTGTTCCAGTGGGAGCAAAGAACCTTATTTCACCCAGACCACAGTCCCCTCTGAGGGGCTACGTGAGTATACCTCTAGGAATTCTCTGGTCCCTGCAGGACACTACTGCCAACCCCAGTTCTCATGAACCATGTTCAGCACATGCTTAGTCATGTCACTCCCTCGTTGACGCTCCCGCCATGTGGGAGAAATTCTTATGCAGCTGCACAATCTCCTCTGTGTTCACTCACAGGGCAGAAGGCAAGCGTGGCCGCACCGCTGTTTGGTCCGGTCTTTTTCCCTAGTGGAGGATTGGGGCCTGTCCCATTCAGGGCACTCTTTGAGGCTCATGTTGGGTTCATGTACTCCATGTCAGACAAATCTCAGAGTGTTTAGGCATGCTTTAAGAACACACTCATTCCAGCAGCAGAGATCAAATCCATGACTTCACGTCAGGCAACAGCCATGCTTCGTGGACACGTTTCCCGGGGTTCTGAGACCAGCCGAAGCAAAAAAAAAAAATGATTGTCATGTTGGGTTTCAAACTCCATAGAAAACAAATATAAATGTCTTAGGCAGGATTGGGGAACCCACTCGTTCCATGTTTCAATTAGTGCATCTCTTTTCAGGCGGTAACACTGTAAGTCACAGATGTAATGAAATTTCTTTTAACTATCATTAGTCTATTTGTTGTGCTAGGGAGCCAACAAAGTACAATATGATGCCCAGTTCACTTTCTTAGTAGGGATCCTGGTGACAGTCTCTGTGAATTAATCTTTTCCCTCCTTCACTGCAACTGAAAACCTCAAGTGCCATTAGCCTTGCCCTCATATAATTGGTAAATTCAGTATTTGGTGGATGGCTCCAAGCATTTAGGGATGAAAGGTGAAAATGCAAAACCACCATGCCATCTCTCTAATTCAGTATCTCAGTTGTCAGAGAAAAGCAGCATGTCTGGGCATAGAAATGTTTCTTCATTTCTCCTCTTTATGAATTAGTTTTTATTGAAAAGAGTTCATGGTTTAGCCAAATGCAGGGTTAGCACTTGGATTTTTGCTTTGTGTTGGAGTGAAGCTGCTCTAGGAGTCTAGGCTCTCAGCGTTCATCAACGTTCATCAATGGTAACTGTGTCTATGAGTGTTGCAGTGGTATAGTCTGCTGCAGTTCATAAGGATAGAAGTTGGGCTTGAGCTGAATATGGGTTTCTTTATCTGTATATCTTTGGTGCACCGAGAGTTCAATTTCAGTCTTGCCAGAGAGTGTGACAGCCAGGACCTTGTTCTTGGTGCTGAGAGAGACAAAGTTGACCTCCCCCTTGTCCTACTGGCAAGCCTTGATGATTCCAGTGATTATGGAACCAATTCCTGTGACTCTATACAGATGGGCCCTTCCTCAGGTCATTTCTGTGCTAAGAATTGCCCTTCCCCTTTCAGAAAAATAAGAGGATAGGCATAGATGAAATGAAAAGATCCAGTAATTAGGGAAATGGCCAGTATCCCGGTGAGAGCCAAGGAAAATGTGCCACTTTGCTAACCCACTGTCTTGGCATAGAGACAACAAGGGTGACTCACTCTCTAGGCATTTTATCCCTCCTGCACAGCAAAAGACGACTTCAATCCAAGTTAGGAAAGTTGCTCAACCATTTCGGCAAGTTAGTTCTTGAGGAGGTTTCAAGGAATTTTAGGAAAGATGGGATAAAATCCTCAAAAACCCTGACAACTGTTATTTTCAGTAACTCAGAAGACAGAGGACAAATGACATAGGTGGGCTCATTCCATGCTTAGTCTTGGTCTCCTTGCCCAGTGAAGGAAGTGTTTATGCCAGTCACACTCCCAGACACTGGGTCCAATTCTCAGGTAGATTTTATTTAATCCATTGAAGAAAAATCTACAGTTGTCTTGGGATAACTTTGGAAAACAGACCCTATGAGAGGTCAAGGCAACGATTTAACACCCCAGCATCAGGCAATCATCATGGAGATTTCCTTGAGGTTTCTGAGACCTCGTGAAGGAAAGGAGAGGGAAATACATATCATGAGTACAAGATGCAAAGACGGAATTCTTTTGGAGCTAAACAAAAGATTTTCTAAATTCATTGCAGATATATTATTTTTATTTGAGTAGCACTAGTCTACCAAACTTTGGAGTTACGATTTGAGGTAGCAAACGTGTGAGGATACAGAAAATGAAAGTCTCGGCAAATTGAGTGCTGATTTGGTGTACGATTGTGAAGCAGTCATGATTCCAGCAGAAGCAAATGGTTGTCTCAGTGTTTGTGCCTCATCAGCAATTTTCTTTCAAGGGAATCTGCCCTTCCAAGGCAGAAACTGAAGATGTCAAGCTAGTTAGGAAACACACATTCAAACATTTGTGAAAAAGAAGCTCTTAATGTCACATTAAAAGATGGGCAGAGAACATAAAATGAAATCCTAAGTAATTCTGCTAACTGAACACATCCAGTGTTCAGAATGCAGAGGTCAAAAGACAGATGTGGGCCCTGGCCAGCTCGGGCTTGGCATTATTTGCCAGTAGACGATTTTGTTCAGTCACCACATCTTACACTGTGCCACACTCCAAGTGAAGTGTGAACTTTCATGTTGAAGGAAAAACAAAACCTATCATAGTACATTTTCCAACAGCAGACCCTTCTCAACATCAGATAACTGGTAATGAAGTTATTCTGAATCCAAATACGATACAAGCACATGAAAGGAGATACATGCAAACATGCATTATGGGAAAATGCTGTGTGAACTTCCTTTTGCTCAAGAAAAAAAGATTCCTATTCTAAATTCTCTTACATGTTTCCTGTTTGTCCTTGGATATCATTTTGAACTGTAATTTTCCTTCCAGAAAATATAAGCACAAGAAAAATAAAGGCAAACGGCATAGTCAGTGTTCCCGTGGAAGCCAAGTCAAGAAAAATATGAAGTCAAAACCATTGCCTTAGTTTGGTAGTCACACTGGTCATTCTCTAGCAAGAGAGTTATTAATGGAGGAGTTCAATTCCAGTTAGGAAAATTATACATTTTGGCAAGTTGGTTTGTAGCAGGCGTTCAAGGCAGTGCAAGGAAGATTCAAGTACATGCTTAGGAACCACACCAATTGTTCTCTTCAGTAACTCAGAAGACAAGGTTCAGAAGGCACGCACAGGCCAATCTGAAACTCGGGCCTAGCCTTTTTGCCAAGTGGAGGGTTTGGGTCAGTCACATTCTTTGACATTGGATCCGATTCTCGTGTTGGTTTTATTGATTCCACTGTGGAAAAATCTAAAGCTGTCTTAGAATATGTTCAGAAAACAGACTCATCTCAGTGTAAGATACAAGTAAAATCAACTCTGAAATCTCAACTTCATGTACTCATACAGGGGATTTTCCTGAGGTTTCAGAGACCTCATGAAGAAAAGAAAAAGAAAACGTACTGGGGGCAGCCAAAATAGCTCAGTTGGGAGAGTGTTAGACTGAAGAAAAGGAAAATAGATACGATGAGAACCCACTGCACAAATTGAATCATTTTTTAGAATTGTTACTAATATAAAGAGAACAGATTTCGTGTATTTCACAGCTACAGTTCTAAGAAGAGAATCATAATTCCCCCCTCCCCCTCTCACTCTCTCAACCCCCTCTTTTCTTCCCTACTTTTCCTTTAAGTTTTACAAAGAAAAGCTTTCAGTCCACTCTATAGTCACAGGCTTAATTTATCACTAACCATATATTCAACAAGTAACAAAGTCGGAAGACTACAGTTCCACACAAGTATACACAAGGCCTAAGAAGAGCAATCATATCACAAAGTATCCATTTTATTCCTAAGTATTTTTTGTATTCTACATCACCTGCCACACAGCAGAGAAAATAAATATATTTGTCTTTTAGGGACTGGCTTGTATCATTAGGCTTAATGGTCCCCACTTGTATCCATTTCTATACAAAAGACAGGATTTCATTCTTTTCTTTTTATGGCTGAGGAGTATTCCACAGTGTGTATATACCACATTTTCTTAATTCCATTATCAGTTGATGGATATCTGGGTTGACTCCACATCTTAGCTGTTGTGAATTCAGCTGCAATAAACATGGGGGTACAGATGACACTTCACATGCTGATTTCATTTTCTTTGGGTTCATTCCCAGGAGTGGAATGGATCAGTCATATGGTAGATCTATTTTCAGATTTCTGAGGAATCTCCATACTGTCTTCCATAATGGTTCTACTAGTTTACATTCCCACAAGCAGTGGGTTAGGGTACCTTTTCCCCACATCATCACCAGCATTGATTGCTTTTTGAGTTTTGGATGATAGCCATCTAACTGGGCTGAAGTGAAAAATCATTGTGGCTTTGATTTGCATCTCCCTGCAGACTAGTGATCCTGAGCATCTGTTCACCTGTCTATTGGCCATTTCAATATTTTGAACAGGAAAATTCCTTTCTAAATTCATTTCAGGTGTTTTATTTTTATTTAAATTCCACTTATATACAAAACATGAGAATTACTTTAAGAGGCGCAAAAAGGATAAGGACAGAAATACTGAAAATCTATCTTGAAAATCAATGATTGAATTTTGCAACTGTGAGACAGTTACAGAATAACTGGATTCAAAACGTTTGTCTTAGGGTAGGTGCCTCGTGGGCAATTTTCTACCAAGGAATTCTATCCTTCCAGGAAAGAAACTGAAGATTTCAAGCACATCGATAACAAGGCGCAAACCTTTTATAAACTATCCTTTGGCGTTAGGTGAAAAGAATTTTAGGGACATTTAAAGGAAGCACGCTCTTGGTACTCTTCAGTAACTCAGATTGCGAGGACAGAAGACGCAGGTGGTCCCTTTACAAGCTCAAGCTTGACTTCTTTTTCCTTTGGAAAGTTCTGGCCAGACACCATACCTTTAATGGGTTCAGACTCCGGTGACAGTGTCATCTTTTCCATTGACGAGAAAACAAAAGTAGTGTTAGTCTATTTTCAGTCACTTTTCAGTATCTGATTGCAGGAGAAGAATTTGTTTGGAATGTAAATATCATTTGCTCCCAATGTGGGTTTCTTTAAGTTCTGAGACATCATCAAACTAAGTATATCAAAGTATGTCTCTGAGAAAATGATGCCCAAGTTGAATACTCATTGTGAATCAAACCAATTCTTGTTTTGAATTGAAAGTTTGAGGTTTAATCCTTGAAATCATTTAAATGAAGAATCTTGTACTTTGGAAAAGTACCCATTAGTTTTCCACAGGGAGCCAAGGATAGAATAACATCATTGACTCATATTGGAGATTGTCTTGCAGTTTCTGAGACATCATGAAGACAAGTTTATGAAAGAACAATTAATGAAAAAATGATTTATAGATGTACTACTTTCTTGAGCAAAACAAATCCCTATCTTTCATTTATTCTAAGGTTTTTATTTTTAACTTTGAGTACTATTTATGTACACAACATACAAAGGTGACACGTTGGTACATGAAGGCACCAAATTTGGAACACTGGCAAGAAGCCTCTATGACATGAGGTCTTTTCTGTTCATCCCTAACACTATTCCCTTTCAAAGGGTTTCAAAGAGCACTGGGACTTGGGATGTGTCAGCTACCACAGAGTACCAAGCCTCGCCGATGCTTCAACAGGAACACACTGATTATATGGGAGAGAGTAATTCAGAAGTGTATGTGGAAATGCATTTCAAAGAATGAACTTGTCTATGCACACACTGTTTCTAGTTGTATCATAAATACCTATAATGAAAAAGTGTGCATTCATCTGAATATGTTTAGCAGCGAAGTCACATACTACTTTAAGTCCACGTTTCCTCAGCACATGAGGCACTCTCATTTGTAAGGGCTACACTTACATTTGGTTAGAAAATGGTTCCATAGACTAGATCAACACACGATCTCTCTGATGCACACATCATTTGCAAGAGTGGCGTGGTAAGTCAAGTACATCATCTTATCTGTGCTTTGGTCTCAGGACACCATAAAACCTCCTGATCTGTGCTACCCTTGTGAAGACAGAGCAGGTGGAGTCATGGGAGGGGTGGCATTACTCTTGGGGTTAGCCCTGAGCTACAGGACATCACTCAAGCTTCTCCTGTGACACCTGGCAGGCTTGCGGTCTGGTTCTTAGCAAAGGAGTGAAATTCTCCCAGAGAACCTGGCACGCTGGCCCTAAGATCCCACCTCAGGGAACTCTCACCTGGGCTGGCAGCACTCTGCCCCGCAGTGGCGATGACTTGCCGGGTACTCTCTCCAATGTTTCTTTTGGATTTCATACAGCTCTTCTTAGACTTCTGGTCAACTGCAAATATTCTGGGATAACTTGCAATCAGAAACTCCACGAGGGAAAGCTGTGACACAAAAGGATGAACATGGGGTGCTCTTTTCCACTTGGCCTATTTAGGAGTCACAAGTCCTATGTGAACCGTGAACATCACAAAAATGTGAAATTCTGGATTCTAACAAAAATTTGCACTTGACAGTAACACATACGAACCAGTTTTATCTCATAAATGACAGTTACACTTCCAAGAATACTATGTAACTTGTCCAAAAACATTTCTCATTAGAAGACCAACATATTTTGTGGCCTAGTTGAATGGCTAATATTTTGATATCACTCGCTTCTTTGGCAAGAATGCAAATCCTGACTTTCACTTTTCCAACACAAACAAACAGGGTACTCATTACCTTTCTCCTTATTTCATCTTCGAGGGCTGGGCTTCTTGAAGTAGATCGCCAGACACACAGAAGGCTCGGGGTGATGCACAAAGCTAACTTTGATGTAGTCATCTGATTGTATGATGCATTACATGAGATTGCATATAATGATGAAAACAAGTGTCTTATGAGAGCTGTGTTAGTTCTGGGCAGATGGGCTAAAAGCCTAAACACAAAAAAATGCAGTCTTATAACAAGTCATTTTCCTCAGGAATTTGTAGATTAAAAAAAAGGAAATACAGTAGTTTTAATGCCATTGACATAATCCAATGAAAATACAGACAAAAGGAGCTGTAAGTCTTAAAAAAAATTCCTATGATTTTTTTGCTGAAATCACAATGTGTTTTCATTTGGGATAACTTTGTAAATATCTAATTGAACACAGGTATATTAAAAACAGATGTTGTGTTACAGAATGTTCTCAGGTGAGAGCTTACTGAGGAAATTCAACAGCAATTAATTGAAAGCATTGCCCTTCTTTGAAAGGTAATAGTACAAGAATGCTGCCTCAAGACAAGAGTCTAAAGCAGTGATGGAACAAACACATCCCGGGCATGAATACATACAAAAGCGCTTGACTGACTTCAATTCTATAAGCACACACAGAGATCTGCACTTAGTTGCTTCTGACAATATGACGGTCAGACCAGTGGTCAACTGTTCTTGTAGCATGTCTCTGACACCAGCGGACTTCCTCCCCACCGATGTCATACATTCAGAATGTGTACAATATCAACAACTCCATAATAACATTTGGGGAGAAATAAGAACTCAATGACAATGGTAGAGTCTACATGTCTTCTGATTCTGGCTGTGGTGTGTGGGACTACAAGAACCCTCTTCACAATGTGCACTCTTCTAGTGGTTCATGCTCGAGAGCAGAAAATCTTTTTCTCAGACTATGTCGGTTGCCTTCTGAGGCATGTCTGGAATGCAGTACCAATTATATAGAATCACCTCTGGATGTCTCTGGCCTCCTCGTCATTCCCTTTATCAAGAACATCCAGCCACTGATCATAGAGGTCGGTTGAAAAGAGAGTGCCAGGAAAGGCTCGAAGACACTCCTTATAGAGATTAAAAAAGAAGTTATATCAATTTGTTGGCAAATATAGACTTGAGAAATTACAAAGAAAACATTTAATTGCAATATTTCATTTAATCTCCGCTTTTTCTCTAGACGTTCAAACTGTGACCTCCATAGAGTTTGGCCTCTAATTCCCACCATTGTGTACATGCAGAAACGGGTGCTTCCATTTCTTCTGACTTACTCTAGAGGTGTACACAGTCTGAGAAGTTTTGGAAGGGAAGAAAAACCTCATCTTATTGTCTCAATCATCTTTTGGAGGGTAGTTATTATGGCATAGTGGATTAATCTGCTGCCAGGGATGCCATCAACTCTTATCAGAGGGTCACTTCAATTCCTGGCTGCTCTACTTCTGATCCAGCACATTGCTAAAGTGCCCGAGAAAGCAGTGGGTAACTGCCCAAGTACTTGGGGCTCTGCCCTACTTCAGAGACCTGAAACAAGTTTTCGGTTCTGGCTTCAGGTTGGCCCAGCCCAACCTGGGCCACTCAGAAAACATGTGGAAGATTGACATCTCTGTATGAGCATGTGTGTGTGTTTGTGTCATTGTAAGCTTATTTATTTATGTAAAAGATGGAGTTGAAACACACACACACAGAGGGAGAGAGGGAGAGAGGGAGAGAGGAGAGAGAGAAAGAAACAGAGAGACAGTGAGGGAAACAGAGACAGAGAGGAATCTTCCATACACGAATTTACTCTGCAAATGTCCACATTGAATCCGGAAGCCAGGAACTCCACCCAGCTCTGCTATGTGAGTGGCAGGGACCACAGTATTTGGGCCATCTTTGGCTGCCTTCCCATGTCCATTCGTGGTAAGTTCATCCAGAACCAAGCAGCTGGGACTCAAATCAGTGCACATACAGGTTGTCTGTGTTGCAGGTAGTAGGTAAATGCACTGCGCTACATTGCCAGACCCATACGTGTCTCTCTCTTTCACTCTGCCATTCAAATATATAAAACAAATCTATATAGTCTTCTTTGCCTATATTTTAGCAAAATAGTACAAACTGACAAATCTGCTTATGGGTCATCCTAAATCATATTATGCACTGTGGACATGTAAACATACATACTTCACATTTTGATTTCAGACTAATCCTTTTAAGTCTTAGCAGCAAAGGTTCCGAACCAAATGAACTAAATATACACACATGTACTCACAGAAAATAGGAAGTAAGGACTGGACATTTTGACTATGTCTGTTCCCTGGGGCAAAATACTCTCCTAATAGCCTCATTCTACTTTCCTTTTCACTAGCTCATTGATCAACTCTTTACAAATATAACCAGAAGATGGTGGGATTTATATTTCCAGTTCATATCCCCTTGCTAGCTTTCTTTCCACTGGTCTCACTATATGGCCCATGACACTTTTCAATAGCAGTGAGTGTAGGAAATGCCTCTCAGTAAGTGTTGTGTTCATAATCCAGACATTGCTCACTCATTCTAGTAGTTCTTGAGTAGTCATTTATGTCATATCCAGTTTGGACTACTGGGGATAGAACAGTGAAGAAAACGGACAAAATCCAAGCCCTCTTATACCCTGACTATGTCACTGGCGTCCAATACTCTCCCACTGTAGTTACAGCCTTTGACTGTTTCCCAAGGAGTATGTCCAGTATGTGTGGAGCTCTGAATGATGGGGAAGTCTGGGATGGCTCAGGAGCAGCTTTGTCTGCTGGGTACTTACTTCCATGCACGTGGGGTATGTGTCCTCTCTTGGCTTTCCCTGTGCTGCAGGATGACTAGACGGGGCATGTTGTGGAAGTCACACTGTGAGCCAAGGAGATCATGTGAAGACGATTTGCTGTTGCACCTCTGCTTCTAGGGAGCTCAATGGCAAATCCAACTCCATGACTGTATTTATGTTTAGCCTGGACCAACTCTCCAGGTGATTCCCATGGTATTTATCAAAAATCAGACTCCAAAGTCCTCAGAGGGGTAACCACTATATCTTGTTGAAAAATGACATCAACTTCATGTACAACAGAAACAACACAAACATGTGACTGTCTAACCTAGTGTATATTTTTATGATCTGAGTGATGTACGTGTGGGCCCGGAAGTCATTACAGAAGTGTAACCATTTAACATGTGGCCAAGCATTGATGGAGGGTAAGGAAAGAGCAAGTGTACTGAGCGTTTCAAAGAATGTAAGGATATTTTTTGTAGTGATTACGGCATTGCCAGATTTTTGTTTCACAGCTGCTGAAATGACCAACAATTCAATTTTCCCTTACAGAAATGTACCTGGATACTTGTGATTTTACCATACAATTTTGAAATACATGTGTATTTTGCATCACCTTGGATTTTAGAATTCTTTGCTCAGGGATGGCACTGTTTCGCAGCAGGTTAACGCCTTGGCCTGAAGTGCCAGAATCCCATATGGTATGGGTGCCGGTTCAAGGCCCGGCTGCTCCTCTTCCGGCCAGGTTCTCTGCTATGGCCTGGGAAAGCAGTGGAAGATGGCCCAAGTCCTTGGGCCCCTGCACCCACGTGGGAGACCCAGAGGAGGCTCCTGGCTCCTGGCTTCAGATCGCTGCAGCTCTGGCCATTGCGGCCAATCGGGGAATGAACCATCGCATGGAGGACTTCTCTCTCTCTCTCTCTCTGCCTCTCCTCTCTCTGTAATTCTGACTTTCAAATAAATAAAAAAAGAGAATTCTGTGCTCAATGGGCAGAGGCACAGAGAGCGAGACACACATGCACATACACGCACACTGTTCATGAATGAGGAAGAGAGACAGAGAGAGATCCTACATAAATGAATGGCTGCAATATCCAGTTCAGACCCTGGTTGAAGCCAAGAGCATCATCCTTGCCTCTCACATGGGAGGCAAGAACCTCAGTACCTTGGCCATCTTCCACTGCCTTCCCAGATGCATTAACAGGATGCTGGATCAGCAGCACAGCAGCCAGGACTTGAATTGGGGCTCTGATATACGACGCCAGCATTCCAACCCCCAGCATACCCTGCTATGCCAAACACAGGCCCAACATTTTAAAACTTCTAACCTAGCTTTGCCTGCTGCAACACTTTCAAAGTCAGATTCACAAGCTGAGCTTTGTGCTGGGGCTCGTTACTATGTAACTATAACTAGGAGTATTGGCTTAAGTACAATGGAAATGAACATAAGATGCCAACAGTAGTCAAAATGAAGGCAGCTCCAAATAGCAGAGTCCTGACACCACGTGTGAAGCAAAGGCATAAGAGACAGGGGAAAGAATGGCAATGAAAAGAATGGAATTTTCTTGGCATTTGTATGTATTTTTAATTCATTTTAAGAGCAATGTTTGCTTATTGTGGAAAACACCTAGAATGGTTTTCAAAATTTCAAATAAAGTTTCTTTGGGAAACTCTGATGTCATTAGGAAGACACTGTCAAATCTGGCAAATGCAGGAGATTTGTACTGGCCAAAATTCTATATGAATAACCAGGGTTTATTTGGAAGATGCTTGGGCAATTATAACTATGCTAGCATAATTCTACATGGAGCATTCAGATGAGGACAGCAAGCATGGAGTCTGAAGACTGGGAAAGCTATCTAACAAGCAGAGTCTGTCCAATGAAGGGAGTAGCTGCCTACAACCTGGAGTTTCTGATGTGTTTTTCAGTTTCTCAGACGCTTAACTGATTAGGCCTACTGCTCTTCTTGAGATGTCACGAGGAATGAAACCCATCACACAGCTTCCATATTGTGCATAGATGATGCCAGAATCCCCCTACCTTTAACAGTGTTGCTAACACAAGTGGCGATTCATTGCCCCAGTCGCCTCTATCTCCTGTGTTAAATCTTTCCTTTAGGGCTATAAATGACTTTATGTCACCAACTTTTTGAAAAATATTCTCTGTCTTTGGCCCTTTCTGCTTGATAATACGAATCACTTCCTGTGGAAAAGAAAAAGGAAAGCTAATTAAAGGACATTTCATATCCACAAGCCCAGAACAAAAGCTAGCCCCCTGTAGAGAAGAGTATGGGAACTGACACAGCAGCAGCTGAAGTGAGGGAAGAAAATTTTGTTCAGTGTCTCTAAATATATGTTCAACCCATCCATCTGATCTGTGTCCACCCACTAAATTGTTTTGAATGCTGGCTTTAACCTAGTTTCCTTTTCAAGGAATGAAACTTGTACACCAAACTTCTCTGCTTCAAGCTTTTAGTGAATCACTCTCTCCTGTTTTACCATGCTGTTCTCATTATTTCCTAGTACTGATGGCCTTTCCCAACTACGAAAATCTCGTTGCCACACTTGTTGCCAAACTTGTTGACTTTCATGTCCTTCTGCCTCATCTTCATGCCAAGAGGGGAACAGGAGTGTCACAGTCAGGTATCTCCAGGAATCTGTCATCTATTAGGTCCCTTACTTTTCATGAGACCTTGGGCATAGGACATCACCTTACTCATGCTTTCCTTTTATCCATGAATGATGTCACAGTGATGAGGATCCTAGCAACTCCTTCAACTTGTGAATGCTGCAAGGGCTGGGGCACCATCTAGCATGGAACTAACTTGATACATTCCTCCCCACCTCGCAAAAAATGCCCTACATCTAGCATAGTGTATGTAGATGTGCTGGACAATCAATGTGCCAACTCTTAAATGCCCTCCTGGGAAATAACATAGGCCATGTTCTGTGGCTTTCCTCTGACACATTCTCTTATAATAGAAGGATACATAAATGGCAGGTGATCCATCTAATCATCTGAAATACAAACCACGCCCACAGTGAGGGACGTTGAGTTCTAAGTTTGAGTCATCTAGACAAAAAGGAAATGAAGGAACACTTCAAGGAAGAGGCTAAAAGGGGAACATGGGGGGATGTCGACTCCAAGAGATTCAGAAACATTCCTTTTGCTGTGTGTGAGCAGGTGACTGGGTAACATCGCTGAAACCAGCAGAATAAACGGAACGGTTCTTTCTCCTGTTGCCTTTGAAGTAAGACCACGATAACTGAGCTGACTGTTCTTCTTTGAGGTCACATTAAGAAGGCATGTCAGCCAAAGCCAGGGACTGACAAATGATGGCCTCATTTGAAACACTTTTGGATGATGACACCAAGCCCTCAGAACGCTCACTCCTGAGGAGGGCTTCAGAAGATCAAAATGATACCTACCCAGAGTGTGAGGGTCAGGTCCTCAACACCAGACACTCTCAGGAGTGTTGGCACCGAAATAGCAGGAGGGGAGTCCTGGGGCAGGTCATTATGGCTTCTGGTAATGCCCCAGCAAGACAGACAGCTTGTGGGAAAGCCTGAGGAGAAAGTGAGACCATTAGCTGTAGAGGATCATTGACAGATTCTGTTTCCACCCTTTCCATTTGACAGGTGACTGTTTCCAGCCTTAGAAAAGACAGAAACTGATCCATTTGTGGTGTACAAGAGCTTACGATCTGAAATTGGCTAGTACCATCCACGTGACGTTCATGAACTTTTCTTCCCAATTTCCTATAAGCTGGCAGTTAGAATCAGGTGTTTAGCCTAATTGTTAAGATGCCCTAGGCTCATATCAGAGCATCTGGACCTGATGTCCATCTTTGGCTCCCAATTCCAGCTTCTTGCAAATGCAGGCCCTCTGAGGCAGTATGCATGGCTAACAAATTTGGGTTCCTACCTCTCACAAGCACAACATGGAATAAGTTCCCAAATTCCAGCTCTAGTCCTGCCTGTCACAAAGGAGACATGATGTAAATACCAGATTCCAGTTCTGTCCCTGGCCCATGGCCACGGCTGACATTTAGGGAGTGAATCAGAGGATAGGAAACTCAACTCAACTCTTCTCTTCTTTTCTCTCTCTCTCTCTCCTTCTCTTGTGCATGTGTGTGATGGTCTCTCAAATCAAACAATCAATTCATCAACCAGAAATGAAATATAAAGACTTGAGGAAGCTGCTCAGGTTCAATTCTGGCAGTGCTACCTACAGTTTTTGCTTTTTATTTTTTTGCATAATGAGACACCTCACATTGAGTTATACACATCCTCTTAAGTTTACCCAGTGGAGTCAGGTGTCAGAACTCATTTGAAAAGCAAAAAAATACAGTTGACATTCAAACTAAGTGGAGTCTCATAATCTACTTCATGCTAAGTCACCTTTCCCTATGAGATTTCCTGTTTGGTAGTCTGAATGCCCAACCACCAGCAACTCACTCCCATCAAAGAGATCTGCACTTCATGACACAAGCTCCCTGATATCACTCAACCAGCCTCTACCTCCCTCACTCTTCAGGGTTACAAAGCTTAACCTGTTCCCCAGGTGATTTGATTTCACCTTCTTCACTTCGTTCCCAAATGAGTGGCAGGATCCCGTGGGGCCTTGTTCCTTGTGCCACCCTGCCAAGCTATACAGCCTATATTTTAGCTACCCATCAAGCTCTGCCAACTGAACGCTAAAGAGGAATTTTCCACAGAAAAGAGGATCACCAAGGAAAACATGAGTTTGGAGTATCTACTGCTCAGCTGTGCACGTTTTCTTAAGAAGGCACCTAAACTTTTCTTCTTAAATGACCGATTTATGCTGAATATCATAAAAGGCACCAGAGGAGTCAAGGTGCAGTGTGATAGACAGATGGGTGAAGTTGCCAAAAACAATCTGTTTTTGTTTTTTTGTTTTTTTGTTTTTTTTAAGATTAATTTTGACAGAATTACAGAGAGAGGTAGAGACAGAGAAAGGACTTC
This sequence comes from Oryctolagus cuniculus, assembly GCF_051225735.1. Lineage (NCBI taxonomy): Eukaryota > Metazoa > Chordata > Mammalia > Lagomorpha > Leporidae > Oryctolagus > Oryctolagus cuniculus. The sequence goes on along the minus strand of NC_142874.1, from coordinate 12,948,181 downwards.
CATCCACTGGTTCACTCCCCAGATGGCCACAACGGCTAGAGCTATGCTGACCCGAAGCCAGGAGCCAGGAGCTTTTTCTGGGTCTCCCACATGGGTGCAGGGGCCCAAGGACTTGGGTCATCTTCTTCTGCTTTCCCAGGCCATAGCACAGAGCTGGATCGGAAGAGGAGCAGCCGGGACAAGAACTGGTGCCCATATGGGACAGCTGCGCTTCAGGCCAGGGCTTTAACCCGCTGTGCCACAGCACCGGCCCCCTCCCCAAATATCATTCATCAGCCATCTTCTTGGCATTTCTGGGCCCCTGAATGCATCACCATCAGACAAACAAGGGAGGGCAATCCTCATGGTGCTATATCACTGAGGAAGCCAGGATAGGCTCCAAGATGTGCCACTTCATCAGCCAGTCCAGTTACTCAATTCTTTGGACTTTCCTTTGACTCAACTTGTTTAAGAATGATGCTATCTACACCTCATTGCACTAATATAATGTATTACTCAGCATGGCACACAACTCATCACAACCGTGAAGAGAATTACTTTCTTCTGTAATCATTTACAATCAAATGGTGTAAGGGATCCCACACATCAGTTTCCTCACCCTAAAGTAAACTTTATCTCCATTCTCTTTCTGGTTAGTTAGTACTCTCCAGATAGCATGCAGTCACAAAGTAATCCAACACCAAGCATTCAAAATTCCACCTTTTAAAAGGAGACAAGAAAAAAGCAAATGCCATCTCAAATGCAGGAGGCTGCTCATACATACTACCATATCCAACTCTTTCTTTAAAACAGGCAAGAATACATGGTTTAACTCGTGCGCAACCTGGTACACCTAGGACTCACCTGATTTCATTATTTAAAAATCTATTGGGACATAATCCACTACTTAGTTGTCACACAGCTAAGCAATGAAGCATCATGCTCCATACCTTGATATGAATCTATACATCCAGAACATATGGGAACAGAGAGAGATGAGTGCCATTACAATCTTTCTCAAACAAAAATACTTTCGGTGCTTAGCTGAGGCTTTCATAAGGTACATTATTTACTGAGAGCGCATGCTGCTTCTGTGACCAATGGAAACAGCAGCCATTTTCCATGAGACACGTTGCATAATTCAACAAGCTCACTTCAAAAACACTGAGCCTTTCTGACACTCCTGGCGATACTTCTGGTGGTGGCATTCTCTTGCCCAAATGGGGGTTGTGGATGTTTACAAAGTTCAGATTCACAATCTTGCATAGGAGCAACATTTATAGAATATTGCTATATGCTCAAAATTACAACCAAAAACACATTTATAAGCTATATAAATCACAGAATATCCTCACAAGAAAAGTACGAACACCATTCACAGTGGAAATCATTATATTCTTGCCACAATATTTCCCACCTTACTAAAAACTGTTCTTCAGAGAAAGGTCTCTCAAAAGAATATTGACAAGTAGGGAGAGACTGGAAAGCAAAAAGCTGAAACATCCCTGATCGTAACTGTTCAGTCCATGTCTGGTCTAGATATGCATCTGAAGCCTGGAGGAAGTCAGCATGCCGTGGGCATAATGAAGAGATCAATTCAGGAAGCAACCCCCTAGCCACTTCAGCCCAAGCCAGAAGAGATCCAAATTCAATGCCACAGTTTCTCACCATCCTGGAGATCTTCCATATAAGGTAAGTCTAAGGCATGCAGTACATTGATTACTTCCTGCTCTCACTCCAGGTTCAGGGTTACCCTCTGGAATGCTTAGTCTTCATTTCCAGGCCTTCACACATGATGCTCTTCATTGTAAAGATTTATTTGTAATACAGAATAACACACAGAGAAAGACATCTTTCATCACTGTTTTTTTCTCAAATGGCCACAACAACCAGGGACAGGGCTGGAGATTAGAACTCCACCTGGGTCTCCCACATGCGAGACAAAGGACCCAGGTATTTGGGTCATTTTCTGCTTCCTTCCCAGGCACATTCTGATAAAGCCAGCGAGCTTCATCCGAACTGGGAGAGCCAGGACTCAAGCCAATGCTCTGATGTGGATTGCAGGATGCAGCTTAACCCACTGTACCATGATGCCAGGCCACAAGAAACTTCTCTCTACAGACACATAAGTTTGTGCATGCATTATTTTATGGAGCAAATGCTCAGGGTATCCAGAGGAGACAAAAGTTCTAATGTAGAAGAACCACCACAATCCTCCTGGAAGTGAGATGGGTTCTGACTTTGAACAGTTTCTCTAAGCCTGGTTCTTGGTGAGTACTGGGTCCCTGTACTTATGCACACCTCCTCCCTCATGGAGAACAGCTCTCTGTCATGAATTTTTTTCTCAGGAATGCATGGATGAGCAGAGAGCAGAACCCTGCTGGAAATTAGACTTACCGCACCGGCGCTGCCTTTTAGCCGTGTGCCTGGGCTTCAACACGAACTGGATCCCTCCATCAGACAAGATCTCCAGAACGGGATCCTCCATGCTCAGGGCGGAGGTGGACTTCCCCGGTTCCTGATTATGAAAGGCAGCTCGATGGTAGCTTGCTTGGATAGCATATGGACACTCATGCCCTAGGCAGAGAAAAATCTCAATACACATCAGGCTGATGGTGACAGGTATGATCAAACATGCCTTGTTGTCAGTGTGGGTACAGCACCGGGGACAGCTCAAGTTCTCCTGGGGCTTCTGCAAGGAAGAGAGCTGTGTCTTGGGAGTGAGCATCAGGTGTGCTCTCTCTGGGGAGGCACTGCATAAAGCAGGCACCCAGGCAGAGGACCTTTCCAACGCAAACAGAAGTAGTAGCCCATTGCCTAGCTTAGAAGACCAAGATCCCTCAGTGCACTGCACACTGATGACTTGTTATTTCCGTTGTAAAGTAGAAGGCCTGCTAAAATCTGCCTTGACTCCAACTAGATTTTTAACGTCCTCATATGAGTAAACATGAGTAAACATCAGTGGTCTGCATTTTTTAAATGATTGGGCCATATATGTCATGAGTTGCTGTAACCTAGAATCTCTCTCCCACGATGTTAGATCATGAAAAGAGACTTCATTTCTCTGTCAGTTTTATAGCCTGTGATTCTCAAGAGCACTGGGGCCATGGTCTGCTGTTACACTTCCCTCCTACTTTGGCCCTCTCGGGAGCCCCTCACAGCTCACTAGCTGAGGGAGTGCTGCAGAGTGTTAGAGACCCAGAGCCATCCTACCAACTGATGTTCACGGAGTACATGTAATGTCATTGCTTTCCTCTCTCATTTTTAAATTGCTGGCAACCCAAGAAATTCTCAAGATCCTCTGCTCCTGGTGGGTATTAGCAATTGGGATGTCCATGAAGACACCTCTGTCCCACATTGGACCACCTGGTTTGGTCCTTGATCATGGATCCTGACTGAAGCTCTCTGCAAATGCAGATCAGACCCTAAGATGCAGAGCTGTTGTCTTGAACACTGATGTTCCTGCCACTCACGTGCAAGACTGGACTGATGACCTGCCTTCTGGCTCCTGGCCCTTGCCCTAGGACACCTCCAATCTTCGTGGACCTTTAAGGATAGAACTAGCAATTTAACATTCTGTGTCTATTTTTGCCTCTCAAAAACTAAACTTCGAACATGTTTTCACGATTCTGTGCTGTCAAAGGGATTTTCTTTTCAACAACAAAGTGAAAGCTCCCTTTATTCAATTTCTGACATATTAGTTAAATTTTCCATTTCATGGGACATTAATACCCTGTTCAGAGCAAGAATTATAGCAACTTGTCTCTTTCATGGTAAAAGAAGCTTCTACAACTGCAATATTAACAAAACCAAACCATCGGCATAACCAGGACAGAAAAAGATGATCAGGAACTGAGAGCATATTAAACACACATCCATAATGACCGCTAGGAGTCACCAACGACAGATACACTCTTAGGATTTCTTGGAGCCAGTCACAGTGCATGCCATTGTTCGGGTCCAAATCATCCTCCAGAAAAAACATTTTACATAAACAAATGCCATCTACTCAATAAATTCATTTACAGTATTTGATTTGCACACTAACTCTACTTCTATCTTTATTTTAATTTTTTTTTATTTTTTGACAGACGGAGTGGACAGTGAGAGAGAGAGAGAGACAGAGAGGAAGGTCTTCCTTTTTGCCATTGGTTCACCCTCCAATGGCCGCCGTGGCCAGCGCGCTGCGGCTAGCGCACCGCACTGATCCGATGGCAGGAGCCAGGTACTTATCCTGGTCTCCCATGGGGTGCGGGGCCCAAGAACTTGGGCCATCCTCCACTGCACTCCCTGGCCACAGCAGAGAGCTGGCCTGGAAGAGGGGCAACCGGGACAGAATCCGGCGCCCTGACCGGGACTAGAACCCGCTGTGCCGGCACCGCAAGGCGGAGGATTAGCCTAGTGAGCCATGGCGCCGGCCTCTATTGCTATCTTGTTACAAAGATGTCAAAATTAAGGAGAAACATCATAAAATCGGTGGTTGGCTTTTGTCCTCAGATGTATTTAGCAATTCCTGAATTTTGAGACTGACAAAGTACATTCAGAAAGAACAGAAACTTTATTTTCAAATTTTGTAAGTGACTTGAAAACATTATAAATTACACATTAGTTCCTTTACATGACTGTTGAAAGAAGAATAGGAAGATTGCCCAGGTAAGTAATACTGTTTGATTTTCATAGAAATCACCAGCATTATATTACAAAGTCTATGACAAATAGTATGCCTCCCTTCCTTTCCAGGGCTTGTTTCTATGAGAGACACTGAAACACATGATGATTCATGAATGGTTTCTTCTTTATATAGGTTAATTCAACAACTATTTTAGGAGAAGTATAATGTTTTTATCAACAACCTCAAGATCAAGTGCTAGAAAATTCAACAAAAAGAATGGCTGAACTGTACATGTTTGTTAATCAAAAAACCTTTTAGGAGTTTGAATGTGATTATCTTAATTTTTAATCATGCTCAAATAACTTCTTGACATAATTTCACAATAAATATATATGTGTTTGCAGATGACATGCATGCATGTATACACACACACACACACACACACACACACATTCATAAACACAGGGGAACCAGAAACTCCACTAAAAGACTACTGGAACTCATAAGAGAGCTTGGTAAAGTTGCAGGATATAAAATCAATGCAAAAAAGTAATAGACTTTGTGTACCCAGACAATGCCAAGCCTGACAAAGAACTGGTAAGATCAGTCCCATTCACAATAGCTACAAAAATGTCAACACCTTGAAATAAACTGAACCAAGAAGGTGAAAGATCTCTACAATGAAAATTATTGAGCATTAAAGAAATAGAAAACAGACAAAAATGGAAAAATCTTCCATGTTCATGGATCAGAAGACTTATCATCATAATGTCCATATGAAAGAAAGAAATTTACAGATTCAATGTGATCCAATGAAAATACCAAAGGCATTCTCCTCAGATCTAGAGACTATGATGCTAAAATTCATACAGAAAAACAAGAGAGCCCAACAAGCTCAAACAATACTAAACAACAAAAGCAAAACTGGGAGCATTACAATACTAGATTTAAAAGCATACTACAGGGGCCAGCACTGTGGTGCAGTGGGTTAACACCCTGGCCTAAAGTGCCGGAATCCCATATGGATGCCGGTTCAAGACCCCGCTGCTGCACTTCCAATCCAGCTCTCTGCTATGGCCTGGAGAAGCAGCAGAAGATGGCCCAAGTCCTTGGGCTCCTGCACCCACGTAGGAGACCTGGAAGAAGCTACTGGCTCCTGGCTTTGGATCAGCACAGCGCCGGCCGTTGTGGCCAACTGGGGAGTGAACCATCGGATGGAAGATCTCTCTCTTTCTCTGCCCCTCCTCTCTCTGTGAAACTCTGACTTTCAAATAAGTAAATAAATAAATAAATCTTTTTTTAAAAAAGCATACTACTATAATCAAAACAGCTTGGATCTGACACTAAAATAAATACATAGATCAATGAAACAGAATAGAATCTTCATAAACCAATCCAACATGTACAACCAACTAATCTTTGGACAAATGAGCTAAAATCAATACCTACAGAATGGTCAGTATCTTCAACAAATGGTGCTGGAAAGTTGTATATACATGTGCAGAAGTATGAGGTAAGAACCCTACCTATATACCTATATACCCTATACAAAAGTCCACTCAAAATGGATCAAGAATCTCAATCTATGACATGATACCATCAAACTGCTAGAGAACATTGGAGAACCTCTGCAAGACACTGGCATAGGCAAACACCTCTTGAAAAAGACCCTGGAAGCAAGGAGATCAAAGCAAAAATACACAAATGGGATTACATCAAAGTAAGAAGCTTCTACAAAGGAAACACTCAACAAAGTGAAGAAGCAACCGACAGAATGGAATAAAACACTGGCAAACTATACAACAGATAAAGGATTAAGATCCAGAATCTATAAAGAGCTCAAGAAACTCAACAACAACAAAACAAGCAACCCAGCTACAAAATGCTCAAAGGACTTGAACAGGCATTTTTCAAAAGAGGACATTCACGTGGCCAAGAGACACAAGAAAAATCCTCAGGATCACTAGCTACCAGAGACATGCAAACAAAACCACCATGAGGTTTCACCTTACCTTAATTAAATTGGCTTTCATGCAGAAATCAACAAACAATAAATGTTGGTGAGGACGTAGGAAAAAGGTACCCTAATACACATCTGTGGAAATGTAGATTAATACAGCCATTATGGAACACAGTATGAAGATTCCTCAAAAACAGGAAAATACACCTATCATGTGACCCAGCCATCCCACACCTGGGAATTTACCAAGGGAAAGGAAATCAGTGCACGAAAGAGTTATCTGTACCCCCATGTTTATTGTCGCTCAATTGCACAATAGCTAGGATATAAAATCAACCCAACTGTCCATCAACCAATGACTGGATAAAGAAAATGTGCTATATACATACTATTCAACCACAAAAAAGAACAACATTCTGTCTTTTGCAAGAAAATGGATGCATCGGAAAACCATTATATTTAGTTAAATAAGCCAGTCCCCAAAAGACAAATATCATATGCTTTCCTTGATCTGTGGTACCAAATAGAGTACAAAAATTTAATGTATATGAGTAAAATTCACATTTTGAGATGTGATTATTGTTTAAAGCCCTTGTCTGTAAATAATAACCTGTTCCTCTACTATTTAGAACAGTGTTGTTGTTCTTTCTTACTACTGGTAAATTTTTTACTTAGTGGAGGGTTAAGCATATGATTTTAAAGTAAACTGAAAGTATGTTATTATAAAACTTAAAAGAAAGAATAAGAAAGGAAGGAGGAGGGAGAGTGGTATACTTGGACATAGACCTGACAGATTTTGCAAGACTTAAAAATAGAGATTACCTATGAGACTAGAAATGGAAAGGGGAATACAAACCAGTATATGGGCATCAATCAAATGTTTGGAGAGATGAAATTCGACCCCATTTTCATTTCATTACAAAAAAAGAAAAAAAAAAGGACTATTCCAAGACAGTTGTGCTATCCACATGGAAAAGCAGAGAATAAAACTTCAGTTTCTTTTCCAACTACAACTTAAATTGCTGTATGAAGATATGTTGTCAGGCACCCAGGGTAGAGTATACACTTGGCAATTCCTTTTATAAATGAGTACTGACTACATGAGGTTGTTTTCTCCCTTGTAAAGATATTTAAGCTTAACAATGCATAGTCTGGAAATTAATAGTTACCATTTTGAAGCAATACATTTCATTTTTTATTTTGCTGGACACTTACCGATGAGCGGGTAAGAGGTCTTTCTCTGGTTTGAATAGACCCACAACTGGTAGTCCATTTCTGAGCCCTTAGAGACAAAAAGAACTAAGTATCACAAGTCTTTGTCAGGGCATACTTCAAGGATGTATTTCTTTTGTTTTTTAGAAAACTTTAATAAATATAAATTTTGAAAGCATTTTCCCCCCATAACCACCCTCCCACTCGCAAACCATCCCATCTCCTACTCCCTCTCCCAACCAACTCTTCAGTAAGATTCATTTTTAATTCTCTTTATATACAGAAGATCAACTTAGTATATACTAAGTAAAGATTTCAACACTTTGTACCCACACAGACATACAAAGCATAAAGTACTGTTTGAAGATAAGTCTTACCATTCATTCACATAGTACAACACATTAAAAACACAGATCCTACATGGGCAGCAAGTGCACAGTGACTCCTATTATTGATTTAACAGTTGACACTCTTATTTATGACGTCAGTAATCACCCGAGGCTCTTGTCATGAGCTGCCAAGGCTATGGAAACCTCTTGGGTTCACAAACTCCGGCCTTATTAGACAAGGCCAGAGTCAAAGTGAAAGTTCTCTCCTCCCTTCAGAGAAAGGTGCCTCCTTCTTTGATGGCCTGTTCTTTCCACTGGGATCTCACTCACAGAGATCTTCCATTTAGGTCATTTTTTTTGCCACAGTGTCTTGGCTTTCCATGCCTGAGAAACTCTCATGGACTTTTTAGCCAGATCAAGGATGTATTTCTTTAGCATTTCTACATTTCCAAACAAGAAAATAATTGGGACCAGTGCCAACGCTATTCGAGTTAACAGGACTGACCGAAATAACTTCGGTCCCTTTCTGAGCCTCCAAGACTACACCCCAGATTCATGCCATATGACTTTTGACAAGGATCACAATGCTATTATGCCAAGTGACCTAAGGAATAAAGAATCATATTTATGCCACTTCACTAGTAAAGGTAAGTCTAATCCTGATCATTCCACTCTCAGCTATCTCCAGTCTCTTTGAAGAATGCTGTGTTTTACTGGATTTAGCTGGCTTTCTATCATCTACACAAGAGACCTGGATTAAGTTCTCAGCTCCAGCCATCAGCTCTACTGCTGCTGTAGGCACTTGTCGAGTGAAACCATAGACATAAACTCTTCTGTCTGTCTATGTCTCTCAAATAAAACAAGTTTTTAAAAAAGACATGTATGTGGTGTGCACACACATTCCCCGAAGAGCAAGCTTTCATTCAACTCTTATCTTGCTCTTTAATAATTTATTAGAGGCACCAGATATATCATTCCCTGAATCAGCATCTAAGGCATACAGCTTTTATGCAGGTGTTCTTCATGTCCAAATTTATAAGGAGTGAGATTTTAGCATGGTGGTTTGAAGATGCCTGAGACTCACGCCACAATAGCTGGGTTCCAATCCAAGTTCTAGGTCCTGATTCCAGCTCCCTGCTAATGTGCATTCTGGGAAGCAGCTATGAATTCTCAAGTAACTGGGTTCCTGCCACCCACGTGGGGTACCTGAATCGTACTCCTGCATCCAGACCTTAGTTTCAGACCACCCTTAGGTGCTGTGGGCATCCAGAGATTGAACCAACAGAGGCGAGCACCCTCTCTATGTATTTCTGTGTCTTCCTCTCTCTGTGTCTGTCTTCATCCCTCTTGCTATCTCTGTCCTCTCCGACCCTCAAAAATTAAAAAAAAAATTCAACTAGACATGTCTATTAGGTTTGTGTACACTGAGATGATAGGTGTGGGATTGGAGAAACCAGAATATACAGAAATAGCAATCCAACAGACAAGGTTATTAGGAAGCATGTAAGATATTTTTGTGTGTATATATATATATACATTTATATATATACACACAAAAAAAATAAAATACATGACAATAGCAATCTGAAATTATACTCCAATTTCATTAAATTATGGCTTTCAGTTCACATGAAATTTAAAATCGGAACAGAAGAGCAATACCCATACATAGACAAATACATCTCCGACGTTTTCCATTCCCACATGTGCACATGGTTCTGGGGACAAAATATATTGCTGCCTACAATTGGTCTCTTTGCCCGGAACTGTATTTTACAAATATACACTGTAAGCATGTGTGCATGTATCTGGATCAAAGGGAAAATACATTCATCTCAAAAACCAAAGTTGTTATTTAACTCAAAGTATCTTTCAGATTACTTACACTTAATCCTAGCACTGGTAGTGCCATATGGATAACGTCACTCACTGTGTCTAAATTGGTAACTGTTATAATTCCAGACTGTAAAAGGGAAAAGAAGAAAAAACTGCTGATACAGGAGAATGTTAAAGTATATGGTTACATAATTATGAAACTCTTGGTTTCAGGGTAAAGTTTGAGTAATGACAAAGCAAAATACATATGAAGCACCAAACCTTAATGATAACTGATTTTTATTACTTTACGTAACACAAAGCCAGAAGAAAGAATTTCAATTAATTAACATGTTTCTAATAGAGGAGTTATGATACTAAAAATATAACTGCTTAGGCCCAAACAGAAAGAACCTCAATTCAGAAAGAGCCCAACACCCAAAGACTATTTCCATCATGCAGGGAATAGTTCAACAAGGAGTCAGTCTCTCTCCTTCTCTTGATGAGTTGTGTTTTTATGTTTAGATTGATTTCTTTGCATACCATATATTCAGTCCTCGTCAAATGAGAGTAAGAACTGGCTCTCACAGGCATTCTTGCTCCATAAACCACTATGTAGGGAATACCTTCTCCTAGTCAGATCACCCTTTTTAGATTTTCATTGTCAAAATGTATTGAGACCATGAACCCAGAATTCAAGGCTGAAAATTCTAGACATCTGAGTTCTTTTTTGAGATACCCATAGAATTTTAAAACTGTACATGAACACTTTCACAGAATTTTTTAAGGAAAAAAACTCTTTTGAAGGATTACTCATCTTTTTCCAATTTATCTGGTTTGTAACATAATGGATTTTCATGGTATATGGAAATCATTAAATTCAAAATAAGCAGTACAAGGGTATGGGCCTTCTTTTCTGGTCCTGTTCTCTCTATGAACACATAGATGGAGCTGCTTATAAGCATGTAACTTAAACTATTCAATAATTAGAAAATATGGAAATGAGTTTCATTTCTTTTCCATATGAGATGTTACTCCATATATAACGGCCAGGGAAATGTGACCAGATCTCTAAGAGTTTCATATGAAAATTATGCAACAAAAGCAGCTATGTGCTCCAAGACATTAAAACAAATGTGCTGAAAATGAAAAAAAAAAATTAAAAAAAGTAGAGGCTGTCCCAGCACAAAAACAGAAGATATTTCAAAATGGGAACTTTAGCTGTGAAAAATATCTGAAAGAACAATGCAGTGGGTGGACTAAAAAGCACAAGTGAGATGGCAAATTGAAGACAATGAATTTGAAAATACATCAATTGGAAACAGTCAGTCTGAAAAAGGAAGAAAGGTATGATTGAAAAAATTAGAGCTTACTGCCCTAGTCCAGGAGAAGATAGTTTTTAAAAAGTGGAAAGAGTGTAGTCTCAGGGAAGAGTTGGGGAGAAAATGCCAGAGGAAACTCTACCAAAATTAGAGGGACATGGTGGACCTCCTGTGGATGGCACGGATGCCCACAACTTGGGACTCCAATAGCCGAGAGCCTGCCCAGCAGCCAAGAGCCTACGCACTGGCATTGGAAAGTGAGGTGAGACCGGACAGTACTAGCAGTAGTCCAAGGCACTGGTGATTAAGCTGCAAAGAGAGCCTAGAGAAAACTTGGCTTGCAGCCCCAACGAGGAAAGTGTACTTTCCAAACTAGAAGAGAAAAAAAAGTATGGACACAATTTCTCTTTCCCCAATCACTTTACAATGCCATTCTGTAACAAGCCAATAGAGCAGGTGCCATTTTGGACATATGTAACAGCTGTGCCAGCTCGTGTCCATGCCCAGCAACTAGTTGAGTGGAGACCCCTGACTAGTGGGAAGAACTAACAGGGGGATAGGAGCCTGTGACTTTGTGAGGCTTCTCTACTGGGACTGTGAAAAAAACTGAGGGTGTGAGGCAGGATCCACGGTGAGGCTGGGACTTTGGGCACTCACACTGGGAGACTCAGGGCTTCCTGGTTACCTGGTGAGAGACATCGCTGGAGAATCTAAACTTACACTGAGGACTGCACAGATCCTTTGTGTGCTCCCTGCGACAGAGTGGATGAATATTATAGCCACTGGGGCTAGCGCTAAGGCACTGGTCTCCATTAAGGAGAGGAGCTCAGCTGAGCAGAAAAAATTTCCCTTCTGATAAAAAACAGAGAGAGAGATTTACTGTGCCAAACCTGGGTGTATCACCTCAGACATGCCCTTAACCCTGGAGAACTGAACAGAGCTCCCTGATCACACCCACTACAAGCTAGATATTCACTTAAAGTAGACATTCCACTTATCTACAGAGCCACAGTACACAGATAAAATCCACTAGACCAAAAAAAAAAAAAAAAAAAAAAAAAAAAAAAAAAAGAAGAAGAAGAAGAAGAAGAAGAAGAAGAAGAAGAAAAGGAAGAAACCAACAAGTATCTCCACACATGCCAAACAACAAACCCACCAATTCAAGAAACAAGAATAAGGAACACGACATGACACCCTGAAAAGAGTAAAACCCTTCAACAGTAGATTGTGAATACATTGAGGCAGAAGAAATGTAGGAAATGGAAGTTTAAAAATTGATCGTAAGATTACACAGAAGTTATCGGACACAAATGCACAAACTACTGAAATCTGTACAGGACATGAAATAAAATTTCCTCCATGAAATTGAGACCTTAAAGGGAAATCAAAATGAAATGAAGAATATAATAAAATGAATTAAAAATGCAGTGGGGAGCCTTAACAACATAATCAGTGAAGAAGAAAGAATATGGGCCGGCACCACGGCTCAATAGGATAATCCTCCACCTAGCGGCGCCAGCACACCAGGTTCTAGTCCTGGTCGGGGCACCGGATTCTGTCCCGGTTGCCCCTCTTCCAGGCCAGCTCTCTGCTGTGGCCTGGGAGTGCAGTAGAGGATGGCCCAAGTTCTTGGGCCCTGCACCCCAAGGGAGACCAGGAGAAGCACCTGGCTCCAGCCTTCGGATCGGCGCGGTGCGCTGGCTGCAGCGTGCCGGCCGCAACGGCCATTGGAGGGTGAACCAATGGCAAAGGAAGACCTTTCTCTCTGTCTGTCTCACTGCCCACTCTGCCTGTAGAAAAAAAAAAAAAGAAGAAAGAATATAAGACTTAGGAGACAAAGCACAGGAAAGAATACAGTCAAACCAAACACAAGAAGAGGAAATTAGAAACCTAAAAAACACTGTTGGAAATCTACAAGATACTATAAAGTGACCCAACATACAGGTTCTAGAAGTTCCTGAAGGCATGGAAAGAGAGAAAAGATTAGAAGGCCTTTTGAATGAAATAGTAACGGAAAACTTTCCTAATTTGGAGAAAGAAAGGGACATCCAAGTAAGGAAGCACATGAAACTCCTAATAGACATAACCAGAAAATATCCTCATCATGCCACATTGTAATCAAACTCACCACAGTAAAACAGAAGGAGAAGATTCTAAAATGTGCATGTGAGAAATGTCATGGTACTTTTAGAGGATCTCCAGTTAGACTCACAGCAGACATCTCATCAGAAACCCTACAAGCTAGGAGAGAATGGCCAGATATACTCCAAGGCTTAAAAGAAAAAAAATGTCATCCAACAATATCATACCTGCAAAGATCTCATTTATGAACGAAGGTGAAATAAAGACCTTCCATAACAAACAGAAATTCAAAGAATTTATCACCACCCGTCCAGCCCCACAAAAGATGCTTAAGGATTTGTTGCACACAGAAACATGGTCATCACTACAAAAGAAGGTAAAGGAAGAAAATCCCTCAGTAAAAGTTCAAAGGAAATTCAACGTAAAAAACAGGAATATTTTTGGGAAAATGGCAGGGAAAAGTAGTTACTTATTAATAGTCATCTTCAATCTAAATGCCTTCAAATCCCCCGTTAAAAGACACAGACTGGCTGAATGGATTAACAAACAAAACCCATCTATTTGCTGCCTACAGGAAGGAAAAAATGTTTGCAGTCACTGTGAAATTTCCCCAAATTTGACAAAAATAAAAAGTTACAAATTAGCGGCTGGTGCTGTGGCATAGCGGGTAAGGTCGCTGCCTGTATGCCGGCATCCCATATGGGTGCCAGTTCAAGTCCTGGCTGCTCCACTTCCCATCCAGCTCTCTGCTGTGGCCTGGGAAAGCAGTAGAAGATGGCCCAAGTCCTTGGGCCCCTGTACCCACGTGGGAGACCCGGAGGAAGCTCCTGGCTCCTGGCTTCGGATTGCAGTGCCTCCAGGCGTTGCGGCCATCTGGGGAGTGAACCAGTGGATGGAAGACCTCTCTCTCTCTCCGCGCCTCTCCTTCTCCCTCTGTGTAATTTGACTTTCAAGTAAATAAATAAATCTTTTTTAAAAAGTTACAAATTAAAGGAACTCAGAAAATATCAAACAAAATAGATTCAAAGAAAGCCATGTTTTGGCACATTGTGGTCATATTACTGTAAGTCAGAGAAGGAGCACAGATCCTGAAAGCAGGGACACAAAAATAGGCAAATAAGACAGTCACCATGGATCACTCAAGCTATCAGAAAGCATCGTGACCAGAACACAGTGGAATATCTGCAAGGCGTAGAGAGAGAAATATTAGCTAGGATATTCTTTCCAGGTTCAGCAAAAGTGCCTTTCAAGAGTGAAGCTGAGGGGCTGGCGCTGTGGTGCAGTGGGTGAATGCCCTGGCCTGAAGTACTGGCATCCCATATGGGCGCTGGTTCAAGACTTGGCTGCTCCGCTTCCAGTCCAGCTCTCCTCTGTGGCCTGGGAAAGCAGTGGGATGGCCCAAGTCCCTAGGCCCCTGCACCTGTGTGGGAGACCTGGAAAAAGTTCCTGGCTCCTGGCTTCGGATCCGTGCAGCTCTGGCCATTGCAGCCAATTGGGGGGTGAACCATCGGATGTAAGACCCCTCCCTCCCTCTCTCTCTCTCTCTCTCTCTCTCTCTCTGCATTTCCTCTCTCTGTGTAAGTCTGATTTTCAAATAAATAAAATAAATAAATCTTTTTTTTTTTAAAGTGAAGCTGAAATCTACACATTTTTGGATGAAAGCAAATTAGAAAATTGGTTGGCACCAGAACTTTACTACAGGAAATGGCAAGTTTCCGTAAGATAAAATCAAGAGAAAATTAGAGAAAACTCAGATTTTCAAGTGTGAATGAATAGCATTAGGTATGATTATTTTATGAAAACCATACATAAATGAAATTGATTTTGAAAAATTCCAGGATGAGCAACCATTTGCCATAACTAAAACCAAAGCAGCTTGAGACAAGGGTGCTCCTCCCTACAGGAGAACTCCACTTCAACTTCTTCAAGCAATTCCTCTGGTTATGGAAAACAGCTCATAAAAGATGCCTGGCTCTGATTAGCTGCTGGGAAATGGCTGTGCTGGACTAGGCTTTTTCCACTGCGAATACCATGTTTTGTGATCTGAAGCTGCTGTAAAGAAAAAAGTCAAATAGCGTATCAGTGTTATCATGGTCACCGTTATGAAGATCTGCGCTAGTGTGTCATGATTTTAGAAATCAAATGTGATCCAACTGAAGATATTCTTCCCTACAACATACAAAAATGAGGAAGACACACACCGATCTCTCCAAAGGTTCACCCCTCCAAGTTTAATTCAATCCTGACAGACTTTGGTGTGGGACGTAACCAGCTCAATGCAACACCTAACTCAGAAAGTGGATTCTGTTCCACAAAGGGAGCATTACTAGAGCAAACAATCAATTGGAACATGAAATGAACAACAGGTGGCAATAGTATTTATACCAATGTTCCATTTCCAGGTGAGGACTGTATGGTGTTTATCTAAACTATATCTTGATCTTGGGAATACACAGGTATTCGAAGATAAAGGCATGCAGCATATGTAACTGCCTTCAGAAAGAAGCATATCCAGACACACATCAAGAGACAGACAGAGAAAATAAATTATGGAACAAAAATAGGACAAGATGTCATCAAATCAGCACATTTGGATGTGATAGTCCTATCACTCTTTCACACATTTCAGGGTTTTAAAATTCCTTCCAAATAAATAAAAATATTTTAACATGAAATAAATATTGAAAAACTGGGAACAAACAAAAACACTGTTTGAAAGTAGTGACAAATGAACAGAAATATTTAATTCCCAGAATACTGGCTTGGGAAAAACACTTTATGAAAATGTGAAACTCTGTGGATATTTAACACGAAATAGTCTTTCTAAGCATAAGCACTGAGTTATCGTGGATTCCCAATGCTTCATATAACCTAACATTTACTTTTTTATGTACACAAAAAAATTGCATGTGTAGGTGAAGATATATTTCTCCATGTTCCCTTCGGAATACTCTCACTCTCCCATCTCTCTCTGTCACTCCAATCTCACTCTCTCCTCCCTCTTCTTCTCATCCCCTCCTCTCTCCTCTCCTCTGTTCCATTATATTGTTCCTCTTCCCATACTTCTTGATCTCTATCTGTTTCTCTACCTAAAACCTCTATCCCCATTGTCTCTACCTCTCTTTCAGTCAAAGTCAGGAAATTGGAATTTAAAATGTTGAGTCCAAAACACACTTACATAAGGAACGTTGCTAACGGTATCTGACTCTATCTGTAGAACTGTCGTCTGCTTTTGATCTTTCTCTTTCGACTCAGTTATACACCTAATCAAAATCATTAAGAAACAAAAATTAATGAATTAGCTAATGTTTCTCTTCAAATCAATTCATGTGGCAAAATGTTCTATATATTTCTCATCATTGATACGTACCTATATATACACACACACACACACACGAAACTCTTGTTTGAGGTAGCTAATACATATACTGATACAGAGACATACATATGCATTTCTGTGCACAGATATCTATAGCATACTTACAGGATATAAATATTTATATTCATCTATAAATAACTTTTATATTATTTAGATTTAGATTTGTAGAACTTCTCAGCAAGGTCAAAAGATGAGGAGTGGCATCGCTGTGGCATACGAGGTAACATCACCGCCTGTGGCACCGGCAGCCCATATGGGCACCGGTTCCAGGCCCGGCTGCTCCTCTTCCAATCCAGCTCCTGGCTATGGCCTGCGAAAGCAGTAGAAGATGGCCCAAGGCCTGGGCCCCTGTAGCTCCACAGTAGACCAGGAAAAAGCTCCTGGCTCCTAGCTTCAGATCAGCCCAGCTCTAGCCATTGCGGCCACTTGGGGAGTGAACCAGTGGATGGAAGAGCTTACCCTCCACCTTTCCTTCTTTCTGTAACTCTACCTCTCAAACAGATAAATAAATAAATCTTTAAAAAGCCAAAACAAGAACAACAACAAAACCAGATGAGTAGGAAAATAATTCTGGGAAAGACGGCATGGCCTGGAAAATAACAGGGAGTGTCTTGATGTGTGGTTTGGGCAGCAGATCCACCCCTCAACGTTTTCCTATCTGGACCGCCTTCATGGCTTCAAGTGTAGGAAGCAACAGGTGCTTTCAGACTCACTCAGTAGAGCACTGAGTAGATCCACTCAGCTACTGAGTAGCTCAGTACTAGCTACATTTATAGACAATTAATACATATTGGGAATATTGTTAGCTCTGATCCATAGGCTGTATGGAGGGAAAGATGAAAGATACATCTTGAACTTCAACAGTGAACAGAACATTCATGTGAATGAGGGAACATGACTTACAGCACATGTAGAGAAACCAAGGATTGCAAGATCATCTAAGAGTAT
The DNA here is from genome assembly GCF_051225735.1 of Oryctolagus cuniculus. NCBI lineage: Eukaryota > Metazoa > Chordata > Mammalia > Lagomorpha > Leporidae > Oryctolagus > Oryctolagus cuniculus. Next base: position 12,930,543 of record NC_142874.1, on the reverse strand, counting down.
TTTCAAGTGGGAAGAGCATTTTTAAGTGGGAATCATGTAGGGGCACTGCTTGCAGAGATTTATGCCTGCTATCACAAACGAAAGATTCAAAATGTGTATGCTAGAGAAATACCTGTCCAGCAGACGTTCCCATTTTTCCATAAATGTCTTCGAACTGCAAGCAGAGAAGTCAGAGAAAATAGTAAGCTACATAAAAGACTAATTCCATCTGATTAAGACTACCATTGCAGACAAACACACCAGCAGGCAAGTGTGGGTGACGGGGACTCAGGCGTAAGTAGTGCCCTCTCACACAAGGGCTCTGGGTGGAGTCTGCTCTTGTACAGCAACATTACAGCGATGGGAAAGAGTTCTTCAAGGGAAGGAGAAGCTGACTTGAAATGAAACCCTGGATTGCAACTATGGGATGCTAGCTCAGTGATCACAGGAGTCACTGAACTGACAGGAGTCTCAGTATCCACCATCGAAAGTGGAGGTCATTAAACCTCAGAGTGCTCCTGTAGCTTGAAGTGCTATTCAAATGGAAAAAGCATTATGATCAGATTATGTCACACTGAAGAGACTGGGCATGTGAATGGAATGCTCTGGGCTCACTTTAGGGGGGAAATCCATACCACTGTACTTCACAGAGGCTGCAGAATTGTCAGATGTCAAATAAATACCTAGAAAATTATTTTAGTGCTATGATGTGCTGAAGGATGTCAAAGCACCTAGTGTTTGGTGACTAATGTTTTATATCCTTTCTGCTACATCATTAATGTATTTGAAATCCAAAGTGAAAAAGATCTGCAGTCGCAAACATACATGGGCTTATAATTTACTAGCATTCAAAACAGCTGGGGAGTGATTGACTACATGGAAAATAAAACTGACCATTTATATGACTGGGTCCTGTGCCGGCAGCACCTGTAATACCTTGCTCATGAATATTTTCATTATCCCGAGAGTAAACCCTAATCTCTAGTAAGCAGCCACACGCTATTCTCCACCACCCCCAGATCCTACACCATGTCATAACTATCCATTCATCAGGTCATGAACATGTAATTTGTTGCTAACTTCTGGCTCTAATGAACAACACTGCTAGGAACATTTGTGCCCAAAAGTCAGAGTTAGGAACAAACAGAGTGTATGTATGTTTACACTTTTCTTGGACCTATATTCCACAGTGGAATTGCTCAGTCCTGCTCAGTCGTCCTACATTGAACTCACGGAAGCAACAGGTTTTTCTGCAGGGGCTGCCACATTTCCTATTTCTACCAGCGAGAGCTCACCCACGCGGCATTTCTATGCCTTCTCAGGACATGCTTCCACAGCAAAGTGGACATTTCCTTGGCTTTCCACCTTCATATGGACCTGAACACCACGGGTTACTTATGCCAATTTGCATAAGAGTGATAACAGCCAACAGCAAATGTACTCGGTGCTGGGCATTGTTGTAAATGTGTTGTATGTGTTTACATAGCTTCACAGCCAATATAGCCTATGTCCACCTCGTGCCCACGCTTCTCCCTCATTCAAAAAACTGTCTAGTGGAACTCCTCATCAAAGGCACCACAAATAGGCAGCTTCCTATCACCTGCAAGATTAAGAAGACATTAAGCAATAGAATCTGAGAACCTAGGGAGAAAATTTGTCATGGCAAAGAAGACATGCAGACAGTGGTACAAGCATGGCTTTGTTCTCAGTAATATTTGCAAGCAGTTCCATCACAGAACTGAGTTGATTAACAGTTTGGATATATCTCCATTGTATCAACTTCAATATGACCTGACAGACCTGGAGGGAGTGAGGAGAGGAGGAGAGCAAAAAAGAGCACCAAGCACCTGGGATGAACTGTCTATGTGAAAAACACACAGGACATTCGGTTTGTGCCTGTTCAGAGCAGCAGGCAGAGGTTGCAAGGTACCTGCGTACACAAAAACAGACACACAAGATGTCTAGGAAATGGAGCCCCGTTTCCTTTCCTCATACCAGCCTCAAAGTGGGCCTTGGAAAACTCACCCACATCGCATGAATCAAATCTTTGTTTCAGGTGGCCGTATCACTGAAGACACCAAATAGCAATTCTAGCAACCCAGGATATAATTTAATTTGTATATCAAGTATTATTTCTTTAGGTCATTACTTTGGGAGAATAAAAGGACTTTTTCAAGCTGAATTGATCTACTCTACTAGTTGAAACACACAAAAGCCTAGACCTAGAGGCTGGAGGATATTGGAGAGGGGCCCCAGAGCCTTGCTCTCTCAAATCTATTTTTATTAATCCAAAATACCCACTCCCCAAGTAGCTCATGGAGCCCTTGGAAAACCATTGCTTCAGACCAAAGCAAATCATTCCAACAGTTCCCATTTCATTCTCTCCACACATATTGGCACATAAAAACCTCTTGGGGAAAATATGTGTCATACAAGTGCCATGGCTGGAAGTCAAAGCATGAGGCAGCAGATTATTATAGGGTCAAATTAAAATGCTTACCAATCCCCCCCCCCCAAAAAAAACAAGTTTGGAAGAAAATTTAGGTGCATTTCTCTATCTTTGCTAGAAAAGGCAATAAGGGTTATATCCTTCTATATCAAAGTAAAATTACAAGACTCAGCAGTGATACTTACAAGAACTTGGCCCTATAATTCGCCATGGGCCAGCCAATATTCAGGCACCTGGAGGCACTGGTATCACCTTCCTCAACAATGCATTTGGAAATCCATATTTCATTGACAGGGATGACATATTTGTAGTAAATATTTTTGCTGTACCTAAAAAGATCATCAAGCAAGATGTTTTTTTCTTAAATGTAATGAGAGCACATCCTCTCCTGAGCAAACCCCAATCCTCCATGTTCCATAACCAAGAAAAGCTCACATCCATCTATTCCCTCTCAGTGCACAGCACAGGCAAGAGTCAGGTGGACCTGGACAAAATCATGTGCTCAGTGAAGGCTGGCCCACAAGGGGCCCACACACACAAGATTAACGGCAGCCAGTGGCAACAGGTGGACTGGTCTGTTTCTGAATGCTGACTATGGACTTGAGGCCATACTCTGTATTTTAAAGGTGTTACATCTTAAGAGAATCACTCACTCTCTGGTCATGCACATCTGATTGACTTCAACAGAGTGGCTGAGGGGTTGAACAAAGATTAAATCATGGATGAATTATTTATAAAATTTTCTTCTTCACAGAGATAGACTATACATACATAATCTCGGAATAACCTTAGTTTCAGATATTACAAATACCTTTGAATCTTAATTCTTATACAAATTTTGCATCTTGAAAGCTGGGATGGTGAATGTCTGGTCCCTGGGCTGTACAAAGCCTGTGAAGTCACTGAGGCTGGCACTGCCAAGGCAACTAACTGCAAGCTGGATTCAAAATTCAATAAATCCGTAACAGGCTAAATTTTTAAGTTGATGATTTTCTCCAGCCCGTGAAAGGTGCTATAAATATTCAAAATGATCCTGGCGGGGTGGGGGGACCCTCTCCACTCCTTCTCTAAAGACAGCTTCTTTCAAATTTCCTTTTTTTTTTTTTTTTTTTTTTAAAGGCAGAGTTAGACAGTGAGAGAGAGAAAAAGGTCTTCCTTCCGTTGGTTCATCCCCAAAATGGCTGCTATGGCCGGTGCTCTGCCAATCCGAAGCCAGGAGCAGGTGCTTCTTCCTGGTCTCCCATGCGGGTGCAGGGCCCAAGCACCCGGGCCGTCCTCCACTGCCTTCCCGGGCCACAGCAGAGAGCTGGACTGGAAGAGGAGCAACCAGGACAGAATTGGGTGCCCCAACCGGGACTAGAACCCGGGGTGCCGGCGCCGCCGGCGGAGGATTAGCCAGATGAGCCATGACACCAGCTCAAATTTCCTTCTTAAGATTTGGTTCAGATCATCTGCCCCACAGATTCTGGCTTAAAAAAATACTGTGTCCTACAGACTGCAGCCAAAATAAAAGCACAAAACAAAATGTACCTTAGTCCAAGTGCTCAACGTCTTATCCATAAGGGAAGAAAACACCTCCCATTTTTTTCTGCAGAGAGCACAAGGTGACAATATCGCAGCTTCAGCAGTGATATTGCTCAGTACTGGTTTGGTCCACCCCACTTTCGCCCTCTGGCATGCTGCCTTGTTCATTTACAAATCTAACTCTCAGGTGAGTGGTAGACGTGAAGAGCTCTAAGCCTTAAGGAGGATGTTCAGGGATTTGGCCACAGGGCTCCCTATGATTTAAAGCGATTGAAATGAAACTGTCATAAAATCTGCCATGGGATCCAAAAGAATACAAAGTGTTGAGGCAGCTGGGTGAGAGCCGGTACTATAATAAAGAGATCTAGTTTTAAACATGGGCTCACAGGACCAGCGCTGTGGCACAGTGGGTAAAGCCCTGGCCTGCTGAAGCACCGGAATCCCATATGGACGCCAGTTCTACTTCCGGCTGCTACTCTTCCAATCCAGCTCTCTGCTATGGCCTGAGATAGCAGTAGAAGATGGCCCAAGTCCTTGGGCCCCTGCACCCATGTGGGAGACCCGGAAGAAGCTCCTGGCTCCTGGCTTCAGATCGGCACAACTCTGGCTGTTGCGGCCATCTACGGAGTGAACCAATGGAGGGAAGACCTCTCTCTCTGTCTCTACATCTCTCTCTAACTTTCAAATAAATAAAATAAATCTTAAAAAAAAAAAAATCATGGACCCACGACTACTGTGGTGACCTTGAGGCAGCCACTGGGGCTCTCTTAGCATCAGAGCCTGTTGGAAAACAAGAATACAGACCCATCTCAGATAGCGAAAGCAAGGATTAGGCAAGAGGAGGTACAAGATATCCTGAACACACAGATTGCGCTTAACACACCCCTGATCCAACATACCTCATATGATTGTCACTAAGATGAGACTGCATTTTATAAAACTGGGCCTGAGTCTTGCTTCTCTGCTCTAGGACAGGGCAGAACTGGAAGCCAAGGGGAGGGCAGCACTGGCAACTTTTATTTTTCTTTACTCACTTCCTGGTGAGATTTTGTTTGTGGAACTAGTCTTTGTCTTATATAATATTTCATAAATTATGAAAACACAGGTGGAGCAGATAAGCAGATGTCCAGATCAGTCTATTCCTGCCTACTCCTTCCCTGCACACGTGTATTAAGCAGTTGCCTTATTCCAGGCTGTGTACTGGTTGCATTTGTGTTCAAGGCTGACAGTGGGAGTGACCACTTGTGTCTATCTCCAACCGGCACACCAAATCTGCCTCCTGTACCTTTTGCTTTCACTGTCCCTCCCAAATTGGGGCCCTTGGTATCAGTGATCTGGGTTATCATCTCCAGGACATAGTCTCCCTCCTATATTGCTGCCAGCTCTCCAATCCATTATCTCCCAGCAGCCACAATGATATACTACAATATTTACCTGATATGGCCATTTCCATAAGGAAACCCCTTCAAAGGCATTTCTCAACCCCTTACTGGGATCTGTCAAGATCCTCTGTGACCAGAACCCTGAGCACTTATTCAGTCTCACCTCTGACCTGGTCAATTACAATGAGCTCCAGAAACATCAGCCTTGCTGAAGCCCTGCTCCCAAAGGGTCAAGCTGCATACACGATGGCCTGCAGTCCCCTCAGCCAGGCAAATCGGGACACCCAGTCTATAGAACAGGTGGCTGCTTCTCACACCAGAGGAATGGTTTCAATGTTGCATCTCACAGAGGCACCCTAGTGGGACTCTTCTCTGACACTCTCCACATGGCACTGTTTATTTCCTACTATCAGATGCACATTACTACAATCTTCAATTGTCTCTTTCTTAGTTTGATCATCTCTAGGCAAGACTCAAGAAAGAAGAATCCTGGGACCAGCACTGTGGCGTAGCAGGTAGAGCCACTGCCTGCAGTGCCAGCATGCCATGTGGGTGCCAGTTCAAGTCCCGGCTGCTCAACATCCAATACAGCTCTCTGCTATGGCCTGGGAAAGCATTAGAAGATGGCCCAAGTCCTTGGGCGCCTGTACCCATGTGGAAGATCTGGAAGAAGCTCCTGGATCCTGCATCCTGGATCCTGGATCCTGGCTTCAAACTGGTGCAGCTTCGGCATTTGCTGCCATCTGGAGAGTGAACCAGCGGATGGAAGACTGTCTCTGTCTCTGTGTCTCTTTCTCCCCCGCCCTTCTCTTTCTCTCACTGCCTCTACCTCTCTCTAACTCTTCCTTTAAAATAAATAAATAAATGTTCAAAGAGAGAGAGAGAGAGAGGAACCCTGTCTCTCCCATTCTTGATTCCACTGTCTACAGGGGCACAATACAGAATAAAACTTCCATGACTACTTGTTTAATAAGTGAAGAATGAAATCACTGGCAAAAACAAAGTAAAAACATGCTACTTGCTGAGAAAGAGTGCATGAAAATGAATTTTGTTAGAGACAATATATTTCACGATGATCAGGACAGCATGCAGCATATGCACCTACCGAATGTTCGAGATTTTCAGTACGTCCTTGTACAAAAAAGCCTGATGCTTTGTTTTCTTATTACCCGTTCTTAACTTTATCGGACCGTGCACCAGTAGTCTTCGTTCACGTCCCTTTGAAGCACTTGCATCCTCTGAAGTCCCAGCCTCTTGAAAATCATCGTCCCTGCTCAACAGCAAACACCAAAGAGTAGCTAGTCAATGGTCACAGACTAGTTTGATGCCGGTCATTAGGAGTGACACATGATAAAACTGTCATCTCAATTCCTCAGACAAGGCTCTCCAACTACAGATGCCAATGGGGTTTCAGGTTTTACAGGTCTCAAAGAGCAGGTGGCACTGAGAGAGTTGGACAGGGAACACATCCAAGGGAGAATCTAGGGCAAGTATCGTCTTACAGGCGTGCCAAAGAAGACAGCCGCTCAGACCAAGAGGTGTCAGGTAAGTGGAGAACTGAGAGGATAACAAGAAGGGAGCCATCGCTCCCATCAAACGCTATGGAAGGTAAGGCAGGTGGTTACTGAGGACTCATCATTGGACTTACTAACACGGAGGTCTTGGTAACCATGGACAACTGCTGGTGGAATGATGGAAGGGATGTTTTCCACAAAGTCTGTGGTACACAGAGGGTTCTAAAACAACCCATCCAAAAGCCGCACACCCTAATGATTGCAGCCTATGACTGTGCTATCTGCAAAAAGAGACTGTGAAGACAGAATGAATGTGATGAACCTTCAAATAGGGAGAGTACATTCCCTAGTTTAGGAGGCCTAAACTAACCCCCAAGAGGTCCCCAAATCAGAGATTATCATCTACACTGACTCAGGACATGGCACAGAAGGGGAAGCCAGAAAGAGTTGAAGGGCAAGGGAGAATGAATCTGTCATATGGGCAGGAGCTACACAGAAACATGAGACTAGATGTAGTCAGCCCCCAGGTGACAGCTGGAGGAGGAAGGTACCTCAACTACAAGTAAGGGGATTCAAACAATGTTCTGAATTAGCTCAGAAGCAGATCCTAGCCCAGAGCAATCTCCCAACATGTGGACCAAGCTTAGAGGACCCTATGAAGTGGACCCAGAGAATCCCAAATAAACCTGTGCCCTACAGGTCCGTAACAAGGAATTCCTGTGGTTTTCAATCTCTCCGTTTCTGGTCATTGTTGTACCTCTATTATTTTAACAAAAAGAATGTTGCTTCCTGAAACTAGGTGCCATTGCCATAAGCATCTAAAAATTGGAATGCGGATTTGCAATCAGCAATAAGCGAAGGCTGCAACACGTCTGAGGAGCATGAGAAAGAAAAAGCTGAAATTCTGTGGAATACACAGTTAGCAGAAATGTGCATACGAAAGATTCTGCTGGTGTGCACTTGGCAGTATTGAGGATCAAAAGTCTGTGAGAGCATTTCAGGCATGGAAAGCCAAGACACTGTGGCAAAAACATAGTCTACACGAACGATCTCTGTAGACCCCAGTGGAAAAAAGTGGCAATCAAAGAAGAGTGCACTTATCTCTAAAGGGAAGAGAGAACTTCCACTTTGCTTATGGCCTTGTCCATAGGGGAAAAAACCGCTATAATCCAAAAGTTTTCCTTTTGAAATCTGTATTTATGAAATAAACGTTTTCTATTAAAAAAGGCTTCCATAGCCTAGACAGCTCATTTCAAGAGCCTCGGGTGGTCACTGACGTCATCCATGAGAGTGTTCATTGTTAAATTAACAGCAGAATTGGAATCCCCTGGTACGAGTACTCAAACAATATATTTCACTTTGTGTTTTTATGGGGGTGCAAACTGTTGAAATCTTTACTTAATGTATACTAAACTGATCCTCTGTAAAAAAAAAAAAAAAATTATCAACTCCCAACTTGACTCTCACTGGGATTAAACATGACAATAGGTCTGATCTGATTTCATCATCATTTAAAAAATATCATCTATTATTTTTCACTTTATGTTTCTGTGTGAGAGCAAACTGTTGAAATCCTTACTTAATGTATACTAAGCTGATCTTCTGTATATTAAGATAATCGAAAATGAATCTTGATGTGAATGGAAGGGGAGAGGGAGTGGGAAAGGGGAGGGTAGTGGGTGGGAGGGACGGTATGTGGGGGAAGCCATTGTAATCCATAAATCGTACTTTGGAAATTTATATTCATTAAATAAAAGTTAAAAAAAAATTAACAGCAGAAGTCACTGTGCACTGACTCCCCATGCAGGACCTCTGTCCTCAATGAGTTGTATTGAGAGTTAACTGTAAAACCAGTTTTCAAACAGTTTGTGTATGTGCATATGTGTGCGTGTGTGTATGTGTGAAAATTGTTGACATCTTTCCTTAATATAGAGTTGGTCTTCTATGTACAAAGTTAATTGAAAATGAATCTTAATGGAGAATAGAACTGGGAAGGGGAGAGTGAGGGGGATGAGGCATGGGAGTGTGGGTGGGAGGACTGATATAGTGAGAAGAATAACTATACTCCTAAAGTTGCACTTATGAAAATTTGTATCCCTTAATAGATAGATTTTAAGAATAAAAAAAGAAAGTACTGAAGATTATTGAAAATTTCAAAGTCTGACTGTTTCTAACTGGCTGTGTATGAAAGGGAGCATGTATCATAAAAGAGAACATGTAATCTGGAACAATAGTATCAATCTGCCTGGTTTTAGTGCAAGTTAAAGTAAAATATCGAAAGCAATCTTCAACTGTGAAGTTCTCCATACATATCTGCTGCTAATTCATTCTAAGTAAAAGCAACAGGCATGTCTTCTGCCTTTTCAAAGGAAAATTAAATCACATACCCCTGATATTCTAAAGCAGTTTACATCTCTAAAGAGTATTTCCATTCAACTACCACACTGCCCTCTGTAAAGAACACTAAGATGGACACCACAGCTGTCACTCACCAAGCTCTTACAACATGGTTTCAGAAGAGGGAACACAAGGCAATTTTCAGCCTATCACATGTAAAACAAAATGACACAGCGATTGGTAAAGAAGTCATTGTAACGTGGTCCCCTGTTAGCATGACAATTTACATAATAGGGATACATTGATTCCCACTTAGTAAAATGCTTCCTATCTTATCTAAATTAGTGTTCAAATTGGGAGGCGAGGGGAGAGAAGTGCTAGACAACATGAAATAATGCTGGACACATCCACAAACATTTCTTAACATCACCCAGGCTTAGATATAACTGGTTGAGTTGGGACCATGTACCAATGGGGCTCTGTGGCCATAATAGGTAAAACCAGTTAGACTGAGCAGAACACAAAACTCTTTCATAAACAGGACAGCCTCTTTCGAGATCTTTTCAGAGAAAACTCTTTGCCATGAAGCCAAGGAAGTGTCTCCCCTGACAGTACAAAGCCTGCTCTTTTGAGCTCAGTAGCACTAAACCAAAGAACAAAAGTAGCTTCTCATGAAACCAGCACCAAAGTCAGGAATTACTTCCTCTGTTTTAAGGAAAACAGGACAGAACTCCTCCTGGGGTGACCAGTCTGCTTAAATGATCACAAGTAGTACAGGAAAAGGCTACCTTGCGCTGGGGACTGGCGGATGACTTCCAGAAGCTCTGACAACATTACTTTCCATGTGTTACAACTCTAGACTCTGTTGACACTATTCAACAGAGACCATGAACAAGTCCCTGAAGACTGTGGGTTCCGCAGTAGTCAAGATCACCCATCATTGTGATGTCAAGGTTCTAAGGCTCATGCCATAACTGACAAACTCTCAAACTGATATAGTGGTTTTCTAGATTTTGGCACCATCATTCAATTCTTCAAAATTAAACTGAGATGATGGTTCATTTGCATGCAGTTGTAAGAAACACAGAGAGATTTCAGCAACCTTCCCTCCAGTTTGCCCAAGCGGCAATATATTTCAAAGCTATAGTGCAATATTATTTCTTTGCATATTTTAGTATAATTATATAATTTTTTATACAAAAATAATATGTACAACATTAAAATGAATACATGATTCACCCATTTTCTGTTCTTGTAGCAAAACCCCTTAGGCTAGGTAATGTGTCAAAGAAAGAAGTTTACTTGTCTGACGGTTTTGGAGGTTGAAAAGTCCAAGAGCATGGGGCCCCACTGACTCAGCCTCTTTTCCTGGCTTATAGACAACCATCTTCACACTGTGTCCTTGCATGGCACACAAAGAGAAGGAGGTAAGGGCTTCAACAGGAGAACTGGGTGGGTGGGGGAAGAACTCTGACCATAGCAGTCTATTTTCACTTCTGTCATTGAACACTGACCTTTCGGCCCTACATACCAAATGGAGAGATAGTATCAATGTGATGCTGTGTCAATTATAAGGTTATTTTAACATATCACAAACACAAAATTCTTTTATTCAATTTCCCCCCTTAAGTGTTTAAATGGGTGATCTCTCACATCACACATAAGGGTGTTAATTGTGAAATTAACAACAGGAGTCACTGTGCATTAACTTCCCATGCAGGACCTCTGTCCTCAAATTGTTGGATTATGAGAGTTAATAGTAAAACTTGTTTGCAAAGATTTACTTCATTTTAATGTATTAAGTGGAGGATGTTATCTATGTCTCATAAGCTATAGTAATGTCTAAGTGCTCACAAAGGATGCACTATGCTTGGGTTCTTCAAAGTTGCTTTTCTCAAATATATATACATACATACATACATATATAAATTAAACCTCTAAAAAAGTAAATGGTGATGAACTATCTACACAGGAAAGAAGGTTTTGTAGCAACACTGGCAGGAGGGCTGCAACCAAACTAAGTAGTTTTTGAACCCCCCCTCCTTCAGCATTCGCCATGTAGAGGGTGCTGGTAAAAGGAGTTATTCTAGAAGAGTCTCAGTGTCTCCACCTGCACAACAGAGATGATAGTGCACCTCAAAGGATTGCTGCAACTATAAAATGGGATAACAGTATAGAAAATTTAGCAAGCTAACTCACAGAATAATTCTTGCTTAATACCAAGGCTGCTTAGAAAAGACAGGGAGACATTATTTTCCAAAATAGTGAACACTATCATGGATGTTTGTCCATGGCCAAAGAGAAAGGAGGGAGAATATGTCACGCAATCAAATCCACTGAGCAACGACAAAACGTCAAGCTTCTTGCAAGGTAGTTTATATATAGCCTCCCCTTGCCTCAACATCAGCTTCTGGGGTAAAAATTAGTAATTCCATTTGACAGGTGGAGAAACTGAAGCTCAGTGAAGTTGTGTGACTGGGGGCCAGATACCTAACAGTTGGTAAAGTGAGAACTCTCTAAGTCCTAAATCACACAGTGTTTCCATAGCTAAGCAGTACCCCCCACCCCCAAGACAAGGGGAAAATATCCTTGGTATTATATACATATGCATGTATATATATTTTGCAGAATCATCTTCCTGGCATGTACCCGGGGCCTCAGTATCTTCTGCAGCTGGATTTGGTGAGCCCTCACACCCATTCATCCTTCACCCTCACAGGGCTGCTTCTGGACCCCTCGGCCTCTGTGGGCAGCTTGTTGATAACTCACAGGCAGCCAGTCTGTATTAGTGCCCAGATATGCTTTTAGTTGCCTGTTACCTTAGGCAGCCAGCCACACCTTGGCATCAGACAGGCTGGGAATAGCAGTCAATACCAAGAAAAGGTTATAATCAATGACTCTCCAGATGTCTACTTGTGCTGGCAGTTATGAGCCCTTGGGAGAACCCTTACACTCCCCATATGTTCTGGTCTCCCTCCTGAATCCCTGTAATTATCCTTTCTCATGTTGGTCCTCTGAACACCCTCATCTTTGCCTCCACCAAGGGAAACATCCTCAGTAGCTGATATCAAGCACCTGCTCCAGTGTTCCTTGCTGCCCTCTGCTGGCAAGAATAGGAAGTCATATTTTACCTCTCAGGACCATGGCACAGGGCAGGTACTTCATTGAGATGAGTCAATTCTGGAACACCAAATTGGAAGTGCTGTCACAAAACTAAGTCCATAAAATGAATACTATTTGAGAACATTTTTGAACAAATCAAAACCATTGTAAAATATCTAAGTGCACCCTGAAATGCTGCTTCTAGCTGCATCTGTCCTCTATCTTTTCATTCAAGGCAGAGTTCCAACATCACAGTGGAAAATCAGGCTCCCAATATTAATCATCATTCCCATAGTTTATAGAAATGAGCAAAAGAAATCACAAAATGGAGGATAAAGCGATAAAGCATATCCTACTCAGCCTTCCTAAAGAAATGAATAATGGTGATGATAACATACACATTAAATCAGATCTCCTAGTTCCCATGTCTGTTTCTCAAGTTGATTGAAACAGAGTAGAGGGGGATAGGATAATACGGTAAACACAAATTAAACACACTATTTGGCTACAAAAATGCATAAAGGAATGAGAGAAGAAAATCATGATGGAAGAAATGTAGTGATGCTATGACTATAATACCCTGGGCTCATAAACTACTCAAGGCAACGTCTCACGAAAAAGATTTTCTCACAATACTGCCTATTTTTTTTTTTTTGACAGGCAGAGTGGACAGTGAGAGAGAGAGAGACAGAGAGAAAGGTCTTCCTTTGCCGTTGGTTCACCCTCCAATGGCCGCCGCGGCCGGCGCGCTGCGGCCGGCGCACCGCGCTGATCCGATGGCAGGAGCCAGGAGCCAGGTGCTTTTCCTGGTCTCCCATGCGGGTGCAGGGCCCAAGCACCTGGGCCATCCTCCACTGCACTCCCTGGCCACAGCAGAGGGCTGGCCTGGAAGAGGGGCAACCGGGACAGAATCCGGCGCCCCGACCGGGACTAGAACCCAGTGTGCCGGCGCCGCTAGGCGGAGGATTAGCCTATTGAGCCGCGGCGCCGGCCACAATACTGCCTATTGAAACAGTGCTGAGGGAGCAGGGTGTTAGTTACTCCATTCCTTATGTCTTCATAGAGTAGACTGGCAATTGGATACACAAATATTGTAACTGCCTGGTCTTCACTTCTCCAACTTGGAATGAGATGTACATAGCATTCTATTCTTCTTGCAGCTAAGCTTGTGTGCTGATGCGGGGGACCCTCTCCTGTCACCTCACCTCTGGGAGGCAAGGGCAGATGGTAAAATAGTAGGGTCTTTGGAATTGGGACTGGAGATAGATTATGGATGTTTGAGTTTTGGCAAACTACTTCATATTTCCGCATCTCAGTTCTTATATCTGTAAAAAGAAGATAATGACTTTCAAAGTGTTGTGATGAAGTGTGAGATAAAGCATGGAATAAGATAATTCAATCCCTGATGCCTGCCTGACCCACAAACAGCACTCCAGAAACCCTGGAAGTATTCTCTCAGTGTCTAGATAGGGTTTCTCTGCCGCTCTGCTGGATGGTTCCCCCTCTGGGGCTCGCTGGGTATCAGAAGAGCTGCTTTATCACAAAGAAATACACACCTACCTCTTGGCTTCCAGCAAGTATATCCATATGCAGACAGTTTTCAAGGGTGTTTGAGATAGTATTCTTGCATGGACTTAGATTAGGGGTTGTCCAGTTTATACTTGCAGGGTTTTGGGTACACAGATAATATTCTAAGACAACATAGATTCAGAACGGGTGTTTGGCTCAGCAGTTAAGATGCCAGCATCTTCTACCACAGTGCCAGTATCAAGTCCCAGATCAACTGCCCATTCCACCTTACTACATATACTCCTTCTAGGAGGCAGGACTGCTGGCTCAAGTGCCTGGATCCCTGCCACCAATGTGGGACACCTGAGCTGAGTTCTTTAAACCTGGCATCAGCCTGATCTACCCCCTCACTACTCCAGGAACTTGAGCAAAGAACCAGCAAATGGAAGAACTCTACTTGTTACCCTCTCTGTCTTTCAAACACAGAACATGAATGACAACTGAAAAAAAAGATTTTGATCTGGTTAAGTCCCTTTGTGGAGACAAGTTGCATAGCAAAGGGCACAAATAAACATAGATGAAAATGTATTTCATACAAATAACTGAAAATACACCATGTTTCTCTTATTTAAAAATAGATCCAATGATAGAGGACAAAAATAGGTAACATGGTAACAAAAGTTGACTTGGGTTATCAGAAGGTCAACTCATTTTCCTACCTAGCTGGTTTATTATGATCTTATTGCTGGGTCACAAGGTTTTGGCCAGACTGGAACACAATTGTCAACACTCATAGACACAAGGTAGCTTTTCTATGTACACTTTAAAAACAGGCACCAGCAAATACTGCTGGCTTTCAATGATGCAGAATGGAAGGATCCCTACTGTTCCAATTTTACAAAATATAAATAAAAAATCTGAAAGAGAGAGGAGAGTATCCATTCTACAGTTATTCCAACATAAATGCTTATTATGGTGATAGTGAACAAAATTACTTGAAATACAATTTCAGATATTTCACAGATTATTTACAAGTAATCAAAACAGAATTCCTCAAATTCCTCAAGGACTCTCTGGATCTGATGCTCATTTGAATACTTTTCTGAGTAGATAGAAAATTCAGTTTCACACCAGTCACAGATCTTACCTGATGGATTCTTTAAGCAAAGAAAGATTAAGATAAAGGCTTCTGTCTTCTGTTTCCTTCCAATCTTTAGTCAATCATCTAATAGTGGAACACCTGAGGAAAGTGTAAATAGAAATCACACAATCAGACATGGGTAAATTTTGAAAGCATGTGAAGGGAATCTCCTGTGTCCTGGACACTCAATTGCTCAAAGGATGCAAAAGGTGAAAAGAAAATGGTTCAGAAACACTTTATTGGATGTGCTGTTGGGAAGCCACAGGATGAACTTCCTTGGCTGGGGAATGAAGGGAGGGACCATGGAAATGTCAAACTACAGCACAACTGGGATACCCATCGAGCCCACAGTTCAGCTTCCTCAGTAATGCATGACATTAAATGAAATTACTCAAATAAAGAACCTAGAAACAACAAAGCAGTGTGTTACTCAGTGTGTTAATATTCTTGAATTGAGAAATCCCCCATGTGAACTTCCTACTCGAAAAGCTGAATATCACAGTCTTAGTGAGCTTGAAGAAATTCATCTTAATTTAAACATGACAGCATTAGTCACACCTGGTTGGGAATTTAGGCGTTACAGCGTAGCATTCTACCACCATTCTGTTCTTTCACATACAAGACATGGGGAAAATATTAAACACTACAATTGAAATGAAATTGCAAATGGAAGCAGAAGGGAAAAATGTCTCTGTGGGAATATGTACCCTATGATGCTAATGGTCTCTGAGCCTATATTTTAAAACAGGGTCGTGATAATGATCAGAAGAAGCTTCACTGCATTCTAATTATAAAGGCAGCTTCCGTTCAGCACGTATGTTTATATAGTGAGAAAATGATTAACAAGACAGGTGTGGAACCCTTGTTCTACTATGAGCCTTTTTATACACTCTAAGCAAAATACTACATTTTTAAAAACCTTCCTGCCCAAGTTTTCAGATCAAAATTCTCCCAGATAATACCTCAAAGAAATGGCAAGCTGTGGTTTAGAAAAATATGGAATTGACATAAATTTGGAGAAATCTCCA
Organism: Oryctolagus cuniculus; assembly: GCF_051225735.1. NCBI lineage: Eukaryota > Metazoa > Chordata > Mammalia > Lagomorpha > Leporidae > Oryctolagus > Oryctolagus cuniculus. Next base: position 12,914,578 of record NC_142874.1, on the reverse strand, counting down.
ACGTGAGATGGTATGGATGAAAACAAATCATGATATTTTTCAAGAGAGCTTAAACTTGAAAGAAATCAACAACTCTCTGAGCTGGGGGAGTCTTCAATAGTGGTGCCCAAGAGTAAATTGTGATCTGTTACAAGGCTGGCAAATGACAACTACTGGGTCAAAAACAGGTCAAATACTTAACGTTACCCATGGTCATTCACTCACACAATATTGTCTCTGACAGTTTCAGGCTACAAGGTAAAGTTTTGGCCTACCCAAGTAAAGTGAAAGATAACAACATGTAAAGATTCTTTTTCTTGTCAGTCCTCCCCCCAAAATAGTTAACGATTTACACTGTACTAGATATTATAATGTCATCCAGAGTTGGTCTAGAGTATGCAGGAATATATGACCAGATGAAATGGAAGTAATATACCATTATACATAAGGAATGTGAGTATCTTTGGAATTTATTATCCACAGGTGAGTGCAACCGATCCTCAAGGACCAGAGAGACAACTGTACTCTCTGGCTTGGCCATGAGACATGGCAAATATGGAAACGTTGGCGAAAGGTAGTGTGAATGATTCTGAGTTAATCTTAAGAGTCCAGGGTAGCCACTAGCCCTCCAATGGCAGAATGAGAACTGTGAAAGAGACCCACTCTAGCTATCTACAAATTTGCATGAGAAACAAAACACTCATTGAGTCAGCCTGGTGTCACAGTGGGTTAAGCCACCATTTGTGATGCCCAAGTCAAAATGGTGGTACAAGTCCCAGCTGCTCTGCTTCCAATCCAGCTCCCTGCAAACGTACCTGTGAGACTGATGGATCATGCCCCAAGCTCTTGGGCTCATTGCTACCCATGTGGGAGACCCGGGGGTAGATCCATGATCCTTTTTTTCAGCCTGGCCCAGACCTAGCTGTTGCAGGCATTTGGAGGAGGGAACAGATTTTTGATATCTCTATCTATCTACCTATCTACCTACCTCTCTTTCTCTATCCCCTCCGTGTGTGCATATATGTGTATATGTATGCATATGTGCATCACTCGGACTTTCAAAAAGTAAACAGACAGAACAAAAAATACTTACTGTTGATATTCTCTGTTTGAATGTAGCAAAATCCAAATTTCATGGGTGAGTATACTCTGCTTAAGCTTTCCCATAGAGGCTGGCTTCTCAGATTGACAACACTAGGAAAAGCATCTCACTCAAAGTTCAGGTGTGGTTTAAGTCTCAACTTCTGATGTTGATGGGCTCAACTGCAACAGGTGTTCATTCCTCTACCTATGATAAGAAAAACTGAGTGATAGCTAATCCAGACCAGCGGCCCACCACACTCTTAGAATGCTGCATTTTCTGTGTAGAGCAATGTGTGGATGTCAGCTGTGACTCCTCAGCGTTTGGTTTAAATGTCTTCTACATAAGGGAAGCCTCCCAGCACAGGAGGTTGAGACAAGTTTGCTTGATGTTGCAGTGGATTAGTCCACCACCACTTGTGATGCCACACTCCATATTGGAATGCTGATTTGAGATCCAGCTGCCCTTCTATCTAGCCCCTTACTAGAGAACCTAGAAAAGCAATGGACTATGGTCCAAGGACTTGGGCCCCTAGCTACTTACGTGGGAAGCCCTGCCGTAGTTCTAGGATCTTGATCTGACTTGGTCCAGTGCTGTCTATTGTAGATATTTGGGTAGTGAACCACTGGTTTTGAGGTATACATATCTCTCTCTCTCTCTCTCTCTCTCTCTCTCTCCATCCCTCTCTCTCCCTCTGTCCTTAGTCATTCTAAATTTCAACTAAATAAATAAAATAGGACATTGAAAACCCCACAAGAGTGTACAGCAACACATAGATGATATAAAGCTCTAAGAATTTGTGCTAAAGATGCTAGCTGACAGGGAATGAACAAAATGCATGTCAACCTTTAAAAATGTCATTTCACAGAATGCCTAGTGAAACACCTCATGATGTGAAAAGGCATACAGAGCTTTCATTGCCACTTTTCCTGAAATGATCAAGCTCACTAACGTCAATAGCTCCCTTACTTCATAACGATTTTCAGGGTCCACACATTTGCAATGAGAACCCAGAAGCTGCCCTTGCTCTCAGGTTTTCAGCCTTTCCTGTCATTCCTTTTGCTACCTTTCTGAACCCAGTTTGGGCTGTTTTAAAGGTGAATGGCTCAGCTAAAGCAAAACCGGTGCTACAGAAGGAGCTGGAAACAACAGACTGGTTGCCATCTCCTACTACTGAGACCAACATTTCATTCTAGGGCATTACTTTCTGGACTTCACTTCTAGATGCACTACTATAATTAATCATATATGTAGTAATAATAAGATCATTGCTTTGCCAAATATAGACAGGAAAGACTGACATTTAAAGTGTCATGGAGTGTTTTGGGGAAGATCTCATTATTGCCATTGTTTACCAAATTGACATATAATGTTTCAGGCAGTCTCTGCTTTCTAGAAGAATTTTTTAACATATTTCATAAAAAGACTACCAGAATTTTTATCTCCATGTTTTACTAAAACACCATGCCTGCTTTCCTTCCGAATCCACGTTTCAAGTGTTAGAGGTACTGAACAGCCCTAGAGTTCAACTGAATGTTTCAGTCTTAACAGAGCTCACTGAGGCTATTTGGAAACCTAGATGTCTGACTGCTCCTAATCAACGCTACTTCCATTTGTGTATGAGTAATTCCCTTATCAGCAAACTCCATTTGTTGGGTGATCTGTTCTAGCCCCCTGAAATCCCACTAGGTAATTCCAACAACTCTCAGGTTATGGTGTTTCATAAAAGCATTCCTGTAACCATCATTACATATTGATATCTATTTGTTTAGCACTATGAGATGAAGGAATGCAAGAGATTCCCCTCTATTCTTAAAAAGCACACAATTGGATTAGAACCGTAATCTTGGTTAATACCATAATTATTTGGCTATAATTACGGTTAAACCACAATCTTGCATAATTACAAACAGAAAAAGATGCATAATTAAATGAACCAGTTTGCTTACTGCATGATCCTCAGTCACGTATTTTCCTCTTTTCAGATCTCAAGTTCCAGAGAGGCCAGGACCTTGCTGAATTCGTCCTGGCACTTGGCACACAGTATTCTGCACACTCACAGATGCTCAATAAGTCATTTTTGATGAATGGATGTGCATTTGCTTAATAAAGGTGAAGATTAAATGAGTTACATACATGAAGACCTTAGGACAACATCTATTATTAAGACATTAATATAGTAAAATATTGGCCGGCGCTGTGGCTCAAAAGGCTAATCCTCTGCCTGCGGCGCCGGCACACCAGGTTCTAGTCCCAGTCTGGGCGCTGGATTCTGTCCCGGTTGCTCCTCTTCCAGGCCAGCTCTCTGCTGTGGCCCAGGAAGGCAGTGGAGGATGGCCCGGGTGCTTGGGCCCTGCACCCGCATGGGAGACCAGGAGAAGCACCTGGCTCCTGGCTTCGGATCAGCGCAGTGCAGCGGCCGCAGCAGCCACTGAGGGTGAACCAACAGTAAAGGAAAACCCTTCTCTCTCTCTCTCTCTCTCCCTCTCACTGTCCACTCTGCCTGTTAAAAAAAAATTGAAAAAATAAAATATAAAAAAAATTATAGTAAAATATTATCAAATGGATAAGATTTAGAATAGAGATTAGAATAGACATTCTAAAATTTATTTTAAAGTGACCTTGGAAAAAATAGGTGATAACAGAAAGAATAAACCTTATGACACTATTGATGAAGGCAATGTATTAAGCATGGTGTTTAAATACATAAAGACTAAAGGTGTATAATAGCACTGCAATCCAACATTTGTTAAGCAAAACCCAAATAACATTTTTTATTTCAAAATAATGCATACTTTAAAACTGTTGTTAGGAGAGGAAGGGGGATGTAAATTAACACTTATCTAATCAACTGAAAGTATCTTCGGAGTTATTCAAAGACTCCCGAAGTAACTAAGAGGAATGCTCTGATTTCATAGCAAAGTATGTCTAGAATGATGCTCAACAGTATAATGTTCATAGAAGCATGAGCATTCTCCACCCAGGGTGACTGAGACCTTCAGAAGTTTACACAATATATTGGGAATTTCATACATTTAAATGAAGTATGAGTATCATAACGATACATGTCAATCTAGGAAAGCATCTGCAATCATCCTTTATAGGTAAAAATGTGTCTGAACAATTGATTAAATGGGCCATCTAGTATACCACGCGTATATGAATAGTTAAGTTCAAAATCCAATGCTATAGACTAAAAGCAATTATGTTAAAAGTATCCTACCTAGATAAATAAATGACAGACTCACTAGCCTTTCTAGCCATGATGACTCTCCAGGTGAACTCACCTCAAGCAAAGGAGCTCCTCCATCTCTCTACAGAAATGAACAGGAAATGCAAGAAGCAGCACCTGCTGCAGAGACCCAATTCCCACTTCACGGATGTCAAGTGCCCAGGATGCTGTAAGATAACCACGGACTTTAGCCATGTGCAAATTGTAGTTTTGTGTGTTGGCTGCTGCACTGTCCTCTGCCAGTCTAAAGGAGACAAAGCAATGTTTACAGAAGAAAATTCATATCTCATAAAACATACCTGAGAAACAAATGGTACTTCATATGAATCTAATTCCAAATAATTAGGACTCGTGTGGTAATAAAAGGAAATTTAGGAGGAAATTACCAAAGTAGGATACTCTTATTCCTGCCAAACCGTTCATCATCACAGTCTGATCACACTCAATATCAAAGTGCCATCTTTCAAGGACCCCAACCACTTTTTTTTTGGACAGGCAGAGTTAAACAGTCAAAGAGACACAGAGAAAGGTCTTCCTTTACTGTTGGTTCACCCCCCAAATGGCTGCTACGGCTGGTGCGCCGCGTCGATCCGAAGCCAGGATCAGGTGCTTCCTCCTGGTCTCCCACGTGGGTGCAGGGCCCAAGCACTTGGGCCATCCTCCACTGCCTTCCCGGGCCACAGCAGAGAGCTGGACTGGACTGGCGCCCCAACCAGGACTAGAACCCGGGTGCTGGTGCTGCAGGCAGAGGATTAGATAGTGAGCCATGGCACCAGCCTGACCCCAACCACTTTTAATATATGAGGTGACTCCCACCAGTTCCTGAGCCGAATACTTTGATAACCAATCCATAACACACAGCAACATATTCCTTTACATTGTTCAATTATCTCTAATTTTTGAAATCTATAGGGAAAGAAAGTGGTTTTCCATCTGCAGGATCACTCTCCAAATGCCCACAGCAGCTGTGGCTACACTTGGCCAAGTTCAGAAGCCTGGATCTCCAGCCAAGTCTCCTGGGAGGGTGGCAGAGTCCAAGTATTTGAATCAACAATGGATGCCTCTCAGAATGCGCATTAGCAGCAAACTGCATTAGAAGCAGAGGCAGAGGCAGGACTGAACACAGGTACTCTGTGTTCACTCTTCTCATGCCCCACATTCCACCATCAGCACATTTCCACCACTGTTATTTTGTATCTCCTTTCAAAAGCAAGAAAACTTGCCCCATACATGGCCAAGCTCTGGTTTTCACATTCACAGTACTTGGTCTTGGGTTCCAAGATGGCGGAGTAGCCCAGGAGAAGATGGCTTTAAAAAAAGTGGACAGAGTATAGTCTCAGAGACGAGTTAGGGAGAAAACAGCAAAGGAAACACTACCAAAATTAAAGGGACATGGTGGACATAGAGAGTGTGGGTGCCCAGGCTCAGGACTCCAGCAGCAGAGCCTACACACCAGCATTGGAAAGGGGGTGGGGGTGAGACCAGACTGCAGCAGCCCAAGCCAGTGGCAAAAATAGCTGCAAGAAGAACCTAGAGGGAACCCAGCTTGGAACCCCATGGGGGATAGTGTACCGGCTAAACTAGAGGAGGGAAATGAAAAAGGACAATCACTTTACAATGGCATCCTGTAACAAGCCGATAGAGCAGGTGCCATTAGGGACATTTATAACAGCTGTGCCAGCTCGTGTCCATGCCCAGCAACTAGTTGAGTGGAGACCCTGACTGGTGGGGAGAACTAACAGGGGGATAGGAGCCTGTGACTATGTGAGGCTTCTCTACTGGGACTGTGAAAAAAACTGAGGGAGTGTGGGAGGGAGCATGGCTGGGACTCTGGGCACTCACACTGGGAGACTCCACACGCTCAGGGCTTCCTGGTTACCTGGAGAGAGACATCGCTGGAGAATCTGAACTTACACTGAGGACTGCACAGATCCTTTGTGTGCTCCTTGGGACAGAGTGGATGAATATTATAGCCACTGGGGCTAGCGCTGAGGTACTGGACTCCATTAAGGAGAGGAGCTCAGCTGAGCAGAAAAACTTTCCCTTCTGATAAAAAAGAGAGAGCGAGATTTATCATGCCCAACCTGGGTGTGTCAACATAGGCATGCCCTCAACCCTGGAGAACTGAACAGAGCTCTCCGGCCACATCCACTACAAGCCTCTATAGAGATTCAAAAGCAGACATTCCACTTATCTACACAGTCACAGTACAAATATAAAACACACCAGAGCAAAAAAGGAAAAAAAAAAAAAAAAGAACAATGAGTATCTCCACAAATGCCAAACAACAAATGCAGCAATTCAAGAAACAAGAAGGAGGAAGACAACATGAAGTCCCCAAAAAAACACAATGCTTCCATGCTAGATTGTGAAGATGATGAGATGGAAGAAATGCAAGAAACGGAGCTCAAAAAATTGATCATAAGATTACACAGAAATAATCAGAAGCAAACGCACAAACTACTGAAATCCATACAGCATATGAAAGGAAATTTCTCCCATGAAATTGAGATCAGAAGGAGAAATCCAAACGAAATGAAGAATTCAACAGAACAAATACAAAAATGCAACTGAGAGCCTTAACAATAGAATTGGTGAAGCAGAAGAAAGACTATAAGACTTAGAAGACAAAGCACAGGAAAGAATACAGTCAAACCAAAGACAAGAGGAGGAAATTAGAAACCTAAAAAACACGGTTGGGAATATACAGGATACTATAAACACACACACACACACACACACACACACACACACACACATTTGGGTTCTAGGAGTTCCTGAAGGCATGGAGAGAGAGAGAAAGGATTAGAAAGCCTTTTTAGGGAAATATTAACAGAAACCTCCCTAGTCTGGAGAGATAAAAAGACATCCAAGTACAGGGAACATACAGGAAATCTAATAGACATGGCCAAAAAATACCCTCACCACAACACACTGTAATCAAACTCACCACAGTAAAACCTAAAGAGAAGATTCTAAAACATGCATGAGAGAAACGCCAGATTACTTTCAGAGAATCTCCAGTTAGACTCACAGCAGACATCTCATCAGAAACCCTACAAGCTAGGAGAGAATGGTGAAACTTAGTCCAAGTCTTAAGAGAAAAAAACTGTCATCCCAGAATATTATACCCTGCAAAAAGATCTCATTTATGAATGAAAATGAAATAAAGATCTTCCCTAACAAAGAGAAATTAAAACAATCTGTTGCCACCTGTCCAGCCCAACAAAAAATGCTTAAGGATGAGTCGCACACAGAAACACTGTCATCACTATGAAAGAAGGTGAAGGAAGAAAATCAATCAGTGAAAGCTCAAAGAAAATTCAAACTAAAAAATGGGAATATTTTTGGAAAAACGGCAGGAAAAAGTGATTACATATCAATAGTCACCTTGAATATAAATGGCCTCAACTCCCCCATTAAAAGGCACAGACTGGCTGAATGGATTTAAAAAATCATCTATTTGCTGCCTACAAGATTCACATCTCATCAAGAAAGATGCATGCAGACTGAAAGTGTAAGGGTGGAAAAAGATATGCCATGCCAACAGAATCCAAAAGGAGGTAGTGTAGCCATCCTAATATTAGACAAAATAGACTTTAACACAAAAACTGTTGAAAGAGACAAAGGATAGCCTTGGTGCTGTGGCACAGTGGGTTAACGCCCTGGTCTGAAGCGCCAGCATCCCATATGGACACCGGTTTGAAACCTCGCTGCTCCACTTCCAATCCAGCTCTCTGCTATGGCCTGGGAAAGCAGGAGAAAGGTGGCCCAAGTCCATCAGCGCAGCTCCAGTCATTGTAGCCAATTGGGGAGTGAACCAGCAGATGGAAGACTGACTGACCGCTCTCTCCTGATCTCTCTCTCTCTCCCGATCTCTCTCTCTCTGCCTCTGCCTCTCTCTATGTAACTCTTTCAAATAAATCAATCTTCTTTTTTCTTTTTTAAAAACTTTTATTTTTAAATATAAATATAAATTCTGAAAGTACAACTTTTGGATTATAGCGGCTTTCCCCCCCATAACCTTCCTCCCATCTCCCACTCCCTCTCCTATCCCATTCTTCATCAAGATTCATTTTCAATTATTTTTATGTACAGAAGGTCAACTTGGTATATACTAAGATTTCAACAGTTTGCACCTACACAGATACACAATGTATATAGTACTGTTTGAAGATTAGTTTTACCATTAATTTGCATAGTACAACATATTAGGGACAGAGATCCTACATGGGGAGCAAGTGTACAGTGACTCCTGTTGTTGATATAACAATTGACACTCTTATTTATGACACTAGTCTTGTTTATGTGGTCCCTTTGACATTTAATCCTATCTTTTTGATCAATTATGAACTGAAACTGATCACTTTGGCTAGTAAGATGGCATTGGTACATGCCACCTTGATGGCACTGATTGGGAATCCCATGGAACATTTCTAGCTCTACCATTGGGGTAAGTCTGAGAGAACATGTGCCAAACTATACATCTCTTCCCTCTCTTATTCCCACTCTTATATTTAACAGGGATCACTTTTCAGTTAAATTTAAACACCTAAGAATATTTGTGTGTAAATGAAAGAGTTCAACCAATAGTATTAAGTAGAAAAAAAATACTAAAGGGAATAAAACAGTAAGTTTTTCCTTGACAGTCAGGACAAGCACTGATCAAGTCATTGTTTCTCATAGTGTCCATTTCACTTCTACAGATTTCCTTTTAGATGCTAAGTTAGTTGTCACTGATCAGGGAGAACATATGATATTTGTCCCTTTGGGACTGGCTTATTTCACTATGTATGGTGTTTTCCAGATTCCTCCATTCTGTTTCAAATGACCAAATTTCATTTTTTACTGCTGTATAGTATTCTATAGAGTACATATTCCATATTTCTTTAGCCAGTCTACTGTTGATGGGCATTTAGGATGATTCCATGTTTTAGCTATTGTGAATTGAGCTGCAATAAACACTGAAGTGCAGACAGATCTTTTATCAAATAAATAAATCTTTAAGAGGGGGGGCACTATGTAATGATTAGGGGATCAATTCAACAGGAACATGTAACTACTATAAATATATATGCACCTAATCACAGGGCAACTGGCTATTTAAAAGAAATGTTAAAGGATTTAAAGGGAGACTTAGACTCCAGTGCAATAGTAATGGGGAACTTCACTACTCCACTTTAAGCAATGGACAGATCAACCAGAAAGAACATCAACAGGAGAAGAGCAGATTTAATCGACGCTATACACCAAATGGACCTAACAGAGATCTAGAAAACTTTTCGCCCTACAGTCGCAGAATACACATTCTTATCAGCAGTGCATGAAACTTTCTCTAGGACTGACCACATATGAGGCCATAAAGGAAGTTTTAGCAAATTCCAAAAAAATCAAAATCATACCATGTGTCTTCTAAGACCACAATGGAATGAAGCTGGAAATCAGCAACTCAGGAATCTCTAGAGCATATACAAACATGGAGACTGAACAACATGCTCCTGAATGAACAGTGGGTCAAACAAGAAGTCAACAGAGAAATCAAAAAATTTCTGGAAACAAAGGAAGACAACAACATAACATATCAAAACTTATGGGATATAGCAAAGCAGTGTTAAAAACAAAGTTTATAGCAATAGCTGCCGAAATCACAAAACTGGAAAAGCACCAAATAAATGAGCTACGTGCATCTCAAGGATCTGGAAAAAACAACAGTAAACCAAACCCAAAACTAGTAGGAAACAAGAAAAAAATTAGAGGAGAAATCAACAAAATTGAATTAAAAAATATAAAAGATCAGCAAAACGAAGAGCTAATTTTTTTAAAAAAATAAACAAAACTGGCACACCATTGCCCAACTAACCAAAAAAAAAAGACCCAATTCAATAAAATTAGAGATGAAAAAGGAAATGGACAACACACACCACAGAAATAAAACAAAATCCTCAGAAATGACTACAAAGAGCTGTATACCAACAAACTGGGAAATGTAGAAGAAATTCCTAGACACATATAAGCTACCTAAATTGAGGCATGAAGACATAGGAAACTTAAACAGACTCGTAACCAAGACAGAAGTTGAATCATTAATAAAGGCCCTCCCCACAAAGAAAAGCCCAGGACTGGATGGCTGCACTGCTGAACTCTACCACACATTTAAAGAAGAATTAACTGCAATTCTTCTGAAGCTATTCAAAACAGTTGAGAGGGAATCCTCCCAAATTCATTCTACAAAACCAGCACCACCTTAATTCCTAAACCTGAAAAAGATGCAACAGAGAAAGAGAATTACAGGCCAATTTCCCTGAAAAACATACATGCAAAAATCCTCAACAACTTCTAGCCAATTGAATCCAACATCAGAAAGATCACTCACCCAGACCAACTGGGATTCATCCCTGGTATGCAGGGATGGCTTAACATTCACAAATCAATCCATGTGATACATCACATTAGAAAAATGCTGACAAAAACCATATGACTATCTCAATAGATGCAGAGAAAGCATCTGATAAAATACAACAGCCATTCATGATGAAAACTCTAAGCAAATTGGGCAAAACTTGGAAGCATTCCCACTGAGATACAGTACCAGACAGGGATGGCCACTCTCACCACTGCTACTCAATATAGTCCTGGAAGTTTCAGCCAGAGCCTTAAGGCAAGAAAAAGAAATCAAACGGATACCAATTAGAAAAGAGGAAATCAAAATTTCCTAGCTACAGATGACATCATTCTATACGTAGGGGATTCAAAAAAATGCCACCAAGACTCTACTGGAACTTATAGGAGAGTTTGGTAAAGTAGCAGGATATAAATTCAACACACAAAAATCAACAGCCTTTGTATACACAAACAATTCCAGCTGAGAAAGAACTTCTAAGATCGAACCCATTCATAATAGCTACAAAAAGTCAAATACTTTGGAATAAATATAAGCAAGGATGTCACAGATCTCTCCAATGAGAATAACAAAACATTACAGAAAGAAATAGAAGAAGATACCAAAAAATGGAAAAACCTTCCATGTTCATGGTTTGGTAGAGGCAATATCATCAAAATGTCCATTCTTCTGAAATCAATTTAAAAATTCAATGCAATACTGATCAAAACACCAAAGACAATCTTCTCAGATCTAGAAAAATGATGCTGAAATGCATATGAAGACACAGGAGACCTCGAATAGCTCAAGTCAGCTTATACAACAAAAATAAAGCCAGAGGCATCACCATACCAGTTTTCCAGACATACTCCAAGGCAGTTATAATCAAAATAGTCTGGTACTGGTACAAAAACAGATGGATAGAACAATGAAACACACAGACTAGACACACCAGAAATCAATCTACACATCTACACCCAATTTATATTTGATTAAGGAGCCAAAAAACCGATCCCAGGAGCAAGGACAGTCTCTTCCTGAAATGGTGCTGGAAAAACTCGACTTCCATACACAGAAGTATGAAGCAAGGCCCCTACCTTATCCCCTTACTCAAAAATCCACTCAACATGGATTGGAGATGTAAATCTATGACCCAACACCATCAAATTATTAGAGAACAGTGGAAAAACCCTGCAAGACATTGGCACAAGCAAAGAGTACTTGGAAAATACCCCAGAGGTGCATGCAGTCAAAGCCAAAATTAAACATGAGATTACTTCAAATTGAGAACTTTCTGTATGGCGAAAGAAACAGTCAGGAAAGTGTAGAGGCAACCAAAGGAATGGGAGAAATTATTTGCAAACTATATGATTTAAGAAGGATTAATAACCAGAATCTACAAAGAGATCAAGAAACTCCATAACAACAAAAAACAACCCAGTTAAGAGATGGGCCAAGGACTTAAACAAACATTTTGCAAAAGAGGAAATCCAAATGGCTAACAGACACATGAAAAAATGTTTAGGATCACTAACCATCAGGGAACTGCAAATCAAAACCACAATGAGGTTTTGCCTCACCCTGGTTAGAATGGCTCACATACAGAAATCAGCAAACAAGAAATGCTGGTGAGGATGTAGGGGAAAAGGTACCCTAATCCACTGTTGGTGGGAATGCAAACTGGTGAAAACCACTATAGAAGACACTTTGGAGAAACCTCAGAAGTCTGAATATATTCCTACCATATGACCCAGCCATCCCACTCCTTGTAAGTTACCAAAGAGAAATGAAATCATCACACAAAAGAGCTATCTGTATCTCCATGTTTATTGCAGCTCAATTCACAATAGCTAAGACATGGAATTAACCTAAATGCCAATCAATGGAAAACTGCATAGAGAAATTAACGGATATGTACTCTATGAAATACTACATTGCAGTAAAAAAAAAAAATCCCATCATTTGAAACAAAATGGAGGAATCTTGAAAACACCATACTTAGTGAAATAAGCCAGTCCCAAAGGGACAAATATCACTTTCTCCCTGATCTGTGACAACTTACAGGACACCTAAAAGGAAACCTCTAGAAGTGAAATTGACACTAAGAGAAGCAATGACTTGAACAGCCCTTGTCTTGACTGTCGAGAAATAGTTTATGCTTTTATTGTTTTCACTATGCTCTTTTTCTACTTAATGCCACTGGTTGAGCTCTTTACTTAACATAGAATTAATCATAGATGTTTAAATCCATTTGAAAATAGATCCCAGTTAAAAAAAAATAAGAAATGGAATAAGAAAGAGAAGAGATGTACAGTTCAGCAAAAAGTTCCCATGGACTTACCCCTAAGGGTAAAGCTAAAAACTTGCCATGGGACTCCAAATCACATGAAGCTGGGTGGTACTAATGCCACCTTACTAATCAAAGTGATCATATTAGGTGTGTAACTGATCATATAGATAGGATGAAGTGTCAAAGGAATCACATAAACAAGACCAAGTGTCTGCTAATGACAATAGAGAGAATTAAAAAGGAGAGAATGATCCAACATGGAAAGTAGTCCACACAGCAGACTCACATAATGACAAATGCCCTAAACAGCACTCCGACCTCAGAATCAGCCCTTAAGGCATTTGGATCTGACTGAAAGGCCCATGAGAGCATTTCAGGCATGGAAAACCAAGATACTGTGGCAAAAAAAAAAAAGATCACCATGAAGGATGTCTGTGAATGAGGTTCCAGGGTAAAGAAGAGACCATCAAAGAAGGATGAGCTTTTCTTTGAAGGGAGGAGAGAACTTCCACTTTGCTTATGGCCTTGTCTAAATACTGCCAGAGTCTGTGGACTCAAAATGCCTCCATAGCCTTGGCAGCTCATGTCAAGAGCCTCGGGTGATTACTGATGTCATCAATACGAGTGTCAACTGTTAAATCAACATTACAGGAGTCACTGTGCACTTACTCCCCATGTAGGACCTCTGTCCTTAATGAGTTGTACTATGAGAATTAACTGTAAAACTTGTCTTCAAACAGTACTTTATACTTCGTGTGTGTGCATTAGGGTAAACTGTTGAAATCTTTACTTAATATAGAGTTGGGCTTCTGTATATAAAGATAAGTAAAAGTTAGTATTAATGAAGAATGGCATGGGCGAAGGAGCAGGAGGTGGGATGAGACTGGGGGGTGGGAGGGTGGGTATGGGGGCAAGAACTGCTATATTCCTAAAGATGTACCTATGAAATTTGTATTCATTAAACAAAATCTTTCTTAAAAAACTCACAGTGTTCATACCACACAAAATACTGGATGACGGGTGCATTATGAACACCCTGATGCTAGAGAAGAGCACCGGAGATGGTTATTTATGCAATCACCCCACTAAAAATGGAAAACTGTAACTGTGACAGCTGCTATGAAAGGGGAACTGGGCCTGGCTTTGTGGTGTAGGGAGTTAAGCTGCCACTTGCAGCACTGGCACCCCATATGAGTGCTGGTTCGAGTAGCAGTTGTTCCACTTCTGATCCAGCTCCTTCCTAATGTGCCTTGGAAAGCAGAAAAGAATGGCCCAGGTTTTTTGGCCCCTATGCCCACCATGTGGGAGACCAGGAAGAAACATTACTATGCTCCTAAGTCTGCATATATATTAAATACATGACATTTGTTCACTTAACATTTTCATTAGATTTCATTTAAGGTAAACAAAATTCATGTATTTCACACATACAAATTTAGGAACATAGTGATACCTCCCACCCTACCCTTCTTCCCATCCACTCTCCCACCCATTCTCCTCCTTCCTCTATTATTCCCAAGAACTGTATCTATGAACTATATTGAATCTGTTAAGACTAACTGAAAATAAAATAAAACCCTTAAAATAAAAAAAGGAAAGGTCAGCTGAATCACAAGAAGGATTTCAAAAACAAAAAGGGGACCCAGCTTATAAACAAAAAAACTACAATGGCTGTTCTGTTGTTCAGTGATGATTTGTTTTCCTTCTTTGACGTTCAGTTTCCTAGTTAAACCTAATTTTATTTTCCTGAGGTAAACATACTTTTTTTAATTTCTGGAGCACCTAGTGTGTACATCATGGTATTATACTTTAAATTACTTCCACCTTAAAAAAAAAAAAAACTTAAAAATAATTCTACAGATGAGACATGTGAAATTCAGAGAGATAGAGAATCTCCCCTGAGTCCTATGCTATTTATCATCTCAATGATCTGGGGAGTGTAAATAGAAAGAGAAGTCAGAGAAGAGAAGGATGGGTGCCCGCCTGAAGGATTCCAGAATCCAGGTGCAGAGGGGCAGTCTCCAGCATCCAAGGAAGTCCATTGATAGGCTGAAATTTATATGAGACTGTATTCATTTGACTTAAATTCCCAATTTATGAATTTTTAATGGTTCAGTTTGAAATATATGAACATTTATTGAATGAATACAAAACTAGACCATGCAACTTATTCTTATCCATACAGAAGGAATTTCACATTGTTCTATCTATACAGAAAGGTTTACTGTCATTGGAAGCAATTTTTTTTTGGGGGGGGAGATTTATTTAGTTAATTGAGAGAGTTATAGACAAAGAGTGGGAAAGACAGAGAGAAAGGTTTTAAATCCACTGCTTCCCTCCCCAAATGGCCACAACTGCCAAAGGTGGGCCGAATTGAATCCAGGATCCAGGAGCTTCCTCCGGGTCTCCCACATGGGTGCAGGGGCTCAAGCACTTGGGCCATCTTCTACTGCTTTCCCAGGCCATAGCAGAGAGCTCGATTGGAATAGGAGTAGGAAGGACATGCACTGGTACCCATATGGGATGTCAGTGCTGCACGTGGAGGTTTAGCCTACTACACCACGGTGCCAGTCCCTGGAATTAGGTTTTGAATATTTTCTTTAGTATAGTCTGTCACTCTGTGGCCTAGGGAAAATGTTTTGGATTTTCTGGGATTGAAAAAGCATGGGTAGTGATTTCAAGCTTTCTTATTTCAACCACTTTCTAGGCTGTGAGGCTTTGCAAACGTGATGAATGCAACAATGCATCAAAAAGATACCATATATATATATACACACACACACGTATGATATATATATACACATATGTATGATATATACATATATACACATATGTATGATATATGCATATATACAAACACACACACAACATGTAATATGAAGAAGTATGTTTTATCACAGGAATGCAAGTGTGGTTTAGCATCTATAAAAAAAAATCAATGAAATCACATCAGCAGAACGAACAACAAAAAATAAATGAACATCTCAACAGATTAAGGGAATGCTCCTGTCACAAGATTCAAAATCCCTTAATGATAAAAAAAAATTCTACTAACAAGGTACAGGAGAAATATAGCTCAAAATTATCAAAGCTAAATGATAAACAATAGCCAATATCATACTGAATGGGAAAAAGCTGAAAATATTTCATCAGAGTTTTGGAGCAAGATAAGAACTCCACATAGACCATTCTTAGTCAATACAGTATCTCAAGTACTCACCAGAGTACTCAGGTAAAGTAAAGAAATAAAGGATGAAAATTGGGAAGGAGGAAATCAAAATACCTGTTTTTTCAGAAGACCTGATTTTAGACGGAAAAACTTAAAACACCGCAGTCAAAATATGTTGGAAGTGATAAACCAATAAGTCACAGGATACCAAATCAATGTTAAAAAAAAAAAAAAAGTTGCATTCTTACACACCAATAATGATCCTCTGAAAAGGTTAGTTTAAGATCTTTGTAAAAAGTAAGCATGGGAAGAGGAGAGGGAAAAGGAAGGAGGGTGGAGGTGGGATGGAGAGTTGAATGGAAAGTATCACCATCTTCCTGAACCTCTATATATGAAGTATATGAAATTTGTATATTTTAAATAAAAAATACGAAACAGGAAAAAAGAAACCTAAATTTATAATAGCTACAAAAATTAAATATTTAGTAATAAATACAACCAAATAAGTGAAAGATCACAATAAAATTATAAAGCACTGCTGAAATAAATCGTCAGACACATGAAAATGTAAAGACATCCCCTGTTCATGAATTAGAAGAATTAACATTAAAATCTTCATATTCCCTAGGAAATCTACAGATTCAATGCAAGTCCTATCCAAATACCAATGACATTCTTTAAACCGTCAGAAAAAAAGCTTCTAACATTCATATGGAACCAGAGAAGGCCCAGAGAAGTCAAAGTGATCCTATACACACCTGGGGGCATAACAATACCTGATTTCACAAAGTTATAGTAACTAAAATAGGATGAAACTGGCATGAAAATAGATACAAAGATCAATGAAAAGAGAAAAAAATATATAAATACAAACATACATACATAACAGCTACCTGATTTTTTGATGAAAATCCCGAAGTCTTTTCAATAAGTGGTGCTGACAATACTAGATAGACATATATAGAAGAATGAAATTAAATGCCTGTCTTTCACAACATATAAAAATCAACTCAGATGGATCAAAGACCCGAAAATACGAAATTGCTGGAATACAACATAGGGAGACACCTCTTAAAAGAGGCAGAGGCAATGACTTTTTGTTTAAAACCCCAGAAGTTCAGGTAGCAAAAGTAAAACTAGATCAAACTCTGAAGCTTCTGTACAGCAAAGAAAACAGTAACAGAGTGAATAAACCACCAATGGAAAGGGATAAAATACTTGCAAACTACTTACTTATCCAACAAAGGATTAATAGCCAGAATATCAGGAACTCAACAAATTCAAAATCAAGCATCCAATACAGTTAAGAAATGGGCACAAGGGGCCTAAAAAGACAATTCTCAAAAGAAAAAAAAAAAAGGAAATGACCAACAAATATATGAAAAAAACTATTACGAGCCATCAGAGAAATGAAAATAGGGGCCCACACTGCAGCATTCTAGGCTAAGCCTACGCCCACAGGGCTGGCGTTCCATGTGGGCACTGGTTCATGTCCTGGCTGTTCTTCTGATCCAGCTCTCTGCATATGGCCTGGGAAAGCAGTGGAAGATGGCCAAAGTGCTTGGGTCCCTGCAACCACCTGGGAAGAAGCTCCTGGCTCCTGGTTTTGGATGGGCTCAGCTCTCACCAATGTGGCCATCTGGGGACTGAACCAGTGTATGGAAGACCTTTGTGTGCCTACCTCTCTGTCTGTAACTCTGCCTCTCAAGTAAATCTTTTTTTTTTTTAAAAGAAGAAATGCAAATCAAAACCCCAAAAAGATATCACCTCATAACGCTAGAATGCCTATCAAAAAGAAAAAGTAAAAAATTCTAGCAAGGATATGGAGAAAGGAGAACTCTCCTATACTGAGTGTGGGAATCCAAATGAGTACAAGCACTGAGGAAAACACCGTGGAGATCTCTTAAAAACTAAGAATAGCACTGCCATATGACTCGACAATCTCAATACTCTGTATACATCCAAAAGACATGAAATCACTGGATCTAAGAGACACCTGCTCCACCATGATTACTGCAGCACTGTTAACAACGGCCAAATTATGGAATCAACCAACGAATCCATCATCTGATAAAGAGATCAAGAATTTGTTGTGTATCTACCAAATGGAATACTATTCAGCCATTTAAAAATGAAATCCTGTCCTTTGCAGCAAAATGTATGCAACTGGAGGATATCATGTTAAGTGAAAAAGGCCAGACACAGAAAGACAAGTAACACGTGCACGCTTCACATACGCAAGCTAAGAACCTGACTGCATAATGATGAATAAAGGATGGCAGGCACTGCGGCGGATGAAGGGAGTTTCGACGAGGGGCACAATATCAGAGTCGGATCAATGGAATAAGTTCCTATCGTTACACAGCACAGTGAGGAGACTAGCTCACAATAACCTAGTATATGTTACATGAACACACAGAAGAAATTCCAGGCCTTCTGTCATAAAATAGTGACAAAGAAAGGGAAATGCTGATTATCCCATTTTTCAACAGGACACAGTGCAGACATGCACCGAGACATCATCCTGTAGACCCTAGGTATGTGAAATTATTGCTAATGTCAAAATTTTCAGAAAACAGAACCATACCGTGCACCAGCAACACCACCACTGGGTACATGTCCCACAGAAAGGAACTAAGTGTAAGTAGTTCTGTGTATCTATAGCTCCGTGTCTGAAGCACCAGGGAGCAGTTCATACATCTACAGTCCCATGTCTGAAGCACATTTTCAGCCATGAAGGAAAAAGCAAGGAGCATCTGGTGTGCCCATCAACAACGATAATCACTTGCCTCTTGAAACAGCAGACCAATAAAACCCACCTGCCAAACGGCATGTGAGAGTAACCACTTCTCCAAATGCCACCGTGGGAGAAAAAGGAATGATTTAAGTTTTGTCTGCAAAGCAGACATTCCTGGGGGACTTTTCCAACTGGGTTGGATGGAATAGGAAAACCACAATCAGAAATCCAAATTGACAGGCATAAGATGTCCCCAAATCAGATATGCTCGGGAGCAGAAACTCATTCTCATACCACAGTCCCCACTAGGAGGGCAAGGATGCAGATAAAGTAGACTGCATTTCTGTCTCACTAAAAGGGAATAGTATCTTGGCAAACAAAATGAGCGGAGAGTTCATCAGACGAAGTGGTCAGGAGTTTGTTGTATATATGCAAAATGGAATACTATCCAGCCCATTTGAAAAGAATGAAGTCCTGTCACTTGAAGCAAGAAGTATGGAACTGGAAGTAAGTGAAAACAATCCAGACACAGAAAGACAAATACTGTACCCACTCCCTCACAAACACAACCTAAAAACAATCGGGGGCCAGTGCTGTGGCATGGTAGGTTAAGGCTCTGCCTGTGGTGCCAGAATCCCATGTGGGCACCGGTTCTTACCCCTGCTGCTCCTCTTCTGAACCAGCTCTCTGGTTATGGGTTGAGAAAGCAATGGAAGGTGGTCCTAGTGCTTGGGCCCCTACATCCACTTTGGGAGACCCACAAAAAGCTCCTGGCTCCTGGCTTTGAATTTGCTCTGCTGCAGCTGTTGCAGCCATTTGGGTAGTGAAGGAGCAGAAGGAAAACATCTCTCTGTCTCTCCCTCTCTCTGCAGCTCTGCCTTTCAAATAAAAATAAATAAATCTTTAAAATACATCAATCTGAATATATAATAATTAATAAAGGATGTAAGAGGTTGGAGGGAAAATGCAAGGAGTTTGGATGATGGGTACCAAGTCAGAGTAAGATCAAAGAAATAACTTCCTAATGTTACACAGAATAATGGAGAGGATAGCTCACGATAACGGAGTATGTGTTGTATGAACATACAGAAGAAATCCCAAGACTTCAATCATAAGTACTGACAAACAAAGGGAAATACTGATCACCCCATTTTTAATCAGGACACATTACAGACATGTACCAAAACATCATACAGCAGCCCTTAAGTAGGTACAATTATTGTTAACTTCAAAATTAAAAAAAAAAAAAACATAACCTTCACATGAACTAGAAACTCCATCGCTGTGTATACACCAAATGGACAGGAACTAAGTATTTCAGATACTTTTGGTCCCATGTGTAATGCACCAGGGATGACGTACTTAGACTCTGATGACATTTTCAGCCATGAAGAAAGAAGCAAGGAGAAGTCTGGTGTTGGCTTACATAACAGGAAGCACGTGCCATTTGCTACAGCAGGTCAATAAAATCCACTTGCCAGGTAGCATGTGAATAATCACCACTCCAAGTGCAACCGTGCAACAAAGAGGAATGACAGTTTTGTCTACACAGCAGGCATTCCTTGGGGACTTCCACAACTGACTTGGATACAATAGGAAAGCTACAAGCTGAAATCCAAGTCGACAGGCCTATGATGTCCCAAATAATATAAGGCAGGGAGACTCCACTATGAAAGCAAGGATGCAGATAATACATAGTGCGGTTTTGCTACATTAAAAGGCAGTAGAATTTTGGCAATCAAAATAGCTGAGAGTTGGTCAGTGAGGTTAGGCCCGTAGCACAGATATCAACAGTGTCCCACCAAAGGGGGTACTCCAATGTAAGGGTATGGACTATCCAGTTTGAGGCCACACAAAGGCCACTAGCAATTGGTGATGTCCCAAGAATTGGTGGACATGTGAATTTCAAGATGGCCTTGAGTAAGGGTGGGCTGCTCAAGGACCAGTAGGATGATCACACGTTCTGCCCACTTCCATCTAACTTGAGATTCCCAGTGGCTGGAGGCCAGGACACAGCTCATGATGCTGAGTGAGGTAGTCCAAACTCTCTGTGAGTCAAACAGTAGTGTCACTAAAAGCTCACAGCTAAGTTCAAGTCCTTTACCCATGTGAGCCTCAGAACCACAAACTATCCGCCAAGGTGCAGCCTTGTGGGTGACTGGTGAGATAGGTGGGTCTTAGGGTTCACCAGAGGTGAGGATGTTGGTGTTATCACAAAGTGAAAATGTGCTGGGCTTCCTTGGTTGAAACGGAGTCACTGAGGAGAAGGAGTTATATGGGGATTTGCTGAGGAATTTTTCTGAATTCCTTTTTCAAAACGTACACCAAAAAGTTGAGGTTGCAAGCTCTCACCTCCTATGGGACTAAGGTCCACACTGACTGGCACAAGTCGTCAGATGCTGATGTTTGAGGCCCATTTTTCCTCCTCCTCTTGATTATCAGTTGAAACAATGTCCTCAACATGGATGCTAGATGACAACTGAAGGCCAGCCAGAGCCTGTTAACACAGACCACGAGCCCTGGGGGACCAGAGGCAGCCCACAGAAGTCTCAGAAAGGTGCAGTGTTGGCCTTCAAGTTAAAAAGTAAATGGCCCCAAATCTCCACCGGACACAATAAAATGCTTGCCACACCAATAATGGCAAAATTCTCAGGGGCAGCCTGGTAATGTCAAGTAAGGCAAATTCAAAGCGAGGCATGACCTTCTTGAGGTCGTGGTAATCTGCAGGATGCCTCCAATCCCATCCACCAGCTTTGAGAAGGTGCTTGATGAGTGGGTTAATAGGTGACTCAGTGTATTTCAGACAACACTTCTAGACGTCAGGGACAGCTATGTCAATTCCCCACTTGTCTTGCCTGAGTGGCTATTTTAGGGTGCTGACAATATAAGGAGGTGTGTGGTAAATGTCCAGGCTCTAGGCAAGCATGCCACATCAGTACAAAAGACTTGGGCTTGATCTAGGTGAAGAACAGAAGTGTTAGGCTGTCCATACCAAGGAACAGAAATGACAGCTGAGCAGTGGGCAAAAGCAACACAAGGACTCATGGGAAGAGGTTGGGTCCTGTCTTAATGATGGCCATGGCAGTCGACCCAAGGGCATGTCCTCTCCATAGTCTGTCAATGAATATTGCTGGGCAGATGCACTCTACTGGGAAAGATCACAATGCCGTAGGAGTTAGTGCCCAATGATCCACAAGGCTCTATAATGTGACCCTGCTACACGGTGGTTGCCATCCATAAAGTTGCCTGGTGATGACAGCTTACCTTCGTGTGCAGAAGAAGCCTACCATTGTTGAATCTCTGGTGGTCTTCTGTCTAGAAGGCATCCGTGGTGTCCAGAGGGTCTGGAGAAACTCATGAGACTTGCCTGAAGTGAGCCAGTAGGCAGCAGTGCAGCCTGCAAAGCCATTGGCTTTGTTGTTGATGCTCAGAATAGGTCCCATCATGTACACAATGGATCAGAGCAAGTCAGAGAGCACCACATTCGATTACATAGCACTGGACTGCAGGGAGATGTTGAACGAAACTCTGGCTGTGAACACTCTACGTGTCCACCTTGCTATTTCCCAGGGTGCGTAGCGTTTGCATAGCTTGATTAACTTCTGAAGTGGACGCCAACAGGGCCAGAAATTTTGCTTGGTCCTGTGGTGGGACCGCTCTTACAAATACCGACGGGAATGCTGACGTTGTGGAACTGCAGGTAAGGTGTCAGCTAACAAAGCTTCCATTTCATATTGTAGTGCTGGGTCATGCCCCAGCTGCTATGCTTCCACTCCAGCTTCCTCCTAAGGTGCAAGGAAAGACAGTGGATCCTGTCTGAAGATCTCAGGCCTCTGCAACCCATGTAGGAGAAGAAGATGGAGTTCCTGCTCCTGGCTTCACCTTGGCTAATCTGTAGCTGATGCAGCCATTTGGAGAGCGAGGTAGTGGATTGGACAATATCCCGATATCTCTCCCTCCATAATGTTTTTTTTTTTTCCCAAATAAAAAATCATTACAATATAACAATAGCCAAGGAACTGAGACAGAGTTGTTAAGATGCCATTTGGGTTATCAACGCCCCATATCAGAGTGCCTGGATTTCCGTACAATCTTCTTGCAGTCCAGTTTCCTGCTAATGTACACTCTGATGGGTAGCAGGCATTGGGTCAGATACTTAGGTCTCTTCCACCCCCGTGAGAGAAGTGGATGGAGCTCTTGGCTTCCAACTTTGGCCTAGCCCTTCCATAATGTTTGCAGGCTCCGGGGTTGAGGCCAACAGATGGAAACATTTTTCTCTATCTCACACTGCCATTCTAATAAATTAGAATATAAACGCATCAATACATTGTATTTGGCATGGCAATTAAAGACATCATCTTTGGTGCCAGCATCCCATTACAGAGTAATTACAGAGGATCAACACCTGGTCGTGCATTCAAATCCAGGTTCCTGCTTATGCATACCCTGGGAAACAACAGAGGATGGCTCAGATATTTGGGCCCTTGCCACTCAAGTGGAGTGATTCAGCCAATGGGAAATTTGTCTTCTTGTCTTTCAATGAAACAATGAATAACGCTTAAGTAAGTGAATAAATAATTCCACTGGGTCCAAGGTACCTTGTATGGGACTGTCCTACGGGCAGCTTTGCCATTCAGGAGTGGGGGCTGCACATAGTCACTGAAGAATGCCTAACAGCCTCAGTAGCTCTCTTTTTTTCTTAATTGTACGCCATACACGGAAATATAGAGGCTCCTTCTGTAGTGTGGTGTTTAACATGCTCTGGACACCCACTGCAGTAGAAAAAGGGACAGTTTATGGTCACCCTCTGTGCAAACATGACGCCATCTGTTTGTGCTTTCCAGACAAGTCGGACAGGATCTTGATGTAGTTCCGTGAGAGCTGCCAGCTGCCAACTCTGTTGCCCGGTGATTTATAGACTACTTCCTGTCAGGAACACGGCAAGGTTGCCCTTCTCAATGCGTCCCTGTCCAGTCTTTGAGCAGGCTTTGTGTCTCCATCCACAGCAAGGTGTGTACCTCTATGTGGACTTCCTTGGTGTCTGAGATACGGAACTTCACCATCTGAGACAGTTGCAGAGGAGGCAACTACTTTCTTACATGTCCTGGGTGGTGCCTGGCAGCATGTGAGGGGCAGCCGGCAGTCATCTGGTGCAGCCAGACTCACCATCTCACAGCACACAAGACTCTGCATCACCCAGGTGCAGGTACAAATGTCTGAAATGATCCCATGAGATCATGTTACTTATATGCTGCGGACAGCAACACTCAGCACACAACCTTGTAAGAAGCCTCACTGTCTCACCGGGAGTCGGGGGGGGGCACAGAAAGCAGTGATAAACCAATGGGTGAACCCATGCACTTCATCAGCAATGTCAGTCCACAAGTCTGCCAGGTACTACTCTAATTCCCCCATGGCAAACAACAGAGAAATTTTCCACAGGTAAACTTTTAAGCCTCTATGACATGCTCTTATATTCATAACATGAAATATTCCTCAACACAACTATTAACAATAACTGAATTCAACAACATTGTAGAATACATGATGTTGTGCATGGAAAAATCTAAACACTCCACCAAAAAATGCTTCAAGATGAAAAACCAATTCAGTAAAGTCACAGGTTACATAATCAACATACAAAATACAGTAGCTTCTTTATATTCTAATAACCAACTTGCCAAAAATGAAATTTAAACATTAATCCCATACATAATAGGGACAAAAATAAAACATTTAGGAATAAATGTACCCAAATAAGTAAAAAGATATCTACAATGAAAATTCTAAAACATTGAAGAAATAAATCATCAAGGACTCCCAAAATGGAAAAAAATAGAACTTGCTCATGGATTGCAAGAATTAGTATAATTAAAATACCTATAAAGCAACCTACAAGTTAAATGAAATTCCTATCAAACACCAATGACATTTTTTTTACAGAATGAGAAAATAATCCTAAATTCCATAAGAAATCACAAAATATCAATAACAGCCAAAATGATCCTTAGCAAAATAAAAAAATCAAATTGGACACGTCAGAATACCACACTTCAAAGCTTACTACAAAGCTATAGCAATCAAAGCAGCATGATCATGGAAAATTAATTAATTAATTAATCCACACAGGGAGAGCCAACTGATTTTTCATGAAAGTGCCCAGACTATACATTGGAAAAAAGTACAATCTATTCAGTAAATGGTGCTGGCAAAACTGGATGCATATATGTAGAACTGAATATTACAGAACCATAAAAAAATTAAAACGCTGTTATTTCTATCAAAATCGTTGCAACTGAAGGACTTCACGCTCAGTGAAATTATCCAGACACAGAAAGACAAATATTAGATGTTCTCCTTTATATATGGGAGCTAAAATTTTCTTTTAAAAAATGAGAAAACAACAAAAAATACAAAAAAGAAAATAATGCCTGTGTGTATCAGTATTGCTGCAAATACAGTTTTGTCACACTTTCTTTTATATCTTTGTCAAACAAATTCTTAAGAATGATATGCTGGCCGGTGCCGTGGCTCAATAGGCTAATCCTCCACCTGAGGCGCCAGCACACCATGGGTTCTAGTCCCGGTCCAGGCGCCAGATTCTGTCCCGGTTGCCCCTCTTCCAGGCCAGCTCTCTGCTATGGCCCAGGAGTGCAGTGGAGGATGGCCCGGGTGCTTGGGCCCTGCACCCGCATGGGAGACCAGGAGAAGCACCTGGCTCCTGGCTTCGGATCAGGATCAGCGTGATGCACCGGCCACAGCGTGACGGCCCTGGCGGCCACTGGAGGGTGAACCAACAGCAAAAAGAAAGACCTTTCTCTCTCCTCTCTCTCTATCCACTCTGCCTGTCAAAAAAAAAAAAAAAAAAAAAGAGAGAGAGAGAGAGAAAAGAATGATATGCTACTATAATTTTAATAATTCATGATCGTTTTAAAATTTACTGTGTATGAGCGTAGCTGACATTTTTATACAAACCTCTGATTTAATAAATATAAATCTCTTAAGGACACCTTTTGGATTATAGTCATTCTTCCCCCCATACCCTCCCTCCCACCCACAAACCATCCCAACTCCTACTCCCTCTTCCATCCCATTCTTCATTGAGATTCATTTTTAATTATCTTTACATACAGAAGATCAACTCTATACAAAGTAAAGATTTCAACAGACTGCACCCACACAGACACACAAAGTTGAAAGTACTGTTTGAGGACTAGTTTTACCATTAATTCTCATAGTACAACACTTTAAGGACACAGGTCCTACATGGGGAGCACGTGCACAGCGACACCTGTTGTTGATGTAACAACTGACACTCTTATATTTGACATCAGTGAGCACCCTAGGCTCTTGGTCATGAGCTGCCAAGGCTATGGTAGCCTCTTGAGTCCACAAACTCCAACATGATTTAGACAAGGCCATAATCAAAGTGCAAGTTCTCTCCTTCCTTCAGAGATAGGTACTGACCGCTCTGACAGCCCTTCCTTTCCCCTGGGATCTTACTCCCAGAGATCTTTCATGTGGGTGACTTTTTGCCACAGTGTCTCAGCTTTCCATGCCTGGAATGCTCTCATGGGCTTTTTAGCCAGATCCGAATGCCTTAACGGCTGACTCTGAGCTAGAGTGCTGTTCAGGGTATTTGTCATTCTATGAGTCTGCTGTGTGGCCTGCTTCCCATGTTGGATCATTCTCTCCTTTTTAATTCTATTACTATTAGCAGACACTTGGTCTTATTTATGTGATCCCTTTGACACTTAATGCCATCTTACTAGTAAAAGTGATCAATTCGAGTATACAACTGATCCTAAAGATGGGACTTCGTTTGTTTGATAATTTTTATGGCCCTTGCCTATATTCTTCCTTACTAGCTGAACTCTTTATGAGTGAAATATAAAGCTCTTAGGAGGCAAGTTAAAAAAAATACACTATTTCAAAAATAATAAAAGATTTAAAGAGAATGACAAGCCCTTACTTTCTAAATTTTTGGTTTGTTAAGAATAGTATACAAACTGAAATGTCTCTGTAGGGATTCTCAAAATCCAATAAAATCTCAATTATGAAAAAAAGCTTATCTCGTATTCATTGTATTGCTCTGATGCTATTCAATTTCACATACACGTGAAAACATACTACCATTTTCTTAATTAAAGGAAACAATCTAAAATAAATATTCATCACCAACTTAAAATGCAGCATAATAGCCTTTTGACTGAGCACATCAAGAAAGAACCATTCAGTCATTTACAGGCTATGTTTTTGTATTGATTAACCTTTTTCAAATACCATAATATTAGTTGTGACATTAATCATTTAAAACCCCTTAACCTTATACACCAAGTAACATGTTGGTATTTTTACTTACATTTAATCCACAAGAGTTGTACATATGTATGGGCTAGTGTGACATTTCAATACTTATATAAAATTTGTACTGATCAAATCTACATTTCTCTTTGGACATTATTTTACGCTTAGAGCCTTGAGCTCGTGTACTTGGTTTGCTAATAAAAGATCTAACAGAGATTACTGTGAGCTACACACAGCCCACTGTGTGACTTTAGGAAATGACTCAATGATCTACTGCCACTAGGATACAGCATCATCCGTAAACCCTTTTTTCCACCTCGTTTTAATATCGCAACTGGTTTCAAAAGCAAAACACAGAGAAACAATAAAGGGGAGAGGGGGAGAGACAAAGAGAGAAAGATACCCACCCGTCTAGCAGTTCATTACCCAAATGCCCACAAGGGCTGATCTGACCCAGGCTGAGCTGGGAGATGGTCTCCAAGGTGGTAGCAAGAATCCCACTACTTAAACCATCATTGCTGCCACTGGTATCCTGAGCATTGTCTTTCCCACTAGGCCAAACATCCATCCTTCAAAAAACTCTGACATAGCCTCATATAGCCCTGGCTTCCAGAGGAGGAGGCCACAGTCCCCTGTCTTGACCCCATCACTGCATGGTCTCCTACTCCCCAATCACCACACATGCCCCCATGTGTGCCTCCCACAACCTCCCTACTTCAACCAGCCCACTGTCTTCTCTGGCATAAGGGCCACATCATAATACAGCTTCAGATATCTGTATGTGGATACTCAGTTTGGTTCTGCCTGAGATATGGGTACCCGGGTCTGCTGAGTGTACACTTAACAACCCCAGTGTGCAATGAGGCCCAGTGTCACCTGGGGACCTAGTACCACAGATAGAACAGAACATCAGAGCACTGAAGCTAGGACGGCGGCACGGGACTCAGACCACGAGCCAGCAGTACGGGCCAACCTGGCTTCTGCCAGCTTCTGCCAAGCTCCTGCTCAACTCCAGCCACAGCATCTGGTTAAACGGATCCAACGGAAGACACTGGGAACCCTGGCCCACCAGGGCTGCCAAACATGCAGTCACTGGACGTAAGGGCCCACATCTGAGGCAGAAGCAACCTAGCTATCCACATGTCCAAAACTGAAACTGTGGCACGGCACTGTCACACCACATATTAAAATCAACTCAAAATGAACTGAGAGTCCACACAGAAGATCTGAACCCTTACAACTTATAAAATAGAAAAATCCTTGACATTAGCCTCAAGAGTGGTTGCTCATGTGTTAACAATTAAGCACATGAGCAAATATAAGGAAATGAAACGACAACAAACTAGTAAAGCAAGGATCAATGAAATGAAAAGGCAAACCAATGAATAGGAGAGAATGTTAGCAAACCAGATGTGCGATCAAGGGAGTAATACAAGGAATGTGCACCACTAAGAAGCAAAGAATACAATTAAAAAGGGACAAAGGACTGAATCAATGTTTTCCAGCAAAGACATACAATGTACCCAGTGGGTATGTGAAAAAGTTCTGAACATTGCTAACATCAGCAAAATGCAAACCAAGATGACAATGGTTATTATCTCCTATCTGTTAAATGGCTACTGTTAAAAAGCTAAAAGATAACAAGTATTGGGCACAACATAGAGAAAACGAACACACATTATTGGAGGGAAGGTACACTGTACCGTCCATTATGAAAAACAATATGGAAGTTCCTCAAATACAATTTAAAAAGGAACAACCTTTATTGACCATGAATCCAAAAGAAAATCACCATCTCAATGAACTGTCCGCATCCCCACATCACTTCAGCATCATTCACAATTCCACGATATGGAAATAATCCAAATGTTTGCTGATGGACCCATAAGGAAAAATGGGATACACGCACAGTGGCATCCTCGCCAAACCTTAAAAAGAAAGGAAATATTACTACTTGTCACAGATGGATCTAAAAGTATGGAACTATAGGACATGACCATGAGGGAAACAAGACACACAGAAATAAGCACTATGACACGATCACACTTCCATGTGGAATATACAACGTCCAACTAACACAGTCAGAGAGCAGGATGGTGTCTGTGATGAACTGGGAGCATGAAACTGAAGAGAGGGCAGTCAAACGATACAAACATATGGTGATGGGGCTGGAGCTGGGGTGTAAAAAAAAGCCTGAGCCTCCACCGGCACTGCCAGCATCGCGTGTAAGCACCAGACCAGGTCCCAAGTGCTCCACTTACCATTCCCCTCCCCGCTAACGTGCCTGGGAAAGCACTAGAAGATGACCCAAGGACGTGGGCCCCAGTGCCAAAGTGGGAGACCTGGGGCAGAGCCCTGCCACTGAGGACATCTGAGGAGGGAAATAATGCATGAGATGAGATATCCCTCATCCTCTCGCTCACCCTGTCTGTCTCTGCCTTACTCTCTTTATCCCTCTCTCCCCTTTTCTCTGTTTCCTGCCTTTCAAAAGAAATGTACAGGGGTCGGCACCGTGGCTCACTAGGTTAATCCTCCACCTGCGACGCCCGGCATCCTATATGGGCACCGGTTCTAGTCCCGGTTGCCCCTCTTCCAGTCCAGCTCTCTGCTGTGGCCAGGGAGTGCAGTGGAGGATGGCCCAAGTGCTTGGGCCCTGCACCCCACGGGAGACCAGGAGAAGTACCTGGCTCCTGCCATTGGATCAGCGCAGCACGCCAGCCGCGGCGGCCATTGGAGGGTGAACCAACGGCAAAAGGAAGACCTTTCTCTCTCTCTCTCTCTCTCTGTCACTGTCCACTCTGCCTGTCAAAAAAAAAAAAAAAAAGCATAGGAGTGTCAATGAGAGGGCAGGTACGGTAGAAGAATTACTGCTACCAATAAATACAGCTGCTAAAGCTGCAATTATTGAATGCATAAAGTATGTATACCTTAAATAAAAGTTGTCTGGGAAAATACATAAAGAAATAAAATTTGAAAAAGTTACAAAACACGGTAAAAGTGATAAATCTGTTAAGTGGCCTCATTGTACTAATCCTTTCATAGTGTACTGTAAGTACCAGGAGAGTCGAACGGTTTGTGTGAAAATGCAATATGCAGATCAGACTCACATCGAAACACAGAGAACGTGCCTTGAACAGATAGAATTTTTGTTTCTCAGTTACACTGTGAAAAGGCTGGAAAAAATAAAGCATTCAAAAATAGGTTCCTATACTTAAAATGCATCATAAAAGTTAAGGAACTTAGGTTAATATTGTGGGGTTTTGGTAGGCTTCATGGGACAGAAATGATGCTAAAACATTCATGATTGGGGCTGGCACTGTGGCATAGCGGGTGAGGCCACCAAATGCAGTGCTGGCATCCTACACGGGCACCAGTTCAAGTCCCGGCTGCTCCACTTCCAATCCAGCTCTCTGCTATGGCCTGGGAAAGCAGTGAAAGACGGCCCAAGTCCTTGGGCCCCTGAACCCACGTGGGAGACCCAGAAGAGGTTCCTGGCTCCTGGCTTCACACTGGCACAGTTCCGGCCCTTGCAGCCAACTGGGGAGTGAACCAGCAGGTGGAAGACCTCTCTCTCTCTCTGCCTCTCCTTCTATCTCTGTGGAAGTCTGACTTTCAAATACATAAATCCTTAAAAAGAACATTCACAACTTGACTAAACTAAATTTCAGGAGATTTATATCTTGAAAATAAAGATTCGGGAATTCCATCAAGAGAATATTTAAGACAATATCCAAGTAACATAATGCATTGTCGCCCCACCCCACCTCCCTCAAACTGAAAACTCAGAAATACAACATGAAAGGAAATGTATCTGAAGGAAACCAGGAAAGTGAAAAGTGAAACGAGAATCCTAAATTACTATGTGCTATTCTCCCACCAATGTGTGCACATTCCTATGTGCATTTAACATAGCTACTATTATAGGCAGGTTGTGAATTAGCCCAATTAAACTATGGAATGGAAAATGCAGGGCCTGCTTCATCAGTAGGTGACCAGTGACACTGCAAGAAAATGTTAACATAATTTAAATGTCTTTAAAGTAGCACTCTGAAAACCACAGATATACCAATTCATTGAAGGATTTCCTGGACTCCATGCCTGTTCTCTCACTACAGAACTCCCAAATATTTGCAACATTGAACTGCAAGTCAGTTTTAGTTTTCCCATTCATAATTACTGAGGTATACATAACTCACAAACAAAACAAAGGCATTGTGTGAGGTGAACACTCCATCTAGTTTCCCCCCCCCCATAGATACGATTCTAGTCAAACACAGGGAAAGCATCTTAAGACGTTTGGCGTAAACCACTTTAATTTTGGAACTTCCCCAGAAAGTTTCTAAATTTTAACTTCCTGTTAGTAGTACACTAGTAGTTGCTAGCCTAGGGAGAGGCTAGGCTTATGGGAGATGATAAAGTTTTATGGTGGTCACAGGAGCAGAGGTGTGGAAAAGGTGACGGAATTGAGACACAAAAGCGAAAAGCCAAAGAATCACATATTCATGTGGCTTCCAGAAGG
Organism: Oryctolagus cuniculus; assembly: GCF_051225735.1. Classification (NCBI taxonomy): domain Eukaryota; kingdom Metazoa; phylum Chordata; class Mammalia; order Lagomorpha; family Leporidae; genus Oryctolagus; species Oryctolagus cuniculus. Next base: position 12,882,885 of record NC_142874.1, on the reverse strand, counting down.
GTGTGGGGACCAGCCAGCCTTTGAGATGCCTGGTGAATGTTATCAGAGAACATGTGTGGACTGGGAGCATGAGAAAACAAGAGAACAGATTTTTCCTGGTTTGTTGTGTGTGAGGGAAAAGAATTATGGAATCAAGGAATCAAGTTTGAAAATAGCCAAAATGAGAAAACCGTGGGCAACATAAACAGGTCTAGCTAATGATGGGAGAAAAAGCCAAGACCCTCCTGAAACACGGTACAGAGATGAGGCTGTCTAGGATGAGAAGACCAGTGAGAACAAACACTTAGAATGAACATGGGGTCATTTCAACATCTGGATTTGAATAATCAGGACTAAGAGGAACACCAAGAGTGGATAATGAGGAAACTGGAACATCCATGATGACTCGCCTCAAGGGGTTGTTACCGATTAGTCCCTGCTCAGCATCTCCTAAAATGAAAATCAAGGAATGATCCTTGGATGTCAACACTAGTGAATGCTAACCAGCAGGAAGGAAGACTCGATTCTCCACATACTATAAGAACCAAACCACAAAACACAATACCTAGGGATTCTCAAATTCTGTGTTGTTTAAACACACGGACTAACAGGGATTTCATTTCGTCAACCAAAGTTTCACAACCAATGGCATGGCAACCATTGTGGATACTGTGCAGAAACAATACCCCTCTCCTCTCCGACCGAAAAATATCATAATCCAAGTGATTTCAATATTTCAAAATCTAACTTAGAAATAAAAAGAACCAGTATTGAGTTATTCAGAACCTTATAGTTTTATACCTGCAACAAATATACTTAGGGAATAATGCTTCCTTCTCAAACTTTCGGTGCCATCCTCTGATCTACTTGCCTCTGATGATAAACAGAGTCCCCACAGTCCTAGCTAATGTAATAATATGACTGGGATATGTGAAGTTTACATCGTATGTCTCCCCATATAGCCGCATTCGTTAAGACGATCTAACAATATCTTGCTAAAGAACTTTTTCATAAAATTAGGGCAACACTGGATATCACAGAGGCAGAATTAGAATTCAGTGGGGCAATGACATCGATATACAACCATTTTGGGGGGTTTCCCAGTCAATGCTATCACTGCTGTGTTGCAGAACCTTCCATGTAAACTGAGATAAACTAGCTTAGCAAATTAGGAAAAACAGGAGTCAAAGCCTGTGAGCAGGAACTTCCTTTCTGGATGACTAGATCCGTTTTCTCAGCTCCTATCCACCAAGCAGAACTATAAATCCAGAAAATAACACAAGAAACCTGGAAATTAACGCAGTCGCTGGGCATCGTAAGTGCCCACCCGACAGAAGATGACTCACCTGCTGGTTCACCCATCCTGGCATGACAATTCAGCCAGGTAGGCCCATTCCTTCTGGAACCGTATGTGATACCTCCGAGCACATACACATTTTACGATATACAATGTAAAGCCTATTTAGAACATGTGACATGAAATTTATAATATATAATACAAATTGAATATACAGCATTCAATTTATAACATACAATATAATACACAATTTATCCTTCCTTTCCCCTGGCTCCTGAAGGCCCGAGTGTCCCCTGCCTGTGGCCAGGGCCGGCATATGATATGCACAAACATTTCAAGAAGACTCACCAGGCGAGGAGGGACAAACCTGAGGGTCCTGTTGAACCTACTGCCACTCCTCCGACACCAGCAGCCCAGCCCTTCCTGCAGGTGTTGCTCTTGGCTGCTCACCTCCTTGTTTGAAGGCTTGGCGCCAGTGCTCAGCACATGTTCCAACAAAGAACTCCACGACACTGGATGCTAAGAAGAGAAAAGGGAAACAGCAACACTGAGCACCCTTTTTATAAACTCGGTATTCGACAGCATGTGTCAATTCTGATTGGATTCCCTTCAGGCACCAACCAATCAGAAAACAAAGACCAAGCCCACACAGGCTTGCACACGGGATGTGGCTCCAGGCTTCTCCGGAGCTCCTGCTGTCTGTACCAAGTAGACAGCGAGGCCAGGCTCCAGTGCGGTGGGGCCGCGGGTCAGCTGTTTGCTTCACTTTTGCCATGGAATTTATTCCACCATTCGATTTAAAATTTGACAGTTTTTCTCTTTAGGTACAGTACATACTCCTCTGATTTTCTCCCTAGAGTGTTCAAATAAAGTGAAACTGCTTTTATAGGACTCATGCATTGGGAGTGGTTTTGTTTTTCAACGACTGGATTACAGAAAGAAAACAAGTATGGGATGCTGGCATTACGGGTGGTGGCTTGACCCACTGCACAACACTAGCCCCTACCCACAGGAATTTAGAAGCCCAATGATTTAGAAAAAGACTGTCTCACATGTGGAAGGAATGCAAATGTATAGTTTCGGTAAGTCTGAATGACTTTTATTGCAGAAAACAAGAAAACACAAAGATATTTCAACTAGGTGATGAGGAGTCTGATATACAACAAATAATTCATTTAGCAGTACCATTACCACTGCGGGATCTTTTCCTCTAACTACTGGTTTAGACACTTGATTTGAATTTGTGGCCAGCCTTGGAAAGCTGGAAATCTTGATGCCAAGCAGAAGCGAGATGAAATTTGAAACAGAGGCATACCAGCTAGAACCACAGCCTAGACCTAATTCTAGTGTTTACCCTTGGCAAGAGTTGGAAATCACAAACTCTGAAGTAAGAAAACACCATCTCCACCTCCAGATTCCACGTTAAGCACCATGTGCGCTGACCAACAATGCTTTCCTCCCTCCTACTTAATAAAAATATAATAAAAATAAGTCTATGATTGCTGCACTAATTTAAGATACCTCTACTTAAAGATACACCATGAAATAAAATATTTCAAGGATTTATAATAACTCTAAGAGGTTTCTAACTCAGAGAAAGTTCCAGGAGGCAAGGGTAGGTCTGTTCTAGTCTCCAGAACAGTGGGCAATCAATCCCCCAGGGCCCCAACTGTTCCCCTCCGAGGTGACTCAAAAACGCGTGCTTGAGCAATTTTGAAAAGTCACAAGTTGAGGGGCTGTGTACTAACAGAACCCTACCAGCCATCCAAATGAGGGAGAACCATCATGCAGACATTGTGCAGACACCACACCACCTGTGGGTAAGGCCTCCCCAGTGTGCACAGCACTAGCCCTGGAAATGCCAGTCACAGGGCGTAACGATGCCCACGGGGGCTGTGCAGTGTGACGACTCTGCCAGTAATAACATCTCTACCCAACAGCTCTCGAGTAGCTCAGGAGCGTAGCAGTTACATCTTGTAAAACTAGCAGACGTGACTTTTACACAGGCCAAGAATATCTACTAGCTCACTTCACACAAGTCAGTATGTGTCATTTCTGATGATCATCAGAAATTATAATCATCAGAAATTATAAATATCAGCAAACTTCAACAAGAATTTCAGGCAAGATTTTAGGTCAGTGAGTACTGTGGGTCTGCAAGATTCTTCTTCTTTCTACTTGAGGCTTTCTTTGAATGGTTAAAGGTTCTTTTTTTAAAAAAAAAAAAACATTTTATTTATTTTAAAGGCACAGTTACAGAAAGAGAGGGAGAGAAAGAGAAAGAGAAAGAGAAAAGAGAAAGAGAGAGATCTTCCATACACTAGTTCACTCCCCAGATGGCCACAATGGCCAGGAGCCTCTTCTGGCTTTCCCACGTGGGTGCAGGAGCCCAAGCACTGGGGCTATCTTGTGCTGCCCTGCCAAGTGCATTAGCAGAGAGCTGGATTGGAAGTGGATCTGGGAATCTGAATCAGCGTCCATATGGGACGCTGGTATCATGGGGGGTGTCTTTACCAGCTAAGCCAAAACACTGGCAGCAAAAGTTCTTATCTTCTACTTTAAGATTTACAAAACCCCTCAGAAATCTAGAAATTTTATGACACAGCTAACAACTCGGAAAGGACAAGAGTTATTAATGGGTGGAGTAGGGCATCTGGTACAGTGCTTAAGGAGAAACAACCCGGGCCTGGTGAGTGGACAGTGCTGTCTGTGACTGTCCACCAACCTACTTTATTTTCAGCTGTGAGTCCTAGTGGTTTGAGAGCACATTTAATAATGTACAAAGCAAAGAGGCAGAAAGAAGGGCAGTCAGGCACAAGAGGGCACTGCTCTAGTCTTTTCCACACTGCAGGTGCGGAGATCTGTTCAACACCTGTGTAAATTTCAACGCGGTTAGCCTTGTGCTAGGGAGAGAGCTGGCCTGCAATGCCATTGCCTACTGCAGAATGCTAGCAAAGACCTAGTGATTCTGAACTAACACAAGTCATCAAAACAGTTCCAGGAATGCTCTGGTATGGATAATCCACGTTGCTCCCTGCAGCATTGCTTTAATGGTGAAATATCAGAATTATCATACAAAATAGCAACCGCTTATGTTGGAATACAATGTAATCTTATACAGTCACAGCCAATGGGTTATACTCAGCAGCCAAGGCCAACCTCACGAGCGCAGCCTACATGGTCACAAAGGAGCCATCACACAGCGCTGGTACTCAGAAGGGCCTTCACTGGGTGTAAACCTCTGCTGGTGGTGACTCAAAATCCTCGGTTTGTAAGCGAGTCCAAAGAACATGAGGCTGAGCCAAGGAGGTATGCGGGAGAAAGGAAAGAGCTTTATGACTTAGTACCTTTAGTGGCACTTTATCCCTGCCTTAGGAACAAGGCGCTCACAAAATTATGCAGCAGGCCCTGTTAGCAGTGGTGATGCAAACCCCTCCCAAGCAGCCAGCCACCCTGTGAAGGAGGGAACGGAAGACTAATCAAGGAATGGCTTCTGGTATAGTGGCTAAGCTACTGCTGGAATCCCCACAGCCCATGTTAGAGTGCCCAGGATCAAGTCCTGGCTGAAGTCCTGATTCCAGCTTCCTGCTAATCCACCCTGGGAGGCAGCAGGTGAAGGCTCAAGTACTTCCATCCCTGCCACTCACATAGGAGACTTGGATTGAGTTCCCAGGCCCTGGCTTCAGATACAGTTCCAGCTGTTGTGGGCACTAGGGAAGGAAACTAAGGGATGAAATATTTCTCTCTTCCTTTGAAATAAAGAAATAAGAAACAAAGATTAATCGCCAGGGACCTTGTGGACCCCTCAAACCCTCTGGTCTTAACCCTACCAGCAAATCTCCTTTCATACCTAAGGGTCCCTCTCAAAAGTCAGTTCCAGTCCCCGGGTGGCAAGATGCCCACCTCAGACTCCTCCGATAGCTCAAAGAAAGATGACCACTGGTGGGAACCAGGACACAGGACCTATATTAACAAATCACAGCATGAGGCCACAGAGTTATTAAGAAGGGTCCTTAGTAACATAGGACAAGTCCCTGTGGTTCTGCTCCATACAAAGACAAGCCCAAAAGAAAAGTACCACTGGTTTTTATGAGCTACACCTCTCTGATACGCCACCTCTAGAACTACTGGAACCTGGGGTTCCAACCCCAGGAGGGACACAGCAGAGCAGGTTTTAAACTGGGGCTTTACTGTTTTCGATATATGGCCTAGGGCAGGTCCCCACCTCCTTTAGCCTCCTATTTCAAAGGGGATCAGCAGTGCCTTCCTCACAGAGCTTTGAAGAGGATTAAACAGTACAATGTGGTATAATTAAATAAAACTCTTGCTTTCCCTCCTTGTGCTGTTATTTAGAAATGAGACGATGGTACACTAAGAACCCTGACAAGTGAAAGTGCTTCAAGAATGCTGATTCTGTTGCTGTCCCCTTCCTTGGCCCTCGTGCCCTTGTTCTTGAGACCAGACCCTTCATAAACCATCAGTTCCTGTCCCAACACCCACCAGTGAGTGTATTGTTAGTTCTGCATAGGCTGAATACCAACTGTGTACCAGGGACTATAGGAATGAAAGCAGAGAGAAAAGGCCTGCCCTGGACAAGCTCACAGTCTTCTATGAGATACAGGTATTTAGCAAATACATGCTGATAAAATGGGTTAAGCGCTTTACGAAGATAAGCAGTGTGTTATGCAAGTTCTGGAAACGTATCCCTGCCTGGGAGGATGAGAGAAAAGTATCACAGAGAAGGAAGACCCTTGAGTTGGATATTTTGAAACATGGCTACGACTTTCTCAAGCTGAAAACACTGAGGAACATCAAGTAGTGGCTGCCTATCTGCAGAGCAGTGGCAAGTCTGGCATGACAGAAGCAGGGGCTGTGCAGCTTGGAAAAGGAAGCTGTGAACAGACCTGAGAACAAGGCCTTGGAATGCCCCCCTAAGGGATTAGGGCTTTTGAAAGTATGCAAGAGGAGATGAGAAAAGATCAGACAGTCCCCTGTGCTTTCTAGGGAAATGCAGGTGGTATGCAGGCCTGAAGCAGAAAAGCCTGGAAGAAAGAATCCGGAGAGCAATGAGACTTGGCAGCAGGCAGCCTCGGCCTGAGGGCTTGTGTAGGACCTGAGCCACCACTGACATAGATTCGGTGACTACTAGGAGACAGATGCTGGTAAAGAGGGTGCTGCCAAGCTTGCCAACTTGGAAGGCAAGTCAGATGGAGCCGCCAATACAGAGATCAGTGCAATGTGTGGAGCAGGTTTGAATGGAACAGGAAGTCTGCGGTACCTGCAGGACACTCAAGTGTGTGTCTAAGAGGCAATGCAAACAGAGATGTAGATCCCATGGTAGAGGCTGAGGATGGAGACACTGCTTTGGCAGGTAGTCTCATAGAGACGTCGGTTCAAGCCACAGCAGTACGATCACCTCGAGTTGATTCGAGTGCCCCAGGCCAGTGTTCCCGCACACACATTACGGTTCAGAACCACCCAGAGAAGAGAGGCCAGGAGTCAAGGCCGCTTCTCACGGACGCGGCCAAGACTGATTCCGGCCAGGGCCAGGAAACCCCCAAAACGGAACCCGGGCCGTGGGAAAAGTTCTTCCTCTCCCAACCCCCGCCTCCACCCGCCAACCGGCACTCCTGTCACACTCGCCCTCCCTTGACGCTGCCCCAGACGCCTTCCTTCCCCGCCACCCCACCTTCACGCCACCTTTTCCTTCTCCCCCCTTCCTCTCTCCTCCCAAATCTCCCTTGGCCGCCTCTCTCCTCCTCCTCTCCCCTCCACCCCTCACATGCACACCCCTTGCCCGCTATCTGCACCCCAGGCCCCACCTACCCCGCGACGACGGAAGGTCATCGCGCCCAACTCACCAAACAAAGAGCGTTTCTGCTCCTCTGGAACAGGAGCCGAGGCCCGAGGGGTAGACTTCCGGAAGCTGCCCAAGAAGAGGACCGCGCCTACACATTTCCACAAGGGCAAAGTAACTGATGCGGCTGTCTCAGGCTGCAGTGTCTCTGATTCAGGCCTGATCCCGGAGGCACTGGGTCTCACTCAGGCTCCACCAGCAGCATCGAGGACGGCTCCTCAAGACTTGAACAGGCTTTTGGGCAGGAACAGATGAGGAGCAGACTTCCATCTGAGGATGGCTGAGCAGGAGATGTACCTACGGGTACAATTCCTGGTCACAGCACAGGGCGCAAATTCACTCCCCACAGGCAGCTGCCATGGCGCCATGGGACACATCTGCATGCTGCTACGTCCAGTGTGGGGCGCCCAAGAGCCGATTCCAGTCCCGCTACTCCAGGTTGGGAACCAGGGAGGCAGCCGCTGATGGCCCAGGTACTTGGATCCTGCCTCCTTCCCTCCTGGGAGTCCTGAATGGAGTCCTTGCCTCCTGGCTTCTGCCTGGCCCAGCGCTGGCCTTTGAAGCCGCCTGGGGAGAGAAGCAGTGCATGGGGCATCGCAAGCACTCTTGCTCTCTCTCAGTGATTGCCCATCTGGTGGTTCGCCCCCCTCCCAGGAGGCTACAAAGGCCAAGGCTGGGCCAGGCTGAAACAGAAGCCAGGGACTTTATCTGGTGCCCCATTCTGAGAACCTGCCACCGGGCCCCTGGCTCCTGAATACTGGCTCCAGATCTGCTCAGCTCCCATCATTGAGCCAATTTGCAGAGGACCAGCAGATGGAAGACTTACTTTCTCTTTCTCTCTCTCTCTCTCTGCATATAACTCTGAATTTCAAATAAACAAATAAGAACTTTATATAAAAAAAAAGGGGGGGAAGACATAGCTATAAATAAAATACTACATCACGGCCAACTACTAGAGTTTATATCAAACTTGATACTATATGCATCACCTGGCCTATTAACACAGAACTCCTGTGGGAAGGATAGTTAAAACCCGTGATTTGCAAACCCTTCCAAAAAGGAGATGAAGGGGAAAAATCTTCCATCTCATCCCTTCGGACCAACATTTTCCCAACATCCAAAACAAATGCATCATAAAGAAAACGGCACATACGTATCTGTCATGACTGCGCTGTCACATTCCTCAACAAAATATTACCAAACGCACTCCTGAAGCACAACCAAAGCTTAGCATACTGGGTGCAACTCCAGGAATGCAAGGATGGCTACCATACACAATCAATATATCACAGAACAGAATAAACATGGGGAAAGCCCACAAAGTATCCCTATAGACACAGAAAACCTATTTCACAAAAACTCCCACCATTTTGGCGATATCAAAATAAAAAGGAATCATCAAATCAGGAACAGAAGCTAAACCTCGGCTTGACAATGGCCTCTCACTGAAAACCCACAGAGCGCTAACATCACACCAAATGCCAGTTAACCGGAAACTGTCCTCCTAGACCAGGAAACAGACGAGCGTTTTCGCTCTTATTCCTCCCCGTCAGCAGTCTCGGGGGTCTCGAGCAGGGCGGCTGGGCCATCAAAACGCAAACAGACGGAAACGCGGGGCCGCTCCGGGAGGAGACGGAGGCCCCTCTGCTCTGGCACAGCTGCTCGCACACTGGGGAAAGTTCCAGACCGACCGTCCGCACAGCAAGAACGCGACTCCACCCGCGCCTTCAGGACCTGAGAGCAACAGGCACGCCGGCCGCGAAGACTCGCAGCGGGAAACCCCAACAGCCCCCGCATCACTCACCGCCAAGGGGGCACGGTCTGCTGGCGGGCGGCACAGGGGCCCGCGAAGGCCGCTGCTTCCACGAGGGGCCGAAGAAGAGAACCGCGCCCGGGAAACGGCGCGGCAGCCTCGGGCCGCAGCCTCTCTGAGCCCGGCCTGACCCCGGGGGCGCTGGGTCTCCCGCAGGCTCCGCCGGCAGCGTCCAGGACGGCTCCCGACGGCTCGCGCGGGCTCTCCGGCAGCAGCGGACGGGACCCGCGAGGACTCCTACCTGAGCGCCGCGGGCCACAAGGGGCCACTTCCGGGGCACAAGGGGTCACTTCCGGGTCACAGCGCCGGGCGCAGGCGCACTCCCCACGGGTGGCCGCCGTGGCGCCACCAGACGCACCTGCGCGCTGCCTGCCGCGTCCAGCGTCTGAAGCCCCAGGGCTGCAGGCGGGGCGGCCTCTCCAGCCTGTGACCCAGGGACCACGCCTCCCGGCCTCCTGGGCGCCCTGAATGGAGGTCAAGCCTCCTGGCTTCTGCCTGGCCCGGCGCTGGCCGTTGGAGCCGCTTGGGGAGAGAAGCAGAGCACCGGGCATCGCGAGCCCTCTTGCCTCTTGCTCTCTCTCACGGATCGTCCCTCTGGGGGTTCAACCCCCAGGTGGCTACTAAGGCCGGGACCGGGCCAGGCCGAAGCAGAAGCCCGGGACTGTATCCGGTGCTCCACTCTGGGTTCAGGGGCCTGAGTCCTTGGGCCGTCTCCCTCTGCTTTCCCAGGCATGGCAGCAGATAGCTAGATCCCACGGGGAAAGGCTCCCAGGAGGGGCCGGCGCTGTGGGGGAGCGGGTAAAGCCACCGCCCGCAGCGCCTGCATCCACATGGGCGCCGGTTCGATTCCCGGCTGCTCCACTTCCGCGGCGCAGCTCTCTGCAGAAGAGGGACAAATCCTTGGGCCCCTGCACCCATGCGGTACACCCCGGGAAGGCTCTTGGCTCCTGGCTTCAGATCCGCTCAGCCCTGCCCATTGCAGCCAATTGGGTAGCAGACCAGCAGATGGAAGACCTCTCGATAGCGATTCTCTCTCTCTCTCTCTCTCCCTCCCCCTCTCCCTCTCCCTCTCCCTCCCTACCTCCCTCCCTGATTTTCATATAAATAAGATCTTCAAAAAAATAAATTAAGAAAAGGAAGACATAGCTATAAATAAAATACTACATCAAGGCCAACTACTACAGTTCATTACAATTTGATATTATATACATTACCTACCCTATTAACATAGAATTTGAAAAGGAATTTAACTCACTCTTAGAAAAGGTGTTGGTGGCAGGCAACGCAGCTCACTAGGCTAATCCTCCACCTAGTGGCGCCAGCACACCAGGTTCTAGTCCCGGTCAGGGTGCCGGATTCTGTCCCGGTTGCTCCCTCTTCCAGGCCAGCTCTCTGCTATGGCCCAGGAGTGCAGTAGAGGATGGCCCGAGTCCTTGGGCCCTGCACCCGCATGGGAGACCAGGATAAGTACCTGGCTCCTGCCTTTGGATCAGCGGCGGCCACTGGAGGGTGAACCAATGGCAAAGGAAGACCTTTCTCTCTGTCTCTCTCTCACTGTCCACTCTGCCTGTCCAAAAAAAAAAAAAAAAAGTGTTGGTACCCATTCTTTCTCTTCTACCTTAGAAACGTTCCGTGTGGTATTATCTATGACTTACGCATGAGGAAATCAATGTAGTTTATTTATTCAGACACTTGGGTACCCACTCGCACAGGGACTTGAGACACCTGTGATCTACAGAGTTCTCCACTGAACACAGGTCTGCTCCCCAACCTCCGCCCTCCACAGTCTAGGCCTGCATTTAATGGATGGAGCATGCTTGAACTAGGACAAACCGTGTCTTCCACAAAGCACGATAGAATACGTAAATGTAGCGTCTGAGGTCCCTCTTGGCATTTTCTACGTGCACGTTATCACGTTGGTACTTTTTCTCTCCTTTCTCAACCTTAGATACAAATTGGGAGGGAGGAAGTCAAACTATCACTATTGGCAGAGGACATGATTCCATACAGAGGAGATCCACACGACTCCACTGAGAGACTATCGAAACTCAGAGTAGAGTTTGGTAAAGTGGCAGGATAGAAAATCAACAGCCTTTGTATACGCAGACAGTGCCGTAGCTCAGAAAGAACGTCTAGGACCAATCCCGTCCACATAGCTACAAAGAAAATACAGGCTCTGGGGACCATTTCAACCAAGGATGTCCACTATCTGAGAATCACAACAGATTAAAGAAAGGAATAGAAGAGGGCAAAAAGCAAAAAACCAAATTGAGAAGCTTCTGCACTGCAAGCAAAACACTCGGCAAAGCGCAGAGGCAACTAACAGAATGGGAGAAATTATCTGCAAAGTATGCAGCTGGTAAAGGATTCACTACCAGAGGTTTTCAAGAAACTCAACAGCAGCAAAACAAACCACCCACTCAAGAAACGGGCCAAGGACTTCCGCAGGCATGGTTCAAGAAAGGAAATCCAAATGGCCAACAAACACATGCAAAAATGCTCAGGGTTACTAGCCATCAGGGAAATGCACAGCAATACTACAACAGCCTTGAGGATGTCGGGGGGGGGGGGAAAGGCGGCCTGCTCCGCTGTTGGTGGGAATGTAAACTGGTATAGCCACTGTGGGAGACAGTATGAGAAACCTCAGAAACCTGAATATAGACAAACCAGCCGTTCCACCCCGGGGAATATACGCAAGGGAAAGGAAATCAGCATATGGAAGAGTCATATTTACTGCAGCTCATTTCACAACAGCAAAGATAGGCAATAAACCAAAATGCCGCTCTCCTGAAGACTGAAGAAAGAAATTACGGGCCATGTACACCACACATACATATACAGACCGCAGGGGAGAGGAAAGGCCATCATTTTGAAATAGCCCTGCCTATATGTTCTCCACTTGAGAACAAGGAGACCACTCTACCTTAGAGCCTAATCGACCTTGAGGAAGGGCAATTAACCAACTCCTGCCCCTGAAGACTTGCTGTCTTACACAGGGGATAAAAGAGCAAAGAAAAAGGCTAGAAAAGTATTGTGAAAGCTACAGGCTAGGGGTGAAGGCCAATGAAACCAAATATTCAATCCTAAGATTATACATGCTTTCTTCCTTCAATACTTTAGCACATCACCCGGGCTCCAGATCTATACCAGACACAGGTTCTATTTAAGAAGCAATTTCTAGGGAAACCCCAAAAAAGAGTGTGAGACACCAAAATAAAGGCCCAAAAGGAAAATGAAACCTCTGATACCTACAGCAAAGCAAACATTAAATAGCCTAACTCCCACCCAGAGGAACATAAACCTCACACTAAGTGACCTGCTTACTTTGCTTTCTATTACCTGATACATTGTGTCCAGCTTTCAGAAAAAAAAAAAAAAAAGTTAAAGCAAGAAAAATGCAGTCTGAAGAGACAAAGCAAGCATCAAAACCAGGCCCTACCACGGCAAAGATTCTGGAGCTGTCTGACTGGGTTATTAAAACAACTGTAATAGAAAAATTGGACGATATACAGAACCACATGAATAATGCAAACAGATAGATGGAAACTCTCAAAGAATCAAAAGGGGCCGCCAGATCAAAACAACCACTGAGACAGAAACGAAGAATGTCTTGGAGGGGCTCATTATCAGACTAGACACTAGAGAGAAGACAATCCGTGAGCGGGTGTGTATCAATAAAAACTTCCTCAACTAAAAGCCAAAGAAAGAAATGGGGAAAACGCTAATGGAATGCCTAAGATTATGGGACAATTACAAAGGTATGACACACACAAAGCAGGAATACTAGAAGAAAGGAAGGAACAGGGGCAATATTGGAAGTAATGACGGCCGAAAACGTTCCAAAAGCTGAAGGTAAAAACGATAGAGGTTGAGGGGCTGGCGCTGTGGCGTAGCAGATACAGCTGCCACCTGCAGCATCGGCATCCCATATGGGTGCTGGTTCGAATCCCATATGCCCCACTTCCGATCCAGCTCTCTACTGTGGCCTGGGAAAGCAGCAAAAGATGGCTCAAGTCCTTGGTCCCCTGCACCCACATGGGAGACCCAGAAGGTCCTGGCTCCCGCCTTTGAATCGGCATAGCTCTGACCATTGTGGCCATCTGGGGAGTGAACCAGCAGATGGAAGACCTCTCTGTCTGCCTCTGCCTCTCTGTAATTCTGCCTTTCACATGAATAAATAAATACATCTTAAAAAAAAAAAAAGGTTGAATATCACTGGTAGAAAATGTTTGGTGATAGAAATATCTCAGATGAGAAACAATGACTTGATCAGCCCTTGTCCTGACTGTCCAGGAACACCTTACTACTTTATTCCTTTTAGTATTTGTTTGTTCTACTTATTACCATTGGCTGAACTCTTTAATTTACACACAATTATTCTTAGGTGTTTAAATTCAACTGAAAAGTGATCCCTGTTAAATATAAGAGTGGGAATAAGAGAGGGAGGAGATGTACAGTTCGGCACATGCTCACTCAGACTTACCCTTAATGGTAGAGCTAGAAACGTGCCAGGGGATTCCAATTCAATCCCATCAATGTGGCATGTACCAATGCCATCTTACTAGTCTAAAGTGATCAGTTTCAGTTCATAAGTGATCATAATGAGAGGATTAAATGTCAAAGGGATCACATAAACAAGTCTACTGTCTGCTTCTACTAACTGATAGAATTAAAAAGGAGAAAACAATCCAACATGGGAAGCAGGATACACAGCAGACTCATAGAATGGCCAAAGCCCTAAACAGCACTCTGGCCTCCGAATCAGCCCCTAAGGCATTCGGATCTGGCTAAAAAGCCCATGAGAGTATTTCAGGCATGGGAAGTCAAGACACTCTGGCAAAAGAAAAAAATGACCTAAATTTAAGAACGCTGTGAGTGAGATCCCAGAGGAAAGAACAGGCCAGCAAAGAAGGAGGTACTTTTCTCTGAAGGGAGGAGAGAACTTCCACTTTGACTCTGGCCTTGTCTAAAGAAGATCAGAGTTGGTGAACTCCAGAGGAACTTCCATAGCCTTGGCAGCTCATGACAAGAACCTCTGGTGATTACTGACGTCATCAATAAGAGTGTCCATTGTTAAATCAACAACAGGAGTCACTGTGCACTTACTCCCCATGTAACATCTCTGTCCTTAATGTGTTGTACTCTGTGAATGAATGCTAAAACTACTGCTCAAACAGTACTCTATACTTTGTGTGTCTGTGTGGGTGCAGTCTGTTGGAATCTTTACTTAGTATATACTAATTTGATCTTCTATACATGAAGAGAATTGCAAATGAATTTTGATGAAGAATGGGACGGGAGAAGGAGTGGGGGATGGGATGGTTGCGGGTGGGATGGATGTTACTGGGGGAAAAGCCGCTATAATCCAAACATTGTGCTTTGGAAATTTATAGTTATTAAATAGAAGTTGAAAAACTAAAGTATGTGTGTATGTTGGTACAGTAGAGCATATGTGTAGTTTCTCAAATGGTAGCATCAACAGGAATAGAACAAAATTTTTCAAGTTAAAAGAGGTCAAAAAATCTATTAAAAAAGAAAAAGGAAAATAAATGTATTTAAAACTATTTTGGAAAATAAGAAAACAAGTATTCAAAATCAATCCCACGAAAACCCCTTTTGATGCCAGCTTGCCAACAGAAGACGTATATGCTCATATAATCACAGGCTCAACTAAGAGGTGATCCTTAACACTTTATAAGCATTTACCCACCTACTTAAAAACTTTTCATAACAAAAGAAATAGCTTTCGGGGCTGCCGTTGTGGGTGGGTGGGTTAATCCTCTGCCTGCAGCGCCTGCATCCCATGTGGGCGCCGGTTCTAGTCCCAGCTGCTCCTCTTCCAATCCAGCTCTCTGCTATGGCCTGGGAAAGCAGGGGAAGATGGCTCAAGTCCTTGGGCCCCTGCAGTCATGCCGGAGACAGGAAGAAGCTCCTGGCTCCTGGCTTCAGATCGGCACAGCTCCAGCCGTTGTGGCCATTTGGGGAGTGAACCACCAGACGGAAGGCCTTTCTCTCTGTCTCTCCCTCTCACTGTCTGTAACTCTGCCTCTCAAATACATACATACCTACTTACATCCATACAATCTTAAAAAACTAAATAGCTTTCTAACATTTTACTCTATGGATGCAGCAGAATTTGCTACTTACTTATATATTATTCTTTTCCATGTATATATTATTCCTAACTTCATTTTTCCTCCCTCATCAGAAAGGAAGACATGCTCAGGTTTGAAAAACTGTAAATCACAATCATTCAAAAAGGAGAGGATAAAAGCCACCATAACCCCTTCACTAGAATGAGCATGCTAACACGGAGGATTACCTTCTGTGCATTTATCCCATTCTTCATTACAACTAAGGTGACTTTAAACATCTTTGCACGTGAATGTTTGTTTGCATTTTTATTTCTTTAGAGTAGAAGATTGCAGAACAAGTGGATCATAAAGCACTAACTGTTTTGTGATCCTAGAATGCAATATCTAATTTCCTTTGGGAGCATTTCTTTCAATGCTGTTTTTCTCAATGCAACCCCAGATTACTAAGTCTGAAGCTAAACCAGCAACTCTTAAGGTTCCAAAGCAATCATACACACATCTGACATCCTAGGAGCAGTGAGTCTCCCTTTCCATGCTCACAGCCCAGGCAGGCTGCCAGGTGTCTTCCCTGTGAGAGCCCACAGGCGGAAAACTCCACACCTCCTGGGCTGAGCTCACTCACTCCCTTCTTCCTTCTCCTGACAGGCCGGCACCACTAATCACCAAGCATTAGAACTAAGAGTTATCCTGAACCACCAATGTTACCTAAGTTCAATTGCTTAAGTTGTACCAGTAGCTACAACTGATGTCACTAAGGCCAACTGGTCCTATTTCACACAGACCTTGCACATCCTCCCCCTGCACAGCCACTGTCCCAGTTCAGAGTCTCATCGTGTCACCTACATAACTGCAATAGCTGCTCCCAGAAATTCACTCTGGATTTAAATCTATCCCAATCGTCTAAAATAAAAAGTCATACCATTCCATCAACATCTGTCCTTACACAACCACAACCACACACACAGGAAACTCAATGTATCAAAACCAAACTGCTGATTTCCCCATGAAACCTCTTGCTCTGGCCCCCTATCTTCCCCTGCAATAACTGACCCACCATTTCACCAGCAGCTCAAGTCAAACCCTAGCATCATTCTCACGCCTTCATTTCCATCAAGCCATCAGTGCCACCTGTAAACTTTCTCCACTTCTCTCCATTTTCAGCCTGAGCAGATTTGAAGCAGGAGCCTGCAGCTTCCTCCAGGATTCCCAAACAGTTGCAGGAGACCAAGGACTTGGGTACTCTTCTACTGCTGGGCCGGGCCACAGCAGAGCTGGAATGGAAGCGGAGGTGCTGGGACGGAAGTGGAGGTGCTGGGGCTTGAACCACCACCCATATGGGATGCTGCTACTTCAGGCAGCAGCTTCATCCACTCTGCCACGGCTCGGCCCGCCCCCACCCCCAAATGCCCAGGTTGTTGCACTCGTGATCCAGCTGGCTGCTAACAAGCCCAGGAAAGCAGAGCAAGAGGCCCAAGGACTTGGGCACCCGAACCCACACTGGAGTCCTGGATAAAGTACCTGGCTTCTGCTTCAGCCTGGCGCAGCCCCAGGACATGGTAGCCACCTGGGGTGTGAACCCATACACTGACTCTCTCTCCACCACTGCCTCATCAGTAACTCTGCCTTTCACACCAGTCTTTAAAAAGAAAAAACAATCCAGTACTTACCATGAGGTGTCAGAACCTTGGACAGGCTGGAACAGAGCACAAAGGGATTCCTGGGGTTTCTCTAAGCTTCTGCTTTCTAGTCCTTGTGTGCAGTCTGTGAAAATTCACCGGATTACGTGCAAGTTAATTCGAGTGCCCCAGGCCAGTTTTCCCGCACACACATTACGGTTCAGAACCACCCAGAGAAGAGAGGCCGGGAGTCAAGGCCGCTTCTCACGGACGTGGCCAAGACTGATTCCAGCCAGGGCCAGGAAACCTCCAAAATGGAACCCGGGCCGTGGGAAAAGTTCTTCCTCTCCCAACCCCCGCCTCCACCCGCCCACCAGCACTCCTGTCACACTCGCCCTCCCTCGACGCTGCCCCACACGCCTTCCTTCCCCTTCCTTCCACGCCACCCCACCTTCACGCCACCTTTTCCTTCTCCCCCTTCCTCTCTCCTCCCGAATCTCCCTTGGCCGCCTCTCTCCTCCTCCTCTCCCCTCCACCCCTCACATGCACACCCCTTGCCTGCTATCTGCACCCCAGGCCCCACCTACCCCGTGACGACAGCAAGGCCATCGCGCCCAACTCACCAAAGAGCGTTTCTGCTCCTCTGGAACAGGAGCCGAGGCCCGAGGGGTAGACTTCCGGAAGCTGCCCAAGAAGAGGACCGCGCCTACACATTTCCAGAAGGGCAAGGTAACTGATGCGGCTGTCCCGGGCTGCAGTGTCTCTGATTCAGGCCTGACCCCGGAGGCACTGGGTCTCACTCAGGCTCCGCCAGCAGCATCGAGGACGGCTCCTCAAGACTTGAACAGGCTTTTGGGCAGGAACAGATGAGGAGCAGACTTCCATCTGAGGATGGCTGAGCAGGAGATGTACCTACGGGTACAATTCCTGGTCACAGCGCAGGGCGCAAATTCACTCCCCACAGGCAGCTGCCATGGCGCCATGGGACACATCTGCATGCTGCTACGTCCAGTGTGGGGTGCCCAAGAGCCGAGTCCAATCCCGCTACTCCAGGTTGGGAACCAGGGAGGCAGCCGCTGATGGCCCAGGTACTTGGATCCTGCCTCCTTCCCTCCTGGGAGTCCTGAATGGAGTTCTTGCCTCCTGGCTTCTGCCTGGCCCGGTGCTGGCCTTTGAAGCCACTTGGGGAGAGAAGCAGTGCATGGGGCATCGCAAGCACTCTTGCTCTCTCTCAGTGATTGCCCATCTGGTGGTTCGCCCTCCTCCCAGGTGGCTACAAAGGCCAGGGCTGGGCCAGGCTGAAACAGAAGCCAGGGACTTTATCTGGTGCTCCATTCTGAGAACCTGCCACCGGGCCCCTGGCTCCTGAATACTGGCTCCGGATCTGCTCAGCTCCCATCATTGCGCTAATTTGGAGAGAACCAGCAGATGAAAGACTTACTTTCTCTTTCTCTCTCTCTGCATGTAACTCTGAATTTCAAATAAACAAATAAGAACTTTATAAAAAAAAAAAAAAAAGGAAGACATAGCTATAAATAAAATACTACATCACGGCCAACTACTAGAGTTTATATCGAACTTGATACTATATGCATCACCTGGCCTATTAACACAGAACTCCTGTGGGAAGGATAGTTAAAACCCGTGATTTGCAAACCCTTCCAAAAAGGAGATGAAGGGGAAAAATCTTCCATCTCATCCCTTCGGACCAACATTTTCCCAACATCCAAAACAAATGCATCATAAAGAAAACGGCACATACGTATCTGTCA
This sequence comes from Oryctolagus cuniculus, assembly GCF_051225735.1. Classification (NCBI taxonomy): domain Eukaryota; kingdom Metazoa; phylum Chordata; class Mammalia; order Lagomorpha; family Leporidae; genus Oryctolagus; species Oryctolagus cuniculus. The sequence continues at coordinate 12,864,456 of NC_142874.1, read as the reverse complement.
TGACTGCGCTGTCACATTCCTTAACAAAATATTACCAAACGCGCTCCTGAAGCACAACCAAAGCTTAGCACGCTGGGTGCAACTCCAGGAATGCAAGGATGGCTACCATACACAATCAATATATCACAGAACAGAATAAACATGGGGAAAGCCCACAAAGTATCCCTATAGACACAGAAAACCTATTTCACAAAAACTCCCACCATTTTGGCGATATCAAAATAAAAAGGAATCATCAAATCAGGAACAGAAGGTAAACCTCGGCTTGACAATGGCCTCTCACTGAAAACCCACAGAGCGCTAACATCACACCAAATGCCAGTTAACCGGAAACTGTCCTCCTAGACCAGGAAACAGATGAGCGTTTTCGCTCTTATTCCTCCCCGTCAGCAGTCTCGGGGGTCTCGAGCAGGGCGGCTGGGCCATCAAAACGCAAACAGACGGGAACGCAGGGCCGCTCCAGGAGGAGACGGAGCCCCTCTGCTCTGGCACAGCTGCTCGCACACTGGGGAAAGTTCCAGACCGACCGTCCGCACAGCAAGACCACGACTCCACCCGCGCCTTCGGGACCCGAGAGCAACAGGCACGCCGGCCGCGAAGACTCGCAGCGGGAAACCCCAACAGCCCCCGCATCACTCACCGCCAAGGGGGCCCGGTCTGCTGGCGGCACAGGGGCCCGCGAAGGCCGCTGCTTCCACGAAGGGCCGAAGAAGAGAACCGCGCCCGGGAAACGGCGCGGCAGCCTCGGGCCGCAGCCTCTCTGAGCCCGGCCTGACCCCGGGGGCGCTGGGTCTCCCGCAGGCTCCGCCGGCAGCGTCCAGGACGGCTCCCGACGGCTCGCGCGGGCTCTCCGGCAGCAGCGGACGGGACCCGCGAGGACTCCTACCTGAGCGCCGCGGGCCACAAGGGGCCACTTCCGGGGCACAAGGGGTCACTTCCGGGTCACAGCGCCGGGCGCAGGCGCACTCCCCACGGGTGGCCGCCGTGGCGCCACCAGACGCACCTGCGCGCTGCCTGCCGCGTCCAGCGTCTGAAGCCCCAGGGCTGCAGGCGGGGCGGCCTCTCCAGCCTGTGACCCAGGGACCACGCCTCCCGGCCTCCTGGGCGCCCTGAATGGAGGTCAAGCCTCCTGGCTTCTGCCTGGCCCGGCGCTGGCCGTTGGAGCCGCTTGGGGAGAGAAGCAGAGCACCGGGCATCGCGAGCCCTCTTGCCTCTTGCTCTCTCTCACGGATCGTCCCTCTGGGGGTTCAACCCCCAGGTGGCTACTAAGGCCGGGACCGGGCCAGGCCGAAGCAGAAGCCCGGGACTGTATCCGGTGCTCCACTCTGGGTTCAGGGGCCTGAGTCCTTGGGCCGTCTCCCTCTGCTTTCCCAGGCATGGCAGCAGACAGCTGGATCCCACGGGGAAAGGCTCCCAGGAGGGGCCGGCGCTGTGGGGGAGCGGGTAAAGCCACCGCCCGCAGCGCCTGCATCCACATGGGCGCCGGTTCGATTCCCGGCTGCTCCACTTCCGGTGCAGCTCTCTGCAGAAGAGGGCCCAAATCCTTGGGCCCCTGCACCCATGCGGTACACCCCGGGGAGGCTCCTGGCTCCTGGCTTCAGATCCGCTCAGGCCTGCCCATTGCAGCCAATTGGGTAGCAGACCAGCAGATGGAAGACCTCTCGATAGCGATTCTCTCTCTCTCTCTCTCTCTCTCCCCCTCTCTCTCCCTCCCTCCAGCCCTCCCTGAATTTCATATAAATAAGATCTTCAAAAAAAATAAAAAATTAAGAAAAGGAAGACATAGCTTTAAATAAAATACTACATCAAGGCCAACTATTACAGTTCATTACAATTTGATATTATATATATTATATATATATTATATATATATTCACTAAGTGTGATGTTTTCCAGTTTCATTCATTTTCTTGCAAATAACTGAACTTCAGGTTTTTTTTTCTGCTGTGTAGTATTCCATGGTGTAAATAGCCCATAATTTCTTGAGTTGATGGGTATTTGGTTTGATTCCATGTCTTTGTTATTGTGAACTGAACTGCAATAAACATTGTGGTACAGATAGCTCTTTTATATGCTGATTTAATTTCCCTTGGGTAGATTCCCAGGAGTGGGATGACTGGGTCATGTGGAAGGTCTATATTCAGATCTCTGAGATATCTCCACTCTGTATTCCATAATGGCTTGACCAGTTTACATTCCCACCAACAGTGGGTTAGGGTACCTTTTCTTCCACATCCTCACAAGCATTTGTTGTTTGTTGATTTCTGTATGAAAGCCACTTTAACTGGAGTGAGGTGAAACTTCATTATGGTTTTGACTTGCATTTCCCTGATGGCTAGTGATCCTGAACATTTTTTCATGTATCTGTTGGCCATTTGGATTTCCTCTTTTGAAAAATGTCTGTTTAAGTCCTTTGCCCATTTCTTTCTTTTCTTTCTTTCTTTTTTTTTTTTTTTTTTTTTTTTTTTTTTTTTTTTTGACAGGCAGAGTGGACAGTGAGAGAGAGAGACAGGGAGAAAGGTCTTCCTTTGCCGTTAGTTCACCCTCCAATGGCTGCCACAGCCGGTGCACTGCAGCCAGTGCACCACGCTGATCCAAAGGCAGGAGCCAGGTACTTCTCCTGGGCTCCCATGGGGTGTAGGGCCCAAGTACTTGGGCCATCCTCCACTGCACTCCCTGGCCACAGCAGAGAGCTGGCCTGGAAGAGGGGCAACCAGGACAGAATCCAGTGCCCCGACCGGGACTAGAATCCGGTGTGCCGGCGCCGCAAGGCAGAAGATTAGCCCAGTAAGCCGCGGCACCGGCCTTGCCCATTTCTTAATTGGGCTGTTTGTTTAATTGTTGCTGAGTATCTTGATCTCTTTGTATATTCTGGTTATTAAACCTTTATCAATTTTACAGTTTGCAAATATTTTCTCCCATTCTGTCGGCTGTCTCTTCACTTGCTGATTGTTTCTTTTGCAGTGCAGAAGCTTTTCAGTTTGATATAATCCCACTTGTTGACTCTGGCTTTGATGTCTGTGCCTCTGGAGTCTTTACAAGAACTCTTTGTCTATGCCAATGTCTTGTAGGGTTTCCCCAATGTTCTCTAATAATTTGATGGTGTCAGGTCATAGATTTAGGTAGTCAATCCATTTTGAATGGATTTTGGTGAAAGGTGTAAGGTAGGGGTCTTGCTTCATGCTTCTGCATACGGCAATACAGTTTTCCCCGCACCATTTGTTGAAGAGTCTGTCCTTGCCCAGGGGTTGATTTTAGTTCCTTTGTCAAAGATAAGTAATTTGTAGATGCTTGGATTGATTTCAGGTGTTTCTATTCTGTTCCATTCTTCTACCCTTCTATTTTTGTACCAATACCAGGCTAATTTGATTATAACTGCTGTGTAGTATGTCTTGAAATCTGGTAGTGTGCTGTCTCTGGCTTTGTTTTTGTTGTATAAGATTGCTTTAGCTATTTGGGGGTCTCCTGTGTTTCCATACGTATTTCAACAAAGTTTTTTCTATACCTGAGAAGAATGCCCTTGGTATTTTGTTTGGTATCACATTGAATCTGTAAATTGCTTTCTGTAGCATGGACATCTGATTATATTGATTCTTCCAATCCATCAACATGGAAGATTTTTCCATTTTTTTGTATCTTCCTCTATTTTCTGCCAGTTCATTCCTAAAATGGCTGCAGTGATCAGAGCAGGGCTGATCTGAAGCCAGGAGCTGGGAGCTTCTTTTGGGTCTCCCACACGGGTACAGGGGCCCAAGGACTTGGGCCATCTTCCGTTTTCCCAGGCCAGAGCAGAGAGCTGGATTGGGAGTGGAGCAGCCAGGACTTGAATCCGAGAGCCCGTATGGGATGCTGGCACTGCAGGTGGCATCTTTACCTGCTATGTCACAGTGCTGCCCCCTTAACCCTTTTTAAACATTAATTTTGCCCCTTGTGATTCAGACAGTCCAGTTGCTATTCCGCCATCTTGGAAACCCCCCATGTTTGACTCTTCTCACCTCAAATATTCCAAGATTAGAACAATAGAAGTGCAAATAACACAGTTACACAGTTAATAACCACAAAAACATTTCAATTTTCAATTAATATGGTTATTACAAAATATGAATCACAAAAAGTACATGAGATATTTTGGAACCATTTCTTTTGGTACCTATCATTGATAAGAAGCATTTTAGATAAATATTATCATTTCTTGTTGTGCAATGCCTTCTTAGGAGGCCAAAAGCATTTCCTTATTGATTTTTTTTTCTTCAGTGTAAATGAAGCAGAAATTAACATGGCTAGTTTTGTCCTACAACTTCTTGAGCCTTATCCTCTCTGTTGTATTATGCCAAATCTTTCTCTTTAATATCAGCAGCATCGATTGGTGCCAGAAACACTGATCTAGACATAGTGTTAATTATCTGCAGCTGCACAGCCTGCAAGGGAGCATAAAACACTGGGCTTCTTGCTCACAACATGAAGAAACAATGAGGAGAAAAAACCCCTCAGCTCGCAGCATCTACAGAACTTTTTCTCATGGTGGGAATATAAAAAAGTGCACCATATTCAAAGCTTGGAAACTCATTCTATACTTTATATTAAGCCATCTAAATAATTCATTATTTTACCACACTGGAAAAACACAGTGAAGTTTCAGTTCTTTCTTAGTATTTATAAAATGGTTTGGTTCTCACTAATAATGATAATGATAGCAGAAATTTGGCACAAGAACACAGTTATAACGCAAGCTTGAAGCCAATTCTGCATAGACAAGTTTGAATAGCTGACACCACCATTTTCTACACTGGCAGTGGTGGAGGTGGTCGAGGCTAGTGTACAACACATAATGAGCCACCTAATCAAGAAAATGGATTGGGGCCAGCACTATGGTGTAGCAGGTAAAGCTGCCCCTAAGATGCCAGCATCCCATATGGGTGTCAGTTTGAGTCCCAGCTGCTCCACTTTTCTTTCAGCTCCCTGCTAATGCACCTGGGAAAGCAGTGGAAGATGGCCAAGTCCTTGGGTCCCTGCACCCATGTGGGAGATCCAGAAGAAGCTCCTGGCTCCTGCCTTCAGATCAGCCCTGCTCCAGCCATTGCAACCATTTGAGGAATGAATTGGTGGATGGAAGATCTCTCTCTTTTTCTGTGTCTCTACCTATTTCTGTAACTCTTTCAAATAAATAAAATAAATCTTTACAAATATATGATTATAAATAAATATTTTTAAAAAATATTAGTTAAGCTATTACAAATATGGTGAGCACTATAAGATCAAGATTCTAAGGTAATGTAGATGTGTATGAGATATAGATTAGGGGAGAGGACTCAGCATGGCCTGTTTTCTAAATGTAGGGGCTCTGCCTGCAGACACAAGCAACAGACTACATTTCCCTTCTCTTTCATGAGATAAAGTGAAGAAAACATAAATTGTTTCTTTTCATCAACAAAAAAGGAGCAATTTCTAATCTGAACTGTGTAAATAGTCAAAATTGATTAATGAAGCCATCTTTCTCTGATTTCTCTACCCAACCCCCAAAATACACACACACACCCATACACCCATACACACACACACATCTGCAAATCTATGATCTAGGTTATTTATATTAGCTGTCTTTATTGATCAGACTTCCTGGCAAAGTTCTTCCCCAAGGATTATATAAACATTCACTATGTACTGACATTCTCAAAGCAAATATAGCATATTAAACATCCATCTCAATATCAATTCTTTGCAAACTAGCTTTTAGAGAACACAATGTGCACTGAGTTTTTAAACAGTCCCTGTCAGTATCAGAACAGCAGTAAGTACTAGGTACACAACACACTGAAGTCCACTCCCTAGCCTTTTGGTTTCACCTACTCCTCAACTCCCCTCCTACACCAAAGCAAAGCTACACACAGTTTTGTATCCAGCCAGGACTACTGTGCCTATCAGTTTCTGAGAGTCTTTATTACATCAAGACAGAAGTTTCTCTTTGTATGTACTTCAGTCTTTGTGCAATCATAAGTTAGTGAAACAGCAGGATGGCACAGACCCTGCTCTCACTAAGTACAGTAAAGCTATGGATTGAAGCTTGGAAAATCTGAGCTCTGTGACCTCCAATCAAGGACTCTAACGTCTCCTGGCTTCTGTTGTTCAACAGGTGTTCTCCCAGGCAGGAACGATATTAACTGCGAGGGCCTCAGTTGCTTGTGGATTTGGGTCAATGCCATTTAAAAGTTGCTAAATCAGTGCAGATGGAAGCTTTCACTATATTTTCTTGAACTTGTGATATAGCAGTTTTTTGCTTTTAAATGAAACTAATCGATTAAGCCTCCAACTTAGGGGAGGGATCAACCACAAATTCATTTGACATTGCCCTCATTTATTTTCCATGAATAAATCTTAACAAACTTTTAAAAAGTTAGTAAAAATTGAAGTAAAATATAAGTTGAAATTCATGCCTATGGGAAGTCTCCCAGAAATTAATGAAAAATAAGTATTATGAAAAAAACAGGACATGGATTTCTAATGGAAACACATCATTTAATTCCATTCTTCCAGAGCTTTTTGAAGTCTCCCATTTTTATAGAATTTATATGCAAGTACGCTAAATCCAAAAATCCAATTATTTTCTGACCATATCCAAATAGCAAAATTCCTTGATTCATTGACTTAAAAGCAATACATGAATTCAGTCGACCATCATAGGAAATAGTAAGAGAATTCCTTAAAAAGTATTAAAAGCAGTAAATACACCTGTTTCCTTTAATTACTCCATGACTTTACTTGGCTGCGGTATATTCCAACCTTTACAACTCAGCACCAAATAACACAGGTGATTTCTTAAATTTCTGATCCTTCTCAAAACACAGCCCACCCACTCTGTAGAAGTGAAATTGACACTCTGAGAAGCAATGACTTGTCTTGACAGTTGAGGAACAGTTTTGGTTTTTTTTCTTTTTTAATACTATTTGTTGAATACTTCCATCAACATAGAGTTAAACATGTGTGTAGAAAGTCAACTAAAAATAGATCTCCGTAAAATATAAGAGTTAAAATAAGAGGGGGAGGAGGAAACAAGGTTGGGAGTATGAGTGGGAAAGTAGGCATGGTGGGAAGAATCACCATGTTCCTGTAAATATGAAGTATATGAAGTTTGTAACTGTAAAGCTGTATAGTTCTGCATTAATTCCTACAGAGCTACTTCTAAGAATACAGTTTAAAAACTTGCCCCTTAAGCTTTAAACACTTTAAAGTAAGTCCCCTTAAGCTGGGTGGTAAAAATACCATCTTAAGTGTTAAGGGTCTGGTATTAATAATAGATAGAATTAAAAAGGAGGGAATGTTCCAACATGGGAAGCAGTCCACACAGCAGACTCATGGAATGACAATTACTTTAAATAGCACTCTGATCTCAGAATCAGCCCTTACAGCATTCTGGTCTGGCTTGAAAAGCCCACGAGAGCATTTCAGGAATGGAAAGCCAAGATACTGTGGCAAAAAATGTCCTACATGAAGGATTACAGTGCATGAGACCCCAGTGGAAAGAAGTGGCCATCAAATAAAGATGTACTTTTCTCTGAAGGGAGGAGAAAACTTCCACTTTGCTTATGGCCCTGTCTAAATAGTGATGGAGTCTGTGGACTCAAAAGGCTTCCAGAGCCTAGGCTGTTCATGTCAAGATCCTCAGGTGATCACTGACCTCACACATAAGAATGTTAATTATTAAATTTACAACAGGAGTCACTGTGCACTTACTTCCCATGCAGGACCTCTGTCCTCAAAGAGTTGCATTATCACCATGTTTAAGTGTTCCCAAAAGAGGTATAATTCTTGGGTGCTTTGTTAAAGTTAATTAAATTAATAAAAAAAAGGAAAAGTGGAATTAACTTCAAGATGCAATGACTTTGAGTAGCCCTTATCTTGATTGTTTTCTGTTTGCTTTGCTTTTTTGTTTTTTGGTTTTTTTTTTTTTTCACCATGCAAATTGTTGAACTCTTTACTTAGTACAGAGTTGATATTCTGTGTATAAAATTAATCATAAATGGAACTTAGTGGAGAATGGGCCTGGGAAAGGCAGAGGAGGGAGAAGAAGGAGTGGGAAAGTGAGTGGGAGGGTAGATATGGTAGGAAGAATCACTATATTCCTAAAATTGTACTTATAAATTCATAAAGTCTGTATTCCTTAAATAAAAGGTTTCTTTGTGGAGAAAAATAAAAAAAAAAAAAAACCACACAGCCTACCTTACAGGAACACTACTGATTGTTAGAACACACATTTGAAATCCTTTCTTTCCCCTTTTTTGTCAGCCCCCAAAGAACAATATTTGTGCTTCCTAAGGAAGATATCCCAAAGAATGCCAGCCCCAAATCTCTATAATGCAATTGCTAGCTTATTTCTTTTACAAACATCAGTCAATTTATTTCTACCCTTTAAATTTGTTTCTAACCCTTTCCTGTGGGAAAGAGTAGCCACAAAAAATATTGAGAGGGTCCCAGAACTATAATTATTCTTTAAACCTTAAAAAACACAAATATATAGAAAAATATTTTAATACAATATTTGAAAAATTTCCTTTAGTCAACAGTAAATGCATGCCTTAAATTCTGTAATCCACAGTGATTCTGATTTATAGCAGTGTTTAATCCAGGTGAATCAGAATTGGTTTAGTCAAGCTTCTGAAACTGTTTCAGTAAAACTCTGTACACAAGATTAGCAGACACTACCAAATATTTATGTTTCACATTTGTTTGTGCTAAGGAGTACTGTTCTATCAGCGGCATTTAATTTAGCCATGTTTACCTGTGTGTAAGCCTCCGGTGACTAACACAGAGTGCCATCTGAGGATCCTGGGCAATGCATACTTTATGGCGACTGCACTTCATCTTTAAGCATGGATCTTTAGCTGGATCTAAAGCTGAAAATAAGAAAGACAGAAATTGCGCAGAAAATGTTAAAACCAATTTCTGTTCAGGGGAGGTATCTACTCTAGTCAAACACAGTGGTCGCAAGTAACTTCCACAACATTGACGTGTAACTGTTCTTCACCTTCTTCCTCTGGTAAGAGATGCTTTTTCTAGGCCCCGGACTCAGTGTTTGCAGTTAATCTCCTTCATTCTATGCAGAAGCTAAAATGCATGGAGTCCTATGATCAAATAAAGTATAATCAAAACAGACTTTAAGACCACAACTCTCTGTAGTTGCTACCAATGTCGTAACACTTGAAGTGGAGATATAAAGTGGGGATGTGCAACTACAGTATTTTATATCAGTGAAGAACTACAATCCGTTTTTCCCTTCCCTATAGTTAGATGTCGGTGGACAGAGAAAAATGATAAAAACCCAAACGGATATCACTGGGGATTAATGAGTGTCTGGATGTCCAAGAAAAGTGGATAACAGAATTTTGGGGTCTGACAGCATCACAGCAACAACTAGGATGACGCATCTTCATTTTTAGATTATTTGTGCCTAATAATTGAACTCCATTTCTTCAAGTAAACCTCTTCTAGGTCTCTGCCAACACAAATACTATGTAACACATTGATAATTTTTTTTTTTTTTGACAGGCAGAGTGGACAGTGAGAGAGAGACAGAGAGAAAGGTCTTCCTTTTGCCGTTGGTTCACCCTCCAATGGCCACCGCTGCCAGCGCGCTGCGGCCGGCGCACCGTGCTGATCCGATGGCAGGAGCCAGGAGCCAGGTGCTTTTCCTGGTCTCCCATGGGGTGCAGGGCCCAAGCACCTGGGCCATCCTCCACTGCACTCCCTGGCCACAGCAGAGAGCTGGCCTGGAAGAGGGGCAACCGGGACAGAATCCGGCGCCCCGACCGGGACTAGAACTCGGTGTGCCGGCGCCGCTAGGCGGAGGATTAGCCTAGTGAGCCACGGCGCCGGCTCACATTGATAATTTTTGTCATAGTTTTATAGAGATGAAGTTAAGATATTCTACAATTCATTCATATAACATTTATAATCAATGGTTTTAGTTATATTTGCAATTGTGAAACTAACATTGGGGCCAGCACTGTGGTAAAGCCACTGCCTGCAGTGCCAGCATCCCATATGGGCTGGGTTTGAGTTCTGGCTGTTCCACTTCTGATCCAGCTCTCTGCTATGGTCTGGGAAAGCAGTAGAAGATGGCGCAAGTGCTTGAGCCCCTGCACCTGTGTGGGAGACCTGGAAGAAGCTCCTGGATCCTGGCTTCAGACTGGCTCAGCTTCAGCCACTATGGCCATTTGGAGAGTGAACCAGCAGATGGAAGACACACATACTCTCCCTCTCTCTCTCTCTCTTTCTCTGCCTCTGCCTTTCAAATAAATAAATAAGCCTTTAAAAGTAAATTAAAAAAGAAACTAACATTACAATCAATTTAAAATATTTTCACCAGCAGAAAACTCAAATGTATCTTCTAGTTATCACCTCTCACTCTCTTCCCTCTTATTACTAAACAGACATTAGTCTAATTTGTGTCTCTATCGATTTGCTTATTCTGGACATTTCCTATAAATCAAATCATAAAGCAAGTGGTCTGTTGTGTCCATCATCTTTCACTCTGCACACTCTATCCTCTTGGTTTTGCTAAATAATGTTATTGTATGGATATTCTACATTTTACCTATCTATAGATTAGTGAATGATAAGTTTGAGTGTTAAAGATTTCTGGGTATTATGAATAATACTGCTATGGGTAATCCATGTTGGTTATGGTCAGTGATGTTTCGTTGAGACTGATTGTTAAGGGACTGTTGGAAGGGGAGTTGGTATAAATAAGGGAAAGGAATTGAGAGTACAGTTGGGTCCATGCCAAAATTGAGAGAAGAAATGAAAGATGGAAAACTGAAAACATTCTAGGGCATGAGTAAAAATAGAGCCAGGATGACCAGAAAAATATGCATTTGGAATATGCAGAAACAGTGGTATTTAGAAGGGCTCTGGGTTGTCCCAGGAGCATAAAAGGTGGATCTGAGTCAAATTCCTTCAGACATTAAACCTTGCGTAAACTCAAACTGACATCTGTTATGCACAAACCATTTTTAGCTTTAAATGAGTTAAATCTTACTTAAATAAGGTGAATATAATTTGATTATTGATGAACTTAATAAAATATGGATAGCAATATATGTAAAATTAATGCATTTTTGTTTAAAAGATACAAAGTAATTGCATGCAAAACTCTTGTTTAAGCTTTTAAATAAGCATGAGATTTAAAATAACAAATAGCACAGCAGGTGTTACGCGCAGTGGGTTAAGCCACGTCTTGGGACAGCTGCATGCCATATTAGAGTTCTGGTTGGAGTCCCGGCTGCTCTTCTTCCAATTCACTTGGAGAGGCCATGGATGATCACTCCAGTGCTTGGGCCGCTGCCACCCAGATAGGAGGCCTCCACGGAGTTCCAGGCTCCTGAATTCAGCCTGTTCTAGCCCTGGCTGCTGCAAGCATTTGGGAAGTAAACCACCAGATTCAAGAACTAACTAACTCACTCTCTCTTTTTCCCTGTCACTTTTCATTTGAAGTAAATAAATCTTTTAAAAAGGAATATTAACACTGATAGTTGATGAAATATTATCTAATCAATATCATGTTTTACCACAATAAAATGGTCAAGACATTAAATGTATCCATTTGTAACATACACATTTCAATCTCCTCCATACTAAAGAAAGGTTTGGATTTTTGGCCATTTGCTAAAATAAACAATGATCTGATAAATTAGCTTCTTGTAGCTGCAAAGTAGCTTCAAAAATTAAAATAAGCTATATTAAATGTTATTTTCTAAAAATGTTGAATATACTTTGATCACTATGCAAATGCAAAAGGCTAGAACATTTTCATTATCCTATGTTAGTTTAAACCACCAATAATTTAGAAATTCTCATCAACCCACTGCAGCTAAAAATCATAGAATCTCACTGACGGACAACATAGAAAAGTACAAAACAGCTTAGAAGGCGTTAAGCATGTTTAAGGCACTTCCTGATCTTCATTTTGAGATCTAATTATTGAGATTGATTCAAAAAATTAACTAAACTTGGATTTTTCTAACAAATAATGGCTGACAAACTCTGTACTATACACAAATATATGTAATATACTCACCTTGATTATATTTAAGATAGGATATTTTATTTTGAAAATGAAAAGAAATATTTTCATTTTAAAACACAAACATTGCATGTAAAACATCATTGTTAAACAAATGCTATGATATCTTGAATGGAGACTATTAGTATCTTGGTTATTTCTCCTTGTTCACATAATCTATATTGGGTGGTTGTCAAAATCCTATTACACCCCTGGGCCGGCTCTGTGGCTCACTTGGTTAATCCTCCGCCTGCGGCACTAGCATCCCATATGGGTGCCGGGTTCTAGTCCAGGTTGCTTCTCTTCCAGTCCAGCTCTCTGATGTGGCCCGAGAGTGCAGTGGAGGATAGCCCAAGTGCTTGGGCCCCTACACCCACATGGGAGACCAGGAAGAAGCACCTGGCTCCTGGCTTCAGATCGGTGTGACACCATCTGTGGCGGCCATTTTTGGGGTGAACCAACGGAAGGAAGACCTTTCTCTCTGTCTTTCTCTCTCACTGTCTATAACTCTACCTGTCAAATAAATTTTAAAAATCCTATTACACCACTAATGTTATATCTCAGAATAGAAACTGGGGACTCAAAAATGTGTATATGTTAAAAAGAGAAAGATTATACTAAATCTCATACATGAAAAAGACTTTCATGAGAATGTTTTACACAAAATTCTGCATAAATAACAAATAAGTGGAGAATTATTTGTAAGAAGGTAAAAACACAATAGAAAAACAGCAGCAGGAACAATCAGACCTATTGTTAGGATCTACAATGAGCGTGCATGTAATTTTAGCCATCTGTATTTTTTAGTAGAACTCTCACTATTGACAACTTAAAAACTACAAAACACCACACACTGTAAATACAGATGCTCAAAATTTTATTCTTGAAATCATAACAATAACACAACCAATTTCCTCTTGGCTGAAGCCCATAGGTTAGAATCAATCCTGTGTCTTAAAGAGGCCTGGAATATACTTATCACCTCACTCTGTTGCTATCTCTTCTTTCCAGATTTCTCAACATAACATCTCTTACTTATTCTGCATCATTTACTTAGATTTTTTTCAAGCATCCAATAAAACTACCTCTGGAAATGTTTCACCTGCACTGGAGTTCACTTGTTCATATTCTCTTTATCCCAGTCTTTATACTCTTTCTGATCGAGGTACACTAACCTGGAGACCTAACAAATACTATGGCATTGGTTTTGCTTCAGAAAAATACAGCCTGTATTTCAAACAACTGACTTATAATTTAACTTTTGAGCTTCATTCAATTTATGATGTGGAGTTTCCCACATTCTTGAATCAAAATGCTTTGTTTTAGTCTAGAGTTCTTCACTGACTGCCAGACCATGATGAGTTAGCAAGGATAGAGCCTGACTCAGCTGCTAATGGACAAAATGTCTGAGTCGGCAAAGTTGTGTAGGGGTTGGGCAGGACAGAAAATGAATGTGAATGAAAACTGAATACTGTAAGAAAAGACCTATGTCATGAGGAGAAGATCCAGAAGACTAAGGACTGAAGATGCAAACAGCAGGTCAAGAATGCAAACTTGGATAGCAAAAGGAGTTGGGGGCCGGCACTGTGGCATAGCAGGTTAAAGCCCTGGCATCCATATGAGTGCTGATTCTAGTCTCAGCTGTTCCTCTTCCGATCCAGCTCTCTGCTATGGCCTGGGAAAGCAATGGAAGATGGGGCAACTCCTTGGGCCCCTGTACCCACGTGGGAGACCCAGAAGAAGCTCCTGGCTCCTGGCTTAGGATAGGCATGGCTCTGGCCGTTGCAGCCACTGGGGAGTGAACCACTGGATGGAAGACCTCTCTCTCTGTCTCTACCTCTCTCTCTAACTCTTTCAAATAAATAAATAAATAAAATCTTTAAAAAGAAAGATAATAAATGGAGTTTGGCAGTGCATTCTCAACACACCAAATGAATTATCAGTTTGTATAGGTGGCGTTAAGAGCAGGAAAGGCAATACTTGGCATCACTATGGTGTAAAAGCAGGATTAATATCAGTCTCAAGAACTCAGAGAAACTTTAATGGTGTAGTATGGCATTCCTAAAAAGCACAATGTCATTTCTGGATAGTTGCAGTGCTTGACCACAAGCCTGAATTTTAAAAGATCAAATACTAGTGATTCTAAGCTACAGTGATCTTAAATCACACTAGGTAAAGTGCATGGTGGAGTTAACTAGAGACATTATCCTAGCTCAGCTGATTCCAGAGAAACAATTCTCAGTTACTTGACAAACTTAATTCTAATATCTTTGATTCAGGGTTTTGAAAGACCAAATGGTGCTAACCAGTAATCTCTAAATTGTAAGAATCGGCAACAAAATGAAAATTTAGACTAAATTATGTCACATGCTGTTGTGAAAGTTGATTATTGCATTTTAGCATACGGTTTTGGCACCAGATGTCCTACATGGAATGGACTCTGTCATCTACAGTCAACATTTTTATTGAAAGAGAAATGTATAAATATGGAATCAGGATAGACTGCTAACGGGCAGATAATTGAATTTTATAAAAATATTTATTTGTTTGAAAGAGAGAGAGAGAAAGAAAGAAAGAGACATATCTTCCATCCACTGGTTCACTTTCCAAATGACCATGACACCCAGGTACATACTAGGGGCCAGGAACTCCATCCAGGTCTCCCACGTGGGTGGCAGAAAATCAAGTACTGGATCCGTAACCTGCAGGTTCTCAAAACCATCAGTAGGTGTTGGATCAGAAGCAGAGCAGCTGGGACTCAAATCAGCGCTCTGATTAGGGATGTGAGCATCCCAGTGAGCAGCTTAAATGGCTGTGCCGAGTCTTCCCCAAGGGGCAGGTATTTGGCTTCAGTTAAGATGCCATTTGGGATGCCCACATCCCATCTGGGAGTTACTGGGTTAGAGTCCCGGTTCTGCTTCTGATTCCAGCTTCTTGGTAATGCAGGTGATCACTCAAGTAATTGTGTCCTATGGGGGAGACCCAGATTAGGCTCATGGCTTGGCTCCTAGGTTCAGTCTGACCCAGCCATGGAATTGCGGACATTGTGGAGTGAACCAGTGGATAGATGACTTCTCTCTTTCTCTTTCTATAAATGCATTACTTTTGGAAAAGAATGCCCTATTCAGGCCAACAGAACACAAAATGCATATGTTGTCGGTATTGTGAAACACTTTAAAAGGCAGATGGAAGCTTGTTACTTTTTGGAATTTTACTTTATAGTGATTGCCATGCCACTGCATTATTTTAGGTAGGAGTCAGACACTATCAGGTCCGCATGGTGGCAAGATCACATACAAGAGTTTGGAGATACTCTGGGTGGACGTGATAAGAAAGGGAAATGAATCAAATGTCCAGGACAGAAAGGATAGGAATCTGGTCCGAGGAAGTTTGGTGTTAAGACAGAGAGGAGAGGACACATTCTAAAATTAGAATGGAGACAGATTCACCAGGGCCTAATCAATGAATATGAGGAAATTGGTCAGAAAAAGAAATGGTGATTGAGAGTGATTCTAAACAAGAAGTAGGAGATTTCAGTGGCAAGGAAAAAGTGAATACAGAGAGTTTGGTTGTGAATACACTAATGAAAGCGCATTGCAACCTCTTAACAGTATAAACAGAGGTCGCCTGTGTACCTGAATCTAGTGCTCCAAGGACAGGTTGGGTGAAAGAGGTGCTTTTGGTGGACACCATTAAAGATTATACACTAAAAACAAAATCTTACAAACTGATGACATTATTAGAGTGCTTACTTAGTTTGATAGCATACTCTAAGATGGAAAACCTATTTTTAAAGCCAGCTGTCCTATCCTCTCCCACAACCCAAGTTTGGATGGGAAAAGAGAATTTTAGCATCATCTCCTAGGTTTTGCTCATACTAGGCACGTAATAATGAAGAGCAGTTTTCTTGGAATCATCACCCTCTTTCCCATCTCCTTGAAATTCTAAGAGCTTGGGTGCTTAAATCATAATGAATCTTTTTCTCAGAGTCTCCACATGGACTGTATGTGCATCCTCTACACTGGACTGGAGATGGCCCCAAAGTCCTTAGGTCTCAGAGTTTCAATCTCTTAAAATTCTAAAATATAATCACAAATAGAGAAAGCTCTGGCAAATCAAAGTTTCTGTTTTTGTTTTCTTGTGCAGAGAAGTGTGTGCACTTTTGAAAATCTATGGTAGAAAAATAATGCCTTAACACAAAATATGATGCTTAACGTAGTTTGTGTTTTGCTTCCAAAGGATGACTATCTTATTGCAGGGTGATGTGCTGCAGCATTAGAATTTGTTTTTACAGTACATGCATTGGGTATCATATACAGATGCTCCCTGAGTTAGGATAGGGTATGTCTAGGTAAACTCACAGTAAATTGAAACTGTTAAGTCCAAAATGCATTCAACATGCACAGCCTATCAAACATCGCAGCTTAGCACCAGAGTAGCATACAGGGAATCAGCCACTTCCCTTCATGACTCCATGTTGCAGAGTGGGAGCTACAGCCTCTCCCTGAATGCAAGGGAGGATCAATACCTCATGATGTGAGGCCAGTAGAAGGTCCACATTCAAAGTAGAGTCTCTACTGCATGCATATCACTTTTATACCATCTTAAGTTAAAAACAGTAACAAGTCATTTTCAGATGACAACCATTTAAATTATAATATACATAAATCATATTGCCTTTTGACAACACAAAGTTTCAAAGTTCTAAAACACATCTGTTCTAAGGATTTGAATGCGATATAATATGAGCAGGTGACAATCTCAATTCATGC
The DNA here is from genome assembly GCF_051225735.1 of Oryctolagus cuniculus. Classification (NCBI taxonomy): domain Eukaryota; kingdom Metazoa; phylum Chordata; class Mammalia; order Lagomorpha; family Leporidae; genus Oryctolagus; species Oryctolagus cuniculus. Next base: position 12,847,629 of record NC_142874.1, on the reverse strand, counting down.
AGTGTTTGCTGTGTCCTGGTAGAGCTCTTTTCTGTTTATATGTAAAATATTCCTGCAGCCATTCTCTGAAATAGGTGTTACATCAGTTTTGGAGACAAGGAAACTGTAGCCCAAGTGCCATGTCCTAGTTTGTACCAATAGTGACTAGTGGAATAAGCACTCAAACCCCAAAACTTGGAATTACAAAGTCTATATAATTTGCCACTGAAGAACCCAGTTTGCTGTGCTTTAGGTGAAACTGAGAGTAGCTGTAATGATGTCATATGATCAATTGACCTTTATATTATCCATAACACAGAACACATAGATTCCAAAAACTGATGAAATAGTATTGATATATGATGAAATAGTATTGATATATGCAATATAATAAAACAAGCAGATAAAGCAAAAAGAATTTTGTCACAGCCTCTTTGGTTTTCATTCTGAGCGTTCATTCTCATAGTTTCCTAGGCTTCTTCCTCTTCTCTGAATAGCTCAGTTGTTGCACTGTTAGTTAGGGCCTAACAGAATTTTGATACCTCTTCAGTTGAGAAAACCATTCCACAGAACCTCCACACCATCTGTTTAATCTGACTGACATCTTACACTTCACATTAAAGCACTACTACCACTTTCATGCAGAACATACATTCTGGAAAACCCTTTAATTATTCTTTCTGTCCATTCATGTTTAGGCCTTTAAAACATAGCTCTCTGTGCTGTCTTAGGTCTGCCTCTTCGCTTGGCTGCCTCCCTGGTTTCCCACAATGCAACAGGCCCATGCTCCACTGCACTCTTTCAACTGCTCACAGCCATTTCTCGGGATCCTTGGGGTGTGTGTCTTTGTTACTCCTCCCCATCGATACATGCATAAAGTGATGCTTCAGATTATTTTTGCTAGAAATCACACACATGTTCTCCATCAGCAGAGCTTTCTTCCAAGTAGTCTGCACACTCCTGCATGCGGTCTTGTTTTTCAACTGTTTATGAAGTCAGTGTTCACGGACACATGACAGCCCGCTTTGGGCTCTATTTGTGTATGACTAATACAATACACATAATGTCACTTGAGCCTCAGTTCAGTCCCTATGGTAATCATGGTAAACGCTTAAAATAACTGCCTGCTGAGAGGTCAGTTACATGGTTTACAAAACCAGGACCCTGTCCTATGGAAACCTAAAATGTCCATATTATTGCTTTCAAAATTACAATAGAAAACTAAGAGTAGACTGCATGAGGTTAAAATAGAAATGCTTAACTTTCCAAGAAGCACACCTGTGTCAAGAGCATACTGATGTTGCTCCAGTCAACAGCATATCCCCACTTTGTGGGTGCAGGTGAGAGGGCTGCATATGGAATAGAACATTAGCATTGTTGGAGGTCCATTAGCTGTAAGGCCTTAAACCATCTAAATACCAATTTAATTTATTTTAGGAGGGTCTGTGAAAGAAGTACATTGCTTGCACATAAACTTAGTACTGAAGGGGCAAAGTAAAGAGAAAGCTTTGAGTGATTGAAGCAGAAGTCACCAGTATTAACACGTATCAGGCTGAGGCAAACAGGGAAGGTGAAATTGAGAAGCTGCTTAGTGAACGTAAGCATTTGAAATACAGACAGACGAGAGAACTCCAAACAGCTATGGAAGTATTAAATGAAAAGTGAGTTTATTTTGGTGCAAAGTATTTTGAAATCCATGCAAATCTTATCCCTAACGTGCAATTTCCACGAAGTTTCTGAAGACACCTCTTACTTATTTTTTGAGCTTGAGCACCGGCAATAGTTCAGCACTATGACTGATTTACATCCTAAAGTGATTTACTGCAGCCAGCTTTGATGCATACATGGTTAAGACACCACCTGCATGCAACACCTATATGGGCACCAGTTTGAGTTTTGGCTGCTCCACTTCTGATCCCGCTCCCTGCTAATGCACTTGGGAAAGCAGCAGAAGATGGCCCAAGCACTTGGGCCACTGCACCCATGTGGTTCTCACTCATGAAGCTCCTAGCTCCTGGTTTCAACCTGGCTCATTCCTGGGTATTGTGGCCATTTGGGGAGTGATCCAGTGAATGGAAGAACTCTCTCTCTCTCTCTCTCTCTCTCTCTCTTACTCTAGCTTTCGAATAAATAAATAAATCTTAAAAAAAGAATAAGGGAAATGAGCATAACAAAATCTGGCTTGAACACTGGAAAAATTTATAGAAACAAAATAAAAGTAATTTATATATATACAATTCGTAGGCTTAAAATACACATTCTTGCAATTTCTAATGTTATATATGTGGTAGTGCATAGACAATTTCACAATCTCACTATGTACTGCAATGTGTTACAAGAAATTACTGGGGCATTTCAATTTTATTGTAAGTAAAAACACATACTTCTTCAATACCCTTTTTATTCCTCAAACATGAGGAAGATTAAGTAATTTTGGGACATCTATATTTCCTACTAGCAACATTTTAAATTGCTTTTTGAGGAAATATTAGCATGAATCCATAAAAATTGTAGCATAAAAGAGTATGATAGACGACTTGAAGACATAAGTCTCACATATTTTAAGACTATAAAAAGATGTTGCACCATCTTAAGCTTTAGGCAGTTTCTCCCCAAAATGAGTTATTATTTCAGATAAATTGTTACATTTCTCTCTCCAGCCAAGTAAACTGTGCTTATGTCCACAATGACTCTTGTCCCTTTTGATTTTATATAACTAATTTACTTTGTATCATATTTACTTGGGAAACTATTCCACATTCAATTGTCTGTTCAAATACACAACAATGATAAATCAAATAAAGCAAAAATCATTAATACACAGCCAACAACTGGAAAAGAATTAAAGAAAGAAAAATCATATGTGACAGTCAAGAATCTGGATTTTTTAGCAAGCATCCAAGGGCACTATGTGCCCCCTTGGCTGATGGGAAGAATGGGAGCTGGCAAGAACTCTGCTTCCAGCCTGGATTTCTGATGAGCCTCTCTCTTAAATGCAGAACTGACAAAAATAAATGGAAAATTGTAAGTGCATACATATACTGTGGTTAGAAAAAATGACTGGGATCGGCGCTGTGCAGTGGCAGATGAAACCACCACTTACAATGTCGGCATCCCATATGGGTGCCGGTGCTAGTCCCAGCTACTCCACTTCTGATCCAGCTCTCTGCTATGGCCTGGGAAAGCAGTGGAAGATGGTCCAAGTCCTTGGGCCCCTGCACCCTCATGGGAGACCTGTAAGAAGCACCTGGCTCCTGGCTTTGGATTGGCACAGCTCTGGCCTTTGTGGCCAGTTGGGGAGTGAACCAGCGGATGAAAGACCTCTCTCTCTATCTGCCTCTCTTTCCCTCTCTGTGTAACTCTGACTTTCAAATGGATAAATACATCTTTTAAAAAAAGAGAGATATATAAAAATGATCATAAAATGGTGTAACACCTCAGTTCTGGAGATTTGAAAAACACTGGTGTTGATATTTGAGATTACATTTACTTTCATTATGGAAAAATTTCAAGCAAATAAACTAATGAAAATAGTCAAAGTCGTTTAGAAATCCTAGGGCTATGAGAAAAGCAAAAATAAGAATATATGATTGTCAAAAGTTTGCACAGAAGAAAAAAAAAGGCCAGTGCTGTGGCCCACTTGGCTAATCCTCTGCCTGTGGCGCCGGCACCCCGGATTCTGCCCCGGTTGCTCCTCTTCTAGTCCAGCTCTCTGCTGTGGCCAGGAGGGCAGTGGAGGATGGCCCAAGTGCTTGGGCCCTGCACCCCATGGGAGACCAGGAGAAGCACCTGGCTCCTGGTTTCGGATCAGCGCAGTGCTGGCCATAGAGGTCATTTGAGGGGTGAACCAACGGAAGGAAGACCTTTCTCTCTGTCTCTCTCTAACTCTGCCTGTCAAAAAAAAAAAAAAAAAAAAAAGTTTGCACAAACCAGGACACAACCCTCACAAAAACAAAAATAAGAAGAGAAGACAAAGTAAAATAACTGCAGATGATCACAGGTAAAAACTTAGAAATCACACTGGGAAACAAGTAATTATGTGAGAGTTCAACAAATCAAGGAACTTAAAAAGTGAATATGTCAAGAAATCAAAACATTCCTTTAAAAATCAGATATAAATATTAAGTATGCTAATAAATTAAGAGTACAAAATACTTTATTAAATATAAAAAGTACAAAAAGTAAAAAATGACATGAAAATATGTAAAATAGAACTTATAGAAAAATTTTAAGCATTAAAATACATGAGGATAAAAATTCAGTAAGGATGAATAATATATAATTATTAAATTCCTCCAGAGTGGTTAACATGATTAGTGAGTATAGTTATTAAGAATAAATTCATTACCAAAGCATAAGTGTTGAGACTTCAAAACAATAAATGAGAAAAGAACACACTGAAATGAAATAAATTGAAAAAATAGATTGCTTACTGAGAACAGCTACAGACTGAGAACAGACTTCTTAGTGGCAACTATGACAAAACAGCATGAAATAGTATCTTCATTCTGATGGAAAAATAATTATCACAATTCCAGACTGATATAAATTATTATTTAAGAGTGACTGGGAAATAAAATTATATACAGATAACTACTACCAAAATTATAGCACCAATTTGCATATGTCAACAAATAGAAAGAAGTTGCCCATGAGAACTAAGGCAAAGAGAGACAATAGGAAGCAGTGATGAACCAAGGAAGTGGCAGAGTTGAGAACTGTAACTTGGCTGTGTCAGTAAAAATCATGATGGAAATAATGACAGCTTTGGTGAGGAGGGAGAAGTGAGGATTTCCACAAACATACTAACTAATCTGATTTTATCATTACACACTGAATACTTGTAAAGTAAAACAGTGAGGGGGCTTGGTTATCAAAGATGTGGAGTAAAAGGGTTCAAAGGTCTCACGTTCTCCAGGATGATATATAGCAACTTACTCATCAGGTTAGGCTGGCAGTCCACTTAAACATCCAAAGGAAATTACTAAAATATGTTTCATAATTTTTAACCTATCAAAAGTTAACAGGCACTAAATAAAACAGAATCAATCCATTACGACACAGAAAAAGGGAGTGAAAAGCCAAGAAAAAATGATAACACAGCAAAATAGAGATATTTTAATAATGAAATGATAGTTATTACATTAAAAATAAATCACCATGCATGGAACAGCAAAAAATAAATAATCTTAGACTGGGCTTATAGATGCATCTAAGGGATCTTTGGAGCTACTCCTAAACTATAATAAAATTGAGTTTAAAATAAATGGATTGGAGGGAAAGTTTTCCAGGCAAATACTAATTAAGAGAGATGCAGTTACTGTGATGTCAACATCGGTGAAACATGCATGCGTGGAAGCCGGGAGTTCATTCAGCTGACTTGGGAGTTGCTGCCTATGGCACACCTTTCCAATGGACAGATAGTCATGGGGGAAACCATTCCACCATAAAAACGAGTGACATTCTATCAAGTGTAGCAACATGGATGGAACTAGAGGACACGATGTTAAGTGAAATAAGTCAGATATAGAAAAACAAATGTTGCAGGTTCTAATTCGCAGGTGGAAGCTAAAATGTTGACCTCAGGAAAATAGAAACCAAAATAGTGATTACCGGGGCCTGGGAATGGTCAGGGGATAGAGAGGAAGTTTACAGGACACAGGGGTGAAGTTGGGTGGGAAGAAGAACTTGCTATTTTCACTTCACTTAAAAGGGGGTGGGGAGAATAGCACAGTAGGATGCCTACGGTTGACAACAATTAATTTAATATTTCAAAGGAGCTACTAGAGGGTATGTTGCAGGTTCCTGCACAAAAGCATAATAAATATTTGAGCTGACGGCTCTGATCAGTGCATACAGTGTACATGTTGCTGAAATGCCACCCTGAACCTTCTCAATACGTACAATCACTCTGAGTCAATTATATGTTTTTTTTTTAATTAAAATAAGAAGCTAAAACAAAATCTTTTCTAACAATCATTCTTTCTAGCTAGTCCCAAAGCTGCTTTTATTTAAAAAAATATTTATTTCATTTATTTGAAAGGCAGAGTAAAAGGGAAAGAGACAGGGTGTGCTTCCATTCCCTGGTTCACTCTTCAAATGGCCACAACAGCCAGGGATGGACCAGGCTAAGGCCAGAAACTGCATCCAGGACTCCCAAGGGGGTGGTCAGGGCTCAAGTATTTGAGCCATCATCTGCATTCCCAGTCACATTAGCAGGGAGCTTGATTCGAAGTAGAGCAGCCGGGACTCAAAGAGGCCCTTGGGTACAGATGTCAGCATTGTTACTTACCCAATTTCAAATGTATCAGTAAAGAGTCGTCAAAATATAATTTTAAATTTTACAGACATTAGCAACAATCACTATCAGAACAAAATACACCCTTCCTTCAAGATCAATGCTAGTAAAATACAACTGTAAAAGTTATTTCCTTTCTTCAAAGATTCACATACATTTTACAAAAGGTTGAGTCTTGAATTTAAAAGTGAACAAGCTAAATGACCATTATTAGCACCAGCCTGTCAGCAAATAGAACTTTCTATTTAAGAAAGACAGTTCAGTTGATGCATGTTGTAAATAACTATATTCTCTCTTACCTTTAGGCCCCAAGACATTCACAACAGAATGTGAGGCATGCTTTTAGCCACTGAACACAGCAATTTAAGATGGGCATTCATAGAATGACATTCACATTGCTTTACTTTACATACATATTTTACTATAATTTCCTGATTTATTCTTATTTATTTAATAGCGATCTCTCGTCTGCTGTTTCACTCCCCAAATGTCAACCATACAAGAAAGGACTGAAGCCAAGAGCTAGGAACTCAATGCAGGTCTCCCAAATGTGTTGCAAGGATCCAACTATTTGAGCCATCTCTGCAGCCTCCCAGGTCCCACATCAGTATGAAGCTGGAATCAGGAGCTGCAGGCTGAAACTGAACCCCGTCACTTGGACATGGGGGACAGTGTTGTAACCACTGACTTAACCACTAGGCTAAACCCCTACCACAATTTCCTGATTTTATACTTTATCTGATGTGATTTTAAATGAAACATATACTCTTCATTTATTCTTTTATAAATCTAGTTTATTTCACATTTAGTCGAGTGGCAGTTCTCAAGTTTGAAGTGAGTGGCTAAGGAATTGAAAGAAAAAATGCAATTTATTTTCAAATTAATTTCACAATTATTTGGAGCTGTCCTTTAAAATTAAAGATTAAAATATAAAAGAAGACATGCATATAACCAAAAATGTTACTGAATAGAGTAAGGAGTTCCTATGTAATTTATTTAGACTGAAGTTTCCAGGTATTAAAAATTGTTGGGATTGGGCTTGTATATACAAATATGTGACTTTTCTTATGTAAGCTGAAAAAAAAATACATACATAAAACTCAGTTTGCATTATTCTCAGATATTACAATAGTTTATCATCAAAATTTGGTGTGTTTTGGTAGGTTTATCTGTCGCTATTATAGCAAGCATATAAGCAAATACACACTTGAATTGCAACTGATAACAAAGTATATTTAGGTGATGAAAGTGCTCTTAGCAGTTGCAAAAAAAATCAGGAAAAGAAAGACTAACTTGAACATTCTTCAGGATTGAAAAGCAGGTAAACTCTGAGCCCGAGAGACTGCAATTTGGAAAAATTCTGGAAAAATAAATCACATGACTAAACAGTAAAATCAAAATATGTATCCACCAATTCTTTGCTAAAATGTCTCTTGAATCTTAATTGCGTGATCACCCACAAAATGAATTAACCAGGAACCCCAATATGTCAACAGTCTCCTAGGATGGCTCAACAATGAAACATTAAATATGTTTTTGTTGTTCTGACAACTGCTCATTTCACCATAACTCTATGTTGTAAAGCTCCAGGAAGAAGTGGTTTTCAAGGGAATTTTTTAAACTTGCCAGATGTTATAACGAAAGGCTGTGTGAGTGAGCAGCATAGAAAAGAGAGCTAATGCCTGATAGTTAATTAGACTTCTGACAGCCAATTTTGTGGTGCTAAATGTGATTAAATGTAGCTGCAAGTCTTTGGAGTGACTTTCTTAGTTTCGACACTTAGTATTACTTCAGAGGTATAAAACCTCTGCTCCAACTCTGACTCATCACAGGCATTAAACAAGAGGTCTCCACTAGCAGCAAGTTCAGATCCAATTGCTGGATCAGTTTAATGTGTAATAAATAAGTATCAAAATATCATTTTTTTTCAATAATGCTCTAGCCTAAGAATGTTTGTTAAATTCAACTGACTACTGCATTGACAAATCAAAATTAATGGAAAATCTAAATGCTCTTACTAGGCAGAGTTTTATTCTACTGTTGATGAATGTTTTAAAATAGCTTCCCCTTATTCTTTTTTCTCTGTAAGTACATTGTATTGTCCCCCAAACTTCTCAAATTATAAGTGCTAATATTGTTTCTGTTATGAAATAGATGCCTTCTAGCAAAATGGATTACAAGTGAAAATCTACTTTTTTTCACTTGCTTCCACTTTCTATTCTACTATTAGACAGATAAAATGATGGCACTGAGTTTGCCTCATAAGGATTTATATTTTCAATTTTCTTTCCAGTATTAGAGTTAAATATTCCTATGATTTGGTTAATGTTAGAAGTTTGACTCAGAAAGAATCAATAAGCAAAATCCCTTAAGCTGGCTGATAAAAATAGCAGCTTAAGTGTTATAAAGATCAAATGGATAGGAACAAGTGGCAAAGTGACCATATAGATATCAAGTGTTAAAGTGATCATGTTAATAGGACTAAGTGGAAACAATAATAGACAGAATTAAAAAGGAGTGAATTCTCCAACATGGGAAGCAGTCCATATAGCAGACTCAGAGAATGATGACTGCTTCAAGTAGCATTCCAACCTCAGAATCAGTCCATAAAGCATTCCAGTCTGGCTGGAAAGCCCAGGAGCATTTCAGGCATGGAAAGCCAAGACACTGGCAAAAAAAAGGTCCTACATAAAGGACCCCTGTGGGTGAAACCTCAGTGGGAAGAAATGGCTGCCAATGAAGAAGGCACTTTTCTCTGAAGGGAGAACTCCTACTTTGCTTATGGCCTTGTTGAGCTAGTAGGTTCAAAAGGCTTCCATAGCCAAGGCAGCTCATGTCAGGTGATCACTGATATCATACATAGAGTGTTATTTGTTAAATAAACAACGAGAGTCACTGTGTGCTAACCTCCCATGAAGAACCTCTGTCCCCAAAGAGTTGTATTGTGAGACTTAATAGTAAAACTTGTTCTTAAGAATCACCTCCATTTACTATGTCTCGTAAGTTAGTTATGTCTAAGAGCTCACAAGAGATGTACCATCCTTGAGTTCTTCTTTAAAGACAATTAAGTTTCTAAAAGGATAGAAGGGGGAGGTGTAATTTGAAGAAATTTAGCTACTAATTCCAACACATACAATGGCAAACTACAACTCTGCGGTTTAACTTACCTGGGAGGTTTGTGTGTTAAGTGCTTAGATTATGTCCAGGTGCACAGAATGCGTTATATGTGGTCATTATCATTTAGACTTTTAGTGACAGCTATTAACCCTTTGCAAAATGTGCTGGGAGGTGACCCGCCCTGAGCTTCCACCTCCCGCTGTGGGGATCCCTGGCCCACGCTGAGGCACACTCGTTTTCCGAGCCCTGCATTAGGACACGGCATCGCTGCCCAGAAGGGCGAGCTTTTGACTCTAAACTCATTACTTCCTAAATAAACTGTTTCTTTTTTTTTTTTATGGTATTTTATTTTTTTTATTTTTTTTTATCTTTTATTTAATGAATATAAATTTCCAAAGTACGACTCATGGGTTACAATGGCTTTCCCCCCATACCGTCCCTCCCACCCACAACCCTCCCCTTTCCCACTCCCTCTCCCCTTCCATTCACATCAAGATTCATTTTCGATTATCTTAATATACAGAAGATCAGCTTAGTATACCTTAAGTAAGGATTTCAACAGTTTGTTCCCACACAGAAACATAAAGTGGAAAATAATAGATGATTTTTTTTTTAAATCATGATGAAATCAGATCAGACCTATTGTCATGTTTAATCCCAGTGAGAGTCAAGTTGGGAATTGATAATTTCTTTTTTTTTTTTTTTTTACAGAAGATCAGTTTAGTGTACATTAAGTAAAGATTTCAATCGTTTGCACCCCCATAGAAACACAAAGTGAAATATACTGTTTGAGTACTCGTTATAGCATTAAGCCTCAGTGTACAGCACATTAAGGACAGAGATCCTACATGAGGAGTAAGTGCACAGTGACTCCTGTTGTTGACTTTACCAATTGACACTCCTGTTTATGGCATCAATAATCTCCCTATGCACCAGTCATGAGTTTCCAAGGCTATGGAAGCCCCTTGAGTTCTCCGACTCTTATCTTGTTTAGACAAGGTCATAGTCAAAGTGGAGGTTCTCTCCTCCCTTCAGAGAAAGGCACCTCCCTCTTTGAAGACCTGTTCTTTCCACTGGGATCTCACTCACAGAGATCTTTTTGCCAGAGTGTCTTGGCTTTCCATGCCTGAAATACTCTCATGGGCTTTTCAGCCAGATCCGAGTGCCTTTAGGGCTGATTCTGAGGCCAGAGTGCTGTTTAGGACATCCGCCATTCTATGAGTCTGCTGAGTATCTCGCTTCCCATGTTGGATCACTCTCCCCTTTATTTATTCTATCGGTTAGTGTTAGCAGGTACTAGACTTGTTTATGTGCTCCCTTTGACTCTTAGTCCTTTCATTATGATCAATTGTGAACTGAAATTGATCACTTGGAATAGTGAGATGGCATTGGCACATGCCACCTTGATGGGATTGAATTGGAATCCCCTGGTATGTTTCCAACTCTACCAATTGGGGCAAGTTAGCCCGAGCATGCCCCAAATTATACATCTCTTCCCTCTCTTATTCCCACTTTTATGTTTAACAGGGATCACATTTCAGTTAATTTTCAACACTTAAGAATAACTGTGTGATAATTACAGAATTAAACCAGTCATATTAAGTAGAACAGACAAAAAAAAATACTATGAGAGATAATATATTAAGTTGTCCATTAGCAGTCAGGGCTATGCTGATCAAGTCACCATTTCCCATAGTGTCCATTTCACTTCAGGAGGTTTCCTTTTTGGTGTTCAGTCAGAATAAACTGTTTCTTGAGGGTTTTTTTTTTTTTTTCAATTTAAAAGTAAAAACAGTCTTTGTCACATTAAATCATTCTAAAAGAACAATGAAGCTCATCACCAAACAGATTTACACAGGGATGCTAAAAGCACAGATATATTTCCTCTGCAAGCTACTACGAGATGGTTACACACACACACATGAAAACCACAGTGTGGGGCAGGGTTGGCAATGCAGGAGGAGCACTGATGGAGGTGGTGTTAAAGCAGGTATCCGCTCTCATCAAAATCTATCAAACTGTACATTTAAACAAGTTCCATTTTATGCTATGTAAATCCTACTTCCATTAAAAAAGTTCTTTTTTTTTCTGAAGCACTGTCCTTTAAAAAAATCTCCTTTTGTAAAATGACAATATTGAGGGTCTTTTCCATCAACTGCCTCAGAGCGGCAGAGCATGCAATCCAAAATGTAGTGTGACAAATCCCATCATTAAAATTAGATACCAAAAATCAATTCTTCCCCATCAATGAAGGATGCTCTTCTAAAAGGGAAGCATTGATCACTGCAGATAGACAAAATTACTTTAAAATTAAGGATGCTAAAGAGAATAGAGATCTAAATCTCATCTCCCAAAACTGAAATCATACTGGGAGTGTCCACAAAAGACTAGTTTCTAACTGCGATATGAATATTATAAAAGTGGAAAGAAAACATATGCTCAGATTTTAAAACTTACTCCTGAATTTAAAACTAAGACCTCTGAGGCCAGCGCTGGGGCACAGCAGGTAAAGCCACCTCCAACACCAGCATCCCACAGCCAAGCATGTTTCAGGCCCCATCCACTCTGCTTCTGACACAGCTCCCTGCTAATGGTGGAAAGGGATTGGCCCAAGTGTCCGTGCTGCTGCCACTCATGTGGGAAACCCAGGTGCAGTCCCTGGACCCTGGCTTCAGCCTGCTCAAGCCCCAATTATTACGTGACTTGGGGAGTGAACCGGCGGAATGAAGATCCTTCTCTCTTGTTCTCTCTCTCTCTCTTTCTTTTATTTTATTTTATTTTATTTTATTTTTTTATTTTTTGACAGGCAGAGTGGACAGTGAGAGAGAGAGACAGAGAGAAAGGTCTTCCTTTGCCATTGGTTCACCCTCCAATGGCCGCCGCGGCCGGCGCACTGTGGCCGGCGCACCACGCTGATCCGATGGCAGGAGCCAGGTGCTTCTCCTGGTCTCCCATGCGGGTGCAGGGCCCAAGCACCTGGGCCATCCTCCACTGCATTCCCTGGCCACAGCAGAGAGCTGGCCTGGAAGAGGGGCAACCGGGACAGAATCCGGCGCCCCGACCAGGACTAGAACCTGGTGTGCCAGCGCCGCAAGGCGGAGGATTAGCCTACTGAGCTGCGGCGCCGGCCCTCTCTCTTTCAAATACATAAAGCAAGTCTCTAAAAAAAGACTTAGAATCAATGACACTGACTAATACAAAGTATTAAGATTCATAACTAAATATATATTTTTAAAAGATTTATTTATTTATTTGAAAGGCAGAAATATAGAGAGGCAGAGGCAGACAGAGAGGTCGGTCTTCCATGCGCTGGTTCACTCCCCAGATGGCTGCAATGGCTGGAGCTATGCCGATCCAAAGCCAGGAGCCAGGAGCTTCCTCCAAGTCTCCCACATGGATGCGGGGGCCCAAGCACTTGGGTGATCTTCTACTGCTTTCCCAGGCCATCAGCGGGGAGCTGGATTGGAAGTGGAGCAGCTGGGACTAGAATCAGCGCCCTTATGGGATGCAGCAAATGTTTTATGAACGAAAGTTTTCTAAACGTTTTTCAAATATTTCTTCTTTCAAGAGGTAGATCTTGCCTGTGCAGAACTCCAAATGCGTTACTAACAGACCGGTTAGTAAAGTAGAACCCACAGTCCACCTGGCATGGAAGTGAGCGTTCTGGATCTCTCATAGCCTTCAGTTTGTCAATGCCAACTAATGTCACTGCTTAATAAAACCAGTGCTTTGCGAAGTAATGATCTGACTGTTGTTAAATGAAGCTTTTATTGACTGTCAGTTACTTAGATGTGATTAGGTTAAAGCCTCTCATTATTCAGAGAACTAAATCAAATGACCTCAATTTTTTTTGACACTCAGTCTTAATCTGCACTATACACTAGTGCACACTTTCTGATTGCTGCTTACCGAGGGGCTAAACCCATCACATTGATCTATCAAATCAATGGTTGGCCATATCAGGCAGCCAAAATCACTAAGTGGCCAACTTAGATAATTAAAGATGCTGGGAAATTTTGTAGACTAAGATAGTTAAACAAAGATTCAAAGTATTCAAAAAGTATTTGTAGTCACTTACTTGGGATAGTTAATGGATGTTAATAGGAACCAATTAGAGCTGACTAAATCATTATAGCCCAATACAGGTGATACCCAAAATCACAGACGCAGCAGGTCAAATGGCTAAGATGCTAACTGTGGAAGTACCACTTGATAGCAAATATTATAAATTTAAATTTCTGACTATGATATTAGGGAATAAAAAGAACATAAGTAGAAAGATACAATGTCACAGCCAAGCTGAAACATGAAATCCTTAAATCAAGATTTATCAAGTGGGAAATCAGGCTAAAGAACAAAGGACACTATACTGCTGTACATCATCAGGCAACTTTAAAACTTACATAACAGACAAAAAACTTGGAAATTGTTGATTTGCATTACACCTTTTGGAACTCAAAATCTTTACTACCGTGTATATAATTTTCCTGGGGGGGGGGCAAGATATGCCACTTAGGCACAAGAAGGAACCAGGACATTTTCAATTTTGAAATCGCGAAATTCACCTATTTTGAGAGGTAAGACATGAAAAAAGTTTTCTTCCAGATTCAAATTTCTCCATTACTGACCTAATTTAAAGCACCAACAACGAGTCTGGGAGACTAAGTTACTAGCAGTAAACTATGATATGGAATACATCTCCTTCAGTCTAACACATAGTAGAAAAAAGATATGAAACAGAGAAGAACAAAAGTATAGTCATTTTTCTGCCAGAAAGTGAATGAGGGGAGGGGGCTGGCACTATGGCGCAGTGGGTAAGCCACCACCTGTGATGCCAGCATCCCATATGGGTGCTGGTTCGAGTCCTGGCTGCTCCACTTCCAATCCAGCTCTCTGCTATGGCCTGGGAAAGCAGTGGAGAATGCCCCAAGTCCTTGGGCCCCTGCACCCACCTGGGAGACCATGAAGAAGCTCCTGGCTCCTGAATGGCACAGCTCCGGCCTTGCAGCCAATTGGGGAGTGAACCAGTGGATGGAAGACCTCTCTCTCTCTCTCTCTCTCTCTCTCTGTCTCTCTTTCTCTCACTGTGTAACTCTTTCAAATAAATAAATAAATATTTTTTAAAAAGTGAATGAGGCTAGCACCGCGGCTCAGTAGGCTAATCCTCCGCCTTGCGGCGCCGGCACACCGGGTTCTAGTCCCGGTTGGGGTGCCGGATTCTGTCCCGGTTGCCCCTCTTCCAGGCCAGCTCTCTGCTGTGGCCCGGGAGTGCAGTGGAGGATGGCCCAAGTGCTTGGGCCCTGCACCCCATGGGAGACCAGGAGAAGCACCTGGCTCCTGCCATCTGATCAGCGCGGTGCGCCGGCTGCAGCGCGCCGGCCGTGGCGGCCAATAGAGGGTGAACCAACGGCAAAGGAAGACCTTTCTCTCTGTCTCTCTCTCACTGTCCACTCTGCCTGTCCAAAAAAAAAAAAAAAAGTGAATGAGAGAAAAAAAGAAGCAACAGATAGCAAAGTCCTTATTTCTCTTCCTTTGGGCTTCAAAACAGAGGACACTGGGAACAAAGACACCACCACACAGACTGACCCATAACATCCTCCCACACTGACACATCAAAGCGGTGTTGGTAGGACAGCTGCCCAGTCAGAAGGTGCCCTCTGCTTGGACCCTGAGGGCCACCCCTAGTTCCTACGCAGCACAATCACCAGCTTAAGAATCACCCCATTTGTCATGAGATCCAAACTGCACGGTGAGGTGACTCTGTCCCCAGAGCTGAAGAGTAGGGTCAGTGGGATACATAGGGGCCATGTTAGGTATTAGCAGCCTGTAGCCAACAGAGCTAAGTTCACCCTTCTCCTTCCCATATGCCCAATCTACCACCATCTCAGAAAAAATGAATCAGGAGGTAGCTGAAAGATTTAACACCCAAATAATTTTTAAATTTATTTGACAAGTAGAGTTAGACAGAGACAGCGAGAAAGGTCTTCCTTTCGTTGGTTAACTCGCCAAATGGCTACTACGGCTGGTGCTGTGCTGATCCGAAGCCAAGAGCCAGGTGCTTCCTCCTATTCTCCCATGCGGGTGCAGGGGCCCAAGCACTTGGGCCATCCTCCATTGCCTTCCCAGGCCACAGCAGAGAGCTGGACTGGAACAGGAGCAACCAGGACCAGAACCTGGCGCCCATATGGGATGCCGGCGCACAGGCGGAGGATTAACTAAGTGAGCTACGGCGCCTGCCCCTACCCAAATAATTTTAAATCAAATTATTTTATTCAATTAGTATCTGATCATGGAATTAAACTATAAACTAGATTGTACAGTTGCTATTGTTATGCCATTAAGGAACTCATAAGGAGATTTTTATTTTTTGGAGACTTGGGAAGTAAACAAATGTATAGACTAACTGACAAGACTGCACTTTTCCCACACAGTCCAGTTCACCTTCTTCTGCTGATATCAATATGTAACTTGCATATTGTATGATCTTGGATAGAGTGCAAGGAAAAACTTGATGCTTCACTCAATTCTCAGGGTCTCTGCAATGTTAAATTTGTTTCTTGAGGCTAATATTTCCCATTTTCAAGTAAAAATTCAAAGAGTAACTTTAACTATTTTTACATGAATTACCCACCCAGCACAGTTTAATTATTCTGCAACTTAGAAAGTCCATATTTTACACTCATTCTCCAGCAGGGGTCCTGCTTCAATTTCAGATTTCTGGAGTAGAAAAAGGAAAGTTTGTGTCTTCTCCCTCTTATCCTGTACTCATTCATTATTCTCCATCATTTCTAGAGCCATTGGCCTAAAAGAAAAAAAATAGTGGAGCAGGATGCCAGGCCTTCAGTACCACAGTGGTTCTTGTGGACATTGTCCTGCAGAACAGACTCATCTGCACCTCTCCACACGTGCCGGGTTCCCCATGGATGTCCACTCTGGGCTGCCCATCCTCCTCTGAGAATCTGCCTCCCATCATCCACCTCTCATCTGGGATCCTCTCTCTCCTCCCCAGCTGTCTATGCTAACTCCTGCCAGCAGAGTGCCTAGTCAATGCAGGCATGAGCCTGAACTTCGATGGAAGGTCTGTTCCAGCTCAGTGGAGACACCTCAGTTTTACCTTGCTAGACCCAGAGGCAGAAATTTCTGTGGGCATTTATCCTTAGGACAGGCAGCCCTACAGCAATGCAAGTCCTCGTGTCACTGAGGATAAAGGGCCTACCAGGAAACTCACCGAAATGACAGAGAACAGCTCTCCTTCCTTCCACCACCAAGTGTGGAGAGAAGAGGATGGTCACCACAGCACGCACAGACCCTCTACAAGGAAGGCCAACTCTCTCTAATCGGCCTTCATCACTGATTACTTCTCTTTTAAAAGGTAGAGTGGGGGCCAGCGCTGTAGCGTAGTGGGTAAAGGCGCCGCCTGCAGTGCCGGCATCCCTTATGGGTGCTGGTTCGAATCCCGGCTGTTCCTCTTCTGATACAGCTCTCTGCTTTGGCCTGGGAAAGCAGTAGAAGATGGCCCAAGTCCTTGGGCCCCTGCACCCACATGGAAAGACTCGGAGGACGTTCCTGGCTCCTTACTTTGGATCAGCGTAGCTCCGGCCATTGGGCCATTTGGGGAGAGAACCAGCGGATGGAAGTCCTCCCTCTGTCTGCCTCTCCTTCTCTCTCTGTGTAACTCTTTCAAATAAATAAATAAATCTTAAAAAAATTTAAGAGTGAAAGCTGGTAAAGGCAATTTCACAATCTCTGTGCACTGTCCAAGTACGTAGGCTTGCGTTTTGCTTTAGGCTTTCAAATCCCCAGGTCTCTGACACCCATTTCATTGCCTCTGACATTGGAGGCCTCTACTGAGACCTCTGTTCCAAAAGAAGAGATGAACCTGACTCCTGTTGCAAACAAGTTTCAGGATTCTGGCAAAATGATGCAAACTGACTGGTTTCTGTGTTTTTTCCACTTATTGTAGTTACTAACAGACACATAAATATATAGGTATATCATATCTATTATACACATTATATAATCATGAATTTATAAGAACATTAAGTGTATAAAATTATATTTACATAATATATGATAAACAAAATAGCTTGTGTACTTGCTGTTCCCTCGATACTCCAATGTACAGTTTTCTATTTTAAAATATTTGCATTTTTTATTCTAAACTTTTGATGGAAAAATATTAAACCACAAATCATATTTTCTCCAATCTTTGTACCTGTAGACA
Source organism: Oryctolagus cuniculus (assembly GCF_051225735.1). NCBI lineage: Eukaryota > Metazoa > Chordata > Mammalia > Lagomorpha > Leporidae > Oryctolagus > Oryctolagus cuniculus. Next base: position 12,830,011 of record NC_142874.1, on the reverse strand, counting down.
CAAAGGCATTTATTTGCACACTATGGACATACACACCTCAGGGATGTACTGGCAGTTACCCAATGCCATTTCTTCTTTACCTGAAAACATCATCTAGTCACATTCTCTGGCTTCCTTTACTAAAGAGTTGCAATCCTGTGGCTCAGTTCCAATTGGTAGAGCATAAAGAATGCAACGTTGAACAATTTCAGACTTAGCCTACAATAGCCACTCACTCCAAGACTTCCATTTCAGTGAGATAGTGGGCCTCCAAGATGCACATTGGGGAGAGGTCAGAGCTGTGTGTGGCCAGGCCTCTGTCCCAGTGACCAGAGCACAGGTTCCCCGCAGCCCTGCACACACTTGACTATTAACCACTAATACAAGCAAAACGACTATGAAGGAAGTATGCTCCAAAATCGGTCTGATGGAGTGGGAAGAAATGGTGGAGTAAGAACAGTCAATGCCCAGGCACTGACAGATGATCCAGATGAGTCCAATCCAGTGTTGACACTGTCACCACCAGGGGGCACCAAACAGCAACCCAAACAAGATAACTATGGCACACAGGAACCCACAGAGCATCCAAACAACCAGGCACGGTCATACCTACATCTTTCTCAATGTCACAATCATTAAAATGGACATTTTAACTGTTTAAGTCCCTTGGACCCTACTTATCCTATAATTAGGCTTTATCTTTAATAATAAAACTAATAAGAACAATACCTGGACTACCGTGATATTCTTCTACAACTCAGTAATTCATTTACTTATCAAAAATAGGAGATAAACATTGCACACACTGTCAGGCTTGTCACACTGGTAAAGCTTCCAGGAGCCTGTCAGTGTGGAGAGCAGTATGACAGCCCCACCTCATTGGGATGGGCTGCCCCGACCCCCCTACTGTGTAACTCACGGCACTGAATTTCTAAGTAGGGCAGGGAGCAAAGGAAAGCTCTGACAACAGATCTAAGCTGAGACGCACACAGCCTGGTACTTGAACCTTACAATCCAATCCCTAATAGTCCAAAAACCTAGCGTTCTCATGTGAAACCATACCCTCTTTTGCTGTCAATTATTCTCGACTTGTCTATTCTTCCACTTGTCTCCAGGGCCTGATCAGGGAAAATCAATAACAACCAGGCACAGCTGGCTCATTATACATGGGGCAGTTTCTAACACGTAGACTCATTCCATTATTACACACCATCAACCACTGTGTGGGAGGGGAGCTACGTCCTGAGTGACGGGCGGACTCTACATCGTGGGCGGTGGGCGTATACGGGCTTGCTGATCTGGAAAGAGTAAGACTGGATGATTTGGACAGGAGTTCAGTGGGAGGAATATTGTGACACAGAATGAGCAGATAATCTTGCTCTGCTAAGTGCCACTGAGAGTTCTCAGTCCCCTGACGTTGGTAGCTCTTTACCTAGTCCTCCAAGGATTTCCCTCCTGTTTTCCTAGTTTTTGTTCAGCAAGTCCTCGTGTGCTGTAACCGTGGTGACATGTACAGAGACACAGAACTCGCTAAGCAGTTCTCCGTTCAGCCCATACTAACCAATGGTGTTCCCTTCGCCTCACAAGGCCCAAACTGCCAAGACCAGAGGTCCTTGCAGGGCTTCCAACATGAGACTGCTTCAGGGGAACTATTCGGCCCCTTGGAATCCCGGATGCTTCTGCCCAGACGGCCTCTCACAACATCATGGACATGAAGACTGGGGCTGGAAACCAGAGGAGCCATTTGGGTGGTCTTCCAGGCTGCATTATCTGACATGCTGCTCAGTTGGCTCCTGCCACCACCAAATGAAGGTGGTGACATCATTGAGAGCCTTCGGGAATTAGTATTTGCAGCATCACACGAGGTTAAAGAAGGAAGGAGTAATCAGACACACCAGAAGTCATGGGCGAGCACTCAGGAGAGTGGAGGGGGCAGGAATGGACGTGGAAATAGGGGGCTACGGCTAACTATGCAGTCTTCTTGACAGAGAAGAGCCTTTTGGTAGCAATGGTTCCACGATCATTTCTTTTCCCTCTCCTCTCTCTCCCTGTCCTCCCTCTCCCTCTCTTCCCTCCCCTCCTCTCTCCCTTTCTTCTTCTCCCTCTCCTCTCCCTCTCCCCTCCTCCTCTCCCTATTCTCCATTTTCCTCCTCTACCATACATGAAGAGAACTGGTGGTGGATAATATTCTGTGTTTGGTTCTGTAAGGAGGGTGACAAAATTGGCAGTCTCTCCCAGTGATGTGATGGGGTCCCCAGGACTTAGTAATTTTCACATCTGGAGAAAAGAACAAGAGAAAAGGTAAGACTCTTCGATGAGAGGGAAAGGCAGCAGGTTGGGCTGGACGTTCTCTGCACACACAGGCCATCTCTGTCTTGCTCTGTGCTATCAGTCAGAGGTTTTTGAAATGTATCATCTTAGATTCCTTCCCCTCTCGAAAGGGACTGGAAGAACGAAGTCAAAATATATGTCTACCTTTTCTCTCCTGGAGACTCCATTCTGCAAGTCTCTGATCACGGCTACGGGATTGAGACTGTCCCATGGTTACAATTTACACTGGGTCCCCCATGTCTCTTAAGACACAAGGTGTGACAACTTTCTTCGCTGCTAGACCCCGGGTGGGTGCCTCACCTATCCTTGAGGGGCCCCTTGTACACACCTTTGTGCATAATTCCCACTAAAATCCCTTTCATTACCTACTCCTACTTACTGGTTGAAGAACTAGATGGCACTAGACTCGGGCTGGCATGCTATTCCTGACCCTGCACAAACAAGCCACTTGCTTGAAAATGTGTCCTGAGAGACGTAGATGATGGAAGCCTCGCAAAGGGCCGAGGCACCTATACCTACCAGTATGCTGATTTCTGAAAAATTCCAAATGAAAATGAAAGGTTTCTTAAAAAAAGAGAGAAAAGTTAAAAATAAGCTATCAAAAGTATCACTTTAGCATTCACTGTTTAAATTATTTCCAAAAGCATTCTTTTTACTTCCAGGTAAAAAGAGCAGCTTTAATCGTGCAAAAGGATCAGAATTAAATAACATGCAATGTTATGAATTAAAAATTTTACTCATTTCTTCTTGTTAAAGTATGTATTAAATGCCCTGAAAGCTCCTTGTGACACAACAAGTACATGTCAAGGAACAAGCTTTGAGATCATCAATAGGCAAGACATAAAAAATGGATATGAAAATGTTCTTCAGTTGGATTTGAACAGTGTAATTAGCTGTGTCTTAACAATCCATCTAATAGTATATTATGCAATTTAAAAAAACTTGTATTTATAAAACTATATTTTATCATTTTTGCCTCTTAAATGCTTGAACTTGTGCTTATTCTTTCATGGCAGAATTACAAATTCTTACTTTCCTAGACTGATGTCTATGTCATAAAAATCTACCTGGGGGCTGATTAGGGCCTAGGAAAGCACAAGGCTGGATGACTGGGGATAACAGGGTGGGAAGAAAGCTATGTGGACGGTCCTCTAGGAGTGGACGAGGTGTGAGTAGATAACAGATTTCAAAATTCCTTTTTATCCTCTGGCTAAATTAGCCCACATTTTTCCATCTTGTGTTCAGTGATCACTCACTCATTTATGACTGGTGTGGAAAATTCTTCACCCCCTTAGGTAACCCTGCCCATTTCCAGAAGGTTTCACCCGGGCTTCAAGCTTCAAATTTCCCCATTAGCCAGTGAGCCAAGCTACCATAACTGTACATCAATGACAACAGACATCGCAAGGCTGACAGAATCGCAAGCCAAAAGGTGAAAATCCACTACATCTGTAGCCCTGAATATATTAATATGTGGGCAAGGCCTTTTTGAAGCTTAAAGCAATGGCAGTATAATACAGGTTTACTTTAGAACTGATATTTATCTGTTCACATGACATATATATGTATATATATACACACAGAGATACAAATCAATTAATGAAATAATTAATATTAGCATTGACAGAAACTTACTTACTTGATCATGCAAGGGTTTCCTCTTGCACGTGTGATTCTTAGAACTGTTACAACCAAAGGCAGAAGTACAGCCTTTCACAACAGTCATATCGCCAGGAACTGCTGACCAAGAGCACATTATTCCAAAGCTGTACACCCAAAATGTACATCTCCCCGAAGCTCGTGTTTTTAAAATATAGTTAGCCTCTTCATCCTTTCTTACACTCAAAGTGTAAGAACACACATACATAATCAACATACGTAACCAAATGATGCTGAAGGTGTGTGGCGCCGCGTTAAGGTTAAGTAGTCACAGGACACGGGGAAGGAAGGAACAGTGAGGATAATCCTCCCATGTGAACTCACGCAATTCAGTGAAAATGCTGGAATAGCTTACCTGTCGTATATGTCAGGTCACTAACCACACCACACCACACCATACTTCCCAACCCTCAGCAACAAACAGATGGTCAGGCAACTGTACTAAAGAATATTATACAATCTCTAAAAAGAATTCTTTAAGATAGTAACATAAGGAAAAACCTCTGGAAAGACCCTGCCTAGTGGAATCTCTCTGAGACACAAAAGATGATGTTGGAGTGATTCCTTTGTTACATACAAACGTTTGGAGACCTGTGTTGTGGCACAGTGGGTTAAGCACTGTTTGCAACACCTGCATCCCAGATCAGAATACCAGCTTGAGTCTTGGTTGCTCCATTTCTATTCCAGCTTCCTGCTAATGTGTTTGGGAAAGCAGTGGAAAAAGGCCTGGGTACTTGGGCCCCTGCCACCCTCATGGGAGACTCAGAAGAAGCTCCTCGCTCTTGGCTTCCATCCAGCCGGCTTCTGCCAACGCAGCCATTTGGGGAGTGAACCAGTAGATTGAAGATCATTCTCCCTCTTGTCTGTCCCTATCTTTCTGTGTCTCCCACTCTCTGTCACTCTGTCTTTCAAGTAAATAAAATAAATCTTAAAAAAATTTTAGACATAGTCTCTGAATAATTCTGATAATAGCACTAAGCACACTTTAGTATCATTAGTGGCAAATCACAAATTCCAAAATCTACTGTTTGCTATTACTAAAGGTAAAGGAAAGGACTAAAATGCAAGAATTTCTCTAAAAGTGAATGGCGATAGCTGATTATAATACACTATTTTGCATCTAAACATTGTATACATTTTGAACATCATTCATCATGCGGTTAAATTTAATCCTGTTTTATTTGAAAGTATACAGCATTGGCCGGCGCCGAAGCTCACTAGGCTAATCCCCCGGCTGCGGCACCAGTACTCCAGGTTCTAGTCCCGGTTGGGATGCCAGTTCTGTCCTGGCTGCTCCTCTTCCAGTCCAGCTCTCTGCTGTGGCCCGGGAGTGCAGTGGAGGATGGCCCAGGTGCTTGGGCCCTGCACTTGCATGGGAGACCAGGAGGAAGCACCTGGCTCCTGGCTTCAGATCAGCGCAGCGCCAGCTGTAGTGGCCACTGCGGGGTGAACCAATGGAAGGAAGACCTTTCTCTCTTTCTTTCTCTCACTGTCTAACTCTGCCTGTCAAAAAAAAAAAAAGTATATAACATTGATTGAAAAGTAAGTCCCTGCATCTGCTGTCTTTCTCAAATTTCCTGGCTTTTATTTTTGAGCTGAAGATATTTTCTTTTCTCAAATATGACATTTTGAGGTAAACTGGAGAGGATCAGAGAAGAGCTTATATGATATGATTTGTGCGGAATTTCCCAGCCTTCAATCGTGTAATTTTTCTCCTCTGTCTCTAATCAAATCATTCACATTCCTCTGCCTTGGCTTTGTCCACCCCCTCACCTTGATTAATTCCTAGTTATTCTCGACATATTTTTTGAAATGTCATTCATCAAGGAAGTCTTCACCAACTCCCTAGGAAAAGGCCAGGTTTCCTACTTACGTAACCCACCCCGTTCTGAACAACCTCTTCCCATTGTTCACAAGTTGGAACATCATCTACTTGCTCTGCAGTGTTTCTGATTGCAATGGGTTGTTTCCACGTCATGCTTGCAGTTGTTATACATTTTCTCATTAATTCTGTCTATGTTTGCATGGTGGAACAAAGATTATGTAGCTCGGTGCGTGCAACCTCACGACACTTGACGTTTCTTGGAAAAGAACGCCTTTCGTCACTAGATAATGCCTGTTCTTTCTTTGTCTTGTTACTGGTAAATATCATTTATCTATTATCAAAATGATGTGTTGTTTTAGATCTTTGGTTTTAAAAAATTATCTAGATTTGTTTTCAACAAATATGTTTATACTTCTTCTGATCCCCACATGCTTGAACTCTTTGTCTTCCTATGTTCTGTTTTATCTACCAGGCATTTATTTCTCTCTTTTGCTACATGCTATTGAGTGGTAATATTCTCTTCATCCCACTCCTTTTAAATTTTTTAATTGACTAACGATTTGTATCTCTCAAGAATAAGTCTACTTATGTAAGATAGAAATAATTTGGTTTTAACAAAATCATTGTAACCTTACATAAAATAGAAATTTAAGCTGTCTGGGAAAAGAATGAGGCTATATGGTGTCGCAGCCTCAGGCCACCCTTATCTTGTTCTGTCATTCTTGGCAACTGGCTTAGTATTTATGGTCCATTAGGAACCCTTGAGTTCTGGTTATATACAATTGCCAAAGGATAAATGTGACATTTCAATATCATTCCATTTGGCCAGAGCTTAGTCATATGGCTACACTAGCTTCCAAGGAGAGTAAGAAATTTAAATTTTCATCTAGGAAGCCATGCACCCAGCGAAAAGTCTGAAGTTCTGGTTCTAGGGAAAACTGCATAGAAACAATCAACTGGGCAAAGTGCAGCCACGAAGCGCCAGATCATAGATGGTGCATTATCACTGACAATGGCACATTTTACAGACTGAGTTAATTCTTTATACAAAGAAAAGAGTATGCTTTCACCATCGATTCTCCCAACACTTCTGGATCTTAGCAGTCTTTAATTACTTACCAACTGCTACCTACAGATGGCAAATGCATTGTGCTTCTGACTTGTTAGGTTCAAAACATTAGGCATATGGATTCCATCTCTCTCTTCATATTTTTAGAGTCAAAATTCCCCAACATATTTGACCAATTTCAGTAATTTACCCAAATTCATCACTTTCCTTTGCATTTTACTCTACCCTTAGATTTTATTTTATTTTCTTTCCAAGTATACCTTTTAGTAGTTGTTTCAGAAGAGATCGGAGGGTGAAAAAATCTCTTCGTGGATCTGTAATTATTTCCCATGCTCTCAGATTATAATTTAAATGAGTGTTTAACTTTGGGTGGTAATTTGCTTCCCATTAATTTTAAAAAGAGGACTCTGTTTTCTTCTATATTTATGTCATGTAGAATGCTATAGGCAGCAAGCCACATCATCTTTCCCTCCCTCTGGCATGCTTGTGAATTTTAGCCTCTGTATTTCCCCATTATTTTATGTTTAATAAATGTAAGAATGGATTTTTTAATCCTCTATTACACTCGTTGTACATATATTTTATGTGCTATTTTTAACATTCAGATATTATCAACTTTTTTTGCGGTTTCCATTCAGGTTCAACCTGCGGAACACATGTGACACACTCATTGAGTCATTCATCCCCTCAACTTGACATAGGTCCTTGTGTTTGGTTTCCTCTTGACCTCGCGGCCTGTCCCTTCTGTGCTCCAATATCACATCATTTCTTAGAGCTTATTTTTATTCTGTTTTACACATTCACTAAAATTCTTATTTTTTATTTTAGTGTGATTTAATAATGCTGTTTACCTAAGTATATAGAAAGAAACTAGGTAGGATGACAAAGAGAGACAGAGACATTGATTAATTTTTTGGTTCTCTGGTTAAATCCTTTTCATGTACACCCAATCTCATTTCATTTCTACTTAATTCTGATCACCTTTTTTGTTTTTAATGCATGTTATTCTTAATCTCTGAGCAATATGAACATTTTTACTCAGTTCAGATAACCATATTTTGTTCACATGGCCTGTGTTAAATTTATTTCTTGATAATTGGCTTTGTTTCTTGGCTGCAAGCACAGATTAATCTCACTGGTCTGCTATGACTGGTTGTTTATTTCAATGTATTGAGCGTTGGCCAACATAATGAAATGTATTAACAAAAAATGAGACAAGGATGCTCTTTAGAAATGCATCTGTGAGTTTTTGGTAGTGTATGTTATAGAAGCCCATCAGCTTTGTCTAACTGAAATAATTGGATTTATGATTTGTACCTAAATAGTTTAATAGTTTTGGTAGGGGCTAGCTCTTTTTTTTTTAAAGATGCAATTATTTATTTGAAAGGCAGAGTGACAGAGGGAGGAAGAAAGAGGGAGAGAAAAAAGGAGAGAGAGAGAGAGAGAAAATATGCAGGGAATTGAACCCAGGTACCCCAATGTGGGATACAGAATTTCTCACTGGCAGAGAAATCACTCAGCTATATGTTTACCCCATCATTTAATTATTGAAGAAGTACTCTACTCAAATAAAATAATTAAACTTTTAAAAAAGAAAAGGTGAGATGAATAGAATGAATGTATTTATTATGGCCTAAATATTCTGAATTAATTGTACAAGCTATTTTAATAAAGACATTTGCACATATTCTGAGAGGAAAAAGAATAAATCTGCTTGATATTATTTATCTCCACCCCCCCAAACACAAATATCCCTCTACTTTACTAAAACATTTTATTTCTTAATAACATTATTAGGTCATAAAAATCACAGTTACTATGACCAAAGTATAAGAACACACAGAGTTTTAATACTGTAGGAGTAGTGAATGACTTGCTTATCAAAAAAAAAAAAACATATCATTAAGTGAAAATAGCAGAAAAGAGCAAAAACATTTACTTTATAAAACTAAAATTAGTTTGGAGATTTTTAAAATTTATTTGTTTTCATTTGTTGACAGGCAGAGAGACAGACGGACAGAGCTCCCATCCACTGGTGCACTTCCTAAATGCCCACAGTAACAGGGCCTGAGCCAAGGGAAAGCCAGGAGTTGAGAACTCAACCCAGGCTCCCCTAAGGAAGCCAACTAGCCTTCACCACTGCCTGCCAGGATCTGGATCAGCTGGAGCTGCTCAGGGGCTGGAGCTTGTTCCAGGACCCACACGCTCTGAGATGGCACATCAGGGTCTTTACCAGCACTCTAACTAGTAGGCCAGATGTCTGCCCCCATCTGAAAATGTACACTCACCTCCAGTGGGTTAGAGAATGGAGAGACAAAGAGGACTGGGCCAGAAGCAGAGCGTTTTCCATAGGGACGGAGCGATCTCCCAGCAGCCTTTCCCCCTCCTTGTTGTAGCATCCTTCCTCCCCTTCGGGACGTTGCTCCTCGGGTCAGTGCCTCCACTCCAGGGATAGAGATGAAACCACCTTAGACATAAAGCGAGCATCTGACCTAAGTTCCACCAGTCAGATTCCACTCAGGAGTTTGTAGCTGGACTGTGTATAGCACCAGCAACGTTAGCTATTCCTTTGATCTTGTGAAGTTTCTACAGTCATTTCCTTCCTGCTGAACTCTGCCAAGGGCTGGTTTTTCTGTGCATGCACTTAAAGACCACTTACTATAAAAGGAGCAACTGCTGAACTATTTCAATAAATAAACAGAAAGTCTCAATAAAGAAGAGGAAGAAGCTGGGAAACACTGCAAATTCACTAGTCCAAGAAATCTAAATGGGACATGTTAAATGATGACAAGAGTTCAGAGCAGATTTTGGTTATGGGGGAGAAGCAGTCATATGAAGCCAAGCTAAAGTGTTCAAATTTGTACACATGATTTAATTAAGCAACATAAAGATTAGCAGATAATTATATCACTGTTCATTAACATGAGGATAGTGTCAGGACTCTAGAGGCATAAAATGGAAGCGGTGGTCCTGCTGAGTGCAGCAAACTGGGCGCAAATAATAGAAAAAAACACAAGAACGTGAAGGCTGCAGCTTGGAAGCTGCCTTGTTGTGGCAGATGATGATGTGTGGGACAGGAAGCTAACCAGCCCCACGCACAACACTACTGAATTTGGACATCTTCCCCAGGAACATGCCATGATAGACTTGAGCAATTCCTAAGATCCTCTCGTCCCCACAGATACAGTACGCTCAGTCAACCCTGAGACCTCGTCACCACAGTCACTGGAGTGCATATGTGCTAATGGCTGATACAGTCCAGCTTTGTAAGAATGAAAATGGAGGCCCGTGCTGCAGCACATCAGGTCAGGCAGCTGCCTGTGACACTGGCACCCCCTGCTGGAGGGAGGCTTCAGTCCTGGCTGCTTGGCTGCTCCGCTCCCTATGCAGCTTCCTGATACTGTGCCTGTGAAGGCAACAGAAGATGGCCCATATACTAGGGCCCCTGCCGCCCATATGAGACCTGGACGGAGACCCTTGTTTCTGGCTTCACCTTGGCTCAGGCCTTGTTCTCATGACCATTTAGAGATCTAGGGAGTGAACTAGTGAGTGCAGGATTCATTCTCTCTCTCTCTCTCTCTCTCTCTCTCTCTCAGTTGCTCTGCCTTTCAAATAAATAAACTAAAGCTTAAAATAGCAATAAGAATAGAATATTATCTACTAAGATACTTGCATACTGGTTATTTAAGTTTCATTAATTACCACAGAATAAAAAGGCCTTAAAAGAGCTTCACTTAAGTGAAATTTTGAAAAATAGTGCTGTATTTCTATGTAGTTTCTGGAAAACACACTTCAGAGCTCAACTGTCATTATCTCTTAAGATGCTAAAGAGGTAATGCAGACTATTTTATCATTCGGGGTTGCCTTGCATTCACCTTCTTTGGTTTCCTGTGAAACCTGCTATACCCAAACATGATTTCTTCAATTACAGCTAGTGATTTCATTTCTTAATTGTTCATGCGTAGCTGAGATACTCAGGCAGCCTTAATGTTTCTGGGGTTCAGCTTAGTTCAGAACTACTTGCAGCTTATGTTCTTAGTAATATCACGGTATCATGACATCATCATTATAATAAGCATCATTATTAATTTAGGAATTTAAATCAGAGTGTCATGAATTAATGTAAGATGTTTAAAATGAAAAAGAATTGTCTACAACTACAGTAATTAACATTAAACATTCTGAAAGGCTAATATGCTTAAATAAGCACTCAAGTTAATATCCTGTGAAAACACAAAACAATTTATACTGTTTTCCAAAATTTGAAGTCAAGGAGTTACACTGCCCTAATGATGCACATTATTGGAAGTTGTCATTATTGTTCTGTTTTCCATGGACTAAGCACTATCCTCAAACCTTCATATGTGTTATTTAATCTTCACACCAGACCTATGAGTGAAGTGTTATTCCTCATTTGCAGATAGGAAACTAAAAGTTCAGTTGAGTGTGCAGAAACAAGCCTTGATAACAACAATCATAACTATGCTGAATGATCACTAAGCACACGCACATAGGTCCTCATACCCCACCCGTGGTGAGCCTGAGACTGATTCTCAGCACAGAAGTGCAATGGTCACCACACTCAGACATTACGGTGCTGAAATAATCATCTTTGTCTGTATTGCTTAGTGTTCAAAAATATGGATATAAATTTAGGGTGATGGGGGCAGATGTTTGGCTTAGCCGTTTGGATGCCACACAAGACACCCATATCTCATATTGGAGGCCTTGGGTCTGAGTCTCAGTTTAGCTCCCAATTCAAACTTGCACAAATGCAGACCCTGGGAGGCAGCAGGTGATCGCTCAGGTGGCTGGGTCCCTATCACACACATTCGAGACCTGGCCTGAACTCGGCTCCAGGTCCCGGCCTCAGCCCCAGACCTAAGTGTTGTGGGCATTTGAGGAATGAACCAGAGGATGTGTCTGATTCATTCATACTTTCCCTGTCTCTCTCCCTCCCTTCCTTCAATCTGTGTCTCACTACGTGTCCCTCAATATCTGTCTCTGACTTCTAAATAAATTCATAAAAATTTAAATGTATGGTAAATTGAAAGTTCCTATTATCAGTAAACTATCTTAATTCTCCATCTGAATTTCATAGATGAAGACTCTCCCACATAAAATTACAATAAATTCTTGGCTTTCTTCTGATAATTGTATGTTAAATCAATCAGCCGCCGGTGCCTCAGCTCACTACGCTAATCCTCCGCCTGCGGCGTCGGCACTCCAGGTTCCAGCCCAGGTTGGGGTGCCGGTTCTGTCCCAGTTGCTCCTCTTCCAGTCCAGCTCTCTGCTGTGGCCCGGGAAGGCAGTGAAGGATGGCCCAGGTGCTTGGGCCCTGTACCCGCGTGGGGGACCAGGAGGAAGTACCTGGCTCCTGGCTTCGGATCAGCACTGCGCGCCAGCCATAGAGGCCATTTAGGGGGTGAACCAATGGAAAAGGAAGACCTTTCTCTCTGTCTCTCTCTCTGTCTAACTCTGTCAAAAAAAATTAAATTAAATTTAAAAAATCAATCAGCTGCTTCATCCTATTAAATGTGTCCTACTAAACAACAAAATATTAAACTTATTATATACTACTGAACCTTATAATTACCTTTTATCCACCAGAAACTATATGCAATATAAAAATACACTGATGGAAATAGCCACTATGTACTTTCTGAACTTACAGTGAGAGATAAGTTCCAAAAAGAATTCTGAATAATACTAGAACTAAAACTCTTGCAGATAATCAAAAACCCTCTGAATTCTCCTGAGTTATAGAAAGTTATGTACATGTAGCCAACCTAGGAATAGCAGCAAACTAATTTATTATGTATATATAATATTTGAAAATTTTCATGTATGAAGACATTACTTTTGAAACAGATAATCTACTTAGAAATTAAGCATGAAACGTAAGCCCATAAAGAAGAGCTTAATTTAAAAAAAGAAACTGCTTGATACTAAAGAAACTATCTGAGGCCAGGAAGTGGCATAACCGATAAGAGGTCAGCGCTGCATTGCTCAGGAGGACACACTGAATGTCTTCTCCTTAATGGAAAGATGGAGATAAGGTTTGAAAGCAGTCTGATGGGGACTTAGATACCTAACTGGATGCAGAGACGCAATATTCAACCTAACTTGGCAGCCTGGCGATGATTCCTTTTATCAGCTCAGGAGGGCTCACGTCATGTTCTGTGATTAAAACTATAGCTCTTCCATGTGCATTGTCAATACAAACTCTTCAAGAAAGAGGAAATATGGCCCCCAAGATCTGTATCTGCTTACAATGTCCATTTAATGTAAACAATAACCTAGCTAGAAAAATCTTTGCAGTTTAATATCTACTTTTAAGCCATGATAAATTAATAGGATGTTTTTAACTGATTGGCAATTATTTGATTTTCCAGATGGAACCAAAAGTCAGGTACTTGAATAAAAAGGTAATTCATCTCCACATAAATTTTTTAAATTTCAGCACTCTTCATATATTAAGCAAATATTTTGTCAACAAATATATTTATATTTGAGTATATTCTGAGCAATTCGCTTATTCCCAAATGAGCATCTACTCCCATTTATAAAATAGGGAGAATTGTTTTAATAATTAGCTTAAAAGCTATAGGCACACATTCAGTGTAGATCTGTAAAGAAAAACTAGGGGCAAGCATTTATCCCAGTGGTTAAGACATCAGTTAAAACACCGTGAACATGAAACCTCAGGGGGAAGCAGTTTCTGCGAGCTGGCACTGCACCCCCTCAAGAGGCCCCCTCCTGCTGGAACCCTCTCAACTGCTATTCCCTACCTTGCCCATACTCAGCTTGAAGAAGCCAGAGTGGTCATCATCCCATACCCCTAACAGAAGTTAGGGTCCATTCTTCAGGGGGAGGAATGTGAGGAATCAGATGGGTTCATGGGCAGCCAGGGTTGCTCCTAGTGGAAACTGAGGGTGCAGACCTTTTAGCAAGGTCAAAAGTGCCTGCCCCACTCATTGAGAATTTCCAGTCTTTTGAGAATAGCAAGGGGGTGGTGATTCCACCCTTTTGAGCTCCCAGTTTACTGTAAAACAAATTAGGTATCCCACCCTCTGATGACTCTTGTTTTAGTATGAGCAAGCCAGACAGGATAAAAAGCTACGATCAGGTCTTTTGATGGGTTTTGTCCTTGCCTTGTAACTGAATATCAAACTGAGAAGTGTTTTCTTCTTCCCCCAAATTGTGCTTAGAAACCCCAGTATCACTAGCCCCTTTGGGTTTTGTCTCTCTCAGAGCCCCCTCCAGGCCACTCTGGCTGGAAGTCTCTGACTTAAATCTTGCTTACAAAAAACAAAAACAAAAACACACCATGCCCACACTACATCCAATTCCCTGCTCTGGCTCCTGACTCCAGATTCTAACTAATGTAGAAGCAGTGGTGACAGTTCAAGTAATTTGGTTCCTGCCACCCATATGGGAGACTTGCATTGAATTTCTAGTTCCCAGTTTCAGCCAGCCAAGTAAGAGCCACTGCGGGCATTTAGGGATTGGGCCAGCAGATGGGAGCTCTAAGTCTGTCTGTCTCTTTCTTTCACTGCCACTAAAATAACAATTTATAAAAGGACAAAAATAGAGGCTGACATTGTGGTGCATCCCATATTACCACCAGTTTGAGTCCCAGTTGCTCCACTTCTGATCCACCTTCCTGCTAAGCACTTGGGATAAAAGCAGATGATGGTCTGAGTGCTAGGGTCCTGCCACCCACGTGGAGACCCTGACTTCAGCCTGGCCCAGCGGGCAGCTGTGGCCATTTGGGGATGGATTAGCAAATGGAAGATAACTCTCTATACCCACCCCCCTTCCTCTGTCATTCTACCTTTCAAACAAAATTATATATACATATACATATATATAATAAAATGGACAAAGATAAAAAGAGACAATAAAACTAGACTGGTGAGTAACTGTCCATTTTAATACTCAAGTTATCTCCAAATAGAAAGAGAACGAAAACAGAGTAAAATACAGAGGTAAAGGACAAATGATGTTAATTCTAGAGATCCTTAAAACCTCATAGATGTGACACAGCGGTGCTTTTTCTGTTGTTTCTGTTGATTCTTGGCTTTGCATTGTGCTTTCCATTATTTCTAAATAGTTCTCATGACATCTAAGTGTGACCCCATATTCAGACAGAAGAGCAACATCTGACGATGTGGCAGCTTTAAGTATCACAATCAGCAGGTGAAATTAATTTCACCCAAAAGCACCTTTTGCAAGCCCCCCTCTGCTCTCTAACCCTGAAACCTAGTCTGCAATTTCCATAGCCCTAGGAGATGGGACCTCACTTTCTTTCCTTGCCAGAATCCTTTCAATGAGACTCCTCCTATGTTCCTGGCTCAGCAAATACACTGTCCTTTATTTAGTGAAAGTTTAATTCTCATCCGAAAGGTTAGATGTCTTATCTTTTTCTTTTTTTTTTTTAAAGATCTATTTATTTGGGCCGGCATCGCAGCTCAATAGGCTAATCCTCCGCCTGCGGCACCGGCACCCCGGGTACTAGTCCTGGTCGGGGTGCCGGATTCTGTCCCAGTTGCTCCTCTTCCAGTCCAGCTCTCTGCTGTGTCCTGGGAGTGCAGTGGAGGGTGGCCCAAGTCCTTGGGTCCTGCACCTGCATGGGAGACCAGGAGAAGCACCTGGCTCCTGCCTTTGGATCAGCGTGATATGCTGGCCGCAGCGGCCATTTTGGGGGTGAACAACGGCAAAGGAAGACCTTTCTCTCTGTCTGTCTCTCACTGTCCACTCTGCCTGTCAAAAAAAAAAGATTTATTTATTTGAAAAAGATATATATATATATATATATATAGAAAGAGAGAGAGAGATACTAGAAAGTCTTCCATCCACTGGTTCACTCACCAAATGGCCTTAACGAAGCCATTAACGAAGCCATCCTTAACGAAGGAGCTTCACCCAGGTCTCCCAGGTGGGTGCAGGGGGGGCCCAAGCACTTGAGCCATCTTCTACTGCTCTCCCAGGCACATTAGCAGGGAGCTAGATTGGAAGGGGAGCAGCTGGGGCTCAAACCAGAGCCTAAATGGGATGCCGGCACTGCAGGCAGCAGCTTTACCTGCTATGCCTATCTTTCAATGCAATGGCCAGCTAAAACATGCTAACACACCACGAGTTCTGAAAAGACGGCTTTCCCCAGACTTCTGCAGCCTTAATAAACACCTCTTGTCTCTTCCTTGGAAGAATCAGGACCTTCACCACGTCATGAATTAATCCATTAAAGATAAAAGATTGCATTTGAGTTTCTATGGAATGCAGCTTCCTACAACATAATCCTTTGTTCCCTTTCCTATTTTAAAATTTTATAAAAGATCACTTAACACATCTTGATGTACTGGTCCTTTTGACAGAAGCTGACATTTTTAATAAGACAACTCAACTGTTTGAGTTTGCTCAACTATTTGAGTTTGGTTTAGTACGCATTTATTGTGTTTCAAAATGTACTTTCCTGAATATCTGTTGTCATGGGTACCCTAATCTGCTTTTCTTCTTTGTTCTAAATTAGACAAAGACACCCAAAGTTTGCAGGTTTCTTCTCCTTCATGTCTTCCTTGACCTTATTTCTTTATTTATATTGCTACTTTAGACTTGTGCCGAGTCAGTTTCAACTGAAAACACCTTTTCGTCCTATTGTAACCCAGGTGCAGAAGAAAATGCACAAAGCTACCTTAAAATATCCTTGCTGATACAGTTATTCTGGGTCATTTTAGAGTGCCATGTAGCAGACTCACAAATGAAAGGCTTCTGGAAAAGTGGCTAACACCTGAAAAATGTGGTGTCCTTTGAAACACAGAAGGAGGTACTCTTACATTTTAAATTTTATTTCTTTATTAGTATTTATTTGAAAAGGAAGAGCAAAGGACAGAAACACAGGGAGACTCAGAGATCTCCCATCAACTGCTTTGCTTCTCAACTGCCAAAACTGGGCCAGGCTGAAGTCAGGAGACTGCAACTCAACTTAGGTATCTGGTGTGAGTGTCAGGGACCCAAGACTTAAACCATCACCAGTAGTGTCCCAGGATGCACTTTAACATTAACTTGGAAGTGCAAATGGAGTCAGGGCTTGAACTCTGGCACTTTTAATTTTTTCCCTTTATTGTTATTAATTCTAAATTTACAAAACTGAAGTCATGAGATAGTATCACAATGAGCTCCTACATACCCATTTACTTTATTAACATCTCAGATTTGTCACAGTATATTAACCATACCCAGCTTTGTACCAAATGTCCATTCCCATATTTGGCTTTTTATCCTTTTCCACTAATTACAGTGAAAACAGACAGTTAATGGCTAAGCGAAGTCACATATTGTTGGAATTCTATACTTGAATGAAAATAAACATCACCTTCCATATCCATATTTATAATCATATTAAATGGATCAGAGATGGATTCGCTGTTATCCTGTTATACCAAAAACTTGTGAACATTCTGGGAGATCCACATTTCTCAAGTACTTTGTAAATTTAGTCTCAGAGATCACACTGAATATTTGTGTTTCCCTAGCTAAGATTTTGGATCTGGTTCTCAGCTTTATGAATACTTCCTGAAAGAGCTTAGCCAATATCAAGGATGACACAGCTTGAAAACTTAACTTTATACATCCTGCATTTCTTTTTTTTTTTTTTTACTGAACTTTTTTTTTAACTTTTATTTAATGAATATAAATTTCCAAAGTACAGCTTATGGATTACAATGGCTTCTCCCCCATAACGTCCCTCCCACCCGCAACCCTCCCCTTTCCCACTCCCTCTCCCCTTCCATTCACATGAGGATTCATTTTTGATTCTCTTTATATACAGAAGATCAGTTTAGCATACATTAAGTAAAGATTTCAACAGTTAGCTCCCACACAAACATAAAGTGAAAAATAATAGATGATTTTTTTAAATGATGATGAAATCAGATCAGACCTATTGTCATGTTTAATCCCAGCGAGAGTCAAGTTGGGGATTAATAATTTCTTCTTCTTCTTTTTTTTTTTTTTTTACAGAAGATCAGTTTAGTATACATTAAGTAAAGATTTCAACAGTTTGCACCCCCATAGAAACACAAAGCGAAATATACTGTTTGAGTACTCATTATAGCATTAAGTCTCAATGTACAGCACATTAAGGACAGAGATCCTACATGAGGAGTAAGTGCACAGTGACTCCTGTTGTTGACTTTACCAATTGACACTCCTGTTTATGGCATCAGTAATCTCCCTATGCACCAGTCATGAGTTTCCAAGGCTATGGAAGCCCCTTGAGTTCGCCGACTCTTATCTTGTTTAGATAAGGTCATAGTCAAAGTGGAGGCTCTCTCCTCCCTTCAGAGAAAGGTACATCCTTCTTTGAAGACCTGTTCTTTCCACTGGGATCTCACTCACAGAGATCTTTCATTTAGGTGTTTTTTTTTTTTTCCAGAGTGTCTTGGCTTTCCATGCCTGAAATACTCTCATGGGCTTTTCAGCCAGATCCGAATGCCTTAAGGACTGATTATGAGGCCAGAGTGCTGTTTAGGACATCCGCCATTCTATGAGCCTGCTGAGTATCTCGCTTCCCATGTTGGATCACTCTCCCCTTTATTTATTCTATCGGTTAGTATTAGCAGGTACTAGACTTGTTTATGTGCTCCCTTTGACTCTTAGTCCTTTCATTATGATCAATTGTGAACTGAAATTGATCACTTGGACTAGTGAGATGGCATTGGTACATGCCACCTTGATGGGATTGAATTGGAGTCCCCTGCTATGTTTCTAACTATACTGTTTGGGGCAAGTCATCTTCAGCATGTCCCAAATTGTACATCTCTTCCCTCTCTTATTCCCACTCTTATATTTAACAGGGATCACATTTCAGTTACACCCGTTCATGATGAAAACTCTAAGCAAACTATGTTTGGAGGGAACATTCCTCAATACAATCAAAGCAATCTACGAAAAACCCACAGCCAACATCCTATTGAATGGGGAAAAGCTGGAAGCATTTCCACTGAGATCTGGTACCAGACAGGGATGCCCACTCTCACCACTGCTATTCAATATAGTTCTGGAGGTTCTAGCCAGAGCTATTAGGCAAGAAAAAGAAATTAAAGGGATACAAATTGGGAAGGAAGAACTCAAACTATCCCTCTTTGCAGACGATATGATTCTTTACTTAGGGGACCCAAAGAACTCTACTAAGAGACTGTTGGAACTCATAGAAGATTTTGGCAAAGTAGCAGGGTATAAAATCAATGCACAAAAATCAACAGCCTTTGTATACACAGACAATGCCATGGCTGAGGAAGAACTTCCAAGATCAATCCCATTCACAATAGCTACAAAAACAATCAAATACCTTGGAATAAACTTAACCAAGGACGTTAAAGATCTCTACGATGAAAATTACAAAACCTTAAAGAAAGAAATAGAAGAGGATACCAAGAAATGGAAAAATCTTCCATGCTCATGGATTGGAAGAATCAATATCATCAAAATGTCCATTCTCCCAAAAGCAATTTATAGATTCAATGCGATACCAATCAAGATACCGAAGACCTTCTCAGATCTGGAAAAAATGGTGCTGAAATTTATATGGAGGCACAAGAGACCTCGAAGAGCTAAAGCAATCTTGTACAACAAAAACAAAGCCAGAGGCATCACAATACCAGATTTCAGGACATACTACAGGGCAGTTGTAATCAAAACAGCATGGTACTGGTACAGAAACAGATGGATAGACCAATGGAACAGAATTGAAACACCAGAAATCAACCCAAACATCTACAGCCAACTTATATGTGATCAAGGATCTAAAACCAATTCCTGCAGCAAGGACAGTCTATTCAATAAATGGTGCTGGGAAAACTGGATTTCCATGTGCAGAAGCATGAAGCAAGACCCCTACCTTACACCTTACACAAAAATCCACTCAACATGGATTAAAGACCTAAATATACGACCTGACACCATCAAGTTATTAGAGAACATTGGAGAAACCCTTCAAGATATTGGCACAGGCAAAGAATTTCTGGAAAAGACCCGGGAGGCACAGGCAGTCAAAGCCAAAATCAACTATTGGGATTGCATCAAATTGAGAAGTTTCTGTACTGCAAAAGAGACAGTCAGGAGAGTGAAGAGACAACCGACAGAATGGGAAAAAATATTTGCAAACTATGCAACAGATAAAGGGTTAATAACCAGAATCTACAAAGAGATCAAGAAACTCCACAAAAACAAAACCAACAACCCACTTAAGAGATGGGCCAAGGACCTCAATAGACATTTTTCAAAAGAGGAAATCCAAATGGCCAACAGGCACATGAAAAATGTTCAAGATTACTAGCAATCAGGGAAATGCAAATCAAAACCACAATGAGGTTTCACCTCACCCCAGTTAGAAAGGCTCACATACACAAATCTAACAACAACAGATGCTGGCAAGGATGTGGGGGAAAAGGGACACTAACCCACTGTTGGTGGGAATGCAAACTGGTCAAGCCACTATGGAAGTCAGTTTGGAGATTCCTCAGAAACCTGAATGTAACCTACCATTCAATCCAGCCATCCCACTCCTTGGAATTTACCCAAAGGAAATTAAATTGGCAAACAAAAAAGCGGTCTGCACCCTAATGTTTATTGCAGCTCAATTCACAACAGCTAAGACCTGGAACCAACCTAAATGCCCATCAACGGTAGACTGGATAAAGAAATTATGGGATATGTACTCTTTAGAATACTATACAGCAGTAAAATCAATGAAATCCGGTCATTTGCAACAAAATGGAGGAATCTGGAACACATCATGCTGAGTGAAATAAGCCAGTCCCAAAGGGACAAATACCATATGTTCTCCCTGATCAGTGACAAGTGACTGAAGACCAAAAAGGAAACCTGTTGAAGTGAAATGGACACTATGAGAAATGGTGACTTGATCAGCCATAGCCCTGACTGTTGAAGAACAATGTAATACGTTATCCCTCTCAGTATTTTTTGTCTGTTCTACTTAATACTATTGGTTTAATTCTGTAATTAATAGTTATGCTTAAGTGTTGAAATTTAACTGAAAAGTGATCCCTGTTAAATATAAGAGTGGAATAAGAGAGGGAAGAGATGTACAATTTGGGACATGCTCAAGCTGACTTGCCCCAAACGGTAGAGTTAGAAACATACCAGGGGATTCCAATTCAATCCCATCAAGGTGGCATGTACCAATGCCATCTCACTAGTCCAAGTGATCAATTTCTGTTCACAATTGATCATAATGAAAGGACTAAGAGTCAAAGGGAGCACATAAACAAGACTAGTGTCTGCTAATACTAACCGATAGAATAAAAAAGGGAGAGAACGATTGAACATGGGAAGCGGGATACACAGCAGACTCATAGAATGGCGGATGTCCTAAACAGCACTCTGGCCTCAGAATCAGCCCTAAATGCATTCGGATCTGGCTGAAGAGCCCATGAGAGTATTTCAGGCATGGAAAGCCAAGACACTTTGGCAAAAAAAAAAAAAAAAAAAAAAAAAAAAAAAAAAAAAAACGACCTAAATGAAAGATCTCTGTGAGTGAGATCCCAGTGGAAAGAACAGGTCTTCAAAGAAGGAGGTACCTTTCCCTGAAGGGAGGAAAGAACTTCCACATTGACTATGACCTTGTCTAAATATGATCAGAGTCGGTGAACTCAAAAGGCTTCCATAGCCTTGGAAACTCATGACTGGTGCATAGGGAGATTACTGAGGCCATAAACAGGAGTGTCAATTGGTAAAGTCAACAACAGGAGTCACTGTGCACTTACTCCTCATGTAGGATCTCTGTCCTTAATGTGTTGTACATTGTGATTTACTGCTATAACGTGTACTCAAAGAGTATTTTTCACTTTGTGTTTCTATGTGGGTGCAAATTGTTGAAATCTTTACTTAATGTATACTAAACTGATCTTCTGTATATAAAGAAAATTGAAAATGAATCTTGATATGAATGGAAGGGGAGAGAGAGCGGGAGATGGGAGGGTTGCGGGTGGGATGGACGTCATTGGGTGGGGGGGAAGCCATTGTAATCCATAAGCTGTACTTTAAATTTATATTCATTAAATAAAAGTTAAAAAAGATCAGTTTAGTTGAGACAAAAAAAAGAGAGGCCAGCAAAGTGGTGTAGCTGATAAAGCCACCACCTGCAGTGCTGGCATCCTTTGTGTGCACCAGTTCAAGTACCAGTTACTCCACTTCCAATCTAGCTCTCTACTATGGCTTGCAAAAGCAGCACAGTATGGCCCAAGTCCTTGGGCCCCTGCACCCACGTGGGAGACCTAGAAGAAGTTCCTGGCTCCTGGCTTCGGATCATTGCAGCTCCAGCCGTTGCAGCCATCTGGGGAGTGAACCAGCCAATGGAAGATCTCCCCCAACACACATCGCCGCCTCTGCCTCTGCCTCTGCCTCTCTGTAACTGCCTTTCAAGCAAATAAATAAATCTTTAAAAAATTATTAAAAGAGACAAAGGAGACTATGTAATTATTAAATGAACAATTTAGCAGGACTGTGACTATTATAAATGTATATACACCTAATTACAGGGCACCTGGCTATTTGAAAGAAATGTTAATTGATTTAAAGGGAGATATAGACTCAAACACTATGGTAAAGGGGGACTTCAATACCCCACTTTCAGCAATGGACAGATTAAACAGACAGAAAATCAATAAGGAAACAAAAGAATTAATTGACACCATAGGCCAAACAGACTTAGCAGATATTTACAGAGCCTTCTATCCTACAGCCACAGAATACACATTTTTCTCAACAGTGCATGGAACTTTCTTTAGGGTTGACCACATGCTAAGTGATCAATAGACCACATAAAACAAATCTCAGCAAATTAAATGAAAAAAATCATACCATGCATCTTCTTGGACCATAATGCAATGAAGCTGGAAATCAGCAACTCAGGAATCTCCAGATCATATGTAAACAAATGGAGACTGCACAACACACTCCTGAATGGACAGTGGGTCATAGAAGAAATCAAAAGAGAAATCCAAAAATTTCTGGAAACAAATGAAGATGACAATACAACATACCAAAACTTATGGTATACAGCAAAAGCAGTGTTAAGAGGAAAGTTTATAGCAATTGGTGCCTATATCAAGAAATTGGAAATACATGAGCAATTAATGCACCTCAAGGATCTAGAAAAACAACAGCAAACGAAACCCAAAACTAGTAGGGGAAAAGAAATAATTAAAATCAGAGAAGAAATAAAAAAGTTGAAACAAAAAAAATACTAATCAAAATACCAAAGACATTCTTCTTAGATCTAGAAAAAATGAAGCTGAAATTCATCTGAAAACACAGGAAACCTCTAATAGCTAAAGCCATGTTACACAACAAAAAGCCAGAGGCATGACAATACCAAATTTCAAGACATACTACAAGGCAGTTACTATCAAACAGCCTGGTACTGAGACAAAAACAGATGAAAAGACCAATGGAACAGCATAGAGACACCAGAAATCAAGCCAAGCATCTACAATCAACTTATATTTGACCAAGGAGCTAAAACCAATCCCTAGAACAAGAGCAGTCTCTTCAAACAATGGTGCTAGGAAAACTGGATTTCCACATGAAGCAGAACTCCAACCTTATACCTTACTCAAAGATCCATTCAAAATGGATTAAAGACCTGAATCTATGACCTGATATCATCAAATTAATAGAGAGTATTGATGAAACCCTGCAAAACACTGGCACAGACAAAGAGTTCCTGGAAAAGACCCCAAAGGCACAGGCAATCAAAGCCAAAAAAATAATAATAACAAATGGGATTACATCAAATTAAGAAGCTCTGAAACACTCAGGCAAGTGAAGAGGCAACCAAAAGACTGGGAGAAATTATTTGCAAACTATGCAGCTGATAAAGGATTAATAACCAGAATATATAAAGAGACCAAGAAACTCAACAACAACAAAACAAACAACACAGCTAAGAAATGGGCAAAGGACTTAAACAGCCAATTTTCAAAAAAGGAAATCCAAATGGCCAACAGACACAAGAGAAAATGCTCAGGATCACTAGCCGTCTGGGAAATGCAAATCAAAACCACAATGATTGTTTCATTTCACCCCAGACAGAATGGCTTTCATATAGAAATCAAAAAACAATGAATGCTGGCGATGATTTGGGGAAAGGTATCCTACTGTTGGTGGGAATATTAACTGATAAAACCACTATGAAAGACAATTTGGAGGTACCTCAGAAATCTAAATATAGTCCTACTATGTGACCCAGCCATCCAACTCCTTGGAATTTACCCAACAGAAATGAAAAGCAGCAAATAAGAGAGTTATATGCACCCCTATGTTTATTTTAGTTCAATTCACAATAGCTAAGACATGCAATCAACCTAAGTTCCTCTCAACTGAAGACTGCATAAAGAAATTAGGGGATATGTACTCTATGGAATATTACACAGTGGTAAAAAATGAAATCCAGTCATTTGCAACAAAATGGATGAATCTGGAAAACATCATACTTAGTGAAATAAGTCAGTCAGTCCCAAAGGGACAAATACCATGCATTCTCCCTGATCTGTGGTAACTGATAACTAGCAGAGCACCCAAAAGGTAACCTGCAGAAGTGAAATCGACACTATGAGAAGCAATGACTTGAACAGCCCTTGTCTTGACTGTCAAGGAACAGGTTTTTTTTTTCCTTCTTAATAACATTGGTTGAACTCTTTACTTAACATAGAATTAACCATATGTGTATAAAGTCAGTTGAAAATAAATCCCAGTTAAAAATAAGAGTGAGAATTAGAGAGGGAGCAGTTACATAGTTCTGCATACATTCCTACAGACACACTTCTTGGTTTTTTTTAAAGATTTATTTATTTATTTGAAAGAGTTACACAGACAGAAGAGAGATAGAGAGAGAGGTCTTCCATCCATTGGTTCACTCCCCAGTTGGCCACAACGGCCAGAGCTGCGTTGACCCGAAGCCAGGAGCCAAGAGATTCTTCTGGATTTCCCACATGGGTGCAGGGGCCCAAGGACTTGGCCCCTACTGCTTTCCCAGGCCATAGCAGAGAGCGGGATAGGAAGTGAAACAGCTGGGTCTCAAACTGGCGCCCATATGTGATGCTGGTGCTTCAGGCCAGGGCGTTAACCCACTGTGCCACAGTGCCAGCCCCCAGATGTACTTCTAAGGGTGAAGCTAAAAACTTGCCATGGGACTCCAAATCCCATTAAACTGGGTGATAATAACACCATCTAAGTGTTAAAGTGATCATTTTAAGTGTGTAACTGATCATATGGATAGGATTAAGTGTTAAAGGGATCATATAAATAAGATCAAGTGTCTGATAATAACAATAGATAGAATTTAAAAGGAGAGAATGTTCCAACATGGGAAGCAGTCCACACAGCAGACTCATAGAATGGCAAACGCCCTGAACAGCACTCTGACCTCAGAATCAGGCCTTAAGGCATTCTGGTCTGGCTGAAAAGCCCAGGAGAGAATTTCAGGCATGGAAAACGAAGACATTGTTGGGGGGGGGGGGGGCGGTAGAGTCCTACATGAAGGGTCTCTGTGAGTGAGACTCCAGGGGAAAGAAGAGGCCATCAAACAAAGATGCCCTTTTCTCTAAAGGGAGGAGAGAACTTCCAATTTGATTATGGCCTTGTCTAAACACTGACGGAGTTTGTGGACTCAAAAGGCTTCCATAGGCTTGGCAGCACATGTCAAGAGCCTCTGGTGATCACTGACATCACACATGAGAGTGTTAACTGTTAAATTAACAACAGGAGTCACTGTGTACTTACTACCCATGCAGGACCTCTGTCCTTAAGGAGTTGTACTGTGAGGGTTAACTGTAAAACTTGTTCTCAGTTTTCTATATTTTGTGCATGTGTGAGTGCAAATTATTGAAATCTTTACTTAGCATAGAGTTGCTCTTCTGTGTATAAAGTTAATTAAAAATTAATCTTAATGGAGAATGGGATGGGAGAGGGAGGAGGAGGTGGGATGGGAGTGGGGGCAAGAAGGCACGGGTATAGGGGGAAGAACCACTATATTCCTAAATTTGTACTTATGAAATTTGTACTCATTAAATAAAAAATCTCTTTGGGAGAAAAAGCAAGCTGAAGGCAACTGCTTTCCATTTAAATGTTTGTGAGCACAGACCTTGTTCTGTTTTTCAACAATCATAAAATAGCTGAGTTGTATGAATATAAAATTTTTTAACTCCTAAAAATGCATATTATTACATTCAGCTGACTATAGCAATTGCAAGTGGCTATGTATCTTTTGTGGATAATACAAAATTTTTATTCAAACACTCCCCTCTCAAAATATCATCTTCAGGATTGCAATACAAGAGGCTTCAAAAGGTTCCTGGAGAATGGAATTAAAAGCTAATTCACGGGGTCAGTGCTGTGGTGTAGTGGGTAAAGCACCTGCAGTGCTGGCATCCCATATGGGCACCAAATCCCAGCCACTCCACTTCTGATCCAGCTCTCTGCCATGGCCTGGCAAAGCAGTGGAAGATGGCCCAAGTCCTTGGGTCCCTGCACCCACTTGGGAGACCCAGAGGAAGCTCCTGGCTCCTGGCTTCGGCTCATTGCAGCTCTGGCTGTTGCGGCCCATTGGGAAGTGAACCAGCAGAGGGAAGACCTCTCTCTCTCTCTGCCTCTCCTTCTCTCTTTGTGTAATTCTGACTTTCAAATAAATAAATAAATCTTTTTTTTTAAAAAAAAAAAAGCTAATTCACATTTTTATTATGAGATTTTTGGTGATCCCTTGTATACTCTAACACACCCTACACGACCTGTCCATGGAACTTATGGAGAATTTTTCTCTGCCAAATCAGCCTAAACTGTGGGCTGGTTTACCTTTACTTCTCACCACACATACTCTGTATGACAAAGGCGACTTGTCTATTTGATTGGCTTCAATTTTCCTCAATCATTCCCACATTCATTTCAAAGGACAACAGGGAAAGAAAAACATCAAATGATAGAGAAATGGAACACGTTCACTTACACCTGCTTTCCATATAAACAGAAAGCGAATGGGGGGGGCACCTGCAGGATCACCTTATCTGGCTAATGTCTGGCAGGGAAAGATCTATAGGATAAACCTGCACGAAAAACCTCTCCAGATGAAGGGACAGACATCTACATGATGCAGCAGGGCATGGCGATGTAGGCCTCACAATCTAGCAACCTCTTTCCATCAGAGACGCAAGAACTTCTCATTCTCTTCATTCAAGGGCATGAAACGTGCTTCCTGTGAGTAGGATGATTACAATTATGGATACTGCATGTGCTCTGTATGTTTTTATGAGAAACAGTGAGCAAAGTGTTTATGGAAACTCCAAAAGAAGAGAATAAACCATCTCTACTTAAATAGTTATTTAGTAATATATAGCTAATTAATTCTACTTTTGTTAGCAAAATTTTAAAATAAAGTTGAACTTAAACACTAAGGAGATTGTAATTAAATCACTGGCATCCATTTATTAAAGTATTTCAGGGAAATGTAGGTTTTTAAAAGACTTCTTTATTTAAAAGGTGGGGCAAGAGAGAGAGACAGGGAGAGAGATCTTCCATCACTGGTACAGCCCACAATGGTGGCAACCACCATGTCTGGCTAGGCTGAACTCAGCAGCCAGAAACTCCACAATGAACTCCCACATGGATGGCTGAGGCCCAGGCCTCTTCTGCTGCTTTCCCAGGTGCATTGGCAGGAAGTTGGATTGGAAGTGGAGCAGCCATGACTGGAACTGGCATTCTGATACGGAACCCTGGCAGCATAAAACACAGTGGCTCAGCCTGCTGTTCCTCAATGCCAGCCCCAAAAGTTGTGTTTGTTTTTTTTTAATTTTCGTCTTCATGTTTCACCTCCTTCTGTGACTAACACAGTAGAGAATAAATACCTGCAGTCTTTGTAGCATTTCAGAGAATGTTTTCTGCATCCATTCTGTGTCCTCTGAAAGGTCATCCCCACCAAATGGAATCAACCATGAGTCTTCTTGACAAGTCTACAGACAAGTTTAAACACTTTGTAATAAAGGAGCAAAGGCTCATAACCATTCTACAACTAATGCCAGACCCAGCAGACAGCACTGGAAGGTTATACACTAAGGAGAGAATGAGCTGGATTGTGGGGGACTTTGCAGGTTTGACTAAATAGTGTGAATTGGAACCTTCACCAGGGTTGGAGAATGTCTGACCCATTTCCCATATAAGGCCCGTGAAATCATTTGATCTGGCCATGCCCAGGCAACAGCCGGTGGCACCTGAAATTCAATAAACCTACAGCTGGCTAATTTTTAAGCTGATAATTTTGTGTGGTCCACAAATGATGCTATAAATATCCAAATGGACCTTGGCAGAACAAAGGTTCCCCAGCCCTGCAAGCAATGACTTTCAACTCAAAAGCCAATCAGAACAAAGCAACACTGTTTTTATTTCTCCATATCATAGTATTTACAGTTTTGAAATTTCAGTTAATATTAAAGGAAAATACAAGATTTACACTCATCAAAGAAGATGTGATTGGACCGCTGCTGTGGCATAGCATGCTAAGGCTCCATCTGCAGCAAAGGCATCCCATACAGGGCGTTGATTCATGTACTGGCTGCTCCTTTTCCAATTCAGCTCCCTGCTTACAGCCTGGGAAAGCAGTGCAAGAAGGCCCAAGTGCTTGGACTTCTGCACACATGTGGGAGACCCAAAAGAAGCTCCTGGCCCCTGGCTTCAGATTGGCTCAGCTCTGGCCATTGAGGCCATCTGGGGAGGGAACCACTGGATGGAAGATCTTTCTGTCTCTCCCTCTCTCTGTCTGTAACTCTACCTCTCAAATCAATCGCTAAATTGAAATGTGACTTTTAAGGTTAAGAAACAGTGCAGACTTAGGAATAAGCAGCCACTATGTCTTTGAAGAAGCAGGATTCAGGAGAACTATTTCAGGAGCAAAGGAGAGAAGCAACGGCAGGTAGGAAAATTAATCAGTTCAAATGTCAGGGGCAAAAGGACAACTCTGTGTATAATTAAAGGAGAAGAAACAGTCGTGAGCAATGTTTAGAAGAACTGTTTTTTAAGTCTTTTTAAAAATTTTTTAAACATTTTTAAAGGCAGAGAGAGAGTCAGACACAGAGAGGTTTTCCATCTGTTCACTTCTCAAATGGCCATCAATGGGCAGGGCTGGGCCAGGCCAAAACCAGGAGCCAGAAGCTTCCTCTGGGTTTCCCACATGGGTGCTGGGGCACAAGGACTTTATCCATCCTCTGCTGCTTTCCCAGGCACAGTAGCAAGGAGCTGGATCAGAAGTGGAGCTGCTGGAACACAAACTGGCACCCATATTGAATACCAGCGCTGCAAGCTGTAGCTTAATCTGATACACCACAGTCCAGCCCCCTTAAGTGTAGTTTCTTGTGGAACACTAGATGATGTATTCACAGAAAATAGATCATAGCAGGTGTCCACAGCAGACATTTCTGAAATGGCTTCCAATGTCCCACACACATGACTGCCATATTTTTATGTGAACTCTCTTCGTGTGTGTGTGTGTGTGTTACCTTTTATTTTTTTTTATCTGACCAGAAGATTACAAAGATGATTTGTCTTCTAGTTCAGATATTCTTTCTTCTCCTTCACCAAGTCTGCTATTTTGGCCTTCCATTGCATTTTTTACTTGATCTATTGAATTCATTTCTAATATTTCATTTTGATTTCTCCTTAAAATCTTAATTTCACAGGAAAAATATTCATTCATGTCATATATGTTTTCTTCAGTTCATGGATTTCCTTCTGAGTGCCTTTGAGTAATCCTATGGTTAACTGTTTTTATTCTGTTTCTGGCATGTCCTCAATCTCTTCATCTTCCCATTCTAATATTGGAATGTTATTGTGTTTCTTTGTGGGGATCATGTTTTGTCTTTCTTATTCTTGTGTCTTGAATTTCTGTGTTTGCTTTCAGGCATTGGTGGAGTTGATTTTTGTATTTTTCCTCTGCTGGCTTTTAACTTTGAGCTGTGCCTCTGTGGCTTAGTGAAATCTCTGCACTTTCTGTGAATACCAAGAGGTGAGTGTGGGTGTGGCCAGGGAGCTCTGGTCATTGCTCCAGGACAAGGCGAGTATCCACGGTAACAGAAAAATTGGGCATGCTAAATCTCAGTACCCAGCTACACTCTGCACTTTGTCGTGTAACTACTGAGTCCCTACAGTCTGAGCACACAAGGCTCCCACAGTGGCTGGGTCCAGAGGTTTCTGTCTGCCCTGCCAGTCTGTCTAGTAAACAGAGGCTGACGTTCACCAAGATGGCTTCACATAGGCATGTTGATCCTCGGAGGCCACGGGAGCCTTACCCTCCCAAGTGGTAAGATTGCTCAGCCATCTCCAAGCCAGACTCAAAGTCAGTGGGGACTGAGGATTGTTCCCTATAACTAGAATCTCTGAATCACACACATGTAAAGAGCCACTGGCTGAATCTGCTCCCTCCCCACCACTGCCACCAGCACTGGTGAGAAGACGTTCTGTCTCAGCCAGTTGCTGTGTACACACACAAAGGCTTCTACAGCTGCTGCCCAAACCCAAAATGGCTCCTGCCCTTTCTCAGCTGGGCAGCGGGCAATTCTGTGGGGAAGTTGGGGCAATATTAATGTGCCGTCTCTCTTTCACTGGGCAACCACTAGCAACTACTAGGAACCACTGACCCCCAGGGCTCCACAATGGACTCATGCCATGCTCTCTCTACAGCTACATCACCACGGGTTGCTACCGTCTGGTCTCACCTCTGTCTCCAAACTACCACCTGCTCTGGCTCTGAGCTGCTGCAGTTGTCTGTGTTCGTGCTGTGTGTCCGCATCCTCCACACAGGTCCACGGAGTTCTTCCTTTTGTAGGATTTCCAGTGCAGTTTTCTCTCCAATTCTCCCGTGAGAGTGCACTTCCTACACTTTTTTTAAAAAGTTTCTTTAAGGATTTTTATTCAGAGAGAGAGAAATGCACAGGAAAGAGAGGGCTTTAATTAGTGGGGAAAGAAGTCTAGAAGCTAGATTGGGTCCATACCATGCAAAGAGCAGGCTGGCATGAGGAAGCATGCAGGCAGGAAAGCAGAGGCAGGGCAGAGGCCATAAAGCCTTGCCCTCAGAGGTGCAGTGCAATAGGGGTGCGCAACCGAAAAAGGGAGGGACCCACCATGCTCCAGGCCCTTTATCTATCCCAAAGGTGGTGGTTACATCGTCTGATCAGCAGGTGAGTGTCCAGGTGAGATCAACAGGGGCATGACATCACACAGGGGGCGTGGTCTCCAGCTTACAAATCTGATCAGTTTTATCCTGTCTGCCTGCCTGCATCATTCCCCCCTCAGAGAAATTCCAGACTGTAATCTTAAGGGACTCTGGAGGGTGTCAAATCACTATATCTTCTATAGCTGCTTCCTGCTGATTAGGGGCGTAGTGCAGGACTTGCCTGCCCTGGGTCTGGAAGTCTTCGCCTATCTCATCTAATGAATTTGTTTTATGAGCTGGAGAATTTTTGGTCACCACCAATGGCTGTGTTCCCTGCATGGCCAGTTGTTCTTAGAAGTTGTTGAGTTCTGAAACATTTAAGTTTGTTAATTAGCATGAACAAAACTGGAACAAAGCCAACTGCAAGTGGTGTGCCCCTTCAGATAGAAAGAACTTATCTTACAGACTTCCAGATAGTGAGTGGTGATAGGCTACCCTTATGTAGAGTATAAAACCATTTAGCTTGAGTGTAGAGGATTATAATAAAAGAACCTAATAAGGAATTTATTGTCAATAGCAGCTCCCAGACAGAATCAAAAGAGGAGGCAGGTACAGCATGTCTGCCTTAAGGTGCAGCAGTCTTGATACAGCAAAAGCAAAAGCTTCACTAATCTTTTTGTTTTTGAAGAGATATCTAAGATCCTCAGTTGACTTCAGGAATAATCAGATGTGCCTTTTGAGTTCACCTGTGAAGACTTTGAGCATGACCATCTCAGTACACTTTTTTATCCTTAGTCTAGTGCAGTACGTCTTTCCCTAATCTGCCATCTTGGAATCTCTCCCCAGTATGGCATTCTTTGAAGCCAACCTTGCCCTCTTCCTTTTTTCTCCTGAATTTCTCAAAAATTTTTCATCTCAGTCTTGTAACTCTTTCACTGAATGTTTCCTAATTAATTAAGTTTCATTTACAATATTTTCTCTTCAGTTTAAACTTGATGGTAGAGACCATGTTTGCTTTGTTTGTGTTGACAAAAAATTAAGTCATTTGTCAAAAAATATTTAGTTAACTGAAATACCTATGTTGATTATTAAATGCAGTAGCTAAAAATCATGGATCTTGGGGACATCTATCAGTTCTGGATCTTTCATTCACTACCTATGTTTACTTTCCTAATTATGGCATGTAAAATACTAATTTGCAACCTGCAGGGGACAGAATCAGGACAGCTGGCATATGATCCATTCTATTTTTTTTTTTTTTTTTGACAGGCAGAGTGGACAGTGAGAAAGAGAGAGACAGAGAGAAAGGTCTTCCTTTTTGCCGCTGGTTCACCCTCCAATGGCCGCCGCAGCCGGTGCACTGCAGCCGGCGCACTGTGCTGATACGATGGCAGGAGCCAGGTGCTTCTCCTGGTCTCCCATGGGGTGCAGGGCCCAAGTTCTTGGGCCATCCTCCACTACACTCCCTGGCCACAGCAGAGAGCTGGCCTGGAAGAGGGACAACCGGGACAGAATCTGGCACCCTGACCAGGACTAGAACCCAGTGTGCTGGCGCCGCAAGGTGGAGGATTAGCCTATTGAGCCACAGCACCGGCCCCATTCTATTCTTGGTTACTATGGAAATACACCCAGAGGAACAAGGTATGGCTAGTCACCTAATCCAAGCTCCTTAAACATAGATATCTAGACAACATGTTTATAAGTTGCTATGAAAGAATATCATACACTGGGTGGTTTAAAAAATATTCTTCAGGGAAGATTTGGTGTCTGTTAAGGGCCTGCTTTCTGCATCATAGATGATTGTTCTCCGTGTTCTCACATGGCATAAAGAGGGCTGGTGGGCTCTCTGGGGTCTTTTGTAAAAGCACTAACCCCATTCATGTGGTCTTCACCCTCATCACTCAATCATCTCCCAAAGGCTGCACTGTCTAATATTGTTAGGATTTCAACATATGAATTTGAGGGAACACATACCTTCAATCCATAGCACCAGAGCATGAGGCAAGTAGACTAGTGATCTTTGGTAAGAGGAAGCACCCTTATCTATGGTACACTTCTAGCAGGATGTCTCTGGTTTATAGTTGCTTATAGTAAATACACCTGAAATCTGTGGACTCCCAGAGACTCGGTTCTCTGAATAATATCACACAAGTTGTATAAAACTCTGGGTTAAAAAGGTGTTATTTCAAAACATCAATTTTCCTACTCTGTAAGGTGACTGGCAAGAAGATAACAGAAAACTTAAAAACAGTGTTGGAGATTTATGGGATGCTATCAAACTACCCAACATACAGGTCTTAGGGGTTTCTGAAGGTGTGGAAACAGAAAATGGATTAGAAGGCCTTTCTAGTGAAATAATTACAGAAAACTTCCCTAATTGGGAGAAAGAAAGGGACATCCAAGTACAGGAAGCATAGAGAACTCCTAAAAACACGACCAGAAAAGATCTTCACCACAACACACTGTAGTCAAACTCTCCAAAGTAAAACCTAAAGATAAGATTCTAAAATGTGCACAAGAGAAACGCCAGATTAATTTCAGAGGATCTCAAAGTAGACTCACAGCTGACATCTCATCAGAAACACGACAGGCTAGAAGGTAAAGCAAGAGATAGTCCAAGTCTTAAAAAAAAAAAAAAACTGTCAACCCAGAATACTGTACCATGCAAAGCACTTTCATTTATGAGTGAAGGTGAAATAAAGACCTTCCGTAACAAACAGAAATTGAAAGAACTTGTTGCCACTCATGCAGCCTTACAAAACATGCTTAAGGATGTGCTACACAAAGAAAACACAGAAACATGGTTATCACTATGAAAGAATGAGAAGCAGAAAATAACCCAGTAAAGGTATAATATAAATCCAAAGTAAACAACAGGGATATCTGAGCAAAAACAGCAGGGCCAAGTCAGTGCTCATCAATAATAACCTTCCACATAAAGGGCCTCAACCCTCCAATTCAAAGATACAGACTGGCTAAATGGATTAAAAAACAAAACCCATCTATTTTCTGCCTAAAAGAAACTCATCTCACCAACAAAGATAAACACAGACTGAAAGTGAAAGGATGGAAAAAGATATTCCATGCTAACAGAAACCAAAAAGAACTTGTGTAGCCATCCTAATATCAGAGAAAATAGACTTTAACATAAAAAATGTTAGAAGAGATGAAGAAGGGCAATATGTAATGATTAAGGGATCAATTCAACATGGAAGATGTGATTATAATAAATGTATAGACACCCAATTAAATGGTACCTGGCTAATTAAAAGAAATGTTAATGAATCTAAAGGGAGACACTGACTCCAATGCAACAGTAATGGGGACTTCTATACCCCACTTTCAGCAATGGACAGATCAACCAGGCAGAAAATCAACAAGGAAACAACAGACTTAATCCACACTATAGACCACATGAACCTAAAGGATATCTACAGAACTTTGCACCCCTCAGTGGCAGAATACATATTCTTACCAGTGCATGGAACTTTCTCTAGGATAGACCATTTGCTAGGCCATAAAGCAAGTCTCAGGAAATTTTAAAAGATTGAAATCATACCATGCATCTTCTCTAACTACAATGGAAAAAACCTGGAAATCAACAACTCAAGAATCTCTAGATAACATGCAAACAAATGGAGACTAAACAACAGGCCTCTGAATGAACAGTGAGTCACAGAAAAAAATCAAGAGAAATAAAAAATTTCTGGAAACAAATGAAGACAACAATACATCATATCAAAATTTATGGGATGGGGCTGGCGCTGTGGCTCACTTAATCCTCCACCTGCAGCGCCGGCATCCCGTATGGGCGCCAGGTTCTAGTTCCGGTTGCTCCTCTTCCAATCCAGCTCACTGCTGTGGCCTGGGAGGGCAGTGCAGGATGGCCCAAGTGCTTGCGCCCCTGCACCCACATGGAAGATCAGGAGGAAGCACCTGCTTCCTGGCTTCAGATTGGCACAGCGCCAGCCGTAGCGGCCATTTGGGGAGTGAACCAATGGAAGGCAGATTTTTCTCTCTGTCTCCTTCTCTCTCTCTCACTGTCTATAACTTTACCTGTCAAATAAAAAAAAAATAAAAAAAAAACTTATGGGACACAGCAAAAGCAGTGTTACGAGGGAAGTTTATAGCAGTTGGTGCCTACATGATGAAACTGGAAAGGTGCCAAATAAATGAGCTATCTATGCATCTCAAGGACCTAGAAAAACAACAAACCGAATGCAAAATTAGTAGGAGGAAAGAAATAATTAAAATTAGAGAAGAAACAATATTGAACCAAAAAAAATCAGAGAAACAAAAAGCTGGTTTTTGAAAAAATAAACCACACTGATACAAAATGGGTTAAAAAACAAGACCCATCTTTTCTCTGCCTACAAGAAACACATCTTACCAGTAAAAATTGCCATTTTTAGTCAAAATTAAAAAAAAAGAGGGAGAAGTACTTAAATCAATAAAATCAGAGGTGAAAAAGGATATGTAACAACAAATACCACAGGAATAAAAAGAATCATCAGGAACTACTACAAAAAGCTGTATTCCAACAAATCAGGGAACCTAGAAGAAATGGATAGATTCCTGGACACATACAACCTACCTAAATTGAGCAATGAAGAGATAGAAAACCTACATAGACCAATAACCAAGATGGAGATTGAATCAGTAATAAAGACCTCCCCTCCCCCACTCCAACAAAGAAAAGTCCAGAACCAGATGGCTTCACTGCTGAATTGTACAAGACATTTAAAAAGAACTAACTCCAATTCTTTTAAAGCTGTTCAAAACAACTGAAAGGGAGGGAATCCTCCCAAACTCCTTCTATGAAACCAGCATCACCTTAATTCCTAAACCAGAAAAAGATACAATAGAGAACTATAGAGCAATTTCTCAGATGAACATGGACACAAAAATCCTCAACAAAATACTAGCCAATAGAATCCAATAACACATCAGAAAGATCATTCACCAGGACCAAGTGGGATTTATCCCTGGCATGTAGGGATGGTTCAAGATTTGCAAATCAATCAATGTGAACCATCACATTAACAAATTAAAGAACAAAACCCACTGGTGCCGCGGCTCACTAGGCTAATCCTCTGCCTTGCGGCACCAGCACACTGGGTCTAGTCCCGGTCGGGGCACCAGATTCTGTCCCGGTTGCCCCTCTTCCAGGCCAGCTCTCTGCTGTGGCCCCGGAGTGCAGTAGAGGATGGCCCAAGTGTTTGGACTCTGCACTCCATGGGAGACCAGGAGAAGCACCTGGCTCCTGCCATCGGATCAGTGCAGTGCGCCGACTGCAGCGCGCTGGCTGCGGCAGCCATTGGAGGGTGAACCAATGGCAAATGGAAGACCTTTCTCTCTGTCTCTCTCTCACTGTCTACTCTGCCTGTAAAAAAAAAAAAAAAAACACATATGATTACCTCAATAGATGCAGAGAAACCATTTGATAAAATATAACATCCTTTCATGATGAAAACCTTAAGCAAATTGTGTATAGAAAGAACATACCTCAACACAATCAAAGCAATTTATGATCAACACATGCTCAGCATCTTATTGAATGGGAGAAAGTTGGAAGCATTCCCACTAAGATCCAGAACCAGAAAGGGATGCCCACTCTCACTATTTCTATTTAATACAGTCCTGGAAGTTTTAGCCAGAGCCATTAGGCAAGAAAAAGAAATCAAAGGCATACAAATTGGGAAGGAGGAAGTTAAACAATCTCTATTTGCATATGGCATGATTCTATATATATGGGATCCAAAAGACTCCACTAAGTGGCTATTGAAACTCATAAAAGAGTTTTGTAAAGTGGCAGGATATAAAATTAACACACAAAAGTCACCAGCCTTTGTATACACTGACAATGCCATGACTGAGAAAGAACTCTTAACATCAATCCCATTCACAATAGCTACAAAAAATATCAAATGCCTTGGAGTAAATTTAACACAGGATGTCGAAGAAGGGTGGGAAGCAGGTGGAAGGAAGGTCAGGAGGGGAAGAATCACTATGTTCCAACATTTGTAAATGTGAAATGCATAAAGTTTGTATGCCTTAAATAAAATGTTTCTAGGTTAAAAAATAAAAATAAATTTCATGGACATATCTCAAAAATGCTAAAAAAAAGAAAGAAAGAAAGAAAAAACCTCCAAATACCAACATACTAGGGATTAGATTTCAATATATGAATTTGGAGAATTCACATTCCATCTATAGAATCATGGAATTCGTGGAAGACAGGATGATGAGTCATGATGAGATCTCTACTTTAGAAAACAGGCACAACTGGCAGGGACTCATTTATTATTTCTTCAGATTGATGTATTCTTACCTCTCTCAAAAAGAAAAGTGCTTTGATTTTATTATGGAAATTACTCATATACATGCAGAGATATAATAAAATAGAAACACAGAACTATTTCTTGAAGCCTGAGATTGTGCAACAGCCTTCTCAAGACATAAATTTGTGACCCAGAGCATGATCCAAGTAGTAGAAACAAGTGTCTTGAAGGAAAGTCAGAAAAAAAAACTCACCGGAAGATTACTAACAGAAAAACAGTCATACACTACAGGATATAAATCACAGGGCAGAAGTCATCCTTCTAAGAAATCAGTTAAAATCTTAAGTGGCCTTAAAATCTTAACCTTGGCTGCCTCAGAAATCTTCAAATGTGAACTTGTGTTCATCATATGCAGCCTTCAAATGAGCCTAGAGTAAAATAATTTTCCATCTGTCATGCTTCATCACAGAATACCACCTTGCCCTTCTCAGAAGCACAGAATTGTCACCCTCACGCACCTTACTTCCTCAGAACTAAACACTGCACTTACAAAAATCTCCCTTCTTTCCCACCTCTTCCTATCCCACTAATAAAATTTTAAAACTCTAAAATACTGTTATTTGATTAAATTCTAAGCAAATATTTTAAATATTTAATTATACATTAAATATTTAAAATATTAATTTTAGTTTAATCTAAATGTATCCAATAAATAATCCAACTTTCAAATGTTTGCAAATGAAGAGTAATGCAGTAAATTCATGTATCACTGAGAAATTTTAAATTTTTTCAAGTAAAAAGTTCATTAAGACTTTGTGCAAGTCAGAGCGGGGCAATATGAAAATAAACCAGAAACATCAGAAGTAAAGATGAAATAAACTGTAACTCATCTATAAGAAGAATCCAGTTACCAAGACCTATGGGTAGATTTGGATGAATTATCTGCTTTTCTCGAAGTTCAAGTCAGCCCCCAAACCTTGGTATTTACTTTGGGGGGAATCCTACATGGGAAAACCAACAAACCTGTCTGCAAATAACCCCTTATTATCACCAGTAGGCAACACCTAAAATGACGGAAGAGCAGGTCCCACATCCTTCAAAGATAGCTATCTGAAGGCAACTGCTGCTGGTGGGAGTGTGTGGGGAAGACAAGCAAGAAATTCACCAACCCAAGACACTGCACGGATGGAAGGCCATGCTCTTCTGTCCCTGCCGAGATGCAGGGAACACACCATACTCCAGACCCACCAGCAGCAGCAAGAAGCACACGATTTGGGAAAGATCAGAAATTTTATACAAGTCCAGCCCCCCAGATTCAGGCACATACAATCTCCCCAAGACTAAAGTTGAAACAGGAGTATCAAGTAATGTTTCTCTCCTCACTAGAATTCTTACTCCAAATACCAAAGGACAAATATCGGATCTCACAAGAGCTACTGAAATCTGAGAGTGTGACAAAAATACTGAGAAAATCCCAGTGCTTTCTGTATGCTGCCTCTGCTATGGCCTAGCTTATGAAATACCCTAAATTAATTTCGGGTGCTGGCCTAGAAATCTGATTCTTGAGTTCAACCTTACTGAATGGCTTATTTTTTGTTTTGTTCGGCAAATACTCTGTGCATGCAAACACAGTGGTAGGCATGGGCAAGATCTCACGGAGAACCCTGACTCCCATTACCATACGGTAGTAGCTTGGCAGGTAGGACCAGAGTTCATGTCTAAAGTCCACTGTCACGGAGATTTCTTCTTCCACAATAGCTCTTGATTGAGTCTTCACTTTTATTCCCACTTCCACCACCCCAACACAAATGGTATTATATTGAACATAACTTGCAACACAGAAATTTGCCTGTTTGTGATCTCTCCCCTAGCTTTCTACACCATCCATAAAACCTTTCATAAATCTTTATTAAACTGCTTTTCTCATGCCAGCCCCTGTGCAAGAATCTTCAGTAGATTCCCAAGTCCTACATTCTGATATCCATGACACCAATGAAGACAAGCTAATCTATGGACAGTGCTGGAAGGTCTAACATAATAATTAGGAATATAAGATGGCACTACTTAAGCTCCATTCAAGTTTTAAAAAACAGGATAAAATTATAAGACTGAAGCCCATGGAGTTGCATTTGGAAAATGTTGTATAAGAGAACTATATCAGTGTCCATTCAAAAAGTATGAACTACACAGAGATGCAATAGTCCTCCATTATCAACCAAGGATATGTTTTAAGACATTCTGCAGATGCCTGAAATCATAGATAGTACCATATATATATACCATGGATACTTTTCACTAGACATACATACTTGTGATAGTTTCATTTACGTATTAGTCACGGCAAGAGATTTCTAAAAAAATCTAACAAAATTAACAATTATTAAAAATACAATGCTATTTAAAATATGAATTGCTTATTTCTGGATTTTCCATTTAGTATTGTCGGAACACAGCTGACTATCGATAACTGAAAATGCTGAAAGTCAAACCATATAATTTCAAATAAAACATAGTTAACTAAATAAAAAACTATTAAATAGTTTCACTGAAAGAGTACAGACAAGAGGTAGCAACTGCAAGAAACAGTTTTTATCCATAGGCTTGAGGGAACAAAGGGAAAAGGGTGAAATTGTTAAAACTTAGAAACTTGGAGGAGAGGCTTATGCTTGATGGTTAAAACTTCCATTCCATGATTTGTTTGCCCTTAACTAGGACTTCAGTTGTTTGGTGTCTTAGTTTGTTTGGGGTGCTATAACAGGTATTTCTCACAGTTCTGGAGGCTGGGAAGTGCAAGGTCAAGGTAGCAACCGCTTTCCTCTCTGGTGAGGGCTCACTTCCTGTTAATACAAGGCACCATTTCACTATGTCCTCACGTGACGGGAGGGACAGGCGGCTTTCTGTTTCTTCTTGTAAATGACATGTATAAGGGCTACATTTTAAATGTAATCATCTCCAAAAGGCCCCACCTCCTCCTTGGAGATTAGAAGTCCAACATAAGAATTTGGGGCATACCCAAGCATTTAGACTATTTGAGTAGTCCTGACAGGCTGAGAAAACCTCCAGGCCTGATGGGTCTGAATCCTTAGTACCCTGCTTTAGTCGCGCTAATTTTCCACTAGCTTTTACAAATGGACATGAAAGTATGAAGTATCCCTAGAAAACCCCATAATTTCCAATGGTGCCTCCACTGTATGACATAAGTCAATTTCCCTTACATTTCCAGATGTAAAGTACTGAATACGTTCTTTTGAATTGTTTTTGTTGTGTTTTGTTGACGAAATGCCAAAATATAGGCCGGTGCCACGGCTCACTTGGCTAATCCTCCACCTGCGGGGCCAGTACCCTGGGTTCTAGTCCTGGGTTGGGCACCGGATTCTGTCCTGGTTGCTCCTCTTCCAGTCCAGCTCTCTGCTTTGGCCCAGGAGTGCAGTGGAGGATGGCCCAAGTGCTTGGGCCCTGCAGCCGCATGGGAGACCAGGAAGAAGCAACTGGCTCCTGGCTTCGGATCGGTGCAGCACACCGGCCATAGCGGCCATCTGAGGGGTGAACCAATGGAAGGAAGACCTTTCTCTCTGTCTCTCTCTGTCTGTCTAACTCTGCCTGTCAAAAAAAAAAAAAAAAAAGAAAGAAATGCCAAAATATTACATATATTAGATCAAACAGGAAATATGACATGAATTACACAGTAACTCTAAAGACCAGAACATTTAGAAATGGATTTGGTCTCAGAAACTAACACAAACTGTATCATTTATGGAAACTGATTAATAGTGCTTCACTGCTTCATCAGTGGCCAGCATTGTGGCCCAGTTGGTTAAGATACCACCCGCAACACCAACATCCTATATGATCACCAGTTCAAGTCCTAGCTGTTTCACTTCTGATCCAGCTATTTTACCTACTTCATATAGTCCTTACTACAACTTGCTAAGGTATGTATTATTGTCCCCATTTTACAGAAAACAAAACTGACCCAGATTGACTTGCCCAAAGCTATTCAAACAATGAACAACACAGCACCAAAACACACTTTTCTACTACCAAGTCTTGATTGTCACACCATTCCACACTATTGCTTATTATAAACAAAATTCATAGATATAGTAAATCAAATTATCCGATAGGATTACTACTTTAGTAATGTAAATAAATTCTGAGACATGATCTAAACTTTATGAGTTATGCTGATCTGTATTTTTAGTGATTCAGTTAACTTTTTCATCCTTATCAGATGTCTAGAACTCAAAGTTCAACAAATATTAATAAACATGATTTGTATAATCATTCCTTGTCCCTTTCCAAGAAAAAAGTCATTTTACAATCAGTGTTTCTGAAATTAGTATTTTTCCCTTTTTCTAACAGATGTAAGACACCTATTAGTTTGACTTACATTTCTTTTGTCTGTTATATAGTTTACACCTAGGTTTGTGTTGCACTACATCTTGACTGCATACATATTACAACACACTCATGGCTTCCTTTTGAAATGGCTCCTGCTCTATGACATTAGTGGTATGTATTAAAAACAGACAGTAGGGTGGCATGCTAAGATCCGGCAACAATGAATTCTATCACTTAGACCTTAAGTCAGATTCTCCCTTTCAAACTCCATTTCTGAACCTCATTTAACCCTTTCTCTCAACTAGTTAATACCAAATGCCTAGATCTTCATAGACTCCTTTGTCTGCAAAAGGATGTCCTTCTAAGTCATTGAGACTCTAGGCCAGAAGCACTCCAGGTACGGAAGGTATAACACTGAGCACAAGAGACTCAAATCTGCCGTGGGGGGAGTTTCTGTTCTACTGGGACCTCCCCATCAAAATTCTATCCTTGAGTGTCTTTGCTGGGATGAGGAAATTTCAGATTATGGTATACAAGGGATGGAGTTTTTGCTTAAAAAAAAAAAAACTTATTAATTAAAATATCCTGACATAAGTGGGATGCATTTACCCTTTCCTCCTTTCTCCTGTGAAATGAATTTTTAATTTAAAAATATAATGATGTATTATGGAAAAACGTATAGGGATGTATAAAACTAAACTGTTGCATCAAAAATTCTCAAACATCATTAAACAGTTTCCATTTTCCCTTTCTGCATGAGTATGTTTCCTGAGGACACCACTGGGGTAAAAACTCTTGCTCAAGTTCGCACAGCCAGCAGGCCAGAGAGTAGAAACCCAACCCGACCTAACTTAATTCTCAGAGCAGGGTTCAAGGCCCTAAACTCGGGTTGTGTCAGCATGCATAGTATCCACATTGCTGGTGTGCAAGGTGGCACCATGCCACCTGCACAGCCCGCGTTCCTACCTGGAGGTGAAACCCAGAAGCGTGCCGTCACCACGCTGCCACTGCGGTTGCTACAAAAACGAGGTCCACAGTTTCCAGTCACTCCTACCGTTGTGAAAAACGCGCTGTCTCCACACCACGCCGTCCTCACACTGCCCTCACTTGGCAGGGCAAAGGGAAGGCGCCATGTGTCCACGCCACGCCGCTGTTAGGTCCACACACAGCTTCCGGTCATTCCTGCTGTTGTGAAAACCAGCACCGCATCATCTCCATGCCGCCATCGTGGTTGTTATAAATACGAGGTCCACACACAGCTTCCGGTCATTCCTGCCGTTGTACACACCGCACCGCGCCGTGTCCACACGGCCATTCCGCGCCGCCCTCACACTGCCCCCAGTTGGCCGGGAGAAGGGAAAGCGCGCCACGTCTCCACGCCGCCATGTTAGGTCCACACACAGCTTCCGGTCACTACTGCCGTTGTACACACCGCACCGCACCATCTCCATGCTGCCATCATGGTGGTTATAAATACGAGGTCCACACACAGCTTCCGGTCATTCCTGCCGTTGTACACACCGCACCGCGCCGTCTCCACACGGCCATTCCGCGCCGTCCTCACACTGCCCTCACTTGGCGGGGAGAAGGGAAAGCGCGCCGCGTCTCCCGCTCCCGGAGCTGCAGGCCTCCCGAGCGGCTCGCGCACGTCCGTTCCCTCGTCAGCCTCCGCGACGCCCCGGACTGGCGCCCGGGCTGGGCCTGCGGCGGGCGCGGCGCCTCCCTCCGCCATGGCCGCCCTCCGGAAGAAGCTGGTGGTGGTGGGAGCCGGCGCCTGCGGCAAGACGAGCCTGCTGGTGGTGTTCAGCCGCGACCACTTCCCGGAGGAGTACGTGCCCACGGTGTTCGAGAACTACGTGGCCGACGTGGAGGTGGACGGCCGGCGGGTGGAGCTGGCGCTGTGGGACACGGCCGGCCAGGAGGAGCACGACCGCCTGCGGCCGCTGTCCTACCCGGACACCGACGTCGTGCTCCTGTGCTTCGCCATCAGCAGCCCGGACAGCCTGGAGAACGTGCCGGCCAAGTGGGCCCCGGAGGTCCGGCACTTCTGCCCCGGCGTGCCCCTCGTCCTGGTGGGGAACAAGAAGGACCTGCGGAACGACGCGGGCACCAGGCGGGCGCTGGCGGCCTGGAAGCAGGAGCCCGTGCGGCCTGAGGCAGGCAGGGACGTGGCCAGCAGGATTGGCGCCTTCGGCTACCTGGAGTGTTCGGCGAAGACCAAAGAGGGCGTGAGGGAGGTGTTTGAGATGGCCACGAGGGCTGCTCTGCACGCCAGACGCGGCAAGAAGAGGTGGGGCTGCCTGGTCCTGTGAAACCTTGCGGCTCGGTGCGAGTGGCGTGTTCGCCGGGCTTCCTGTCTGCTTATTGGCGTGTTTTTTTTTTTTTTCATTTATCAGTAGTTTACCAAAGACTGCAAACCAGAAGTCACCTTGCTACAGCGTTTATTAGTCAACCATGGTCAATGACATCCAACTCGGCCACCACCACCACCACCACCCCCCCCCACTGCCCTGTACCCTAACCCTGCCTGACACAGCAGGTGCTGTGAATTTCTTCACTTCTTGCTTCTTTCTTGAAAGAGAAAGCAGGTGTCTCCTGTGAATCGGGTTGGAACTACTTTAAAACCAGCATCCCACCTGGCAGCTGCAGGGTACTCTGATGTGTTACCACTGTGGCGCTTTGCTCCTTAGCAGATCTCATTGGTGTACCTCTGGGTATCCAGTTTGTTTCAAAAAAAGGGGGGGAGTGGGGACTCAACCAGCAAGACCCAAGTCCATGCGGCTGTGGCAGAGTTACAGCTCTGTGGTTTCAGGTTTGTTACCTTATGGTTCCTGTGTAATTAGTGCCACTTAATGTATGTTACCAAAAATAAATATATCTACCCCAGGCTAAATGTGGTTTTGGTATAATTGCATTGCATAATACCGATATTTGCCAACCCTTCAGAATGTGTATTGGCTTGTGAAAAAAAAAAAAAGTAGTGTTTGAAAAAAATTGAGATTGAAGTTTCATTTTAGAAATTCCCACTTTATCTCTGGTAAAAGATAACCACATCACTTGTTTTCTACCTATATCAGTACCTGTTTCCAGAGATGAGCTAAGTCAATAGGACTTTGTTTTCACACCTGAGGCAATTAGAATCTGTGGAAGGTGCTATAATCTCTCTCACCTGGCCTGCAGGCTCTGGCTCTAATTCACAGCGCTTTTTCTCTTCACTGGGTCCAGGTTCCCTCACAGAGAAGTTGCCAATCTTAAAGGTGGAGCTT
The DNA here is from genome assembly GCF_051225735.1 of Oryctolagus cuniculus. Lineage (NCBI taxonomy): Eukaryota > Metazoa > Chordata > Mammalia > Lagomorpha > Leporidae > Oryctolagus > Oryctolagus cuniculus. Next base: position 12,785,043 of record NC_142874.1, on the reverse strand, counting down.
GATTTCCCGCTTCTCTTTAGTGGACTAATTTTTTTCCCCTGTACTTGTTAATTTTTCCAACTACTAATCAAATAAAGGTAGTTTCAGCCCCAAAAACAGTGCTGAAGTTTTTTGAAACCTGAAATGGCAAGAAAGGTGATAATGGAAGACAGATTTCAATGTCACTGTTAGTCTAAATTATTAAGCAACCAGATAGGATTTATAGAGATTTAAAATATATCATCATGGTGGGAATAAACAAACATTATCTTGGTTTGTAGCTCCACTCTGAATTCTGTAAAACACTGGTAGAAATGGTTTGCAAACTTGTTCAGTACAGGGCCACATCATAAGTATCTTAGGCTTTAGAGACCATTCTTTGTTGTATATTCTTTTGTTGGTGGTTTATTTTATTAACAACCCTTTAAAGAAACAGAAAGCATTCTTAGCGCTATGCAAAAACAGGCCCCAGGCCAAATTTAGTCCATTGGCTGTAGATTGCTGTCCCCTAGAAATGAGGTTCTGGGTGTCTGGCTCCACCACAGCCTTCTCTGCTATTGTCTACATACATGTCTAAGATATACAAAGTGAACTTTTTCACTGGAAGTTTTGTGACTGGCCGAAACAGAGGTAACTTAAATATTCTGATTATATTTTTTCTTTTAAAAATGCTCATGATGTTACAAAATAAACAGATACAGCGATTTCATGCTATATTAACATAAAGAGATTCTTTGTTTTTCTTTCACTTATAAAAGTTCAAGAAATACTTTTAAATTTTCAAATTGAGTACTTTTTTACAACAGTAAGTGCATAAATGATTGCTGTATCAGAAGTAAATGTATAGCAATTCATTGGGCATTGTAGAGTATCACAAATATATCAAAGTAGACTATATATTTTTTTGACAGGCAGAGTTAGACAGTGAGAGAGAGAGACAGAGAGAAGACTTCATATTTTTGGCCAGCGCTGTGGCTCACTAGGCTAATCCTCCACCTGCAGCGCCAGCATACCGGGTTCTAGTCCCGGTTGCTCCTCTTCCGGTCCAGCTCTCTGCTGTGGCCTGGGAGTGCAGTGGAGGATGGCCCAAGTGCTTGGGCCCTGCACCCGCATGGGAGACCAGGAGGAAGCACCTGGCTCCTGGCTTCGGATCGGTGCGGTGCGCTGGCCATAGCAGCCATTTGGGGGTGGGGGGGGTGAACCAACATAAAGAAGAACTTTCTCACTGTCTAACTCTGCCTGCCCCCCCCAAAAAAAAGGCAAGAGAAGATTTTAGAGATAAATGTGTTCACTTATTTTCTGAAATTGCTTTCATAAAAATGTTCCCTATACAATTGCTGGTTTTTGTAGCATCTTTCTAATACATTTTTACTACCCAGACCTTGTGTTTCAACCTGTGCCTTTTTTGGACGACTATAAACTAAAAATAATTTCTTTTTTGTTCAGGTAAGAAGAATAATTTTACAGTGAAAAATGTTTCACTCTAGCTCATGATGAAACAGGGGTTATTCCACTTATTGGTTTACTGTCAGAGACTGCCTTTTTCATATTAATATTGCATAATAACAAGTTATTTTTGTAAGAAAATCAAGTATGTAGATCTAGGAAGGGAGTTCAGTTTCTGAGTTGTTCAGACTACAAAAAAATCATAAAAGTATTTCCTTACATGTTAACACAATTGTGAGTAAAATATAGTTGCTTAGTTCGAATTCAGAGTATTTGGAATGGTAAAAATTCCAGTTCTTCAAAAGAGGTCAGTGAATAAAATGATTTTTCTGAAAATCAATTATATCACTTATATTAAGGCCTTGTGTACTAATTGTGAGCTTCATATCAGCAATTACAAGTCGCGAAGCCAGATAACATAGGCCTGATACTACTGCCGAGAGCAGAGGTCCTCTTTGGAACCAACTCAGCTCTTATGAAACCATTTGATATGAAAACCATCTCTCTGGCTTTAACTTTTTGCAAAACTGAATATCCAGAAGTAGTTTGGCATGCAGATCCCATGATTCCAAATGCACATCTTTGCATGGTTGTAAGATTTCAAAGAAATTTAAGTCTCTAGGACAACTTAATAAACTATCAATTTGTTTATTTGCTCCTAATAAATTGTTATAGAAAAAAAACTATCAACTTGCTTTTTAAGTATCTGATCTCTAATCTTAAAAATGAAAGAAACTTTTAAAATAACTGTTGGAAAATTTATATAATCAGTGGAACAGATTAAGTGCACATAGGTTTTTTCCCCTACTGAAGTGGTATTAGAATCTCTCTCTTCCTTTAATGAGTTTTGCTGTCAACTTTATCATGTGATCTGATTCTAAATGTTTTTAACTTGAGAATCACTGTCTTGGCTTGCCTAAAAAAGTACAAATTGCAAAGGGAGTGTCATAATATCTTGCTTCTCTTAGGTGAAAATGACCCATGCAGATGTTCAGGTAAAGGAAATTTGGCCTGGCTATCAAACGGTCATGGATGAAACAAACAAGAATTTCAACTGAAGCCTGAGATTTGCAATCTACACCACTGCTTTTCCACTGAGTAGCATATGAATTGACAATATGATCATCTGCTTTCTGTTATCATTAGCTGATTGTATTATTGGTTAAAGCCAGCCTATGAGGATGAACATATAGCTTAATATGCAAATCAAATAAAATGTGAAATACACTTATTTACGATATACTTGCATTATAGAAAGTATGATTAAAATTTAAAGTAATTTAAAAAGTTAAAAGTGATTTTTAAAAAGATTTATTTATTTGAAAGGCAGTTATAGAGAGAGAAGGAGGGACAGAGATTGATCTTCCATCCACTGGTTCACTCCCCAAATGGCTGCAATAGCTGGGGTTGTGTCAAGCCAAAGCCAAAAACTAGGAACTAGTTCTCACTGGGTTCTGCTGCTTTGTGCCCCAGCAGACTGACTCCTTCCTATTACCTCCCACTACACCCCACTTTCCAGATGCTCTGGTTACTGTCGTTTCTACTGAAGTTTGTTTCAGCAATTTCTACACTGGTTTGGATATTCCTGGTAGGACGCACTATGGTGATTGATTAACACTATTTTGTAAATAAAAAAAAAGTATTGTAGTATTGTATGCGCACTTGTGTGTCACCTGTGTTACAATCATTTGGGTTCCATTTCAGGCTTTGGCTCTGGTTACTAACGTGGAGTTAGCCAAACTATAGTTTGAGTGCATGATCATTTCTGACACCCACTGCAAGGAGTTACAGTCCAGCTACAAAGTAAAAAGGGAAAATTCATACAAGATTTCTCTGACTTCTGCACCAACTTAAAAGTCAGTAGTTTCCCAAAACTACCCTTGTGCTTGCTAATTCACGAGAAAGGCCCACAGTAATCAGGAAGGCTGTTACACACCTGGTGATGACCAATTGTAATGCAGGGGAACAGAGGATTCCACATGCCCCTAGCACATACTGCCTTCTCGGCACTCGTGGGTGATAACCACACATGCAGTGCTGCCAACCAGAGAAGCTGACCCAGGTCTCCCCGTGTGCAGAGCTGTTATTGTGGTCCTATTAGGTAAGCATGATGGATTGACTGACTGCCTCTGTAGTTGAGATTCAGCCTCCAGGTTAACTGATACCACATGATTCAAAGACCCAATTCTAAAATCACATGGCTGAGCTTTCTGGTGTGGTCTGCTCTCATCTGAAGATTATCAGTCATGGCCAGCCACATTCTCAAATAAAAACATTCCAGATAGTTATGATACAAATTTCTCTCCAGAAGCTACAGGCAAAGTCCAGACTCCACTGTGAACTACGTAACATCTCTAAGCCTGTGTTTTTTCATCTGTAAAATAAACGTAGTCATACTTTCCCTATGACTTTCAAGCCTTAATTCATGAAGAAATGCTGTAATCCTCTATATTTAGAAAAAAAAATCCCAGCTAGTAAAAATTAAAAAAAAAAAAAACTCTTCATTTCTACTAGAATGAGGTAGCTTCTCTGTCTGACAGAATACTGTCAAATGGCCCCCACCACAAATCCCATTTTCCAAAGATAATTCTGATTGCATCATGTCCTCAGACAGGCTCTCCCATTGTCAGGGGTACAGTACCTTGTGGTGAGACATCCACTGTACCAACCACTGGCAGGAGAGCCATGTTCTAAGCACTCATTAGCTGTGTGGTGTCATACAGGTAGTCTAACTTCTCTAAGCGTTGGTTTCCTTGTGAAGATAGCGTACTCGCTTTGTGTGATATCACAGCTTATTGTTAAATCAATTGAATGTCATTGAGTTTAAAAATCATGACAAATATATATGTATATGAAAATACTCATAAGTCAAAATTTAGTGAATAGTAAAGCCTCCAGGTACCCCCAAGACAGTGGATTTCAGTAATGTACAGAAGAAGAAAGGGACTAATGTGTCAATACAAAGTGTAATTCTGAGTGTTTCTGTCCCCACAAAAACTCATGTATTACAATCCTAAAGCCCAGTGTGGCTGTATTAAGAGGCTGGACTTTGAGGCTGTGATTTGAAGCAGCTCTGTCTTCATGATTGGGATTAGTGTTCTTATAAAAGAGGTCCCAAAGAGACCCATACCCTTTCTACCATATGAGGACAGAGCAAGAAAATTGTGCTAAACCATGCTGAATCAGTTAGCACCTTGATCTTGCACATCCCGGCCTCCAGAATGTGAGAAAAAAAAAGTTGTTCTATTGTTCATAAGCCACCCAATCTATGGTATGTTGTTATTGCAGCTTGTAAGAACTAAGAAGTGGAGTGTTGAATTTTCTGCTTCATCTCTCCACAGTACTTTCAAATGTTTTCTCCTGTATTGGTTTAGTAGCGTTAAAACATTTGTTAGGTAATCTCTCTTCAGCACGTACTCAATCATAAATACACCTGCTGGGAGGTACAGACAGAAGATTTTTGAGAATACGCAGTTCCCCGACTGCTGAGTTTGAGATTCCATCCTCCCACGTGCCTACTGGGCCTTCAGGATCTCAGACACAGCCTTGGGTATGAAACCTGATGCTGGCCTCATTTGCTCTTCTTCCCTCCTTGAGAAATAGCCCAGCTGCGGCGATCAGCAGCACCCTCACGCTCTGCCTCCTTTCCTGCACTGGCAAGCTGGCCAGACAGCCAGGGAGGGTTTTCCTTCGGCGTTAACAGCCAGCTCCTACTTCTTTTCCAATATGCTGGGACCTCACTGCCTCCACAAGCCAAACAGACCAAAGAAGGTGTGGAGGTTTGTTAAGACTCTCCCAGTACTTAGACCACACAATTCAAAAGCCTGCAGCTCTCGGTGCCACAAGAAGCAGCAAATGATTTGGGAAGATTAATGTCAAATAAATACCAGCTCAGGCTTTAACTTGGCCCATCTTCAACATTTAATAATTTAATGTTTAATAGAAATATCAAAATTCACATCATTTAATAAATTTAGAACAAGGATCCTTTATATATTCTATATTCTGTGGTAATATGTCATATATTGTGGGTTGTTTTTGGCCCTATATCTTTTAAATCTAACCATCCAAATCTGACTTATATAGCACAAATGATTTGGGAAGATTAATGCTAAGTAAATACCAATTCAGGCTTTAACTTGATCCATTTCAAAATTTACATCATTTAATAAATTTCTAAATGTTAAGAAAATTGCTTATTCCAAAGTTGAGTATGAATATACTCAAGGATCATGGAAAATGCACAGGAAAATGTTCATGAAAAACGTGTGCTATGAAAAAAGTATGCATGGATTTTGAAAAAGTATATATGAATTTAAACATTTTGCACCAAAATTATCTTTTAATTCATTTCTCCATGACCTTTTTGAAGTACCTTTGCATATTGTCCTGAATACAAAATGTTTATGAATTTGAATCTATCGAAAAGAGTCCCTGGTGTATGATTTACTCATGATAGATTTGCCTACAGTTATCTCTTCCTGTTTAACCAAGGTCTTGAAAACCAAAACTCTGACATGCTCACAGAATTCTTAAATTAAATCAATCAAAAATAACCTTGGTGGGTAATTTGATCTACTCCACTTCAGACAGGACTACACCAAATCCATTGCAGACAAGTCAAAGTCTACTCTGTTTTAAATTCAATCATTTATGTGATGGCCTAAATGCTGGCCTTCAGAAAGATACGTCCATACCCTAATGCCAAGAATGTTATCTAATTTGGAAAAATAAAGTGATCTTTACAGAAGTATTTAAATTAATGACCTTGGTATGAGGAGATTATCCTGGATTATCTAGGTGGACCCTCAATCCAGTGCCAAGTGTCCTTGCCAGAGACAGAAAAGGAGGAGGACAGACAACAGAGAAGCCAGGAAGGTAAAACCACACAACTTCTACTTTGTCTCCCAGGACCCCTTAATATTTATGCAGTGTAACAGACAGATATGTTGAAGTCCTAATCTCTGATCATGTAAATGTTACCTTCTTTGGAAATAGAGTCTTTGCAGATGTCATCAAGTTATGGATGTACCTGGGCTCCTAGTTTTGGCCTAGCCCAGTCCTGGCTGTTACCAGGGGAGTGAACCAGTAGATGGAAGATCTCTTTCTCTCTGTGTCTCTTCCTCTCTCCTTCTCTCTCTCTTTTTTTTTAATTTTTTTTTTTATTTTTTGACAGGCAGAGTGGACAGTGAGAGAGAGAGACAGAGAGAAAGGTCTTCCTTTGCCGTTGGTTCACCCTCCAATGGCCGCCGCGGCCGGCGCGCTGCGACCAGCGCACCGCGCTGATCCGATGGCAGGAGCCAGGAGCCAGGTGCTTTTCCTGGTCTCCCATGGGGTGCAGGGCCCAAGCACCTGGGCCATCCTCCACTGCACTCCCTGGCCACAGCAGAGAGCTGGCCTGGAAGAAGGGCAACCGGGACAGAATCCAGTGCCCCAACCGGGACTAGAACCCGGTGTGCCGGCGCCGCTAGGCGGAGGATTAGCCTAGTGAGCCGCGGCGCTGGCCCTCTCTCCTTCTCTATAATTCTGCCTGTCAAATACGTAAAGATAAATCTTAAAAAAAAAAAAAAAAAGAGTAGGGGTCTGCATTCTGACACAGTGGGGTAGGCCGCAGCTTGTAACACAAGCATCTCATACTGAGGTACAGGTTCAAACCCTGGCTGCTCTGCTTCTGATCCAGCTTCATGCTAATAAGCTCGGGAAGGCAATGGAAGATGGCCTAAGTAGTTGGGCCCCTGTTACTCACGTGGAAGACTTGGATGCAACTTTAGGCTCCTGACTTGTCTGCCTGTCAAATAAATAAATATTTTAAAGATAACCAAAGGGCTATAGATGCACCTAATTTAATTACTGGTGTCTTTTTCAAAGAGGGAAACTCGGTGGACATCCATAGACACAGAAGAATACCATTTTATTACAGAGGCAGCTACTGAAGTGATGTGCCCACAAGCCAAGGAATACCAAGGACTGCCAGCAACCACAAGAAACTAGGAAGACACAAGAAAGGGTCCTGGCCTGAAGTCTTCAGAGACCATAGCCCTGCCTATACCTTGGCTTCATATTTTGAGTTTCCAGAACTGTAAGATAAAAAAAACTCTATTGTTTTAAGCCATCCAAGTTTGTGGTAATTTGTTGCAGCAATGATGGAAAACTGGTAGACCATGTTTGCAATAGATGATAGTTCCTGACTCAGCATCAACATACATGTGTTAATGAGATTCAAATGAAATACTGCCAATGGAAAACTACCTTCAGAGGCAAGGAGTTACTTTTCAAGCACGGGAGAGGGCATTGTCATTGGGATTGACTGATGTTCCTGAACGTGATGCTGCTCACAATTTTTAGAGGGTCAGTACCTGAGCAATACGTTTCTATCATTCAACTGTATGTAATTATTTTTGTGACGAAATAAGAAGCTTTTCTAAAGACCCTAAGCAGAGGTTCTCCACCAGGGGCCAATTTGTCCCCCAGCAGACATTTGGCAGTATATAAGATTTTCCATTGTTACACATAAAGGGTGCTACTGACCTCTAGTGGGTGAAGGCCAGTGATGCCACTGAACATCCAACAACACACGAGAAAGTCCAAATGTCAATAGTGTCAAGGTTGAAAAAAACCTAATCTATAGGAATATTCCAGGAATGTGGGTTGGCAAAATAATTTGTTATTGTAGAAACAATGAGCAAATCCACATTACCCCAACAGACAACATTCATAGATGGCTTATAATGGCCCATCTCACAGACGCTCGATGATGACTTGTTAGTGGAGACCACAGCGCTTTGGTTTCCCTGTCTTTGAAATGGATATTAAAACAGGATGAACATTTGTATTGGCCATAAAGTAGGACATGTACGAAATGTGCTTAACACATTCCCTGTTGAACAGTAACTTCTTCAGTAATGTTAACTATTGTCCTCATCACTGCACGTACATTGTGATTACTACTAGTTGTTCTATCCTATCACTAATTTGTCCCAGAATAACCCTCTCATCTCACTTCTGAGTTTTCTGTTTTAAAATTACCTGATTCTGTGAACTTGCAGGAAAAATGAATTGCTGATCTTTGACAAAAATTCTAAAACCAACCTGAATCCATTTCCACAAAAATATATCAAACTGGAGGTAAAGGCAAAAATGGACATCTCATTATCCTTGAATTACCAAGTATCATCAAGACAGACAGGATTCTGTCTCCATTTCCTTATTTTGGGAAAAGAAACAAAAAGTCTCTACCCTCTACTTGATGTTCTTTTGGTTTGGCCAGATTTTTCACTACCCAACTATGTGGAAAATGTTTCTAGTTTTTATGTAAATTAAGCTGGTTACATGGTCTTACAAACCTATTTAATTGTGTTTTAGTTTTTCATAGGGCTTGTAAAAAAAGGCAGAAGACTGCTCTCTCCAAATCATGAATTTGCCCAGGGAAAAAAAACCTGGTTTCCATATGTAGAGATTTCGTGCACCTTTATCTCAAGTAATTATCATAACAGCTAGGCAAGGGATATATTTTTATTTTTGCTTTGGGGTTATAAAACTAAGCCTCAGGGAGATAAAAAACTTATGAAACATCACATGGTTTATCAGTGGTCAAGCCTGGATTTGAACCCAGGTTCATCTCATTCCAGAGCCTGACCCCTTCCCATGATTCTTCATGATACCCATCAGCATCTGATCTCTGGCATCTTAATCTCAGCATAGAAAAGAGCAATGAGACAGAATGGCAAATGCCCTAAACAGCACTCCGGCCTCAGAATCAGCCCTTAAGGCATTCAGATCTGGCTAAAAGGCCCATGAGAGTTTCGCAGGAATGGAAAGCCAAGACACTGTGCCAAAAATGACCTGAGGGAAAGATCTCTGTGAGTGAGATCCCAGTGGAAAGAACGGGCCATCAGAGAAGGAGGTACCTTTCTCTGAAGGGAGGAGAGAACTTCCACTTTGATTATGGCCTCGTCTAAATAAGATTACAGTTTGTGAACTCAAAAGGCTTCTATAGCCTTGGCAGCTCATGACAAGAGCCTCGGGCGATTATTGACATCACAAATAAGAGTGTCAATTGTTAAATCAACAATGGGAGCCACTGTGCACCTGCTCCCCATGTAGGACCTCTGTCCTTAATGTGTTGTACTATGAGAATTAACGATAAAACTACTAGTCGAACAGCACTCTATATCTTGTGTGGTTGTGTGGGTGCAGTCTGTTGAAATCTTTATTTAGTATGTACTAAGCTGATCTTCTGTATATAAAGATAATTGAAAATGAATCCTGATGAAGAATGGGATGAGAGAGGGAGTGGGAAATGAGATGGTTGCGGGTGGGAGGGAGGTTATGGGGGGAAAAGCTGCAAGAATTCAAAACTTATACTTTGTAAATTTATATTTATTAAATAAAAAATGGAATGCTATGTTTAAAAAAAAGAGCAATGAGAAATCATGTTAGGGCACTTTAACAGGTAATTGTAGGGAACATTGCCCGTTGGACTGTGGTGGCCTAGAGGAGGATTCTGCCTAACACTTCTACAGCTAAAACCTGATGAAGAGTGTTCACTTCTCTCACTAAACTCTCCTTCTCCAAGAGCTTTGAAAACAATTTTGAGGGGCAGATATTTGGCCTAGCACTCAAGACACAGGTTAAGACACCTGCATCTCACATCAGAGTATCTGGGTCCCATCTTGGCTCAGGTACCTGATCCCAGCTTCCTGCCTGTGCAGATGCTACGAGGCAGCAGGTGATGGTTTGAGTAGCTGGATTCTTGCCATTGCGTTCTCAGCTCCCAGCTTTAGCCTGGCTCAGTCCTTGCCAGTGCAGGAGTTCGAGGAGTGAATCAGCTGATGGGAGTGCTCTCTCTCTCTGTCTCTAAAACTATATATATATGGGCCACTGCCTGCGGTGCTGGCATCCCAATTGGCGCCAGTTCGGGTCCCGGCAGCTCCACTTCCAATCCAACTCTCTGTTGTGGCCTGGGAGAGCAGTAGAGGTTGGCCCAAGTCCTTGGGCCCCTACGCCCATGTGGGAGACCTGGAGGAGGCTCTGGGCTCCTAGCTTTGGATCAGCCCAGCTCCAGCCATTGTAGCCACTTGGGGAGTGAACCAAATGATGGAAGACCTCTCTCTGCCTCTGCCTCTGCCTCTTTGTGACTCTGCCTTTCAAATAAAGAAACCTTTTAAAAATTATATATAACAATTTTAATATAAAAATATAAAATAAAGGTAGGTTTTGAAACAGTCCTTGTCCTGCTACTAAATCTGCAACTTTTCCCTTTTTTTAATATGCTTTTTTTTTTTAAGGTTTATTTATTTATTTGAAAGGCAGACTTATAGAGAGACGAAGATCTTCCAATATCTGGTTCACTCCCCATATAACCACAACATCCTGGACCAGGCCAAACCAGGAACTTGGAACTCCATCTGAGTCTCCCATGAGGGTGGCAGGGGCCCAAGCACTTGGACCACCTGCTGCTGCTTTCCCAGGTGCATTAACAGGGTGCTGCAGCAGAAGCAGAGCAGCCGGGACTCAATCCAGCAATCTCATATAGTTAAACCCACTATGACACAACACTGGCCTGTCATTGGCTGCTTGCCCCCACCCTCCCAACTTGGTCTTAGAACTCAAGGGCAGAAATACCTGACAGCACAGGTACAGGGTGAATGGACTCTGCTTGTCTCGAAAGGAGATTCCACAGAAAACTATGCTGACCCAAACCCAAACAGGCTGGAGAGGGAAGAATGCAACATTCTTTCCCTGGTGTTCTCAGCGGGCCACAACCTGCGTCCCTTCTCTCCTGTCTAAATTCCTTCAAGGCCTTAGGTTACAGCCAAGGCTTATTCTGACCGATTCGGTAGTATTTACACATACTGTGCTTCTCTTTTAAAAGTATGCCAAAGGGGCTGGCGCTGTAGCGTAGTGGGTAAAGCCACCGCCAGCACTGCTGGCATCACATATAGGCATTGGTTCCAGTCCCGGCTGCTCCACTTCCCATCCAACTCTCTGCTATGGCCTGGGAAAGCAGTAGAAGATGACCCAAACCCTTGGGCCCCTGCACCCTGGTGGGAGACCCAAAGGAAGCTCCTGGCTCCTGGCTTTGGACAGCACAGTGGATGAACCAGTGGATGGAAGACCTCTCTCTCTCTCTCTCTCTCTCTCTCTGTCTCTCCTCTCTCTGTGTAACTCTGACTTTCAAATAAATAAATAAATCTTAAAAAAAAAGTATGCCAAAGCCTCTAATAAACCAGAGACGGACTTAACACATGGCACTTGTGTACTTACTATGACCCAGGCACTGTGCTAAGCACTTTCTGTAGATCACAAACATTTGTACACGTGGAAAGGGTGGGAAAAAAAGAAGAGTGGGAGGAATTCCTTCTGGAGTCTGACTTCCAGCAAATGTCAAGAGCCCAAAGCTACCTCCCATCAGTGGAGGCCTTGTTGGTTGAGGTTTCCATTGGCATCCTGCAATATTTAGTCACTAGCTGAGCAGCCTCCCATGGCCTTGTTTCCTAAGCACTGGCCTTTAAAGGAAAAAGAAAAAAAAAACCTTGCAAGGCCGGGACAAAACCTGACATTCAAAATTATCAGAAGTACATGTAAATGGTAATGCTTTGAAGCTCAAAGATCACATGATCTGAACTCCACAAAGGGTGCTTATACCATGAGGAATGCTTGCGGCTACAAGTCACCATAAACAGCCAGGGAAGAGTGTCGTTTTCTCACTCGGACACTGGTATACACTCACTTTTGTCCTTGAGCAAAAAACTCTGATGAAGTTAATGTCCCTTTTAAAATTCAAGATAACTTTTCTCTGCAGAAATCCTGCACAAATCTCCCCATGGCATCTGAACTATTTTTCTATTACTGGGCACACACAAACGTATGGAAAGATAGATCATCATGATCCCATCCATATCAACAGCATAGAATTCTCATGTAATCCCATCTGTACCTCAGCATTACTGTGATAAACAAGCCAGAAACTATGTCAACATGCTTCCTAAACTATGGAGAGATTTAAGACAGTGTATTTCAGCTTAAAACTCTGGCATTCTTAAAAACAGAAAGTAATTCTATAAGGACATTTTGAAAAGCTAGAGAAAATGGAATTAAAATTATATTTTGATGCAAAAGATTCAAAATCCATGCATATGCAGGGGGTTCAAAAAGTTCATGGAAATGTGTGTTATGAGAAACAGAGATTTTGAAATATTTTTCATCAAAATAAATTTATCTTTAACGCCATTTAGCCACTACCTCTTTGAAGTAAGTTCATATTTAACACAGAGAACTAAAGGGAGAGCAGCAATCCTCTTCCATGTCCTCTGATTTCAGAGATCCCACCAAGGTTCTGGTCTGCCTAGTGGAAGTGACTGGTAATGAGGTGCCAATAGCTCCTAGGCTTAGCTGGATACAGAGACACACAGATATGGGTGTAGCTCTTGACAGAGGTCTACCTCCTGATTCAAAGGATATAGCTGGACTCAGAGCATCATCCCATGGTTTAGATTTGATGCCAACAAGAGCATCCCTGTCTGTTACCTCCTTTGTCCCACTATCCTGCTCTCTCCCTCTTGTCCTTGCTCCTGTCTTCCAATATCCGCACCAGTGTTCACTGATTCCTCCCCAAGGCTCTTATATCTCGTGCTGGAGCTTCTTTATGACCCCAAGATCCATTCTGTGAGGGGTGTGGCAGCAGGAAGACATGTCACAAGTCCATGGACTTGATTCTCTGTCTTGCGCAGGGGGCCAATGTCCAGGCTCTAAGGAACAACAGCATTTGTCATGAACAGATTTTTCTGGGCAACAGAAAGCTGTTTCTGAGCGTACATTTTAACCAAAATATACTCACCAGCACAAGGTAAAGATTTTTTTATTACCTTCCATTTTGACCCTCTTACTTTCCAAAAGAAATTTCCTTTGAAGAGTCAGAAGATTATTAGGAAAAGAACCTTAAAAAATATCATCATGGCAGCTCTATACCTTCAAGCTAAATATAAGTATACTTCAAAATGTTCATGAAAGTGGAATTAGATAAATTTATTTTGACACAAAAAGTTTTGAAATATCTGCAATTTTTTTTTCACGAACTTTTTGAAGACTCCTCATATGCATGGATTTCAAGAGGATTTTTGGACTAAAATAAATTTATATTTTTATTCCACTCTCCACCAACATTTCAATGTACCCTCATACAAGCAGACTGAGGTTCCCAAAGCAGCCAGCCCCTCTATGAGATCAGCTCCACCTACTGCTCATGTCTTCTGAGCCCACCCAGGGCCCTTCCTACCTCCCATGCTCTTAATCTGGGTGATTCCTCCGTGACTCCCAGTTAGTCAGCTGCAATTTCAGGTATTTGTCAACAGTGAGGGAAACAATCTAACTCTACTCAATCTCTGTTTATGCAGGAGACCTGATTTCAGGGAGGCCTCCGCCCGGCCCAGAGTCAGGACCTGGCTATTGGTACTGGGGACTGGATTGGGAGAATTATAAGGTGGTGAACAGGTTGGAGGGGGAGCTCTCTAGAAAGCAAGCTCCCCCGAGAGCTACAGGATCTGAGGAAGATGCTCTACTTTAGAGGGTCCCTTACTGAGGGAGAGCCTGTGGGAAAAAGGAGGAAGAGGAGAGTCTATACGATTTGACCTCAGTCACTTTCCTGGCAAAATGCAGTTATGAGCCAGAGATGTCTAGAGAGTCAGTGTAGAGCATGCAAAGGAGGAAGGAGAGAGAAGGAAGAGAGGCTAAGGAAAAGTGTGGAAGTTTGAATGAATAGAACACACATGGCAGGGGCTGGCACCGTGGCACAGTAGGTTAATCCTCTGCCTGCGGCGCCAGCATCCCATATGGAATCCAGTTTTTTTTTTTTTTCAGTTTATTTGACAGATAGAGTTATAGACAATGAGAGAGAGACAGAGAGAAAGGTGTTCCTTCCGTTGGTTCACCCCCCAAATGGCTGCTACAGCCGGCACACTGTGCCGATCCGAAGCCAGGAGCCAGGTACCTCCTCCCAGTTTCCCATGCGGGTGCAGGGCCCAAGCACTTGAGTCATCCTCCACTGCACTCCCGTGTCGTTCCTCCATGAAGAGGGGGAGCGACATAATGGTGCCGTGACTCGGATAGGAAACTTAGGAGGGAAGAAACGGGAAGAAGTGGGAAAATACCGGAGAGAGAGACTAGCAAAGAGCCTAGGGAAAAGCCGGACGGAAAAGGTGCCGGAAGAAGCTATTGAAAGCCTAGGCATAGACTCGGATATGGACTGTGGGAAACAAGTTAGGATTGAAAGCGAAAGTGAAAGCTTTCATAGACTCGGATGCGGACTATGGCGGGGAAGCTAGGAGATTGAAAGCGAAAGTGAAACCTAGAAGAAACTTAGACTTGGATACGGACTGTGGGGAGAAGCCAGGAGAAATGAGAGGGGAATATTGTTGGAAGAAAAGTTAGGAAACATACCGGGTAGAGAAAAATATGTTAGGGAGGATGAAGCCGCGAGGGCAGGCCGAGGCGGAGACGTAAGCTATGTTGGAATTCTTCAAGTCAGCCCGGGGAGCAAAAGGCGAAAAGCTAAAACTAGAGGCGGACGTGTAAGCCAGGTTGGAATCCGTCAGATTAGCCCGGGGAGCAAAAGACGGGAAGCCAAACCGAAAGGTGCAGACGTGAGCTAGGTTGAATTCGCCAGGTTAGCCCGGGGAGCTTAGACTGAATACCGGTGGCAGAAACGTGAGCTAGGCTGTGTGATTCGCGGAAGCCACCGCGTGCAGAGAGAGCACGGGGCGTGAATAGATAGGGAACGCAGGGCTAGCGCGAAGGCCGTGGTGCGGGCGCGAAGGGCGTGGAGACCGCGGAGAGCGTGCGAAACCGGGAAGCGGCTCAGAGCCGGGAAGCCGCCTGGGGGCGAGGCGCCAAGAAGCAGCCTCGGGGCGGGTGCTGGGAAGCCGCGGGGATAAGAGAAACAAGTTTAGAAGTAAAATGAGAGAAATAGGAATGCTGGCAGATAGAAGTAAAATGGGAGAAATAGGAATGCCCAGAGATAGAGAAATAGAGAAAAATAAGGCCTCCCCACAACACGGCAATGAGAGAGCTTGGATTCGGTCTGCCTGATTAGTAAGACGATAAGCACCTGCAGGCGGCTAGCAGCTTATGCGCCGCAGGTCACCGAAGACAGGCACGTTATCAGCACCAATAAGTCTCCCCACAAGACGGCAATGAGAAGGCTTGGATTCAGTTTGCCTGATTGATAGGGCTTGTAAGCACCTGCAGGCAGTTCTAGCAGAGCAGAGCATGCGCTGCAGGGCACCGAACACAGGCACGCATCAGCGCCTAAAAACCTCCTCACAACATGGCGAAGAGA
This sequence comes from Oryctolagus cuniculus, assembly GCF_051225735.1. Classification (NCBI taxonomy): domain Eukaryota; kingdom Metazoa; phylum Chordata; class Mammalia; order Lagomorpha; family Leporidae; genus Oryctolagus; species Oryctolagus cuniculus. The sequence goes on along the minus strand of NC_142874.1, from coordinate 12,769,283 downwards.
GGACCCGGATTCGGTTTGCCTGATTGGTAGGGCTTGTAAGCACCTGTGGGCAACTCTAGCAAGTAGAGCAGAGTGTGTGCCGCGGGACACCGAAGACAGGCGTGTATCAACGCCAAAAATAAAAAGAAAGGGGGATCTGTGGGGAGCAGCTTGGACTAGACTAAGTTACTCGAATTAAGACTTATTCTATGCATCTGCTCTCCCACAATATGGCGCTGGGAGAGGAGGAAACAGCTTCTACACAGCTGCCTCCAGTTCAACCAATAACCTGCAGGAGCTGATCCTGCTCCTGATTGGAGGAGAGCAGTGTACTCGGCGTGTGGGTAGCAGAGTTGGGATTGGTGGAAGAGGACTATAAAGGAGGAGAGAGACAACATGCACCGGGAACATCTATCTGAAGGAACACTTGTGCAGCCCCCGAGAGAGCTGGCCGGCGGTGTGCCGCTCCCCCACGGAAGTGGGGAAAGTGGCAGGGGGAACCGCCCTTCCACGGAGGTGGGAGGGACGGTAGCCAACCCAGGAAGAACCAGCAGCAAACCCGGGGAGGGCCGAGCAGACCAAAGAACAACGCAGGGTCCTGTGTCGTTCCTCCAGGAAGATGGGGAACGACACTCCCAGGCCACGAGCAGAGAGCTGGATTGAAAGAGGGGCAACCGGGACAGAACCCGAATGGGCACCAGTTCTAGTCCTGTCTGCTCCTCTTCCAATCCAGCTTTCTGCTGTGGCCTGGGAAAGCAGTAGAAGATGGCCCAAGTCCTTGGGCCCCTGCACCCAGTGAGGGAGACCTGAAGAAGCTCCTGGCTCCTGGCTTCAGATCAGCATAGCTCCAGCTGTTGCGGTCATTTGGGGAGTGAACCAACGGAAGGAAGAACTTTCTGCCTCTCCCTCTCACTGTCTGTAACTCCAGCTCTCAAATAAATAAATAAAATCTTTAAAAAAAAAAAAGAACATACATGACAGGTGATTAGAAAACAAAGTAGAAATGCAAGTGAAATGGGGTGCCATATTTTACGTTATAAAAGCTCCTAAATAATAATACTGGGTTTGAAAGTGATTCCTGAATGGGAAAAGAGAAATGACTTTCTTGCTTTTCCATTTTTCATATGTTTTGATGTCATTCCAGAGAATCTGGGATGGCAGTCCCTGGCATGCCACCCATGTACCTATAAGCCACATACCACCACCAGCCTAGGTGCATGAGGGCTCGCCACAGCCCATGTGAGAAGCTGGAGTTTGGAGGCTGGGGTTGTGATTATGGGGCCCATATCCTCACTTCTGCATTCATGAATGAAAGAAAGGACCAGCACACTCAGGGTTATGCAGGCAGGAGCCTGCTGGACCATTCACCTAGCAGAAGATGCAACCAAACATCCAGCCTCCAGTGCTTCTCTTCATATCTGCCCATCAGTCCTACTTGTTGGCACCTGTACCTTGACAAAGAGCACATGTGGCAGCCTGGAGCTTAAGGTACACCCACAGAACTGGTACTTTATTACCTCAATTTCACACACACTTGGCTTTGAAATGCCTCTGTGTGTTCAATGCGCAAGAAGTGTGCTTTAGGTTTTAAGCAAAGAAAGCTGTACCACCTCCCAGTTTAATCTTCCCTACCCAGACCCAAATCCTAGAGCAGTGGTTCATGAAGCCAGATAAGCCATCACAAACACATCTATGAAGCTGTGCTTAGACTCAAAGCCGTTTTCTCACCATCCTGCTCTTCAAATCGAAAGTTTAAAATAAACCCAGGGGAAAAGCTGCAGTGACATTTCTGGAGCAGAAGGGAGAGGTAGGCAAACGACTTTTGCCAGCTGCACCATCGCAAGGGTAGGGAATAGAAGTGGGCTCAGCAGTGGCAAAGCTGAATCTTCAGGAATTTCTAGAATAAATATTAGTGTCATTGTAAGAGGGAAGAACAGTTTTAGCCAGAGGGTTCACTGAAAATTTTAAGTCCTGCAGTCAGGACAATAAGAAGAATGCATTATTATAATTTTCAAACTCACAAAAGGACAAACTCGGCCACTGGTTTGGCTCTTCATGTTCTGATTTACACACTCTGCGGGGTGCTGTATTTTGTCTTATGCTCATCAGCCAGTGATTTCTCAGTAATTCAGTAATGATATCCACCAGGCCAGTTTTCTTTCTTAAGTCCATGAATAGGATTTCAGCTTGATCAGTTTGCATCACAGAGTTAATAATGGTTTAATTCTGAAAAGTTACAAAGAAAATAAATGAGAAAATGACCACATTTCTCCCAGTTTTGTAGCAATTATAGCAGGTAAACTCTGTTTCTAAAATGAAAAAGGAAGAGTAGTGAGTGTTCCATCATGTTGAGTTCCCAGTAAGCTTTCTAACCATGCATACAAAGGATCTTCAAGAAGTTTATGGAAAATGTGAGTTACGACAAAACTAGGCTTGTATCTCAATTTCTGGACAAAATGACCTTATCTTTTAACTCCATTTTCCATGAACTGTTTGAGTTACCCTCTTATCTAAAGGTAGACATTTATCCTAGTTACCCAGAATGTCTGGGCAGAGTCCTTCCACTTTGTGTCACTGTCATCTCCACATGGATGCTTAGGTGATAACCCTTCAGAAGCACCAACCGATCCAGGCAGATTTTAACAATGCAAGGTAGACACCAGTCTCACAAGTCTTGAGGTATAAGCCCACTATGCTTTTCTCTCTCTTTTTTCACATTATCATTCTGACCTTAATATTCCGTGGTTGACTGGGTAGTGTTTGGTCTAGAGGCTAAGGTGCTGATTTGGGTGCCGATTTCCACATGGAAGAACTTGAGTTCAATGCTCATCTCTAGCTCACGTTAGTGCATGCCTGGGAGGCAGTGATGACAGCTCAAGTAATCGGGTTCCTGCTATTCTCATGGGAGACCTGGGTTGAGTTCCTGGCTTATAGTTTTAACCCAGTCATTTGGGAAGAGAGCTAAGAGATAAGAGATCTCTTTGTCTCTCTGCCTCTTAATAACAATAAAATATATATTCAGCAGTTGCTGATTAAGCAGCATCAATAGAAAAAACACAATCATTTAAAAATAATTTTTAAGGAATACTACTATAGTTGATACTGAAATTATTATCATGCAGTCTAGGATTGCCTTATCTCTTTGTCACCACTCTCCACTAAATACCACCAGCAAGCTCAAGTCACCTGCAAGCGCCTGAGCTCATTTTGGCCTAACAGAGACTCAGTATTACACCACCCCTCTTCTGATACCTGGGTTTTCATATCATCTACCAGCATTATCTCACCTGAGGTTCTTCTTTTTTTCAGGTGAAGTTTCAATGGATATTAAGTCTAGGGTGGCGCCTTTCTCTTCCCAAAAAAATCTAGCTTCCAACGGTGCAGAGCTGGTGGAGCGTCCATCCGTAGCCCACTGCCCTGGCTCTGCCTGGGGGCTTCCTCTGCCTGCTCACATCACCAGTGTTCCCACCACTGCTAGTCTTTTGGGGGATTCTGGGCCAGCTGCTGCTCCCACTCAACTTCCACCAACTTGTAAAGCTCCATGGTGGCCTGAGCTTCTTCCACAGGGGAATGTCGGCTGTTCCCGACCTGTGTGTCCCAGTGCAGCAGCTTCTGGGTGAGATGCCTCAGAGACAAGGTGGCTTTCTCTGGGAAGTTGGCTTTCCAGTTGAGGCGGGCAGGGGATATGGGAGACGTCCCGGGTTAGGGCTGAACGTCCTGGAGGGCTTTGAAGTCATTGGGGATGGCACTCCTCACCACACCTCCCCAGTGGGTAGCTTCAAGATCTGCCTCTGAGCAGTCTTGAAGGGTGTAGCATTAGCCATGCGCTGTTTCTGGGTACCACAACACTGTGATGCTGACAATGCTCCATGGAGCCAAGGAACTGCCGCGCCCTTGGGTCCCGTGCCCACCATCTCACAGCCAACTGCCACCATCGTCCTCTGCAACTTCCGGGAGAACTTGTTCTCTGAGTGAGCCTGCGTGGGCTCTGGGCGACATTCTTCTGGGAGCCAGTGGGGCGGCTCTTAATCTTCGGAAAGGCGCCCTGGAACTCCCTCCAGCGACAGCACGGGCCTTCTGGGGAGGGGCGGGGGGCAGCCAGGACACAGACACGCAGCTTTCTTCTCCAGGGACTGCTCTGACCCAGTGCTGCAGGCCCCTGTCTCCTTTCTTGAGAGGGAAGGGGTATTCCCAGCGCCATCCACTGCAGGAGCCTCCCCTGTCTCCGGAGAGTCCGAGTGCAACTTAGGAGGAGACTGGCCCAGGGGGCTGTTCTCTTCCTTCCAGAAAGCCTGTCCGTTCCAGGAGCCGCCGCTTCTTGACAAAACGTCGAGCACTCCATCCCGGCTGACTCCCACAGCGGAGTTACGGATGAGGCTCTCCTAGACCGGCCCCACTGGGAACAGAAGCGCCCGGCGCGGGAGACCCAAAGGAGGCTCCTGGCTCCTGGTTTCGGACCAGTGCAGCTCCAGCCATTGCAGCCATTTGGGGAGTGAACCAGCGGTTGGAAGACCTCTCTCTCTCTCTCTCTCTCTCTCTCTCTCTCTGTCTCTCTGTAACTCTGCCTTTCGCATAAATAAATAAATCTTAAAAAAAACTATTCAAAAAAATTTTGTTGAATTGATTTGAAAAGGGTTCTTAAATTACCTTTAAATGGCCTTCCTTCAGAATAAGTAATAAATACTACTCCAAAGCCCAAAGTATAGCAACCCACATATTGGAAGTCAAAAAACAATATAAAACAGGATACATTTAATTAAGACTACAGTTCTTTCTAGGTCATACGAAAGACGTGAGGTACAGTGGAGCCAGGATTGGCGCAAGGGCAGGCAGACATGAGTTTTACTCTCGCTCTGCCATTTAGTAGCTGTGTGAAGTGAGCAGTTTAATTAAATTCTGAATATCTTTCTTCATCTGTTACATAGGAAGACTGTAGCACTACTTTTTTTTTTAAAGAAAAGATTTATTACTTATTTGAAAGTCAGAGTTACACAGAGAGAGAAGAGGCAGAGAGAGGGAGAGGTCTTCCATCTGCTGGTTCACTCCCCAATTAGCAGCCAGGAGCCAGGAGCTTCTTCCAGGTCTTCCACAGGGGTGCAGGGGCCCAAGGACTTGGGCCATCTTCTACTGCTTTCCCAGGCCATAGCAGAGAGCGGGGTCAGATGTGGAGCAGTGGGGAGTTGAACCGGTGCCCATATGGGATGCCAGCACTGCAGGCGGCAGCTTACCCACTATGCCGCAGCACTGGACCCAGCACTACTAACCTTAAAATATTGTAACTGTAGTTTCAAAATACTGCATTTCAAGTGTCAGGCACAGAGGGTAGCACAAGACACTTCTCAGTAAAGGTAAGGGTGATAGTGACAGTGATGACAGCATTGATGGGGAGGACCACAGGCCACCTTCCTGGGGGAAAACATGGGGTGAGCGTTTTGTATTTGCTGAATAAATCTTCAAAAGAAAAGGAGGGAGAAAAGAAAAGGTAAGAGAACATCCTCAAAGAACTAAGACAGCTTTAGATTAAAAGAAGTAGGGGGCTGGCGCCGTGGCTCTCTTGGTTAATCCTCCGCCTACAGTGTCGGCATCCCCTATGGGTGCCAGTTCTAGTCCCGCCTGCTCCTCTTCCAGTCCAGCTCTCTGCTATGGCCTAGGAAAGCAGTGGAGGATGGCCCAAGTGCTTGGGTCCCTGCATCCGCATGGGAGACCAGGAGGAAGTTCCTGGCTCCTGGCTTCGGATCGGTGCAGCTCCAGCTGTTGCGGCCACTTGGGGAGTGAACCAGCAGAAGGAATACCTTTCTCACTGTCTGTAACTCTACCTGTCCAATAAAAAAAAAGAAGCAGGAGAAAGTACAGCACTCTACAAAGTTACTGCCTTGGGCCCCCTGGCATCATGAGGTGTTCCAGTAAGTTTCATCAAGGTGATGTTTCTTCTCTTGTCTTTATTTTATTTTTAGACATAGGGACAAAGAGCTTCCATGTACTATTCCACCTTCCAGATGCCCACAACAGCTGGGACTGGGCCAGGCTGAACCCAAGACTCAGGACCTAATCTGGGTCTCCCACGTGGGTAGCAGGGACACAAGGCCTTGAGCCATCCCTGCTGCTTTTCAGGGTGCACATCAGCAGAGCTGGGACTCAAAGCCAGGTACTCCTTATGAAATATCTGCAACCCAAATGGTGTCTTCACCACTAGGCCAAACACTTGCCCTGATTTCTCTTATAGACTATATACAGTTTTCAGCTTGGTCCACATGCATGGCTCCTACCCCAGCAAAGAGAAATCTTAGTCCTGTCTTTGAAAATACTCATTCTCAGGAATTTTGCAATGATTTAAATTAATCACATAAAACTATCATTATAGCCTATTGTAGAAACTCAAGTCATGATAAGTGGATTCAATTATGACTGTATAGTAGAAAGAAATAAAGGGTAAGGAATCATAGCATTTGTAAGTATGTTAGATGATGTTTAAGAATAGCAAAGTCAGTATGCAGTTTATTTATAAGGTGAAGCACAAAAAAATCTGGGCATATTGTATCTTGACATTTTTCAGGCGAAAATTTGAAATGTCATCCAGTCCTAACCACAGAAGACAATCCTCGTGAGAATTTTGAAAAAGAGAAGTTGAGTAATATGTTGGAGTGAATGATAGGTTTTTAGCCTCCCACAACACCAAATCATGGAAAGATTTCAGAGGTTGAGTATATAAATAAAATATGAATTTCAAAGCTCATAGTTCCCTTTCTGCAAATACTCTATCTCTGTTTATGCGAAGAATTGGACATAAAAATATGAATTAAAATGAACTATTCCCTCCATGGTAATGTGTCTAGTTTCCATCATCAATGAGAAGAAATAGTAATGTTCAAAAAGTATTATTTAATTACAATCAATTATACAGTCCTCTTCCTTGCTGATTTTAATTCCCTAAAACAATCTGACCTTGGGTCTGGCACTGTGGCATAATGGGTAAAGCTACTGCCTGTAGTGCTGGCATCCCATATGGGTGCCAGTTCGAGTCCCAGCTGCTCCACTTCCAATCTAGCTCTCTGCTAATGCACCTGGAAAATGAGCAGAAGATTGCCTAAGTGCTTGGGCCCCTGCACTACGAGGGAGACCCAGATGAAGGTCGTGGCTCCTGACTTTGGAACAGCCCCACTCCAACTATTGTGGACATTGTGAATTGAACCAGCAGATGGAAGATTTCTCTCTCTCTCTCTCTCTTTCTCTCTCTCTCTCTTTCTCTTTCTCTCTTCCTCTCTCTCTAACTCTGCCTTTCAAATAAAGAAATCCTAAATAAAATAAAATAAAATAAATTTGACCCTCTTTTTCACAATTCAGATTTGTTTAATCCTCAACTTACATATCGCCCAAGTCCTTGCTTGCTCTAACCTTCAGTTCTAAACCAAAAGTCTAAATCAGAGTTTTCATCTATGCTAAATTTACACGAATCAACAATTTGATGTCATTTCCAAAAATGTAAGCATCATCTTGAACTGTCTTAAGAGAAAGACAGTATTCCAGTAAGACAGGTGCTTCTGCAAAGGCCACATCTAAAATATTAATGAATTATATCTCCTAAGGAAGCTATAGATTCAGCTTCCATTTCTCCTGTTCTTGAGTTCAGAACCAGTAGAAAAGTAAAGACAAGTTAAGCTGTCAACTGTATTCTTGATAATCTGTTTCGAGAAAGTGATATTAGATCTGAGGACCAAGATCCCATTAGTACTCTGTGCCAGTCAACTACCACTTTTGTCCCCAGGCACCCAAAGCTTATGCCAGCACCTAAGAGAGTTTGGAGCTGGCTCTAGGGAGGGGAAGGGGAAGTTTACAGTTTTCTGATAGACTTGTTCTGCCCAATTAAGGCACCATGTTCTCCTCGTAATTAGGTGACTGACTTCTCTACAGGGAGGAGTGAGAGAGGAGTGGGACTAAGGCCAAGAGTCTTATTCTAGGAGAGGTCCTTCTACACAGACACGAACCCAGGGAAAAGGAGCTTCCCTCCCAAGAGCACTTAACCTGCACTCCCCATTAGACAAAATTGGTACACTGTAAGAACACAAGGCCATATAGCTCACCAAATGGTTGCAAGAGCAAGACTGCAGGGAATTAATACCTTCCTTCCAACAGCTGTATGGGTAATTCAGCTGGTCTGTATGGCTCATTGGCAGAGAGGCACGTTGTATGTGCTCCCTCACCTTCCTTGCTTTCTGTTCAGTTAGGCAAGGCCATGTGACTAGCCCTGGCAAAGGAAATAGGAGCAATGCTGGCATGTGAGACTAAGGCAATGCCAATTCTGCTCTTGGTTCTAGTCTTTTCCTCAGTGGATCGGGAAGTCACACTTTCTAGATGGTACAGCTATGCAGAGTGGGACCTTCATCAACCTAGGATCAACCTAGGTCCTGAATGAATGAGGAAGAGGGCAAAGTCACGCTGAACTGAAGATACTGCTTAGGGTGCCTGCATCCCACGTTGGAGTGCCCGGGTTTGAATCCAGCTGAAAGCTCAGCTTCTAGTTCCAGCATCTTGCTAATGTGCAATTGGGAAGCAGCTCAAGTAGCTATGTCCCTGCCACTGACAGGAGACCCAGATTGGGCTCCCAGCTCCAGACTTTTACATAGCCTGGCCCCAACTGTTGTGGGCAGCTGGGAAATGAACAAATAGATGGGAGATATTTTCTCTCTCCCTCTTCTCTCTCTCTCTCTCTCTTTCTCTCTCTCACCATCCCTCCCAAATAAATAAATACATAAATTTTTTAAAGAAAAGTGCAAAGTCAGACCATGAAAACCAGTAAGAGAAGCAAGCTGTTCACAGAGTGTAGACCCAATTCTGAGATCAGAAATGTTTTCCATCCCCCAAACAGGAGGCTTATAAAATATCTACTTGGCAAGATTTCAGAGTTGCTGCATACTGATGAGTGCTTGTACTGCTTATTCTTCGCCACTTCAAATGGGGTGTTTACTGACTTTGCCTCAAACACAACCTCTCAACCACTGAACCTTGTGTTTGATAGACACATTGACTGGTCTCTCTCTCTTTAGTTCCTAAGTGTCTGGAGCAAGAGCAGGAACATTCAGAGCTGATGTAGACACTAGTGTGGGATCACTCAGAAATCCCAAAATTGAAACTCAAAACCATGGTTTGATGTGACGTTAAGTTGCCCCCTTGTGGAGTGAACCCTATGTTTGGAAAACCGAGAGCAAAGTCTTGTTAGCGACCAGGAGAGAGGACTGTGGCAGCAATACGGTTGCCCAACAAATGTGGTTAAACAGGGCTGTGTGACTAATTCTGCCCATGGGCACTTCTGCTATGGGCAGCAGTGACTTCAGTTATCTCTGTGTGACCAGAATGAGACTGAGAGAACCTTGGGTTAGCTGTCCGGGTGACAAGGCTGACAGCCTATCGCTGGGTCACTATGTGCGGAACAAGTTTCCTGGAGAGTTGCATGGATGTTACAGACTTCTCATAGGAAACAAATGATTAGGTTAAACCACTGAGGTTTGGGGTTGCTTCTCTTTATAGCACAACCTAATATATCCTGTTTTATATAGAACTACAAGGAGCGAACTTTGAAGTTCCTTGGAGTTCAATCCAGATCCTGTTTTTCTTCTCGCTCTGAGTTCCTCCTAGGGGAATCTGTATATTCCTGTGGTCTTAAAGATGACCATTGTACCAAACTTTGCCCCCAAAATGCTAGATTATACCTAATGCCCTCCCATAATCAGCTATGTCCCTTTCATTCTTTAAAGGGCCACAGTTTGGATGATTAAATTAAAGGAAACATCTGCATGTTGATTTCACCTGACTTTCCACCTCCAATCCCAGGCCCCTTTTTCAAGCATCCCACATGGAAGATCCAACCACACACCTCCATCTGCATATTCTCAAGTATAGGCACCTCCAACTTAGCATTTCCTAGACTGAAATTACTATTTTCTCACCTTCCCCAATCTGCTTCTTCTCCAGTGAGCCATAGACTACAGACCCACTTGCTGAAGTTGGAAACACAGTATTATCTCCGATAGCTGCCTCTCCCTTGTCACCACATCCAATCCATTATCAAGACCTGTCAATTCTACCTGTGAAATATTCACATATAAACTCTCTTCTTATCACTACTGCCACCACCTGATCCAAGTCACCTCTCTCTTGGACTCCTGTAATAGCTTCTTATCTGCTCTGTGCTCTTGCTTCTACTCTCTCCACAGCAATGAGAATACTCCTTAGAACCTAAGTTACATCATGTCCCTTTCTAGCTTACAGATACTCAGTAATTCTAAGAACTCAATCCTCAGTCTTCACATCTGGTCTATGAGGTCCGCATGATACTTTCCTGTGCACCTCCCAGGTTTTAATTCCCATATCTCACATCTCCCTGCTCCATTCATTCTGTCCTTAGTCCCCCAGAAACATTCTTTTTTGCTCTGATTCCTTTGCACCTGCTGATCTTTCTAGCCAGCAGACTGCTGGAGGTTCATCAAAGTCCACATTCTCCTCCCCCACCTATATGTACTGTTGGACTATATTTCCCAGACTCCTTTGCAGCTATTGTGGCTGAGGAATGTAACCACAGGCATGTGAGGTGAGCAGGTGGAATCTATCCCTCTCCCAGGCCTGGCCAGTGAAACATCCCCTCCATGCTTCACCACGCTCTTTCCTCTCTTCCGCTGGGAGCGATAGAGATGACCACTGATGCAATCCTGGTGGGCACATGCAGAAGATGGTAGATTCTTCAAGAAGAATGGGATGGGAGATGCAGTGGGAGATGGGATGGGTTGTGGGTGGGAGGGAGGTTATGGGGGGGAAAAACCGCTATAATCCAAGGTTGTATTTTTGAAATTTATATTTATTAAAAAAATTTTCTGAACGAAAAAAAGATGGTAGATTCAGGATGTGTCCCCAACTGTGTGGTAAAAAGGCACCTTATCTATCTTCTTCCCAGTACAGGTCCCTGGACCAAGAAATATACTATGTTCTAAGCTAACATATAACAGTCTTTTTTAAAAAAGTTCATGGAAAAATAGAATTAAAAGACAAGCTTATTTTGGTACAAAAAATGGAAATCCATGCATAATTTTATCATAATATCTATTTTCCATGAACTTTTGGAAGATCCTTTGCGTATCTGAAGATTCACTGCTACAACATTTAGCACTATCCTAACAAAAATGTGTACCTGCGACATTGAGCAATCATACTACCACCAGCATACACACACACACACGCACATGCACACACACACTCAGTCACTCTGCAGGGCTCCCATCTACTCATATTTTAAGTCTGGGCTTATGTGCATAAAAGGCCTCACTCTCGTACCCAGTGGAATTTAATTTTGTCTATTATTCTTACTCTCCACACTCTATTCTTTCCCATTGATTTACTCACCAGAATGCATTAATTACGTATTAATTTTTGTGTGTGTTTAAAGTTTGTATCCACAGCTAGCCCATAAGATCCATGGAATCAGAACCTTTTGTCCAGCATGATAATATACACAATGCCAACACCTTGCTTGGCATATAGAAGTCCACGCATTTTAAAATGCAGATGAACAAATAAGAAGTCACTATTAAGGGAATATATTTTTTTCATTACAAGAACTCAGCTCTAAACCAAAAACAATGAAGAATCAAAATACACACCAGGAAGATTTTTTTGTAACCTTTATTCATTCAGAATGCATTTTTGAGTCAATCTACAACCAAAAGAAAATGCTAAATTCTTACGTAGTGTTAACAGGCTGAATGATATAATAGTGCCCCTATGTGTGCAAGCAAGAAGTCGGTCTCTATTCCTTTCATAAAATCTCTTGGTAAACATGTATGTGTTTTTTCCATCAAAAATGCATTAACAACATCATGCTTATGTAGCTAGTCAGCACAATAGACAAATAATAATTTCTACTGAACTACTGAAGTCTTGCGATAGAGTGCTCACAACTCCAAGCAACGTCCATTGATCTTTTCAATGGCATTCATTATGTGACAGGCTCACCAGTTACATTAAAATAAGTCTACTAATTTTAAAAGCTAAAATTACTCAAAAAGTCCTGTATTGTAAATAACACCTAGAATATTGCGTTTGGCTAAGATGACTAGATGACATAAATCTTTTCTACAGTCCTTTCCGCAGATGTAGGAAAACAAATGCTATAAGAGAGTGAAATAAAGCTCTTATATTTTTGCCTAAAAGTCTATTTATGTATTTTGCTTAATATTTAAATGATCAAAAATCAATATTAAATAACTGCACAAAACCTAAAATAAAATGGCCACATTACATCATACTACATTATATAGACAGATTAGAAGCAGCTAATTAGAAGCCTTTCTAAAAATTCAAAGTTTCTGACATCATTTTCCACCATTCCATCAACTCTTCCTTCTCCTCTTCTTTCCTTTCTGAAAATGACTCCAGTTCAAAATCAACCTAAGGGAGAAAAATCAAGAACTTATTTTTATCAAATTGCTTTTAAAAATAGACATAAAAATGAACAGTTTCATTGCTTAAATAACAATCTCAACTCAGTCACCCAAATTAAAGTAGATCCTCAAAAAATCTCTTATAATAAACAAGAGATATTCTCGGGGAGAAAAATCGAAAGTCATTATGTTTGAAATGTGTTTTGCTCAAATCACTTTAAGGCAGGTATAGTTCAAGAAAACCTCCTGCCCCAGTCTCTTTCCCTCATAAAAAGGTGTCACTTGGAGTTAATATTCTGCCTTTATCTATTGAATGAGCTTTCCCTGCCAGCTTGGACTTTCTCTTACTAGATGGAGACATATGGGAGAATACAGTTCTATGTGCTGTTGTCCCCAGCCATCAAGTTCTGCCTTCCAAAGTCTTGAGTTTGTTGAAGAACTGAATGAAAACACGTATCTCCAAACCACTGCCCTTGTCATGTGGGAGCTTCGTCAGGTCTAGGCGGCCTCCTGCACAGAGCCTATTCAAAATCCGCAGCACTCAGCCCCAACCCTCAGGCCCCGCTCCGCATGAAACCAAGAGTTCTGAATGTGGCCACCTGCACCCCTGGTTGTTCTAGAATGTGATTACATATCCCGGAACCAAGACAGCCAGAAAAGTTAAGGATCAAAATGGTTGAACCTTTACGGACTGTTCCTGGGGCTATTTTTTTTTTTACTTTTTGAAAATTTGCCTCCTTATTTTAATGTATACACAACCTAACTCACACGCACACACAGCCAAAACCAAAGCATAAGTTAAAAACTCGATATATTTTGTTTGCCGAAAACAAACTTTAATACTCCAAACTTTGGGTGCACAAATAAAACACAATACATTTATTTCAGGTAAGCCTTTGAATTGGAAATACTGTGGTCTCATCACCATCTCCTTTCTAGCAAAATTAATGGTATCTGCTTGAATAAAATATACGTTTCAGTAGTACTTAGCATAGGGGCCGTGCTCATGGTGTATGCTTAACAAATGTTTAGTTAAAGCCCCAAATCGTCTAGTTGGCATCATTTTTTTTTAAATATTTGGTGAGTAAAGCATTGTGCTATGTGCCAGAAATAAAGACAGAAAGGAACAAAATTCCATGTAGATTGAAATTCAGGTTAGCAAATAAAATTGTAATTTTTCATGTATCTTTAAGAAACTGAGAAATGGTAACACCGGTGGTAAATCATTCAATGAGATTTGGGGCAGATCATCTAGTATTGTTAGGCTTCAGTGTTCTCATCTATTAAATGGGGCTAATACTCCCCACCTCATAGGTTTATTATGAAGATTAAATGTAAGTCACTCGAATATGCCTGACAATGGGTGGTACTTAGTTTTTACTAGGTTCGCTATTATTGCCATGCTAAGTTCTTACGTTTACTCACCCCAACAGCAGGGCTATAAGGAACTGCTACCTTCTTCGTTATTGCCAGATAGCCAGGAGCTGAGGCCGTAAGTTTATAGTTTCCAGGTACGAGCAATCTCCAGTAATCACCATCTTTCGCTGTAGGAAAACAAAATATCAAATCACAAGGCACACATGTGGATCGCATAGTTATGCCATCTAAGAAATACCTACCATTGCTTGGTTAGACTCCGATCCCTATTTTTAAAATAAATATACAGGGAATTTGAAGAAGTTCTCTTGAAAAGGGAAAGACGCTCTCCCAATATGCTCGTTTCTTACAGCTGCTTTACAGACATTACTGTTATCTAGCAGACATCTAAGAGCATGGCTCTTCTGATTGCACCAGGAGAAATACAGGTAAAAAGACGTCTACAGTGGGGCCGACACTATGGTGCAGTAGGTTAAGCATCAGGCTGCAGTGCCAGCATCCCATGTGGGCACCAGTTCTAGTCCTGGCTGCTCCACTTCTGATCCAGCTCTGCTGTGGTCTGGGAAAGCAGTGGAGGATGGCCCAAGTGCTTGGGCCCTGCACTCACGAAGGAGACCAGGAAGAAGCTCCTATCTTCGGATCAGCCTAGCTGGTGAATCAGCAGATGGAAGACCTGACCTCTCCCTCTCTCTATCTCTCGCCCTCTATAACTCTGCCTCTCAAATAAATAAATCTAAAAAAAAAAAAAAAAAAAAAAAGATATCTATCAAGTCCTGAGTGGGGAGGTCAGAGCACCTGGCAGCACGTTTTGATTCATGCTAGGTGAAGACCTGATGGTGCAAGTCCAGGTCGGGGGTTTGCAGAGTGCAGCCCAAGGGCGGCATCCCCACAACTCCCGAGGATCTAGTTAGAAATTCCGATTCCTAAAGATTTCAGAGCAGGTGGATCTCCTGAGTTCTTCCAATCTCCTGTTTTCCTACATCAAGGCTTCTCAAACTTAGGTGGATATCAGCCTCCTGGAAAACCTGACAAAATGCACAATCCGTTGCACTGGCTCTGGGTGGGCCCGAGATGGGGGCCTTCTGCCTCTGCAGGGTGGTGCTGAGGCTGTGGTAGGAGCTGCACTCTCTGCAGGAGGTCCTCCAGGACAAGCCACACTTCCTCCTTCTCCTGAGTTGGGCCACACATCCTCCTCACCCGCTCTCTCAGGGCATACTTCCCATCTTATCTCACGGTGAAACAGATCGAACCAGGGCAGGTGAAGCCCCCATCACCACATCGTCCCGTCTGTCTCCAGACCCCCACATCTCCTTTCAGACAGTGCCTCCTGTATCTTGTTGATAACCAAAGTTCTGGAAAGATCTGTCCGCATTCTCTGTTACTGATGATTCTCCTCCTACTCTCTCCTGGACTTTCTCCAATCAGGTTCTGCTTATGCACTCCACAGGAAACAGATCTTGTCACAGCTACCCACACCGGTACAGGGGAACTGGGCAGGGTGTCAAGAAGAGTTGAGCCAGAATATTTTCGCATAGGCATTGTAACTCCTCTCCCTTACCTGTCAATCCAGTATGCTCACTTTCCCATGATGCTCCAGTGTCTCATCTGAGACCAGGAAGGAGGAGATGCCATGATGGGCACATGGAAGTTAAGCTCCAGGTGGAGGAGGTATGGAACTCCCAGGAAGCCTCATACACACTAAACTCCACCTCGCTTGTATATTCTATTAGGGCACTTCACCGTAAAACAGATACATGTGGAGACACCCTTCTTTTGCCCTTGGCCATGTTCATGGGTTGCCCTCTGGCCTCCTTCCCATCTCTCCTCATAGGCAACCCTCTGGCCCACTCCTGATGGGCATTTCTCCATGTAGGGTCCCCCACACTCTGGCATGAATGTATATTCACCGTCTCCCTTAAATAAATCTCTCACATGTGTACCATGTTTATGTCTCTGCTTTGAATTCCTATCTCTAGGCAAGCAAGAACCTGGAATAAAATGCATGGTACTTGTGCCCCTAATGACGTGGCTAACTCCAGCGATGCATTCACGAGGCTGCTCTTGCTGGCATTCCTTATCACCCCCTCCTTCCTGAAACACCCCCAGGCTTCCAGGACAATGCATATTGTTTTCCTTCTGCTTTGGAGGCCATTGTTTGTTCTCCCTTCCTTATCACCTTGACTTTGAAAAGCTGGAGAGGCCGGCACTGTGGCACAGCAGGTTAACACCCTGGCCTTAAGCTCCAGCACCCCATATGGGTGCCGGTTGGAGACCCGGCTGCTCCACTTCCAATCCAGCTCTCTACTATGGCCTGGGAAAGCAGTAGAAGATGGCCCAAGTCCTTGGGCCCCTGCACCCACGTGGGAGACCTGGAAGAAGCTCCAGGCTCCTGACTTCGGATCAGCGCAGCTCCGGCCATTGTGGCCAATTGGGGAGTGAACCATCGGACGGAAGACCTCTCTCTCTCCTCTCTCTGGGTAACTCTGTCAAATAAATAAATAAATCTTAAAAAAAAAAAAAAAAAAAAAACAGGAAAAGCTGGAGTATCCAAGAGTCCAGTCCTCAGATTTCATTCCCTTTGATTCCCTAGGTCAGAGTTTCCTAAACTTTTCATATGATGGAATGAAGAGAAAGTAATATTTGTATGGCAGCCAATGGTTCACAGACAGAAGAGGTGTCCTGGAGCCAGAGGGTCCCAAGCCGGAGTTCTAGCCCTGCTAAGAGGTAAGAGGACCATATCTTGGCCCAGATTCTGGAGGCATGCTGCCCTCAGTGGGGTGTTGATAAATACTGCTGGGCATGTGAGTAAATGGCATTTAAGAGGACAGATGTTATAGATTTAAAACAAATCCAAGCAGTGAATGTGAAGATTAAGAAACAGTGATATATACACCAGTTTGGGAAATTAAGGTTAATTATGCGTTAGACCTAGAAAAATTATAAAAACCTTATGACTTAAAAAAAAATGTTGCAATGATCCCAGCAGATGACAGTTAACCTAAAATGAACTTGACAGGAGTTTAATAGCAGGAGTGCAGAGAAGTGCCAGGAAAATAGAACATTTTTCCCAAACTGGGAAACTGGAAGTGGGGCTTTAAACCAAGAAATAAATAACATCCCACTTGAATCCTACAGCCTCCAGTTTCACCTTGAATAACTCTGCATTTATGATACGGAGTAAGTGAAGAAATAAATGCAAATTCCAGACACACTCTATGCCAGCAGTTACCTTCTACCCTACCCTTCTAGACCCCTTCACAGCTCATTGCAGAGACTAGGAAAGACACTAGTATGCTAACTCCAGCCAGCTTTGTTTCCCTTTGCTTTCCTGGGCAGCTCTGGGGAGACACAGCTGAAGAAAGGGCGCCACCTGCTGCACCCTGACTTCCAGGCACAGCAGCCACCCTGCGTTTCACTGTGCCTGACCTGCTCCCACAAATGCAATGGGCCTAGGTCAAAAGTAAGGGAGAGACAGTGGAAAGAGACAAGGAGGCCAGGAGTGTAAGATTATAATTACGATAATGAGAAGTAGGCTTTTTTGTACCTTGGGCTCCAGGTCAGAGCAGACACTCACCAGATGTAACATCGTGATCTATTCCTTCCACGGAGATGGTTGCATTGGCAATCGGGTTACCTTGAAGGTCTCGGACAAATCCTTTAACTCCTCGGTGTATCTATCAAAGTCAAGAACAAACAAAACATTCCTGTAGTAAGTGGCCTTCCAAATGTTCCATGCCAAGCATTCCTTATTTTCTAGCGAAATACTGTCGATCCTGAGTGTTAAAGAATCAAAGCATGAGAAACATGCCAGGGGATTCCAATGCAATCCCATCAAGGTGGCATGTACCAATGCCATCTCACTAGTCAGTTACAGGGGACTCAGATGATGATTGATGTCATATGTAAGAGTGTCAATTGTTAAATCAACAACAGGAGTCACTGTGCACCTGCTCCCCATGGAGGATCTCTGTCCTTAATGGGTTGTACTATGCGAATTAACAGTAAAACTACTACTCAAATGGTACTTTATACTTTGTGTATCTGTGTGGGTGCAGTCTGTTGAAATCTTTACTTAGTATATACTAAGTTGATCTTCTATATATAAATAGAATTGAAAGTGAATCTTGGCCGGTGCCGCGGCTCACTAGGCTAATCCTCCACCTGCAGCACCAGCACCCCAGGTTCTAGTCCCGGTTGGGGCACCAGATTCTGTCCTGGTTGCTCCTCTTCCAGGCCAGCTCTCTGCTGTGGCCCGGGAAGGCAGTGGAGGATGGCCCAAGTGCTTGGGCCCTGCACCTGCATGGGAGACCAGGAGGAAGCACCTGGCTCTTGCAGGTGGGAGGGAGGTTACGGGGGGAAGCTGCTATAATCCAAAAGTTGTACTTTGGAAACTTATATTTATTAAATAAAAGTGGCAAAAAAATCAAAGCATGACCAAAAGGAAATGACAAGTAGCTTCCTGAAAATTTGTATCTTGTTCTGAGTTAAAGAAAGACCTTAAAGACCTTGAAGTACTTTCTGGATTAGAATAAATAAAGTTTTTCATATTTGTAAAGTCACAGGACTTACTACAGTGTACAAATCAACACCCTGGTAAGTAGGTAAGTATCAGGGGCCGCTGGCTAAGTTGCTGCCTGTGGCACCGGCATCCCGTGTTGGAGTGCTATTCTAGGTCCACGCTGTTCTGCTTCAGACCTGGCTGCCTGTTAGTGCTCTGGAAAGGCAGCACAGGGTGGCCCAAGTGCCTGGGCCTCTGCCAGTCATAGGGAGTTCAGGCTCCCAGCTTCAGCCTTGCCCAGGCCTGGCAGCTGCAGCCATTCCTCTCACTCTCGCTCTCTCTTTCTCTCCCTCTCGCTCTCTCGCTGTCACTCTCCCCAATGCTCTTCCTTTAAAATAAATGAATAAATCTTTTTTGAAAGCATCTCCCCTCTACTATGCCAATTGTGGGCAGCATTTTTCTCTCTTTTATCCTTTCAATTTTATTTTTTCTTTATTCTTTTTTCTGATATGCCAACTTTTCTGTTTAAACGATTCCACTGCAGTAATAAATACCAACAGAAGGGTTATGGGCTGTCAGAACCCCACATGAATTCAGGTTGGAAAACACTATCACTGCATGGCTTTTGCGAAGGAAATCACAGAAGTTCTAGTTTCACTCACAACTTAGAGAGGCTGTTCATGACCCCTGCCCCTCTAATCATCTCTACCCAGATTCTAGGGCGTTTCCATTTCAACCAGAGTTTAAAAAGCATCCAGGAGATTCTCCATTGTTGCTGGGACTATTTGTATCAGTAGCTTCTAACCTCTTATGTGCTTAGGTATCACCCAAAGAGTTTTTGAGGGGCCAGTGCTGTGGCATAGCCGGTAAAGCCGCAGCCTGTGGTACCAGTATCCCATATGGGTGCTGGTTTGAGTCCTGGCTGCTCCACTTCCAGTCCAGCTCCCTGCTCATGCACCTGGGAAAGCAGTGGAAGATGGCCCAAGTCCCTGGGTCCCTGCCACCCACATGGGAGACCTGGACGAAGCTCCTGGCTTTGGATTGGCCCAGCTCCAGCTGTTGCAGACATTTGGGGAGTAAACCAGTGAATAGAGTATCTGCCTCTCTCTCTCTCTCTCTCTCGCTTGCACTCTCTCTCTCTCTCTGTAATTCCGCCTTTCAAATAAATAAACATTAAAAAAGAAGAGTTTTTGAAAGAGTGTGACTCCACATGAGACAAGAAATTCATTTTTAAGGACTCAGATGATTCTGATACAGGTATCCATGAACCAGTCCTGCAAGATCCCTTGAGAATCTTCGTAATAGACCTTTCCAAAGCTGTTGAGTGGGAGACACTGCTCCTCAGCACACCGTTTACCTAATTAGCTTCACAGGTCTCAGTTCCTGCAAACATTCCTTTAAAACCCTGCAGGAGATTCCTTCCCAACCAACCAGAGTTAGCGCCACTAATCACCTACTTTCCATGAAGTGCAAACTGGTCCCGGCCTAGATTTTAGGCCCAGGTGTTCAATCAGTAGTCACCACCACTGTCAAGAACACCGCATCAAGGCAGAGCTCCTGGCGGTCTTCCCTGATCTTTCATCAGCCTCGGATTCCCTAAACGGAGTGTTTATGGTGTCAGCTGTGTGAGCCTGTTCATTACAAAAGACCACTGTATCTGCTGCTACACAGCTCGCACCCCTAACACCAGCACCGTGTCAGGGCAGGTCATGGGGATCACAGAGCAAACCCCTGTCCAAGTGACTTCCAACAGAGTACATAACTTCATCCCTCTTTTCAGCTGATTTCTTTTCTTTTTTTTTTTTTTTTTTTTGACAGTCAGAGTTAGAGAGTGAGAGAGACAGAGAAAGGTCTTCCTTCCTTCCTTCGGTTGGTTCACCCCCCAAATGGCCACTACGGCTGGCGCACTGTGCGGATCTGAAGCCGGGTGCTTCCTCCTGGTCTCTCATGCGGGTGCAGGGCCCAAGTACTTGGGCCATCCTCCACTGCACTCCCGGGCCACAGCAGAGAGCTAGCCTGGAAGAGGGGCAACCGGGACAGAATCCGGCACCCTGACCAGGACTAGAACCCGGGGTGCTGGCGCCGCAAGGCGGATGATTAGCCTAGTGAGCCGCGGCGCCAGCCTCAGTTAACCTTGATCTTAGAAAATCCACCTAAACACAGCTGTCTTCAAAGAAGACCTATAGGGTTCCCACCAAACCTGATCTTGGGTTTGGAACATGGCTACTTATCCTTAGCTTTTGTGGTTCAAACATATTTTTATGCTAATTTGCAACAGGAATCCCCTGACTGAAAAAATCCTGTGGAATGGGGCCAGCGCCATGGCATAGTAGGTTAATCCTCCACCTGCGGCGCCGGCAACCCATTTGGGCGCCGGTTCTAGTCCCAGCTGCTCCTCTTCCAATCCAGCTCTCTGCTGTGGCCTGGGAAAGCAGCAGAAGATGGTCCAAGTCCTTGGGCCCCTGCACCCACGTGGGAGACCAGGAAGAAGCAACTGGCTCCTGGCTTCGAATCAGCAAAGCTCCAGTCATTGCGGCCATTTGGAGACTGAACGAATGGATGGAAGACCTCTCCCTCTGTTTCTCCCTCTCACTGTCTGTAACTCTACCTCTCAAATAAATAAATAAAAGCTTTAAAAAAAATCCTGTGGAATGGGCATTCTGTAATCGGGTCCATTCCAGTGGCTCTAGTCCATGATAGTCCTTGTTAGTAGGGCTGTACAGATGTTTGACATGTGTAGAAGAGTTGCTAAGCTGACTTTGATTTTTGGAAAATGAATTGGTTTCATATATATATACATGTGTTTATACAAACACATGTATATATGTAAGTGACTAAATATTAACAGCCTTTGTTCGTATCAGATTAGCTAATAAATGTGTGTTTCTACTGTCATGGATGTTGACATCACTCTACTGGACTTTAGGTGTAAATGACCACATTCAGAACGGAATTCAAATACTGTCTAGGCACTCAGGCAAGGAATGGCGTCTACGTCCTTCCACTGCCCATGCCCAATACCAATGTCACAGCCTATACAGGGAGTGAGGCAGCAAGGGGCTGTCCCGGTCTTAGGCAGTGAAGTGCTGGCAGAGGATGAGAACCTCTGCAATTCTACACGGATCTCACCAGAAGGGCTGCATCAGTGACTCTCTGGTGACTGTCCCAGCTATGTCATAAGAGGCATAGAGCACAGTGATTCTGGATTCAAATTCCAACTGAAGGACCTCCCTGTGTGACCTCCCTGTGTAGCTGATTCTTCATCTTTAATTCACACACTGAGGAAGGTGATGGTGGTGGTGGTAGTGGTGGTGGAGGTGGTGGTAGTGGTAGTACTGATGTAACTTCCCTCACAGGGTTGTCATGAGGATGAAGTGCCACTATTGTTACATGCCAGTCATTTAGGATAATGACCGGGAAACAGTAAGTGCCCAGCCAGTGTAAGCTGCCATGATCGTGATTACCCATGATGCAGCTGAGCTAGGCTGAGACAAGCGAGGGATGCAGGACATACAGTCAAGGACAAACTCACTCGCAGTCCTGCTGCTACACTTGCATGAGCTCAAGAGTGAAGTGCACCCTGTGGGCCTCACTTTCCCTACTCAGCCCCTGGCCTCCTGGGGTGCCACACACCGAAGGGGCTCAGGGAAGGTGAGAGTCCGGGATTGCTCGTTTCGAATAATACGGATGAAAACAAGGTTCTACCTCACTTCTCCACAACTTTCCAGTGCAGACATTCTCAGTGAATAGTCATGAAGCACAAAAGCTATGACAAGTGAAAGCCTAACTAACCCATGGCCAGCACCTGTCTTCCAAATAAGACAGCCTCATTCTGGGGCAGATGGATGCCTCGGGCTGAACACCTCTTGGGAGACTGTGGCACACCAGTGTAAATGCTCCTGAATCTCCCATTGCATGCTGGGGACTGCATTTACCTGCTCAAGGTAGCTGATGAGGGAGTTCTTATTATCCTTCCAGTAGCTCTTCAGGGTCTCCTCGGGTGGGAACTTCTCACAGCTGAGCTCCACTGTGATCTCGAAACAGTTGCTGCTGAGGTAATTGAAGTCCTGCATCCCTGCCAAAGCACCAAATGGAAAATCAAATACTCTCATGGTGATTAAAACTCTACACAGAGGCCGGCGCCGCGGCTCACTAGGCTAATCCTCCGCCTGGCGGCGCCGGCACACCGGGTTCTAGTCCCGGTCGGGGCGCCGGATTCTGTCCCGGTTGCCCCTCTTCCAGGCCAGCTCTCTGCTGTGGCCAGGGAGTGCAGTGGAGGATGGCCCAGGTGCTTGGGCCCTGCACCCCATGGGAGACCAGGAAAAGCACCTGCTCCTGGCTCCTGCCATCGGATCAGCGCGGTGCGCCGGCCGCAGCGCACCGGCCGCGGCGGCCATTGGAGGGTGAACCAATGGCAAAGGAAGACCTTTCTCTCTGTCTCTCTCTCACTGTCCACTCTGCCTGTCAAAAAAAAAAAAAAAAAAAAAAAAACTCTACACAGGCCACTCTGCCACCTTGAGGGCCAAGCAAAAGATACACCAACTGGTGCATTTGAGGAAGTTTGTAGGAAACTTCCTACCATCAGTGATTGAAAAACACACTTAGAAAAGACAGTCACTACCCTT
Organism: Oryctolagus cuniculus; assembly: GCF_051225735.1. NCBI lineage: Eukaryota > Metazoa > Chordata > Mammalia > Lagomorpha > Leporidae > Oryctolagus > Oryctolagus cuniculus. Next base: position 12,746,379 of record NC_142874.1, on the reverse strand, counting down.
AAAGCACCAACTCTCCTAGGTTCTTAAGCGATCATTTAGCTTAATGCATTGCTGAGGTAGGGTGCTAAGGCAGGTGTTACCCACATTCCCTGCTTCTGGAATGGGCTTCAAGAAAGACAACAAGGTAAAAGATTCAAGCTCATTTGGACAACCGCATCCCATATTGGAGTTTCTGGATTCAAATCCTGGCACTGCTTCTCGTTACAGCTTCCTGATAATATGCACCCTACGAGGCAGTAGGTGATGGCTCTAGTTGGGTCCCTGCCACTCACATGGAGGATATGAATTGAGTTCCTGGCTCCTGGCTGCAGCAACCACCCAACCCTGGCCATTGCAGGCTTTGGGGGAATAAACCAGCAGATGGGAGCTCTGTTGTCTGTATCTCTCTCAGTCTCTCAAATGAGAAAAAAAAATTCATGGAAAACAGGTATTATGAAAAAGTATGCCTTAGTAACCAAAAAATTTGCACAAAATAGACAGGAAATTTATTGGTAGAATTGTAAATTCAATGTACTCTATAACAATGGAGGAGGATGAATGGCTGACTCTCAGTGGTAACTGTCAATAAGCAACCATCACATAAACAAAGATCAGATTGGAAACTCACCGCCAGGCACACTATACCAGGCACCACCGTTGGTTGTGCCTTCTACAAAGCTGCTGTCATCATCATTCTTGCGACAGGGTGGCCGGTTGGGGTCAGACATGACTGGGTTGAAAGAGGAGTACGCCCGAGCCACGCTTTGGAAAATGGCATCATCTGGGCAGGAGCTGTATTCATGAGCACTTCCTGCAAAAATAATTCTCAAGATGAAAGGACTCGACACTGATCAAAATACCCTGCTTGTTTTTCCAAGGAGCGATTCCGTGTTGAGTTTTTACTGGTACTTTTTTTCCAGCTATGTCACCAGGGGAAGTGGGGTAAAGGGTGAAGTACTAAACTATTACCCATTGTGCTTAGGTTCTGTAACTTCCACTCCTAGCACTGCCATGGAGAAGTTGGATAGAATGCATATGCCACTTACTAACTGGAGCTTCACAAGAAAAGCTGGTAAGGCCATAAATTTGGCAATCATAGTTTTTTCATATGCATTTCCCATGGACTCTTACTCAGGTAAGGATAACAGAGACAATCCTGCTGATTAAATGCTATTTAAAAATGCACCTGCACAAACCTCACTGACTCTATGAACCACTCTCACACAAGCTATTCAGTATTCTACTTTAGATTTCGTTTTAAATCTCCTATGTACATTGAAGAAATACATCATATCAATTTTATGCTTTGAATTCTTACTTATGTACTATAAAATATGAGGGGACTTCAAAAGGTTCACAGAAAACTGTATTATGTGAAAACTATGCATGGATTCCAAATTTCCTATAAACTTATCTTTCAATTGCACGTTTTGGAGTTTTTTGAGGTTTTTGGAGCTCCCCTTGTATTCCTAGCCTACAAATTTCCCAGCTCCTGACAAGCTACAAAATTCCTAAGTTTATTTAACAATTTTGTTTTGCTAACCTTTCTTCAACTCCCAAAGCTTCCTGATATCTAAAAGCATCATCGCATGTTTACAAAGTGCTAACTCTTTCAAGGCCCCCAGGAATGGATACGATGCAGGAGCAAGAAAAATTAAGCTGAAATAACTAGCTAAAGCTTGCGCTACCTGCGGTGCAACTGAAACTCATGGAGGAGACCAAGCAACAGTTCCCCTTCCTGGCATCCCCAGAAAGAGCACACACCAAGATGCACAGAGTCACGGCGCCCTGCCCAGGCACCAGGAGGCTGTCTCTGTGTGGAAGTCCTTGGCGCACAAGCCTATGTAATTTCTGTAATCGCTCCCTTTTACCAGTGACCAGGAGCGACCCAACTTTGACTTCTGTCTTCTTTTCTTTTCAGAAGTATTCTATCGGCATCATGTTTGGGGGCGGGGGCAGGAATCTAGCCTAGCCATTGGAACACTGGCTGCCCCATCAGAATGCCCGAGTTCAACTCTGGCTCTGGCTCCAGCTTCCTGCCAATGCAGACACTGGAGGCAGCAGTGCTGCACTGATCTCTCAAGTTATTGGGTTCCTGCTACCCACGTGGGAGACTGAACTTGCACACCTGGCTCCTGGCTCTGCCCCAGCCACTCACTCAGTCCCGCCTGTCGCAAGCATTTGGAACTGATCCAGTGAACAGGAAGGTTCTCTCTCACTCACTCACTCACTCTTCCCCTCCGCCACTTTGCCTCTCCTCTCCTTCTTCCTCTCCCTCTCAAGTTAAACAAATACACCTTTGAAAAAAAATCCTGTTTCTCTTCACCTAAGCTTTGAAAAAACATTACAGTCTTTTTCTGTCGAACAGATGTGCCACTGCTAAATGAAATTATTAGGGGATGTTCCTGTTAAACAATACATATGTCTATCACTTAATGACTGGTTATCTAACAGAGTATCACACAAGTCATCCTATATACCCTCACTGAGCATAGTCATTGCAAACCATGAACCAGCTGGACAGGCAAGAATACCTACCACTCCTGGTCTCATCGTAGGGATAATTGGCCACAAGGTCTCCTCCATGGAGATTGGCAGAGAGCACAAAAGGAATGTCCATAATCCAGTGAATGACAGCCTTGGTCTCAGGAGCAAGCTATATGAAAGATTGGAGGGGAAAAGGACTATGAATTGGAGTCATTGGTACGCTCTCATGACAGCAAAGACATAGGAAAGGTCAAGAAAAAAAACTGGAACCTGGTCCTATTTCAACCACTTTGCAGTTGTTTTCATTGGGAAAAAGTTTCCTGTAAGAGCAGCAGCCCCCATATCTATCTTTCTCAGATGTGTAATAAAAATATTTCAATAGCACTTAAATTTCTTTACAAGTTCTGTCCGTTTTTCTCTCTTTGGTAAATTGAAAACAAACCTGCAAATCAGTTACAAATGTCGGGACAGCTTTAGCTGATCTGTCATAGCTCATGCATCTCGGCTCGTAATAGTTAAGAATAAGATAAGGAGAGAAGATAACAGTTGGGCTGCAGAGCAGAGTTCCTCATCTAAGGTTCTTCAAACACGTGGTAGATTTTTATTTCCAACTTTGGCTTACTGTTTTTCCAGTTTTCTTCTACTACTTCAAACACTGTCCCTATAAAAGAATATTAGTCTGGGTCTATTTTAGAGGTACCTATAAAATCTCAGTTTACTTTGGAATGATCATCTTAAATTTACAAACAAAAGCACACGTTTCAGGAATTCATGTTGAGTTTTTTGAATGATTCACATCCCCTCATATCTTGGAAGCAAAACAAAGGAGAAAAATTTATACCAAAAAATTAATCTGGAGCCAAAAGCTTGATACTTTTATATGATGAGCTTTTAATAGCAGTAGGGGAGATTCTAAAACTCCAAGTATTTCTGTGGTAAAAAGAAAAAAGCTGTCCCTGGAGATGTGATCTGTACTGTTCTTTGGGACAGCAATTCTAAAGGCATCCATATGGGTTGGTGGTCAGGGTGAGATCATGTATTCGTGTATCCCAGTTTGGCTGATGCACAGCTCTCATATATGCTATTTTATTGCACTTCATAACACCTCACTGGATATACAAAGACAGGGAGCTCCACTTCCCAGGGGAGAATCTGATGCTGGGGGTGTGAAATACCATGCACAAGCCCACACAGGTGAGGATTCCAATCCAAAGCAGGAGCCAGAAGACACACATTACTCTTAGTATGTCAGCGTCACTGCAGAAAACGCTCCTATTCTTCACATGTGCTACTCAGAACTGTGGAAAAGGGTGATTTAGAATATTGTTAAGGGGTAGCAAAACATGGCTAACTGGAAGAATAAGTTGTAATGTTCTACAACATGGCAGGGTGACTATAGCTTACAACAACTTATTGCATGTTGTATAAAGAACTAGAAAAAGGAGTCCAGAGGCTCTCAATGCAAAGAAATGGTAAATGTTTAAGGAAAGAGAAACAGTAGATACCCTGATTTGATCACCCCACAATGTGTTTGCTGTATTATCATACCATACTCCAAAAATTCGTGAACTTATTGTATGTTGGTTACAAAAAGATTAGGGTATTATTTTTGCTATTTGTCTGGTTGGTGGATTTTACCCTCACTATTAACAAATGCTCACTGCACAAACTGTAGAGGGGACAGATAGTCACAAACAAGAAAATTAAAATTACTCATAACTTTGCTACCTAAAGAACTTTGTGAGAACTCCTCACATTTAAGTGGCCCACCGAGAAGACACCAAGACACCCCTAAGATCAAGCCCCTTGTGTAACCTAAAAGCAGCTGTGGCCTATCCTTACAGCCTGCACTTGGGGGCAGGCATTTGCTACGGTGGCCAAGATATCACTTGAGTGGCCCTCATCCCACGTCAGAGTGCCTGGCTTTAAGTCCTGGCTCTGCTCTCATTTCTAACTTCCTGCTAATGTGCACCCTGGGAGGCAGTAGGTGAGGGCTCAAGGACTTGGCTCCCTGCCAGCCATGTAGGAGACTAAGATTAAGTTGCCAGCCCAGCCCCAGCTACTGAGGGCGTTTGAGGAGGAATATCTATGTGCGTCTGTCTCTGTCTCTCAAATAAAAATAAATACTTAATTAACTTTAAACTTCCATTTAAAGACTGTAAATGCAGCTCAAATATTAGGCTGTATCATTAGATGACTTTGGCTCCCAAAATAAGTTGAAACTCTAGGAGTGGTATTAAAAATGTATAGAAAATACATACCATAAAAAGATTACGCATGGTTTCAAAAGTTTTACATCAAATTAAACATATCTGTTAACTCTACTTTTCTATAAACTTTAACATTTTTTTGTTTCTTTATTTCAGAGACGGAGAGAGAGAAACCTCCTATCCTCCAGTTCACTCCCCAAATGCCTACAACAACTGAGGCCGGGCTGGGCCAGAGCTGGAGCCTGGAGCTGGGTATACAGTCTGAGTCTCTCACATGGGTGGCAAGGACCCAATCGCCTGCGCCATCACTGCCACCTTCCAGCATGCTAGCAGGAAGCTGGAGCCAGCAGCAGGAGCCAGAACTCAAACTCGGGCACTTCAACGTGGGACCCAGGCACGGTGCTAGGCCAAACAGCTGCTCCCCGATTTTTCCATGGACTGTTTGAAGTTCCTCATTTGATTTAGGTTTCTTCACAACGGTAACCATTAAAGGTAAGTATAAACTCAACAAATTATGGGATGCATTTCCATCCACTGAGCCTGGATGACAGGGGAGGCAGCTGGACCGACAGTTCAAGAGCGGCTGAGAAATATGACCCAGTAGGAAGAAGAGCAAGAGGAAGCTCTATGCAGAGAGGCTCAGAGGGGCCAGGAGAGTGTCGGCCTCACAGCCCGTCTTGGGGGGCCCCCCGGAGCACCAGGGGCTCGTGGAGAATGTCAACTCCTTCCACCACCAAGGCCACAGCACACACCCCAGACTCCATGGAGCCGTATCAGCTGGAATCTGCATCTCTAACATTTTAAATTAGAACCCACTGACTACCCCTAAATTGGTTTTCAGTCATGTCCTCCATAATGCGATTTTTATAAATTAAAGGTAATATTGTATAATAAAGGTCAAATAAAGATGTTCTTTTAAGTGAAAAAATAATAATAATACCAATAAGCATGCATCATTTAAGCAAATATTGCCCAAGCTAGAAATACAAAATTATCTAGAGATTACACAAATATTATCCCGGTTAAAGCTGGGATGGAGAAGGTGGTGCAGGCTGGAAATAATGTCACTTGCACAAAGTTGCCAATCACACATCTGGTCAACATGAGTTTAGTTCACAATTCTTCCATGACAGGTGCCAGAAATGATTTTCCTTGTTTCTCAGATGTAACAAAGGCAGGTTCAACAAAGACAAAGATGGGAAAGTCTGAGGCCAGCGTTTTGTTTCTGCTGAAGTCATACTAACAGGTCTGTACCCTCTTTGCTGGCCATCACCTGTCCAGCTCTCCCTCTCCCTGGAAAAGGTACTTTGGGGGGAGGGGGGCTGAGAAGCAGCGAGTGTGTCTGTGACTCCCAGGCAGGGAAGCTCTGGTCACTCACTTAGAAGGTCTGGCCAGAGCCTAGCCCTTGGCAGCCCAGAGGCAGACCAGCCTCCGCCTGTAGGCTGAGCCCAGGTTTCTGGGAGGAATCCTAAACACAGGCAGGAGAATGTCGAGAATTTAGGTCAACAATCTGGGACCCTCTGCCTGAGGACCCTCTCCCCAGTGTCCCAGCCTGGATTGTTTGTGACTGCACTTTCACATCCTACATTTTTCAGATTTGCTTGTGGGACTGGATTGCACCTTCAGTCATAGCAGGCCCTGGGAACAAGGGGGTGAGATGCAGACTCATGGAGAAAGGCAGCCACATAAACAAATCCCGGTGAGAGGAGGAATGCTCCCGCGACAGTGAGCACCGCCCTGGAGAACACAAAGCAAGGCTTCTCAGGACGCATCCTTGAGAGCAGAGAGACATTGCCCGAGGGGGACCTGGGAGCAAAGGCGAGGGATCCCAGGCCTGGGGACAGTTCAGAGCCAGGCACTGAACTGTCAGAAAACAAAATCCCGGGAACAAGGAGAGGGTGTGGTTGTACCAAGCATCCAAGCCAGATTACGGGGTGAGCCAGCTGGCAGCTTCCAGGGGCCAAGGGACTTGTGAATGACCCTGAAGCTATAACGGGTGGGGAAATGGCTCTTTCCCCCTCCCACTTAGAGCAAGAATTGCCTGCGGCAACCAAGCAGGAACTGAGAGCTGCCTCCTGCGCTTCTTCCTTGTGGGCTCAGCTTCTCTGCAGCACTGAAAACAATGTTGGTTTGAAGACACCAGTGCTGAGTGAGTATGTGTCCATCTAGTCCTGAGTACCCCCCTAACAGGAAGCGCTGAGAAATTACACGGAGATGATAAGAGTTCTGGCTCCCGACCTCACGCCCTACACGTGTTAACTCTTTCAGTCTCTATGAGCATCTGATGAGATGGACACTGCTACCGTCTCCACATCCCCGATGAAGACACTGAAGCACAGAGATGTCAAGTAACCTTTCAAAGTTCACACAGCAAATCTCAGAGCTAGAACTTGAGTCAGGGTCTCCGAGTTTCACCATCACACTGTTCTCCCATACTGGCTTTTCACTCTGTCAGCATTCTTCAGTTTATGGACCACTGGCAAGGTCTGAAGCAAAAGAGTGACTGGGGGTGGGGGAGGTGGAGAGGTTCACTATGGAGGACTCTGGGAAGATTCAATAGAATGGAGAGAGGCTAGACACAAAGAGTAGGAGTCTCACCCGGCAGAGCAGACCGTGGGGACCTGAATTAAAGCCGTGGGGTGTCTTTGCAAAGGAAAGGAGACTGCCGAGGTGGGAGCTGTGGGAACTCACTGCTGGTGAGGGCGGGGAGCAGAAAAATCAAAGGTTTTCATGATCAGGATAATGGAAGAATAGTGACTCTAAGAGAAAATCGTTGCTTCCAGAGAAGCTAAGCTTGCGGCCCTGGGTTCCACTGGGCAAAGGGACCCAGCGAGCAGGTGAAACTGAGAATGGAGCTCCACCAAAGGTCTGGAGCTAGAGCGATGGAGCCGGGAGACCTTGAAGAGAACTTACAGGGACACAGATCCAGAGCCGTGGTGACTGAGATGCCCATTCTGGGTTCCTCCCTTCTGTCCCCACCCCTGAACCCAATTCCAGAGAGCAGGACTCACGTCCAGCACCAGCCCGCTGGCCATGACTTTCATGTCAGAGTTAACTACTCCACACGTGACAGTCTTCGCCCCTTTTCTGAGACCTGCAGTGAATGCCTGCAGGTACTCCCAAGCCCTTTCTATAAGATGCTTTTGGCTAGATATCCATCCCTCTGATAAAGTTTAATTTGTAAGTCAGGCACAGTCACAGATTAACAATAACTCACAAGAAAATAGAGCTATAATGATATACTGTAATAAAATAGCCAACGTCACTATTCTCACACATCGGGGTCCCAGTCCCGGAAACTGTTCAAGAATGACTTGAACAAAACCCTGTGACAACATGACAGCTGATCTCTTTAACAGAGACACCACTGAATGGTGGGGTGGCAGATACAGTGTGGATGCTCTAGGGACGACTCACAGCCAGGGAGGATGGAGTGGGACAGCCCGAGGTTCCATCGCACTACTCTGAACAGCTCGCAATGTAAAGCTTAGTGAACTGTTTATTTCTGGAATTGCCCATTTAATCGTTTTGGACTGAGATGGTGGTGGGTAACTGAAACCACAGCAGGTGACAGGGCAGACGCCTGCCGCACGCCTGCATCCTTCAGGAAGAACAAACACGTGAGGGCCCATCGCCTTAGCTTAGAGGACACAGCCCGGAAAACGACGACGACACGTATGGTCGACCTTTGCGTTCTGATCCACAATCTTCTTCAGGTTTTTCAGCAGATGGTTATTGGGGCCGCCTTCTTTCTCATTGACGTACACGATCCTATCCAAGTCTGGGAAGTTCCGGTTCAAATCTATTCCCTGGGCGTTGCTTCGACCCACAAACCAATCCTTGAGCTCACCAGGCTAAAAAAAAGAAAAAAAAATCACAAAGATGCTCAGTTATTCGGCATTGTGTAACTATAAGGTCTCTATTCATGGTTTTTAAAATAAGTTTAAAATAAGGATTAAGTATTCGTTTCAATGATATCCTCCCATAATGCAATTTTCAGCATTTTACTTACAAAAGAATGAAGGTATCGATTTAAGGTACTTGTTTGGATATTGTGAAAATATTTTTGATGAATCATATTTTAAGTGTTAATAAGTATTTAAGAGGTATGTGTCATTCAATTTCAAAAATTCAGTATATATTAATTAATAATAGCATACATTCTGTATTTAGATTTAACTAAAATATTCATTGCCTCTAAATCATAGCAAACTATTTTTAAATATTTAAAAGAATCATTAAATAAGAGTAGAAGCTTAAAATAAGTCCAACATGAATAATTCATGTTTTAATAACACATCTCCTTCCAGTAGTCCTCAAGAAGAAAAACAAGCTCTAGAACAAAAGTTCTAGAGTCTTGCGATTTGAGGAATTTCTGTCCAATTTAAATGCTTCCTTTCACTGTGCTACAACCTAGAAACTTAATGAATTTCCAAGATACTCGGTTTAATGTTATAATGTGAATTTTGTTTTATGATCAAATTACTTCAAATCTATGATGGATTTTTAAGTCATGTACTCCTATATACCTTAGACTGTGAGAAATAAAAATCTGTAAGACACCAAACAACCATGATAATCTTTTACTCATCTGTCTTATAAGATCAAGATCACATTAAGACATCAAATAACTTAATTTTCTTACTAGATTTTTTCTCCTATAACTTTGGAAAGCATATCAATATTATACTTATTTACAGAAATTCACTTTGTGAGTAGATATCAAACTACTGGGTCCCTGGATTTTCTTAATTGCAGCTACACACAAAAATATTTACTTTAAAAAATAAAAATTAAAAGCTTTACTTGTGTTCCCATACAATAGAAAAATTATTTCAAACTGAAGAAAACCGCAAATATTATATCCCCAATCCTGTCCAATCAAAATGAGAATACACTCTATAGCTTCTCTTAAATACCATTCATTTCTAGCTCTCTAACAGCCAAAGTCTATCACATTATTTTTAGTTTATTGGCGAGTTATTTTTTGTTTTATTTGTGTTTTTTTTTTTTAAGATTTGTATTTATTTATTTGACAGGTAGAATTACAGACGGTGAGAGAGAGAGAGAAAGGTCTTCCTTCCATTGGTTCACCCCCAAAATGGCCACAACAGATGGAGCTGCGCCGATCTGAAGCCAGGAGCCTGGAGTTTCTTCCCAGTCTCCTACATGGGTACAGGGGCCCAAACACTTGGGCCATCCTCCACTGCCTTCCCACGCCACAGCAGAGAGCTGGACTGGAAGAGGAGCAACCGGGACTAGAACTGGTGTCCAAATGGGATGCCAGCGTCGCAGGCGAAAGATTAATCTAATGTGCAACGGTGCTGGCCTCTGTTTTATTTGTGTTTTTAAATTTTTCTCATGATTAAACAAAGATTAGACAGCTATTAAAACATTGGTCTGGCCAGAAGCTCTTCCTCCTTGGTTTCGGTAGAGGGCGCTGTGTCCCTGACTCATCCAGACCGAGCCGAGGGATTCCCCTTCAATACAGAGCAGTATTTTTCATACTGGCAAATTTTTAGAAGGAAATTTATCTAGTCACAAACGAGGATGAATTAATCGGAATTATTTAACAACACAAGAAAAACATTATCAAAAAATTAACTGATTAACAAAACTTCTCATTCAGTCTCTGCTGAAGAAGAAATTCTTTAACCCCTCACATTCTTGGCTTATTTTCTTACCAGCCAGCTGAATTCTGTACCACTTTTACTCTCCAGTGAGCCTTGTGGAAACTCCAGATGACAGCATTACTTACAGCTGCGTACATACGTACAAGCACATGGATCACGAGGAAGGCCAGCCCCACCTGACCAGCCGGGCACCCACCTGGGATGCTGCCTTCTCAAAGCCGTCGGGGTTCAGCGAAGGCATGATGTGGATTCGGGTGTTGTGGATCAGGTTGACGACTGTCTCATTCCCCTTCTGGTATTCGTTGCATAAGTACTGGGCCAGGAAAATGAGCAGTTCCCTTCCAACAGCCTCATTACCGTGCATATTCCCAATGTATTTAAATTCAGGCTCACCTGGCAAGATCAAAAATAGAAAATAGAAAGACGTTTTCCATAATACCAAAGAGAAAGCAAATAGCACACACTGGTGACGATCTCTTCTCCCTACTGCCGGACGACACATAGCCACAGCTTCCTTTCTCCCTGAGGCGATGCCTGAGACATCTACCTTGCACATTAAATCTCTAGAAACATCCTTTCTCTCCTAGCCCTCTCTCCTCAGCTTCCCACCTGCTAGGGACTGAACTGTGTCCACCGACATTCATAGGTTGAAGGCCTAGTGCCCAGTGTGACTGTAATTTGGAGATAAGGCATTTACAGAGGTAATTTAGGTTAACTGAGGTTATAAAGGTGAGGTCATAATCCAACATGACTGATGTCTTTAGAAGAAGAGACAAAAGATAACTCTATTCTCTATTTCTATCTCCCTCCTTCCTTCCCTCCCTCTCTCTCCTCCCTCCACTCAACACAGGAACGGCCATGTGAGGACATGGCAGGAAGGTGATGGCAAGCCAGGACAAGAGCCCTCAGCACTCAGTGGAAACCCACTCAGCGGCACCTTGATCTTGGACTTGTAGCCTCCAAAACCATGAGAAAATAAACCTGTTGTTCAATCCACCTGGGCTGTGGTATTTCTTTTTTAATGACCGTCTGACCAGGCTACCCCACCACCAAAATCTATTAATAAGCTGCTAACATGACTCCTGTTGGCTAAACACTATATTTGGCATGTTTTCTTATTTGATCCCCACCAAACATCTACAAGTGTTTTCATTGATGAGAGCCAGGCTGCCTAAGAGTCTGACCACACAACACAGCCCGTGAAGCCAGGATTCAAATGCTGGTCTTCTAGTGTGGGCAAAAGTTTATGCTTTTGTGGCTTTTTTTTTCCCCTCTAAACCATAGTGGTTAAAAGGAATCAGCCTGGGTTCAAATCCTAGCACCAGTCCTTCCTGGATGGCTTACTTAGAGTTCCTCCAGGTCTCCGTGGTTCTCATCACCTATCTGAAATATAAAGATAGCAACAGACTTTTCCCTCAAAAGGTTACAGTGAGAACTGAGTGAAATCGTGAATGTAAACTCAGAACAGTGCCTGGCAATAAGCAAGAGCTACGTGTTTGCTGCGCTTGTTTTCCATGGTATCATGGTATTATTACTCCCCCATTTTATCTTGTCGTTGCATGGTGCTTTAGCACACATAATCTAGTTTATCTTTACAACAGCTCACTGAACTATGGAAGGCAGGGACTGTGTTTTCATTATGGCTCCAAGGCTGCCTGAAGAGCACAGGTTGTGTTGAAGGGCTCGGCACCCAAACACAAATCGCAGTCGCCTGTCTCTGCTGCTTTCCGACGCGGTTTTGCAGGAGCAATGAGAGCGCAGAACGAAGTGGCCCAAGGTAACCCTGGCACTCTGCTCCTTTCATGCTCATCCAGCCCACAGGCCCAGCCTCTGCAGTCCCAGGATTCTCCCATCTGGGACCGCCTGCTCCTGGCACGAGCAAAGAAGCCGGAATTCCTTTTCTCCCGCGAATGCCCCGGTATCTAAAGATTCTTCGCCTGAGATTCTGAGTGTCTGATTTCAGTGGCTACTAACCCAGAACCCAGGCCCTCGTCCTCCTGTTGACCTCTCCAGCTGAGTTTATGCTAATCTTCATCTGCGGGTCAGATGGGGGTAGGAGCAGTGCTATTTATACCCCCTCGGATTTGACTTGGACGGAGAGATTCTTAGTAAAACCAGACTCGCCCAGAAGGTGCGAGAACAAACGAGAAGGCATGACAGGAAGCAGTTCCTTGGCTTCTGAGTTCAGAAGTGACAGTAACTCTCTTCTTCCTGTGACTCTCACGCACTTTGTACCACCTCCCCCCAATGTATTAATTTCACTGAGGCACAGGAGGAGTTGCAGTAGCCCTTTATGTAAAGAAAGGGAGAGCAAGCAGCCAGGGAGGCGGGAGAGGCTGGTGCAGCTCTGAGCTTGGCCCACAACCCAGGAGCCGAGAGGAGCACACTGAACATTGCCTATTACTTCTCTGGGAGCAAGTGTTTGAAAATCATTTCAAGAAGAAATACCAAACTCATAGTCACTTAGCCACGTTGTTTAAATACGGCATTTTGTAAGACACACAGAGTAGACGCAAATCTTGGTGTCCAGGACGCTACAGAAGCCCCAAGAGCAAATAAGGTGTGTCTCCAAACGCAAGGAATACAGGGTCTGGGGGAGGACCCATAGCACCTGAGCACTGCTCAGAGGGGAGGGAGCACCGAGCAACGTCGGATCCGAAACTAGCCAGTCCCACGGTGTTAAGCTGCAGTGTTCCACCTGCCTCTCAGGACTGTCTCCAGGCCCCTTTTCCCTCAAAGCCAGAGTTATCTTTTTTTTTTCTTAAGATTTATTTATTTATTTGAAAGTCAGAGTTATACACAGAGAGAAGGAAAGGCAGAGAGAGAAAATTCTTCCACCTGATGGTTCACTCTCCAATTGGCCACATCAGCCGGAGCTGCGCCGATCCAAAGCCAGGAGCCAGGAGCTCCTTCCGGATCTCCCACGTGGGTGCAGGAGCCCAAGCACTTGGGCCATCTTCTACTGCTCTCCCAGGCCGTAGCAGAGAGCTGGATGGGAAGTGGAGCAGCCGGGTCTTGAACCAGTGCCCATATGGGATGCCAGCACTTCAGGCCAGGGCGTTAACCCACTGTGCCACTGTGCCACAGTGCCGGCCCCGCAAGAGTTATCTTTACAAAACACAGCACTCATCAGGTCACTGGTACATGAAAACCCATCACTAACCTTCCACTTGCCTTCACAATTGACACAAAATTCTCTACAAGATCTCTAACTGCTACATGGTCTTGATATCAGAATTTGGCCCCCTAAAATATGTATCAAAATGTAGTCCCTTAAAGTTCCCTGAAAGTCCCATCTGGGGTGCCACATGTTATTGGAATTTGGGGTGCCATACAATATCACCATATGCTTATTAATAAGTTCCCAATATTAATAAGCCTGTGTATGTTCTTGCCTAATATTCAGAGAATTCTGAATACTGGCATAAATGAATGAGGCAGCATGGTACATTTTAAGCTTTTATTCAGTGCAAAAGATGCATAGGCGAGGGGCTAGCGCTGTGGCACGGTGGGTTAAAGCCTTGGCCTACAGTGCCAGCATCCCATATGCACACTGGTTCGAGTCCCAGCTTCTCCTCTTCCAGTCCAGCTCTCTGCTGTGGCCTGGGATAGCAGTAGAAGATGCCCCAAGTCCTTGGGCCCCTGCTCCTGGTTCCTGGTTTCAGATCAGCTCAGCTCTGGCTGTTGCGGCCATCTGGGGAGTGAACCAGCGGATGGAAGACCTCTCTGTGTCTCTCTGTCTCTACTTCTCTCTGTAACTCTTTCAAATAAATAAAATAAATCTTAAAAAAAAAAAAAAAAGATGCATAGGAGAGTGAGGGCTTTATCTATTAGAGAGAGGTAGATCTGGGTTCATACCGAGTACCAGGAATCAGCCACGTGGAAAAGCATCTAGGCCAGGAAGCATGGGGCGGGTGGGGCCTCGCACCCTGGAGGCGCAGGGCTGCAGCCAGCCCCCTACCGGCTAGAGGCCAGTAGGTAAGTGGCTGGACACACCCTGTCCCAGACTTTTAATTCACTTTCAAAGGGGAGTGGTTAATTAACCTGATTGGCCGGTGGGCGCTCAGGTGTGGCCAGTTATGGGCATGCGGTCACACAGGGGCATGCCGAAGGCGTGGTCTAACAGCTCACAAACCTAATCAATTTTAACTTCTATGCCTGTCTTCTTCAGTCTGGCCTGGGGTATTCCTGTCGCCCCTGAGGTCCCATGCCTTCCCTCCTCTCTTGCCTGGAATGTTCTCTGCTCAGACACACACCCTGCCCTCAGATCCTAATACCGCACACATACAGCTTCCTCAGAGTAACTGTCGCCTAGTTCCAGCCCCTTTGCCAATTCTCATACCTCAATCTGCAAACATACATTTAATGATGGGGCCATCTGGCTCCCCTACTGACCCCCCCAGAACTGCAAGGACCCTCAGCACTGGGATGGCGTCAGCTTTAGCTCACTCATGTGTCACCTGTGCCCAGCGTAGTCTGGAACATAGTGAGAGCGCCACAGACAATGATTCAGTAAATTCACGAGTAAATGAATAAATGAAGAAGTCTGGCTTCCCCCACCCCAACCAGCCATGGCCACAGCCATGGACAGCCTTCCTGGAACAGTGCAAGGGACTTGGGCATCAGGGGGCGACAGCCCAGGAGTGGCCACTCCACGGAACACCCAGGCAGGAAGAGCCATTCTGTGGCGGTGCTGTGAACAGCTGATTTCCCACGAAGAAGATTAATCTCCATGGTCACGGCAAAGCCTCTCTCCTGGCAAGCAGCTCTCGGAGGCTATTTTTGTTGTACATTCTAAACAATGAGCTCCAAAGAGACTTTGCTGCAGCATCCTTAATCCACAAATAGGAATCGAATGGAAGACACTGGGTTTTGAGGGAACCCCTTCTCTGTCCGTGTCCCTTCCGTTTATTTGAAATATTTTTTTTTAAAAAGGGAGAGCTCTTCATCACCACCTAATGTTCTTTTCTGCAGCTACAAAAGCGGGTTTACAGCAGGCTGAGAGATGGCTGACGTATGCCTTCCTGTTTACGGTGTTTACAGAAGGACAAACCCCAGGTTCCACAGGGCTGCAGCTGCCAGGTGCGTCACTGCTGGTGGAGGCACTGGGCAATGCATGCAGTCCAGAGCTAGCGCATCTCTCTCCTGGCAACGGGAGCAAAAGGCAGCAAGAAGCCGGGCTCCCGGGACACTTGGGGACGGCTGTCTGTGCATTCATGTGTGGTCTCGCTCACTCTTGACCTCACCTCTGCTTCTTGCACAGTAATCCTGATGCTGATCTGGCAATGGAGGAGGAGTCCTATTTGCACAGGGTGCGTGGCTAGGCAGGAAGAGTATTTCCCTGCATCCATCTCCCCACAATGTCATGTCGTGATCTTCCAGCGACTTCCCGTGACACAGAGCAATCATCTGACAAACGCAGCCCAGCCTAGCGGGGCCGGATATTATAGTTTTATATGCTGTTCAGAACAGGTAATGGACCTGGTTGGATCTGCCTTCCCATCAGAACAAAATAAGAATAATTTCTAAGTTTTTAAAATTAGCTCCACACTTTTCATGAAGAAATAACAACACTAATTCCAAACTCCAGTGGGCAAAGAATTTGAAGTACAAATTAACTCTCAATTTGCCCAACTTATATATTATAAAGATCACAAAATAAATCAATCAGAAAAGAAAGAAACTTAAAGCAAGGTCCATTCTTTGCCACAGCTACTGTGAGAAAGACCACTGTCAGCAAAGCAATGAGACTGTCCGTGTTCCAGGAAATGTCTCCATGGCCCTAAAGGGACACACTCGCGGTAGCTGAGACTTCAGTCACATCCACGTAGGATCAGGCTCCTTGAAAAGAAAAAGAGGCTGCAGGCTGACGAGTGGCAGGCAAGGAGAAAGGCCCTGACTACCTTGCGCGCTGTCTGGAGTCGAGGACCAAACACGATCAAGGGTGCTACACCGGCCTCTGTTACTGGATGAGGTCTGTGTGCACTCACTTCCCCCTCACTGCCTTCATCAGGAGAATGGGTCTCTTGCTGGAAACCAGAATTTCTTGGGTGAAAAACGTATCTGCAAGGTTCGGTTGAGGCCAGGTGTTGGTTGTTTGGTATCTCAAGCTCAGAGAGATGAGCTAGCCCTTGAAGGGAATGACATTGACCTGGCTTCAAATTCAGCTGCATCGAAGCAGCAAGCCACAGAGGTTAGCAACAAGGATGTCAGCGCGTGTGGATGGCATCTCTGGAGAAAGAACAGTTCAGCACGCTGACAAATGGAAGCTAAGCATTGTCCAGCTTCAGAAACCAGATCCCGGTAGGAGCTAAGCATTGTCCAGCTTCAGAAACCAGATCCCGGTAGGAGCTAAGCGTTGTCCAGCTACAGAAACCAGATCCCGGTAGGAGCTAAGCGTTGTCCAGCTACAGAAACCAGATCCCGGTAGGAGCTGATGTGTGGTATTACCATGATCCAATAAAAGACCTCTACTTTAAGAAAGAGAAACATCTGACGCCTCAAAAATAAAATGCTCATGGGCTGGTGTTGTGGCATAGTGTGTAAGGCCACTGCCTGTGACGACGGCATCCCTCATGGCCACCAGCTTAAGGCCTGGCTGTTCCTCTTCCCATCTAGCTCCCTGCTAATGGTCTGGGAAAAGCAGCGTAAGATGGTCCAAGTACTTGGGTCCCTGTCACCCATATGGGAATACGGATGATACGGATGAAGCACCTGGCTCCTGGCTACAGCCTGGCCCAGCCCTAGACATGGCCATCTAGAGGATGAACCAGCCGATGGAAGATTCTGTGTGTGTGTGTGTGTGTGTGTGTGTGTTTCCCTCTCTGTCTGTAACTCTACCTCTCAAATAAATAAATTTTTCAGAGATTTCAGACAGATAAATAAACAAATGTTTAAGAGAGACAGAGAGAAAGACAGGGAGATCTTCCATCTGCTGGTTCATTCCCCAAATGGCCACAGTGGCCTCAGCTGGGCTGATCTGAAGCCAGGAGCCAGGAGCTTCTTCCAGGTCTCCCATGTGGGTACAGGGCCCAAGCACGTGGGCCATCTTCCATTGCTTTCCCAGGCCATAGCAAAGAACTGGATCAGAAGAGGAACAACCAGGACTTTAGCCAGCACTCGTATGTCATGCCAGTGCCACAGGCAAAAGCTTAACCTACTATGCCACAGTGCTGGTCCCAATAAATAAATATTTAAAAAATAAAAATAAAAAGCTCATATTTTACACCCCCAAAAACCCACATCCATGTGGATAAAGTTTAATGCCAAAGGCAAGCTAATAATGTCCCCAAATGGTAAAGAGAATTTATAGCTTAAAGACATCAGAGAGCTCCTAATGCATAGGTCTATGGACTCAGTAGGCTGAACTTGGAAGAAATGGGCCGTTGTCCATCTTTACCATGAAAGAGACCATATCACTCCATTATTTGGCCCAATGCTTAGTCTACCTCCTTTTCCAATATATTCTCCTCTTGGACATAGCAGGCAGGCTAAACACTAAATACAGCAACTGATCAGTTAGCTTTGAAGACTGCTCTTTTTTTTTTTTTTTAAAGATTTATTTATTTGAAAGTCAGAGTTACAGAGAGGGGGAGAGAGAGGTCTTCCATCCACTGGTTCACTCCCCAAATGGCTGCAAAGGGCAGAGCTGCGCTGATCCAAAGCCAGGAGCCAGGAGCTTCTTCCGGGTCTCCCATGCGGGTGCAGGAGCCCAAGCTCCTGGGCCATCTTCCACTGCTTTCCCAGGCCATAGCAGAGAGCTGGATGGGAATTCGAGCAGTTGGGACTCGAACCAGCACTCATATGGGATGCCGGCATAGCGGGCAGCGGCTTTACACACGACACCACAGCGCTGGCCCCAAGGACCGCTGTTAAATCTTAGAGTCAGTCATTCAATGACGTCCATATGGCAAGAAAACACCAGAGGGAAAAATCGCTAAAGGAAAATGAGGTAACAAATAGTTGTGGCTGGCGCTGCGGCTCACAAGGCTAATCCTCCACCTGCGGCGCCAGCACACCAGGTTCTAGTCCCGGTCAGGGCGCCGGATTCTGTCCCGGTTGCCCCTCTTCCAGGCCAGCTCTCTGCTGTGGCCAGGGAGTGCAGTGGAGGATGGCCCAAGTGCTTGGGCCCTGCACCCACATGGGAGACCAGGATAAGCACCTGGCTCCTGCCTTCGGATCAGGGCGGTGCGCCAGCCGCAGGGGCCATTGGAGGGTGAACCAACGGAAAAAGGAAGACCTTTCTCTCTGTCTCTCTCTCTCACTGTCCATTCTGCCTGTAAAAAAAAAAAAAAGAAAGTGAGTTGTGAAATTCTATGCAAGAAGTACGGCATCGTCATTTAGAAAAAAAAAAGTAGGTTAAGGATATTTTAAGAAAGAACTTGATTTTAGTAACAGAATTTCCCCATCTTTCTTTCTGAAAATAGAAAGGAGTCTCACACTGAAATGGATATGTTCTTCCTCCAACATCAAGCTTTAGTCAAAATGTAAGTACCCTAACAAATTTGGAAAGTATATATTTAACTCACTGATTATGCAATTTTTAAAAAGATTTATTTCTTTATATTATTTTTTATTTGAAACTCAGAGTTACAGAGAGGGTGAAGGGGGGAAGGAGGCGGTGAGAGGAGGAGGGGGTGAGTGGGAGAGGAGGAGAGGGAGAGGGAGGTCTTCCACTGCTCATTCACTCCCCAGGTGGCCACAAAGGCCAGCACTGGGCCAGGCTGGAGCTAGAAGCTTCTTTCAGATCTCCCATGTGGGTGCAGAGGCCCAAACACAGGCCAACTTCCACTGCTTTCCTAGGCTACTAGCAGGGAGCGGAATGGAAGTGGAGCAGCCATGGCACAAATCGGTGCCCGTATGGGATGCCAATGTCACAGGTGGTGGCTTTACTCACTATGCCATAATGCCAGCCCCCAATTACACAATTCTCAAAGCTGTTGGCACTTTCAAAATACATGTTCCTGCCACAAGTAATATACCAGGGAACTTCAAAAAGCTTTTGCGAAATAAAATATAGGTTTATCTTTGGTGCAAAAATTTATGAAATCTATAAAGGCATTTTTCATGATACACTTATTTTTAAATGGACTTTTGAAGACCCTCATATGTATGGATTTCAATGTTTTTGGCAAAAAAAACCCTTTTCTTTTAATTCCATTTTTCGGTACTTTTTGAAGTCCACTCATGCTAAACATAGTACTAGGTAGCAATAGGATCCCAAATAAAACTCCATTTCTCAATAACGTCGTGATAAGCACATGAGCAATGAAATTGAGAAATAAACAGTGAACGGCTATTCAAAGAAGCTTACTGCTGAATTGATCTGACTTACGCACCACTAAATGCAAGCGAGTCGGAAACATCTCTGAAACAGACGGGCCTTTTACTCAATGATCTTCCTCCCTCACTGGTAAACCTGGGGTTAAGACATTAGTGCAACTAATTGTTTCCATCTGTTTGACATTCTAATCTGTTATAGCCCGTGAACCAGCCCCACAGAAAACTGAACTCTGCAAGCTTCCTAGAACTTGTCAATAAGCACGTCATTAACTGGCTCATGTTTTAGCACATCCGAGCAGCCTAAAACGCTGAGCGTATTCCTCAAGGAACTGCCACTCTCCAGGGGTCAAATAAACAATGGAAGAGGCTGGGCATGGTTATAAAAATAGATTCCTTTTCTCCAGAAGAAATGAGAAAAAAATAGAGAAGGCGGGAAAAGAAACCAAGAAACAGCCAAGAAAAACAAAAAATCGTTGCAAAAGAAATTACAATGTAAAAAAGCATCATATTCTCTCCTCTCCTTCCTTCAGAATCATATTTTAAAGCAACTAAATTAACATTTTAAAAATGAAGTTTTCATATTATTTTTAAGACTTTTAGGTATTTACTTGAAAGAGCTATAGAAAAAGAGTTCCCATCTGCTGGTTCATTTCCCAAACGCCAAAGCCAGGAGCTGAGACTCAATCCAGATCTCCCAGGTGTACGTCGGGGGTCCACCTACTCGAGCCGTCACCTGCTGCCTCCCGGTATCTGCACGAGCAGGAAGCTGAAAGTAACAGCAGAGCCCGGTGTTTAACCCAGACGCACTGCGTGGGACTCAGGCACCTTAACCACTAGGCCAGAGGCCAAGCCTGCATCTGATTTTTTTTTAATGGGCAGTCAAAATGGCATGCAGCACACAACGATTCTGCAGAGACATATTTCAGAATTATTTTTGAAAATTTTAATTTTAAATTAGCCACTTCTCTAAGTTGAATGTTCTCTAATAAATGACAATAAGATTATGATTGAAGAGATATAAAAAAAAAAAAAAAAAAAAAAAAACAAGATTTCCAGCCTCACGAGTTTGTAAACAATTTGTCACAGTTCCACTATTCACAGAAACAGCTTCAATTTTTTTTAAACAAACTATTTGGAGCCTTTACAAAAAGTATGCTGGGAACTGACTACAAATACCCACACAGTGTGGTGTACACTGGCAAATGTTTAATAATCAGTTCTGATTCGCAGCACTGCCTGCTCCCATGGTGTGAATACTCGCACCATAGCCAAATTGGAACTGCCAACGTGAGGTCACTTGGCTCACACATTTCCTGAAAGTCAAGGACAGGTTCTGAAGTAAGCACTTGGCCTAGCAGTTAAGACGCTCACATTCCACACTGGAGGGCCTGGGTTCGAGTGCCTGCTCAGCTCCAACACTAATGCACGTCTTGGGAGGCAGCAGGTGTGGCCTGAAGTACTTGGGTGCTTGCCATCCATCCATGCTGGAGATCTGGAGTGAGCTCCCCGCGCCTGGCTTCGGCCTGGCTCAGCCCAGGCTGTTGTGGGCATCTGGGGAGTGAACCAGTGAATGGCAGCTTGCTCTCCCTGTCTCTTTCTCTCTCTGTGTGTGTCTCTGCCTTTCAAATTTAATGAACAAACAAAAATAATTTAAAAGAAAAAATAGATTCTCACAAGCCAGCGCAAGTCTACTCCAACACACCACTGCACATGGAAACAATCTCTTGGGATAAATAGCTTTCAGTTTCACCACAGAGTCTCCAAAGGGGAAACTAAGTTCTCAAAAATCTGGGGAATTCTCAAACACAGAAATAGAGCTAGACTAGCCTTTACAATACCACTTTCTAAAAAATATTTCACTTGATGCTGAAAGAATCAAAAGAGGTTGGCTTGGTTGCGCTTTTACTTTTTTCTTGTGTAGTTATAAAGCTGTTTTGTAAAGCATTGCACCATGATCAGTTCTACTGGGGGAACCAAAGGTCAAAAGGACTTCAGAGATTTTTTTTGCTAATTATTCTGGCAATTACTGATTCGCCAGATCATATCACCCTTTGCTCTAAAATCAGCTATAAAAATTCAATGAAGAAATTTTACTTGAACCTATTAAGTCCTTTTTTCTGGAATGTTTATCAGCAATACTATCAGGTATTTGAAATTTCTTGTTTTCTCCACAATGTTGACCCAAAAGATCATCTTTGAGATGGAAAAGGCAATGTCATTTCTATGTCTATACACAAATTCATAATTAAAAATTCAAAGAAATTAGTTACTTAAGATTAGTAATGTGAAATGCATTGTTTTTACTATCCCAGGAGAAGCTGCCTATGAACACCTTTAGATGCAAAAGAAAAATAAGATGAACTTTGACTTATTTAAGAAAATCTCAAGTGATCAGTTTTAATATATATGTATATTAGCCAAGATAGAGATTGTTTTAATGATAATTTCATGACTTGAAATCTTTCTGTAGCTATTAGCCATCCAGAAAAACCAAGCATTATTTTTTTAAAAGTACTATAATAAGCTGTACTTTGGAAATTGATATTCATTAAATAAAAGTTAAAAAAAAAGTACTATAATAGCTACTGTCTACTTCAAATGCTTATCGGAATGCTTATGGTATCAGAATATTTGTTTCTAGTTATTTTAGGTAATTCTCTCAGCAGATTCTGCTGTCTTTAATTAATATTCTTATTGAGCAAAATAAGACAAAATGTAAAGATAGACTTATCTAAGGGGTGAAGAATAAGCAGAGCTAAATGAGCTGCCACTGGAAGGGGAGAAGGCAGCATGAATGGACCCGGTTCATACACAGTGATTCCGGCTCGGGTCTCAGCTGATTCTGACATTAGCATATTTGGTTGTGAGTTGTGTTTCAGAGTCATTTCCATGAAGAGTTCATTGCATAGCTTGGGAAGGTTTGTGGGCAGCATCAAGCTCCTTAAGGTGGAAGGTTCTTCAGGTTGCTGAAGGTGGCTGTGCGGAAAAGGATTTGATTCATTCTGCAAAGCTCCAGAGGACAAAACCAGCATCAGGAACTGGAAGGTCCAGAGAGGGAGCATGCAGGAGAGCCGAAGCACAGACTCTTTCATTCAGAGCTATTGAAAGACGGAGAGGCGGTGAGGGGGGCCGGCGCTGTGGCCTAGCAGCTAAAGCTGCCACATGCAGCAACGGCATCCCATATGGGCGCTGGTTCGAGGCCCGGCTGCTCCACTTCCAATCCAGCTCACAGCTATGGCCTGGGAAAGCAGTAAAAGATGGCCCTAATCCTTGGGCCCCTGCACCCACGTGGGAGACCCGGAAGAAGCTCCTGGCTCCTGGCTTTGGATCAGCCCAAGTCCAGCCACTGCAGCCATCTGGGGAGTGAACCAGTGGATGGAAGATCTCTCTTTCTCTCTCTCTCTCTCTCTGCTTCTGTCTCTCTGTAACTCTGACTTTCAAATAAATAAATAAATCCTTTAAAAAAAAAAAAAAGAAGGAAAGAAAGATGGCTGTTGGGAAGCCTTTAGTTCCCCCACAAGCAGAAAGCTAAGAGGCACGCCCTAAAGTTGACAGGACAACCTCTGAAACATCTCGTTAACTCTATCAGAGCAGGGCCTACAACTCCTGTTTGACTGACTGTTGGGACTGAAGTGTCTAAGGTGGTGCTATATGTAATAGTTCTCAATAAAGGTCAGCTGACATTTTTTCCTTTTCTCTGAAACAGTGAGAAAACAGTTCACCAGTCACCTAAGACGTGATTACAAAAGCAGTGGAAAAACACTCGTCTATTGCTACCAACCAACTCTGTGCCCACGAATGAACAGCTCATCCATGCAAAACTAAGTACATAAGAGGATGAGTAAAAGTGATGTCATCAGAACCTGTGTGGGTGGAAAACGTCAGTTAGAGCATGGACAGATGCATTATAACAAGCAGATAAAGAGGTCACAGTGTTAACCACCTGCGACAAAACCAACAATGTAAACACTGTGAACCATCTCTTCCCAGAAGATCCTTGGAGCATTGTGTTTAAAGAGTTATTTGTTGGTTTGAAAGGTAGAGTTACAGAGAAGCAGAGAGAGAGAGAGAGACAGAATATTACTCTTAAATAGATGGTAAAAAAAAAAAAAAACACAAAGCCTTGAGTTCTTCTCCTATGGTTGGTTATTCCAACCAATTTAAGCACTCAAGTGACATGGGATCATTTTCAGGGCAGTTAAATGGCCTCAGATCTGAGACTCATTCTGTGTGCCAAACTGCATGACCAAAACCAGTATCTGCTAATGCATATAAAATCCGAGGCAGGGAGAATATTATAGAGTTTCCTGAAATATAACCCTAAAATGCTCCAGACTATTCAGAATGCAGTGTTTTGCTCATCTCATTTCTAAATTCTATATTTAAATTTTAAATATACATTAAATAATTATGCATGGCTTTATATTTTTAATGCACTTATGAATAAATTATGAGTAATCATGGATCCTCATAGAGTATCAGTATCATATTTTGTTTGTGGCTTCCTCATTAAAGTACTTTCAAGATTTTTACTGACTGCAATTATTCTAATTTTATCTGCCACTCAGTCTCATCCATTTTCTGCTACTCATTTATTTCTCTGGAGACTAAGATGAGACCTTTAGAGAAATTTGTTTCTATGAAGAGAAGAAAGTAGTAACGTGAAAGGCAAAATCTCCCACAAGGTCAAGTAGATAACTAAACAGATAAACTTAGCCCCTAACAAAGACCTGAGATTTCTGAACATACAATACTTTTTATTAGTTTCTACTGTGTTCCAACTGTCCCTCCCCTTAGGGGTCCACTAATGGATCTCTATTACTTAAACATTCTACAGCCATTCAAAATTTAAAATATTGAAATATTTTGCTAAATAAAATATAAGGCACCTGACTTCAATGAAGAAATAGAGAATTACTATATTACTAAATATTAACTAATATTTAATTTCATGTGCTTCCAAAGTAAACATTAACACCAACATAAAATTTTATGCTGAACATTGTCATTGTTTTTGCTAATAAGTTTGTGATTGTTTTTTAGAAAACTTTTATTTATTTATTTATTTTTGACAGGCAGAGTTAGACAGTGAGAGAGAGAGAAAGAGAGAGAAAGAAAGGTCTTCCTTTTTCCGTTGGTTCACCCCCCCAAATGGCTGCCATGGCCAGCACACTGCGCTGATCGGAAGCCAAGAGCCAGGTGCTTCTCCTGGTCTCCCATGTGGGTGCAGGGCCCAAGCACTTGGGCCATCCTCCACTGCACTCCAGGGCAACAACAGAGAGCTAGACTGGAAGAGGAGCAACTGGGACAGAATCCAGAGCCCCAACCGGGACTAGAACCTGGGGTGCTGGCACCGCAGGCAGAGGATTAGCCTAGTGAGCCTCGGCGCCAGCCTAGAAAACTTTTATTTAATGAATATAAATTTCATAGGTGCAGCTTTTGGATTATGGCGGTTGAGATTCTTTTAAAACCATATAAGATTCCAACCTGGATGGCTTAAGATACCTTGTCAAAAAGATCCTTACTGAAACATTTCTTTGTGAAAAAACAAAAACAAAAACAAAAACAAAACAAAACAAAACAAAAAAAAAAACAAAGAACTGTCTGCTTTCAAACTTGATGATAAAAATCATTGAAAATATCAGTCTTATTTTAAAAGATTTTCTAATGGCTTAACAACTCAGAAAAAGATAAATAACCATACCCAAAGCTTAGCAAGAGAAAAGAATTTATTTTCTGGGGAGGCCATTTGGTGCAGCAGGTAAGTCATCTCTTGGGACAGTCACAACTCATATCAGAGTACCAGGTTCACGTCCCACCCCTCTGCTGTCAATCTAACTTCCAGTTAATGTGAACTCTAGGAGGCAGTAGATGATGGTTTCGTTGGGTCCCTACTACCAACATAGGAAACCTGGATTGAGTTTTTGGCTCCTGGTTTCAGCCTGGCCCAGGCTGTTGCAGGCATTTGAGGAATGAACCAGCAGATGGAAGATCTCTCTCTCTCTCTCTCTGTTTATCTCTTTCTTTCAAATAAAATGGAGATAAATAAAACCTTTAAAAACAATGTATTTAAAATGATGAGAAAAATTCCACGTGAACTTGCATAAAGCCAAGCCAAACAAACATAAACAAAAGCCTATATAGTTCTATCCGTATAGATACTTTCACCATGTATTTCAATTTCAAGATTAAGAAATGCTGTTATTTTCTTCCAACAATGTCTCTTCAAGAATTTCATGGAAAATGCATGTTATGAAAAAATTATACAAGGATTTCAAAAATTTTTGCACCAAAATAATCTTTTTATTTTTTTGACAGGCAGAGTTAGACAGTGAGAGAGAGAGAGAAAGGTCTTCCTTTTGCCGTTGGTTCACCCCCCAAATGGCTGCCACGGCCGGCGCTGCACCGATCCAAAGCCAGGAGCCAGGTGCTTCTCCTGGTCTCCCATGAGGTGCAGGGCCCAAGCACTTGGGCCATCCTCCACTGCCTTCCCGAGCCACAGCAGAGAGCTGGCCTGGAAGAGGGGCAACCGGGACAGAATCCGGAGCCCCAACCGGGACTAGAACCCGGGGTGCTGGTGCCACAAGGCGGAGGATTAGCCTAGTGAGACGCAGCGCCGGCCTGACTCCTATCTCTTTCTATGTATAGTATATCCCATACTATAATCAACTCAAAATGAATCAAAGACTTAAATATCAGACCTGAAACTATGGAAATACTAGAAGAAAACAAGAGAAACACTTCAAAATGCCAAGCAATTTACTGAATGAGACCCCTAAAAGCAAAGGCAACAAAAGCGAAAAGTAGACAAACGTGATTATATAAAACTAAGAAGTTGCACAGCAAAGTAAAAACAGACTGGGAGCCAGCGATGTGGCATAGCCAATAAAGCCTTTGCCTGCAATGCCGGCATCACATATGGGTACCAGTTCATATCCCGGCTGCCTCCCTTCCAGTCCAGTTCCCTGCTAATGGCCTGGGAAAAGTAACAGAAGATGGCCCAAGTATTTGTGTTCCTGCCACCCAGGTGGGAGACCCTAAAGAAACTCCTGGCTCCCCGGCCGGCGCCGTGGCTCACTAGGCTAATCCTCCGCCTAGCGGCGCCGGCACACCGGGTTCTAGTCCCGGTTGGGGCGCCGGATTCTGTCCCGGTTGCCCCTCTTCCAGGCCAGCTCTCTGCTGTGGCCAGGGAGTGCAGTGGAGGATGGCCCAAGTGCTTGGGCCCTGCACCCCATGGGAGACCAGGAAAAGCACCTGGCTCCTGGCTCCTGCCATTGGATCAGCGCGGTGCGCCGGCCGCAGCGCGCCGGCCGCGGCGGCCATTGGAGGGTGAACCAACGGCAAAGGAAGACCTTTCTCTCTGTCTCTCTCTCTCACTGTCCACTCTGCCTGCCAAAACAAAAACAAAAAAAAAAAAAGAAAAAAAAAGAAACTCCTGGCTCCTGAATTTGGTCTGGCTCAGTCCTGGCTGTTGCAGCTACCTGGGGAGTAAACCAGTGGATGGAAGATTTCTCTCTTTCTCTCTCTCTCTCTCTCTCTCTCTCTCTGTTCTCCCTTTCTATAATTCTTTCAAATAAATAAATAAATCTTTTTTTAAAATCAACAAAGAGACAACTGACAGAAAGAAAACAGTTGCATATTAGTCATCTGACAAAGGATTGATATCCAGAATATATAATAAACTCAAATAACAACAAAAATAAAAAATCCAGTTCAGAAATGAGCAAAAGGAGACGGGCATTGAGAGCAGCAGGTTAAGCCATGGCTTGGGCCCTCTGAATCCCATATTGAGTGCCTGGGATGAAGTCCCACCTCTGCTTCCAATCCAGCTGCCTGACAATACTGTGCACCGTGGGAGGCAGCAGGTAATGGTTCAGTCCCTGCCACCCATGTGGGAGACCTGGATGGAGTTCCTGGATCCTGGCTGTACCCTGCCCAGCCCTGGCTGATGAAGATGATTGGGAAGGAGATTGAAGATCTATTTCTCTTCCTCTCTGTCTGCCATTCTGCCTTTCAAATACATTTTAAAATAAGTAAATAAAATAAAAAAAGAAATGGGCAAAAGATACAAATATTTCCCAAAAGAAGAAATATCAGTGGCTCATAAATAGATGCAAAAATGCTTAATACCACTAGCCACAAGGAAATGCAAAACAAAGCTAGGTGTAATCTCGTTCCTGCTGGAATAGCTAATATCAGAAAAAGACAAAAACTAACAAGTTCTGGTGAGTGTGTGAGAAAAGTGGACCTTTATACACTGTGGGTAGGAATGTAAATTAGTAAATCATTATAGAAAACAGCATGGAGTTCCCTAAAACAGCTTTACCTCTTCTGGTTATATAGCTGAAGGAAATGAAGTTCGTGTAAGAAACAGGTACCAGCTGCAATCTGATGAAATCTTTACTTAATATATACTGAATCGGTCTTCTGTATATAAAGATGATTGAAAATGAATCTTGATGTGAATGGAATGGGAGAGGGAGCGGGAGATGGGAGGGGTGCGAGTGGGAGGGAAATTATGGGGGGGGGGAGCCAATGTAATCCATAAACTGTACTTTGGAAATTTATATTTACTAAATAAAAAAATAAATAAATCCTTTTTTAAATAAATAAATAGCCCCCCCCCAAAAAAAAGAAGAAGAAGAAGAAGGGAACCGGTACCAGCACAAGCACGTCCTCTGCAGTATGACTCACCACAGCCGAGATAAGGAGTCGACCTGGGTGTCTACCAGGGATGGGTGGGTAATGACAACGTGACAGACACACACAGTAGAATATTGTTGAGCTATCAAAAAGAATGAGATTCTGACATCTGCAACAAAGTGGATGGAACTGGAGCTCACTGCATTAAGTGAAATAATACAGACACAGAAAGACAAGTACTGCATATTCGCCCTCCTATGCGGAAATCAAAAAGTCAATCTGTACTTATTCTTTGAAGAAAGAGATATATTTATTTATTTGAAAGGCATAAATACACGGGGCGGGGCCGGGGGGGGGGAGAATGAGTCTTCCATCTGCTGGTTCACTTCCCAAATGGCTACAATTGCAGGAGCTGGGCCAGTCCAAAGCCAGGAGCCAGGAGCTTCTTTGGGGTCTCCTACGTGGGTGCAGGGGTTCAAGTACTTGGGCCATCTTCCACTGCTTTCCCAGGCACATTAGCAGGCAGCTGGATTAGAAGTGGAGCTGCTGGGACTTGAACCGACGCCTATATGGGATGCCAACAAGGCAGGTGGCAGCTTATTAACCTTCTACATCACAGCACCAGCCCTGAAATTAGATTTTCATAGCTGGTGGGACTAGTAATTCAATGTAAGAAATTTTTCTGTTATCTTCTCCATAATTACTATACATTCGTTATTTCAAACGAAGATGAAATAATCTTTTTCATTTCAAAAACACATAAGCCTATGGAATCTCATTAAATGAAAATATCAATTTTTGTAGAATTTATGTTTTCACAAATTTTAAGTCTTCTTCTGAATTCAATTTCCATTTATTCAAGTTCTGTCAATAACATACATCTTTCTTCACATAGGTGTTGCATCTTTTTTGTTAACTCTATTTCTAGTTATACAATTGTGAAAGAACATTTTTCCACTTCTATATATAATTTATTGTTAGTACTATTTTTAAAAGCTGTTAACTTTTCTGTTGTGTCTTTTATTTTTTTCAAGTTCAAGGAAAATACCAAAATCAGCCAAAAGAAGATAGGAGCAAAGATTTAAAAAGCTAAAAGAAAAAAATTAATATTATTAAGAATTATGAAAAACAGTATAAAAGATAAATAACATCAATAATACAAAACAATAGAATAACTCTGTCATGCCTAAGAAAAAAAGAGAGAAATAAAATAAATTTATATACTATTAAAAAAGGAAACAGGACCATAGATATGGAAGTCAGGATACGTTTTTCTTATCATTATTAAACAAGAACCCAAAGTATGGAAAGCATTCAACTTCCAATTTTGAGGAATGCAGTTCTGCTACAAGAGAACCTCGCCACAGCACAGGATGCAGCCCCCCCCTTGTGAGAAGTCTCCCTCTGCAGAGAAAACTGGGGGGCAAAGAGGCCAAGGAGAGAGGCTAAGCCTGGGGTAGCAGGAACTTTGGGGCTTAGGAGGGTCAAGTCCAAGGAAGGACAGTGGAACCAGTGGCAACAATGGCTGTCTCCATGTCCCATCTTGGCCATCGCCACCCCCAGTTTGCCACCTCAGTGTGGCTGTATCTGCTCCTAATTAGCTTCAAACCCAAAGGTGCTATCAACAGAAAGTCCAGTACCTCTCCTGGTGGTTAAAAATCCAAGTTCTGACAGCAGGCAGGTCAGATTTCTAACTGCCTCCCAACACTTGCTGGCTGTGAGACTCTGGGCAAGCCATGTATCCTCAGCTTCTTCAACTCTAATGTGACTCAGGGCCATAGCTTCTTTACAGGTGTTATGAGTGGAGAGCCCACAGAATGTCCCAGCTGAAGACTCTCTGTGCCCAGCCAGGCTGCTATCACCATATACCATTTTTGGGGTAGCTTATAAACAGCGCACATTCACTACTCACGGCCCAGATCAAGGCACTAGCAGATTCGGTGTTGGCTGAGGGTCCCCCTTCTGGTTTACAATTGGTGCTCTCTAGCCATGTCACCACACCATGGTAGAGGCAAGGAAGCTCTCTGGGGTCTCCTTTGTAAGACCACTAACCCCACTCATAAGGGCTCCACCCTCATGATCCAATCACTGCCCAAAGGCCCCTATGTTAGCAAGCCAGGTAATTAGGTTTTCAACACATTTTGTGTTGGGAGAAGACAAATGAGTATGATAGCAAAACCCTAACCCATAGTTCCTCAAAACGTGACTATATCTGGTGAGAAGGCTGTTAAAGATGTAATCAACATACAGTGATGCCGTCCAGAGGGGTGTTAAACCAATCTGACTGGAGCTTTTGAAGGATGAGGAAATTGGAACACAGAAAGTGATGCCCAGGCACAGAGAAAAGATGTGGGGACACAGACAGAGGGCAGCTGTCCACAAACCAAAAAGAGAGTCCCCAGGAGAAACCAGACCTGCCAACACCTTGACCTTAAACTCCAGAACTGTAAGAAAACAAACTCCTGTTGTTTAAGCCACCCAGTCTACAGTATTTGTTATGGTAGCCTTAAGAAATTAATAAAATAGAGTTTGGGGCAGATTTTTTTAAACCTACTAAAAGAACTTAGAATAGTGGCTGGCATTTAATCGATCTTAAATTTATTTATTAAAGATTGAATTTTATTTACTAAATATTTATTGAAGTCATGTATTAAATAATAAATTTACTTAATAAATAAATGCCCAATAAAATTAGCTATTTGAAACGGCATTGGGATTGGAGGAGGGAAAGGGAGAGAAGAAGAGAGGAGCCACTGAGAATGGAATTTACTGTGTTCCTTGTGCCGGCTTTTCTGTTGACAACACCGCTAGTTTCTATTGCTTGCTCCTTCTTATGATCCCCAAGGAGCCCCCAAAATGATCTAAACCTCAGGGATGTTCATGTTTTTCTAGCCAGGCCCTTTTAATTGGCCTTGAGTATCTTTGGTGGGCCAGGCCCCAGGGTTACAACAGGGCCAACCATGTCAACATAGACCTGGATCTTACTTTCTTGAAACAAAGCCTTCCAGTTCTTGAGCTCTGCGTTCTGGGTTGGCTGCACAACTTCAAGGTTTCACTGTTCCTCCTCATGGTGACCCAAAGGACTCTCCCAGAGCTGTGATGACAATGACACAGCATCACAATTGGGGCACACTGAAGGTTGCCTCACTTGCATTTTCACCAGAAGGATACAAGAATATTTTTACAAAGTCTGCCTGTTCTTCAACACTCATCACTGTCCATTAGAGCTTTGTTCAAGGGTGCCCATTTTCTGTATCTTTGACATTTGAGTACTTGCGATGCCACCAGTGTGACCAAGGGACTGGATTTTTAGTTACATTTAATTTCAAGTAATTTAAACAGATGCATGTGGCTGCCACAGTTCTAACCCTTTATATTTATGCATTTTTTGGTTATAATCTGGAAATTTGGAATTTAGCACTTTTATACAAATTGTCTGTGTGAGAGTCAAGTTTGAGGAATTTCAGTAGGAAATTTGGAAGTAGCACTGTGGGCACACCAGCATGAGCTGCAATTACATTTTGGAAAGAAAACTCATTGTTTTGCTGTAAGAAACAACTTTCCTTAGGGGAAAAATCAGAAGAGACTGCCAAACTATAAATGCTATTTAATCAACAGGAATTACAAAATGAATGCTGTCTTTTATAGAAAATATGGAATGCCTTCCTTACTCCCCATTATCAGTGGAAGAGATGACCAATCATGATGAGAAGCATTGACAGGGGTTACCTGAAAGGTATCTACATTCACAATCTAGGGCCGCAACATTAAAACTGGAGCAACAGTGGTCATTTTGGTTTGGTCAAAATGCCCACACATCCTCAAACGATGGCCCAAAATTGTCAACGGCCTCAGAGACAACGCAAAAAAGAGGAGTTATAAAGGAAAGCCCAGATATGATGGAATAAATCATTGGAAGAAACTCAAACTGAGATGGCATGGGAAAATGCCCCACTGTGAGAGTCATCATTATTGGTTCTAGAACACTACTAGGAAAATGGGTTACCTGGCCTACAGGCTGGCTTGAGAGAGTTCCAAAAACTCAAGGACTGCACCTGCTCCAGAGGCAGCTGCAGCAGAACATTCGATTCATGGCCCCCTCCTGTAGCAAAATGGAGCTACATCACAGGAGTGCCAAGGCCGCCAAGTGCTGCCAAGCTGGCCTCTGCGTTAAGGAGATACATACGAGCCACCTCTTCTACATCCACAATCCCCAAAGTTTCTTTATGCTGAGTCATTGAAAACAACTTTACTATTCACCAGATTACCAAGCAAAGCAGGACTCGTGAGAGCATGAAGGGTCTCGGTGTTCTGAGATGCAGGAAATAGGTATAGCCTGGACCATCCTCTGCACAGAAGGACATGTGGTTACCTAGCAACACGGGGCATCTGGCAGCAAGGTTCAGGGGCACAGTCAGAGATGTCTCAATCCCTTGTCCCCCTCTTTGTTACCCTTTGGATGTGTATTTGCACTGATGAGTTCACCACCCAGTGACATCCTGCTGTAGCATTTTATTCTTTTATTATTGGGATGAGGTTGTCAGAGCTGAATGCATAAGATTTATGTCCTAATGAGATTTGCTGATGTCGTACATGAAAGAAGGAGCACACCCGTGTGTCCAGCCAACAGAGAAGGCCCAAGTCTTGGAGGGAACCTTCCAGTGCTCATCAGCCAGTGCCTGGCTGATGCCTCCCATCAGTGCCTCATATATCACGGAGGGAAACTCTGCAAGGAAAATATTTCCAGATCACAGAGACAGCAGCAGCAGTCGCATTTTCCAGCTGACTCCTTAGAGTTCTTGCAGCCTGGACGCTCACGTGTGGCTCAGCGGGGAGCGTATAGGGAGGAAGTCTTATAAAGTGGACACGGCTTAAATACACACATTATTACAGAAGTTTACTCTTGTTTATTCCCACGATGCTCACAAGAATCATGACATCAAGTGGCATTTCTCCAAATCCTGAAAATCAGGACACTGCTCTAGAAATCATAGCTTAAAAGTACGGAGTGAATCATTGGGGGAGATTCTGAAGCTTTTTTTGGGTTAATTTCTGCTGCAAATGAATACCGCGTATACATTTCCACGTTGTGAACACCTATACTGATCTAACTTCTAGATTATTAGAGACACAGTTATTTTCTGTGAAGATGAAGACAAACTTCAAAACCACCATTCTCCCTGCCTCCCAGGGATTCCCCACTGGCAGAACGCTGGGAGCCTTTTGATTAAAGGTTTCACACTATGTTGAAAACTTGGAGGAGATTCGTAGAGAGTGGAAACAGAAAACACACACACGTCCGTGAGCAAGAATGGTGGTATAGAAGTCTTACATGAAGCTGTGCAAGCATAACTGAATAACTGCATTATACAAATGACAGGCCTTGAGCAAGGTGTTAAAATTTTAAAAATCTGAAAATCAGAGAAGTAAACCCTATAAGCAAGTGACTTGCATTTTGCTCACTCGTTGGGTTAATGAGTTAATCTGGGGAGTGCTTTAGTCCCCCTCATATTTCCATAGGTTCCCCCATCACCTTCAACAATCTTTTATCTAGAAGATTTTCTTATTCTTTTTAAAAATGTTTGTTATTTATTTTCATTTTATTTGAAAGGAAGAGAGACAGAGAGATCTTCCATCCTCTAGATCATTCCTCAAATGCAACAGTCAGGGCTCAGCCAGGCTGAAGACAGGAACCCAGAAGTCAGTTCAGCTCTCCCATGTGGATAGCAGAGACCCAAATACCCTGCTGCCTCCAAGGGCACACATTAGCAAGAAGCTGGAACCAAGCAGAGGAGCCAAGACCCAAACCAGGAACTTAGCTATGGGTTGCTGGTGTCCCAAGCAGCATATTAGTCACTGCACACAAAACATCTACCCCCTCTTACTCTTTCATCTGTTGATACTACCTAGATTTGATGTCAGCCGCTCCTCTTTTCTGATCAAACTGCTGCCCCAACCTCAATCTTTTCAAATATAGAAATTTCTAGCAGCAATTGAAAACACACCGCATCTCCTTAGTAACGGTATCCTGCTTTTATCACTAGTCTTTCTGACATCTGATGTGTAAGAAACACAGAAAGAATCTCTTGTCACCGAGATGAAAGTTTGAAACTGCAGGAAATCTTTAAAGTGATATGAGTCACATTTTACAAAAATTGCTCCAACAGACTTCTGCCACAACATATTGTTTCTTTTATGTGGATAAATTAGCAGTAGAAAGCACAGATGGCTGTTCTATGAATAATTTATATCTAGCAATTTAACTAGGAAGTGAATTTCTGTTGATTTATAAGTCAAAATTATAAACAACCAAGACATGGTCTATTATCCGTCCCTCAGTTAATTCCACCCTTTGCCCCTCCTCTTCTACCTCCCATCTCCTTTCACATGAGCTTTTTGCTGCCTTACCAAATTTTACACTTGGTTCAACCTAAGGTCATTTTCTGGCAACTACCAAAAAATGTGGGGTTTGTTTGTTTGTACTATTGTTGTTGTTAATATTGGGTGGGTTGGTGGGTTGCTGGTTGTTTTTTCTGAATAGGATGCTAGACCATTTATCCAAAAGCAACTTCAACGAGCAAAATCAAATATTTCTCATTATTCCCCTTTTTCTAAGTCAGAATTCTACGAGGCAGATTGTCTGAAGGCTTGAGCCTCTTCGTGACTACAAATCAGACACCTCTCAAAACAACACTTGTTGTTTTTTTTTTTAAGATTTATTTATGTGAAGGCAGAGTTAGAGAGAAAGAGAGAGAGAGCACGCGCACTTCCATCCACTGCTTCACTCCCCAAATGACCTGCAACAGCCAGGTCTGGACCATGCTGAAGCCAGGAGTCAGGAGCTTCTTCTGGGTCTCCCACGTGGGTGCAGGGGCCCAAGCACTTGGGCCATTTCTGCTGCCTTCCCAGGCACATTAGCAGGGAGCTGGATGGGAAGTGGAGCAGCCGGGACTCAAACCAGTGCCCATGTGGGATGCCAGTACTGCAGAAAGCAGCTTAACCCACTACACCACAGCGTCTGTCCTAACACTCAGGCTTTTAAAATACAGGGGCCGGTGCTGTGACGCTGCAGGTTAACACCCTGGCCTGAAGCGCCGGCATCCCATATGGGTGCCAGTTCTAGTCCCGGCTGATCCTCTTCTGATCCAGCTCTCTGCTATGGTCTGGGATAGCAGTAGAAGATGGCCCAAGTCCTTGGGCCCCTGCACCCATGTGAGAGACCTGGAAGAAGCTCCTGGCTTCAGATTGGCGCAGCACCAGCTATTGCAGCCAATTGGGGAGTGAACCAGTGGATGGAAGACCTCTTTCTCTGTCTCTACTTCTCTCTCTGTAACTCTGTGTTTCAAATAAATAAATAAATCTTTAAAAAAAATACAAGGACTGGGAGATTGAATTAAGGTAGAGGAGTAAGGAGGGAGCCTACTGCTATAGTTTTTAAAAACATGGCGTGCAGTGTCAGGGAAAAGTTAGGGAGAAAACAGGAGAGGAAATGACACAAATTGGAGTAACACAGTGGACCTACGTGGAGGGCATAGATACCCACAGCTCAGGACCCCAGCAGCCAAGAGCTTCCACACCAGCATTGGAAAGTGAGGTGAGACCAGACTGTAGCAGCCCAAGCCACTGGCAATAAAGCTGCAGGAAGAGCATGGAGGGAATCCAGCTTGGAGCCCTGTGGGAGATAATGTAACTGCCGAACTAGAGGCGAAAAAAACGGGGGACACGTTTCTCTCCACCTGATCACCCTGCAATGCTGTCCCCATAACAAGCTGATAGACAGTGGGCACCATTTTGGACATACGTAACAGCTGTGCCAGCTTCTGTCTGTGCCCAGCAGCCAGACAAGTGGAAAACTCCTGAGTCTGGTGGGGCGAACTAACAAGGGACTGGGTGCTTGTGACTGTGGGAGGCTTGCGTGCCAGGACTGTGAAAACACTGAGGCTGCGTGGGAGGGCTCAGGGTGTGGCTGGGACTTTGGGCAGTCACTGTGGGAGGCTCCACATGCTCAGAGCTCCCTGGTTTCCTGGTGAGGGACATTGCTGCAGAATCTGTGCTCCCACCAAGGATTGCACAGATCCTTTGTGTGGTCCTTGTGGCAGTGCAGATGAATATTCTACCCACTGGGGGTAGCATCCAGGCACTGGTCTTCTTTGAAGAGAGGGGGTGAGCAGAGTTTATGCCAACAGAGCAGAACAAACCTCCCCTCTGATAAAAGTTAGAAAAAAAGAGATTTACCAGGCCCCACTTGGGTGTGTCACCTTAGACACTGCCTTCACCCTGGAGCCCCAAACGGAGCTCCCTGGCCACACCCACCTCAAACCTCTAGGTATTCACTGTAAAAATAAATAAATAAAAACCACTCCACTGATTCACAGAGGCATAATCCAAAGATAAAACCTGTCACAGCGAAAAAAAAAAAAAAAAAAAAAAAAAAAAAAAACAAAGAAGAAACCAACGAGTATCTCCACAAATGCCAAATAATAAATGCACCAATTCAAGAAACAAGAATATGGAAAACAACATGATGCCCCCAAAACAATACAACACTTCAATATCAGATCGTGAAGATGAAGATTGAAGAAACAGCAGCAATGGAATTCAAAACATTGATCATAGGATTACTTAGAAGTAATCAGAAGCAAATGCACAGACTAATGAAATCCTTACTTGATATGAAAGAAAATTTCTCCCACAAAATTCAGATTTTTTTTAGACAGTGAGAGAGAGAGACAGAGGGAAAGGTCTTCCTTCCGTTGGTTCACCCCCCAAATG
Organism: Oryctolagus cuniculus; assembly: GCF_051225735.1. Classification (NCBI taxonomy): domain Eukaryota; kingdom Metazoa; phylum Chordata; class Mammalia; order Lagomorpha; family Leporidae; genus Oryctolagus; species Oryctolagus cuniculus. The sequence goes on along the minus strand of NC_142874.1, from coordinate 12,709,373 downwards.
GCTGCTATGGCTGGCGCGCTGCTGCCGGAGTGCTGTGCCGATCCGAAGCCAGGAGCCAGGTACTTCTCCTGGTCTCCCATGCGGGTGCAGGGCCCAAGGACCTGGGCCATCCTCCACTGCCTTCCCAGGCCACAGCAGAGAGCTGGACTGGAAGAGGAGCAACCAGGACAGAATCCGGCGCCCCATCCAGGACTAGAACCTGGGGTGCTGGCACCACAGGCAGAGGATTAGCCTAGTGAGCCATGGCGCCAGCCCCAAAATTCAGATCTTTAAGAGAAATCAAGGGGCCGGCACCATGGCTCACTTGGTTAATCTTCTGCCTGCAGTGTTGGCATCCCATATGGGTGCCAGGTTCTAGTCAAGGTTGCTCCTCTTCCAGTCCAGCTCTCTGCTGTGGCACCGGGAGGGCAGGGGAGGATGGAGGGCAGTGGAGGATGGCCTAAGTGCTTGGGCCCCGCACCCGCATGGGAGACCAGGAGGAAGCACCTGGCTCCTGGCTTTGGATCAGCACAGCTGCCACTTGGGGAGTGAACCAACGAAAGGAAGACCTTTCTCTCTGCCTCTCTCTTTCACTGTCTATAACTCTACCTGTCAAATAAATAAAAATTTTTTTAAAAAAGGAGAAATCAAAATGAAATACTAGAAATGAAAAATTCAATAGAACCAATACAAAATGAAGTGGAAAGCCTTAACAACAGAATCAATGAAGCAGAAGAAAGAATTATCCAACACAGAAGACACATGCAGGAAATTATACAGTTACATGAAAAACAAGAAGAAGAAACTAGAAAATAAACAACACTGTAGGAATCTAGAGGATACTATCAAATGACCCAATATACGGGTCCTAGGAGTTCCTGAAGGTGTAGAAAGTGAGAAATGATTAGAAGGCCTTTTTAGTGAAATAATAACAGAAAACTTCCCTAATTTGGAGAAATAAAGGGCATCCAAGTAAAGGAAGCACATAGAACTCCTAATAGACATGACCAGAAAAGATCTTCACCATGACACACTGTAATCAAACTCCCCACAGTAAAACAAATAAAAGATTCTAAAATATGCACAAGAGAAATGCCATTCAACATGGATTAAAGATATAAATCTATGACCCGACACCATCAAATTATTAGAGAACATCAGAGAAACCCTGCAAGATATTGGCACAGGCAAAACACTTCTTGGAAAAGACCCCAGAAGCACAAGCAATCAAAGCCAAAATTAATAAATGGGATCATATCAATTTGAAAAGCTTCTGTATGCAAAAGAAACACTCGGGAAAGTGAAGAGGCAACCAAAAGATCGAGAGAAATTATTTGCAAACTATGCAACTGATAAAGGATTAATAACCAGAATATATAAAGAGATCAAGAAACTCAACAACAATAAAACAAATAACCCAGTTAAGAAATGGGCAAAGGACTTAAACAGACAATTTTCAGAAGAGGAAATCCAAATGGCCAACAGACATATGAAGAGATCACTAGCCATCAGGGAAATGCAAATCAAAACCACAATGAGGTTTCACATCACCCCAGTTAGAATGGCTCTCATACAGAAATCAACAAACAACAAATGCTGTCAAGGATGTGGGGAAAAGGTACCCTAATCCACTGTTGGTGGGAATGTTAACTGGTAAAGCCATTGTGGAAGACAGTGTGGAGAAATACCTCAGAAATATGAATATAGACCTACCATATGACCCAGCCATCCATCTTCTTGGAATTTACCCAAGGGAAATGAAATCAGCATATGAACAAGTTATCTGTACTCCCATGTTTATTGCAGCTCAATTTACAATAGCTAAGACATGGAATCAACCATAACGCCTGTCAACTGAAGACTAGATAAAGAAATTATGGAACAGGTACACCATAGAATACTACACAGTGGTAAAAAAAAAAAAAAAAGAAAGAAATCCAGTCATTTTCAAAAAAAAAAATGAATGAATCTGGAAAACATCATACTTAGTGATATAAGCCAGTCCCGAAGGGACAAATACCATATATTCTCCCTGACCTGTGATAACTAATAGAGCACTTAAAAGTCAATCTGTAGAAGTGAAACTGACACTTTGTAAAGCAGTAACTTGAACAGCCCTTGTTTTGACTGTTGATGAATAGTTTTTTTATACTATTTGTTGAACTATTTATTTAACATAGAGTTAAACATATATATATATTTAAAGTCAATTGAAAATAGATCTCAGTCAAAAATAAGAGTGGGAATAAGAGAGGGAGGAGGAAGAGAGGTGGGAATATGGGTGGAAGGGTGGGCAGAGTGGGAAGAATCACCATGTTCCTAAAGTTATGAGTATGAGGTTTATGAAGTTTGTAACTGTAAAGCTGTATAGTTCTGCATACATCCCTATGGACTTATTTCTAATGGTACAGTTTAAAAATTTGACCGAGACTCCAAATCCCCTTAAGCTGGGTGGTAAAAATACCATCCTAAGTTTTAAAGTTTTCATATTCATGGGATTAGGTGTTTAGTGATAATAACAGAATTAAAAAGGAGTGAATGCTCCAATGTGGAAGCAGTCCACACAGCATACTTATAGAATGACAATAGCTTTAAGTAGCACTCTGACCTCAGAATCGGCCCTTAAGGCATTCTGTTCTGGCTGAAAAGCCCATGAGAGCATTTCAGGAATGGAAAGCCAAGACAGTGTGGCAAAAAAAAAAAAAAAAAAATCCTACATGAAGGATCTCTGTAAGTGAGACCCCAGTGGAAAGAAGTGGCCATCAAAGAAGAATGTACGTTTCTCTGAAGGGAGCAGAGAACTACCACTTTGCTTATGGCCCTGTCTAAATACTGATGGAGTTTGTGGATTCAAAAGGCTTCCATAGCCTAGGCAGCTCGTGTCAAAAGCCTCAGGTGATCACTGACATCATATGTGAAAGTGTCAATTGTTAAATTAACAATAAGACAAGTGCTTGGGCTCCTGCACCCTCATGGGAGACCAGGAGGAAGCACCTGGCTCCTGCCTTCGGATCATCGCAGTGCCGGCCGTAGTGGCCATTTTGGGGGTGAACCAACGGAAGAAAGACCTTTCTCTCTGTCTCTCTCTCTCTCTCACTGTCTAACTCTGCCTGTCAAATAAAAACTAATTTAAAAAATTAACAACAAGAGTCACTGTGCACTAACTTCCCATGTAGGACCTCTGTCCTCAAAGAGTTGTATTATAACTATGTCTAAGTGCTCCCAAAAGATGTATCATTCTTGGGTGCTTTGATAAAGTTAATTTTCTTAAAAAAAAAAAAAAGAAGAAGAAGAAGAAGAACTGAAATTAACTTCAAGATACAATGACTTTGAACAGCCACTGTATGGACTGTTGAGCAACAGTTTTTTTGTGTGTGTGTGCTAATTGTTGAACTCTTAGTGTAGAGTTGGTCTTCTGTGTACAAAGTTATACAAAAATGGATCTTAGTGGAGAATGGGACTGCAAATGGAAGAGGAAGAGGAAGGAGGAGGAGGGATGGGAGTGGGAGGGCAGCTCTGGTGGGAAGAATCACTCTATTCCTAAAGTTGTAGTCATGAAATGCATGAAGCTTGTATTCCTTAAATAAAAGGTTTATTGGAGGGGAAAACACACACAAGGACTCATCAGTCAGGATTGCTTTGCCTCACTCTGCATTTGCACCAGGCTGCTGAACTTCAACGACCAGCATTTACTAAGGATCTTTACCTCTGTTTTTGGCCACCGGTGCCCATCCTTTGAGAAAGCACTTCCTGAAAATCTCTCATAAACTCCACCATTCACGAATCCCAAGAAATCCAAAATCTATTCCATGTACTCTCCCAGTCACACATACTGGCATACACCTTAACAATTTTAATACATGTTACCCTTAAAGCCAGGATGAACCCACCGACCTCAATAGAATATTCCATCTTTTTAAAACCAATTCCACAAGAGTACTTCCTGAGAAATCATGAGAAAATTGAATTAAAAAATAAGTTTATTTGGTGCAAAAAATTTGAAATCCCCAGATGGTTTTTTCATACTATGCATTTCCATGAACTGTCTGAAGATCCCTTTTATGTCTGGAGTTCAAAATTTTTGCACCAAAATCAGTATCTTCTAATTCGATTTTCTACAAATTTTTTGAAATACCTTTTTATTTTAGCAATTTTGTGACACTTGCCATGTTTTAAATTACCCGTTTGACTTCCTCACCAATTTGCAGGCTCCATTGGAGCAGGGGCTATAATTGCATTGTTCATTATTAGTCTTGTTAGTCTCCTCACAGAGACAATGACACAGAAGACACTCAGTAAAAACCTACTGATGAACTGAATCGGTGGGAGGGGACATGACTCAGCATCATGGTGTCTCCAATGATGAACTGAATCGGTGGACGGGGACATGATTCAGCACCATGTTCTCTCCAATGATGAACCGAATCAGTAGAAGGGGACATGATTCAGCACCATGGTGTCTCCAATGATGAACCGAATCAGGGGAAGGGGACGTGATTCAGCACCATGGTGTCCCCAAGGAAGGACAAGTGCACAGTTGTTTCCATGACTCCTGCCTCAGAGGCTTCTTTGAACTCCCAATTAAACCTGTGCTTTTTCTAGGCCAAAACATGTGGGGTGGGGTATGGGAAGGGGTGAACAGGTATTTGTCACAGAGAGTAAGCCACCACTCAGGGACACCCACACTCCATTTCAGAGTGCCTGGGTTCAAGATCTGGTTCCACTCTCCATCCCAGCTTCCCACCAACGTGCACCCTGGGAGGCTTAAGTACGTAGGTCCCTGCCACCCACATGAGAGCCCTGGATTAAGTTCCTGGCCTCTGGATTTGGCTTTCCCTAGTAAACCAACAGGTGGGACACTTTCTCTCTCTCTCTCTCTTTCTCTCCTTCCCTCCCTCCCACTTTATCTCCCACCCCCAAACTGCAATAAGTATCTTAGAGTGATTCACAGCCCCCCAGCCTCTCCCTGGTTCACACTTCGCCCTCAAGCTGTAGCAAACCATTTGTCCCTTGTCATCCACACCTTGCTCTGTCTCACTTCCACTGCGCTGCATCATGTTCCTTCCCCGAGAGAGGCCCTGTTCCCCTTCTTCCCCCAGAAAAGGTTACCCGTCTTCCGGAGCTCAGCTCAGACATCAGCTCCTCCAGGAAACCTTCCCAGAATTCTCTCCATATTCCACTCTTTGCTCCCAGATGGTCCCATGGCTTTCCTCCCACGATACCCAAGGCATGATGCTAACTATCATGGCAGATATTGGGTCGCTGTGAATCTGTATGTTGGCCTGTCCTTTTTCAGACAGAATGGCCTCATGAGTCAGAGCCATGCTCTCCCCTTTCATCTTTGTATCTCCAGGGTCCAACAGACAGCCTGAAATACTAACAAGTGCCTGGCCCGAAGGGTTTCTATTTAATGTTTTCCCTACCCCCAGGCCCTTAGAAAATTATAAACTCAGGTGAGATTCAGGACCTAGGTGCCAGCAGAATAGAGCTGACTCATCCAGGAGCCAGGTCCTAAATAAAGATGCCTGAAAATGGTACTTCAATGACATCTGAAGCAGACATGTGAAGCTTTTGCTGGACTGGAATCAATTTCCCCTTGTTGAGTGACTACATTGTGACTTCCTCACCCTTGGTCCATATGACCCAGGACTGCCCGACCAATGTTCTCCTCTTCTCTGACCATAACAACTGTTTCAGAATCAAGCATGTGATGCACACCACACCAATAAAACTCAACTAAGGATGTTCATGGGAACATATTCTTCTAGGAGAAATGCTTGTGTGAGAAAGGAGTTGGTAACACAGAGAACCGGAGTCCTCAAGGCCAAGGCCTTCAAGAACTCCACTCTGGATCCAGCCATGCCTTCAGCTAGTTCTTTCCCGGCACTTTTCATTTCTGTGAGCCATTATACTTACTTTTTTCTCTAGTGGTAGAATGTCCGTCACTTGCTATAAGAATTCCAATACAATGTCCAACTTACATAAATCACTTGAGCTATGAAACTCCATAACTAGTCCCACTTTGAATTCCAAAAGTAGTAGAGAGAGGCTGGCATTGTGGGCTAAGCCACCACTTGGATGCCCACATCCTGTATCAGAGTGCTGGTTCAAATCTTGTCTACTGATCTTCCAATACAGCTCCCTGCCAATGAACCTGGGAAAGCAGCAGAAGATGGCCCAAGTACTTAGACCCCTGCTACCCACATGGGAGACCTGAATGAATTCTTGGTTCTTGGTTTCAGCCCAGCCCAGCCCTGGCTGTTGTGGCCATCTGTGGAGTGAACCAGCAGATGGAAGATCCCACTCTATCTCTCTCTATCACTGTCTTTCAAATAAATAAATGAATCTTATTTTTACAAAGTAGTACTGAATAATAACTAGTGAAGGTTTCAATTTTTCCTGAAGTCTAAACAAACTGTATTTTTAATCCTTGAATTTCTCTAGAGAACTACTTCACTTGAAGTACAAAACAGGACCATTCTATAAATTATTAAAATTACTTTTACATTGGCAGTCTCTAAAACAGACCAAATAGGAAACTGGCCAGGCCCTGCACAAGTCTGGTCCAATACTACGTAATGTTATTCTCTAAACGTGTTATGATAAGAAACAGACGAAATGTCTGGGACATTTCAAGCAAAATAAAAGCATCAGACACTACCCTGAGGGATGAAGTTACAAAACTCCCAGATACAAGGTGGGGCCTTTTGTGATGTGTGTAACTATAGGCACCTGTACCACAAAGTCTTCAGAACCCGCTGGCTTAATATCTTTCCTCTTTGACATCCCTGTACAGAGGGATGGGGGCCTAGACTAGGGGCAGAGCAGGGCCTCTCATCTCAGGTTAGGAAAGCAGTCAGTAGTTGAATTGGTTTTACTCAGAAAACAAGCTGGTAATGCTTAGGCTACTGGTAAACTGTAGAGAAATAAAGATAGTAATTCTGGTACACCACGCCTATAGCACACACAGGTTAAGGAAATCAAGTAGAAAAAACTTATATTTATATCATGCTTTTCAAGTGTTTTCAATATGTTATTTTCTTATTTGATCATCACCGTCCTTCCACAGGCCTGTGATGGTACAGACCTGGAATTAACAATCGGACCAGAGAGACAAGAAAGGGAAAACCACGGGGCATGACTTGTTCAAGATCACTTTGCTGGCAAGCTGCAGTACCAGAATCCAGATTCCTATCCCGAAAGTAGATGCTCTTGCTATACCAGTTTGTTGTTCTGAAAATGCCAAGTGTCCACACAACTGGAAAGCATTTACTTTGGCTCTACACAAAGCGTCCTGTTTACTTGTGAGATGCAAATACTAACTTCTACCATATGTTGCACTGCATAACCAAGGCTACAAAACCGAAGAACGCGGTGGAAACTTAGGTTTCAGAAAAAGTCACAGAGCTCATTTCACTTTGGAAGAAAGAATATCACATGAGAGAACACAACTGTTTTCTTTCGAGGACAAAAGCCAGGTGACCAGCTTAATAATTCTTACGACAATTGGGAAAAAAAAAAAAAAAAACAAAAAAAAACAAAAAAAAACAAAAAAAAACCACGAAATAGGTGATAAATAGATCTCTTCTGGACACACTGAAAGGGACAAAAAGAAGTGGGATGTTTTGTACTTGTGGATATAGGTTAGCAGTGTAGATAACCATAGGGCTTGCAAAATTAGGACAGATGGTCTAAAGTAGATTATTAAAGCTTTCTCTTTAGTCCAAAGATTTATTTGAAAACAGAGTTTTCTGTGTCTAAAATGATTCTGCAAACCACGGTCCATGGGTCGACCACCTGCTTTTCTGAATAAAGTTTTATTGGGTCACAACTACACCAGTACATAAGTTCTTAATGTTTGAACAAAAAATTTAACAATCATAACTTTTCCCATTGATTATTAAGGTTACTCTGCACAGTTCCTATGTGACAAAGTTGTTTTTACGGTCACACATTGTCATGCAGAGCAGAATTTGCTTATATAAATATATATAAGCATAAATCTGGCTTCTAAACCACTTACAAAAATGTTTTTTCAACTGCAATTGTGACCCACTAAGTGGATGAGGAAATCAATTTAGTGATGCGAAGAGGAATTTTTTAAAATAAATTAGGAAAAAGAAGGAAAGCGGAGGGAAGGAGGGAAAGTAGAAGAAAAAAGAGACAAAGGGAAAGATCAAAGTGCAGCTTTGTGAGGACTTGTACCCAGTGTGTGTGTGTGTGTGTGTGTGTGTGTGTGTGTGTTGGGGAATGCTGTGAAATAAAATGTATTTTTTGCACAAAGGCATCAAAGTAAGTTTGAAAGTCACTGAGCTAAGAATTGTGTACACACAAAGAGGCTCAAGGACTGAGCCCTAGAGTCCCTAAAATCTTGAGTTTGGGTGGTGAGGAGAAACTATCAGAGAAAGCAGAGAACCAGCCAAGAGGTAGGAAGAGAACCTGGAAGGAAACCAAGTGAACCCCTGTTTCAAGAAGGAAGAATGACCAACAGGGTCCACTAGAACCCAGGTACTGTAGTGAGAACTGTAATCACTCTCTTAGAATGACGATGATGCTAGTGCTAAAAAAAGAAACCTGTAATATCCTAAATTCAATTATAACAGCAGGAGGACGGAGGAGGAAGAGTTAAGAGAGCAGCTCTGGGCAATCCGGAAGGATGTATGAGTAAGCTGAAACCTTGATTTAAGTCCATCTGGGCCAACCAATGTCAATCTCAAGAGTTCTGGTTTAACAACACTCTTTAATGGAATAGTAAGAGCAAAAGCCCTGTTGGGATTGATTCAAGTCAGGAAGGAAAGTGCAAACTCAGAAACAAAGGGTGAGCAGTATAATGACACATCAGTACTTCACATGTACAAGATACATAACAAATTAAATAAATGTCAGAACACTTAGTGTAATCGGGCAGAAAACCTGAGGGTTCTTGTCTAGCGTGTTTGCCAATGGAAACATCCAGACAATAGTTAGAGCTGTAAGCAGAGAGGAATTTATTTGGGTTAGCCACGCCAAGAGCAAGGTGGTCTCATGACCAAAAACCAGGCTTTCCAAACAGCCAGGAGTTACAAGTTTTTTAAGGCTTCCTTCCAGCAAGTTAAACATTTTTCAAAGGTTGTGAAGAAGCTCTTGAACAGCTTACGTGCATATGAAAAACAAGACAGGTACGTGGGCCTGCTGGATAATACGGCACACTACATGCGTCCCATGCAGCGTGGAGGTAGGGGTGGAGATGTAGCTTTGTAATGGGGGATGGGGGCTTTCTATATCAGAAAGGTGAAGGGGAGGACTGACCGCTGCTCTCCTCTCGGGCAGAACCTTAACCCAGCTTCCGCTGTGTCGCGTGTTCACAGCTCCTTATCAAGGGGAGCTCACCCTGGGGAATGTCTTCATCTAACCCAACTGTGTGTGACCTGGGACCACCTCAAAGACCCCTGGCTGACTTTAACCAGGATTAACACCGAGTTAGGTTTTTTGCTTTGACAGGAGAAGTATAAATAGTACGATCTGTGGAATACAAAATATGTTACTATTAAGGTGTAAATTATGTTCTGCTTCCTTTCTGTACCTTTTTATGGAATCCCAGAACTAAAATGGTGCATAAGAGGTCACGCAATTTATATCCTAAGAATCACACTCAGTTACTATATGGAAACTTTTCTGTTTTCCAGAATTTTAGTACTGTTTTAAATCGTGTTTATAATGATTTTCCAATGTTTAAGTAACCTAGAACATGCTCCATTAATAAATTAATTTCACATCTGCTCTTATAAACCCCATTTCAAGCTTTCATTCTTTCCCCTGCTGCTTCTCTACACTCTTGTCCAAGATCTGCTTTCTTTTGCAGCCTGAGAGACATTAGTATTTCAACTCTCTCAAAAAAGCCACCATGTGCAAAATCATGGTTCCCTTTCATTTCACTGGCGCTATAAAAGTTACTGAAACTATTGCTTTTCTGCCTTTTTCCTATAGTTTTGGTGACCGCCTGTGAAGATCCTTTGTTATCACACACTCAGCTACCAGGTGCTAATGCAGCTCCTGTTTCTGCTGATGGCCTGGCTCCTGGCTGATTCTCTCTTCCTTGCTTCCAGGATCTCACCTCCATCAAGAGTTTATTGAATGCAGTGTTGCACACAACATGTCCCAGGTGTCTGCTGTGTCCCATATTAGTGTTCAGCATTCCATCGAGCTGTTTGGATGCTAGAAGTCAGACAGCAAAAGGAAGAGATAACCTGACATTTGGTATTAGAATGAGGCACATGAAATGTGTAGGTCATGACGCATGGTCAAATACAAGGTGGTATTCAAAAGACTCATGGAAAATGCATATTATGAAAAAAACTATACAAGGATCTCATTTTTTTCAGCATCAAAATAAACATATATTTAAATTCCATTTTCCACAACCTTTTTGGAGTCCCTCACACAGGCAGTTTCATGTGGTTCAGCCATAAGTTCTTGAAAAAGCTGCATGTCCTCCATGGCTGTTCATTGAACACTTTCTGTAATTCACCTCAATTTGCGAACTTCCAACAAACTGTTTCTTTAATACTGCCTTTCACATCACACATAAAATTTATAGCTTAAATGTGTGCTAAATGCTTACTATACAAGGCACTGGATTCAATATTGAAAATTCACAGTTGGAAACTCAGATGTGACCTTGGATCTTTACTACCTGGCAAGGGACTAAATGTTAGAACAATCCCAAAAATATTTATTTAATTAAAATTGAAATAAAAGTTATGAAAAACCATATAGAAGTACTGCAAAGAGTTTATGGAAAATGAAATTAGAAGAAATGCTTATTTTGATTCAAAATAATTTTGAGGGGCTGGCGCTGTGGCATAATAGCTTAAGCCTCCTATTATGCCAGTATCCCATATTGGCGCCAGTTCAAGTCCTGGCTTCTCCATTTCCAATCCAGTTCCCTGTTGATGGCCTAGGAAAGCAGTGGAATATGGCCCAAGTGCTTGGGCCCTGTACCCATGTGGGAGACCTGGAAGAAGCTCCTGGCTCCTGGCTTCGAATCAGCCCAGCTCCTGTGTTACAGCCATTTGGGCAGTGAACCATCGGATGGGAGACCTCTCTCTCTGTCTCTGCCTGCTCCCCATAACTCTGCCTCACAAATAAAAAAAATAAACCTTTAAAAAATAGTTTTGAAATCCACACATAGCTCTATCATAATTCATATTTTCCATGAACTTTTTGAAAACTTCTCATAAGCACGGATTTCAAAAAAACTTTGCACCAAAATAAGCTTATCTTTTAATACCATTTCTATGAACTTTTTAAAGTACCCTCACAACAGAAAGAACCTAAGTCAGTCTAAAAGGGTGGGGAAGGTTTCCCTAAGAAAGTGACTTTTAAGTTGAGAACAGAAGGTTGAGTGGGAGTTCAGAAAAGGAAATTTTCAGGAAGAAGAAAAAACAGCCCTAAGTCAGGGAGGAACTCTCGAAGAACTGAAGCACACAAGGCCACCAGGACAAGCGCAAAGTGGACAAGAAAGGAGGGCTCAAGAGAAGCAGGTTGAGGGAGGCAGCCCTTGCCAGTGTATGCCCTGCAGCCGTGAGAAGGAGCCACACAATTCGGCTTGAAGTAACAGCCTGAGGGACTCACTGGCGTTTCGGAAGGTTCACTACCTACAATGCAGAGCAAGGACCCCCAGCAAATTGTGACCAGGGCAACAAACGCCTCTTTGGAAAATCAAGTTTCTCTGAAACCGCACCACACCTGTTTGTGAGACATTAGCCATGGCTGCTGTCTCCAGGTGGCAGGACTATGTAGTTGATACTTACACAGCTAGAAGGATGGGGAGCCTTTAAAAAAAAATCATGAAAATGCATATTATGAGAAAAGCACGCATGGATTTCATACATTTTTGCACCACAGTGAGCTTGGCTTTTAATTCTATTTTCCATGAATGTGTTGAAGTCCCCTCGTGTCTGTGATTTGTTCCTTCACAGAAAATGTTTGGTGACCGCTGGTGAGGATAATGACTCAGAGAGCCCAACAAGGTGAGGAGGGGAAGTAGAGACACTGCAGGAGTCCAAGCAGGAAATGCTGGCAGGAGAAGCAGCAGGCAGATGTAAGAAAATGCATGACATACAAGAGGACTCTTTAAAGTCCATAAGAAAAGAATGGAATGAAAGGGTGCAAAAACAATGAAAACCCATGCATGGTTTTTTTCATAACAACCGTTTTTCCATAAACATTTTAAAGAACCCTGTGGACTTGCCAGGCTTTGGTGATGGCTGGTGTGAGAAAGATGCCCCCAGAATAATGATCTGGTGTTTTGGGAGAAGCATCTGGAGTTTCGGGGGCACTTCTTAGGCAGTACAGAAGCAAAGAATGAACAGGTTTAGGAGGACAGAGCAGGAACTGACAATGAACTTTAGAAAAAGCCACCTGGAACATATTTATTACAGGGAGGCATAACTCGAATTCACATTCCATTCTCCAAAATTTGCCTATTGAAATTATTTTATTAGAAGGTTTTCCAAAATTTCTGCAGTTCATTTCAGCTCCTCCTGCTGTGTTTTCTTGCCCACACATCTGTTATCTAAGCCCAGCACAAATGACTGGGCACATAGCTATGCTCACAAAGCATTCCAAGGGTCAGAAGAGACCACACAAATCTTCCTCCACCACTCAGCTTTTTGGGTTTTCAGTACTTACAGTATGTTTCGGGGGCAGACATGTGACCTAACAGGATGCCAGTTAGGGTGCCTGAACCTCATATAAAAGTGCCTGAGTTTGGAGCCAGTGATGTGGCACAGTGAGTTAGGCTGCCTCCTGCCACACCAACACCCTGCATGGGCCCCAGTTCGAGTCTCTGCTGTTCCATTTCCAGGTCAGCTGCCCGCTAACATGCCTGGGAAAGAAGCAGAGGATGGCCCAAGTGCTTGGGGCCCTACACTCACTCGGGTGACCTGGATGCAGCTCCTGGCCCCTGGCTTCTGCTGGCACAGCCCTAACAACTGCAGACATTTAAGGAGTGAACCACGGGATGCAAGACCCCCCCATAACTCTCATTTTTAAATAAATAAAGTAAGTCTTAAAAAAAGTAAAAGTTCTTGAGTTTGAGTCCTGGTTCTAATCCCTGATTCCAGCCAGTGCAGGGCCTGGGAGGCAGGCTCATGAGGTACACAGAATCCTGGATAAGATGATCATAGATTTATCATCAAAAACTTTGGAGGACGTAGGGGACGATGCATTTAAAGCAGGAGAAGAAAAAACTGTTAATCAAGAATCCTATAGACAGCAAAAAATACAACTTCCTCACCCTAAATTTCCCTCATAGTAGGTCTTAAAAGTATGTACAGGTTAAGCATCCCTCAAAAATCTGAAAAATCCAAAATCCAGAATGCTCCAAAATCTAAAACGTTCAGAGGCTAACATGACATCATAAGTGGAAAATTCCACACCTGACCGCATGTGACAGGTCACAGTTAAAAATGCAAGCCCAGGGCCCTGCATTGTGGTGCGGTGGGGTCAGGTGTTGTCTGTGACGCCAATTCCCATACTGGAGCGCCAGTTCAAGTGCCAGGTGCTCTGCTTCCAGTCCAGGTCCCTGCTAATGCACCGTGGAAGGCAGCAGAAAATGGCCCAAGTGTTGGGCGCCTGCCACCCACATGGGAGACCCAGATGGGGCTCCTGGCTCCTGGCTTCAGCCTAGCCCAGCTCCGACCTTTGCAAGCAGTTAGAGTTGAACTAGAAGAAGGAAGATCTCTCTCTCTCTCTCCCCCTCTCTCTGTCACTCTGCTTTTCAAATAAATAAATAAATAAATATTTTTTAAATGCAAGTGCACCAAAAATATTATATCAAATTACCTATTTGTATAAGATGTAAATGAAGAATAAATGGATTTAGTGTTTAGATTTGGGTCCCATCCCTAAGATATCTTATTAGGTATATGCAAATATTCCAAAATCAAAATTTCAAAATATTCTGGTTCTAAATATTTTTAAAAAGTGATACTCGACTTGTATCCTTAAATAACTTTTTTTACATTTCTTTTAAAGCATATTTCATAATAAATAAAAATCACATGCATATAGATTTACATTTTTTTTCAAATTCCAACACAGGATGAAAACTGTGTATTTTACTACCACACAGTTCCAACCATCAATCATATAGTAAGTTCCAGAAAGCCCTTCTCATCTTCCTTTTGGGATTTGTGCCAGAAACAGTGAGGCTTAAATTTTAGCTGACAACACTTTGAGTGTGTTACCTTCAAAGTGTCACAGGACCCTGTGGAGTACATCCATGAACATCATTCTGAAATCCCACACAAGCACTTACATTTGGAAAATCAAGACAAAAACACATTTTTATGTTACTTTGTCACATGTTGTTTGGCACAACTTTAAAAAAAAATGTGTGCGTACTCCCCAAAGTGACATTTTCCTCAGGGAACAAGAAGGTCTTGTAGTAAGTATGACTAACATTACTTCTTCCAAAAACAGTCGACACATGCAATCCATTTGGCCACATATGGTTACTTGCAAGAAGTGATTTAAAAAAAAAATGAAAACTGCCTTCAGGCTACGTGATTTCTATAGCCATTAAAATTGGCAAAAAATAAACAAGATTACAATCAATCCACTTCACAGCACAGTAACAATAATGGCAGTATTTCTATGTTTCTTCAATATTTCCGTTCAGTTTTCAAACAATCAGACATTCTCTGGGTACATGGACATTACCTGCAAAAAGACTCCCAACACCTTCATGGCTAGGCTCATGCCAACAGAGGACATGACACACCTGAGGATTACACGTTCATCATAAATTCTTCTTACCTAACAGTTAGTCATGTATACAGCATGGAAACGTAGTCCAAACACACAGGAAAAACAAGCAAGGACTTAAGATGTCTCCTGGCTACGTGAGCTTGCTTGGTATTCTGTATAGGTGCATTTAATCTTTCCTATAAATTTGAAGTATTTGCAACATGAAAGAAGCTTAATAATTCTGAAAACACTAGAGGTCCTCAAAAAGTTCATGAAAAATGCATTTGATAAAAAGAAAAAAAAAAACTAAGCACAGATTTCAAAATGGGTTGTAACAAAATAAAGTGATCTTTTACTCCCACTTTCCTAGAACTCTTTGGAAGCCCTTTCATATATTTAAAGAACGTGGGGAGAGTGCTGGTCTCGCAGGTAAGCTGCCAGCTGGCATCCCCACACCCCATGTCACCGTACCCAGGTTTAATACCCAGCCCCACTCCTGCCTCCAGCTTCCTGCTCATGCACACCCTGGGAGGCAGCCATGATGGCTCAAGTACTTGGGTCTCTGATGCACATGTTCGAGACCTGGATTGAGTTCTGGGCTCCTGGCTTTGGCATGGCCTAGTCTTGGCTGTTGAAGGCATCTGGAGAGTGAACCAGCAGATGGGAGTTCCATGCCCCCATCCCCATAAATACATTAAAAATGTTAAAAGTATCTTCCTAATATACTTACCCTGAAAATGCTGTTGTATAGACCTGGATTTCCAAAAATATTGCAATAAGAGATTCTAGAAGTTATTAAACTAATTACTCCCAAGGAACCATAACTCCCTGAGTGCACATCCTTGTGTAGCCCCCTCTGGCCCACTGGTAAGGCCACTAGCATCAACAGTGAAGCCCCCAAATCAGCCAGCTTCCAAATGAACTCAGGCAAGATTAGCAGAACTGGCCAGCTGAGCCAAGCCCAAGTTGCTGACCAATGAATTATGACAAAAGAAATCAAAGTATTGTTCTTTTAAGCCACTGAGTATTTGGGGTTAATTTATTAGGTAGCAATAGACAACTAATGCCTGATACAGGACAGAAGAGTTACAGGATTGGCTAGAAGAAAGAGTAAAGATTGATGTGATAGGCTGAGAAATGGCTCCTCGGCAGGTATCCACAGCCTCATCCTGAATACAGTGAACATTACACGGCAAAAACAAAAGGGCCTTCACAGATGTAATGAAGTTAAACACCTTGAGATGAGGGGCGCTCCTGGGTTATCTGAGTGTGCCCTAACTAAACACATGTATCTGTTAAGAGGGAGATCACACAGGCAGAGAAGGCAACAGGACACACAGGCAGCGGCTGAGACAAGAAATGACAGCAGCCACCAGCAGCTGGAAGAGCCGAGGGAGGAGCAGCCTTGACAATATCTGTAGAAGAGGACTTCAGAAAATTTTTAGAAAGTGGGATTAAGCCGGCGCCATGGCTCACTAGGCTAATCCTCCACCTGCGACACCGCCACACCGGGTTCTAGTCCCTGTCGGGGCGCTGTCCCGGTTGCCCCTCTTCCAGGCCAGCTCTCTGCTGTGGCCAGGGAGTGCAGTGGAGGATGGCCCAAGTGCTTGGGCCCTGCACCCCCTGGGAGACCAGGAGAAGCACCTGGCTCCTGCCATCGGATCAGCGCGGTGCGCCGGCCGCGGCAGCCATTGGAGGGTGAACCAACGGCAAAGGAAGACCTTTCTCTCTGTCTCTCTCTCTTTCTCACTGTCCACTCTGCCTGTCCAAAAAAAAAAAAAAAAAAAAAAGTGGGATTAAAAGACAAAAGTATATTTGGTGCAGAAAATTTGAAATCCATGCATAGGTTTTTAATAATAAGCATTTTCCACAAAGTTTTTGAAGACCCCTTGTAATTTAGCCCAGTGTTACTGTTTTCAAATTTCTGGCCTTAGAACTGTGGAGAATTTCTTCTACTATTTTAAACCACCAAGTAGGGCAGGCACTGTAGCATAGTAGGTTAAGCCTCTGTCTACAATGCCTGCATCCCATACAGGCACCAGTTCTAATCCCAGCTGCTCCACTTCCAATCCAGCTCTCTGCTATGGCCTGGGAAAGCAGAGGAAGATGGCCCAAGTGCTTCGGTCCCTGCACCCACATAGGAGACCTGGAAGAAGCTTCTACAGCCCAGCTCTGGCCATTGTGGATATTTGGGTAGTGAAGCAGCAGATGGAAGACCTCTCTCTGTGTCTCTACTTCTCTCTGTAACTCTGCCTCTCAAATAAATAAATAAATCTTAAAAAAAAAAAAAAACACCAGGTTTGCATCACAGAATCCACAAGGAATAAGTACAATAGGTCTCTCTCTCTCTGTATCTCTCTCTCTCTCTCACACACACACACACATACACACACACATACACACACACACACACACACACACACGGGAGACCAGCTGTCCTTATGTTGTGATGGAAAAGAACAAAGTATTTCCCGAGCAGAAGATCAATCCTTCCACTTGGGAATAGTTCAACCTTGATAAGAAGTTTAAGAACACACAACATGTGGGCAGACATTTAGTCTAGCTGTTAGGACGCCTGCGTCCTGCAGCAGTTCCTGGACTTAGGACTCAGTTCTGCTCCTAAGTCCAGCTTCCCGCTAATGCACAGCCTAGGAGGCAGTGGTGATAGTTCAAACAATTAGGTTCGTGCCACCTATGTGAGAGGTCTGGATTGAGATCCTAGCTCCTGGCTTTGGCCCCAACTAGAGCCATTTTGGAAACCTGAGCAGTGAACCAACTGATGTGACCTAGTACGTTCTCTCTCTCTCTCTCTCTCTCTGGTTTTCCGTCTCTGCCTCTCACATAAAAATGCAAAACCTTTTTTTAAAAATATTTATTTATTTATTTGAAAGCCAGAGTTACACAGAGAGAGGAGAGGCAGAGAGGGCGAGAAAGAGGTCTTCCATCCACTGGTTCACCCTCCAGTTGGCCACAACGGCCAGAGCTGTGCTGATCCAAAGCCAGGAGCCAAGAGCCTCTTCTGGGTCTCCCACATGGGTACAGGGGCCCAAGGACTTGGGCCATCTTCCACTGCTTTTCCAGACCATAGCAGAGAGCTGGATTAGAAGTGGAGGTGCCAGGACTCGAACCAGCACCCATATGGGATGCCAGCACTGCAGGCGGCAGCTTTACCCACTACAACACAGCGCCGGACCCACAAATTTTTTTTTTTAATTTTTTGACAGGCAGAGTGGACAGTGAGAGAGAGAGACAGAGAGAAAGGTCTTCCTTTGCCGTTGGTTCACCCTACAATGGCTGCCGCGGCCGGCGCGCTGCGGCCGGCGCACCGCGCTGATCCGATGGCAGGAGCCAGGAGCCAGGTGCTTTTCCTGGTCTCCCATGGGGTGCAGGGCCCAAGCACCTGGGCCATCCTCCACTGCACTCCCTGGCCACAGCAGAGAGCTGGCCTGGAAGAGGGGCAACCGGGACAGAATCCGGCGCCCCGACCGGGACTAGAACCCGGTGTGCCGGCGCCGCTAGGCAGAGGATTAGCCTAGTGAGCCGCGGCGCCGGCCAACCACAAGTTTTTTTTTTAAGGCAGCAACTTAACCGTCTATGCCAGAAGGTCAGGCCCCCAAATACAAAATTTTAAGAAGAATTTAAGAAGTTGTTGATTTCACTAGGAAGTGCTAAAGAACACTATTTTTAGATTATAAAGCACAATACACATTCACATGATTTTCACTTTTAAAATACATATCAAATGTGCAAGGTATGGGTGCCTGGAACTGGACTACGCCTGGAGATTGACGGACGTGGAAAGCAGTCTCCCCTGTTTCTAGAGGAAATCCCGTGGGAGACAGTGAGCATTGCATCCCCTCCTCGGTGGGTGACTTCTGACGGAGCCTGGAGAGTGAAGCATCATGAACAGGGAGTTCTGTCCTTTGCAGGGTTTCATTTTCAGGAAATAAAGTGTAGGCTCTTCTCCAATGCCTGCACTGACTTGCTCTTACTTTTCTATTTTTGACTTAGAAAATATAACCTATAAAATGACTAAATAAATAAGCTACATCCATAAAATGAAATATTATGCAACCATCAAATATCTTACAAATAACTACAGAAAATGGTTGAGGCATGTTTATGATCCAATACTTTAAGTAGGGCCGGCGCCGCAGCTCACTAGGCTAATCCTCCACCTTGCGGCGCCGGCACACCGGGTTCTAGTCCTGGTCGGGGCGCCGGATTCTGTCCTGGTTGCCCCTCTTCCAGGCCAGCTCTCTGCTGTGGCCCGGGAGTGCAGTGGAGGATGGCCCAAGTGCTTGGGCCCTGCACCACATGGGAGACCAGGAGAAGCACCTGGTTCCTGCCTTCGGATCAGCGCGGTGTGCCAGCCGCAGCGCACTGGCTGCGGTGGCCATTGGAGGGTGAACCAGTGGCAAAGGAAGACCTTTCTCTCTGTCTCTCTCTCTCTCACTGTCCACTCTGCCTGTCAAGAAAAAACAAAACAAAACAAAAAAAAATACTTTAAGTAGGCAGGACAAAATTATAACATATACATACACACAAAAGAGTACTTCCAAAGTTAATGGAAAATGAAGGTAAAAGATGTTTATTTTGTGGTAACATAGTTTTGAAATCTATGCAGCTTTTCCCATAATATGCATTTTTCATGAACATCTTGGATATCCTTTGTGTGTTTAGAAAAAGGACAAAAAGATAGTTAGCTGTGGCTGAATGACTAGTAATTTCTGAATTTTCTCAAACACCTCTGTATTTCTTTCATACATCAAAATAGCCCACTTCAGACAAACACAAAAGATATTTGCCTTTTCCTACTTCTAAAAGAATCTGAGGCAGCTTAGATGACTTTACATTACATAAAATAGAGTACCTGAATTGAAAATAAAGCCAAGGCCAAAAGAGATGCATTGCAAATGTGAACACGCATGACGGTCACCTGGAGACCTTTTAGCACACATGCAGATTCTGACTGGGTAAGTCTAGGCTGGGGCCCACACCTGCATGTCCAGCAAGCTCTGGGCATTGTGGATGCTACCCGTAAGAGGGTAAGCAACATAGAAAGAAGCAAGAAGTATCTGTCATGGGTCACCTAGGAGGACTTAATTGCTTTAATGGATGCTTGCTTAGCATTTCTTCCCCTCTTTAAACAAAAGTATGTCACTATATATAAAGGCTAACTTTAGCCAGCGCTGCAGCTCACTAGGCTAATCCTCCGCCTTGCAGCGCCAGCACACGGGGTTCTAGTCCCGGTTGGGGCACCAGATTCTGTCCTGGTTGCTCCTCTTCCAGGCCAGCTCTCTGCTGTGGCCAGGGAGTGCAGTGGAGGATGGCCCAAGTACTTGGGCCCTACACCCCATGGGAGACCAGGAGAAGCACCTGGCTCATGACTTCGGATCAGCACGGTGTGCTGGCCGCGGCGGCCATTGGAGGGTGAACCAATGGCAAAGGAAGACCTTTCTCTCTGTTTTTCTCTCTCACTGTCCACTCTGCCTGTCAAAAAATAAAAAAAATAAATAAATAAAAATAAAAATAAAAAGGCTAACTTTAAACTGAAATTGAATAAAAAGAATTGTTCCAACACCTGATTTTCAGGGTTATTTTTATTATTTATTTATTTTTAGATTTTATTTATTTATTTGAAAGTTACAGAGACACAGAGAGATCTTCCATCCACTGGTCCACTCCTCAAATGGCCACAATGGTTAGGGCTGGGCCATCCAAGAGTGATGAGTTTCTTTCAGGTCTCCCATGTGGGTGCAGGGGCCCAAGCACTTGAGCCATCCTCTGCTGCTTTCCCAGGCGCATTAGCAGGGAGCTGGATGCGAAGTGGAGCAGCTGGAACTTGAAGCCACGCCCACACGGAGTGCCGGCATCACAGGCGGTGGCTTAACTCAGTATACCACAACGCTGGCCCCCGTTTAATTTGTTCTTAATTAATTTATTTAAGAAGCAGAAACACACACACACAAGTGCAAACTCCCATCAGCTGATCCACTCCCCAAAAGCCCACAACAGCCAGAGCTGGGCCAAGCCAAAGCCGAGAGCGGGGAACTCCATCCAAGTCTCCCACATGGGTAACAAGAATACAAGAACCTGAGCCATCAGCACTGCCTCCCCAGATCCGCACTAGCAGGAAGCTGAAATCCCAGAGCCAAGAGCGGAAATGAGGCGCTCACTCCACTGTGGGTCGTGGGCACCCCAACTCTGTCTTAACCACTAGGCCAATCATTCACCTCCTCTTACTTTCTAAAAATACGAAGATGAAGTTTGCGCCCTCTCCTTCTTGAAGGAAGAGTATTTACAGATTTACACAAGCTTTTCCTTGAACTACTAAGAATAGATCTTTGAACTTTTAGGGTTGGGAAACACTCCCCTAGAGATTTTTTTTTCAGTGTGGGAAATCATGAGTTATTTTGTTTTGACTGAAGACTTGAGATCACAATTTGTGAGAGTCCTGAGCGCCAAAAAAAACAGAGAACAATATATGAGGCACTTTAAAAAGTCATGAAGAACGCAGTTAAAAGATAAGCTTATTTTGGAGCAAAAGAATTTTGAAATTCATGCAAAGGAAAGTTCATGGAAGATGAAGAAACTAGGCATGGGTTCCAAAAAGTTTTGCACCAAAATAAGCAACTCAATTTAATTCAATTTTCCACAAACTTTTTGAAATCCCCATAAAAAGTGTATTGCTGAAGTCTTTTAGTAATTCATCCAGCATTAATACGTATTACTTAGGGTCAGTGCTGTGGCGTGATGTACTGAGTAAAGCCACTGTCTGTGATGTTGCATCCCATAGGGGCAACAGTTGGAGTCCCGGCTGCTCCACTTCTGATCCAGCTCCCTGCTAATGCGCCTGGGAAAGCAGCGGGAAGATGAGCCAAGTGCTTGGGCTCCTGCACCCACGTGGGAGACCCAGAAGGAGCTCTTGGCTTCTGGCTTCCACCTGGTCCAGCCCCAGCCATTGTAGGCATTTGGAGAGCGAACCAGCAGATGCAAGATCTCTCTCTCTCTCTTTGTAACTGAGCCTTTCAAATAAATAAAATAATTTTTTTTTTTAAAAAATAGGTGTTACGTAAGCCACAACAGGCACAACCTTGACACCGGTAACATTTGTGACAGATCATACTTTGTTGTAAGTGAGTGCCAGCTTGGATGGCCGCTCCCACCAGCAGCCAGTTACACCTTCGCTTTCCCACCACTGGGTGGGACTCCCAAGAATCTCCCCAGGGGTTGCCAAATGTGCCCTGGATAGCAAAACTTTCCCCAGTGGAGAACCACTGATCTAAAACTTTCTTCTTGGACTTCACTTGGAATTAAATATTTTTTGAGGAAATACCGCTTTTAAACAGAGGTGAGTTTAATTCGTTATAAGGATGATTTTAATGTATTGCCAATAACTAGTAACTCTGTCAGACTTCTTAAAATTAATTAATTCATTCATTTTATTTCTTGGAAAGACGTCTGGACAGAGATCTTCCACCCACTGATTTCACTTGCCAAGTGCCGGAAGCAGCGGGGCTGGCTGAAGCTGAAGCCAGAGGCCCAAAACTCAAACTCGGAGACCTGTTTTCTTTGTTGCTCCTCTTTATCCAGCAAAGAAACAGGCAGCTCTAATTTTCTGTTTTTCTAAACAGGAAGCTGGCACCTAAAGGGAAGACTGATACAAAATACGGCTTGAGTGAGGTTCCATAAATTTCTCAGACTCAAGAGATCGATTAACGAAGCAGAAGGTGCCGTAAAGTAGGACTGGTTCCAGTTTTTCATAATGTCTTATGAATCAGAGAAAAACTTCTAAGTATAAAGAACAATCAAATGTTCAGAGAGTGTTTCTATTTTCATAATAATCAGGGGATTATAATCTAAACCTGTACAATCTTTCTAGTAAGCAAGAGTGGAATGAAAAAGAGGTTTCTACATTTGAAATAATTACAGACACTAAAAGAGATAGCCTTCATCACAAAATGCAGAATAGAAAGCAAACTAACAAAAATAAAAGCATAAAACTAAGTAGATCAAGCATGGTAATTACAGCAATAAATATAAAAAATTAATGTAAAAATAATATGAATTGATATATAACTATAACAAATTATATAGTATATATAGTATATGTAGTATAAAATATTATAAATTCTATATAATTATAATGAATTATATACAATAAGTATAATAATAATCAATATAAAGATACCAAATAACTGTATTTTTCCCATCAAAAGGAGAAAAGACTAAAACCCAATGAGACAATAACACATTCTTCTACTTCTCATAAATGGACCAAAAATAAAATGACATGGAACTAAAAGAAATTCAAATATATACTTGCATATCAAGCAAAAGTAAAATGCAAACAAAAACTAAAAAAAACAAACACTTGGCCAGCGCCCCGGCTCACTAGGCTAATCCTCCACCTAGCGGCACCGGCACACCAGGTTCTAGTCCCTGTCAGGGCACCGGATTCTGTCCCAGTTGCCCCTCTTCCAGGCCAGCTCTCTGCTGTGGCCAGGGAGTGCAGTGGAGGATGGCCCAAGTGCTTGGGCCCTGCACCCCATGGGAGACTAGGAGAAGCACCTGGCTCCTGCTATGGGATCAGCGTGGTGCGCTGGCCGTGGCGGCCATTGGAGGGTGAACCAACGGCAAAAGAAGACCTTTCTCTCTGTCTCTCTCTCTCTCTCACTCTCCACTCTGCCTGTCAAAAGAAAAGAAAAACACTTATGCAAAAATGATTTTTTAAAAACACTAAGTAGATGAAAAGGAGCATTTTATATTATGAAAAAGTACAATATCTAGGACGTAAATCACTCTAAATACTGAAGCATGAAAATACATCCAACAAAACCTTTGAAAGTATAAACAGAATATAATCAACAATTAGTTAAGACACACACTTACATAGTAACAAATCAAACAATAAAATAATCAACGCAATTACAAGAAACACACTGCCTTCACCTGTCAAGCAGAAGAAACAAGGACAACCCAGAATTTTAAAAGAAAAATAAAATCAACAAAACATATCCATTGTGATAATCTAGAAGTAGGGGATTCACCCTGTGACATATACATGAAACATAGCAGCGGACTGCAAACTTGGTCAAAGAGAAATTCTGGTAAATGTTAAAGAGCAAAATTTTACAAAGAAGAAAGATTAATTCTCTAATAACTACATAGTGGAACTAGAAATTAAAAAAAAATTAAAGAGGCATAAAATCCAAATTTCTTAAATGTTTATTTAGAAAAAAATAGATCAGCCGGCGCCGCGGCTCACTAGGCTAATCCTCCACCTTGCGGCGCTGGCACACCGGGTTCTAGTCCTGGTCGGGGCGCCGGATTCTGTCCCGGTTGCCCCTCTTCCAGGCCAGCTCTCTGCTATGGCCAGGGAGTGCAGTGGAGGATGGCCCAGGTGCTTGGGCCCTGCACCCCATGGGAGACCAGGAAAAGCACCTGGATCCTGGCTCCTGCCATCGGATCAGCGCGGTGCGCCGGCTGCAGCGGCGGCCATTGGAGGGTGAACCAACGGCAAAGGAAGACCTTTCTCTCTCTCTCTCTCTCTCTCTCACTGTCCACTCTGCCTGTCAAAAAAAAAAAAAAAAAAAAAAAAAGAAAAAAATAGATCAAACAAAAAATTCAAGATAGTTCATAAAGCAGCAATAATGAGGTTGTTAAATGTCCATATCTTTATGATTGGTCAAAGGCATACTCAGATATTGTCAAGCTTTAAGTTTTTTCTGTTGAAACACAAGAGTAAACAAACTAAATTTTAAGTTGTAAAACAATGGAAAGATCTTCTTAAGAAGGCTAAGAAATTTAAAATAAATGTAAAAGTAATAAATAAAAAAGAAAATAACAAATAAATAAATTCCAATGCTCCTTACTTAGAGTAATAATAATGATAATGAAATAGACTTCTCAAATGGATGGTAGAAAATCAAAATCTATCCCAGAGAATAGTAACAGCTGTGCCAAGAACAAGTGTTCCTCCACATAAATTAAATTCTTTTAACCATTAAAGAGACTTCAAAAGTTTTCCCTTCCACTTTAAGACTTAGTGAATCTTTTCTTATGTTAATATGTCCTCAAGAAGAGTACTTGGTACAATTTCCCAAGCCTATTTGGCCTTTTTTAGTACTCTGAGAACAGCTTGCAAAATGTTGAGACAAATCCCTGGCAAATCTACTAAAAAAAAAAAACAAAAACAGAAAGAAAAGAAAGAAAAAAGAAAGGAAGAAATAACTAATTACCAGAAATAATAAAATGGACCTAGTAATGAACAGAGAAAAATATATTAAACTGGAATTCTAGGCACAGCTGTGCATTATTTAAAATAGTAGACCCTAATTTAAGGGAGCACTGACTATACAAATGTGTCACCTTACTTATGTAATGTAGGTTAAGGATCAGGATATGATCGCAAGTAGAATTATGAGCTGGATGAAAATGTGAGCACAAATGTTTAGCCCAAGTCAAATCAGTGGTGAGCATTCCTGTATGCAACTCAGGACCTGCATCATCGCACAGCAGGTTAAGCCACAGCTTGTGACATCAGCTTCCTAGTTGAGCACCGGTTTGAGTCCCAGCTGCTCCACTTGCAGTCCAGCTTCCTGCTAACATGCGTGGGAAAGCAGTGGAACTCATTTGTTCCTCGACTGCTGCGAAGGGGCAGGTGTTGGCCTGGCAGCTAAGCTGTCCACGGTGCACATCAGGATCAAGTCCCAGCTCTGCTCCTGAATCCAGTTTCTTTGGCTCTGTCCCTGATTCCTGCTCATGCCCATCTTGGGAGGCAACAAGGTGACAGCTCAACTAACTGGATCCCTGCCATGGACATAAAAGATTAGGATCGAGTTTCCAGCCCAACCCCAGCTATTACTGGCATTTGGGGAACGACCCAGTTTATGGAAGATACATGTGTGTGTGTATATGTGTGTGTGTGTGTGCACGTGCACACGCATGCCTTTCAAATAAATAAAAATTTTAAGTATAACAAATTTGTATACTATTTTTAATGTTTTGCCTTCAGTGCTCAAGGAAAAGGGTATCACCACACAACCCACCTCCCAGCATAATAGTTTATTCATTTACATTTAAAATATAAAACTTACTCTTAAGTACATGTGGTTACAAAGCTAAGAAAAAACAACAAAAACAGATTAGAACCCAACATACTAAATGACTGTTTCTTCTAAAGAAGAAAAGGGAACACCTAATATTTTTGATGCATGAAATCAGAGATGTACATTCAAGCACATGGAAGAAATGGTTCCATGGGCTAGAAGAGGCTTGAGTTGTGAAGAACGACGCGGTCATGTGAAAACAAGGGAGCTCTGAATTAAAATTCAAGCACAAAGGGCTGGTGCTGTGGTGCAGCAGGTTAACGCCCTGGCCTGAAGCGCCAGCATCCTATATATGCGCCGGTTCTAGTCCCCGCTGCTCCACTTCCGATCCAGCTCTCTGCTATGGCTTGGGAAAGCAGTAGAAGATGGCCCAAGTCCTTGGGCCCCTGCACCCACATGGGAGACCCAGAAGAGGCTCCTGACTCCTGGCTTCGGATCAGCACAGCTCTGGCCACTTGTGGCCAATTGGGGAGTGAACTATAGGATGGAAGGCCTCTCTCTCTCTCTCTGCCTCTCCTCTCCTGTGTAACTCTGACTTTCAAATAAATGAATAAATCTTTTAAAAAAGAAAAGAAACACAGCCTTTAAAAAAATTCAAGCACAGAAGACTAGGTCCACTACACCCCAACCCAGTTCTATATATTCATTTACACTGAATTTTTTGACATGTCCCCCGTGCCATTCCAAGTAATAGGTTTTCTCTGTTATACTTTCTTCTCAATTTTCAAATTAAGATTATTTACCATAAAGCTCAACATTGTTATTTCTTTCATAGTAGCCCATTCCAAAGGCCTTTCTAAGGAAAAGGAAAAAAAAGGAGAAGAAAGAAAGAATGGACTGAGCACAGAAATTATCAATGCTACCTTAGCAACTTCTTAACATCCGTAAGGGAATTCTTTTTTCCATCCAAACTGTGAAAGGAACAGGTTTCATACAAATCCTACCGCTTTTCTACAAAACAAAGCACTTCTTATAATTTTGGTCACAATCTCTTAGCCAACAAAACTTGTATTCTAATGGAATAATCCACCTCACATTTTGATTATCCTGCCACAAATACACACTTACTTAATATTCTGTTTCTGTCCTATCACCCTGCCCTGGAATTCTAGCAAAGAGTTTTAATTTTTCCCCGAAACCTTGAGCTGCAGATGGGGAATTTTACATCATTGTGATTTTTAGCGGAATCTCCCCTCACGGAACACTTCCTGTTGCCATCTGCCTCTTTCAGGGCCAAATAGGACATTTCTTGGCTTGTGCACTGCTCTGCACATCCTGCTGTCTGGCATTTTCCTCCCCACCTCCTGGCCTTCTGTGGTTCTGGGGAGCTGCTCCAAGCTCACTGACTCTGAGCTCACCGAGCTCTTTTGTCTCCTCATTTTTCTTTCTTTCGTTCTTTTTTTTTAAGATTTATTTATTTATTTGAAAGGCAGAGTTACAGAGAGAGACAGACAGACAGACAGTCTTCCATCTGCTGGTTCACTCCCCAGATGGCCACAACGACCAGAGCTGCATCGATTCAAAGCCAGGAGCCAGGAGCTTCTTCAGGGTCTCCCACACAGGTGCAGAGACCCGAGGACTTGGGCCATCTTCTACTGTTTTCCTAGGTCATTGAGAGAGCCGGATCGGAAGTGGAGCAGCCAGGACTCAAACCTGCGGCCGTTTGGAGTGCCGGCACTGCAGGCAGTGGCTTTACCTGCTATGCCACAGTGCTGGCCCCTCCTCATTTTTCTAACAGGCCTTGAATATCAATCAGAGAGCTACATTCTCCTTCACACAAAATGTGTTTGCTTCACCACTGGCTGCTGATACTTGTGTTTTAAGACAACACAATTATTCAACTGCTGAACACACTACTCTGCGTGAGGATCTGCTGTCGTCTCTCTTCAAGCTACTCTCAGATGCCCTAAGACTTGGATTCTATGGGAAAGCACTTAGCGCAGCTGTTAGGACGTGACTCGGGCACTCCAATTCCCACATCCAAGTTCCTGAACTGGAGTCCTTGATCTGCTTCCAAGCCAGCTTCCTTATTGAACACTCTGAAAAACAGAAGGCAACTTGAGTACCTGTGTCCCTGACACCCACAGGGGAGTTAGGATGGCTCCAAACTTTGGCCCAGCACACCCCTGCTGTTGCTGGCATCTGGGAAGTGAACCAGCAGATGGAAGCTATCTCTTTCTGTCTCTCTGCCTTTCAAATAGATAAAATGAACACGTTTCTTCATAAAAGAATTCAATTGTTGAGCATAGCAGTGGCACATGAATTTAGTCCTTGAAGTCCTTCATAATTAAGAGTTAGCGAAATTCCCTTTTTTTTTTTTTATTTTACAGATAGAGTTATAGACAGTGAGAGAGAGAGAGACAGAGAGAAAAGTCTTCCTTCCGTTGGTTCACCCCCCAAAGGGCCGCTCTGGCTGGTGCTGCGCCGATCCGAAGCCAGGAGCCAGGTGCTTCTCCTGGTCTCCCATGCGGGTGCAGGGCCCAAGCACTTGGGCCATCCTCCACTGCACTCCCGGGCCAGAGCAGAGAGCTGGACTGGAAGAGGAGCAACCGGGACTAGAACCCAGCACCCGTATGGGATGCTGGCACCACAGGTGGAGGATTAACCAAGTGAGCCACAGCGCCGGACCTGCGAAATGCCCTTAACACAGAACAACAACAAAAGCCATAATTCTCTCATCCACCTTATTTCTTAATGTTTATTTATTTATGTACATCTATGTGAGAGTGAGAGCAACAGAGACAGACAGAGAGAGAGAAAGAGAGATCTTCCATCTTGGAGTTCACTCTCCAAATGCCTGCAACAGCCAGGACTGGGCTGGGCTAAAGAAGGAGCCTGAAGCTCCATCTGGACCTCCCATGTGGGTGGCAGGGCCCAAGCACCTTGGCCATTATCTGCTGCCTTCTAGGATGCACAAGAAGAGAGTGGGACAGGAAACAGAGTAACTGGAACTGGAACTCAGTATGGGGTACTGATGTCCTTAGAGTCAGCTTAACACAGCACCACAAGCCCACCCCATCGTCCACTTTAAGTTATTAAGTGACCAGCAGGCTCCAGGCACCATTTCAGGGGCTGGAGATTCAGTGGTTTAAAAGGGAAAAAAGGACAGACAAGATGTTAAAGTTGTAATAAAAAGAACTGAACATAAGGCCTCAGACACTGTAGGTTAAGTAAAATACTGAGACTTCACATTTATAATTATATATCTACATAGTTTTCTCTGTATTAAAGTCATAATTCTAAATTAAAAGTATTACTATCAAAATAGAAAGACAATGATTAAAACCAGCTATTGTCAATAAATATTTCTGGAATGAATGAATGAATGGGTATTTACCAGCTCCACACTGTTAGTTTTACAACCCTTGCAGTTCATAAATCCCTCTAAGCCCATTTCCTGCCCTGTAAATTGGAAGTATAATTCCTAGTTCAGTTCATTGTTGTGTTAAAGGAGAAAATCCCTCTGAAGGCCTGACCCATAGAAATTGCTCAGTAATGAAGAGCTCTGTCTCTGAGTCATGAGGCATCCAATAACATCAAGGAAATCATGTTTAACTTAACCCAAGTACTTTATATGGCTAGATCTGTCTTCTGGAAAATTCATTTATTAAAAAAGTAAGGAAAATTGGATATTGACTTCTAGTAAATTCATTTGTTTAAAAAAAAAAACAGGTCCAGGGGCTGGTGTTGTGGTGCAGTGGGTAGTGGGTTAAGCCACCACCTGTAATGCCAGCACCCCATATCACAACACTTGTCAGGTCCCAGCTGTGTTACTTCCAGTCCAGCTCCCTGCTAATACACCTGGGAAAGCAGTGGAAGATGGCTCAAATACTTGGGCCCTGCCACCCACGTGGGAGAACCAGATGGAGTTCCTGGCTATCCTGGCATTGACCTGGCCAAGCCTGGCTGTTGCAATCATTTGGAAAGTGAACCAGCAGATGGAAGATCTCTCTCCTCCTCCTCCTCCTCCTCTATCCATCCTTCCCTCTCTCTCTTTATCCCCACTCCCCTCTGTCTGCTGATCTGCCTTTCAAATAAATAAATCTTTTTTAAAGAAGCCCAAAGTAGGAAAAATTGAACAATTTGCCAATTTTCTTAACCATCAGTACATTTGTTCCCCACTGATACTCTGCCCTACCCTCATCCCCTCTTCCACAGCCTAATCAATTACACATTATTTTCCAATCTGAGAAAATGACCCTTCTCTCTGCTGCCTAAACCCAGTGGTTAATTTGCACCTTTTGCAAGGAAACCTACCAACTTTCTAAATAAAACCCAACCCCAGCCCTGCAAGGTTACACGGGAAGGTGCATCCCAAGTGGTGAATGGAAGCTGAATCATAGAATTCTGACTCCTTTTTCCCTGGGATCCCACTCATTGATTCAGTGGTTCAACAGGCAAGAGTGAACGCCCACTGTGTGCCAGGCACTGTCTGTGGTGCTGAGAACACAGTGTGCAAATACAGACAAGGTCCTCACCACCCCTGAGTCTATGGCTTAAGCGCATAAACAACCACGAAACAGAGTGACAAGGAGGCACAGGGGAGACACTGGACCTTACAGGGACAAACCTAACCAAGGCCTGGAGAGGCAGAGGGACGTGATACCCATGGTGAGATCCAGTGAATGGAAGCAACAGAGCCAGACGAATGGAGAAGTCGGGCCTGGGCAGAGAAAAGAGCATGTGCAAGCCTGGAGGGGCCAGTGTGGGGCTCTGAGGACCAAGCAAGTTGGGTTGAGCATAAATTGTCTGCTGCGTTTTCAGCCTCGCTGCTTCCCAGTCTGTGACCCCAAAGCCTCCAGGACTCTTCTGTGTGTTTCACTCCGCTGTGAGTCAAGCCACTGGAAACTGAAAATGGTATTTGACACAACCCCCATCCCCACAAGGGGAAAAGCACTGAGGAACGTCGTGTCCTCCTCCCCAGGCAGCGCAACAGTGACAGTGCGAACTCTCGAGCACTCCCAGAGGGGCAGGTGAATGGAGGGAAGGCAGGCAGCGTCAGGGCCAGAGGCTTAGTTAACACTTCCCCACGCACCTTCTCCCTCCAGAGCCAACCTGGGAAGCTGAGTTGAGTTTTATTTAGGAGGCCAGAAAGATTCCTAATGCCCCACATGAAGGCAATGACTGAGTCTCATTTAAAGTTACGGTGAGTTGGCACAGGAGTATGGACGGGCTGAGTTGGCAGAGAAGTATAACTAGGAACATCTCTGGTCTAGTCCAGGACCAGAGTTTCCAAAAGCATGAATGCCACGCCTGGAACTGGAGAACTCAACCCCAGGTTCTAACTCCCCATTTCACACTGAATGTTCACCTCTACTGCATCTAGATCCTATAGAAAATTGAACTAAAGACAAGCAAAAAAAGACCTGTCTCATCTGAGGATTAGATGTACAGCATAACAATGTTTGGTACATTCTCCCACATTACCTAAATGAGACAGTGAGAGATTGAATGTGACAATAAATATATCACCATCTGGATATATTTATATTAATTTTGGCCTATACATTTCTACATATTTTAAATTATACACCTTTGAGTTATGACAAAAATAAGGTGATAATAAGGAACAAAAGGGAGACATAAAATGTGATTGTTGACTAAAAAGTTATAACTCATGATGAAAGCTTAAGCATTTGTCATTATTAATTGTCCCAAAACATACTTTAAGGGAGAATAGTACCCAGAAAATATTAATGATTATGGTAATGGCTCCTATGCATAATGCTGCCTTCATTTCACTCAATTTAATTCAAATGAAAAAATACCCTCCAGTAGGAGAAGTTCTAAAAGATCATCTGGGGGCTGGCGCTGTGGCATGGCAGGTAAGGCTGCTGCTTGCAGTGCTGGCATCCCATATGGGCGCCAGTTCGAGTCCCAGCTGCTCCACTTCTGATCCAGCTCTCTGTTATAGGCTGGGAAAGCAGTAGAAGATGGCCCAAGTCCTTGGGCCCCTGCACCCACGTGGGAGGCCTGGAAGAAACTCCTGGCTCCTGGCTTCGTATCGGCACAGCTCCAGCCATTGCGGCCAATTGGGGAGTGAATCAGCGGATGGAAGACCTCTCTCTCTCTCTCTCTCTCTCTGCCTCTCCTTCTCTCTCCGTGTAACTCTTTCAAATAAATAACCAAATCTTAAAATAAAATAAAATAAAATAAAAGGTAATCCAAGTCAGTTTTTACACAACAGCTTGCTAGAGAATTACAACAAGTCCCACACAGTGACACAGAGGAATCTCACCATCTGCTGCCCCCAGACTTAAAGAACAGACAGATTAACTCATCACCATGGAAACAGGAAAGAGCTTTCCCACAACTTTTTCCATACACCACTAGGTCCAGAGATATTTCCAGAAGTAGTACTTCTAACATCTTCACTAACTTTGCCTATTTATTATTTAGCAGCAAGACTAAAGATGAAATAAATTCAAGAGTCAAATCCAAAGTCTTGATCAGAACCAAGATGCTGGCTGAGTAAGTTCCTCCCGTGACCACCTCCCCACAGAGCCACCAGAGTGAACAGCTATTCACACACTAAGACACTAAGTCACTAAGGAAAGAGTTGCCCATGTCACTCCTTCCCTGTCCCAAAGAACAACACATAGAGTCGCCTCCCACAGGGGAGAGGGAGAGGGAGCTGAATCCTAGTGTCAGGCCCACTGAGAAAACATTCCCTCAGGGGGCCAGTGTTGTGGCTCAGTGGGTTAAACCACCGCCTAGAACACCAGCTTCCCATATTACTGAGTACAGTTTTGAGTCTGAGCTGCTCCACTTTCAATCTAGCTCCTTGCTAATGCACTTGGGCAGGCAGCAGAGGATGATCCAAGTACCTGGGCCTCTGCCACCCATTCAGGAGACCTGGATTGAGATCTGGAATCCTAGCTCCTGGCCATTTCAGCCACTTGGAGAATGAACCAGTGGATATAAAATCAGCGTGTGTGTGCACACACATGCATGTGTGTGTGTCTATTACTCTACCTTTCAAATAAATAAAATATTAAAAAAAAAATCAGGCTGAGTGCCCAAGTCCTTGCCCAAGACCACACCTGTGGAGTGAATATTTGGAGCCTCCACAGCCAACCATCCTGTACCCGTACACCTGCTGCCAGCAGAGAGGCTGGGAGAGGGAGCTTAGGCGGTGACTCAGAGCCCAGAGCTCACAGCTGGATCTCTGGTGCTGAGATCCAGCACCTGATGAAGCCCAAAGGCCTCTAGCCCGGGCCGCCAATGCCTCAGACTGAACCTCTAGACTTGCCTGGTAGCAGAGAACAGAGCTCCGGGGAGGTCAGACTCATCTTGCCAAGTGCCGCCCCCAGTCTCTGATGTTTCCCACATCTTGTTTCTTCCTAACTCGATCCTGGGACAGGGTGCTGGGAACTGTCCCAAGCAATGGGTTGTGACGATGGGCAAAAAGGGTGGCTAGGGGAACAGTCGCAGACCCGCTGCTCCTGAGCTCACTCCTGACCCCATTCTGGGCCAATGTGATTGACGTATTTGCTCCCTTGGATAGCTGCGCCTTGGGTCCCACTTCCTCCAGGATGCAAACCGCACTAACTGTAAGAGAAGGACACACCTTGTGCATTTGAACTTGTTTTTCTTAGTATAAATAGTCTGGGAGTGTATGTTTGTATATTTTCATCAAAGGCCCGCATTCCTGCACCGTGTTCTCAGGTCCATGAGCAATCTCTGGGATGATTCTGCAGCAGCTCCAGGTCTGCACAACAGGAAAGCTTTTTGCTGTTTTTCTCACTACAGAGAGCAACTATTTGGAGTGCACGGCCTATTGAATCACCACATTTTGCCAATGAGAGCTGGCTTTGTTGCCAGTGTCCTCTTGAAACCCTCTCCACCCTGAAAATGTTTTATGGGAGACAAAGTGTTAATGGGGTTTTCTCATGACTTAATCTCCTCCTCCTGGAAGACTGAAAACTAGTCTGGACAGGAGAAGGTGGTGCAGAGAAGTTCAGGCAGGCCACGCCAGGTGAAAGGCCCAGAGAGGAGGCCACGGTCAGGGTTGCCTGATCCTAGGACACAGGTCTTTTGCTTCACTTAACAGAGCCATCCTTCACCAGATTTAGGCAAGGCCTGCTATGCACACCAAGTGTGTGTGTGTGTGTGTGTGTGTGTGTCAAAAATGTATGTGGCTGGCGCCGCGGCTCACTAGGCTAATCCTCCGCCTAGCGGTGCCGGCACACCAGGTTCTAGTCCCGGTCAGGGCACCGGATTCTGTCCCAGTTGCCCCTCTTCCAGGCCAGCTCTCTGCTGTGGCCCGGGAGTACAGTGGAGGATGACCCAAGTGCTTGGGCCCTGCACCCCATGGGAGACCAGGAGAAGCACCTGGCTCCTGCCATTGGATCAGCGCGGTGCACCAACCGCAGCGCGCCGGCCGCGGCGGCCATTGGAGGGTGAACCAACGGCAAAGGAAGACCTTTCTCTCTGTCTCTCTCTCTCACTGTCCACTCTGCCTGTCAAAAAATAAAAAAAAAAAATAGAAAAAAAATGTATGTGAAAAATGAGAGCTGGCAAGGACGAATCTGAAGACCAATAACCCTGTACCCATTCTGTGTTGTACAGGGATAGAAACAAGAAGCAAGGACCAAAAACTCCTTTCCAAATTCTTGGTTTCCAGGAAGATCCATAAGTGAGGACCTCGGTCATGTCCAGAGCCAGTGTCCTGCCTGGTAGCTTTGGGATCCGCAAGGAG
Source organism: Oryctolagus cuniculus (assembly GCF_051225735.1). Taxonomy (NCBI): domain Eukaryota; kingdom Metazoa; phylum Chordata; class Mammalia; order Lagomorpha; family Leporidae; genus Oryctolagus; species Oryctolagus cuniculus. The sequence continues at coordinate 12,674,846 of NC_142874.1, read as the reverse complement.
GAAGGCCTATACTTCCGGGAATGGAGAGTCCCTACCTGTACTTCCGGGCAAGAAAGTCCTTGTCAAGGTCCCTCAGGTGCCTAAAGGTCAACCAGTGAGGATCAGATCCGCCTCAACCTTTAACCCCCATGCCCTGAATCTATAAAAGGAGCCCTCCCAATCTCTGATGCGCGACTTCCCCGGCCCCCACTCTTGTTGCTCTGTTGGGACCGGGGAACCTCGCCCGGGGGCAGAACCCCAATAAAAGCCTGTGAATTAACTGATTCGTCTGCCTGGGAAGATTCGTTATGCACCGGACACCTTGCACTGCCCTGTGACTGCAGTGATTACTGTGTCGTGGTAACTAAAGGAGAAAAAGGGGGTTTCACTTACACGCTGAGAGATCACCGCAAACCTGCCTCCCTGTGTTAAAACGGGACAAATGCAATAGAACACACTGGGTGATGTGTCTGGTCCTGGGTGCCTCTCTCCCCCAAACGCTGCCCCCTTTAGTTATGGGCTTTGTAGGACTTCACTGAGTCTCTGACTTGGTGATTGCCAGGTGGCCTAGTTTGTGTAAATATAATGTGTTGGTCTTTCTCCATGTTCTTTTGAGGTTTTATTGTTTATAAACTTTCTTTAGTATTGAGAGAAAAACAGCCAAAGCATCTTAGATAGAAGGTTCTGCACCAGGCTAAAGGATCTGAAACATAAGTTTGGGGGAGCTCGCTCTTGAAGTGGGGATCTTAAACCATCTTTTCTTTCACGTTCCCCTTCCCCTATCCTATTCCTGGATCTTCTATCTTTAAAATTTGACTCCCACCCTACCCTCTTCTCCATTCCCCCATCCGCAAAAGGAAACCTACATACCCACACGTAAACATTTAATTGCCGGGTGTCTTCACACATCTAAAGGATTCATGTAAAAATCCTGAAGAAAATAGGAAGCCTCCAACCCATTGTTCGCAACCTCCTGGGTCAAGACCATTTCCTGAAGTGATTCATGCCAAAGACTTGAGACACAGATATATCTGGATGGGTCAAACCTCCTCAATTTATATCCTAAAGAAGAGAGGCTACTGGGAACCTTCTGTGTAGAAAATGGGGTTTGGAGACCAAGAAGGGAACTATGAATGTACATCCAAGTCACTCAGGAACTTTTATGCAGCTACAAGAAACTTATGTCAAAGTGGCCGCAAGATTGTTTGATAGGAGACAGAGGAATGTAACGCCATGTTTACTGCTAGAAACCAAAGCTTTGTGTGAAATCTTGAATTTACAGGAGACAGGGAGGGAGAAGAGGAGAGCTTGAGTCTGTTCTTTCACTGACCCCACCCTTCATTCCTGAACTGCAGGAGACTAAGCCCCCTGGGGTTTGGTGACCCCATCACAGGGGTGAGTTTATTTGAAGGTTGATTTTTGCTGTACTGGGTACTTCTTTTCCCATTTTCTAATTGCTTTGTGACACATATGCTGATTCTCCCCATCCCTTCTCCTTTCCCTGGGGAAATACAAGGAATAAGTCAAGACTTATTGGTACTGAAAAAAAAGATAAATTACAAAGCTACAGTAATTAAAACAGCATGGCCCTGGCATAAAACAGATCTACAGGCCAACAGAACACAATAGAGACCCTAGAATTAAACCCACACATATACACCCAGTTGATCTTTGAGAAAGTTGCCAAGAAACTGCATGGGAAAAAGGATAGTCTTCTTAATAAATGGTTCTGGGAAATTTGGATATCCACCAAAAAAATAAAACTAGATACCATTTCTTACCAGACACAAAAATCAATGCAAAATTGATTAAAATTCTAAATGTGAGACTAGAGACTTTGGAACTATTACCAGAAAACACAGGTCACTCAGGACATTGGAATAGGCAAGAATTTTCTGGATCAGATCCCAAAAGCATAGGAAATAAAAGCAAAAGTAGACAATAGGGGTTTCATTAAACTAAAGAGCTTTCTTAGGGATTCCAACAAACTAAGGAGCTTTTTTACGCAACAAAAGAAACAACCAACAAAATAAGAGGCAACCTACAGAAGGGGAGAAAATATTTGCCAAAAGCTATACATCTGACAAAGGGTTAATATCTAAAATATATAAAGAACTCAACTAAGTAGCAAATAAATTTTAATTTTTAAAGGCAATAGATCTAAACAGACATTTTTTAGAGGAAGATGTACAAATGGTCAACAGGTTCTTGAAAAAATGCTCAACACCACTAATCATCGCCAAGAAGCAAGTCAAACCACAGTGAGATATAACCTCACCCCAGAAAGACTGGCTGTTATCAAACAGAAAAAAATAACAAGTGTTGGCGAGGATATGGAGAAAAGGGAACTCCTGAAACCGTTGGTGGGAATATAAATGTGGATTGTGGAAAACAATGTGTGTGTGTGTGTGTGTGTGTGTACACATATGAAACCCATTTGTCAAAGAGACATCTTCACTACTAAGTTTATTGCAGTTCTATTTACAATAGTCAACAAATGGAAACAACCTAAGTGTCCATCCACTGATGAATGGATAAAGAAAATGTGGTACTTTTACACAACGGAATATTATCCAGGCATAAAAGGGGATGAAATCTTGTTGTTTGTAACTACATGGATGGAACCAAGGTCACTGTCTCAACTGAAATCAGGCAAACACAGAGAGACAAGTACCACATGATCTCAGTCACACGGAGAATCTAAAACACAGGTCATCACATAGAAGCTACAAATATAAAGGTGGCAACAAGAGGCTGGGAAGAGCAGTGGGGAAGGAAGGTTGGTGAAAGGTTGACTGATGCATACCAGGTTATCGCTAGACATGAGTAAGAAATCCTGGGGTTCCATGGCACAGCAGGACTACTGTAGATAATGTTAACACACTGTATACTTCTCTATTTATAAAAACCTAGAAGATAGGAATTTCTGATGCTTTTATTATAAAGAAACGTTAAAAGCTTAAAAGGATAAATACCTTTACTGAGACTGGATATTATACAACACACCCATGTAACAAAACATCATATTATGCCCCATAAATACGCACAATTTGAAGTTTGTTAATTTTTTTAATAAAATAAAATAGAGCTGGGGGTAGGGGACCGAAAGAGACTCATATTTCTGGTATTAACTTTTTAAAGGTGGCTTCCTGCTCTCCCAACCCGGCATTTTGCGAAGTACTGTGGTTCACTTCAAAATGCAAACATATCTAAAGAAATGACCAGCTCTCCCTGCAGAAATAAGCTTCACTTTAGTCTGGAATGTATTCTTCTGAATTACTTTACGTATACAAGAGGGCACTTCAAAAAGTTCATGGAAAAGTTTGTGCACCAACTTTAACCTCATTTTCCATGAATTGTCTGATGATCCCTTGTATGCGTGGATTTTGATTGTTTTTTGTGCCAGAATAAAACTTTTAATTCCGTTTCCCATGAACTGTAAGTACCTTTGTGTGCATGTGTGTATATACTTTATGTACTACACTGTACTATATATCATACATACATATACATATCATATATATATGTTGTTTTTGTTCAGCACGTTTTCAAGTTGTGTAACCTGTTGATGTTCATCAAACTACCATAATTATGGAGCCAGTCTACCAGGGAAGACTATCCCAGGCTGTGAACATACGCATTTACAATTTATATAAGAAATAGTCTTGGCTTTCTGACTGCCTCATTGTTTTTTGTTTGTTTGTTTGTTTGTTTAAAGATTTTATTTATTCATTTTAGAGGTAGAGTTACAGACAGTGAGAGGGAGAAACAGAGAGAAAGAAAGGTCTTCCATCCACTGGTTCACTCCCCAACTGGCTGCAATGGCCAGAGCTGCGCCAGTCCAAAGCCAGGAGCCAGGAGCTTCTTCCGGGTCTCCCATGTGGGTGCAGGGGCCCAAGGACTTGCACCATCTTCTACTGCTTTCCCAGGTCATAGCAGAGAGCTGGATTGGAAGAGGAGCAGCCAGGACTAGAACCGGTGCCCATATGGGATGCCAGCGCCGCAGGCAGAGGATTAACCCACTGTGCCATGGCTCCTGCCCCATTGCTTTTAATACAAGAAAACCATGATTAGAAGCATAATAAGGGCCAGCCCCACGGCTCATTAGGCTAATCCTCCGCCTGTGGCTCCAGCACACCGGGTTCTAGTCCCGGTCAGGGCACCGGATTCTGTCCCGGTCGCTCCTCTTCCAGTCCAGCTCTCTGCTGTGGCCCGGGAGTGCAGTGGAGGAAGACCCAAGTGCTTGGGCCCTGCACTGGCATGGGAGACCAGGAAGAAGCACCTGGCTCCTGGCTTCGGATCGGCGCAGCGCACCAGCTGTGGCAGCCATCTGGGGAGTGAACCAACGGAAGGAAGACCTTTCTCTCTCTCTCTAACTCTGCCTGTCAAAAAAAAAAAAAAAAAAAAAGAAGCAGCATAATAAATATTGTGTTTCAAATAAGAATACCCAGCTCTAAGGTGTGTCAAAACATACCCATATTATTTAAACTCACCCTTCTTTTAGGAGGAGGTTATCCTAGTCATTATAAGATTATTCGTGGTTTATATTTTTTATATTTATCACAGAAAATCTTCCTTTGAAATAAAATAGATTTTACTCAAAGATGCAGAATTATTTGTAAGATAAATTCAATCTGAACAATTTGATAGATTAAAATTCTATTCAGATAGCAGTTCATCACATCATTTTAGTAGCTTGCAAAGAGTAGATGCTTAGAACATGAATTACATCGTCTTAAAGATTCTAAATCCCGGGCCAGCGCCATGGCTCACTTGGTTAATCCTCTGCCTGCAGTGTCGGCATCCCATATGGGTGCCGGGTTCTAGTTCTGGTTGCTCCTCTTCCAGTCCAGCTCTCTGCTCTGGCCCGGGAGTGCAGTGGAGGATGGCCCAAGTGCTTGGGCCCTGCACCCGCATGGGAGACCAGGAGAAGCACCTGACTCCTGGCTTCGGATCGTTGCAGCGCCGGCCATAGCGGCCATTTGGGGAGTGAACCAACGGAAGGAAGACCTTCCTCTCTGTCTCTCTCTCTCACTGTCTATAATTCTGTCAAATAAATTTAAAATTTTTTTAAATAAAAAAATTAAAAGATTTTTTTAAAAAGATTCTAAATCCTTCATGGATTTTATTTTTTGCTATTCACTTACAAGAAAAAACATATAAACAGTTTGAGAAAACAACAAAACCAAGATTTCTTCCCCCAGTACACTATAAATAAGCTCAGGAAATATTTCAGACTGAACATTCTCTTGTCCACATTAAAATAGACTATTTCTCAAATGCTATTAATAATTCAACTTAGAATAGAATCATAAATATTCATGAATGGAAGATCACTTGCCCTCTCCCTGCGCTCAGAAAGACCTTTGACTGAGCATTTCCAGAAAGGTGGACAGCTGCCCGATGCTCAGGTATCTCCCCCCGGCATGTCATGTCCGTGCCCGAAGCTCTGAGACAAGGAGGCCTCCATCACAAGGTGCAACTCTGGAGCTGTGTCACCTGCCCCTCTTCTGTGTTCTCACAGACTCTGTGCTGATATCACAACACTTCCAATTATCTGCTTAGAAGTCAGTTTTCCACACACAATTTCCAAGGCATTTTAGTGATCTCAGATTTTATTTAAGCAAGCAAGTTCAGAAAACTTAGGTATCTACTTAAAGCCCAAAGGTAGGACACGATAAAGCCAGAATTCACTTAAGAGCAATTGGATTCCCAAGCTCCTGGGACTTCTCATTAGACTGTGCTTCTGGATCAGGTCCCGGCTGCTCCATTTCTAATCCAGCTCCCTGCTAATGTGTCTGGGAAGGTAGCAGAAAATGGCCTACGACTTGGTCCCTTGCACCCATGTGGAAGACCCAGATGAAGTTCCTGGCTCCTGGCTGCAACCTGGCCCAGGCCTGGCCATTGCAGCCATTTGGAGAATGATCCAACAGATGGAAAATCTCTATCTCTATGTCTTCCTCTCTCTCTGTAACTCTGCCTCTCAAATAAAATGAATAAATCTTAAAAAAAAAAAAAAAAAAAAGACAGGCCGGCGCCACGGCTCACTAGGCTAATTCTTCCGCTTTGCGGCACCAGCACACTGGGTTCTAGTCCCGGTCAGGGTGCCGGATTCTGTCCCAGTTGCTCCTCTTCCAGGCCAGCTCTCTGCTGTGGCCCAGGAAGTGCAGTGGAGGATGGCCCACGTGCTTGGGCCCTGCACCCCATGGGAGACCAGGAGAAGCACCTGGCTCCTGCCATCGGATCAGCGCGGTGCCGCGGTGGCCATTGGAGGGTGAACCAACGGCAAAAGGAAGACCTTTCTCTCTGTCTCTCTCTCTCACTGTCCACTCTGCCTGTCAAAAAAAAGACATTTATTGGAGCACATGTTGTGGTACAGCAGATGAAGCCACTGCTTGCAAAACAAACATCCCACAACGGAGTGCCAGTTCAAGACCCAGTCGCTCTGCTTCTGATCCAGCTCCCTGCTACTATGCTGGCAAAGCAGTGGAAGATGGCTCAAGTACTTGGCCCCTGAACCCATGTGGGAGACCCAGATGGAGTTCCAGGCTGCTGGCTTCAGCTTGGCCCAGCCTCAGCTGTTGCAGTCATTTGGGGAGTAAACCAGTAGATGAGAGATCTCTCTCTCTCTCTCCATCTCTCTCTCTTTCTCTCTGTCTCCCACTTTCCCTCCCACTGTCCGTTCACTGATTTGACTGTCCGTTCTCTGACACTGTGCTGGGTGCTGGAGAAAGCTGAGTGAAACAAGACCCCCATCCTCCATCTGCCTCCCCCTGTGCTCTGCCACCATCACCATGGGGTGCCCATGCCAGGGAGGGCGGGGATGGTCATGCAGTGACAATGACATCCAGGTGCAGACCCAAAGAAGGAGCAGGAAGAGCCACTCAAGAAAAAGTGCTGAGTGGGAGGGAGGAGGGACAGGGAAGAATGCTTGAGGGGAGGAAAGGTGAGAGAGGGACCTGCTGCTACAGGACAGAGTCAACAAGACTCTGACAAGAGCTCAGAGAAGGAAGGGCCTGATGTGAGGCTGCAGGGCCGCTGAGAAAAATCCCAAGAGCAGGTTAAGAAGTTATGGTTTTGGCCTAAGTCTACAAATAAATAACTAGAGAGTTTTAAGCAGAGGAAACATACAGCTTTTTTAAAAAAAAAAATTTTATTTTTATTATTTGAAAGGCAGAGTTACAGAGAAAGAGAGAAAATCTTCCATCCACATTTGGGTTCACTCTCCAAATGGCTGCAATGGCTGGGGCTGGGCCAGGCTGAAGCCAGGAGCCTGGAACTCCAGCTGGGCCTCCCACGTAGGTGCAGGGGTCCAAGCACTGGGCCACCTTCCATTGCCCTCCCAGAAACATTAGCAGGGAGCTGTATTGGAAGTTGAGCTACCAGAACTCAAACAGGTGCTCACATGGGATTCTGGCATCACCGGCATCACTGTGCCATAACGCAGGCCCCAGGTAACAGATTTTGTGTTTGAGAGAAATCACTCTGGTTGTGACGCCATGAAAGGAAATGGCTGGGGGGTCGGCGTTGTGGTGCAGCGGGTTAATGCCCTGGCCTGAAGTGCCGGCATCCTATATGGGTGCTGGTTCTATTCCTGGCTGCTCCACTTCTGATCCAGCTCTCTGCTGTGGCCCGGGAAGGCAGCGGAGGATGGCCCAAGTCCTTGGGCCCTGTACCTGCATGGGAGACCCAGAAGAAGCTCCTGGCTCCTGGCTTCAGATCGGTGCAGCTCCGGCCGTTGGGGCCAACTAGGGGGTGAACCATCGGATGGAAGACTGTTCTCTCTCTCTGCCTCTCCTCTCTCTGTGTAACTCTGATTTTCTTTCTTTTTTTTTTTTTTTTGGACAGGCAGAGTGGACAGTGAGAGAGAGAGAGACAGAGAGAAAGGTCTTCCTTTTTCCGTTGGTTCACCCCACAGTGGCTGCTGCAGCCAGTGCGCTGATCCGAAGGCAGAAGCCAGGTGCTTCTCCTGGTCTCCCATGGGGTGCAGGGCCCAAGCACCTGAGCCATCCTCCACTGCACTCCCTGGCCACAGCAGAGAGCTGGCCTGGAAGAGGGGCAACCGGGACAGAATCCAGCGCCCTGACTGAGACTAGAACCCGGGTTGCCGGCACCGCAAGGCGGAGGATTAGCCTAGTGAGCCGCAGCGCTGGCCATAAACTGGTCTTTAATTCCATTGTCCACAAATGTTTTGTAAGGACTTCAGAGTTTAAAAGTTTCAACATAACTGTAAAAGATGTTTAATGTCTGTAATTCCCCCACCGTCACATGGACCATATTTTTGTGTGTGTGTTATTTTTATTTATTTATTTTTTTTTTTTTGGACGGGCAGAGTGGACAGTGAGAGAGAGAGACAGAGAGAAAGGTCTTCCTTTTGCGGTTGGTTCACCCTCCAATGGCCGCTGCGGTTGGGGCCAGCGCTATAGCCCATAAGAGCACTGGTTTGAGTCCTGGCTGCTCCACTTCTGACCTAGCTCTCTGCTATGGGCTGGGAAAGCAGTAGAAGATGACCCCAAGCCCTTGGGCCGCTGTACCCACGTGAGAGACCCAGAAGAAGCTTCTGGCTTCTGGCTTTGGATCAGACCAGCTCCGGCCATTGTGGCCATGTGGGGAGTGAACCAGCAGATGGAAGACCTCTCTGTCTCTCTCTCTCTCTGCCTCCACCTCTCTGTAACTCCGCATTTCAAATAAATAAATAAATCTTTTAAAAAATGAAAAGACAAGTTTGCATTTCTCTTTTTAGTTTCTTCCTCGGTTTTCCCATAATGGGTTTTACCATCTCAGACACAACTGGTTCTGTTGCACATGTACATAAACCTAACTTGCAGGCTGGCTGGGATCTGCATGCCCCCTACAGCCTCCTAAGCCTGTTCTGCTTGTAGATGGAGGCTGTCCCACTCTGAACTTGGTTCTTGCCTTGCATGTAGGTTCAACACCTTTGAAAGACATTGTAACTCAGCCCATGGTAGTAGCTAAGCAGTGATTTACCACACCAAAGAAAAGCACTGGTTCCCTAGTGCACAGAAGGGCTTGCATATTAAAGAGACGGTTCCACTCTCCAGGAGGAATTGAGAGACACTGTGTCCCTGGTCTCCTCCCACACCATTCTCCAGTAAAGAAAGGTTTTCTCCTTACATCGCAGCAGCAGGGGTAGTGTTTCCTTGAGCAAAACCAGAACCCGCTGAACTATTTACCACACGCTGTAATAAGAGCGCACTTTGGACTTTGGATTTTTGTAATTTGTATTGTATTCATCACTGGATGAGATAAACAAAACCTGTTTGCCATGGACCCTACACCCTCACAGGTTTCTAGATACCCATGAGAAAACACCCTCAAGCACAGCCCAGGGTTTCCATGAAGACCATACAGAGTAGAATTCAAATGGCCATGGCCACAAGAGAGAAGCCAGCTGGTTTCCATCTGCAGTCCACAGGAAGTGAGAAGGGGAGGATGCATTCGTTGACCAAGGCTGTTCCTGGCCGGACCATTTAGCAATGTCTATGGCACTGGTTTGCAAAGTGTGCAAAATGTTGAGTGTAGCTACCAGGCAGCTGTGAGCTCTCTAAGGAGATAAAGTAAAGACAACAACAGATCAGAGAAGGAGGGAGGGGAGGGAAGGAAGAGCAGGGGGGAGAGAGACAGAGACAGTAGATGAAAGGAAGAAGTCGATGGGGAGTCCATTTTCAATAAACAAGCTCTGGGTGCCTGCCTGACACTGCTTTAAAAACGCCTTTTCCAACAATGTCTTTTTGTTTTAATACTTTCTCTCCATAGAGGAGAAAAACGGGGACTATTGCTTTGGAGGTGAGAAAGAAGCCAGCTCAGAAATCATGAGCCAGATTTCCCTCTTCAGTTCACAAGACTGAAACAATCGCATCTCTCTTTCCTCTAGGACAGGAAAGACCCTGCCAGGTCCTCCGCGGACCGCTCTCTCCACTCTTGGATTTATCAGCAGTGCGGCCAGGAAGTCACCTGTGACATCCCCTGAAACCTGGCTCTCCACAAATCACTGTCATTTAACTCACATCCTGAAGCATCCACAGAAAGGAAACCCCACAGTGCAAGCACACACACACACACACACGCCTGCACACACACATACACATATGTACACACGCATGCACTCACAACCACCCTGCTTCCCTTGCTAAATATAACAGCCACAGCAGTATCACAAATGGGGGAGGGAGCAGATAAAACTGATTTTTAAAATATTTATTTATTTGAAAGGCAGAGTGACAGAGAGAGAGAGAGAGGTCAATCTTCCATCCTCTGGTTCACGCCCCTAATGGCCACAATGCCTGGGAGTGGTCCAGGCTAAAGCCAGGAGCCAGGAGCTCCATCCAGGTCTCCCACGTGGGTGCAGGGGCCCAAGCACTTGGGCCATCTTCCACTGCTCTCCCAGGCCACAGCAGAGAGCTGGACTGGAAGCACAACGGGCAGAACTTGACCCGGCACTCTGATAAGGGATGTTACCATCGCAAACTGTGGCCTAACCTGCTGTGTCTCAATGCTAGCCCCAAGAAACTAATTTTAAGCAAAATCTTCTCCTTCCCCCCAGCTTATCTAAGTTGTTCAGTTGGGTCTTTAAACTACCTTCTAATAAATTTTTCTACTTTCCATTTTGGGATAGGAACACGTGCAAAGATAAACGCGATCCCCTCCCTTGTGTTATCTTTTCATTTCTTTCTTTGTCTATAATAGTTACAAAATTGTAAGCTTTCTGCCTCTTAAATTAAGTATTGCGGAGCTTTTATTTCAGGACCTTCTGGGATGACCAGATTCCAAATGCGTAATAAAAATAAATCGCCATTAATAGCCGGGTCCTTGGCAGCTGAGAGCCTTCTGGTCTTTTTCATTTACTCACCCAAGTGCGGGTATGATTTTCTCCTCTGGGCAGAGCCGTGAATAGGACCATTCATAATCACGCTACACCAAAAAGGAGCCTGTTCTGGCTGGGGGACCCAGTGACTATTTTTCACTTTTTATAAACTGAGGTTGTTCCGAGTGAGTTGTTTGTAAAATTCAAGACTGACCCATTAAGATCTCTGATTTAAAAATAAATAAATAAATAAACTTTTGTGGCTGACAGACAAAAGTGCTTCAGAAAGGGGGAGGACCAGTACACAATCCTCTGACTCTCTAAATCCCATCCACACTAGACCTGCAATGGTATCTTAAAGAATTCAACAATATGAAGGGTTCTGAGTGAGACTAAAGTATAAATATTCTACAATATAAAATACTTCAATAGGGACCAGCATTGTGGCATGGCGAGTTAAGTGACAGCCTGCAATGCCACATCCCATATGGGAACTGGTTTGTGTCCCGGCGGCTCCACTTCCAAACCAGCTCCCTGCTAATGCACCTGGGAAGAGCAGCAGAGGATGGGCCAAGTGCCCGGGCCCCTGCCACTCACATGGGAGACCTGGATGAAGCTCCTGGCTCCTGGTTTCAGCCTGGTCCAGCCTTAGCCATTGTGGCCATCTGGGGAGTAGACCACTTGATAGATCTCTCCCCCTCGCCCTGTAACTCAGACTTTCAAAATAAATAAATAAGTGGTATTTTTTTAAAAAAAAATACTGCAATAAAGACTGGCCTATACACATTTATTCCAGAGTGAGATCAACACAGTATTTCACAGCTTGTTAGGAAAGCATTGGTATACTGCACTACTGGTGTTTTACTTATTGAGATGCTATTTGCACATTGAAAGCCTCAGAGTCAAAAATATCTCAATTTTAAGTTCATTATTTATTTTTTGTTTCTCATACAAATAGCATCAAGTCAGTGACCTGGCTGCTCTCCCCACGCTTCTCACGTCAGCCGTTTCAGAACCTCCCCCTCCCTCACAGTGACCTGGCTCATGCGCTCGAGAGCTTAGCTGCTTTAGGCATATTTGGGAAAAAGGGCATATAAAACGAAGAAAGGGCATTGCTGTGCTGTGATTTTATCAGTCGGAAAAAAAGGCTTGATATTATCCATAAACCACTCCATTCCCATAATTTCTCTCACAGAAGCTTTTCCCAACCCTCCAATCAGAGCTAATGTTTTCCTCCTCTGCGCACCCGTAGCCCCCGTAACAATGACTGCCTTCACATTATTCCCCTGTGCTCTCCCTCTCTGCACTCCCTTCCTGGAAGCTCATCACAGTGCAACACAACAACTCCCAGAGTGTGGCCCCCCACGCAGCACCAATAGCAGCCCTGGGAACTGGGTAGAAATGCAAACGTTCAGACCACACCTCAAATGCAAACGTTCAGACCACACCTCAAATGCACTGAATCTAAAACTCTCACAGGGTGGGGCCCCAGCAACTGTATTTTCACAAGTTCTCCAGATAATTCTCATGCAGACTCAAGATTGGAATTATTGAAATAAGCATAGATTTCGGAAGCAGACAGTCTGAAGTTTTTTTTTTTTTTTTTTTTTTTTTTTTTGACAGGCAGAGTGGACAATGAGAGAGAGAGACAGAGAGAAAGGTCTTCCTTTGCCGTTGGTTCACCCTCTAATGGCTGCCACAGCCAGCGCACTGCAGCCAGTGCACCGCGCTGAGCTGATGGCAAGAGCCAGGTACTTCTCCTGGTCTCCCATGGGGTGCAGGGCCCAAGCACCTGGGCCATCCTCCACTGCACTCCCTGGCCACAGCAGAGAGCTGGCCTGGAAGAGGGGCAACCGGGACAGAATCCAGCGCCCCGACCGGGACTAGAACCCGGTGTGCCGGCGCCGCAAGGCGGAGGATTAGCCTAGTGAGCTGCAGCGCCGGCCTGAAGTTTTTAAGTTTTCATAGAGCACCACATATTAGCTGACGACATTAAGCAAGTCAGTCGCCATCTCTAAGTTTTCTCTCCCCATCTATGAAATGGACAGAATACTAAACAATGCCTAACATACAACATGTCTTCAAAAAGGGTGACTGCCCTCATATGTTGTATCTTCAACCCCTGGTATTGAGCCAACAGTCTAAAAATACTTTGCTGCCCGGAGCTAGTCACTCATTGACAAAAACTGAACTGAATGGAAAGGGAAGAATGGATGCAACCATTTGGAAGGAAACCTCAATGCACCTACAGACACCATAGATATGGGTAATGGGTGAGGAGGAAGCCACAGAAAACATCACTGAGGGACGAGCTTAGATCAGTAATCTTGACTGCTGTCTCTAGGGACCCTCCTCTTACCTCAAATCCCTGCTATATCTTTGTCACGGTAGGAATTTCACTCTTTGTTAGAAAGCAATATCCCACAATTCTCCCAAATTCTGCCATACTTTTTGGGAATACGTTATGATACCCATATAAGCTTTACACTATAGCAATCACTCGCCAAGTAACTCCTCTCAGTTGGAAAGAGATAACTTTCTTCACACCTTGCAGTTTGAGTTTTTAGAAAGTCTGGATATCTAGGGAAATCAATAAAACCAATTCATGACAGGTAAAAAAATATACTGTGTTGGGGGTGGGTTTTTAAAAGAATAATTTTAAATAAGTTTTACTGGGACAACTGGATATCCATATGCAAAAGAAAGAAGTTGAATCCCTATCTCACATCACATATAAAAGTTAACTCAGCACTGTGGCACAGTGGGTAAGACTGCTGTCTGCAGTGCTGGCATCCCATATGGGCGCTGGTTTGAGTCCCGGCTGCTCCACTTTCCAGCCAGCTCTCTGCTATGGGCCCCTGCGCCCGTGTGGGAGACCCAGAAGAAGCTCCTGGCTCCTGGCTTTGGATCCTTGCAGCTCTGGCCATTGTGGCCAACTGGGGAGTAAACCAGTAGAAGGAAGACCTCTCTCTCTCTCCCTCTCTCTCTCTCTCTCTCTCTCTGCCCTTCCTTCTCTCTTTCTGTAACTCTGACTTTCAAATAAATAAATAAATCTTTTAAAAAAATGAATAGACATTTCTCCAAAGAACACACACACGGGACCAATAAGCACATAAAAAGATGCTTGGTATCATTAGGCATCAGAGAAATTCAAATCAAAACTACCACAAAAATATCACTTTAACACAGAGGCCAGCTAAAACCAAAAGAAACTGGTGAGTATGTGGAGAAATTGGAACCTTCATACACTAATGATGACAAGGTTAATAGTGTGGTCAGTTTTGAAAACAGCCTGGGAGTTCCTGAAAATGTCAGTTACAATATGATCCAGAAATGGCACTGATGGGTGTGTACTCAAGAAATAAAAACATTTCCACACAAAAGCTTGTATATTATTCTTCAAAAGAGCCAAAATTTGGAAAAAATCCAGATGTCTATCAACTGATGAATGGAGAATTAAAATATGGCACATCTATCTATATGAGGGTACTTGGAAAAGCTTGTGGGAAAAAAATAAAGTAAAAGATTTTTGGCTGCTGGTCCCAGCTGTGTGGATCGGCGGGTTAAGCTACCACCTGCAATGCCAGCATCCCCTTTGGGTACTGGTTAGAGTCTTGGTTGTTCCACTCCCACTCCATCTCTCTGCTTATATGCCTGAGACAGCAGCAGAACACGGCCAAGTGCTTAGGCCCCTGCCATCCACGTGGGAGACCCGAATGGAGTCCCAGGCTGGCTCAGCGCTGGCTGTTGCAGCCATCTAGGGAATGAACCCGTAGATAGAAGATCTCTTTCTCTCCCCCACCTGTGTGTCTCTCAAGTACATAAATAAAAATTTTTTAAGGATTTATTTATTTATTTGAGAGATAGACAGAAAAAGGAGAGAGAGAGAGAGTTTTCCATCTGCTGATTCACTTCTCAAATGGCTGCAATGGCTGGAGCTGAGCTGATCCGAAGCCAGGAGCCAGGAGCTTCTTCTGGGTCTCCCAGGTGGCTGCAGGGGCCCAAGCCCTTTGGCCATTGTCTGCTGCTTTTCCAGTGCATTAGCAGGGAGCTGAATGGGAAGTGGAGCAGCTGGGACTCGAACCTGCACCCATAAGGGATGACGGTGCCATAGGTGGATGCTTAACCTACTATGCCACTGCACCAGTTCCCAAAAAGTAAATCTTTAAAATGTTTGACTGCAAAAAACATTTTAAAAATCATGCACAGTTTTTCTATTCTATGCATTTTCTTTTTTTTAAAGATTTATTTTATTTACTTGAAAGTCAGAGTTACACAGAGAGAGAAGGAGAGACAGAGAGGTCTTCTCTCCATTGGTTCACTCCCCAATTGGCCACAACGGCAGGAGCTGCACCCATCTGAAGCCAGGAGCCAGGAGCTTCCTCTGGGTCTCCCACATGGGTGCAGGGGCCCAAGGACTTGGGCCATCTTCTACTGCTTTCCCAGGCCATAGCAGAGAGCTGGATTGAAAGTGGAGCAGCCGGGACTCGAATCGGCGCCTATATGGGATGCCAGCACTGCAGGCAGCAGCTTTACCCACTACACCACAGCACCGGTCCCCTATTCTATGCATTTTCTACAAACTTTTTGAAGCCAGCTCATTTAATGGAATATTAGTTGGCCACAAAAATGAAAGCAGTACTAAGACATGCTGCAACATGGATGAGGCTTCAAAACACTGTGCTAACCTAAATAAGTTAAAGGACACATTTTGGTGGTTGGATATATACGAAATGTCTAGAACAGGTGACTCTGTGAAGACAAAAGGTAAGTCAGTCTGGTTGCCTAGGGCTGGGTTGGGAGGAAATGGGGAAATGAAGAGTGACTGTTAATGGACAGAGGTTTCTTTTTCAGGCGATAAAAATGCTCGGTGTTGTCTTGCAGCTGGGTAAGCCACCGCCTGGGCCATCAGCATTGTATACTGGAGTGCTGGTTCCAGTCCTGACTGCTCTGCTTCTGACCTAGCTCCTTGCTAATGCACCTGGAAAAGCAGCAGAATGTGGCCCAAGTGCTTGGGCCCCTGTACCCATGTGGGAGACCTGGAGGAAGCTCCTGACTCCTGGCTTCAGATTGGTGCAGCTCCAGCCGTTGCGGCCAATTGGGGAGTGAACCAGCGGATGGAAGACCTCTCTCTCTCTCTCTCTCTCTCTCTCTCTCTCTGCTTCTCCTCTCTCTGTGTAACTCTGACTTTCAAATAAATAAATAAATCTTAAAAAAAGAAGCTTTATCATGTATTAAGCATATCTTCTTGATGAAAATGAGTCATAACTCAAAGAGAGAACTGATACGAAACATAAAACAAACTGGACATGTATCTTTTTTTCCTTATCTATCCTTTTTCCTTATCTATCTATCTACCTTCTTCCTTGCATTGTCACCATCCTCTTCAAAGTTCGCATGAAATCATGCCAGAATCGGGGCAGGCATTTGGTGTAGCAGTTGGTATGTGGTATGACCACATCCTGCATGGGAACGCCTGGATTTGCGTCCTGGCCATGTCCCCAGTCTCAGCTTCCTTCTAATGATCACCCTGGGAAGCAGCAGGTGATGGCTCAAGTGGTTGGAAGCCTGCCGTCTCTGGTGGAATCAGCGTGGGCCTGACCAAGCCCCGATCATGGCAGGCCTTTAGGGAACAAACCAGTAGATGGTAGCGCTTTCCCTCTCTCCCCCTCTCGCTCTCTCTCTCTACCTCACAAATAAATAAAATGTCAAAATTATGCCTGTATGAGTTCAACAGCCTCCTGGCCAACCTCCCTGCCTTATTTTTAATATATCTGGCTTACTATTAAAATAGCTAATCTTATCACAACATTACTTTCCAGAGAGTCCTCTGCACTCACAAGACAACAGAAGCCCCTGCTGCCCATCATTGTGTCTGAATCCTTCCGCCCAGCTTTAGGGCCACGTCCTGTGGCACCACTCAGTCTTTAACAATATAAAAGCGTGCCTTTCCATGTTCCCCAAACACGCACCCTCCCCCACTCAGATAGATGTTCCACATCTCATCAAGGCAGGCAACCATTAGGGGAGACTAAGGTTTAGGGAGCAATAATCCCTATCATTTATTAAGTGTATGTTTATGCATTGCATTTTACCCGCACATAAACTTTAGGTGACAGTTTCATGACTTTACAGAATAGAAACTGAGACCTCCTGCAAGGTCTCTAATCTATAAAACAGCAGAGCTAATGACCTATGTTGGCCTTATTCCAACCCTCGAATTCTTGCCCATGTGTTGACCCTCACTTATAGGAAAGACACCCACGAGGCAAAGGATATTCACATCGAGTTTTGCTTACAGTTAGCTGCACCTATCATTACGAGTGAGCTTGTCTAAAGAGAAGGTGTGCGGTGAGAAGAAACCAAGAACAGAGTCCCGAGCAGCACCTCAAAAGAAGTCCGAGAAGGCAAAAGGTGAGATCCAGGAGAATTATCCAGCACAAATCAAGAAGTGGAGTCTCAAGTTATCATGAAAGAGTGATCAACTGCATAAAGCAAGAAAAGCAAGGTGAAGACTGAAAACTGCTCATTACAACTGGTGGTTAAGAACTAGGGAGACTCAACTTATCATCCAAACCAGGCTCGTTTTGAAAATAAAAGAGGACTATATTAACAAATACCTCAGGGCCACTGACTATGACCCTGGAGCAAGCAAGACAAAAGATCACCCTATTGAGAAGTTACTAGAACCCGTCGTGAGACACTTTGAAAGAGTGCTGCTGTGAAAGCCACAGCTTTAGGGCCACGTCCTGTGGCACCACTCAGTCTTTAACAATATAAAAGCGTGCCTTTCCATGTTCCCCAAACACGCACCCTCCCCCACTCAGATAGATGTTCCACATCTCATCAAGGCTCACGTGGTTGGGTTCCTGACACCCACATGGGAGACCTGGATTGAGCTCCTGGCCAACGGCCCCATTCCCAGCCAGTGCTAGCATCTGGAGAACAAACCAGCAGATAGATCACTCTCTCTCTCTCTTTCAATCTCTCTCTCCCTCTTTCTCTCTCTCTCTCTCTCTCTCTCTCTCTCTTCTTCTCTTCCTCCCTCCCTCCCAAATAAAAAATAACCTTCTTTTAATAAATGCAAAACGGGTAGTTATTGTTTTGAATCAATAGTCACAATTATTATAGTTGATGTATTTGACATCTGTATATATCTTATGTTAAAATACATGATTTTTATTGCCTCAAATGCAAAAGAAAAATTATTTATTCTCTGTAATATCAAACATCCTCAATAATCATTTTAAAAGTGTATCTCTGGGCCGGCACCGCGGCTCACTAGGCTAATCCTCTGCCTTGCGGTGCTGGCACACCGGTTTCTAGTCCCGGTTGGGGCACCGGATTCTGTCCCGGTTGCCCCTCTTCCAGGCCAGCTCTCTGCTGTGGCCAGGGAGTGCAGTGGAGGATGGCCCGAGTACTTGGGCCCTGCACCCCATGGGAGACCAGGAGAAGCACCTGGCTCCTGCCTTCAGATCAGCGTGGTGCGCCGGCTGCAGCGCGCTGGCCGCGGCGGCCATTGGAGGGTGAACCAATGGCAAAGGAAGACCTTTCTCTCTGTCTCTCTCTCTCACTGTCCACTCTGCCTGTCAAAAAAAAAAAAAAAAAAAAGTGTATCTCTGGAGCTGGTGTTGCAGTGCAGTGGGTCAAGTCACTGCGTGGGAAGCCCATATCCAATATCAGAATGCCAGTTTCAAGTCCTGCTACTCTGGACTTCCAATCCAACTTCTTGCTAACATAGCTGGAAGGCAGCAGACACATGAGAGATCCAGATGGAGTCTCTGGCTCCAGGCAGCAGCCTGGCCTAGCCTTGGCTCTGGCAGCCATCTGGAGAATGAACAAGCAAGCGGAAGCTCTCTCCTCCCTCTCTTTCAAATAAAATAAAATATTTAAATATATATATAATTTTGGCTTATGAATATGTACTGTGAGAGAACAGTTTACTGAGTGTACTTTTAGGCACATCAAGATTAATATGATTATGTATTGGAATATATTTAGGCAATTAATTTTTAATATAAGTAAGCTCAACAGCAAACCTATTTAATTCCTAGTGTCAAAGCCTAGAATCATGAATTAATTGGCTATAACAGGTAGCAATTAGATGTGAAACTTCTTACACACAGCTTGGTTAAAACAACTAATTCCTGCAAAACCCATTTTTAACACCTCAGTGTGTATCACCTGGTATTCTTTGCCTGACAGAACCATACCTTTAAATACAGCTCATGCCAGATGGTCTCCTCAATAAAACCCAGCAGGAGGTAATATATTAATGCTATTAGACAAGCGAGTCTGCAGACACTCAACCAATGAATTCCGTGCTCAGTGGTGAAGACTTTCTGTCACCATGGCAACACCTGCTTCAGGAAAGTGTTGAATTTTTCAAGGCAAATGAGCTACCCAGCATAAAATCTCAAGTCCTCCAAGCCTTGACGATCAGCTACTTCAGTAATAGTAACAACCCAAATTTGTTACACTGACCTCAAATCTGGGTATCCTGAAAAGCAATTTTGCCTTCCACTTTTTTTTTTTTCTTTTGGACAGGCAGAGTGGACAGTGAGAGAGAGAGAGAGAGACAGAGAGAAAGGTCTTCCTTTGCCGTTGGTTCACCCTCCAATGGCCGCCACAGCCGGTGCACCACGCTGATCCGATGGCAGGAGCCGGGTGCTTTTCCTGGTCTCCCATGGGGTGCAGGGCCCAAGCACCTGGGCCATCCTCCACTGCACTCCCTGGCCACAGCAGAGAGCTGGCCTGGAAGAGGGGCAACCGGGACAGAATCCGGTGTGCCGGCGCTGCAGGAGGAGGATTAGCCTAGTGAGCCGCGGCACCGGCCAAGAAGAGAATATTTTGAGTGTTACAGCCTTTAAGTTATCTAGTATGAATGTTCAAAATACAAATAAATCTTTTTAATTCCGTTTCATCTTTAAGTTGAAATGATCATATGTCCCACAAAAGAGAGGTGATCTTGTTCAACCTGGTGAAAACGCAGACAATCTAAAATGTTTGGAAATAAGTTGGTCTTCAAAGAGTCCACATAAAATTTGTATTATGAAAAACCAAGCATGAGTTTCAAAACTTTTCTGAATCTAAATAAACATACTTTTAATTCAATTTGTCCATAAATGTTCTGAAGTCCTCTATATTATAGAATCAAGATAAGATGGCGACGCACTTGAAGAGGAAAATAAACACACGTACAATTTTCTAAAAGGAACCCTCACCCAATTTTGATTATTCATACTCTCCATTACAACACAGCACATGGTTTGTTTTGCAAGGTGTACACAACCCTCCCACAGGCCATCTCCCAGGGTTCATGATGTCCTGGAACCAGGAGTGCAACTGCAATATTTGATCACAAGACTACTGAAAATGGTCAGTGACATGGCAGGTGCCTGACTTCTATCCCCTTGGCCTCAAAATTACCCCCGTGTGTTCCAGGAAGCACGGGGGTGTCGTGGCTGTCTGAGATGTGTTCACAAGTCCTCATACAGTCTTGGGTTTGCTCACACCTACACTGACCCAAGATCAAGGCCTTCATCTCAACTCTCAGGTAATAACCTTCACACAGCACAGAGACCCTGCTGATGTCCCAGCCAGCATTTCTGTCATTCCCCAAAGTTTCTCCTGCACCACCAGCCCTCAGTGCTTCTTTCCCTCTCTCTCTCTCTCTCCCTCTCCCTCTCTCTCTCTCTCCATGGCCTCTGAATCCGTCCTTTTCCTTTTCAGTCAGTTGGGCTCATTTGTCAACCCTGAAGGCCCAGTCCTCCAAAGCATTATTCAGAGTAAGCATCCAACAAAAGCTTGTTTCTTCTTAGAGAGTGGCTTCTACTGCCAAGAAAAATAACATCTTCTGCATGCACTTAGAGCACACTGGAGTGATTTATTTCAGTCGTTTCCTGAATTTTTGCCACCCCAGGCCTTGTCCGTCCACCTCCAGATACCCGTAGCCACTTACAGCACTGGGGTCAGGAAGCTCCCTAACAGACTCCACGCCATGTCAACGACTCATGACCCTCCATGACCACATGAAAAATGGTGATGTCCACTGCGAGGGGAAACATTCTACAAAGGAGTGCCTGGCTGTGTATCAGGAAGCGGGTTCGAGGTCCCTAGCTTCATAACCTTGAGTAGCTTACTTAACCCCTCTCTGAGTCTCAACCTCATCCTCTATGAGTATTCCTTCCAGCGAGGAAACAAGAAACCGATAACCCAAATGCTTCACAATTCTACGGAACACGAATGAAAACTGAGTTTAACAGTCAGAGTAATTCCAAATAAATTTACCCTAATCAAAAACCTATAATTGAAAAAATTAAATTCAAAATATTTAGCCACAGTGAATTTCTCTCCCCAAAGCATCTGACAAGCTACATGATCATTATGCAAGTATTAGACAAAGGCAGCTGGATTAATGCCTCAAACAGCTGCCAACGCAAAGAAGAAAGCCATGGGTGGAATTCTCTTCCCATAACTCACACCAAGTCACTGTTTTTGT
The DNA here is from genome assembly GCF_051225735.1 of Oryctolagus cuniculus. Lineage (NCBI taxonomy): Eukaryota > Metazoa > Chordata > Mammalia > Lagomorpha > Leporidae > Oryctolagus > Oryctolagus cuniculus. Next base: position 12,653,541 of record NC_142874.1, on the reverse strand, counting down.
GGTTCTTATTTTGGTTATTTTGTTTTATTCATAGTTTTTGAATTGCATAGTCAAAACAGAACACTAATTGAGCTATATTTAACTGCTGGAAATTTGCCTAACAAAATTGAAATTAACTAAATGTTGTTACTCTATCACTAACAGAGTGTTCAATAATGTTTACCTAGCGGGGAAAAGTATTAGTAATCACGTGTTGCTTACCACAATAAAAGCTATATGCTTAATATACTTATATAAGATAGCCATATTATATGCTTACTTTTCTATATATAAAATGTGTACATAACTATACATGTTATATATTAAACATGTATATCTATATAAAATTTAGCATATTCTATATGATGTAAATATGTATATATACATATATATATATATAGAGAGAGAGAGAGAGAGAGAGAGAATGTTAGTACACTCTCCATCACAAATAGTTTTACTCTCTTGATCAAGGAGATTGACCCCAAAGAACAACATCCAAAAAAACTATGTTCTCTAACAAGATGAAAATTTCATGTTAATGAAGTGTAACTAACTGGCACAACATATATTCGATGTTTATATGTCACCACATTGGGGAAAACATAAAAAATTAGAAGTGTGAATGATCTTTTACTGACTTAAAATAAGTCCTCTCTTCTACTTTACAGATTGTATTAATCTTTTAAGTTATGCTCAAATTCCCCCCTCCTTCTGAAGCCCTCTTTCGATGGCCTCTTTCTCTCTTCTCTTGCTCTCAATCCCCTCTAGAAAGTTTTTTAGATACAAGAGACAGACAGAGAGCTCCCATCTGCTGGTTCACTCCCCAAATGCCTGCAACCTAGCCGGCGCTGCAGCTCACTAGCCTAATCCTCCGCCTTGTGGCGCCGGCACACCGGGTTCTAGTCCCGGTCAGGGCGCCGGATTCTGTCCCGGTTGCCCCTCTTCCAGGCCAGCTCTCTGCTGTGGCCCGGGAATGCAGTGGAGGATGGCCCAGGTGCTTGGGCCCTGCACCCCATGGGAGACCAGGAGAAGCACCTGGCTCCTGCCATCGGATCAGCGCGGTGCACTGGCCGCAGCGCGCCAGCCGCGGTGGCCATTGGAGGGTGAACCAACAGCAAAGGAAGACCTTTCTCTGTCTCTCTTTCTCTCACTGTCCACTCTGCCTGTCAAAAAAAAAAAAAAAATGCCTGCAACAGTGTGAGCTGGACTGCAACGAAGCCTGGAGCCAGAACTCGCGTGGTCTCCCACATGAGTGGCAGGGACCAAGAATCTGAGCCCTAACTATGACCTCCCAGAGTACGCATTAGCAAGAAGCTAGGATGGAGTAGAGACGGGACTTAAACTGTCAGTTCAACATGGGATTCAGGCTTTCCAACCCATGTCTTCAACCACTAGGCCAAATGCCCTCCTCTTCCTGTAGAATTAGAGTTAACACTCTCCTACTGAGTCCTTGGGAAAACGTTGCTGCTAGTTGATCCTTTTTGAAATATCTCTTCAGTTTGCAAAACAGCACTCAAAGAGGAGACACTTAGGTATTGATGCTAACAAGTAAGTCATGCAGAAGAAACGCGGGGAAACATTTGGAATGAGGAAAACAGTATTTCAGGTTCTCCCCTTTACTACTCAGTTTGATTTTTGAATGTGAACTGGTTTAAAAAAAATTCCCATCTCATATTTATAAATGCCTGCTGCATGAATGAATGTATTTTTTCTTGATGATCTGTCCAATGAGTGTGATTTATACCTGCATGTGGTTAGCAGGGCCTTTTTTACAATGAAGCATTCTCAGAGCCTTGATTTGAGAAAAGAGAACATCATGGAATATGTAGAATGGTCTACAAGTGAGACTCCTCGGCCTTCTGGAAAAGTTGGCAGAGGTATGAACGCTTTCCTTATGCTACTATCTTCATTGGCCACAACGGCCGGAGCTGCACCAATCCAAAGCCAGGAGCTTCTTCCAGGTCCCCTACTTGGGTGCAGGGGCCAAAGGACCTGGACCATCCTCCACTGCTTTCCCAAGCCACAGCACACAGCTGGATCGGCAGTGGAGCAGCCAGGACTTGAACTGGCACCCATCTGGGATGCCAGAACTGCAGGCGGCGGCTTTACCAGCTGCGCCACAGCACCGCTACAATTAATCACTTTCAGTAATTCATGGTGACTTACTACAGAGCCTGCAGATACACGGTACAGTCTACAGCAAAAAGAGCAGCCATTATCCTGGTTCCAGGAATACACAGACAATCCAAAACAATTGCTCCTTAAGAAATGAGATGAGGGCCAGTGCTGTGGCGTAGTGGGTAAAGCTACTGCCTCCAGTGCCGACATCCCATATGGGCGTCAGTTCTAGTCCCAGCTGCTCCACTTCTGATCCAGCTCTCTACTATGGCCTGGGAAAGCAGTGGAAGATGGCCCAAGTCCTTGGGCCCCTGCACCCATGTGGGAGACCCAGAAGAGGCTCCTGGCTCCTGGCTTCGGATCAGTGCAGCTCCGGCCGTAGCAGCCATCTGGGGAGTAAACCAGCAGATGGAAGATCTATCTTTCTCTCTCTCTCTCTACCTCCTTCTCTCTCTGACTTTCAAATAAATAATAAAAAAGAGAGGGCATTTCACTTGATAATTTGATAATGTGAAAATCAAGCACTGACATTATAAAAATGCATGCTAAATTTAACTGAAATTATGATTCTCATCAAATGTTTGTACTAATGTTCATTTATGATTTTAGTGACATTCTAATAATGTTTATATGCCAAATAATTTTATAGTGTTTAATTTATAAATGGTTATAAGTCACCAGGACCTTCTAAGAGGTTTCCTATGTTTGGCTAAGAAATGAACGAGAAGGATGGTTCTCCAGAGAGAAAGAAAACTCCAGCACAAGCAATGCTTCAAACTATTTACTTCTTACTGAACCTACAGCCATATTTTAAAGCCTCATTTTACGAACGTTCTTTGTCAGAAATGACATGGAGAGTGCAAAGACACTGGTAAAAAAAGAAATTAGTCTCTTCCATGTAGCTGAGAGCAGGCTGCCCCTGTGTGACAAACAATGGCAATGGAGAGCAAGCCAAAATGTGCCTAGCTCCGTGTTCAGATTGTTCCTGCACAGTTCCATGAAACCTCTTAAAAACAGCCTCTTGAAGAAATCAACTTCTCAAGTTTACCTGTCCTCCTTGGAACATAACTCTCCTTAGTATATTTACTTAGATTTCGTAGTGCATAAAAATAAGAGTAATTTATGTGTATTTTTACAGGGAACAAGTTAAACTCACAGTGACAAAATGTTCTTTTAAAAAGAAGGAAATGTATGTATTTGATATTTTTTTTTTTTTGGACAGGCAGAGTGGACAGTGAGAGAGAGAGAGACAGAGAGAAAGGTCTTCCTTTTGCCGTTGGTTCATCCTCCAATGGCCGCACACCGTGCCGATCCGAAGCCAGGAGCCAGGTTCCTCTCCCGGTCTCCCATGCAATGCAGGTGCAGGGCCCAAGCACTTGGGCCATCCTCCACTGCACTCCCGGGCCACAGAAGAGAGCTGGACAGGAAGAGGGGCAACCGGGACAGAATCCGGTGCCCCGATCGGGACTAGAACCCGGTGTGCCGGCGCCGAAAGGCGGAGGATTAGCCTGTTGAGCCACGGCACCGGCCTGATGTTTCTTTTGAAGACTTCTTTTTTTAAAAAAAAAATATTTTTTTTTTTGTTTGAAAGGTACACTGACAGAGACAGAGATACAAAGGGGCCTTCCATCGCTGGTTCAATCCCCAAATGGCCAGAAAAGCCAGAGCCGGGCCAGGATGAAGCCAGGTGTCAGGAACTCCACCTGGATCTCCCACAGGGGAGGCAGAGGCCCAGGCAGTTGAGCCACCATCGAATGCCTTCCCAGGTACGGTAGCAGGGAGCTGGATCAGAAGCACAGCAGCCAAGTGTGATGTCACAGGCGGCAGCTTAACCCGCTGAGCCGTAACAACAGCCCCTTCGTTATCTAATTCCTTAGCTGTGATGGCGCCAGAAGAACTAAGAATTTAAGATCATCTGGAGGTGGCTTATAGAGCTGGTCAGCTATGGGTAAACATTTGACAGCCCAATGTGCCTACACACAGCCAGTGTGCTCATGACACAGGTTTATCAGACAAAACCCTCCCAACTGGTAGTCAGCCACTATCCATTATTTAAGATTTCTTTTTTACATTTTAATTGAAAAGCAGAGTGACGGAGAGAGATCTTCCATCTGTTAGAAGTGGAGTAGCCAGGACTGGAACCAGCACTCCGCTACGGGTGAGATGCAGGCGTCCGAGGCGGCCGCTTCACCACATGCCGGCACTGGACCACTGTTGTTAGAGTATCCACAGAAGAGGGGGACCTCTACAGGGAGTCAGAGGAGAAAACGTGGGGCCACATCAGTATCCACTGGCCCAAACCCTGCCATCTCCTCAAAAGGGCAAAAGCAGATTCAGCCCAACTACTTAAACCCTTGGGAGAATATCTTTTTTTTTTTTTTTTTTTTTTTTTTTTTTTTTTTTTGACAAGCAGAGTGGACAGTGAGAGAGAGAGACAGAGAGAAAGGTCTTCTTTTGCCATTGGTTCACCCTCCAATGGCCGCCGCAGCCGGCGCGCTGCGGCCGGCGCACGGCGCTGATCTGAAGCCAGGAGCCAGGTGCTTCTCCTGGTCTCCCATGGGGTGCAGGGCCCAAGCACTTGGGCCATCCTCCACTGCACTCCCTGGCCACAGCAGAGGGCTGGCCTGGAAGAGGGGCAACCGGGACAGAATCCAGCGCCCCGACCGGGACTAGAACCCGGTGTGCCGGCGCCGCTAGGCGGAGGATTAGCCTAGTGAGCCGCGGTGCCGGCCCCTTGGGAGAATATCTGACCACACATAGAGAAGACACTCCTCACTCAAGAAAACTTCCTGAAAGGAAAAACTTTTGCAGAACGATTTTTTAAAAGGAATAAACCACTTAAACAAAAGAGAAAACTCTCCAGTTACTGATAATAGCTGTGAACAGATGTCAAAACAAAAATGAAGTCATTTTATCGATGCAAATAAAATCCCTAAATACAGAAGCTTAACCCAATTGGAAACTGGAAATAATTTGGGATAATTTCTGCATTCACAATTATCTTGCCATCATCAAGGCCTTGACATGGAGGGGGCATTTAGCCTAGAACTTAAGAGGTCGAATGTCTCACATTCGAGTGCCTGGAGGTCATTCCTGGCTCTGGCTCCTGACTCCAGCTCCCAGATACTGCAAACCCTGATAGGCTGAGGGGATGACTCAAGTAATTTGGTTCCTGCTACCCACTTGGGAGACCTGGATGGATTTCCTGGCTCCCAGCTTCAGCTCTGGCCCCAGGCATTAAGGGCATTTGGAGAGTTGATCCAGCAGCTGGGGAGGGAGCTCACTCACTCACTCACTCACTCTCTTTCAAATAACTAAGAAAACAAAACCGAGACAAAATGTCATAGTATTTTAGTCTATATGTTCACATAGTAATATCCACTACATGTCTATGGAATATCCACATGAAAATTATCTAGTTTTTATAGTTTTGGAATTTTCCAAAAACTGAATTTGGCTCTTGATAAAGTACATTGAACGAGCAGATTTTCTTGTGTGAGCTCTATAAAGGTCCTGCTGCTTTTGTGGAGCGAGTGCAGTTTCCAAAAGTGTGTTAATACAATCCCCATGTTGCCGATTATGTCGGGAATCTGACTTGACATTGAAGTTCCCACAATGAATAAGCCTGGTCTCCTCTAGTAAACTTAAGAAAAAAAATCTAGGTTGAAAAATTGACCAATGTTATGATTTCAGACAAATACAGCTCTTTCAACAGGACTGTTGTACGTCAGAATCAAATGTTTAACACCACAATCTATAAGATAAAAAGGGCAAAAAACATTTTATTATGCAAATATCTTTAATATTGTCATAGTTTCCCTTATAGGCATTGTCTTTACATTTGCTGTATCAAGAAGAGGAGAGAGAGACCCCTGCATCTACATGCAACAGATGTTTTGTAGAATCAAGTAATGTGCCCACCAGTTGTTCAGTATGCAAATTAAGTTCAACATGTAAAAGAGTTATGCCAAAGCAAGAAATGTAATACACTTCAAGTTATGCAAGGGTGTTGCCCTAAACGGTGACTGGCAGACAAAGTAAAATACAATATACTAGGGCTCTTCAAATAGTTCATGGAAAATGTGTATGATGACAAAACAACACACGGATTTCAATTTTTTTTTTTTTGCTCCAAAATACACTTATCTTCCAATTCCATTGCTCCACAATCTTTTTGAAAGGCCTTTGTCCATAGCAGGTATCCTTTAAGCGTTCTCTAAATCAGATTGAAAGCATTAGGTATATTAACAAAGCCTTATGTTTTATTTTCACTTTAGAAAGCTGATTTGCAGCATGGAATGCCACATTGTAAAATTTTATAATGGTTAGGATAAAAGGGTGTACCCCTTTGGCTAGAAACAGGACAAAGAAAAAGGTTGTTAGGGATCTGGTCAGGGAGGTGATAACTCACTGTTTATATTGATGTTTTCCTAAACTCAAAGCAAAGGTTATGATTTGAGTAAGTTGTTGCACTCAGCTCTTTGTATAAGACTTTCTTGGGGTGGGAATTTATATACTGGTGGTGAAAAGAACCTGTGTAGTGATACAAAGATTTTTCTTGATTTACTTGTTTTAGGTGGTGTAGGGAGAGGAATAGGGTGAATCCAATCAGATGGCATCACTCTAGGATCTGAACTTAAGAGGAGCTGCCAGCATTGAGCCAATGAACGCGATAATCGTGGCCTCTCCCTACTATCCTGACATGCAAAACCACAGCAATCGACTTTTATAGCAACCTGAACTTCAGTTAAAAGTTATATTCAGCATCATTAAAAAATTAAGGACCTGCACTCATTTTTTAAAAGTAAGCAGCCCTGGGGCCGGTACTATGGAGTAATAGGTTAGGCCTCCATCTCTGGTGCCAGCTCAAGTCCCACCAGTTCAAGTCCCGGCTGCTCCACTTCCAGTCCAGCTCTCTGCTGTGGCCTGGGAAGGCAGTGGAGGATGGCCCAAGTGCTTGGGCTTCTGTACCCACGTGGGCGGCCTGGAGGAAGCTCCTGGCTTCAGATCAGCCTAGCTCTGGCTGTTGTGGCCATTTGGGGAGTGACCCAGTGGATGAAAGACATCTCTGTCTGTAAATCTTCCTCTTAAATAAATTAATATTTCTTAAAAAAAAAAAAAGAAGGTAAGCAGCCCTTGAAATATCTCTAAATGAAGAGATTTTATTATTGTTACAGAACAATGATGATTAGTAGTGATGTTATGGTAAACAGGTTTCCATAAAAAACAAAGTCTTTCCTAGCAGTACAGAGTTGTTCCAGGGAATATTATCATAATTAACTCATTTATTTTTGTTCAAGAGTCAACCCTATATATTCTACTTGTCCCCATATCCTTCAAGAGTTACTCAACTGGGGATGGTTAAAGCTGGAGACAGATCGTCTGAAAATAATAAAAGTTTCTGAAAACACACACAGATTCTGCGCTTCAGCCATGTTTTATGAGAATGAGCTGGCTGTTAGATCACTTAGAAAATACCATTTCCTGAATTTTAAAATAAAAGGAACATTCATAGAACAATGGACTCAGAGCAATTTGAATAATTAATGAGAAGGGAAAGAACGAGTACATTTAAACACCTTTCAAATCTAGGCCCGTGTGACCCATCAGCCAGCTCTTGGATAAATTTTTGCTTTCGTGGCATTTTCAAGTACAATGTGAATACCATTTCATGAGAGAAGGAACAATTAAAATGTGAAGATGTGTGACTTTGAATGAAATCCACGAAACTGAAAGATGTTTATTTTGTGACACAAAGATTTTGAAAGTTATGGATAGTCTGCTTCATAATACATATTTTCTGTGCACTTTCTGAAAATCTGCTGTATGTGTGAATTTCGATTTTTTTTGTACCAAAATAAACGTATCTTTGCATTCCAATTTTCATGAACTTTAAGTTCTCGTGAGTAAGTTCTGAGCACAAGAAGATTACAGTTCACTGATAGAACACCTCAATCAACAATGGAAAATGCCACATGTACTTTATTAAGAACTTTGTCATTGTCAGATCATTTAACCGTCTTGGTATTGTCATTTCTGAGATGACGAATTTGGGACTTAAAAGAGAAATTCACTGACTTGCCCATGAGCACAATGAAAAACAGCGTGCCAGAATCTGCACTCAAATTCCCTGCATCAAAGCCTGCACCGTAAACCTCTTTACACGATGATTCTCCCAAGAGCTGCGGAGACACGGTAGGGGCATGGAAGTCAGGGCAGAGTGAGACTGAAAGGACACGCGGAAGCTCTTTCACATCTGCTCAACACAAAGCCAGTTCCTAAGCAGTTTCATCGCAAATTCCTTAGATCAGTTAGATGGCCAGTGAAAACACTGGAATGGCCCTAGATTTAATTATCTCAAGGACCAATCATCAAGACATTCTCACATAATGACGACCAATTTCTAAAAATGTTTATGTACTTCTTTTCATTTTATTTGAAAGTCACAGAGACAAAGAGTGTGAGCGAGATCTTCCATCAGCTGGTTCGCTCCCCCAAATGCCTATAACCGCTGGGGCCAGGCCAGGGTGAAGCCAGGAACTCAATGTTGGTCTCTCACGTGGGTGGCAGGGACCCAGTCATTTGAGCCATCATCCGCTGCCTCCCAGGGTGCATTAGTGAGAATGCTGGCCAGGAAGGGGAGGCAGGACTCAAACCCAGGCACTCCATACTGGAGGCAGATGTCCCCAACGATGACTTAACATCATTCTGTGCCCCAACCCTGTCTCCCAAGCAGTGTCTTACCACTGCAGCAAATGTCCCCGCCCCCATGATGAACAGTCTGTTCCCATTGGGTGAGGCAAACAGATGGCACAAAAGAAGCAGGACTGCCCCACATGTTAGAAATCAATCAAAGGCAAACATCTGTGAACTAGAAAACACAATGGGAGGGAAAACACCCTTCAGGGCTCCAAACCAGGCCCACACAACACCATGGCTGGAGGCAAGCGGAAGCAGATCTCACAGTGGACACAGCCAAGACAGCTGACTCAGCCTAAGGCCTGTGAGGCACATTTCCCAGGGCAGTTGAAAGAAAGGAAACAATTCCACAAACTAGTCCATCTTCTTAATAATCAGAGGCAAGCTTATTCGCTAAATTCTTTCCTGCATAATTTTCCGCAAACCTTTGTAAGTACCCTCATATGTTACTACTTTGGCCTCTCAGCCAAAGTGGGGTGTGAATTTTTAAAGTAGTTTCATTTTATAGTCAAGAAAAAGAAGGAAACAAAAGCTAAAAGTATAGACCCATTTTCACGATAAGAGTTGGAATACGTGTGTCTCAGCTTCATCTTTCCAACTGAAATTAGTTCCTTGGTCATCAGAATCAGTCTCAGGTCAATCAGTTGACTCGACATAATCTCCATGCTGGCTGTTCACATGCAAAACAGGAAAACATATGATCTGACTCCTGAAGAACTCCCTGTAGGAGACTCCCTGTTAGAGAATGGCCAAACGAATTCTTAATAACGTAACAAATGACAAGGGGCTAAGGCACTGTTTCTCAAGACAGTGTAACACTAGTTCCAAGACAAACTCTTTAAAAAAAAAAAAATGAATTCCACTGTGAAAGAAGATAGGAAAATACTGTATAGTATACACGGGGACTTCAACAAGTTCAGGGAAAGTAGAATTAAAAGATTCGTTTACTTGAGTTCAAAAACACTTGAAATCCATGCTTATGAGGGAGGTCTTCAAAAAGTTCATGGAAAATATGTATTTTTTAAACTATGCATGGATTTCCAAATTTTGTGTACCAAAAATAAACTTCCCTTTTAATTCCATTTTCCTTGAACTTTGTGAAGCCCCTCCGTGATACATCTAATTTGGAGATCTGAAACAAACCTATCAAACCCTACTGAATTAATGTTCTATTGAATATACTCTGGGAAAACCTGGACTATGTGTCACACCTTACATGGACTAAAAGGGTCCTTTTAAGTCCGTAAAGGTGGGGAATTTACCCCAATCGTAAGCCCTAAGGGAGTAAGCCAGCCCATGATTATTCTGCCACTTCCAAGTTCGTGTTCATAGAAAACTGCCTTTTCTGTGTGAACACAGAACCCAGTGTCAGGGGCAGGCCCAACTTCCCCTCTCCTCCATCAGCCCACAAGTCAATCAAGAGGTTCTTTTTGGTAAAAGCCGTGATGACTCACTCAGGTCTAAAAATAACTCTTGACCAAGCGTGGTAGATCTAGAGTTTTCTCCAGAATCCACATCTGTCTTCACCAAGCATAAGGCACTACTCAGCTGTAATCACTTCACAGAACACAATAGTAACCTATTAGGAAGAGAACCAATACAAATGCTCCAATCTCCACTTCTTTTTTTCAAGTTGTGAAGGACTTTTGCCAGCATTAAATGTTCCATCACAATATTTGGCAAATGTACATTGGCATTCATACTCTTTAAATTTTAACAGATTTTTGGAGGAAAAGATCCAAAATAATCATTCTGGCATTTGAGAAAGAAAAATTTAAGCACTAAAGAATGTTTTGAAGATAGCAGTCCAGCTATAAATCAGATTTACTTTCCAAAAGCAGTTCTGAACTACATGTAAAAGAATTAGTATTTTGAGGAGGGAAGAAAGTAGGGAAGTATTGTTACATTCTTAAAATTTTTACCTATAAAATGCTTAAAATCTGTTCTATTTATATAAGTAAAAGCAATTATAAAAAATAAGGAAGTATGAACAAAACAAAGCAAGAAAAAAAAGTTTCCAACTTTCAAAAATGTACTTAAAAGTATCTCAAAGCAGTTTGTCTTTAGAATATGTTGGGTTTTTATCACTGTATTTTGCTAACAATATTTCTGTGTTTTTAAAGCTTTTTGAAATAATAAGCCTTTTGTGAAACTTTAAAAAACAATATTTTAAACAAGCTAACTTTAACTGGGAGGAATCATCTGGGAATATGGATTCTATTACTGACACATAAATTAATAAAGGTTTCTTTTATGAGTATTGCAATGATGTATATGTATGCCTAGGAAAGCATGTGCCCGGGTTTGAACACGTGAGTCTTTCTGTGCAGAAATATGAAGCAAAGCATTAAATACAAGTAAAAGGAAAGCAAACTGGGGCAAACAGTCACGCCTGGCAGGTATCAGAACTGGTGGGAACACATCTGAGCACTCAGAGGCAACCACTGGCCCAGTCAGAACACAACCTTCACCCCAGTCCCAAAAGGGCCACAACGCCAACTCCCAGCATCTAGGAAACCCACCGGGATCCAGACTCCTGTCGTGTGAGGACAGGGAGGTGACAAAACCGCTCGGGGTTCTGCTCGCTGAGGCTGGCTGACACCTTCAACCTTGCTCCAGCTGAGCGTTGCAGATCTCTAGAGCTATACCAAAGGATGACTAAAAATCCAACTCGCCAAGAACCAGCTGATGCCCACCGGGACATCACACAAGAGGTCGGAAAAGTCCTCTCTGTCAATGCACAATGCAACTTTGATGAATTCAAATGTCGACGACTGACTGAGAGAAACACATTCAGAAGTTCAAGCCCAGTCTACACCAAACAAGGATAAAGATCACTTTTTTCTGCTCAGGAAGAGAGCCTCTGGTGTCAACAAACATGCCTGACCGTCAACTGCTCATCTAACCAAGTAAACCTCTCATTTGACACTTCTACCACAATGGAGGGTTTTATATGTGTGAGGATACTATTTTTAAAAAATCGTGGAAAAGTGGGATTTAAAAATAAGTATATTTTGGTGTAAAAAATGAAATCCATGCATATTTTTTCATAACACATTTCCAAAGACTTTTTGAAGAACACTCCTAAATATGGGCTTTAAAATTTTAACTTATCTTTTAATTCCCATGACGTTTTGAAGTACCCTCTCATAGTCACTGATTTGCTGATTTCTATTACAATAACTAACTCCTTATAAAACAGCTACTCCTTTTCAAAGTTCAGAAAAAGAGTCTAAATTTTAAAAAGTAACAAACTTGACCTCTGTCTGTTGCTGGAAAATAAAATGAATACCAGCAACCTCATTATCAGATTTTTGGTCAAATAAATAAATGTGTTAAGCCAGATGTGATTTCCTAAAGCTGGGTCAAAAAAGCTAGCTCAAACCCGAAAGGGTATTTTTGAGGTGAGATTCGTTAGGACAGCTGCCTTCTTTCAAAAGTGGAGGCCTCTCAGGCGTATTTACACCAGCTCTGTTGAAACGTGTAGACCTCCATCGGTTGTACGTGTCCCATCCTTCCTTCAGTAACCTCGTCCCCCTGACCCCGTGTTCTCTGTGTCCTTCCCACAATCCTGCCTGCCGCCCTCCTTACCCTTCAGCTGCCCTTTAAACTCCCAATGCTGGAGCCAAGGGCAAAGCTGTCCGAGTACCACTGTGCAATCCAGAAAACTCGGCCCATATTGAAAGCACAGTCGCTCAAAATGTGAAAGGAGCCTGTGTCTACCTCAGAATGGGTGTGGATGTCCGTTTTCCATTTGTTGGTATATCTTAGTCTAAACGGAATGTGGATGCCGTTTAAGAATGGTACGCATTTTCCTTTATCCAAGACTTTGTTAGGTCAAACTGTTCAGGTCCCATCAAAGTCCTAGACTGATGAGACCTCACCATTTGCTAGTTCCCGGCAGACTTCTGAGTCACCCCTCCTAAAACGTGGCACGGTGAGGGGAAGCACCCTTGTAGTTTTCTTATTGTTGGTTCATAACAGTTTACTTCTGCTTTTAAAAATACAATGGATGGCCGGCGCCGCGGCTCACTTGGTTAATCCTCCACTTGCGGCGCCGGCACCCCTGGTTCTAGTCCCGGTCGGGGTGCCGGATTCTGTCCCGGTTGCCCCTCTTCCAGGCCAGCTCTCTGCTGTGGCCCGGGAGTGCAGTGGAGGATGGCCCAGGTGCTTGGGCCCTGCACCTGCATGGGAGACCAGGAGGAAGCACCTGGCTCCTGGCTTCGGATCTGCCGTAGCGGCCATTTGCAGGGTGAACCAACAGAAGGAAGACCTTTCTCTCTATCTCTCTCTCTCACTGTCTAACTCTGCCTGTCCAAAAAAAAAAAGGGTAGGGGCCAATGCTGTGCCATGGTGGGCTAAACCTCCACCTGCAGTGAGCACATCCCATATGGGTGCTGGTTCAAATCCTGGCTGGTCTACTTCCTATCCAGCTCCCTGCTAATGCACTTGGGAAAGCAGGGGAAGATGGCCCAAGTGCTTGGGCCTCTGCACCCATGTGGGAGACCCAGAGAAAGCTCCTGGCTTTGGATCAGCTCAGCTCATCTCAGCGCAGGCCCTTGAAGCCATTTGGGGAGTGAACCAGTGGATGGAAGACCTTTCTCTCTGTCTCTCTCCCTTTCTTCTGTCTCTCAGATGAATAATTTTTTAAAAACATCTTTAAAAAAATACAATGAATAAACATTTTGCATCCTGTTATAAGTCATACGTGGACTGAAAGTCTCCCTCACATAACAATGAACTGTAAAGCCTGTGTTGTATATTTCTGAATTCTTCTTTGTAAAATGAACTCTATGTATGTGTCCAAGGAATAAGACCTTTTATGTACGGCACTGTGTTATTCAGCTACAGAGTGATTCACTTTTTCCATATTACATAGTGTACATTTTCCCATATTACATAGTGTATATTTTCCCATAATGTGCATTATTCCATGATGGGTATTCAGGCCTGCTGGGTGCTCTACCTACCCAGGCTTGCAGTCTACAAGCGGGATTTACAATTCTTGATAGATTATACATTCCAGATATTCGAGCATTGCTTTTACTTTCAAAAGCATATCACATTCAGACAGTAGCATGATTTTATTTCTGAAGTTGAAATCAGACCAAAAAAAAAAAAGTTAAACATCTGCTTTCACATAACCTCTTTGAAGTAGCAATAGTTAAAAAAACAACTCTCAGGAGCAATCCAGAACAAGAGTAACAACGCGTTCCAATTAAGCAGGCAGCAGCAGTCTCAAATATTTAGACTGGCCTTCCCTGTTCCTGGGATGTCTTGAGTTCGGTTATTGGACTTGGTTCTAGTGTCACATTTAAATTTTTATTTTCAGATAACAAAAAAGAAACTGATTTTAAAAATTTCTAATTCTATATGCCGAGGCCTGCTGGAGTGCATTATATGAAACGTTTTCTCGTGTCGGATTTTAGGGTTTTGACCGAAAACTTACACAAATCCTTTCACTTAACATTACCTGAATGTGAGAAATAGAGAAATACTTCCTGGAGATCTGTTATTGAACAACCTATAGCTACACATACGAAGATCAAAATGTCTCTGTGTATCGCCTATTCTGGGCCTGCATTTAGAGTTTTTAGCCTATTTTTCTTGCTTGCTTTGACCCTAAAAAAAAAAAAATGAAGCATTCCTTGCTGGTACTATCAGCCCAGCTCACTCCTGCATTACCTTTGCTAATCAGAACGAAGATGAGGCTGCAAAACGTAAAAAGAGCAGAAACATAATGAAAAAAAAAAAAAAAAAAAAAAAAAAACCTCCCAAGGCCATTTTTCCAAACGCCCCTTAGTGATACTCAACGGGTCCCACTGAGCACACAGTCCGTGCAACGCGCCTTCAGGCAGTCGGAGACAGGATGCGCGCCAGGGCTATGCGGGAATAAAAACCTACACCATTCATCCCCACCGCTTCAGGCGGAGAAACTGGGGCACCGTTTTTGACCGGGCTGGGCTGCGGGCCTGGACGGCCCCCTTCCTGAGCGCGCCTCCCGGGCGCACGCACGGCTCCGCAGAGCCCGCAGGACCCGGGGCGCCGGTCCTCGGGGGATCCGGAGACCGACGATCGCTCCCTGTCCCTCGTCCCTCCCGACCCCGGGGCGCAAGGGCGGCCAACGCCTTCCCCGCCACCCACCACTGCTCTCCGGGGGTGAGGGCGACGGCCGCCGGCTCCGCGCGCGCCGGGATCCGCGGCCCGGGAGCTGCCACCCGCAGCCCTGCAGCCCCTGCGGCCAAAGGGTGGCCTGGGGGCCGAGGAGCCGGACATCCCGAGCCCACTTCCCCCTCGCACACACCACGGGGCCGACCCCCGGGACGCCCCTCGGGGGCGGCGCCCTTACCCGGCTCGTGGACGCCGGGGTTGTCGGACAGCTCGATGACCAGCAGCTCCCGGCCCTCGAAGCTGCGCCCCACCGTGTAGATCCTGCTGATGGCGGTGCACTGCAGCCACACGGACACCAGCGCCTCCCGCAGCTCCGGGTAGCGGTGGTACTCGAAGGAGATGCCGTCCTCCTGCTGCAGCCGCCGGCGCCGCCGCATGCCCGCCGCGGGCGCCCCGGGCTCCTGGGCTTGGGCGCCCAGGAGACAAGCGCAGGCGGCCAGCGCCAGCAGCGCGCAGCCTCGCCGCCCGGCCATCGCTCGCTCCGCAGCCGCCGCAGCCGCCTCTTTTGTCTGCCGGGTCCCGGGCGGAGCTGGCGGGCGCGGCGCGGCGGGGGGCGGCCGGTTCCGCACCCGCCTCCTCTCGCCTCACCTTCCCCGGGGCCGAGGGAGTGTCCGCCGGCGCGCGCGCGAGGGAGCCCCCCAGAGGAGCGGGCGCGCCGCGGCTCCGCGGGCTGCACTACCGCCGCCCAGCCCCGGGGAGCTGCAGGACGAACCACTGGACAGGGGCGCGCACGGGGCGAGCCCGCAGGGCAGGGCTCCCGGGCTCTGAGCCAGGAGCGCGGCAGGTGACTGGCCGCTGAGGTCCCGGTGCGGGCGCGAGGCGAGACCCCTGACACTGCGTCTGGGAAAAAAAAAAAAAAAAAAAGATTCTGGGGTTGTTTGTGGAGCCTTCCTTGTATGAAAGTAACGTCTATTACCCCAAGCCGACCGGGGTTTCCATCTTGATGTCCCAGGATTTAGAGAATATTGCAGGGAAGAGGGTGGGGGCGGGGGCACAAAAGGGAAGTACTGGTACCCACCTGCCTTCTCCCCGGATGTATCTTTCCTAAGAGCTACGGGAGTCCGAACACAAACCCAAGGGTTGGGTTTTCATTTACTGCAAGGTCTGACCCTGGGCATTTTGCTTTAGAGGCCGAAGACAGCATAGATGCTTTCCAACAATTTGCAGACAGTGTCTTTAATTGCATTGATGCACATTCCTGGATTCTTCTAACTGGGAAAAAAAAAAAAAAAAAACAGATATGGCAGAGCCTGCACCAACCCTCTCTGCAACACGGCAGGGCAAGGCACAGCACGATTCTGCTGCTGTCTTCGACAAAGGATTTTCTTTGGCCTTAAGATTAAGCCCTGTGAAAGAAGGAAAGCTGATCACGATAAATGACACCCCAATCCTTTAGCAAAGTGACTGGAAAAATAGATCCTCGCTCAGTATCCAGCCCTCAGACAGAATCTGTGTTCCTGGAGCAAGGTCTGCAGCAGATGTTGCTCCGAAGAGGTTGCCATCTGGATTCCGGAACAGCACAAATCTAAATAAATAAATAATCCCTTGGCTTCTGCAACGAAGCAGGAAAACTGGACGCCAGGCAGGTGATTTTTTTATGCCAGACATTTTTTTTTTTTTTTGCTAGACTTATTATTTCTCCACTGGATAACAATGAATCACACTGAAGAGAATCCCTCACCTAGAAAAGGATCCAGAAGTACTGATGATTTTACAGGGTCAAAAAAAAATGAAGGCAAAGGCTGGGTTGGCAAGGGCATGGTGGGGAACCTGGATCCAACTTCTTGTGAAGACCTTGACCTCAGCAGTATGGATCTTCCCTTTGGGGGTGGGGTTTAGGGAAAGCTGCCCCTGTAAAGACTGAATTGCTCAGGAAAATCTCATAGGACTAACTTCTTTTTCTTTTTTGTTTTTGTTGTTGTTGACAGGCAGAGTGGACAGTGAGAGAGAGAAACAGAGAGAAAGGTCTTCCTTTGCCGTTGGTTCACCCCACAATGGCCGCCGTGGCTGGTGCGCTGCGGCTGACACATTGCGCTGATCCGAAGCCAGGAGCCAGGTGCTTCCTCCTGGTCTCCCATGGGGTGCAGGGCCCAAGCACTTGGGCCATCCTCCACTGCACTCCCTGGCCACAGCAGAGAGCTGGCCTGGAAGAGGGGCAACCGGGACAGAATCCGGCGCCCCGACCAGGACTAGAACTCAGTGTGCCAGCACCACAAGGCGGAAGATTAGCCTAGTGAGCCGCGGCACCGGCTCATAGGACTAACTTCTGTAAGTCCATCTCTTTATTTCTGCCATGGTAAACAGAGTTTTTATTTCCCCAGTAGGAAAATAAAAGAATCTTTTTGATAAAATGAAAAGTACCATTGACAGGTATATTTATTATATTCATGTGGGTATTACTTGCACTAGCTTTACAGAAGACATTGACTAATTTCATAAAATGCATGATTTCTGTAGTAAGATTTCAATTTAAAACTATGATGTCTAAAATAAAGTTTTACGAATACTTAAAAAAAAAAAAAGACTGAACTGCCACACGTTGAATGGTTTGGGCCAACCATTTTTCTTGTCAGTGTCAGCAGAGCTCAGAACCATATTATTTTCCACTATAACCAGCCTATGTCTGATCATGTGATCCTGAAGTTTGAAACTAGGATTATAATTACACTTCTAAAATCATGCAACTTTGGGAACACAGGAAAAAGAAAATAGAGTAGCTAAAACCAATAGCTTCAGAAGTGGAAGGTTAAGATTTTCATGTTAGCAATTTAAAGTAACTACCCTAATTTGTGGCTAGGTGGGGCACACTGACTACCAACTACATGCATAAACAACATAGTTTTCATTGAAGTCCTATGTTGTTCCTTATCTGTCGCTTTAATTAAAGACATATTTCCTATTTTATCCAAACTCTCAACTTTACGGCAATTTTTAAACTTTCTTTTTAATGGGTAGAATCATACGAGCTCTGTGGTCTCACTTGAGGGATGTCTCTTTACGTCTTAGATGCTTCTCTAATCTATAAAATGAAAAGTTTGGTTATATTACTCATTCTCAGAAGTTTGAGTACAATAGATTCACCTGGGGAGTTTATAAAACTGTATAGATTGTCAAGTCCCTGCCAATTCATTGAGTCTGAACTGGGCTTCAGATAGTAACAGGTTTAGGTTTTAACAAGAAAATCAGCTATTAGTAATTTTATTTATTTATTTATTTATTTATTTATTTATTTTTTGACAGGCAGAGTTAAACAATGAGAGAGAGAGAGACAGAGAGAAAGGTCTTCCTTTTCCATTGGTTCACCCCCCTAGTGGCCGCTTCGGCCGGCGCTGCACTGATCCGAAGCCAGGAGCCGGGTGCTTCCTCTGTGTCTCCCATGGGGTGCAAGGCCCAAGCACTTGGGCCATCCTCCACTGCCTTTCCAGGCCACAGCAGAGAGCTGGACTGGAAGAGGAGCAACCAGGATAGAATCCGGCGCCCCAACCGGGACTAGAACCCGGGGTACCAGCGCTGCAGGCGGAGGATTAGCCTAGTGAGCCGTGGCGCTGGCCCAGCTATTAGTAATTTTTATGTTTGACTAATAAGCACACTTGGAGAAATACTACCCTAGGAGTCTCCTAAGGTCTCTTTCAGACCTAGGACACTGTGATTCTGGAATTTCTCTTTTCTAAAAAAGTAGATTCTACTCCTCTGGTAGAGGGTAGCGCTCCACACATAGTATTACTCAGCAGACCCCATATACCAAGCCGTCTGCTCAAAGGAACCAAAACTCGGCCTTTGAATTATTTTAGGTGTAGGTCAGCTGTACCAGCTTTCCTGCAGTACACATGATTTCCTGACGGCTTCATGGGCCATCATGAAAAAGGCTACGTGCCCATCCTGATCACTGGATTAAAAGAAAACTTGCTGCCGGGTCTTTGTGTGTTCAGAGCTAAATCTAGCAGCAACCCCCATCTTAAATCCCAGGCATCAGAAAGAAAAGAGCTCTCTTGTTCACGTCACTCCAGACATCTGGAAGAGCAGCTTTAAGTTCCTACAACCTCCACTTCCTGCTTCTCCATCATCTTCAAATCTCGAAGCTGTCTCCTCCGAAACTCTGTCTGAAATCAACCTACTCCATAAAAACTTTGTGAACACACAGGTAAATGTTTAGCACATGGCTCTTGCGTGGGGCAAAGCCTAATTCCAGGGGTTTGCCTAATTCCTTGGTGTAGACATTCTCACCGCGGCTGATTTTGAATTGTGAACGTGACATTAACAAACACAGCATAAGAAGGAGACACGCAGTAGCCTGCCATCATATGGTGTGGCAGTCGGCACTGATTCTGCCTAGCCCTCCCTTTCAAGAGAGGGAGTTAATTCCCTTCCCTCTGAGTGTTGTCAGGACTTAACGATTCACTCTAATGAACATAATATAGCAGGAGTGGATAGGATTTTATCGTTCATAATTACATTATAAAAAGACTGTGGCTCCCACCTAATAGCTTTGTCTTGTTGTCTCTCTGTGTCTCCCCTTCTCTCTTACTCCTTCACTCCACCTCCAGCCACCCCTCCACCCACCCCCCTACTGGAGAGATTGGCTGTGATGTTAAGGAAAAGCCCACACAGTAAGGAACCAAAGCCTCTGGCAAACAGTCTGGGAGGAACTACCACCCTCAGTCCAACAGTCAGCAAAGAACAGAGGCCTGTCAACAACTCTGTAGGAGGGCTTGGAAGCAGACCCATCAGTCCCAGCTGAGCCGTGACAAGACCCCGTCTCTGACATCTCCTACAACCTCCTTCGAGACCACAAGCCAGAACCTGACCCCAAGAAACAGATAATCCATGTTTGCTGTTTTAAGATACGGCTTTCTGGTCATTTGATATGCAGCGATAGGTGATAAATACGTACAGCATCACCCACATCTCCATAGGACAGACTTGAATAACCTCAAGACATTACAGGACGGAGTGAAGTCATCAGGATGGTAGAATAGCAAGTCACAGCCTCACTCTCCCACAGAAACACGGATTTAACAATGTGTGAGTAGGGGCCTGCGCTGTGGAGTAGCAGCTTAAGCCGCCGCCTGCAGTGCCAGCATCCCATATGGGCGCTGGTTCGAGTCCTGGCTGCTTCACTTCCCATCCAGCTCTCTGCCATGGCCTGGGAAGGCAGTAGAAGATGGTCTAAGTGCTTAGGCCCCTGCACCCGCGTGGGAGACCCGGGAGAAGCTCCTGGCTTCAGATTGGCACAGCTCTGCAAAGCTCCAGCCATTGCAGCCAGCTGGGGAGTGAACCAGTGGATGGAAGACCTCTCTCTCTCTCTCTCTCTCTGCCTCTTTTCTCTCTGTGTAACTCTGACTTTCAAGTAAATAAATCTTTTTTAAAAATCACCTTAATGAGAAGTTTAGAACTAAGTTTAAAAGGTGCTGTACCAGCAATGGGCACTAAATCAAGATTAGCCACACTGAAATGGGTAAGAAGAGCAATTTCATTTTGCCTACATCAGCCCCTCCCCCAAACCAGCACAGCACGGCCTCCAGAGCTACAGCAACTCCTCCCCCTGGCCCCACGCCAGGTAGAGGAGAGGCTTTTAGTACACTCCCCACAGGGTCAGCTTCTGTCTTGCCTCTCATGGAGTGCTGAAAGAAGTGGCACAGTCCCGCTGCCTGAGAGAGCTAAGGAGGTCGGCACCTTGCTAAGGCTGGCGAGGCTCTCTGAGACTTGGACGAGGCACAGAAGACAGGCGTTCCTTGCAGGAGGGCGGGAGAGCTGGATGACGGTTATAAAGTCACCGGCATCTCAGCCATCTCTCAGGAGCTGCTTTCTATCTCGTTTCATGTAGGGCACTTGCAAAGCTAATATAATTGCCCACCAGAGGGAGTAAGAGATGACTGAATCTGAGCAGGGAACCAAAGATCAAATGCCTGTGGCAGCTAGTGACAAAAGTCCAGAATCTCTACCCTGTGGAATGGTGAAGGTCTTTCCCAGTCAAAACCGGTTTGTAAACACTGGAGAAGGGGCTGTTTGTTCAAATATGCGGACATCAGTGTGCAGCTACAAGGAATACGAAGACCCAGGGAAACAAAATACAATCAAAGCAGTAAAGAATTGACCAGCTGACCAGCTACTGACCGTAAAGAAATGGACCTCTATGAGTTGCCAAAGAAATCAAAATAACCAGAAGTTACAAGAGAACAGAGACAGATAACTAAATAACTCAGGAAAACATACACTGAAAGTAAAGCAATAGAAAAAGTTGTGCTGTGTAGACAATAACCAAACGAGTGTATGTGTTACATATCAGACAAAAGAGACTTTTAACCAAAAACGAGCACAAAAGACAAAGGTCATCATTTAATGATAAAAGGAATAATTTGTCAGGAAGATATTACAATTATAAATATATATGCACCCAGCATCAGAGCATCAAGTGTATACAGTTAAACAACAGGTCCGAAGGAGAAATAGACAGCAATACAACAATAATAAATTTGAATACTCCACTATCAACAATCAGTAGAACATTCAAATAGAAAATTAATAAGGAAATAGCAAGTTAAACACCACCACACAGCAAATGAACCTAGTGGTCATATGTAGAACTTTCTACATAGCAGCAGAGTGCACCCAGAGCATTCTCAAGGATGGTCACAGTTTAGGTCACAGAAGAAGTCTCAACACATTTAAGACTGAATTCACACCAAATGTCTTTCCAACCAAAATGGGATGAAACTAGAAAGCAATAACCAACAGAAAACTGAAAAATTCACCAAAATATGAACATTAAACAACACAGTCTTCAACAACATTTGACCCAAGTAACAAAAGGGAAAGCATGTCAAGAGAAATTAAAACACAGCGTACCAGAACTTACGGTGTGCAGGGTGGGCACTTGGCCTAGAGGTCAGGACACCAGCTGAATGCCAGTCTCCTGTTCTGGAGACGCTGGGCTTGATCCTGGCTCCAGCTTCCTGCGAATGCAGACCCTTGGAGGTAGCAGCGAGCCTCAAGTAGTCGGATTCCTCGCACCACTGTGGGAGACCTGCGGCCTCAGCCAATGCGGGCATCTGGGTAGTGCACCAGCAAGTGAGAGTGTTTCCCTCTCTCTCTCTCTCTCTCTCTCTCTCTCTCTCTCAATTTCACTCCCTCCCTCTCAAATAATAATAATAATAATAATAATATCAACACATACAACCAAAGTAGTACTAATAGGACAGTTTAGAGTGATGAAGCCTACGTTAAAAGAGGTGCAAGATCTCAAACAATATAAATTTATACCCCCAAAACTAGAAAAATAAAAACAAAGCCCAAAGCTAGCAGAGAAAGGAAATTATAGACTAGACCATAAATAAATGAAATAGAGAATAGAAAAAAAATCAATAAAACTAAGTTGGGTTTTTAAGGTAAATAAAATTGATAAATATTGACTTAGAATAACTAAGAAAAACAGGAAGGATTAAAATAAATAAAGTTACAAATGGGTGAGAAGATATTACAGCTAATGCCACAAGAATAAAAAGAATCATTAAAGACTATTATGAACAATTGTAGGGCAACAAATTGAATAATCTAGACAAAATAAATTTCTAGAAATACAATCTTACCAAACTGAATCAAGAAGAAATAGAAAGCCTAACCACATCAATAACAAATAAGGAAATTGGATCTGTAAACAAAATCCTCCAGTAAAGAAAAATTCAGGAATGAAGGTTTCCATGGTGAATTCTACCAAGCATTTAATGAAAATTTGAAAAATTTACATCAATCTTTCCTTTAAAATAAAAGATTTATTTATTTATTTATTTGAAAGGCAGAGTTACAGAAAGGCAGAGACAGAGAAAGAGAGAGAGAAAGAAAGAGAGAGGTCTTCCATCCACTGTTCACTCCCATATGGCCACGACAGCCGGAGCTGAGCCAATCTGAAGCCAGGAGCCAGAAGCTTCTTCCAGGTCTCCCACATGGGTGCAGGGGCCCAGGGACTTGGACCAACTTCCACTGCTTTTCTAGGACACAGCAGAGAGCTGGATCAGAAGTGGAGCAGGAGGGACTCGAACCGGCATCCATATAGGAACCTGGCACTTCAGGCAGCGGCTTTACCCACTATACCACAGTGTTGACCCCACATCAATCCTTCTTAAACATATCCAAAAAATTAAATAAGGAGGATATTTGCAAAGTTGTCTTTTGATACCAGCATTACCGTGATACAAAAGTCAGACAAAGAAACTACAAGAAAAGAAACTACAGAACAATATCCTTGATGAACACATATGGAAAAATTTTAACAAAATATAACCAAACCAAATCCAACACCAAATTTAAGGGACTGTACCTCAATGATTAAGTATGATTTGTCCCTGAAATACAAGGATGGTTCAACACAAGCAAATCTACTAATGTAGCACACCGTGTTAACAGAAGCTAGGATAAAAATCGCATCATCAGCTCCGTAGGTACAGAAAAAGCCCTTGCTGGATTTAACACCTTTTCTGATTAAAGTCTCTTAACAAACCATATATAGAAGGCATTTATGTCAAGACACAAAAGGCCATACAGGAACAACCCACATCCGACACCACACTCAACAGCAAAATATGTCAAGTTTTTCCTCCAAAATCTGGAAGAAGATTAGGACGCCCATTCGCACCGCTTCTCTGCTCCATCATACTGGGAGTCCCGGACAGAGCAAGGAGGCAAGGGAAAGAAATGAAAGGCATTAGAACGGGGAAGGAAGAATTAAAATGATCTGTTTGCAGATGACATGATCACAGATACAGAAAATTATAATGATAATAAAACAGTTAAAACTAACAGTTGAACACAGTAGAGTTACAGGGTGAAAAATCAACATGTAAAAATCAATTGTGGGGCCTGCACTGTGGCTTAACGGGTAAAGCCACTGCCTGCTGTGACGTTATCTGATATGGGCACTGGTTTGAGTCCCTGCTGGTTCCACTTCCGATCCAGCTCTCTGCTATGGCCTGGGATAGCAGTAGAAGATGGCCCAAGTCCTTGGGCCCCTGCACCCATGTGGGAGACCCGGAAGAAGCTCCTGGCTCCTGGCTTCGGATCGACGCAGCTCCGACTTTGCAGCCACCTGGGGAGTGAACCAGCAGATGGAAGGCCTCTCTCTCTCTTTCTCTCTCTGTAACTCTGCCTTTCAAATAAATAAATCTTTATAAAAAATAAATTATTTGCATTTATATACATTAACAATAAACTACCCAAAAATTTTAAGAAAAAAATACAATTTATAATAGCATCAAAAAAAATCACAAAGAATAAAATAATTGGGAATAAAGTTGACCAAGTAAAAGGCTTACATGGTGAAGCTACAAATTATTGATGAAATAAATTAATGAATCCGCAAATAAATGGAGTCCTGCAGCCCATATTGGAGTGTCTGACTCAGTAATCACCTCCAGCTCCGGACTCCAATTTCCTGATCACGCCAGCCCCGGCAGGCAGCACTGTTCAAGTAACCGGCTTTCTGCAGCCCATGTGGGAGACTCGGATTGAGCTCTTCACTCCCAACTTCCGCCCAGTCTAGTCCTGATCATCGTAGACATGTAGGAAGTGAACCAGCATGTAGGAGCACTCTCTCTATCTCTTTCTTTCTCTGCCTCTCAAATAAACACAAACTTTTAAAACCCCAGTGGCATTTTGACAGAAATTTTTAAAAATCCTAATATTAGGGGCCAGTGTTAAGGTGCAGTAGGTTAAGCCACCAAACTGCAATGCCCAAATGGGCGCCAGTTCAAGTCCCGGCTGCTCTACTGCTGATCCGGCTCCCTGTTAATGCGCCTGGGAAAGCAGCAGAAGATGGCCCAAGTGCTTGGGCCCCTGCACTCATGTGGGAGACCTGAATGAAGCTCCTGGCTCCTGGTTTTGGCATGGCCCACTCCTAGCCATTGCAGTCTTTCGGGCAATGAACTCAAAGGTGAAAGATTCTCTCTCTCTCTGCCTTTCAGATAAATAAATAAATATTTTTTTTAAAAAATCCTAAAATTCATATGGAACCTCAAAAGACTTGCGCCATCACCTGCTGCCTCCCAGGGTGCACCTTAGCAGGAGGCTGGACTGGAGAGTAGGGCCAGTGCGAAGCCCAGGCACTCTACATGGAATGCAGATGTTCCAAGCAGGAACTTAACCGCCACACAAATGCTCACCCACCGTAGGTACAGCACGTGTAGTGTTTTACTAAATGTACATGTGCACACTTGGAAGGTGTTGCCCAGGTTACCCTTCAAGAATTTAGGGTGGGCCAGCGCCGCGGCTCACTAGGCTAATCCTCCGCCTTGCGGCGCCGGCACACCGGGTTCTAGTCCCAGTCGGGGTGCCGGATTCTGTCCCGGTTGCCCCTCTTCCAGGCCAGCTCTCTGCTGTGGCCCGGGAGTGCAGTGGAGGATGGCCCAGGTGCTTGGGCCCTGCACCCCATGGGAGACCAGGAGGAAGCACCTGGCTCCTGCCTTCGGATCAGCGCGGTGCGCCGGCCGCGGTGGCCATTGGAGGGTGAACCAACGGCAAAGGAAGACCTTTCTCTCTGTCTCTCTCTCTCACTGTCCACTCTGCCTGTAAAAAAAAAAAAAAAAAAAAAAAAAAAAAAAAAGAATTTAGGGTTACTTCCCCCAGCAAATGGATGTAATATTACCAGAGAGCCTACTCTCCCAGACTGTCTAAGTCCATGGTCCCTTCCAGCCAGCCCATCCAACAAGGTGTTGAATGCACAGTACAAGTTCATTACACGTAGGGCATAAAGGCCCGACCCTCCCTCCCACACTCAGAGCAATACTGAAGGTCATCCAGCTTTAGAGCACCAGCATAGGTTTGACTGGGACCTTCGTTGGGACGGCATCACAGCTCATCCTCCCTCTGCTTCCTTCCCACTAGGCTGATCTTGTAAACCTCGCACGTGCCCCCCTTCATCGGAATCCGCTTCCTTGATGCGCAGCTGTTTGCTGTAGTCACAGAGTTGGATGTAACAGAGGCGAAGTTTGAGCCTGTGCAGCCTGCTCCCCAAGGCTGAGTGCTCTGGTCCACTCCGCTGTGCTGCCCAGTGACTTTCTAAGTGGGACTCAGTGGAAGTTTTTGGGTTCTTGTCTCACTACAGCTCTCTGCTGCCTTTAGCACTAGGGAGTCCTTATTCCTCCTCCTCCTCCTCCTCCTCCTCCTCCTCCTCCTTCTTCTTCTTCTTCTTCTTCTTTTTTTTATTTGACAGGCAGAGTTAGACAGTGAGAGAGAGACAGAGAGAAAGGTCTTCCTTCCATTGGTTCACCCCCCAAATGACCGCCACGGCCGGCCGGCGCGCCATGCCAATCCGAAGCCAGGAGCCAGATGCTTCTCCTGGTCTCCCATGTGGGTGTAGGGCCCAAGGACCTGGGCCATCCTCTACAAAGTGCCCTGGGCTTCCTCGGGGCTCCACACTTGGCCTAGTGTTCTGCCCCCTCTTCACATCTCTGAGTGACCTCCTCCACTTTCATGGTTTCAAAAGTCACCTCTACTCCCATGTTTATTGTTTCAAGATTTTTAGTCCGAAATCCTCGCTGGGATTCAACAACCACCATTTCCTACTCATTCATCAACCACATTCATCAAGTTGTTTGCATGTAACATAAATCACTGACCAATTTCCCCACTCTATATTCAAAGTAGTTCCTGTTTCTGTCTATATCATTATAATTTTAAATCTTCAATACTGTAAATATATAAATTTCATAGGCGAAAACATGGATTTTCTATTATTTTTTTCTAGAAAATCAAATTACTGAAAAGAAAATCAAATTGCCAACTGACATCAGATAAGCAATTCGAAGGAGGATGGGTTTTCCATTCAGTTGCTGGAAGCTGACCAGCACAAACAACACATAACAACGTTATGGCACAGATAAAGTTTCCCGGGAATGTTAAACATATTTCAGGTATGCAAAATGAGTACCCATGCCCTTTGACTTACCATGGGGTTATATCCAGATAAATGCATTGTAAGCTGAAATATTGCATTTAAGGCACCTAACTATAGAACATCATAGCTCAGCAGCACAGTACACATAAAATACTAGTTCTGTCCATTCATGACTTCGGAGCTGACTGGGAGCTACTGTCACTGTTGCCACCGTCAGCATCACCACACTGGTTCATACCACATATTGATAGTCCAGGAAAAGATTTAACTTCGAAATTCAAAGGACAGTCTTCTACTGAATGCATGTAACTTTTTCACTACTGTAAAGTTGAACCATTTTAACTTAGGGACAATATGTACTAAAATATTTCATTAAATACAATAATCACCCCATATTCTTCATGTTACTTTTGAATCCACAATATATTTCCTATGCATTTTTTAGTCTCAAGAGTTCAATTAGGAAATCCAGCCACTTTTTTGTTTATTAAATTACAAGATGTCAGAGTGAAACGGTCTTTTACTTAATGAAAGTTTTTCCCTCCCCTGCTAGGCCACAACATAATAAATATATGCAATCATATGGGAGTAGTTTAAAGGGTTCATGAAACATGGGATTAAAAATAAAATTTTTTGGTGCAAAATAACTTTTAAACCCAAGCATAGTTTTTTTTTAATAATATGCATTTTCCAGGAACTGTTTAAGCATCCCTTGTATGCAAGGATTTCAAAACTTTTTTGAAATGATCACTGTTTTTAAAAGTTAATTAATTATTACAGGACAGAAAAACAGAGAGAGATTGACCACCTGCTGTCTCACTCCCCTATTATCCACAATGGCTAAGGGTGGACCAGGGACGGAGCAAGGAGCTGGGAACTCAATGCAGGTATTCCATAGGGTGGCAGGAATTCAACTACTCAAGCCATCACTGTCACTCCCCCTCTTCATGGAGGAACGACACAGGACCCTGCGCTGTTCTTTTGTCTGCTCGGCCCTTCCCGGGTTTGCTGCTGGTTCTTCCACCTCCGTGGAAGGGCGGTTCCCCCTGCCACATTCCCCACTTCCACGGGGGAGCGGCACACCGCCGGCCGGCTCTCTCGGGGGCTGCACAGGTGTTCCCCTTAGATGTTCCCCTTAGATGTTCCTGGTGCATGTTGTCTCTCTCCTCCTTTATAGTCCTCCTCCGCCAATCCCAACTCGGCTGCCCACACGCCGAGTACGCTGCTCTCCTCCAATCAGGAGCAAGTCCTGCTGTTTATTGGTTGAACTGGAGGCAGCTGGGTAGAAGCTGTACGCTCCTCTCCCAGCGCCATATTGTGGGAGAGCAGATGCATAGAATAAGTCTTAATTCGAGTAACTTAGTCTAGTCCGGGTTGCTCCCCACAATCACTACTGCCTTGCAGGGTTACATTTAGCAGGAAGCTAGAGTCAGGAGCCAGAGTCAGAGTTAGAAGCCAGGTTGTCCAAAGTGGGACGTGGCTTCTTAACTGGTATCTTAACCACTAGATGAGTCACTGACCCTGGATTTAAAAATGTTTTTTCATCAAGATAAACATATTTTAATTCCATTTCCACAAACTTTTTGAAGTACCTTTATGTGTTGTGTCCATACCTGTGTATTATACTGTTTCCTGCTTTAATCAATATTTTGCTAACTTTTCTCTCTGCTGCTAGATGGACGGGCAAAGTCAAAACTGAGGTTGAGCAATGATTTGTATACAAAGAGTAAAAAACAAACCAAAAAGCCCTCTCACTCATTCCCAGAATTTTTTTTTTAAGATTTATTTTATTTATTTGAAAGACAGAATTACAGAGAGAGGTAGAGACAGAGAGAGAGAGGTCTTCCATCCGCTGATTCACTCCCCAATTGGCTGCAACGGCCAGAGCTGTGCTGATCTGAAGCCAGGAGCCAGGAGCTTCTTCCAGGTCTCCCACGTGGGTGCAGGGGCCCAAGGATTTGGGCCATCTTCCACTGCTTTCCCAGGCCATAGCAGAGAGCTGGATCAGAAGAGGAGCAGCTAGGACTAGAACCAGCGCCCATATAGGACGCCGATGCTTCAGGCCAGGGCTTTAACCTGCTGTGCCACAATGCCGGCCCTCATTCCCTGGATTTTACCCTTAATTTCAAAGATGCTCTATGGATGACAAGGAACCCAGCATCACTGAAGGAATGACAGTCTGCAGGTGAATGAATGGTCAGTCACATCAACATTACATGTCACAAAATCCACACAAAATCAAAACAGTACATCCACCAAGTGGATGCTTAAACAATGTTCACTCATAATACTGACTTTAACATAATCCCACTATTGCTACTGTGCACCTCGGTGCAAATTCATCAGTCTTTGAAGTTAAATCCGGATTCTCCTACACCCCACGTACAACATGTGTATTGGGCAGCCCTTTTGTTGAAAAGTCCCTTACGTTGGAGTCTTGCTCCAAACCAGTGGAGAAGACAGCTTGATCTGCTCCCTTCTAGGCTGCGTGATTTACTGCAGCGACGTGCATCCTGAGACACTAACTTGGGAGAGGGCAGAATCACACGAAGTAGACAGACACGGGTCCAGGAGATGGGGCACATGAGCTACTCAGCTCAGTCCTGATTGGTGGCTTAGGCCAGGTCTGGAGGCTAGCTTTGCCCCGACATGAGTGTCTTAACATGATTTTCTTCAGGGGGAAACCTAAGAATCTAGGTAGAATTTGGATGAGAGAAGATTGGGGCCTGGAAGGAAAGAAGGGAGGAAAAGAGAGAGAGAGATAGAGGAACACAGGGGAGGAAGCAAAGAAGGAAAGGAAGAAGGAAGGCGAGCAGAAGAAAACAAAATTAAGGCAGTCGAAGCCGGCGCCGCGGCTCACTAGGCTAATCCTCCGCCTTGCAGAGCTGGCACACCGGGTTCTAGTCCCGGTCGGGGCGCCGGATTCTGTCCCGGTTGCCCCTCTTCCAGGCCAGCTCTCTGCTGTGGCCCGGGAGTGCAGTGGAGGATGGCCCAGGTGCTTGGGCCCTGCACCCCATGGGAGACCAGGAGAAGCACCTGGCTCCTGGCTCCTGCCATCGGATCAGCGCGGTGCGCTGGCCGCAGCGCGCCGGCCACAGCGGCCATTGGAGGGTGAACCAAAGGCAAAGGAAGACCTTTCTCTCTGTCTCTCTCTCTCACTGTCCACTCTGCCTGTCAAAAAAAAAAAAAAAAAAAAAAAGGCAGTCGAAAAGTGAAATCACTAACATCAGTCCAGTGATCTTAGGAACTTACTGCACATCATCTACTTTTGTGTGATGAGTGTGGAAAATTTACCTTCCTTGTGAATGATTAGTCCTAGATCAAATTAAGAAATCTCTATACCTACTGTGATACCCACTAGCAATATGAAAAAATAAGTAACATCACACTATAAATTGCTTTAGCGTTTACTGTTTCATTGATTCTCACAATGACCTCATTTCATGAGCCATATTTTACAGATAAGCCTTATAAGTTCATAGAGAATAAGTTCCAAGGCAAGGAAACACTCAAAGAAAAAATATCATTAGCTCAAAAATATAGAATTTTAGAATTACCATTTAAGTTTTTGACTCTGAGTTGCTATTTTAGGACAACATACCATAAAGCTCAAGTCTTAGCATTTAAGCAGGAGCCAAGAGTGAATTCAACTTCTGTGCTTTCTTCCTGTCTATAGAGAAATTAATTATTCTGGTGTCTTTCCTAAGTATAGACTGTGAGATTGCTTTAACAGCTATAAAATGTGGTGGTGGACTCATCAGTCTTAGGTTGTTATTCTTTGGTATTTAAAATAAAACTACCAAAAATGGAATTTAAAAAAGATGATATTCACAGTAGCCTACTTATAAAATATTATGCAAGATCCTAGCAGCTAGGAAAATGTATCGTTTTATAGTCCTCACTTTTTCTGCTAATACAATGTTCAAAAAAGGCTAAAAGTGCATTTTCTCTCATATATCCTTTGGGAATAAAACTACCAAAATGGAAACCATTTGGTGTCCTCTTGTCAGCCTAAGTCTCCGAGAACAGTTGTTTTTTTCTTAGCTTTGGGTGCTGCCAGCTCTTTGTTTATGGTGTGCAATCAGATGCTCTGGAATCCACACCAGCAACTCTACAGATAATGCAGATGCACACAGCAGCCACTGTCTTTTCATCATGACCAGCAAGTACGTCTCATCTATTTGGATATTTAATACTCTTGCCAAACTCGTGAGCCTCACAATCCCACTCCTTCCTCTGACAAACAAAGCCCTTGTTTTCCAGCACTCTGGCCTCAGAATCAGCCCTTAAGGCATTCAGATCCTGCTAAAAAGCCTATGAAATTTTCTCAGGCATGGAAAGCCAAGACACTGTGGCAAAAAATGACCTAAATGAAAGCTCTCTGGGAGTGAGATCCCAGCAGAAAGAACAGGCCATCAAAGAAGGAGGTACCTTTCTCTGAAGGGACGAGAGAACTTCCACTTTGACTATGACCTTGTCTAAACAAGGTTGAAGTTTGTGAACTCAAGAGGCTTCCATAGCCTTGGCAGCTCATGACAAGAGCCTTGGGTGATTACTGACGCCATAATCAAGAGTGTCAATTGTTAAGTCAACAACAGGAGTCACTGTGCACCTACTCCCCATGTAGGATCTCTGTCCTTAATGTGCTGTACTATGAGAGTTAACAGTAAAACCACTACTCAAAAAGTACTCTAAACTTTGTGTGTCTGTGTGGGTTCAGTCTGTTGAAATCTTTATTTAGTATATACTAAGTTGATGTTCTGTATATAAAGATAATTGAAAATGAATCTTGATGAAGAAAGGGATGGGAGAGTGAGTGGGAGATGGGATGGTTGTGGGTGGAAGGGTAGTTATGGGGGGAAAAAAGCACTATAATCCAAAAGTTGTACTTCCAAAATTTATATTTATTAAATAAGTTTTCTAAAACAAACAAAGAACCCTTGTTTTCTCCCAGTCTTCCTCATCTTATAAGTGACCTGAGTATCAATTTGTTGAGTAAGATTCCAGCTTATAATCTTTTTTTTTTTTTTGACAGGCAGAGTGGACAGTGAGAGAGAGACAGAGAGAAAGGTCTCCCTTTTTCTGTTGGTTCACCCCCCAAGTGGCCCCTGCACCAATCCGAAACTAGGATCCAGGTGCTTCTCCTGGTCTCCCATGGGGTGCAGGGCCCAAGCACTTGGGCCATCCTCCACTGCATTCCCGGGCCACAGCAGAGAGCTGGCCTGGAATAGGGGCAACCGGGACAGAATCCGGCGCCCCGACCGGGACTGGAACCTGGTGTGCCGGCGCCGCAAGGCAGAGGATTAGCCTAATGAGCCGCAGCGCTGGCCTCAGCTTATAATCTTTTAAAACGCGCATTTATTTTATTTAAGAGGCAGAGAAAGACAAAAAGAAACCTCTCCTCTCCTCGTTCACTCCCTCAAATACTCGAACAGCTGAGACTGAGCCAGGCTGAAGCCAGAATCTGGGAACTCATTCTGGGGCTCCCATGTGGAAGGCAGGGACCCACCCAACTACCTGGCCCATCCCCTGGTGGCTCCCAGGGTCTGCAGCAGAAGGAAGCTGGACTCGGGAGTGGAGCTGGGGCCAGCGCCGTGGCTCACTAGGCTAATCCTCTGCCTGCGGCGCCGGCACACCGGGTTCTAGTCCCAGTCGGGGCGCTGGATTCTGTCCCGGTTGCCCCTCTTCCAGGCCAGCTCTCTGCTGTGGCCAGGGAGTGCAGTGGAGGATGGCCCACGTGCTTGGGCCCTGCACCCCATGGGAGACCAGGAGAAGCACCTGGCTCCTGCCATCGGATCAGCGCGGTGCACTGGCCACAGCACGCCGGCCGTGGTGGCCATTGGAGGGTGAACCAACGGTAAAGGAAGACCTTTCTCTCTGTCTCTCTCTCTCTCTCTCACTGTCCACTCTGCCTGTCCAAAAAAAAGAAAAGGAGTGGAGCTGGGACTCCAAGCCAGGCACTCCGCTGTGGGATACAGTCAGCCCAATGGGTGTCCTAGCCACTACATCAAACCACACCCACCTGTAGCTCGCAGTCTGTTTCTCATGTCCGTGACTTCTCCCACTTCTGTCTTCACCTTCATGTGGAATCCACCCACGCCCGCCATTGCCACTGCCACCACCTGAAAGCAATCACCAGTCTTTCCCACAGACCCCAGCCAGTGCCTCCATCTACCGATCTCCTTTTTTCTACACGCGCTCACTTAGAATTTTTTACTCATGGAGAAACCCACTTTCAAAATGTAAATCAGATTGTCTCACTCTGATTGAAACCCTCCAGCAGCTTTCCATGGTGCTTGGAATAAATCCCACTACTCACCACGGCCCTCACAGTCCTCCCTCCCGTCCCCCCGGGCACCACTCACAGCCTGCGTGTGAAGCAGGCACTGCAGGTGCCGTCCGGTCCACTGCCTTCACGTCCCCATAGCACAGTGCTGTTGCTGCGTTACTTGTGTTGCTTTCTTTTTTGCTTTTTCTACTAGAAAGTGACTTACCTCCAGAGCCCAGCTCATAAAATAGACTCAACAAGTATTTGCAGAAAGAATGAACGTGTTCTGTATCCTAACATTCGTCTTTAAATCCCCGAAAACTTTACACCATTTCAACTTTACAGATCAGCTGGCATCGTGGCACAGTGGGTTAAGCCACCACCTGTGATGCCAGCTTCCCATGTGGGTGCCAGTTCATGTCCTGGCTGCTCCACTTCTGATCCAGCTCCCTGCTAATGCACCTGGAAAGCAGAAGATGGCCCAAATGATTGGGCTCCTGCCACCCTCATGGGAGACCCAGATGAAGCTCCTGGCTTCCAGCAGGTGGAAGACCTCTCTCTCTCCCTCCTCTTTGCCTCTGCCTCTCTGTAAATCTGCCTTTCAAATACATAAAATAAATCTTTAAAAAAAATATACCTTTTGTAGTAACTTTATTAATGAGTAACTTTTTTAAGCTAGGGACTCTACTAATCATTGGCTTTGATCTTCCAACCTCTTTCCACCTTTTAAAAATAAGAAAAATGAAGTTTGAAAAGGTTAAATAACTTATACAGAGGCAAATATTTAGACTATCAGTTAACGCGCCAGCTGGCATGCCCACATTCCATACTGGAGTTTCTGAGTTTGAGCCCTGATTCCAACTCCTAACTGCCTACCAATGTAGGCCACTGGAGTTAGCAGAGACAGCTCAAGAAATTGGGTTCCTGGCCCCATGTGGAAGAACTGGACTGAGTTCCTGGCTCAAGCCAAGCTCTTGACACCTGAGGGCACTCATGGAACAAACCAATGGATAGGAACTGGATCGCTCTCTCCTCCATGTCTCAGGTAAATGAAAACGTAAGTTAAAAATAAAAAAAAGTTATGGCTCACTTGGTTAATCCTCCACCTGCGGCACCGGCATCCCCTTTGGACACCAGTTCTAGTCCCGGTTGCTCCTCTTCTGGTCCAGCTCTCTGCTGTGGCCCGGGAAGGCAGTGGAGGATGGCCCGAGTACTTGGCCCCTGCACCCCATGGGAGACCAGGAGGAAGCACCTGGCTCCTGGCTTCAGATCAGCGCAGTGCCGGCCATAGCAGCCACTTTGGGGGTGAACCAACAGAAGGAAGACCTTTCTCTCTCTCTTTCTCTCACTAACTCTGCCTGTCAAAAAAAAAAAAAAAGTTACATGGGAAATTCTCTCTCCGCTCAGAGGTTTTTAATAATTACTCACTTAATTGACCGTCATCTCTGTCACGTGTAAGATGTGTGAGGGTGCGGAGTTTGATTCACAACTGAAGCTGTGACGGAATGAATGTACCAGTTCCTGAGCAGATCCAGCTTTGCTCTGATCCTCTGCCATTTAAGCTGAACATCAACTATTCAGACAAAAACCTAGGGGCCGGTGCTATGCGGCCCATAGCGGGTAAAGCCGCCGCCTGCAGTGCTGGCATCCCATGTGGGCACCGGTTCAGGTCCAGGCTGCTCCACTTCTTTTTTTTTTTTGACAGGCAGAGTGGACAGTGTGAGAGAGAGACAGAGAGAAAGGTCTTCCTTTGCCGTTGGTTCACCCTCCAATGGCCGCCGTGGCTGGCGCACCGCACTGCTGTGGCCTGGGAGTGCAGTGGAGGATGACCCAGGTCCTTGGGCCCCTGCACCTGCATGGGAGACCCGGAAGAAGCTCCTGGCTCCTGGCTTCCGATGGGCCCAGTGTGACAGTTGAGTCAAAAGTTTAAATTGTCTACAAGGTATAGCACGCCCAGGGTGGTTATAGACTATAGGTTATTTTGCTTGGTTGTTTTAAAAGCAGGGCCTGTTCTTCATAACAATAAATGCTGGTTTGTAACTGGCCTATTTCTGGCTTCTGTACTTCTGCTTGCTTGATAATGGCCAAGGCCACCAGACGATGGTTTCTTCTCCCTTCTCCCATCTGCAGCCACAAAATAACCCAGGTGGCGCCAAGGTCAATGACGCCATGCCTGACCCCGACTGAGAACAATTGAATCGATAAATTTTTCAAAGACAAAAACAGAGTTGAAAAGAAAATGGCTGATTGGCTACTCACTTCTGTACCCCTGCTTTCTGCTTGCACAAGCCTGTGCCTGTAATTAAATGACTTATAACAAGAGGTTTTGCCTTTAAACCCCAGCAACTCGGGGCTGTCTCTCCGGACTTGGTTTGTGAGAGGGCAGTCGCCAGCTAGCTAATAAAGACTCCTAATTTGACCTCAAAAGTCTTGCTGGGGCACATGCTGTGGCACAGTGGGTTAATGCCCTGGCCTGCGGTGCCGGCATCCCATATGGGCACTGGTTTGAGTCCTGGCTGCTCCATGTCCCATCCAGCTCTCTGCTATGGCCTGGGAAAGCAGTGGGAGATGGCTCAAGTGTTTGGGCCCCTGCACCTGCGTGAGACACCTGGAAGAAGCTCCTGGCTCCTGGCTTAGGATCAGCGCAGCT
The DNA here is from genome assembly GCF_051225735.1 of Oryctolagus cuniculus. Lineage (NCBI taxonomy): Eukaryota > Metazoa > Chordata > Mammalia > Lagomorpha > Leporidae > Oryctolagus > Oryctolagus cuniculus. Next base: position 12,617,772 of record NC_142874.1, on the reverse strand, counting down.
CCAGCCAGTGCGGCCATTTGGAGAGTGAATCAGTGGATGGAAGACTCTCTCTCTCTCTCTGTCTGTGCCTCTGTAACTCTGACTTTCAAATAAATAAATCTTAAAAAAAAAAAAAAAAAGTCTTGCTGTGTTTTTTAATCTGTGCATACCACAACACCAGCTCCGGCCATTGGGACCATTTGGAAAGTGAACCAATGGATAGAAGACTCTCTCTCTATTTCTCTCTGCTTCTCTATAACTCCACGTTTCAAATAAATAAATAAATCTTTAAAGAAAAACCTGTGTCGGCCGGCGCTGCGGCTCACTAGGCTAATCCTCCGCCTTCCGGCGCCGGCACACCGGGTTCTAGTCCCGGTCGGGGCGCCGGATTCTGTCCCGGTTGCCCCTCTTCCAGGCCAGCTCTCTGCTGTGGCCAGGGAGTGCAGTGGAGGATGGCCCAAGTGCTTGGGCCCTGCACCCCATGGGAGACCAGGATAAGTACCTGGCTCCTGGCTTCGGATCAGCGCGGTGCGCTGGCTGCAGCGCACCAGGCCGCAGCGGCCATTGGAGGGTGAACCAATGGCAAAGGGAGACCTTTCTCTCTGTCTCTCTCTCTCACTGTCCACTCTGCCTGTCAAAGCAAACAAACAAACAAACAAACAAAAAACCTGTTTAAAATCTATCTTCGTGAAGCACAACGACTCCCATCCTCACAGGAGCGGCCGTGGGAGTGGACGTGGCCTTTCTGGGGGCGGTGTTGCTCGGGGCTTGAGGCAGAGCCCCTCCCTGTGCTGCCCCCGCCGGGCCACACAGAAACACGTGCTGCCATCAGGGGGAGCGCACTGCAGCTCTGCTGACTTGAGAAAGTCCCGCGTGGGCGACCTGCTCGGGACGTGCTTGGCTAAGCTAACAGCGGCTGCCCTCGGCCACAAACACATGAACGAAGGAAGGAGGAGGGAGGCCAAAGTCAAGGCCATGCTTTGTGGCTTACATCTTTTTTTTTTTTTTTTACAGGCAGAGTGGACAGTGAGAGAGAGAGACAGAGAGAAAGGTCTTCCTTTGATGTTGGTTCACCCTCCAATGGCCGCCGCGGCCGGCACACCACGCTGATCCGATGGCAGGAGCCAGGTGCTTCTCCTGGTCTCCCATGGGGTGCAGGGCCCAAGCACTTGGGCTATCCTCCACTGCACTCCCTGGCCACAGCAGAGAGCTGGCCTGGAAGAGGGGCAACCGGGACAGAATCTGGCGCCCCGACCGGGACTAGAACCCGGTGTGCCTGCGCCACAAGGCGGAGGATTAGCCTAGTGAGCCGCGGCGCCGGCCTTGTGGCTTACTTCTAACTCCCATGAGTGGGCAAGAGAATTGTCCTCTCCCTGACTGCTCTTGGCCGGGATTGGCTGTTGATCACCGCCAAGTTCTCTCCCAGTCTGGGACTCATCAGGCCGTGAACAAATAAAACTACAGAACAGGCGCAGGCGTGCTGCCCAGTGAACAGGACATCTCTCTTGGTAGTGGGGACCCAGAGTACCGTTGCCATCTTGTTCCTGGTCCCCACGGCACTGAGTTTACACTTGTGGGCACAGCAGCCCTCGTGGTCTTGTCGCAGGAATTCTTTCTGATATGAGAGCTTAGTGTGGGAGACAAGGGATGGCTAGAGAAAGCTGACGGCTAAACAACAGAAATAAACCGGAACAGATTTTAAAAGCATACGGAACCATTTATTGGGGTAAAGTAGTTTGCCTGGGGGAACAGCCACCCAGACTCCGGTTCCAGAGTTATTTCGTACTTTCAGTCCAGCTTAGCACTTCTCACAACGTGAAAATCACGTTCTCTCTGGAGGTGTTGCAAGAGATGTCATAAATCATATCAATGATTCCTTCGGACTGAAACACAAAAACTGGGTAAAATGACAAAGGTTGTGTTCATGCAAAATTTTCAATCCAATAGAAAATAAAACATCAGGATGTTTCTCTTCCCAAACTGCTAATTGATATGCAAAATAACAGCTAATGTAATTTTAAATGCATACTTGCACTGATATAAAATTGCTTTCGTGTGTTGGATATATCTACCCACCACATTTGGTATGGAAAGATCTACAGAAGCCACTTGTATCAACTGACATGTCCGCAGGGGAATGACACTTGGAGGGGACAGGATCGCACGGGCTCTGAGGTTTCCATTTCTCTGAATCTTGTTGTTGTTTCCGCTGGGAGTTGAGGTTGTTGGGCTGATTGTGCTTAAGCCTTAAAATCTTGCAAGGTCAGCATTATCATTCCGTTTTGATGCACCAGAAAGTAAAAACCCGGATGAGCCACTCCCAGAGATCTAGGACTTCCTGGGCCTGGGGGGCTTGGGCGGGGAGCTGGGGCAGAGGCCACGAAAATAGCCTTGGAGGTGCCGCCCAGGTCTGTGGGGCTTGGTGGAGCTCTGTGTAGCAAGGTGAGAGATGTTCCAACCGACCGCCAGCCGCCAGGCCTACCCCGCAGTACCAGCCAGGCAAAGCAGTCCGCGTGCGGGCCCTGAAGTGAAGAGTGGGCACCTTTCCCGGCTCTTTGGAGCGTCTAGTGTCGTTTCCTCATTGCGTACATCAGGTGTGCTTAGCATCGCATTCTGAACTCATTTCTTGACTTTGCACGCCTGTGTGAAGGCTTCATTAATTGGCACAGCAGACCAGGGAGAAGAGAGCCCTTGGATTTGCTAGGCGCCTTGGTTTTGAGGGAGCTGGCTCTGGGCTGGGGACCAGTGGGGAGGCTGCAGCCAAACGCTGACCCATGGGGGATGGTTTTCCTGACTTTGCCTCTCAGCCCGGCTCCTTCTGGAGGCGCTAGACCTCAGAGAGAAAGGCGTGGGCACCCTCAAGCAAGGAGCTGGGCCGGCTGTGCAGACCGGCCGGAGCGGCAGGTGACAGCGCACCTGTGTCTGGGGCAGCGGTGGCGGCTGCAGGTGGAGCAGAGCTTCAGGGTTGTTGGAGGTGCCAGTGCTGCCTCCACAGCCACACCTGCAGGGACCCCTGCCCAGGGAAGGACCTAGCCCCACCGGAGGCCTCCCGCACAGCACAGCTCTGTCCCCTCTGACCTCTGGGTATATCTGACTTCCAGACTGGTGTCTGCAGGCAGGACGCGCCTCCCTGCACCTGCACGCCTTTGACCCCGTCAACACCCTTCACTGCCGAGAGAGAAGCATGGCACAGGCACAGGAGAATGAAAGTACACCGGGCAAAGAGAGGCCTTTGGTTAAGAGGAGGCAGCGCTAGAGGGTGGTGCTAGAGAGTGACTGAGCGGAGGTTACGGAGCTCCTGAGTGTGGGGGCTTGGCGGTACTGTTCTCACCTGCAGTAGGAGAAGGGGGGAGGGCGGGGAATGGAGGGATGTTTTCAGTTGGGTTCTTAACATTAACAGCTAACATTTCTTGCAGACATTACATGAGTGCTTCAAAGTGTTCATGGAAAATGCAATGAAAAAATGGGCCAACGCTGTGGTATAGTGCTAAGCCTCTGCTTGTGGCGCCGGTTCTAGTCTTCCTTGTTCCTCTTCCAGGCCAGCTCTCTGCTATGGCCTGGTAAAGCAGTGGAAGATGGCCCAAGTGCCTGGTCCCTCCACCCACATGGGAGACCTGGAAGAAGCTCTCTGTCTCTCCCTCTCTCTGCCTTTTAAAAAAATATATATATTTTTAAAAAGGTAAGTTTATTTTGGTGAAAAAATTCTGAAATCCATGCATAGCTTTCCCATGGCAAGCATTTTTCCATGAACATTTTGAACACCTTTTGTCTGTGTGGATCTCAAAACTTTTTGCATCAGTCACTTTAATTCCATTTTCCACGATTTTTTTTCCTTTTAATATTTTCCTTTTTTAAAAAATAAGGCTCAGGTTTGTGCAAGTTTTTCATTCTACCTTTTAAAAATATTTAACAAGTTTTCCTATTTCATGAGACATTCTTCATAAACAAAAGTTCTAGTAGTTGCATTACTTAGTTGTGCCTCATTGGATATTAAAGTTTCCAAATTTGAGGCTACAGGGGGGTGACCATCTCTGTATCTATGCAGTGCCTTCAAAAAGTTTATAGGAAATAAATATTATGAAAAATCAACACGGATTAATATTTTTGGCACCAAAATAAGCATACTCCTTTAAAATATTTTTTTGATTTATTTTTATTTGAAAGGCGGAGAGAGACAAAAGCCTGCAGCAGCTGGGGCTGGGCCAGGCCAAAGCCATGTGGGTGGTAGGCACCTGCTGCCGCCTCCCAGGGTGCCCATTAGCAGGCAGCTGGAAACAGAGGAGGTGTTGAAATGGAGATATGGGATGCAGGCTTGTCAAGCCACGTCTTAACTGCTGTACCGAAGGCTGACCTTCAGAAATTTATCTTTGAGTTTCATTTTCCGTGAACTTTCCGAAGTACCTTTGCACTCATATATGATATGTGTACTCTACTTCTAGAGATGGCTAAAATCGGTCAATAAGGAATGAACATTTAGGGGCCAGTGCTGTGGCGTAGTGGGTAAAGCTGCCGCCTGCTGTGCCAGCATCCCATATGAGTGCCGGTTCTAGTCCCGGCTGCTCCACTTCCGATCCAGCTCTCTGCTATGGCCTGGGAAAGCAGTGGAAGATGGCTCAAGTACCTTGGCCCCTGCACCCACATGGGAGACTAGGAAGAGACTCCTGGTTCCTGGCTTCAGAACAGCACAGGTCAGGCCGTTGCAGGCAATTGGGGAGTGAACCATCAGATGGAAGACCTCTCTCTCTCTCTCTGCCTCTCCTTCTCCCTCTGTATAACTCTGACTTTCAAATAAATAAATACTTAAAAAAAAAAAAAAGGAATGAACATTTAGACATACAGTAATACTTGGTCACCACTGCCAGTATTCTTTGGTTTTCCATCAGGAGTTTGGTATTTTTTTCTCTTGTTCAGCCCTGGCCAAACAAACCTTAAGTCCCTTTGCCACTATTCTAAGTGAGGTTAAACACTTCATGTTTTTGCACCATAGCATTTTCTTTGTATCTCGTGAACACTGAGGATGACCATGTATTTAACCATCCTGAATGAAGTGCTTTAACTTTTTAAAAGAAATAAAACTTAACACTTCTGCCGTCTTTTCCTTACAGATACCTACTTTGAAATTGGTATTTTTTACTATGTGTACTTTCTGCATTTTATAGTTTTAAATAATAAATTTTTTAGGAATTTTTAGCTTAATTTTAAAATTTTTGATATCTGTTTACCCATTTAGATTGTCCGATCATTTTAATAGCTGTTTGTATTGTATCATACATGAATTTTAGTTGATTTATCCTTTCTCCTACTGAGGTACATTTAGGCTTTTTCAGGTCCATGCTGTTGAAGCAGCACCATGAAATCAAAATCCTGTGCGTGCCTGTTGTATGCACATTTATCTAGGCAGATAAAAGTGTGGTTGCATCTTTTCTCCATAAATTGAAATGCTATTATATTTCACGCGGAGCATCTCAGTTCTCAAGAACTCCCTACAAAATACTGTAATCTTAACTCAGTGGATACGGAAATCGGGTTAGACTGAGACAAGGGCAAACAGCTTTCAAGGAAAAGAACCAATTACAGGATAACGCAGAGGAGCAAGAGCCGCCGTCCTGGCAGACTCGGCTGTGTGTATCCTGTTACCTTCCTGCCAGTGTGGGTTTCAGTCTCAGGGGGGCAGCTCCAAGGGTTGCTTATCCCTCTGCTTTGTATCTGTCGCGATCGCTGTCCTTTGTGAGTACACAGTGGGCTTGCATGTGTGCTCTAAGTTGAATTGTTTATTATTGTCTTAATAAAGATAACATTTCAAACATTGGGTTCTGCCTCTCAGACTCTTTCTGTAGATGTGCTCACAACTCAGTGCTGTAAGGATGCATCCAGAACACATTTTTTGGGAGATTTATTTTATTTATTTATAAATCAGAATTAGAGGGAGAATCTTCTATCGGTTGGTTTACTCCCCAAATGGCCGCAACAGCTGAGGCTGGGCCAGGCTGAAGCCAGGAGCCAGGAGCCAGGAGCCTCCTCCAGGTCTCCCACATGGGTACAGGGGCCCAAGCACTTGGGCCATCTTCCACTGCTTTGCCAGGTGCATCAGCAGGGAGCAGCCGGGACTTGAACCGGCACCCACATGGGATGATGGCTCTGCCGGTGGTGGTTTAACCTGCTGGACCACAGCACCAGCCCCTCCAGAAGGCGTTTTACCATGGTCCATGGTGACTTCATGTAAGAAGGTCAGCATGCAAGACAGAGCATTCATTAGACTATGGATCTGCCACCCTTTTAATATTGGTAAAAATTCTGCTTTTTGGGACAAAAGGTTATGAACCAGCTCCACTGACACAAGGTGCTCACTCTTCATGAAGAGTTTACACACTACCCGTCTTCACTGGAGAGGTACAGAATATGAATATGGAATTTAAAAGCCCTAAATTTCAGGGCCAGTGCTGTGGCACAGTAGGTTAATCTTCCGCCTGCGGTACTGGCATTCCACATAGGCGCTGGTTCGAGTCCTGGCTGCTCCACTTCCAGCTCTCTGCTATGGCCTGGGAAAGCAGTAGAAGATGGCCCAAGTCCTTGGGCCCCTGCACCCACATGGGAGACCCGGAAGAAGCGCCTGGCTCCTGGCTTCAGATCGGCACAGCTCTGGCCTTTGCAGCCAACTGGGGAGTGAACCATCGGATGGAAGACTCTTTGCCTCTCCTCTCTGTGTAACTCTTTCAAGTAAAATAAATACATCTTAAAAAAAAAAAATGCTTAGAACCAGAACTGGGCATTTGGCACAGCAACTAAGCTGCCACTTGTAATGACTGCATCCCTTATCCCCTCTTGGAATGCCTGAGCTGGAGTCCTGACTCTGCTTGGATCTAGCTTCCTGCTGGGATCAGCAACTTGGGTCCTTGCCCCCATATGAGACCTGCATTTAGCCTGGTCCAGTCCCAGCTATTGCTGGCATTGGGCATTTGAGGAGTACACCAGCAGATAGATGGGAGATATCTGCCTGTCTCTTAAATAAATAAAATTAAAAGAAAAAAGTTTGGTATCATTTCCAGCACCAGATGTCTCTCACTCCCTAAATGCTGAAATGGAGTCAATTTTATGGTTAATGCAGGTGTCTGTGCATTCCGTGAGTATTACGAACTCAAACGCAGATGAAAAGACTCTTATGGGTATCCTGCAATTAAAACTGTGCTGTTTAAACACAGCCTTGAGGGGCTGGTGCCCTAGCGCAGGTTAATCCTCCACCTGCGGCGCTGGCATCCCACATGGGCACTGGTTCTAGTCCCAGCTGCTCCTCTTCCAGTCCAGCTCTCTGCTGTGGCCTGGAAGTGCAGTGGAGGATGGCCCAAGTGCTTGGGCCTGCACCTGCATGGGAGACCAGGAGGAAGCGCCTGGCTCCTGGCTTCGAATCAGCGCAGCTCCAGCCATGGCAGCCTTTTGGGCAGTGAACCAATGGAAGGAAGACCAGAATCTGTCTGTCTCTCCCTCTTACTGTAACTCTACCTCTCAAATAAATAGACATCTTAAAAAAAAATACATAGCCTCGAAACTGTCATTTGAGATTAAGAGCTGACAACTACAGATAGACACACACACGAGTAGAGGTATATGAATCATATAAAAGTTTTAAGATATGGCCTGTGGCCTGACAAAATACTCTACTTGTAACTGGATCCTTATTTGGACCTCTTTATTGTGTATAAATTTTCAAAATATTAAACGTATAAATATCACCATATAATAAGAATCATCAACTATTTGAGACTTGAGAATCTAAAGATTTACTTACAGCCCTTAAGGCATTCAGATCTGCTAAAAAGCCCATGAGAGTTTCTCAGGCATGGAAAGCCAAGACACTTTGGCAAAAAAAAAAAAATGACCTAAATGAAAGATCTCTGGGAGTGAGATCCCAGCAAAGAACGGGCCATCAAAGAAGGAGGTACCTTTCTCTGAAGGGAGGAGAGAACTTCCACTTTTGGCCTTGTCTAAATAAGGTTGGAGTTTGTGAACTCAAGAGGCTTCCATAGCCTTGGCAGCTCATGACAAGAGCCTTGGGTGATTACTGATGCCATAAATAAGTGTCAATTGTTAAGTCAACAACAGGAGTCACTGTGCACTTACTCCCCATGCAGGATCTCTGTCCTTAATGTGTTGTACTATGTGAATTAATGCTATAACTAGTACTCAAACAGTACTTTACACTTTGTGTATCTGTGTGGGTGCAAACTGTTGAGATCTTTACTTAGTATATACTAAATTGATCTTCTGTATATAAAGATAATTGAAAATGAATCTTGATGTGAATGCGATGGGAGAGGGATTGGGAGAGGGGAGGATTGCGGGTTGGAGGGAGGTTATGGGGGGAAAAGCCGCTATAAAATAAAAGTTGGAAAAAAAAACTAAAAACAAACAACACATACCAAAAAAAAAAAAAAAAAGAAAACCACTTGCACTTCGTGTGCTCCACAAAAAAAAAAAAAAAAAAAAAAAAAAAAAAGGTCTTCCATTCACTGGCTCGTTCCCCAGAGGGCTGCAAGAGCAGGGCCAGGGCCAGGTGAAAGCCAGGAGCGTGAACTCCACCCAGTGTCCCTCGTGGGTGCAGGGGTCCAAGGACTTGGGCCATCCTCTGTTGCTCTCCCAGGCCCATTAGCTGGATCAGAAGTGCTGCAGGGTGCACTGTGCGCCGTGGCAGTGTGTTAAAGCTATAGCCTGCAGCACCGGCATCCCATTTGGGCACCAGTTCAAGTCCTGGCTGCTCCACTTCTGATCCAGCCCTCTGCTATGGCCTGGGAAAGCAGCGTAAGATGGTCCAATTCCTTGGGCCCCTTCACCCACGTGGGAGACCCAGAAGAAACTCCTGGCTCCTGAGAGACTCAGCTCTGGCCATTGCAGCCATTTGGAGTGAACCAGTGGATGGAAGACCTCTCTCTTTCCTGTCTATTTCTCTGTGCAACTCTTTCAAATAAATATAATAAATCTTTAAAAAAATAAAAATAAATAAAGAGGCAGATCCTGCCTTTGTATGTCATTAAAAAAAAAAGTGCTGCAGCTGGGACTAGACCCGGTGCTCATAGGGGATGCCAGCACTGCGGGTGGCAGCTTAACCTGCTGTGCCACGACGCCGGCCCTGACACTGCAGTGTACATAGCTGAGATTATATCCATCCTGAGAGGTTTAGCTCTGTTCTTTGATCTGTACAGAAACATGTTTTCAAAGCAGGGCAAAGAGCTGCTTCAGGATCTGCCAGTTCACCAGGTAACAGAACTTCCCACAACAGGTAAACCTGAGAAACATAAGTTGACGCTGCCAGGAAATAGTTTAGCAAATGAAGCACTTAAATAGTTCTTTCCCTTTGATTGTAACACTTAACAATTTAATGATTTCTGCACTTTTATTAAGAAAGCAAAATAGGTGACAACTCATATTCAAAACTGGCAGCCAGATACTCAGACAAAAATCACATTTATTTCAATAGCTCAAAGTGCAAATACAGCAAGTCAATTCACAAAGTTTCAAGAGACAGCTTTAAGTATATTGAAAACCTGATATACCAAAACGAAAGGGTATATAGTGGAAATAAAGCTCCTCAATTTTTAAAAAAATTCAAGTACTTTGGAAAACCTTTAGACTAAAATATTCCATTTACATCAATTCAGAACTGCCTTGATCTCCAGATGCCAGCAGCACATTTCAGTCACACGTGGCTCTTCAGAGGAAGCCACCCCAGAGTGGGCAGCCCACGCAGGCGCGAGGCTCCCAGTGTGGGCGACAGCTCACCTGGCAGCTTCAGTCACTCAACCCCTTCAACCGCTGTGGTTTAAGCCATGGCATTCTGCTCTCAGGCAAATTCTAAAAAAGCTGAATATAAGGCCAACCCCACGCTTCAGGATTTTCTGAAAATCACCAGTGTGTATCTAAAAGATTTAAAGACCAGTGTTGACTTCAGGCCTACGGTATTGCTGGGGCAAGACTCGGGTTAATACGTTTGCTGTTACGTACGACCTTTCAGTGAGGCTAGCAAAGAGGCCTTGAAAACTTCTCACGAAGACTGTACTTAAATAGGCATGTGTCTGTTTCGGCGTCTATAGACTTGTATGTAGAGTAGAAAAAGGTCCCGCTAAGGAAGGTACCGAAAGGTTGTTAATGTTCTCGCTGTCACGAGGCAGCCAAGACACATACTTGTTTCTGCCCCCCAGAAGCGATGTTAGCCACTAGTTCCAATTCGGGAAACCATGCTGTTCAGGAAGGTTTACAGGATGTTCATTCCGTTTTTTTCTCCAGCTTCTTCTTTTCGTAATAGGCATGGAACTGGCAGTCCGTTCCAAAAATCCGGTCCCACCACGTGAATGTGGACGCGTAGTTTCCGATGAAGTTCATGTGGTGGAAGTCGTGATGCCGAGAACCCGCGTAGAAGGGGATGAAATTCAAAGGGTTGAGCGGAATGTCGTAACCACTGGAAAAAAGGACAAAGGTGAGTCAGGGAATGCAGGCTTCTCGGGTGGCTGCCATTTCTTTTTCTTTTTCTTTTTTGCCAGGCAGAGTTAGACAGTGAGAGAGAGAGAGACAGAGAGAGTTATAGACAGTGAGAGAGAGACAGAGAGAAAGGTCTTCCTTCCATTGGTTCACCCCCCGAAGTGGCCGCCACGGCTGGCGCTGTGCCAATCCGAAGCCAGGTGCTTCTCCTGGTCTCCCATGTGGGTGCAGGGCCCAAGCACTTGGGCCATCCTCCATGGCACTCCCGGGCCACAGCAGAGAGGTGGACTGGAAGAGGGGCAACTAGGACAGAACCGGTGCCCCAACCAGGACTGGAACTCGGGGTGCTGGCCAGGTAGCTTCCATTTTCACTAACAGTCACATGCTCACTCACTAGCTCAAATAATGATCACTTACCCTAAGTCACTTTTCTGACATGTTCACAACAGACAGTGACAGAAAAAAGGTGCATATTCTACAAACCACTGCAGGGAATTTTTAAAGAAACTTTGAAAGATCTATGGAAATTACACATCAGGAATGAAAGACGGGGTTGTAAGAAGACATAAGTTCATAGCAACTATTTCTCTTTCCTGCTTCACAGGAACTTTCTCCCCATAGTCTCTAACAATTGTAAACAAAGATCATAATCTATCTTTTTAGAAAAGTGAGGTGAAATTAGCATCACTGTTGTGGCAACTTATTTTACTTTTTTAGGCAATGACAAGTTGGAATTAAATATACAATAAAATACTAGCTTGCTTGTCTACAGTTGGGGGCACCTAAGTGATTTCTATTTATTTACTTAAAAGATTTATTTGAAAGGCAGAGTGGATTGATCTTCATCTGCTGGTTCGCTCTCCCAGTGGCCACAATGGCTAGGGAAAAAGCCAGGAGCCAGGAACTTCATCCTGGTATCTCATGTGGGTGGCAGGGTTCCGAGTACTTGGGCCACCTTCTGCTGCTTCCCCAGGCACGTTAGCAGGAAGCTGGATCAGAAGTGAAGCACCTGGGACTCCAACCACAATGCAAGTGGTGACTTTAGCCGCTGCACCACGACACAGCCCCACTATCAGTGACTTTAAAGAGGAGTACCATTTAGAGTTCCCACTTTTATTTCTAAGTATATCTACAGATGTCCAGTTAGACCTATCTGAGCCAGCCCAACTCCACCTTGCTTTCAGTGCCTGAAGAGAGCAGAAGCAGCAGTGGGAGGAACGAAGGAATGAAAGGGACGCCAGCTGTAATTACTCACCGCCTAGGACTAGACCATTAATTCTGCTACTTTAGTGACTTAGAAGTAATTCTTAAAATTTAATATTCTGCATTCAGGGACAGAATAAATCTCAAGTCAAAATGCAATGAACATGGGATTTTAATATAATGAAAAATGAGGGGCTGGCGTAGTGGCACATTGTGGCAGGCCACTGCCCATGATGCAGGCATCCCCCGTTCGAGTCACGCTGCTTCCAATCCCTGCTAACGCTTCTGGAAAGGCAGCAGAAGGTGGCTCCGGTACGTGGGCCCCGGCCACCATGTGGGAGACCTGGATGGAGTTCCAGGCTCCTGGGCTCGCTCTGCCCCAGCTCTGACCATGGTAGAGATCTGGGGAGTGAAGCAGCAGATGAAAGATCGCTCTCTCCCACTCTCTCTTTCTCTCCCTCCCCTCCCCCGTAACTCTGCCTTATAAATAAATGTTTTAAAAATATATATAATGAAGGGGCGGGGGCAGGGGGAGATGGGTAGACCTGGCGCCCGCACCCCTGTCCTGGCCTCCGTGCACTGCAGCCTCTGACATGGACAGAGGCCTCAGCCCCTTCGGCTTTGAATCCGAAGCCCCCCCTTCCCCTCAAGAGCCTTTGTCCTGCCCGAGGGAGGAGGCTGCCACAACTAGAAAAAAAAAAAAAATATATATATATATAATGAAAGATGAAGCATGTAAAAAGGTGTTCGGTATAAATATTTTCCCGCAAAATACCTTCCAATCAACAGAAAGGAGGCACCTGAAGTATGCGCATACTGCTAGGAGCACTTTCACACTCTAAGTGTGCTCTGACCAGTGCTGGACCGCAGAGGCTGGAAGCCTCACGCAGTGAAAGCTCAACGTTTCAACCTAAGAGCTGCTCAAGTTTATTACAGGATAAAGAAATTACATTATATGATACAATGGTAACAGCACAGATCAGAATGGAACATCTAGTATTTGAATTTTTACCCAATGATTATGTTGTTTTCTTAAAAAGATTAATCTCACCTATTAGTCTCCTTAGAAATACCGATAATCTTATGACCATGTTATCTTTTTTTAAAGATTTATTTTACTTATCTGAAAGAGTTTCAGAGAGACAGGTAGAGCCAGAGAGAGAGAGAGAGAGAGAGGTCTTCCATCTGCTGGCTCACTCCCCAAATGACCGCAACAGTAAGAGCTGAGCTGGTCCGAATCCAGGAGCTGCCTCTGGGTCTCCCGCAGAGGTGCAGAGGCCCAAGGACTTGGGCCATCTCCTGCTTTTCTAAGCCACAGTAGAGAGCCAGATCAGAAGTGGAGCAGCCAAGACCTGAACCAGCGCCCACGTGGGATGCCGGCATTGCACGCTGAGGCTTCAACCTGCTGTGCCACAGTGCCGGCCCCAACCATGAATAGAATAGAATAGAAATCGCAACTCACCTATGGACATCAATGGTTTCTATCAAACGAACAGTCACCCACGCCCAAAGAAGAATTACATGATCACACAAAAGCAAGATTCCAATGAAAAATCCAGTTCCAAGAATCAGGGTTTCCAAAGGGTGTGCATACTCAGCTTCCATTCCAAATGGAGCCTAAAACAAACAGATTAAGAATTCCTTAATACAGCGTGATGGTTAACCTGGAGAGGCAAGGTAAAGCTCTTGTTAAAATGAGGCTAACATTTAAATTAGCAGAGTTTGAGAAAAGCAGTTTATTCCTCATGAGAGTGGGTTTCATCTACTCAGCTGAAGGCTTTAAGCGCACAGACAGACAGGCTACCTGAGACAGAAGGGATTCTGAGAAATGCTGCCTGCGTTTCCACTGTGCTGTTCTACAGAGTTCAGACTCAAGACTACCTGAATTCCATCGAGGCTCATCTGAACTTCTAGCCTGAAACTTACACTACAGAATCAGACTTCCTAGCTCCAACAGCTGCACAAATAAATTCCTTAAAACTAATCTCTCTCTCTAGGATATATGCCCTATTGATTATGCTTTTGTGGAAAACCTTAATACATAAATTCCATTTATACATAGTTTCCTAAAATTTTAGTGTTTCTATATGTAATGATACTAATTTCTACCACATTTATAAATAGTAACTCTTAATAAAAATAACATTTTTTCCTGCCAAACATCAAAAAATCTAGAGGAATAAAATCTTAATAACTTTCATTGATGGTTTAAGGAAATGAAATCAAACTGCCTATAACTCTTTTTTTTTTTTTTTAAAGATTTATTTATTTATTGAAAGGCAGAGTTACAGAGGCAGAGACAGAGACAGAGACAGAGAGAGAGAGAGAGAAAGTCTTCCATCTGCTGGTTCACTCCTAGATGGCTGCAATGGCTGGAACTATGCTGACCCAAAGCCAGGAGCCAGGAGCTTCTTCCTGGTCTCCCACGAAGGTGCAGGGACCCAAGGACTAGGGCCATCTTCTACTGTTTTCCCAGGCCATAGCAGAGAACTGGATTGGAAGTAGAGCAGCCAGGACTCAAACAGGCACACATGGGATGCCGGCATTGCAGGTGATGGCTTTACCTGTATATGCCACAGTGCTAGCCCCTAACTCTAACTTTTTATTTACACATTTGTATTTGTTCTGCTAAGAAAAGGATACTTGATTTACATACCAGGTACCTGGTCCTCCCTGCCCTTACCTACAGTTTCAAGTACATGAAATAAACAATTCATAAGTTCTAAGCAGAGCACCATCTGAGTACTGTGATGAAATTTCTTGCTGTCCCACCCTGGACATGAATCATCCCTGTGTCCAGCACACTACCCACTCGATAGTGACACCGCTGCTGGCTGAGTCATCAGTTTAAGATATGGGGTCTGGAGCTGGTGCTGCGGCATAGAAGGTTAAGCCTCTGCCTACAGTGCTTGCATCCCAAATGGGTGCCAACTTGAGTCCTGGATGCTCCACTTCTAATCCAGCTATGCCAGGGAAAGCAGCAGCAGATGGGCCACGTGCTTGGAGGGCCCAGAAGAAGCTTCTGGCTCCTAGCTTTGACCTGGCCCAGCCCTGGCCATTGTGGCCATCTGGGGAGTAAACCAGTGGATGCAAGATAGCTCTCCTCCCTTCTCTCTGTATCTCTACCTTCCAAATAAATATGTATCTTTAAAGATATATATATAGGGGCCGGTGCTGTGGCGCAGTGGGTTAACACCCTGGCCTGAAGTGCTGGCATCTCATATGGGCGCCGGTTCAAAACCCGGCTGCTCCACTTCCTGTCTAGCTCTCTGCTATGGCCGGGAAAGCAGTAGAAGATGGCCCAAGTCCTTGGGCCCCTGCACCCATGTGGGAGACCAGGAAGAAGCTCCTGGCTTCTGGCTTCGGACTGGCACAGCTCCGGCTGTTGTGGACCTCTGGGGAGTGAACCAGCGGATGGAAGACCTCTCTCTCTCTGCCTCTCCTCTCTCTGACTTTCAAATAAACAAAAAAAAATTTTTTTAAATCAAATCTTTAGGAAAAAAGCCAATAAATATATATATCTTTGTGGATAAGGGGGTACTACTGTAATCAAGATTATCTCAGAACATACTGACATGGCCAGTTTGACAAAGCTACATCAAAGCAGTTCTGGTAAAAATTAAATCTTTATTTTTGTGAAAGTCAGCTATGTGTTATAGATGTATTAAAACTAACTCATCAATTATTTTAGGAATTTAAATATTAAAGGTTTATTGTTTTGAGGTCACATGTGACTCTTAACATTGCAACAATGGCTATATAGCTTTCTGGACACAAGGATGAGAGTCTGAACTATTTCATACAATTTTTTTCTTTTCAGTCTCAATTTACCATGAAATTTAGATAACGAAGGAAATTTGTAGAACTGGTTTTGTGTATGTATATTTCCTTAATAACCAGAAATACAAACATCACTGACAATTTTTTTTTAAATGGTCAGGCAATAAAAACATTCTACCTCTAACAGAAAAAAAGTATTAAAATATTTCTAACATACCTGAAACTCATGATGAATTTTGTGAATATATTTATATATTCTCTTATGGTGTAAGAGTCTGTGCAGGAAATAGTGCCAGGTGTCCTCAATGACTGCACAGCCAAAGCAACGTGCCAAAATCCAGTACCTTCAAAGACGGAAACACTGCCATGTGATGAGGTAACTTAAACAACTCTTGAGTTACAACCAAACAACCAGTTACAGTTTCACCTAACTGGACGTGTTAACACATTCTCAAAACCACCAGACATAGCTACACGACTGTTAATACTGTATTTCATTCTGCCAAAAATCCACAGGCATAAGATCAAGATAAGAGGGGGCCGGCGCTGTGGCATAGCGGGTAAAGCTGCTGCCTGCAGTGCCAGCATCCCATATGGGTGCCAGTTCAAGTCCTGGCTGCTCTACTTCCGATCCAGCTTTCTGCTATGGCCTGGGAAGGCAGTAGAGGATGGCTCAAATCCTTGGGCCCCTGCACCCTCATGGGAGACCTGGAGAAAGCTCCTGGCTCTGGATCGGTGCAGCTCCGGCCGTTGCAGCCAACTGGGGAGTGAACCAGTGGATGGAAGACCTCTCTCGCTCTCTCTCTCTGCCACTCATTCTCTCATTGTGTAACTCTTACTTTTAAATAAATAAATACATATTTAACAACAACAAAAAAATATAAAGGTAAGAAACAAAACCCAAAACCTCCAGGAAAAAATAATATTGATAAAGAACCTGAATTAAGATTGGTAATAGCAAAGTTACATCTTTTCTACCAGGACATACTTTAAGGGCAATGGGCAAAAAGTAACTTATAAACAAAAATACTTGTATGCAGAAACTATTCCATATGCTGAATGTACAAAAGCATATAGTTATTGCTCTTATGTAGTTATTGCTGTTCAGCCTTTTGGTGAAGATCAAGTGTGAAGCACACAGCTGTCTCTCAGTATCTGTGGATGCTCAAGTCCCTTCTACAAAATATCACATTTGCACATAACCTAAGCACATCCTCTCATATACTTAAAATCATGTCTAGATTACTTTTAACACCCAAGATAATGTAAATGCTGTATAGCTACACACTGTCACCTCTATATTCAGGCATGTCAGCATTGACAATCGCATTCAAATATTATTTGAACACAAATCCTGCACTCCTATAAATATACCTTTGTGTTTATATGGACACAATTTTTATAAACCTCACAAACTACTCATATTTTTCATTCATTTTAGACTTCAAATGTACAGTATTTTTTCCAAGTATAAGCAGATATATCTGTAAAAGTCAGGTAAAGGATGCTATGAAAACTGATGATAGTAATTCATCTTCCAATAAAATATTCCACTAAAATGCAGGATCAGGAACACTGTAAGTTGCTCCTGTGGTTTTACTTTCCTGTTTTAGAATGTTACTACTTTAAAGGTTTAGAATAAACATTAACCAAATGAAGAAATAACATAGATATAAGTTTAATTTAATTGGATAATAAACCATGCCTGGGAATAAAAATCAAACTTCTATCCACATACCATCTTGGCATTCTTTCCCAATCATAAGGAATGTTAAAAAATTCTGTAAAATAATAGGTTCCACAAATCAATGGCAGCTGGATAAAAAAGTGGTTAAAGAGAAGTACTTTAAAACATTTCCACTGGTTTTCAAATGTTTCTGGTTTATCCTATGGAGAAAAACACAATATTTAATGTCAGTTTAGCTTGACAACTGGAAGTGAATTCCTAATTTTTTCTCTAATGTTCGTAGTGGACCTTAACTCACTTGTTAGTTGTTTAACTCTGTTATAACCATTGTCCCTGTTTTCAATAAGTGAAGAGACTGCTAATGGGACAGACTCAGCCATAAGGATCTTAAACAAACCAAATAAACCAAAATTCAGGCTTCAGATGAAAATGGCCTTTCAATCTCTCTGTAAAGTAGTTGTAGCCCACTAAAATACTATCTGTTCTTTCTTTTATCTCATTTCATTTTAATGCCACTCATAGACCCTGGACTGAAAAAGCTTCTCCTCTCTGGAAAGGTTACCATCTCTGACAAATGAGTCGACCACAGACGCAGTACAGGAAGGAAAGGACGTTTTTGCCTGGCACACTGTACCAGGACTCAGTCCTACAAGTTAATCAGGGCTGACACACAGCAGCCAGCATCACCCCTGCAGATGAGCTTACGACATGCTGCCTGAATTCTGCCTTTCGCAGCAGGCACTTTGATAAAAGGCACTTCGGAATGCCCGTGATCTTGACTGAGGATGACAGGAAAGTGTCCTGGAGTCCACATTCCTTTATTCTTCCCTCCTCTGGTCTGGCGTCTGCTGTCACCTGACCCCCTGCATTATTCCCAGAGAGGATCCATGCTGCTGTGCCTTGCTTGAAGTGGGACTCACTGGGAGAGGCTAAGAAGCTAACAGAGAGGAGATCATGTGTACAGGCTACCCACCCAAGTGTACTCAGTGCATACGAATTACTCTCCAGAGACAAGCACTCGCAACATGTCTACCACCCAAAGACCCTGTGCCCTTGAGTTTTAGTTTGGCATGACTTCTGAAAAGTTAACAGTAACATTAAAAGGTATCACTGGATTACCAAGTGCCCATAAATCATCTCTAATAAGATAGTACAGATTCTCTCCTAGTATGACAGACTCTCCTAGTATGACAGTATACATATCAGCAGAGTTCACTTTACACGCTGATTTTAAAACTGAGAAGGGCACTGTGTCTATCTTAAACACCTCACAGAGGGTTCTCAAGAAACTAGGGGTCTCGCTTCCTTGTTTGGGATGATATGACTGCTACAGAACTACTTACCATTTACTCGTATTTAGGAGGGAAAACAAAACTTTTTGCCTCGTTTAAAGGTGTTTGCACATGAATATAGACTTAGATTTGCTGGGATATCAAGGGTGAGGGTGGAATACAAAATTATACCCACACTTTTCTTTTCCAACAACTTTAAAATTTAAAATTAACGTAAGTTACATGAACATCACATCTACTTAAGACTCGATTTAACAAACTATCCTTGAAACTATCTATAATGATCTAGGGTTGTGTTCTCCAGTACAGGAGCAATCAATAACATGTGGATACTGATGACTAAATGGTGACTTTTAATTGAGATGAGCTAAAATACACACTGAATCTCAAAGACTTGTGAAAATAAGAATATGCAATAGCTCATGAAGAATTTATTTTGATTACATAACCAAATAAGAGTTTAGTTTTATTGGGTCAAATAAAATATAATTATGAAAATTAATTTCACTATTTTTACAAGAAAATTTAAAATTATGTATGTGATTTCATTATATTGTTATTGAACAGTACTAATTCAGCAAAGCTATATTTACTTTTGAAATAATCAACTACATTAATTTGAATTCTACTTCAGGTCTGTCATACTCACCTTCTGAATTTTGTACTTTTTCATGAAAGGTATGAATTGAAATAAAAATCCAGGTAAACAGAACAAGAAATAAAGCAACTCATGAACTACAAGGGATCCCCATGTTGCAATCTGAAACTTCGTATAATTATCCAACATATAGTTCCAGGCATTCTTAAATGGTTCTTGCAGAGGATTCTCAGGCAAAAGGGAATCTACATATTCCACGGCCAAGGACGCGGAGCCAAAGATGCTGCCACTTTCATTTGTTGCCATTTTCTAAACCTCTGCAGGCAGCCTTAGAAGTCTGTAGGACAAAAAAAAAAAAAAAAAAAAAAAGAGAAAAGAAGAAAAAAATTAAATAACCTAAACAATGCAATTCTAAGATGAGTTTCCAAAACGTATTTTTGGGGCGGCATCTGTCACAGTGGTTAAGACACTGCTGGGGACGCACACAGCCCATGTCAGAGTTCCCGGGTTCGAGCTCCAGGTTCACTTCCAGTCCAACCTCTTGACAACGCTCCTGGAAAGGCAGCAGATCACCCCATGGGAGGCCCCAGTGCAGTTTCTGGCTCCAGGCTTTAGCCTAGCTGGCTGTTTGCAGGCAGTTTGGGCATAAGCCAGCAGATAAGATCTTTCTGTGTCTGTCCTCTTTCAAATTAGTTAATTTAAATAATTTTAAATGTGTTCTTGAGTTTCAAAAATAATTCCTAAAGAAGTACCATATTTTCTAAGCAAGATTAAATGTTGTCACCAACCTCATTTGTAGTTACTGCTTTAAAAACCATGTTACACTTTTAGGAGCCAGCACTGTGGTTTAGTGGGTAAAGCTGCAGCCTGCTCCACTTCTGATCCAGCTCTGCTGCAGCCTGGGGAAGCAGTGGAAGACGGCCCGAGTCCTTGGGACCCTGCACCCACGTGGGAGACCTGGAAGAAGCTCCTGGCTTCGGATCAGCCCAGCTCCAGCCGTTGCGGCCATTTAACGAGTGAACCATAGGATGGAAGACCTCTCTGTCTCTCCCTCTGCCTCTCTGTAACTCTGCCTTTCAAATAAATAAAATCTTAAAAAAAAAAAAAAAGACAGACAGACAGACAGACAGACACACACACAAAAGCCATGATGTTACACTTTCAAAGAATTACCTAAAAGAACACTAGAAAGATTAATGTTATTTATTTGAAAGGCAGTTACAGAAACAGACAGATCTTCCATTCTCTCGTTTACTCCCTAAATGGTCACAACAGCTGAGGCTGGGCCAGGCTGATCCTGGAACTCCATACAGCTCTCTCACGTGGCTAACAGTGGTCCAAGCACTTAGGTGATCTTCTGCTGCCTTCTCAGGCACACTGGCAGGGAGCTGGATTGGAAGCAGAATAGCAGGGACTCAAATTGGTGCTCAATGGCATGCTGGCGTTGTGGTTTAACCTGCTATGCCACAATGCTGGCTTCAGAATTTTGATCTTTTATTTTTTAAATTTATTTTAAAGATTTATTTATTTATTTGAAAGGCTGAGTACACAGAGAGAGGAGAGGTATCTTCCATCTACTGGTTCACTCCCCAGATGGCCTCAAGAGCTGGAGCTCGGCCTATCCAAATCTAGGAGCCCAGAGCTTCTTCTGGATCTTCCGTGTGGGTGCAGGGCCCAAGCACTTGTGCTATCTTTTACTGCTTTCCCAGGAGCACTAGCAGAGAGCTGGATCAGAAGTGGAGCAGCCAGGATTCCAAATGGCACCCACATGGATGCCAGCACTGCAGACAGTGGCTTTACCCGCTATGCCACAGTGCCGGCTCTTGAACTATCTTTAAAGAGATTTCCAGTGTGATCTCCATGGAAAAAATTCTGATTTAAATAATCAAGAGTTGAGTTTTAAAATGACACTTATAGTTGACAGAACCTATACAGAAAAAGTCTGCCAAATATGACTAGATAAAAAATACCTTTGGGGGCCAGCACTGTGGTGCAGTGAGTTAATAATGCCCTGGCCTGAAGCGCCGGCATCCCATATGGGTGCAGGTTCGAGATCCAGCTGCTCCACTTCCTATCCAGCTCTCTGCTATGGCCTGGGAAAGCAGTGGAAGATGGCCCAAGTCCTTGGGCCCCTACACCTGCGTGGGAGATCTGGAAGAAGCTCCTGGCTCTGGACCAGCACATCTATGGCCATTGCAGCCATCTGGGGAGTGAACCATCAGATGGAAGACACCTCTCTTTCTCTCTCTCCTCTCTGTGTAACTCTGACTTGCAAATAAACAAACAAATCTTTAGAAAAAAATATCTTTGGCTAGAAAATAAAGATAGTTATAAACAAAACCAAAGATTGAAGGACAAACAGATAAAATTATATCCAACACACAATAAAAGGTTCTAAAGCGTGCTTTAGATAAAAATTAAAAAGCTCAAATGAAAAATGTTAAAGGCCATTCAGAGGTGGTTCACAGAAAAATAAAGGGACATCATCACTAAACAAAAATGCAGCTTGAATTCACTTAAATGAGGAAATGCGCCGTAAAACAGAGGCAATTGTTTAAAAGTTTACTAGTTCCCAGGGTCCAGTGTCCAGTACTGGTAAGGGTGTGGGGAAACAGGCAACATCACACACTGTTGACCGCAGGGCAAATAATCACTTGGGGAAAAACTGGCAGTCATCTATCACAATCCAAAGTGAATACTTGACTCAGCGATTTCCTCACTTGGTGTTCAAAGACAGTAAGAAAAGGCAGAGGAAGCATTGTTTCTAATAGCAAACACACAAAACAAGTAAGTCTATCAACAAAACATGAGTTTCAGCAGTTTTGTTAACTCCTTCCACAGACAATCACATAGCCATTAAGAAGGGCATGATGTGGACATTACATAAAAAGGATGCCTGATGGGGGCTAGCGCTATGGCGCTGCGGTGTAGCAGGTAAAGCCGCCACCTGCAGGGCCAGCTTCCCACATGGGCACTGCTTCAGAGCCCAGCTGCTCCACTTTCTATCTACCTCTCTGCTGTGGCCTGGGAGGACACTGGAAGATGGGCCAAGTCCTTGGGACCCTGCACGTGAGTGGGAGATGCACATAAAAACAGAAAATGCAATGAAGGCTGCAGAGAACACTCCACAGCCGTGACCGCTAACAACAGTGATCACACTCTGAAGATGGGTTTTATTTTAAAGCCCCTTAAGAATTCTTGATGGTGCACAAACTGCTGCCCCCAGCCCCGGCCTCTCAAACTGACCTCTCACCCATGCCACAGATGGGGTAGGTACCTGGGAGCCCAGGCAACTCACATTCTCATCTCAACTTCACGTTCTCATCTGTCTGTCTTCCCCTCCTCAAAGGACTGACACCACAGTGACTAGTGCTACGTCTTTCACTTCCTCAACCTCAAAATGTCTCTGTTCACTATCCTTCCAAGACGGCCCAGTTTTCCATGTCCTCACCTCATCAGGAAACTTGTCTCCCTCACCTAACTTTCTCCTCTGAGTGAGTCTGTTCTCTCAAGTCTACAAACATCCCAGTACTTCTTCTTGAACATGTGTCTCACCCACACTCACTGGACTGCTTGCATTCGGTGCCCCGCCCACGCCCAGACAACTCCAGCGACCCATGAGACTGCAGAATACGACAATCTCCCTGATCTCCACTTCTCTGAAAGTCATCACAAATCCGACATGTCAAAGCAACACCACTTACGGACCCTGTGACCCGATCAGAGCTGCAATTTCATCAAAACTGCAAAAACAGTCACTAAGAGTTCTTCGAGTGAGTGCAAGAAATAATGCATGCGAAGGGCTTGGCATGGGCCTTACAGCAGATTGGCTATAAACAGCCAACAACCATGCAGCAGTTTTTAAATCTTTTTTTTTTTTTAATTTATTTGACAGGTAGAGTTGTAGACAGTGAGAGAGAGAGAGAGAGGGAGAGAGGTATTCCTTTTGTTGGTTCACACTGCAAATGGCCGCTACGGCCGATCTGAAGCCAGGAGCCAGGTACTTCTGCTGGTCTCCCATGGGGTGCAGGGCCCAAGCACCTGGGCCATCCTCCACTGCACTCCCTGGCCACAGCAGAGAGCTGGCCTGGAAGAGGGGCAACTGGGACTAGAACTCAGCACCCATATGGGATGCTGGTGCCACAGGCGGAGGATTAACCAAGTGAGCCACAGCGCCAGCCCTACCCATGACTTCTGACAAGAGAATTGCCCATGAGGGGTTAATATTGTGGCATAGTGGGTTAAACACCAGCATGTCACATTCGAGCTCTGGTTCAAGTCCCAGCCACTCCACTTCCAACTTTGTGCTAATGTGCCTAGGAAGGCAGCAGTAAAAGGCCCAAATGCTTGGGTCCTTGTCACCAATGTGGGAGACCAGGATGGAGTCCCTGACTCCTAGCTTCGGCCTGGTCCAGTCCTGGCTGTTGCAGCCTTCTGGGGAATGAAACCAGAGGATGAAAGATCTCTGTCTGCCTCTCCTTCTCTTTGTCACTTGGCCTTTCAAATAAATAAATCTTCTTTTTAAGCTCTTTGAAAAAAAAAAAAATTCCACATGAGCAGTTTCTTACGTTTTCACTGCCCACTTACTCTCTAGTCTGCTCTCTACTCCCATCACCACACTGAATTTACTGAGGATCTCTTACCTGACAAAGCCAACATTCTTTGGCGCTATTTTATAGTTTTTAAAGATTTTATTTATTTGAGAGGCAGTGTTAGAGAGAGAGAGAGAGAGAGAGAGAGAGAGAGAGAAGTCTTCCCTCCATTGGTTCACTCCCCATCCCCAGATGGCCACAACGGCCAGAGCTGTGCCAATCCGAAGCCAGGAGCCAGGAGCTTCCTCTGGGTCTCCCATGCAGGTGCAGGGCCCAAGGACTTGGGCCATCTTCCCCTGCTTTCCCAGGCCACAGCAGAGAGCTGGATCAGAAGAGGAACAGCAGGGACTCGAACCAGCATCCATATGGGATGTTTTATTTGAACAATCTGGAATAGTTGATGCCTCGCTCCTGTTTCTTGGTTCCTGGGAGCCACAGGCATTCACTCACAATCTGTGCTTGTTGTGTACGGTCACCGTGCTAGCTGCTGTCTTCAGTCCTGACTTTCTAACACACAAACTCCTGTGAGGAACACAAGAAGTAACCAAGCAGAATCACATGGTAAGAACAATGTTGGGGGGGGGGGGCTGGCATAGCATAGAACCTTAGAGTTTCTAAATGCTAACTTAACTGAAACCTAGGACGTGAGGAGGGGGTGACCAGATTAAAACAGGTGGTGTGGGGGGAGAAGGAGAGGCAGAGATGTGACAGCGGATCCAAAATCAAAGACTGGATTGGGCGAGGAGAAAGAACACAGCACTTTCTGATTTGTAGGTCCCTGGGGTAGCTTTTGAGAAAAGACCTGAGAGTGGGGGCTGGGAACTTCCCCGGGTGCCGCCGTCTTCAGTCCCTTCTAACTATTCCAGACTAACTTGAGTGATGGGAACTATCAGTCCCTTCTAACATTCCAGACTAACTTGAGTGATGGGAACTATCAGTCCCTTCTAACATTCCAGACTAACTTGAGTGATGGGAACTATCAGTCCCTTCTAACTATTCCAGACTAACTTGAGTGATGGGAACTATCAGTCCCTTCTAACTATTCCAGACGAACTTGAGTGATGGGAACTATCAGTCCCTTCTAACTATTCCAGACTAACTTGAGTGATGGGAACTATCAGTCCCTTCTAACTATTCCAGACTAACTTGAGTGATGGGAACTATCAGTCCCTTCTAACTATTCCAGACGAACTTGAGTGATGGGAACTATCAGTCCCTTCTAACTATTCCAGACGAACTTGAGTGATGGGAACTATCAGTCCCTTCTAACATTCCAGACTAACTTGAGTGATTGATGGGAACTATCTGCTGTGGAAATCGGACAAGACCCCCTAAAAGCTACACTGTTACTGACAATGCGCTCCCACCCACCACCTCCACCTCAAACCCTCTCCCCTGAACTCCGGCTTCAGGCAGAAGTCCGACCGCCGGTTCCTGCAACTCCTGCCCACTCTCCACCTCCTGTCACACGGTGAGCTGCACCTCCACCTCCTCAGCCATGGCGACACGAGGCACGAGTCCCTCCCGTCTCTGCTTCCATTACACTCTTCACTGTCAGGCGATCAAGAGGCAAGCTCGTGCAATGAGCCTCTAGGAGTTTCACCCATATCCGGGGACACAGTTGTTGTCAAATGAACAAGGTTAAAAAAAAAAAAAAACTAACAAGTCAAGGAAACAAAGTCTGGGAAGAGTCACTTTTCTTTCTGTGTCGCATCCCGGGGCAGCCCGACCGACTGGAACCCCGGAGCAGGCGTAGCAGACCGGCAGCCAGCAGGACCCCGCGGAACTGCGGATTCGCCGAGCTCCGGCCACCGGCGCCCGGGCAGCGCCACTTCCTCGTTGCTGCCTCCACCTTGCCCGCCCCCAACCTCGGCACCCCATACCTGAACCCCAACCCCCGCTCCGTCCCCGTGTCCCGCCTCCCCGGCGGCCTGCGCGGGGTCCCCGCCGCCCCACGGAAAAGCGCTGCGTG
Organism: Oryctolagus cuniculus; assembly: GCF_051225735.1. Lineage (NCBI taxonomy): Eukaryota > Metazoa > Chordata > Mammalia > Lagomorpha > Leporidae > Oryctolagus > Oryctolagus cuniculus. The sequence goes on along the minus strand of NC_142874.1, from coordinate 12,592,202 downwards.
GCTGCGGAGGGTCCCGCTACCCGGCTCCTGGTCACCCCTCGGGGGCCTCCTCTCGGACGCCCGACCCCACGCCCCCCGCGCCTCGTCCAAGTTTCCTCAGGGCCTCCTAACGCGCCCCGTCCCCGCACCCCGCGAATGGCACTTCAGCCCCCTGCGCGAGCGCGCACCCACGACCTGCTCCCACGGCGCACGGCTCGGCTCCCGCCCGCCCGCCCCGCCGTCCCAGCGCACGAGCCGCTCTCGCGCTCCCCTCACCTGCACGGCCGCGAGGTGACTGCGCGCCACCGCCACCCAGATTTAGCCAGGTGCTGCGGCCTCGGAAACTACCTCTCCCGCACCGGGGGGTGGAGCCTAGAGGGCGAGACCGGCGCCCGCTGCCATCATTGGCCTTTGAGGGTTCCCGCCCCGCCTCCCCCAGACGCTGATTGGCCCGCGTCGTTGCCGGCAGCGTGTGACTCACGGTAACGAATCCCAGGCGCCCCCCAGCCATTGGCTCCGCGGATGGAGTGAGGATAGTGAGACCGGGCCGCCCGGCCAGTGGCGAGCGCCGCGGCGCGCCCGGGGGCGGGGAAGCGTGAGGCCGCGCGACGGCGTGAGGGGGCGGGCACAGAGAGCCGGGAGTCGCCTTGGCAACCGCGGCCCACGCGGGGTCGTCGGGGGCGCTGTGCGGGGCGGGCTTCCCCGCCGCCGCTGCCCCAGGGCTGTTTACCTCAGGCGTGAACTGTGTGGAAGCCACATTGCCAGAACTTGGAGGGTGGGGGAGGAAGCAGTGTGCCTGGTTTAAAAATCTGTTTCCGGTGTGTGAGGTCTGACCTTGGACTTGGGTCTTTGTGCCGCCCACCCGGGCCATCCCCCGGCCTCGCCCGAATCCCTGGGTGGGGAAGAGTTGCACAGTCCAGCGAGCTCGTGGCCGCTTTGCCCATCTTGCAGCCGACGTGCAGGCCTTGACCCCGCCTGGCATCGCGCCGTGGGAGGCTGCACGCCCGGGGCCCGGGGCGGGCTGTGCCACCTTCTCCCCCAGCTCCACGCGCTCTCCTGCCTGCTCTCAGCAGCTAAGTGTGCACACACTGAAAAGTCCCCTGCCGCGGGGGTGGCCGGTTCAGCCAGGGACGCGCCCTACTCGTCTTTTCCCCAACGTCGTGCCTATTAGTGGTGCTTTAACCAACCAACGCGAAGGCGCTGTCTATGGATGTCTGCAAACAGCATGCTGTCGCGTCTGGCTTCCCTGGCTTTGCTCTACGCGGGGGGAATCATCCGTTCAGAGAGGAGTTCCTCCCCCAGGAAGCCCCCTCTCACCCTTGTCTCTTAGGTCAATGATCTCCATCAGTCACACTGGGTGTGACTGTCCCTGTGTCTGGCACACCCACTCTCTGTGAAGTAGGGCGGAGAGGGCACAGGACAGGAGAAGAAAGAGGACGGGATGCCTGTGTGGGAAGGCGAGTTCTGAGTACTGACTGCCAGAACCACCTGTCCCCCTGGCCCACACCCTGCGCAGCGGGCAGCCTGGGTACCCCTGAGTGGTGGTCCCAATTCGGGCTTCCTAGCTTGGCCCTCGCTGCTCCACAGCTCCCCCAATTCTGTATCTGATTGCTCACCCTGTCCTTGCCTAAACCTGCCGCCCTTCCCAAGCTTGTCAAGCAGCACGAAGAGTGCGCTGTGAGGTCAGGCTAACCCGGTTTGTCATTTACTAGCAGTGTACTCTTGGATAAGTTTCTTTTCTCTTCTCTAGGACTTCTGTAAACTGCGCATTTTAGTAACATCTACACCTCAGAGTTTGTTGTATTGACTAAGATAAGTAAGGCCGTTTACACAGCATCGAGAATACAAGAAGTGTCCAGTAAATGAAGGAGAATTCTACCATGGCAGAGATAATTTTCCAAATCGGAGCAGGTGTATGTGTGTAGACGGTCATAGTATTATTTTAAAGAAGATTTAGAGATGGAAGGAAACACAGATATTGCAGTACAACCTGTTGTGGGGCATGGGGAGCCCCAGCTGGATTTACTTCAAGTTCTTGTCTCACTGTGAGATGAAATCAAAGCAAGGTAGATAAGCTGCAAGAATGGGGACAGGACTTTTTTTTTTTTTCTTAAAGATATTAAAGACATAGTACACACGCAGGACAGGCGTGTGGGCAACCTCATGAGAATGGCCACCACCCCAGCCGGGTCACTCCCCTTACTGGGTAGGCGGTGGTGCCCTAACTGAATGTCCCAACGGGATGGAGTCTGGGTGGAGTCCTTGTGGCAGCCGTGTGCTTATCATGGAGTTTTCCGCATGATGGAAGAGGCTCGGGTCCATCATAGGAAAATGGCTGTGCTGAACTTGCAAGGATGGAAATGGGGTCTTTAGCAGTGCAGGGTTTCAGCAGGGAGGCACCTCGCAGCCTCTTCACAGCCTTTGTCAAACTCATTTATTTCCCTGTAATGAAAATACCGACAGGCTGAGAGTAACAACAGCTACAATTACTGAGAGCCCCTGTATTTCAAGCACATTAACATGCGTCATTTCTTTCAAACCTCATAACTTTGTGACATAACCCTGCTGTCATCATTTTAGAGGTGACCAAGGTCAGAGGTTAAGGAATGTGTTGGAAGTCATAGCTTGGGGGGGGGGGAGGGCGCCGGATTCTGTCCCGGTTGCCCCTCTTCCAGGCCAGCTCTCTGCTGTGGCCCGGGAGTGCAGTGGAGGATGGCCCAAGTGCTTGGGCCCTGCACCCCATGGGAGACCAGGAGAAGCACCTGGCTCCTGCCATCAGATCAGCGTGGTGCGCCAGCTGCAGCGCGACAGCCGTGGCGGCCGCTGGAGGGTGAACCAACGGCAAAGGAAGACCTTTCTCTCTCTCTCTCTCTCACTGTCCACTCTGCCTGTCAAAAATAAATAAATAAATAAAATAAAATAAAAAAAGGAGAAAGTCATAGCCGGCAACTGATGGTGGGATGCCAACTCAGGAGTCATTTATTTCTTTCCAGTGGGCTTCCCAATAGACCACACTGCTTTATTCCTTCAAGGGCGGTGCAGCCAGGATGAGAACCCCAGAATCAACTCAAGGTATGGTGCCCTTTTCCCAAGTAGCCACCTCTCCACTATAAGGTACTGGCAACCGTAAAACTGAGGGGGAGGCAATCTGCTTAGGTCACACTGGAACATGCAGTCTTAGCACGTTGCTATGTATTGTGATTCTGCCCCTGTACATCTGGTAAAATAAGTTTCAAACTCGTTCAGCAGCTGAGATTACAAATCATTGCGATGAAAAAAAGATGGCAAACACGAGGACTCATGTAGCACAGCACAAACTAACTGAAGGCTGGTAGCAGTCTACACAGCATGCTTCCTAGCCAGCATCTCTGAGACACCTGTTGGCCTTAACTTCTGACCTCCTTTTCATAAAACAGAACAAGCTGGGAACACTTCTACGTGCTTTAACAAAACAAGCCAAGATGAAAAGACAAAGATGGCGTGGGGAAGAGAATTATGTCCAAAGACCCTGAAATCATAGTTAGGAATACAGATACTGATACCTTGGCAAAACACTTTATGCTATAACTATTACACAGCTTAAGAAAGAAAAGACAGGAGGCAGCCCGGCGCCGTGGCACAGTAGGTTAATCCTCTGGCTGTGGTGCTGCCATCCCAGATGGGTTCTAGTCCGGGCTACCCATATGCTGTGGCTTGGGAAGGTCAATGGAGGATGGCCCAAGTGCTTGGGCCCCTGCACCAACGTGGGAGACCAGGAAGAAGCCCCTGGCTCCTGATTGGAGCAGCTCCAGCTGTTGCAGCCGTTTGGGGGGTGAGCCAACAGAGGGAGGACCTTTGTCTCTTTCTCTCCCTCTCACTGTCTGTAGCTCTACCTCTCAAATAAATAAAATCTTTTTTTAAAAAAAGAGGCATTTGACATGCTAAGTAGTTAATACTTTTTTACCTTAATAGACTGATTATAGTATCTTAAAACTTGAAAAATGTTGAGATAAATCTTCGATTCAGACATCACAGATTCATAGTTTCATGGAACATCGGCGTTTAGAGGTCTGGTATATGGAATGTTTGCTCTTACAGAGTTCCTCTCCCTGTCCTAGAACCTTTTCAGTTTCCTGATAGGAAATTGTTACTCACGAGGGTCTGTGCTCATGGTGGCTGAGGGAAGGGCCCTGAGAGTTTTCAGAATGACAACAGTCACTAGAAGGGCCAGTGACTAACGGGTTGGCACTTGCAGCCCCACCACTGACCTCTGGGAAGGGGATGGAGACAGACCTGTGTTAACTGGTGAAGAGGAATTGACAGCCTTCTGAGCTATGAGCACGTGGAGGTGCTGGGAGGGTGGGATGCCCAGAGAGGGTGTCCCCATGCCCCAAAACCTCACCCAGTCCACCTCTTCTGTGTACTTTAGTATTGTATCTTTTAGAGATTGATTTATTTATTTGAAAGGCAGAGTTAGAGAGGAGAAATCTTCATTCACTGGTTCGCTGCCCAAATGGCTGCAATGGCTGGGGCTGTGCCAGGCTGAAGCCAGGAGCGTGGAGCTTCTTCTGGGTGTCCCAGATGAGTGCACTGGCCCAAGCACTTGGGCCATCTTCCCCTGCTTTCTCAGACGCATCAGCTGTATAGGAGTGGAGCAACTGGAGCAGAGGAGCCGTTGGCACCCATAGAGGACGCCAGCATTGCAGGCTGAAGCTTAACCCACTGTCCCACAGTGCCAGCCCCTTATGTATCCTTTATACTACTTCTAAGAATAAATCAGTAAACAAATGTGTTTTCTGAGTGCTGGGAGCTGTCCCAGAAAATCAAGCCATCCCATGGAGACAGCTGCGGGAATCCTGGTTTGGAGCTAGTTGGTCAGAAGTAGCTGTGGCCTGGGCCTGTGATTGGTATCTGCTGTGGGAGCAGGTGTATGGGGCTCAGCCTGCAACCTAACACTATCAGGTCAAGGTAGGTAGCATCAGAATTGTGTTACAAGGTGCCCAGTTGGTGTCTGCTGCAGAATTTCTTGGGGGGGGGGGGGCGAAGCCCACAGCATATCTGGTCCCTGAGGAGTTCTGTGTTGTCAGAGTACAGCTAACAGTGCTCGGGTCCATCAGACTCTCAGCATCTCTGCTGACGACGGGTGTTCTTGGAGAAGTTCATCAAGTGTAACAGAGACCTTTTCTGATTAAATTCTTTATATTCTCATGCACCATGCAGAGTTCTATTAAATATTCAATACAATTCTGTGTTTAAATCTGAACAATCCCTATTAACTTAATAGAAATGTTATCACAGGTAACTGTTATGGCTTTAACAGCATTTGTCTCCCCATACTCATTCAGATCTTAAAGCCTCAAAGTCTTATGCTAAGGTTAATGGATTCATGGTTGATGGATTAGGGCCCAGGTCTGCTTCCCGAGGGTGGGGCCGCCTTTGGGAAGTGATTGGTAGGATAAGGTTGCTAGGGTGGAACCCCATGACCCAGTCACAGGAGCTTTATAATGAAACACAGGGACAAGGAAGAAGAGTGGGTTCCCTGTCTGCCTCCCGGCTCACCCTCTCTTCATGAATGCTCCACCTTACACTGCTCTCAACACACACCAGACCAAGGGATTGTCCAATTTTACACTGTGAGCCTCCAAACCGTAAGCCAAAATAAACCTTCCTAAGAGGCTTCTTCCAGGTGTTCTAGTAAAAATAATGAAAAGCCAGCTCCGGCCGCTGTGGCCATCTGGGGAATGAACCAGCGGACAGAAGACCTTTCTCTCTCCTCTCTGCTTCTGTCTCTCTGTAACTTTGCCTTTCAAATAAGTAAATAAATCTTTTTTTTTTTTTTAAAGGAAAAGCTGACTAGTCCAGTATCTTTCTTCTTGATCTTCAACCATTTTGGCAATATATAATGTTAACCTTTTAAATTCTCCTCCTGAGGTACCTGCCACAGTGTCCCATCACCACCTCCTTCCCCTTTCTGCTATGATGTGGATATGGTTTGTGTCCCCTAAGGGCCCAAGTGCTAGAAGCTTGGTCCTCATCTTGGCAGTACTGGGAGATGATGGGACTTCTAAGAGGTAGGGCCTTGTGGGGGATCCTTAGGTCATGGGGATGTACTCTCAGAAGGTAGTTCTCACATGATCCCTTGAGTTACTCCTAAGAGGGTTGTTCTAAAAGGAGCAAGCTTGGCACCACCTAGCTCTCTGCTGCTGGTTCGAGATGTAATTGCTTGCTTGTTCCTGCTCATACTCCACCATTGCTATCTGCACATCAGATGATACAGCCAGGGGGCAGCCCATGCCATGGAGTTTGTACTATGACATTTGGAATCTCAGCCTCTAAAATTATGCACTAAAAATTAGTTTTGCTCATTAGTAGCTTGTGTTAGGAAATTCATTATAGTATACCTTCCTTTCCCATGACCTTAGTTATCTATTCAGTTCACTCCCCAACTCCTATCTCCATGATTCCTTTCAATTAGTATCAAAACCATATTTCTTAGTCGCTTTAGAAAAGGTATTTTTTTCCCTTTGGATTTATTTTTGGTCCAATGCTAATAGTTTTCTATTTATCTTTTGTCCTGCCAATATCAGGGATCAAGAAATACAGAGTTTGGGGCTGGCGCTATGGCGTAACAGGTAAAGCTACTGCCTGCAGTGCCGGCATCTCATATGGGCATTGGTTTGAGGTCTGGCTGCTCTATTTCCAATCTAGTTCTCTGCTGCGGCCTGGGAAAGCACTAGAAGATGGCCCAAGTCCTTGAGCCCCTGCACCCACATGGGAGACCCGGAAGAAGCTCCTGGCTCCTGGCTTTGGATCAGCCCAGCTCTGGCCATTGCAGCCATTTAGGGAGTGAACCAGTGGGTGGAAGACCTCTCTCTCAGTGTACCCTCCTTCTCTCTCTGTGTAACTCTGACTTTCAAGTAAATAAACACACCTTAAAAAAAAAAAAAAAAAAAAAAGAGAGAGAGAAAGAAATACAGAGTTTAAATTTCATTAAACCTCGAAGAGACTTTCCTATGATGGGACTGTGGCTACTATTTTCTTGAAGGACAATTTTAAGTGACTCCAGTTACTGACATAATAGACTTGCCTTATAGATAATTTTGACCACAAATTAAAAATACGGATTTGTGAAGTGAGGAAATGCAAAATTTTAAAAGAACATACAAACTGAACAGGCAACTTTCTTAATATCAAACCAAACAGATAAAAATCAAGGACATTGTGAAACAAATAATATACAAACTTTTATTCAAAGATAATTCAATAAAGACATGATTTGGTCATTTTTTAAAGTGAGACTAATTGAATATCTCAGAAAAATTGTATCTGATCAATGCACAATGGCTACTTACAGAAAGCTCTTTCTTCTGTTAATAGCAGCTAAATTTATACACACAGAAAAAATTTCTTAAGACCATGCAAATTCAGTTGAATTCCATACATTCATTATATTCATCAAAAACCTGCAGTAATGTTCATGCCAAAGTGTTACTTTAAGAAAAAAATTAAAAATACACACCAAAACATGACCAAGATTAAACTAAAGAAAATAATAAATAAGCATAATTTATATTTTATTTAAAAAAGTTTGGCATCACACATATTCAAGTGTGTTACACCATGTTCATTCCTCAGAAGTGGCATTTTAAAGTGTTAAGCATTGTTAAATATCAAAAAATACAACTCTGTTTTACAATGTAGTACTGGCATAATTCAAAGTACTGTGCCAATTATAAATAGTATAATCAAGTTTCAAACATCTTTTCAAACATATTTAAAGGAAAGCATATAGACACACATTTGTATGCACACAATTTATTATATTCATGTAATCAAAGATATTTTATAAAAGCAAACAGTTTTATCCCTCAACTAGGTTGTATACTTACGCAGACTTTAATACCTGTTCAAAGGTTTTCAGTTCCCAGGTATACCGATTTTCAGGAGAAGAAATAAAGATAAAATTTAATTTTACAAGAACACACATTACTTTATCCTCCCTCACAAAATAATCCATAGTCATTCAAGGATGAAAAGAACTAGTCTTTATGAAAGCAAGTGTTGTCTAAAGACTACAGAGCGAGTACTGCAGTCCAGGTTTCTTATTAAAATTCAGTCAGCTGCTGCTCGTTGCAGAAAAAGCCTACACGGTGCTTCTACCAAAAATAATCTTCAGTAACCGAGGCCTAGAAAGGCAGACGATCTTGTCTTCTGCTGAGACTTAAAGTGCAGCTACAAGTGAAGTGCTAGATTCTCAGTCACTTCAGAAATGCTTGGTGCAGCCTGTTTCTCACGTGTAAATACGCCGAAGGTATCTCAGGCTCATAATGGTTTATCGATCACTGTGACTCCTGAGCAAAGAGATGAAGAAATCAAACAGACGTCACAGGCAGCATTTGGCATCTTAAAGTACTGAATTCTCTATTACTCAGGCAACAGGGACTGAACACATCGCAACTGCAGCATCTTTCTCAAACTTTCAGTACTATCATTTTAATCTGAAGGACAAGCGGAATCTGTTTACTCATGAGCCAGGAATGCATCAGACCAGTTAATACGGAACTAGTCTTTTCCCTGTGGCTCTGTTCCAGGGTATGCAATTTCACTCAGGCAATACCAAAATTCATCTAGTACTCAAGGGGGCAGGAAGCTTTTGAGGGAGACAGTTGTGTTCACTACCTTGACTGTGGTGACGTTTTCATCGTATACCCAGACGTCAAAAATAATAAAATTGTACACTTTAGCTATAAAGTATTTATCCTGTCAGTTATACCTCAGTGAAACTGCTGACAAAATTTTCACTTAATTTTGAGCCCTTTTATTCTGGGATGTTACTGTATGTATAATTCTTCTATTTAGTATTGTTTTGGATGACAATAAACAACAATGATTGTTAATTCATATAAACCTTTTTCTACACTACTGGGCCACATTTGTTACAGAAACTTTTTTTTTTAACTTTTATTTAATGAATATAAATTTCCAAAGTACAGCTTATGGATTACGTTATGGACATAACGTCCCTCCCACCCGCAACCCTCCCCTCTCCCACTCCCTCTCCCCTTCCACAGAAACATTTTTAACAATTAAAGCAACATAAATCTCATCATAATAATTAATACATTTATCACAAAGTTTTAAAACTTGACCATTATATATATATATTTTATTATTATTTGACAGATAAGTTAGACAGTGAGAGAGAGAGAGAGAGAGACAGAGAGAAAGGTCTTCCTTCCACTGGTTCACCCCCCAAATGGCTGCTACAGCCGGAGCTACACCGATCCGAAGCCAGGAGCCAGGTGCTTCTTCCTGGTCTCCCATGGGGTGCAGGGCCCAAGCATTCAGGCCACCCTCCACTGCCTTCCCGGGCCACAGCAGAGAGCTGGACTGGAAGAGGGGCAACCGGGACAGAATCCGGCGCCCCGACCGGGACTAGAACCTGGCGCCCATATGGGATGCCGGCGCCACAGGTGGAGGATTAACCAAGTAGCCACGGCACCGGCCCTGACCATTATACATATTAAAGGCTACTACCACTTATCTTACTAAGAGAATTGACTAAAAATGTATTTCATAATTTAACCAGTGTTGGGCTTAAAAAATGGAAAATTACTCCACAGCCTCACTATACTACTATCTCATGGAGCCTTTCCCTGAAAACCACAGGAATCAGCACTATCTGAGGACGTCCTGGACATCTGAGATATGAAAGCCTGCCACAGAGTGAACTGCTCTCCACTGCATAAAAGGTCTGGGACACATTAAATCATGTGAATGACTTTCTACACTGCAAAGACTTGGGATTTTGACTATAAAATACCACAGAATGGCAAATGAATACTGGGGCTCTACTTCAGAATATACATATCTAATGCTAAGTATTTTAAGCACAAAATATACTTTGAGATAAAGACTTTCTTAGAAAAACTTTAACATAAAAATCATAATGCTATCACTTTATATGAATTATAGAAGACTCTAAGAAATGAGACAGTTATTACCTGCATAACTTCTACCTGTGCTCATACAAGATGACACGACTGTCCACTTATCAGTTGTTGGGTTATAATATTCTACCGATGCCAAGTTACAGGAACCATCATCTCCTCCAACAACATATAACAGACCATTTACTGCACAAACTCCTTCAAAAAATAAGAGGAAATAGTTATTTAAAAACTATGGAATATGAATATCCCTGTCCAGGTCTGGTGGGATGAGCCATAATCCCTTGAAAAGAGGCAAAGAGACCATGAACATGAAAGAATTCCTTTTTTTTAAAAAACTTTTAATAAATATAAATTTCAAAAGCACAATTTATGTTTTATAGCAGTTTTTCTCCCCATAACCTCCCTCCCACCTGCAAACTATCCCCTCTCCTCCTCCCTCTCCCATCCCATTCTTCATCAATATTCATTTTCAATTATCTTTATATACAGAAGATCAACTTAGTATATACTAAGTAAAGATTTCAACAGACTACACCCACACAGACACACAAAGTTTAGAGTACTGTTTGAGAACTAGTTACACCGTTAATTCACATAGTATAACACGTGAAGGACACAGATCCTACATGGGGAGTAAGTGTACAGTGACTCCCGCTGGAGTGGCATTTAGTCTAACGGTTATGAAGCCCATGTCCCACGTCAGCGTGCCTGGGTTAAACTCCCAGTTCCGGCTCCTGACTCCAGCTTCCTACTAATGCAGACCTTAGGAGATAGCTCAAGTTGTTGGGTCACTGTCACCAGGTCAGGCTCCTGTACTGAGTTCCTGCCTTTTGGCTTGGGTCAGGCCCAGTCCCAGTTGTTGTAGGCATTTGGGCAGTGAACCAGCAGATGGGCATCTCAGCCTCTCTCAGACAGATAAAAAGTAACAGATACAGAAGGGAAAATACTTGGAATGCTAAACATACTTTTAAACAATTTCCTGTTCTAATTCCATTTCCAAGCTCCTACTCTGTGTCGTGTATCCAGTTGTTGCTTTACATCTGCATTACTTCATTTAATCTTCAAATCCATTTTACATCAGAGGTTAGAAAGTATTTCAATTCTGACTTATGTAGAAAAGATAGAAATAAGCCAGTAAGATTGTGCAACTCTCTCAAAGTCAGGATTTTAGGGAATCTTAAGGAAAAAATATGTATCAGTAGAAAGTAAGAGTTATTCTTAATTTTATTATATTGAATGGTTAGCTATTTTATTACCTCTAAAAGAAAATATTACTTATCTGATTAATAGAATAACTCTTTTTTTTGGTAAAAGTTCAAGAATATGAAAAAATAAATCATCTCTAACCCCACACCACTTAGAATAATGGACTTTAAATCCTGGTATCTACTCTGGATAATTTTCCTTTATGCATATATACTCAGACACTTCCTCTTTAGTAGCTTGCACTACATATAAGCTCACCCAACTCTGCCAACTGATACAGCTGGACATTCTTCAAGTTAATAACTACTGACTTACATGACTGTTAATGGCTGCATATACCACAACTTATTAAATCCTATTTTATTGATATTTAGTCATCTTTAGTTTTCTTGCTCTTACCAATGAAGTTGCAAAGAACAAGGACACTCCTGCACACTTTTTTTGAATACTTATGCAATTATTTCTTCATTTTTATTTGCTGGAAAGGCAGGGAGCCTGAGATGAGACAGATACCGATCTCCCATTTGATGGTTCACTCCCCAGGTGCCTGCAATAGCTACGGCTGGGCTCTGTCAAAGCCAGCAGCCAGAAACTCAACTGGATCTTCCACATGGGTATCATGGACCTAACTACTTCAGCCAATCTGCTGCCTCCCAGGGTGAGCATTATCAGGAAGCTGGAATCAGGAGTGGAGCCAGGACTCAAATCTAGGCCCTTCAATGTGGGATGTGGGCATCCCAAGTGTCATCGTTTTTTTTTTTTTTTTTTTTTTAAGTTTTTTTTGTTTATTTTTAAGAGTTAGAGAGAGAGGTAGAGACAGAGAAGTCTTCCATCCATTGGTTTAGTCCCCAGAAAATTTTTTATTCCCCATAAAATTTTTCTTTCTTTTAAAAATATGTATGTATTTATTTATTTGAAAGGCAGAGTAAGAGAGAGAGAGAGAGAGTTTTCCATCTGCTGGTTCACTCCCCAAATGGCTACAACAGCCAGGTCTGGGTCAGGCCAAAGCCAGGTGCCAGAACCCCATCATGCTCCCCCACATGGACAGCAAGAGACCAAGTACTTCAGCTCTCATATTACAACTTCCCAGGTGCATCGGCAGGAAACTGGTTCAGAAGCAGAACAGCTGGGACCCAAACTGGCACTCCAATATGGGATGTCAGCACCAGCAGCAGCAGCAGAACCCACTGCGCCACAACACCAGCCCACAACATTTTTCATAGAGCTGGATAATGAAAGCTTTCCATATACAAATTTTTTCCTTATTCTCCTGGTTAAAAGAATTGGGCTAATTTAGATTTCAAACAATAAACATATACAGGGAAAATAAGATAATTCCAATCTTTAGGAAAGTAAGAATCAAAAGTCCAAACTACAAAGAAATTTCCTAATCCAGGAAGGTATGAACACATACCATCATGGCTTTTCTAACTCAGTAGGGAGTGGGGTTAAGCACTTAACCTACTAAGAGCCCAGATTTGTGGTTTTACTAGATTATCTACACCTGAGGAGCCTTTAGCACTTCAAAAAATACAACTGGATGAAGTACAAGGTCACACAGAGTAATTATTATAGATGACCCACTCTGCTGCTGACAGTTCTTACAGCCCACATACTCTCCCTTAGTAATCACATTTAAACGACTGGCATTTCCCAAAGGCTACCCCGCTATCCTGCAATCTGCTTTCATTTGAATGTCCCTTTCTTGATTTGTTTTCAAGTATTCATGTGCTGACACTGTTGACATTTTAGTCAATGATCAATCACATACACAAACAGCTTTCCAAAAAGTCTATGTGTATCATGAAAGACTACCCAAGGATTTCAACATTTGATTTAATTGAACTATAATTTCACAATTTATTTATTTAGTTGAAATAAATAGATTTATTATCTTGATTCAAGTGTTTCACAAGCATTTTGAACTCCCCTTCTAAGACAGTGGCCCCATAATATAATGGAGCTGAAAACTTCCTATTATCTAGTAATACCAGTGCTGCGGAATGCTATGAGTCAACACACTACTTACGTGACTGTGGTCATGGTGGCGTGATAAACACAGTTACTCTGCTGCCAGTCATATACGACTATGTACAATACAAACTTGATAGTCATAATAAATGACTAAGTTCCTGGTTCATTTATCATTTCTTAAGAGTGTGCTCTTTCTACTTATAAAAAAAAACCAACCTTGCAGTAAACAGTACACCGTGTTAAATCCACAGCAGTCTCATGCATCTGCAAGTGACTGACCCACGCCACCAAGGTTTGTGTAGGTATATTCTCTGATGGTCACACAACCAAGAAATGGCCAAGTAGACAGAGACAAAATCACATTTCTCAGATTATGTACCCACCATTAAGCTATGCATTACTACAGTGAGTTCCCTACTCCTGAACAGTTCTACTTTTTTTTTTTTTTTTTTTTTTTTTTGACAGGCAGAGTAGATAGAGAGACAGAGAGAAAGGTCTTCCTTTGCCGTTGGTTCACCCTCCAATGGCCACCACGGCTGGCACGCTGCGGCCGGCGTACCGCGCTGATCCGAAGGCAGGAGCCAGGTGCTTCTCCATGGGGTGCAGGGCCCAAGCACTTGGGTCATCCTCCACTGCACTCCCTGGCCACAGCAGAGAGCTGGCCTGGAAGAGGGGTACCGGGACAGAATCCGGCACCCCAACCGGGACTAGTACCCGGTGTGCCGGCGCCGCTAGGTGGAGGATTAGCCTATTAAGCCATGGCGCCGGCCAGTTCTACTTTCTTAAAATCATCTTCTTACTGCTGCTGTTGCTTTAGCTTTTCCATTTTCTGAAATGCTGAACTGTACTAACGTTACCCCTTCGGGCTTCCCACTCCAGATTCAGATAATCAGTTAGCTTTTGAACCTGCTATAAACACTTCTTCAACCGGAACACATTCCCTGCCAACTGAACTCTCCAATATGATAGGTTGTAGGCAACCAAAAATGTCTGTGGCAATAATGATTAAATTCAGATTAAAAGATGGTTCTGCTGCTAATTAATTAGTCTCCATATTCATCACCAAAAAGCAGCTGCTAGTAGAAATTACTAAGTTAACTGAAATGTCACAACAACCTGCCATGATCCAGATATAATTATTACATAAGCTTCTGCCTTTGGTCAGTTCAAAGTCTACCACAGAACCCAGATCAACCAGAGAGCAAAGGAAATAAACAGTGAAACGAGGAAAACTTCAAATAAATTCAATACACATTTTATAATCTTTAGATAAACAGATACCTGCATTTCTTCTGCACATGTTCATATCTGCAACCTGTCTCCAGGTATTGGTGGTGGGGTCATATACTTCAACACTTTTTCGTACTAAAGGGCCATCATGACCTCCCACAGCATACAGTAAGTTGTTTAACACACCAACACCTATAAAACAGAACCAACCAAACTATTACAGAGAAAAGGGACAACAACTTCATAACACAGTAAGGTTCATACAGATGTAACTAACATTTTTGAAATTATATTTTATAATAAACAACTCAATATTAAAGCATACAATTTAAGAAAAGGAAGTCAACAGAATGGACAATAAACTCAATAAAGACTTTACTCTAAAAAAGGAGCATGTCAAATACAATACAAAGAATATGGAGGTGAAACACAAGAGAGAAAAGTCCTTTAATATGATCTTTTTAAAAACAACCTCCACAGTAAAATTTTAAGAAATATGTATGAAAAACTGATTATTCACCAAGTTGCAGCTAAAACACCAAAATCAAAAAGCTAAAAGAAATGCCAAATAAGATACTTGCACAAATGATAGATACCTCTTAATATAGCACTTAAAAATTAAATTTTACTTTGCAAAAGTGCACAAAGTGCCACCTACCATTACCTACACAATCCAAAAGATATTTAGAACGACATTTAGAATCAGCACATATTTTCAGACAATGTAAAGGGATACCAATGAAGCACTTCACTTGGGCGATGTTTTCCATCTTCTCTGCTCTTCAGTTACTGAGTGAGGCTCATATTTACCTGCTCCACTGCGTCTGGTGCTCATTTCCGCTATGTAGGTCCACTCGTTGGTTGTCGCGTTATAGCTTTCTACGGTGCTGAGACACTGCCTGGAGGCGCCATCATAACCTCCCACTGCATAGAGCAAACCTAAACATGGAATCACAAGGAAAGCCGAATTTACTTTCAAAAAGCTATGTTTTCGAGTCATAGAACACTAACGTATTTTCCTCCAGGGCAGGAGAGTTAAATGTTACTGAGTTGGGGGAACTCTATTAAAAATCTGACTAATGGAAGAGGATACCAAAAAATGGAAAAATCTTCCATGCTCATGGACTGGAAGAATCAATATCATCAAAATGTTCACTCTCTCAAAAAGCAATTTATAGATTCAATGCGATACCTATCAAAATACCAAAGACATTCTTCTCAGATCTAGAAAAAATGATGCTGAAATTCACATGGAGACACAGGAGACTTCGAATACCTAAAGCAATCTTGGACAACAGAAACAAAGCTGGAGGCATCACAATACCAGATTTCAGGACATACTACAGGGCAGTTGTAATCAAAACAGCATGGTACTGGTACAGAAACAGATGGATAGACCAATGGAACAGAATTGAAACACCAGAAATCAACCCAAACATCTACAGCCAATTTATATTTGATCAAGGTTCTAAAACCAATTCCTGGAGCAAGGACAGTCTATTCAATAAATGGTGCTGGGAAAACTGGATTTCCATGTGCAGAATCATGAAGCAAGACTCCTACCTTACACCTTACACAAAAATCCACTCAACATGGATTAAAAATCTAAATCTATGACCTGACACCATCAAGTTATTAGAGAACATCGGAGAAATCCTGCAAGATACAGGCACAGGCAAAGATTTCTTGGAAAAAGTCTCTGGAGGCACAAGCAGTCAAAGCCAAAATTAACAATTGGGATTGCATCAAATTGAGAAGTTTCTGTACTGCAAAAGAAACAGTCAGGAGAATGAAGAGGCAACCAACAGAATGGGAAAATATATTTGCAAACTATACAACAGATAAAGGGTTAATAACCAGAATCTACAAAGAGATCAAGAAACTCCAAAACAACAAAACAAACAACCCACTTAAGAGATGGGCCAAGGACCTCAATAGACATTTTTCAAAAGAGGAAATCCAAATGACCAACAGACACATGAAAAAATGTTCAGGATCACTAGCAATCAGGGAAATGCAAATCAAAACCACAATGAGGTTTCACCTCACTCAGGTTAGAATGGCTCACATACAGAAATCTACCAACAACAGATGCTGGAGAGGATGTGGGGAAAAAGGGACACTAACCCACTGTTGGTGGGAATGCAAACTGGTAAAGCCACTATGGAAGTCAGTCTGGAGATTCCTCAGAAACCTGAATATAACCCTACCGTTCGACCCAGCCATCCCACTCCTTGGAATTTACCCAAAGGAAATTAAATTGGGAAACAAACAAAAAAAAAAAACGGTCTGCACCTTAATGTTTATTACAGCTCAATTCACAATAGTTAAAACATGGAATTAACCTAAATGCCCATCAACAGTAGACTGGATAAAGAAATTATGGGATATGTACTCTATAGAATACTATACAGCAGTAAAAAAAAAAAATGAAATCTGGTCATTTGCAACAAAATGGAGGAATCTGGAAAACATCATGCTGAGTGACTTGAGCCAGTCTCAAAGGGACAAATATCATATGTTCTCCCTGATCAGTGACAACTAACCAAGCACCTAAAAGGAAACCTGTAGAAATGAAATGGACACTATGAGAAACAATGATTTGATCAGCCCTTGTCCTGACTGTCGAGGAACAACTTACTACTTTATTCCTTTTAGTGTTTATTTTGTTCTACTTAATACCATTGGTTGAACTCTTTAATTAACACACAATTATTCTTAGTCATTTAAAAGGGATCCTTGTTAAATATAAGAGTGGGAATAAGAGAGGAAGGAGATGTACAGTTCGGCACATGCTCACTTGGACTTACCCATAATGGTAGAGTTAGAAACGTGCCAGGGGATTCCAATTCAATCCCATCAAGGTGGCATACACCAATGCCATCTTACAAGTCAAAGTGATCAGTTTAAGTTCATAATTGATCATAATGATAGGATTAAATATCAAAGGGATCCCATAAACAAGACTAGTGTCTGCTAATACTAACTGATAGAATTAAAAAGCAGAGAATGATCCAACATGGGAAGTGGGATACACATCAGACTCATAGAATGGCAAATGTCCTAAACAACACTCTGGCCTCAGAATCAGCCTTTAAGGCATTCAGATCTGGCTGAAGAGCCCATGAGAGTATTTTAGGCATGGAAAGCCAAGGCACTGTGGCAATAAATAAATAAATAAATAAAATAAAATAAAATAAAATCTCTCCGAGTGAGATCCCAGTGGAAAGAACGGGCCATCAAAGAAGGAGGTACCTTTCTCTGAAGGGAGGAGAGAACTTCCACGCTGACTATGGCCTTGTCTAAATAAAAATGGAGCTGGCAAACTCAAGAGGCTTCCATAGCATTGGCAGTTCATGACAAGACCCTCAGGTGATTACTGACATCGTGAATAAGAGTGTCAATTGTTAAATCAACAACAGGAGTCACTGTGCACTTACTCCCCATATAGGATCTCTGTCCTTAATGTGTTGTACTATGAGAATTAACGGTATAACTAGTACTCAAATAGTATTTTATACTTTGTGTTTCTGTGTGGGTACAAACTGTTGAAATCTTTATTTAGTATATACTAAGTTGATCTTCTCTGTAAATAGATAATTGAAAATGAATCTTAAGAATAGGATGGGAGAGGGAGTGGGAGATGGCATGGTTGTGGGTGGGAGGGAGGTTATAGGGGGAAAAAGCCACTATAATCCAAAAGTTGTACTTTGGAAACTTATATTTATTAAATAAAAGTTGAAAAAAAATCTGACTAATGGTGATTTGTAGAATGATTAAGCCTTATTGTGAGGATCTGCAGTGTATATATCCTGATGCTAATTTTACATTTCCATCAATAATCTGGAAGAAAAGTAATCTTGTTATATGCTTAGATAACAGTGTTTACTATGTGAATAACATTCTAGAATACTGAAGTTATGTTAGTTAATTGAAAAAAAGTTAAATCAAGTTAATACTGTAAAACAATGAAACATTATCTGGCAATAAAAAGACAAGAGGTACTAATCAATGCCACAGCATGATGAACCCTGGAAGCACTATGCTGTGTGAGAGCAGCCTCTCACAGACGACCGCACACCGTGTGGCTTCTCCGGTACAGGCAAATCAACATAGTGACGGAAAGGCTATTGGCGGTCTGAGGCTGGGAAGGAGGCAGGTGAAGGAAGTAGGGTTGCTTTTTGGGAGAAATGAAAAATAATCTAAACTGATTTGTGGTGCCAGATGCATATGGATCTGTATCCATTAAGTGGGTGAACTGCATGGTACATAAATTGTATCTCAACAAAAGTGTTTTTAAATTTTTAATTAATTAATTTATTTATGTGAAAAGCAGAGAGACAGAGACAAACTTCCTACCCACTGGTTCACATCCCAGATGTCCACAATAGCCAGGACTGGGCCAGGAACTTAATCCAGATCTCCCATATGGGTGGCGAGGACCCACATACTTGAGCCCTCACCTGCTGCCTCCCAGCGTGTGCAAGAGCAGGAGGCTGGAATCAGGAGCAACGCCAGAACTTAAAACCACACGACACGATGTGGGATGTGGGCATCCCACGCAGCATCCTAACCTCTGAGTCAAACATCTACCCCAAAACAATTTTTTAAAAAATCTTGGTGCCAAGAATTATACCCATTAAGGATGGTATGGAAACCCACAAATTTTCTGAAGACAGTATATTAGAAACAATGTCACACTGAAGAATAATATTTACAGTCTTTCTTAAATTTTGTGAGAGAACAAAGTAGGATATAAATAATAGTGGCAATCCATCCCTTACATATTAACAGTCCTTCTCCAGGTATGAAGTTTCACACACATCAGCTGATTTGTTCCTCAAACAGCTGTATTAAGATCAGCTGACAGGGGCCAGCAATGTGTTGCAGTGGGTTAAGCCATCGCCTGCAATGCTGGCTTCTCACATCACAGTGCTCATTCAAGTCCCAGCTGCTCTGCTTCTGATCCAGCTTCCTGCTAATGTGCCTGAGAAAGAGGAAGATGACAGCTCAGGTGCTTGGGCCCTGCCATCCCTGTGGAGACCCAGGTGGTATTCCTGGCTCCTGGCATTAGTACAGCCTGCAGCAGCCACTGCAGCCATTTGGGGCGTGAACCAGCAGATGGAATCAATCTCTCTCTCTCTCCCTCCTTCTCCTTCTCTCCCTGTCCTTCTGTCTTTCAAACAAATAAATAAATCTTTTTGTGAAGAAACACATCAGCTGACAGTGTTGCATAAGTCACAGAGAAAGAGCAAAGGAGGTGGGAAGGGGAGGGAGGGAAATAGAGGAAGCAAAAGGACTTAATTTATATAGATGAGTTACTTTTATAAAGGTACTTAAAATTTCAGTTATTACTAGTTTTCTTTTTTAAATGAGGATTTGCTTGCTCATTTATAAAACGAGGCCACTGGGGGTGTAACTCTCAAGGAGCACAAATACCTAGAAATGTTCCCTTAAAGAGCTGCCAGCACCTACCTCCAACAACACCAACACCCACACTGCTTCTCCTCGTGTTCATTGGAGCCACGTGGAACCACTCATTAGACTTTATGTTATACGCTTCCACGGAGGACAAACCTGTGATAAAAAACCAGGATCTTCATTTCCTCCTTTAAGAAAAATATAACTGTTCTTCTACATATACACTATTAGAGGAAAACACTTCACGTATGATACAACAGGATAAAAATAAAAGAAAATGGTACAATGTAAATACATCAACCACATGATGAACAGGTACAGCTTCCTCTCCAGAGGGTCCTACCCAAGCTATTGACATTTCAAAGTTCTTAAAACTTGGAAAGATGATTGATAGTGACGCTTAAGAAAGAAAACAGGGGCCGGCACTGTGGCATAATGGCATCGTGGGTTGAGCTGCTGCCTGCAGCACCACCATCCCATAGGGATACTAGTTCCACTCTTGGCTGCTCCTTTTCTGATCCAGCTCCCTGCTAATGTGCCTGGGAAAAGCAGAGGATGATGGCCCAAGTCCTTGGGCACCTGCACCCATGTGGGAGATCAGAAGAAACTCCTGGCTGCTGGCTCCAGGCTTTGGTCTGGCCCAGCCCCACCATTTAGGCCATTTGGGGGGTGAACCAGCAGATGGAAGACCTCTCTTTCATGTGTCTCTCCCTCTTTCTCTCTAACTCTGCCTTTCAAACAAATAAAAAATAAATCTTAACTTATATTAACATATATAGTCAGCACTCATATCATTTAAAGGAATTCTTGGGGCAATTTTAAAACTTACTTCTAAATATAATACTACCACTTGTTGAAACATTCGATATATCCTAACTTTGTCACAATTTTTTTCCATGGATGAAGTTACTGTGTTAATCTAATAGCAGTGGGGTAAAGATGAGAAGGAAATCACCTGTGCTCCCATCAAAGCCTCCCACGGCATACAACAGGCCATTCAACACAGCCGCTCCCAGAGTGCTTCTCCGGTCTCGCATGTTAGCCACACTGGTCCACTGGTCCTTCACGGGGTCATAGGAATCTACGGTGCGGACTCTTAACGAGCCATTAAAGCCACCAACAGCAAAAACAAGCCCAGCCATGTAGACCATCCCTGCAAATGAAACGAGGCATTTAGATGGGTAAGCAATCCAACTTCAATATCTAAAGAGTGCTTTCCAGTCAAGCGTACAGCTGCTGTCAGACCCGTTACTCAGGGGCACCCTGGCTGTTAGTTCTTAAAACAATGCTATTCATTTGCAAGAATCAATAAACTGTCTTTCTAACAGTATTAAAAAATTCTGTCATGGTCAAAGGTACTCTTTTGATGCCTGGCTTTTTCTAATATTTAATGACAGGCTTAAAAAATGGCCAATGTTTTCCAACTACTTGAACCTATACACATACCTCATGGCTCGCCATTAAAATGAAACTAAATGTTTATCCTTTATTGTGTAACATTCTCCTAGCATACCATATTGGTGTGTTCAGAGGCCTGCAGTTGACTGACAGCGGCTCCTTGACTGTTTTATAGAATCTATGAGTTAAGAATGCTTTTTTACATTTTTAAGTGATCGAAAACAACCAGAAGAAGGCTACCTCACAACACATAAAAAGCTGTATGTAATTCAAATTTCAGCACCCATAAATATGAGTCAAGTTTTAGTGGATTACAGCCCCACCCATTCACACACGTATGTCAGCTTCCACAGTGTAGCAGCAGCCAGTATAGTCACATAACCCAAAAACCCGAAATTCTCACTTTCCAGTGAGAATACTCTGATTCCTAGGCTGAAGAGATATCAGGGGACCCCCAGATAGAGAAAGGAGACTGCTAGACTCGGGATTTCAGCTGTTTTTTCACGCTGCCGTCCTAATTTGAGGAGTGCTTATCATCTACTCCACTTTGCTTTAACATTCATGCCCAGCTAAAGTTTCACATTCTCCGAGGCCTGCCTTGGTCCACTTTACCCTACCAGGATAACCTCCGGTTCCTGAATCCCAAAGTAACAGCCGCATACTGCATTTGAGGTTAAACACATCTTACACAGTCTGCAATACCACTGCTTCAAGTTGTTCAAATTTTCATTGTTCTTAAAGTAGAATGTTTCTCTGGGCCAGTCTGTGAGCAAAGTGGTTCAGTTTTCTGAATCCCAGGAAGGAGTACCGCAATCACCAGCTGTAAGTGATCAGTGCAATGTCTGATCCAATGTGATCGGGCAAGGAAGGCATCACTACCCTCTATTGTCCTACCCTCCAGTGCTTTGTCCCCCTGAATCACATGGGAGTGGTCCACCAGATGGCAGCAAGACCCTTTTAAGTTCAAACAAAGTAGGCTGTTTTGGCCGCCGGCTGGCAGGGAATACGGCAGAGCTCCTGAGAGGCCTGGAGACCGTGGACAGTGACAGAACAGACAGTGTATCTGCGATTCCTGACTAAATATCTTAAGTGATACCAGGCAGTAGGCACTGTGGGAATCTGAGCCACTCCAATTCTCATCCTCCTTTCTCTACCAACAAATATATCAACTCTCAGAGATAGTACAGTACTCCCCAAGTATCCCCAGGGATTATATTCCAAGATCCTTGGTGGGAACCTTAAATCACAGGTAGCATCAAACGGTATATATACCAAGGAGCTTCAAAGTTCATGGAAAACGGAATTAAAAGGTAAGTACATTTCAGTGCAGAACATTTTTGAAATCTGCATGTAGTTCTCCATCATACTCATTTTTTCTTTTTTTTTTTTGACAGGCAGAGTGGACAGAGAGAGAGACAGAGAGAAAGGTCTTCCTTCCGTTGGTTCACCCCCCAAATGGCCGCTGCGGCCAGCGCACCACGCTGATCCTAAGCCAGGAGCCAGGTGCTTCTCCTGGTCTCCCATGGGGTGCAGGGCCCAAGCACTTGGGCCATCCTCCACTGCACTCCCGGGCCACAGCAGAGAGCTGGACTGGAAGAGGAGCAACTGGGACAGAACTGGCACCCCGACCGGGACTAGAATCCGGTGTGCTGGCGCCGCAGGCGGAGGATTAGCCTATTGAGCTGCAGCACCGGCCCATCATACTCATTTTTCATCAACTTTCTGAAGAGCCTTTGCTTGGATTTCAAAATTTTTTGTACCAAAATAAATTCATCTTTTAATTCAATTTCCCACAAACTTTTCAAAGTACCCTAATACCATGTTTTCTCTATATATGCATACCCATGATAAAGTTTAATTTATAAATTAGGCATAAGAGATTAATAATAATAAAATGGAAAATTATAAAAAAAAACTAATTCTTTTTTCTTCTTCACAGTTTCATAGGTAGAGGATTCCTTCTTGCTATAGATCTTAGCAACCTCAGTACAAATTGTTTTCCTTTCCTAATCAATAATTTTTA
Organism: Oryctolagus cuniculus; assembly: GCF_051225735.1. NCBI lineage: Eukaryota > Metazoa > Chordata > Mammalia > Lagomorpha > Leporidae > Oryctolagus > Oryctolagus cuniculus. The sequence continues at coordinate 12,569,039 of NC_142874.1, read as the reverse complement.
CCTTTTGATCCAAAGAAAGCATTTTACAGTTTTTCTTTGGCATATCAAACTACCAACATCATTTTCTTCCATTTTGGGGCCATTATTTAGTAAAATGAGCATATCTAAACTCAGGTGCTATCATCCCACAATAATCAACCAGGTAGCCAAGATGGCCACTAAGTGGCCATTGGAGAGGTAGCATATACAGCAGGAGCAAGCTGAACAAAGGGGATGACTCAATGGGGCAGAGTGGGGCAGGATGCACATGCCTGTATCACACTACTGACAACAGCACGCACTTAAAACATATCAATTATTTACTTCTGGAATTTAATATCTTATATTCAATATTTTCAAGCCACAGCTGACCACAGGTAACTGAAACTACGGAAAGCAAACACTAGACAAGGGGAGAATCCTGCATAGTATGCTTATAAAGTTCATTTTATGTGTCAGGGAAGAGGAAAATAAATTAATCTATGCAGTGTTGTCCTCAGTACCCTCAACTCTGGGAGAAGAGGGGGACTGAACCCCTCAAAGTAAGCAGGGAACCAAGTTACCCAGAAGTTTGATTATAAGAGTTTGGTAAATGGTTTGGCCAAGGTTTTAGCCCAAATTGGAAGGGAGTAGAGGGCAAAGGGCATAATACAGGTAGCATTTACTCATCATTACATAATAAACAAACAGTACATTTCAGGATAAATCCCATCTAATGATTTATGGTGCAATAAAACAAGGAACTGTGCCAGGAATCAGCTAGGAATTAAGAAACCAGTCAGTAAATAGCTTGAAAGATTTTATCTCCAACAAGAACAACAGAGAAAATTACCTAAGAATAATTTGCCAAGAAGCCTACTGAACAATGTGAAGAAATGTTAAGAAATCTACTGAGGGACTTAAGAAAAATGTGAGTCCCATTCCAATTCCTATCACGAACTTATTTTAAAACACAGTAAATAAAGCCACTTTGTCTTCCTGCATGAATAGACAAGTGAAGAGAACAGAAAATTCAGAACAAAACCAAGTGAATGTGGAAATTCAGTGCATGATAAATGAAGCATTTCAAATGAATGTTAACACGCAGATTAGTCAATAAAAAGCTGTTGAAAAAGCACAATCCATATTTTACTTATGCCAAAATACAGCCCAGATGTTTTCAATAAGAATACAAAAGGGACCAGCACTGTGGTGCAGCAGGTCAAGCGGCACTTGCATCCTATAAGAGCATCAGGTCAAGTCCCAGCTGCTCCACTTCTGATCCAGCTCTTCGCTATGGCCTGGGAAAGGAGTAGAAGGCTCAAGTCCTTGGGCCCCTGAACCCGTGTGGGAGGCCTGGCTCCGGGTTTCAGACTGGCGCAGCTCTGGCCGTTGTGGCCAATTGGGGAGTAAACCAGCACCTTTCTCTCTCTCTCCTTCTCTCTCTGTGTAACTCTTTCAAACAAATAAATGAATCTTAAAAAAAAAGACACAAAAAACCAACCTATAAGACTACTAGAAAAAATTTCATATTTTAAAAAATATAATTTTGTTAAAGGGAGAAACACAGCAGATACCATCTTAACCAAGTGATCAAAATTAACATCCTTAGTGTGGGGAGCAACTCGGACTAGACTAAGTTACTGGAATTAAGACTTATTCTATGCATCTGCTCTCCCACAATATGGCGCTGGGAGAGGAGAAAACAGCTTCTACACAGCTGCCTCCAGTTCAGCCAATAAACTGTAGGACCTGCTCCTGATTGGAGGAGAGCAGCGTACTCGGCGTGTGGGCAGCCAAGTTAGGATTGGCGGAGGAGGACTATAAAGGAGGAGAGAGATGGCATGCACCAGGAACATCTAAGGGGAACATCTAAGGGGAACGCCTGTGCAGCCCCCCAGAGAGCCGGCCGGCAGTGTGTCGCTCCCCTGCGGAAGTGGGGAAAGTGGCCAGGGGGAACCGCCCTTCCACGGAGGTAGAAGGGACAGCAGCCAACCCGGGAAGAACCAGCAGCAAACCCGGGGAGGGCCGAGCAGACGAAAGAACAGTGCAGGGTCCTGTGTCGTTCCTCCACAAAGAGGGGGAGCGACACTTAGAAATCACCACACAATCTAATCATGAGAAAACATCAGGCAAGTCCAAATTGTGATTCTTCAAAATACCTGACCAAATTATCTTCAAAAGCATCAAGGGCACAAAAGACAGGGAAAGACTAGAAACTGTCACAGATCAGAAGATGTGACAAGGGCCGGTGCCGCGGCTCACTAGGCTAATCCTCCGCCTTCGGCGCAGGAATCCCATATGGGCGCCAGAATCTGTCCCGGTTGCCCCTCTTCCAGGCCAGCTCTCTGCTGTGGCCAGGGAGTGCAGTGGAGGAAGGCCCAAGTGCTTGGGCCCTGCACCCCATGGGAGACCAGGAGAAGCACCTGGCTCCTGGTTTCAGATCGGCAAAGCGCCGGCCGTAGCGGCCATTGTGGGGGTGAACCAATGGAGGGAAGACCTTTCTCTCTGTCTCTCCCTCTCACTGTCTGTAACTCTACCTCTCAAATAAATAAATAAAAAATCTTAACAATAACAACAAAAAAGATGGGACGCCTGACTGGCACGTGGGCTCCTAGAAGAGAATCAGGTGCTAACAGAAAAGGTGACGGAATCTGTATGAAGTCTTTATTTACTAAAAATGTGCCAAGGCTGATTTCTTAGGAGACAACTGTATGAGGCTTACATGAGGTATTAGTATTAGTGCCATTCTGTAGATAAAATTATTTTAACATGAAGCTTTTTGAAAATGTGTCTGTGTACACACTCACTCATACATGCAAATACAGATAATTTTAGAGTTATAGCCTCTGTATGCCACAAACAAATCCTTAAATCCAAAGGTATAAAATTCTGATGTACAGGATGACGTAAAAAAGTTAAAATTTTACATGGCAAAAGTAGCACTGGTGAAGTCCAAAGATAAAACATTAATGCAAATATTTACAGCACATGAAACAATAATGCACCTGTCAAATCAATAAAATATAATAAAAACAAAAAAACATGAAATGGCAATTCAGAGAAAAATGTTTAACTTTCCCCATAACTAAAGTAGTACAAATTAAAATATTTCTCAAGCACCAGACTGACAAAGCTCAAAATTCTTAAATACTGAGTACTGTCAGGAGTGTAGAGACACTGGCACCTTCTATTTGACTGTTAGTGGAAGTAATAACCGACACATCCTCTTAGGATGCTCTTTGAATCGGTAATTCTAGTTCTGGAGCCTTTTCCTACCAAAATACATAATCATGTATACACAGTAATGTACACTTTTCATAGACACATAAACGAGAAATGAGTAAGTTCTAATACTCTGATAACAGCTAGCTAAACTGTACTACAATCCAATCCAAATAAAATACGGGACAACTCTTATAGAATGAAATGACTTGTTACACTGACACCGAAATCCCCAAGATGAACTGCTAGAGTGCCATTATATTTAGAACTCATGTCACAAAGGCAGACAGGAATTACGGATTCAAGACAAGTCCCAGGAGGGATCCTCAGAGTTTTAACTGCCTCTCTGGATTGTAGTTTTGGATAAATGAGGTCTGTTTCAACCACTGTGTGTCACACAGATGCCCGCAAGCAGGCAACTGGCTTATTGCTGAGTCAGGGATGTCCTGGAGCTAAGAGTCCCAACTTGAAGAATCTGGCTTCTCCAGATTACCCTGGAGAAATCAAAAAGGTATTCGAAGGTGAAGACAGAGCACCTATCCCCATCAAGGTCCTGAGAGGGCCTCACGACCTCACTATTGCAGTCAAAGCTTTTCTAGGGGCCAGAGCTGTGGTGTACCGGGTAGGCCACTGTCGCAGCACTGGCATCACATCTGGGCACCAGTTCAAGTCCTGGCCGTTCCACTTCCAATTCATCTCCTTGCTAATGTCCCTGGGAAAGCAGCGGATTATGGTCAAAGTGCTTGGGCCCCTGTACCCATGTGGGACACCTAGATGGAGCTCCTGGCTTCAGCCTGGCCCAGCCCTGATTGTTGTAGGCATTTGGGTAGTGAACCAGCAGATGGAAGATCTCTCTGTATCTTTCCTTCTCTTTCTCTGAACTCTGGCTTTCAAATAAATAAAACAATTAAAAAAAAAAAAAAGGTTTTCTACTAATTTTCTAATAGAGATTATTCTAACTAATGAAGTCAGACCTGGGGGAAGTGTCCAGTGTCCCAGCGGGAGGGATCCTATGGCCATGCATCGTGCTCACCTGCTCGGCACCTCCTGGAAGGCAGTTCTGCAACTTGGTGCCATCGTTCCTCTTTAAAGTCGTAGCATTCCACACTTCGGATAGCCTTTGGTGCTTGGCCCCCGACCACCACCATCAGCTGCAAAAGCAGAAACGTAAGCACTTGAGCACACAGCTCTCACATATTCAGGGATTTACAGAGTCCTACAGAGGCATGGTGTGGGGAGCATGAGGGGATGAAGATGCCGGGCTGAGCTGCGAAAAACAACCACCTGACCAACACTTAATCAACATCAACAAAGGGGCACGGGCTAGAACTACAATGCTATTATCTAGCACACTTAGTCAAAAATAAGACTTTCAGAAACTGAAACAGAAGTTTCTGATCCTTCAAGCAAAAGCAATATTTAAGCCAAAACAAAAACAGAACCAGCAGGCAGTCGGCATGGCAAGGCTGCAGGCTGTCACAGAGCTTGCCATTCACAAGATCCTGGTTTTACAGGATCAGGGGTTAGGGCCTCCACAACCTAGGAGAACAGACTGAAATGAGATATATGTTACTGGGTGGGTGAAGTGAAAAAGACACTAAGGTATTACAGAAAGCTGGAAGAAGGAAAAAAAATCTATCAGAGGAGAAGCAGTGCAGTGAGTTGAAATTAACAAGAAAGCACAGATTCCCAGACCTCAAGTAAACACAACTCCCTTACTGCCCCAAACAAAACCACTCAACGGGACACATCATGGAGATGTCGGAAATCACAGTGAATGAATGCATAACATCTACTGCTGAGAATAAGTAAGACCTACACATTTCCTCAACTCAACCCAGCAACTATATACTACGTGCCCACCATCTCTCTCCGGCCAGAGCCACCAACAGGGTTCTACATAAGAATTATGAGGCATCTCTCTATCTTTCTACCTCCTAAGAGCTTACGGATCTCACTATAGAAACAAGATCCAGGAAGTAATAAGAACAATGTACAATTATATATGATCAAAAGGCCATTGTAATTAGCATAGGTATTAACTGCCACTACTGATTAGAAAATAGAAAGTCGCTATAATTTAGCAAAAGCTTCCTGGAAGGGGTAGAACCTCGAGAGACAGATATAAATGTGTCTGACTTTTACTAAGTACAAACCAGCATGTTCTGGCAACAATGAAAACACAGCCATCAAACCAGAAGAATGGAAACAGCAATGTCATATGTGGAAAACTAAACAAGGATCTTGGGGAAAAGATGAGATGATGTTAAGAAAACATGCTAAAAAGAAACAAAATATCAAAACAGAACATGGAGTAACTCAGACACAAAAAGGGGAGTCTGCAACCCTGCTTGAGTAATGCCCCACCTGTGCTTAACTACCGAAAGGCGCAGACGTATGGAAAACACCCCTGCAGAATCAGCGCAAAGCCCAGGCTTCCCAAAAGAAGCCCATTTTAGCAATTGAGTAACTGAAGAGTGGAAGGAATTTTAAAGGTCTTAAAACAAGACTGAACATAGACCAACCACACAATTTTTTTTTCAGGTTAATTATTCAAATACAAAGGAGAATTAACAAAGAAAATCCAGAATATTTTACCCTCCTACCACTACAAGGAAAAACAGAAAAGGTGGTGGGATTGGAGGAAAAAGACGTAAAACTGCAGAACTGGAATGCACATGAAGATCAACCGTGTGTTCAGGGATCTGTGCTGAACTCCAAAACCCTGCCTAATAGTTGGACAACACACACAGTCCTGCACGACATATCTGATGAAGATCAATTTAAAAAAAATCTCAGAAAGGAATACTTTAAAAAAAAAATCCTTGAGAAAAAATCCTGATGTATATACATTTCATGATTCTCAAACTGCACCTCATGCGTTTCCGTACGATAGTTCACTCTGGCACATCGAAATGAAGACGAAAGGGAAAACGTGCTGTGACAGAGAACAGGAGTGTTATTTGTCCTTTATTCAGCCCAAAGAGGTAAACGGGGTGGGGCTCCAGGATTCCCGGAAGCAGAGATACAAGACACGAGGGAGAAACACAAGAAGAGGACCAGAAGACGGGGATGGTGTGAGAAACCAAGAAATGGTGCTGAGGACCACTGTGAACCTATCAGCAGAAGAGCTGTCTTTCTTTTTTTCCCTTAAGATTTATTTTATTTATTTAAAAGACAGAGTCACATAGCGAGGTAGAGACAAAGAGAGCGAAAGGTCTTCCATCCAATGGTTCACTCCCCACATGGCTGCAACAGCTAGAGCTGAGCTTATCTGAAGCCAGGCGCCAGAAGCTTCTTCTGGGTCTCCCACGTGGGTGCAGGGGCCCAAGCACTTTTGCCATCCTCCGCTGCTTTCCCAGGTGCATTAGCAGGGAGCTGGTCAGAAGTAGAGGAGCTGGGACTCGAACTGTGCCCATACGGGATGCCAGCACTGCAGGCCAGGGCTTTAACCCACTGTGCCACAGTGCTGGCCCCAAGAATTGTCTTAATTCTGATGCCCCAGTTACCTATAAAAGACACCTGATCCCAACTGAGAAACATCATACTAATTATACTATCAAGAAAGAAGAAAACAGGAAAGATCTTTTGTCGGGAAAAGTTAAAGGTAGCATGTTTGAGAAGGGAAAGGGGTAGGGAGTTAAGTCATTTCAAGGAATCAATCCTGGGGGCTGATTTGAGTTTGGATGCTGCACTTCCAATCCAGCTCCCTACTGATGGCCTGGGAAAGTAGTGGAAGACAGTCCAAGAGCTTGGGGCCCTGCACCCTCATAGACATCCTAGAAGAAGCTCCTGTCTCCTGGTTTCAGACTGGCTCAGTTCTGGCCATTGTAGCCACTTGGAGAGTGAACCAGTGGATGGAAGACCTCTCTCTCTCTGTAACTCTGCCTCTCAAATAAATAAATCTTTTTTTTTTTTTTTTTTTTTGACAGGCAGAGTGGACAGTGAGAGAGAGAGAGAGACAGAGAGAAAGGTCTTCCTTTGCCGTTGGTTCACCCTCCAATGGCTGCCGCGGCCGGCGCGCTGCGGCCGGCGCACCGCACTGATCCGATGGCAGGAGCCAGGAGCCAGGTGCTTTTCCTGGTCTCCCATAGGGTGCAGGGCCCAAGCACCTGGGCCATCCTCCACTGCACTCCCTGGCCACAGCAGAGGGCTGGCCTGGAAGAGGGGCAACCGGGACAGAATCCGGCGCCCCGACGGGGACTAGAACCCGGTGTGCCGGCGCCGCAAGGCGGAGGATTAGCCTAGTGAGCCGTGGCGCCGGCCCATAAATTTTTTTTAAAAAAGATCAATCCTGAAATGTAGGTTAACTAAACTTTGTTCTTTTCATTTTCATGATTAAATATTAAAATTTTTCTCCTGAAAAGCCAGGTTTCATCATTTTGTAACTGGAAATTCCAAGAGATTTCCAGGTAAATATTTAGAAAACTATTATATACTCCCAAATTTGACAGCATCTGTGACACAAATCCCAAAGTGGACAGGGAGCTGGTAAAACACAGTAGCAAAATGTAAACCTTTTATTACGATAATCAATAAAACCCCACTACCAGTTATTGAGAATGCAAAACTAAAATCTGACACATAAGTTAATGATTGTAAGTTCATAAAATGAGAGCCCAATAGAAAAGTACTAAGGCACTGCAGTGGTAAAAAAAATATTATCAAAACTTTATAGTAATTCCCTCGGCACCACTATCAGATTTTGTTTGATCTGACTCATTACTATCATTGAATACATCTTTTCTAGGAAATACAAAAGCATGAGAAATTAATCCTCGCTTCATTCTTACCCACTGACTTAATCTTGAATATAACCACTCTGAACTGACAAATGGTACTGCTGAAAGAGCCCCTTTATGAAACGTGCATGGACGAATACACGTTGGGAAGGGGTCCTGCGGGCAGAGACGCTCAGTGCCATCCCCCACCCCTGCTGCCTGCTTTTCTAGCAGCCCTGACAGAGCGGAACAAAGTCCCTGCAGAGCCCCTCCCCCTTCACAAAAGAAAAGCTAGAGCTGAGAAGTCTAACACACTGGCAGGGACACTCCAAGCCACAACCAAAAAGGCCCAGAAACACTGTAGACGGAATAGATGACCACAAAGCCACGGACGAGAAAATAAAATACTTGGCAGGATTTTACCAACAACTCCTCAGAAGGTGTTCAAAGATGATATGTTTATTCCAGAAACCAGAAGTGAACCTGTTTTCACTCCAAAGGTCTCTGTGGCATAGCTAAAGATAGCATAGCTGAAGATGCCAAAAGAGAAAATCTACACGAAGGGATTTTTTTTTTCTTTATAAAAATGAAATGCTTAATACCTATTAACGATAAACTACTTAGAAGGAAACTGGAAAGATCTGTATGAAAGAAATGATGGCTTTAAATCTACTACAGCCAAGACTTGAACACTACTTATAAACTGATTGTTTGTAAGAACAAAAACTGACGCCAAATAACAAGGACAAATATGAAGTAATGAAGACTTATATAGATGGCTACTTACAGAAGCAGGTAAAAGGGCATTTGGAAAATGTAAACATTTATAAAAGCAGCAGACCCAGATGCATGCATACTGAGGTGTTTAGGGAACTAGCTAATGTACTTACTGAGCCACTTACAATTATTTTGAAAAATCTTGGAGAACTGAGGAGAGATCAGAAAATTTTAAAGAGGCAAATACCAATTTTTAAAACAGGGCAGGGAGTGAATGCCTTGTAAATACCTTTGTTAAGCGATAATTTTCAGTAAAAATTTAGAATGATTTTGAGAAAAGCACTGAAACCTCTAGGGGCCAATAAAATGATGAGTAACACACAGAGAATGTTTTAGAAAAACACGCCAAATTTATACCGATTTGATCCTCAATCTCACTGAGTGTTGTATGCCAGTCACTCACTTTTGGCTTAGATACTAAACGTAATCACACGGAGTGAGCCTTTCTACCAAGGGACTGGATCAGCGGGTGGGTGTTTCTACTAAGGTGCCATCACAGAGTTCGCTGGGGTCCGTCCTACATTTAAATACTGACTAATGATCTAGAAAACTGAGCTAACACTACACTGGCCAAATCTGCAGCTAATTCTAAACTGAGAATCATTAACACTAGGAAAAAAAAAACCAAAAAAACAAAAAAACAGAAAAACAGTATCAATATAATTTGAAACAAATGTAGACTCCAAAAATAAAAGTTGAAAAAACATCAAATAAAATCATTGAAGTAAAAGAATTTAAAAGACATAATGCAATGGAAAGGATAGAGTAACAAACTAAAGATGATACACAGATTCTTATTTCTTAATCTGGCATTACCCCAGACACTCACAAGAGTTAACATAAATATGTAAGTCAAAGTGCTACAACATGGATCATGTGATGGCCCCCACACAAACGCTGCCGTAGGTGCTGGTCTTCTAGCCCTGCGGAGACATACACAGAGCAGAAAGAACTGTAAGCAGACACACAGGAGTGAGGGGTTAATGCACAAGGAAAGTCAAATGAGTAAAACACAAATGGCCATAAATGAAAAGATAAAGGCAGAATACGAACTTTCACACAGAAAAACAACTTTCACACAGAAAACCAAACACTGGAGATATGAACACAATGTGAGAAATCTATGCTCAAATGACTACACACAGTGTGTGGGAACCATTAGATAGTATACAATACAGAAGAAGGCGAAGAGCTGAACAAGCTACTACGTTACCTGAGATTCCAATGTGTTCTGAACAACTACTGGGTTCAGTTATCACATACACATGGCTTACATAGGAATTTTTCTGCCTAACTTTTACTATAACTAGTAGGCTCTACTATTACTAGAGGTAGCTCAACTCAAGAGAGAGAAATGAGCTGCCTTCTGTTCCCGGAGAGCCAGATCATGCAGCTGATGAAGATTAAATGAACCGAGCTATCCGCAGGCTTAACACGGAATCAACAGCGGCTGGGTTATACACACCACCATGCACAGTGTCTCTTGCAAGGGAGACTCAAACGATACAGCATGGAGATTCAGATGAGCAAAAACATGATCAGTCAGCGCCGCTGTGGGCCTTTCAGATGAGGTAACACGTATGAACAACAGATCCTACTTTGGGAAGGTTCATGGGCGTCCTCAGGCGGGTCCGGACGCTCTTCATTAATAAGCGCTGCTCTGTGGGCAGCAAGTGGTACTTCATAGCTTCAATGAGATAATCTTTGCAAGCACTGCTATTCTTGACCAACGCTTCCTCTTCTACTCTCTGTAATAAAAAGTCAGACATACCCTGTGAGGCCGCTTCATGAAAAAGCTGTCAGTGAAACAGAAGTAAAGAGGAAAAAAGCAGTAACTGTTCTCATTAGCTCAGCGAAGAACTAAGAGAGCAAAGTTTATAAATATGATTAATGAAAAAAGAAAAAAAAATACTCAAGTACCTGGCCCACAGACAAAAATACAAATATGCTGGGCCTGAAACATGTGCACTGTGTTTTTTAAAAATTTCTAAGGCAATTTTTATTATTCATTTTCATTTATTTGAAAGGCCGAGAGAGACCTGGTATCTGCTGGTTCATTCCTTGAATGAGTGCAACAGCCAGGACTGATCCAGGCTAAAGCCGGGAGCTGGAGACTTAAATCAGGTCTCCTGCATGAGTGGCGGGGAACCAAGTTCTTGAGCCACCACCTGCTACTTCCGAGGGTGCCCACTGGCAGGAAGCTGCGTCATAAGCAAAGGAGCCGAGTCCCAAAATCAGGAACTCTGATAGGGGATGTGGGTGCAACTTAACCACTGTGCCAAAAGCCTTTTTTAACTTAAAAAACAAACAAACACTCCCCAAATGTCTGCAACAGCCTGGGATGGGCCAGGCTGAAGCAGGGAGCAGGAAACCTAATCCAGGTCTCCCACATGGGTGGCAGGAACTCAAACACTTGAGCCATCAGCACTGCCTGCCATGTCCACACCAGTAGGAAGCTGGCATCGGACGCACGAGCTGGGCCAGGTTATCAGACTCAGGTGTTTCATTGTGGGATACAGGCCTCTTAACCCCTCGGCTAAATGCCTGGCCCTGCATCACCTGTTAATTCCATTTTTCCCTGCACATTTGGAGTACCCTCATGTAGGTAATAAAAACAGATGCACTGAAAAATTATAAACTTCAATGTCAGCTACAAAATATTATAAACTCTTTAGATAATATTATAGTTACCTTTTTTGATCTTTAAATACCAAGACAAATAGAAAAGCAAGAAAAAAATTTAAATAATGAATGCTGTGGGTGCAACAGGCACTAATAGTAGGTTAATGATACATTTTACAAACCCAAGAGGACAAATAAAATATTTGGAAGAGATTCAAAATATTTTAAAATAATGTATCCACATTACAAAAGAACCCTGTCCTGGCTGTCTGATCTCAAATGGAGGACGGGGCTTTTTGTTCATAGATAGATAGCAAATGCACACCGCTGTGAAATTATGAAGTAGAATTAGATAGTATTGGGGTCAAATCTTCAAATTCCATTTCTAGAGGACAATCAGAAGAGGAGCTACCTAAAGGCAAAAAAAAAAAAAAAAAAAAAAGTAGCGGTGGCAAACAAGACTGACAGCGGAAGGCATGGTCTCACGTGCATTTATTTACACGGACTTAACTGAGCACAAATGCCACTTCAATACACTCTAGTACTCATCAATCAAACAGAAGTGGGAGCCCATTTCTAAGAACAGAGAATGGCTCAAGAGAAGCAGCCACCGAAGACGGCAGGTGGCTCTGCTGTCCTCTGCCCTGCACCCCATGGGTCCATAGTCTACAGCTCTTGTCATCATGTGAAGGGGGACTAGGTGCTGTCAGGCCCAGGACCTGGAGCTATGTCTATCCCGATGTCTTGCACATGCACTTACCTGAACTAAGTACTCGCGAGGAAGCAGAGGTAACCGTACATGTTCCATCAGCCGAGCCATAAATTCTTGCCTCACATCCTTGTCATGGTTCACCCAGGCTATTACTGCTTCAAATACCTGGGCAGAAAACACAGGGAAAGGAAGAAGTAATGCGTTTTGTATCAGGACATCTGGGTAAAACATGATGAGGGGTCTCTTGCTAAGATGTCCAAGTTTAATCCATGGTTCAAACATTTGCAAAATCCTGACTTGAGATGTACTTACAAAACTCTTCACTCTTCTCCTTTCTTTACTTTTTTCAGAGGCTATTTAGTAAGTACTTTAACAAGTATTTTCAGTAGTTTTGTGTATTTACCGAGTACTTTTCTCATTTGGTATTTACTAAGCAATTAGTACATTATCTAACCTTACTAGACCAAACCATAGCTATGGAAATTTGATGATATGTGGTCTGTTTCACTGTTGATAATCTTTCCAAAATGAATTTAGTTCTACTTACCTATATTTAAACCTCAAGTCCCTTTAGAATGAAGCACCAAAATAAAAAGTGATATTCTAAGATGAAAATCATGTACCCTTGTAAACAACTCATTTCAGCTTTTTCTTTCAGTTTACAAATACTGAACCAAACACAAGTCAAGCATCTGCAAAACAGGTGAACTCGGTAACAGCAGAATATATTAAAATAGTTTGAAATTTAAAAAATTATTTATTTATATTTGAAAGACAGAAAGAATGAGACAGAAACAGACGAAGATCCTCCAACTGCTGGTTCATTTCCCAAATGCCTGCAACCCTGGCCATGTTGAAGCCGAGTCTAGAACTCAATCCAGGTCTTCTACATGGGTGGCAGGGATCCAAGTTCTTGATTCATCGCCTGCTGTTTCCCAGGGAGCATATTAGCAGGAAGACGGAGTCAGAGGCAGAGCTGGGACCTGAACATTCTAATATGGGACGCAGGCATCTCAAGTAGTATGTCAACAGCTGCACCAAACTCCTTCTCCCTTATTTTCAAATTTTTACAAGCTAAACAAGAAGGGCATTTACTTACAACATTTACCTATGACAAAGTTAATACATTAATATGAGATAGAGTTTGTCTATATAATTTCCCTTCAAACTGATGAATCTATCCCCTGATAATCTTTAAAGGGTTGTAGAAAATGTTTGACAATATGCAAATGGGTCACTGGGAGTGAATACAGATAACTTTAATATAGGCAAAGAGCAAGACACTAAAAATAAAACAGATTGTAATTAACTTCCCTCTTTAAATTATTCTGCAAGTATCACTGTATCTCTCTACCTGCCAGGTGCCGGAGATAAAGAAGTGAACAACAGTGGGCATCCTGTCAATTCCATCTACTATTTCTCATTCTGTCTTCTCTCAATCGCTGCTTCTACTTTCCCACCACAGATCCTACTGCTCAGTGGTATGACAGCAACCTCCTCCTGAGCCCTCATCCCACTGCTGATCCATTCTACCCATCACTCTGATGGACAGTCTCCAAAGATGCAGACTAAAAAATGATATTTCCTGGAACCCACACCCTCATGGAGTATTCCCCATGCTGAACCTAACCTGGCCCTGTGTTACCAGCACAGGGTGGTGGACATGGCGCTGTGTGACTCTTGAAGCTGGGCCCCAGGAAGCCTTGCAGCTTCTACCCTGGTCTCTTGAAATGCTCATCTGAGACAAGCCAGATGTCAAGTAGGGGGTCTGATTACTTGAAACCGTTATGCCAAGAAAAAGCTCAAGCAAGCTACAGAGGACAGGAGGGGACATACAGCGAGACTGAGAAAGAGGAACCTAGAAACCCCCAGCCCTGACCCTAGGCAAGTGAGTTAAGGAACCATCTTGGATATTCCAGACCCACATCCACAGCTCTAATGGAGCCACCCCAGGTCTCTCCAGCCATCTGGGCCATTCCCAGTGAAGTCTCAGGCAATATGGAGCAGGAGGAAGCCATCTCTATTGTGCCTTACATGAACTGTGACCACAGTTATTAGTTGGGGCCGGCGCTGTGGCACAGTGAGTTAAAGCCCTGGCCTGAAGCGCCGGCATCCCATATGGGTCCCAGTTCTAGTCTTGGCTGCTCCTCTTCCCTTCCAGCTCTCTGCTATGGCCTGGGAAAGCAGCAGAAGATGGTCCAAGTCCTTGGGCCCCTGCACCCACGTGGGAGACCTGGAAGAAGCTCCTGGCTGCTGGCTTTGGATCGGCTCAGCTCCGGCTGTTGCGGCCATCTGGGGAGTGAACCAGCAGATGGAAGACCTCTCTGTCTGTCTCTATCTCTCTCTGTAACTCTGTCTTTCAAATAAATAAAATAAATTTTTTAAAAAAATGGTTATTAGTTGAGCCACTACAATTTTGGGCTGGCTTTGTTGGCTATCAGAGAAACCTAGAACAGCCCTCACATTTCTGTGGGTCAGAACTTACCATGCTACATGGTATTCTCCTGCTGGTTAAAACCCTTTAGAAGCTCTTCCTCACTAGAAACAGTTAATGTTCCTCAAGATCGCTGAGAGGATATTTTATGATGACATTTCCATTTTACCTCCTACCACTCTAAACAAATTCTGAATACCCTTCATACGGAACAAATTGAATGCAATCATTCCTTTGTACATTTGTGTAATCTGTTTCCTCTACCCTTCCACTCCTATGGATCTCTATTTTCCTAGCAAATTACATATTTTATTTTCTTGTTAATTTTACAAAAAGCATTATTCAAAAGGCAGAGAGAGAGTGTGTGTGCTCCCATCCAATGGTGCACTCCACAAATGCTCACAATGGCCAGGACTGGGTCAGGCTGACATTGGAAACTGGAAACTCCACCAGTCTCCACCGTGAGTGGAAGCAGATCAATTACTTGAGCTACTACTGCCTCCCAGGGTGTGCACTGACAGGAGGCTGGAATCAAGCTGGAACTGGGAACTGAACCCAGGCACTCCCATGTGCGATGCAGACATCTGAACTGTTAGGTAGTAATTCCTGTTTACCAATACTCATTTTTAAAGACTTGGATCATATATCTGACCCAAGCTGAACCATCATCCTCATGCTTATTCCCAGAAAAATGAAACACTACACTACCCTTTATAGCATTCCACACTTATTTATTTACCCCACTGGCTGCCCTATTACTCTGTGAGTAAAGAATTCTCTTCTCTTATTCAGGACCTTACAACAGTGTCTGGTACAGGGTAAGCACTCCAAATAGGTTTACCAAATATGAAGAGCAAAATCCTCCTCTGTATGTCTACAGTGCTAAGACTCCATCTCACAAATTTTCACGTATTTTCTCATACTGTAAACAGAAAAGGCTGTCTTTTTATGCCCAGGCAGAACGAATATCCTTGCGATGGACAGTAAGAATTTAGAGAGCTCCAAATGCAAGGCACACAAAGGAGAAATTCTAGCTGCACCTCCTCTGAGCACAGTGTTTTCACCAGCTGTCATGCCCTGACTTCCAGGGTGCCACAAACCCCCCAAAGAAAAAGGCCACCCAAGAGAGGGGCTCTGTCCAAGCAGCGGAAGGCCGCAGGTGACTAACACGGGCAGTGCAGGATGTCGAGGGAGCAAAGGCAAAGCCAGAAGAGGCAGCCACGGAGCTCTGAGGAGGGTGAGGCTCAGGCCACAGGGAACCAGCACAACACAAAGTCTCCATGGAGGACGCTCAGTCCAGAACTAGTCAAACGTTGCCATTCCGGGTAACTTCCGTCAACTCGCAAGGCAGTGAAGGTCTTTACTGAGGAACTCTGTGTTTGGAGGCCAAGCTGTCTGTAGGCATCCAGTGGTAGCAAGATATTTCCCAAAAGGAACTCGTTTCCCATAGTTGAATGAGTGCAAGCTCATGCTATGGAGGTGAAGTACAAAACTCTAACGTAACAATTTAGGGAAGTGAAAACATAGTCACCTAAGCTGACAACCAAGCAGTCAACTGGCTGGGTCTCTTGTCTTCCAGATCAAACTGGCACCCCTACACAAACAGGATCACTAAGTTACACAACAAAGTGAAGAAAAGCATTACTGCACACGGGGCATCGACACATCCACTCACCTTCTCTTCTGAAGAAATGGTGAGTTTGTCACTTGAGATTAAGCTGCACACTTGTTCAATGCCAAGATTGAGAAATTCTTCGCTGAGTACGACATCAGCAAAATGCTGCTCTGTTTAGAGGTTAGAAAGAAAATCCATTAATACCAGTATTCTATCATCACTGTTCCAAGCTGTCTAAAAAGTAAGAGCCACTTCTTAATTTAATCCAATGTAAGAATGAAAAAATTAACTGCAATTCCAGTAAGAATCAACGACACAAACTTCAACAAACTTAAAGACCCTTGGAGATTTGTTTCTAGGATAGCAAAGCAGCATCAGAAGTGAAAAAAAAAAAAAAAGGAAGTTGATTTTTTTTTAAATATTCATTCAGTCAGTCATTCAAAAGGCAGAGTTACAGAGAGATAGAGGGTGAGACAGAGCAAGAGAAATCTTCCATCTGCTGGTTCATTCCTCAAATGGCTGCAACAGCTGGGGCTGGGCCAGGCCAAAGCCCAGAGCCTAGAAAAAATACCCACATCTGGATCTCCCACATGGGTGCAGAGGCCCAGGGAGTTAGACCATCTTTTGCTGAGTTTTTAGGTGCATTAGCAGGGAGCTGAATTGGAGGCAGAGTGTCCAGGCCTGGAACCAGAGCCCACACGGGATGCCAGTGTCACAGGCAGTGGCTTAACCCACTGTGCTACAACGCCAGCCCTAGAAGGTGATCTTAATGCACACTCATGCAACACAGCTGAATCTGTTTTATATAGCAGCATTTGGGTTAAATATCAATTTTTATATGGTATTGACACTACGAGCACAAGTTTCGATTATATAAATAAGATAAACCCCATGGCATTATAATTCATGCACCTGAATGTACTGCAGTAAACAGCAGAAGGCTCTAGTCATTACAATTAAGACAGAAAACCCTGCTTTATGAAAACTAAACAAAATAAATCTTAATGCTGGTCAATCTGACCATATGACCAACATGTTTTCTAAAAAAGAAACATAATTGGGGCTGGCATCATGGCACAACAGATTAAGCCACTGCCTGCAACACTGGCATTTCATATGGGCGCCAGTTCAAGTCCTGGCTCCTCCACTTTGGATTGAGCTCCCTGTGAACGCACCTGGGAAAGCAGAGGAAGATACCCAAGTGCGTGGGTCCCTGCCACTCATGTGGGAGACCCGGATGGAGTCCTTGGCTCCAAGCCTCAGGAGTAACCCAGCCCTGGGCCTGGGGAGTGAACTAGCAGATATAAGATCTCTGTCTCTGTCTCTCCGTCTAACTCTGCCTTTCAAATATATGAATAAATCTTTTTTAAAAAAGTTGGTTTATGACATAGAGAGCTCTGAATTCTATGTAAGCAGTTTATCTGGTAATCAAATTATATGACTATCCCAAACTCCTCTCCAGAAACTAGTGAAATTAGTAATTCTTAAACTACTGGGGAAAAAAAAAAAAAACTCTCCTTTATTAACAATATGGCCACTCCTCCCAAAGACAAAAAAAGTTCTATAAATATTATTAATGACTTTAAAAATGACAAAGACCTTTTTACAAATTTTCCTGCAAATCCATCTCTCAGGTAGTGCAGGGTGGAATCTTAGCTATGTCGTGTTCCACACATGTTCGCACAACCGTGGGCAGTTAGGTAATCTCCCTAAGCCTGGGTGTCTCCACCTGTAAAGTGAGGTCAACAGAAACACCCTACCTGTGAGGATTAAATAAGCTAGAGCTTTATTCTGCATCTAGGACTGTGTCTAAAAGACAGTAAAAATACAGAAATCTAGGTCATAGTAAGACAGTGTGTATGCTACGTGCCCATCCATCCCCGTCTGCCCTAGCTGGACTTCTGGGGTCACCGCTTACTGACTGTGTGACCTGAAACAAGTCTCATGCCTTCATTTCCCAATCTATACATTAGCTATAACAACAATGTCCCCATGTAAAATGCTTAGAACTAGGTCCAACAACAAATGCTAACAAATACAAAAACTGGGTATCAACGTTTGGCCAGAAACCTAAACTTTCTGAGCTTCAATCTCCTGACTGCAAATCTAATCCTTCACAGAGTGCTGGAACAACTAGAAACGATCCACGTAAGGTGCTCTGTGGAACATCGGGCACGTTATAGATAATCAACAGATGATAACTATCCATGATTACAGTGAACTGTGTAAGCCACAGTGTAATAAAATGTACTAACTTCTTCCAAGCCCTATAAAGTCTTAGCTCTGCCAACGTATTTGTTCAGTCACTCTAGCTCATATTTTATTCATTCCGTAACTACTTCTAAGTTCTTCTTGTGCATTAGGGAGCCTGGTGTAAGCACTGGGATTATAACAGTAAACAAGACACTCTCAGCAGAGCTCTTATTCTAGTGGAGCAGAAGAAACACAGAAGCAAGGCACCACGCAGTCCTAAGTGCTGTGAAAAAAACTAAAGCAAGATACGGAACAGGACATGGTGCTGGGGTGGGGGAGTTTATTCTATGTGAATTGCCAGGGGAGGCCTCCTGTGGAGAGGGAACAGCGAGGAGACACCGAGGAGAGATGAGAAATTCTGGGAAAATATTTCCGTGCGAGGTCCTCCCGGAGCAGGAGGTCATGTGTCGGGCAAGGTATGAGGCTAGGAGCTGCAGTCTGACAGAGGCAGGCCCAGGTCAGTGTTTTGCAAACGAAGAATCACAGTCCACTGCTGGATTGTGGGTGGTATTACGAAAAAGAAAGAGAATGGATCAAACTTAGAGATATCAGAATGCAAGGAGGAGTATTGGTTTGTAGAATCAGACATACGGATACACATATATGCATGTCTTAAGTGACAATTTAAAAATAAATGTCAAAAGGCTGGCAACGTGGCATAGTGGGCTAAGCCTCCACCTGCAGCGCCGGCATCCCAGATGGGCGCTGGTTCTAGTCCTGGCCACTCCTGTCCGTTCCAGCTCTCTGCTATGGTCTGGGGATACAGTAGATAGTGGCCCAAGTGCCTGGGCCCCTGCAACCACATGGGAGACCCGGAAGAAGCTAGCTTCTGATCAGCACTGCTCCAATTGTTGCCACCACTTGGGGGAGTGAACCAGCGGATGGAAGACCTTTCTCTCTGTCTCTCCCTCTCTGTTTGTAAATCTACCTCTCAAATAAATAAATCTTTAAAAAAAAAAAGTCCTGGCTGGCACCACAGATCCCTTGGCTAATCCTCCGCCTGTGGCGCTGGCACCCCGGGTTCTAGTCCTGGTTGGGGCGCTGGGTTCTGTCCCATTTGCTCCTCTTCCAGTCCAGCTCTCTGCTGTGGCCTGGGAAGGCAGTGGAGGATGGCCCAAGTGCTTGGGCCCTGCACCAGCATGGGAGACCAGGAGGAAGCACCTGGCTCCTGAACGGCGCAGCACGCCGGCCATAGCGGCCATCTGGGGGGTGAACCAATGGAAGGAAGACCTTTCTCTCTCTCTCACTGTCTAAATCTGCTTGTCAAAAAAAAAAAAAAAAAAAATCCTACTGAGTGCCAGTACAAAAAATAATAATTTATCTCTTATTAGCATTGTGATTACAAAGTTCTGTGATTTCAAAGTTCTAAGATAAAATGTTCTAGAAAATACAGGTTATCTTCTAGGTCTTTACAATTAACCACATTCTAATAGTAATGCTTTTAGAAGAATTTTCGAAGGTGAAATAAAGGATTTATTGCCAATATGTATTTCACATAAAAAAATGTACCCTCAGAAACATCTGAAAAATCAAATCTGCATTTTCATGAACCTCATAAATTCTTATTTTATTTTTACACAGAGACTCATTTGTTTGAGATTTATTTGAATGACAGAGCAGAAGAGAAAGAGAAATCTTCCATCTGCTGGTTTACCCCCCAATGGCTGCCAACAGCCAGGGCTAAGCCAGGCTGAAGTCATTAGCCAGGAACTCCATCTGGGTCTCCCACATGGGTGGCAGGAACCCAAGTACGTGGGCCATCATCTGTTGCATCCCACGTGTGACAAGCTGGATCAGAAGTGCAAGGAGTGTGGACTCAAACTAGGCACACCAATATGGGTTGCAAGTGCCCCAAAGGTAGCTTAATCCCACTGTGCCCTAACATTTGCTCCTATAAACTTCGTAATACATTTTTGCTTATTACAAGATCCAGGGTAGGCCGGCGCCGCGGCTCAATAGGCTAATCCTCCGCCTAGCGGCGCCGGCACACCGGGTTCTAGTCCCGGTCGGGGCGCCGGATTCTGTCCCGGTTGCCCCTCTTCCAGGCCAGCCCTCTGCTGTGGCCAGGGAGTGCAGTGGAGGATGGCCCAGGTGCTTGGGCCCTGCACCCCATGGGAGACCAGGAAAAGCACCTGGCTCCTGGCTCCTGCCATCGGATCAGTGCGGTGCGCCGGCCGCGGCGGCCATTGGAGGGTGAACCAACGGCAAAAGGAAGACCTTTCTCTGTGTCTCTCTCTCTCTCACTGTCCACTCTGCCTGTCAAAAAAAAAAAAAAAAAAAAAAAAAAAAAAAAAAAAAAAAAAAAAAAAAAAAAACAAGATCCAGGGTAATTCTAAGAGGATTGGATCTACAAAAATCCAGCTGGTGCACAAGATTTTGAAACTCAAAGTCTTAGTCAAGTAAAGTATCACATTGAAATAAATAGGAAAATAAAAATTAAAATGAAAATAAAAATGAAGGTAGATCAATGGGACAGAAGAGGAAGCCCAGAAGTAGCCACAGACAAATACCATCAACTGATCTTTGACAAAGAAACAGGCAATTCGATAGTGACAGGAGGGTCTCTTCAACACATGATGCTGGAACAACAAGTGAGCATCGATACGCAGGACTCGCACTTTGACAGAGCCCTTGTTCCTTTCACAAAAATTAACTCAAAATGGATCAAAGATCTAAATGTAAAATGCAAAATTATGAAATTCCTTACAGCGTAAGAGAAACTCTAGATGACCTCTGGTACACTGATGGCTTTTCAGGCAGAAAATCAAAGGCAGTAACTATGAAAGAAATAACTGATGAGCTGGAATCGTTCTGCTCTACCAAGGACACTCTCGAGAAATGAAAAGATCAGGCACAGCTTGGGGTAAAATCTTTGTAAAACACCTATCTGGTAAAGGACTGGTACAGAGAACCCTTAAAATTCAAAAATAATTTAAATTCCAATTTAAAAATGGGCAACAGACACCTCATCAAAGAAGATATATACATATAAGGCAAAGACTCATATGCAAAGACGACATACAACATACAACGTTGTATGGCATTATGGAACTGCACACACACAAAACAACCATGAGAATGGCTAAATCCCCAAACGCTGACAATATCTACCACTGGTAAGGAGCTGGAACCTGACAGCAAGGCAGGGCCAGGTCAATGGAGCAATAACAACTCTCTTTCAGTGCTGGTAGGAAGACAGTCTGGCAATACCTTCTAAAATCAAACATAATCTTACTATACAAGCCGACAATTGCATTCCTTGGTGTATTTACCCAAATGAGTTAGAAATCTATGTCCACACACTTAGAGCACCTGTGAAAGCTGATTACACAACACTGAGTCAGTTACGTCACACCCAACTAAAATGGAATCAAAAAGCCACAGGGAGAAATACACAAGTCACATATGCCCATCTCAAAACCGTCTTGCAAGCTCAGTTCTAACTGCAAGCTTTACCTAGAACCACAGACATCTGCCAGTCATAACTTGCCAGCTCTCTTGTGAGATGCTGCCAACACCAACTAACTCTTTCAAAACAACTTACATAACTCCTCTCCCTCTCAATAAAATCTAAACTTTTCCTTTATTCTCCAGACAAACCAGAGGCCTTCTGATATCTATATATCTATATCATATATACTCTATATATTCTATGCAATTCTATTCTCTGTATATTACCAAATACAACTGCTTCTGGAAACTCACCCTCCTCCCTCGCCCTCCCTTCTCGCTTCTGTGTGTGTGTGTGTGTGTGTGCTGCACGCATGTTTGCACAGCTGTCTAGATAATCACCGAAATTAAACCAAGATGTGCTTCAACAGGTGAATGGATAAATAACTGGATATCATTCAGCAATAGAGAGAAATGGGTTATTAAGCCACAGAAAAGCACAAAAGAACTTTAAGTACACATTGCTAGTTATAATAAGCATTACAAAATTATCGACAAAACCATAATATAGCTGATTCAACAAATGAACATCACCTGTTGCCAATTACCAAAATGAAATCAAAAGGAAAAATAATGCTCAAACTCAAAATACACATATTTCTAAATTATTTCCAATTCTCACATTCTTTCTACTAAAACATGTCCTGCTTCTTAAAAAAAAAAAAAAAACTCTTGGTGTTGGTATTATCATTTTTGTACTCTTATATTATGCTTATTTTGGAAAAGGTATGGTAAATATGTAGAGCATCACTAAATTTGGATGGCACTGTTTGGCAAAATCTGGCATAAACTGGTTTACTTTAGGCCCTGCTTTTCCTATCTTACACAAGGGTATTTCAAAAAGCTTGGGGACTCTTGGGCTCTCTGATGCTGTCAACCACATCTCGAAGGCACAAGTTTTCAGTTTTCATTGTTGCTTATTAATCCATGTGTGCAAGATCCAGCCCATCTAAATACTTTGCCCAATTTACTTGATATCAAACTAAAAACATTAAAAAGAGCAGCCAAATTTACTATAGTGTTTTCAAAAGCTTCTATCACTTCTTTGTAACTCTTGTACTACCCAGGAGAAAGAGATTTAGTGAAAAACAGTTTGCTGACTTCAGCTTCTGACAACTGCTACCGAAAACTGGTAACAGAGAAGTAAATTCACCACAACTCAGTTAATGAAATATTCTAATGAATGGCCAAGAGACTACACACACACAAACACACGAGTGACATGCATATGTAATCTAATGGTGATTCTCAAACTTTATGCTGAGTGTGACAGTTCCCTTGTTGCCTTCCTACCATCCTGGCTTTCTGATTCTGGGGCTCAAGTAGCGCTACTGCTAAAAATAAAAACAGACCAGTGTTCCACAATGATAACAACATTCAGAACCATGAACAATCGTTACATATTTGTGTACATTTACACACCCACATTCATGGACATGTATCTAAAGCTGTCAGCTATGTTTGACCCAATTTATCGCTCAGAATGAGAGGAGAGTAGGTATGTGTTTAAGGAATCTCACACTGGGCCAGTACTTCACTGTTCTGGTGCAGGGAGTTGAACCACAGCTTGGGAACCTGCATCCCCTATCAGAGTACTGGTTCCTGGCTCCGATGCTTCTCATCCAGCTTCCTGCTACTGTGCCTGGGAAGACAGTGGATGATGGTCCAAGTGCTTGGGCTCCTGCCAACCAGCTGGGAGACGCAAGAATTCCTGGCTCCTAGCTTCATCTTGGCTCAGTCTCGGCTATTAAATGCATTTAGGGGAGTGACCCACCTCTTTTGGTCTGTGTGTGTGTCTATGTCCCTCTCTGTGTCATTCTGCTTTTCAAATAAAGAACTTTAAAAATCAAAGTTGGGGGCAGCATTGTGGCGTAGCGGGTTAAAGTACTGGCCTGCAGTGCTGGCATCCCACTGTTCAAGCACTGTTCGAAGTCCTGGCTGTTTCACTTCTGATCCAGCTCCCTGCTAATGCACCTGGGAAAGCAGCAGAGGATGGCCCAAGTGCTTGGGTCCCTGTACCCATGTGGGAGACCTGGAAGAAGTTCCTGGCTCCTGGCTCTGAACTGGCTCAGCTCCAGCCATTGTGGCCATTTGGGGAGTGAACCAGCAGATGGAAGACCGACCTCTCTCTGTGCCTGTCTGTCTGTCTGTCTCTCTGTTTCTATTTCTCTCTATAACTCTGCTTTTCAAACAAATATTTTTTTAAAAAAATCAATGATTGGGGCCAGCGCTGTGGTGTAGCAGGTAAAGCTGCTGCCTGCAGTGCTGACATCCCATCTGGGCGCCGGTTCGAGTCCTGGCTGCTCCACTTCCAATCCAGCTCTCTGCTATGGCCTGAGAAAGCGCTGGATGATGGTTCAGGTGCTTGGGCCACTGCACTCATGTGGGAGGCCTGGAAGAAGCTCCTGGCTCCTGGCTTCAGACTGGCCCAGCTTGGAACCAAGACCTCTCTCTCTCTCTTTCTCTACCTCTGCCTCTCCGTAACTCTGCCTTTCAAATAAATAAATAAATCTTTAAAAAAATCAATGAAAGTACTTATAACTAATTCTTTTCAATTAAAATAAAGCAATCTGTGGCCAGAGTTGCAGCATTGAATATAAAGCCATAATCTGTGATGTCAGCAACTCATATGGGTACCAGTTCAAGTCCTATCTGCTCCATTTCCAATCCAGCTCCTTGCTAATGGCCTGGAAAAGCAGTGCCACCCACGTGGGAGACCTGGAAGAAGCTCCTGGCTCCTGGCTTCAGCTTGGCCAAGTCCTGGTTGCAGTGGTCATTTGAGTATTGAACCTGTGGATGGAAGACAGATTTCACTCTCTCTAAATCTGTCTTCCAAATAAATAACATTTTTTTAAAGCAATCTTGTCAAGGAGAAATTTTTAGCTTTATGTTTGTTGAAGAAAAATTGTTGATTTCAAACTTTTAAGGAAAAAGGGAACTGTAAAAGCTGTTGTGGAAAGATATAAAGTACAAAACACATCTCTAAAAGGAATCTGTTGGCCTTCTCAAAAAGAAAAGCTTTGTGTGAGATGAGGCCACAAACTACGGTCAGCTTACATGAGACACCTCCCGTAAGCCACTTCTTCAGTACTACACACAGTACAACCTCCTGCTATGGTGTGAATATCACTTGGCCTCCCGACTCATGCAAGAGTTAACACTACAAAGTTTCATGCAAACAGTATTGAGTAGGTGGAACCTTAATCCAATTATAGCAACTAGAGGTGGGGCTTCTGGGGGAAATGATTAGATTAGATTAAGTCATTAGGGTGGGGCCCCCATGAATGAATATATACATATTATATATCTATATTTATTTATTTATTTATTTATAAGGAAACTGGTCCAGACCAGACAGACACACAGCACACACTCTTCTCTACTGCTATGTGATGCTCTGTGCCACCTCGGAACTCTGCCAGAAAGAACATCACCAGAGGCTGAACCAACAGGGCTGCCTGGTCTTGGACTATGACTCTCTAGAACTGTAAACCAAACTTTATAAGTACCCAGGGTGCCGGCGCCACAGGTGGAGGATTAGCCTAGTGAGCCGCAGCGCCGGCCCTGAATTCATTCTTATAGTTACGGTCTGACCTGGGCAAAAGAGAATGGAGATCATCACTTCACAGCTTTCTGGACATGATTACATCACTGACTCCTACTGAATACACTATCAACTGAATCTCAGTTTCTCTGGATTACTTTGCTTAATACAAACCCAACAGTAGTCACAACACTGAGGTGAGATCCTCTTCTTCTACACCAAGTGAATTCTTATTCAGCTTACTGTGAACAGCACACTGACAATAAATACGCACACATTAAAATGTACTTACAAAGTACTGACACCAAGTGTAATGCTCAAGTACAGCTCATCTGGAGTTTACCTAGGGGCTGGGTCACAAGTCCACAATCTTGCATCATGCACTCCTCTCCACTTTCACTAGCCTAGTTCTCACAATGTTACAATCTCTACTATTGCCTCCAATTCTTACATTCACATAGTGACAGAGCATTCTGCACATATATACTATCTAATACACATATGCATTCTTCCACCCATAAAAGACATTTCAAAAAGCTCAGGGAAATGGAATAAAAGATATGCTATTTTAGTATAAAAATCTTGAATCTATGTAGTTTTTTCATGAACATCTTTTGTTTTTTAAAGATTTATTCATTTGAAAGTCAGAATTAGAGAGAGAGAGGGAGATCTACCTGCTGGTTCGCTCCCCAAGTGGCCACAACAGCCAGGGCTTAGCCAAGAACCATGAGTTTCCTCCAGCTCTCTCACATAGGTGGCAGGGGCCCAACCACTTGGGCTGCTTTTCCTGGCCAACAGCAGGGAGCTGGACTGGAAGCGGAGCAAACAGGACCTGAACCAGCACCCATATGGGATGTTGCATTGCAAGCAGAGACTTCATCTGATATGCCACAATTCCAGTCCCTCGGGAACTTCTGTAAGATTTATTTATTTAACAGGCAGAGTTACAAGCTGAGAGAGGTAGAGACAGAGAGACAGAGAGGTCTTCCATCCACTGGTTCACTCCCCAAATGGCCTCAATGGCTGGAGCTGAGCGGATCCAAAGCCAGGAGCCAGGAGTTTTTTCCAGGTCTCTCACATGGATGCAGGGGCCCAAGGACTTGGTCCATCCTCTGCTACTTTCCTAGGTGCATTAGCAGGGAGCTGGATCAGAAGTAGAGCAGCCGGGACTCGAGCCAGCACCCATATGGGATGCTGGCACTGCAGGCCAGGGCTTTAATCCACTGCGCCACAGCGATGGCCCACGTCATAAACTTTTTAAAGAGGCACCTTCATACCATGAATATCAAAAGTTTCCTGTACCAAAAGAAACCTATCTTTGAATTACATTTTCTTTTCTTTTTTTTAGTGGCCATTTTAAAACTTTTATTTAATAAATATAAATTTCCAAAGTACAGTTTATGGATTACAATGGCTTCCCCACCCAATAACTTCCCTCCCACCCGCAACCCTCCCATCTTCCACTCCCTCTCCCATTCCATTCATATCAAGATTCATTTTCAATTATCTTTATATACAGAAGATCAATTTAGTATATACTAAGTAAAGATTTCAACAGTTTGCACTCACACAGAAACACAAAGTGTAAAATACTGTTTGAGTACTAGTTATAGCATTACTTCACATTGGACAACACATTAAGGACAGAGATCCTACATGAGGAGTAAGTGCACAGTGACTGCTATTGCTGACTTAACAAAGTGACACTCTTGTTTATGGCGTCAGTAATCACCCTAGGCTCTAGTCATGAGTTGCCAAGGCTATGGAGGCCTTTTGAGTTCGCTGACTTCGATCTTACTTAGACAAGGTCATAGTCAAAGTGGAAGTTCTCTCCTCCCTTCAGAGAAAGGTACCTCCTTCTTTGATGGCCCGTTCTTTCCACTTGGGATCTCACTCGCAGAGATTTTTTTTTTTTTTTTCCAGAGTGTCTTGGCTTTCCATGCCTAAAATACTCTCATGGGCTTTTTAGCCAGATCTGAATGCCTTAAGGGCTGATTGTGAGGCTAGAGTGCTGTTTAGGACATCTGCCATTCTATGAGTCTGCTGTGTATCCCGCTTCCCATGTTGGATTGTTCTCTCCTTCTTAATTCTATCAGTTATCAGTTAGTATTTGCAGACACTAGTATTGTTTATGTGATCTCTTTGACTCTTAGACCTATCATTATGGTCAATCGTGAACTGAAATTGATCACTTGGACTAGTGAGATGGCATTGGTACATGCCACCTTGATGGGATTGAACTGGAATCCCTGGCACGTTTCTAACTCTACTGTTTGGAGCAAGTCTGATTGAGCATTTTCCATGAACTTTTTGAAGTACTCTCATGCATACACTTGTGTAGGCATGTCCAAGGAGTCTCCCTCACTATCCATAGTAGCTGAATTTTCCTGCTGGCTTCCCTCCAGCAAACACAACAGCATATCAAAAAATGAAAAAGGGGCCAGCATGTGGCACAGTGAGTGAAGTCACCACTTGCAATACCGCTGACCTACGCTGGAGCACTAGTTTAAGCCCCAGATGCTCCATTTCAAAACCACCTTCCTGTTAATCTGCCTGGGAAAGCAGCAGCAGATGGCCCAGTCCTTGGGTCCCTGCCACCCACATCAGGGATACAGAACTAGCCCTGGCTGTGGCAGCCACTTGGGGAGTGAACCAGTGAATGGAAAATCTGTCTCTCCCTCTCTTTGTGTAACTCTGCCTTTCAAATAAATAAAATAGACCTTAAAAAAAAAGGAAGAAAATAAAAGGATAATCCCTAGTATTTGCTACATCGAGTGAACAGGATTCTTTTTTCTTTTATTTATTTATTTACTTACTTATTTGACAGGTTTTTTATTTGACATGTGGAGTTACAGACAGTGAGAGAGAGAGACAAAGAAAAAGGTCTTCCTTTCGTTGGCTCACCCCCCAAATGGCTGCCACGGCCAGAACTGTGCCAATGCAAAGCCAGGAGCCAGGTGCTTCTCCTGGTCTCCCGTGGGGTGCAGGGCCCAAGCACTTGGGCCATCCTCCACTGCACTCCCAGGCCACAGCAGAGAGCTGGACTGGAAGAAGAGCAACCGGGACTAGAACCCGGCGCCCATACGGGATGCCAGCGCCGCAGGCGGAGGATTAACCAAGTGCGCCATGGCACCAGCCCCAGAGTGAACAGGATTCTTCAGGTCAGGGCTTTCATCTCAAATTAAGTCTAATGAAATCAACAATATAAGTCCAAAATCTTACTTATTCTATTTTGTGCCCTGCAGTAATGCACAAAGTACTCCACTGATTGGATTTCTAAATACCAAGCACCTTTTCATCAAAACGAGACGCCATGAGGGGTCTCTCTAATTTCTCTATATTCCACCTAACGCAGAGTCCTGTCTGAGAAGCAAGGCCCAGAACACAGATGACAATAGTATCTTATTTTGTTTTAAAGCATATTTGCGGCCGGCGCCGCAGCTCAATAGGCTAATCCTCCGCTTTGCGGCGCCGGCACGCCGGGTTCTAGTCCCGGTTGGGGCGCCGTATTCTGTCCTGGTTGCCCCACTTCCAGGCCAGCTCTCTGCTGTGGCCAGGGAGTGCAGTGGAGGATGGCCCAAGTGTTTGGGCCCTGCACCCCATGGGAGACCAGGAGAAGCACCTGACTCCTGCCATCGGATCAGTGCGGTGCGCCGGCCGCGGCGGCCATCGGGGGGTGAACCAATGGCAAAAGGAAGACCTTTCTCTCTGTCTCTCTCTCACTGTCCACTCTGCCTGTCCAAAAAAAAAAAAGCATATTTGCTTATTTTGAAAGAGTTACAGAGAGAGACAGTGATCTTCCACCTGCTGGTTTACTCTCCAGATGGCTACAATGGCAGGCATTGGGCCAGGCTGAAGCCAGGAGCTTCTTCTAGGTCTCCTACGTGGGTGGCAGGGCCTCAAACACTTGGGCCATCTTCCGCTGCTTTCCCAGGCCACAGCAGAGAGCTGGATGGAAGCACAATAGCCAGGACACAGACCGGTGCTCATATGTGTCAAAGGCAGTGGCTTTACCCACTACAACACAGCATCGGTCCCTGACAATAGTATTTTGGGTTCACCAGCAGCTCATTTCTGATAGAAAAAGTATTTCTTTAAAATAAAAAAAATTAAAAAAAATGGGGCCGGCATTGTGGCACGGCGAGTTAACACCCTGGCTGAAGCACCAGCATTCCATATGGACACCGTTCTAGTCCCGGCTGCTCTCTTCCCATCCAGCTCTCTAACATGGCCTGGGAAAGCAGGTCTCCATGTGGGAGACCCAGAAGAAGCTCCTGGCTCCTGGCTCCGGATCGGCCAGCCGTTGCGCCAATTGGGAAGTGAACCATCGGATGAAAGACGTCTCTCTCTCTCTGTGTAACTCTGACTTTCAAATAAATAAAAATCTTTAAAATAAAATAAAATTTAAAAATAGCAACCTGTGTTCTTCCCTTTCCTCATTAGTAAAATGAATACATTGCAGACATAACTGTTAATGTTCCCTACACGACTTAACACTGATTTTTTTATTCAAAATACTATTAATCTCTCTGGGAGAAAATTCACAGCTCACTAGCAGTTCTAGTAACACAGACAGTTTTGGTGAAACCCATCTCAGCTAGAAAAACTATCAACAAAGCAGGGCAGAGACTACATGTCGTTTATTAAAACATAAATCGGGACCACAATGAGTACAGACCATAAAAATGATTAATTCTTTTAAGAAGTACCATTTAAGTTGGCATGAATTCAGTGAAGAAGTGCTGTACCTTCACATTTTCCAAAGAAGAATCCTCTGTATCAGGAAATTAACATTTCAATAGACCCTCCAGCAATCAGAATCTATTTTTGAAGTATGCATACTGCATAGATGAGGTTGGTAATACCATTATTATAACCACTCACTCAGTACGAGTTGCTTTCAACAGGCCGGCGTTTTGTGGGCTTATTCTGACAGGTGTCTGTCTACCATAAGCAGCGACTCCTAGCCAAATTATGGGGGCGAGGGGACGGGATGACATTTTTGTTTTCCCGAAGATGTTTTCAGAATTTGTTTAATAAAGAATAAAGCATAATGGAAACATACCTAGTTTGAGTGTTAAGTTCACTATTACTGGAGAAGGACCCCCCCCCACCCCAGTAAGCAGGAGTTAACTCCTACTGAGCCTCACATGTATCACCCACAGCACTTTGGACAATGCCACACACAAAGAGGGTGGCTTTGGACCGAACAACCATTTGTTGAACAGCTAAAGGTGGCTGGGAGAACTGGGGTCAGAGAGCACAGATTTATAAAGAAATACAAGAGAACGAGGGGGCCGAATATGGCAAGCACAAAGGTTGAAAACACTGGAGTTCCAAATACCAAAACATGTCCTGGAATTGTGATCGAAGGTGCCAAGTGTGCTTATGGAAGAAAGATGACAACTACAAATCTATCAAGAGGGAGCCTCTAGGGAGCCAAGAAAACCGATTTTGAAATTGCTGATGGCAGGAGAAACAAAGTATAGATGGAAAAGATAATCTAAATGTCAAAGACAGAAGCACAGATGAGACCAAAAGAAGAGGCTGCAAGAGAGAAAGCCACAGCTTGTTGCTCCATCTGCAGTCCAGCTCCCTGCTAATGGCCTGGGAAAGCAGCAGAGGATGGCCCAAGTGCTTGGGCCCCTGTGCCCACCGGACTGGCTTCAGATTGGCCCAGCTCTGGCCGCTGGGGCCATGTGGGAAGTGAACCAGAGAATGGACAATCTCCCGCTCTCTAACTTGCCCTTCAAATAAATAAGTAAATCTTTAAAAAAAAAATAAATAAATAAAAGAAAATTATGCTGCAAGCTTCCCCAAAGGTTAGCTAGAACTAGAATTCAGTAGTTTCTCAAATTTCCATTATGGAAAAAAGTGAGGCATTGGAATGATTAAGAATCTGAAACTATTTTTTTCCCTTAAATTGGTTTGAAATTCTTGAAACTCAACCATCAGCAACTCTTGGTTACCAGCGAGGAATGTTAAACAAAATTCGTATTTCGAGTTATAATTAAAACCTAATCTCCAAAAGAATCTGAACTGATGATGAGTTCAATTTTTATCTCCTCTATACTCATATTTTTTGCACCCTGGGAGGTGGCAAAGGATGGGTAATTGCTTGGGCCCCTGTCACCCACGTGGGAGACCCGAATGGAGTTTTCAGCTCCCGGCTTTGGTGGGGCTAAGCTCAGGCTGTGTAGACATTTGAGAAGTGAACCAATAGTTCAATAGATCAATCAGCTGATCAACCTGTCTTCTCCACCTGCCTTTCAAATAAGTGAAAATAAACATTTAAAATGTAAAGCAAAAAGAGCAGCACACAGATTTTTCAGCTAAGAAAACCATCACTCAGGAGCGAACAAAGGCCGACCACTGTCAAGGTGACCACGCTTCGGCACATGGAGACGTAAGCTGGTTGGTCGCCCTCGGTTGTCACCAGCTGTCTGCTCTCTGCGTGGAGAGAGGGAAGCGTGTGGATCACTGGGTCAGGCTCTGACACATCAGCAAGCCCTCCCCTGCTTGGACTCTGCCCTCCCCATCTGGCTTCTCAGGCTTCTACTCTCCCTAGAGATGTTGGTTTTAAAATAATTATTTATTTATTTGAAAGGCAGAGATCTTGCATGCACTGGTTCACTCCCCATCTGCATACAACAACCAGGGCTGGTTCAGACTGAAGCCAGAAGCCCAGATTTTAATCTGGGCCTTCCGTGCGGGGGTGGGGAGTGGGCAGGGACCCAACAACTTGAACCATCGCCTACTGCCTCCCTAGGTGTGCAATAGCAGGAACAGAGCTGGAACTTAACCCCAGACACTCTGACATGGGATGTGGGTGTCCTAAGTGACAAATGTCCATCCTATTTATAATATTAAAATTAAGCATGAATTCACTGAAAACATTTCCATAGAAAACTTTAATTCTTTCATATCTGTACAATTTAATTTGACTTATAATAGTGAATACTGGAAGACTCATTTCTAAGCTGCAAGAGAAAGCAATGAAGTAGATTCTATGTCTAGAATATCCAGTGAGCCTTCAAAGATGAGGAGTAAGTACTCTAGGTTCTGAAGCACAGTCACCCCGTGGACCAAAAACCACCCAGAGCGGTGGGCATCTGGCCTGGTGGTTAAGGTGCCCACATCTGCAATGCCAGTGCCTGGATGCAATCCCAGGCTCCAGCTCCTCACCCTAGCTTCCTGCTAATGCAGAACCGGGTAGGCAGCAGTGATGGTGCAAACCGCTGCGTCCCTGCCATCCGCACAGGAAACTGTCCTGGCCCTTGCACGCACTTGAGAGTGAACCGTGGATGTGAGCGCGCGTTCTCTTCTTGTCTCTCTCCCTTCTCTCTCTCCC
Organism: Oryctolagus cuniculus; assembly: GCF_051225735.1. Classification (NCBI taxonomy): domain Eukaryota; kingdom Metazoa; phylum Chordata; class Mammalia; order Lagomorpha; family Leporidae; genus Oryctolagus; species Oryctolagus cuniculus. The sequence continues at coordinate 12,536,377 of NC_142874.1, read as the reverse complement.
TCATCTCTTTGCCTCTCAAACAAGAATGGAGGGAGGGAGAAGGGATGGCCGGAAAGGGGGACGGGGTGAAGAGCAAACTCACGTACTCCGGGTTCTTTGCTCACGTTACGTTTCTCTCCCTCAGCTCTTTTCCTCTCTCCCTTCCAATGCACCTATGAGGGTATTTTGAAAAGTTTGTGGGAAATAGAATGGAAAAATACATTTATTTTGGTATGACAAATGTTGAAACCCATGCAAAAGCACGGAATGTTGAAACCTTAGCTGAAACCATACCGTGTATCAACTCTTCTACTGCTCTGTTTCTTCCTTCCCATCTGTCCTTCTTTCCTTTCTTACCTAGCTAAGTCAGTCACAGGCCCACGACGGCGACAGGATCACAACAGTGATACTAACTCTCACTGCTGCTGCCTGCCTTCCTTCTCTCAGATCTTCTCATACGCTACATGACCTGACTTGTCAGTAATTTAGGAGTCTGGGTATATTTTCTGGATATTTTTCATACATAAAGAGCACAAAGATAAACAAGTTTAAAAATAAATATTTTGTTTCTTGCAGAAAAAGAGCTACACAGGACTTCCTGTCAGGACTCCTTGCCCCTCATCTCTTGTCTACCTAAGATACAAATAACAATCAGATATTTTCACTATGAAGAACAACTGTTTCTCAGGATTATTCTGGATCATTTATTTTAGAAAGTTTGTCACAATGAGTTATCAACAAACCAAAAAATTGAAATATTCATGCTTTCATTATGAGATTTGTCTTTGTAATTATATTTGTTTAAAAATGTAAGAATGAGGCCGGCGCTGTGGCTCAATAGGCTAATCCTCCACCTTGTGGCGCCGGCACACCGGGTTCTAGTCCCGGTTGGGGTGCCGGATTCTGTCCCGGTTGCCCCTCTTCCAGGCCAGCTCTCTGCTGTGGCCCGGGAGTGCAGTGGAGGATGGCCCAAGTCCTTGGGCCCTGAACCTCCATGGGAGACCAGGAGAAGCACCTGGCTCCTGCCTTCAGATCAGCATGGTGCGCCGGCCACGGCGGCCATTGGAAGGTGAACCAATGGCAAAAAGGAAGACCTTTCTCTGTCTCTCTCTCTCACTGTCCACTCTGCCTGTCAAAAAAAAAAAAAAAAAAAAAAGTAAGAATGAAACATACAGATAAAATAACTGCTTCAAAATAACAAAAGTTTGTAAAAATTCATCAGGTTGTGACTTAACGATTTGTGTGTTTTTCTATATGTATATCAGATTTCATTAAAAAGTCTACAGATTAAAAAAAGAGGAAGGGGAAATATAAAGGGTTTCAGATGAAACGAGGTTATCCACAAGTTGACAACTATTCAAACAGGTGAGTACTGTTCCATTTGTGTATATGTTTCTAACTTTTCATAATTAAAGATATTTTAAATGCTATTTATAAATCCAAGAAACTCAAGCAAATACCAGATTCAGAAGCATGGTTATGAACGTGGGAAGTGCTTGAACCCCTGCTACCCATATGGGAGACCTCAGACGAAGCTCCTGGCTTTGGCCTGGCCCAGCCCCAGCTGTTGTAACCATTTGGCATGGAAGATGATCTCCGTCTCTCCACTTCATGCTATATAGCTCTGCTTTTCAAATAAAGAAAAAATTTTTAACAGTAAAATAAAATATAGTACACTAAAAATTTAAAAATCAGTATTTATATTTTTATGAAAGTGACAAGAATTTGTATTTTTAAAGAAATGTATTTATTTATCTGAAAGGCAGAGAGAGAGACAGAAAGAGAGAGAGATCTTCCATCTACTGATTCACTCCCCAAATGGCCAGAAACTTCATCTGGATCTCCTACGTGGGTGACAGTCACTAAAGCACTTGGGCCATCTTCTGCTGCTTTCCCTGGCACGTTATCAGGGAGCTGGATTGAAACTAGAGCAGTCGGGACTCAAACTGGCACTACAACATCGGAAGTTGGGGTCGCAAGCAGCACCTTAACTTACTGTGCCTCAATGCCGGCCTTGCCAGTAAATTTCCCACCAAAACAAAAAAACAAAAAAACAAAAACAACTGTTGGCATAATTATAATATACAACCTGCACACTAATATCTGGAGTTCTAATTCTGGTAGGAAAATTTTCATGTTTTGTAGTACAATGTAATAAATTTAAGATTCTCAAATAGAAGAGAAATCAAATCTAACTCCTGAAAACACAGTAAATGAGTTGTTTCTGATATAAGAAAAACCATGAGTTCATGTGAATTCTGGGTATCTGTTGCATTAATCCTCAGTAACCCCAACCCACCCCAAAGTCAGGAATCTTTACCACTGTGGAGACAATTAACAACCTAGCAACTATATAATGTTGATGGTTGCTTCATACAGGAAAAAACTGCCCAAAATATACGACCCTCCTTAGTTTTCCTAATATACATAACTTAGAAGAGGCACATTATGGTTAGAATTTAGTGGAGTTTAGCTTTAGAAGGAATATTTCCACTTGGCTGAAGAACAGAATTGGCCATATTAGAGCATATCAATGAATTCACATTTATCTTTTTTTTAAAATTTTTTTGACAGGCAGAGTGGACAGTGAGAGAGAGAGACACAGAGAAAGGTCTTCCTTTGCCGTTGGTTCACCTTCCAATGGCGGCTGCAGCCGGCGCACCGCGCTGATCCGATGGCAGGAGCCAGGTGCTTCTCCTGGTCTCCCATGGGGTGCAGGGCCCAACCACTTGGGCCATCCTCCACTGCACTCCCGGGCCACAGCAGAGAGCTGGCCTGGAAGAGGGGCAACCGGGACAGAATCCGGCGCCCTGACCGGGACTAGAACCTGGTGTGCCGGCGCCGCTAGGTGGAGGATTAGCCTAGTGAGCCGCAGCGCCAGCCCACATTTATCTTTTAAAGGCTTTTTTTTTTTTTTTATTTACCTACTTCATTTGAAAGTCGGAGTTACACAGAGAGAGAAGAGGCAGAGAGAGAGAGAGAGAGGTCTTCCATTGGCTGGTTCACTCCCCAGTTGGCTGCAGTGGCTGGAGCTGTGCCGATCGGAAGCCAGGAGCCAGGAGCTTCCTCAAGGTCTCCCGTGTGGGTGCAGGGACTCAAGGACTTGGGCCATCCTTGTCTGCTTTCCCAGGCCACAGCAGAGAGTTGGATCGGAAGTGGAGTAGCCAGATCTCAAACCGGTGCCCACATGGGATGCCGGCACTGAAGGCGGCGGCTTCACCAGCTACACCACAGTGCCAGCCCTTAAATGCTTTCAAAATGCTTCAACTCACTCAAATGGATTACATGAACACTGTTATGTATCACAGCATTCCCAAATTACAGAAGGGCTGAGTTCTAAAAGCTCATCCACAATCAGCTTCCCTGAACTCAAATCACGCTTTCCCATGGAAACCACTTTATAAAGGGTAACTAGGCCACCAGATCACCCCACAGAAATCTACGGAATTCAAATTTATCAGACTTCTTGTGCCTTACTGAAGCATTGCGTCTTTGTCCCAACTAACCACTAGGAAGATTTCTTTCCAATGCTAAGGTCTATGTACCGAAACTCCCTCCCTCCCTCACTACAGCAAGCATACTGCAGGAAGCAGTTTAGACACAAGGCCCTGCATGTGAAAGCTAGGGAAGTTGAGGATCCTGAGGTTATTATGGGGGCAATGACTGTAACTCCTCCTCCTGGGTTTTAGATGCAAGGTAGAATCTTGTAAGCAGGCAGGAGATTGTAATTTCTACCAGGTTTATCTTCACAGGAAGACAAATGAAAAAAAATTAGAAACAGCCTAGTAATCACTTTTAATACATGTTTTTAAAAGTATACAAACTCAGAGAAAAACTGTAGGTTACCTTTATAAACTTGTATAACATGAATCTCTACTCCCTTACTGGAGATCCACGGTAGGTAGGGGAGCGATGAGAGTCAAAGTGATGACAAGAGCAGCAGCCCACCAACTCCATCCCAAAGAGAAGCCAGCAGGCAGTCACAGAAACCAAGGTGTAAGGAAAAGGCTGCTCATATCTGGGGTTCACTTTTCTACTCCATGTGAATGTGATCTAGAGTTCTCTACTTTGAAGATGTTTTAAGCCACAAAGCTTGTTTTCACAAATTCAAGAAAAAGGCATCAAAAATTGCAGAGATATAACTAACATGCACACAGTTTCTTACACAGCTATTAATCTGACGATGTGAAAGAAAAATACACAGGGATTCAGTATCTGCATAAAATTAGCCATTCCATTATTCAGGCTCCACACCAATGTACAGTTGCTTTTTTCTTACGTTTTCAATTTTGTGAGCATGTTTCTATTAGGCAGTGCTCTCATTAAAAGATTCTGGATCTATTTTTATAAAAGCCAGGTCTAGAAACATGACACAACTCTCCAGAGACCACTGCAGAATCAGGCAAGAACTCAAGGGTTCCAGACTTTGGCTTCATGCCCAGCTGATCGCACTTGCCTGCATAGGTGTTAGCCTTGTTCAAGAGGTCTGTGCACGCATGCATATCAGCAAAAGCCCGGATTCCTAGGCAGTTCACAGGGTGAAGCTGGGATTCCAAAAATTCACAGCAAGTCTTCTTCACATCCTGTAACTGTAACAGACCAGCTGCTGGGAGAAGTACCTGCAAGATACAGAGGAACGAGATCAGGTGACCAGCTGGTCAACGGTCCCATCTCTCATTTATTGCCGCTACACAGGGGGGCACAAGAGGTCCAGCCATTCACATTCACACCCCAAAATTACACAGAAAACAAATGTAACAATTATTTGCAAAAATGGCGATGACTCTTCACTCTTCACTTTCTCCCTAATTCCCTTCAAGGGCCTCCTCTCTGTGGTCAGAAGAACACAGATACCAAGTCATGTTAGATTAATGGTTCATTTTGTAAGGAAAAACAAAACGTTCCTGTTGAGTTGTGAAAACACAAAGCATTAGGATGCTAGAGGGTGCTACGGTTCAGTGAAACAGCTGGCTCCTTTGGTTCAAGCGGGCAGGAGCTGCAATGGTTTGTGGGAAGTGGGGGCAGGGTGACACACATCACAAAACGCCTCATTTTGCAGAGGCTTTTGTTTTGCCCTGTCTCAGTGATGCAATAAACTGCTTCCCTCAGCAGGTGGAACATCTGAAACCCAACAATCTCTAGCTACAAGTACACTGTTTCTCTAGAATGTGCTAAAAGACAACATAAGAGGTGACTACCTAACTGTAACTTAAATTTGTATTTTTTATTCAAATAAATAAGCAATTTTATATTACTTAAATTGGTGGAATTTAACCAATGTCTTCACTATAAATCCTATATCCAACACTATCATTGCTTTTCAAATAGGTCAACAATGGAAACATTTTCCTTATTAAGTGAATTAGTAAGGTTTATGTTAAGGACCATATCTGAAAGTCAAATTAAGAAGAAAAACTTAACTTTTAAAAAGTTACTTAACATCTGCTTTCTTTTATGAAAGTCAAAAAAAAAACCCTTAACTATTAGAACAATGGTCAATTTTAGAAAAGATCACATTAGCATAAAAAAAAAACACCCTGTGAGTTCTTTCAGGAGTTCATTTACATATACACCATCCTTCAGCCCACAACACTGAGGTGCAAAGAGAACAGAGCAAAGAAATGGTGGTTTTTAATATCTTTTATGATGCTCCTGAATCTTCATAATAAGTTCTGAATGTGGAAAGAGAGCATTCATACCTTTCTGAAACACAAAATGCTCCTATTTTCTTAAAGAGCTCGTAAGCTTTCACTCTCAGATCTAAAGTGTGTGTGGCTGCACATGTGTGTGTATGTATACATGCATGTGTGCACAAATGAACAAAATTAAGAACTTAAAGCTGTGACTTTTTGTGTTTCAGCCCGACTTACCAACTACTAATAGTTTTCTCTGAAACAAAAGGAAACAGTATGTAGATAATGCCTTTTCCTTCTGACTTTAAGAACAATGAAATATAAATAATATTGCTCTAGCCAAAGCTATTGCATAATATGTACAGTGTGTTTCATTACTTGATGGGGATGGATCTCCACGGAAGGCTTTAATTTGTTGATAATTTTCCAGTCAGAGGTTTCCCTTTGCTGGTATAATTGTACTCTGAAGCAAAGTAAAGAACATTCCAAGATGGTTAACAGTGCAGCCATTTAATTCAGCACACACATCCAGTCTAGAAAGTGGTCTTCAGAGTGATATTCAGTTTCTGGAATGATCACCCATCTCACCAGCATTTCCCAGAGACAACACTGTGTGGTACAGCAGTGTTCAAAGTGTTTGCTGACAGAAACGCACAGGGAAACCTGGTTCAGCAGAAACTGGCTGGCTCTTGTGCTGAGAGTATATGCTGGCTCAATTATGAACAATCTGTTTATTTCAATCAAAATTACAAGCACTTTAAAATACAGATACAGAAACATATGAACAACATCTCACACTTACAAGGTATTCACTACCGCAGTAGACTAAATGTCCATCACAAGGAGACTGGTCAAATAACTACAAGCATCCATTCAAAGCAATGTTTTTTCTAGTCATTCAAAAAAAAGAGGACACTACACAAATGGGACTACTTCTAAGATATATTCTTAAGTGTAAAAAAAAGTGATCAGTGCATATTTTGCTATCACAAATGTACACACCCATATTTACATACATGTATCTACCTTAATTATATGTGCCTATATATTATTTTTTTTTGACAGGCAGAGTGGACAGTGAGAGAGAGAGACAGAGAGAAAGGTCTTCCTTTACCGTTGGTTCACCCTCCAATGGCTGCCGTGGCCGGCGCACTGCGGCCGGCACACCACGCTGATCTGAAGCCAGGAGCCAGGTGCTTCTGGTCTCTCATAAGGGTGCAGGGCCCAAGGACTTAGGCCATCCTCCACTGCACTCCCGGGCCATAGCAGAGAGCTGGCCTGGAAAAGGGACAACTGGCACAGAATCCGGTGTCCCAACCAGGACTAGAACCTGGTGTGCCGGCACCGCAGGCAGAGGATTAGCCTATTGAGCCGTGGCGCCGGCCTATAATATATTTTTAGTGGCAATGAGGAGTCCAGTGATTCCATGCTTGGTAAACTCATATTACACACCATGTAAATGTGAGTCAAAAGGGGCCGGTGCTATGGCACAGCGGGTTAAAGCCCCGATCTGCACACTGGCATTCCATATGGGAAATGAAAATAGCGAAGTAACCGGAGTGCCGCACTGACTTCCTAACTTAAATAAACAGCTGGTTAAACAAAACAAAATTTAAAATGCTCAGCTTTCAAATGAACCACATTTCACGATCAGAAACGCTCTCAGACCGGTCTGGCATGATGGTGCAGCAGATTAAACCACCTCTTGTGACACTGGCATCTCAGAGCACTGGTTTTGAGTCCCAGCAGCTCCGCTTCCAATCTAGCTTCTTGCTAATGTACCTGGGAGAGCAGCAGATGATGGCCCAAGTGTTTAGGACCTTGCCCCATGTGGGAGACTCAGATGGAGTTCCTGGCTCCTGGCTTTCAAATGATACAGCCCTAGCTGTTGCAGGCACTTTGGGAGTGAACCAGCAGATGAAAGATCTCAATCTTATGCTATCTTTCTCTCCCCACCTCTCTTGCTCTGCCTTTCAGATGAGTAATAGGAAGGTAGATAGATGGATAGATCTTCTGCCTTTCAAACAGATGGCTAGACCTTTGAGAACATAAAAAAACACTCAGAAAGCAGACAGCCTATAAGCTGGATGCCTTGGGATCAAATAAAATAAAATCTCCTGATTTATCTGCTAAGAAAACAAATCTTAGAGGGTTAAACAGCTAGATCAAGTCACACAGCTGGCCATGGAATGCTAGGCATATAATGAAATCAGCCTTGGGGCTGGTGCTGTGGTGTAGCAGGTAAAACTGCTGCCTGCAGTGCTGTTATCCCATAGGGGTGCCGGTTCAAGACCTGGCTACTCCACTTCCTGTCCTGCTCTCTGCTATGTCCTGGGAAAGCAGTAGAAGATGGCACAAGTCCTTGGGCCCCTGCACCTGTGTGGGAGACCTAGAAGAAGCTCCTGGCTTCAGATCGGCGCAGCTTCTGCTGTTGTGGCCATCTGGGGAATGAACCAGTAAATGGAAGACCTCTTTCTCTCTGCCTTTCCTCCTCTCTCTGTGTAACTCTGACTGTCAAGTAAATAAATAAATCTTAAAAAAAAAAAAAAAAAAAGACATCGGCTGGCTATTTTGTTTATTGTTCTAATACTTTCAGGCCCAATTCTAGATGCAGAATTAGAGTGCTCATATAATTTCAGAATCTCCAGTATTCTTCTTAATTTTTTTTTTTTTTTTGGACAGGCAGAGTGGACAGTGAGAGAGACAGACAGAGAGAAAGGTCTTCCTTTGCCGTTGGTTCACCCTCCAATGGCCACCACAGCCGGCGTGGCCATTCAGAAGGCAGGAGCCAAGGTGCTTCTCCTGGTCTCCCACGGGGCACAGGGCCCAAGCACTTGGGCCATCCTCCACTGCACTCCCGGGCCACAGCAGAGAGCTGGCCTGGAAGAGGGGCAACCGGGACAGAATCCGGCACCCCAACAGGCACTAGAACCTGGTGTGCTGGCGCCACAAGGCGGAGGATTAGCCTATTGAGCTGCAGCGCTGGCCTCCAGTATTCTTCTTTTTTTAAAGATTTATTTATTTACTTGAAAGTAAGAGTTACACAGAGAGAGAAAGAGAGGCAGAGAGAGAGAGTGAGAGGTCTTCCATCCGTTGGTTCACTCCCCAGTTGGCCACAAGGGCCAGAGCTGCACCAGAAGCTTCTTCAGGGTCTCCCACGTGGGTGCAGGGGCTCAAGGACTTGGGCCATCTTCTACTACTTTCCCCTGGCCATAGCAGAGAGCTGGATGGGAAGTGGAGCAGCTGGGACTTGAACCAGCACCCATATGGGATGCAAGCACTGCAGGTGGTGGCTTTACCCGCTACACCACAGCACCGGCCCCTTCAGTATCCTTCTAGGCCAAAGTAATTAAGACAAACAAGCACATCAACAACACATTCTTCCGTTGTCTCCACTGACTGAGTAATTACTTTATCAGACACTGTGCTAAGAACTTGGCAGCCAACATTAGCTCATTATCCCCATTAGACATTTGTGAATACAGAGGTCTGGAGAAGACGCCTAAGTCGCCCAAGGTCACACGCCTGGTATGGGACAGGTCAGGCCTGATGTGTGAGTGTATTAACCACAATGTGAATAAAGACTTTAGTTGGTTCACAGGTAAATATTCTTGTGTCCTGAGTTAGAAATGTACCAGTCAGAAATGTAATTTTAAAGTTATCTCTCATTTATTTCAATAATACAGACATTTTTTGTAAGTAAATCTGTTAAAGCAAGAACTGAGTAAATGCACAGAAAACATCAAACGCCTACTAGCACCAGCACTGCAGAACAGACAGCAACACCCTAAAGCTGGCGCACAAACGACTGAAATTTGGAAAACTCTGATGAACTCTGAGAGCACATTTAACAGTCTCATCTCCTAATATGTGGCATCATTCTGACTCCTGTAGCTGTACATATCACCAGAAAAAATTTTATTTAATCTGGGCCTATCAGAATCCATGGCTTGTTTTCCACTGAAGCAGATAAACTGTATCATAGGCAGCAACGTGAGAAACACCTAGCAATGTCAAGAGGAGATTTCTTTTTTAGAATTCTGAGAAGAAGGTGGCTATTCTTTTAAAATTTATTTGAGGGGGAGAGAGAGAATGTTCCCATTCCCAGGCTCATTCCCCAAATACACACAAGGGCAAGGGCTGGGCAAAGGCTGAGGCCAGGAGCGAGGAACTTAATTCAGGCCTCCCACGTGGCTGACAGAACCCGTTACTTGAGCCTCACTGCTGCCTCCCAGGGTTCACATCCGCAGAAGACGGGAGTCGGGAGCAGCAGTCGGGAATCAAACCCAGGCACTCTGAAGTGGGCTCCGGCTGTCTTAACTGACAGGCCAAACATTCATCCCTTAAAGAGGTGATGTCTTGGTGCAGGGACCTGGGACACTCATCCCATAAAGGAGTGTCCGGGTCAGTCCTGGCTCTGCGTAATGATAGTGCTCACCCTGGAAGGCAGCTCAAGGACGTGAGTCCCTGTCACCCAAAGGGCAGACCCAGATGGAGCTCTTGGCTCCTGGCTTCTGCCTGGCACGGCCGGGGGAGTTGCAGCCTCTTGGGGAGTGAACAAGTGGAGGGAAGATCAATCTCCCTCTCTCCTTACCTTCCTCCCTCTCCCTCATTCTTTGTCTCCCTCCCTCCCTGCCTTAATAAATTAATAAACTAATTAATTAAATGCTTTAAAATAGAAGAACGACAATGAAAAGGTGATTTCTTAATCTGCTACTCAGGTCACAAAAATATCTTGAGCAGTGTCATTCAAAGTCCAAGAAATAAATGTATGTCTTTCAAAACTAATTTTTCTGAGAATTCTAGAGCAAAGAAAAAGTTGAACAGTGCTGTTTCTTATGTGAAGTCGAATTACACTGACAGAATACACTCCAAGCCACCAAGCTTTTGATCTAATGGAAATTTTCCATTTATTTATGCTTCACTGGTATCAAGCCCGAGACTGATGAAAATAACCCTGAGGCACTCTTAAGATCTTGAAGTGTATTCTCTAACATCAAAGAAAGAACAATTATAATGTGCTGTATATCTGAAAGTCAATGACATATTCTAAGAAGTCTAAACCCCATACAACACAAACACACTGAGACAGGGCTCCATTCCAAAAGCCAAAACAGGGCTCTCAGGTAGGACAAATGCAAAGCAGGCAGTACCCACACAGGGCTCTCCACCCTGCTCCCTGCATCTCTCTCCTTCCTATCCCATCAACCGAGCCTCGAAGCCCCTGGTGCTCCCACTGCACACGCACCCCTTTCAAGTCACTATGAAGAGCAGTGCTGCATTTGCTTGCCAGCACTTACACTGTAGGACTGGTTGGATCTTAGGTATTTGTTCGTGTGTTTATTCTACTTGTTCCTGCAAAGGAACATAAGTTGCACACTGGTAGGACATTGTCTGTTGTACCCCCTTGCTGTATCTTCAGGTCCTAGAATACCCAAGTGCCCCATAAGTGAGTCATCCTGAATACAAATTAATTTTTTACTCCCTCGTACATTTGCATTTTGAAAGGCCAGTTTAGGATATCTTTTGAACCAGAATTACATACCCCACTTCTCAAAGTGCCTGTGCGTGGGACATTTCTCGAGTCCTACCTCGAATCCTCCTAGCCTACCTCTCACTCAAGCCGCCACTGCAGTGACAGGTCCAAGCGAGCTTTGTTCACCTGGCACGCCTCTGGCTTCCTACCTCTGACTGCAGTAGGACACTGGAGCTTCACACCTGTGTGACCTGGAGGCACAGGGCACAGCACCGTGGGGCCAGCCTCAACCACTGCAGAATGTCAAAGACAAACGCTTCCCCTCTCATGCCCAAGCAGACAGTTCCAGGGCACAGTTCACAAGGCTCCCTCCAAAGGTCCTAGTGAGAATAAATGTGTCATTTTTGGTTGTGGCCAGATCTTTACTTTTGAATTAGTTTTCTTCAAATCGCCCATTCGCCCACAGTTGTTCCCTGGGAATGGTTCCCAAATTAACTACACACAAGCTTTGCTTTCTGAGCAGCTCCAGGCAATTGTATTCCACAATGGAAGGAATTGTCAATGTGGAGATACTTAGCCACAGCAATGCTAACTGAATGTTAATTACAGTGTTGTTGTAATACAAAAGTTGAAAAGAACTTAGATGTCCAATCACAACAGACAGATGAAGTCAAATCTATAAAATCAAAAAACTGACAATAATTAAGAGATGAAATTTTCTGATTTATCATTTCTTCATGATAAAAACACTCAAAGCCCTTTCTTCTAGAATTTTCTTTTTGTAGAAAAAGATACAGTGTATTATCATTACGTATATTCAACATAATGTGTAACAGAACAACAGCACTTCTTTTTCCTATCTAACTATAACTTATAGAACCTGTTCCCCATCCTTCCCTCACCCCTGCTACCAGGCTTCTGGCAACCGCTATGAGGTGCCCCTCTGAGTGAGATCATGCAGGCCTTGTCTTCCTGCATCTGGTGTATTTCACTTACTGTATCCAGGTTGATGCAAACGGCGACTTCATCCTTTTTAAACATGGAATAAAGGGCTACCCTGATTAGAACATTATACAATCAAAACATCACATCAAACCACACAAGTATGTACAATTTTTACATATGCATCAGCTAAAAATAAAATAAATGAGACAAATATTTAATGACTTGGGGGAATTTTTCCTAAAATATTTAGTATAAAAACCTGGCTTCCTAAACAGAATATATAGTACGCGCTCCTTTTTCATAAATACACACATATAAACACTGAGACGGTATTAGGTGGATATACTGTAATTGTCACTAACCAGAGGTCTGTGGTAACAGAGATCTTCTAAAATTCTCCCCAGTGAATATGTGTCATTTATATGGTCATACATTATTTAAAAGAAAGTCAGGGTGGGGATGTCAGTTAGGACACCCATACCCCATACTGGAGTGCCTGGGTTTGACACCAGGTTCCTGCTCCTGATCCCAGTTCCTGCAAATGCACACTCCACATGAATGGAGTTCCAGGTGTTAGCCCCGTCTGGCCACTGTAGGCATCTGGGGGGTACACTAGAAGATGGGAGTTTTCTTACTCTGTCTTTATTTCATGAAGAAAGAAAGAGAAAGTAAGGGGGAAGCAAGGAAGGGAATGCATTTCTGGATCTCTAGAATTTCAGCCCTGTGGCAGTGGGTGAGGAGTCCTATTGAAGGCATTCAGCCTCTCCTGTGCCTATCATCACACTCCCAAGAGAACGTCTCTCCCTTTGGCCTGTCCTTGCAGTATGACGAGTCCCAAAGGCCTTTGACTATCAAGCTGGTACTGTGCAGAACAATTAAGAAGGCTCGCCATGTTCCTGTGAATAGTAAAATCATTAAATATCTGGAGAAACATGCAGAAGAACACAGACAGCTGAGTAACTAAACCTAACCAAAAAATGTTACCACTCTGTAAAATAGGAAAAACATTTTTCAGTTAGATTTGTTGACTTCCAACATATGGAGACAAATAAAAGGCTACACATTTTATACTGTAGAGACACTTTTGGCAATGAAAAAAGTGGAGGAAAAAGCCGTCATTGATTAGTGAAGACAAGCAGAATATTAGACAGAGAAGACACCCAAGCCAAACAATTAGCATCTGTATGACACTCTTAACACCAGCTGCACATTTTAAAGTAAGATGCTTTCATTCCACTTCATGTTATCTGACAAGCCAAATTATACATAAGATGTTTTGCTTAGACAAGTACACTCCCACATGGCTATTAGGATCTGTAGTTGATTTTCAGCTTGGGCATTAATTCCATAGAGGGAAATAATTTATGTAGTAAGTCTTTTCAACGCTAAGCCATCACTAGTTTATTAGGAAGAGACTACCAATGGTCTGACTGCTCTGTATTTATAAGGCTTCCTGATGCCTAAGAAACAAGCAAACGTGAAACCCACAGTTCAGTCACCACTGACTTCACTGTAAGTGCACCGATGAAGAAGCAGGTTTTGGAGCAGGCATTTAGTCTCCCACTTAGGATACCTGCATCCCACAGCCCACAGCCCACAGCCCACATCCGGGTACCCAGGTTTGACTTCCAGCTCCGAAAATGCAGCCCCTGGGAGGCAGCAGTGGTAGCTCAAGGAACCAAGTTCCCAAAACCCCACACGGGTGACCTGGACTGTGTTCTTGCTTCCTGGCTTCAGTGCCACCCCAGTACTAGCTGTTACAGGTATCCAAGGAGTGAACCAGATGAGTGGTCTCTCTCTCTCCCCTTCACATATATTTAAAATACGTTTTTAATAATTCCCCAGACATCTTCTATTTATCTCAGCAGTACCTGTTTAAAGTGCAAGGGTACTGCATACCAGGAATGACCAGGAAACAAACAAGGTAGCACTGTCTAAAGTACGTGAGCACAGCGGAGAATCTGCATGTTGTTGGACATGAAACATAAGCTGTAAGTTCCATTAATATGCATCTCCTAAAATCTGCTCTCAGTCCTCAATTTATAAATAAATCATGTTCCATGAGGTTACTTCTTCAACTGACTTCACGCGCTTGCCACTCAGTTATTCTAGATCAGTACTATAAATGGTTAAACCTCAATGTCAAGAATACACAGCACCTGACCGCTGTGACCCTGGGGGGGGGGGGGGGCAAGGTGCAGGAAAGAAGAGGAAGACAGTTTCCTTCCCCTTTCTGAGATGTAGAGCTAGCCGGGTGCAGAGTTTTGAAACAGGAAACCTTCTGTACTTCGTATGCTGCCAACTCCTTATTTGCACTTCCACATCTAAGTCTCTTAATATAAGGGACAAATAACATTCCTGGCTTTTCAAACGTGGTACATGGGTACAATTCACAACTGTGGGTGATAATCAACAAAACAACTGGCAAATGTCACTGCCAAACCATTTATCTGCACTGCCTCATTTTTATAGCTGTCACTTTCCAGACCCAAGGAGAGTCCACAGCCGCTCGGGGCACTGCATTACTTTATTACATACAAGTCCATCCCTCTTCCTCCCCACTCTCTCACCCTCGTGCCCTTTGTTCTATGCTTGCTCTGTTCTCATCTTCCTTCTAAACTGATTTATAACACTCAGACGCCCCCCAAAATTACCAAGTTTACTCCCAAGAGGCTTTTTTGAGGCTGAAGAAGTTGCTACCAATTTTTAAAGATGGTTTCTATCCATGATGCCTGAAAAGGCAGAGGGGGATTCAGTGACATAATTGTTCAGTATCTTAATAGTGCTGTGGGTCACTGGGCATACACATTTGTTAGAACTTGGCAAACTGCAAGTAAGATCTATATGTATGTTATACTTAAGTAAGGGGGGAAATGTGTACTTAAACCCCACACTAAAAACAGGAAAGAAATAATTTTAATTATTATTTGCTTTCATTTTTTTAAAAGGCAGACAGACAGAAATCTTCCATCTGTTGGCTCACTCCCCAAATGCGCACAACAGTGGGGGCTGAACTAGGCCAAAACCAGGTGCCCACAATTCAGTCTGAGTCTGCTACCTGGGTAGCAGGAGCCCAAGTATTGGAGCCATTGCCTGCTGCTTTCCAGGAAGTTATACTGGAAGTAGAGTAGTGAGGACTCGAACCAGGCACTTCAATACAAGTGTCCTAAGTGGCGACTTAACCACTGCACAAATGCCTTCCTTGGAAAGAATGAGTTTTTTTAATCATAAATGATAATCCTCACAGAATCCAAAGTAGGAACTAAATTTTTTAAAAAAGAATGTATTCACCGGACCAGATTTCTAAAATAGCATTCACAAACTTAATTTAAAACAGCTTGGGGGAGGCACTGGCATAGGATGCCACTTGGGATGTCCACGCCCCCTACAAAATGCCTCCTGCTAATGCACACCCTGGGAGGCAGCAGGTGTTGACTCAAGTAGTTGGGTCCCTGCCACCTCCAGGGAAGACCCAGACTGAGCTCCTGGCTCCTGGCTTCCATCTGCTCCAATCCCAGCTACTGTCAGCACTTGACAATGAACCAGCAGATAGGCGCTCTCTGCCTGTGTCTCTGTATGTGTCTACCTTTCAAATAAGCTGATTAAACTAGTGATGCAATTTTTTTGAGAGCCCCAGTAGCCTATATATTAGTAATACAGCTACAATTATTTTCAAAAGAAATGAACTTTTCATAAATGACATATCCAGAGGAAAGACACAAACACAAGTAAACTAGATGATAAGAAACACATTTATTTTACTAAACCTAACAATGAGATTAAGATATCAAAGTCCAAAGGGTAATAATATTTTTTAAACATCGCATGTCAATAATGTTAGGGTTTATAAAACCTTTGGCTGGTCTCAAATTAAACAAGCAAGAACCCTAGCCAGTTTAACAACTTCAGACTCTCATTTGGGTGGTGGTCCCAGGCCGTGGCAGTCAGCCAGCTGTAAGGCGCTGTCCCCTCCGGGCTCACAACCCAACAATACGAAGTAACAAAGATCAAGAGAAAAGTCCATGCGTAAAGGACTTTAGTTTCTACTTCCTCATTCCTGTTCCACTTACTACACTGCAGCTGGAAGATGCAAAGTCACAACCAGGATGTGGTCATTATCATTCATCAAAATAAATGCCTTCTTCATACCACATAAAGCTACATGAAATCTGAACCTCAGATGACGTCACTGAGCAGACATCTCAGATTTTAATGGCACAAAGCCACAACCAGTAACTGAATCAGTCCTGCTGCTGGAGCACCTGGCTTTATCTCAAACAAAAACTTCTAAAAACCACATCAAGTGTGATATTCATGTATTTTGTAAGATGTTCTTATAATAAGGACTCTAGGTTTTCTCAAACTACCTGAACTAAATGGGCTTTCCATATTAAATTTTACAAAGTAAGCTTTTAATTGTGTACTTTTTAAAAAATTTACTTATTTGAAATGAAAGGGAAAGTAACAGAGAGATAGAGAGACACAGAAACAGTGATCTTCCAGCTGCTGGTTCATTCCCTACATGCCCACAACAGCCAAGGCTGTGCCAGGCCAAAGCTAGGAGCCAAGGACACCATCTGGGTCTCCCATGTGGATGGCAGGGAGCCAACTCCCTTTACCATCATCCACTGCCTTCCCAGAAGTATGAGGAGGAAGCTGGATCAGAAATGAGAAGCAGGGACTGGAACCAGCACTCCAATATGGGATACAGGCGTTCCAAGTGGCAGCTTAACCCACTGTCTCTTGATACTTGTTCCACTATATACTCAACTTAGGTAGAACAAAACATAACTTAACTGGAATAACTGGAGAATGGATATTCTATTTGGTCAATTATTTTTATTAAAATTTATCAGGATTACCAAATTTAGACTTAAAACATAATAGAATGAAGAACATCAAGACTCAACTGTAAATAATTTAAAATTTTATGGCTCTTGAAAATAAAGTCATCACTGTCCTGGTAGAGACAGAATACCAGGTTAACAGGTTTCTAGGCATTACAACGCAGGATTAATTCACTCCAGTGATAGGGGTTCCCATCAATAACCACTAATCCTGACGGTTTGATTCAAAAGGTTTTTATGTGCTTTTTTAAGTGTTAACCTATGTTTTTCAAACATATCATCTGCCACCCCTTTTGCTCTCAAGGACTTCCTCTTTATCTAAGAGAAAAACTGCATGAAAGGAAAAGTGGCAATCCCTCCTTTGACTCCTCCGGGAAAAATACCACTTTTCCTCCAGCCACCTCATGTCCACCCATGGAGCAGGCTGCTATGGATCCAGGGTCTAGACAGTGCTACCATCAGCTAAAACTGTTGTCTCGACACTTACGCAAATACTCAGAATTCATGGGTGCAGAGAACTCTACAGAACATTGAGAACTGTCATCCTTCAGTCCTGACTCAGACTGTAACAAGTGAGGAAGGGGTCATCGGAGTCATTTTCTGCTCAGCGATCCACAACAATCTCAATGAGCCATGCCTCTTCCTCTGCAGCCCTCCTGTCTTGTTTACTGCTGCCCAGTACTCTTACCTGCTCCGTATTTATAGAGCTTCTTAATATTTTTACAAGCTTTTAACTGGTATGGTTTGCAGCATCTCTATGATGCGTCAAAGCATTATTGGCTTCATTTAGCAGCTGACAAACAGAAAGGTCAATGTCTTACTCAAGGCCATGCTTGAAGCCCCTGGAAAATTCAAGATTTGAGCTCTAAATTCTAAAATGTTAATTGGCCAGTCCACTGGCCCATGACGTTTTCCTGCAGAGAGCCATTCTAAGGACTCGTCATTATTATTTTCCAAGTTGTGAAAGAATAATTTAAATATGCAGCATTGTATATCTAATTTAAATGATTTTATGCTAAGAGGTACTAATAACATTTACAAAATTGTCCAGTAAATGCTCTGAACACCTCAAAGATGAACCTTTTACTAAACTCCTTTGGTGCTTGGGCAACTTTTCTTTCTTTGTTTCTTTCTTTATGTTTATATTTCTTTGTTTTAAGTTGGTATCTTTTTTTTAACTTTCATTTAATAAATATAAATTTCCAAAGTACAACTTTTGGATTATAGCAGTTTTTTTTTCCTTTTTTTTTTAACTTTTATTTAATGAATATAAATTTCCAAAGTACAGAATATGGATTACAATGGCTTCCCCCCCATAATGTCCCTCCCACCTGCAACCCTCCCCTATCCCACTCTCTCTCCCCTTCCATTCACATCAAGATTCATTTTCAATTCTCTTTATATACAGAAGATCAGTTTAGCATACATTAAGTAAAGATTTCAACAGTTTGCTCCCACACAGAAACATAAAGTGAAAAATACTGTTTGAGTACTAGTTATAGCATTAAATCTCAATGTACAGCACACTAAGGACAAAGATCCTACATGAGGAGTAAGTGCACAGTGACTCCTGTTGTTGACTTAACAAATTGACACTCTTGTTTATGGCATCAGTAATCACCCTAGGCTCTTGTCATGAGCTGCCAAGGCTATGGAAGCCCCCTGAGTTCACCGACTCTGATCATATTTAGACAAGACCATGGTCAAAGTGGAAGTTCTCTCCTCCCTTCAGAGAAAGGTACCTCCTTCTTTGATGACCCGTTCTTTCCACTGGGATCTCACTCATGGAGATCTTTCATTTAGTTTTTTTTTTTTTTTTTCCCCCAGAGTGTCTTGACTTTCCATGCCTGAAATACTCTCATGGGCTTTTCAGCCAGATCCACATGCCTTAAGGGCTGATTCTGAGGCCAAAGTGCTGTTTAGGACATTTGCCATTCTATGGGTCTGCTGTGTATCTCACTTCCCATGTTGGATCATTCTCTCCCTTTTTGATTCTATCAGCTAGTATTTGCAGACACTATTCTTGTTTATGTGATCCCTTTGGTTCTTAGTCCTATCATTATGATCAATTGTGAACAGAAATTGATCACTAGGACTAGTGAGATGGCATTGGTACATGCCACTTTGATGGGATTGAATTGGAATCTCCTGGTATGTTTCTAACTCTACCGTTTGAGGTAAGTCAGCTTGAGCATGTCCCGAATTGCACATCTCTTCCCTCTCTTATTCCCACTCTTATATTTAACAGCGATCACTTTTCAGTTAAGTTTCAGCACTTAAGAAGAACTGTGTATTGATTACAGTATTCAACCAAAAGTATTAAGTAGAACAAACAAACAAAATACTAAGAGGGATAACATATCAAGTTGCTCATCAACAGTCAGGGTGAGGGCTGATCAAGTCACTGTTTCTCATAGTGTTCATTTCACTTTAACAGGTTTCCTTTTTGGTGCTCAGTTAGTTGTCACCTATCAGGGAGAACATGTGGTATTTGTCCCTTTGGGATTGGCTTATTTCACTCAGCATAATGTTTTCCAAATTCCCAACAGGGATCACTTTTCAGTTAAAATTTAAAGCAGTTTTTCCCCCCATAACCTCCCTCCCACCCACAAACCATCCCATCTCCTATTCCCTCTCCCATCCCATTCTCCATCAAGATTCATTTTCAATTATCTTTATATACAGAAGATCAAGTTAGTATATACTAAATAAAGATTTCAACAGACTGCACCCACACAGATACACGAAGTATAAAGTACTGTTTGAATACTAGTTTTACTGTTAATTCACATTGTACAACACATTAAGGACAGAGATCCTACATGGGGAGTAAGTGCACAGTGACTCCTGTTATTGATTTAACAACTGACACTCCTATTTATGACGTCAGTAATCACCCGAGGCTCTTGTCATGAGCTGCCAAGGCTATGGAAGCCTCTTGAATTCACAAGCTCAAACCTTATTTAGACAAGGCCATAGTCAAAGTGGAAGTTCTCTCTCCTCCCTTCAGAGAAAGGTACCTCCTTCTTTGATGGCCCATTCTTTCCACTGGGATCTCACTCACGGAGATCTTTCATTTAGGCTATTTTTTTTGCCACAGTGTCTTGGCTTTCCAAGGGGACAACATTTAAATGCAGGTGAGCAGGAGGGTGGTCCCTGAGCTTAATTGTTTTATAAGGCTATGAGTCATCTGAATTGGCATGAACTCTTTTGGAAGAGAGTGAAAATAAACTTACCCATTTTTAATTAGCAAGGAAGACCCACAGAGAGTTGTAGAGACTAGGGTGTCCTGGCTCACCTGTACTGAAAACCTAAGCTATTCTGTGCTCCACAGTAAATGAAACTGGCTTTTAATAAGCGTCATACCTTTGACTATCATCCTAAGTCGTGGTATAAAGGGATTTTTGCCAGTTGATTAGCAGGGAGATTTAGCAAAGGCTGTACTGGATTCAGCAAGTCAGCCTGGATTATTGACCTTAACTTTTATTACCATAGTGTAAAGTTTGGTTCAAATCAGAGCCAGTGTCTTTTCTGTCTTGTGGCTTAAAGTTCTGTGGCTTTGTAATGGACATGAGTGTTCATTCAGACTTCATATGTGCCTCTAACTATGGCGTTCCATGTGTGCCTCTAACTATGGTGTTCCATGTGTGCCTCTAACTATGGTGTTCCATGTGTGCCTCTAACTATGGCATTCCATGTGTACCTCTAACTATGGCGTTCCATATGTGCCTCTAACTATGGCGTTCCATGTGTGCCTCTAACTATGGTGTTCCATACGTGCCTCTAACTATGGTGTTCCATACGTGCCTCTAACTATGGTGTTCCATGTGTGCCTCTAACTATGGTGTTCCATGTGTGCCTCTAACTATGGCGTTCCATACGTGCCTCTAACTATGGCGTTCCATGTGTGCCTCTAACTATGGTGTTCCATGTGTACCTCTAACTATGGCGTTCCATGTGTGCCTCTAACTATGGTGTTCCATGTGTGCCTCTAACTATGGTGTTCCATGTGTGCCTCTAACTATGGTGTTCCATGTGTGCCTCTAACTATGGCGTTCCATATGTGCCTCTAACTATGGCGTTCCATGTGTGCCTCTAACTATGGCGTTCCATGTGTGCCTCTAACTATGGTGTTCCATGTGTACCTCTAACTATGGCGTTCCATGTGTGCCTCTAACTATGGTGTTCCATGTGTGCCTCTAACTATGGCGTTCCATGTGTGCCTCTAACTATGGCGTTCCATGTGTGCCTGTAACTATGGTGTTCCATTCACTGGAGGAGATGAATGACTACTCAGAATGAGGACTGTTCAGGTTGCTTAGATATACGACAAAACAATATACAAATGAATGAACCAAATATAATGTAACATTCCAAAAGTCAATAGGAAATGACTAGAAATACAGACTTTCAAGAGTTGGCATCTTTTAGCTATATTTGCAATTACTGTGGGATTTAAGCAACTGACAGAATAGTAATGTGGAGTAACATTTTTATTTCTTGTCCTCACAGCATTTTGTTAAAATAATTTCTGGGGGGGCCCGGCGCCGTGGCTCACTTGGCTAATCCTCCGCCTGTGGTGCCGGCATCCCATATGGGCACCGGGTTCTAGTCCCAGTTGCTCCTCTTCCAGGCCAGCTCTCTGCTGTGGCCCGGGAGTGCAGTGGAGGATGGTCCAAGTGCTTGGGCCCTGCACCCCATGGGAGACCAGGAGAAGCACCCGGCTCCTGGCTTCAGATGAGCGCAGTGCCGGCCATAGCGGCCATTTGGGGGGTGAACCAACAGAAAAGGAAGACCTTTGTCTCTCTCTCTCACTAACTCTGCCTGTCAAAAAAAATTAAATAAATTAAAAATAATAATAATTTCTGGATTGATGCAGAGATGTTTTGTTCCTCCTATATTTATAAATGAAGCACCTTTTTAAAGTGTTTCAAAACATAAAATCATCTTGGTTTGAAATCAAGAGGTTGGAACACTGTTTTGACTTAGTTTAAGCACATGGCTGATTGAAAGTTTCCTTGGAAGGTTTCAATCAATGTGATCAGTTTGATTTTGTAATGAGCACAGCACCTACTATTTTGAGTTGCTGTTTTGAGGACCAATACTGAAAGTGGATTTTGTTCTTGAACAGTATCCTAGTAGTTGTGTGGGTTTTTTTTTTTGGGGGGGGGGGGGCAGGTAGAATTATACAGTGTGTGTGTGTGAGAGAGAGAGAGAGAGAGAGAGGGAGGGAGGGAGGGAAGTCTTCCTTCCTTTGGTTCACTCCTCAAATGGCTGTTATGGGCAGCGCTGCACTGATCCAAAGCCAGGAGCCAGGTGCTTCTCCTGGTCTCCCGTGGGGTGCAGTGCCCAAGCACTTGGGCCATCCTCCACTGCACTCCCGGGCCACAGCAGAGAGTTGGACTGGAAGAGGAGCAACTGGGACTAGAACCGGCGCCCATATGGGATGCCGGCACCGCAGGCGGAGGATTAACCAAGTGAGCCATGGCGCCGACCCCTAGTAGTCTGATGGTGATAAATATTGGCTTGAGATCTAATTTTTTTTCCCCTAATAGATTTCTAATGTAATGATTTCCCTGATAATTCTAATGAGGAAAATTTGCACAAATTTTTTGGAACAAAGCCTTCAAAAACAAAAAGTATATACTGAATAGTAATCTAAACAGTATTATAGAGGAGGAAAAGTTTGGTGCCATAATTTCTCCCTTCATTAGTGTTGGACTTAAATCAGTTGAAATGTATTTCTGTACCACAATTTAAGCTTCAATAAAAATTTGCTTAATGGAAAAAAAAAATAAATGTAGGCGAGACTGAAGGATAGCCATCCAATCACGATGAATAAAAGGCAGGCATTTGGCCTGGTGGTTGAGATAGTAGTTAAGGTGCCCATGTCCTACGTAGGAGCTCCTTGGTTCAAGTCCCACTTCTGGCTCCTGATTCCGGCTTCCTGCTCCAGTAGATTCAGGGAGGCAGAGTGATGACTTCAGAAACTGAGTTCCTGCCACCCCCTTGGGGAAATCTCAACTGAGTTTCTGGCTCCGAGCGTTGGCCCCAGCCCAGCCTCAGCCACTGCAGGCATTTGAGGAGTGAACCAGAGGGTAGCAGAGCTCTGTCGACACATACATGCATGTCTGCTTCTTTCTGCTCCTCTCAAATTTAACTTTTGTTGACGGGGAGAGGGGAAGGATGAGTTTTTTGCAATGTTGTGGAACAGATCTGGAATGCGGCTATAACTAAGCATAAAACGTAATCAAGAGTATAGTTACAGTCTCTGTCAGAAGAAATGATTTTTAACATAACTGTTGAAATGGCCCCCAAAATTCAAAATACCAGGGCCTCAGACCCGAGAATGACTGCCTCAACTGCCACTGTGCTGGTAGACATCATGACGTCCTCAAGTGCTTGGGGGCAGAAACAGACAGCTATCAGGTTATAGAAAATTCAGAACTGGGTTATGTGGAAAGCAACTATTTGTCAGAGTTTTTCCGGCACCGTGCTCATGGAAAGACACTGGATATGACTGTGCACTCAACATTCAAATCCTAGCGGCCCGTGTTCTGCGTCAGGATGGGAGCTAAAGGGCCCTCCTTTACCCCACTGAACTGGACTCCCCTGCCTGTGATTCCACACTCATCCAGTGACCCCCTGACTGCCAATGCTGTCACGTAGGTACACATGGTGCATGCTGGACAATGTGCAAATATACAAGTACACACTCACTGGAAGCACTTGTTCACCTACTGAAAACCAGTTTAAAAACCACTCTCACTTCTGCAGACTTCTCCATCAACTTCCTCTCGCTCTTCTCCCTTCTGCTCACCAACTCTGCTTCTCTGCTGGTCATTCCAACTAACAAACAACCTGGCAATATTCCCTTTAAAGAACTCACCCTAAAACCCATGGGCCCCTTCAGCAGGCGCCCTTCTCTCCCCTTTCACGGCCAAATGCCTTGAGAGAGCTGTCAGCACTGTTCTGTCCCCTGCACTCTAGCAGTCATTCTCATCACCTCTAAGTAGCTGTTTTCAAGGTGTTACTGACGACTCACATTCCCATATAACTTATCATGCAGCTAGACCAAGACACTGAACTCACAAGTGCAAAATGAGACCACTTTGGGCAAACTGGGAGGTGACATCACCTGCACGAGTGTCACACCAGCGTCAGTGGCCACTCACTCCCCATTCACTTTCTTGATCTACCAGTAACACCTGCCAGTGAGCGCCCCCTCCCTGAAACTGTTCCTCTCCAGAGGTGGCCTTCTGGGACACCACACGTACCGGTTTTCCTTCTATGCCACCAGCTGTTCATCTATGATCTGGAACACCAGTCTGTGCCCCTTAGCTTTCTTTTACTCTCTGTATTCTCTCCACAAATGATCTCATCCCATTCAGTGATTTTAAATATCACCTACGCCCAATCCACCTGTCCAAGCTCACCCCTTTCCATCACAGAATCAAATACTTACTCAGCATCTCCACCTGCGAGTCCACCTGGCAAAAAGTTAACATGACAAAAATAGAACCACTCCAGAAAGGTGCCCCATCCCACGTCTTCACCATTTTACATGGTAACACAACCATCCACCCCACTGTACAAGCCAAAACCCAGGAGCCATCCTTGATAGTTCTCCTTTCTCCAACCCCTCATGCAAATGCATTGCAAATCTCCAAATACCTGACCTCCAAATACCTTACAAATCTGGCTACTGTTCAACACCTCAGGTCAACAACCTAGGATCCAGACACTATCATCTCTTCTTGGCTTACCCAAAAAGATATCAAGGTAGCCTCCCAACTTCTATCACTCCCCCCATGGCTCATCACGCACAGCTGTAGAAGCCATGTCATCTAAGCAGAAATCCTTGCTAAAACACACCAATGAAATAAAACCCAAGCTCCTCACCAAGCTCTAGAAATCCCCGTTTGTCTGATCCCACTCACCTTTCCAGTATCACTCTCCCTATCACTATCTCTCATCAAGCAATGGTCACCTTTTTCCTCTGGCTGATTCTTTAAAAATAAAAAAAATTTTTTTCATTTATTTGAAAGAGTTATGGGGGGGGGGGGGGAGATCTTGCATCCACTGGTTGGCTTCCCAGATGGCTACAACAGCTGGGGCTGGGACAGGCCAGAGCCAGGAGCCAGGAGTTTCTTCCAGGTCTCTCATGTGGGTGGGTGCAGAGGCCCAAGCACCTGGGCCGTCCTCCACTGCTTTGCCCAGATCACTATCAGGGAGCTAGACTGACTGGAAGTGGAGCAGCCGGGACACAAACCGGTGCCCACATGGGATGCTGGAATTGCAGGCAGCAGCTTTACCAACTGCACACCACAATGCTGTCCTCTCTCAAGCTGATTTTCTTTTTTGTGTGTTTATTATTTATTTATTTATTTGAAAGGCAGAAATAGAGAGAGAGAGAGAGAGAGGGAGAGGGAGAGGGAGAGGGAGAGGAGGGGGGAGGGAGGGAGGGAGGGAGGGAGGGAGAGGAGGGGGGAGGGAGGGAGGGAGAGGGAGGGAGAGAGAAAGAAAAACACACAAGATCGTCTACCCACAGTTCACTTCCCAAATAGCTGCATCACTCCCTGGCCGGAGCTGGATCCAGCCAAAGCCAACAGTCAGGAGCTTCTTCCCAGTCTCCCACATAGGTGGCAGGGGCCCAAAGATTTTGGGCCATCTTCCACTGCTTTCCCAAGCACATTAGCAGGGAGCTGGATCAGAAGTGGAGCAGCTGGGACTCGAATCGACGCCCATTTGGGATGCTGGCACTGCAGGCAGTGGATTGACCTTCTACACCACAGCACCAAGCCCTGTCAAGCTGATTCTTATCTCAGATCTTTTCCACTTAACGCTGCTTCTACTTGAAATGTTCTCCATCTTTGCATCACTCCCTCTTTCTCTGCATTTCATTCAGTAGTCTGCACCAATGACTCCTCCTCAGAGAATGATACTGTAAAATTTTCCCATCTGTAGGTTTTATTATCTGTCACGACCCCTACCCTTCCACCAGAGTATAAAGGCTTTTAGGTCAAGGACTTTGTTCTGTTTGACACTGTATCACCAACAGCTGAACATCGCCTGAATATAATAGATGATTCATAAATATTTAATGACCTATTGATGGAAAACTGGAATTCATCAGAATCAATAGTAGCGGTAAAAAATGGACAAGATCAATAGCTTAAAAGCTAGAAGGGGAAAGAGCAAGCTATGCATAAAAGCGCAAAGAAAAATGGTCTGTGATCCTTATTTGACCTAGCCTGATTGACCTACAGATTTCTAAAAACCTTAGGTCTTCAAGTTCAGACCAATGTAGCCATAAAATAATTCTGACCAAGTTCATCAGGCAGGTAATCAGTGTAATGGGCCGGCATTACCTTTCTGCCCTAAACATGGCACTTTCCACTAAGCACCCTCACACTTTTCCAAGCCGCAGTGTGATCCCTAAAGACCCACATCACAAAGCCGCACACTCTGGGTTTGCTGTCCAGTTCCCTATGGGAATGCAGACTCGCCAGACTCCCAGTTTACCTGGCTCTGGTCATGACAACGGCCTACCCCTCACCAAGTCTCTTCAGACAAGCTAGAACACAGGGGCTGTGGGATGAGTGAGTGTCCACTCGGGCCAGCTCTTTCCGGATCAGACACTGCCATCAGCCTAACAGCAGGCACCAACATCATGAGACTCCTGCTGTTGAGTCGACGCCTGCAGTACCTCATACAAACTGAATACGCCACTCACCCCTACACATTTTACCCTCAGCTTAAAAAATATTCATTGAGGGGCCGTGCTGTGGTGTAGTAGGTAAAGCTGCCGCCTACAGTGCTGGCATCCCATATGGGCACTGGTTCTAGTCCCGGCTGCTCCTCTTCCCATCCAGCTCTCTGCTGTGGCCTGGGAAAGCAGTGGAAGATGGCCCAAGGCTTGGGCCCCTGCACCCACATGGGAGACCCGGAAGCAGCTCCTAGCTCCTGGCTTCAGATTGGCACAGTTCCGGCCATTGCGGCCAACTGGGGAGGGAAACAGTAGATGGAAGACTGACCTCTCTCTCTCTCTCTCTCTGCCTCCCTTTCTCTCTGTGTAACTCTGACTTTCAAATAATAAATCTTAAAAAATAAAAAAGTATTCATCGAGTGCTTGCTTCCTTGAGTCAGTGCTCCTACCCCTAGCCTCATTCATTTCTGGCTCAAGCTCCAACCTCAAGCAAGCTTCTCAGGAGAATCCAGCATAGCTCACCTGTACTTAAACCAGTCATCTACTGACTGCTGTTTCTCAAGCTCTTATATGTAAAAGAAAATCATTATCCCCCTTTCACCAACAAGAAAAGAGGGCTCAGAGAGGTTAAGCGATTTGGACAAAGTCATGTGGCATTTACAGAGCAAAGACGAGCTCCAAGCCCAGTCTAAGTAGGCTCTTTCCACTGTGTTCTTTGCTCAGTTCCTGCAGCACCAGGATCAGTAGCTAGCAGATCCTCCAACAATGTCTGTGTAACTGATAGGATGTCAAAAGTGCCCATTTTTAAAATAAGTATCCATCTAATGGGAAATTCACATCAAATACAGAAACAACATAACAAGGGCAGGTGTCTGGTATGGCTCTTAAGCTAGCACTGCAGACGCCTTCATCTCAGGTCAGAAGGTCGGGGCTCAAGTCTCAGTTCCACTTCAGACTCCAGCCTCCTGCCTGGGAGGCAGCACGTGACGGCTCGAGTGCCTGGGGCACTGCCACCCACACGGGAGACCCACACTGAGTTCCTGGGCTCTTGCTTCAGCATGGTCCAACCCAGGATACAGCAGGCACTTAGGGGGAGTGAACCAGCATATGGATCTCCTCTGTCGGTTTCCTTCTCTCTGCCTCACTGCTTTTCAAATAAATTAAATTATAAAAAAGACAGACACATAGCAAAAGCACTCTACTGACCCCTACTTAGCCTGCTCACCTGAGTAACCAGGTAACCACCTGTGCCCTGGTGACATGTGCTCTGTAACGTGCTGGCAACCTCTGCTCCTCCAGCCGAGGCGTACCTTGCCAACTCACGCCTGCTGGATTTACTCCCATATCTGTTTATGACACTCGCACCTGTTCCTGAAGTCACCTAATCTGAATAAATATATGTAACCCAGTGAAAAGTGAATGTAAAATGGGAGCTGTTTCTATGAAAACTAAGTCGATTGCTTTAGAGTGACTTGATCAATGTGTGACTGCAAAAACTAAATTTTATCAAGTTAGAAGTGGGAGGAACGAAAGAGAAATCGTGTAATTTGAAGAAGACTTTGCACTGAGATTTCTTTTTGCACGTGTCTCAGTTCTTGCTGCACTTTAATGAAAAACAGAAAATCACAGCTCATGCATGATTATGGTGTGGTTTGTTCAAGAAAGAGCCAGTTAGTCTCCAAACAGCTGATCATATTTAGTTTTTTTTTTCTTAAAGATTTATTTTATTTATTTGAAAGACAGAGTTACAGAGAGAGGTAGAGATAGAGAGGTCTTCCATCTGTTGGTTCACTCCCCAGATGGCCACATGGCTGGAGCCGCGCCGATCTGGAGCCAGGAGCTGCTTCTAGGTCTCCCACGCGGGTGCAAGGGCCCAAGGACTTGGGCCATCTTCCACTGCTTTCCCAGGCCATAGCAGAGAACTGGATCAGAAGAGGAGCAGCCGGAACTAGAACCAGCACCCATATGAGATGCTGGCACTGCAGGCCAGGGCTTTAACCCACTGCACCACAGAACCAGCCCCCCCATATTTAGTTTTTAACAAAAGATTGACATTCAACTATACAACTGTATGTTTAAGTTAAAATAAAATGCTTATATAGGTATTCCTTTTTTTTTTTTTTTTTTTTTTTGATAAGTTCTCTACTTCAACGGTCTATTACTGATTAAGTCAACTTCTTAAAACCTTTTTCAATGACAAAGTCTGGTATGTCCCTATGTGCGATGTCTCCCTTTCAGGACCATGGAGGTAAAACACTACACAACATACTTCTAAAACTTCTGGTTCAAACAAAACAAAACCAACCTGCCTTACGCTGCTAATAAAATGGACACACCATGTTGCATTTTCTACTGCACTGGGGTCCTGTTAATAAGCCTTTTTGTATCCTTTTTATTGATGGATAATTTTAAATGCCTCTTGAAAAGCTTTCTTCCACTTCTAAAGACATGAGATGTCTCAATCAGAATTGACACACCACGTAAGTTTCATGAATTGCGTTAAAATCCATTCATTCAAAATTACCAGATGTTTCTTAAATTCTTCTGAAATGATGAAAAGTTCTAATACAGACTGAGTCCATGGATGAACATGCAAAATAATTTCAGAATGAGAGCATTTACTTACATTGGCCCTGTTTATCAACATCCTTACCTTTGCTTTTCACACTTACATCAAGTGAAAAATGCTTACCTACTTTGAGTAAGCCAAAACAAATGCCCAAAAGCTGAGAAGTCAAATGTATGCAACAGAACTGCAAATTTAACAATGAAGCACATTATTTCTTTTTAAAAATTCAAGATCCTTTAGGATTTTCCAGAAACCCATCTAATGAAGAAGGATGTATCTTGAATAATTTCGGATACTGAAAAAAATATTTTTCAGTTACAAAGGTATCTATACTTTTAAATTTATAAATTTTCCTTATAATGAAAACCCTAGTTGCTGTGTGATGTTGAACAAATTAATCTTCCTGAGTCTTATTTGTTTAATATTAATTGAAGACGCAATAATCAATCTTACATGGTAAAACATGGTCCTTTATGTGTCCAACTTATAGTTGAAGACATTCTGATGTGAGAATCCTTCTTTGATTCATACATGTAAACAAACTAATATCTTTATATCCAGAACCAGGTACTCTCACCAGTAAGGAGAGGGCACCAAGGTACAGAGATTCTCTGGAAGTACACAAAACTCTAAGTACACAGCGGCTCCGGTGCCCTTTCCCTAGCAAACGTGTCACAGGTTACCACCCTGAGAGCCCAAAAGTCGCTTCTGTGACTCATTTCTACTTCAAGGCCCTAAAAACTGCCGATAGTCTCCAAAGTTGTCTTTCAGACTTTCTGTCATAAGGGAGAATTATATTCACCAGCCACCCCACACTGGCCCAGATCCTACTGCAAAAAGTATCCAAAGGTCACCCTGTGTTTCGTTCTAATACTAAGATCTCCACCCAAAGAGGAGCCTTACACCACCACACGGACCTGTGTGGGAGCAGGCTTCTGCACTGAATCTGTGTGGACTGGCACCACCTCTGCATGCGACAAGAACTCTACCTCTTACACAATCATTTCCGACCCCTAAAATAAAGATACCCGTTTCTTCTGATCATGGAGGTGTGCTTTGGAAGTCATTTCCCATGGCTTCCTTATTTGCTGTAAATAAATCATCTCGTGTGACAGCAGCCTCTTCTAAAAACCCACCAGGAAATGGACAACCACAGCCCCCAAAAGTTTAAAAGCCCACTTTGCAACAGTCTTTCGATTTATTTTCTTTAATCTTCAGGTCTCTAAAATTTGCCTGGAAACTCAAGATGCAAGCTAAATTTTAATTCACTCAATAACAACAACAATAAAAAGGTGAATTAAAAGCATGGCCACGGTAAAAAACAAAACACTTTGTTCTTCTATCTTTCTTTAAAAAAAAAAAAGACTAAAAACTGCAAATTCATGTAGCTCAAATTGTCATCTCACATGACCATAAATAAAACCAGTCACCCAACTCAAACAAAGCTTAAAAACTTAAACAAAAACCCAACAGCAAAATCAATCAATCAATCAAACAAACCTGAAATAGCCAAAAATTAGTCTTACTGCTTATACAGTGGAGTAAGGATTGCTCCTTCTCTGGAGTTAAAGTTTTCAAATTACTCATTTCCTCATTCTGACTCAAAGATGACAAACCTTCACTTCACACGGCTACTATACGGTTTTAAATGCGCACAAGAAGGAGACTACAGGAATCGCAGAAAGAACAGAGAAAACCAGTGTCCAGGTCCTGTTCTGCCACCCCCAGTCTTTAGGCAGCTGGACCTGCGCTTTCTATGGCACTGATCTGACAATCCCAGACACCTGCTACCCTAACACTGCACTTTGTTAATAAAAGAGAAACTTGCGGGGGGGGGGGGGGGGCACCTTGACGTATTTCATTCTAAGCCTAAGGAGAAAATATGCCGACAGCAGCATACACCTGAAATACAAAAAGGTCTGTGTCCACTGTCAGCACTCTAGGGGTACACACTCAGAGCAGGGCATCCAGCCGCGACCACCTGCAGCCTCCGCCTACCCGGAGAACACCACACCGCTCGACTACACTGCGCCTTCTCTTAAGGTGCACAGCACCTGACCAGAAAGATTCAACAAAGACACAAACAGAGCACAGAGCACTTTAGTAAATCCTGATATGTACAGCCTTCCTGTATGCTTCACTGAACAACACATGGTATGGAAAGGGCAGCTTATTTTCATAGACTGAATTTCCAAGCTGCCTTTTTCTAAAGAAGTATTTTCTAAGATTATAAAACAAGGTCTTAAATACCAGGATACTCCTATGCTGAACAGCCATTCCTCCCCCTCTTTAAAAAACAACAAAAAAAGAAAAAACATACAAATGTTAAGCATTTAATAAGCCTGCCAAATGCAACTCTTAGAACGTATTCTGTAACAGCTAAGCAAAACACACAAAGGAAAATTAGCTTGGTACAAGGTTTTCTGAAAGGCTGTGACTACTAATTCAAAACTGGAACGTGAGAGTTATTAAAAGAAACGTGAGAGGTGCTCTCATTCCGAATAGGCCAATATCCTCACCGCAAGAACTACTACAGGCAGCAGTCAGGGCTACATTCACAGTCTAGCCTTTTAGACCTACAGCATCTTTCCCAATATTCTCCCACATGGCTCATTATGTCAATCAAAGAAATCAGTCCTGATTTTAGGAAGGTCAGATACAGGGTACAGTGATGCCCAGGCACTAAAACAAATAAAAGGAGCAAAAAGAAACCCAAAATAAATTTTCATAGAAAACAACACCCTGGAATTCAGCAACTAATTTACCCATACAGAAAAGACCAGCATTAGATGAGCTCTTTCTATTACAATCTCATGACATATACCAAACATACTCATACACGTTAAAAAAAGTGTTCACCTAGCATCTGATTCACACCTTCATATACAACCCCCATGCCTTACCCAACAAGTAGAACTCCTGGGTAGGCTTAGCAGACCATCTGGATCACCCAGGGGCCTTAGCTTGGCCAATGTGTCACATTTAACAACTGACAGCAATTCTTCACAAGTTAAAACATAAAGATTTCAGTCTCCAAATTTAAGTATTTTGTGGCATATTTCAAACAGTTAGAAGGGATAAAAGAATCCATACTTTTCCTAATTCTGCAACTGGTAGTTGAGAGATTGCTTATTAAGAATTTAGTCCTAGGATCCAGTGTTGTGGTGTAACGGGTTAAGCTGCCACCTGTGATGCCGACATCCCCTAA
Organism: Oryctolagus cuniculus; assembly: GCF_051225735.1. NCBI lineage: Eukaryota > Metazoa > Chordata > Mammalia > Lagomorpha > Leporidae > Oryctolagus > Oryctolagus cuniculus. Next base: position 12,504,011 of record NC_142874.1, on the reverse strand, counting down.
GGGCACGGGTTCAAGTTCTGGATGCTCCACTTCCAATCCAGCTCCCTGTTAATGTGCCTGGGAAAGCAGAAGATGGCCCAAATCCTTGGGACCCTGCACCCATGTGGGAGACCTGGATGAAATTCCTAGCTCTTGGCTTCAGCCTGACCCAGCCCTGGCTGTTGTAGTCGTCTGGGGAGTGAACCAGTGAATGAAAGATCTCTATCTCTCCCCTTCTGTCTTTCTCTGTAACTCTGCCTTTTGAACAAATAAAATAAATCTTTAAAAAAAAAAAAAAGAACTTAGTCCTAGGGGTGGGCCCATGGCACAGTGGATTAGGCCACCACTTGGGACACCCCACATCCATATCAGAGTGCCTGGGATCAAGCCTCAGCTGCTCTGCTTCTGATCCAGCTTCCTACTGATGCATGCTGGGAGGCAGGAGATGACGGCCCAAGTACCTGAGTTCCTGCCACCCACATTAGAAATCCTCATGGTTCCTGTTTCCTGCTTTGAACTAGCCCAGCCCTAGCAATTATGGGCCTCTGAGGAGTCAATCAGCAGGCAGGAGATTCTTCCTTAATCTCCCTTTTAAGTACAAATAAATACTTCTAAAAAAGAATTTAGTCCTGGTACTTTTCACTGTCTTCAGAACACAATGTATCGTTAGATGAAACATATATTAAATTTTGGATGGAAATTTGGTATTAGCATCAAAAATTAAAATATACACATGCTCTCTGATCAAACAATTCCATTCTGAGGAATGCAGCCTAAGAAATTCTAGGGTGCAAATATAAAAATGTCCACTCAGTGCAACATTTTTAAAAGATTAGTTTATGTATTTTAAAGTCAGAGTTACAGAGAAGGAGAGGCAGAGGCAGAGAGAGAGAGAGACAGAAAGACAGCGCTTCCACCCACTGGTTCACTCCCCAAATGGCCGCAATGGACAGGGTTGGGCCAGGCCGAAGCCAGGTACCAAGAGCTTCATCTGGGTCTCCCCATATGGGTACAGGGGCCCAAGCACTTGTGCCATCATCTGCTGCTTTCCCAGACATATTAGCAGGGAGCTGGACTGGAAGCAGAGCAGCTGGGACACGAACCAGCGCCCATATGGGAAGCCGGTGCTGCAGTAAACAGCTTTATCCGCTACGCCACAGCACCAGCTCCACTGCAACATGTTTTATAAAGGTGAAAAACCGCAATGCTGATTGACATACATGATAGCACACAAAAGACAGAGCTAAATCAATATATACGGATGTGCAAAGACCTTCAAGACACTGCACAATGAATAAAAATGTAGAACGAGTATGGTATAAATATAGTTATCCGGAGACAGTTTGTGTGTGTGTGTGTGTGTGTGAGAGAGAGAGAGAGAGAGAGAGAGAGAGAGAGAGGGTGAAGGCACAGGGAAGGGCCTGGAAGGATTCATACCACACAGACAACAGAAGCTCCCCTCTGGGGACCAACAGTGACCACTGTGTGGGTTCAGAGAAAAGGACAGTTTCAAAAGGGGACTTGCACTTTTTACTCCACATCTATCTGTGCTAAACAAGTATAGAACATATATAAAACATCTGTTTTATTAATAGAAAATAATAAAGACGCAATATCAGATTTGAGTTAAACCCCAGTACTACTTAACGAAGATGCTGAAATAGTCAAAGAGTAAAGGACTATTAACAGTCAAACACATCTTTTGTAGACTGTACTGTTCAAAGGAATAAAGAAAACCTGTGGGCAGCATCAATCAATCATCATAAATGAATATGACAGGGTTTTCAAGAAAGAACAAACAACATCCAGAGAACTAAAGGATCTGTAGCTAAGAAGTTTTAATATAAAAGATACTAAAATCAGAGACATTATTAAAAAGATGTAACCATTTCACGTCCCCCTTAGAAATACAATTTCAACAATGAGTCCCATCACTTGGGCACAAAACGTATACTGTGTGGGAACGCTTTTGTTTTGAAAGCTACACAAGGAAGGAGCTCAACTGAGGAGCGTGCTCCTACCTGTACATTTTCTTCTGTGACCTGGATTTCCGCAGTGTAAACATAGTCAATCAGCATCCTCAGGGTCCAGCCATCCACCTCTTTTATTCGAACTCGCTTTGCCCGGCTCTCACTCATCTCCCCTAGAACACAAAGGAGTAAGAGTGTTACTGCAGCGAAACTCTGCCGTGGAAACACCAACGCCAGCACAGGCGGATCCGTCTTCTTACCACGCTCCTGTGTGCAGGAGGCGGCATGACCCACTGCTTTCTGCAGGCCCCGAAACACTTCCCTACCTCTGCTCAAAGTTTATCTCAGCAAATCATAAAATGTACTTTTGTTACCCAGAGTCCTGAAAATCACAACACAACAATGAACAAACACGCTAAGTGTCCGGTTACATGAACTATCAAACCTGTGGCTTTAAGTTCGGATGCTGTATTCCAAGTGCTTTTGAGTAGTTTGTCCTTGTGGGTTTCTAGGCATGACTACAACAGTAATGATGTTACCACCTTGGGGGAATGGCAACCAGCACTCATTGAAACAGCCCACTCCGTCAGCGTCATTGATTCAACGAGCACAAGATATGCCAGGAGCATGCTGGCCAGAGACAGAGGCTGGCTCCTTGGTGGGAGGCCACAACCTCCACGCAGGAAACCATGAGAAAATAGATCCCACAGATGCAGAGGTTAGTCTGTAGCAAAGGTCTGTCACAGAGACCTTTCAGCAAAAGTTCAGCTCCTATTTGTTATCTGCAGTCCCTTCACTCTAAAGCCATTTCTACATCAACACTTATTATTTGTACTACCCACCATTTTAAGACAGAAAAGAGAAGGGTGGTCCTTAATCCAAGGGGACCTGGGGAAGGCAGAAAGCTGATCTGCGCAGGACACCACCAAACAATCCAAGATATAAAGTGACACAGCAACTGAACACTGGAAAAAGAAAAATCTCAAGAATAATGCTGAGTGCCATAGGACATCCTTGGCAAAAACGTTTGGTTCCAGAAATCAACAGGTTTTAGATGTCAAAGTAGAAACATGAAGACTATGCCACCCTCCGACTCTTTCTCCTTAATCTGGCACCCTATAAAAAAATCACACAATGGTTCCAAGATCTCTTGAAAGCTCCGTTCTTTTTCAGATACAGTGCACTGTCATTGTGAACTATCAGAAAAGCCTACAGGAATCCATAATTACAAGAAATTCCTTTGTAGACACCCTGGGAGGAGAGATGTCTTAACAGTGATGTCTCCTTAACTGCGTGCTCCCCTGGGGAAGAACTGACAGGATCTCAGAAGGAAGTTGTTCTCCTCCAAGCTACTTCCAGGGAGAACAACACCCGCTGCATCACGAGGAGGAGCACAGTCAACCAGCACAGGCTACATACACCTCTGTCTTAAGAAGGAGGGGCGCTGGAGTAGTGACTCTCACTGCAGCAAATGAGGCAAGAAACGTGGACAAGGAATTCCTCATCTCCTCCCTCTCACTCTCTCTGCATCTTGTGGGTATCTGGGAATCTGCATGATCTAAAGGCTCCTTTGTGCCAAAAGTTAAACCACTCTAGGGACTGTCATTTGGCCTTTAGACAAAAGCCATCTCTGTTTCATCTACCCGGGCTCTGTGATGTGCAAATCCTTGCAGAGCCTGGGGTCACAAGACCGCAAAGTCACACACCTGGGTCTTAGACGTGGGCATGACTTAGCTTAAACAAAACCAGGTCTGGCTTTAATTTGAATAAGTGACTGCAAAATAGTCCTCTGCCAGGTAGTTTTAATATTACAATGTTTAAAGTATTGCTGTAAAATGTACTCTGCTAACCCACATATTCCTTTCGGTTACTTTTAATTATTTCTCTCTTAGAATATTGTATCTGCTTCCAGAAACTCAACTTTAAGTATATACTGCTTTTAAAACATTTTCATCTGGGGCCAGCACCATGGCTCACTTGGTTATTCCTCCCCCTGCAACGCTGGCATCCCTTATGGGCGTCAGGTTCTAGTCCCGGTTGCTCCTCTTCCAGTCCAGCTCTCTGCTGTGCCCAGCAGGACAGTGGAGGATGGTCCAAGTCCTTGGGCCCCGCACCCAGATGGGTGACCAGGAAGAAGCACCTGGCTCCTGGCTTCAGATCAGCACAGCGCCAGTCATAGCAGCCATTTGGGGAGTGAACCAACAGAAGGAAGACCTTTCTCTCTGTCTCTCTCTCTCACTGTCTGTAACTCTGTCAAAAAATTTTTTTTCAATCTGTATTTTTGTCATATTAATATGCAAAAACAAGACTTACCACTGATTACATTAATAGTCCAAAAATTCTAATATGAATAAAATTCATATTAGAAAAAAAGCCATTGATATCTAATTCTAGCTGTTAACCATTACCTGAGCTACTGCCCTTTGCTGTGTTTCTGGAGGATCTTTAAACAATATGCCCTTGTGAGACTCAGGCTTGCTTCCAGTGACTGTGCACACTGTTCATCGGATACCATTTGTAAGCTTCCCATACCCTCTCCATGGATCTGAGCGTTGTGTTTCTATGTTTTGAACATGTAACTGTGGAGCTATATTAGAATTCTGAAGATACATTAGGACATCCACACAGCCACCTATGCTAAAATCCTGTGTCAGAGTCATTCCGGAGTTTTCCCTTTTTTTTCCTCACTCATCAGTCCTACGATTCACCAAAACCTACATGATTAATATAGATATAAGGCAACCTCAAAATGTTCATAGAAAATGTATTTATTTTAGTGCAGAATAATTTTGAAATTCATGCATAGTTTTTTCATTAATCTGCATTTTCTATGATCTTTTTCAAGACTCATATATGCGCCACTTTAACGACCTCCCAATTCTTTCTTAACTCCAGTACCGTCTCCACAAAGTTAACCACACCACTCCAAGTTCTTCAGCTTCTCCCAGTCCAAGCACACAAACCCCTCTCAATCAGTATCTAACCCCACCTCTCCCATTTCTTGACTGAAAATAGATTAACAAGGAACAGTTTGGGTTTTACGCACACACACACACAGGAATTTCTTAACCTTAATGCGTGTGTTGAATCTTGTCCTCTTTAGCTCCCCTTTCTCTTGTAATCGCTACACAGTTTTCAAGATTCAGCTAGAACTTCTGCATGCAGGCTTATCGGTGGTAGCCCAAGGCTGGATAAGGTTCCGGGCTTATCGGTTGGTAGCCCAAGGCTGGATAAGGTTCTCGTGTTAGGTATGCTGGTAACACAGGCAAATCTACTCTATTATAGTTCACTCTGTAGTTAGTTCTCCCCACCAGAAGGCTTGAACTCCCTAAGAACAGGGATGAAGTTTCTCTAATCTCTGTATCCAACAATGCTAGAGAGAACTACCCAACAAATACTGTTTAGATGAATGAATACTACAGAATGAAGAAAACAAAACAAATGCCAATCTGGCGTTTTTCCTTAACATGATTAATAGCACTTCAATTAGTCACGAGCGTGACAGTCTAGCTATGAAGGACTTCAGGCAGCACTTACTGAGCATCCACTGTACATATCAGGTTGGCCCGAGCATTTCCACTAACAAATACTGCATCATCTCTACTTTTTCTTTCTGAGAAAAGAAATGAAATCTTCCAAACCATAAAAACTTAAGGACATGGGAGGGACTTCAAAATGTCTGTGGAAAAGTGGAAATGAAAGATAAGTTTACTCTGGTGAAAAAAAAAAATCTTCTTTGAAATCCATGCATAGTTTTTTCATAATATGCATGTTCCATGAACTTTCTGAAGGCCCAGTATCAATGAGTAAAATTACTTCCATCTAAAGGGCCTTTAATCAGGAGTCCTGAAGGCTGGCACACCCTGACAACTTCATTTATCCATGCTGAATATGGATAAATGAGAAGTGAATAGGTTTAAGAGGACAAACACTAAGATCCATTTAATTTTTAAATTGATGCTATGATTCTATTGTGTAGCACATAACATTGCATGGAGGAAAAATGAAAGTACAAAACAAAAACTGACTATGCTGAAACTCTCAGAAATGAACGACAGATTTATAGCTATATTTGACAAATAAACTTTATTTCATCAGTTTTCAAGTTTCCTTGTCATCTACCCTAGTCATTACTGCCTCTTGTCCTTTATTAGTCTTGGTAACCCAAAGAAGCTACTGACACACACAAGCTGACCCAGCCGCCCCCACCAAGCTCCCTCATTAACTCCCTAGTTGTACAACTGATCTAAGGCAAACATGGTAAGTGCATTCCTCTGTTGGTTTTCGTCTGGTTTGGGTGACTTCTAGGAAGGGTTTCTTAGCTCCTAAAAGAGGAAAAAAAATAAAGAGGTAGCCCTCCTCCTCCCCGAAGGTGTTGTGTCTACTCTTGTGGGCTTCCTGCATACAGGAGGGGAACCAACCTTACCAGAATATTTTATTTGAGGGTAGCAGAGTACACACACAGACATGGGAAACAGGTTCCTGATGAACTAACTTCTCAACCGCAGATCCAATCACTCCTGATACCCAGCCTACTCCTTAACTATGTAAACCAGCCTGAGTGGAGTTTTCTGTTACACGCAGCCTAAAGCAGTCTAACGTAAGCTCTTTATGTATTAAAGTCTATTTTTCTTCACAGCAGTCATGGATATCAGAAATTACCTCTTCTTTCTGTTTTCTGATTTTCCTCCTCTCCCCTACTAAAATCATAAAAAAACAGCTGTTTTTGTGCATCAATATGATCCCCAAAACTTAGGAAAATGCCTAGCACATAAACGATGCTCAATAAATATTCCTGGATGAACTAAAGCATAATTCTTAGAAAAACATAACCATATATAGAACTTTTTTAACAAAAGATTTTATTTATTTGAGAAGGCAGAGCAACAGAGGGGTGGAGGCAGGGGGTGGAGTGGGAAGGGATCTTCCATCCACTGGTTCACTTCCCAAATGGCTGCAATGACCTGTGCCAGGCCAGGCCGAACCCAGGAGCCAGGAACTTCATCCAAGTCTCCTACATGGGTGGCAGGGCCGGCCCAAGTACTTGGTCCATCTTCTGCTGCTTTCCCAGGCGCATTAGCAGAGAGCTGGATCATAAGCAGAGAGTTTGAGACTCAAACAGGTGCTAATATTGGATGCTGAGGTACAGGTGGCAGTTTAACCTGCTGTACTGCAAAGCCGGCCACCATGTACAGAACTTTAAGAAATCTCACTTCCCAGGGCCTGGGACTGTGGTGACCAAATCAAAGTGCAGATTCAAGTTCTGGCTGCTCCACTTCTGATCCAGCTCCCTGTTAATATGCCCAGGAAGGCAGCAAAAGATAGCCCAAGTGCTTGGGCCCCTGCCAACCACGTGAGAGACCAGAACAGAGTCACTGGCTCCTGGCTTCATCCTGGACCAGATCTGGCTGTTGCAGCCATTTGGGGAGTAAAGAGCAGATGGTTGATTTCTCTGACTCTCCCTCTCTCTACTGCTCTACCTGTCAAATAAATAAATCTTTTAAAACAAAACAAGAAAAAGCAATCTCACTTCTTAATCATTCAAATAATAATACATATTTTCTTATTCTAATTTACCTCACTGAATCATGTCCAATTCGTCAAAAGAAATCAAAAAAGCATGCGTGCCTGCGTGCGCGCACACACACACACACACAGCAATAAAAACTAAAATTCAATATTTCCCACCAGGTTTCAGGAAGTTTAGCCTGTGGCTCCAATAAACCTCAAATGTATTTGTTCAACAAAAAGCTTTTTAAATGCCTCAACTGTAACAACCAAGTAATCTAAAAGCATTAAGAACTCAAGTTGAAAATAGATCTTTGTAAAAATTAAGTGTAGGAATAGGAAAGACAGGCAGAAGAAGGGAGAGAATGCAGGTAGGAGGGAGGTTGGGTAGGAAAAATCACTATGTTCCTAAATTTGTATATATGAATGCATGAAATCTGTATATCTTAAAATTTAAAAAAAGAAAATACTGTGCATGTACTAGTTTCTTGCATTACAATAAACAGTTTTTAGTTCCATTTTCCCACCAAAAAAAAAAAAAAAAACACACCTTGATGTGTTCTTTCTCAAGTAATAAACCTAACTCTAAATAGGCCCACACTTCATTCACAAAGTATGAACCTGTGATTACATCGTAGAATTACTTTCACCTCAGTCTCTACTCCAACACATGAAACTATGATGAATAACAGAATTTTTGTTTTTTAAGATTTATTTGAAAGAGTTACAGCGAGAGAGGAAGAGACAGAAAAAGGAGAGAAATCTTCCATCCACTAGCTCACCCCAGAGATGGCTACAACAAGCCAGGAGCTCCATCCAGGTCTCCCATGTGGATACAGGGGCCCACGTTCTTGGGCCATCTTCCTCCGCTCTCCCAGGCAGATCAGCAGGGAGCTGAATCAGAAGCAGGGAGCCAGGACTGGCAGCAACGCCCATATGGTATGCCAACACAGCGGATGGCGGCTGAACCCGCTGCACCACAGCACCGGCCCCAAGTAACAGAATTTTTAGGTGATATAATTTGAATGAAAAACTCAATGACAGTTTATGGGAGATTAAAAACAAAGGTCAAAAAGGAATATTTGCATGTTACCCATTCCCCCAGTAGATTAGTCACACATACACACACACAGAGCAAAACAAGAGTAGGGAAATGCCCTGTCATTGGCAAAGGTCTATAAACATACACAGCATCTAAACACCTACCTGGTTGAGCTCACTATATTTTTCACAATGTAGTTTTAACAGAACTTCAGACCATGAAGAACATCAATAATGGACTCACAATCTGGCCAACACTGAAATGAATACAGGAACACTGAATACCAGGCTCAAATCTTTGTCCCTTCTTTACCTAATCTTCATAACATTGTAGACTACACGGTGTATTCAAAAGCAAAAGATGTCGCTTGGGAATCCCCCACATCCCAAACAGGAGTGCCTGGATTTGAGACCTGGCTCCGCTTCCGACCCCAGCTTCCTGTTAATGTACACCCTGTGAAGCAGGAGGTGACGGCCCAAGAAATTGGGTCCTTGCCACCCATGTGGGAGACCTGGATTGAGTTCTGGGCTCCTGGCTTTGACTTGGGCCAGTCCCAGCTGTTGCAGGCATTTGACAGCGTAACTCTCTTGCTTTTGCTCTGCCTTTCAGATAAATAAAAACAAGTAACTAACTGTTTTTAAGTGGAGAGAAAGCAAAGCACCAAGACTGCCAAACATGTAAACAGCATGCTGAAAGGGCTGCGCTGTGATGCAAAGGGTTAAGCCATCATCTGCAGTGCCAATATCCCATATGGCTGCTGGTTCAAGTCCTGGGTGCTCCACTTCTGATCCAGCTCCCTGCTAATGTGCCTGGGAAAGCAGCAGAGGATGGCCCATGTGCTTGGGCCCCTGTACCCATATGGGAGATCCGGATGAAACTCCTGGCTCCTAGCTTTGGCCTGGCCCAACCCTGGTTGTTGCAGCTATTTGGGGAGTGAACCAGCCAACAGATCTCTCACCTCTCTCTCTGTCTCTCCCTCTCTCACTGTAATTATTTCAAATAAAATACATAAATCTTTTAAAAAATTAGCATGAAGAACCCTAAAAAGTTTAACCTAAATAATAAGCACAGGAAAAAGCACTCAACATCATCAGTTGTTATGCCTAGTTCGACTGTCCCCAAAGACCACCAAGGAGCGGATACCGCTGTAAAACACATGTGAGTTTTATTACAGGTCCGGGCCTGGGCTCTCAACTATCACCAACGCAGCGGATTTGAATTGAGAGCCCCGAACCTTCCATTAACAAGGTTTTTATAGGGTTTTCAGAGACATTCTATACATTATAGTACTATTTGGCAAATCATCTCATCCCATGGGAAATTCAAAGGCCATCTCTTAGAACTGATTAGTGCATCCCGTGGTGGGAATGGACCTAGTAAAGGTGGTTGGATGGCTTTGGGGTTGATGCCTTTTAAATTGATTGGCTTAAAGTATAGGGTCCAAGCTGCTGGGGTGTAGTGCCAAACTGCAGGGTCTCCGGAAGTTATCAGTCACCTTAATTGTCTTGAGAAGACACCAGAAACTCTAGGTATTTCTCTGTTATCTGCTAATCGGCTGTTGCTAGGAGAGTTTATTGCAAGGGGACGTCATTTATTTACTTTAGGAGCTTCTGGCTCAGGGTTCAGGGCCTGGTCAGGTTACAAGACGGAGGCCTCTTTTAAAATAGTTGCACCTTGATCCAGGCTCAGATCTCTCAGTCATTACGGAAATGCAAATTAAAGCTACAATGAGACGCCATTTCACACCAACTAAATAGCAATTTAGAAAAAAATAAAAAAATAAAAAATAAAATAAAAAAAAAGCCGACAGTAACAAATGTCGGCAAGGAGGCTGAACAATGGGAACCTTCGTATATATTGCTGGTGGGATATAAAATGGTACAGCCACTTTGGAAAACAGCTTAGCAGTTTTTTTTTAAAAAATCAAGTGTAAATTTCTCATGTGACCCAACAATTCCACCCCAGGCATCTGCTCCAAAGAGAAATGAAAATGCCTGTCCACAGAAAGAACTGCACGTGAACGCTCACAGCAGCAGCCTTATTCATCGGCCAAAGCTGAAGTGACGCACACAGCCAGTGGCTGGTGAATGGGAAGTTGACATGTGGGACATGCACACAACGGGAATCTGGTAAGCAACAACAAGGAACAAACCTTCCTTTGAAACATACTCTGGTATGGATGGACCTCACAAACGGTTCATGGAAAGAGAGAGGCTGTAGACTTGATTTGTGGTGATGAAAGCACCACTTGGTAAATTTACTAAAATTCACTGAATTACACATTTGAAATGGGTAAATACAAAACTATGACATTGAAAATATGAGGGTACTCCAAAACCTATGGAAAAAGGAATTAAACGTAGGAGTTTATCTTGGTATAAAAAACAACACTGAAATCCATGAACAGCTTTTTCATAATATACATTTTTTAAATATTATGGGAAAAAATTTTGCAGCAAAACAAACTCATACTTTTATTTCTATTTTTCTAACAACCTTCTGAAGTACCCCCATATGCCTCAAAAAAGTGGTAAAAATTTACAAGTCAAACACTCAATTTACATTTTATAAGTGCCAGAAATTAACATATTATTCCTTTTTTTCATCTACCTTAGCAATGTAAAATTTGGCCAAGAATAGAAGGTCTATTCTCAGGCAGGCACTAATTGGACTGAAAAATAAATAATGTTTTCAAGTACAAAGAAAAGTACCCCCGTACAAGTTAACTGAGATACACCAGAAAGTCTGCAAGGTCTCATTGTCAGCCAAAATATGAGGAAAACTATTAGACCACAAAAAAAAGAAAGAAAAAAAATGGGGGAGACAAATGCAGTTTGATGACAGAGCAGGAAAGCAGGCTGAAGCGCAGGGAACACTCCCACTCTATCTCCACGTTCACTTCTCTGGGCATCTAAAGCTCAGGGAAGTCGGGGACTGTGAGTCTGCAAAGCCCTGTTTAAGGAGATTTATGTATCTTACTAGAGAGGGAGAGAGAAACAGACAGAAAGAACTCGCGTCCACTGCTTCTCTTCCCAAAGGCTCTGAATAGCCAGGGCAGAGGACGGTAAAGCAGGGGCTGGGGACTCCATCAGGGTCTCTCATGTGAGTGGAAGGGACCCCACTACTTGAGCCACCCCTGCTGCCTCCCAGGGTCTGCCCTGGCAGGGAGGGGGAATCAGGGCCAGAGCGGGGACTCAACCCCAGGCACCACAATGGGCCATGGGGATCTTAACTGCCATCTTACCTGCCAGGCCAAATGCAGGCCTATGCAAAGCCTCTCGAAGAGCAAGGAAAGCACCCTGCTCTTGAATCTAAAATTACATACATTTTTATTACTCTGTGGAAAATAAAACATTTATTGGGCAAAAAGCTTTGCCCTAGGGCTTTTTTTGTTCTTAAAGAATATAAATATAGGGGCTGGTGCTGTGGTGCAGTGGGTTAACGCCCTGGCCTGTAGTGCCAGCATCCCATATAGGCGCCAGTTTGAGTCCTGGCTGTTTCCTGCTAATGCGCCTGGGAAAGTAGTGGAGTGGAGGATTGCCCGACTCCTTGGGCCCCAGCATCTACATGGGAGACCTGGAAGAAGCTCCTGGCTACTGGCTTCGGATCTGCTCAGCTTCAGCCATTGTACCCATTTAGGGAGTGAACCAGCATATGAAAGACCCCTCTCTCTCTCTCTCTCCCTCTCTGTAATTTTTTCTAATAAATAAAATAAATATGAAAAAAATACAAAATTTATGAATTTAGAATTTAGAGTAAAACAAACAAGAAAAAGATGGCCATAATTACTGTTAATATTAATTGAACATTTTCTTTGTGCCAAGTACAATGCTGAGAAATTCATATATATATATAAACGCATTTCATCACTACTGAAATTCTACAAAGCGTGTAATATTATCGCCCCCATTTTCCAGATGACTACACTGAAACAGATTGATCGAGTGAGTCTTGCAAAGGCTCAGTGATTCCGATGAGGACGTGGCAACAGCAGTGACCTGACGGCAGGCCAGTTACGGAGAAGCAGCACTTTACCAGGGAATTCCTGAACAAGGACAACAGATCGGATATTTCTTTTACAAGCTGAGACTCTCTAGAAGTGTCCAGGGATAACAAACAAGATACACAGAGAGTCTGAAGTGAACCCTGGGACTTACCAAGCTGAGTAGTCTCACCTCACTGACATTTCTGATCAGCCCCAGCTGACTGCCCCCTCCCAAATCACTTCTCCGACGTGGTTCACAGCCTGGCTGTGGTGCCTCCTGCATTTCCACTACCTAACCTGGTTCAGGAACAGCGGGGCTTCATCAGGCTGAAGAGGAAGGGGGACTCGATTCTCCTCTCTACTCCCAAGACACAGAGTTCACACCAAATCCATTCTCCCTCCCACAGTTATCCGTGGAAATCCCTTCCATGCATCAGGAGGCAAGAAGCAGCTCCCCTTTTCCTCAGTGCTGCCTTCCCGATCGTTATCACTGCTAAGGCACACAGCTCTCCACGCACTGTTTTTTTTTTTTTTTTTTTTTAAGATTTATTTATTTATTTATTTGAAAGGCAGGGTTTACAGAGAAGGGGAGAGACAAAGAGAGAGAGAGAGACAGACAGAAAGACAGAGGGAGAAGTCTTCCATTCGCTAGTTCACTTCCCAAATGGCCACAACTGTCGGAGCTGGTCTGGTCCGTAGCCAGGAGCCAGGAGCTTCCTCTGTATGTCCCACATGGGTGCAGGGACCCAAGGTCCCGGGCCGTAACACGTTGCTTTCCCAGGTGCATTAGCAGGGAGCTGGATTGGAAGTGGAGCAGCCAGGACTCAAACCAGTGCCCATACGGGATGCTGGCATCGCAAGTGGCAGCTTTACCCACTGCACCACAGCACTGGCCCGTCCATGCACTAGCGTGCACATCTCATCTCCCAAATCCACAATAAGCTACCAGGGCAGGAAGCAGGCTCAGACTGTTTTTGTATTCACGGAAGTATCCAGCAAAATGTCAGGAACAGGAAACACTCAGTAGTTTCTAAGACATAAATAGCTTTGTATTTTTACTTCTTTATGTAGCTACATTCATACTGGTATTTTCTGTTTTGTGTATCAATACACAAATACAAACTCATTGATGGAACAAATAACTTCATTTCATTGTATGTAGTAACAGTACTTCCTACTTTAACTTAGGTTGTCCTTTTCTATAGTTTCAGTTACCTGTAGTCAACTGTGGTCCAAAAATATTAAATGGAAAATTTCAGAAAAAAAAAAATCACACCTTCTAAACTGCAAGCTGGGACCAGTGCTGTGGCACAGTGGGTAAAGCCACCACCTGCATGCCAGCATTCCATATGGGCACCGGTTTGAGACCTGGCTGCTCCTCTTCTGACCCAGCTCTCTGCTATGGCCTGGGAAAGCAGTGGAATATGGCCCAAGTCCTTGGGCTCCTGCACCCACGTGGAAGACCAGGAAGAAGCTCCTGGATCCTGGCTTTGGATCAGCCCAGCTCCTGCCATTGCTGCCATCTGGGGAGTGAACTATCAGATGGAAGACCTTTCTCTCTCTCTCTCTCTCTCTCTCTTTCTCTCTGCCTCTACCTCTCTGTAACTCTGCCTTTCAAATAAATAAATAAATCTTTAAAAAAATAAAATAAAATAAACTGCAAGCTGTCCTGAGTAGTACGATGAAACCATGCACTTCTCACTGTGTCCTGCCAAGACTGTAAAACATCCCTTTGTCATTTGGTAGCTATTTCAGTTATCAGACCACAGTCACAACAGTATTATAGTCCTGTATTAAAGTAACCCTGATTTTACTGAATAATGGCCTCATAGTAAAGAGAACTGATGCTGGCAATTTAATTACAGCATATTGTGTTAACTGTTCTATTTTATTACTATTAACTTCTTACTGTGCCAATTTATAAACTAAACATTAGCATAGATATGTGTGTGTAGGAAAAAACAATAGTATATATAAAAAACTTGGAGCACGTATCCCCCAGGGATAAGAGGGAACAATTGTATATTTTTAAACTGAAAAATAATAAAAAAGTATTGAGGTTAAGGGTTTCAAGTGTATGGTTATAAATGCTCCTTTTCCAGAAATACTGAAATACTAAAATCACTGTATACATTTTTACAGCTGAAAAGTAAAACCTAAGCTTATGGACAAACTGTTGTATTTCTTCATATTTCCAAATAAAAGACATTAAATAAACATTGTTTTGTTCACTGTAAACATCAGATAAAGCAACTGTCAAAATCATTTAAAAATAAAATAATCAATGGGGCCTGTGTCGTGGCTCAGTGGGTTAAACCACCACCTGCCACTTCCGATGCAGCCCCCTGCTGATACACCTGGGAAAGCAGAGAGGATGGCTCAAGTCCTTGGGCCCCTGTACCCACATGGGAGGCGCAGCAGAAGCTCCTGGCTCCTAGCTTTGGCCTGGCCCAGACCCAGCTATTGCAGTGATTTGGGCAGTGAACCAGTGGATGAAGAATCACTCTGTGTATGTGTGTGTGTGTGCGTGCGTGTGTGTATCACTGTGCCTTTCAAATGAATAAAAATTTTTTTTTAATTAAAAAAAAAGGCCAGTGCCGCGGCTCACTAGGTTAATCCTCCACCTAGCGGCGCCGGCACACCGGGTTCTAGTCCCGGTCGGGGCACCGGATTCTGTCCCGGTTGCCCCTCTTCCAGGCCAGCTCTCTGCTGTGGCCAGGGAGTGCAGTGGAGGATGGCTCCTGGCTCCTGCCATCGGATCAGCGCGGTGCACCGGCCGCAGCACACCAGCCGCGGCGGCCATTGGAGGGTGAACCAACGGCAAAAGGAAGACCTTTCTCTCTGTCTCTCTCTCTCACTGTCCACTCTGCCTGTCAAAAAAATAAAAATAAAAATAAATACTGAAAATGCTTCTGTTTTGCCATAAAGTACCAAAAAGCTGTAATAGAGTGAAGGAGTCGACCTGAAAGAATACTTGGACATAAAACTGTAGAGGAGGAGAGCTGAGCTCCAAATACACGCATGTGAGCAGACATACGGGTATGGACATGCTGTCCATGTCTCAACACAGACAGACACCAGGAGGGACTTCGAGCCAAGCAAGAGCATTTTCTTCCACTACAAGTCTCCACCTATTATAGCTGGGCGTTAATAACAAAAGACGATGCGGAAAGAAAAGCTCAGATCTGTATACACTGGAGAAAAATAACACTAACTGAATTATTTCATACCTGTAAACATGGCGTGAAAATAAGGGCTGCAGGCGGCCAGCACCACTCTGTGAGCAGAGATCTCCATGTCTTCTGCCACAATTGTCACATCGCACAGCAAGTTCTGACTGTTGACCAAAGCAGGGAGAAGAAATTGCGTGAGGGACATATTGAACATCTGACGCAAAGCCACCATTGTCAGGCCCAGTTTTCTGGGAGACAAGGTGGCTGTCCTCGACAACAGGATCCCTAAACACGCAGCACACGGCAAGCAGCTGTGAGAGAGGCCTAGCGTGTCTGTTGCCTCCATTAGAATCCTGCCTTTGTTTAACCCAGAAATCTTTCCTAACATGATTACTGGTTACTCGCAGCAAGCCATCAATGGACTGACGGCAACAGAAGGGTGGTCTGATTAAGAGCAGTATCAACAGAAAAGGCAGATAACGGTCTGACATTAAGATAGGAAACAGAAACACCCAAGTGAAAAGTTACCTCCAAATTTAAAAAGGATATTTAGAATTACTCTGGGTCATCAACCAAGGGCAACATTATATTTAATTATACCTGCTGCTTAAAAGGCATTTGGGCATTTAAAACCAAACTTAATTAGAACATTTTACACATGCAAAACATGTCATTCTCTAAGGCTAGAAAATACTATCACATATAAGATTGAAAGGCATTTTGATACCTTAAAACAAACCATTTATTCAGCTACCATAATGATATCTCTAATTTTAAAATACCCATTTCAATTTACTGAGAAACATGTGATCATGCACTTTGTACATGCTATATGTGGCGTCTCCAGGTAATTCAGAATGTCTGTTATTTCAGAACATGCAAGACGGTTTCCAAAGCCTAACAAGGTCGTGAATGACTGAAACATGTATGGTGAGAGCAAGCAACCCTTCCACCCCTCAAACACCCAGGCACTGAAGGTACACACGTGTGCATGGTGTACACAGGTCACACATGGTCCCCACCTCCATCGTTCTGCCAATTTCCTACAACGATGGCCTGTCTATGTCTGTAACTTTCCAGAGACATACAAAAAACATGTTCACAGAAGTTTAACCAACTCCTTAAAGTATCCACACTGCTTATAAACTTGTCCCTGAGAGGTTCACACGGAAAGTTTTGGAGCTCCTCCTGGCATGTGTCCTCCCTCTAGCCCAAGAGAGACTGGGAGGAGGAGGAGATCAGCACCAATGACTCGTTCCAGTGCCCCACTGCTGGTGAGCCTGCCTGGCCATTTCAGTGAGTGGAGCTGAATGAATGGCTAACGACGCTACCAGGCAGGTCCCATGACAGTCACAAAAAGTGGCACATAGTGTCACTAACTTGTAACTCCTCCAGATCAGTGTGCAGAACTGACAGAGTCTGCTCTGAGAACATAAGCCGCTCTGCGATCCTATGGATTGTGCGGGTTCACAAATAGCCAGGGTGGGAAAAGCCGGTGGTGTCTGCAGGAAGGGGCTGTGTAAAAGTTTCCACCTGAATGTGTTATTTCATCTAGTCCCTACCACAGTATAACGAGCAGGTACTATAATGACTTCATCCTCCAAATTTATAGATGGGGAAACAAAGGTTACAGATGGATAACTTTCTGAGCATCCCCTAACTGCTGGCGATACCAGGATTCAAACCCAAAATCTGATTCCAGAGCCTCTTAACTCACTACACAAAACCAGCTAAGCTCTATGGTTTTAAGATTTGTTAAAGCTTGGATAGAACAGGAAATCAAAATCAGAAATAACAACGACTTATTTTTTCAGATCCGAATACATACATGAGAGCAGACTACAGACTACAGTGCTACGCACTGTCTCAACACAGTGGATGGCTGTTTGAAGGCCCATTTGAGTGTGTTTTAACATAAGCTTCACGACTATTCAGAAAGGTAGAATAAACTTCACCCACTAATCCAACCAAGCTCTGCGGCCATCTCTGCCCTTAAGCAGACAGCAGAAAAAACTGGCAATGCCTCGATCTGAGCAAAGTCGAGGCACGAGGAAACAGGAGCACCCCAATCAGACTGGAGGTCAGAAAAGTCTCCCTGCCGCTACTGCCCCCAAGCTGAGCTCTAAAAAGCAGGAGTCAGCTGAGCAAGGCAGAGCCAGGGCATCCCCAGCAGAGACCGTATGTGCAGGGGAGCAGCACAGCATGGCGCTGTGGACCAAGGGGGACAAGGGTGCGTCTGAGCAGAGGAGGGAGGCCCGGTGGACCAGCCGAGCTGCACCGTCTCTCCACAAGGCCAGCCAGGTCTTCCTGTCTTAACCAGGCAATCTGGACACCACTCAAACATGAGCCAAGTGCCTCTGTACGCCCATGTTCCTCTTCTCAGTAATCCCTCCTAATGCTCTAGTTTCAAGATGAAACTTAAATGGAATTACACTTGAATACCTCAAAATCACATAATTAATTACATGCAGCTTCAATTACAATTACTCATTGATCCAAACCTGCCAGCCTAACACCTGTTGGCTGTCAATTACAGAACCAGCCCAGTTTTCCCGACTGAGAAGTTGGTGTTAGTTAACTAAGAAGATTAAAATCACCGCCAAGAAAATATGTAGCCAGACCCCAGGTTAGGTCACAGGGAGACTAAGGGCCACATAACAAACCAGGGACATTTTTCATATTCTTGTCTCCAGCAGTAACATGTTAAAACAGCACTCAAAGATAAGAGAGATATGACCAACCTTATCATCAGTGTGTCCCTGAATATACAGTGAGAGTACCAAGGGTCTTCAAAATTCATGGCAAACATATATTAGGGGGGAAAAAACTACATATGGATATCTATCAAATTTTCTGCACCAAAATAAAGTTTTTAATTCCATTTTTTCCAGGAAATTTCTGTACTACCCTCATATACTAATATGCAAATGCTGAGTCTGGGCTTGATCTCTCACAATGTGCACACTTACAGGAAGCTGAAAGGCTTTGGGGTGAGGAAGAAAGTTACAAATGCACAGTCTGGCAATAAAAATAAGGGAAACTTGCCTTAGCAGTCCTACCCAACATCTTATGTCGCTCCCCCTCTTCGCGGAGGAACGACACAGGACCCTGCGCTGTTCTTTTGTCTGCTCGGCCCTCCCCGGGTTGGCTGCTGGTTCTTCCCGGGTTGGCTACCGTCCCTTCCACCTCCGTGGAAGGGCGGTTCCCCCTGCCACTTTCCTCACTTCCGCAGGGGAGCGGCACACCGCCGGCCGGCTCTCTCGGGGGCTGCACAGGTGTTCCCCTTAGATGTTCCTGGTGCATGCCGTCTCTCTCCTCCTTTATAGTCCTCTTCCACCAATCCCAACTCTGCTACCCACACGCCGAGTACGCTGCTCTCCTCCAATCAGGAGCAGGTCCTACAGTTTATTGGTTGAACTGGAGGCAGCTGTGTAGAAGCTGTTTCCTCCTCTCCCAGCGCCATATTGTGGGAGAGCAGATGCATAGAATAAGTCTTAATTCCAGTAACAGTCTAGTCCGAGTTGCTCCCCACAATCTTACTTGGTAGATTTCTGAATGTATGTTCCCATCATTTGTAATCTAGTAAAAGAAGGACTAAAATGAAAAGGTCTCCAAACAATGGAATAAATAAAGCTATTATTTAGTAAAATTCTCATTCATTCATTCATCAAATACCCAGAGAGTGCTTGGGGGTAGCAAGCACTGTCGGCACAACAGGACAGTGACTGAGATGCCAAGGAGTTTAAGTCAAACCCGGGAGAAACACAAAGACACCAGAAGTTACCAAATGAACCCATGACTATTACGGTAGGGCAAGTGCAAGGTGCCTGGGAACACACAGGAGAGGCTGAGGCAGAGCAAATGGACAAGCTTCAGAAAGTAAGTGGCGTTACTTTTTTTTTTTTTTAAAGATTTATTTATTTATTTGAAAGTCAGAATTACAGAGAGGCCGAGGCAGAGAGAGGGAGAGGTCTTTCATCTGCTGGTTCACTTCTCAAGGGGCCGCAATGGCTGGAGCTGGGCCGATCCAAAGCCAGGAGCCAGGAGCTTCTTCTGGGTCTCCCACATGGGTGCAGGGACCCAAGGACTTGGGCCATCTTCTTCTACTTTCCCAGGCCATAGCAGAAAGCTGGATTGGAAGGGGAGCAGCCTGGACTCAAACCGGTCCCATACAGGATGCCAGTACTGTAGGCAGTGGCTTTACCTGCTACGCCACAGCACTGGCCCCAGGAAGTGGCTTCTAAACTCAAATCTAAAAAGAGGAGATGGGGCTGGCACTGTGCCATAGCGGGGAATGATACTAGCATCCCATATGGGTGCCCGTCCCAATCCCAGCTGTTCCCCTTCCAATTCAGCTCCCTTCTAATGTGCCTGGGAAAGCAGTGGGAGATGGCCCAAGTGTCTGGGCCCCAGCATCCACATGAGAGAACCAGATGAAGCTCCTGGCTCCTGGCTTCTGCCTGGTGCAGTCCCAGCCGTTGTGGCCATTCGGGAAGTAAACCAGTGGATGGAAGACCTCTGTTTCCTCCCCTCTATATAACTCTGACTTTCACATAAACAAATAAATCTTAAAAAAATTTTAAAAATGAGAAGAACAGGAGTTAGGCCTTATGTAAAACTCAAATGACACCAAAGAAAAAAGTACTCTATCTTCCAAATAAAACAATTATCTTAAAAACATGCTTTCTCAGGAGAGAAAAGAATTGCTTTGAAGGCCGGTGCTGCGGCTCACTAGGCTAATCCTCTGCCTGCGGCACCGGCACACTGGGTTCTAGTCCTCGTTGGGGCGCCAGATTCTGTCCCGGTTACCCCTCTTCCAGGCCAGCTCTCTGCTGTGGCCTGGGAGTACAGTGGAGGATGGCCCAAGTGCTTGGGCCCTGCACCCCATGGGAGACCAGGAGAAGCACCTGGCTCCTGGCTTCGGATCAGCGCGCTGGCCATGGCGGTCATTGGGGGTGAACCAACAGTAAAATGAAGACCTTTCTCTCTCTCTCTCACACTGTCTACCTGTATAAAAAAAAAAAAAAAAAAAAAAAAAAAAAACTGCTTTGAAAATGAGTGAAACATGCCTGAATATTTCAGGACATTCTTTGTTTTCTGACGTAAAATAAATTAATTCCTAAGACTAGAAAACAAACCTACCACTTTTAAAATACATCTTCTAAAAGTCCAGTGTGCCATCGGGCTGTGAGAGATCAGAAACAATTTTAGCTGTCATGTGAAACGAATTCACACCCTGCGATAAAGGGGGTGCAGGGGGTTCACGCGGCATCTGGCCACCTTTCCCCTGCAGGTGCTAGGAAATCTGGAGGCATCTGCTGCCAGTGAACAGAAATGGAAACACATCCGACATGCTGGGCTGGTGAGATGAGTGGCTGGCCAGAGTCCAGGGGGCAGACAAACCAGAGAGGGAGGGAGGGAGGGAGGGGAGAGGAAGGAAAAGCCTGCCCACCCTCAGCCTTCCGGTCTTGGTATCATCTGTGGGTCTATGTGCACTCTCACCAGGATGCCACCAGCCCTCACCAAGGGGGGCCCCATCAGGTAGAGCACTATGCTGTTTGAACTTTCAGCTTCCAAAACCATGAGCTACATAAGCCTGCTTTCTTTGTAAGTTAGCCACCTCAGGTGTTTTGTTACAGCAACGGAATACAGACTAATACAATCCCTTTAAAACAAGTGGTAGGGGCCGGCGCTGTGGCACAGCAGGTTAACGCCCTGGCCTGAAGTGCCGGCATTCCATATGGGCGCCGGTTCGAGAACCAGCTGCTCTCCTTCCAATCCAGCTCTCTGCTATGGCCTGGGAAAGTAGAAGAAGATGACCCAAGTCCTTGGGCCCCTGCACCTGCGTGGGAGACCTGGAAGAAGCTCCTGGATCCTGGCTTTGAATAGGCACAGCTCCAGCCATTGTGGTCATTTGGGGAGTGAACCAGCGGATGGAAGACCTCTCTCTCTGACTTTGAAATTAAAAAAAAAAAAAAAAAAAAAAGGGCAAGTGGTAACACAGCTAGGAAGAAAAAGGCATACTCGCTTAAGTTCCAAGTGGCAAAGCGTAAATAACCACAGAATAGCCACAACTCAAACTTTTCACAGATGTGGAACAGTTAACCTCATTGAGTAAGTGATCTGGGTCCATGATGTCTAAAATCCTGGGGAGAAAAGACTAAGCACTCCAATGAGAGTATGCTTCAGGTGTAAGTATTTTCTGAAAGAAATAACTGCTCTTATAACAAACAACTAAATAGTTATGGTTTAGGCAGGATCAAGAAAACCTCAAAAAGTGGAATTAAAAGGTGAGTTATGTTGCAAAAAACTCTGAAATCCAGATGCATCTTTTTCACAATATGCATTTTCTACCAACTTTTTGAAGGCCCCTTACAAAGGTGAACATTTTAAGAGCTTTATGTGATTTGGCCTTACTAAACACTTTCAACTCCTGACTTAATGATTTAAATTATATTTCCTGTAAATAAAACACTGATAATCACTGGAAATTTTAAGCTCAAGTAGTCTTCCCCATATCCTACAAAAGAAAAGCTTTCATTTGTATTTTTTAAGTTTAAAGACAAAATGCAACCTGCCTTTTGGACAGTTCCCCTTTTGGTCATTTCAAAAAGCCAGGAATCTACATTTCTCAGGAAAATGTGTGTCTGGGAAATAACATGCTTCTCTGTCCCCGCCACAGACCCAGTACAGGGTACGGTTCATAACTGGTACTCGGGCCGGCGCTGTGGCACAGTGGGTTAACGCACCCGCATCCCATATGGGCTCCTGGCTTTGGTCAGCATAGCTCCAGCCATTGCAGCCAACTGAGGAGTGAACCAGCAGATGGAAGACCTCTCTCTCTCTCTCTCTCTCTCTGCCTCTCCTTCTTTCTCTGTGTAACTCTTTCAAAAAATAAATCTTAAAAAAAGAAAAACCATAACTGGTACTCTGTAAGGATCTATTGGTGTGGTTTTGAGAAACTGCCCTCCATCTACGCTAGGGAAATTCAAAGGGCAAAACTTCCCGCAATCGGTGTGCAGCTGAACGACAGCCATCCTCTCGCGGCTCTGACAGCATTACTCTTAGGGTGGTACTCACTTTCTCAAAACCTTCCCTGAGAGATGGAAGGGGTGCGGGTGGTGGGGAGGCTGTGGCGGGGAAAGCCATTGTAATCCATAAACTGCACTTTGGAAAATTATATTTATTAAATAAAAGTTTAAAAAAAAGAAAACCTAAAAAAAAAGTTTACACAAATAAAATTAGTTTCTAAAGAACATTGATGAGAACCAGCAAAGGGCATAGTAGGTTAAGCCTCTGCCTGCAGTGCTGGCATCCCATATTGGAGCTGGTTCGAATCCCAGCTGCTCCTCTTCCAATCCAGCTTCCTGCTAATGTACTTACGAAAGCAGCAGAAGATGGCCCAGGTACTTGGGCCCCTGTACCCATGTGGGAGACCCAGAAGAAACTCCTGGCTCTTGGCTTCAGATTGGCCCATTCTGGCTGCTGCAGCCATTTGGGGAGTGAGTCAGTGGACGGAAGACCCCTCTCTCTGTGCCTCTCTTTCCCTCTCTGTGTAACTCTGCCTTTCAAATAAATGAATCCTGAAAACAAACAAACAAAAAAACCTTGCCTGAATCCCACCGCCTGGAGTACTAAGTCCAAATTCATCACCCTATTTAAACCTGCCACAACTCTGCCCTTTGCTGGCTTCCACGCCTCCTCTGCACAGACTCCCCAACAGGAACCCCTGATTCACTTTGCCCAGCGGGTAATGTCTATGCCCTCCCTAGCTCAGCCACTTGATCAGATGAGGAACGGCTTTCGCACTCGGAACTCTGGATGAATTCCACTGCATTTCCCATCAAGGCCGGCTGAAGCCCATTTCTGTGAACCCTCCTATGAGAATTCTCTGGAAACCCACGTTTTGCATCCCATAAACCCCCACCTCATCCTCTTTCCTGTCTGTCTCCGGCAGCTCTCAAGATACCCAAGGGGGCCTGGGCCAAGTCTGTAACTGTGGATCCCACATAGCCTTTTGGACATTCAAGCTGATTTCAAAGGAGAACCAGCTGCTCACAAAAACACCTGTTTTCACACCATACAGTTTTTATGTTATTCAAGTTCATATTGGGCTGCGACACAGCGCTAAGCCTCTGGGCCTCCTGTCTAAAGAAATTTAACTTAAGAAAACGTTACAGGAAGTACCATGTTATTTTGCTATAAAATTATCTTAACTCTTTAACTTAAACCTTACAAAATTCCTATCCTCCCACTCATATTACCACACCTTTCACCAACTATAACTGAAAGCGACTTTTACAAGCACTGCCTAAATTCTGCCTGTACCAGCCCAAGGTTCACCAAAACACACTCCAGCACACAGCTTCACTGCGCCGCTTTGAGGCTGGAGCCCAAGAGCAGAGGGTGAAAACAAGGAAGTTCTCCCTTCCCAGAAGGCAGGAAACCACTCTCAGCTCCCCTTTCGTGGCAACAGGAAGTTGAAGCAAGGACAGGAAATAATTAAGGATTTTCCACTGTGTACGAAATAGGCTTCTTCAGAGATTCTTTTTTTTTAAATTATCCAAATTGGCTGTAAGGCATAAAAGAGAAAGAGAATGATATTCTTAACGGGGGGCGGGGGGGTGTTCTGATAAGCCCTGAGACAGTCCATTTTTTAAAAAACTATAACTTGGTTTGTGACGTCATTAAAATAATCCTGGTTACTGATCTGACAGCCAATCCTCTGGCTATTCAAAGATGATTCTTTGTTCTGAAAATCAGCCTCAGCTAGGAACAGAGGACACACCAGCTCCTGAAACAGTGCAACAAAGAACAACAGGGTCCTAATTCACAGCTGACACCCAAAATGGATCAACTCGGTAAACGGAGGTCCGAGTTCAAAACACTGCAAGAGGCAAAGACGCCATAGGACTTGCAGGTAAATAGGAAAAAGAAAAATCTCAACAGCTCAGAGAACATCAGAGCAAGCACTGACCCGTTAGACCATCCTGTCCACGCCTCTTATTTCATAGTCAAGGCTCAAAGAAGCGAATCAAGGCCTAAGACCAAAGAGTTTGTCCCAAAACTCAGGTCATTCTCCTCAAGAGGAGCACCAGGTGTTCCCATCCCTGCAGTCTGGTGAGTAACACCTGGGTCAACAGAGCCCCACGCACACACCACAGGAGCGGGCAGAGAGGAAAACATCAACAGGCCTGCTGACAGTTCTCTCAGACGTGTGAAGCAACAGAAAGAAGAGCCAGCCACTGAAGATCCCAGTCTTGGGGCAGGCACTCAGCCCAGCCGCTACGATGTGGGCATCCCGCATCAGAGTACCTGCGTCCCAAGCTTGGCTCTGGATCCGGACTCCAGCTGCCCACGAATGCAGATGCTAGCAGGTGGCAGCTCATGTAGCTGGGGTCCTGCCGCCCACATGGAAGACCCGCACTGAGTTCCCAGCTCCTGGCTTCAGCCTGACCCATTAACTGGCATCTGGAGACTGACCCAGCAGATGGGAGCTCTCTCCCTGACTCACTGCCTCTCAAATTACCTTAAAACAAGTTTTTGAATGTCCGTCGTAAGCACACAATTTTTCTTCCTTTTCTCTCAGTCCCACCTAGTAACCACTGCATTTTACATTCTAAAACTACTGTCACAACAGGATTAAAAAAAAAAAAAAAAACTGAAACAGCATGGCCAGCTCTGCTGGATTATCTCAGCTATATATTCTCCCAATGAATAAATGAAAACCCACATTTTGAAAGTGCTGTCAGAGCAATACTAGGAGGCAAATCAAATGATCCAATATTCAGTCTAACCTTCCCTGGTCTCTCTCCAACCCATTTTCCTTCCAGAAGCCAGTGTGTTCAAAATACAAATCTGATCATGTCACATCTCTACTTAAAATGCTCCAACAGCTTCCTCCTAAACAACTTCTGATGAAGACCAAACTGCTGGGCTCTAGCATGCTGGCCCTCACCTACCTACTCAACTCCTCTCTTGGTGTGGTTCCAGACTTCCTGCACTGCATTCCCACCACGGGACCCGGGCTTCAATCTAACCTCCAATCTAACCTCACTCCCACACTGACTTTACCCCCTTACCTTTTTTTACTTTCCAATCTTAGTATAATTATTCCTATCTACTGTTACCCACCTTCGCAGCACCAGCGAGCCCTCCTTCACAGCTCTTATTGCTATTACAAGTTATAGTAAACTACATTTGGGATTCTCTGGCGAATGTCTACATCCTACAGTCAACCATGGCGCCAGGAGGGAGCAAATGTATCTGCTTTTGCTCACCACTGCATCTCTAGTACCTACCAGAGAGTCATTTACTGAATTTAATTCAAGAACCAAATGATGAACCAACAGTGAGGACTTCAGGATGAACTGGCACACACAGGTAAAGGAAGGCTTAAGCCCCGCCCTTCCAGGCCAAGCTTCCAGCATTTTAGATGGGATGTGCATGGGGATTTCAGAAAGTTCAAGGAAAATGGAAGTTAAAGTTAATTTTGGTACAAAAAGTTTCTGAGATCCATGTACAGCTTTCCCATGGTCATTGTGAACACCCCTCATGTGCACAGTGCTGTCACAAAAGGAATGGCATAGGAAACAGCTTTCCAAAATGCTGAGAAAAAAACCAGTATTAATATAGACAGCAGCCTGTTACTGAAAAAGAAAAAAAAAACAGACTTTTTTAATTGACTGTGAATGTCACTCTCCTCACTGCATTAGCTCTCAAAACACTTGAGAATGCCCTTAGCAATGGGCATTCACTCCCTTAGCTACAACCACCACCACAAAGAGAGTTAACATTTCTGTCTACAGGTTTCTTTCTGTATTCTTTGTAATAGTGAGCTAGAAATCCTTGACTACTGCTGTCCAATAAAATTGTAATGCAAGCAACGTCACATTAAAAAGGTAGAAACTAGTGAAATTAACTTTACTAAGTTTTATTTAACCCAAAAATCCAATATATTTTAATTTCAACATGTAATCAATATTTTTCCATTTAATGTGTTACATAATTTATCAAAAACAATTCTATAAAATATTAAAACATACATTTAAAATATTCAGCTATTTTAGAAATTAACCTTAATACCACTTCTAATGCCAGTGATCCTAGATAACATTAATAGGCCAACACATATCTCAATTTTCTCTTGAAAATGCCCCATCACTTTATACATTTACGTTACAAACACTGAGTCAAAAGCACATTTATTTTGTTGATAAATGGTCCTATATAGTTTTTTCTTTTCTTTAATCCATAAATTTGTAATCAATATTTTTTAAAGTTACTAATGAAATATTCTACTTCTTGCTGCACTAAGTCTTAGAAACCCATTGTGTATTTTCCACTTACTGAGTGTCTCAATTCAAACTGGCAAAAGCTAGTTAGTTGTAGCTACCACATTGGACAGAAAAGCCCTACATCATCCACATTTCTGTTGAATTATATACTCCCTTCCTTTCTTTAAAAACTTGCAGGAGCAGGTGTTTGAAATAGCAGTTAAGTTAGTTGCCAGTTAGGACACAACAGAGTGTCTGTCTCAGCACCAGCTCCTATCTCCAGCTTCCTGCCAATATGGATGTGGGAGGAAAAATTCATTCACGTATGGTTCCTGCTACCCATGGAGGTGACCTGGGCTGAGTCCCCCAAATCCAGCTTCAGCCCAGGCCTAGGCATTGCAGGCACTGGGGAGTGAACCAGCAGGTGGGAGATTTCTGTCTGTCTCTTAAGAAAAACAAAATTTACAGAGCCTAGGTTTTCAATGCCCCCTCTACCAACACAACAATGGGGAAGAGGGTATTACTCACGACCAACAACTGAAAAATAAAAGAGACCAGTTGTTACATGTACATTAATGCAATGATACCTTCTTAACTCGTTCATGACTTTAAAAGCTTTCTTCATATGCCACGGATTCACTGTCACAGGGCAGTGTTTTTCGGTACTATCATCTTTTGAATCGAGAGGTTTCTGATGACCCTGCTTTGTGCATCTGTACATAAAAAAAAAAAAAAGAGAGAGAGAGAAATCATTAAAAATAATTTAGTTCCAGCTTATCAAACTACAGAAGACACAATGAATGCTTTCCTCCCCTACTTTCTTTGGAGAATGTCTCAATGACAGGCCAGCCTACTGTTAATACTAAGACACAGATCAGAACACTTCGTCATGGTCACTACAATCTCACCTAAACAGTTAGGGGTAATCACCTCCTTGGTGTCAGAGCCCTGTCAAAGATGAACACAGAAAACTCACTCAAAGTGGCTTAACAGATACCACCATGTAAATATGCTGAGAAATGATCTTCTGTGTCGGAAAATAACTTGCTTTTCTATCTGCTATAGTCACACATCACCGACAAAGCAAGACAGGAGTAGGACCACACTACACATGAACTTCAGATACTTACAATCACATTTAAATTGAACTCTCTGGCTGCAAAGGTACTGGCCCTATATGCTGTGGTCCTACACTAACGAGAGATTAACCAAGTGAGCCAGTGTTGACTATTTACCATATGGCAGCCACTGTACCAAGTCATTTGCGTTCATCATTTGTAATCCTCTCATCACGCCCTGGGAACTAATTACCATTATTATCCCCATTTATCCAATGATGAAGTTGAAACAAAAAAAAAAAAGTCTGGGTTGGGTGGTCAAGGGCAGAACTGGTAAGAATGTGGCCAATTTGCCTCTCCATCTCATTTTTTTCACTGATGTTCAATACCATTTCCTACACTCAAGAAGGGATATGTAACTTCATATTTAAATTTACAGTTTTCCATATTTAAATTTACAAAGCTGTATTAGAATTACTACAGAATTATTCTTTTAAGACTTGAGGGGCAAAAAATTAACAAGTAAAATCAAGGCACCATGAAAGGATAGAGAGAATCAACTGCAAATTAATGGACACAGGGGGCTTTTTGAAGTGATGGCTGCACAATTCTAAATTTACTAAAAATAATTGGATTGTGCAATTATAATGGGTAGACTTTATGGTATGTAAATTACACCTCAATAAAGCTATTACATTTTTTAAAAGGTACCAAATTAAGCCTAAAAAACCATACTTGTAGGAGCAAGCATTTAGCCTAGCAATTAAGACACCCACATTCCAAATCATAGTACTTGGATCAGAGTCCCTTCATCGGCTCCTGACTCTAACTTCCTGCCAGTGTGCACCCTGGGATTTAGCAGCTGATGGGTCACATAATTGGGTCCCTGCCACCCACTTGTGAAACCCAGACTGAGTTCCTAGCTGCTAGCTTCAGTCCTAGCCCAGTCTCAGCTGTGGTGGGCATTTGAGGTGTGAACCAGTACATGGAGGTATCTCTCTCTCTCTGATGAATAAAAATTTTTAAGTCATAGTTGTACTGTACATATATCACGCTAAAAACAAGCAATCATCATTTATTGCTGTAAGTCTCTTCCTTTCCCAAATCATTTCTGAAAGGATGGTTCCATTTTTAATACTGTACCACCACCATTCACTAATACAATTAACAATTTTTTTAGTGCTGATAATGTACTAAGCACCATCCTAAGAAACATGGAATACATTAGTGAATAAAACAAAGACCCCTGTCATCACAGAACTTGGAGTCTAGTGGGGAGAAGGGAAAGGCGGGAAACAGGAGTGAAGTAGATGGCATCTTAGAAAACATGGGAAAAAGAAAAAGTAGGGCAGGGTGAAAAGAGAAAGAAGTGTGAGGTGTCCCTTGTGGAGCACGTCGGGAGAACTGAGGCTGAACAGAAGACTGGGATGGGGCTGAGAACGTGGAGGTGAAGGAAACCTCGTTACACCATGTGACTGGTATGGCCAGAGCAAGGGGAAGAGGGACATGCAGACCACACAGGGCCTTGGAGGACAGTGTGAGGACTTTGGCTTGCACCTGGAGTGAGGCATTGCAGAGACGTGACACAACCCAAGTCGTGTTTCTGAAGGCCTGCTCTAGCTGCTGGCTCGGAAGAGTCTCTACGAGTCAAGGATGGAAAGGGGGTAACTTTTAGGAGGCTGTCACGGTAATACAGTAAAGGATAACTGGCTCAGAACATTGTCACAGCGGTGAAGGTGATGGTAAGTGGTTGGGCTCTGGATATTTTGAAAGTATAGCTAACAAGATTTGCTGACAGAATGGAAGTGCGTGTCAAAAAAAGTCAGACTGACTGAGTTTCCATTAACCTGGACTGGGAAGGCTGCAAGTAGAACCTATCTGGGGTAGGAAAAGCAAGAGTTCCGTGTTTACACACGTTGGCTTAAAGATTTCAGGCATCCAACTAAAGACATCAAATCATAAGATAAAGGTTGGAGTGGAGAGAATTATATAGCTGGAGATAAAAACTGGGGGCTCACTGTTTACATGGAGGTGGAATATGAAGCCAGGAAACCGGGACACTCATCATTAAGGAGACCTTATCCTTGCTCATTTCCTGGCACTAGCTGAGGCACCTGATTCTGTGAGCGTTTGCCCACTAGCAGTGGAAATCAGTTCTATTGCCTCACCACTTCAGAGTTTTCCAAGGGGCCTAACTGATGACTGGCACAAGGCAGCGCCTCCAGCGGGAAACCCCAGAGCTGCAGTGGGAGGAAGAGGGCCTCTCTGTTCCCTAGGGCTTCTTGGTGTGTGGGCATGTGTGCAGAGGACAAGCTACATCCGTCTAGAAAAGAGAAAGCAGTGTTAGGTCTAGAAGCAGACAGGTGAGAAAACAGTCACACCTGAAAAGGGATGCTGGGAAATCTCTTTACAAAGATACCTCAGAAAGTTCTGGAGGGAGGGAGGGAGGAGGGGAGGAGGGCTGGCGTCACTGCCTAGTGGGTAAAGCTGCTGCCTGCAAAGCCTGCACCCCACATAGGAGCCGTTCCAGTCCTGGCTGCTCCACTTCTGATCCAGGTCCCTGCTAATAACACCTGGAAAAGCAGCGGAGGACGGCCCAAGTGCTTGGATCCATGCACCCATGCGGGAGACACAGAAGAATCTCCTGGCTCTGACCTGGCCTAGCCCCAGCCATTGCAGCCGTTTGAGGCGTGAACAAGCAGATGAAAAATCTCTTTGTCCCTCCCTCTTCCTGTAACTCTTGCCTTTCAAATAAATAAATCTTTTAAAAAATGCTTCATGGAGGCGGGCATTTAGCCTAGTGGTCAGGATGCCCACATCCCATACTGGATGGAGTTCTTGGGTCTGATGCGCTGATCCAGCTCCAGATTCTGGTTTCCGGCTAATGCAGACCCTTTGAAGGCAGCAATGATGGCTCAAGGGACTGGGGTTTTGCCCCAGCTCCCAACTCCTGGCTTCGGCTCAGCCCAGTCCAAGCCATTGCAGGCATTTGGGGAGTAAACCAGTGGGTGGAAGCTCCCTATCTCTCTAATAAATAAAATACAAATAAAACTTTTTGTAGAAAAATGGAATTAAAAGGTAAGTTTATTTTGGTGCAAAAGATTTTTCTGAAATCCATGCATAATTTTTTCATAATACACATTTTCCACGAACTTTTTGAAGAACACTTATAGTATAAAACAGATATTCTCATCTTCACTGTAAAGAAAGCAGTGGGAAATCGGGCAAAGGAGCCATCGTGTAGACATATAGATCCATACTCACTTTCTGACCACACACACTGGATGTCCACACATATAGCAAGATAGTGATCCTTATCTGTTTCTAGTTTAATAATTCAAAGGTTCAGACAGAAGGAAAACACTATACTGAGGATTAGAAGAGTTTCCAATGCTCAGAGTGGAAGCAGCAGCGACTCTGCCCTCAAAAGAGTATCTTCTTTAAGAGTCAGAGTGTTTATATTTGCTTAAGAAATGAGGAATTAAACTGCCTGCATTACAGAATTAACCACCACAGCTGCCGCACCACAATCAATGCTCGAATCCGTGCTCTCTGGAAGCTGTTTTCAGCTCCCGCTTTCTCTCATGTGCTCCAAAAACTCTGCAAGGAAAGACTTTACTCAAAGCCTTAAAAGAATACGTAAGAAATCACACTGAATTTTCTTCTCACGCGTTCTCTGCACCCCTGCTGCACAGGTCTATTTTCAACACGAACGTCCTTTCTATGACTTTCCATCCCCTACGTGGCTTTGTGTTAGATGGCCTCTCATTCAGAAGCAGAACTGAGTAACACAAAATGACGCATCACTTCTAAAACCATAGATGTGAAAACTGCACACACTAGGAACAAGTGGCTAAGTGGGAGGTAAAGGCTTGCCCTTCAAGCCATCCCGGGGAAGGCCAGTTACACCTTCTCCCTCTTTCCCTTCTGAAGCCAACAGCCAGCCTTTTCCAGAAAAAGCTTCTCATTCTAAGAACTGTCTCCTCTAAAGGAGACCTTTTCAAGCGTCTTTCACCTTTAAAGTCTTTTCCAACTCTACGCTACAACTAGCCTTGCAATTATCCTACAGCCTATTGTGATTAAAACAGCTTCTAAAGTGGCTGAGGTGTCCCAGGCTTCGGATTCCACGGTACTGCCCACGCTTGGGACCAGTTAATCCCAAAGCCCTCCTTCAGCCACTGACTCCTGCAAATTCCCAACCATGGGCAAGACTGGCTTCCCACGTGACGTGACAAACTGCCGAAGAACACACAACTCGTGGTACTAAGTTCTGAGAGGAAGAAATTAAAGTCTCCAACCACTTGTCTCCCTCCAATGGCCAAGATTTCACAACCCTCGCAAACGTTCAAACGTAGTGCAACCATGCTGAGGACGCCTGAGCCATCAGGTGCACTTTCCCTGGCTATTTATTATTTGCTTCAGAACAACGATCTTCAATGGGGAGCAGAAGGATCTGAAGACCCCAAGTGTTTTTCCAAACCACACATGGCCACCCCTTCCCACGTGGAAAGTCAGGCCAGCTCTCTGCACCTCCAGAGGCAGGGGTGACAGGCAGCTTTGCTTGAATAAAAAAAGAAAAGAAAAACAAAACAGGTGATGTAATATGTCCCACCACCCACTTCCTCCCACCGCAGGACAATCCTCCCAGATTGAGAACAAGGACCGTAGAAAACACGAGTTGTTTATGTTTTTAGGGTTTTCTTAGTGGAAACAATGCGACAATTCAGGGGAATAATGCAGCTTCAAAAATTACCAGGGGATCAAAGACATTTCATGTTCCTGACACCACTACGTGGCCCCTGCGTGGTCACCACCATCTCTGCTCTCCCCTCTGCCTGTTCACCTCAAAGGCAGCGCGACTCCCCTGCCTGCAGTGAGTCACCCACCATTACTCACAAATTTCTGCCAAGTTCGCGTCAGCAGCTGTTGTTTTCAAAGTCACCATCCAGTGCTGTACTGCTTTGAAGTTTCTCCATTACTTTATAATATTTTTTCTACTTCCCTGCTGTCTTCCCAGCTACGCTTGCCTTCTGAAGCCACGTCTCACCAACACTGCTGCCACACACATCCAGGGTACCCAAAGTGGAGATGCAAACGTGACTAGTATTTTAACATCCTCTGCTGGGCTACTCCACACTTTTTATAACACTCGGACACGCCTCACCTCAACCAGACCACCACACTGCTCAGATGCTGCAGGAGTCAGCGACCTTCTCTCCTGCAAACGCACTTCAGTGGGTGGCAGGGCCGAAGTTTCAGCTTTTACAATTAACTAAAGGCAAGGAAACACATTCTGCAAATGTCCTTCAAGTCTTGGGAATTTAAACTTTTGGTAGGTATGGTGCCAATAAACTAGCTGTAATCTATACACATATGGCTATATTATCAGATAGATTATACTTTATAAAAAATATTAATGTCTGCCCTACAGACCTATAAGAACTTGGAACACATCTTCAGTATGTAAACCTCTGAACTGAATATGAAGCATCTTATGAGACAACAATAAACTCCCTATCCTGCGCTAAATCACAGAGCACCTTACAGACAGTATCATTACAAAGCCACTGAATACTTCAGAATGTAATACATACATGGTTAAAAGCTATAATTGCAATTTCGTTGATGTGGAAAAGAAACCAGAAAACCTAGAAATGCTCAATTTTACAAAAATGGATCAGCAGTTAAAAACCAGAACCCTCAACCCAGTGAAGGACAGGGAGGGCCACTACACACCACCCCTGTGCTCCCCCATAACTGACTGCGTGGCTGTGTGGCTGTCTGCTAGGTGTCGGGCGGAACACTGGCAGGAGGCGGGTGGTTGGGAGGCTGAGGTGGGGAGGTCCATGGAAGCAGGAGTATAATTGCTCTCTGATAGTAGAACAATAGAGCTGTAAAAAACTCCCCTCAGTTCCACTCAGCTCTCTCCCTCTTTCCCTCCCACCTACATGACAAGCACAGCACAATCAGGCACTTTTTGTCCCTGACAGTGACTTACCAGGAAAGGGACTAGGGTAAAAGCGTGTCTTATGCAAGATCAATCTTTTAGAGAGCATTTTCATTTCTTTATTTATCTGAGAGGTACAGTTACAAAGAGAGGGAGAGACAGAGAGAGGTCTTCCATCTGCTGGTTCACTCCACAAGTGGCCCCTATGGCCAGGGATGGGCCAATCCAAAGCCAGGAGCCGGGAGCTTCTTCCGATCTCCCATGTGGGTGCAGGGGCCCAAGGACTTGGGCATCTTCTACTGCTTTCCCAGGCCACAGCAGAGAGCTGGATCGGAAAAGGGGTAGCTGGGTCCTGAACCGGCACCCATATGGGATACCAATGCCACAGGTAGAGGCTAAGCCTGCTACGTCGCAGTGCCGGCCCCTAGAGAGTATTTCATAAACAATTAACAAAGCACTGTCAGAGGCTGGCGCTGCGGCTCACTAAGCTAAGCCTCCGCCTTGCGGTGCCGGCACACCGGGTTCTAGTCCCGGTCGGGGCGCCGGATTCTGTCCCGGTTGCCCCTCTTCCAGGCCAGCTCTCTGCTGTGGCCAGGGAGTGCAGCGGAGGATGGCCCAAGTGCTTGGGCCCTGCACCCCATGGGAGACCAGGAGAAGCACCTGACTCCTGCCATCGGATCAGTGCGGTGTGGCGGCCATTGTGGGGGTGAACCAACGGCAAAAGGAAGACCTTTCTCTCTGTCTCTCTCACTGTCCACTCTGCCTCTCCAAAAATAAATAAATAAATAAATAAAAACAAAGCACTGTCAGAGCTGGGTATCTGTGAGATGCTCAAACAGGGAAGAGAAGGTTGACCCACTTCAAACAGCCCCATGTCTTTTGCCACTCGTGTTTCTGACCTTTCTTTTGCCTCTTTTCCTACTACTGCTAGTCACTAAGAGGGTCCACTACTGGTCACTATGAGGGGCAGCAATCTGACTTAGCAGTTCTGAACACTGGCCCACATTTTCCAGCACTTGAACAAAAAAGGACTACAAGAGAAGCAGGATCAGGAAGACTGGAACTGTAGTCTTGCCTGTGCCAAATACTAACAAAGTGACCTTGGGTCAATCACGTTCTGTCTGGGCTTCAGACAGTTAATTACAAACATTAGTCTACAAATAAGTCTGAGTGTGAGATGTAACACAAATGTCAAAGGTATTCACTTTACCTACTAATGTCAGAGAACTATTATAAGCATTCAACACTATATGAAATTATAGTTTACAAAGAAAAAATGTTGAGGTCAGGAGTGAAACTGAATAAGCAGATATATTCTTACCAATACTGTGGGCCTCCCTCATTTTTAATTGTAACATTCAACTCCAAATTATTAGAAATACTCAGAATGAGAACAGCTGTGATAGGTATTTTCTACCTAAATGCCCACCGCATGCCTTGTTCTAGGCAGGGTGAGGGGTATCAGTGAGGGAGCAAAAGGACCCTTCTGCAGTTACTGTCTAACTGGGAGGCCCTCATGTCCCAGCCAGCACACAGGTGCAAGATTACTGGCTCCTGATTAGAAGACACTATAGGAATGCAACAACATGCTGGAATGAACTGGAATAAAAATTAAAGACTTTGTGAAGGAGATGGGGCTCCAACCAGCCTCCCAGGAAGTCCACACTACTTTAACCAGGGACAGGAGGATGGAAGCGTAGGAAAAGGACAGACAATCCCGGCAGGCCTGCGATAAGGCAGGAGACTGAATCACACGACGACCTCAGATCTAGAAGGTCAAAATGTCGACAGGTTGTGACTGCCGGAGGATCTGGTTCTGACAAGTCACATCATGTGACTCTTAGATGCTAGAGGGTAAAAGAATAGGTGACTGAAAGGTGAGGAGAGAATACACAGAGTTCAAAGGAGACCACTGGAAAAAAGTCAGCATCCAATGATGAAATTCATTCACCACAACGGGGACAGTGACAACAGATACTTGAAATCAAGACTCCATAGTCCATGGGGACCAGTGACACGTGGAAGACGAAGAGAGACAAATCAAAGAAAAGAATAGTTATCCCACTGAGTAAGTAGAGCTAATTAATATACAGTGAAGTCAGTCTGAGAACAAAGATTTGAACTCAGTTTTAGACATGCCATGTTTGAGCTATGAACTAAAATCAGAGCTTACTCAAAGCTCAGAATTCAAGACCAACACACAGATCTAGGTCTCAGACTTCAGATACAAATGGAGGCCGGCGCCGCGGCTCAATAGGCTAATCCTCCACCTAGCAGCGCCGGCACACGGGGTTCTAGTCTCGGTGGGGGCGCCGGATTCTGTCCCGGTTGCCCCTCTTCCAGGCCAGCTCTCTGCTCTGGCCCAGGAAGGCAGTGGAGGATGGCCCAAGTGCTTGGGCCCTGCACCCCATGGGAGACCAGGAGAAGCACCTGGCTCCTGCCTTCGGATCAGCGCGGTGCGCCGCCCACAGCGTGCCAGCCATGGCGGCCACTGGAGGGTGAACCAACGAGAAAGGAAGACTTTCTCTGTTTCTCTCTCTCTCACTATCCACTCTGCCTTTAAAAAAAAAGATACAAATAGAGCCATGAGTTGGGGATTAATCATTGAAAAGACTTGGCACAGCCTACTTCTGCTGCTCATAAACAGTACTAGAAAAGAAGTCATCAAAGACAAAGAAAATGATCCAGATAAGAGTCCCTGGTTTTCCCAATCATGAATAAACTTTGGAAAGTAACTTATCCTTTATTTCCTCAGCTGGAAAAAAAAAAAAAGAAAGAAAGAAAGAAAAGAAAACCCTACAAACCCAAGAGACTTGCATTATAAGATTTTTGACCAGATTAATACAATAATGTAAATCACATTTAGCAATGTAGAAACTAGAAGAGGAAAACAAAAGTGGTGTCATGGGAAGCAAGGGTTTGCTTTTCAAGGCAGATCAGTGAAAGGAACATGTCAAAGGAGTAGTTTAGCAAATGCCAATTGCCTAAAATGTAAGACAGTACAGTGTATAACACACAGGAAGTATTCTCTTCTACTCATTAGAGCAATTATCTCACTGTGCAAAGAAGGGAAGAATGTCTGCACTTGCTGTTCCCTTTACCTTGTAAGCCATTCTCCCCCTTTTTTTTTTTTTTTTGGACAGGCAGAGTGGACAGTGAGAGAGAGAGATAGAGAGAAAGGTCTTCATTTGCCGTTGGTTCACCCTCCAATGGCCGCCGCGGCCGGCGCGCTGCAGCCGGCGCACCGCGCTGATCCAATGGCAGGAGCCAGGAGCCAGGTGCTTCTCCTGGTCTCCCATGGGGTGCAGGGCCCAAGCACCTGGGCCATCCTCCACTGCACTCCCTGGCCACAGCAGAGAGCTGGCCTGGAAGAGGGGCAACCGGGACAGAATCCGGCGCCCCGACCGGGACTAGAACCTGGTACGCCGGCACCGCTAGGCGGAGGATTAGCCTAGTGAGCTGCGGGGCCGGCCATTCTCCCTTTCTAGACTCTGCTCAAACACCTAAATACTCCCTCATCAGGACCCTATCTGAACTCTCACTCTCTGCACTTTGCTACTCTCTACTCCCTATCCTGCTTTAGTTTTCCTTAGAATATTCACTACTATGAATACATTATATATTATATACTTAGCTATTTTACATATATACATATATAAATATTAGCTGTTAGTTTCAATCATGAAGAAAGACTTTGTTCTGTTTTCTGAGATACCT
Source organism: Oryctolagus cuniculus (assembly GCF_051225735.1). Taxonomy (NCBI): domain Eukaryota; kingdom Metazoa; phylum Chordata; class Mammalia; order Lagomorpha; family Leporidae; genus Oryctolagus; species Oryctolagus cuniculus. The sequence continues at coordinate 12,466,356 of NC_142874.1, read as the reverse complement.
CTACAACCTGGCCATAGTCAGCATTTAATAAGCACGGATTTAAAAGAAGAACCCAAACTGCCTCATCACCAGTGGTAACCATATCTGGAATCTGGAAGAAGAATGACAGAAAAGCAACTGAAAGGCATAAACTTCTGGCGGATCCTAGGAAGTCCAAGGCTTTTCACAAACACTCCTAGCGCAAATCCACGAGTCATGAGTGAGCACAAGCACCACCACTATTTACTGAATGCCTACTGTGAGACTTGAATCAGAAACAAGACGTGTGGGAGGGAGGTCTGTGATCTTCCAGCATCAGAAATGTTTCAGACCACCACATACACATTTCTTGTTTCCAGACTCCACCTCTCAAGTTCCCAAGTGCATCCCAGAATTGAATACACTTCCTTCAACACACATGGGTCCCTATGTCTCCTCTCACCATTATGCTGTGGGCCGTTACTGCTCCTAAATGTTTTAAACATCTTTGTCTACCACGCCTATGATGTAAGAGATGTCCAATTCACATGGAGGACTAATTTAAAAAAAGCAAGAATACACCCCAATGCACTTTATAAAAGACAAGCAAATGAACACTGGCATAACCTGTCCCGAAGTTCTAAATCCAAAGTAATCCACTCCTTAGAAGAATGGAAAACATCAACGGGTCCAGTAGTTGGCAAATGTTGGGCTTCAGTGAATTTTCTACTGGTCTGTAACAAAATGAAGACAGTGTAAAAAGTTTCCAAAAACTGTATTTATTCAACTCAAGGACTCGCCTTCAGCCAGATGACGTCTCCTTATTTTTGAGGAAGAGTATTAAACACCCTTTCTTTCATAAAAAGATTGTGATGGTTGATAATTATTATCTTGTCAATAATTCTTTTGACACAATCAAAAAAACTCAGCAATTCTATATTGAACTTTGTTTTCATTTTACAGGTCAGTGAAGTCCAAAAATCTGAGAACTGCTGCTCTAAGCCAACCAATCTGCTGCGTAAATCCCTTAGAATACGGTCAACAAGTTGTCTGCCTGTGAGTGAACACAGCTGGTGACGAGTCTCCAATCATGTGAAAGCACCAGGTGAAAAATCATGGTTGTAACTGAGGCCTAGTTTTGTGAAGGCCAAGCAAAAAAGCGAGGCCTGTGGGAGTATGCCAACTTGTGAGAGAGAAGCCAGTAAGAAAATCAGGGCCAAGAAAACTGCTCAGGGAGGGGAGCTCAGGCCTTCAAGCCTTCCTCCAACTTAATGATTAGGAAAATCCTTATACAACGACTACAAAAGTTACAATATGTAAAACAGTCCTGAGGCCAGGGCTCATCAGTGTAGATAGCTCCACTTAACCACCTGAAGTTTCTTTCTAATCTACACCTAATTTTTAGTTGCACAGCTTCTGGGTCTTGTCAGAAGCAAATGTCACAGTGTCTCAACATCACCCAGACCTCAAAATGCAACAGAATCTAAATGCCACATATACTTCAGGATGCAAAAAGCAGTAAGAAGAAATATAAAGTCCAACAAGAATCAATATGAGATCAAAAAGGATGGGGAGGGGAGGGAGCATGTTGTGCAGTGGTCACGTTGCTGGCTGGGATGCCTGCATCCCATGTTTGAGTGCCTGGTTCAAGTCCTGGCTACCTCTCCTTCTGATCCAGCTTCCTGTTAATGCACACCTGGGAGGTGGCAGATGATGGCTCAAGTACTCGAGTCCCTGCCACTCCCGTGGGAGACTCAGACTGAATTCTGTACTCCTGGCTTCAGTGTGGCCCAGCCCCAGCTGCTGTGAGCATTTGGGGAATAAACCAACAGATGGAAGATCTCTCTCCATATTTCCATGTCTCCACGACTCTCCTCTTCAAGTAAAGACACCCCTCTTCAAGTAAAATTAAACCAGTGGATGGAAGATCTCTCAGGTGTGAGGACAATGTAAACTCGACTAGTTATTCACAGAGAAGTACAAGCAAGTGCTCCAGCCCAGCGCCAGGCAGAGACAGCCATTCAACAGCTGCCGACCGAATGAATTCATCGACAGACATTCACACACACACAACCAGTCCTTGCTTTCAACCACACCACCCAAGACACTCTTAAGTCCAGGTCAAACATCTTGTTTTGCATTAAAGCTCCGACTAGACACCTATCCTTGTGAAAATCCGAGTTTTTCCCAATAACTTCCACTGGCCTCAGTCTTGTTCCAATCACAACAATGAAGCCCCTTCCCAAAGATGCTCCCAAAGATGCTGCCTGTATTTCTCAAAGCCAGCACCCTCAACCAGGCAGGCAGGAAGTTCAAGGGCGTGGAGGCAACTACGTCAACAGGTGAAGGGGAAGTGGGGGGGCCTTCTGATCTATGGAAAGGTAAATAACACTACAACAAACTCTGGAATTAAGGCTACAATCAAATAAAACCTATTTACATCTATCACTAAATGGATGTGCAGAATTATAAAACAAATCTCCCCGACTTCAGCCACTCGTGAGCGAAGGGAGCGTTAGCAATTCTCTCACCCATGCTGGCACCCCAGGTTTGTCACTGTATCTCAGCCTCTCATTGTTCCAGCAGTACCGACGGGGTCTCAGCACCCAATAACTGGGCTGGACACCAAAATCAGGATGGGCTGATCTGCCCTAGCTTCAGTCTGATCAGTATTTGCATACACACATCGACTGCATTTGTTTCTTGCTTCAGGTTAAACCACTCGCTATGCCTTTCCTCCCTGGTGCCAGAGCCTGCTTTGTCCACACCCTTCTTCTCACCTGCATTCGAAGACTCCCCGTTCCTCCCTGTAGTTCCTTGCACTACAGAAGTAAAAAGGGACTGCAGACAACTGCCACAAAGTGGGTGGCCGGTGTACTACAGATGAGGTGCCCACATGTTATCTATGCCGTGCCGGGCGTTGTCTAGAAATACAGAGAACACATCCAGCCATGAGCGCTCCCGAGCGTGTGCACAATGCTGATGCTAACGATCCACCATCACGGTCCCTCCGACCTGCTGAAGGGGAGGACCAGACCACAGAGCCCTCAAAGGCACCGCAGTCAAGGAGCGGCTGAGCCTCCGCTGCTTCCATCAGCAGAGGAGGGTCAGTGCAAGAGTCTAAGCATGGCCTCTCCAGATCCCCATGACCTGTTCCACTCGAGCTAGAAATTGTGTAACGTACTTTCAGAAACTGCAGTTCCGAATCCCATTAGTTCTCCTAAAAGAAACGACATCAAAAAATCTTTTCAGCCCAAATCGGATTTTCCATATTTTGGCTGGAACTCGGCCAAATAACCACAAGAGGCTGGTGCGGTATACAACTGGCATGGAGTGAGACTGGCCAAATCTAACTGAAAAAAACGGTAAGGCTCCATGAAACAGCTCTCAGAGAAAGGGACACTGTTCCTTAGAATGAGACTGCCGGCGGTTTGAAAAGTCAAGATTCAAAGGGCTCTTGTTCCTTCACAAAGGTGAAACTCAGGATAGCACATCAAAATGGAATTGCTCAAAAACTCCTGGGGATTGACGGCCACACTTCTACCAAGATGCTAAAAAAATTAATTAATTTAAAAAACCCTTGTACTGAATAATGCAACAATACCTCCCACATAATTCTTCAGCTGCTATTATTTCTAGAAAGTAATTCTGTTTGCAGCTAGCTGATCCTAACCGTGCTCAGGTACCAAGGAAATAGACACCTGTGCCTGGCAGGTCGCTACGATACTCATCCGCCCAAGGTGCCCAGGAACCAGAAAATGCTCTGATTTCTGGATACAATCGTCTGCAGCGCCAGGTAAGAGGTCACATGCCCTAAACGGCCGCGGCTCGTCCAGCGAGTGACGGACAAGCTCCCGGGATATCAATGTTGTCAGAAATTCGGGGGAAGCAGGCAAGCAAGCAAGCAAGCGAGCTCGCACTGATTCACCGAGACACCGGGCATCTGGTACTTTCCAGCTTCCTCCTTCCTAGGGACTCCGCGCATCCCACAGCCATCGCTCCGAAAGACGCAGGCAGCCCGTGCGTTCCGGGGAGGCAGCCACAGGACAGACGGCGGCCCCCGCGCACCGGCCCATCCCGAATCTTCCATCCGCCGGGGATCGGGAAGACACCCCCACACCACCACCACCACCACCACCAGCACCTTCCCGGGGCTCCTGGGCAGGGCGCTAAGTCCCCGCCCGGCCAGCGCGAGTTTCCGCCCGCGTCCACCTCCAGGCTGCGGGCACCGCGCCTCGTCACGCCCCGCATCTCCCACCTCCCGCGGGGCCCCCGGCGGCTCCGCAGCGGCGCGCGTGGCCGCAGCGGCACAGCCCGCCCGCTCACTCACGCGGCAGGCAGCGGCGGCGTCTCCATGGTGGCTCCTCGCGGGCTTCAGCACGCAGGCACCGACCGCCGCCGCCAGCACCATTCCAGCCGCGGACGCCGGCACGGCCCGCCCGCCGGGCTGCGTTCCATGCGCCCCGGAGGGGGGCGCCGCGCTCGCCTCACCGCGCGCCACCACCTGCGGCGGCGGCCCCCGCGGCCATGGCCCGCTCGGCCGGGCGCGCTCCGTCTGCCTGCGCGGCTCCCGCGCTCGCCCGAGTGCGGGGCGGACGCGCGGGCTCGGCCACTTCCGGGTTCGGCCCCGGCCGGCGCCGACGCCGTGACGGGCCGGCGATGCGGCCTCCCGCGGCGGCCGCGGACCCTCCCTCGGCGCCGCCCCTTCCTCCTGCGGCGGCGGCGGCGGCGGCGGCTCGCGGGGGCGGGCTGGCGTGCCCGGCGCGGGCCTCGGGGCGCTGGGGCTTTCTGGAAGAAGCGCGGCGTGAACGCTCGGGGCTCCCCCTGCGCTGCTTGCCGGGCGCGTTCCCCGGGTCCTCTGATGGTTTGCGCCTGTGCGGGGATGGGGGGGACAAGGGAGAGGCAGGCGCCCCCAGCCTCTGCCTGTACACGTGGTGAAACTGAGGCAAGCAGCCTGTGCAGCGGCTGTCGCCCGAAGCTGGGGGGGTCTCTCCTCGGCTTGGGAGCCGCTCCCTGGACAAGCGAAGTGAGCACCTCCGTAGGCAAGATCTGGGGACAGGGAGACAGAAAAGAGCAGAACCGAGTCTGGGCTTGTGGAGCTGTCCGCGTAGACGGGGCAAGAGGACCTGGAAACAGGGAAGAAAAATAAGAGGGAGCGGTCAAGGGAGGCCTCTCTAAAGCTCGGAGACAGAACAACGCGAGCCTTGAGTAAGGCCGAGAAAGCCGAGGGCAGAGGGCAGGGCTGCCTTGTTGAGGAACTGTTTTAGGAAGCTTGGTGGGCCCGGCGTGCCCGCTGGCATGGCAGCACCTGGGCACTGGGTGGGGACGCGAAATCTCCGGGCCCAGCTCAGACTCGTCAGGAACTCTGGAGGCGGGGCCCTGCTGATGTGTGCAATACGCAGCCCTCCCGTTTGAGACCCTCTGTTGTGGCCCAAGCTGGCTTGAGGGCAGAAGCAGCTGGAAGGAGCGCTTGGGGAGGGCCAGGGCACTCAAACCCATAGAGGCATGCTAGGCTGCAGTCAGGGATGGGCCTCTTGTGAGATGAGAAGCAATTGGAAAACTGTGAGCAGCTAGCCCGGGTCGTGAAAACGATGACTTCGTGGTCAGAGCCTCAGCCTGCAACAGGGGCAGCCCATATGGACATGGGTATCGGTTAGAGACCCAGCCGCTCCACTTCCAATCCAGCTCCTTGATAATGTGGCTGGGAAAGCAGAGGGTGACCCAAAGTGGGAGATCCCAGGAGACGCTCCTGGCTCCTGGCTTTGATCTGGCCCAGCCCCAGCAGTTGTGGCCATTTGGGGAGTGAATTAGCAGAAGAAAGATCTCTGTGTGTTTTCCCTTTTTTCTCTGTACCTCTGCCTTTCAAATAAATAATTTTTTTAAAAGATGACTTGGGATATCTTAAAATACTGCACCAATAAAAAGGGAGAACACAAATATATAAAACGTAATTGGCAGAATGTTAATTTTTGAGGCCATGTGATGCTGGGTGCTTAGGGTTGGTCATAATTTATGTATTTTGTGTGAATGTTTTTAAAAGTAATAGTTAACTTTGTTGGTGTATGGACGATATACAGAGAGAAAGTAACAAGCAGTCAGAGAGATTAGCCTCACTGGATGAAAACCAAGGATGGCTGGACTGGAGTCCCAGGGGTTGGGGGCAGTGATCAGTGTAGAAAATACTGCATACAGGGGTCAATGACAGATGAGCTTGGAGTTTAAGAGAAAGCATGGAGTCAGGGGTGACCCTGCAGGTTTTGGCTGGGCTCTGGGGAGAATGGAGCTGCCACTTACTGAGATTGGAAAGATTAGGAAGGAAAAAAATGGGAGTGGGTAGTGTTTGTGAACTCTTACTTAGATTTGGTGAGTTTGAGATGCCAAAAATCCACGTGAAGTTGGGTATAGACAGTTCCATCTCTCTAGCTGGGAAGTACATGGAGTATGAGGTTATCAGTATATATACCTGATATATAAAATCATGGGACTCATGGACATTCCCTAGATACTGTAGCTAGAGAGAAGAGGACCAAGATGTGAACCCTGAGGCACCCAACATTTAGCAAGTAGAATTATGGGGCCTGTGCTGTGGTGTAGTAGGCTAAGCCCCCACCTGCGGCACCAGCATCCCACACGGGCACTGGTTTGTGTGCTGGCTGCTCCTCTTCTGATCCAGCTCTCTGCTTATGGCCTGGGAAAGCAGTAGAAGACGGCCCAAGTACTTGGGCCCCTGCACCTGTGTGAGAGTCCCAGCAGAAGCTGCTGGCTCCTGGCATCCCATCAGCCCAGCTCCAGCCTTTGGGGCCATTTGAGGAGTGAACCAGCAGATGGAAAATCAGGCAGATACCATCATGTATTCTAACATGAACTAACTTTTCTCTATTCTGGTGGCACTACTGATCCACCATGCATAGAATGAACACAATGAGTTATTTCTCTAGTATAGTTGTTTTGTTTAGAGCCAAAATAAAAGTTTCTGCTTGATAACACTATTGTAAGAACTGAATGAAACAATCTATGTAAAACAAGTATGAATTGCATGTACTTAATAAATACTAGTTGCTACTGTTATCTCTACACATTTCTGTGACCATTAGTTACACCTGACTCAAGAACTGGAGACAGAATTGGAGACTGTAGTACTAGAGTCAGAAGATATGCACCCATGTAGATTTAACCAAACTTTCTTTTTTATTATTATTTTTTATTTTTTGACAGGCAGAGTGGACAGTGAGAGAGAGAGACAGAGAGAAAGGTCTTCCTTTGCCATTGGTTCACCCTCCAATGGCCACTGCAGCCGGCGCACCGCGCTGATGCGAAGCCAGGAGCCAGGTGCTTCTCCTGGTCTCCCATGGGGTGCAGGGCCCAAGCACCTGGGCCACCCTCCACTGCACTCCCTGGCCACAGCAGAGGGCTGGCCTGGAAGAGGGGCAACCGGGACAGAATCCGGCGCCCCGACAGGGACTAGAACCCGGTGTGTTGGCGCCGCTAGGCGGAGGATTAGCCTAGTGAGCCGCAGCGCCGGCCCAGATTTAACCAAACTTTCAACTTGACTTCCTTCTGAGTGCAAGCTGAGCAAGCAGGCATAGAAAACCAGCCATTTTAGGAGATCTTTCAGGAAAAAAAAAATAATGTCTTCTTGTAATGTTATAATGTTTTGTCATGACACCCCAAAATAGTGTTGTATGCACAAGTGCATACTAAAAAGATGGAAATGTGTCAATCTGACAAGCAGACCCACACTTCAAACCACAGCCCCCCTCACATCTTCCTCTAGGTTAATTTTGGCTGTCACAATTCTTTGCTTCTTAAGGGGTGCAACTAATCTAGCATGCTAAATGTCACCACCGACCTTTATTTTTTTTCTCTACCACCTCCCATTTGTAGGTTCCACAAGTGGACTGGAATAGGGTACCCTTTTACTCCCATACAAAACCTTCAAATTTTCATGAAAATATGTACTGTAAAAAGTTATGTATGGATTTCAATTTTTACACCAAAATAAACTTCTCTTAATTCCGTTTTTTCATGAATATTTTGAAGCACTATTATGCACTTCACAGAGGGTTGAGATCTTACAAAAGTCCGTCCATTTGCTACATTGTTGAAATAAAACCCTTGAGCTATATTAATAGTCATAGTCTAAAGCTAATGTAAGTGACCAGAGGTGTTGCTTGTAAAGAAGATGGAATGACACAGATGAACAAGTACATGATAGCAGCAGGTGGCAAAAATTACTTGGACCGAGCTGAAATCAGACACCGCAATAAAGCTAATAACATGACATAAAAGACACAAACACATCTAAGTACTAAGAATTGCTCCTGTAAAGAAAAGATGCGACTTCATCAAAGAACATAAAACTATTAGATCCTGTGTCTGTAATTCTTTCCTATGTGAAGATGACCAGTGTGAAAAGAATCACTCATTCAAAAATAGGCACTAAAGAAGATGGCGTCCTTCTAAAGTTGTATTTTCTATCCTGAACAGTTGGTCACAAATGCATTTCTTAAGTTGCTTTTCTAAGTTAGGGCTTCTGCTTTTATCCTTTTGATTTGGAAGCAGCTCTGTGTACTTGGTATGTGATGAAGCATTTCAAAGAATTCTTGTAAGACTTTGCTATTCAGCAAATGGATTTGTCAACCCATTAAGGTGTTTATTACAAGCTTTGTGGTGTCAAACGGGGCAGTGTGAGTGCTCTGCTCCAGACTAAAAGAAAAGCTTTAATGGAAGGAGTCCTTTCTTTTCCTGAGTCTTCCACTTTACAAATGCTTATTGTAGTCTTTGAAGATGCCGACTTTGCTTCCAGTACAGCATACCTGCCCATTTTCCTACATCTGAGGTTCCTGGAGAAACAAAGTCAAATTGTTTGCTGCAAAGTTTAATTGGAAATTTGTTAAAATTAGTACAGGAAGTATCCAAAAATAGTTTCACACTCCTGAATATCAGGTAAACCATTTCTCTGTGTGTGTGTGTGTGTTTTTTTTTAAGAAAAGGAAATTTGCTCAATCTATTTTTGCTTGTATATAGTACCATGATATGTACTTATGTAGTCCGGTGATGTAATACCTTATTCTAGAATTATCCAGGACTGAACATCCTTCTACACAATCAGCAACGCCGAGGGGAAGGAGAAGCAAATTCTGAGTAAATTATGTGGAGCATCGTCAGCTCGTTGTCATTCATCTCAAATTACACACTCACGCACACACACAGGAAAGCTCCTACCCACAGCTGATGTCTGTCCATCACAGCTAACTAGCAATAACACATCCCTAAGCAAAACTGCGAGGTAGGTTTGTCTTGGTACTCTCATTTTCCCCACTCTGTTCTTTTTCTTCCTGTTAGCTTCAGTACAACTCTCACCTCTGACCTTACCTTATCTGTGTAGGCACACAGAGCTCCAGTGTCCTCTCTCTCTATCCCTAACCAAACTTAGAAACCATCTGATCTAAGGGGCAGGAGTTTGGCACAGCGGTAAGTTTTCTGCTTGGTATGCCTGCATCCCACATCAAGGTGCTTGGTTCTAGTCCTGGCTACTCCATTTCCAAACTGGCTTCCTGCTTATGCACACCCTTGCGAGGCAGCAGAGAGTGGCTCAAATGTTTGGGTCCCTGACACCTGTATAGGAGAGCTGAACTGAGATCCAGAATCCTGACTTCAGCACTGGCTGTTGCAGGCATTTGGAGAATGAGCCAGCAGATAGAGAACCTGGCCTCTCCCCAACCCCGCTTTTTCAATAAAATGAAAACAATTATAAAAACTTTTTGTCAGAAGAAAGATGTAGGTAAAGCCACCGCTGGTAACACCAGTATCCCATATGGGTAAGATTCATGTCCCAGCTGCTCCACTTCCAATCCAATTCCCTGCTCACAGCCTAGCAGAAGCAGCAAAAGACAGCCTAAGTGCTTGGGCCCTGCCACCCATATGGGAGACCTGGAAGAAACTCCTTTCTCCTTGCTTCAGCCTGGCTCAGCTCTGGCTGTTGCTGCCATTTGAGGAGTGAACCAGTGGACGGAAGGCCTCTTTCTTCCTCTGCCTCACACTCTACCTCTATAGCTCTTTCAAATAAAATAAAATAAAAAAAAAAAAAGGATTAACCAAGTGAGCCAAGGCGCCGCACCCCCCACTGCTCCTCTTCACATCCAGCTCTCTGCTGTGGCCTGGACAGCAGTGGAAGATGGCCAAGTCCTTGGACCCCTGCACCCGCATGGGAGACCCAGAGAAAGTTCCTGGTTCCTGGCTTTGGATCGGCGCAGCTGCAGCCATTGCAGCCAATTGGGGAGTGAACCAGAGGAGGGAAGACCTCTCTCTCTGTCTCTCCCTCTTACTGTCTATAACTCTAACTCTCAAATAAATAAATAAAATCTTTAAAAAACAAAAAAGAAAAGAAGAATGATCCAATATCAGTTAACAGGATGATTGGTGGATTCTACTTTAATAAAAATAGCTCTTAGACATGGAGTAACTCTCTATTGGTATTATTTTAGCTAAAAAACAGCTTCATACTTGTTCCCTATTATGTATTCCAGTGCCTTCCACATGATTTGAATCACAAAAATTGTTGGCAACATTTTTCATTAGTGGAGGAATTACTGTATAACACCCTAAGAGAATGCTTCACTTTGCTAACAGATAATGCTGAATATAGGAGAATAAAAAATATTATTCTTAAACTCCAGATCTTCTGAAATGAAACCTCTGGGAGTTTGTACTATTTGTTCAAATTGTTCACATGATAATGTAAAAAGATAATTTTTGAATTCCCACATAAATCCCGAAGGTTAAGCCCCAGCCCAAGTCTTGGAATTATTTTTGCAAGTGTGGACCCTTTGCCAAGCAATCCTTTCTGGTTCTTAATCTGGTACTAGTCAGCTTCTGGACAGAGAAAGACATGTTTAATGCAGGATATATGTGGTTACTCAATTCCTGAGGCATCCATATTTCTTCATTTTCCTTGTTGAGATCTTGGTAATGATCCAATCCAAGAAATAGAATTGGATCCAGCCTGCATATGTATGAGAGCTATTCTTCATTGAACTAAAAATGAACCTGAGCTGCCATTTTGAAGGCTTTGTTAAAAGCCAACTAAAATTAAATCACGGGAAAAATATCCCTCATCATATTTTCTGAGGCAAACTGATTCAAACTAATCTTAATGGTATTATAGGAGAGTACATCAAAAAGTTCATGAGAAATAGAAGTAAAAGATAACTTTAGAGGTGGGCACTTGGCCTAGTGGTTAAGACACCCATGCCCCACATAAAGGTGCCTGGATTCAATTCCTGAATCTGAATCCCAATTCTGGATGGTCACTATCTTAGCCCCAGAGCCTAGCAAAGTCCCTGGTACACATTAACACTCAACAAATAACACTGAAGGAATGAATTGGCAACAATCAATGCATTTATCTCTGGGAACATACATCCCAACTCAAATTCAGGTAGTGTGCATTTGAACAGACACATACTATGTCCACATATTAATTTTTATTCTTTTTACTTTCAAAAACATATAAACAATGCTCCCCGGAAATAAGGAAGGCATGCAGAAATTTTCTATTTTAGTCAGTTAATCTGATAACATTTACTGAATGCTTTCATTGATGAATATGCATATAGATGAGTTGGTAGTGTGGTTTGATGGGAGGAACAATATAAAGCTTAAGGCAAGCATCTTTCATTAAGATATTTGCAATAAACTTCAGACACACAAAAAATAAGAAAATCCAAGGCAGGCATTTTGCCCAGTGCTTAAGATGCTGATTGGGATGCCTGGATCCGTAGTGGGATGCCTGCGTCCATAGTGGGATGCCTGGGTTTGAGTCCCAGCCCTGCTCCTGATTCCAGGTCCCTTTTATTGTAGACATAGGTGACAGCATTGATGGTTCAAGCGGTTGGGTCCCTGCCACCAGCATGGGACCTGGCTCCTGACTTTGGCCTGGCCCAACTCTGGCTATTGGGGGCATTTGGAGAGTGAACCAGTGATTGTAATCTCAATCTCTCTCTCTCTCTCTTTCTCTCTTTCTCTCTCTCTCTCTCTTTCTCTCTCTCCTGCCCTCCATTTTCCTCCATACCTCCCCTTCAAATCTCAAATAGAAAAAAAAGTAATAAAAATAAAAGTATATCCAACATATTGAATAAAATTAATTTAAAAATAAGGGATTACTAGTAAGATACTGACTGGACCACTTAAGGAAAAGAAAGAAGGGAATATGTTCATTGGGTGGTAAAGGGGTGGCTGGTTTTAGACAAATGATTCTAGGAACAGAACACCAAGATACAAAACTGACCTGCTAATGTTAAGGTCAGATTCTTGGGATCACTGAATAGATTCTAGGCTTTACATGAAGCACATAGTGATTGCAGGAGTATATGTGTCCCGTTAGTAGAATAAGTATAATCAATTTTGTGACATCGAATGTGTCCTCACATTGGGGTATAGAAGCAATGACAAATGGGAGGTGCAGGAACAAGGAAGATGAGCTGGGACACTACAAGAGTTCCTGTGTGATGAAAGCTCGAAGCAGCGTAGCGAAGGATCGATGAAAAAGGAAAGGCCAAACAGCAAAGCAGAACGAGCAGAACTCGAGGAATAACGGGAGGTCAAGGGAAAGAAAGTAAACAAATATTCCAGCAAAAGGAACCTGAAGATATGATGGAATCCATCACAACAAGAAAGTGCCATGGGAGAGCCGATAACTTGTGTGGTTACAGGCCTGCACTGTTGTCAGAAACAGCAAAACAAGCAGTAAGTGTCCGGCAGGAAGTTGTAGAGAAGCCAGGACAAGGAAACCAGCTCCAGAGATGTAATCGTTCTCGTAAAGTTCTCGGTGCCTGAAGAAACTGGAAATGCAGCTCTCTGGGGTGAGCTACTGTGTTACTGCATGAAAACCCTCTGCATGTTCTCCACATTTCTCCCTGCCTAGATTAGCCTTCCAGGTGGCCTTTATAATTAACATTTTGAAGAATCATTGTATTTTATTTGAAAGGCAGAATGAGAGTGAGCAAGAGAGAGAGAGAGCAAGAGAGAGATCTTCTATCTGCTGGCTCACTCCCCAAATGGCTGGGACTAGGCCAGACTGAACCAGGAGGCAGGAACTCCACCCCACTCTCCCATGTGGGTGGCAAGGGCCCAAGAGCTTGGGCTGATTTCCCCTGCTTTCTCAGGCGCATTAGCAGGGAGCTGGATGTGGGATGCTGGTATCAAAAACAGTGGCTTAACCCACTGTGCCACAATACTAGCTCCATTTTGGTTATTTGATTTGTTGTATTTTATTTGAAAAGCAGAGACAGAAAGAGAGGCAGCAACAGAGAGAAAAAGAGACTTAACTTTTAGTTTTAAAAAATAATCAAATAATACACAAGTATGTTCTCACCATAAAAATCCAAACAACAATGCAGAAGTCTCCATTTACATCTCAACCAGTCTCCTCAGAAGTAACACATGTTAACTATGTGTGTCCTTTCTTTTTCTTTTCTTTTTTTTTTTTTTGGACAGGCAGAGTGGACAGTGAGAGAGACAGAGAGAAAGGTCTTCCTTTGCCGTTGGTTCACCCCACAATGGCCGCTGCGGCCGGTGTGCTGTGCACCGCGCTGATCCGAAGCCAGGAGCCAGGTGCTTCTCTGGTCTCCCATGGGGTGCAGGGCCCAAGCACTTGGGCCATCCTCTACTGTACTCCTGGGCCACTGCAAGAGCTGGACTGGAAGAGGAGCAACCAGGACAGAATCCAGAGCCCCAACCGGGACTAGACCCAGTGTGCCGGCGCCTCAGGCAGAGGGTTAGCCTAGTGAGCCACTGCGCCGGCCTATGTGTGTCCTTTCAAACATTTTTCTTTTATTTTTTTTAATATTTTCTTCTTCTTTTTTCCCTTTTTTATTTATTTGACAGATAGAGTTAGACAGTGAGAGAGAGAGACAGAGAGAAAGGTCTTCCTTCGTTGGTTCACTCCCCAATGGCCGCCACAGCTGGCGCTGCACCAATCCGAAGCCAGGAGCCAGGTGCTTCCTCCTGGTCTCCCATGTGGGTGCAGGGCCCAAGCACTTGGGCCATCCTCCACTGCACTCCCTGGCCACAGCAGAGAGCTGGACTGGAAGAGGAGCAGCCGGGACTAGAACCAGCACCCAGATGGGATGCTGGCGCCGCAGGCGGAGGATTAACCAAGTGAGCCACAGCGCCGGCCCCTCAAACATGTTTCTATGCAGTTGCAGGCACACTTGATCCACAAAGAAATATACTAAGGGTGGGCATTTGGTATAGCTGTTAGGATTCACCACCCCACGTTGGAGTGCTGGCATTTGAGTCCTGGCCTGCTCCCAATTCCAGGTTCGTGCAAATGCGCATCCTGGGAGGCAGTAGATGAGGGCTCAAGTAGTTGGGTTCCTGCCACCCACCTGGGGACCTGGACTGAGTTCCCAGCTCCTGGTTTCACTCTGGCCCAGGCTCAGCTGTTGCAGCATTTGGAGAATGAACCAACAGATCTAAGATCTTTCCTCTGTCTGCCTTTCAAATATATTAAAAAACAACAACAACAACAACAACAAAAAAAAAAAAAAAGAAAGAAAGAAAGGAAATGTGTGCATTTGTTTGTTTTGTGCAAGTGGCGTCAAGCTCTGCGGTAGCTTCAGCCCATTAGCAGCTGCTAAGGAAGCCTTATTGCCAAATTGCTATAGCTGTGGGGAACCAAGCAGGGAGAGCTTAGCTGCCAGTTGCCAAGACATCCAGGGTTTAAACTGATACAAATTTCAGGGAAGACTTTGGACATCAGAAGATTGACTAATGCATTAGGTTAAACAGTACAAGGCGCAGGTGGATACTCCATTGCAGTTTAGAACCACAGCCCCTCCCTTCACAACGCACCCAGTCTTTAGAAATCTTACTTTTACTTCAGTCCTTAGCGGGCAAGATTAAAAGCCACTAGGTGCCCAGTAAAGATTAGTTTTTTGCAAGTTGGATTTTAGATTGCCAGAAATCTCAGCATATCTAGAGTCTCTATTTTTTCCATTTCTTTTGTTCTTATCTTCATTTTTTTCTTTCCATGACTTTTCACTCCAATTGCCTCATCCAAGATGACCTTGGGAAATCTGAATTGTGATGGATATCTATTCACTACATGCTGGTCAAAAGCTACAGGAATTTTCCTCTTTTGTGTTTTGGTTTCCGCTTAAACCTTCCCAAAGCCAGTGTAATTGCATGCCTACTTACAATAATGATTTACTTTAAAACATGTTTAAATATTGCGGTAACGTGCATTTTATTTAGCACAAACCATTTTTAAAGTTCTAACTGCGGGAAGCTATATGTGTTCATAATTACAGTTTATTTGAATGTGTAGTATTTTTGGAACTGTGAAATACCATACTTTGGGGGGGCGGAATGGAAATAATTCATGTATTTTTAAATTTTAAGGTTTTTTTTTAGTGTTCAGTATCTAGGATAATTTTAAAATTCATTGGTTCTGTTTTTTATCATAAGCTATGAATTAGAATATCTTTACACAATGGAGGCTCACTAATGTGGTTTTCAAAATCCATGTCATGTGACCACCACTAAGTACTGTGGTCATTCTTATGATGAAATCATTTTAAGAGATTTTTTCTTTCTTTCTTTTTTTTTTTTTAAAGATCTATTTATATATTTGAAAGGCAGAGTTACAGAGAGGCAGAGAGAGAGAAAGAGAGGTCTTCCATCCATTGGTCTACTCCCCAAATGGCTGCAACGGCCAGAGCTGGGCCCATCCGAAGCCAGGAGCCAGGGGCCTCCTCCAGGTCTCCTATGCGGGCGCAGGGGCCCAAGGACTTGGGCCATCCTCATCTGATTTCCCAGGCCACAGCAGAGAGCTGGATCAGAAGTGGAGCAGCCGGGTCTTGAACTGGCGCCCATATGGGATGCTGGCCCCACAGGCAGCAGCTTTACCTGCTACGCCACAGCACCAGCCCTGAGATTTTTCTTTTACACTGAATTGCACATAAAATAATTATTGCAAATAAGTGGAGGTGTCATTCACAGGACCAGCTGAAAATTATTGGCATATCATCAATAACTAATTACAAGAATAATCCTTAAAATCCTTTTAAAAAGTATGGGTGAAGGGGCCAGCACTGTGGCATAGCGGGTGGGGCCCCCAACTCTGGTGCTGGCATCCCATATGGGCGCTGGTTCAGGACCTGGCTGCTCCACTTCTGATCCAGCTCTCTGCTATGGCCTGGGATAGCAGTGGAGGATGGCCCAAGTCCTTGGGCCCCTGCGTCTGCCTGGGAGACCAGGAGGAGGCCCCTGGCTCCTGGCTTCAGATTGGTGAAGCTCCGGCTATTGTAGCCATCTGGGTAGTAGACCAGCAGATGGAAACCTCTCTCTCTCTCTCTCTCTCTCTCTCTCTCTCTGCCTCTCCTTGCTCTGTGTAACTTTGACTTTCAAGTAAATAAATAAATCTTAAAAAAAAAAAAAAAAGGATGGGTGAAGTCACTTTGCAAATACATCTAGTCTATTCACCTAACTTCAGATTGGATTGTGACTGATTTTCAGGGCAGAGAATATTCCAGAAGTTTTTCTAGCAACTCATTCCACAATTTCACAGTCCTTTTCAAGACTCAGTGCCCAGAGCTGTGCTTGTTGTGGAGGCAGACTGAAAAAACAAAACGTCAGCCTAGAAAGAACTTGTCTGCCTGAGGAAACGCTGTATACGTGCATACCTAAAAGTAAAGAGCAACGTGATCCATGAGTGAAAAGACAATTGGGGGCCGGTGCCGCGGCTCACTAGGCTAATCCTCTTCCTTGCGGCGCCGGCACACCGGGTTCTAGTCCCGGTAGAGGCGCCGGATTCTGTCCCGGTTGCCCCTCTTCCAGGCCAGCTCTCTGCTGTGGCCAGGGAGTGCAGTGGAGGATGGCCCAGGTGCTTGGGCCCTGCACCCCATGGGAGACCAGGAGAAGCACCTGGCTCCTGCCATCGGATCAGCACGGTGCGTCGGCCGCAGCGGCCATTGTGGGGGTGAACCAACGGCAAAGGAAGACCTTTCTCTCTGTCTCTCTCACTGTCCACTCTGCCTGTCAAAAAAAAAAAAAAAAAAAAAAAAGACAATTGGGGGTGGGATATTTTTTTTCCTTAGAAACATTTTCTGGAAGGGGGTATGATCTGATCTGGACTTCAGGGACATACAGGATTTATCTATTTATTTTAAAGATTTATTTATTTATTTATTGAAAGGTAGAGTCACAATGAGGCAGAAGCAGACAGAGTGAGAGAGGTCTTTGATCAGCTGGTTCACTCCCAGCATGGCCGGGCGACAACCGGAACTGCACCGATCTGAAGTCAGAAGCCAGGAGCTTCCTCCTGGTCTCCCACGTGGGTACAGGGATCCAAGGACTTGAGCCATCTCCCTCTGCTTTCCCAGGCCATAGCAGAGAGCTGGATCGGAAGTGGAGCAGCTGGGATGTGAACTGGTGCCCATATGGGATGCTGGCACTGCAGGCAGTGGCTTTACCTGCTACTCCACAACGCCAGCCCCAGGATTTATTTTTTTTCTTTAAATTTATCCTATTGGGGGCTGGCGCTGTTGCACAGAAGGTTAAGCCTCCACCTGCAGTGCAATCCAAACAATCCTATATGGGTGCTGGTTCAAGTCCCAGCTGCTCCACTTCCACTCTGGGTCCCCGCTAATGCACTTGGGAAAGCAGCAGAACATGGTCTAAGTGCTTGGGCCCTGGCACCCACGTGGGACATGTAGGAGAAGCTCCTGGCTCCTGGCTTCAGCATGGCCCAGCCCCAGCCATTGCGGACATTTGGGGAGTGAACTAGTGGATGGAAGGCTTCTCTCTCTCTCTTTCTCTGTCACTCTGTGTTTCAAATAAATAAAATAAATATTTTTTAGAAATTTTATTTATTTGAAAGGCAGAGTGACAGAGTGACAGAGAGAGGTGGGGAGAGATAGAGAGAGGCCTTCCATCCACTGGTTCACTCCCCAGAAGGCCTCAACAGCTGCAGCTGGGCCAGGCATAAGCCAGGAGCTGGGAACTCCATCCAGAGCCTTTCACATGGGTGGAAGGGGCCCTAGCGCTTGGGCCGTCTTCCTCTGCATTCCCAGGCACATTAGCTGGAAGCTGGTTCAGAAGAGGAGTAGCTAGGAGTTGAAGAAGTGTTCCAATATGGGATGCTGGCTTCGCAGGCGGCAGCTTAGCCCATTGTGCCACAATGCCAGCCTGGACATAAGGATTGAGATTAACAGAAAAGGGAGTGGGATTCCAAGATGGCTGAATAGGGAGAAGATCGTGCTGATTTTGATCAGGGGAAGATAACAGAAGAAAAGTAAAGGAAGTTCATTCCCAGGGGAGAGCTAGAGAGATGTTTGCAGTGGAAATTCTACAGAAAGAAGAGAGAAGCCATTGGGCAACTCAGAAGGGGCAGACATGCAGTAGCGAGCTGGGACACCACCCAAGACTCCTGCAGCCGGAGGCTGGAGGAGACGTCAGCTTCTGAGAACAAGGTGAGAGCCGACTGTGCCTGCGGCAGCCCAAGCCACTGGTGATACTGCCTGAGGGGGACCCTGTGGCCCGCACTAACTTTATTCATTTATTTATTTTGACAGGCAGAGTTAGACAGTAAGAGAGAGAGACAGAATCTATAAAGAGCTCAAGAAGCTCAACAACAAAATAATCCAATCAAGAAATGGGCGAAGATGTGAATAGGAATTTATCAAAGGATGAAATTCAAATGGTCAACAGACACATGAAAAAATGCTCAGGACCACTTGCCATCAGGGAAATGCAAATCAAAACCACAATGAGGTTTCACCTCTCCTCATATAGAGTGGCTAGCATCCCCAAATTGAAGAACTAGGGCCAGCGCCATGGCTCACTTGGTTAATCCTCCACCTGCAGCGCCAGCATCCCATATGGGTGCCAGGTTCTAGTCCCAGTTGCTCCTCTTCTAGTCCAGCTCTCTGCTGTGGCTCAGGAAGGCAGTGGAGGATGGCCCAAGTGCTTGGGCCCCTGCACCCGCGTGAGAGACCAGGAGGAAGCACCTGGCTCCCGGCTTCGGATCAGCACAGCACACCGGCCGTGGCAGCCATTTGGGGGGTGAACCAACGGAAGGAAGACCTTTCTCTCTGTCTCTCTCTCTCACTATCTAACTCTGCCTGTCAACAAAAAAAAAAAAAAGTTGACACTAGTGGACTTTGATTATATTTAATCATTACTATAAATATTTATTAAAAATAAAAAAAAATTGAAGAACAATAAATTCTGATGAGGATGTATGGAAAAAGGTACCCTAATCCACTGTTGGTGGGAATGCAAACAAGTACAGCCATTTCAGAAGACAGTATGGAGATTCCTCAGAGATCCGAAAATACATCTACCATATGACCCAGACATCCCACTCCTGGGAATTTACCCAAAGGAAATGAAGTCAGCATACAAAAGAGTTATGTATACCCTCACATTTATCACAGCTCAATTCACAATAGCTATGATATGGAATCAACCCAATGTCTGGATAAAGACCATGTGGTATATTTACACTATGAAATACTACTCAACCATATAAGAGAATGAAATCCTGTCTTTTCCAACAAAATGGATGCAACTGGAAACCATTATGCTTAGTGAAATAAGACACTCTCAAAAAGACAAATATTATGTGTTTTCTCTGATAACATGGCAGCTAATATAGAACACAAAAAAATGTATAGGATTGAAATGGTCACCTTGGAATAGGACTGTCATTTTTAGCTTGTGTGTATAGTCCTTTGGAATTGTGGTCTTCCTACTTTTTACTGGTTGAATATTATGATTAGTGGCAAATTAAGCCTGTGATATGGAGAGGTTTAAAATTATGGCTTTGCAAAAACTGCTCAAGATAGGGGAGGCGGGGAGGTAGGGAGGGTGATGGGGAGGTAGCAGGGTGGTGAGGAAAGTGTGGTCTTCTTCTTGGAACTGTGCCTATGGAATGCATAAATCTGTTCTCTTCATATTAATACAAATTTTTAAAAACATAAAAGGGAGAAAAGTCCTCAGGTACAGAAAGAAAAAAAAATGTAGATGAGGCAGAAATGATAGTCCTGCCCTGAGTCTGGAGGCACAAGGTTAAGTTGGATAGGTAAGGTGAGGTGTTTTCCTGGGGACCCCAAAGTTGCAGGAGGGGTGGTTTGAAATTAACCCAATAAGCTGGCAACCCCTGAGGGTTTGTAACAAAGGAGTAAAATACTTAAGCAGCACTTTAATGAGACTTATCTGGCTGAAGTACATAGACCAAGTTGGGTGGAGGGAGATTTTGGAAGGAAAACATCATTACACATGCACCAAATGTTTTAAAAGACAGCTGTGCCCTATGACACACAATGATTCCACTTCTAGGAATTTATCCTAAGGAAGTAATCAAAAATGCACATGAGTCAACTGCCAGGATATGTAATGCCGCATATTTATATAACAACAAATTCTAAATCCAAATTTATAAATAGATGACTGGCTAAATACTACTATAATATCACCACATAGTAGACCAGTATAGGGCCATTAAAACTGATATGTATAATAGTTAATATTATAAAAAGATGATTTATTATTGAAAGGGAAAACA
Organism: Oryctolagus cuniculus; assembly: GCF_051225735.1. Taxonomy (NCBI): domain Eukaryota; kingdom Metazoa; phylum Chordata; class Mammalia; order Lagomorpha; family Leporidae; genus Oryctolagus; species Oryctolagus cuniculus. Next base: position 12,445,826 of record NC_142874.1, on the reverse strand, counting down.
AATTACAAAATTCTATATATAGTATAATCCCTTGTATGTGAAAGAAAAAAGGGTATGTGTGCTTGTGTGTGTGGACACCTACACGTTACTAATATTGAACAAATAAGACACTTTTGATTGCATAGGAAATACAATTTATGTCTCCCACTGTCCCTATATACATGTATTAATTGCTGAGATCTTTTCCTATCCTAAAATGAAATGTTGAACAAGCCCATGACTTTCAAATAATAAAAAATCCTCCAGCCAATTATAGTCCTAAAAGGTCACAATTCAGTCTTAAGTAATAGTCAACACTCTAAACTTAATTTCCTGTTAATTTCCCTTCCCTCTCCAATCTTTGACTTCTTTCCATCTGAGAATCTTATAGTGAAGAGGGTGGGAAAGGGAGAGAGATTACTCGGCAATACTCTTTAAACTTAAGATACAAGTCAGAATTATTTTTTTCAGGTTTATTTTATGTATTTGAAAGGCAGTATGACACAGAGAGGGGGAGAGACAGGAAAAGAGAAAAGATCTTCCAACCACTGGTTGGTTCATCTTCCTCTGCTTTCCCAGGCATATAGCAGGGAGTTGGTTCAGAAGCGGAGTAGCCAGGACTGGAATACTCCAATATGGGTTGCTGGCATTTCAGGCTGCGGCTTAACCTGCTACACCAAAATGCTGGCCCCAGAGTCAGAAAATTCCAGAACCAACTCTACCCTTAGCATCAATAACATTAATCACTCCAATGTTTCACTACCTTGTGTGAAAAATAGAGCTAATAATACTTGGCCTACCTACATCTTATTTGTATTGCGAATATCAAGTTATAGAAGCAGAGTTATTTTGAAGACTCCAAGTATGTGTTGGTCGTATATCACCAAACACAACCCACTAGACTACAGATCCTGCAGGAAGCCAGGAAGATATCCTGAGTGATTAAATCAGGCCAGCTGTAAGATGATCGATAGCACTGGCATCTGATCTCACCGCTGGGGAAGCGATCCACGATGGGAGTGCATGTGATGAACTAGAGCTGGAGCGCTCAAGCCCAGTGAAAGCAAGAGGCTGCTCCTCATATCTCAGCTGCATGTGCCCTGTAGAAATGCAGGCCACGTTGCTGGATCTTCTGATATTTCAAGGGAAGCCAGAAATGCTAACTTTATATACAATCTCCTAATTTTCCAATGTGGATCACTGAGTCAAATATCAAGCACCACATGGACCAACAATAAGGAATCAAGCCTAGATTCAGTCCCCAGGATCCCGACCCAATGACAGAGTGACTGAGTAAGAAGACGGGGGGGGTGTGTGTGTGTCAGGGTAAACAATAGAAGGCCAGGGGTCCGGTGGCAATATTAAGTTAGAGATTTAGCTTAGTGAGTCTTGAAGACAGACCTGATATTCGGGTGGACATACCTGACTGGCTGGTGCCCATGTCACACCAGTTGAGGGACAAGTAGTTGACAGACAAGCTATGAATGCAATCAGAAAAGTTTGGGTCATGTGCACAGCCAGGGGAAGTGGCTAGGTGAAAAGGCTTAGCCAATCAGGTGTTTCCAGGATGGCTTGACCTCGTGATTAATAATAATAATAATAACATAATAAACAACTACTGACATACCATGTGCCAGGTACTTTATACATTACTTCCTGAGTGCTCTATAAACCAGAGGTGGGAAAACTTTTATCTGCCAAAGGCCATTTGGATATTTATAACCTCATTCGAAGGCCACACAAAATTACCAACTTCAAAATTAGCCTGCTACGGAGTTACTGAATTTCAAGTCCTGCCTGCAGTTGCCTCGGTAGGGCCTGATAATGATTTCACCCACCTTATATGGCCTGCAGGCCAGATGTTCCCCACCCATTATAAACACTCGTTTGTTCTTTTTTTTTAAATTTTATTAATTTAACTATTAATACATAGCTAACCAGCTCAAAACTTAATGACTCTATCTCCACTTAATTTTCTTTTCTAAAGATTTACATATTTATTCAAAAGTCAGAGTTACAGAGAGAGAAAGAGAGAGACAGAGAGAAACCTTCTATCTACTGGGTCACTCTCCCAGAAGACCACAATGGCCAGGGCTGGACCAGACTAAAGCCAGGAGCTTCATCCAGGTCTCCCACATGGAGAGCAGGAGCCCAAGCACTTGGGACATCTTTTGCTACTTTTCCCAGGCCATTAGCAGGAAGCTGGATTGGAAATGGAGCATCTATGACACAAAGTGGTGTCCATCTGGGATGCCAGCGTAGCAGGTGGCAGCCTCACCCACTACGCCACAATGCCAGCCCCCATCACTACTTATTTGTTCTCATCTCTTAGCCCCCAACAGTGTGAGCTGGATACCTCCCATATTTTAGATCACTTGGCAAGTTAGCCTGGACAGGCTGGTCACTGATGTCCCATTCACATGTCTAGTGGTGGCCTGAGAGGCTGGGGTCATCTGGGACAGGTGTCTCTCAGAGTATGCAAGCACATATCAGATTGGCCAAAGCAGGCCACAGGCCAAGCCCAAAGTCATCATGCAAAGGACCTTCCCAAGAGCCTGGGTTCACGAAGGTATGATTGATTAGGTTTGCCATTATGGCAACAATCCATCACAATCTTCGTAAAAAGATGGAGGAGTATTTACTATTCATAGTCCCATTTTTCTTTTTTTCTTTTTTTTTTTTATTTGACAGGTAGAGTTATAGACAGTGAAAGAGACAGAGAGAAAGGTCTTCCTTCCGTTGGTTCACCCCCCAAATGGCCGCAACAGCTGGCGCTGCGCTGATCTGAAGCCAGGAGCCAGGTGCTTCTTCCTGGTCTCCCATGCAGGTACAGGGCCCAAGCACTTTAGGCCATCTCCCACTGCCCTCCTGGGCCACAGCAGAGAGCTGAATTGGAAGAGGAGCAACCGGGACTAGAACCAGGTGTCCATAAGGGGTGCTGGCGCCGCAGGTAGAGGATTAGCCAAGTGAGCCACGGCGCCGGCCCCCCATAGTCCCATTTTTAAGATGAGTAACTGAAGCCCTACAAGGTGTTAGATAAACCAAACTAGTAAGAGGCATAGCCAAGACTTGAACTCAGACACGTGGGCTCCATCTGCTCATTCACTCCCCAAATGGCCACCATGGCCAGGGCTGAGCCAGGCTGAAGCCAGGAGCTAGGAGCTTAATTTGCATCTCCCACAAGGGTCCAAGGGCCCAAGGGCTGGGCCATCTTCCAATGCTTTCTTAGGCTCATTAGCAGGGACCCAGATCAGAAGTGGAGCAGTGGGGACTCGAACCAGTGCCTATATGGGATGCCGGTGCCACAGCCAGTGGCCTTACATCGCCATGCTGGCCTCAATTAATAAATCTAAGAGAGAGAGAGAGAGAGAGAGAGAGAGGGAAGACAGGTAGAGAAATAGAAATCAGTATGTCAGAAGTCAGTACTGAAGACAGTCAAAAGGATGGAGTAGAAACAGCGTTTTGCTCTTGGCTGCTGAAGAACTAGAAGTTAATTTTGCATCTTTGGTGTGAGGCTCATACGTAGAATGATACCCAGGGGTCGGGGTTTGGCCTAGCAATTAAAACACTGGTCCACATCCGTATTGGATTGCTTGGGTCCAAATCCCAGCACCAGCTTCTGATTCCAGCTTCTTCCTAATGCAGACCTGGGAGACAGCTGGTGACGGCCCCAGTACTTGGCTTCCTGCCACCCTCATGGGAGACCTGGATTGAGTTCCTGGCTACTGATTCCAGCCTGGGGTGAGCCCTGGCCATTTCAGGCATTTGGGGAGTAAACTAGCAGTTGGAGCTCTCTCTGTCTGTCTCTTTCTCTCTCTCTTTTTTTTTCTGTATCTCAAATAAATAAAATTTTAAATGGTATCTGTTTTTACAGCAATTTCTCTGGAATCATGGTCATCATAGCAGAAATGGAATTCAGCTTTACTCCTTTTATGGGAGGGTGCGGGTGTATGTAAAAACCGGGATAGTGAATGTGCTGAAATAACAGGCAGCAGCTTTGAGAGCCTCTGAGTGTATTTATAGATATCAAGCACACGAAATACGCCCACATCATACACCCTCTCCCCAGGAATCCAGGATGTATGAGGAATAATACAAGGTGTACGTTTGGCAGTCTGTACCACACGCAGGATGTACTGGGCGTAATAGCTTAAACATCCTTTATGGTACCTGTCCAGTGTTTTATCAAAACTGTCAAATGCATGATTGCAAGGCACAAAGACAGGATTGTTTTGAACATAAGATTTTTCTTTTTTTTTTCAAGCACTGGCGGTGACATGATCTGACTCCCACAAGGTCAGAATGCTATCAGCTGTGACCTCTGGTGGATGATGAAGGGTGGCAGCTCTTCCTTTTTGCTCCATATGGACCTCTAACACCATCTTTGAACAATGGAATATTTTGTGTTTATGATCAAGAAAACCTTATGTTTTTAAATAGAGCAGTAGACGCTCTAGACAGAGCTGTCTGGCTGTGTCAGTGTGAATAAGAGAGGACTAAGAAGCATAACAGGTGGGATGGGAATCTTGATCGGAGAGGGACTCTCCCACCTCTTCCACGCCAAAGGTGTGGGAAGGAAACCATTAAACTCCACGACCAAATTCCAACAGTAATTGTCTCCAGGCATGAAACACAGGGCCCTGGAGGCCTTTGGATTTATCATCTTTTAGGGTAATGGAGATGTACATCATTTACCAGGGAAGTCATCACTTTCTCACTCAAAAAAAAAAAAAAAAAAAAAAAAAAAAAAAAAAAAAAAAAAGAAGAAGAAGAAGAAGTTACTGTGAAACTCAGGCATAGAACAGATAGTACAAAGATTGAGGGCATCTGCTTTCCTGTCACCAATTTGTGAAGTGCAAAGAACAGAAAAGATTGGCAGAGACTCAGAAATGCTCACCACGAGATAACCTGGGCACACGGCTGCCTGTTCTATTCCAAGAAAGCCTCCAAGATTTTGATGCTTCAGCCATTTCCTGAGCACCTGCTCCGTGCTGTTAAGCACTGCAGGGAATTTGTGGGCAAGCAAAGCACAGATTCTGCCCTCAAGGAATTGATCACCAACTACTGCGTTGCTTTCCAGGGCTTTGCAAGCACCTAGAATACATTCCCTCTGTTTCTTGAAATTAGATCAGCTGATGTGTCTGATATTGCTTGGGTCTCATCACTGTTCTACCAGAAGTTTCTCCTGGGTGGTGGACTTGGTGTTTCACTTGTAGTCTCTCACATCTGATTTTCTAGGAGAACAGCAGATTAATTATGTTATCTGTTGGAATGTTTTCAGGGACTCAAGCCTGAAAAGGTTCAAGGCCTAGCTTCACTCCCATCCAACTGCCAATGTGTGCCTTGAGAGGCAGCAGGTAATGGTTCAAGTTCATGGGTTCCTGGCACCCCTGGAGACTAAGGTGGAGTTCAAGGCTCATGGCTTTAGCATTTGGGGAGTGAACCAGGCCTGTTTGTGGCACACTGGGTTAAGCCACAGCCTGCAACACAAGCATTCCATTTGGGCACCAGTTCAAGTCCCAGATGCTCTACTTCCAATCCTGCTCTCTACTAATGTGCTTCGGAAAGCAGTAGAAGATGACTCAAGTGCTTAGGCCCTTGCATTCCCATGGGAGACCCAGATGCAGCTCCTGGCTTCGGCCTGGCCAAGCTCTGGCCGTTGCAATCATTTGGGGAGAAAACCAGCAGTTGCAAGATCTCTATTGTTCCCCCCCCCTCTCTCTGTAACTCTGCCTTTCAAATACATAAATAAATCTTTAAGATAATAGAGAGAGTGAAGTTTATTTTGGTGCAAATAATTTGGATTGCATGCATACTTTAAAATTCTTATTTATTTTCATTTTATTTGACAGGTACAGAGACAGAGACAGAGATCTTCCACCGATTCACTACTCAAATGCCTGCAACAGCCATGGCTGGGACAGGCCAAAGCCAGGAGCCCGGACTTCATTCTGTGTCTCTCAAGAAAGTACTTCAGTCATAATCTGCTGCCTCCCAGGGTGCACAGTAACAGGAAGCTGAAATGTGGAACAGAGTCTGTTGCAGTTGATTTCTCAACAATGTTGCAGTGGATTCATTTCTGAGAGGAGGAGAGTGGTGGGGGGCAAGAGGCGCGGAGTCACCACACAGACCCCCAGGAGTTGGGTGAAAGCCAGCTTGAGGCAAGCAGCCTGCAGACTCGTTTATTTCAGTTGGTACAACATCTTATATAGCCAAGACCAGCCAATCTGGTCAATGGGCGGTCTATGCCCCAACCATTTGCAGCCTGTTGCCAGGCAGTTTCCAAAGCCATCCAATCACAGCTTGTTGCCAGGCAGGCTCCATTTGCCATGTGGGTTTTTTGTTTTTTGTTTTTTGTTTTTGTTTTTTTTGACAGGGAGAGTGGATAGTGAGAGAGAGAGACAGAGAGAAAGGTCTTCCTTTGCCGTTGGTTCACCCTCCAATGGCCACCACAGCTGGCACGCTGCGGCAGGCGCACCGCACTGATCCAAAGGCAGGAGCCAGGTGCTTCTCCTGGTGTCCCATGGGGTGCAGGGCCCAAGCACTTGGGCCATCCTCCACTGCCTTCCCGGGCCACAGCAGAGAGCTGGCCTGGAAGAGGGGCAACCAGGACAGAATCCAGCGCCCCGACCGGGACTAGAACCCGGTGTGCCGGCGCCGCAAGGCAGAGGATTAGCCTAGTGAGCCACGGCGCTGGCCAGCCATGTGGGTTTCAAATCCATCCAATCACAGCCTGTTGCCAGGTGGGTTTCAAAGCCATTCCTGAGTAACTGACACTTACATGCCTAGATGGCCGCTGGTAAGCAAGCATCAGTTACGCAGGGATGGCTTCAAAACCCACCTGGCAACAGAGCCTGCCTGGCAACAGGCTGTGATTGGATGGCTTCGGATACTGCCTGGCAACAGGCTGTGATTGGTTAGGGCATAAACCACCCCTTGGCTGGATTGGCTGCCTTGGCTATTTAAGCTGCTGTACCAACTGAAATAAACGAGTCTGCAGGCTGCTCCTCTGGCCCGCTTTCACCCAGCTCTCGGGGTCTATGTGGTGACAACGCGCCTCTTGCCCCCACCACACTCCTCCTCTCAGAACAAATCCACAGCACCAATCACCACTGCCTTCCAGGGTCTGCATTAGCAGGAAGCCAGAATCAGGATCTTGGGGAGATGGGGGGAGCAGGCACGTGGCACAGCAGGTTGAGCTGCTGCCCGGAATGCCTGCATCCCTTACTGGAGTACAAATTTGAGTCCTAGCTACCAGCTTCTTGCTAATTGGTAGCTTTGGGATCCACAAGGAGGGAAGGCCTACACTTCCGGGAATGGAGAGGCCTACTTCCAGGGAAGAAAGGCCTTGTCAAGGTCCCTGCGGGTGCCTAAAGGTCAACCAGTGAGGATCAGACCTGCCTCAACCTTTAACCCCCATGCCCTGAATCTATAAAAGGAGCTCTCCCAATCTCTGATGCGCGACTTCCCCGGCCCCCGCTCTGTTGCTCTGTTGGGACCTGGGAACCTCGCCTGGGAGCAGAACCCCAATAAAAGCCTGTGAATTAATCGATTTGTCTGCCTGGGAAGATTTGTTATTTGCCAGACACCTTGTAGATGGTGCCGAAACACCTTGCTTGACCAACTGTAAGTAACTCCTCCCTTGCTCTCCCTCCCTCCTCTGGGTTGGCCCAGTCTCTGCGATCTCCGGCTAGCTCTCCGTCCGGACAGAGACCTCCAAATAGTGCACATGTGGGCTCTGTTATCCGCTGTTTAGCCTCCCAGCGGCTGTGGAGACGTCCCGCTGCTGGCTTGGCCCTGTAGAGGACTGACCTCTAATCCATCTGCTGAAGTCCGGGACAGGGGACGCCTTGACCGAATTTCAGTAGATCCGGGCTACCGGGGAGACCATGGGATCTTGCCAATTCTGAGGGTGGGACTCAAAATGCCCCCTGGCCTGCCTCCTAAAGAACTTGAAGAAACTGGGACTGGCCCAGGACCTACGGTGTAAATGCCTAATCTTCTACTCCACCCAGGCATGGCCTAACTACCTTGAGAATTTCTGCCGCAGGGAGAGAAAATGGTCAGAGGTCCCCTATGTCCAGGCTTTCTGAGACTTCCGCTCCTGTCCTACTTCCTTCTCCCCTACTTTCCTCTCTGCCTGCTCCACAGCCCAGGTCTTGCTGGCCAAGATCGGGCCCCCACCTCCTAAGGACGCCTCTTCCGTGTTACTGCCAAACTCTTGACCCTCTGCCTTTTCGGACCCTCCTGAGTTCCTGGGGATCCCACAGCTAGCCAGGAACCTCCTGCCCCCATATGCACATTCTTCTGCCCCAACTGCCATGTTCTGCCTCTCCCTGCCGCCATTGCTGGAAGCCAGGTAGCCATGTGGCCCAACCACTGGTGTCAAGCTCCCCCACCACATCCTAATGGGATTCAATGCTCCTGCTTCCCTGGCCACCCTCCAGCAAAGTTTCAAAAGAACCTGTTCCTGAACACGCGGCTCTCTAGCCTCCTCCTCTGGTTTCCTTTCTTTGAATCTAGGAAGACCACTACCTTTGAAAATATTGCTTTGTAACTTGCTGAGCTTATTTTTGCAATTTATTTTAACAGGTTTCCGGGTAATCAGTACTCAATGAAACAGCAATGGGTAATTGGTACTTGTTTTAGATGAATGCAATTTTAATTGAATTCAAGTAGATATATCATATCAGCATCTTAAGTCATTTAGGTGTAACTGCTAATTTATTGTAAACTCTTGTATACTCAGCATGTTAAATTTGTGTTAAAAATGTTATAGAAATGTGCATTTGGTAAGGAAGGTTAAAAGGAAAGAGTTATTTTGAAAAAAGAAAGGACAAAGTTTGTAAGATTGACTTCATCCTGATGGCTAGTTTACTCTAGACTGGAATGGAAATGATGGAATGTCTCAAGTAAGTTGAAGAGGGTGTGTGGAAGTCACAGAAGGTTACAAAAGAAAGAAATCTTGGATCTTAATGAGAAAGCCACAGAGGCCTAAAGAGTTAAATGTTCTGTAAAATCCTACAGATGCTTTCAAAAATGCTATGTAAAGTAAGCAAGTGCCTCTTGTTGAGTTTATAATAAGTTTATAATTTTAAACGTGGCAACTTAAAGTCTTTTGTCATCCACAGTTTTATATATCAGATTTGCTGTTCATAAAACTAAAGTGTTGTTGGTTCTGTGCTTCGCTGTCCTCCTATAGGTTCTGATGGACTTTTTCCAGCCACATCTATTGTATTCAGTACTTTGGGATGGCACTGTAAACAGATGAAGCCAATAATGTATTATAGGTACCAACTGAAAGTATGGTTAGCTGAGGTTACTAAGAGCAGAAAGTAATTCAAATCAATTGGTAAATTAAAAAACAGTTAAAGTTTTAAAAAGCTAGTATTGAAACTGCTATATTTGTTATCTAATGATTTAAACTGCTTTCTAAGTTTTCATTTGATATTGCTATTGTCAGTAAGTGATCTGGGACTGGCACCCCCATTTCTCTATTCTAAATCTAACCTGTGATTCTCTTTGAGGTAGGAAACTAATTCTATTCTGAAGGACTCTCCAAGGTGCACAATTTGATTTTTAGATTAGAGATGGGACTTGAGCACCCCCTTGACTTGCATCCTCTGGTCTGCTTTAAGAAAAACCAGGAAGAAAAGAAAACTAGGTATCAGAAGCAATGGGTGGCAGCCTATTAATAGTTGTTCTGTACAGTGATCTGCCCTCAAGGAGACCCAACAGGCCAGTCCACTGCAGTGGCTTTCAGTGTGGTAAGCCTGGGCTTCAGCAGAAGTCAGCTTGTGAAGAGCCCTGGCAGCTCTGCCAGCCAAGAGTTAGATCTCTGGAAGTGGACCTGCCCTGGAGTCGAAGGACTTCAGGTCAGAGCCACAGATCTTATTGGCTCCAAGCTGAAGAGCCCTTCACTCGGCCAAGCTTCCAAAGTGACCACCACTGCTGAGAGGAGACAGCCAAATAGGGTCAGCAACATTGCAGGCAGAACTGTAGATGTCCTGTTAGAGATGCCACCTGCCTTTACCTGGCCAGCTCTCCTCCCAGGCCAGGTAGGTAATGGAAGTCAACAGGGTGCCTTCCCCAAGGAGGTTCACACTTCCCTTAGGATGTAACCTGTGTGAAGAGATAAGTCTGGGCCTCTTAACTTACAAGACCTAAAGCCCACCAGATTATTATCAAGTCCCTTCTGTCAGGTTCTATTTGCCTCTCAATCAGAAAACTTAGTTGACTCTACTCCTAACCTGTGTGTATTGATGGTCCTCTCCTCCACCTAATTTGTATGATTATTCAGAATTTCTCCACAGACAAACCTCTCTACCTGCAAAAGTTGAGTGGCCTTTCTCCCGGTCTTGGCTGGGATCAGATTTAAACCACGTCCATCAAACAATCCTCACAAGGGTCCGGAGACCCCCCTCATTTCCTCTCCTCTATGAAATCCTTTCATTACCTGGTTAGTGCCACTCTTAGGATCATTGGTTGCTATTCTCACCCTGACTTGTATACTACAGTGTCTGTTTAAGTGTTTACAGCAGGTGATAATGGAATGAACCAAGGCCTTTAGCAACTAGGCAGTCAACCAGATGCTTCTCAATCCATACATGCCTGTCCCTGCAGAGCCCCAAGATACCCCCAGCGGGCCCCTGTAGACAACGTCCCCAGTCAGCAGGAAGTAGCCAGAGAGACTCATCGTCACCCCCTTTCCTATCATCAAAAGGTCGGGATTGTAGCTTTTGGATCCACAAGGAGGGAAGGCCTACACTTCCGGGAATGGAGAGGCCTACTTCCGGGGAAGAAAGTCCTTGTCAAGGTCCCTGCGGGTGCCTAAAGGTCAACCAATGAGGATCAGACCTGCCTCAACCTTTAACCCCCATGCCCTGAATCTAAAAAAGGAGCTCTCCCAATTTCTGATGCGCGACTTCCCCGGCCCCCGCTCTGTTGCTCTGTTGGGACCGGGGAACCTCGCCCGGGGGCAGAACCCCAATAAAAGCCTATGAATTAATTGATCTGTCTGCCTGGGAAGATTTGTTATGTGCCGGACACCTTGCACTAATGTGCTGGGAAGGCGGCAGATGATAGTTTGAGTACTAGAGTTCCTGCTACCCACTTGATAGAGCAAGATGGAGTTCCTGGCTTCTAGGTTCAGCCTGGCCCAGCACCAGCTGCTGTGGCCATTTGGGATTTGAGGAATGAACCAGTGGATGGGAGATTCTCTATCCCCTCCCCCACCCCCTCAATGCCAGGCCCATGAGATGCAAGTATCTTAACTGCTAGGCTGATCACCCATTCCCCCATCCTGTATTTTATGTTATTTCTTTTCATATTTTTCCACTTCCTAACATTTAGTCTCTTTAAGTTAATAATAAAGCCAATTCAGTCTATCTAAGCATCTTAGTCAGCTATTGCCATGTCTGTACAGCACATAAACCGCCCCATGGTTCAGTGACGTGTGGCATTACTTCTCACACTCACAGGTTCTTTGGTAGTTGAACAGCCTCAGCGCACTGAGGTTTGCTCTCCTTACTACTTTGCATCAATGGCTTTGGATCTTTACCTTTGTCCCATCTGCCAACATGTTCCTTAGAAGGAAAAAGATAAAGATAAATCAGGACAGTTGTTGTGGCAAAGTGGTTACAGCACTATTTGGGATGCTCTTATTGCATATTAGAATCCCTGGGTTTGAGTCTCTGCTTCCAATTCCAGTTTCCTGCTAATGTGAACCCTGGGAGGCAGCAGGTGATGAGTTAAGTGGACGAGTTCCTGCCACCCACATGGGAAATCTGGATAGAGTTCCTGGCTCCTGGCTTCCACCTGGTCTAGTTCTGGCTGTTGCAAGCTTTTGGGAGTGAACCAGTGGATGGAAGATATCTCTCTCTCTCTCTCTCTCTCTCTCTAACTCTGCCTTTCAAATAAATAAAATAAATCTTTGAAAAAAGATACAGATAAATATTCATTAGACAAACCAACACAAAACCCACAAAATTTTCCAGAATCTTGTTGAATGTTGAAATGGATGTCCTAGGAATAGCTAAAAATCAAGCCATAAGGATGTGCCTTCTGGACTTTTTCTCACAAAGTTTCTACACATGACACAATTACCATTCTTGTGTGATAAAAGTCATGATGAGGATTTCAGTAATACCACATTAAATCAATCCAGTACTTAAGAAACTGGAATGGAGCCAGAGTTAGTGGTGCAACAGGTCAAATCTCCACTTGTGACACTGGTGCTCCGTATCAGAGAAACGAGTCTTGTCTGCTCCACTTGCATCCAGCTCCACGCTAATGCACCTGGCAAGGCAGTGGAAGATGAATCCCAGGTATCTGGGCCCTTGCCACCCACGTGGGACACCCAGATGGAGTTCCCAGCTCTTGGCTTTGGCCTGGCCATTGTAGTCACTTGCGGGTGGAAGCAGATGGAAGATTTCACTTTCTCCTGTCACTCTGCCTTTTGAATAAATAGATCAATAAATCTTAAAAAAAAAAAAAAAGAAACTAGAGTAATTCTAGCATGGTACAGTCGTGACCTTTGTACTTTTTCTAAAGAAAGTTTGCTGAATAAATCATTAATGAAAATAGAATCCGGAGGGAAGCTTCTTTAGTAAGCCCTTCAAGCACTCTGGACATTCTGTAGCAGTGTTTATTTGCATATGAATGGTGAACTAATTAAAAGTGATTTTTATCTGTTTGCTAAGACAGGCCTGAAAGGAACTCTGCTTGGAAATGTAGGAGCATCAGCTCATATTCCAGGAAAGCTTTAAAAGACAAACTTTTGGATCTCAGCAAGAACTTCATGCATCAGACTTTAATTCACTTGATTCTTTCGGATAATTATTGTGAATTAGAGTTTTCACTATGTTAAGCAATTTTACCCACCTACTGATGGCTTTTAATGAAGCACTTTAGGAAGGATGGCAAATGGAGAATTAGTTTGAGTATTTTAACCCAGATAAGTCATCCCAGGCCAACCTAGTAGCCTCCTATGGGACCCAGCTGCACCATATTACCTGAAAAAAGGTCACAAGAAACAAAAATATAGGAGTCCTAGCCTTCAAAAGTGGCTCTGCTTGCATCTTAAAATAAATTGGCCTCCATAGGATACAGGTGGAATGTCTCAATTCCTTCTCTGGGGAATGTATTTCTTCAGTAGAATTATGGTGAAGCGCATGGATTAGGAGTGTGAAAATGTGTCTGTTGGCTTTATTTAATATATCCTTTTATTATTTTGTAACTCCAATTTCTGAAAGCAAGAGATCTGTTATCCTAAAATGTTAAATACCACTAGAGAAGCCATTACGGAAAACAGTATGGAGGTTAGTCAAGAAATTAAAAATAGAACTACTATCTGACCCAGCTAACCCTCTTCTTGTTATCTATCCACAGGAAATCAAATCGGCACCATGTAGAATACTCTCACATTCTTTGCAGCATGATTCGCAATAGCCAAGATAAGGAAACAACTTAAGCACCTGTCAATGGATACATAGGTAAAGAAATTGCTGTAAATATGCACAATGGAATGTTACTGAGAATTTATAAAGAAAGAGATTCTACCACTTGCAAGAATATGGATGAAACTGGAAGACATTGGGCTAAATGAAATAAGTCAGACACCATAAGAACACAATTGAGTTATTGTGGGGAGCAACTGGGAGCAACTCGGACTAGACTAAGTTACTGGAATTAAGACTTATTCTATGCATCTGCTCTCCCACAATATGGCGCTGGGAGAGGAGGAAACAGCTTCTACACAGCTGCCTCCAGTTCAACCAATAAACAGCAGCACCTGCTCCTGATTGGAGGAGAGCAGCGTGCTCGGCGTGTGGGTAGCAGAGTTGGGATTGGTGGAAGAGGACTATAAAGGAGGAGAGAGACAACATGCACCAGGAACATCTAAGGGGAACATCTAAGGGGAACACCTGTGCAGCCCCCGAGAGAGCCGGCCGGCGGTGTGCCGCTCCCCCGCGGAAGTGGGGAATGTGGCAGGGGGAACTGCCCTTCCACGGAGGTGGAAGGGATGGTAGCCAACCCGGGAAGAACCAGCAGCAAACCCGGGAAGGGCCGAGCAGACAAAAGAACAACGCAGGGTCCTGTGTCGTTCCTCCACGAAGACGGGGAGCAACATAATGGTGCCGTGACTCGGATATGAAGCCTAGGCAGGGTTTACTGTTGTTCCTCCACGAAGAGGGGGAGCGACAGTTATCTCCTAAATGGAATCTTATTTTTTAAGTCAAACACATGGAAACAGAGGCTACAACAGTGAATATTACCGGGGTTGAGAAAGAGTGTGGAAATTGAGAAATATAGGTCAACAGATGCAAACTTGCACTTATGTAGAATGAATAAATCTAGAGATCCAAAATACAGCATGAGGACTATGGATAGCATTGTACCCTGGAAATCTGCTAAGAGGATTAAGTGTTCTTCTCTCTCTCTCTCTCTCTCTCTCTCTCTCTCTCTCTCACACACACACACACACACACACACACCTGTGTGAGATAATGGATATATTAATGTCCTTGACACATGAGACCGTCCAGTGGGCTGGGAGTCTGTGGGCCCCTCAGACTTGGTAGAATGTCCTTCACAAGCATGCTGCCAGCTGTGGCTGGAAAGCCTGTCTCCAGACCAACCGGCATCGCCTCTGCTATAGCTTCCAGTGTTGCATGTGTGGCCTTGTGGTTTTAAATCATGTCTTCAGGTTAGTTGCAATCTTCCACCCAGTGCTAGCAGAGGAAGGAGCTGAGACCCTAAGGAGACAGGCTGTCTCCAAAAGACCCCTGTTATCTCCATGAGCCCCAAACCCATCAACATAGAGTTGTGAAACCCCCCATCCACTAGGCACTCCCATAGAATGACCCAATAAACAGACAGTAATGCCTTAAAAACCCTGAGCACCACCAGAAAGCCAGTGTCCTATTCGGGCACTCTGCCTGCGCTCCTCCCGGACCAGATGCATTTCTGTCGCTTGCCAATCAAATAAAAGTTTCCTCCTCTTTGCAAATTGTTTCCTCGCTTTTTATTTCTATACTGAGCTAAGGATAAGAACCCAAGAAACTCGCTCTGGCAACCACCCTCCCCTCTGTGACCGGTAACATCTTAGTTATCATTTCAGAATGTATATGTATATCAGAACATCATCTTCTGCAACTTAAATAAATATATAAAACAAACTTTAAAAAGAGAATAGAGGAACAAGCATTTGGTATAGTAGTTAAGACACTGCTTGGGATGCCCACCTCCTAGATTTGAGTTCCAACTCTGCTTCCCATTCTGCTTTCTGCTAATGTATACCTTGGGAGGGAATAGGTGATGACTCAAGTAGGTGGGTCCCTGCCACCCATGTGGGAGATCCAGATTGAATTCCCAGCTCCTGACTTTGGTTTGACCCAACCTTGGTTGTTGTGGGCATTTGAGGAGTGAACCAATGAGTAGATGTCTCTCTCTCTCTGTCTCTGTCACTTTCTGTGTCTCTTTTTCTGCTTTTCAAATAAAATTAAATAAATAAGAATTTTATTTAAAAAGAACAAAAATGTTAAATATCTGTGCATTGTACTGAATAGCATTTTTTTACCTATTGGCAATATTCAACTTTATGATTGTTTATTCTTTGTGATTTTGCATTTCTACATAAATTTAAAAATTAAGTGAATTAAAAATATTTCCTTTCTCCCCAAATATGGTTCCTCTTCCTCCCTCCCCCATCCCTTATTACCAAATCTTTCCCTGTTTACTGTGCCGATCACCTCCAGCCCCAATTAAAGCCCTTCGACTTTTGGAACTGCCTCCCAGCAAGGGATGATACTGATGTGTGGCAGTGCTAAAATGCGGTGCCAACTATTTCAACATAACTCGGCCTTTAATCGAGCTAATCAAGTCACAGATTAAGCCATCCAGATTCACAGCTTGCTCCTGAACTAGACAAGTCTGGGATGAGGGAGGAAGCTGGAACAGAACGCTCTGGTACAGCGTGATCCGCCTCGTCCCTCTGTCACCTCTTCAGCCAAGAACATTTTCTTAGGCTCCCAGTTAAATGGCCAGCTCTTTTCAGCTCTCCTTCCTTCACAGTAATTTTCAGTATTCATTAGTGCTTCTCAATCTTTTTCAATTTATACATCTAGTTATTCCAGCGTTTTCCTTTCTGTAATGTTGTTGCAAAATAAAATTATGTAAATATAAAAATATGTTATATAAAGTTATAGAATGAAACTCTGCTGCTCTCACACCCACCTAGAGATTGCTATCCACACTTCAGTGGGGGAGGGAAGGGGCTGGCATTGACTGTTTGTTCTCTCCCATGGTCTGTTTTGAGAATCACTGGTCTAAATGTATTGCTCCTTGGAGCTGGGTTAGTAAATCTGCCAAAATTGGGAGAAAAGAAATCTAAAGAGTAAATTGCAGGCTGGCGCCGCGGCTCAATAGGCTAACCCTCCGCCTAGCACCGCCGGCATACTGGGTTCTAGTCCTGGTCAGGGCACCGGATTCTGTCCCAGTTGCCCCTCTTCCAGGCCAGCTCTTTGCTATGGCCAGGGAGTGCAGTGGAGGATGGCCCAAGTGCTTGGGCCCTGCACCCCATGGGAGACCAGGAGAAGCACCTGGCTCCTGCCTTTCTCTCTGTCTCTCTCTCTCTCACTGTCCACTCTGCCTGTCAAAAAAAAAAAAAAAAGTAAATTGCTACTGTTGGAGATATTCCAAATTGCATGATGCCAATACTTCGGGGTACTATGGAGTCGTCACTGGTCTCTACGGGGAAATGTTCAGCTTCTTAAGAGGATCTACAGTTGGTACCAGACCCTTGCAATAAGAACTTTAGATTTTGCAACTAGTGAAAATTAGCAGCCCGTGATAATCCCTGTGTTTCCAACTGTGCTGAAGTGAATTGAGGAAACTATTTAACTTGTCTCAACAAGTTTTTTATTTTAAATCCTTTCTCCAAAATATGTGGTTTCACACTGGAGTTTCTATGCTAAATTGGCTTGTACACATTCCTGAAGGAAAAAAAAACGAGATCCAGTAGTTACAGATTGATTAATGGGTAAGGCTGAACAAATTGGAACAATATGGTCAGCTTGCCTCTCAGCATTTCTCAACCTTGGAAACTTTGGTCTTTCTAAAGTTGAAGTTGTATACACCCCTCAGCAAGGCACCAAGCTAGGATCCCTCTTTCAGTGTGAAACACTGAAAATATTAAAGTTTACACATGCTTTCTATTTGTGGGACTACAGTATTTCTTTTTGTAACCAATTTGCAATAAGCATATCTATAGCATTTTTTCCCTCTTCACTGAAAGTAGGCTATCAGGATTATCTCACTCACCCTTACTGCCGCCCCCCCACTCTCTGTGTTGGGCATAGTGGTTAAGACATCTCTTGGGGTGCACACATCCTATGTCAGAGAGCCTGGGTTTGAGTCCTGGCCCTGCTTCTGATTCCAGCTTCCTGTTAACACATATCATGGGAGACAGTAGGTGACGGCTCAAGTAGATTGAGTTCTAGGCTTCTCGCTTAGGTCAACTGTTGTAGGGGAGTGAACCAGCAGATAATAGATCTCTCTCCCTCTCTCTCTCTCTCTCCTTTGTGGCAGGACCTCTTCCCTTCAGGAAAAAAAAAAAAAAAAACTGGCTAAAGACAAAAACAGTGGAGGCTCTCAAACAGGGGCTTTTCGGGAACAGCGGGGTGCAGGGAATTTTCTGAGAAATACTGCAGTGCAACTAGGTCAACTGAAGTGATGCAGGTAGGTCAACCGCAGCGATTCGGGCACCTGCAGATGTAACTGTGTGTGAAGGTGTGTAAGTACTGCTGCAGCTCTAGGATAGCCAATCGAAACTTGTATAACTGAGTATGTATCAGTTGTTTGTGGCAGAGTATATAAGAACGCCCTGCTTTGTTCCAGGCCCAGAAAATAGAGAAAAAACTGTCCTCCACTGGTGAGAATAAAGGCTGTTTTCCTGTTAAGGGCCTTGGTGTCCCATATCTCTGTCCATTCCCACTACACACCTCACATCTCTCTCTCTGTCTCTGTGTGCATGTGTCTGAGTCTTTCTCTGCCTTTCAAATGAAATGAAAATAAATGACTTCTTTAAACAAGAAGTTTGTCCAAGCTAAACAGTGTAGCAGTGCTACAACTAGAAATAGAATTTATGATGGCAAGGTCTGAAATTTTCCAATCATTTGTAGAATATAAAATTTGACTGAATATGTAATTCCAAGGAAATTTATGTAAGACAAAATTTTCTTTAAAGGTTGCCTATAGTTCAATTACCAGTCCTATTCCTTTGCCAGAAATGTGTTTCTGGCAATGATGTGCAATGTACTTGGCCTTGCAATAATACTATTTTTCTGGACTCTGACAACAAATGGGAGTGAATGACACTTTACAATGAAGCTTTCATTACAAGAAAGTGTGCGTATTCAAGAGTTGAAGTTTCTAGACACTGTCTCGTGATATCAATGTGATATTTTGGTATCAGAGTGTTTAAAGGGATACATGGATATTTAATTCATTTTTTAAGGTCACGTTTTTGAGGATGGAGCTAATTGGCTTTATTTGAATCACCTTATTTCTGGTATCTAAATACCTCCAAATGTTTTCTCTAGTTACTCAGATTTTTATACTTTGTTTTAGGACCAAGTGTGCTGCTTTAGGGGAGAAATGCCCTTGACATCATCATCGTTGCCATGTCTGTGCTAGATTGCTAACAAACGCCCTGCCACACCGGGAGGAGCCACACGTAGGGTCAGGGTAGTAAAACCGGAGCAGTGGTCTAAAATAGGACACACACTGAGCAGGTTAAGCTGTCACCTGTGATGTCTTCATCCCACACTGGAGTGCCTGGGTTCGAGTCCCAGCTGATCCAGCTACCTGCTAATGCACACTCTGAGAAGCAGCAGATGATGGCTCATACCTGGGTCCCTGCCACTGATGTGGGAGACCTGTATGGAATTCCTGGCTCCTGGCTTCACCCGGCCCAGCTCTCTGGCTACTGTGGGCAGTTGAGGAGTGAACCAGCACCTGGAAGGTCTCTGGTCATCTGTCTCTGTTTCTGTCACTCTGCCTTTCATTTCTCTGGGTCAACATACACATTTTCCAGCAAACACGTTTGCACATAAGTGAAAAATACTGTAAGCATGCTCTGGAATAGGCTTCTGCCCAACCAACCACTTGTCCAGGTGTCATTCCATACAGAATGACCATGGCACGGCACAAACGGCAGCGTCTCCCCTGCAGGTGTGTGCTGCAGTTTACTTAAGTGTCTGGACTGTCCTGAGTTTTTCCATCACAAAAAAGGCACAGTGGGTATCCTTTTTGATTCACTGTGCGTCTTACGTGCTTTATTTCTTCGGAATGAATTCTTGCGTGAGGGGCTTTGGATCATTTTTATCACAATGCCAAGCTCTCCTTTAGAATTATTTTTTAAAAGATTTATTTATTTATTTGAAAGGCAGAGTTACAGAGAGGCAGAGAGAGAGAGAGAGAGAGAGAGAGAGAGAGAGAGAGAGATGTTTTCCACCTGCTGGTTTACTCCTCAAATGGCCACAATGGCTGGAGTTGGGCCAATCCGAAGCCAGGAGCCAGATACTTCCTCCAGGTCTCCCACCTGGGTGCAAAGGCCAAGGACTTGGGCCATCTTCTACTGCTTTCCCAGGCCACAGCAGAGAGCTGGATCAGAAGTGGAGCAGCCAGGACTCAAGCCGGTACCCACATAGGATGCTGGCTCTGCAGGCGGTGGTTTTACCCACTATGCCACGGTACTGGTCCCTCCCTTAGAATTTTTTTTTTTTTTTTTTTGACAGGCAGAGTGGACAGTGAGAGAGAGAGACAGAGAAAGGTCTTCCTTTTGCCGTTGGTTCACCCTCCAATGGCTGCCGCGGCCGGCACACCGCACTGATCCGATGGCAAGAGCCAGGCGCTTTTCCTGGTCTCCCATGGGGTGCAGGGCCCAAGGACTCGGGTCATCCTCCACTGCACTCCCTGGCCACAGCAGAGAGCTGGCCTGGAAGAGGGGCAACTGGGACAGAATCCAGCACCCCGCCCAGGACTAGAACCCGGTGTGCTGGCGCCGCAAGGCGGAGGATTAGCCTCGTGAGCCGCGGCACCGGCTTCCTCCCTTAGAATTATTATACTAATTTGTACTTCCACCAACTGGCACGAAAGTATTTATTTCCTGAAACCACCTCCAACTATAGATATTATTAACCTTCTTAATATCTCTTAATATTTGTCAATTAGATAATGTCGCTCCCCCTCTTCGTGGAGGAACGACACTGAACCCTGCCTAGGCTTCATATCCGAGTCACGGCACCATTATGTCGCTCCCCCTCTTCGTGGAGGAACGACACAGGACCCTGCGCTGTTCTTTCGTCTGCTCGGCCGTCCCCGGGTTTGCTGCTGGTTCTTCCCGGGTTGGCTACCGTCCCTTCCACCTCCGTGGAAGGGCGGTTCCCCCTGCCACATTCCCCACTTCCGCGGGGGAGCGGCACACCGCCGGCCGGCTCTCTCGGGGGCTGCACAGGTGTTCCCCTTAGATGTTCCTGGTGCATGCCGTCTCTCTCCTCCTTTATAGTCCTCTCCACCAATCCGTGCTCTGCTACCCACACGCCGAGTACACTGCTCTCCTCCAATCAGGAGCAGGTCCTACAGTTTATTGATTGAACTGGAGGCAGCTGCGTAGAAGCTGTTTCCCTTCTCAGCGCCATATTGTGGGAGAGCAGATGCATAGAATAAGTCTTAATTCCAGTAACTTAGTCTAGTCCGAGTTGCTGCCCACAGATAAAAGCAAGATATTTCAATATTTTTTACCCTGATTGGCAAGTCTTTGCTTCCTAATGAGCTTGAAACTTTTGTATGTTTATTGGTCATTTTTTTGACAGGCAGAATGGACAGTGAGAGAGAGAGAGAGAGACAGAGAGAAAGGTCTTCCTTTTCTGTTGGTTCACCCCCCAATGGCCACCACAGCTGGCACGCTGTGCCTATCCGAAGCCAGGAGCCAGGTGCTTCTCCTGGTCTCCCATGGGGTGCAGGGCCCAAGCACTTGGGCCATCCTCCCCTGCCTTCCTGGGCCACAGCAGACAGCTGGACTGGAAGAGGAGCAACCGGGACAGAATCCTGCACCCCGACCAGGACTAGAACCCGGTGTGCCGGCGCCGCAGGTGGAGGATTAGCCTAGTGAGCCGCTGCACTGGCCTGTTGGTCATTTGAATATATTCTTTTCCCTAAATTTCCTATCCATATTGTATTGTGTCATCTTTTGCTGTTTTCTGTTTATGTAAAAACTTATTTTTAGCCCTTTGTTATGTATCATGTTGTAAAACATTTTCCCAGTTTATCATATGTCTTCCTCCCTTCTTTTTCATGTGAATTGTGAGGTTTAGTTTCATTGTTTGCAATGCAGAAATTTAATATTTGTTTACTTGAAAGACAGAGAGACCAAGAGAGACAAGAGGTCAATCTTGCATTCACTAGTTCACTCACTGAATGACTGCACCCAGGTGGGTGGCAGGGACCCATGCACTTGAGCCGTCACCTGCTGCCTCCCGTGGTGCGCATTATCGGGAAGCTGGAGTCAGAGAATCGGTGCCAGAACTCAACCCAGGCACTCTGTCGCGGAAGGCAGGTGTCCTGAGTGCCATCTTAGCTGCATTGCCAAATGTGCATCCCATGGGCCTGCCTCACAGCATAGAAGTTGAAAGTCAAAAATATTGATCTTATTCTTTTTGGCCCCTGAGTTCCCTGTGACAGAATTTTAAAAGGCCTGCTGAGTTCCATAGGGAAAAATACTATTCCCAGGGCCAACGTGCTGGGATAACAGGTAAAGCCGCTGCCTGCAGTGCCAGCATCCCATATGGGTGCTGGTTCGAGTCACAGCTGTTCCACTTCTGATTATAGCCTGGGAAAGCAGTGGAAGATGGCCCAAGTCCGTGGACCCCTGCACATGCACGGGGGACCCAGAAAAAGCTCCCGGGTCCTGGCTTTGGCCTGGCCCAGCTCTGGCCATTGTGGCCATTTGGGGAGTGAACTAGAGGATGGAAGACCTCTCTCCCTCTGCCTCTGAAATAGGGGCCGGCGCTGTGGCACAGTGGGTTAAAGCCATGGCCTTCGGCACTGGCATCCGATATGGGTGCTGGTTTATGTCCTGGCTGCTCCATTTCCAATTCAGCTCCCTGTTGGTGCACCTGGGAAGGCAGCAAAGGATGGCTCAAGTCTTTGGGGCCCTGCACCCACGTAGCAGACCGAAGGAGGCTCCTGGCTCCTGGCTTCGGATCAGCTCAGCTCCTGCCATTGCGGTCATCTGGGGAGTGAAGCAGCAGATGGAAGACCTCTCTCTCTGTCTCTACCTCTTTACCTCTCTCTCTAATTGTCTTTAAAGTAAATAAAATAAATCTTAAAAAAAAAACTTTAAAAAGTATTATTACCTTTTTAAAAAAGATTGATTGATTGATTGATTGATTGATTTGGAAAGCAGAGGTACAGAGAGGCAGAGGCAGAGGCATGGGGTGGGGAGTCTTCCATCTGCTGGTTCACTCCTCACCCAATTGTCTCAATGGCCGGAGCTGGGCCAATCCAAAGCCAGGAGCCAGGAGCTTCTTTCGGGTCTCCCACATGGGTGCAGGGGCCCAAGGACTTGAGCATTTTCTTCTGCTTTCCCAGGCCATAGCAGAGAGCTGGATTGTAAGTGGAGCAGCCGGATCTTGAACCGGCCCCCATAAGGGATGCCGGCACTGCAGGCAGTGCCTTTACCTGCTACGCCACAGCAGCTGCCCCAGCCTTTTCTTTCTCCTAGTCCTTCTTACACTCGAATCCATCCAGAAAGTATTTATATGCAAAGAGTTGACATCTTTTTTTAATTGAAAAATTAAAAGGTGTATATATTCATGATGTACAACACAATGTTTTGAAATATGTATAAATTGTGGAATCACTTAGTTGAGGGAATTAACATGCATTACCTCACATATTTATCATTTCTATAATAAAAACATTAAAATCGAACCTCTTGGCTGTTCCCAAGTTTACATAAATTGTTGTTAACTAAGCTGTACAGTTTATCTTCCTTTCCAACTAGAATTCTCTGTCCTTTGACAACTCCAGTTCCATCCTCATCCCCAGCCCTTACGACCACTGTTCTAGTAAGGAACTGAAATCTTGATCAGTTGTATTTTTTTTACAGATAACTGACTTGCTGTTGCAAACTCTCACTGAATAATCCATTTTCACCACTTACTTTAAATGCTATCTTTCTCATTTAAATGAGTATTTATGAATAAACCCAGAATAGTAATTTAAGCATTGTATTCAGTAAAATCTGATCATTTCTGGGGTATGTTTGACCTATTGGGGAAGATCCCCATGTCCCACATGTGAGTGCCTGGGTTCAGTTCCTGGCTCTGGCTCAAGCTGATCCAGGATTCCTACTAGTGTAGGCCCTAGGAGGCATCACACCCCAAGTGAGCCACTGAATGGCAACTCTCCCTCTGCCATCTCTACCTCTCAAATAAAAAAAAAATATTTAAAATGGATTTTATTCAGATAGCTCCTCTCATTGAAGTTTTCTGATTGTAATTTACATTTTAGTTATTAAAATTGGCATATTTTCTGCCAATGTTTTCTAATTAGATATTTAATGTATAATCTGATCATTAATTTTGTGTATATATATTTATATATAGTGGATTTTTCAGTTTTTATTTTCTTATTTTCATTTTATTTGAAAGGCAGAGAAACACACAGAAAGAGACAGAGAGATGTTTTTGAACCACTTGTTCACTCCCCAAATGCCTGCAATAGCCATGACTGGGCCAGGCTGAAGCCAGGAGCCCAAAACTCAGTTCAGCTCTCCTGTGTGAGCAGTAGGGACACAATACCTTCGGTCAAGGCCTGTTGCTTCTCATGGTACACATTAGCATGAAGCAGCTCCAGGACTGGAACGCAGGCACACAGATAAGAGATGTGGGTGTCCCTCAACCATTGAGCAAAACATCCACCCCTGTATATATAGAGTATGCCATATGGTATATAGTTTATATGTACATTATATATATATAGTATATATAGTTTAAAATGCCTTCAAAACACCCACCCCATGTGTATGTGTGTGTGTATGTAGTATACTATATAGTCCATAGTTTATACAGTATATATTTTATATATGTCTAATATATATATGGTATAAATAGCTTAAATTACCTTTAAAAGTGAACATTTTCAACCTTTACAGCTCTTCTTTGATACCTTTACTTAATACATTAGCAGCACCACTGTTTTGTTTCTGACCTTAGTGAGTTAAGAAAATATTCTACTTTACTAAGTATTTTTATTGGAAATAGATGTTAAATTTTATTAAAGGCTATTTTGGCATGCATCAAGATGATTATATAATTTCTCTCTTGTGACTTATTAATCTAGTGAGTTATACTGACAGTTTTTAAAGCTATAAGCCACTTTGCATTTTTGAAATAAATCCTATTGATCATGGAGGATCAGTCTTTTAATGTACTCCTGGGCATTGTTCAAGATATTCAAGATTGTTTTTATGTTTATAATTTGATTGTAGGGATGGGCATTTGGCACAGTGGTTAAAACTCTGCTTGGGGGCCGGCGCCGCGGCTCACTAGGCTAATCCTCCGCCTAGCGGCGCCGGCACACCAGGTCGGGGCGGGATTCTGTCCCGGTTGCCCCTCTTCCAGGCCAGCTCTCTGCTGTGGCCCGGGAATGCAGTGGAGGATGGCCCAGGTGCTTGGGCCCTGCACCCCATGGGAGACCAGGAGAAGTACCTGGCTCCTGGCTCCTGCCATCGGATCAGTGCGGTGCGCCGGCTGCGGCGGCCATTGGAGGGTGAACCAACGGCAAAGGAAGACCTTTCTCTCTGTCTCTCTCTCTCACTGTCCACTCTGCCTGTCAAAAAAAAAAAAAAAAAAAAAAAAAAACTCTGCTTGGGATACCTACATTCTGTGTCAGAGTGACTAGGTTCCAGGATTAGCTTCACTTTCAATTTAAGTTTCCTGCTAATGTGCACCCTAGAAGGCACTAAGTGATGGCTCAATAGATGGGTCTCTGTCACCCATGTAGGAGATTCAGATTGAGTTGTGGGCTCCTGACTTTGGCTTCCCTCAGCCCTGGCTGTTGTGAGCATTTGATTGAGGAATGAACTGGTGTATGGAAGATCTCTTTCTGTTTGTGTCTCTGTCTCTGTCTGCCTTTCAAATATACTGGGATGAAAAAATAAAAATTTAAAAATATATGCATAATTTGATTATCAAAAAATGCATCTTAACATTTAATTCTCTAAACTCATCTTTATTTTGCTACTTGAAGTAATAAATTCAGTTAATTAATTTTTAAAGACACTATTTGAAAGGCAGAGTGACAGAGACAGAGACAGAAAGATATTCCATCCACTGGTTCATTCCCCATACGCCAACAACAGTCAGGGTTGGGTCAGCCTGAAGCCAGAACCCAGGAACTCCTACCTGGTCTCTCACATCTGCTGGCTCCCAGGTACATTAGCAGGAAACTGGATTGGAAGGTAGAAGCAAGACTTGATCCTAGATACTTTGATATGGAATGCAGGTGTTTCAATGAGCAGCTTAACCCAAAGCACCACGATGCCTGCCCCAAAATCAAGTCATTTAAAGTACCCTATGTTTTATAAAGTAGAATTATTATCTCATGTGGATTCAGCTCTATATGAGACAATAAATATGAATTTGCTTAAATAATAATTTAATAATATTAAAATTCTGAGGTCATATGTATATAAATATCCAAGAGAATTGAAAACATATGTCCACATAAAAATGTGTACACAAATATTCATAGTAGCCAAAAGTTGGAAACAACCCAATTATCCATCAACAGACAAATAGATAAGCAAAATGTAATATATCCATACCTTATTACTCAGCCATAAAAATCAAGTTCTGATACACACTACAATATAGATAAAAATCTTGCAAACCTTACACTAAATGGAAGAAGCCAGTCACCGGAGGGCCCACACTGTATGATTTCATTTGTATGAAATGTCCCTAATAGGCAAATGCAGACAGATAGAAAGTACAGTAGTGGTCGCCAGGGACTGGGGAAGTGGGGAACGCAGAGTGACTGCTAACGGATGAAGTTTCTGTTCAGGACAATGGAAGTGTTCTGAAATTAGATAGTGGTGATGACTGCATGACTCTGAACAGACTAAATATCATTGAGCTGTACACTTTCAAAGGCTGAATTCCACTATGTTTAAATTGTATCTTAATAAAACAGTAGGCCAGTGCCACGGCTCACTAGGCTAATCCTCCGCCTGCGGTGCCGGCACCCCCCACCCCAGGCTCTCGTCCCAGTCAGGGTGCCGGATTCTGTCCCGGTTGCTCCTCTTCCAGTCAAGCACTCTACTGTGGCCTGGGAAGGCAGTGGAGGATGGCCCAAGTGCTTGGGCCCTACACCTGCATGGGAGACCAGGAGAAGCACCTGGCTCCTGGCTTTGGATTGGCACAGCACGCCGGCTGTAGCGGCCATTTTGGGGGTGAACCAATGGAAAAAGGAAGACCTTTCTCTCTGTCTGTCTCTCTCTAACTCTGTCTGTCAAAAAATAAAATAAAATAAAATAAAATAAAATAAAATAAAATAAAACAAAACATTATTAACGTAATATTTTATATGGGACAGGCCAAACAATTAAAGCAACACCACATCTCATATAGGAGTGCGTGGGTTCAATTCCCAACTCTGGTTCCTGACTCCAGCTTCCCCAGTGCAGACTTTTGGAGGCACCAGGTGACGGTTCAGGTGACTCATTCCGTCACCCAAATGAGAGACCCGGATTGAGCTCCTGACTCCCAGTGTTGGCCTTAATGAAGCTCTGACCATTGTAAAGTGTTTGGGGAGTGAACCAGCAGATGAGGGTTCTCCCCCCTGCCCCAGCTCATTGCCTCTTAAATACAATTAGCATCACATAAGGGAAAAGTGTTGGGTCATAGACAAGAAGAAATTCTTTCCCCTCTTTTCCCCTCTATTTCTTAAGATGAGGTTAGAATGTTGAATCCTCCTGTTGAAAATGGAAGTTTTTCTGCAGAGAGGAGCAAAGAAAACTCCAAATCTCTTGACTAAGGCAGACAGCGAAATTTGCAGGGTTCCCAGAAATTCTCTGTGTACCAGCCCTAGGGAGTGATAAACTAATTTTCCTCTTCTTTAAGATTTTGCTACAAATGGTTTTACACTTCAGAAGACATAAATCTAAAACACATTTGCACAAATTCGATTGAATTTCTGTGTTTTCTGTTGTTACTGCAGAGGGAATAGAGAAACTCCTGGCAATGGGTTGGGAGTATGTTGGATGAGAAACATCTACAAAGGACAAAAGGGAAGAGGCATGTGGGACAACAGAGACGTGTGTGTCAGACAAGCCTGTCTAATCCATACAATCTTCTCCAGGCTCAACACCTTTCCTGGGAATGCTGCAGGCCCTGTTGTCAGACCGTACAACCATGCATAACTCAATCCTCGTTATATGGCCTAAAAGACCACATTGGAATCAAAACCCAAGTTCTCCTTCTGCTGCTTTCATGGCCCAAAAGATTACGCCACTTCAGGCAAGAAGTTAGCCTGGTCTGGGGAATCTTTTAGGAAAATGTAATCAAGTCTGTGTTTAATCCTTAATTCCCGATTCAGGAGGGTGTGTTTATGAACGCTAATTTGGAAATTATAGTACTGGAGGGTGCAGTAGCACTGATTTCAAGCCTCACACAGGAAAAATTCTACTCAGTGTTTGCCCTCACCTGCCAGCACTATACATGCAGCCATATGTTTTGAGAGACTTGGGTTTGATTTTTGAAAAACCATTTTTATGTGGTTTGTTCTCTAGTAGTTATAATGTGTGGCTATCTGATTTGAAAAACAACACATGAAAAATTGGTTTTTTATTTTTATTTATTTGACAGGCAGAGTCAGTGAGAGAGACAGACAGAAAGCTCTTCGCTCTGTTGGTTACTGCCCTAATGGCCTCCACGGCCGGCGCTGCGCCGATCCGAAGCCAGGAGCCAGGTGCTTCCTCCTGGTCTCCCATGCGGGTGCAGGGCCCAAGCAGCAGGGCCATCCTCCACTGCCTTCCTGGGCCACAGCAGAGAGCTGGCCTGGAAGAGGAACAGCCAGGACTAGAACCCGGTGCCCATATGGGATGCCACAGGCGGAGGATTAACCAAGTGAGCCAAGGCGCTGACCCCAAAAAATGGTTTTCTTAAACAATGTGATATAGTACTATACCTTGACCACTTCTAGCTACTATTGATAGATAGTAGTAAGATAATTACATAAACTAGACATCTCTGTGTTCCATATCCTTGAGCGCCATTATCTAAATCTAAAAGAGGGCTAGGAGTCCTGGCAATCAATCAAACAGGGACGTGCTGGATCATTAATTATTACAATAAGTACCACAGGGTGGGGGAAAGGTTAGAAGTCTTCAAGAATGAAGCTATTACTACCTCTTCACCATTAGACATAAATTTTAAGATACTTTCCTATAACAATGATAAATTTGTACTGACCTATATCACTTTCTTGCCAAGATTTTCTCATAAGGGAAATATTTGTGTAACAGATGCAGCAGCTGAAATTCCTATCTCACGAGCAGAAGTGGGTCATATGGACAGTCCTCCATGGGGGAGAGTGGCTGGGGAGGTCAGGGCTAGGATTTGGGTTGGGTCAGCCAACAGACAGCATTATCTCCACGATCCCCTCCCTCATACTTCCCTTACTTCATGAAGGGAGGGCAGAGGTAGTTTGAGGCTCAGGGGAAGGGTGACTGGTTCACAGTTTATCTACTAATCAGGTTTTACTTATAAAATCCTAACGGTTTGAAGACAAAGTAAAAGTATGACGCTGCCTGATTTCAATACTTAACATAACGCCACATTCAATTATAATTATAATTCAATATATTCTATATTCCAGATATAGAATAATGGTCCAGAAACAGGCCTGTAAATATATGGTCACAAGATAAACAAAGACGCCATGGCCATTTAATTGACAGAGGTTGGTTTCTTTCTCCATCTCTCTTTTTTTTTAAAGATTTATTTATTTATTTATTTTTTGATAGGCAGAGTGGATAGTGAGAGAGAGACAGAGAGAAAGGTCTTCCTTTGCCGTTGGTTCACCCTCCAATGGCCGCTGTGGCTGGCGCACCGCGTTGATCCAAAGGCAGGAGCCAGGTGCTTCCTCCTGGTCTCCCATGGGGTGCAGGGCCCAAGCACTTGGGTCATCCTCCACTGCCTTCCTGGGTCACAGCAGAGAGCTGGCCTGGAAGAGGGCAACCAGGACAGAATCTGGCGCCCCGACCGGGACTAGAACCCGGTGTGCTGGCGCCGCTAGGTGGAGGATTAGCCTATTGAGCCGCGGCGCCAGCCAAGATTTATTTATTTTATTTGAAAGGCAAAGTTACAGAGAAGCTGAGGCAGAGAGAGAGAGAGAGGTCTTGAGGAAGGTTTCTTTCAAACAAATGGTACTGGGATAATTAAGCTTCCATGTAGAAAAAAATGTGAATCATACACACCGTAAACAAACACTAACTTGAATCAATGTAAAAGCTAAAACTTCTGGAAGAAAACATAGGAGGCAAATCTTGAGGTGGGACAGCAGTTAAGATGCACTTGGGATGTCCGCGTCTCAAAACAGAGCGCCTGGGTTCAAGTCCTGGCTCTGCTTCTGATTCCGGCTTCCTGCTAATGTGCACCCTGGGAGGCAGCAGTGATGGCTCAAGCAGTTGGGTCCCTGCCACCCAAAGGGGAGATCTGAATTGTGTTCCAGAACTTGCTTTTGATCTGGCCCAACTCTGACTGTTGTGGACATATGGGAAATGACTAGTGGACGGGAGATCTCTCCTCTCTTTATCATAAATAAATATTGTTAAACATTAGAGAAAATCTTTGTGATTTAGGGTTACATGAAGATTTCTTACAGTACCCACAAATACAAAGTGTAAAAGACAAAAATGGCAAGTTAGACTTCGATATAACTAAAAACTTTGATTTTTAAAATACACTATTAAGAAAAAAAATGACAAGACCCAGAAACTCTGTTTCCCTGTTTTGCTAGTGATCTGGGGACAGGATGATTGATGATTGACAAGGATGCAAGAAGGGCAAAAAGAAATGCTGTCCACCTTCCAAGACCCTCTCAAGTTTGCCCCATTTCTGATGTCCTGATGGTACTCCTGTTCCACCACCAATTCACATGTTTAGTAAGACCTACTGTGCACTAGGCACTGACAGTGCACACAGAAGGACAGAAATAGAGCTGAAAGAAAACAGACAGTTGACTGCCATAAAGTGAAAAAGACATTATTTATTTATTCAAAAGACAGAGCTACTGAGAGACAGAGGGAGAGGCAGCGCACAAAAGATCTTCCATCTGCTGGTTCATTCCCCAGATGGTCCCAACAGTGGGGGCTGGGCCAGACCAAAGCCAGAAGCCTGGAACTCCATCCTGGTCCCCCACATGGGTGGCAGGGGCCCAAGTACTTGGGCCATCTTCAGCTGCTTTCCCAGGCGCATTAGCAGGGAAATTTATCTAAAATGATAAACTTATTTTGTGCAAACAATTTTAAGAACAATGCATACAAGTGGTTTTCAAAAAGCTCATGAGAAATACATATTTTGAAAAACTATGAATGAATTTCAAATTTTTGCACCAAAATAAATTTGTCTTTTTAATTCCTTTTTCCATGAGCTTTTAAAAGTACGTGTGTATGGGCCGGCACCGCGGCTCACTTGGCTAATCCTCTGCCTGCGGCGCCAGCACCCTGGCTTCTAGTCCCGGTTGGGCCGCCGGATTCTGTCCTGGTTGCTCCTCTTCCAGTCCAGCACTCTGCTGTGGTCCCGGAAGGCAGTGGAGGATGGACCAAGTGCTTGGGCCCTACACCCGCATGGGAGACCAGGAGGAAGCACCTGGCTCCTGGCTTCGGATTAGCACAGTGCGCCAGCCGTAGCAGCCATTTTGGGGGTGAACCAACAGAAAAAGGAAGACCTTTCTCTCTGTCTCTCTCTCTCTTTGTCAATAAAAAAATTAAAAAATAAACATAAAAAGTACGTGTGTATGAGTATGTGTGCTTTCATTGCAGGACTGATGGAGGTGGTTGGAAGCTATCTGGGTAACCATCACTGGGAACAGACCTGTAAGCTAAGCTAGATGTATAACTGGAAGTATCACAGTCAGAAACACCAGACATAGGCATAGCAACAGGATTATCCCAACAACCAGCGGTGGCTGAAAAGAGCAGGAAACAGAATGAGGGGTGGACACTGTGGTACATTTGCTCTCTGTCTGAGCGTGGAAGGTCCTGAACCTCTTAACTTTCACACAATGAGCCAGGATGCAGCTGCTTTGTTATTAAAATAGACACAGATATATAATAGACTATTATTTTTCTGACTTTTCAACCAGGTGTATTGTTTATGCAATAAATAAAAACAGCAAAATTTCCATTGAATGTAGTCAGTGAACAGCAACCAAGAATATGAAACAATAATACAAAAGAAAACATAATACACATTTTTTTTCATGAGCAGAATGAGAAGGATGAAAAGGTGCTTCAGTTTCATGAATGTATTGCTGGAATTATATACACATTTGTGGTTTAGGAAATTTTATGAAATTAAACCATATTTTCTGCAAGACACATTTGCAACCTCTTTTTGAAATATCAAAATCATGAGAATGGCATTTTAGGTGTGTTCTCTTTCAGGGTTAGTGCACTTCAGTTTTACTCAGTCTGTTCATGTGTTTAATTGCCTTCTGTTAGTATTTTTTATGCAAGAAATCCAGCCAGAGACCAGTGAAATCAAAGCAATTGCATTTGGCTTACTTTCCCTCAAATAAGAACAGATCCTTTTAATTGAAGCAGAGTTCACTCTTCACCTGATGTCTCATCTACACCCGCGTTTCCAGTAACTTACCTGAGACCGTCTATACAGGCAGAGAGGAAGGATTCATGCATTGTTCAGGTAAATCAAGAGTCCAAAACTAGTTTGGAGAAAAAATATTTTCTCTGGCTATTAAGTACAGTGGTTGGTTTTGAATATGCATTTTTATTTTAGTCATCAGATAAACAACTGCTCAACACTTCAGCGGGTAGTTAATATTCTGAGATAATATATGTGCACTACTAGTTAATAGAGATAAAAACAATACTTAGAAACACAATAGTATGTAAATGTCAATACATTCCAGCCAAACTCATAAAACAAATATTTTCATGTTTCTAATTTTATCACGTTAGTGGCAGCCAGAGCTGGGCCAGGCCAAAGCCAGGAGCCCAGAACTCAGTCCAAGTCTCCACATAGGTGGAAGGGACCCAAGTAGTTGAGCCACACCTGCTGCCTCCCAGGGTGCACATTCGCAGAAATTTGGAATTGAAAGGAGCTGGGACTCCATCCAGGTGCCCTGATGTGGGATCCGGGCATCTTAACCCCTGTACCAAACATCCACCCCAGAATTAAAGAGCTTGAGGAATACCATGGAAATGAAGCCACACAGTAACTAATGGCAATGTTGCTTCCAAGTTGTCATTGCGAGCCCTCCTTCAGGGTGGCCTTTGCTTATTGAATACACAGGTGTCTGAAAGCATCCTTGCTTTCTGGGGGAAAAAAGTTTCAGGATCATCTTGATTTTTTTTCTGCCCCAAGATATAGCATCAAATATTTCAAAATACCTTAGTTCTTTCTAACTGAGGGCAATATTGGAGAAAAAAGAAGTTGGGCACTAGAGCATATGGGATTGTTTCACTTGAGTGTTGGAAGGAGGCAGAATGACAACAGAGGGGTCATGACTCAAATCACCATGGTAACAGCAATAATGTCCTAAAAGAACAATGCATTCATGTTAATATTTTCAACTTAAGTCTACTCAAGTTCCTTGTATTCTGCTCAGAGGACTTACTTTCTACTTTGGTTAGTGGAATCCACCTGTTTTACACTAATTTTAACATATCATATTATAGTTTGGCACAACAAATCACCGGTCTTAATTTTTGTGTTGTCCCCTGAAACCTCAAATTCCTAAAATTCTCATAATTTCTTCCTTGATCTTTAGCTTAAGTGTTCTTTTTAAATTTTTTATTTATTACTTTATTTATTGGAAAGGCAGAGAAACAGAGACAGACGCAGTGAGATCTCCCATTCATAGTTTTGTTACCCAGTAGCCAGTTGGGCCAAAGCCAGGAGCCATCTGGGTCTCCTACATGGATGACAGGAACCCATGTGCTTGAGCCATCACCTGCTGCCTTGCAGAATGTGCGTTAGTGGGAAGCTGGAACCAGAAACAGAGCCGACACTCAAACTCAGGCACTTTGATATGAGATGTGGGTATCCCAAGTGGCATCTTTAACCACTACACCAAATGCTCACCCCTCCACCTAGGTATTCTGGAACTACCTCCAATATACAAGAGTCCTTCAAGAAGTTCATGAAAAAATGGAATTAAAGGATAAGGTTATTTTGGTGCAAAACTATTTTGAAATCCTTGCATTTTTTTCATAATAGGTATTTTCCATGTACATTAACATTATTTTTTATTTGAAAGGAAGAGGTACACACACACACAAACACACACATATAGCGAGAGAGACAGACAGAGATCTTTCATATCCTGGTGCACTCCCCAAATGTCTTCAACCGCTCAGCTAGGTCAGGCCGAAGCTAGTAGCCAGGAACTCAGTCTGGGCCTCCTGGGTCGGTGGTGGGGACCTAAGCAGTTGAGCCATCACCTGCTGTGTCCCAGGGCGCATATTAGCAGGGAGCTTGATTCAGAAGCAGAGCTAGGACTCAAACTCAGGCACTCTGATACAGGATGTGGGCTTCCCAAGTGGCATTCTGGCCACTATACCAAATGTGCACCCTTCAGTGTACTTTTTGAAGACCCTTCCTACACAAGCCTAGAAAGCCCTCTCTGCCTCCTTATTAGCATAACCATAAACTCCAACTATCTTAAAGACATAAAGAAATCCCATCTTCCTTCAGGAACTCAACCACAAATCCAACAGGCTAGTAAGTGGATACTTAAAAGAAGATAATAGGGGCCGGCACTGTGGCATAGTAGGTTAAGCCTCTGCCTATGGTGCTGGCATCCCACATGGTGCAAGTTCCTGTCCTGGCTGCTCCTCTTCTGATCCAGCTCTTTGCTACTGGCCTGGGAAAACAGTGTTAGATGGTCCAGAAGAAGCTCCTGGCTCTGTCCCTTATAGCCATGTGGGGAGTGAACCAGTAGATTGAAGACCTCGCTCTTTTTCTCTCCCTCTCTCTCTTTATGTAACTCTGCCTCTCAAGTAAATAAATAAATAAATCTCTTTTTTAAAAAAGAAGATAATATTTGATGAGCAAATTGTTTCCGAGAGCTGATTTGTTTTTTAGCAATGCTTCTCTGGTGTATATATATTTTTTTACTTTGAAAAAAAATAACTTATTTGAGATTGAGAGAGACAGAGAGAGACAGAGAGAGAGAGGGAGAGAGACAAAGAGAACGCCCCATCTACTGTTTCATTCCCCAAATTCCTGAAGTGGTCTGGGGTTGGCTAGGCCAGAGCGCGAGCTGGGAACTCAACCCAGCTTTTCCATGTGGTTGGCAGTGCCCAGTTACTGCTGCCTCCCAGGGTGTGCATTCACAGAAAGCGGAAATGGGAAGCAGAAGCAGGCACTCTGATGTGGGGCATGGGCCTTAACCGCTAGGCTACACACATGCCCCTCATCTTCCCCTTTTGTGCTGATTTTTCCTGTATGTCTTTCTTCCTTATGCTGTGCCAAACAAGCAATATGCTTGTTTATTTGCATATTCATTTATTTTAAGACTGTCCTAGGGCTCAATTCCAATTCCAGAAGTCCTTGGATATATAACTATTATCTCAGTGTTGCACAACTCAAATTATCTCAGGCAGGCAAAAATAACCTGAAAATAAATGTAATTTATATTTTTAAAAAATTGAAGCCAGATTCATTAGAAAACTGTATTAAATGGGATAGTTGGAGAATTCTCTTCTTAGAAAGCTTGTTTTGAACACCTTCTGTTTTATTTATGGATGACTGCTGTATTCCATCAAACCATTTCATAGAAGACAAGAGTTTCCTTGGATTATAGCAGGTTTCCATATTCAAATTACTTTTAGATATTACTCTAATAACATTACATGTAATTCTGGGACACATTGGCTTATCTCCAGAGATTTATAGTCCAAGATTTTTTTCTAACATAGACAAAATTACAGCTATAGAACATTTTACTGCAACATAGCCAGCTTTTTCATGGATTAAAACATCCCAACACTGTAGTCTATGATAATTTCCCAAGCACCACCGAGATAAAACACAGACTTATCTACAAAGTTTACACTCCCCCACAAAGGATCCAGTTATTCTGAAAAAACTTTTTTAAAGAAAAAGAAAAAAAGAAAGAAAGAAAAGGACAATTTTGGGGCTGGCGCTGTGGCGCAGTGGGTTAAAGTGGCCTGAAGCGCCGGCGTCCCATATGGGCGCCGGTTCTAGTCCCGGCTGCTCCTCTTCTGGTCCAGCTCTCTGCCATGGCTTGGGATAGCAAGCTCCAGCCGTTGCGGCCATCTGGGGAGTGAACCAACAGATGTAAGACCTCTCTCTCTGTCTCTACCTCTCTCTGTAACTGTCTTTCAAATAAATAAAAAATAAGTCTTTAAAAAAGTTTAGCTTTTAAAAAAAGGAAAAGGACAATTTCCATTTTAATCAGACATGTGGATAGGGAAATCGTTTATCTAAGAATTACTAACTTCTTCAGTTTTATCGTTTGGTGTAATTTGATTAATATTTTGATGATAGAAGGAGAGAGGTTTCTATGTTGCAACCTGGTGGAAGAAGTAGAAGGGTCCACATAGGCAGGTATGCAGTTTTGTTTGGATAGGAAGATGAGGAAATTGAAGTCTGATTGTTTCTGTTTTCTCCATGAATTATGAGGGGAGAATGTGCACCCAGGAGTGGGTGGTACTTGTGCAGCTGAGCCAAAAGAATAGAAGGTGATGCTTGGAGAAATGAGTATTTGAGAACCGAAATCCAAGAAGTAGAGATTTTGGCTCCCTTGGTTGTGGCTGTGGGAAATTGTTGCCAAGGATCGACCATGGGGAAAAAGTCATTACAGGTACCTTGAATCTTTTTGGCTTCACACTTTCAGATTTTTACTAATGGTATATAAGAACAATCTTTTTTTTAATAAAAGATTTATTTATTTATTGGAAAGGCAGAGTTACACAGAGGCAGAGGCAGAGAGAGAGAGAGGTGTCTCCCATCTGCTGATACACTCCCCAAATGGCAACAAACACTACAGCTGGGTGGATCTGAAGCCAGGAGCCAGGAGCTGTTTCCCACGCACGTGCAGGGGCCCAGGGACTTGGGTCATCTTCCACTGCTTTCCCAGGCCACAGCAGAGAGCTGGATCAGAAGTGGAGCAGCCAGGACTCAAACCAGCGCTCATATGGGATGCTGGCACTGCAGGTGGCATCTTTACCCGCTACACCACCACATTGCTGGCTCCAAGAACAATTAAAAAAAAAAAAAAAGACTTTACTTTTGTTTATTTTCCAGATATATTTTAAAAATAAATCTTATTTTTTTTTTCATTTTATTTGAAACATAGAGAGACAGGAAGGCAGACAGAGATACAGAGAGATCTTCCATCTACTGGGTCACTCTCCAAATGCCCGCAATAGCCAGACGTGGGCTGGACCAAATTCAGGAGCCTAGAACTCAAACTAGGTCCTCTAGATGAATGCCAGGAACCCAAGTACTTAAACCATCACTGCTGCCTCCCGCAATATGCATTAGCAGGGAGCTACGTTAGAAGTGAAGTAGCTAGGACTCAACCAGGCACATAAATATGTGATGGAGACACCCCAAGCACATCTTCACTGCTGTGCCAAATGCCCACCCCTACAAGGTTGGTTTTGTGACTGTTTTTCTCTTTATTTTTTCTTTTAAAAATAATATATACATATATTTGTATATGTATACATATGTATGTATATGTATGCGATATATATGTGTGTGTATATATATATATGTATGTATATGAGAGAGAAAGAATCTTCCAGCTTACTCTCAAAAGGTCGGCAACAAAGTCAAAGCCAGAAGCTGGAAATTCAATCCACGTCTCCCAGAAGGGTGACAGGAATTGAATTACTTGAGCCATAACCTGCTACCTCCCAGGATCTGTAGTAAACAGGAGATCTCGCTCTGTCTCTGTCTCTTCTGTCTTTCTGCCTTTCAAATTAAATACATAAACAAATAAATAAATATTCTTAAAAATTATTTATTTATTTGAGAGGTAGAGTAACAGAGAGAGGGAGAGATAGAGAGAAAGGTCTTCCATCCACTGGTTCACTCCCCAAATGGGTGCAAAAGCCAGAGCCGAGCCGATCCAAAGCCAGAAGCCTCCTCTGGGTCCCCCATGTGGATGCAGGGGCCCAAGCATTTCTGCCATCTTCCACCGCTTTCTCAGGCCATAGCAGAGAGCGGGATCAGAAGAGCAGTTGGGACAACAACTAGTGACCATATGGGATTCTGGCACCACAGGCGGAGGCTTAGCCTACTACACCACAGTGCTGGCCCCATAAATAAATATTTTTCAAAGATTTCTTTATTTATTTGAAAGTCAGAGTTACACAGAGAGAGGAGAGGCAAAGAGAGAAAGAGGTCTTTCAACCGCTGGTCCACTCCCCAATTGGCTGCAATGGCTGATCTGAAGCCAGGAGCTAGGAGCTCCCCCCGGGTCTCCCATGTGGGTTCAGGGATCTGAGGACTTGGGCCATCTACCACTGCTTTCCCAGGCCACAGCAGAGAGCTGGATCAGAAGTGGAGCAGCTGGGACTCAAACCGGCACCCACATGGGAATGCTGGCACTGCAGGCAGAGGCCTTACCCACTACACCACAGAGCCCGCCCTATAAACATTTTTTAAAATACACGTTGGGGCGGGCATTGTGGCACAGTGGGTTAAGCCACTGCTTGGGACCTGTACATCCCATGTCGGAGGGCTGGTTTGAGTCCCAGCTGCTCCATTTCTGATCCAGATCTCTGTTAATGCACCTGGGAAGCAGCAGATGATGGCACAAGTACTCGGGTCCCTGTCACCCTTGTGGGAGACCCAGATGGGATTCCAGTTTCCTGGCTTTGGCCTGGTCCAGCTCTGGCTTTTGTGGGCAACTGGGGAATGAATCAGCAAATGAAAGATTCTCTCTCTCTCTCTCTCTCTCTCTCTCTCTCTCATATCTTTCCCTTTTATGTGTGTCACTCTATAAATCATTAAATCTTGAAAAAAATGTTTTGTGCTGATTATTCAGTGTCTAAGTTAGGACCTGGTGGATAGCGAGCACTCCTAACACCTGCTGCTGTAATATTAAATCCCTATCCCATAGAAGTTTACATTACAATGCATCCATCTCACCCAGCACTTCTGCTTCTAGGGATTTATTCTGCAGGTGCACTGAGCGCCTTCAACAAGCTTATGAAAAATGCGTATTATGAAAAAGCTATACATGAATTCCAAGGTTTTTGCATGGCCACCATTTGGTGTGGGTTGATCATCACTTGGGATATCCTCATCCCATTTTGCAGGGTCTGATTTGAGTTCTGGCTCCTCAGCTTGCAATTCAGCTTCCTGCTAATAAGCACCCTGGGAGGCTGCAGATGATGGCTCAGTACTTGGGCCCCAGCCATTCATGTGAGAGATCTGGATAGAGATCCAGGCTCCGACTTGTGACCTGGTCCAGCCTTGGAGTTGTAGGCATTTGGAGAGTGAACCAGCGAGTGAAAGAGCCCTCTCTCTCACACACACACACTCTCTCTCTCTGCCTTTAAACTAAAAAAAGAAAAGAAAAAGAAAATTTTTGCACCAAAATAAACATCTTTTAATTCCATTTTTCCACCAACTTTTTCAACTCCCTCTGTATGCATAAATGTATGGAGGCACAAGGGTATTTGCTGGAGCAGTTTCCTGTGTTGAAGAACATCCAACAGGGGTGAATGATAAAGGGATGGTAGCATAATTGGACGTGGAACATAACTGAGCAGCCACCGTAAGCTTGAGCCCGGCATATGTGTTCTGACATGAGAAGTGGGTTAATATGTATTGAGCATTTTTAAAAGCATGTCTCACAGATCCACTGTGTAAAAGAAATATATGTCTGTGAGATACACATACAATAAAAAGAAGTGAAGGGTGAAAATCAAGTTATAATTGTGGTGATTACTCCTGAGTAGAGAACCAGCAATGGGAATGGGGTTAACAGGAATCCCAATAGGTTCCCTTAGGAATTTTTGTGTTATTTGAGCCATTTGCAATAATAACTTATTTATAAAAAGAGAGAGGGAAAAATTAGCATGGAAATGCTATGAAACCAGCAAAATTTTGACAGATGGTCTGCCAGAACTCCCAGAAAAAAAATATTGCAAGCATTGAGAAAACAACAGAGAAAAAAATATCAGGTCAATATCCTCAATTAATTAAAACTAAGAAAGAAAAGGAAAAGAGAGGTAGAAAAACAATCTAAATAATTAGAATCTAAAACTTAAGTAGGAGATCAGCAAGATCTGGGAGCTGTTAACTGTGACCACAGCCTATTACATCTGTGATTTATGAGGATCATTTTGTCAAAATCAGAACATCACGAATCTTTCTACGGCTCTATTTCAGAGACGCTGGAAGGCATGGTTTTATCTTAACACCCAAGAGGAAACAATCATAAGCCAAGAAAGATTTAAATATCCTCGGAGACAAGAGTTTTGCTTGCCAACCCTTAAGGAGCCAGGATTTACTTGTCATGATGAACCAAGATGCTGAGCAGAGAATAGACCTCAAGAAAAAGGGGCCAAGCAAAGAGACATCTGAAAGTCACATGTTTTTAATTCAAGAGTTGGCTTTTTATTTTTTTAATTTAAAATATTTAAAATAAAAATGCATTTTTCTAGTGTGATTCTCTATACCAAATCAAATCAAGCTTGGCAGCTTCCTGAATATATGCCTGTCAGTTTCACTGACCTTCCTGATTTTGCAGGTTGCTTGGTGGTTTATAAATATTTTCTCACATGTCGTCTCAGGTGGTTCGCACAATAGCAAACCTAAGCCTTGTACTATGGATCTTACTGTGTACAGGAAGAAACTGAACTTGAAGGAGTAGCTTCAATAAGATCACATAGAGGCCACTGTTGTGATGTAGTGGGTTAAGCCACCGCCTGTGACCCTGATATCCCATACTGGACTGTCAACTTGAATCCCAGCTGCACTGCTTCTGATCCAGCTCCCTGCTAATGAGTCTGGGAAAGCAGCGGAAGATCCCTCAAATATCTGGGTCCCTGCCACCCACATGGGAGGCCCAGAGGGATTTTCAAGCTCCTAGCTTCAGCCTGGCCCAGTCCTGGCTGTTGTGGCTATTCGGGGAGTGAACCAGTGGATGGAAAATCTCTCTCTGTGTGTCACTTGCCTTTCAAATACATAAATCAACCTTTAAAAAAATAGAAAATCAAGGTCACACAAATGAATAGCACTGCTGAGATGTACACCTATGCTTGCTGACTCAAATGTTCTGCTCTGGGGGCTGGCATCCCATATGGGTGCTGATTCATATCCCAGCTGCTCCTCTTCCAATCTAGCTCTCTTATGGCCTTGGAAAGATGGCCCAAGTGCTTGGGCCCCTGGCACCCATGTAGGAGACCTGGAGGTGGCTCCTGGCTCCTGGTGATTGGTCCAGCTCTGGCCATTGTAGCCATCTGGGGAGTAAACCAGTGGATGGAAGACCTTCCTCTCTGTCTTTCCCTCTCTGTCTATAACTCTACCTCTCAAATAAATAAATAAAAAATATTTTTAAAAAAGTTATGCTCTACAATCATTGAAGAAGTGGTTAATGTATTTGGTCTTTCCTTGAATAATATCACAGCATTTCAAAACATTTTTGGAGAAAGGAATTAAGAGGTAAGTTATTTATGGTATAAACATTTTTGAAATCTGTGCAACTGGCCGGCGCCGTGGCTCAATAGGCTAATCCTCCACCTTGTGGCACTAGCACACCAGGTTCTAGTCCCGGTCGGGGCGCCAGATTCTGTCCCAGTTGCCCCTCTTCCAGGCCAGCTCTCTGCTGTGGCCCGGGAGTGCAGTGGAAGATGGTCCAAGTGCTTGGGCCCTGCACCCCCTGGGAGACCAGGAGAAGCACCTGGCTCCTGCCTTCGGATCAGTGCGGTGCGCCGGCCGCAGCGCACCAGTCATGGCGGCCATTGGAGGGTGAACCAACGGCAAAAGGAAGACCTTTCTCTCTGTCTCTCTCTCTCTCACTATCCACTCTGCCTGTCAAAAACAAACAAAAAAAAAATCCATGTAATAGTTTTTTTCATAATACGAATTTGAGGAACTTTTTGAATATCCCCATATATTCATTTATTTCAAAATTGTTTTTGTACCTAAATAAGCTCATCTTTTAATTTCATTTTCCATGGACTTGTGAAGTACCCTGGAATTCGTGTATCACTGCAAAGGAGACAAATAGGTGGTTTATGACGGAGCAGAAGACCTAGGGGAGAAAATAATGTAGACTAAGCTTGGGGAAGCAGGTGAAGGAGGGAGTGAATGAGCAGTCTGGGATAGTCAGTTCCCATCTCTTATGGTGAGCCCTATCAAAGGCTGCTGTGGAACTCTGAAAAGGGAAATGCTATGATGCAAAATGTGCTCAAGGGAACTTATCTGAAGAATTCTGCAGAAGAGGAAATAGGGAAATGGTATATCAGAGCAAGGAGACTGGGGCCATACACCCAAAGATGGG
Source organism: Oryctolagus cuniculus (assembly GCF_051225735.1). Lineage (NCBI taxonomy): Eukaryota > Metazoa > Chordata > Mammalia > Lagomorpha > Leporidae > Oryctolagus > Oryctolagus cuniculus. The sequence continues at coordinate 12,404,039 of NC_142874.1, read as the reverse complement.
ACTGAAGACATCAAGCATAAGAAAATTCTCAGGACCCTGGAGAGAAGAATGTTTGGATTGTGAGTGAAGACTGTGTCAAATGATAGACCTCTTGCAGCTGTTGTGGCACAGTGGGTTAAGCTACCAGTTGGGATGCTGCCCACACCCCATAATGCAGTGCTGGTTTGAGTCCTGGCTACTCCACTTTTGATCCAGCTTCCCACTAATGCAACTGGGAAGGCAGCAGATGATGGTCCAAGTATTTGGGTCCCAGCCAGCAACATGGGAGACTTGGATGGGGTTACTGGTCCTGGCTTTGGCCTGACTAACCCTTGCTGTTTCAGGCATTTGGGGAATGAACCAGAGGATGGATGAGTCTCCTTTTCCCTCCTCCTCCCCAGACCTCTTCTCCTGTTCCCTCCCCCTCTGTCACTCTACGTTTCAAATAAAGAAATAATAAAAAAATATACCTCAAGGTTTTCTACCAAGTACACTGGACTGTGGGGAGCAACTGGGAGCAACTCGGACTAGACTAAGTTACTGGAATTAAGACTTATTCTATGCATCTGCTCTCCCACAATATGGCGCTGAGAAGGGAGTAACAGCTTCTACACAGCTGCCTCCAGTTCAACCAATAAACAGCAGGACCTGCTCCTGATTGGAGGAGAGCAGCGTACTCGGCGTGTGGGTAGCAGAGTTGGGATTGGTGGAAGAGGACTATAAAGGAGGAGAGAGACAACATGCACCGAGGAACATCTAAGAGGAACACCTGTGCAGCCTCCGAGAGAGCCGGCCGGTGGTGTGCCGCTCCCCCGCAGAAGTGGGGAAAGTGGCAGGGGGAACCGCCCTTCCACGGAGGTGGAAGGGTCGGTAGCCAACCCGGGAAGAACCAGCAGCAAACCCGGGGAGGGCCGAGTAGACGAAAGAACAGCGCAGGGTCCTGTGTCGTTCCTCCACGAAGACGGGGAGCGACATAATGGTGCCGTGACTCGGATAGGAAACCTAGGCAGGGTTTAGTGTCGTTCCTCCACGAAGAGGGGGAGCGACACTGGACTTATGGAGATACTAATACCTAAAGGAAATGTCGATGGGGGATGGCTCAGTCAATTGCTGAGACATGAAGCTTAGTGTCAATAATCAAGCAAACACTTACGAAGAGTTGTTTGTATAAATCTGGAGAAGGGACCGGTGCTGTGGCTCACTTGGTTAATCCTCCACCTGCGGCGCTGGCACCCTGGGTTCCAGTCCCGGTTGGGGTGCCGGTTCTAGTCCCGGCTCTCCTCTTCCAGGCCAGCTCTCTGCTGTGGCTCAGGAAGGCAGTGGAGGATGGCCCAAGTGCTTGGGCCCTGCACCCCATGGGAGACCAGGAGGAAGCACCTGGCTCCTGGTTTCAGATAGGTGTAGTTCCGGCCATAGCGGCCATTGGGGAGTGAACCAACGGCAAAAGGAAGACCTTTCTCTCTGTCTCTCTCTCACTGTCTAACTCTACTGTCAAATAAATAAAAAAAAAAAAATCTGGAAAAAATTGAGACATGAGTGCTAAACTTTATACGTGAAAGCCATTTGCTTTAATTAGGGGATATTAGAGAATAGAGACCACCGGGGAGTCTCCCGGCCCCCACCCCAGCAGGAGCGGAAGCTCCAGCCAAGCCGTGGGGACAGTTCAGGGAGTGCAGGTTGTAAGCAAGCAGAGCAGGAAGGTGAAATAGGAATTGTCATTGTGCCCAGCAAGGTCTGCAAGTCCACAGATGTCTCGTGAACAAAACACGATCTCGTGACAGACTGCTATCACAGGAGAGGCTGCTGATAAGCAACTATCCTCTCTGCTTTGGCCAATTTACTATTGAGTGGAGGCAATCCTAGGCTTAACAGTGGTCATTATAGTTTAGGTCATATGATCAGTTACTAGCAGAGCTAGGCTTAAACCCAGACAAGATTATTTTAAACTGTGTAAATTATGGCTTGAATCATTTAAGATCTGATTAAATCTTTCTGTTTAAAAAAATATGGCTTTGGAGGGGTTTTTGGAGAAGGGCAGGATGTTGGAATTAACCCATTCTAATGGTGATTTAAAGGGACCAAAGCAAAGGCCAAGTTCAAGAAAATTAAAGAACAGGAGAAATTTGAGTGAAAGAGAGAAAAAAAGAAAGGTAGCAGGAAAAGAGAAAGTAATAGTACTCCAGAACTCAGGCTAGGATAAAGTGAAAAGAGACAAGTATTAGTAAATGTTGCTGAAAGACCAAAACAATTAAAAGTATTTTGATTATTTGATAACCAGGGAGTCACTGGAAATGAAAATGGGTAATTTTAGTGAAGATGTAAAGATGGTTGCAAAATTGCTGGGGGCCAGGTAGTTTTTAACAACTGGGAAAGCCACAGAGCAAGAGTAACTCTGTAAGAAATTAACATAATGATGACTGTTAGAGAAGGAAAATCAACACTAGCCATCAGGGAAATGCAAATCAAAACCATAATCAGGTTTCACCTCACTCAGGTTAGAATGGCTTACATACAGAAATCTACCAACAACAGATGCTGGTAAGGATGTGGGGAAAAGGGACACTAATCCACTGTTGGTGGGAATGTAAACTGGTAAAGCCATTATGGAAGTCAATTTGGAGATTCCTCAGAAACCTGAATATAACCCTACCATACAACCCAGCCATCCTACTCCTTGGAATTTACCCAGAGTAAATTAAATTGGCAAATAAAAGAGCTGTCTGCATCTTAATGTTTTTTGTAGTTCAATTCACAATAGCTAAGACATGGAATCAACCTAAATCAACAGTAGACTGGATAAAGAAATTATGGGATATGTACTCTATAGAATACTCTACAGCAGTAAAAAACAATGAAATCCGGTCATTTGCAACAAAATGGAGGAATCTGGAAAACATCATGCTGAGTGACTTGAGCCAGTCCCAAAGGGACAAATATCATATGTTCTCCCTGATCGGTGACAACTAACAGAGCACCTAAAAGGGAACCTGTTGATGTGAAAAGGACACTATGAGAAACAATGATTTGATCAGCCTTTGTCCTGACTGTCAAGGAACAACTTACTACTTTATTCCTTTTAGTATTTTTTCTGTTCTACTTAATACTATTGGTTGAACTCTTTAATTACTACACAATTATTCTAAGGTGTTTAACTGAAAAGTGATCCCTGTTAAATATAAGAGAGGGAATAAGAGAGGGAGGAGATGTACAGTTCGGCACATGCTCACTCGGACTTACCCTAAATGGGAGAGTTAGAAACGATTCCAATTCAATCCCATCAAGGTGGCATGTACCAATGCCATCTCACTAGTCAAAGTGATCAGTTTCAGTTCATAATTGATCATAATGATAGGATTAAGAGTCAAAGGGATCACACAAACAAGACTAATGTCTACTGATACTAACTGATAGAATTAAAAAGGACTGAATGATCCAACATGGGAAGTGGGATACATAGCAGACTCATAGAATGGCAGTTGTCCTAAACAGCACTCTGGCCTCAGAATCAGCCCTTAAGGCATTTGGATCCCACTAAAAAGCCCATGAGAGTATTTCAGGCATGGAAAGCCAAGACACTGTGGTAAAAAAAAAAAAAAAAAAAAAATGACCTAAATGAAAGATCTCTGTGAATGAGATCCTAGCAGAAAGAACGGGCCATCAAAAAAGATGTCTTTTCTGAAGGGAGGAGAGAACTTCCACTTTGACTATGACCTTGTGTAAATAAGATCGAAGTTTGTGAACTCAAGAGGCTTTTTTTTTTTTTTTTTTTGACAGGCAGAGTGGACAGAGAGAGAGAGAGAGACAGAGAGAAAGGTCTTCCTTTGCCTTTGGTTCACCCTCCAATGGCCGCCATGGCCAGCGCGCTGGGCAGCACACCGCGCTGATCCGATGGCAGGAGCCAGGTACTTATCCTGGTCTCCCATGGGGTGCAGGGCCCAAGCACTTGGGCCATCCTCCACTGCACTCCCTGGCCACAGCAGAGAGCTGGCCTGGAAGAGGGGCAACCGGGACAGAATCCGGCGCCCCGACTGGGACTAGAACCCAGTGTGCCGGTGCCGCAAGGCGGAGGATTAGCCTAGTGAGCCGCGGCACCGGCCCAAGAGGCTTTCATAGCCTTAGCAACTCATGACAAGAGCCTCGGGTGATTACTGAAGCCATAAATAAAGAGTGTCAATTGTTAAATCAACAACAGGAGTCACTGTGCACTTACTCCCTGTGTAGGATCTCTGTCCTTACTGTGTTGTCCAATGTGAAGTAATGCTATAACTAGTACTCAAACAGTACTTTATACTTTGTGTTTTTGTGTGGGTGCAAACTGTTGAAATCTTTACTTAGTATATACTAAATTGATCTTCTGTATGTAAAGATAATTGAAAATGAATCTTGATGAGAATTAGATGGGAGAGGAGTGGGAGATGGGATGGTTGCGGGTGGGAGGGAGGTTATGGGAGGAAAAAGCCACTATAATCCAAAAGTTGTACTTTGGAAATTTATATTTATTAAATAAAAGTTAAAAAAAGAGAAGGAAGATCAAATTTAAATGAAGACGCATTTAAGGAACATTTAGTATTTAGTATTTTCATAGCATCATTGCTGTGCAAAAAAAAAAATGCACTTAGAAGAAAAGAAACTAAGGAAAGAAAGGGTAGGAAACATGGCTCCCATAAGTTGATCTGCAGGACGCTGATAGACAGAAAGAAGCCAGAAGGAGCCAGCAGCTGTACTCAGGTGTGCTGGACACAAAGTGGAGTAAAGGAGAAGCAGGCTCAGCGATACACTGAGAAGTGTGGTCTTAAAGGGACGCTCGCAATGTTTAGCCAAGTACACAACTGGCAACTCCTGTGAAATCACAGGTAAATGTAGGGGTGGGGTTTGGGAAAAAAAGGGATCCTATGAGGAGTCCGCACAATGCCAGTGCAGGAAGTTGTTACATGTGCTGGGCAGACCTGATTGCACTGGGTTTCAAGTCAAGACAGATCTGGATCTGAATCTGGTCCTGTCCCTCTCTAGTTGCATGATGCTGGGGAAGGTACTTAATTTTTTGGAGCTTCATTTCCCCTTCTAAAAATAGCTATCTCATAGTGTAATTCTGATATATGAGATAACATCCTTGATTGATAGTGCCTGGTATACTTAATAAACTGCCAATATAATTAATAGCAAGTGCAGGGGTCAGCGCTGTGGGATATGGGTAAAGCTGCTGCCTGCAGTGCCAGTATCCCATGTGGGCATTGGTTCGAGTTCTGGCTGGTCCACTTCTGATCCAGCTCTCTGCTGTGGCCTGGGAAAGCAGCAGAAGATGGCCCAAGTCCTTGGGCCCCTGCACCTATGTGGGAGACCTGAAAAAAGCTCCTGGCTCCTGGCTTCAGATCGGTGCAGCTCCAGTCATTGTGGTCATCTGGGGAATGAACCAGTGGATGGAAGACCTCTCTCTCTTCCTCTGCCTCTCTGTAACTTGGCCTTTCAAATAAATAAAATAAAACTTAAAATAAAGTAGCAGGTGCATGGGCCGGCGCCGTGGCTCACTAGGCTAATCCTCCGCCTAGCGGCGCCGGCACACCGGGTTCTAGTCCCGGTTGGGGCACCGGATTCTGTCCCGGTTGCCCCTCTTCCAGGCCAGCCCTCTGCTGTGGCCCGGGAGTGCAGTGGAGGATGGCCCAGGTGCTTGGGCCCTGCACCCCATGGGAGACCAGGAAAAGCACCTGGCTCCTGGCTCCTGCCATCGGATCAGCGCGGTGCGCCGGCCGCAGCGCGCCGGCCGCGGCGGCCATTGGAGGGTGAACCAACGGCAAAGGAAGACCTTTCTCTCTGTCTCTCTCTCTCACTGTCCACTCTGCCTGTCAAAAAAAAAAATTAAAAAAAAAATTAAAAAAAAAAATAAAGTAGCAGGTGCAGAGGGACAGAAACTTCAGTATAAGGGTAAAGGACTAGATTTCCTCTGGGGACCAAGTACTGTGTTTCTTGGGGTTAGGGGTGCATAAGGAAGGCAGGAATGAAGGAGCCTCAGAACTCAATATTCAGGCAGAAGAGGGCTAGAAAAATAGACTCTGACACTTCTATAAGATACCATCAATAGTGCTATCACAGAGTAGAACTCTACCCGTGGAGAGTAGCTGGATACTGTTGCAAAGTTAACACCATGCTTACTGATACATATGATCTACATAACAATCAGAAAATATAAAGAATCAACTAAAAAAATTTATTCCATTCCTTACATGGAATATAATCACTGTTAGAACTGTGAGATACTTTTAATTTTGTGTTCTATATGCATGTGTATAGAAGGGCAACAGATCGAATTCTTTTCCTTTTTTCACTTAATTTTATTTCATAGCATTCCTCTATACTTATCAAATGGATGTATCATGTTTATATATCAAATTCCATTGGGGCCAGCGCTGTGGCACAGTGGGTTAAAGCCCTGACCTGAAGCGCCAGCATCCCATAAGGGCTGGTTCTAGTCCTAGCTGCTCCTTTTCCAATTCAGCCCTCTGCTATGGCCTGGGAAAGCAGTTTTTGATGCAGACAACCAAATTTACTTCTATAAGGTTTGTGTATTTTTTCACCCCATCCACAAAGCATTACAGTGTCCATTTCAATATTTTTGCCTCTATAATGAATAATGATTACTTTCTTAAATTACTGCCAAATTGGTAACCAAACCAATGGGAGCTGCTTTATTATTTATTGATTAGATGACAAATGAAGTTGCACATTAAACACTTTTCAATGGCCATTTGTTTCTCATGGGACACTTTTGCAACACTTTTTAAGATAAATAAGACAAACACAGAATCTTCTTTTTAAGTACCATTGCTAGAAGGCCAGAAATAATGCTTTCTTCTATTTGCTTTCAACCTGATAACTGATAACACAAACATTTGGCTTCATCTCTCAGTAGCTCTTCATTATTTAGGTAATGGGATGGAAAACTCTAGTGGAATCTGAGACTCTGTCAGTAACAGAGGCTTTGTTATCTTCCCCTTGCTATTTCCTCATCAGTCTTAAACACAGTCTGTCCCAAGGCCAGGGTGAATAGACCCTATGCTATACATTTTCCCACCATGTATGAGTAAGTGGACCTGTTTTCTTTAAGTCTGAAAGAAGACATTGGACATTAGAAGCATCTACAGGAATTAGTTTGCAAAGAAGGTAGCTGTTATGTTTCTTGTTTCCAGGCTATTGGTTGTAACCATAAGGAAGCATATGATCTTAAACAATAACAATCTTATTCATTTGGGTGAAACCACAAAACTGTTGTAGTGAAAATCTACTTGATTCCCAAAATATCTCTTCTTCAAGGAATTCTTTTGCAATTCTTCAAAAAAATTATTTTAAATTTATTTGAGAGGCAAAAAGAGAGAGATTTTCTACCTCCTAGTTCACTCCCACATGCCTGTACCACTTGAGGTGGAACTAGCCCAAAGCCAGGAGCCCAGAATCTGGTCCAGGTATCCAACGTGGGTGGTGGGGACCTAAGTACTGGAGCCATCATCAGCTGTCTCCCAGGGTGTGCATGGAAGGAAGCTGGAATCAGCAGAGCTGAACCAGAAACCAAAGCACTCCAGTAGGGAACGTAGGTGTCCTAGTGGCATCTTAACCTCCATGCCAAATGCCCGCCCCAAGGAATTCTCTCCTTCTTGGCTCACCCTGAAGTCTGTTTAAATGATCAACAATGGACTGGGCCTGCTCTGACTAACTGTCCCCAAACAGGTCAATCCCAATCTTTGAGAAACTGAAAATTCTCTCACTAGGTAGCTGGACCTGCAGCCTAATAAAAAACATTGTGATGTGTTGGCAGCCATGTTTTCTTCCAGGTGCTTTGGGAAACAGGCTGTTGATCAGAATGGAGAGAGAAGGTAACAGATGAGAAATGGTGCAAAATACTTCCCTCGTTCAGTCTGATGTTGCAGGCTCTAGCTCCAGTCCACTCCTGGCCCATTCCTTGTGTATCTTTCTCTCTCCTTAGTGCCATGGTGGTTTAATCCACTGCACCATAACACTGGTTAGAGTCCATTTCTACTGCTTGCAGACAAGTGAATCCCAAATAATAAACTCTCAAGGTTCCTATAGCACAACCTCCATAAAAATGAAGAACTTGTTATTTCAAAAAGAGTGAGGAAAGGATACATTTTTTCTTCTACTACCCTTATCCCATCTGCTCTTTTTTTTTTTTTTTAGCAAAGCAAAAATATTTGTAGACCACTTAATATTACAGTTCTATTGAAAATGTAATCAGTTTAATTGCAGGAAGCTGTTACTGTGTGATTGCCTTGGATGTTCCTCTCACCCAAGGAAATCTAGGTCTTTTGAAGGACGTTGCAGCACAGGGGGTTACGCCGCTGCTTGCGATGCCTGCATTGCATTTGAGAATGCCTGGGATCCAGTCCTACCTCTGTCTGCTTCCAATCTAGTTTCCTGCTCATGCACCTGAGGACAGAGGATTATGGCACAAGTACTGGGGTCCTGCCCCCCAGGTGGGAGAACCATATGGAGTTCCTGACTCCTGGCTTCAGCTAGGCCCAACCCGTGCTATTGCAAGCTTTTGGGGAGTGAACCAGTGGATAATCTGTCTGTCTCCTTCTTTGTCACTCTTTCTTTCTAATAAATAAGTATGAATAAATAAGCATTTTAAAAAATAAGGAGCATTTAATCTATTTTTCACAACTTGGCATGTTTTTGCAATAAAAAAAATTTAAAGATTTTTCTACTAAAAATATCTCCTAATTCTGGAATTAGTGGTGATAGTTGTACAGCTTGTAAATATACTTAAAAAAAAACCCACTAAATTATACACTTTAAAATGGCAAATTTTATGGTGTGTGAATTGAATCTAAAAAATTAATAAAAACAAAAATCAAACAACAACACAAAACCTTGGTCACAGTGAGTTATATATGCTTAAATTATTTATAATAAAATTAAATTTTATTGATGATATAATACAAAAAAGGACAAAATTATTTCCCTAACTGGAATACCAAATATCTGCAATTCTATCATTGGAAAAATCGGCCTTTTAGTTGAGGTGCTGCCCCTCTCCCAAATCCCTATTAATAAGAAACACATATTTACTGGGTTATATGAAAAACGGTATTGGTCACCTGCTCCTTTGGTTAACTTCTCTGGTGAGCAGCAGCCAGCTCTCTGGACCTTGAGGAAAGACAGCATGATGGAAAGTCCTGTTATTCTCAGTGTAGATGGTTGATGGGTCAAGGAACAGTGGGGACAAGTGGACAATGGTGAGAGACCGGATCTTGTCAGCCAAGATTCTGAACAACCAGAGGGCAGCCTGAGCATGGGTATTGATGCCAGGATAGTAGGCACTGGACTGTGGAGTGGGGAGAAGAAACACAGGAGAGGAGAGGAAGAGAAATGTCAGGACAGGAAGTCCTCAAGGACAGGAAAGTACTCAAGCCACATCGTACCTCCCTTATAATTGTGCCCATTGTGGACCCAACCTGTTATGTTCTTCCCTAGCATTTTGCACTCTCCACGGAAATTGATGTAAAAAACAAATCCTACAACAAAGCTAAATTATTAATGGTCCCTAAAACAAAATGGACCTTTTAGAACAAGTGACAATACACTTGGCCTCCTTTGCTTGTTAACTGCTGATCACAGAGCTTACATTTCTTTTTGTTTTCCAAGTGGTACATGAAGAACTTTTTGAATTCCTGCCAGGTTACATAGTTACAGGATGGGGCTTGCTTAATGCAATGTGATGGGACAGTCTTGGTTCCACTGCACAGGCAACCAAGCTCTTAGGATTTCACTAAGTCATCCCTGATTCCAAAAAAATAATTTGTTTTTAAGATTTATTTATTTACTTGAAAGTAAGAGTGACACGGAAGAGAGAGAGGGAGAGATCTTCTTTCTGCTGGTTTATTCTCCAAATGCAAATGCCTGCAACAGCAAGGGCTGGGCTAGGCTGAAGCCAGGGTAGCAGAGGCCCAAGTAATTGAGCCATCTTGCACCGCCTTCCCAGGAACGTTAGCAGGAAGCTGGATTGGAAGCAGAGTATCAGGTCTCAAACTGAAACTCTGATATGGGATGCTGGAGTCACAAGTGGCACCACAGCACCACTCCCCTATGCAGATCTTTTAGGAAAACACAATGAAAATAAATTGTTTAGAAACTGTAATTACAAATCTTCAAAAATAATTAAAATAGTGTCAATGTTTCCAACAAAAATTAAAGTGAGGGGCTGGCATTTGACTTTGTGGTTAAGACAACCACATCCCATGTTGGAGTGCCTTGGTCTGAGTCCCAGCTCTGACTCCGGACTCCAGCTTCCTGCTGCTGCAGACCCTGGGAAGCGGCAGGCCATGACTCAAGTTGTTGGGTCGCTGCCATTCACATGAGAGACCTGTACTGAGTTCCTGGCTTCTGGCTTCTGGCTTCTGCCTGACCCAGTTCTGGTCACTGAGGGCATTTGGGGCATGAACCTGCAGAACTCTCTTTCCCTCTATATCTCTCAGCATCTCAAATAACAAACCAATAAATAAACCTCTCTCAATGAAATTGTTTTTTAACAGGTAGAGTTATAGATGGTGAGAGAGAGACAGAGAGAAAGGTCTTCCTTTTTCCGTTGGTTCACTCCCCAAATGGCTGCTACGGCCGGCGCTTCGTCAATCCGAAGCCAAGAGCCAGGTGCTTCTTCCTGGTCTCCCATGAGGGTGCAGGGCCCCAAGCACTTGGGCCATCCTCCACTGCACTCCCTGGCCACAGCAGAGAGCTGGACTGGAAGAGGAGCAACCGGGACAGAATCCGGCGCCCATATGGGATGCCGGCTCCGCATGCGGAGGATTAACCAAGTGAGCCACGGTGCCGGCCCTCAGTGAAATATTTTTAAGAATTTAAATGAACATGTTCTCACAAATGGAGGATTAGCAACGACTTTTCAATTGTTCATAGATAGGCTAGATAATCTTTAGATAACCTCTTTATTTTTTTTTTAAGATTTATTTATTTATTTGAAAGGCAGAGTCACAGAGAGGCAGAGACAGAAAAAGAGAGAGAGAGAGAGATTTTCCACCCGCTGGTGTACTCCCCAGATGGCTGCAATGGCCAGAGCTGGGCTGATCTGAAGCCAGGAGTCAGGAGCTCCTTCTGGGTCTCCCACATGGATGCAGGGCCCCAAGGACTTGGGCCATCTTCTGCTGCTTTCCCAGGCCATAGCAGAGAGCTGGATCAGAAGTGGGACTCGAACCGGTGCCCATATTGGATGCCGGAATGGTATGCAGCAGCTTTACCTGCTATGCCACAGCGCCAGGACCCTAGATAACCTCTTTCTTATCAAAATGTTTGAGGGTCAATTTGTCCTGCAGTTTACCATTGCCCACATAAACAACTGCTTATGAGCAATGATAGACAAGTGAAATTAGTTACTTCTTGAGATAAGATCAGTGATATTACTGAATACGGCGTTAGATTAGGAACTAGGATACTGTTGTTCTGAGAATACTAGTTAAAGCTTACTGAATGTTTACTGTGTAACAAAATTAGTGCTAGGGTTTCACATGATCTATCTCATTTAAAGTTTTGCCACTATCCTAGGAGAAACTTACTATTAGTATCTATTTACAAAATCAGGAAACTAAGGTACTAACCTGTTGGTAGCAGCACCAATTTAAAGTAAAATTTAAGAATGCAAAATGAGTTTGCTTAGTTACTTCTTCCTCTCACTAAAGATTCACCTTGTGGGGCCAGTGCTGTGGCATAGTGGGTAAAGCTGCCACCTGCAGTGCCAGCATCCCATACAGGTGCTGGTTCGAGACCAGGCTACTCCACTTCCAATCTCGCTCTCTGCTGTAGTCTGGGAAAGCAGTAGAAGATGGCTCAAGCCCTGCTCCTGCATGGAAGACCTGGAAAAAGCTCCTGGCTCCTGGCTTCGGATTGGCTCAGCTCTGGCCATTGCAGTTATTTGGGAAGTGAACAAGCAGATGGAGGACCTCTCTCTCTGTTTCTGCCTCTGCTGCCTCTCTGTAGCTCTGCCTTTCAAATAAATAAATAAATAAAAATGATTCTCCTTCAATCTAAAATCCAGAGGTTTTGATGTTGTCTGATAGTATTCTAATGTTTGTGACCTTAAACATTGTTCCAAATACCCTAGGAGGAGCATAATTTTGTATGAATTCTGAGTGCAGAGCTGAACTCCTTCAGACTGAAGAAAACTTTGAGATTCTCCTCTCATTACTTAAAGGCCATGGTAAGAAGTCTAATTTTATCCAGAGAGAGGTGGAAAGTCATGTCAGCATTTTGAACAGTGTCATGATTGGATTTTTTTCTTTTCCCAGATTACCCTGGCTGGTGTGTTGCAAATAAACTGGGATGGACATAAGGATTGAAACTGTGAAACTAATTTGAAAGTCATTAAAATAGTCCAAGCGAGAAGTAATAACCATCTAAGTTAGGGAGGTAGTAGGAAATAGATTTTTAATATAAGTACAGCCAACAGGATTTGCTGTTGGCTTGAATATGGGCTACTTCCAGGTTTGCTGGCCTTAGAAACTGGTTGAAAAGTAGGTTTTCTACCTTGGTATGGAAAAGCCTGTGGAAGAGAAGGGCAGGAAATAAAAAGGTCTTTTTTATATATTTTAAATTTGAGATGTCCATCAGACGTTCAAGGGCAATATCAAGTAGGCAAAACGAATCTTCACTTTTTTCTTTCTCCCCCAACTATGCTCTTGGGTAACGATTTAATGAACTAACTCACATCAAGCTATAAATTGTGATGGAAATGTTATGCCTCTTTCCCCTAGAAATACTTTAATTTCAATAAGGAGAAAAGTGCCGTGTCATTTTCTGATGGTGCAATTTCAAACATTCATGTCACTCCATTCTGGAGTGACTAAAAATGGCATCGAAGTGCTACTGGGGCTGAACACCAGCAGTGGCTATTTATAGCTCCTGTATGGTTAGTCCTCATGGTAACCTCAATGTTAAGAAGCGGACATCCTTATAGAAATGTCAATGAGTCTCTTGACATTTTACCATTTTGCAAAAGAAATTTCTTAGATTAAATATGTTCTTAGGTCAAACACAGTCGATAAAATTTTTCTTAAATTCATTTCCTTATGCTCAGTGAATGCCTACAGTTTTTAAATATGGATGGAAAGAGAGAAGTAACTAATATTTTTCACAGGCTAGAACTTTATCAGGAAATTTGCAAAGATAGAAAAATCACAGCACCATATCAGAATGCATGAGAAAAATATAATTAGACATATAAAAAAAATTGGGCTGGGTGTCCAGCCTAGCAGTTAAGATGTCCATGCTCCATTATTGAAGAGGACCCCTGAGCGCATAATGAGGACTAGCAATCTCACCCATCATTTCTTTTCCTAGCTGCGAGTGTAAGACCAAAATTCTCACCAGATCCTCTCCTCTAGCACCTTCAGTGCATGCTCACCTTTGCCCCACCCCTGCCCATTCCATGTTCATTAATCCACATTGCCCCGTGTCTCGTCCCATCTTCACTTCATTTGATGCTCCTAGTGGTTTTGTTAAAGCTTGCCCTGTAATTTTTGCTTTTAATTTTGATACCTCTTTATGACCTAGCAATAAAAAGGATGCATGGTTTTTGTTAACTGTCTCCAAAATGATCTTTTGTTATTACAGGGAGTACAGTCCTACAGGGAGTACAGTCCTACAGGGAGTACCGCTCCCCATTCACCCATGAATTTTGTAGCTGCTTCCCCAACTGCAAAGCCCATCTCATTCATTTGAGCAGCACCTAAGAGCAACTTTGACTTAGAGGTGTGTGTGTTCTACCCCCTGAAAGATGCTGGGCTGTTTGACATAACTGTAAGACTGTGATTTTGTGGATGACAGTCAGAATGTCAAACGTGACCTCTAGAAAAAAAGTGCAATAGTCTTCACTGATATTTGTTTTCTGGAATATACCCAAAGGAAATGAAATCAGCATACGAGAAACCTGCACTCCCATATTTACAGAAGCTCAATTTACAATAGCAAAGAAATGGAACCAACCTAGATGCCCTGATGATTGGGTAAAGAAAATGTGGTATAGATACATGATGGAATATTACTGAGCTATTTAAAAAAATGAAATCCTGACATTTTCAATAAAATGGATGAAACTGGAGATTATTATACTAAGTGAAATAAGCCAAACCTAGAAAAACAAATATCACATTTTCTCTTATTTATGGAAGTTAATAATACAGTTTCTTTCTTTTTTTTTTTTTTTTTTGACAGGCAGAGTTAGACAGTGAGAGAGAGAGAGAGACAGAGAGAATAGGTCTTCCTTCCGTTGGTTCACCCCCCAAATGGCCGCTACGGCCGGCATGCTGCCAGGAACCGGGTGCTTCCTCCTGGTCTCCCATGTGGGTGCAGGGCCCAAGCACTTGGGCCATCCTCCACTGCACTCCCGGGCCACAGCAGAGAGCTGGACTGGAAGAGGAGCAACCGGGACAGAACCGGCGCCCCAACCGGGACGAGAACCCAGGGAGCTGGTGCCGCAGGCGGAGGATTAGCCTAGTGAGCCGTGGCGCCGGCAATAATACAGTTTCAAAACTGTGCTGTCATATCATTGGGTAGTTGTAAGTACTGCTTCACTAAGTCATACCATGTAAATGACAGTACACTCTCCTTTATGCATGGTTTGATCATTGTCATGAATTGTCACTCTGTGATATTAACATCTGCTTTCAAGAAAAAATAGCATATATGTGCATCTATATAATGTCTACATTTGAAATGAATATGGAAAAATGTTAAAAATTATAAAATAAAAAAGCATAAAAACATTTGTTTTCTAAAGTTGACACTTTGGATTATTTTTGTGAACAGTCTGATGTTGGGACATGTTTTCTCAAAACAAACAAGTCCTTAATAAACCAGAAATTTGGGAGAGGGGCAAGATGTCCATGTCTCACATCTGAGTACCTGGGTTTAATTTTTGATTCTAGTTCCCTGATAATGGAGACCCTAGGAGCAAGCAGTGATGGCTTAAGTTTCTGCCATCCAAGTGGACTGAGTTGAGATCTAGGCTTTTGGCTTCAGTCCGGCCCAACTGTTGCAGGCATTTGAAGTAGATGAGAATTCTCTCTGTATCTCTCAAATAAATAGATTAAAAATATTTTTAAAAATATTTTAAAGCTATCCGAGATTGCTGAATAGGGTATTGTCTCAAAACAACTTGAGGCCAGCGCCACGGCTCACTAGGCTAATCCTCCACCTGCGGCGCCGGCACACCGGGTTCTAGTCCCGGTCGGGGCGCCGGATTCTGTTCCGGTTGCCCTTCTTCCAGGCCAGCTCTCTGCTGTGGCCCGGGAAGGCAGTGGAGGATGGCCCAAGTGCTTGGGCCCTGCACCCTCATGGGAGACCAGGAGAAGCACCTGGCTCCTGCCATCGGATCAGCGCGGTGCGCTGGCCGCAGCACACTGGCCGCGGCAGCCATCGGAGGGTGAATCAATGGCAAAGGAAGACCTTTCTGTCTCAGATCTCTCTCTCACTGTCCACTCTGCCTGTCAAAAAATAAAAAAAATAAAATAAAAAATAAAAATAAATAAAAAAAGAGAAAAGTCTCAAATTCAAGGTTGAATGGTGCATCTTAGAGACTTAGAAAAACAAGAACAAACCAAACTCCAAATCAGCAGGAGATGAGAAAGAAGGATCAGAGCAGAAATAAATGAAATTGAAACTAAAACAACAAAATAAAAAATTGGGTCTTTGAGAAAATAAACAAAATAGATAGCTCTAGCCAGACTAACAAAGGAAAAAACTCAAATAAATAAAATTAGAGATGAAAAAGAAGACATCACAATTGACACTACGGAAATACACAAGAAACTACTATAAAGAACTATTTGCTAGTAAACTGAAAAAGCTCAAAAAAAAAAAAAAAGGATAAATTCCTGCAGTCATATAATCTACCAAGATTAAATCAAGAAGATATAGACAATCTAAACAAATCCAAAACAAGCAATGAGTTTGAAGCAGTGATCAGAAGTCTTCCATCAAGGAAAGTCTGGGACCCGATGGCTTCACTGCTGAATTCTACAAAACATTCAAGACAAAGTAACTCCAGTACTCTTCAAACTACTCCAAAATATTGAACAGGATGGAATTCTACCAAACTCTTTTTTTTTTTTTTTTTTTTGACAGGCAGAGTTAGACAGTGAGAGAGAAAGGTTTTTCTTCCGTTGGTTTACCCCCCAAATGGCCGCTACAGCTGGCGTGCTGAGCCGATCCGAAGTCTGGAGCCAGGTGCTTCCTCCTGGTCTCCCATGCGGGTACAGGGCCCAAGCACTTGGGCCATCCTCCACTGCCTTCCCAGGTCACAGCAGAGATCTGGACTGGAAGAGGAGCAACTGGGACAGAATCCGGCGCCCCAACTGGGACTAGAACCTGGAGTACCAGCGCCGCAGGTGGAGGATTAGCTTAGTGAGCCACAGCGCCAGACTCTACCAAACTCTTTTAATGAGGCCAACATTACTTTGATACCAAAACCAAAGACATGACACAAAAAGAAAACTACAGACCTATACCCTTAATGAACATACATGTAAGGGTTCTCAACAAAATACAAGCAAACTGAATCTGAAACCACATTAAAATTCTATGCATTGAATTAATGGTAAAACGTGTATTCAAACAGTACTTTATTATTTGTGTGTCTGTGTGGGTCCAATCTGTTGAAAACTTTACTTGGTACTTACTAAGTTGATCTTCTGTATATAAAGATAATTAAAAATGAATCTTAATGAAGAATGAGATGGGAGAGGGAGTAGGAGACGGGATGGTTTGTGGGTGGGAGGGTGGTTATGGGGGAAAAAAGTGCTATAATCCAAAAATTGTACTTTTGAAATTTATATTTATTAGATAAAGGTTTTCAAAATAAATAAATAAATAAATAAATAAATGGAACTGAAAAAAAAAAGACTATGCATCACAATAAAGTAGGATTTATCTCAGAAATACAAGGCGCTTCAGGTCAGGGCTTTAACCCGCTGCACCACAGCGCCAGCCCCATGAACAAGCATTTTGATAAGATCCAACATCCCTCCATGATAAAAACTCTCCACAAATTAGGAAGAGAAGGACATTCCACAAAATTATAAAGGCTATATGTGACAAACTAACAGCCAATATCATATTGAACAGGAAAAAGTTGAAAGCATTTCCCCTCAGGTCTGGAACAAGACAAAGATGTTCACTTTCACCACTCCTATTTAATATACTACTGGAAGTTTTAGCAAGAGCAACTAGGAAAGAAAAAGAAATAAAGAATATCAAAATCAGAAAAGGGGAAGCCAAATTATCCATGTCTGCGGATGGCATGATTGTACATGGAAACACCTAAATACTCCACCAAAAAGCTGTTAGAATTGATAAACCAATTTGGTGAAGCTGCAGGTTACAAATGAAACATACAAAAACAGTAGCTTTTTGGTATTCTAATGATGAACTCACAGAAAGAGAAATCAAGGAAGAATCCCATTCACAACAGCCACAAAAAAATCAAATATTTGGGAATAAATTTAACCAAAGAAGTGAAAGATATCTACAATGAAATTTATCAAACATTGATGAAAGAAATGGGAAAAATACTTCAACAGACAGTTCTCAAAAGAAGAAATACTAACCAAAAAAATATGAAAAACATTCAACATTACTAATCATCAGGGAAATGCAAATCGAAACCACAATGAGATATCCCTTTACCACTGTCAGAATGGCTACAGTCCAAAGCACAGCAGCAAATGCTGGCCAGTTTATGGAAAAAGGGGAACACTTATACATTGCTGGTGGGAATGTAAATTAGTGGAAAACAGTGTTGAGAATTCTCAAAAACTAGAAATAGATCTGTGATATTATCCAGCAATCCCACCATTGCTTATATACTCAAAAGATTTGAACACAACATATCAAAGCATTACCTGCACCACCATGTTTATAGCAGCACTGTTCACAACAGCCAAAATTTGGAATCAACCAAGGTGTGCATCATCAGATGAATGGATAAAGAAAATGTGGTATATATGCACAACGGGATATTATTCAGCTATAAGAGAATGAAATTCTACCATTCGCAGCAAAATGGATGCAACTGGAGGACATGATGCTGAATGAAATAAGCTGGACCCAGAAAGACAACGCTGCATGTTCTCCCTCATATGTGGGAGCTAAAATTCAAAAACAAACAAAAAAAGAAAGAAAAATGAAAGAAATCTCTGTGCATATCAGTATTTCTGGAAATACAGTTTTGTAGAACTTTGTTTTATACCTTTGTCAAACCAATGCTTAAGAATGTTATACTACTATAGTTTTAATGATCTGTGATTACTTTAAAACTTACTGTATATGGGTGAAATGGTCATTTTTCCATTCAATTTTGTTTATAGCCACTGTCTATACTGCAACTGGGGTCTTTTTGCTTTTTACTGTTAAGCTTTGTATGTTGTGAATTATTAAGCCTTTTTACTGTAATATAATTTTAGAATATGTTATCTAAAAAACTAAAAAAAATAAGAAAGAGAAGGAAAAAGAGTGGGAGGGAAGAAGGGAATATCATTATGCTCTTAGAATTGTATCTACAAATCACACTGAATATGTTAAAACTTATTAAAAATTAAAATAAAAATAACAAAAATTTAAAAAAAATATTGTAAAGCCAGACTTTTTTTTACATGCCAAAAAGCCTCAAGTTTTGTTTGTGAAATGCACTTGAAGTTAACTGTATTTCTCAATAGCTATATAATTTAATTGGATTGCTAGCTGGAAAAAAGGAACTTTCTCTAAAAGGTTCCCAGAGAAAACATTGCAGAAGGCACATTTTACATTTATGCTGCTTGTTATTCTTGAATGTTCTATAAAATAAAAACTTTATCTAATTATATCTTGCACTAAATTTAGTGTTGTCTAACATTCTAAAACACAATTCTTCACAAAAACAAAAAACCTTACACATACATTATATTTGTCTAGTTAATCTCTACCACAACCCTTTATAGTATTTACTTAGTATCTCTACTTGGTAGGTGAGCAAATTTGAGGCTCAGAAGTTGAGTGATATGCCCAAGCTGATGGTTTTAAACAAGGCTTTGATCCAGCTCTTCAGATTCCATCTCACGCGGCTGCTTTGCACGTTTCCTTCTCCCAATTCGCAACACCCACTCAAACTTGACCCATTTTCTCTGCCTTCAAACAGTGACTTTTCTCTCAATAGAGGCCTTGTCAAGACAATATACACTGTCCTTGCCAAGACACCTACCCTTGCCCAGGGTAAAAGACACATCAAATGTTGCTACGGGTCTGACAGAGAAGAGGAAGAACTTGTTCGTCTGTGTCATTTGTCCCCCATCTCCTCTATTTCTTTCTACTACAAATCCCATCCAGATCTTTACTATGAACATATTTTTTCATTTTTTCCTGCTTTTTAAAAAATTATCTTTAGGGGCCAGCATTGTGACGCAGCAGAGTGAAGCTGCTGCCGGCCACACCTGCATCCCATGTGGGAGCTGGCTCACTGCAGATCCAACTCCTGCTAATGGTCTGGGAAAAACAGCTAAAGATGGCCCGAGTGCTTAGGCCCCTGCTATCTACCTGGAAGAGGATCCTGGCTCCTGCCTTCAGCCTGGCCCGGCCCTGGCTGACGCAGCCATCTGGGGAGTGAACCAGCAGATGGAAGATTCTCTCTCTCTCTCTCTCTCTCTCTCTCCCTCTCTCTCTCCCCCTCACCTCCCCACACCATAATCTCAGGGCCAGCGCTGTGGCATAGCAGGTAAAGCTGCCGCCTGCAGTGCTAGCATCCCATATGGGTGCTGGTTCGAGTCTCGGCTGTTCCACTTCCAATCAAACTTTCTGCTATGGCCTGGGAAAGCAGTAGAAGATGGCCCAAGCCTTTGGGCCCCTGCACCCTCGTGGGAGATGTGGTGGAAGCTCCTGGCTCCTGGCTTCAGATCAGCGCAGCTCCAGCCATTGCAGCCAATTGGTGAGTGAACCAGCGGATGGAAGACCTCTCTCTCTCTCTCTCTCTCTCACTCTCTCTCTCTGCCTCTCCTCTCTCTGTGTGTAACTCTGACTTTCAAGTAAAATAAATAATAAATCTTAAAAAAGTGAAAAAATTATTCCTAGTTTTTTTGGTTTTTTTTTGCTTTTTGGGTCTCTTTTGGCAGTTATTACAAATGGGGTTACTTCATTTCTTTTTCAGATAATTCACAACTGGCATATAGAAACCCTACTTATTTTACTTATTTTATATGTTGATTTCATATCTTGTAACTTTGCTGAATTTGTTTATTCATTCTAATAATTCATTGGTGGGTCTAAGAGGTTTTCTACAGATCATATTATTTATAACAGTGATAATTTGACTTCTTTTTTTTCTTTCTCATACCTACTTGCACTGGGTAAAAGCTCCTCTTTATCTCATTAAGCATAGTTATAACGTGTGCTTTAAAATTCTTTTAATTCCAACATCTGACAATGTTATGGATGACCTGTGTTGATTGTATTTTCCTTGAGAATAAATAATATTCTCTTGCTTCTTTGCATATCAGGTGATTTTGGATTGTATGCAGAACATTGTCAATGTTATGTTGTAGAGATTCTCAATTCTGTTCTATTTCTCTAAAGAACTTTGATAGTTTTGATTTAGCAAACAAGTGACTTGTGTTAGACTCACACTGTACTATTTAAAGCCTTCAGTGAGTACCCATCACCTGTAGGATACAATCTCATCACTTCACTGGTATGTCAAGACCTTTACTGATAGGTACCAGTACTACTGCCTCTCAAATCCCCCTTTTTACCTCTCCTCAGCCCTTCTCCCAAATAGTCTCCCTTTACTCCTTTTCTCTCGGTTGCATCCACAATCATGCACAATCGCACTCCCTCTGGTATGCAAATTGAGCGTGTTGTCTCTGGAGTTGGCCTGCTTGGCTGCTGTGCCACTTGGGTAGACGTGTGCCCTTGAACAATCTACTTAACCTCTCTGTGCTTAGCTTCTCTGCTGTAAAATGAAAATAGTGACAATCATCTACTTCATTAACTTTCTGTGAGAATAAACCGAGGCAATATATGCACAGTGCTTAATACATAACAAATGCTCAATGAATATTATGGTTGTATTATTATTCTCCAGCACACTCCTTTTAGCTCTTCACACAGCCTGGTTTTTCCTTCCTTCTGTGAATCTGTTTCTTAAGCTTAAAGCATTATTTTCTCCCTAATCCCCTCTCCCACCAACCTCTGCTCTTTGCCTGGATAGCCCCTACTCACACTTCAGGCCTTAGTTTAGGAATCACTTCCCATTAAAGGCCTCTCTCCACATCTCTGCATTTCTTTCTATTTTGAATTTATCACACTGAATCATCATCTCCTGCTTTTTTTTTTTTTTTTTTTTTTTTTTTTTTTTTTGTGACAGGCAGAGTGGACAGTGAGATAGAGAGACAGAGAGAAAGGTCTTCCTTTTGCCGTTGGTTCACCCTCCAATGGCCGCCGCAGCTGGCGCGCTGCGGCCGGCGCACCGCGCTGATCCGATGGCAGGAGCCAGGAGCCAGGTGCTTTTCCTGGTCTCCCATGGGGTGCAGGGCCCAAGCACCTGGGCCATCCTCCACTGCACTCCCTGGCCACAGCAGAGGGCTGCCCTGGAAGAGGGGCAACCGGGACAGAATCCGGCGCCCCGACCGGGACTAGAACCCGGTGTGCCGGCGCCGCTAGGCGGAGGATTAGCCTAGTGAGCCGCGGCGCTGGCCTACCTGCTTGTTTCTTTGTATCGCCTCTGAACTGGAAATTCTGTGAGTACATGGGTCACATCTTTCTTGTTCACTTATTCTGTTTCTGTTAGAGGTTGAATTATGTCTCCCCAAAATTCATTTGTTAAACTCCTAATACTGAATATCTTAGAATATAACCACATTTGGTAATAAGGTCTTGAAAGATGTAATTAAGCTAAAATGAGGTCTTTAGGATGAGCCCTATAGGCGCAGAAAAACGTAACGCTTTCCCTAGCTTATCATGAGAGCCATAGTCATCACTCCTAGAATGAAAGACAGGGGGTGGGCATTGTGGTGACTTGGATGAGCTGTGTCTTGGGATGCCAACACCCCATATCACAGTGCCTCGGATGGAGTCCTGCTTCCTCTTTTAATCCAGCTTCCTGTTAAACGTGTACCCTGAGAGGCAGCAAATAATGGCTCAAGCACATGGGTTCCTGCCACCCAATGCGGGAGACCCGGATGGAGTTCCTTGCTCTCATTATTGGCCTGGCCCAACCTTGGTTGTTGTAAGCAACTGGGGAGTGAACTGGTAGATGGAGGATCTCTCTCTCTCTCTCTCTTTCTCTGCCTTTCAAGTAGATAAATTTTTACAAAAGCAAAAACAGGTTAACAAGAGAAAAATAATATGTGTTTTTGATCATAGATTTATATGACAGAGGAGCCTTCAGAGACAAAGACCCATAGGAACCATCTCTTTCTATGTTTGGTTCCCAGAAAGGGCCTGATCTAATGGGAACAGACGGAGGGGAAAACCAGCAAAACCAATGTTCAGACTCTGTGGGCCCTCTGCAGCATTCATTCCTATTGGGTATGGGGCAGGACTTTTCTGGAGTGAAGGTCTTATGTCTTCTATCAGACAAGGTAGGCCAGGGAACTTCTTTATGGTCAGCTGTTTCGCAGAAAGGGAGGCAGGTTTGAGTAATATTCTTACATTTTATGGGCTGGATTGGGGGGAAGGAGTTCTGATTTCTGTGACCCACCCTAGTGGAGAGGATTCTAGTTGCTATGACTTGCCTTGAGGGCAGGACAAAGTCAGAGGGAGCTTGCCTCTGGCACTGCTCCTGAGGCCTTGCAATCTCCTTCAAATTACTCAGCACACCAAAGACTATACACTGGAGTATGGTGTTTTTCTTATGAGAGGAAATTTGTAATAAACATTGTAATAAACCCGCTGTGGCGCAGTGGGTTAAATCCCTGGCCTGAGGCGCCAGCATCCCATATGGGCACCAGTTCTAGTCCCGGCTGCTCCTCTTCCTATCCAGCTCTCTGCTATGGCCTGGGATAGCAGTAGAAGATGGTCCAGGTCCTTGGGCCCCTGCACCTGTGTGGGAGACCCGGGAGAAGCACCTGGCTCCTGGTTTCGGTTTGGCTCAGCTCCAGCTGTTGTGGCCATCCAGGGAGTGAACCAGTGGATGGAAGACCTCTCTCTCTCTACCTCTCTCTGTAACTCTTTCAAATAAATAAAATAAATCTTTTTAAAAAATTATAGGCATAGTGGAAAGATCATGTGCAGACAGAAGACAGGCATCTAACAAAACCAGGAAGAGGACTAAGAAGAAATAAACAAAAAGTTGCCACCACTTTGATCTCAGACTTCTGGTCTCCACAGTGGTAGGAAAACAAACTTCTATTGTGCAAGCCACGAAGTGTGTGGTACTTTGTGCTACAGCAGCCCCAGCAAGCTGATATGTCTGGCTCGCTGCCTTGCAAACAATAGGAGCTGAAAAATGTGAATTTTGTTTCACAAAAATCAGTTATCGCATGTTTCTCCGATCTTATGAAGCAACATCCCAGTGAACTGGAGCAACAGTAAGTAGCTAAACCTTCTTTCCCAGACCAAAGATACTGCAGAAACTTGAGCTTAACCCAACAAGTAAATATAAACACCATGTTTCAAATACTGGCAAATCATTTCCCATTCCTTCCCCTTTTAGAAACAGATGGCAGGAAATCTTAAAAGATTTCTCATAAACAGCCAATAGAGAAGAGAACATTTATAATATTTATAATCCAAATAATTTTTGTGTTGGCTTAATTTCATCACTGTTACTAAGTTAATAGGTGGGGTACTTGACGGAGTCTCTAAAATTTCTAAAGATGTCTGTGACCAGATGTCGGATACCCTCAAGTCTGTCAAGCACTCACACTTGGACTAACAATAGTGGAGAGGAAGAAAACCTCCTAATAATCAGTCAGGTGCTCCGGAAAACACAACTTTTATTCCTTCCTTAGCTTTCTTTTGGTAGAATAAAGCCAGCAGAGAACAAAAGGAAGTGACTCCTCTGTCTTCATTATGCTTTATATGTTCTAGGGTAAAGGTCACGTGATGTCTTTTCCCAGAGCAGAAATGAAACTCCCTAAAGTTTGCAGGCTGATTTGAATATATATGATGAAAAATTACAAGAATGAGCTGAAACTCAACATCTGCAAAGAGAGGCCAGCGTGTGATACAGCAGGTTAAGGGGCTGCCTGAAGTGCCAGCATCCCATAAGGGCACCACTTTGAGTCTGCTTCTGATGCAGTTCCCTGGGAAAGCAGCAAAGCACCCGAGTGCTTGGGCCCTTGCCACCCATCTGAGAGACCCGAATGAAGTTCCAGGCTACTGGCTTCAGCCTCCCCCAGCTCCAACTAATGTAGCCATTTGGAGAGTCAACCAGGAGATAAGACATCCTGCCTTCCCCCCACTCCGTAACTCTTCCTTTCAAATAAATAAATACATATTATTAAAAAAATCTGCATGGGGGGCTAGCGTAATGGCACAGTGGGTTAAGCTATGCTTATGACACTGACATCATTTATGACATCATTTATGGGTATGGGTTCAAATCTCTGCTGTTCCACTTCTGATCCAATTCCCTGCTAACGCACCTGGGAAGGCAGCAGAAGATGGCCCAAGTGCTTGGGTCCCTGTCACCCATATGGGAGACCTGGATGGAGTACTAGGCTCTTGGCTTCAGCCTGGACCAGCCTTGGCAGTTATAGCCACTCTCTCTACTTCATTCTCTATGACTCTACCTTTCAAATAAACAAATAAATCTTTTTTTTTAAACCTGCAATGAAAGTGTTCTATGCTGTTCCTCATTTAGTTTATAACTCTCAACCAGCTAAGATTTCCATAAAGGCAATATTGAAGAAATTGAGTTTAAAAAAAATTAATATTTGTTTATTCAAAAGACAGAGAGACAAACAGAGCACCCATCCTCTGGTTCTCTCCCCAAATGCTCACAACAGTCAAGGATGGGCCAGGTAGAAGCCAGGAGCCAGGAACTCAATCCAGGTCTCCCGACAGATGGCAGCGACTCAACTACTTGAGCCATCACCTGCTGCCTCTCAGGGTGAGCATTAGCAGAAATCCGGAATCAGGCGCAGAACGGGATTCAAATCCAGGCACTCCAGTGTGGGATGTGGCTGTCCCAAACAGCATTTTAACTGGTATGCCCCTGATCCTGAAGAACATGCTGCTTAGAAGAGACTGAATGCATAAAATCAGTTTCTATGTAACACAGCAATCTTATCAAAGTTTTCCAATCTAGCTATTTTAAAATAATTCCAGAAACTGAAAAGACTTTGTCCCATCAGAAATGTCTGCCTTATTGTGGTTGTTGTTGGTAGTGGTGGTGGCAGCGGCGGCATGTTAAACCATGGACTACAGGGTCATATGTACTTAGCTTTATCACCTGACGCAGTTGTGTGACTGGTGAAATCATCTAGCTTCTTTGAGTCTCATTGTCCTTTCCTGGAAAATGAGCATAATACCATCTCATAAAATTTAGATTTAATGGGAACAGCAACATAAAACCTGATGTATAATGGGCACTGAGTAAGTCTTTATCTCCATTCCCTGTTCTTGAGAAGAGGAAATAAAGGCACCTTAATGTCCTTCCTCAACCTTGCAGCTAAAGCGTTCTGGTTATGCCGACTGGCTGTGTGCTTTTGCCCTGCACAAGGAGGAGGGTATCCGGTGATGATGTGTCTGCTGCAGATCGCGATGAGGATGACCCCTGAGGCAGTTAAGTCTTCCCTTTCTAAGCTCTTTCTCTGGATATTTCGGTTTATCAGCTTCCTAGCCCAACGCCTGACACATACTCAGTGCTATTCAAATAATCACTCACTTTACTTCTTCAGGAGTCATTAAAAGCCTCTTCAAACATGGCACAGAAGGGAACACGAACCTCTGTCTTCAAGAGTTAGCCAGAAACGCTCCATGGAGGTCTCCTTTGGAAGAGAACAGAAGCCCCTTGATCCGAGTGGGCCACCTCCTTCTTACTAACAGAGAAGCAGCGCCGCTCAGTGGGCAGGATGACAACTGCACCTCTAAATGCAAGCATGTTTGCGGGGAATCTTCAATTACCTTGTTTAGATTACTAGGGGGCACCCTTGAGGTTCCTTAACGTTTCCTGATGGTTTGCAGTGAGCACAAGCTGCACTGACCTCGCTGGCTGCTCCTAAGGAGCAGCCACCAGGCCGGCGTAAGGGACATGGTGTGGAGGACAGGAGGAGGAAAGACTGATGAGGTGGAGCCAATTTCATACCAATTTCTTCTCTGAGTTTGGTTGGAAGAAAATATTTTGATAAGCTTCATGGGGTAAGGATAGAGTATCAGAAGCTGTCTCAAGTTTGGCCTTGTGGCATAGCAGGTGGACATATTTGGGGACACCAGCATCCCATATCAGAATGCTAGATTGTGTTCTGTTGCTCCATTTCTGATCCAGCTCCCTGTAATGTGCCTGGGAAGTCAGCTGAAGATGACCCAAGTCCTTGGGCCTCTGCACCATGTAGGAAACCCAGAAGAAGCAGCTACTGGCTTCGGCCTGGCCTAGCCCTGATCATTGCAGCCATTTGGGGAGTGAACCAGCAGATGGAAGATCTCTCTCTCTCTCTCTCTCTCTCTCTTTCCTTCTCACTCTAACTCTTTCAAATAAATAAATAAATATAAAAAAGAAAGAGTCTTTTTCAGTCTTTTGTAGGACATACTTTCTTTCATCCCAAACAGTATGGTATATACATCTCTGCCTTCCGTCTCTGAATGCTTGGGAGTTGTCATATTGTCTCAAAGAGTCCTTTTATTTTTAGCACACTCTCAGAGGCAGTGAACAAGTCTTCATATCCAAAAACTCACCTTAAACTCCAGTTCTACAACTTACTGCTCTGAGTCCCACTTTCCCTATCTATAAAATGGACAAAATAACAATTATCTCCTAAGATTAAATTCTTTACCCTATATGGGGTTGGCACAGACGAGGAACTCATGAAATGATTTAGCTCCCTTCCTGTCTACCCGCTACCCCTTCCCACTGTCTTGTAATCTGCAGGAGAGGGGACCAGGTGCACACAATTCTCTGCAGGCCTCCATGTAGCACGGCATGTAATTAAGTACTTAATAAACGCGTTTTGATTAAGTTCAGCATCATCCTAGCAGGCGAGAAGCACTTTGCTCAATCACTCTGATGAGATGTTTTCCCTTGGCGGAAGTTCATGGCACCGGTGCACAGTTCAGGATGTTGTTTTGGCAAACCACATAAGGACGCTTCGATTTATTTCTCCCCAAGATGGGAAGCAAATTCTCACACCTGTCTCACACTTCAATTCTCTGCTTTAGCTGTGTAATCTGAGGGCCTGTCCTTTCGCCAATACTGTAGTTAAGGAACCTATAGGCAAGCAGGCTGAGAAGCCAGGGGCTAGAGCAGTGAGTGGGTTTGTTGCTCATTGCTGTCAGCACCCCTGCACCCTCCCACAGGTCAGGGACAGAGCGGGCAGCTCTGCCTTCTGCGGAGGATTTCAGAACAGGTGTCCTTAGCCGGGATCTCCTGCCCTTCTCCCCTCACCGATTTCTATGGGAATCCAACTGAAACCAGGGGGTTGTGGAGTCTGTGGCATAATCAGAGTACCTGGGCAAGAACACAGGGCCTTCTGTCTTACAAGGGGGTCAGCCTTTTCCCTCTCCTCCCCTTTTCTCTCCTGAAAAGCAAAGAAATGTCTCTCTTGGCTTCATGCATATTCAGTCAGCTTATATCTTTTATTACCTCAGGAAGCTTTGGCTTTGGTTTGTTAATTTTTAAAGTTTTTTTTTTTTTTTAATTTTTTATTTTTATTCATTCAGCAACTGAGAGAGCAAGTGAGAGATCTTCCATCCTTTGATTCAGTCCCCAGATGCCACAACAGCCAGGTCTGGGCCAAGCTGAAGCCAAGAACCAGGAATTCCATCCAGGCCTCCCACATAGCTGGCAAGGACCCAGGTGCTTGAGCCATCATTAGCTGCTTCCCAGGCTGGATCAGAAGTGGAGCAGCCAGGATTCGAACTGGTGCCCATATGGGATGCTGGCCTGCAGGCCATGGCTTTAACCCTCTGTACCACAGCATCAGCCACTGCCTCTTTTATTCAGATGCCAAAATGTGAGGTAAAATATTTTGCTTAGTATCTTACACTTCAGGTGCACCACAGACCTAAAAAGGAATTGACAGGGCCAGCTTTGTGGGGCAGTTGGTAAGCCACCACCTATGATGCCAGCATCCCATGTGATCACCTGCTTGAGTCCCGGCTGCTCCACTTCTGATTCAGCTCCCTAGTCATGCTCTTGGGACAGCAGTAGAAGATGATCTAAGTGCTTGGCCCCTGAAACCCACGTGAAGACCTAGATGGAGTTCCAGGCTCCTGGCATTGGCCTGGCCCAGCCTTGGCTGTTGTGGACATTTAAGGGAATGAATTAGTGGCTGGAAGATTCCCTCTCCCTCTCCCTCCCTCCCTCTCTCTGTTTCCCCACTGTCTCTCTATAACTCTGACTTTCAAATAAATATTTAAAAATTTTTAAAAAAATAAGATTTTAGAAAAAAGAAATACAGATTCTCTACTTCTTTTCTTACCGTTAACTGAAATAATCCAACTCTGGAAAATCAAAGTTAAATGTTATTCAGCTGGATAGGAAGTGGAGCAGCCGGGTCTCGAACCGGCGCCTATATGGGATTTAGAAGCAGTCTGAACTGGCTGCTTCCCAAGCTTCTGTTTGGTTGCAGGTTTTCTGCTTCTCTTACAGGGTGGATATGTACTTTGAGTCAAGATTTCAGCAAGACAGCTTTATGTGTAATTGTTAATCACATAAAAAATCCCGAGGAATACCTGGTGATAGCCACAGTCTTGGTTATTCACATTCTCATGCTCAGTGTTGTTTGTTTGCATCGAGAGGTAAATAATGGAGTTGTGAATTACTTTTCCTGAAAAGCTTACTCCTTCCTAAGGTAGAGTTCCTGGGTCCCAGAGCGTGATGAGAAGTCATGTTCGCTGGGGAAGTGACTGTAGGGCGTCTTCACAGCACACAACAGTTTCCTGGCTGACTTAGGCCTCGACAGTCACCAGTCCACCCTCAGGTCTGCATCTCTCCGAGTTAAACAAATGAGGAATCTTCACAAGGCGTCATTCATGAAAAAATGAAGTAGGATACACTTTTTTTAAAAAAAGATTTATTTATTTATTTATTTGAAAGTCAGAGTTACAGAGACAGAAAGAGAGAGAGAGAGAGAGATCTTCCATCTGCTAGTTCACTCCACAGTGGCCACAACAGGTAGGGCTAAATCAAGCCAAAGCCAGGACCCAGAAGCTTCATCTGGGTCTCCCACGTGGGTGCAGGGGCCCAAGCACTTGAGCCATCTTCTGCTTTCCCAGGCCACAGCAGAGAGCTGGATCATAAGTGGAGCAGCTGGGACACAAACCAGCACCCATATGGGATGCTACAACATCAGCCTGGGAGACACTTTCATATGTAAAATTTCCTTACAGAGTTATGTCTATTTAAATCTTTTTATATGAACTAAGATTTTAATGCTCTCTGATGGTGACTAGGTATTAATTCCCCATATATATCATCTGTGCCTGAAGTGCCTTAAAAATACTCTGAGGTTGGGGCCGGTGCTCTTTTATTTATTTTATTTGAAAGTCAGTTACACAGAGAGAGAAGGAGAGGCAGAGAGAGAGAGAGGTCTTCCATCCACTGGTTCACTCCCCAGATGGCTGCGACGGCTGGAGCTGCGCCGATCCAGAGCCAGGAGCTTCTTCCTGGTCTCCCATGTGGGTGCAGGAGCCTAAGGACTTGGGCCATCTTCCACTGCTTTCCCAGGTCATAGCAGAGAGCTGGATCGGAAGTGGAACAGCTGGGTCTCGAACCGGCACCCATATGGGGTGCTGGCACTGCAGGTGGCAGCTTTACCTGCTACTGGCCACAAAGAAATAAAGTCTTTAAAAAAATAAAAATACTCTTAGGGAGGGTGCATATGGGACAAAGTTCCACAGAACTCTACTTATGCACCTAACCTGTTGTTTCTGCTTATATTTCCTGAGAATTCATATCAATGACTCTCAGTAACAATTACAGATTTCCCTTTATTTCTAACTTTTGACATGGATAAACTAAACATGAAAGAGTATCTATTCTGGTGTGGCTAGGCCTAAACAACCTCCTAGGACCAGACGGTTCATGTTCCCCTTCTTCCTTCTAAAGAGTCACCCTGACCTTCCAGAGGGCATCCTTTTCTCCTCACTCTATATCCTGGAAGTCAAGGTCTCCTCCTGAACCATACCTCTTAGCCTGACAAACTCACACATCCTCTCCCATCCCATGAAGCCGTGCCCAGTTCAGAATTCTATTTCCTGACACCACTGCCCCCTTCTGGTTTATGCTGGCTAAACACAGATTATTACTATGAAAGTGAGAACACTCCCTTTAGCATACAAAGTTCACCATCTTTTTCCTCCAACCTTCCTTTATTTTGATACTTTTCAATCTCTAGAAAAAAACATGTGCTGTGCTGAGCTATTTGAATGACATAATATTTTAAAGACTTTCATTATTTGAAAGGCAAAGAGACAAAGAGAGTGAGATGTCCCATCTGCTCTTCACTTCCCAAACACCACCACAGTCAGGGATGGGCCAGGTCAAAGCCAGGACCTGCGAACTCATCTGGGTCTCCCACCTGGGTGGCAGGGACCTAAATACTTGAGCTATCACCACTGCTTCCCAGGGTGCATATACGCAGAAGACTGGAATGGGAGCAGAGCTAAAACTTAAACCTGGGCACTCCAATGTGGGATGCTGGCTTTGAAAGTGATGGCTTAACCACGGCACCAAACACCTGTCACTAACACAATATTTTAACATTTTTTTAAAGATTTTATTTATTTATTTGACAGGTAGAATTACAGAGAGAGAGAGAGAGAGAGAGAGAGAGAGAGAGAGAGAGAGAGACATAGAGAGAAAGGTCTTCTTTCCGTTGGTTCACCCCCCAAACTGCCGCTACGGCAGGTACTGCGCTGATCTGAAGCCAGGAGCTTCCTCCTGGTCTCCCATGCGGGTGCAGGGCCCAAGCACTTGGGCCATCCTCCACTGCCTTCCTGGGCCACAGCAGAGAGCTGGCCTGGAAGAGGGGCAACCGGGACAGAATCCGGTGCCCCAACCAGGACTAGAACCTGGGGTTGGCTGGCGCCGCGGCTCACTAGGCTAATCCTCCGCCTTGCGGCACTGGCACATCGGGTTCTAGTCCCCGTCGGGGTGCCGGATTCTGTCCCGGTTTCCCCTCTTCCAGGCCAGCTCTCTGCTATGGCCAGGGAGTGCAGTGGAGGATGGCCAAGTGCTTGGGTCCTGCACCCACATGGGAGACCAGGAGAAGCACCTGGCTCCTGGCTTCGGATCAGCACGGTATGCTGGCCACAGCGTGCTGGCCGGGTGGCCATTGGAGGGTGAACCAACGGCAAAGGAGGACCTTTCTCTCTGTCTCTCTCTCTCACTGTCCACTCTGCCTGTCAAAAAAAAAAAAAAAAAAAAAAAAAAGGAACCTGGGGTGCCGGCGCCACAGGCGGAGGATTAGCCTAGTGAGCTGCAGCGCCGGCCTCCTGTCTGCCTTTCTTAGGCACTTCATTCTCACCCCAGGCAAGCATGGAAACCAGAATTCCTCTCCCAAGGCATTAAAGAACTACTTTCCCCCAAATCCAGCCATAGACCTCAGAATACATAATGCAAAACTCCCTTTCTGTGTAAGAGCTGGACATAAGGAATTGTCTGACCTAGCTGGTCATAACATCCCCACTCCAGAAAGGATTCTGTCCCCCACGGGGAAGGAAGGAATGTTGCAGAGAGGCCAAGAATCAGAGCAGACAGGCCCAGCTGCCTCCTCAGTCTGTTTCCAGTAGATCATACTCTTCTGTCCAATAGTTCTACAGGCTGTTCATTCTAGAACCCTTTGCTCTGTGTGCTTGATTCCTCATTTCTGGAGGCTTCTGTGTCCTGTAAAACTTATATTGAAATGTTAAGCTTGGGGGATTGGCGCTGTGTTGCACCAAGTTAAACCTCCGCTTGCAGTGCCGGCATCCCATATGGGTGCCAGTTCGAGTCCTGGCTGCTCCACTTGGGATCCTGTTCTCTGCTATGGCCCCGGGAGAGTAGCAGAGGGGAGCCCAAGTATTTGGGCCCCTGCATCCACATGGGAGACCCAAAAGAAGCTCCTGGCTCCTGGCTTTGGCCTGGCCCAGCCCCAGTAGTTTGACCCATTTGGGAAGTGAACCAGTAGATGGAAGATTCTCTCCCTGCCTTCTCTCTTTTCTCTGTATCTCTGCCTTTCAAATAAATAAATCTTTAAAAAAATTTTTGTCATCCTTTCCTTTAGCTAACCTGTCTTTTGCTAGAGGACTTTCAGCTGTGATCATGGGAAGAGATAGTATCGCTACAGGGACAGTTTGAAAAACATTGGCCTAGAGTAGTTAGTAAACATACAATTATAATACTATGCTATGATGGTAGTAAACATAGTATTATGAGTTTTCTTAGGTGTGTAATGATTGTCTTGATGAAGGAACTATCCTTACTTTTAGGCAACGGAGTATAGCGTTTCATATTGTCCTCAACGTTTACATGGTTCAGTTACACACACACACAGCAGTTTTGGTATGATATTAACAACTGATAAATTCACATAAGGGGCACATCCACGGATTTCAGGGTACTAGTATTTCAGCATTGCTATAGCCTTGACAATTTTCCAAATATGGAGGGGAAATGCGTATCTAGAAACTTGAGAAAAAATTCACAGAATCTCGGGACTGAGACACCTTCGGACCACGTGGAGTCCGACACCGTCCTTGCCTTTGCTGACATTTGCGTGGTTTCACCACGTAATGTTTTACGTGTTTTCATGTTTCCCCAGCCTTGCAAACAGGACCCCAGTACACGCCATATGCAAATAAGCATTCATCCGGTTGTGGGGGGAGGGGTGGCACTGACAGAAAATTTCACTTTCCTTTTCTGACTACATTTTAATTATAATGTATTATCAGATAATTCCCCAGCCTTCTCTGTTAATTCCTTTAACAAAGGAGCAAAAAAATCCAAAAATTTGTTTCCCACGGTGCCTATTCCGCACACCGATCGTGGTGTGACCCTGTGTAGGACGCTGGTGAAGTTAAACCACTCAGACGCCAGGTAAATCAGGTTTGTTCCGTCCCTCTCCGGGTGGGGTGGGATTTTACCACGGGGTCTCCCTCAGCACAGAGCAAACACCTTACCGCAAAGGGTTCAACTGGCGGACCAGCCACGCAAGCACGCCCGAGCGCGGCCGAGAGCTGACAGAGACGCGGCGGCGCGAAGCGGGAGCCCGCGCTCTCCGGGCGCCGCTCAGAGCCCGGGGCTTGGGCGAGGCCCGCCCCTCCTTCCGCCCCGGCCAATCGGGAGCGAGGGGAGGCGGGGCCCGGGCCTGAGGGGCGGGGCGGGCGGAGAAGGGGGCGTGTCCGCGGGGAGGGCCCGCCGGTCCCTGAAGGTGGAGACTCGTCCTGGGCCGGCGGCGGCCGGGCGCAGGTGGGCAGGCCGGGCTGGCCCGGGCTCCGGTCTCGGGCGTCGGGAGATGGCAGCGGGGGCCCGGACGGAGGACGTGAGTGCGCGGAAGGGGAGGTGGTGGGCGCTGCCTCCGGAATCCCGTTCTTCCTGTGCTGGGGCGCGAGGGGCGGAGACTGGGGGTGCGGCGCGGCCCAGGGCGCGGGGCTGGTTGCGGGCGGCCCTGGAGGCCGAGTGCTGCAGGCTGCCGGCTTCTCCCGCGGGAGGCCGGGTGGGCTTCGGGGGGCGGCCGCCCCAGGCTGGCGCGCAGCCCACGTGCGGCGCGCGTCCGTGGCCCCGGAACTGCGCGCTTCACGTGACGCGCGTCTGGCCCGGGCGCCCTGCGTCCCCGCGCGTGTCTGGGCGCCGCGCTGTCCCCCTGGGCACGCAGAGGGGCCCGGGTCCCCGCCGGCAGGGCCCCTGAACAGGCTGCGGCAGGTCGCGGCGTCCCGTGGGCAGCCCTGGACCTGTCGCTGTCATAGCCCGGAAACCCCCATTGGAGGAAAACAGTGTCACGTGCTGTTTTTCTATGTAAGCATGGTAGCATGAGAAGGGTCTCAAATCTTCGATCCAAGGCAGAGGACGTAAAATCCCTGTGCGTATAGTGCAAAATTGCAGAAGTCTTACTTGCCTGAGTTTATACGAAGACTGTTTATAATTATTAACTGGGTTGCCCATTACACATAATGAAATGCTTGCTCTCTTCGGAACGCAAAGATGGCAGGTACATTAAAGCGCTTGCTTGGGTTAATAAACAAATAGGAATATTGCTATGATCCTTTCACTGAATGGAGCACATTGGGAAAGGCGAAAGACATGGGAACCCTGGTTCCAGTGCTGCAAGACCTTAGGTTGTAGTACAAATAGTGACCATAGTTAAATCATCTTGACAAAATAGAGACCAATTCCTAATGATATGACTAAAAATTTTAGTTCTTTTCTAGCTGAGAAAACAGAAAGCTAATGGTAAAACCTGAAAGTAGATTGGAGACTTGTAGTTAAAGCAGAATCCCTGGTGAATTTTTAAAAAATGTTATTTTTCACTTTTATTTGAAAGGCAGAGATTCAGAGAGAGAGAGGCAGAGAAAGATCTTTCAACTGCTGGTTCACTTTTCAAATGCTTATAGCAACCAAGGATGGGCCAGGCCAAAGCCAGGACCCCAGAGCTGGGTCTCTCACAGCTGGGTCCCCCACACGTGTGGGAGGACCGCAAGTACTGAGCCATCACCTGCTCTCCTAGGATGTGCATTTGCAGGAAACTGAATCAGAAGCTTAGGAGCCAGGACTGGAACCAGGCACTCCTGTGTGGGATGCAGGTGCCCAAGCAGCTGCTTAACCGTAGTGCTAAATGGCCACCACTTTTTGTAAACGTCTAGGGATGTGATTTTTTTTTTTTAAGATTTATTTATTTATTTGAAAGGCACAGCAAGAGAGAGAGAGAGAGAGAGAGAGAGAGAGGGGGAATCTTCCATATCCTGGTTAACTCTCCAAATGGCCACAAGAGCCAAGTCTAGGCCAGGATGAAGCCAGAACTTTATCCTGCTCTCCCACAGGGGTGGTTTCCAGGCCCACTAGCAGGAAACTGAATCAGAAGCAGAGAAAACAGGCACTCTAAAAATATGGGATGTGGGTATCCTAAGCAGTGACTTTAAGTGTGGTGCCCAGTGCCTGCCCCTGTTTATGAATTCTTCAGGATGAGATTAATGAACTGACAATTTATGGAAAAATTGGATATCTAAGAGGAAAATGAGTCTTAGAAAAACACATTAAATGCATCTTGGTTGGGTGCTGGCTGCTCCAGAGATCTTGGGTCTGTGACTTTCGGTTTCAGGATGAGTACAGACCTACCAATCTCCATTTCACCTAGCAATTGTTTCACCAACAGTTATGTAACTATATCTCTTTAGCTCTAAGTCACTCTTTTTGGTAATTATTTATTTTCAATTGAGAAAATGGAAAGACTGTAGGTTAGTTAGGGTTTATTGTTTGCAAACAGTGAAACCACCTATGGCTAATTTAAGACAGGGATTTATTTGGAAAGATATAGGGTGAATGACCAGCAGGGTCTCTGAAATGAACCATAGTCAGCTCAAGGGGTCTAAGTTACAGGAGTTCTTTTAGGGCCTGCCGCAGAATAAATGTGCAACAACCGTAGACTTTGCTGCCCAGAAAGAGTTGGATTGACCCAGCTGCTGTTTGCTCCATGACCACCCCCGGGCCTGCAGAGGGTGAAGAGTCCTGAAGATGTTCCCACTAAGACTTAAGGCAAAGGTACACAGTGGACAGGAACAAGAGATGTCCTTTACAGGTGGTAATGGAATTGTTAATACTGGCCATGAAGAAATATTTGATTTCAGGAATCCTTGTCCCCTCCTCTTTCCCTTGCACATAGTGGGTTCACAGAATGATTGGTCCTGGGAGTATGGTCCTGCTTCATACTTCCTGTTGGAGCTGCTGGACAGTCAGTGTGTGAGTATTTGATACACAATCCAATCATTACAGGTCCTAACTGCTTCAGGAGAATCAAGATATACACATAAAGAAGAAAGCAATACAAGGCAGCATAAGAAATACTGCTAACGAATATTATGAGTACTGTGTTTTACAGTAGTTTAAAGCAGAGAAAAGAAATACTTTAGGACAGATTTTTGTGGAGAACTAGACTGTGAACAATTAATTGAATTCTAAGAAAGATAAAAGAAAGTGGAAGATTTATGGGGCACTATAGGAAGCCTGTATGGGTGAAGGTTGTGGCTGGTGCATAGAAGTTGATTACTGTCCTGCAGTTGAGATCTCAATGTTGGCTTTGTTTAAATTTCTCTGATCCCAAGTAGTCGAGAAGTTGGGCAATCTTTTATTCAGTCAGCACGCATACTGGACTCCTGCAGTGTGTCAGGTGGTAAAGGTGCCAGCCAGTGCTTAGTACTGAAGTTGTGATTGAGATGTACAAGGATGCAGTGGGTACTTCTGTTCCCATCCAAGGTGAAGGACCAGGGACCAGGGACCAGATCTACCCTTGTGCCAGAAACCACCAGAAACCAGATAAAACAGATGACCCACGCTTTTTGAGGTACTGGCATCAGGCAGTGAGGAACTGGGACCTCAGAGATAAGAAGCAAGTGATGTGAGCTGCACCCACCTTGAGAACGCTGGTCAGCTGTGACGAGGAAGAGAGAACGGAGGCAAAGTCTGATAGACCCTCCGAGTTGAGAAGATGGAGCTGAGCGTCTGGGAGCTCAAGGAGAGGAGAGTTCTCAGGACAGAGAGCGGAGAGCTCTGAAGAGCTGAGGGCACCGAGCCCGGGTGTTAGGAGTCCTGATGAGAGGAGG
This sequence comes from Oryctolagus cuniculus, assembly GCF_051225735.1. Classification (NCBI taxonomy): domain Eukaryota; kingdom Metazoa; phylum Chordata; class Mammalia; order Lagomorpha; family Leporidae; genus Oryctolagus; species Oryctolagus cuniculus. The sequence continues at coordinate 12,367,130 of NC_142874.1, read as the reverse complement.
AGGAGACTCCCGGAGGCCTTGGAAGAGTCATGGAAGACGATTAGAGAGAACGGTCCTTCCTGCAGGGCCAGGGACAGTGCCTTCACCCCCCAGCCAGACTGGGAGCCGCAAGACTCACAGGACTTCTGGGCAGAGTGCTCACAAAGGTCTCGCCTCAACAGTGGCCAATAATTAACCCCGGACTAACCCTGGCTGCGTGAAAGGCAAGAGATCAAACTGTTTCCAAGTAACTAAACTGCCCCCCAGGGCAAATGTAGAGCTACAAAAGTGTTCAGCCTCACAGAGGTAAACGTTACTGTGTTTGGCATCTGATCAGAAATAACCAGGCATGCAAAGAGGCAGGACAGTCCGACCTATAGTAAGTCCATTGAAACTGACCAGAATTGATATATGTAAGAAATAGCGGCTGGTGCCGCGGCTCAATAGGCTAATCCTCCGCCTTGCGGCACCGGCACCCCGGGTTCTAGTCCCGGTCCGGGCACCGGATTCTGTTCCGGTTGCCCCTCTTCCAGGCCAGCTCTCTGCTGTGGCCAGGGAGTGCAGTGGAGGATGGCCCAAGTCCTTGGGCCCTGCACCCCATGGGAGACCAGGAGAAGCACCTGGCTCCTGCCATTGGATCAGCGTGGTGCGCCAGCCGCAGCGCACTGGCCGCGGCAGCCATTGGAGGGTGAACCAACGGCAAAGGAAGACCTTTCTCTTTGTCTCTCTCTCTCACTGTCCACTCTGCCTGTCAAAAAAAAAAAAAAAAAAAAAAAAAAAAGCAAGCAAGGCCAGTACAAAATATTATATCTGTTGTCAAAGTGATCAAAAATGTAGAGACATGGTAGATATGAAGTAGACTCAGCTTAAACCTGTAGAGATGAAAACGGGGCAGTAGAACAGGACCGCAGGAAGCTAAGCAGGCATCACAGGAGGTGACCGTTTTTTGCTGTAACAGAAGCATTTGCCAAGTGGGGAACGATGAGTAGAGGTGATGGAGAGAAGAGGTGGAGGAGAGAGACGTGAATGTTCATCTCAGCACTGAGAGGGCCCCAAGGCCAGAACACGAGGAGGCGCTCGCAGAGGCCTTGGAAAATGCTGGGAATACAGAGCAGAGGGCAGCTTTGGAAGTCGTTAACTTGGGAAGCAAGGGAAACGGTAGAATTAAAAGAGGTTGCTCACTCCGTCAGGCACTTTGATGTGGGGTAACTAACTCCTTTAATCTTCCCAGCGAAGCTGCGAAGCAGATGCTATTATTAGTCTCCTTTTTTCAGTTGAGAAAGCTGAGGCACAGGGAAGCAAGTAACTTGCTCTGAAGCCGCAGGCCACCTCACTAAGTATTTGCACCCGGCAGGTTGTCTTAGAAATCTGCCTTCGCTGCCTCTGGTCAGAGTTTGTCCTGCAGCTCCTGATAACCTTTTCCGATTCATAGAGCTCTTGGATGATGTCTGCAACTGGATTAGGGAACTTTGTAAAGACAGGGTTGGGGCATTCCTTCATTCGTCCACGGCATGTTTGCCAAGTGACAGTGTGAGACCCTGTCGGGCTCTAGGATGGTACAGACAAGGTAGGGAGTTGGTGGTCTAGTGGGGAAGACAGATCAACAGAGAGACCATCACAGGACTTGAGACAGAAGAGATGAGCTCTGGGAGCCATGGGAGGTGGCGTGACCAGATCTGGTTTTCCAGAAAGCTACCTGGAGTCAGTCACCCCATCTGGGCAGGGTGGGAGGCACAGACATCAGCTAGGGGAAGAGCTGCCTGGGCTTAGACATCTGCTGATACCAGGGTAGAGGAATACCGACAACAGAAATAAGCAGATTTGTACCGTGAGTTATGCAAACTAAACAGGAAGCTGTCTGGGCGATGAGTAAAGAATTGCAGCATGGCCAGAACGGAGGAACAGGGAAACAAAAGAGAAAGCTGCAGAGCAGCTCGAGATTGGAAATCGAGGCGCCCACCCCAGACCTGGGCCTGCAGCAGGAGATGTGGTTATCCGATGGCTGCAAACTGAAGTCCCCTCGAGGGTCCATCAGGGCACTCTGTTCCCTAAAAGGCCGAGAAGGGTTCTGTTCCCTTTATAAAATGTATTTCTAGCACGAGTAAAAGTTGTTGTTTTTTTTTAAAACAACCTTAATAAAGCTTCCATCAGCTTTGCAAAATATTGTGTAACACCAGAGACAGCTTAATTGTACCAGTGGTGGGGTGGAGGTTAGGTAGTGGGAGATGTGGGTCAGAGGACACAAAGTAGCAAATAGGAGGCAGGCATTGGGTATCCCTGTGTGGCTTGGGAAGCCTGCATCACATATTGGAGTGCCTGGGTTCAAGTGCTAGCTCCACTCTTCATTCCAGCTTCCCGTTAATTCAAACCTTGAGAGGCAGCAGTCCATGGTTCAAGTAGCTGGATCCCTACTACCCATGTGGGAGGCCCGGCTTGAGTATCTGGCTTCTGGCTTTGACCCGATCCAGCCCTGGCTATTACAGCATTTGGATTGTGAACCAGATGAAGGGAGATCTGTCTCTGTCTCTCTCCCTCTCTATCTCTATCTGTCTTTGAAATAAATAAATGCAGATCTATAGCGTGGACGTGGCTACAGATGTGATGTACAACATGAAGACTATAGGTATACAATTGCACTGTATATGTACATGTTAAATGAGTAAATCTTAGCTGCTTTTTCCATAAAAAAGCAAAGTCGCTAAGTGGAATGATGGATATGCAGGTCTCTGCTATGGCCTGGAAAAGCAGTGGAGGATGGCCCAAGCCCTCGGGCCCCTGCACCCACGTGGGAGACCTGGAAGAAGCTCCTGGCTCCTGGCTTCAGATTGGCTCAGCTCTGGCCGTTTCAGCCATTTGGGAAGTGAACCAGCAGATGGAAGACCTCTCTCTCTGTCTCTGCCTCTGTCTCTCTATAGCTCTGCCTTTCAAGTAAATAAATAAATCTTTAAAAAAAGAAATGATATGATGGATATGTTAACCTGCTGTACTGTAGTAAAGAGGTGGAGTTATCACAGGTATTTGGGAGGTGAACCAGTGGATGGAAGATTGATGTCTCTACCCCTCTCTCTTGCTATACCTTTCAAATAAATAAAAATAAGTAAACTTTTTTAAAAAGTTCATGAAAAACACATAGGAAAAACACATATGAAAAAACTATGCACGGATTTCAAAGAAAATTTTGGTACCAACATGAGCTTACCTTCCAGTTGTGTTTTTCCGTGAGCTTTTGGAAATGTCCTTGTATACATATCCCCAAACATCTTGTTGTGTACTCTAAATATATTCAATACAGTTTATTTATGGAGCAGGAATTTGGCGTAGCACTTCACATGCTAGTTAGGGTACCCTCCTGCCATGTCAGGGTATCTGGGGTCAGACCCCAGCCCTGGTCCCGACTCCAGCTGCCTGCTGGTGCAGATGCTGGGAGGCATCAGTGATGGCTGCATCACCGTGTGGGAGAACTGATGTGAGCTCCTGGCTCCAGCTTTGGCCTTGTCCGGTCCTGGCCTTTGCAGACATTTGGGGGAAACAGAGCTGTATCTCTCTTTATGCCTCTCTTGCTCGCTCTCTCTTTCCCTCCCTCCCAAAGAAATAATTTTAAAAGTTTATTTGAAAAAAATTAAATCATATGCAATGACTTCAGTGCTATGAATAATGTTAAATAAATCAATATCTAAGTTTTGGGAGCTTGAAGGGAATGATTTGCCTAAATCTCCTTTTGTATTACCTTCTTTGTGAGATGTAGAAATAATTGAATTAAAATTTATTTTACAGATTTTTCACTCTTCTTGTTTTCACCCAGTTTGATATAGTATTTATATAAGGAGGGTTTTTTTTTTTTTAATTGGCTTTAGGTAGGGATTAGGGTTCTTCTGCATCTAACTTTTTAGTTTTAAATGAAGGGAGGAAAGGAATATCATTATGTTCTTAGAATTGTATCTACAAATCACATGAACTTTTTTTTTTTTTTTTGACAGGCAGAGTGGACGGTGAGAGAGAGAGACAGAGAGAAAGGTCTTCCTTTCGCTGTTGGTTCACCCTCCAATGGCCGCCATGGTCAGCGCGCTGCGGCCGGCGCACAGCGCTGATCCAATGGCAGGAGCCAGGTGCTTGTCCTGGTCTCCCATGGGGTGCAGGGCCCAAGCACTTGGGCCATCCTCCACTGCACTCCTGGGCCACAGCAGAGAGCTGGCCTGGAAGAGAGGCAACCGGAACAGAATCCGGCGCCCCGACCGGGACTAGAACCCGGTGTGCCAGCACCGCAGGCGGAGGGTTAGCCTAGTGAGCTGAGGCGCCAGCCCACATGAACTGTTAAAAACCAATTAAAAATTAAAATTAAAACCATTTTTAAAAAGCTTTATAGTTTAGCAGATTGGTTTTGGCAGTGTAATCAGAAAGTGGTGGCTCTGTGATCCTTCCGTGTTTTGTACCCCAGGGTTCCTTGGAAATCATGCAGAGTGTGGACGACGACCCACTTCTGGACGCCCAGCTCCTGCCGCACCACTCACTGCAAGCCCATTTTAGACCCAGGTTCCATCCTCTCCCTACAGTCATCATAGCGCATCTTCTCTTGTTCATCCACGTAAGTTGGCTGGGAGAGAGGGGCCCACCCAGATGTGATGTTCTTCAACTATGTTTAAGTGCTTCAGGAGGGCATCAGGCTACCAGCGTTGAAGACGTGTGCACGTTTTTACTCACGTCTCTAAAGAATTTATCGTAGATGTATTTGCACGTGTGTAAGGATGTTGTTGATCATAGAAATGTCTGTCCTATCAAGAGAGTGCAAACTGCCTGCTGTCAGAGGGCAGTTTGTACAATGCTAAGAGAACTAGCAGGGATGTGTGTGTGTGTGTGTGAATATGGAATAGTGCTCATGATTACACTGAGTGAGAAATTACCATTTTGTGCAGAATGTTTCTATTTGCAGTTTTTGAAAGGGCTTTGGGAGGGATGGTGAGTACATGCACTCCTGGATATGACAGAACATTCCAGAAGCACTCATAGACCTCGTTAATGTAGGTTGTCACTAAGGTGAAGCTGAGGACCTTGGTGGAAATGATATTAATACATGAAAGTACTTTAAAAAGTTCATAAAAATTAATTTATTTTGGTGCAAAAAAACCTTTGAAATCAGTACATAATTTTTTCATGGACTATTTGAAGACCCCGTATATGTGTGGATTTTAAATTTTTTTTTTTGCAGTAGAAGAAGCCTATCTTTTGTATTTATTTGAAAGGAAGAGTGACACAGAGAGACAGAAATCTTCCACCCACTGGTTCATTCCCTCAACAGTTGAGCCTGTGCCAGGAACTCCATCTGGATCTCCCACCTGGGTGGCAGGAACCCAAGTACTTGAGCTGTTATCTGCTGCCTGCTAGATCGGAAGCAGAGGAGCCAGGACTCGAACTGACACTCCAATATGGGATCCTGGAGTTCCAGGCAGAGGCTTACTCTGCTGCACCATAACGCCCACCCCTAAACATACCTATTTTCCATGAACTTTTTGAAGCACCCTCTTATTTTACTGTTTACTTTTTGTGCTATTATTTATTTATTTATTTATTTTTTGACAGGCAGAGTGGACAGTGAGAGAGAGAGACAGAGAGAAAGGTCTTCCTTTGCCGTTGGTTCACCCTCCAATGGCCACCGCAGCCAGCGCACCGCACTGATCCGATGGCAGGAGCCAGGTGCTTCTCCTGGTCTCCCATGGGGTGCAGGGCCCAAGCACGTGGGCCATCCTCCACTGCACTCCCTGGCCATAGCAGAGAGCTGGCCTGGAAGAGGGGCAACCGGGGCAGAATCCGGCGCCCCAACCGGGACTAGAACCCGGTGTGCCGGCGCCACAAGGCGGAGGATTAGCCTACTGAGCCGTGGCGCCGGCCATGTGCTATTTTTTTAACCATGTGCATGTATCCTTTTAAAGTCATACAAACCAAAGTGCTGTAGATGAGTTTCCATAAGTTGACAAAGTGATTTATCAGTTTACTTGTACTCAGGAAATAATGTTAAACGGAGAACTCAAGTTGCAGCAGAACAATAGGTGCAGTGTTGCCTCGTGTTCCTGTGATGCTAAAATTAGAGATGCCTAGGGACTTTTAAAAACACATTATGTGAAAGGTCTTATTGTAGGCCTCCTTGGAGGTAGCTCTATTCCAGGTCTAATTGGCTTCCTGCGTTTTATTTATTGCGATCAGAAGCACTAGGGCTTATCGTTATTCCGTGCTGCACTGTGACAGATCAAACAGGGCAACGCTTGCTGCTCCTGGGTCGGGTGAACAGGTGGTTGAGGTCAGCAGACTGGCCCAGCAGCTGCTCAGCCGCTTCCTGTGTGCCTGTCGGTCTGCAGAGGCAGCACGCCTGCTTGGGCTGCACGCAGGGCGTGTTTCCACGTTGGCCTGCAGCCAGGGCCCCCCTTCAGTGGGGCGCGCTGTGAGATCCTGCAATTCAGAACTGAGTCGTCCTCCTTGTGGGGCTTCTATAGACGTGGCAGCTCTTGCCAAGGCTTCCTTATCCCTGGGTCTCAGCTGACGCACTTCTTTCCCGGTGCTGCCACATGCAGTGGTGGCCTTGTGGTACCTAGATGTTGGCCTGTTTCTCTTCTTCCTTTTTACATAACATATTGTGTATGTACAAATGCACACATATCACTTTAAAAAAAACTTCAGGCCAGCGTATGGCATACTGGATAAAGCTGCCACCTGCATTAACAGGCATTCCATTTGGGCATACTTTCAAATCCCAGCTGCTCCACTCCCAATCCAGCTCTCTGTTAATGGCCTGGGAAAGCAGCAGAGGATGGCCCAAGTGCTTGGGCCCCTGCACCCATAGGGAAGGCCTGGAAGAAGCTCCTGGCTCCTGGCGCCTGGCTTCAGCCCAACCATTATGGCCATTTGGGGAGTGAACCAGCAGATGTCTCTCCTTCTTTGTCCTTGTAACTCTTTCAAATAAATTAATAAGCCTTTTAAAAAAACCAAATAGAGCATTAGCAAAGTATGTACAGGTGAAACATAATCTCCCTTTTCTCTACTTGGGCCCTTCTCCCCGAGTTAATGATGGGGTCAGGTCAGTTCCTTGCATTTCCTTCACTGCCTTTTGTTAAGTTCCTATAAATATTTCAAAGACATTAGCACATGTCTAAGGGTTTCCCCTCATTTTTTTCCCAAAAATTTGTGTAATACTGTACTTATTACTCTACAATGGTTTTTTTTTTTTTTTTTTTCCCCAAACTTCACACTTCAGCATGCGTCACACTGCCTCTGGAAAGCTTGTGAGAGCACAGATTGGGCTGTACCCCCAGGGATTCTAGCTCAGGCTGGCGAGGGCAGGTTCAAGAATGTGCATTGCTAACAGCGTCTCAGGTGATATTGGTGCTCCTGGTCTGAAACCAGGCTCTGAGAAACACTGCTCTAAATGTTTCTTTTCATCTTAATGTACCATAGAGGTCTCTCCAAACCAGTGCACAGAGATTTAGTTAATTCCTTTATAGCTGCATAATATTTTGCAATTTGTATGGATGTGTCTCAATTAATTTTAAAAGATATTTATTTATTTGAAAGGTGGAGTGACAGAGAGGGAGGGAGAAATAGATCTTCCATCCACAGGTTTACTCTACAAATGGCTACGATGGCCAGGTCTGAGGCATGTGGAATCCAGGAGGCAGGAACTCCATCCTCATCTCCTGGCAGGAGCCCACGTACTTGAGCCATCTTCCACTTCCTTCCCAGGTGGATCAGAAGCAGAGCAGCCAGGACTGGAGCCAGCACCCCAATTTGGGATGCTGGCAGCACAAGCAGCAGCTTAAGCAGCTACAGCACACCAGCCCAGATGTGTCTTCATTTATTGAAGCATTCTTCTGTGTATGGATGCATACTTGAGAAGTTTTAAATTGTTTCGAATACAAAGACTATAATATCTATAGATCCTAGCTCCTCTGCCTTTACTTTTGAGGAATAACGTCCTTAAAGAAGGATTTCTAGGTCAATATACTTAGAAATTATTTTCCAAAAATAATTCCCAATCCATTTAGCAAAATATGAGTGTCTGTTGGCAACAATCATTTAAATTTTTGTCAATCTAATCACTGGTTATACTGTTCTCCTAAAAATTCTTTAAAATTTTTTAAAATTTAAATTTTTTTTTTTTTGACAGGCAGAGTGGACAGTGAGAGAGAGAGAGACAGAGAAAAAGGTCTTCCTTTGCCGTTGGTTCACCCTCCAATGGCCGCCGCGGCCGGCGCGCTGCGGCCCGCGCACCGCGCTGATCCGATGGCAGGAGCCAGGAGCCAGGTGCTTTTCCTGGTCTCCCATGGGGTGCAGGGCCCAAGCACCTGGGCCATCCTCCACTGCACTCCCTGGCCACAGCAGAGGGCTGGCCTGGAAGAGGGGCAACCGGGACAGAATCCGGCGCCCCGACCGGGACTAGAACCCGGTGTGCCGGCGCCGCTAGGCGGAGGATTAGCCTAGTGAGCCGCGGCGCCGACCAAAATTTAATTTTAATATATATGTTTATTTAACACATGAGAGAACATCAAAAATTCATGAAAATTGAATTAAGTGAAACATTTAATATAAATAATTGAAATCCTTGTAAAATTTTTGTAATATATACACATTACCATAAATTTTGTGAGTACCCTTCATATGCATAGATTTCAGGGTTTTTTTTTTACACCAAAATAAATTTATCTTTTAATTCCATTTTCTGAAATCCTTTCATAGTAATTGTAGTATTTATGAGTACAGTGTAGCATTTCAAAACATGTTTTTAATGTATGGTTATCAGATCAGGCTAACTGGCATATCCACATATGCCATTTCTTTCGTGTAGAGAATGATTAAAATACTAGCTATTTGAAAATACTCAGCTGATCCCTGTCAATGATAGTTCTCCTACAGTAGTAGGATGTAGAATGTTAGAAGTTATTCCTCCTATCCAGCTGTACCCATGTACCCATGACCTGTCCTCTCTCCACCCCTGCCTCCCCACCCTCAAACTAGTCTCTGCTAACTACTATTCTATTCATTACTTCTGTGAGATCTGTTCAGCTTCCACATGTAAGTAAGAACATGTGGTAATTTATATATATATACATAATACATATATTATAAATATACTATGTATTTTATATATATACATATATTTCCTTATCCATTCCTCTGTTTTTGGGCATGTAAGTTGGGTCATTATATTGGCTGTTGTGAGTAACACAGCAGTTTTCCCAGAAGTGGGATAGCTGGTCATATGGTAGATCTGTTTTCAGTGTTTTGAGGAACTTCCACCCTGTTTTTCATAATGGCTGTACTAATTTACATTGCCACCAACGGTGTATGAAAGTTCCCCTTTCTCTACGCCCTTGCCAGTGTTTGTGAATTTTTTGTCGTTTCTGTTATAGCCGTTCTCATTGGGGTGGAATGACATCTCACTGTGGTTTTTGATTTGCATTTCACTGATGATTAGTAATGTTGAGCATTTTTTCACACACTTATTGGCCATTTGTATGTGGGTCATTTGCTCATTTTGTAATAAGATTATTTGTTTTGCCGTTTTTTTTTTTTTGCTTTTGTTTGTGTCTGTGTGTGTGTGTATATATATATGTAAATATTCTGGAAATGAATCTCTGTCAGTTACATGGTTTGCAAATATTTTCTCACAATCTATAGTTTGTTTCTTTCCTCTATTGATTCTTTTGCTGTACAGAAGAATCTTAGTGTGATAAAACCCCATTTGTCTAGTTTTACTTTTGTTGCCTGTGCTTTTGGGATCTTACCCAAAAACAACATTGCCTATACTGATATCTGGAAAGTGTTTATTTGTGTTTTTTTCTGGTAGTTTCATAGTTTTAGTCCTTACATTTGGGTCTTTGATCCATTTGACTTGAGTTTGGTATGCGGTCAGAGGTTGGGATCATTTTCTTTCTTCTGTTTGTGGGTACCCAGCTTTCCAAGTAGCACTTGTTGAAGAGATTTTCCTTTCTCCAATTTATGTAATAGCTGCCTTTGTCAAAATCCAGTTGGCTGTATGGGCTGGCCTTGTGGTACAGTGGGTGAAGCCGCTGCCCTACAATGCCAGCATCCCATATATAGATGCTGGCTTGAGCCCTGGCTGCTCCAATTCAAATCCAGCTCCTTGCTGATGGCCTGGGAAAAGCAGCAGAGGATGGCCCAAGTGCTAGGGCCCCTCATATCCACATGGGGGACCTGGAGGAGGCTCCTGGATCCTGGATCCTGAGTCCTGGCTTTGGCCTGGCCCTTCCTTGGCTGTTGCAGCCATCTGTGGAGTGAACCAGTAGATGGAAGATCTCTCTGTGTCTCTCCCTCTCTCTATAACTCTTGGCTTTCAAATAAATAAATAAATAAATTTTTTTTAAATTATCTGTAATTATATGAATTTATTTCTCAATTCTCTTCTGTTTCATTGGTCTATGTGTCTGTTTTTATGCCAATACCATTTAGAAATAAACTCTTTTAAGCCATGATATTTATTATTTACTTTTGAGATGCTAAATTAACCTTTTTTTAAAAAAAGATGTTTTTTTTTTTTTATTTGAGAATCAGTTGAGAGAGAGAGAGGTCTTCTGTTGGCTGGTTCACTTCCTAAATGGCTGCAACTGTTGCAGCTGGGCCAGCCAAAGCCAGGATCCAGGAGCTTCTTTTAGGTCTCCCACCTGGGCGCCCAAGCACTTGGGCCATCTTCCACTGTCTTCCCGGGCTGCCAGCAGAGAGCTGGATCAGAGGAGGAGCAGCCAGGACACAAACGAGCACCTATGTGGTGTGCCAGCCTCGCAGGCGAAGGATTACCTTACTACACCACAGCGCCTGCCCTCTGTAGTAGGTTTTCAATGTGGGTTTCATTGTGATGAAGTAAACAGAATGCACTGGGACCAGCGCCTATATGGGCTGCTGGTGCTGCAGGCGGAGGCTTAGCCTACTACGCCACGGCACGGGCCCCTAAAAGTTCTTTTTAATTGAAGACAGGTGGAAAGGAAACTGCCTTTGACATTAAGTGGTCTGCGAGGTAGGATTGGGGTAGTTTTTATCTTCTCATTTGTGATTTTGTTTGTTTTCCAGATTTTCTGCAAATTTGTAAAATCTGTTTTTAAAGTTTGTAAAAATGTTTAAAATGTGATTAAAATATCCACAAAAGAGGACAGTGAAAGTATGAGCTGGGGTGATGGTGATCGCGTCCTGATCCCAAGTATTGAACATTAACCCTGCCGCTTTCCTGTCCTCCAGGTGGTGTTTGTTGTTTTAGCCTTTTTAACAGGTGTGCTTTGCTCCTACCCTAATCCAAATGAGGACAAGTGCCCAGGAAACTACACCAACCCGCTGAAAGTGCAGACAGTCATCATCCTGGGGAAAGTCATCCTGTGGATTCTGCATCTCCTTCTCGAACGGTACATCCAGTACCACCACCGGAAAGTGAGAAGCCGGGGTTACAGCCTGATCTACCGCTCCACCAGGCGTCTGAAAAGCCTCGCGCTCATGATACACTCGACTGGTAAGCCCTGCTGCCTCTCAGCCTCTCTGCGGGTTGTTGGTGTAGGAGGCAGAAATCAATTTTTCTTTTAAAAAAAAAATTATATTTTGGGGGGCTGGCACTGTGGCATAGTAGGTAGGGCCACCGCCTCCAGTGCTGGCATTCCATATGGGAGCTGGTTCAAGTCTCGGCTGCTTCACTTCTGATCCAGCTCTCTGCTGTGGCCTGGGAAAGCAGTAGAAGATGGCCCAAGTGCTTGGGCCCCTGCACCCACGTGGGAGACCCAGAAGAAGCTCCTGGCTCCTGGCTTCGGATCGGCACAAAACTCTGGCTGTTGCGGCCAATCAGAGTGAACCAGCGGATGGAAGACCCCTCTCTCTCTCTCTCTGCCTCTCCTCTCTCTGTGTAACTCTGATTTTCAAATAAATAAATAAATATTTAAAAAAGATAAATATCTTCTATCCACGGGTTCACTCCTCAAATGGCCATAATGGCTGGGACTGGGCCAGGCCAAAGCCAGGAGCCAGGAGCCAGGAAAACCATCCAGGTTTCCCAGATGGGTGGCAGGGATCCAAGCAGTTGGGTAATCTTCCACTGCTTTCCCCGGCACATTAGTAGGGAGCTGGATTGGAAGGGGAGCAGTTGGGACTTGAACTGGAACTCGTGGGATGCTGGTGTGACGGACAATTGCTTAATCTGCCACGCTGCAGTGCCAGCCCCGAGGTTTCATTTTGTAGTCAAATACATCCTCCTATTTTTCTGAGGTAACTTGTGTTGTGGCTATTAAAATTTGGATCACCTTAATGTCTTGAAGTTTTTTGTTTTTTATAAGCAGTCTTAATTTTCACTTGAAATCTGGATTTGTTCTCAACATGGTATACATGCAACCCTGTTTGAAATATAAAATTTCCTCCTTTTTGGATATCATCAGGTTTTTTCATATTTCTGAGGGTGAGGGCTATGTTGTTTTTTTCTTACTGAAAGCTCACTGCTTTTTCCCAGTAGGAGATGGTGATGGTGAAAGTCTCGGAAGCAGACACTGTTATGTAATGAGATGCATTTTTCAAAATGGAAACTTGGGAAAATGCACAGATCTTTATTTATGGAGGCAAAATCAGAAGGCTTCTAGAGGATTTAGAATACATTAGTGTTCCTTTTCTTTGTTGTTGCAGACATTGTATTTTATTCTTATAAATTCTGTTTGCTTTTATTCATTTGAAAGGTGGGGAGACAGACAGAGGCCTCCTGTCCACTGGGTCATTCCTAAATGCTTGAAGTTGCCAGGCCGGCCAGGCCAAAGCCTGCAGCTGGGAACTCAGTCCAGGGCTCCCACGTGAATGGCACGGAGCTGCTTGAGCCATCACCTGCTGGCTCCCAGTGCACATCAGCAGGGAGCTGAAACGGAGTGGAGCAGGGATTCTGACCCAGGCGTCCTGCTGTGGGATGTGGGTGTCCCATGTGGCTTCCTGCCAGCTACCTGAGAACTCACCCTTGTTGCAGACATTGTAAAGGTTTAATGGATTAATTTGAACTTTTTTGGGGATTTTTGATGTAGTATCAAATTTTCCACCTTTTTAGAAGATCCTCCTCAATTTGAGTTCAGAATGCATCGTTGAAAATTTGAATCCAGAGTAGGAATGACTTCTTCCCCAGAAAACCTGCTGTACAGAATTTGCTTTTCTTCTGTGTTCTTTGAACATGTTTTCTTAAAGGGCAGGCTGCAACTTCAACCCCGCAGTGAAGTTCTCAGTGTAAGCTAAAGGGCGTGTCTCAGCAGAAGGTAGATCCTGACCCTGGGGGCCAGTGACTCCCTGCCTCTTCTGAGGATGAGCTTGGTTTATATATTCAAGTTGTGGTTGTAGCATTCTTTTTTGGCCTAAAGATATCATCTAACCACAAACACAAAATCAAAAACCTCTGTAGCTACTGAAAGACCTTTTATAGTATATGACTGAAGTAATGCCCAGTTTCTCAAGTGATGGTCAGGAAATAGTGTTGTTAGGGTGCACAAAGAGAGTGACCATTGGTTTTTTTCCTGACTTTCCAATTCTTGTTAAACTTGTGACTCTTCGTCATGATAAGTTTCCAAACCACTGGACTGTTAATCAGTATATCAGTTTTATATTGCTCATGTGAGGACCCAGAAAATCAAAGGGTTTGGGGGCAGCTATGTATCTTGTTTCTGTTTTCTTGTAGTCTTTAATTTGGAAAAACAAAAAATTAAATCCGTGGCAGCACAGAACTCTAGCTGAGCAAAAAAATGTGACCATTCTGTTTTCCCATGTGATGGCCTAGCTAACATGGACTAACCTCATCCTGGCCCTTTTCATTGTTTTCTCAGGAGGGAAACAATTATTTTGGGATGGGGGTGGAGATGGAGGGAAGGACCTCACTTTCCTCTTACGTAAGTCAAAAGTGTTTCCCTGATTTATCTGTTCTCCTTTTGTAGACCCACATACATTTTGGACTGTCAGATATTAGTTACATAGAAATTGCGTATTTGAATTTTCCCCTTCTCCCATTGCCCCTGCACTGAAAAACAGTCACTTTCAAACTGTCAGGTGGGCCCATAGAAGCAGCGTTCCTCTCTAGGGCTGAGAGAGGGACCCCAGAGATTAAGGGAGCTAGTCTGGAAGGTAAATACTGGAAGGAATACTATTTATAAAACTCTACTACTGGCCGGCGCCGCGGCTCACTAGGCTAATCCTCCGCCTAGCGGCGCCGGCACACCGGGTTCTAGTCCTGGTTGGGGCGCCGGATTCTGTCCCGGTTGCCCCTCTTCCAGGCCAGCTCTCTGCTGTGGCTCGGGAGTGCAGTGGAGGATGGCCCAGGTGCTTGGGCCCTGCACCCCATGGGAGACCAGGAGGAAGCACCTGGCTCCTGCCATCGGATCAGCGCGGTGCGCCCGCCGCGGTGGCCATTGGAGGGTGAACCAACGGCAAAAAGGAAGACCTTTCTCTCTGTCTCTCTCTCTCACTGTCCACTCTGCCTGTCAAAAAAACAAAAAACAAAAACAAAAAAACTCTACTACTAACCCAGCCTCCTACTAAGGCATACCCTGGGAGGCCGTAGGTAATGGCTCTCCCCTGTCACCCACATGGGAGACCCATATCATGTTCTGAACACCCAGCTTTGGCCTGGCCCAGCCCTGGCTGTTGTGGGCATTTGGGGAGTGAAACAGCAGGTTCGCTCTGTTCAAGAGCTTTCTTAGCACTTGAATTTCCAGCATCATCTTCTTCCCTGAGGTTGGTGGGTAGGGCTGAGGTTTCCAGCCCTCTGATAACTTAGTTTTTCTGGTGACCAGGGCCCCACTCGAAGTAATCTCGTTAACATAACCTCCCATGCTTGTTATGAATCATGAACCATTTGTATCACTTGGAAATTTCCAAGGGTTTTGGGACCTCAGTTCAGAAACTGAATATTAACAACAGAAACATGCTCCTGCCACTCTTACCACCTGGGAAATTTCAGGGTGTCAGGCACTGGGTGTTGGGGAGCAGACGGACACCAAGCGTCTACTGGAGGAAGACGAAGTACGCATTTCCCAGGACACACCGTGTCTTGTGTTTCTCCTTTCCAGGCAGCACGGTCCTCCTCCTCATACTGTGCCTGCAGCACTCCTTCCCCGAGCCCAGCAGGTTGTATCTCGACCTCATCCTGGCTGTGCTGGCCCTGGAACTCATCAGCTCCATGATGTGTCTGCTCCTTTACGCAGGTGGGCATCGCACCCAGGCTGTTCTGATCAAGACCTTTACCTGCCACTGTCCTCCCTGTTTGAAGCACAGCCCTAAGTTATCTTCAGCACCAAGTAGTGACAAAGAAATTTTCCTGTGTAACTGAGAAGCTATTTAGCACCCATGTGTATCTCTCATTGCTGATCACATCCAGACTTCACTCATTGCAGACCGACAGGAAGTTCCAGCCACCACCACACAGTCACATTTCCAAGTCTGGGTCGTCCCTGCATTGTTGTCAGCTACAGTATGGCCCTGCCGTTAAAAAAAAAAATACAAACTTTTGCCTGTCTGCCTGTAGGCAACTGAAATGTAAGTTTGGCATTTAAAAATAACAAAATAGGGAAATAAATAAGTAAACTATAGATGCAAGACTACATTTAGCCCATGACTGCTTTGGGAAAACGCTTGTAGGAACCTGTTTCTCAGTGTAGAGCTGCCTGAGAGTGGGTCAGTCAGTCTCTCTGCAAACTTTTAAAATCAAGTAGGCCTCAGATATGTTAATGTGAAAAATAGTAAGGATGCTTAAACAGAAAAAAATCCAGGCCCTGGAGAAATGTAGATTTCTCTCCTGATGCAGTATTAACATGCAGTGAAATCTGTCCATGATAGTAGCTAACCTGGTGGCATTGAGCTGACATTTGTTTTGTGACACTAAATATTATTTATTTTGAAAGAAATCATTTCTCTGATTATCAAAGAAGTCATGTGGGCGTTAGCTTGGTGTTTCATGAACTGAATGTTGTGTGTCTCTTGAGTCCAGAGGGGAAGGGTATTTATACTAGAAATAGAATGACAAGTTTGTAAATGTGAATGATGTCACATTCTTTTTAAAAAATTATTCATTTATTTATTTATTTATTTATTTTTAGAGAGAGAGAGATGAGAGAGAAAGACGCAGAGACCATCTACTGGTTCACTCCCAAAATGCCGCAACAGTCAGGGCTGGAGTAGGCCGAAGCTAGGAACCAGGCACTCAGTGCAGGTCTCCCACATGGGTGGCAGGGGTCCAGCTACTTGAACCATCACCACTGCTTCCAGGATCTGCATTAGCAGGAAGATGGAATCTGTAGCAGAACCAGATCTTGAACCTAGGCACCATGGGATGCAGGTGTCTTAATGGCCAGGCCAGACTCCTCCCCTGGATGTCATATTCTTACTCATCTTACAATTTGTCTGTATTTGTCAGAAAGTAATTAGCACAGTTAGGCACAAGATTACATTTACCCTTCACTCTAAAGGATGCATACCACCCAAATAACCTCATTGAGTGGAATAAGACTACTTTTAAGGCTAATTTTTCAGTATGTCGAGAATGGCTCAGTGTATCAATAAAGTGATCCATGTGTCATGAGTGAACACTGAATCATATTGATTGAATCAGTTCCATTGTGTGATGTGTCATGTCTGTTCAGTGCTGTAAACTGGGCGTCGTAGTTTAGAGCTACGCATATAATTCAATTAGCTTCTTACTTTTTGGTATCTGTGCAGCTTATGTTTACTGCCGAGAGATGCAGCCTTCAGTAAAGTTTTAGGTGGATACATTGGAAAAACTATTTTCTATGATACCTCCTAAGGCTCTGTGACATAGAAGGAGGTGACAGTGTCATGGAAATGCAGGGAATTAACATGGGTAAAATGAGGCAGGGCATTCGGCTTAGCAGTTAAGATGCCATTTGGGATGCCTGTATCCCATATCAGAGTGCCTGGCTTCAACTCTTGGCTCTGCTTCCAGTTCCAGCTTCCTGCAGATGAGCAGTCTGGGTGGCAGCAAGTGATGGCCCAAGTACTTGGGCCCCTGCCATCCGCATGGGAGGCCTGGATGGAGCTTCCTGTTCCCTGCTTTGTCCTGGCCCAACCCTGGGCCATTTGGGGAGTGAACCCATAGATGGAAGATCTCTATCTGTCTCTCTCTCTTTCAAATGAAAATAAGTACATAAATATTTTTAAAATGCATATTATAAAAATGTAGTCTGAGATTTATTTCTCTAGGATTTACTCCATTAGTTTTAAAGGATTTTCTATAATTAATTATGCTTTAAGTAATACAGATACTATTTAAAAACAGCAACAAGACCCAACCTGAGCCCATTTAAAGGGAGCTAGAGAAAGCAGATGCTGTAAGAGTTCTCGTGGCAGTGCTGTGGTATAGCGGGTAAAACCACCACCTGCGGCACCGGCATCCCTGTGGGCGCTGCTGAGTCCTGGCTGCTCCACTTCTGATCCAGCTCGATGTTAATGGTCTGGGAAAGCAATGAAGGATGGCTCAAGTGTTTGGGCCCCTGTATCCACATGGGAGACCAGGAAGAAGCTCTTGGCTCCTGGCTTCAGAACAGCCCAGCTCCAGCCGTTGTGGCCATTTGGGGAGTGAACCAGCAGGTGGAAAATTCTCTTTCTCCGTTCGTCTCTCCCTCTCTATCTGTAACTGTCTGTTGAATGAAATAAAATCTTTAAAATAAAATCCTCAGAAGAACTCAGTTTTACAGTTGGGCACAGATATACAAGGCTGCTTCAGAAAGTCCACGGAAAATGTCTATTATGATAAAAAGAATATTGAAGACTTTGTGCTAAAATGAACTTATTTTTAATCCATTTTTCCCATGAGCTTTTTGAAGCATCTTGCATTAGTTACATGACACCTAAATTTGAACAAAAAGATAGAATTTCTTCATTAGTATGCAGCGTTTATTTGGTCCATTGTCTCCCAAAGTTAAAAAATATTGTTTTTGTCTATAGTTAAAGACATAGTAACATATTTCATGTTCATTTACATTAATTTTTAAATGTTTTATATGAATGAAATTCACCATTCAAAATTGTCTTTTTAAATCTCAAATTGATAGACTCCCTACTTTAAGAATATCTGATAATCCATAAGTCAGATTTGCAAAATAAATGAAAGATTATTTGTATAAGGAAGGTTTGTAATTATTATAAACTTATGTGATACAGGGTTTATACAAATACAGCATTTCTTTAGGAGGTTTAATGTGACTACTTTTCTTCTACCTTCCCAGTGAAAGGCTTACCTCTTTTTTAAGTATTTATTTATTTATTTGAAAGGCAGAGTTACAGAGAGAGAGATTTTCCCATCTGCTAGTTCATTCGCCAAATGGCCACAATGACCAAAGATGGGCCAGGCTGAAGCCAGGAGCTTGGAACTCCACCTGGGTCTCCCATGTAGGGACAGGGATCCAAGAACTTGGGATATCTTCTGCTCTCCCAGGGGCATCAGCAGGGAGCTGGATTGGAAATGGAACATCTGGGATTTAAACATTTGTTTAAACAGTTTCCTCTTGTTCAGCATTAATTTGCCTTACTGCCTGTACATGGAAAAATGGGAAATAAAATTTAGTTTCAGAATACTAAATTTCATTACCTCTCCATTCATTTAAAAATAAGCCGGGGCCAGCAGATGATGACCCCAGTACTTGGGCCCCTGCCACCCAAGTGGGAGACTGGGATACAGTTCCTGACTCCTGGCTTTTGCCTGACTTACCCCAGCTATTAGAGCCATTTGAGGAGAGAACCAGTGGTTGGAAGATCTCTCCTCCTCTCTTCAAATAAATACATAAATGTTCGAAAGAAAGAAGAAGCAGAGGACTCCATTCCTGCCACAGTTACCAGCCTTTCAGCAGCCCCAAAGTTGTGAGAGCTTCAGTGTGGATCAAAGAACACACAATGAACAGGTCGCTGTGGCCGTGGTCTTCCGACGGTGTAGCACACTCGCTCTGCTTGGCTTAGGGTTTTCACAAGCGGGAGATTCTTTTTCCATGTGGTTGGCCTTGGTGTTGTTGTTAGACCTGATCTAAAAGCTGCTGAATGCATCCAAGTGAATTTATTTATTTATTTTAAAGATTTATTTTATTTATTTGAAAGAGTTATAGAGAGAGGTAGAGGCAAAGATAGAGAGGTCTTCCATCCGCTGGTTCACTCCCCAGATGACTGCAACAGCCAGAGCTGAGCTGATCTGAAACTAGGAGCCAGGAGCTTCTTCCAGACTCCCACGAGGGTGCAGGGGCCCAAGGTCCTGGGCCATCTTCTGCTGCTTTTCCAGGCCATAGCAAAGAGCTAGATTGGAAGTGGAGCAGCCAGGACTCAAACTGGTGCCCGTATGGCATGCCAGCACTGCAGGCTGGAGCTTTAACCTGCTGTGCCACAGTGCCAGCTCCCAAGCTTAATTTATTTTAAAAACTGCAAAAGTTGGGGTGGGTATTTAGCCTCTGGTTAAGACACAGTTAAGGAAACCTGCATCCCACATTGAAGTGCGTGGGTTAGACTTCCAGTCCTGGCTCCTGACAGCAGCTTCCTGCCAGTGCAGACCCTGGGAGGCAGCAGTGGTGACTCAAGTAATTGGGCTCCTGCCACCCACATGAGAGACCTGGATTGAGTTTCTAGCTCCCAGCTTCAGCCCTGGCCCCACCTGGGTTGTTGTGGGCATTGGGGGACTAAACCAACAAATGGAAATACTCTCCGTCTCTCTCTCAATAAATAAATAAATAAACACTTTTTTAAATGACCAAAGTGAGTCTGAAAGATGGACATATTCATATTGTCAGACAATGTGTACGTTTTTAATTTCTGCCCCTTAGTTTTGATAATACTGTATAACTGTTATCCCCTTTCCCCCAATTCAAGAAATTTCTAAGTCTAAGAAGTAAACACATCCCAGGGTTTTTTGGTTATTTAGAAATTACACGGGAGACACCATTTTAGGGAGAAATGATATGAACACACACAGCTGGTGTCAGATTGACAGGCAGCCCCCACCTTACTGGATCTTCCTGTGACAGTGGACACAGCTGGTCACTCGCAGCTTGAAATGGGCTCTGCCCTTGCTCCGGGACGCACTGTTCTGGCTTGGCGAGCCCCACTCGCCATCCTCTTTATTCAGCTTTGCCGCGTGTCCTCTGAGACCCGTCTGAATAAGCCTCAGGGCGCGTCTCTCTCTTCTCTAGCCTGGCAGGGTGGATCTCATGTTTTGTGCCCAGTTCCGTTTGAAGCTTCACGTGCCTCTCATTTCCAGCTTTCCTGGCCTCTGGGTGAAGGTCAGAGGCTTCTGGTTATACGTCTTCACTGTGTTCTTTAGGCGCAGTACTGCCTGCTATTTTCCTGGTTGTTTCTGGTGGTGCCCTAAAAATCTCTTAGTCTTTCCAGTTCTTCATCTTTCTTCTTCAGCTTCTTCCACCTAGTTCTCAGCCACTGTGTGTAACAGCACTGGAGTCCGACAGCTCCTCAAAGGAAGTTTGCAGTTGCACTCCTGCCTGTGTATCCCAGAGAACTGGGAACACAACCACACAAAACATGGATGCGAATGGTCAAAGCAGGGTTATTCATAAGAGCCAAGAGGTGGACACTCCCAAAACGTTGTCGGGATGAGTGACCTGTGTGTGTGATTTTCATACAAGGGAGGAGTGTTCTGCAACCAACAGGGAATGAATAGTGAGTGAAGTTACTACAGACCTGGATGAGCACATGAACCTTGAACAATTATGCTAAGTGAAAGAAGCAGTTACAAAAGACTTCATAATTCTGATTCCACATATGTGAAATGCCCGGAGCAGGCACATCTGAGGAGACAAGTGGTTGATTAGTGGTTGCTCAAGGCTGGCTGGAGGGAACCTCACTTGAGGAGTGACTGCTAATGAGTACAGGTTTCTTTTGCAAGTAATGAAAATGTCCTAACATTTATTATGGATATAACAAGAGAGCAGAACTCTTTGATATCTTGAAACCACTGAATTGTATACTTTAAAAGAGTGAATTATTTACTTGAAAGGTAGAGTTACAGGGAGAGAGAGGAGAGACACACAGAGATCTTACTCCCAAATGGCCACAATGACCAGAGCTGGGTCAGACAGGAACCAGGAGCTTCACGCAAGTCTCCCACGTGGGTGACAGGGGCCCAAGCACTTGCATTCGTTTCCCAAGGCTGTGCAACAGAGCACTGTGTGGCTTAGCAGACATTTATCTTCCTGCAGCCCCGGAGACCGGAAGTCCAAGATCAGGGTATTAGCAGGACTGGTTTCTACTGAGGACTCTGTGGGCTTACAGCTGCCTTCTCCCTGTGTCCTCACAGCCTTTCCTCTGGGCATGCTCTTATAAAGATGCCAATCCCGTTAGATTAAGGGTCCCACCTTGATGACTTCATGCAACCTTAATTACCTTCTTAAAGTCCCCATTCTCAAATATAGCCACACTGGGAGTTTAAGGCATGGACATGTGAATTTTGGGGGCAAGTAATTACCCCATAGCACGATCTCCCAAACACTGCCTGGTTCATTAGTGGCCTCCAAATTGCCGAAGTCAGAAACCCAGGTGTCACCCTGGGCTCTCCTCCCCTTCTCCCCCTTACTCTCCAAGGACTTGATAGGATTAGCAGTCCATCAGTCATCAGTCCTGTGCAGTCCACCTGCCTCTCAGCTCTGTCTTTTTTCCATTGTCACTGCTACTGCCTTGGGTTCTCGTCATTCCTTGCCTGGATGATTCCATTACAGTTTCCCTCTCTGTATCCTCTAACTCCTGCCAGTGTTATCTTGTTCCTAGAGAACTCAGGTCATTAACAGTGTCCCTGCCCGGAGTTTTCTCATGGCCTGTGGAAGAGAAATATGGAATCTGAGTGTGCAGGAAAGACTGCACAGCCCATCCCACCCGCTCCTCAGTGAAGGTGGTGGTGTCTTTCCAATGACTGCCAGTGGCTTTAGGGTAAAATCTGCCTTGGCTCATGTCGTGTTCCCTCCCAGCCCTCCAGCCTCACCCCTTGTCTGTTCCCTGCATCCCCCATGGGTCCCCTCCCAGCCCTCCAGCCTCACCCCTTGTCTGTTCCCTGCATCCCCCACGGGTCCCCCTCCCAGCCCTCCAGCCTCACCCCTTGTCTGTTCCCTGCATCCCCCATGGGTCCCCTCCCAGCCCTCCAGCCTCACCCCTTGTCTGTTCCCTGCATCCCCCACGGGTCCCCTCCCAGCCCTCCAGCCTCACCCCTTGTCTGTTCCCTGCACCCCCCACGGGTCCCCCTCCAGCCTCACCCCTTGTCTGTTCCCTGTATCCCCCACGGGTCCTCCTCTCAGCCCCCCAGCTTCACCTCTTGTCTGTTCCCTGCATCCCCCATACACACACAGGTTTGTTCTCAAGACTGAAAGCATTGGTTCAGGCCCTTCCTGCACCCGAAACCCTTTCTTCTCCACTCCCCTGCTCTGTGTGGTTAATCCCCCCCCCCCCCCATGTTTCCCTCCTCCTCCTGTTGAACCTGCCAAGTCAGCACCGGCTTTCCAGGGATGGTGACTCCTTGTGCAAGCTTGTTTAAGTGACTTTTCCTACTGTCTTAGAATGTAGACTTATTATCTGTATTGTCCCTAGGCCTCTAGCTCCTTTATAAAGTAGTGTCAGTGGTCATGATTCCTGGGTAGAAGCCTGGTAAGTAAAGGACTTGACTTTTGCATTTATGTAACATAGGAGGAGTAAGAGCACCCACCCCATGGTGAAGAGCACCCAGGTGAATCAGTAAAACCACATCTCGCATTGGGTGTGCACAATGAAGATCAGCTGTTTTTATATTACTCTCATATTTTCTGTATTTCCAGAGCTTAGTACAGGCCTGACAGGTGCTGACACATTTGAGCATGTTAATAAACCCATATATTTACTTCATGCAACACTTTTATGCCTGTTAACTTATCTGAACAAAAATTAACGTAATTTGAATAGATGAAAATAAAAATTTTTCCGGGAATTGATAATGTTGACTGATAATGACTTTCTTGTTTTAGAGAAAATTAGAAAATTTAATAGAGCCAAACCACAGCCTGATGTACTTGAAGAAGAAAAAATCTGTGCTTACCCCGGCAACATTACCTCAGAGACGGGATTCAGGTAAGGTTTGGGTGGGATACAAGATTAGAGGAAGAAAAGACTGTTTCCAGGGTGGCCATTTGGCCTCGCAGCTAAGACGCAGGTTGGGACACCCGTGTGCTACACTGGAGTGTGGGCCTGGTTCCACTCCTGTCTCCAGCTCCCTGCTGATGCAGTAGTGACAGCTCAGGTAAGTAGTTGGCTTCCTGCCACCCACTTGGGAGATGAGTTCTGGACTCCTGGCTTAGGTCCCAGTGGGGTGCCATTGCAGGCACGGGGGAATGAACCAGCAGATGGGGCTTGCTGTCTCCATCTCTCAAATTAAGTAATAGTTAATTCACTTGAGGATTTTCCCCCTCTTGGTAATCTAGAAACTGTTCTAATCTTGGAGCTTGTAACTTTCATTTGTACCTTCAGGGTTAGGTCCGGTTTGTGTAATATGTATTCCTTTACCTCATATGGTTAACTTTGAGGTAGCAAGATTCATTTCATGGCCTTCCTTTAATTTTAAAATCTGTATGAATTGCCCCTTTGAAAATGTATCTGGGTTTGAAAATTCGAGTACCATCAGTTAAAGGCTCTGCATCAAGCTACACATACTTACCTCATCCTTTCTCCAGGCTTTTCTGGATCGTAGTGAAGGAACAGAAAAGGCCCCACCACTCGCACTTACAGAGGAACTGAAGGAGGAAGGGGCCGCCAGTGCACGAGTGATTTCTGAGTGAGGAGGGGACAGGCATTTGGCCTAGCAGTTAAGACTAAGCTGTACATGTCCCACGTTGGAGTACCTGGGTTTCACAAGCAGCCGTGGGTCCTAACTTCACCTTCCTGCTAATGTAGCCCCTGGGAGGCAGCAGTCGTGGGCTCATAATTGGGTCCCTGCCACCCATGTGGGAGACCTGGATTGAGGTCCAGGATCCTGGCTTTGGCCTGGCCCGGTCTCAGCCATTAAGGGCACTTGGGGAGTGAAGCAGCATATGAAAACTCTGTGTATCTGTCTCTCTGCTTTTCAAATGAGTACGTTTTAAAAAATGTGTAGGGTAAGGATAGTGGATGCAGGAGCTGTACTTTGTATAGTGTAGGACAGAGCAGCTGCAATTGGAGGATACAGAAAAAGTGAGAAGTGTTAAGAGGTGGCTGTTCGCCGGCGCCACGGCTCACTAGGCTAATCCTCCGCCTAGCGGCGCCGGCACACCGGGTTCTAGTCCCGGTCAGGGCGCCGGATTCTGTCCCGGTTGCCCCTCTTCCAGGCCAGCCCTCTGCTGTGGCCAGGGAGTGCAGTGGAGGATGGCCCAAGTACTTGGGCCCTGCACCCCATGGGAGACCAGGAGAAGCACCTGGCTCCTGCCTTCGGATCAGCGCAGTGCGCCTGCCGCGGCGGCCATTGGAGGGTAAACCAATGGCAAAAGGAAGACCTTTCTCTCTGTCTGTCTCTCTCACTGTCCACTCTGCCTGTAAAAAAAAAAAAAGAGGTGGCTGTTCTTTCTGTGGAGCCTGAAGGCCTTGGGACTCAGAAGTAAGCAGAATGCCCCAGGGAGTGAGAGAGACACTTCCCCCTGTCCTGCTGGAGCCAGGACAGGGAGCCAGGACAGTAGCTGAAAGCATACTGGAGAGTCATCCCTGTTTGTGGCATCCATCCTCAATCCCACCAGGACAGCCTGAAGACCTCCAACAAACAGTGCGTCCTCAGTGAGTAGCCAACCTTAGGGGAAACAAAAAAGCAGTCCCAGGTGCTTTACCATGTTAAGTGGTGAATGTTTGTTGTTACTTTAATTGCTAAGACCAGAGAGTTTATGTAGCTTGTTAAGGTCCCACAACCAGGGAGTAGCAAAGGCAGGATTGGGATTCAGGTTTTTTCCAGCCCACACCTGTACCCCAGTATTTATAAGCTTATGTCTTTTATTTTTTTCACATGGGGCCATTTTATACACAGTACTGTTCACCATGAATACATTTCACTTATCACCCCTTGACATTTTCCCTTTCAACACATAAAGGATAAACAAATACATGCTTACTGTGTTTCCTGGATAGACCATCTGTAGTCACAACATTAAAAAATCATCTAGTATTTTTTTAAAGCTTTTTTATTTATTTGAAAGAGTTATATATAGAGAGAGGTCTTCGGTCTGCTGGTTTACTCCCCAAGTGGCCTCAATGGCTAGGGCAGGGCCAAGCCAAAGCCAGGAGCCTTATCCAGGTCTCCCACGTGGGTGCAGGGGCCCAAGCACTTGGGCCATCTTCCGCGGTTTTCCAAGGCTGATTAGTAGGGGGCTGGGTTGGAAGTGGAGCAGCCAGGACTTGAAGTGGCACCCACATGGGATGGCAGCACTGCAGGCAGCAGCATTACCCACTACACCACAGCACCAGCCCCCATCTGGTATGTATTTATAATTATCATTACTTTGTCTAGTACTCATTTTTCAAATGTAGAAGAAAATTCAAAGTATTTTATTTTAAAGATTGATTTTATTTATTTGAATGTCAGAGTTTACAGAGAGAGGGACAGAGAGAGAATCTTCCATCCACTGGTTTGCTCCCCAAATGGCCACAAAGCCAGGAGCCAGGAGCCTCTTTCAGGTCTCCCACGTGAGTGACAGAGACCCAAGCACTTAGGGCATCTTCTGCTGCTTTCCCAGGCATGTTAGCAGGGAGCTGGATCGGAAGTGGAGCAGCTGAGACACTTATCAACTCCCCTAGGGGATGCCAGTGTTGTAGGCAGCAGCTTTATCCACTTTGCCACAACACTGGCCCCTCAAAGTATTTTATAGATTTTTTGAATTCTTTCTTTGATTTATTTGAGAGACAGAGAGCTCTCACCTGCTGCCAGTTCATTCCCTAAATGCCCACAATACCCAGGGCTGGGTCTGGCCTAAACCAGAAGCCAGGACCTCACTCCAGGTCTCCCAAATGGGGGGGCGGGGGCAGGGACTCCGTCACCTGCTGCCTCTCAGGATGTGCACTAGTAGGAAGCTGGAATCAGAAGTAGAGCCAGGAGTGGGACCCAGGCACTCCCACATGGGATGCGCATCTTCCAAATGGTATCTTAATCCCGCTAGGCCAAACACTTCTAAGGAGTGATACCAAAGTGGGTGAAGAGTAGTGAAAGAAGGAGTTAGATTTGTATTTTATTTTATATTCTTATCTATTTTAATTTTTATCAAATGAATAAAGGGAAAAATAGTGCTATACATTTTTTAAAAATGCTTCCCTTGGTCAAAGTAGTCTGTTATAATGCTAAATCATCTGTCAGTTATTGAGCACATTTTGTCTTTACTTGTCTCTTCAAATTTTACTTAGAGTCAATGATCATACTTTAGCAAATTAAAATGCCTTATAAAATGATGATGCCATTTTATTTTTTTTTATTTTTTTTATCTTTTATTTAATGAATATAAATTTCCAAAGTACGACTCATGTGTTACAATGGCTTCCCCCCCCATACCGTCCCTCCCACCCACAACCCTCCCCTTTCCCACTCCCTCTCCCCTTCCATTCACATCAAGATTCATTTTCGATTATCTTAATATACAGAAGATCAGCTTAGTATACCTTAAGTAAGTATTTCAACAGTTTGCTCCCACACAGAAACATAAAGTGAAAAATAATAGATGATTTTTTTTAAATGATGATGAAATCAGATCAGACCTATTGTCATGTTTAATCCCAGTGAGAGTCAAGTTGGGAATTGATAATTTCTTTTTTTTTTTTTTTTTTTTTTTTTACAGAAGATCAGTTTAGTGTACATTAAGTAAAGATTTCAATCGTTTGCACCCCCATAGAAACACAAAGTGAAATATACTGTTTGAGTACTCGTTATAGCATTAAGCCTCAGTGTACAGCACGTTAAGGACAGAGATCCTACATGAGGAGTAAGTGCACAGTGACTCCTGTTGTTGACTTTACAAATTGACACTCCTGTTTATGGCAGATGATGCCATTTTAAAGTCTTAAAGTTGTGAAAGTTTTTACAATTTCAAATGGAAATATATAAAATAGGTTTGTTTCAGAGATGGAAAACGCATCATGAAAGAGTGTTATGAACATCTTATAAAGGTTCCAGCTATGCTGTGCCGCAAACCAGCAGGGACCTGTTTGCCATGAGACGGGTGAATGCTGGTGAATACAGGCAACCCATGTTTGTCTTGGTTCTCTGCAGGACCATTTCAAGCCTAGAAGAAGTCGTGGAAAAGCAAGGAGACCTAATAGTATACCTGAAACGACACAACGCACTGTTAAGTAAGCGACTGTTGGCTCTCACTTCCTTGGACCCAGGCTCTCAATCAAGTAGAACGTGAGAAAGTCCCAGTCGGCACACAGAGGAAGCGGGGGTGATTCGAGCTGGACCGCCTGCCCGACAGGCTGCCATAGACAGCTGCTGCTTTTGCTGAACAATGTTTTATACTTTTCCTTGAAAACATGAATTTGGTTCTGGTCTGTGTCACTGTTCAACATGCAGGGCTTCTGGATCATTTGAGACGTATTTTGAAGATGCCCTGATAACCTGAAGAGAATGCCTGTTGTGTACATTTTGAAATAATGAACTGCTTGGTTTATCCTAGGATCAAAGGAGTAGTTTAAACATCTCCATGGTCAACAGTTTTTCTACCTGACATAAGAACCCTGTCATAGTTTGGCAGTTTATAGAGGAAAACTGACATGGCAATCTATTTTAAAAACAGGGGTTCAATCAAATAAGTTCTCTCTGTTGTTAAGTTGACGAGAGAAATCATCATTCTTGTGGGGAACGCTGTTGTTTCGTGTAGAGCCTTATCAGATGTCTGAGCTGCCTGTGTGGTACTGGACGGGCACTTAGGACAGCGGATTTAATCAGGAAGCCCCGACTGTAGAGCCACTGTGTCCCTGCGTGCTTCACTATGCAAACACCTATCGTTTTCTCTTCAGAAATAAAATGACTGCTCAGACACAAACCAGGGCTGCCTTTGACATTAGCAGGACCTCCCATTGGCCTGGCTGAGTGATTAGAAAAGAATTTAGAACTTGCACTTTATTTTTGCCCTTCTTCCAGAAGTTGCCTTGCATTTCAGTATTGATTATACCTTACTTGGACCAATAAGTTCACATATAAGAGAGGAATCTTCTCTGGTCATAAATCTAAATAGGAAAAAAAAAAAGACTTTTCTAAGTCTTAGAATAGACTTAAAAACTGATTGGGGCTAAAATATCCAATCGATTTATATAGAGATATTAAACATATCTAATTCTTGAGATAAAATGAAGTATTTTATGAATAAATGGCATTGTTTCTCTGTTTTCTCCCTTTATGAATTTGCTGTCTGCACCTTTACATGATACCTTCAAAGACCTTTGGTTGAAGGCTTAGCGAAGAAAAGCAATATCTGATTATGTAGGCTGTTCACCTTCTTTGGTCATTAGCTGAATACCCGGTAGTTTACTCTGAAAGCTGTACATCACTGGGAAGGCAGAGGGCACAGCGGGCTGAGCCACCACTTGAGACGCCTGCATCCCGTATCAGAGTGCCCGACTGAGTCTTGGCTACTCCTGCTTCTGATACAGCGTCCCACTAATGTGTCTGGGCAGCAGCAGACGATGGCCCTATTATGTGGGAGACCTCGATGGAGTTTATGCCTCCCAGCTTCAGCCAGGCCCAGCCCTGGCTGTGGCAGGCATTTGGGGAGTTGAACCAGTGAATGGAAGATTTCGCCCTCCTTCTCTGTTGCTGTGATTTTCAAATAAATCTATGTTTTAAATGTTATACCTAACTATACTGGATGTAACTGGACAAAGGATGTGTTCATTTGGTAATAACCGCTGTTGCTCCTGGAAGGCAGAAACCTGTTCCTTTAGCTATAGTCATTGCTGGACCATAAAGATGGCCATATGTCATCTGCAAGCAACACAGCCAGACCTTCACGACAATGACATTCACCAACAGGAGCCAAATTGTGGTTGTGTTTTCAGTTCAGAGTGTGTCCAAGTTCCTTCCCTTCTTCCTTTTCTTTTTCCCTTCATTTAGTAAGTCTCAAGCCATTGCCTTCTCTGAACATCTGTTTCAGGGTATTGGAAGAGCCTCTAAACCTTGACTTTAGCTGCTTTCCTCCTCAAAACGAACACACCAGTGGTAGGTAATTAATTCTGATTTCTTTTTAAGCTCAGCTGTCATCAGTTTCAAAGTTTATCAGGGGATAAAATTTGGTTTACAGAGAAAGATACACAAAACAAGTTAGGATGTTCAAGTTCTCTTGTAGGTCTGTATAATCGCCAACACTTTTGTAAATTCAGTAGTGAACATTTCAGACAATAAATGAAAATGAAGCTAGGTATCAGAACAAGAAATGGAAAAGTAAACACAGCAATTTCTATGTAAAGCACAATTTGTGTGTCCAGTGGGCTGGTACTGTGCTAGCACTGTGGATTCAGAAGTCAAAGACTGGCTTCAGGTTACATTCCAGCCCGACAAGAGGATTTCTAGGCTCTGCACTAAGTATAATAATGGAAGGGAAGTCCAATGTACTATTAAGTGTGGGAGGGTACCCTAGGGGGAAGAGTGTTTTAGGAATTTCAGGCAAGTTAATGCGTAAGGAAGCCAGAAGCACTATATGTAGTTTTTTGTTTTGTTTTATTAAATATTTCTTTATTTATTTGAAAGGCAGAGTTACAGAAAAGCAGAGGTAGAGAGAGAGAGAGGTGTCTTCCATCCGCTGGTTCACTCCTCACATGGCTGCAGTGGTTGGACCTGAGCTGATCCAAAGCCAGGAGCCAGGAGCTGCTTCTGGGTCCCATGCAGGTGCAGGGGCCCAAGGACTTGGGCCATCTTCTACTGCTTTCCCAGGCCATAGCAGAGAGCTGGATCAGAAATGGAGCAGCCGGGACTGAAACTGAT
Organism: Oryctolagus cuniculus; assembly: GCF_051225735.1. Classification (NCBI taxonomy): domain Eukaryota; kingdom Metazoa; phylum Chordata; class Mammalia; order Lagomorpha; family Leporidae; genus Oryctolagus; species Oryctolagus cuniculus. The sequence goes on along the minus strand of NC_142874.1, from coordinate 12,337,228 downwards.
GCCCATGTGGGATGCTGGCACTGCAGGCAGCAGCTTTACCCGCTTTGCCACAGTGCCAGCTCCTATATGTAGTTTCGACCAAAAAATGTGAGGTGAGAGGTAGACAAGATCAGAACTTGAAGGGTATTGATGCAGTGTGGAGGGGTTCACACTTTCTCTTGTTGAAATCAGAACCACAGAAGGATTTCAAGCAAGGAAGTGCGGTCACTTTGAGGAGAATCCAGTTGTAGTTCCATATGAAGAAAAGATGGCCCTGAACGAGGGCAGATGTAGTGCCATTTTGTGAGTGTAAATATTTGTGTGTGTGTGTATATAGAGATGCTTACCTGTATATGTGTTTTCCAAATGACAATAGCATCATGACTTAGTGTAAAATTAAAAGCGCATTATTTTTAATGACAGTATTGAAAAATATAAACAAAACTATTTCAATTGCCACTACCAAGGAATTGTGCCATTTTAAACAGCTTGTTATCTCATACCTTTGCCAATTGTGGGTGATATCAATCTATGTAACCTAGCCCATTTGGGTGGGTTATTACTTCAAATTGTATTTCTTTGAATACTAATGAGGTTGAGCATTTTTCCCATGATCTCTGGCCTTTTATAAATCTTTTGTGACATGCATATTCAAGTCCTTTGCTTATTATTCTCCTGCAATATTTTTATAAAATTTCTGTCTCCCTTGATATATTAAGGGTGGTTCTCAGTTTAAATTTATTGAAAATGTGTCCTACTTTGTTTTGTTCATTTTGAAGTAATTAGCTTAGCCTAGTATGAGGAGTCAGGTTAATAGGCAGCCAGGTTGGTCCAGTGGGAAATTTAGGGTGCAAAATGCTTTCTTCCCCCCAAAGTTATCTTTTGCAAGGTGAAGAGCACCTGCCCTACTCCTTGGGAGGTTACAGTCTTATCATAAGGGTAGCAAGGGAGTGGTGACTCCACCCTCTGAGCTCCCAGTTTACTGTACAACAAAGAGCTCTTCTGATGGCTCTTGTTTTATCATGAGCAAGCCAGACAGGATAAAAAGATTACAGATCAGGTCTCTTGATGGGTTTGTCCCCACCTTGTACTGATTGACAGTTTCTTCCTCAAAACTGTACTTAGAAATCCCACTATCACCACCCCTTTGGGTATTGCTTTTGTTGGAGCCCCCCTCCAGGCCACTCTGGCTGGAGGTCTCTGACTTAAATAAATCTTGCTTTTAAAACATCTTGCTTTTTTTCTTTGCCTTGTCTGCTTGGAAATTTTTCTTCCATGTGAGACCAAGAACAGAGGTAATCTTTTCTCGGCTGTTTCACAGGTAACACTAGGATCAGAGATAGAATTTAAACATCTCCACGGTCTTTGACTATTTACTCTTCAAACATGGCAGCTTGGATTCTTCCACTCCCGTCACTGGTGGAAAGGTTCCTGTGAATGAATCCCCAGGCCACCGTGGCTATGGAGAGCTCCTGGTGGCTCAAGTGAATCTTCATATACCCAAGCTTCTGCTATAGGCTCTTTTTCTTCTTCCAGGATTTCAAACTAGTCAACCTTTTATCTTTATTAAAACTTTTCCTCAAGTTTCCTGTAAGGCAAGGATTCTCAGCCTAAGCGCTGGACATTTTGGGCCAGGTCAGTCTTTGCTGCAGATGGGAGAGTGACTTTTTTTTTAAACTTTTATTTAATAAATATAAATTTCCAAAGTACAACTCTTGGATTATAGTGGCTTTTTCCCCCCATAACCTTCCTCCCACCTGTAACCCTCCCATCTCCAGTTCCCTCTCCCATCTCATTCACATCAAGATTCATTTTTGGCCGGCGCCGTGGCTCACTAGGCTAATCTTCCACCTGCGGCACTGGCACCCCGGGTTCTGGTCCCGGTCGGGGCGCCGGATTCTGTCGGATTCTGTCCCGGTTGCTTCTCTTCCAGTCCAGCTCTCTGCTGTGGCCCGGGAAGGCAGTGGAGGATGGCCCAAGTGCTTGGGCCCTGCACCCGCATGGGAGACCAGGAGGAAGCCCCTGGCTCCTGACTTCAGACCGGCGCAGCGCCGGCCATAGCGGCCATTAGGGGAGTGAACCAATGGAAGGAAGACCTTTCTCTCTGTCTGTCTCTCACTGTCCATAACTCTAAAAAACTATAATAGCTAATGTTTGGAATCAGTCTAAGGGTAAAAAGGTACCCAATGGGGGAAAAAAAAACAAGAAAAAAATTATTTATAGAGCATCCTTCTGTTAATACAACTTAGAGAAAACATTTAACTTTTGGACTTTGTAATCATTCAGAAATTCAAGTGGAAAATGAATCGTGTGTCTTCCTCTGTACAGATAAGGCTAGAAAGGCATGCACTTGAACAAGGCTGTCCGTTTCTGATATTTCAGAGATATCTCATATGATCAGATGTACATTTTTTTTTAAAGATTTATTTATTGGGGCCGGCGCTGTGGCGCAGCGGGTTAACGCACTGGCCTGAAGCGCCGGCATCCCATAAGGGCACCAGTTCGAGACCCAGCTATTCCTCTTCCAATCCAGTTCTCTGCTATGGCCTGGGTCCTTGGGCCCCTGCACCAACGTGGAAGACCGGGAAGAAGCTCCTGGCTCCTGGCTTCAGATCGGCGCAGCTCTGGCTGTTGCAGCCAATTGGCTTCTGATCTGAAGCCAGGAGTCAGGGACTTTTTACGGATCTCCCCCGCAGGTGCAGGGGCCCAAGGTCTTGAGCCACCATCTACTGCTTTATCAGGCCATAGTAGAGAGCTGGATTGGAAGTGGAGCAGCCAGGACTTGAACCGGCACTCATGTGGGATGCCAGCACTGCAGGCGGCGGCTTTACCTGCTACGCCACAGCGCCGACCATCACAGGTGCTTTTAAAAATGTAGAAAACAGTGGTGGGCTTTTGGTTTAGCAGTCACTATCTCTCTTGGTGTGCAGACATTACATACCACCCATGTCCCAGCTCTGCTCCTGGTTGCGGCTTCCTGCTGCTACACACCATGGGAGGTAGTGTGGGGAGCAACTCGGACTATACTGTTACTGGAATTAAGACTTATTCTATGCATCTGCTCTCCCACAATATGGCGCTGGGAGAGAAGAAAACAGCTTCTACACAGCTGCCTCCAGTTCAGCCAATAAACTGTAGGACTTGCTCCTGATTGGAGGAGAGCAGCGTACTCGGCGTGTGGGCAGCCGAGTTAGGATTGGCAGAGGAGGACTATAAAGGAGGAGAGAGACGGCATGCACCAGGAACATCTAAGGGAACACCTGTGCAGCCCCCGAGAGAGCCGGCTGGCGGTGTGCCGCTCTCCTGCGGAAGTGGGGAATGTGGCAGGGGGAACCGCCCTTCCACGGAGGTGGAAGGGACAGTAGCCAACCCGGGAAGAACCAGCAGCAAACCCGGGGAGGGCCAAGCAGACGAAAGAACAGCGCAGGGTTCAGTGTCGCTCCTCCACGAAGACGGGGAGCGACAGGTAGCAGTTGATGGCCCAGGTACCTGGGTTCCTGCCACTCATGTGGGAGCTTCAGACTGAGTTCCTGACTCCTGGCTTCAGCTTAGCCCAGCCCCGGCTGTTGTGGGCATTTGAGAAGTTAAATAGCAGATGGAAGATTTCTCCGTCTCCATCTCTGTCTCTGTCTCCCTTTCCCCTCCCACCCACCTCTCTTCCTTTAAAATAAATGAAAGTTTAAAAAAGAAACTAGACCCAGGATCTAACCACTTCTCAGCTTCTTCAGTGCTGCTCTCTGGCCACCATCATCTTCGCCTAGATGATGGCAGAAGTCTGGTAAGCAGTCTTTCTGCTTCTAACCACTCGCTACCCCCACTCACATACAAAGATCTGCTTTAACAAAACACTGAAGGAGACCCTTCTAAAAATAGACATGAAGGGCCGGCGCCGTGGCTCAATAGGCTAATCCTCCACCTTGCGGCGCCGGCACACCGGGTTCTAGTCCCGGTTGGGGTGCCGGATTCTGTCCCGGTTGCCCCTCTTCCAGGCCAGCTCTCTGCTATGGCCAGGGAGTGCAGTGGAGGATGGCCCAGGTGCTTGGGCCCTGCACCCATGGGAGACCAGGAAAAGCACCTGGATCCTGGCTCCTGCCATCGGATCAGCGCGGTGCGCCGGCTGCAGCGGCGGCCATTGGAGGGTGAACCAACGGCAAAAGGAAGACCTTTCTCTCTCTGTCTCTCTCTCTCACTGTCCACTCTGCCTGTAAAAAAAAAAAAAAAAAATAGACATGAAGGAGCTGACGCTGTGGCACAGTGGGCAAAGCCACTGCCTGCAACGCCACCATCCCCTATGGGAACTGGTTCGTGTCTGGCCTCTCCACTTCTGACCCAGCTCCCTGCTGATGGCCTGGGAAAGGCAGTGGAAAATGGCCCAAGGGTTTGGGCCTTGGCTACAACATGGGAGATCTGGACGAAGCTGGCCCCTAACTTGGCCTGGCCCAGCTCCAGCTGTTGCAGCCATATGGGGAGTGAACTAGCAGACGGAAGATCTCTCTCTTTCTTTCCTTCTGTCTCTGTAAGTCTGCCTTTCAAATAAATCAAGTAATATTTTTTAAATGGACATGAAGTCATTACTGTAATGGTTCCCTATCATTCAGTAAAGACCAGATTCCTGACTGTGACCTTCAGGGCCCCAGAAATTCTGCCCCACCTCCCACCCTGTCATCCCTTCCATTCTCCTTTACATCCTTTTGGATCACCAGGCATATCCAAGCTGCAGGGCCGGGCACTTTCTGTTCCTTCTGCTTAAAATGATCACTTCTAATAATCTTCAGCTCTTTACCCAGTCTCATTTTCTCCCTGGGCTCTGCCCTGACCACTATTTAAAACTGTAGCCTGGGGCTAGTACTGTAGCATACCGGTAAAAGCCGCCGCCTACAGTGCTGGCATCCCGTATGGCTGCTGGTTCGAGTCCCGGCTGCTCCACTTCTGATCCAGCTCTCTGCTATGGCCTGAGAAAGCATGAAAGGTGGCCCAAGTGCTTGGGCCCCTGCACCCACGTGGGAGACCCGGAGGAAGTTCCTGGCTCCTGACTTTGGATCGGCGCAGCTCCGGCACTTGTGGCCAATTGGGGAGTGAACTGGCGGATGGAAGACCTTTCCTTCTCTCTCTCTCTCTCTCTCTCTCTCTCTCTCAGAATAAAAAGAAAATACACAAGTAAAATTTAAAATTTTAATTTTTTTTTGACAGGCAGAGTGGACAGTGAGAGAGAGAGACAGAGAGAAAGGTCTTCCTTTGCCGTTGGTTCACCCTCCAATGGCCGCCGCGGCTGGCGCGCTGCGGCCAGCGCACCGCGCTGATCCGATGGCAGGAGCCAGGAGCCAGGTGCTTCTCCTGGTCTCCCATGGGGTGCAGGGCCCAAGCACTTGGGCCATCCTCCACTGCACTCCCTGGCCACAGCAGAGAGCTGGCCTGGAAGAGGGGCAGCCGGGACAGAATCCGGTGTGCCGGTGCCGCTAGGCGGAGGATTAGCCTAGTGAGCCGCGGCGCCGGCATAATTGAGTATTTTTAAAAAAGAAATAGTATTGGCCGGTGCCGTAGCTCTGGCCATAACGGCCATTTGCAGGGTGAACCAACGGCAAAAGAAGACCTTTCTCTCTGTCTCTCTCTCTCACTGTCTAACTCTGCCTGTCAAAAAAAAAAAAAAAAAAAAAAAAAAAGGAATAGTATTAATACAAGAGGGAAAAAAAAAAGTAGCTTCTGTCCCTGCCTTGTAATTCATATCTGCTACATTCCAGTTGATTCAAAGACTTTTTAAAAAAAACTATTTGAAAGTCAGAGTTACACAGAGAGGGAAGAGGCAGAGAGAGAGTTCTTCCATCCGCTGGTTCACTCTCCAATTGGCTGCAACAGCTGGAGCTGCGCTGATCCAAAGCCAGGAGCCAGAAGCTTCTTCTGGGTCTCTCACGCGAGTGCAGGGGCCCAATGACTTGGGCCATCTTCTACTGCTTTCCCAGGCCACAGCAGAGAGCTGGATCGGTAGAGCAGGCAGGTCTCCAACTGGCGCCCATATGGGATTCCCGCACTTCAGGTGAGAGCGTTAACCCCCTGTGCCACAGCACTCGCCCCAAAAACTTTTAGCGTTAAAGGGGAACCCATTAAAGTTGAGAAGGAGGGCCGGCGCCGCGGCTCAATAGGCTAATCCTCCGCCGGCACCCTGGGTTCTAGTCCCGATTGGGGTGCCGGATTCTGTCCCGGTTGCCCCTCTTCCAGTCCAGCTCTCTGTTGTGGCCCGGGAAGGCAGTGGAGGATGGCCCAAGTGCTTGGGCCCTGCACCTGCATGGGAGACCAGGAGAAGCACCTGGCTCCTGGCTTCGGATCAGTGTGGTGTGCCGGCCGCGGCAGCCATTGGAGGGTAAACCAATGGAAAAGGAAGACCTTTCTCTCTGTCTCTCTCTCTCACTGTCCATTCTGCCTGCCCCCCCCCCCAAAAAAAAAGTTGAGAAGGAAAGATTTCATATTAATGATTTCTGATTGTCATAGAAATGATAAAAAGGAAGCTTGATATATTTGATTACATCAAAACAAATATTTCTGTTTCGCAAAAGTAGTAACATGAACAAGTCAAAAAATTCTTACTCAGACAAGGGTCACAGACCAAGAGCAGAATTCTCTTACAGAATAGATCCTATAATCCCTAAAGGAGGAGAATTGCCTCCCAAAGAGTCATGCATATGAACAGAGCTCCCAAAAGATGGCAACAGAAATGGTTTGTAAGCCTATGAGATGATAAACTTCATTATAATGAGAGAACTACTAATTGACTTACACTGAGATTGCACACCAGAAAGATGAAAAACGCTAATGGGTCAACAAGCACTCTCCCATAGCCTGCCGGGAGGTGAAAACTGGTGACCTTTATGAAGGCCGCATTGAGAGATATTTGTCTAAATCACAAATGTTTGTGATTTGACCCTGTGGCTTCACTTCTGGGAATTTGTCCTACAGATACGAGTGTATGCCCACTTTAAGTCATTAATTGCATGATTACTTGTGGTAGCCAGAAGTAGAACATAATTCAATGCATATCAGAAGAGGACTAGTTAAATAACACCATTAGAAAGTACGAAGCATAGGGCCAATATTTGGCTCAGTGGTTAAGACTGAAGATGCCACCAAGGAACGTGCATCCCATACAGGAATTCCTGGGTTCAACTCCTGGTTCCACTTGTGGTGGTTCAAGACTTGGCTGCTCCACTCCTGATCCAGCTGCCTGCTAATGCACCTGGGAAAGCAGCCGAAATGGTCAGAGTACAGGGCCCTTGCCATCCACATGGGAGACCAAGATGGAGGTTCAGGTTCCTGGCTTCAGCCTTTCCCAGCCCCAACCATTGCAATCATTTGGGGAGTGAACCAGCAAATGGAAGATCTCTCTCTCTCACACACGCAAACCCTCTTTCTCTCCATCACTCTGCCTTTCAAATAAAAACATAACTCTTAAAAAACCACCTACTGGGGAGACCAGCACCATCCCTGTCTGTTGTGGGTATTTAGAAGATCTCTCCCCCTGTCTTTCTGCCTTTCAAGTAAATAAGAAAATTTTTTAAAAACTTTTTAAAGGTGGACAGGTTGGACAAGAAGAAAACAGTTTTTGACTTATTTCCTTATCATTAAGAATTTTTACAGTGACTATGTATTATTTTCTAATGAATCAATAAATATTCTACATGAAAGTTGTAAAGCATAGCTCAATGCATTTAATAAAATGCATTTTGAGTAGTAATAAATGTCATGCATGCAGAGAAATCCTGGTACTTCCAAGAAAAGACAGCAGCTGAGTGTCGTTCCTCTTGAAACACCACTGAGAATATAATAATGATTTTTTGGGAGCATAAATTCCCAATGATCGAAGAGTGGGAGAAGAAACAACTGTAAAAATGTGGCAGTTTTAGAGAAGATGTTCCAGAGCCCCAGGCAGACTGGTGCATGCCCACCAAGGGCCACCACCTGTGAGGAACGAAAGCTCTTGGGGCAAATATAAACCAACACTTTCCCCAAAACACTATTTACATCAGCTGGATTTTTTTAATAGCAAGATTTCTTAGTAAAAGCAGCACTTTGCTGGTTTACACTCTCCTGCGAGCTTATGGTCTCCTCAGGGACCAATAACAAAGAGCTGAAGATGCCTGGCACTGTGAGAAGCACTGGTCTACGAGGATCTTTAAAAAGTTCATGAAAGATGCAAGAAAAAACTCCATGAATTAAAAAAAATTGCACCAAAATAAATGTACCTTTTAATTCTATTTTCTCACAAACTTTTAAAAAACATTTGAAAGGAAGAATGACAGAGGGAGAGAGGGAGAGGGGAGGGAGGAGGAGGGAGAGAGAGAAAGAAGCATCTTCTGTTTACTGTCCTGGTTAACTCTCTAAGTGGCTGCAATGGCCAGGGCTGGGTCAGGCCAAAGCATGGAGTCCTGAACTCCATTCAGGTCTCCCAAACGTTTGAGACATTTCCTCTCCTTCCCAGGATGCAGAAGCAGGGAACTGGATGGAAGGCAGAGCAGCCGAGACTCGAACTGGCACTCCAATATGGGATGCTGGCCTCGAAAACACAGCTTAACTCACAGAGCCACAGGGCCAGGTCCCATACAAACTTCTTAATGTACCTGCATATGTTAACTATCTTTACTTCCTCTTCTCCGATTCTCTCTCACACCCACATCTGAGTTTTGCCTCTGCTATTCCACAGACAACAACCAACCAACCTGTCGTGGTCTCACCAGAGGCTTCCTTGCTGCTAGACCACCTCTCACCCCTCAGATCCTGGATCTCAGTTGCATTTGAATTCATCACACCCACCTTAAATGCAATCTTTTAGATTCCTCTCATGTTATTGGTGATTTCTTCTCAGTCCCCTTGTCTGTTTCTTGTCTGTTTCTGATTTTCCTATACCATGTGTTTTTTTTTTTTTTTTTTTTTTTTTTTGACAGGCAGAGTGGACAGTGAGAGAGAAAGACAGAGAGAAAGGTCTTCCTTTGCCGTTGGTTCACCCTCCAATGGCCGCGGCGGCCGGCGCACCGCGCTGATCCAACGGCAGGAGCCAGGTACTTTTCCTGGTCTCCCATGGGGTGCAGGGCCCAAGGACTCAGGCCATCCTCCACTGCACTCCCGGGCCACAGCAGAGAGCTGGCCTGGAAGAGGGGCAACCAGGACAGAATCCGGCACCCCGACTGGGACTAGAACCCGGTGTGCTGGCACCGCAAGGTGGAGGATTAGCCTAGTGAGGCGCGGCGCTGGCCCCTATACCATGTTTTAACACTGTGCTCAATACAATTTGCTGTTGCTACACAGTTCTGTGACTTTTGAAACACGGTCACACATGGTTGTGTAATGAATACTCTGGTAGAATAGGCTGAGACTAGGGATGTTGAGATGAGTGGGACACATGTGACTCAGGCCAAGATGCAGACTGTAGTAAATAAAACACCCTCCCCCAAAGTTGTTCATGTGTCAATTCCAAGACCCGTGAATAATTTTACAAGGCAAGAGACTTTGCTGATGTGATTAAATTAAGTTTTGTGGGATGTGGAGATTATACAGAATTACCTGAGTGGGCCCGGCATACTCACAAGGATCCTTATAAGGCAAGGGTGGGGAACATCCAGCCCACAAGCCATATAATACCCACAAAATCATCTGGTCTGGCTCTGTCAAGGCAACCACAAGCAGGACCCAAAATTCAATAAGTCTATAGCAGGCTAAATTTCAAGTTGATAATTTTGTACGGCCTCTGAATGATGTTGTAAATATCCCAACGGCCCATGGCAGGAAAAAACATTCCTACTCTGTAGAGAACTAGGAAGGCAAGAGAGTCTCTGTGGAAGGCCTTGGAGGTGGAGGAAGGGCCAGGAGCCAAGCGCAGGTGTCCCTGGAAGCTGGAGGAGGCAAGAAGGAAAGAACCCATTTCTCCCTTACAACCTCCAGAAGGAATGTGGCTTTGCAACCATTTTGACTTTACCATTATTGAACTCCAGAATTTTTTTAAAGATTTTATTTAATTTATTTGAGAGGTAGAGTTACAGACAGTGAGAGGAAGGGACAGAGAAAAAGGTCTTCCATCTGCTGGTTCCCTCCCCAAAACGCTGCATCAGCCAGAGCTGTGCCAGTCCTAAGCCAGGAGCCAGAAGTTTCTTCCAGGTCTCCCACGTGGGTGCAGGGGTCCAAGGACTTGGGCCATCTTTGACTGCTTTCCCAGGCCACAGCAGAGAGCTGGATCAGAAGTGGAGCAGCCAGGACTAGAATGGGCGGCCATAGTGGCCACATAGGATGCCGGCGCCACAGGCGGAGGATTAACCTACTGTGCCACAGCACTGGCCCCAAGCTCAGAATTTTTAGATAAGAAGTGGTTGGGGTCAGCACCGCGGCTCACTAGGCTAATGGCACACCGGGTTCTAGTCCCGGTCGGGGCGCCGGATTCTGCCCCAGTTGCCCCTCTTTCAGGCCAGCTCTCTGCTGTGGCCAGGGAGTGCAGTGGAGGATGGCCCAAGTGCTTGGGCACTGCACCCCATGGGAGACCAGGATAAGTACCTGGCTCCTGCCATCGGATCAGCACAGTGCGCCGGCCGTGACGGCCATTGGAGGATGAACCAACGGCAAAGGAAGACCTTTCTCTCTGTCTCTCTCACTGTCCACTCTGCCTGTCAAAAAAAAAAAAAAAAGGGGGGGGGGTTGGGTGAAGCCACTGATTTATGGTAATTTGTTAAGTAGCAACAGTAAACTAATACAACTGTTGACAGGGAATGGGTTCATTCCTCTTTCCCCCTAAATTCCCAAGTTTTATATTCCCTTTGTAGTCAAACCCTCCTCCAGACTTTAACCACTGGCAAAGACTGATCTTGATACCTATTCTTTCTTGATACCTATTAGTCTTTTCCAGAATACCATATACATGAAATCATATATAAGTTTATAGCCTTTCCAGTTAGATTTCTTTTTCCTAATATAATGCACTTGACATTCATCCGTGTTGTGAATGTCAGTAATTCATTCGTTCCTTTTTATTGCTGAATGTATTCTTTGGGTACACCAGTTTGTTTGTCCACTTCCCAGTTGAGGAATTTTGTAGTTGCTCCCAGTCTGCAGCTAGTATGAATAGATCTACTACAAACATTTGCATGAAGGTTTTTGCACGAACACAGGTTTTTGTGTCATTTGAGTGGATGCCTAGGAGTGGGGTTACTGCGTGGTATACCTTTACCTTGAAACTGCCAAGTTGTTCCCAAGTAACTACCATTTTTCCTTTCTACTAGAAACACACAGGAGCTCAGTTTCTCTGCATTATTTCTAATACCTGATATTATCACTTTTTTAAAAAATTAGCTATAAAAAATGAAAAAGCAAAACAAAAAATTATGGCTGGCGCCACGGCTCACTTGGCTAATCCTCCACCTGCAGTGCTGGTACACCGGGTTCTAGTCCCAGTTGCCCCTCTTCCAGGCCAGCTCTCTGCTATGGCCCATGAGTGCAGTGGAGGATGGCCCAAGTGCTTGGGCCCTGCACCCCATGGGAGACCAGGAGAAGCACCTGGCTCCTGGCTTCAGATCAGCGCGATGCGCCGGCCGCAGCACCCATTGGAGGGTGAACCAATGGCAAAGGAAGACCTTTCTGTCTCTCTCACTGTCCACTCTGCCTGTCCAAAAAAAAAAAAATTAGCTATCTTGGGGCCTGCACTGTGCCAGTGTAGGCTAAGCTTCCACCTGTGGCACTGCCATCCCATATGTGCATCAGTTTGTGTCCCGGCTGCTCCTCTTCTGATCCAGTGTTCTGCTTGTGGCCTGGGAAAGCAGTGGAGGATGGCCCAAGTGCTTGGACTTTTGCGTCCACGTGGAAGACCTGGAGGAAGCTTCTGGCTCCTGGCTTCAGATCAGTTCAGCTCCAGCTGTTGCAGTCCTCTGGAGAGTGAACCAGCAGATGGAAGACCTTTCACACTTTCTTTCCCTCTGTCTATAACTCTTTCAAGTAAATATGTAAAGTCTGTTAAAAAATTAGCTATATTAATATCTGATTAGATCATCATTTTTGTTGCTTCAATTTTTAATGGAGGGGCCGGTGCTATGGCGCAGTGGGTTAACGCCCTGGCCTGAAGCGCCAGCATCCCCTATGAGTGCCGGTTCTAGTCCTGGCTGCTCCTCTTCTGATCCAGCTCTCTGCTATGGCCTGGGAAAGCAGTAGAAGATGGCCCAAGTCCTTGGGCCCCTGCACCTGCGTGTGAGACGTGGAAGAAGCCCCTGGCTCCTGGCTTCAGATCTGTGCAGCTCCAGCCATTGCAGCCAATTGGGGAATGAACTAGCAGATGGAGGACCTCTCTCTCTCTCTGCCTCTCCCCTCTCTGTGTAACTCTTGACTTTCAAATAAATAAATACGTAAATCTTTAAAAAAAATGGATCCACATAGCTAAGTAGAGTTGGGATTAAGGGTACTGTTTAATGTACTTTAGCTGATTAAGTTTAGTTTCAGGTCTATGGCAAATCTCCTATGTAGGATGCAAACATGATGGGGAAATGGGCTTATGAAAACAAAGTACAGTGATAAATTTTTAGTTTTGAATGAACAGAGTCATTTCTTAGTAATCCAATTACATCAGAATTTTTAGAAAAAGATTTATTTATTTGAAAGGCAGAATTAGACACACACACACATAGAGACAGACATCTTCCATCTTCTGGCTCACTCACCAAAGTGCCATAATGGCCAGAGCTGGACCAGGTCAAACCCAGGAGCCTGGAACTCTGTCCAGGTCTCCCACATGGGTGGCAGGGGTCCAAGAACTTGAGCCATCTTCCACTGCCTTCCCAGGAGCATTAGCAGGAAGCTGGACCAGGAGCAGAGCAGTCACAGCTTGAACAGGCACTGATATGGGATGCTAGTGCCGCAAGCAGCAGTTTACTCTGTACCACAATGTCAGCCTCCTCTTACTGCTTTTAATTTGCAATTCAACAATGGGTAGGATGTTGGGCATTTTTCCAGGTACTTTTTTTTAACCATATGTATATCTTTTATGATGAAGGGTCTGCTATGATCTTTTGTCCATTTTCAATGGACTTTTTTTTTTTTCAAAGATTTATTTATTTTATTTGAAAGACTGAGTTACAGAGGGGCAGAAGCAGAGAGGGAGAGAGGGAGGTCTTCCATCCTCTGGTTTACTCCCCAAATGGCTGCAACAGCTGCAGCTGAGCTGATCCGAAGCCAGGAGCCAGGAGCTGGGTCTCCCATGCAGGTGCAGGGGCCTGAGGACTTGGGCCATCCTCCACTGCATTCCCAGGCCATAGCAGAGAGCTGGATCTGAAGTGGAACAGCTGGGACTCCAACCAGCACCCATATGGGATGCCACTGCAGGCTGCGGCTTTACCTGCTGTGCCACAGCGCCGGCTCCTTTTTTTTTTTTTTTTTAAGTATACTTTTAAAATTTATTTGGAAAGCAACGTGAAATAGAGAGACCCTCCATCTGCTTGTTCACCCCATAAATGCTCTCAATAACAAGGGCTGGGCCAGTCCCAACCCAGGAGCCAGGAACTCAATCCAGGTCTCCCATGTATGTGGCAGGAACTCAAGTTCTAGAACCACCATCCACTGCCTCCCAGGTTACACACCAGCAGTAAGTTGTATTGGGATTGGAGTCAGGACCCAATTCCAGGCACTCTGACATGGAAGCCAGCATCCCAAACATTGGTCCAATCTCTCTGTCCTAACACCCACCTTTGAGTTGTTTGCTTTCTTATTATTTCTTGTATGAATCCCTTGGGTTACCTGTGCTGAGGTAGGGGCTTCTGTTGCTCATCTCAAAGCATCTGCTGCACTTCACGGGGGGTGTTCCCTCTTGCACAGCTTGGGAGTAGGCTTGGAACTATTCATAGATCATGGAATCACCTACAGTTCTCCCCTTTCCAACTACTTTAGCCAGAAAGATGGGAGTTTTCCTAAACATTTCAGCTTGTGCACCACTTAGCAGCTGGGCTTATCCTAATGGCAAAGCAGCAAAAGAGAGAAAATGATGGGGGGGGGGGGTGGTTTCCCTCCCCACCTCTTTGCCAGTAGGGGTCTCTTTCCTGGGTTCTTCCACCCAGCCTGTGCCTGGGAATTCAGTTCTCCAACTGGGACTTGGGCTGATCTTGGGGAAGAGTTGGGAAGGAAAAAGAAAACAGCCCACACTTCAGATCTTGGGGGCCAGGTCCTCTCCCTAGATAGCTTCTCTATGTTTTTGCCATTTGTGATTCACACTGCTGACACATCCAAACAAAGACAAAACCCAGGGAACTCACTGCCATCTCTACAGGCTGCTCCTCAGATTTTGCCTTTCCTTTCCAGCCTCCCTGTCTTTCTGTGTTTTGTCTAAGTTCTCAGTTATAATCCGTGGGACAGATGGGAAGCAGAGGATTCACTGCATTTCGGTTGAGATCCTTCATTCCCTGCCCCCTAATTTTCTGAATTTTGAAAAATTAATTATTTTCATTTTGTTTTAAAGGGAGGGGAAGAGAGAGACAAACACACACACAAAGAGATTGTTTGTCTCCCTTGGTTTACTCCCCAGGTGTCCACAATAGCTGTCGCTGGGCCAGGCCAAAACCAGGAGCTAGGTAATCAATACAGATCTCTCACATGGGTCGCAGGGTCTCGGCTACTGAAGCCATCAGTGCTAATTCCCAGGATGCTTGTTAGCAGGAAGCTGGATTTCACAGCAGAGCCAGTACTCAAACAGGCACTCTCAGATGAGGTACAGACTTCCCAAGTGGCGTCCTAAGGGTTACACCTGCCCACCCACCCTCTCTGAAGTTTCAAGACTGAAGAAACTAAGAGCTTAGTCCTTGGCCCTGTTGTCATCTCTGCCTTCACATACCACACTCTCATTTTTATTTTATTCAATTTCATTACCTTAAGTAAGCCTCCAATTTAAATTGCCAGTCTGGCTCTTTCTCCTAAATTCCAGAACTGCTTGTCCAATTGCCTGGTCAGCACTTGGACATCAAAAAAACATTTCCAACTTAACATTTCCAAAATTAAATCCCTAATCTGCCCTCCTCCCACCATCTCCCACATTTCAATAAATAGCATATCCATCTTTGCACTTGCTTGAGTTGGGAGGGGGGACACAGAGATAGAAAGAGAGATCTTCCACCTGCTGGTTCACTCCCCAAGATGGTTGCAACAGCCAGAGCTGGTCAATCTGAAGCCAGAAGCCAGGAGCTTCTTCCTGGTCTCCCATATGGGTGCAGGGGCCCAAGCACTTGGGCCATCCTCTGCTGCTTTCCCAGGTGCTTTAACAGGGAGCTACGTGGGAAGTGGAGCAGCCAGGACTAGAACCGGCACAAAAACAGGGTGCGGAAGATCTCTATTGCGCGTCCTCTCTCTCTGCCTTTTAAACAAAGAAATTGTTTTTAAAAACTCAAGAAGTCTGAAATACTCAAAAAATTTCAAGCAAACTGTAGACAGTATAGGGTTAAATATATTCCTCCAACTGTACACGAATCAAATCACATTTCAGTTAGAGATGGCAGAGTGAGTTCACACGGAAACACTTAAGAGCACACCAATAAAAGGAGACATTTTGCTTGGTCTTTTTATTTCAACCAAGTTACAAAAAAGTAGTACATGTAACAATTGTCTGACATAAACACCTAGATTCCACCATTACCAATATTTACTCACATTTGGTTCACTTATCCCCATTTTGTGTCTGGAATTCTTGAAAATCTTAATACAATTTCACACTTAAATATAGTGCTATGAATATCTAAGACTAAGGGCACTCCCAAAATCTAACATTACCACATCCAACAAAACTGACAGTTTCCTAGTATCACCTAACACAAAGCCATGCTCACATTTTGCTTACTGAGTCTGAAGTTATCCCTTCCAGTTTTTCAAATCAAAGAATCCAAAAAAAGATCCACTTATTAACCATATCTGCTTTCTTCAAAAATCAAAGATTTTTATTTGGAGGAGAAAAACAAGTAGAAATGACACCAGAATAGGTCAACATTAGTAATGTGAGGAAAAAGACTAATGTATAATGTTGTTTCAAGTAGATGTGAAAATTAACTTTAGTGCATACACACACACACACTCATTAGTAAATAATTTCATATCCCTAAATTTCTTGCTAAGTAAGTATTATCTACATTTTGCAAATGAGTTTAAGACCACTGCCAGAAATTATCAAAACCTAAGCCCCAATCTTTGTGGTTGGGTTAGTGGAATGCCAGGTTTAAGCAGATATCTAAGGCTGTGTCCTTTAGTATAGTTGGAAGGGGAAATACTACCTCACTGCTTCCTGTTTATATAGACAGCATTGTATTGATAAACCATTTACTCATACTGGCCTATCAGTGTCTTGAAAGCACCCCTTGACGTCTCTTACTACTAGCTCTGTCAATTCAACAAAGGTACTTTGTGACTATATTCCTAATTTTGAATTGCCTTTTAACAGTCTCCTGCCTGCACCTTGGAGCTTTTTTGTTTATACTACAACTCCTAGGTCACAGGGCTCAATAAATATCAGCTATATTCATAGGAACTTCTAGTTCTCTACAACGTCCTAACAAGTCACCATGCCATAATCTACTATGTGCCACGGCAAAAAAACTAGGATGCAGTGAAAGTTATGTAGATCAAAGGGTTTCTAAGAACGATGATGTGGTGAGTGCTGCCAGAGGGCAGCTTCTAGAGTGAACAGCATAACTGGTCAGTAACTGACAGCGTAGAGGCAGACGTGCTCAGCGCCTCTCCAGGTTCCCCCACCACACTGCTTTCAGCTGTGCTGGTGGTATCACTAAGGTTACCACCTGCTGCCTGGTAAACAGTTTTGGACAAAAGGGTTCTCAAAAAGCTCATGGTAAATGCATATTATGAAATAGTACTGCACATATTTCAAAACATTTTATACCAAAATAAACTTCTAATTCCATTTCCCACAAACCTTGAGAAGTTCCCCTGTATGTGTCAGGAATAGCACAATTCAACCTTCACAGAGACAAGGCAAGGTTGACCAGTTCTGTTTTGGTTCATTCCTTGTTAATGATGTCCACACTCACTGCCAACTTGAAACCACCACCCTCACACCTAGCAACGTCCATGCAATGACAGGTAAGCCCTGACACTACCCCTGTGGGACAGGCGTTTACTGGCACTGTTTTATAGATAACCATGGAATCAAAATAAACGAAACTGTTCTTGGAAGTGGTGAAATTAAAAAAGGAAAAATCCAAGGGGTTATTTTCATAGTTGTATTAACACAATAATCTATGCATCTTCCATTAAAAAAAAACAGAACTCACCTATTTAGAATGTTTAGGCTATCATGGGGGGTTTTCATTCAGAGTCTGTTCTTGTACAGATTCTGAGGGGTTTTGAGTCAGGTCCTACATAGAAGTAAGGTCGGAGAGGCACAGTAAAATTGTCAGTGAAAGTACACATGAGCGACTTTTCCGGCATAACATAGAATGAGATCTCACCCAGCTCATAGTCCAGGTAAATGCCAATGCCCTTGGGTTTTTCTCCTAACACCCGGGGGTTTGGAATAGCTCCTTGTGCGTCATAGCCACCACCCTTCAGCTGGACCCTCCAGCATCCCTGTGGCACTGATGGGGCCCTCCTTCCCTTGGTGGAGAGAGAGACTGCAC
Organism: Oryctolagus cuniculus; assembly: GCF_051225735.1. Lineage (NCBI taxonomy): Eukaryota > Metazoa > Chordata > Mammalia > Lagomorpha > Leporidae > Oryctolagus > Oryctolagus cuniculus. The sequence continues at coordinate 12,319,634 of NC_142874.1, read as the reverse complement.
AAATGCCAACAGCCCATTCAGGCTTGTCTCCCACTTCGACCTCCCAAAAATACCTGCCAGAATGAAAATACGGGAATCCCAGCACAACCGGATTGATTACAAATCTTTTTGGAAGATCAGGAACCTTTTGCTTTCTCTTTGTATATCTCACGGATTTTTTATCTTCAGAGACAATCAGGTTAGTGTGTGCTGTTTCAGGGTCTAGAATTACATCCACTTTAAATTTCTTTATAATTTTCTGCAGAGCAGAATACTGGGGAGGAAAGTTACAACTTTCTCTCTTTAAATTGACTGAAAAGATAGATGGACTAACCTCATTGTCAGACTTCTTATAGAAATTTTTGACTTGTGATAGTAGCTCCACTTCAGGCATCACACTGTGCTCTTGAACCTTGTTTAAGAGGCGCTGGAGGGCTGAACCATAGTTTGAAAATTCTGCTATGTTGGTGCTGAGCTTCTGTTGATTGTCCCTCTCACTTTCAGATACCCTCCAGAGAACCGCTTGTTGCTCACGTTCTAAAAACTGGTTCAAGTTCTCAAATTCAGAAGATAGTTGTTTTCTTTGGTTTTCCACTTTCTTTCTCAGCTCAAAGGGCTTTTTGCTTTGAATGCTTATTAAATTTTGAATGTCTGCCACTTGCCTCTTCAGGGGCTCAATGTAACTGTGGATCCTGCCCCTGTGATCAGCGGCAGCCTCTGTGATGGGCCTCACGTGGTGGCCCTGGTGGTCAGGGAGCTGAGTGCACCGGTGACACAACACCTCCAGGTCCTCCTCACAGAACAGGGTCAGGATCTGGCTGTGCTTCTCACACCGGGGCGACTCTCCCTGACTCTTCGTCTTGTTCCTCCGGGGCTGGAGATGCTTGGCAATTTCTATCATCCTTCCCAACTGGGCATTGTCCATGACACGCCCTTCTCTGCATTGGTGACGGCAGACAGGGCAAGGGAACCTGTTCTGTAGATCTGCCCAGGACTGTTGGATGCAAGAGCAGCAGAAGTTGTGTCCACACTCAGTGGTGATGGGACTTCTCAGGTAATCAAGACAGATGGGGCACTTGGCTGCTTCCTGCAGTGCTGCCAGGGTAGCTATCTCTGCCATTGATCTGTGAGAAAGGCTGGGGACTGAGCTGAGCTTTCTTCAGGACGTGACACTACAGGTGTCTCTGGTGGGAGGCAAGTGTGCCCTTGGACCTCACCGACCTTCCTGGAGATAACTGATGATCTCACTGCAGTCTCCTTTCAGTCCTTCAGGTCTTAGTGTCAGTCTTAGAAGTCCTCTGAGTCTTCAGACCCTCGAATTCTAATTGGCAAAAGGAGTTCCACCCACAGGCCTGCAGCCAATCACAGCTCAGTGGGAAATGTACTCTTCCAGCTTTTGGCAGCTCAAAGTTGATGTGAGAAGATTTCTTTAAAAACAAAACAAAGCAAATACCTTTGAGTTTATTTTGAGTGATTCCTACCCACTGTATATTCTAGTCAAACCCAGATTATTCTCCCTTGTTCCCAATCTCTCATTCCCATGCTTTTGTTTTTGTGTCCTAGCTACTCCACAATCCCTACCCTCCATGCACTTATCAGTTCTCTCTCTTGGGGGCTGTAGGAATGGCATGAAAGTCTTCAGCCAACAGACCATACCCGACTGAGAACACAGTCTTGGTCAACTGCCTCCATGATTTGGAGAAAGCTATAGGCCCAACTCTTGGAATAAGATAAAAAAGTCCATCAGTCTGGGGACTAAAAAAGGTATTTCTGATGGCTCAAGATTCCTATCTGCCAGATTTGGTTTACCTCGTTCATCTTTGCTTTTGTCTAGCTCAAGGTACCACAGCAGGATCTATCTTATTTGTGAAATGAAACCCAGGAGGATGTAACATTTATACAAATTGACTATAAACAAGGAAAATATTTTCAGTATTTACTATTAGAATGTCATTATGCCTAGGGGCCACGCTGTGGCTCAGCGGGTTTAAGCCCCAGTATCCAGCACTAGCATCACGTATAGGCACTAGTTTGAGTCCCAGCTGCTCCACTTTCAATCCAGCTTCCTGATTATATACCTGGGAAAGCAGTGGAGAATGGATCAAGTGCCTGGGACCCTGAACCCACATGGGGGACCTGGAAGAAGCTCTTGGCTTCAGCCTGACTCAGTCTTGGCTGTTGCAGCCATTTGAGGAGTGAACCAATGGAAGATGGAAGATCTTTCTCTCTCTCTCTCTCTCTGTATATCCTTCTCTCTCTCTTTGTAACTCTTTCAAATAAGCAAATCTTTTTTAAAAAAGAATGTCATAATGCCTAAAGAAAATACATCAAATTAAGAAAGTAAAACAGACAAAACTTGAATACACTGATGTAGAAAAAGGAGCATAAACATAATGGTTAAGGAATGTTAATGATCTGAGAATGGCACACTGAATGGTTATATTGCCTCTTTTAAGTTTTATGTATGGGTAAGACTGAAAACACTAGTAATATCTTGCTTTAGGAGGTATATACCCCAACATTCGAGACATACAAAGTCAAAACCTTTTTTTCTGTCCCTTAAAGGTTTATTTTATTTATTTGAAAGGCAGAGTGACAGGGAGAGAGATCGATCTTCTATCCATTAGTTGATTCTTCAAGTGACTACAATAGCCAGGGCTGGGCCAGGCCAAGCCATGAGCCAGGAACTGCATCCAGGTCTCCCTCGTGCATGGAAGGAGTCAAAGTACTTGGGCCATCTTCCACTGCTTTCACATGCTCATTAAGTAGGGAGCTGGATCAGAAGAGCAGCTGTACTGCAATCAATGCTCCAGTACAGGATGCTGGCATCACAGGCAGTGGCTTCACCCACTGTGCCACAACACCAGACCCAGAAACCATTTTTTTATTTTTAAATCAAATCCAACAACACATCAGAAAGATCATTTCCCTGGACCAAGTGGAATTTACCCCTGGTATGTAGGGATGGCTCAACATATGCAAATTAATAAATGTGCTACATCACATAAACAAACTTTAGAAGAAAAACCATATGGTTATTTCAACAGATGCAGAGAAAGCATGTGATAAAAAAACAACATCCTTTGATGATAAAAAAAAAAAAAAAGAACCTTAGGCAAACTGGGTATAGAAGGAACATTCCTCAATACAATCAAGGCAATATATGACAAACCCACAGCCAGCACCATATTGAATGGGGGAAAGCTGGAAGCATTTCCACTAAGATCTTGAACCAAACAAGGATGCCCACTTTCACCACTGCCATTGAATATAGTTCTGGAAGTTTTAGCAAGAGCCATTAGGTAAGAAAAAAGAGATCAAAGGGATACAAATTGGGAAGAAGGAAGTCAAATTATCCCTATTTGCAGATGACATGATCTATATTTATAGGAACCAAAAGACTCCACTAAGACTATTAGAACTCATAAAAGTTTGGTAAAGCGGAAGGATATAAAATTAACACACACACAAAAAAACCTTTGGGGCCAGCGCCGTGGCTCACTTGGCTAATCCTCCGCCTGCGGCGCCGGTATCCCATATGGGCCCTGGGTTCTAGTCGCGGTTGCTCCTCTTCCAGTCCAGCTCTCTGCTGTGGCCTGGGAAGGCAGTGGAGGATGGCCCAAGTGCTTGGGCCCCGCACCCGCATGGGAGACCAGGAGGAAGCACCTGGTTCCTGGCTTCGGATCGGTGTAGCTCTGACCATAACGGCCATGTGGGGGGGGTGAACCAACGGAAGGAAGACCTTTCTGTCTCTCCCTCTCACTGTCTGTAACTCTACCTGTCAAATAAATAAAAAATCTTAAAAAAAAAAATCAATAGCCTTTGTATACACAAACAATCCATGGCTGAGAAAGAACTTCTAAGATCAGTCCCATTCACAATAGCTATAAAAAATTTTTAATTATCTTGGAATAAATTTAACCAAGAAGGTGAAAGATCTCTATGATGAAAATTATAAAACACTAAAGAAAGAAATAGAAAGACACAAAAAAAGGAGGTAATGTTCCATGTTTGTGGATTGGAAGAATATAATCAAAATGTCCATACTACCAAAATCAATTTATAGATTCAATGTGATCCCAATCAAAATACCAAGGGTATTTTTCTCAGATCTAGGAAAAATGATGCTAAAATTCATATGGAAACACAAGAGACTCCGAATAGTTAAAGAAATCCTAAACTACAAAAACAAAGCCAAAGGCATCATAATATCCAGTTTCAAGGCATACCACATGGCAGTTACAAAACAGCCTAGTATTGGCACAAAAAATAGACATGTAGACCAGTGGAACAGAAGAGAAACTCCAGAAATCAATCCATGCATCTACAAGTAATCTTTAACAATGGAGCTAAAATCCATCCCTGGAGAAAGGATAGTCTCTTCAACAAATGGTACTGGGAAAACTAGATCTCCATGTGCAGAAGTATGAAACAAAACACCTATCTTACACCTTATACAAAAATCAACTCAAGATGGATTAAGGATTAAGGATCTAAATCTACGAGCTGATACTATCAAATTACTACAAGAGAAAATTAGTGGAAACTCTCTAAGACATAAGGCAAAGAGTTCTTGGAAAAGACCTCTGAAGCACAATCAAAGCCAAAATAGACAAGTGGGATTACATCAAGCGGAGAAGCTTCTGAACTGCAGAGGAATCGCTCATCAAAATGAACAGCCGAAAGAATGGGAGAAAATATTTGTAAACTATGCAATTGATAAAGGATGAATAACCAGAATCTATAAAGAGCTCAAGAAGCTAAACAAAACAACCTAGTTAAGAAATGGGCAAATGGTTTAAAAAGGCATTTTTTCAAAAGAGGAAATTCAAATGGCCAATAGACATATGAAAAAATGTCCAGGATCAGTAGCCATCAGGGAAATGCAAATCAGAACCACAGTTAGGTTTTACCTCATCCCAGTTAGAATGGCTCTCACACAGAAATCAACGAACAATAAACACTAACAAGGATGTGAGGGAAAAGGCACCCCAAGTCACTTTTGGTGGGAATGAAAACTAGCACAGCCATTGTGGAAGATAGTATGATGATACTTCAGAAATCTGAAAATAGATCTACGGTATGACCCAGCAATCCCACTTCTGAGAATGTACCCAAAGGAAATGAAATCAGCATTTGAAAAAGTTATCTGTTACCCACCATGTTTATTGCAGCTCAATTCACAATAGTTAAGAAATGGAATCAACCCAGATGTCCATCAACTGATGAGTGGATAAAGAAATTATGATATATATATATACACTATGGAATACTACTGAGCCATAAAAAAGAATGAATTTCTTTTACAACAAAATGGATGCAACTGGAAACCATTATACTTAGCAAAAGAAGCTAGTCCCAAAAAGGCAAATACCATGTCTTTCCTGATCTTTGGTAACTAAAAACAACGTAACATATAGGAATGAAATTGACATTTTGAGATTTGATGATTTATAGCACTTGTCTCTTATTTGTTGACCTCCTTACTTAGTGTAGTGTCAATCTTATGAGTATAAAGTAAACTGAAAATAGATCATTGTAAAATGTGGGCGAAGGGAGGGTAAGGTGAGAAGAGCCACTATGTTCCTAAATCTGTATATATGAAATACATGAAATTTTTTACCTTAAAAATTTTAAATAAATGAAAAAGAAAGTTAAGCAATTTCAAAAACTGATGTTATTATTATACCCTTTTAATTCCATGATAGACATCCTCTAAAGCCATGTATAATCTTAACAAATATTTAACGACATGCAAGTGCACATCAAAAAGTTTGCAGAACATGGAATTAAGTCAGGTTTACTTTGGTGTAAAAATGTTTGAAGTCCATGCATAGTTTTCTCATAATGAGCTTCTCGTTAACTTTTTGCAGATCCTAAATATATAGGAGGTTGCAACACTTGTTTGAACTTCAAAACACATGGCAATGTCTATTGTCAGCAGTGAGCGAATAAGCTACGTTACAGACATTCCACCCAGGAGAATATCAACCAGATTCTAAAGAAAGGTTGCGAGCGCCAACAGTACTGACATAGAAAAGACACACAAAACGTGTCACAGCGTGAAAAAGCAGGCACCTTCCCGCCCTGCCCCTTCTCATCTCATCTCTTCTCCCGGATCACAGCATTCAGGACTGTTTTAGAAAATGATCCACTGGTCGTGTACTGCACTGCCATGCCCAGGAGGTCTGGAGGGGCGCCACCCATGAGGGTAGCACCTGTGCTCGGTGGCTCCAGCCTCGGGCGCTGCACCCGGGGCTGACCTGCTTCCGCCGTCAGTCTCTCGCCAGCCCTCCCACGCTCACCCGTCGCCTCTGGCCAAAACCCGAGGCCCCCCACTTTAGTGGTAAGACGCCTCCCCTGGCTCAAGCCCTGGTTCCTCACGCCCGGCCGACCCGCGAGGCGAGGCTGCACCCTTTTCTCCAACGAGAGCCGCACACGGCCCGGCACCCCGGAAGCGCCGATCGCAGTCCGACGCGAAGCCGCTTTCTCCAGAGGCCATGGCGCCTCCCGGGAAGCGAGCCCGCGCTGCACGAGGGCAGACCCGCCGGCCTGCGAGCGGCGGGCACCGAGCGACGCCGCCTCCGCTCGCTCAGCCCCGCACGCGGCCGCCTCCCTCCCAGGAGGAAGCTTCCAGAAGTCTCTCCGGCGCGGGCTCGACGCCCGCTGAGGGGCCGGGGCCGTACCCAGCTGCACGTGTGCCGGCCCGGGCTTTCCCGGGGCAGGGGGCTCGCGCGCGCCCACGTGACCGCGCCTCCCGCGCTTACCTGGGCCCGGCGCTGAAGACCCCCGGCTGGACGCCCACCGCGGGCTCCCGGCGAGGAGGCGGCGGCCGCGGGGCTCGCTGAGGCGGGACGGCGACCCCCCCCCCGGAAGTGGGCGGAGCGCTTGGCGGGGGGCGCGGCTTCCCGCCTGAGCCCCTGCGCGGGGTCTGCGGTTTGGTGCGCCCGTCCGCAGCTCGGCTTCTTGCGCATTGCTTATTTATTCTTCTATGTATCCCATCACTTGCTTTTATGTCTTGCAAAGAGAAAGAAGAAAGGAGGGGTTCCAGACCGGGCGCCCCCCACCACCCGAGGCCGGCCTCGCTGCTCCGAGGCCTGCTTACCCCGGACGCGGACTTGGGGAGACCCCGCACTGCAAGCAGCCGCCCGGAGATGCACCCGGGTTTTACCAGGGAGTGCTTGAAAAATCATCCAAGTCCCTTCGGCCAGGGACCCAGAGGTCGGAATTGCAACTTGGTTTTTAAATTGGAATATTGATGGTGCCGCCGGGTGGTGGTTACCTGGAGATGGGTTATCCTAGTCTCTCTGTGTAAGCTTTGCATTTTCCAGAGTGACACCTAAAAAAGGTACAACTGGGGAACCGAAAGATCGTCTAGTGGAAAAATCACCGTGTTCATGTGAATGCCGTATCTTGTGTACTGGCATCTGTAGGGAATAACTTGTGCACAAGTGGCATTCTTAGCTAACCCTTTAAAAGGCAAGTCACTAATATGAAATTCAATATATGGTTATTGGTCAATACTGGTAGATTGTAGGCCCCAAATACAGTGATTGGTGAATTATTGAACCATTTGTGGGGTATTGTAAAAGAAAATGCCAATACTGTGTTTAAGTGAATACCACTAACTAAAAAGCAAAACCCAGCATGAAATAGATTCAAATGAATTCCCATGCTGCATGTAGATAAAAGAAATATATCAGTAAATTAAGCAGATATACATACTTAAAACCAGTAGTTTATATTTTTGCAGGAATATATCAATACTTAAAGACAAATCACCTGCTTCCAAAGGGATAAGGAGAATGGGAATGCGAAAATTCCCAGAATGAGAGAGAGGTTTTAAAGAGTGTGATCTGGAATGAAATGATGGCAGTAGGGGGCTGGCATTGTGGCCTGAATCCCATATGGAAGTGTCAGTTCCAGTCCCTGCTACTCTGCTTTTTTTTTTTTTTTTTTTTTTTTTTTAAGGTTTATTTATTTTACTTGAAACTCATAGTTACACAGAGAGACTAGAGAAAGAAAGAGAGGTCTTCCATCCGCTGGTTCATACCCCAGATGGCTGCAATGGCTGGAGCTGGATTCGAAGACAGGAGCCTCTTCCAGGTCTCTCATGTAGGTGCAGGGCCCCAAGGACTTGGGCCATCTTGTACTGCTTTCCCAGGCCACAGCAGAGAGCTGGATTGGAAGAGGAGCCCCCGGGATCTGAACTGGTGCCCATATGGATGCTGGCGCTACAGGAGGTGGCCTCACCTGCTACACCACAGAGCCAGTCCCGCTCTACCATTTATTAGCTCATTAACTCTGGGAAAGTTACTTACAACCATTTTGAATCTTGTTTTCTGCATCTGCAATAAGACATATAAATAATTGATCATATTTACTCCTATAATCACGTGAGTACTAGGAAAAAATAATGTTTAGATCTTCTTTGGATCCTGAATTAAATAAAAAAAAATCCACGAGACATCCTAGAAAACTTGAACACAGATGGGCTATTTGAGGATACTGGAATTGTGTTTAATTTTTAAGGCTGATTGTTATATTATTGCTATTATTATTACTATTTTTGACAGGCAGAGTTAGACAGTGAGAGAGAGACAGAGAGAAAGGTCTTCCTTCTGTTGGTTCACTCCTCAAATGGCCGCTACGGCCGGCGCACTGCACCAATCCAAAGCCAGGAGCCAGGTGCTTCCTCCTGTTCTCCCATGCGGGTGCAGGGCCCAAGCACTTGGGCCATCTTCCATTGCCCTCCTGAGCCACAGCAGAGAGCTGGACTGGAAGAGGAGTAACCGGGACAGAATCTGGTGCCCCAACCGGGACTAGAACCCAGGGTGCTGGTGCCGCAGGTGGAGGATTAGCCTAGTAAGCCACGGTGCTGGCCATATTATTGCTATCATTAAATACTTCTTATCTTTTAGAAATATATGTTGAGCAACCAGCATTGTGACACAGTGGGTTAAGCCACCACGGTGATGCCAACATCCCATATATGAGTGCCAGTTCGAGTCCCAGCTATTCTGCTTCTGGGAAAACAATAGATGATGGCCCAAGTTGGGCCCCTGCCACCCACATGGAAGAGCAGGATGGAATTCCTGGCATGTGGCTTTGGAGTGGCCCAGCCCTGGGTATTGAGACCATTTGGGGAGTAAATCAGCAGATAAAAAAAGATTTTCTCTCTCTCATGTCCTGCCTTTCAAATAAATAAAAATTTTCAAAAACATTAAATATATGTTGAAATGTTTTGGGTGAAATGATATGATGTCTACAAATGAGAAGATTAACTTCAAAGTAGTCTAAAGGAAGTGAGTCTGGACCAAAGTGGGCAGATGAAACAAGATTGGTCATGTGTTGATGACTGTTAAAAAAGTCACCCATGGGACCTTTAGTACTCTTTGAGCCTGTGTATGTGTTTGAAATATTGTAAAATTTTAAAAAGTAAGTACAGAAGGAAGTAAGTTCTGTGTAAAGTGCTTCATAAATACCCAGAAATTACTTGGAATTAATATCATTGTTAGAAGAACATTATAGTATAAAAAAGTAGACACAAAATAGCAAGTCAATTATATCACCTAAAAGGAATCATATTCTGAAATATGTATAAAGGTATTTCTTTTAAAAAAAAAAGATTTATTTATTTGAAAGTCAGAGTTACACAGAGAGAGGAGAGGCAGAGAGAGAGAAAGAGAGAGAGAGAGGTCTTCCATCCGCTGGTTTACTCCTCAAATGGCCTCAATGGCCGGAGCTGAGCTGATCCAAAGCCAGGAGCCAGGAGCTTCCTCCAGGTCTCCCACATGGGTGCAGGAGCCCAAGGACTTGGGCCATCTTCCACAGCTTTCCCAGGCCATAGCAGAGAGCCGGATCAGAAGTGGAGCAGCTGAGACTTGAACCGGCACCCATATGGGATGCTGGCACTGTAGACAGCAGCTTTACCTGTTATGCCACAATGCCAGCCCTGAAGGTATTTCAAAAAGGTGTTTGGAACAAGTTAAGTTGCTGTTGGTGTTACTGACATCACGTACAGGAATCCTTGGGTTTGTGTTCTGGGTCTGCTCGAAATTCTGGCTTCCTTCTAATGTGTACCTTGGGAGGTAGCAGGTGATGTTTCCAGTAATTGTGTCTTGGTCACCCATGTGGAAGACTTGGATTGAGCTCAAGGCTCCTGGCTTCTGCCTGGCCTAGCCCTGACTGTTGCAGGCTGTGTGTGTGTGTGTGTGTGTGTCTGTCTTTCAACAACAACAACAAAATTCATGGAAAAGTCAGGGATGGGCATTTGGTTAAGCCGTTAAGTTGAATCCTGGTTTTTCTACTTCCAATACAGCTTCTGCTAAAACTCACACTTGAAGGTAACAGGTGATAGCTCAAGTCTAAGGGACTTAGGTTTGTGCCACCCAGATGGGAGACCTGAATTGAGTTTTGGGCTCTGGGCGTGGGCCAGTTGTTGCAGACATTTGGGTCGTGAACCAGCAGATGGATAATGTCTGTGTCTGTGTCTCTGTCTCTCCTTCTTTCAAATAAAATAACAATTTTTTTTAAAAGTAAGGAAAATAAAAGGTGTAAAATAGTAGAGTTCTTATATTCTTCTATTAGATTTCCCCTAATGTTAGCATCTTTCATAATGATAGTACGGGTATTAACCCATTGCAGTCACCATTTGTTTGATATTAGGAAGTACAGATTTTATTTTGGTTTCCCAGTTGTTCTCTAATGTTTTTCTATTCCAGGATTAAATAGGATAGCATATTGCACTCAGCATATTTTTTTGAAATATATATTGTAAACTTTTTTCTAAACAATCCATTTAGTATTCTACCTCTTTCTCAGTGGCATCATACTATATCATGTAAATAACATCTAACTTATTGAAAAATTTAGATTTATTTATTTGAAATGAGAGCCAGAGCCAGAGATCTTTCATCCACTGGTTCATGCCTAAATGGCCCCATTTGCTGGGACTGGCCAGGCTGAATCCAGAAGGCTAAGACCTCATCTGGGTCTCCCATGTGGGTGTCAGGGGCCACAGTACTTGGGCCATCTCCCTCTGCTTCCCCAAGCTCATTAAGCAGAGAGCTGGATCAGAAGAGGAACAGCCGGGACTGGAATCAGCACTCTAATACAGTATTCTGAAATGGCAAGTGGCAGCTTAACCCACTGTGCCACAACACTGGCCCCAGAAACCTTTTTTTTTTTCTTTAAGATTTATTTGTTTTATTTAAAAGTCAGAGTTACACAGAGAGAGGAGAGGCAGAGAGAGAGAGAGAAGAGAGGTCTTCCATCTGATGGTTCACTCCCCAAATGGCTGCAATGGCTAGAGCAGTGCCAATCCGAAGCCAGGAGCCTCTTCCAGGTCTCCCACGTGGGTGCAGGGGCCAAAGGACTTGGGCCATCTTCCACTGCTTTCCCGAGCCATAGCAGAGAGCTGGACAGGAAGTGGAGCAGCTGGGTCTTGAACTAGCGCTCATATGGGATGCCAGCGCTTCAGGCCAGGGCGTTAACCCACTGCGCCACAGTGCCAGCCCCCCTTTTTCTTTTTCTTAAATTAATAAAGCTGGGGCCAGCGCTGTGGCATAGTGGGCAAAGCTGCCGTCTGCAGTACTGGCATCCCATATAGGCGCCAGTTGAAGTCCCAGCTGCTCCACTTCCAGTCCAGCTTTCTGCTAATGGCCCGGGAAAACAGTGGAAGATGGCTCAAATCCTTGGACCCACGTGGGAGACCTGGCTTCAGATTGGCGCAGGTCCAGCTGTTGTGGCCATCTGGGGAATGAATCAGTAGATGGAAGACCTCTCTCTCTCTCTCTGTCTCTCTCTGTCTCTCTGTAACTCTGTTTCAAATAAATAAATACATCTTTAAAAAAATTAAAGAAATCCAAGCAATTTCAAAAATTGATGTTTTTATTTTGCCCTTCTAATTCCACAATATGCATCGTATAAAACCATGAATAACCTGAACAAATGTTTAAAGATGTGCAAGGATACTGCAAAAAGTTTCTGGACCATGGAATTTAAAAAGTGAACTTTGTTTTGGACCCAAAATGGTTGAAATCCATTCATAGTTTTTTTGTAAGCCTGGATCTTCATCTGGGTCTCCCACGTGAGTACAGGGGTCTAAGCACTTGGGCCATCTCCCACTGCTTTCCCCAATGAGACTTTAGGAAGATTGCTTGCTAGTTCTGCTAGGATTTCTATAGAACAAATTTCTAGATGAAAAATATTAACAGGGAGCTGGATGAGAAGTAGAGCAGCAGGGACTTGAACCAGCACCCATATGGGATGCTGACTTGCAGGAAGAGGCTTAACTGTATGGCACAACACCAGCCCCAAATGTCCAATTTATTACACTAGTCTCAATACTTAGGTTGTTTTGAAACTAGGGGTGAACATTTAGCATAGATTCCACTTGGGCCAGTGCTTTGGCATAGTGAGTAAAACTGCCGCCTGCAGTGCTGGCCTCCCATGTGGACACCTGGCTCCACTTCTGATCCAGCTCTCTGCTATGGAAAGCAGTAGAAGATGACCCAAGTCCCTGGGCCCCTGCACCTTCGTGGGAGACCCAGAAGAAGCTCCTGCCTTCCTATGGGCCCAGTTCTAGCAGTTGTGGCCATCGGTGGAGTGAACCAGTGAATGGAAGACCCCCCCCCCCCTTTACTCTGCCTTTCAAGTAAATAAATAAATCTTTTTTTAAAAAAACTCCATTGGGAGGCAACTCCAGTACTTGCGTCCCTGTGATCCATATGGGAAATCTGGTGGAGTTCCTAGCTCGTGGCTTTGGCCTGGCTCAGCCTTGGCTGCTGCAGGCATTTGGATAGTGGTCAGAGATGGGAGATGTCTGTCTGTCTGTCTCTCTTTCTATATCTCTCTGGCTTGCAAATAAAATAAGTTAGCATTTTTTAAAAACATTTGAAATGAAAGCTGAGACTTTAGGAAGATTGCTTGCTAGTTCTGCAAGGATTTCTATAGAACAGATTTCTAGATGAAAAATATTAAATTGAAAGCAAAACTCTATTTAAATTGATAAAGCAGGATTTCTTCCCAAAAGACGCTAAATATTTATGGCACAGTCTCTTAAAATGTGGGAGTGTCCATCTTCCTTGTACAACCCATTTCCTAGCACTGCATTGTCTCAAATCTTCTAAGCAACAAATAGTGATCTTGTTTTTTCAAATTATATTTGCTTTTGTAAATATTTATTTATTTGAAAGGCAGGGCAACAGAGATGGAGAAAGAGAAAAAAAAATCTTTCATCCGTTGGTTCTCTCACAAATGGCCACAATAGCTGGTGCTGGGTCAGTCTGAATCCAGGAAGCTGGACTCCATTTGGGTCACCTACATAGGTTTCAGGGGTCCGAGCAGTTAGGCCATCTTTCCAGCGCTTTCCAGGCATTAACAGGGAGCTGGAATGGAAATGGAGTAGCCAGAGCTTGAACCGACATTCCAGTATGTGATGTGGGCATCCCAAATGGTGGCTTAATCCACTTAGCCCTTACCTTTTCTTTTATTATTGATTAATCTGAACTTTTTATTTTTTCATTTTACTGTCTTGTATTAACAACTTGTTTTTGTCTGTTGTATTTTTTCTACTGTATTTTCCCTATTGAGCTCCATTGGCTTGCTTGTCTGTTTTCTTTTAGTGAAAGTTATTTATTAGAGATGTTAATATTTTGTCTATAATGTATGTAAGAGGCTGCTTTCTTTTTAAAAAACTTATTTTAGTTTTATTATTAGTAGTAGTATTGTCTATAACACCTACCTAGAAAGCCGTTGTCAGCCTAAGCATTGTTTTGTGTATTTTTATTTTGTGTATTTTTTGCATTTTTGTTTTGTGCTTATACAGTTCCTTTTTACATATGAATTTTTATTCTGGAACGTAATTTATGTATTCTGTGGGAAACAGAATTTTAAGAGTTAGAAGAGATTTCCAAGCTGCCTGATTCACTTTTGTCTGATTATATGTTCGATGGTCAGTGTAACTTGCAGATTGAAAATCAAAGAGATGAGAAACGCAAATCAACTTTTGGGATATCTTGAAGTGTTTGGCTCCTGAAACCTGTTATTGAAGACCGTAGTAGCCCACTAGCTTTTTGTGTTCTTCCTGAGCCCGAAGCAGTGAGTTTTCCCATGTCCTGAGTCCTTGTTAGGCAGGAAGATTACAGCATTTACCCCAACCAGGTTACATATGCTGGAGTAAATTCTGAGTTTGACATCTTCTGCAGAGCATATTACAAACTGACCAACCTAGTCTATCTTCTTCCCTTAACTCCATTTTGTTTTTGGAATTTGTTTTTAAGGTTTTTTGAACTACTTAATGATTTTACATAAAACATAGAAGCAAAGGTTTATCTCAGAACTTAAGGCCCATGTCTGTAAACACAGCTGGACTGCAGTGCTGGGATGTGTGGGGAGCAACTGGGAGCAACTCGGACTAGACTAAGTTACTGGAATTAAGACTTATTCTATGCATCTGCTCTCCCACAATATGGCGCTGGGAGAGGAGGAAAACAGCTTCTACACAGCTGCCTCTCGTCAATTTGATTGACTGAGCTGCAGGAGCTGATCCTGCTCCTGATTGGAGGAGAGCAGTGTACTCTCTGGAGAGAGTTGGGATTGGCGGAAGAGGACTATAAAGGAGGAGAGAGACAACATGCACCAGGAACATCTAAGGGGAACATCTATCTGAAGGAACACCTGTGCAGCCCCCGAGAGAGCCGGCCGGCGGTGTGCCGCTCCCCCACGGAAGTGGGGAATGTGGCAGGGGGAACCGCCCTTCCACGGAGGTGGAAGGGTCGGTAGCCAACCCGGGAAGAACCAGCAGCAAACCCGGGAAGGGCCGAGCAGACAAAAGAACAGCGCAGGGTCCTGTGTCGTTCCTCCACGAAGAGGGGAAGCGACATAATGGTGCCGTGACTTGGATATGAAGCCTAGGCAGGGTTTAGTGTCGTTCCTCCACGAAGAGGGGGAGCGACAGGATGCGTTACATAGGTGCACGCGTCGTGGCACAGCGACTGAAGCTGCTGCCCGTGACGCTCGCCTCCCATGTGAACACCAGTTCGAGTCCTGGCTGCTTCAGTTGTAATCCAGCTCCCTGCTGATGCACCTGGGGAAGCAACAGAGGCTGGCTCAAGTATTTGGGCTTTTGCCACCCAAATGGGAGATGCAGATGGAGTTCATCACTCTTGATTGTGACCTGGCCCAGCCCTGGCTGTTGCAGCCTTTTGAGTGAAGCAGCAGTGAAGTAGATGAACGATCTCTCTGTCTCTGTCTGTCTGTCTCTCTCTCTCTCTCTCACTCACTCTCACTGTGTGTGATTCTGTCTTTCAAATAAATATTTGAGTCTTAAAAAATTATACAGACTCATGTCTGCATATCTTGATAAGATTGGAAAAACAGTATTTTTAAAATGCTTATTTTTTTTATATACTTGAAAGGCAGAATGATGGCTGGCGCCGTGGCTCACTAGGCTAATCCTCCACCTGCAGCGCCGGCACTCTGGGTTCTAGTTCCGGTTGGAGCACTGGCTCTGTCCCAGTTGCTCCTCTTCCAGTCCAGCTCTCTGCTGTGGCCCAGGAAGGCAGTGGAGGATGGCCCAGGTCCTTGGGCCCTGCACCCACACGGGAGACCAGGAGGAAGCCCCTGGCTCCTGGCTTCAGACCGGCGCAGCGCCGGCCGTAGCAGCCACTTGGGGGTGGAAGGAAGATCTTTCTCTCTGTCTCTCTCTCTGTCTAACTCTGCCTGTCAAAAAAAAAAAAAAAAAAAAAAAAAAAAAAAAAAAAAAGGGGCGGGGGCAGAATGAGGCAGAATGAGAGCAAGAGAGTGAGAATGCGAGCCAGAGAGAGATCTGTCTTCCATCCAGTTGTTCCCTCCCCAAATGCTCACAGCATCTAGGGCTGGGCCAGGCTGGAGCTAGGAGCCAGGAACTCTATCTGGTAGGTGACAAGAGACCCAAGACGTTGGGTCATCATCTGCTGCCTCCCAAGTGCATTAGCAGAAGCTGGATCAGAAGTGGAGTACGCAGGACTAGAACCAGCACTGTTACGGGATGCCAACATTGCAGGTGGCAGCTTAACCTGCCATACAACAACAACCCAAAAAATTTACCTTTTAATTCCATTTCCTGTGAGTTTTTGGAAGTAGCCTTGTTTTCATTGCCAACAAATTTCAGACTTTCTTACTCTCTGGTATTACTGTTTGGCATCCTTTCATTTCAACTTTAAGTACTCTCAAGGGAATTATGAACATCAAGATAGTAAATGGGGTCAGCATTTGGTGTTAGTGGTTAAGATGCCAGTTGGGATACCCACATCCCAGCTTGGAGGGCCCAGGTTCAAGTCCCAGCTCTATTGCCGATTCCAGTTTCCTTTTCATGCACATCCTGGGAGGTAGCAAGTGATGGCTCAAGTAGTTGGTCCCTGTCACTCATGTGGAAGAACCAGAATGAGTTCCCAGCTCCTGGCTTTGGCCTAGCCCAGCCCCAGGCATTGGAGAATGAACCAGCAGACGGGAAATTTTTCTCTCTGTATCACAAATAAAAATTTATTTTTAAAACAAGATAGCAAATTCCTCAATGATGAGGGAGAGTGATGTCAATTGGAGGTGGCCACAGAGGCTGTTTTACTTATTTTTCAGATATATTTGAAAGGCAGAGTGATAAAGAGACAGAGAAAGATCTTTCATTCCTTGGTTCATTCCCCAAATAGCTACAACAGTCAGATCTGGCCCAGGCTGAAGCCAGGAGTTAGGAACTCCATCTAAATCTCCTCCATGTGGGGGAGGTACTTAATCTATCATCTGCTGCCTTCTGGGGTACATATTATTAGTAGGAATCTGGATTGGAAGTGGAGTGGCCAGGACTTGAACCAGTGCTTTGGGTATGGCATGCCACATGGCAAACTGTGGCTTAACCCACTGCACCACAGTGTCGGCCTCTGTTTTTATTTCTTAATCTGGGTGCTATATAAGAACTCATTTTATTCTTTAATTTATACCTACATTTTGATCCACTGTTGTTTGTAGGCTTCTTTTAAAAACAAAGAAAGATAATATCTAAACCACACTCAACTTCTGCAAGAACTAGAGAGGCTGGCACTGTGGCGTAGTGGGTTAAGCTGCCGCCTTGCAGTGCTGGGATCACATATGGACGCCGGTTCAAGACCTGGCTGCTCCACTTCCGATCTGGCTTTCTGCTATGGCCTGGGAACATAGTGGAAAATGGCCCATAGTCCTCGGGCCCCTGCACTTGCGTGGGAGACCCAGAGGAAGGTCCTTGCTCCTGGCTTCAGATCGGCTCAGCTCTGGCCGTTTCAGCCAACTGGGGAGTGAACCAGCAGATGGAAGACCCCTCTCTCCCTCTCCTTCTCTTTCTGTGTAACTTTTGACTTTCAAATAAATAAATAAATCTTAAAAAAAAAAAAAGAACTAGAGAGAAACATGGCAGCCAGGTAAACGCAGATGTCGGGACAGAATTCTCCCAACAGTGGAAGTAAAATAGAACAGTGTGCTACCTACAGTAAATCACAAAGAAAATCTGATTATACCTCACAAGTGTCAAGTCAAAGAAACTGATTTATGACTGATCCGAAGACTGATCTTTTCCTACATTAGTTATATCCCAGGTGTGAGTGTATTTGTATACATATGCACCTCGTGCATACCAAAATCAAGATACACTCAAGCTCATTGTTTAAAATGGAATATATTTGGATTGAACCTACCAGCATCCTCCTATACACTTTAACTCATCTTTAGATTACTTATAATATCTAATATAATGTAAACCGTATGTAAATAGTTGTTGCATTTTATTGTATAGGTAATAACAAGAAAACAAAGTCAACATGTTTAGTGCAGTTGCAACCATTGCAGGCCTAACTGTATAGTACATGTCAGCAACAACAGAACTCCTTTAAAATATTTAAAGGCCTAATGACAAGGTAGGAGAGTTTTCCATCTGCTGGTTCACTCTCCAAATGACCGCAATGGCCAGACCAAAGCCAAGGGCCAGAAACTGTCTGGGTCTCCCGTGTGGCAGGAATCGAAGAACTTGGGCCATCCTCCATTGCTTGCCCAGGCACATTAGCAGCAGCTGAGACAGAAACTAGTGCTCTGAGGTTGTGCCACAATGCTGGAGAAAATGGCAGAAGATGGCCCAAGTCCTTTGGCCTCTACACCTGCGTGGGGGACCTGAAAGAAGCTCCTGGCTCCTGGCTTCAGATTGGTGTAGCTCTGGCCTTTGCGGCCAATTGAGGAGTGAACCAGAGTATGGAAGAACTTGCTCTCTCTCATTTTTTAAAAATACCTGTTTAATATTTTAAATTTTCAGGGCCAGTGCTATGGCACAGTGTGTTAAAGCCCCAGCCTGCAGCACTGGCATCCTATATGGGCGCTGATTCGAGTCCCAGCTGCTCCTCTTCCAATCCAGCTCTCTGCTATGGCCTAGGAAAGCAGTAGAAGATGGCCTAAGTCCTTGGGCCCCTGCACCCGTGTAGTAGACCCAGAGGAAGCCCCTGGCTCCTGGCTTCAGATCAGTGCAGCTCTGGCCATTGCAGCCACCTGGGGAGTGAACCAATGGATGGAAGACCTCTTTCTCTCTCTCTCTCTCCCTCCCTGTGACTCTGCCTTTCAAATAAATAAATCTTTAAAAGATATTATAGATAAATTTTAAGACTTAAATCCTTGGTGGAATCCAAGGTTAGATACAAAGGGTAGACTATGTTTTGTTTTAAGTATAAATCATCTCATTTAATCTTCATAATTATTTGGCATGATAGATAAGGATACGGTTCTGGTAAATAGCAACTCAAATGCTTTATAATAGGAAGTGAGTTGGCCTGACACCTCTCGGAGGTGAGACATTATCTTTATTACCCTGGAGTAAACAAACCTGCCCTTGGCTCTGGAGGGAGGCACTATCTGTCTTCCAAGGATGTTCCCTACAAGAACATCCTTGGGGCCAGTGTTGTGGCACAGCAGGTAACGCTGCTGCCTGTGATGGTGGCATCCCATGCGAGAGCTGGTTGAGCCCAGGCTGCTCTGCTTCCCATCCAGCTACCTGCTGAATGCACCTGGGAAAGCCGAGGATGATTCAAATAGCTGGGCCCCTGCTACCCATATGGGAGAACCGGATAGAGATCCTGGCTCCTTACTCCAGCCTGGCCCGACCCTGGCTGTTGTGGCCATTTGGGGAATGAAGCAGCAGCAGCAGATGCAAATCTCTCTCTTACACACACACACACACACACAGTAACTCTGCCTTTCAAGCAACTAAGTCCTAAAACAAAAATTCGTTGAAAACAACCTGAATCTGTCCCTGTCTCACTCCCCACCCTGCAGAAACAGGGGATGCTCTTAGAGAATTGCCTCTCACTTTAATGTCTTCACTGCTACCTGGACTTTGTTAGGAGCAAATGAAACACATAAATGCATAGGTATAGACACCATGAGCTTGTGTAAAAAGTTTATTACAGCTGTGAAATTTTATGTTTGTAGGAATCCAGGAACACTTTGTAGTTCAAACAGCTCTGTTAGTTTCCACATCTGTTGCTAATGAAATGAAATGAGGAAATCTTGCCAGAATTTTAAAGTTGTTAAATGCTAGATTCATTGACATTTGTATAAATTTCTACTTACTATGCATAAATGATAAAAAAAAAAGAAAGTGAAGCAGTGTTAGCATTTATCCGTCATTGTTACTTGACAGACCCCAAGAGGTTTTGAATCACGTCCCACATAGAAATAAGGCTTCAGTACTTCAGGGAAATTGTACATGAAAGAATGGATGTAAGACCTGTCGCTTAAATTGTAGAAAGAAATCTCACCCAAGTCGCAGTCTAGATAGACGCCAATCCCTCTGGGCTTTTCCTTTAGCAGAAGAGTGACTGGCTCAGTGCCGCAAGCCACATAGTTACCGTGGTGCAGCTGAATTGTCCAGCACCCATTCTGTTCTGCCTGGGACTGCTTCACGCTCCTGGGAAGGGATTCTGTACAGACTCCCACAGCCCATCTGGTTTTGCTGCCCACTTGTACCTCCCAGTAATGCCGGCCAGAATTGAAGGCCTCAGAACCCAGGACTGCTGGATAAATCTCAAATCTCTTTGGATTTGGAGGAACACTTTGCTTTCTCTTCATGAATATCGCATGTCTTTTGTCCTCAAAGAGATACACCTTGGGGTGTGCTGTTTCAGGATCCAGAGTAATATCTTCCCTAAATTTCTGCATAGCTGGATACGATAGAGGAATAATAGCCTCTGGTACCCTTACACGGAATGAACAGGGCTCCGGGGGCTTCAGGTTTCCATACATGTTGAGGGTGCCCTTGATGGCCGCCAGCAGTTCCACTTCTGGCATCACGATTTTCTCTGCCAGCTCCGTGAGCAGACGATTGAGTGCGGAAATGTGATCTGAAATGTCTGTCATGCTTGCATTGTGCTGATGTTGAAGGTCGTCCTCGTCCTCATCTAGCCTTGAGAGGACTACCTCTTCTGTGTTTCTCAAAAGCAGGCTCACGGACTCATACTCAGAGGATACCTGCTGTCTGCTGCTTTTTACCTTCTCGCTCAGTCCTAGTA
Source organism: Oryctolagus cuniculus (assembly GCF_051225735.1). NCBI lineage: Eukaryota > Metazoa > Chordata > Mammalia > Lagomorpha > Leporidae > Oryctolagus > Oryctolagus cuniculus. The sequence continues at coordinate 12,299,097 of NC_142874.1, read as the reverse complement.
ACTCTCTTTCCTGGATGGCTAGCTGTTTCTGCAGGTCTGCCACTTGCCTCCTCAGCGGCTGAGTGTAGCTCTGGATCCTGCCCCTGTGATCAGCGGCAGCCTCCGTGATGGGCCTCATGTGGTGGCCCTCGTGGTCAGGGAGCTGAGCGCACTGGTGACACAACACCTCCAGGTCCTCCTCGCAGAACAGGGTCAGGATCTGGCTGTGCTTCTCACACCTGGGCGACTCTCCCTGACGCTCTGCCTCACTCTTGGGCTGGAGAAGCCTGACAGTGCTTACCATCCTTCCCAGCTGGGTGTTGATCGTGATGAGTCTCTGTTTGCACTGGTGACGGCAGACAGGGCAAGGGAAGCTCCTCTCTGCGTAAGTCCATGTCTCCTTGATGCAGGAAGAACAGAAGTTGTGTCCACATTCAGTGGTGATGGGCTGTCTCAGGTCATCGAGACAGATGGGGCACTTGATGACTTCCTGTAGTGTGGCCAGGGCTGATGCCTCCGCCATCTGGCCTTGAGTGCAGGTGTGGGCTTGTGCTGGGCTCTTCTGGGGAGTGGCTGCGCAGATGCCCTCCAGTGAGAGGCAGGTGGACCCTTGGATCTCACTGTCTTGTGTCCTAAAGATGTTCTTGTCCATCAAGGGCAGCCTTGATCGCCTACAGGGCAGAAGCAGGTGTCAAGGACTCGGCTGTCTCCGGTAACTGGTAACAGATAAGTTCGGGAACTCTTAGCAAAGATAATAGAGTAGGCAACCAAGCTCAGCAACTCTGGTGGTCAGAAAGCAGGTCCAACTCAAGTTTCTGATTTCAGAAAAGCTACTATCCCTATTCAGGCCTGCTCATTGCCACTAGCTTTTCTCTCCACTGCCAACAATCCACCTGCATCCAGTCAACCATTCAGTACAGAAAGGGGATGACTTCAAGCCTAGACTCCCTGTGCCTAGGGTTAGACCCCAGCCTCAGCAGCTACTGTCTGGGGGACCCAGGGAAAGTGCATAACTGGTCTGACCAACTCTTAGAGAGGCAGGGAAATGAGAATAGGATCCCACCTTCAAAAATTTCAATCTTGGGGCAGGCCCTGTGGCACAGCAGGTTAAGCTGCCACCTGTGATGCTGGCGTCCCATATGAACGCCAGTTTATCTCGGCTGCTCTGCTTCCAGTCCTGCTCCCTGCTAATGTGCTTGACAAGGCAGCAGAAGATGGCCCAAGTAATAGGTTCCTGCCACCTACGTAGGACACGCAGATGGTGTTCCTGGCTCCTGACCTTGCCTTGGCCCACCCCTGGTCATTGTAGCCAATTGGAGAGTGAACCAGCAGATGGAAGATCTCACTGTCTTTCTCTCTCTTTTTTTTTAAAGATCTATTTATTTATTTGAAACTTAAGAGTTATACACAGAGAAGGAGAAGCAGAGAGAGAGAAAGAGAAAGAGGTCTTCCATACTCTGGTTCACTCCTCAATTGGCCGCAAAGGCCAGAGCTACACCAATCTGAAGCCAGGAGCCAGGAGCTTCTTTCAGGTCTCCCACACACGTGTAGGGGTCCAAGGACTTGGGCCATCTTCTACTGCTTTCCCAGGCCATAGCAGAAAGCTGGATTGGAAGTAGAGCAGCCAGGACTAGAACCGGTGCCCATATAGGATGCTTGCACTGCAGGTGGCCCCTTTACCTGCTACGCCACAGCACCTGCCCCCTTTCAAATAAATAAATAAATATGTTTTTTAAAGATTTATTTATTTATTTGAAAGAGTTACACAGAGAGAGCAGAGGCAGATAGAAAGAGGCGTTCCATCTGCTGGTTCACTCCCCAGATGGCCACAACAGCCGGAGCTGCGCCGATCAGGAGCCAGGAGCTTCTTTTGGGTCTCCCACGTGGGTACAGGGGCCCAAGGACTTGGGCCATTTTCTACTGCTTTCCCAGGCCACAACAGAGAGCTGGATCAGAGTGGAGCAGCCGGGTCTCAAACCGGTGCCCGTATGTAATGCCCAGTGCTTCAGGCGATGGTGTTAACCCTCTGCACGACAGTGCTGGCCCCAAAATAAATATTTTTTATAATTTCAATCTTCTGAGAAATCTAAGGAAATCTTTGTGTACTAACTTCAACCACTGGTATTTTTGATATTTAATATTTTTGATATGGAATTCATGTTATACCTGCATTTACAAGTTTTTCACCTAGCCTTCTCAATGGTGGATATCCATCTGTCTGTGTACGTAAGTGGATGGGAGTTGGACAAGTTGAGAAGAGGATGGGACTTTGCGCTGGGAAGAAGTTACTAAAACGTCTGAAATTCTGAAACCAAAGCTGAGAGGCTGAAGTGTTGAGTGGAGCTTTCAGCTGATGGTCAAGTTTGGGGGAACAAGCGTGGAGTTCAGAGCATCCCATCAAGAGGAATCCTGGTGGGCCGGCAACAGGGCTCGGCAGGTTAACGCCCTGGCCTGAAGCGCCGGCATCCTGGCTGCTCCCTTCCCATCCAGCTCTCTGCTACGGCCTGGGAAAGCAGTAGAGGATGGCCCGAGTCCTTGGGCCCCTGCACCCACGTGGGAGACCCAGAAGAAGCTCCTGGCTCCGGATCGACACAGCTCCGGCCATTGCGGACATCTGAGAGGTGAACCAGCGGATGGAAGACCTCTCACTCTCTGCCTCTCCTTCTCTGTGTAACTCTGACTTTCAATTCAATAAATAAATGTTTAAAAAAAGAGTACATGCTGGTAAACATTCCCAGGTGTAATTGAGATAAGTCTATAAGTTAAGTCTATCTATAAGATAAGTCTATGCATTAAAAAATGGAATAACACATAATTTCTTGATTTAAGTGATTGTAAATTGGAAACAAACACCCAATTATGAAGCAAAGTATATAATTTTTAATAATCCAGGAGCAGCATGGATAGAATTGTTCTCAGTGTCTCATATCATTGACAGAGATCTCAGAGCTCACAAGGGCAGGGCAGGGGCAGGAAGCCTGGGGTAGGGAGAACTGAGACCCTGGCTCCTCCATTGCACACGTGGGGCCTGGGACTGCTCAGAGGATGTCCTGAGAGCCAGGCTGTTCCCGGCAGCAGGCCTGGTCCACAGAAGTGCTCAGTGGTGTTCCCCCCTCAGGACTCAAGCTCAGGGCACACGCCTTTGTTCTCACCACTACCACCCTCCCCCAAGGCTTCTGCCTTGCCCTTCATTGTGCCTGCACCAGCCCTGACCTCCAACCCCATCAGCACTCCTAGGGCCTCCTGTAATCCCGTCTGCACACAGAAATCCCATCATGACGCTGTCTCACAGGACAGCTGTTCCCAGGGTGAGGCCTGGCCCTTCCCCGGGACCCAACATCACCCAGAATCTTGCTGCTGCTCTCACTCGCTTGCCTCTCAGGAGCTCCCTGGGGCCCAGCCCCTTAGCCCAGGCTGGTCCCTTAGTTCCCGCCCGGGCTGAGGCCAGCTATCACCTCACTGGTCACTTCCGGCTGATCCACGCATCCCCTGCCTCCATGAGAGGTCACCCCCCTTCCCCACCGCACAGCAAGGACAGTTATGAATTGTCCTTTTCACTCTGTGACTGTGGCTGTCATCAACGCGTTTGGAGATCTGTGCTCCAGGTTACTGTGGCCTCCATGACTGCATCTCCTGGGGCCTGACCTGCACAGCCCCATGACTCAAATCTTGGCCAGGTTCCACGCCCCTCAAGATGAGTGACTGGGGGCTGGTGTCGTGGTGAAGCGGGTAAAGCTGCCGCCTGTGATGCCCACATTTGTCCCAGCTGCTTCACTTCCAATCCAGCTCCCTACTACTGGCCCAGGAAAGCAGCTGAGGATGGCCCAAGTACTTAGGCCCCTGCACCCACGTGGGGGACCTGAAAAAAGCTCTTGTCTCCTAGCTTCCATTGGCCTGGCCCTACCCAGGCTGTTGCAGACATTTGGGGAGTAAACCAGCAGAGGGAAGTCTCTTTCCCTCCCCTACACCCCCCCCAACCCGCCCTGAAACTCTGCCTTTCTAACAAAGAAAGAAATCTTAAACAAACAGAAAGATGTGAGTGACTCGGGCATCCTACTTAAGCCCCCATGTCTTAATGCCCACAGGTTGGATGAGGGTTGCCTGAGTCTAAACCAGGCCCCATGGGCTCACTCCCCCTTTGCCACTGAGCCTCCAGCCCTCCCTCACTGTACCCCCTGGGCACACTCGGCCTCAGGCCAGCCCCTCCGTCAGCTGGGCAGACCCAGAGGCTGCTCCCCACTCTCCCATTAGGACACAGTGGGGAGCTGGGTTTTTGTAGCAATTCCTTTTTATTTTTTAAAAAGTTATTTATTTATTTGAGAGGTAGAATTACAGACAGTGAGAGGGAGGGACAGAAAGAGAGGTCTTCTATCTGCTGGTTCACTCCCCAGATGGCTGCAACGGCCGGAGCTGTGCTGATCTGAAGCCAGGACCTTCTTCTGGGTTTCCCACGCTACTGCTTTCCCAGGCCATAGCAGAGAGCTGGATGGGAAGAGTATATGGGATGCCGGCACCTCCGGCGGAGGATTAAGCTACTGTGCCACAGCGCTGGCCCCTATAGCAATTCCTTAATAGCACCTGGGTTGGGGCCAGTGCTGTTCCTCCTCTTCCAGGCCAGCTCTCTGCTGTGGCCTGGGGAAGCAGTGGAGGGTGGCCCAAGTGCTTGGGCCTTGCACCTGCATGGGAGACCAGGAGGAAGCACCTGGCTTCGGAGCCTTCTGGGGTGTGAACCAGCGGAAGGAAAGGCCTTTCTCTCTGTCTCTCCCTCTCGCTATAATGCTACCTCTCAAATAAATAAAATCTTAAAAAAAGGAGCACCCGGGCGCCACAATACTAGCCTGCCCTGAGATGTGGTTTCCCCGAAGTGCGATCTCAGACCTCGCACTCCTGCTCCCTGGCCCTCCCCTTCCCACTTACCTGCAGCCGGTGATCCTAGCAGTCCCAAGCAGGTCCGAGTGTTTCTGCAGTCCGTCTGGGTCCACGCTATCTGCTTAGCTGTGAGCTGCCTAAATAGGACAGCGGGAGGGCGGGCATCTTCAGTCCCTGCCCCAGACTGGAAGCCCCTCCCTAAGGAGGGTCACCGCAGGGCGGGGTCCCAGTGTCCATGAGGGGCTGCTGGTTGGGAGGGAATCACCTGAGATCCCATCAGGCCAGGGTGGGCCTGGTGGTGAGAAGCTGATCTCATCTCTGCCTCTCCAGCATCCATTCATCCCCAATCTGCTTAGAATGCCTTAATCCCGTCTGCTGTGGGGAAACTGAGGTCTCAAAGACCGGTGGAGCTTGGCCTCTCTGGTCTCACCCTGTGTTTAGTGAACAGTGTCCTGTGCAGGGCAAAGAGCGGACGGCTGCACCCTGAGCAGGCAGACGTGGGGCTGAGTGCACCCCGGCTCCTTGCCCCTGACAGCTGCTTAGCCTGTCTGTGGGGAGCAACTGGGAGCAACTCGGACTAGACTAAGTTACTGGAATTAAGACTTATTCTATGCATCTGCTCTCCCACAATATGGCGCTGGGAGAGGAGCAAACAGCTTCTACCCAGCTGCCTTTCACCAACTTGACAAGCTGCAGGAGCTGCTCCTGATTGGAGGAGAGCAGCGTACTCGGTGTGTGGGTAGCAGAGTTGGGATTGGTGGAAAAGGACTATAAAGGGGGAGAGAGACAACATGCACCAGGAACATCTATCTGAAGGAACACCTGTGCAGCCCCCGAGAGAGCCGGCCGGCGGTGTGCCGCTCCCCCGCGGAAGTGGGGAAAGTGGCTAGGGGGAACCGCCCTTCCACGGAGGTGGAAGGGACGGTAGCCAACCCGGGAAGAACCAGCAGCAAACCCGGGGAGGGCCGAGCAGACAAAAGAACAGCGCAGGGTCCTGTGTCGTTCCTCCACGAAGACGGGGAGCGACATAATGGTGCCGTGACTCGGATATGAAGCCTAGGCAGGGTTTAGTGTTGTTCCTCCGCGAAGAGAGGGAGCGACACCTGTCCTTGTGACTGCAGAGCCCTCGCTGGGGGAAGGCACAGACAGAGGTGGTGACTGGGAGGACTCTGCTCCCCTTACACACAGGAGAGGTGGCTCTGTCCTGAGCTGTAGCCCTGTGTGCTCAGTCCATCTTGGGCTCCCTGCCACTCGGAACGGCTGGACCCTGTTCTGTGACTTAGAGGATCTCTCTCCCACAACAGACAGGGGTCTATTGGGAGGACTGTGCCACCGGACACATAGCAGGAGGCCCTGGGATTAGCTAGGGCGGAGCTCCCTGTGTCACTGACCTTGAGAAAGGAAGGAAATTGGGACTGGATCCCTTGCAGGAAAAGAGCCCCCAGGGAACCAGGAATAGAGCAGGGGAAAGCCCGGGGCCAGGGAGCAGCACAGCCTGCAGCATAGTGGCTTCTGAGAGTCTGCCGACTCCTGGTCGGGTTTATCCAAATCCTATTCAGCCCTCCGAAGCACGTGTCTTGGTCATCTACTAGGCCTTCCAAGACACATTATCAGGGAGCTGGATTATAGGCAGTTTGAGATGGAATTCTGGCACTGCAAGCAGTGGCTTAACCTGCTGGTGCCACAACACTGGGCCCATGTTATTTTGCATCATCTTTTTTTTTTTTTTAAGATTTAATATTTTTAAAGATTTATTTATGTGTTTGAAAGGCAGAGTTACAGAGAGAGAGACAGAGAAGGAGAGACATTCACTCGCCAAATGGCTGCAACAGCCAGAACTGAGCCAGGGTGAGGCCAGGAGCCAGGAGCTTCTTCTGAGTATCCCATGTGGGTTCAGAGGTCCAAGCACATGGGCCAATCTCCACTGCTTTCCCAGGTGCATTAGTAGGACACTGGATGGGAAGTGGAGCAACCAGGATTAGAACTCGTGCTCATGTGGGATGCCAGAGCTGCAGGCTGGGGCTTTAACCCATTGAACTGCAGCATCAGCTGCTGCTGCTTCTACCTCTTCTTTTTAAAAAAAGTTTATTTATTTATTTGAAAGTCAGAGAGAGAGAGAGAGAGAGAGATTTTGCATCTGCTGGCTTACTCTCCAGATGCTGCACCAACCAGGGCTGGGCCATGCCAAAGCCAGGAGCTTCATCCAGGTATCCCACATGGGTGGCAGGGGGCCCCAGACACCTGGGCCACCTTTCACTGATTTTCCAAGGCCATTAGGAGGAAGCTGGATCAGAAGCGGAGCAGCCAGGACATGAGCAGGCAGCCATATGGGATGCCAGCATGGTGGATGGCAGCTCTACCTGCTATTCCACAATGCCAGCCCCAATTTTATGTCTTATTGATAACAACCACTCTAATTAGAGTAACATAGCTCATGCCTTTTAAATAATATTTATTTGTTTGAAAAAAAAAATAACAGGGAAAGAGAAAAAGAACAAGTAAGCAAGAGAAAGATCTTCCAGAAACTAGTTCACTCCCCTAATGTCTGCAACATACAGGTTAAGCCAATCCGAAGGTAATTGCTAGGAACTCCATCTAGATCTCCCACAGGTGTAGCAGGAACTCAAGGAATTGGGCGGTCTTCTGCCTCCCAGAGTTCACAATTGCAGGAAGCTGAATTGGAAGTGCAAAGTAGCTGGTACTCAAACAGGACACTCTGATATGGACTGTGGGCTCCCAAGTGGTCGTGACTTAAACCTGCTGTTCCACACTGAATTGGAAGTGCAAAGTAACTGGTACTCAAACAGGACACTCTGATATGGGCTGTGGGCATCCCAAGTAGTCCTGGCTTAAACCTGCCGCATAGTGCCCATATCATGGTTTTGATCTGCATTTTCCTAATGGCTAGAGATACTCAGTAGTTCTCATACGTTCCTAGGCTATTTGTTTCTCTTCTTTTCTGAAATGTCTATTCAGGGTCTCTACTTATTTCTTAAGCTGGATTTTTTTTTATTTTAGAGTTTTTGGAGTATTCTGAAGATTAATCTTTTGTTAGATGAATAGTTTACAAATAATTTCTGACATTGTGTCAGTTGTCTCCTTATAGTGTTGTTTTTTGTGCTGTTCATAAACTTATTAGTTTTTTTAAAAATTTTTATTTATCTGTTTGAGAGGTAGAATTACAGACAGTAAGAGGGCAAGACAGAGAGAGAGGACTTCCATCCACTGGTTCTCTCCCCAAATGGCTGCAACAGCTAGAGCTGGGCTGATCCGAAGCCAGGAGCCAGGAGCTTCTTCCAGGTCTCCCAGATGGGTGCAGGGGCCCAAGTACTTAGGCTATCTTCTACAGCTTTCCCAGGCCATAGCAGGGAGCTGGATTGGAAGAGGTACAGCTGGGACTATAACCACCGCCCAGATGGGATGCCAGTGCCGCAGGTGGAGGATTAACTTGCACCATGACACCGGTCCCTCTTAGTTTTTTATAATCCTATTTGTCTAGTTTTATTCTGTTGCCTTTGTTTTGGGATCTTGTGCAAAAAATTGCTATACCAGTGTCCTTTTTAAAAAAGTTTATTTTATTTGAAAGGCAGAGTTAAACAGAGACAAAGAGAAAGAAATCTTCCATCCACTAATTCATTTCCCAGATGGCTATGATGATAGGGACTGGACTGGGCAGAAGCCAGGAGCCAGGAACTCCATCTGTGTCTCCCACATGGGTGGCAGGGTTACAGCTACCAGGCTCATTAGCAGGAAGTGAGATCAGAAGTGGAGCAGCTGGAACTCGAACCAGCACTCCAATATGGGCAGAGTTACAGAGAGAGACAGGAGAGACAGAGATTTTCCACAATGATTGTGACTTAACCCACCGAGCCACAGCACCAGTCCTATGCCAGTGTCCTGCTTTGCTTCCCCTAGATTTTCTTCTTGCAGTTTCATGTTTCACATTCAGGTCTTTGATCCATTTTGCATTTATTTTTGCATAGACTGAGATGTAGGTGAGTGTGGGGTCAAGACTCAATTTTATGTCTTTCTCTAAAGGATTCAGTTTTCTTATCATGGATGTCCAGTATCAGTATCCCATTTATTGAAGAGTCTGTCCTTTCTCCAGTGTTTGTCTTTGGTGCCTTTGTTGAGAATCATTTGGGTCCAAGTATGTGGTTTCATTTCTGGGTTCTCTGTAGTGTCCCCTTGGTTTATGTGTCTTTATGATAGCACCATCCTGTTTTGATTATAATAGCTCTACAGTTTGTCTTGAAATCAGGTATCATGATACCTTCAGATTTTTGTTGTTGCTCAAGATTGCTTTGAATATTTGGGGTCTTTTGTGCTTCCCTGTGAATCTTAGGATTTTTTTTTTCTAGTTCTGTGAAGAATTTCATTGGTATTTTGATGGGGATTGAATTGAATAAGGAAATCACTTTGGGTAGTGTGAGTCAGATTGCTGTGCTTTAAATTATCTTTTCTGGGGAAAATCCATCAATACAGAAGAATGATCGCTTTCAGTTAATTTCATCAAGATTTCCTTTGACATTATTGAAAGAGTCTAAATTCTAAACTGTATTAAAGATAATAGGATTGATCAGTCCAACAGGGATTCAAGAGAAGATAACTTTAACCTTACAGAATACATATGTTTTCTTAAGGAGACTGTTGGTAGAAACATGAACCTCACAAGTACTCATGGTGAGTATTAGAAGAGAATGAGGAACATACTCTGAATCTGGAGGAAAGGAGATTCTTATTGTAGAAAGGGAGAACGCAATTGCATCCTGTGTTGTGTGGTGCAAAGAACTTATAAATTATGAACATGGAAATTTTGCTGAGGTTTGAAAGCGATGTGTTGATAATGCAGCCTGGTTTCTTTTTGCAGCTCATGGGAAAAGGGGAAAGAGATAATTTTCAGAAATAGCTGTGAAGTAAAAAGGAACCTGGGATTTGATAATTTTTGGGAGATTCTTAACCTGTCTTGATGGCTAAAATTAAATAAATAAAAACAAAAAAATCCTAAAATTTAGAGAACCTAAATTAGGAGAATCACTGTCAGAAAGTGATTACAGGAGCAATCAAAGTATGTGACCAGACTAACCTTTTGCTAGTGATTAAATTATCAGGGTTTTGCAGCTCCAAGGCCATTTTGAAATATAGCAAAGCAAATTTCTTTAGATTTCAAGACCAAGGAATAATACCTCGGTCTTGAATAATGGCTACAGACTTCTGCGTTCATGTAGTTTGTACTTTATGGAATTACTCACAATATACCATGGTAATCAATCTTTGAACCATGGGAGGACTTCCGTTAACTAAGAGTTTGGGGGCGTACTGCAACCATAAGCATGAACTGCCTCTGCGTGTATCTGGGTTGCACCATTCCTCAACACAACTACTGGCCTTCGACATGGTTTTCCAGTCGCTCCTAGACACCTTATCCAAGAAAGGCTTTCAAAACTAAGGGATTCTTTTCTTTTCTTTTTTTAAGCTTTATTTATTTAGAAAGGCAGAGTTAAAGAGAGGCAGAGAGAGAGAGAGGTCTTCCACCTGCTGGTTCACTCCCCAGATGGCTGTGTCTCTTGAGGTTCTCATCCAAGCAGTAGTGTTGGTAGGTGGGACGGGGGAGGACACCTGGAACCTGCAACCGCCATCTCACACGCGCCCCTCCAACCAGAGCCACTGGGCATGCGCGGGCGCTGTCCCCGCCCCGTCCCCGGAAGTCCCTGGTCACTGCGCATGTGCACTGTGCCCGCCAGCCGTTGGCATCTGCCCTTTCCCGCGCTGCAGGCGTCGGTGGTGGGTGCTGACGCCCTGAGCGGGCTGTTTGAGGTAGGCTGGGAGAGGCTCGCAAGGGCCCAGCGGGCTGGTGGGAGGCCTCCCCGGGCAGGGGCTTCCCGGCCCTCAGCTGTGGGCGGCGCTGTCGCGGCTTCGCCTGTGTGGAGTCACTTTCCAAGGGAGAAAAGATGTCGGCCCCGGGTTGTGGCGGAGCGGGGAAAGCTGCCTCCTGAGGCACGCGGCGGCGCCTGTGGCTGCGGGTTCGGGACGGCCACAGTTTCTTTCTTTGGGGGAGTGAACCAGTACCTGGAAGACTGATTTCTCCCTGTAGCTCTAATTTTGTAATAACATAATAAATCTTTGAAAAAGAATAAGGGAAGGAAGGAAGAAGGAAGATCCCGGGCCGCGGTTCGCACCCGTTTATTGAGGAGGGAGATGGCGGAGCCACTTTGATTGTTGGAAGGAGAATGTGATTTAGACCAGTTTGGGAGTTGTCCACGTGACCTCCAAAGAATTAGCTGGGCTATTAGGATCTGCCACACGCCGTGGCGCGCCTGGTGGGCTTAGCCACCTTTCGTGGTGAGAAGTTTGGAGGGGGCCCCGGGTCGTGCAGGGAGTGGAGATGCTGCCCGCACGTCGGCTGGAGCCCTGGCTGCGCAGCTTCCCTTGCAGCTTCCTGCTAACGTGCTTGGGGAGGCAGGACGCTAGCCAAGGGCAGGGGCCCTGCCTCCAACTGGGAGACCCGGATGGAGTTCCTAGCTTCTGGCTTTGGCCAGCTTGCAGCCGTTTATGGAGTGAACCAGAGAATGGAGGATCTGTCACTCTCCCCTTCCAATAAATAGATACAATCTTTTTTTTTTTTTTAAAGATTTATTTTATTTTTTTGAAGGAGTTACGGAGAGAGGTAGAGACAGAGAGAGAGGTCTTCCATCCGCTGGTTGACTCCCCAAATGGCCGCAATGGCCAGAGCTGCGCTGATCCGAAGCCAGGAGCCAGGAGCTTCTTCCTGGTCTCCCACGTGGGTGCAGGGCCCAAGGACTTGGGCCATCTTCTACTGCTTTCCCAGGCCACAGCAGAGAGCTGGAAGGGAAGAGGAGCAGCCAGGACTAGTACCGGCACCCAAATGGGATGCCAGCACTTCAGGCCAGGGCATTAACCCGCTGTGCCACAGCTCCGGCCCCAAATAGATACAATGTTAAAAAAATTTTTTTTTAGTGAAGAAGGAAGTAAAGTTTTGAGGAGATGGCTTGAGTTCAGTTTTTTTTTTTTTTTTTTTTGACAAGCAGAGTAGACAGTGAATGGGGGCTGGCACTGTGTTGTAGCAGGTAAAGCCACCGCCTGCAGTGCCGGCATCCCATATGGGTGCTGGTCCCAGTCCCGGCTGCTCCACTTAAGATCCAGCTCTCTGCTATGGCTTGGGAAAGCAGTGGAAGATGGCTCAAGTCTTTGGGCCCCTGCGCTCACATGGGAGACCCAGAAGCAGCTCCTGTCTCTTGGCTTCAGGTCGGCACAGCTCTGGCAGTTGCAGCCATCTGGGGAGTGAACCAGTGAATGGAAGACCTCTCTCACTGCCTCTGCCTCTCTGTAATTCTGCCCTTCAAATAAATGAATAAATCTTAAAAAAAATGTAATGATGCTTCATTGTCCCTTGAAATGACTTTCTGCCAGTTAGCTGTCATAAAGTTAATACCTTTCTAATCATTAATGAGTTAAGAAAATGAAAGATATCTTGGCTCTTAGGCTAAGACAGTTTGGTAATATATATAGTGTAACAACATATGAAAGAATTTAAGGGTTAGATTTCTAAGCACTTTTCACTTTGAAAAAATCATTATTTTTTAAATATTTATTTTTGAAAGATTACAGAGAGAGAGCTCTTCCATCTGCTGGTTCATTCCCCAAATGTCTGTAACAGCTGGGGCTGGGCCAGACTGAAGCAAGGAGCCAGGAGCTTCTTTTGGTTCTCGCTCATGGGTGACTGGCTCAAACACTTGGGCCTTCTTCCCCTGCTTTCCCAGGCCATTAGCAGGGGGCTGGATTGGAAGTAGAGCACCCAGGACAGGAACTGGCACCCATATGGGATGCACAGGCAGCAGTACCTGCCCCTGAAAATTTTTTTTAAAAGACTGTTTATTTGAAAGGGCAGCAGAAGGAGAAAGCACATGCTTCTATCCACTGGTTCTCTCCCCAAATGGCAGCAGTAGTCAGGTCTGGGCCACACTAAAGCCAGGATCCAGGAACTCTATCCTTGTCTCCTGCCTGGTGGCAGGACCCAGGCACTTGGGCTATCTCTTGCTGCTTCTCTGATGCATTAGCAGGAAGCTGGGTTGAAAGTGGAGCAGCCAGGACTGGAATCAGCAGTCTGATATGGAATGCTGGTGTCACAAGCAGTGGCTTACACTGTATCACAATGCCAGCCCCTCTCTTTGTAATTTTATAAGATTTTCTGGGGCCAGCACTGTGGTGTAGCAGGTAAAGCCTCCGCCTGCAGTGCCAGCATCCCATGTAGGTGCCAGTTCGAGACCCAGCTGCTCTACTTCCAATCCAGCTCTCTGCTATGGCCTGGGAAAGCAGTGGAAGATGGCCCAAGACCTTGGGTTCCTGCACCCATGTGGGAGACCCAGAAGAAGCTCCTGGATCCTGGCTTTGGATTGGTGCAGCTCTGGCCATTGCATCCAACTGGGGAGTGAACCAATGGATGAAAGACCTCTCTCTCTGTCTCTCTGTGCGTGTGTGTGTGTGTGTGTGTGTGATTCCAACTTTGAAGTAAAATAAATAAATTTTTGGAAAAAAGATTTCCTGATAACTGTGTTGGGCTTCTCAAGACCAACCTTAGAGTTAGGGATTTTTTTAAATGATTACAGAACTCAGAATAAACTGTTAGTCACAGTTATGATTTATTGTCATGAATAGACACAAATGGAAAGGTGCTTAGGCGTAAGTCTATAGAAAACCAAGCATTCCCATAGGACCTGCTTAAGTCTGCTAGTGACAAGTTAAGTGATACATTGCCTACCAGGGAAGCATATTAAAGACTCATTCATTGCCCAAAGATCTTGTTGATAGTAGATCATTTAGGGAGTCACCTCTGCCTGGCACAGAATGAAGCAGTATTCACCTCATTGTATAAACACTTTAGGCACAATGAACCTGTCATACTTAGGAGGGAAAGGTGGGATCCTTAGGATATCAGAATTCCCATACACAACCAGGGGCCAAGCTTGATACAGCCTGTAAGAATACAATTTTCAATCTGCTGTATTAACTTAGGCACAGTACTACGTATTGAGCATTTGTTTTGGGTCATGCACTGCAGCATCCTTTTATTTCCCTGGTAATGCATCTAGCTTCTTAAAATAGAAACTGATGCTCAAAGTGGGCAGGCAATTGACAAGGTGGTTTAGATGCCACACTTGGGACTCCACATATAAGAGACCCAGAATGGATTTCAGGCTTCTAGCCTCAGCGTGGCTCAACCCCAGCTGTTTTAGGCATTTTGGGAGTGAACCAATGAATGGAAGATACTCTATCTCCCCATGTCCTTCTCTTCTCTCCTCTTTCTCTCTGCCTTTCAAATAAATTTAAAACAAAAAGCAAGAAAATTTAAAATAATAAGCTAAGCTCAGAGAATTTATTTAGTTGGTCAATAACTTGTACACCTGATTAAGTGGCAGTATTAGGATGAAACACTTATTGGTGAATGCTACCTAATGCTTTGTGTTCAGCCTGTTTGCATCACTGGATACAATGTAAAAAATTATAGGAAAAATCCTGTTTTTCTTTGTTAAATTGTGTGGATGTGTTAACAGTTGTGTAACATCTAACTGAATAGGTTGAATTGAATATGCTATGATGCACTTTTTTTTTTTTTTGACAGGCAGAGTGGACAGTGAGAGAGAGAAACAGAGAGAAAGGTCTTCCTTTTGCCGTTGGTTCACCCCCCAATGGCCGCCACGGCCGGCGCGCTGTGGCCGGCGCACCGCGCTGATCTGATGGCAGGAGCCAGGTGCTTCTGGTCTCCCATGGGGTGCAGGGCCCAAGCACCTGGGCCATCCTCCACTGCACTCCCTGGCCACAGCAGAGAGCTGGCCTGGAAGAGGGGCAACCGGGACAGAATCCGGCGCCCCGACCGGGACTAGAACCCGGTGTGCTAGCGCCACAAGGCGGAGGATTAGCCTAGTGAGCCGCGGTGCTGGCTCATGATGCACTTTAATACAGTTTTTGAAGGCTGGCCCTATCATAAAAGTGCCAAGATAAGATAGTTCATAGAATGATTTAGCATTTTTTATGAATATTTATGTATTTGAAAGGCAGAGCTACAGAGAGAGAGAAGAGTAAAAGGAGGAAGAGGGGGGAGGGAGAGACAGATCTTCCACCCACTGGTTCACTCCCCAGTTGGCTCAACAACTGTGGCAGTGCCAGGGCAAAGGTAGGAGCCTGTAACTCCATCCAGGTCTCCCACTTTGGTGGCAGGGGCCCAAGCACTTAGGCTATTTACTGCTGCCTTCACAGGAACATTAGTAGGTAGCTGCACTGAAAGTAGAGCAGCTAGAACTTGAACTGGCATTCATATGGGACGCTGGTCTCCCAGGTAGTGGCTTAACCCACTGAGTCACAGCGCTGGTCCCCTGATTTAGTGTTGACACCAGTATTTAAACCAGTTAGTATTAGGACTTTGGATAAGTCTGTAACATTCTTGTAAATTTAAATTCGAAGATAATAACTTGATTTAAATTAAATTTAAATTGAAGATAATAACCCCAAACTTTTAGAGTTTTGGATTGTACTCTACTTGGGAGTTAGTCTGTTAATATTTATTGGTGCTGCCAGAAGATGCAACACTCCTGGAATAGAGACAAAGAATTTTATTATTCCAGGCACAGCCAACAGCATGAGCAACATAACCTAGCTCCCTCAGGAGTGACATAGATAGCCAATAATCCTCGGATTTGGGGATCTGTTTGTGTTGCAAGACTGTTCTTTGTCCCAGTGTGAAATTTTACCTCATCTTCCAAGGATGCTGGTTGAGAACATGGCCCTGAGGAATGCCCTCGGTTCAGTATGGTCACTGAACCTACATTCCAGGGATACTTGCACCCAATGTTCAATTGCCTCCTCCAACTCTTAATTCACAAAATTGTTTTGAAGGTTTAATTAAGGGAATTGGTGACTTTATGGAAGATACTCAGCACTATGACTTACAGAGTAATACAGTGATATCAGAGACAGTAATTTTTTTTGTAAATTTATTATTTGTTTTTATTGTTTATTTGAAAGAGAGCAACAGGAGGAGAAAGAGCTTCCATCCACTGGTTCACTCCTCAAATACTTATAATAGCCAAGGATGTGCCAGGCTGAAGCCAGGAGCCTGGGATTCAGTCCAGGTCTCCCATGTCAGTAGTAGGGACTCAAATCTTGGAGTCATCATCTGCTGCTCCTGGGATTCAAACCCAAGCAAGCACTCTTAAGAGATACTAATGCCCTTAGCAGTGTTTTATCCAGTGTGCCAAATGCCTGCCCTGATAGTGAATTTTGAGCTGTCTCTAACATATCAGGAAACAGCCCCAAGAAAAAGTGAAGAAAGGATCTTCTATGGAGAAAGGATCTTCTATGAAGAAAGGATCTTCTTGGAGAAAATAGAAGATTAACATAGAATGGTTGAAAAATACTCCAAAGGATTGGGTCGATGTGTTTGTGAATTCACCTTTCACCGGTTTATTCCTGTGCTGCCCACCCCCCGACCCCTACTCCAATCACGCATGCATAGACATAGCTATCTAAAAGCAGTCACTAGGAACATAGTGGCCAGAGATCTGGTAAGTGATTCTGAGTCAAAGTGTGTGTTTGAGTTCCCGGGTAAAGTATTACTTGAATGTGTATCTTGGATGGCTGACCAAGTTCAGCCCAACTGACTATTCAGAGTTCCCTCAGGACCCTAGGCCTGATTCAGTTTTGTGTTCTGCTGAAGTGCGTAGGATTGAAGTGGGTGACGTAGGGATGTTAAACTGTGGATAGCTACCTATAACTTAGTTCACCTGATGTTATTCACTTTTGAATATTCCGAAAGTAAGATACAGCCTATAACCAATGAGTTGTAGTGAGGTAACTTCCTCTCAAGGACTGAGTCAGTGTCATATGTCAGAATCATGCCAATTTTACTGCCTTCTAGCCTCAATGTAATGTGAAAGATGTGAGCAGCAGAGAGTTGGTGCCTGGCAGTTTGGGAGAGGAGGAGAAAGAATACTGTAGTGATGGTTGAGCCACATGTGTGAGGGGTTAACTCTGATAGGCTCAAAAGTAGTCAGGAAGGGGATATGGAAAAGAAATATTTTGTGTGTATATGAATGTATATATGTGTACAGTTACATATTTATATATACAAGATTACTACAAAGAGGACATTGAAATGGAATCAGAAAGTAGTTTTGTTTTGGTACAGAAAAATTTTGAAAGCTATGCATATGAGGAGTTCTTCAAAAAGTTCATGGGAATGTGTATCAAAAAAGTATACATGGGGGCCAACGCTGTGGCATAGGTTATGCCTCTGCCTGCACTGCTGGCATCCCACATGAGTGCTGTTCGAATTTGGGCTGCTCCACTTCCAATCTAGCTCCCTAATACACCTGGGAAAGCAACAGAAGATGGTCCAAGTCGTTGGACCCCTGTACCCAAATGGGAGACCCAGAAGAAGCTCCTGGGTCCTGGCTTCAGATCAGCCTAGCTAAGGCCATTGCAGCCATTTGGGGAGTGAACAAGTGGGTGGAAGATTTCTTGCCCCTCCCCCATTTTCTATGTTTCAAATAAAAATAATAAATAAACCTTTAAAAAATATGGATTTCAATTTTTTTGTGTGAAAATAACCTTTCAATTCCATTTTCCATGAACTTTTTGAAGTACCCGCATTCATATGTTTTCCTTGAACAGTTTCAAAATAAGTTAATAAACAAACATGTCAACTCTTTTTTTTTTGGACAGGCAGAGTTAGACAGTGAGAGAGAGAGACAGAGAAAAAGGTCTTCCTTCCGTTGGTTCACCTCCCAGATGGCCGCTACAGCTGGCATGCTGTGCCAATCCAAAGCCAGGAACCAGGTGCTTCCTGCTGGTCTCCCATGCGAGTGCAGGGCCCAAGCACTTGGGCCATCCTCCACTGCCTTCCCGGGCCACAGCAGAGAGCTGGCCTGGAAGAGGAGCAACTGGGACAGAATCCGGCACCCCGACCAGGACTGGAACCCGGTGTGCCGGTGCCTCGGGCGGAGGATTAGCCTAGTGAGCCACGGCGCCCGCCTGTCAACTCTCTTTTAAAAACACAAATGTTTAATCTTTTAAAAAAAGATTTAGGGTGGGGCCGGCGCTATGACGCAGTGGGTTAAAGTTCTGGCCTGAAGTGCGGCATCCCATATGGGTGCCAGTTCTAGTCCTGGCTGCCCCTCTTCTGATCCAGCTCTCTGCTATGGCCTGGGAAAGCAGTAGAAGATGGCCCAAGTCCTTGGGCCCCACACCCACGTGAGAGACCCAGAAGAAGCTCCTGGGTCTTAGTTTTGGATTGGCACAGCTCCGGCCATAGCGGCCATCTGGAGAGTGAACCACCGGATGGAAGACTTCTTTCTCTCTGTCTCTACCTCTCTCTGTAACTCTGTCTTTCAAATAAATAAAGTAAATCTTAAAAAAAAAGGGGGGGGGGAGGCCAGCGCCGTGGCTCGCTTGGTTAATCCTCTGCCTGTGGGTTGGCATCCCATATGTAGGCCGGTCTAGTCCCAGTTGCTCCTCTTCCGGTCCAGCTCTCTGCTGTAGCCCAGGAGGACAGTGGAGGATGGCCCAAGTACTTGGGCCCCTGCACTTGTATGGGAGACCCGGAAGAGGCTCCTGGCTCCTGGCTTCGGATTGGCGTAGCTCTGGCTGTAGCAGCCATTCAAGGAGTGAGCCAGCAGAGGGAGGACCTTTTTCTCTGTCTCTCTCTTTCTCATTGTCCTGTCAATTTAAAGAAAAAAAAAGATTTAGGGTGCCAGCACTGTCGTACAGCAGGTTAAAGCCCCAGCCTACAGCACCAGCATCCCATAAGGGAGCTGGTTTGATTCCCAGCTGCTCCACTTCTGATCCAACTCCCTGTTAATGTGCCTGAGAAAGCCGTGGAGGATGGTCCAAGTCTTTGGGCCCCAGATGAAGCTCCTGGCTTCTGCTGTTGTGACCATTTGGGGAGTGAACCAGTGGTTGGAAGACCTCTCTCTCTCTCTAACTGTTGCAAATAAATGAAATAAATAAAAAGAAAGATTTATTTATTTGAAAACCAGAGTGGCAGAAAGAGAAATCTTTTTGCTGTTTTATTTCTCAAATAGCAGCCAACACTTGGGGCTAGGCTAGGCCAAAGCCAGAAATGGAGAACTCCATCTAGGTGTACTTACCATGTACTTGAACCGTTATCTATTGCCTCCCAGGTACATTAGTAGGGAGTTAGAAGTGAAGTGCCCAGAACTGGAATCAGTACTATAATATGGGATGCTAGCATCCCAAGAAGCAGCTTAACAATGGCTGTGTCCCAGTGTCCACCCCAACTTTCTTTTTTTTTTTTTTTTTAAGATTTATTTATTTGTTCGAAAGGTAGAGTTTATAGACAGAGAGAGAGAGGGAGACACAGAGAAAGAATTCTTCCATCCACTGGTTCACTTCTCAGATGACTACAATGGCCAGGGCTGGGCCCATCCAAAGCCAAGAGCCAGTAGCTTCTTTTGGGTCTCCCTCATGGGTGCATGAGCCCAAGCACTTGGGCCATCCTCTGCTGCTTTCCCAAGCATTAGCAGTGAGCTGGATCAGAAGTGGAGCAGCTCTGTGAAGCAACATGGAGAGATGATAAGATAGGAAAAACTGGGGTGAGTGGGAGGAAGTCAAATTGGTAAGCAGAGACAGTTTCCCTCAGGAGGTAAGATCTGTGAGGTGACCTGAAGGAAATGATAAACAGGTGTTTGAACATTGAGGCACAAGGTCCTCACACCCATAGCAATGATCTTTACATGTTAATCCAAAGTCAATTAATTACGGCTGCAATGTGAAAAGAAAGAATAACAGGCTCATTTTGTTATGTAGCTGCAGTACAATTAGGCAGTTCAGAAAGCTTCAGTTTCATATATTGCCTTCATCTAATCAATAGTATATATTTTGCCGGTACCGCGGCTCAATAGGCTAATCCTCCGCCTAGCGGCACGGGCACACCGGGTTCTAGTCCTGGTTGGGGCGCCGGATTCTGTCCCGGTTGCCCCTCTTCCAGGCCAGCTCTCTGCTGTGGCCAGGGAGTGCAGTGGAGGATGGCCCAAGTGCTTGGGCCCTGCACCCCATGGGAGACCAGGAGAAGCACCTGGCTCCTGCCTTTGGATCAGTGTGGTGCACCGGCTGCAGCGCGCTGGCCGTGGCGGCCATTGGAGGGTGAACCAACAACAGAGGAAGACCTTTCTCTCTGTCTCTCTCTCTCTCACTGTCCACTCTGCCTGTCAAAAATAAAAAAAAAAAATTAAAAATTAAAAAAATAGTATATATTTCAATTTTCCCCATTATTACTGTCCACTTTAAAGTTTTTCCCATCTAGAATCCAAACTGAAGGTCACAGGTTACTCCTGTTTTCTCTAGTCTGTTTCATTCTGGGACAAATTGCCCATATTTTTTTCAACACTATTGTCATTCATCCAGTATTAGGCCATTGTCTTGTTGAATTTATAAAATATTTATTTTATTTACATGAAAGGCAGAGTTAATAAAGGGAGAGAGAAATCAATCTTCAATCCATTGGTTTATTCCTCAAATGGTTACAATGGCCAGTAGTGGGCCCAACTGCAACCAGGAGCCTGGAACTCCATCCTGGTGTCCCATGTGGGTGGCAGGGGCCTAAGTGCTCAGGCCATCTTCTGATTTCCCAGGTACATTATCAGGTAGCTGGATCAGAAGTGGAGCAGATAGGAGTCAAGCCTGTCCTCATATGGGAAGTTAGTGCCAATAGGAAGTGACTTAACTCACTACACCACAATCCTGGCCCCAGATTTCTATATTTATGTTTTTGTGATTATTTACCTCTGATTAAATTCAGATAAAGGCCGACGCCGCGGCTCACTAGGCTAATCCTCCGCCTAGCGGTGCTGGCACACCGGGTTCTAGTCCCGGTCGGGGCGCCGGATTCTGTCCCGGTTGCCCCTCTTCCAGGCCAGCTCTCTGCTGTGGCCCGGGAGTGCAGTGGAGGATGGCCCAGGTGCTTGGGCCCTGCACCCCATGGGAGACCAGGAAAAGCACCTGGCTCCTGGCTCCTGCCATCGGATCAGCGCGGTGCGCCGGCCGCAGCGCGCCGGCCGCGGCGGCCATTGGAGGGTGAACCAACGGCAAAGGAAGACCTTTCTCTCTGTCTCTCTCTCTCACTGTCCACTCTGCCTGTCAAAAAAAAAAAAAATTCAGATAAAATAATTTTGTTTTCTTTTTTTACAAGAATTTTCCCCAAGTGCCAGTGCTTTTCTTCTCTTGCAGATCATCTGTTTGTCTTCTCATCATTGATTCTGGTGGTAAGCCCCAGATTCTCTGCATCTCTGCATCATAAAGGTATTTATTTTTTCTCTTTGCAATTCAAATTGCAGTTCCAAGGGTAATATTTTAAGACTGTGGATGTCCTATTTGCTCATAAAATTTCCTCAATAGTTTTTATGTTTCTGATTATTTTTGCCAGAATCATTTATAATATGTTTTCAAATCCAGTAGATTTTTGGTATTAAAAATTATGTCTCACCCGCAGGGATGATTGTTCCATTAGACCTGTGGCTACTTTCTTGAAGAAGAAAGTCATTATGCTGAAGTCCAGATGTGCTAACCTGTGGTGGGGCTATAAGCTTTGAATTCTTGTTCTCTAAGCTGAGAAGCGGGAGACTAAGTAAGATTCCAGTGACTGCTCTTAGAGTGCCCAGGAACTGAGACCTGAAGCTGGTCAGTCTTGAAGGACCTGGAGGGATTCCCATCTCACTCTTGAGCTCTGAGATGGCCTTGTCACAAGGTCTCGCCTTACCCACCACCTCTGTTCGTGACTCAGTGGAGTTTGAGACAGCACTGGCAGACCTCCAGGTGGAATCTGGCTGTCCTATCTGTCTGGATTATTTGAAAGATCCAGTGACACTCATCTGTGGGCACAACTTCTGTTACTCCTGCCTCAGTTTTTCCTGGAAGGATCTAGATGATTGTTTCCCTTGCCCTGTCTGCCGATTTTGCTTTCCAGAAAGGAACCTCAGGAAGAACCCCCAGCTCCGTAATTTGATTGAAGTTGCTCAGCTTCTTCAGATCAGAAGGAGCAAGAGAAAGAGGCAGGAAGAAAGGCCTATGTGTGAGAAGCACAATCAATTTCTGACCCTTTTCTGTGTGAAGGACCTAGAGATTTTATGTACACAGTGCAGTTTCTCTACCAAACACCGCAAGCACTACATTTGCCCCATTAAGAAAGCTGCTGCTTACCACAGGAAAATCCTAAAATGTAGCATTGAGCCCATGAAGAATAATGTGGAACGAGTTGGAAAGGTGATAGCCCTGCAGTGCAGGAAATCTGTGGCACTGAGGAAGAGGGTGAAACGCAGGAAACAGGAAATACATTGTGAATTTGTGCAAAGTAGGCTGTTTCTACAGCATGAGCAAGAGGTTATTCTGAGACAGTTACGAGATGAAGAGATGAACATTTTAGCCAAACTTCATGAAAACATTGTAACATTTACAGGGCATGTTTCTACATTAAAACATCTGCTGAGGGATGTGGAGGGCCAGTATATGAAGCCAGACTTGGAATTACTCACCCATGTCAAGAGTATCCACCACAGATATCAAAACCTAAAACACCCTGAACTCTTCACATTCAGTTTAAAGAAGTATGGTTTTAGGCTTCCTGTGCAGTATTCTGCCTTAAACAGAATTATTAAGCAATTTCAAGTAAATGTGATTTTAGATCTCAACACAGCGCACCCTCATCTTCTTATCTCTGAGAACAGAAAAGCTGTGCAATATGGAAGAACAAAGCAAAACGTTTGCTATCACCCAAAGAGATTTTATCTGTGCCCTGCTGTCCTGGGTGCTAACCAGTTTAGTTCTGGAAGATATTACTGGGAGGTGGAAGTGGGAAACAAACCTAAATGGACATTGGGTATATGTCAAGGCTGTCTTCCTAGGAATTGGCGGAATCAGCCCTCAGTCCGAGATGGCTTCTGGGCAGTTGGGCGATGCACTAAGAGTGGATGTGTTGCCTTGGGTCCCAGGAGAACCCAGCTTCTACCAGTAGCAGGGCCCAGGAGAGTTGGTATTTTCCTAGATTATGAATTGGGTGAGGTTTCCTTTTATGATATGAGTGACAAGTCTCTTCTCTGTACTTTTCAAGATTCTTTTACTGAAGCTGTTTGGCCATATTTCTGTGTTGGAACAGATTCTGAACCTCTTAAAATCTTACCAGTTCCAGATCATGAAAGATAAAGAGCATGGTGGTTAATGATTCTGTTTTAGTTAATAGGGATAACTTAGTAAATTTTAATTTTGTTATTTCTGGAATCCTTTAACATTTTCCCACTGAAAACAAAAATAGATTTTTTTTCTCTTATTTTCAGCAACTAGAGAAAATGTGATAGTAATGTAAATTTCATAGATGTTATAAATATCAACTGTCAAGTTGTTTGAATTCCAATATAAAAGATTTGAAAATTAACATGCCCAATAAAATATTTTGATATATAATGGCCCATTAGATTCTTTTTAAAAATGATGTCAGTCCTCTGAAGTTATATAAATTGTTACTTAAATGTCATGCTTATATGTACGGACCTACTGTTATGCTTACATACATGGACCTACTATTTACTGGATTCTTCTGTTTACCTCCATATATATCATTAGATGTTTCTGCTCTTTTAATGTGTATATCAGTTGTCACGCTTGCCTTATTTCTGTGGAAAATAAATTTTAAACTTGTATACTCTTTTCCCACACACTTAATACCTGTACAAAGCCATATTTCTGACTTCACGCCTACTTTTTATAAAGATTTATTTATTTGAAAGAGTTACAGAGAGCCAGAGGCAGATAGAGACAGAGAGAGAGAGAGAGAGAGAGGTCTTCCATCCACTGGTTCACTCCCCAGATGGCCACAATGGCTGGCGCCCTTCTGATTGGAAGCCACAAGCCAGGAGCTTCTTTTGGCTCCCCCATGTAGGTGCAGGGGCCCAAGGACTTGGGCCATCTTCTGCTTTCCCAGGCCATAGCAGAGTGCTGGATCAGCACCAGGACTTGAACTGGTGCCCATATGGGATGCCAGCACAGCAGGCAATTGCTTTACCTGCTGTACCACAGCACCGGCCCCCACTCCTTTTATTTTTCCCGTAACTTACTACTTCAGTTGCTAACTTCCTTGCCATTTGGCTGTGGCTATTCACCCTGAAATGCCCCACCCCTGCTATTTGCAAGTCTGACTCCCTCACCTTGTACTTTTGTTCAGATTCCACGTTTCCCTAAGATGCCTACCCTGGTCAGCCTGCCTCCCATATCTAACCTTCCCCTGCCCATAGCACTCCCATGCCCTTGACATCTATCTACTTTTTGTCTTGACCATAGCATTTGATCAGCATCCAACATCCAACTCTTTATTATTTTATTGTCTACTATCTCTCCTTAATGCTGCTTGAAGAGAAGAATCTTTGTTTTGCTTGTCTTGTATAATTCTAGGCTGATGGTATTTGATTATTCAATAGAGCAGAGTAAAAAAAAAGTTCAGAACAGTAGGAATAAAAAAAGAACTTTAAAGAAATACAAGCAACAGTGGTACCCAAAGTATCAAAAGTGAGACTGGTTTCATATTTATCAAAACCACCGTGTTTTCAAAATTATAAGGACGTCAGATGTAGAAGCGTATATTTGGTTTAATGATCACATAAATATGGGTAGAAAAGAATCATTTTCAGACATGCAGAATCCCTCAAACTTGACAACACTGCAACATTTGAGATGATGACACTTGAAAAAATAAAGAGGAAGGCATAGGGTCAACCAGGAAATCCAAAAGCAGAGAGATCAGGTCCCAAAATAGTGGTGATTAGAAGGCTGACAGCTTTACAGGCCTAAAGTAGGTTTTCCAGATTGGAATGTGACAGCCAGAATGATGCTCACAAGGGGGAAAAACCCTTAGATCAATTGGCCATATACTGATAAAAACATAAGATAAAGATATAGGAGATTGCATAATATAAAAAGAGCAGATGAACAGCATGCATATGAAAAGGTATTAGTAGAAGTGGGTATTTGGCCCATCTGTTAAGACTGCTGTATCCTATATGAGTGCTGGTTCCAATTCTGGCTGCTCCACTTCTGTTCCATCTCCTTGCTAATGGGCCTGGCAAAGCAGCAGAAGATGGCCCATTTGTTTGGGTCCCTGCCACTTGTGGGAGACTAAAATGGAGTTCCAGGTGCCTGATTTGGGCTTGGCCCAGTCCTAGCTGTTGTAGCCATTTGGGGAGTGAACCAGCAGATGGAAGATTCTCTTCCCATCGCCAACATAATTGTCTTTCATATAAATATATATTTTTTTTAAAAAAAGCTCCTGCATCCTGTGGTGTTAAATGCCAGGCTCCAGCTCTATTTCCAGCTTCCTTGGAAAGTAGTGGAAGATCGCCCATAGCCCTTGGGCCCTTGCACCCATATAGGAGACCCGGAGGAATACCAACCCCCTACTTGGGGGCTTTTTATGACATGGATTTCTGGGCTCTACTGACCTACCTCCAGAGCTCCTGATACAGTTGTTTTGATGAGTATCATAAATTTTGTGTCTTTCTGATGCCTCTGGTCCAGGGACCACATTTGAGAACAACTGTTCCAGATGACTGCTTGGGATAAACATCCTCACAGGGTCCTCTTCATGTCTCTATTTCCCGCTCCACTAAAATTGTTCTTAATAGGGGCCGGTGCCGTGGCTCACTTGATTAGTCCTCCACCTGCAGCGCCGGCATCGCATATGGGCACCAGTTCTAGTCCCGGCTGCTCCTCTTCCAGTCCAGCTCTCTGCTGTGGCCCAGGAAGGCAATGGAGGATGGCTCAAGTGCTTGGGCCCTGCACCTGCATGGGAAACTGGGAGGAAGCACCTGGCTCCTGGCTTTGGATCGGCGCAATGCTGGCCATAGCGGCCATTAGGGGAGTGAACCAACGGAAGGAAGACCTTTCTCTCCCTCTCCTCCCTCTGTCTCTCCCTCTCACTGTCTGTAACTCTACCTGTCAAATAAATTTAAAAAAAAATTGTTCTTAATAGCTGCATCAAGGTCCAAGTTTGCAAGCCTCCAGGCCAGCTTCTACCCCTGTTTCAATCCTGCTTTTCAGTCTGCTCTGTGTCTTCACGTGTACCATCTGTAGAACTTGTGAGTGCCTTTCTGTTCTGGACTGTTTTTCCAGGGATGTTTGTATGATTTGGAAGGCAGAGGGCATGTGTGGGTGTTCGGTGGCGTAAGAAAGATGCTGCTTCCCTTTGGGGTCAAGGTTGAGCAGGGGTTGCCTGCAGCCCATAAGAAGGGATCAGGATACCCTGGTGTGAGTCTCCTCGATTGTGATGCTTGCCTGCTATACACACAGCATCCATCCAGCCCCCTCCCCATTGGATTGTGAAACAGGAAGTTGGTAACACCACAAAGCTATACTGCCTGTTGTGCAACTAGTAAAAAGTGTTTGCCTCTGTTCCAATGTTACCATGTCTTCTGCTGCCATTCATGAAGCAGTAGGAGCTAACTGGGGAGCTCGTAAATAAGATGCATTCTACGATGCTCCACATTCTTAACACCCTCACTTCTCTTACATCAAAAACTTAGGAGAGTTTATGCCCTCAGGTCTGGACTTGTAAATGCCCTTTACCAATTAAAGGAGCAGGATGTCTAGGAGAAGTGGTTTCTCCTTGGTCTGTGACCAGGAAAGAACAAGATGAGACCAGAACCCCTTGGATGACAGAGCAAGAATATGCCCAAGGGGCCGGTGCTATGGTGCAGCTGGTTAAAGCCCTGGCCTTCAGCACCGGCATCCCATATAGGTGCAGGTTCGAGTCCTGGCTGTTCCACTTCCAGTTCCCTGCTGATGTGCCTGGGAAAGTAATGGAGGATAGTCCAAATGTATGGGGCCCTGCACCCATGTGGGAGGCCCGGAAGAAGCTCTTGGCTTCAGATCGGCCCAGCTCTGGCCATTGTGGCTATTTGGGGAATGAACCAAAGGATGGAAGACCTCTTTCTCTCTCTCTGTCTCTACCTCTCTCTATAACTCTCAAGTAAATAAAATAAATCTTTAAAAAAAATATGCTCAAACACTGGCGAGTACTAGTCACAAGGACACGGACTCCAGCTGAGTGGACTCAGCCAGCTAAATTTGGAATTCTTTGGGTCTCCCAAACAAGACTAATGGATTACAGCACATGAATCTCATGTATGAATTCTTGTTTTAAAGATTTATTTATTTGAAATGTGATGTGGTTGGGGTGTGGGGGAAGGAGATTTTCCATCTGCTGGTTTACTCTCCAAAAACCTGAAACAACTGGAGCCAGGCCATGCTCAAACCAGGAGCAGGAACTCCATCCAGGTCTACCCACATGGGTGGCAGGAACTCAGGTACCTGAGTCACCATCTGCAGTTTCCCAGTAGCATTAGCAGGGAGCTGATTTGGAAACAAAGTAGCCAGAACTCAAGCTGACACTCTGGTATGGAATTCAGGTGACTAAGTGGTAGTTCAACCTGCTGTGCCATACCACCCACCCCATTTTTTTTTTTTTTTTTTTGACAGGCAGAATGAACAGAGAGAGAAAGGTCGTCTTTTTTCTGTTGGTTCACCCTCCAATGGCCGCTGTGGCCGGCGCACCGCGCTGATCCAGAGCCAGGAGCCAGGTGTTTCTCCTGGTCTCCCATGGGGTGCAGGGCCCAAGGACTTGGGCCATCCTCCACTGCATTCCCTGGCCACAGCAGAGAGCTGGCCTGGAAGAGGGGCAACCGGGACAGAATCCGGTGCCCCGACCGGGACTAGAACCCTGTGTGCCAGCGCTGCTAGGTGGAGGATTAGCCTAGTGAGCCGTGGTGCTGGCCCACCCACCCTTTAATGTGTACTTTCTAATTGGCAGGAAGGAAAAGTAAAGCTTTTCTTTACTGATTGCTGGCAATTAAATGTCAGGGTACAAAATTAGAGAACAACCATTTGCTACCTATAATGTGATCACAGAGTCCAGCAAGAATCATCATTGGTTGTTAAAGCCTTTGGGAAAATGTCAGGGAACAGAATATTCACTCCAAAACTCCTTTTAATTATGAAGGGGAAAGGGACCTTTATACTGGAGATAGGTCTCAGACACCTCTGAGCAAAGTGATCTAACTGACACTGTGTGTACCTCTAATGTGAGACAGTGGGAAGAACACAATGCTGCCTGTGTAATATGAGAGTACTTCAAGCAAAAAAATTCATGGAAAATGCAATAAAAATGTTTTAAAAAATTGAAATGCACAGAAAATTTATAAAAAAAACTATTTGAAAGGCAGAGAGACACACACACACAAGTATCTCCCATCTGTTGGTTCATTCGCCAAATGCTTGCAATAGCTGGGGCTGAGCCACACTGAAGCCGGGAACCAAGAACTCAATCTAAGTCTCCCATATGGGTGGCAGGGAGGGACCCAACCACTTGGGCCATCACCAGCTCCCTCCAGGGTACACATAAGCAGGAGGCTGGAACCAGGAACGGGAGGAGACTAAAATCCAAGCATTCCGATATGGAATGTTGGCATTGCAAGCAGCATCTTAACCACTGCCCCAAATGTCCACCCCAGTTTTTCCATGCTGTGCATTTGCCATGCTCTTTGCAAACCCCTCATAGACATGTCTTTCCAAAATTTTTGCATCTAAATAAATTTTAATTCTATTTTCCATAAAAAATTTAAAAGTGTTACTGTATTCTGGCCTAAAGCATTTAACCTGAATTTGATCATGAGGAAATGACTAGGTGAATCTGCAGTCTGACACAGTCAACAAACACAGACAGCTGTCCTGTAGTCTTCATAGAAGTGATTGGTTCAGCACGTAAGCTGCCAGTTGGGACACCCACTTCCCACATCTGAGTGCCGCAGTTCAAGTCCCAGTTCTGATTCCAGCTTCCTGCTAATATAAAGCCTGGAAGGGATTAGGTGATGGCTCAAGTGGTTGGGTTCCTGCTAACTACATGGGAGATGTGGATTGAGTCCCTGGCTCCTGGCTTCTGGCCTTGGCCTGCCACACCTCTGAATATTGCCAGCATTTGGAGACTGAACAAATAATAACTAAGTAAGTAAAAAAAAAAATTTTTTTTAATTTTTGACAGGCAGAGTGGACAGTGAGAGAGAGAGACAGAGAGAGAAAGGTCTTCCTTTGTCGTTGGTTCACCCTCCAATGGCCGCCGCTGCAGCCGGCGCACCGCGCTGATCCGATGGCAGGAGCCAGGAGCCAGGTGCTTTTCCTGGTCTCCCATGGGGTGCAGGGCCCAAGCACCTGGGCCATCCTCCACTGCACTCCCTGGCCATAGCAGAGAGCTGGCCTGGAAGAGGGGCAACCGGGACAGAATCCGGCGCCCCAACCGGGACTAGAACCCGGTGTGCCGGCGCCGCAAGGTGGAGGATTAGCCTATTGAGCCACAGCGCCGGCTAGTAAAAAATTTTTTTAAAGATTTATTTCTGGGGCCGGCGCTGTGGCGCAGTAGGTTAAATCTCCACCTGCGGCGCCAGCATCCCATATGGGCGCTGGTTCTAGTCCCGGCTGCTTCTCTTCCAATCCAGCTCTCTGCTGTGGCCTGGGAAAGCAGAAGATGGCCCAAGTCCTTGGGCCCCTGCACCCGCATGGTGGACCAGGAAGAAGCTCCTGGCTCCTGGCTTCAGATCGGCGTAGCTCTGGCTGTTGCAGCCATCCGGGGAATGAACCAACGGAAGGAAGACCTTTCTCTCTGTTTCTCCCTCTCACTGTAACTCTACCTCTCAAATAAATAAATAAAATCTTAAAAAAAAGATTTATTTCCTTGAAAGAATTACAGAGTTGGGGTAGAGAGGGTAGGGCGGGGGAGAGAGATCTTCCATCCACTGGTTCACTCCCCAAATGGCTGCAATGGCTCCGGCTGGGCCAGGCAGAAGCCAGGAGCCAGGAGCTTCTTCCAGGTTTCCCATATGGGTGCAGGGGCCCAAGGACTTCTGCCATCCTCCACTGCTTTCCCAGGCACATTAAGGGAGCAGGATCAGAAGTGGAGCAACCGGGACTCAAACCGAACCTGCGCCCATATAGGATGGCAGCACTGCAGATGGTGGCTTAACCTGATGTGCAACAGTGCTGGCCATAGTAAGTAAAAATTTTTAAAAAGTGAACTTGATGAAAGGCAAGCAGGAGGAACAGAGCATTCTCCTAGATTAAACATGATTTGGGGTGTGTGGATATTTTCATTATATTGATTATACTGTCATACACTACTTTTGTCAACACTCATGAGACTGCACATATAACTTGTACTTCATTGTCAACTCTACCTCAGTGAAGCTGTTTAAAAACAGCAGGTGAAATGTACTAGATGGGGCCAGCGCTGTGGCGCAACGAGTTGACGCCCTGGCCTGAAGCGCTGGTGGGCACTGGTTCTAGTCCCGGCTGCTCCTCTTCCGATCTGGCTTTCTGCTGTGGCCTGAGATAGCAGCAGAAGATGGCCCACGTCCTTGGGCCCCTGCACTCACAAGGGAGACCCGGAAGAAGCTCCTGGCTCCTGGCTTCAGATTGGCACAGTTCCGGCTGTTGCAGCCATCTGGGGAGTGAACCATCGGATGGAAGACCTCTCTCTCTCTCGCTCTCTCTCTCTGCCTCTCCTCTCTGTGTAACTGACTTTCGAATAAATAAATAACTTTTTTTTTTTTAAAAAAAGAAATGTACTAGATAAAAAAAAGCCTGAAGAAAAATCACGATACCTATTAATTGAAATCTGAATTTTGAAGAAAAGTTTCTAAGGCTATCTTTGGAACAATTGGTGAAATGTTTGTTACATTATTGAATATTCTATGTTTTTATTGTAATAATAATGTGACTATATAGAAGGCATCCCCCTTTGGGGGCATTAAAATAGAAAAGTAGCATAGCATCTGGAACTTAATTTCAAATGAAATTTTGATTCATTTTTTAGAGATTTATTTCATTAATTTGAAAGACAGAGTTGCAGACAGAGGTAGAGACAGAGAAAGTAAAGAGAGAGGTCTTCCATCTGTTGGCTCAATCCCCAGATGGCTGCAACGGCCGGAGCTGCGCATTGGGGCCATCCTCTGTTGCTTTCCCAGGCACATTAGCAGGGAGCTGGATTGGAAGTGGAGCAGCCAGGAATTGAACTGGCACCCGTATGGGATGCTGGCACTGCAAGCCAGTGCTTTAACCTGAGCTGCAGTGGCAGCTCCTTGATTCATTTTAAAATTACTTTTCGAATGAACTTTACAAAAGAAATTAGCAGATAAAATGGAGATAAAGAAAGAAAGGAAGAATAGTAAATATGTTCATTGGGCATTCTAAGGGCATGGATACATGCATGTCAATTGTATTATTCTTTTTCTGTAGAATTGAAATTAAAAGATAAAAAACAGTTGTAGAAAAAAGTGTTCCGAGAGATGGGCTGCTGGGTTAGGTGAATGGTGAGTTAGAACTCATTCAGAGAAACAGACTTTTTAAAAATTACACTCTGAGCCGGCGCCGCGGCTCACTAGGCTAATCCTCCGCCTTGCGGCGCCGGCACACCGGGTTCTAGTCCCGGTCGGGGCACCGGATTCTGTCCAGGTTGCCCCTCTTCCAGGCCAGCTCTCTGCTGTGGCCAGGGAGTGCAGTGGAGGATGGCCCAAGTACTTGGGCCCTGCACCCCATGGGAGACCAGGAGAAGCACCTGGCTCCTGCCATCAGATCAGCGTGGTGTGCTGGCTGCAGCGCGCCAGCCGCGGCAGCCATTGGAGGGTGAACCAATGGCAAAGGAAGACCTTTCTCTCTGTCTCTCTCTCACTGTCCACTCTGCCTGTCAGAAAACAAAAACAAAAACAAACAAACAAAATTACACCCTGCTGTATCATGTAAATTGCGTTGTGTAAAAAAAAATCAGTAGAGCCAGTGCTGTGGCTGAGGTGTGTGTAGTAGGTTAAGCCTCCGCCTGTGGCACCAGCATCCCATATGGATGCCAGTTCATGTCTCACCTGCTCTTCTGATCCAGATCTCTGCTGTGGCCTGGGAAAGCAGTGGAAGATGGCCCAAGTCCTTGAGCCCCAGAGGAAGCTCCTGGCTCCTGGCTTTGGATCGGTGCAGCTCTGGCCATTGTGGTCAGTTGGGGAGTGGACCAGCGGATGGAAGACCTCTCTGTCTCTCCATCTCTTTGTCTATAACCCTACCTCTCAAATGTCTTTAAAGTCTTTTATTTATTTATTTATTTATTTTTGACAGGCAGAGTGGACAGTGAGAGAGAGAGAGACAGAGAGAAAGGTCTTCCTTTGCCGTTGGTTCACCCTCCAATGGCCGCTGCGGCCGGCGCACTGCGCTGATCCGATGGCAGGAGCCAGGTACTTCTCCTGGTCTCCCATGGGGTGCAGGGCCCAAGCACTTGGGCCATCCTCCACTGCCTTCCCGGGCCACAGCAGAGAGCTGGCCTGGAAGAGGGGCAACCGGGACAGAATCTGGCACCCTGACCGGGACTAGAACCCGGTGTGCCTGTGCTGGCGCCGCAAGTCAAATGTCTTTAAAAACAAAATTAATAAGATGTATTTTAAGTTCATACAGAACAAGTGTCTTTTCTTCACTCTTGCTCTCAGATCATTAAAGGAAAAATTACCCTCAGAATTCTTTTGGATGTAGCAAAAATCTGTATAATTTCTAGACACTTCAACAGTCTACAGAGGATTAAAAACATTGGATGTTTTGGATTCAAACTTTAAAAAGACAAAATTAGTTAAAGATCTTCACTGGCACGTGTTGCCATTTTACCATAGGGAAACATGTCATTCTATCAAATAGAATGAGTATTCTGGTGAACTGAGCAGAGTTTGGTTTTGTAGACAGAAAAAGGCTTTAGGAAAGCAGAAACAGAAAAGGCAGATTTGAGGGCAGCATTGTGGGGCAGCAACTTAAGCCACCACCAGGGACCCATCCGTGCCTAGCATTTTTTTTTTTATTTGACAGAGTTATAGACAGACAGAAAGGTTCACTCCCCAAATGGCCACCACGGCCGGCACTGTGCTGATCCAAAGCCAGGAGTCGGGTGCTTCCTCCTGGTCTCCCATGTGGGTGCAGGGCCCAAGCACCTGGGCCATCTTCCACTGCCTTCCTGGGCCACAGCAGAGAGCTGGACTGGAAGAGGGGCAACCAGGACAGAACCCGGCCCCCCGGTGCCTAGTATTGAATCCTGAGTCTGCGTCCAGTCAGCTACTTGCTGATGTGCCTGGATGCAGCAGGTGATGGCCCGTGTACCTGGACTCCTGCCATGCACGTGGGAGACTTAGATGGAATTCCTGGCTCCTGCCTTCCGCTTGGCCCAGCATTCAGAGTGAACCAGCAGATAGAAGCTCCCTCAGTTGCTTTGCCTTTCAAATAAATGTTAAAAAAATAAAAAAGCTGGCCTGCGCCGCGGCTCACTAGGCTGATCCTCCGTCTTGTGGCGCCAGCACACCGGGTTCTAGTCCCGGTCGGGGCGCCGGATTCTGTCCCGGTTGCCCCTCTTCCAGGCCAGCTCTCTGCTGTGGCCTGGGAGTGCAGTGGAGGATGGCCCAGGTGCTTGGACCCTGCACCCCATGGGAGACCAGGAGAAGCACCTGGCTCCTGGCTTCAGATAGGCGCGGTGCGCCTGCCGCGGCGGCCATTGGAAGGTGAACCAACGGCAAAGGAAGACCTTTCTCTCTGTCTCTCTCACTGTCCACTCTGCCTGTCAAAAAAAAAAAAAAAAAAAAAAAAAAGCCCCAAGTTTCTATGAAAGTCAGTGTTGGGGGGGGGGGCAGATTGGTCCTTCCAAAATTGTTTTCTTTGTAAAGTTAAATCAGAGGGTCTTCTTTACACCTGCTAACACCAGCTCCCTGGGATTTGACTATTTTTGCTCTCTCCTGATTTCTCAGAAGGTAAATAAACAACTTAGAAAAATTCTAGCATGTGTAATTTCCATTGTTAGTTTGGTCTGCTGGGCATAGGGTGGGAGCTCAGCCCAAACCAGTGGCCTCCTTTAGATGTTCTAAGCCCACGCGTGTTGGTTTTCCCGAAGTTTCCCAGCAGATGGCGCCAGAGGCTACTGCTCGGTGCTGGGCCTGGGGGTGCGGGCGGTGAGCTCGGGCAGAAAAGCTGTCCCGGCTCAGGAACGCACCCTCGTCCGCAGCGAGACGCGGCAAAGGGAGCCTGGACGGAGTCTGCCGCTACCCGGGGCGGAGACCGTGGCCGTGCCTGTGTGGATTCGCGGGGTCGTTTACTCCGGAAGCGCCCAGTGTGTGCGTGGTTGGCCACAGGACCGAGCTTGACAAGAACCTGCAGAGAGACCCAGGATGAATGTCGAGGGCACCAGCTGTTCCCCCTGGGGTAACAGCCGGAAGGGTGTTGCCCTCACAGGTGCTGACTGTGGCCGGGCCACACAGGGACCCCGAGGCCGGCCCGGCCTGACCCGAGCGGGCGACCGCGCTGTGGGTGGGGACCCCCGTCAGGGCGCCTCCCCGCAGTCGGGGTGCAAAGAGGCTGCGTGGGAGCCTCCCGGTGAGCGGAGGAGACGCGGCGCGGGAGCCAGGCTGGACCGCGCGTCTGGAGCCTGCGTCCGGAGGACGCAGACACGCCTCGCTCCGCTGGGAAGGGCCTGGAAGGCGGGACCTGGCGGCCAGGGCGGCCTGGGATGGCGGGAACCCCAGAGGAGCTGTGGGGAGGCTTCACGGGAGAGCCGCGGTCCAGGACGGGCAGGATTCGCAGGGCTCGCTGGGTGCATCCGCCAGACTGATGCCAGAGGCGGGCAGTTCTGGAAAAGTTGCGGGAGTGGTGCTGCAAGACTGGTTGTGAGCATGGTCTGTAAAGGGAGTGCCCCTGACCCGGGCTGCACCTGCTCTGGGTGTGGGGGACTTGCTCCCGAGTAAACCACCCACCCGTGAGCCCATACTCACATGTTTTGCCCATCATCTCCCCCCCCCCCTTGCTAGACTTTAATGGTAGCTGTAGATGCAAATATACTATCACATAAATGCAGCATTTTTATTATTATGTCGTATCTGCATTGTGTTCTGAGACCCTAAGCTATGTTAAACTCCTTGGATCTTGTTTGCTGTTCTGTGTGATGGAGACGATGACAGTACTGCTTCCTAAGTGATGTTATTCTTTACATGGCTAGCATACGGTAGACTCTCCACATTTATCCTGTGATGTTTGGAGTTGATACGAATGCAGATGAAGGGCAGAGAGGCCTGTGTGCTGGAGCAGAGAGAACCAGATGTGTAGATTTTAGGAGGTGAACTCAGAAAACTGAGGAAATGAGATGACATATGTAGGCTCCTACAGAACCCTGTTTGACTTTTTTTTTTTTTTAAGATTTATTTATTTACTTGAAAGAGTTACACAGAGAGGCAGAGAGAGAGAGAGTCTTCCATCTGATGATTCATTCCCCAATTGGCTGCAACAGCCAGAGCTGTGCCGAACTGAAGCCAGGAGCTCCTTCTGGGGGGCCCAAGGACTTGGGCCATGTTCTGCTGCTTTCCCAGGCCATAGCAGTGAGCTGGATCGGAAGAAGAGCAGCCAGGACTCGAATCGGCACCCATATGGGATGCCAGCACTTCAGGCCAGGGCATTAACCCGCTGCTTAAAGACAGACTTTTTTCATTTTGTTTTGTTTTTGAAAGAGTTGTCAAAGGCGCCAGGCGGGTTAACGCCCTGGCCTGAAGTGCCAGCATCCCATATGGTCGCTGGTTCTAGTCCCCGCTGCTCCTCTTCCGATCCAGCTCTCTGCTGTAGTCTGGGAAGGCAGTAGAAGATGGCCCAAGTCCTTGGGCCCCTGCACCCGCGTGGGAGACCCAGAAGAAGCTCCTGGCTCCTGGCTTTGGATTGGCGCAGCTCCGGCTGTTGTGGCTAATTGGGGAATGAACAGGTGGATGGAAGACTTCTCTCTCTCTCTCTCTGCCTCTCCTCTCTGTGTAATTCTGACTTTCAAATAAATAAATAAATCTTTTTAGAAAAAAAAAAAGAGTTGTCAGGAAAAGAGGTTTCTTTTTTTTTTTCTCCTCAGAAAACTTTATTTAAGGAATACAAACTTCATACATTTCATAATTGCAATTTTCGGAACATAGTGATTCTTTCCACTGAACATGGTGATCTTCCCATCATACCCACCCTCCTTTCTCTCCTATTACCATCCTTATTTTTTACTAAGATCTGTTTTCAATTAACTTTATACACATATGATTAACTCTATGTTAAGAGTTCAACAAATAGTATGGGGGAAAAAACTGTTCCTTAACAGTTGAGACAAGGGCTGTCCAAAGTCATTGCTTCTCAAAGTGTCAGTTTCACTTCTGCAGATTTCCTTTTAGGTGCTCAGTTAGTTGTCAGAGATCAGGGAGAACATATGGTATTTGTCCTTTGGGGACTGGCTTATTTCACTAGGTATGATGTTTTCCAGTTTCATCCATTTTGTTGCAAATGACTGGATTTCATTTTTCTTTTATTGCTGTGTAGTACTGCATGGTATACATACCCCATACTTTCTTTATCCAGCCTTCAGTTGATAGGCATTTAGGTTGATTGTGAATTGAGCGGCTGTAACATGGGGTGCAGACAGCTCTTTCATGTGCTGATTTCATTCCATTGGGTGAATTCCCAGGAGTGGGATGGCCGGGGTCATGTGGTAGGTCTATATTCAGATCTGTGAGGTATCTCCATACTGTCTTCCATAGTGGCTTTACCAGTTTACATTCCCACTAATAGAGGATTAGGGTTCTTTTTTCCCCACATCCTCACCTGCATTTGTTATTTGTTGATTTCTATATGAAAGCCATTCTAATGGGAGTGAGGTGAAACCTCATTGTGGTTTTGATTTGCATTTCCCTGATAGCTAGTGATCCCAAGCATTTTTGCTTTTCTTTAAAGATATTTTATTTATTTGAAATGCAAAGCTACACAGAGGCAGGGCAGAGGCTGAGAGTGGGAGAGAAAGTCTTTCATCTGCTGGTTCATGGTTCACTCCCCGAATAGCCACAATGGCTGGAGCTGGGCTCATCAGATCTGAAGCCAGGAGCCAAGAGCTCCCTCTGGGTCTCCCACGCCAATGCAGAGGCCCAAGGACTTGGCCCACCTTTCACGGCTCTCCCAGGCCATAGCAGAGAGCTGAATTGGAAGTGGAGCAGCCAGGACTTGAGCTGGTCCTCATATGGGATGTGGGCACTGCAGGCAGCAGCCTTACGCACTATGCCACAGCACCGGCCCCCTGAGCGTTTTTCATGTGTCTATTGGATTTCCTCTTTTGCAAAACGCCTGTTTAAGTCCTTTGCCCATTTCTTAACTGTGTTGTTTGTTGTTGTTGAATTTATTGATCTCTTTATATATTCTGGTTATTAATCCTTTATCAGTTGCATAGTTTGAGGAAAAGAGGTTTCCTGTAGCTCTTGGCTTGGGCCCAACATCAAAGGGCTGCACCTGATTTCAGCCTTCTTGGGCGAGTCTCATGGGAGTCAGCGCATCACATGGGTGAGACAGGGCTCCTGTGTGAGTGACCTGCTCTCGCTCCCTCTTTTTATAAATTATTATTTAATGGGCACATAAAATTGTACAGATTCAGAGGGGTAGGGCGTAGACTTGTTTGCTAAGTGGAAAACTACTGGAGGAAGCGGAGCAGAGGAATTGGAATGTGGGCACCACCGTTGAGAAGGAGTGGAAGACAGGTAACCATTAGCAAGTTCATGCGTAGTCCAGGCAGGAAATGGTGATTGCTCGGAGCAGGTGATGGCAGTGGCAGTGAGGATTTGGGGCTGAAAATGAAGCCATGGGATTTGCTGCTAATGGTGCTAGAAGGCGTGAGAGAAGAAGAGGGATCAAGCTGACATGAATGTGTTTAGCCGGAATAACTGGCAAGATGGGGTAAGCGTTAAGAGAAATGGAGAAGACCGTAGCAGGGGCCTGGGGTGGGACCGTGAGTGGCTGTCTTAACATGTTACCCTGCTGTTGCTATTGACAGTGTGTTGACACCTGAGTGGAACTGTCAGGTAGTGGTTGGGTGTGTGCATCTGGAGTTTAGGGAAGAGATTGAACTTGGAAGTACAGTTGTGAGTTATAAGCATAGAAAAAATTTTTAAAGATTTATTTATATATTTTGAATGAGTTAAAGAGAGGGAGAGACAGAGACAGATGGAGATTTTCCATCCATTTCTTCACTCTCCAGATGGCCACAACTGCTAGTGCTGGGCCAGGCCAAGGCCAGGAGCTTCATCCAGATCTCTTAAATGGGTAGTAGGGGTCCAAACACTTGGGTTGTCTTCTGCTGCTTTGTTTTTTTTTTTTTTTTTTTTTGACAGGCAGAGTGGACAGTGAGAGAGAGAGACAGAGAGAAAGGTCTTCCTTTTGCCGTTGGTTCACCCTCCAATGGCCGCCGCGGCTGGCGTGCTGCGGCCGGCGCACCGCGCTGATCCGATGGCAGGAGCCAGGAGCCAGGTGCTTTTCCTGGTCTCCCATGGGGTGCAGGGCCCAAGCACCTGGGCCATCCTCCACTGCACTCCCGGGCCACAGCAGAGGGCTGGCCTGGAAGAGGGGCAACCGGGACAGAATCCGGCGCCCCGACCGGGACTAGAACCCGGTGTGCCGGCACCGCTAGGCGGAGGATTAGCCTAGTGAGCCGCGGCGCCGGCCTGCTGCTTTGTTTTTTTAATTTATTTATTTGATAGGTAGAGTTATAGACAGTGAGAGAGACAGAGAGAAAAGTCTTCCTTCCTTTGGTTCAGTACCCAAATGGCCGCCATGGCTGGCACCGCGCTGATCCGAAGCCAGGAGCTGGGTGCTTCTTCCTGGTCTCCCACGTGGGTGCAGGGCCCAAGCACTTGAGCCATCCTCCATTGCCTTCCTGGGCCACAGCAGAGAGCTGGACTGGAAGAGGAGCAGCCGGGACTAGAACTGGTGCCCATATGGGATGCCGGCGCCACAGGCGGAGGATTAACCAGGTGAGCCACGGCGCCGGCTTCTGCTGCTTTTTACAGGCCATTAGCAGTGGGCTGGATCAAAAGTGGAGCATACAGGGCACAAAGGCATCGCAGGAGGCAATGTTACCCATTATACCACATGGCCAGCCCAGCCTAGAAATTTTTTTTTTAAGATTTATTTTATTTTATTTGAAAGAGTTACAGAGAGAGGTAGAGACAGAGAGATCTTCCATCCACTGGTTCACTCCCCAGGTGGCCGCAACGGCTGGAACTGCACCAATCTGAAGCCAGGAGCCAGGAGCTTCTTCTGGGTCTCCCACGTCGGTGCAGGGACTTGGGCCGTCTTCTACTGCTTTCCCAGGCCATAGCAGAGAGGTAGATGAGATAGAGAGATAGAACTTTGATACGAGGGGCTTAGTTCCTTTCTCTATGAGTTAGCCTTGTGGGGAGAAGGTGGAACTGGGGACACAAAACTGCATTTGTCTGCACCTACAGGTGGATGGAGAAGCAGGGGAGAGGATAGCAGCAGCCCTGGCATCCAGAAAATGTCACTATGAACTGGAAGCCGCCACTCTCTTTATCAAGTGGAACACCTGGGCTAGTAGGAGGAGGGGAGGTCCCGTGGACCCTCCTGAGGTCCCAGGTCTCTGGAGCAGGAGGCAGGATAGGGGTAGGCTGTCACCTCATACTTCTGCCCCAAGGAAAGAAGTACTCGGGGTGGGGGGGTCAGGCAGGGCTTTCCGTGTCCCTGGGAGGGAGGCAGGACATTGGTGCCTGTGCTTGTTGGATCTGAGTGGTATTTGGAGGGCTGCCACTCCATTCTGTCTCTACATCCCAGCCCTCCACTGCCGGTGCCATCTCTAGCTGAGAACACAGTTGCTGTGTGGGGTGAGTGAGATGAAGCCGGTGTCCAGTCCTGGGCAGGGCACACATTTGACTGATTATGTGCGCAGATGAGCCTCCCCTGCCTCTCACTCAAGGTCTGCTGTGGGGGACGACAGTCACTGTGTGGATAGAGCCCCTGAGAGCTCCCAGACTCTAGTGAGGCCCATTCATCCACCCTCATCAGAGATCCTAGATATTTTTCCTCTTCAATTTATTTATTTTAAAAGCAGAATTAACAGAGAAAGAGGGCAGAGGCAGCTTCCGTTTACTGGTTCACTCCCCAAACTGCAGCAGCAGCAGCCTCTCAAGACTGGTCAGGCCAAAGCCAGGGGCCAGAAACTCCATCCAGCTCTCCCATGTGGATAGCAGGGGACCAAGCACTTGGACCATCGTCCATACTGTTTCGTAGGCACTTTAACAGGGAGCTGAAAGAAGAGGAGCCAGAATATGAACCCAGCACTCCCACATGCTCTTGCGGGCATCCTGAGTGGCAGCTTATCCTGCTGTGCCACATTGGCCAACACAAAAATCCCAGACCTTAAAGACTCCCTACCCCAGCCAGCTGTAAGACGGGCAGGCGTGGGAAGTGCTAAGTAGATGTGGGACCTCCGAGGGCAGCAGGTGGCGAAGGATGGGTGTTGTTGGTTGAGGGCCTCACACTAGCCTCTGCCCAGACAAGAGTGTTCGGACAGAGAGTCTGAAGGACCTGGTCTTCTGGCCTCAGTCCAGCCTATGAAGGAAGCAGATTCGGCAAGTTGAGCTTCCATCAGACGGGCTCAGCCACACAAGGGCTCCTCCCTGCAGAGGGCTCCAGTCACTCCCAGCAGAAAATCCCTTTAGACCCCAAGAGCCAGTTTACTTCTCAACATATAAAATCTGTCTTCTGTGAATCTCCCAAATCATTGTTGACTTAGCAGTGAAAGTTCAAAGCAGAGAGCATTGTGAAGCCCTGTACAAAATTAGAGCCACCGACAAGCTTGGCAAACTACACACGTACTTAATCTGTCAGTCCTTATTATTTTTTTCTCCTGGTATTTGTAAACTCATATTTTGTGAGTGTAATCTATTTTATAGATTGGAAGCACACATGAAATATAGTCGTATGTGGCTTCATGATGGGGTGTTCTGAGGAATGCATTGAACTGACACCTTGACGGTAGGGAGTCCATCTTGAGAAAGCACCCCCCACCGTGAGACTCTGGTCTGAAACTATGATCTAAAAAACTCAGACAATAGCAGTCCACTGCTTCACACTTTGCAGAGCACAGAAACCCCCTGGCATGGTCGCTCAAGCTTAAAAACAGATGGACTGTACTTGGGTTAATAGGATTGTAATTTGTCTATGTACCACATATGATTTAGACCAATACCTGGATTAATGTCAAGATTATAACTGAAGTTGTTAAAATTGTAATTGTTGGGGGCCGGCACTGTGGCACAGCGGGTTAACGCCCTGGCCTGAAGCACCGGCATCCCATATGGGTGCTGGTTCAGGTCCCGGATGCTCCTCTTCTGATCCAGCTCCCTGCTATGGCCTGGGAAAGCAGTGGAGGATGGCCCAAGTCCTTGGGCCCCTGCACCCGCATGGGAGATCTGGAGGAAGCTCCTGGCTCCTGGCTTTGGATTGGCACAGCTCCGGCCATTGCAACCAATTGGGGAGTGAACCATTGGATGGAAGACCTTTCTCTCTCTCTCTCTCTCTCTCTGCCTTTCCTCTCTCTGTGTAGCTCTGACTTTCAAATAAATAAATCTTTAAAAAAAATAAAAAACTTTAAAAAGAAATTGTAATTGGTGGGACTGGCACTGTGGTGTAGCAGGTAAAGCCACTGCCTGCAGTGCCAGCATCCCATATAGGCACTGGTTTGAGTCCCAGCTGCTCCACTTCCCATCCAGCTCTCTGCTATGGCCTGGGAAGGCAGAAGAAGATGGCCCAAATTCTTGGACCCCTGTAACCCTGTGGGGGACCTGGAAGAAGCTCCTGGCTTCAGATTGGTGCAGCTCCAGCTGTTACGGCCATTTGGGGAATGAACCAGTGGATGGAAGACCTCTCTCTCTCTCTGCCTCTGTATCTCTGTAACTCTGCCTTACGAACAAATAAATAATTCTTTAAAAATATTGTAATTGGTATCGTCAAGGTTATAATTGATATTAGTTTCACGTAGGCCTTAGGTTAGCTTGACCACGGTAACCATGTATTCCCCCTGATCCTAGCAACCATGTATTGCCCCTCCTGTTTTTGTGGTTTTTGCCTTTACAAACCCTGTTGCTTTGGGCTTCAGGGTCGAGCGTTCTTTAGGGCACAAGCCCACTCTCCACCGCCGGCAATAAAGGACCATCAAATTTTATCAACGTATGGTGCTCCTCTGTTTGCCCTCACTCAGGTACAATAGTATCATGAAGTGATTTTGTCACCATGCAAATATCATAGGGTATACTGACACAAACCAAGATGGCTACCACACCATGTGGCAAAAGAATGTTATGGGATCATACTCTTTTTTTTTTAATGTCTTTTTTTTTTAAGATTTATTTTATATATTTGAAAGACAGAGTTACAGAGAAGTAGAGACAGAGAGAGAGGTCTTCCATCCACTGCTTCACTCCCCAGATGTCCGCAATGGCCAGAGCTGTGCCAATCCAAAGCCAGGATCCAGGAGCTTCTTCTAGTTCTCCCACATGGGTGCAGGGGCCCAAGGACTTGGGCCATCCTCTACTGCTTTCCCAGGCCATAGCAGAGAGCTGGATGGGAAGATGAGCAGCCTGGATTAGAACTGGCACCCACATGGGATGCTGGCATTTCAGGCAAGGGCTTTAACCCACTACACCACAGTGCCGGCCCCGGAACCATACTCCTGCATTAGATTTGTCATTCCTTAAAATCTCATTATCCATTGATGATTGCATTTGAATTTTAAAAGCATATAGGTGACATATTAGAAGTCAGTTATGAATTTCAATCCATGTAAGGAAAACATTCTCCAAGACTGGAGCTGTGGCATGGTAGGTTGAGCCTCTGCCCGCAGAGCAAATGGGCACCAGTTTGAGTCCCAGCTGCTCCGCTTCCAATTCAGCTCCCTGCTAATGGCCTGGGAGGGCAGTGGAGGATGGCCCAGGTGCATGGGCCCCTGGACCTGCATGGGGGACCCAGAAGAAGCTCACTGTCTCCTAGCTTTGGATCAGCCCAGGTCTGGCCATTGCAACATTTCAGAGGTGAGCCAGTGGGTGGAAGAGCTCTCTCTCTCTCTCTCTCTTTCCTTCCTTCTCTGTGTCTGTAACTCTGCCTTTCAAATCAATAAACAGAAAAAGAAAATCTCCAAATAAATTGATGAGTCACAGAATTTCAGAGTTCAGAGCTTTCCAGAGAAAGTGACCATTAGACTGGGTTCTTATGAAAAACGAGGTCTACATATAGAACTACCCAGTGTTTATCAGACACATGAGTTCCTGTGATGGGGGTGGGGGGGGGGCTGCCTGTGCGAGGACCTGTGCTGCTGTATGCTGAAGGTGAGGGAAAGAGAGCAGGGTAGTGGGGGTGGAGACTGAGAAAGGGTGGGGAGCCCACTGTGCAGGCCCTTCTGGAGCTTGGCAAACAGATTACCTCTTGCAAGAGCAATAGAAACTGCTCCTCCTGTTTTAAGGAACAGGATTAAAATTGCAATTTAAACAAAGAAAACACATAGGGAGTGGAATAGGGTGAGAGAGAAGGTTATAGGAGGGAGTCACTGAAGAGGCCAGGCAGTCTGAGTGGGTACAGAGGGTCACCAGGTCACTGGGCTCAGGCAGGATCTGGGTTTGCTTCCGGATGGGAATGGGGTGGAGGACTGCAAAGAGTGAGAGTCACTCTAACCCTGGGACATAAACCTGAAAAGGAGGCATCAGGGGCTCAGAGGCCACTGCACTCTGGCTTTGCCGCCTCATGGCTCTGGGCTTTCTGCCGATGCGCTGGTGCCCTGGGGTTCTTTCCCTGCAAGGGCTCCTTGTCCCCAGCTCCTTCCTTGCTCAGAGTCAGTGGCTCAGGGAGTCCCAGCCATCATAGCTACACAGCTGTCCCTGGCTTGGATTGTTCCCACGGTCTCCCCCTGTGTGTGAGGGGAGCAGAGTCCTCCCAGTCACCACCCTCTGTCTGTCTGTGCCTTCCCCCAGCGAGGGCTCTGCGGTCACAAGGACAGGCTCAGCCAGCTGTCAGGGGCAAGGAGCCGGGGTGCACTCAGCCCCACGTCTTCCTGCTCAGGGTGCAGCCGTCTGCTCTTTGCCCTGCACAGGGCACTGTTCACTAAACACAGGGTGAGACCAGAGAGGCCAAGCTCCACCGGTCTTTGAGACCTCAGTTTCCCCACAGCAGACAGGATTAAGGCATTCTAAGCAGATTGGGGATGAATGGATGCTGGAGAGGCAGAGATGAGATCAGCTTCTCACCACCAGGCCCACCCTGGCCTGATGGGATCTCAGGTGATTCCCTCCCAACCAGCAGCCCCTCATGGACACTGGGACCCCGCCCTGCGGTGACCCTCCTTAGGGAGGGGCTTCCAGTTTGGGGCAGGGACTGAAGATGCCCGCCCTCCCGCTGTCCTATTTAGGCAGCTCACAGCTAAGCAGATAGCCTGGACCCAGACAGGCTGCAGAAACACTCGGACCTGCTTGGGACTGCTAGGATCACCGGCTGCAAGTAAGCGGGAAGGGGAGGGCCAGGGAGCAGGAGTGCGAGGTCTGAGATCGCACTTCGGGGAAACCACATCTCAGGGCAGGTTACGTATTGTGGCACGTGGGTGCTCTTTTTTTTTTTTTTTAAGATTTCATTTATTTGAGAGGTAGCATTATAGCGAGAGGGAGAGACGGAGAGAAAGGTCTTCCTTCCACTGGTTCACTCCCCAGAAGGCTCTGAAGCCAGGAGCTTCCCATGCGGGTGCAGGGCCCAAGCACTTGGGCCACCCTCCACTGCCTTCCCAGGCCACAGCAGAGAGCTGGATGGGAAGAGGAGCAGCCAGGACAGAATCCGGTGCCCATATGGGATGCCGGCGCCGCTGGCAGATGATTAACCTACTGTGCCACAGCAATGGCTGACCCAGGTGCTCTTAAAAGGAATGCTACAGGGCCTGGCACTGTGGCAC
Organism: Oryctolagus cuniculus; assembly: GCF_051225735.1. Taxonomy (NCBI): domain Eukaryota; kingdom Metazoa; phylum Chordata; class Mammalia; order Lagomorpha; family Leporidae; genus Oryctolagus; species Oryctolagus cuniculus. Next base: position 12,254,354 of record NC_142874.1, on the reverse strand, counting down.
AGCAGGTTAAAGCCCTGGCCTGAAGCACCGGTTTCCCATAAGGGCTCTGGTTCCTCTTCCCATCCAGCTCTCTGCTATGGGCTGGAAAAGCAGTGGAAGATGGCCCAAGTTCTTGGGTCCCTGCACCCGCATGGGAGACCTGGAAGAAGCTCCTGGCTCCTGGCCTCGTATCAGTGCAGCTCTGGCGCAGCTCCCTCTTACTGTCTGTAACTCTACCTCTTATTTTTTTTTTAAAGATTTATTTATTTATTTAAATTTACAGCACGCGAGAGAGACAAAGAGAGCGGTCTTCCATCTGATGGTTCGCTCCCCAATTGGCCGCAACAGCCAGAGCTGGGCTGAGCCGAAGCCAGGAGCCAGGAGCTTCTTCCCGGTCTCCCACGTGGGTGCAGGGGCCCAAGCACTTGGGCCACCTTCCACTGCTTTCCCAGGCCACAGCAGAAAGCTGGATCACAAGAGGAGCAGCTGGTTTTGAACCGGCCCCGATATGGGATGCTGGCGCTTCAGGCCAGGGCATTCAACCGCTGCACCACAGCGCTACCCCCCCCCACCTTTAAAAATTTTATTTATTTGAGATGTAGAGTTACCAACAGTGAGAGGGAGAGACAAAGAGACAGGTCTTCCTTCTGCTGGTTCACTCCCCAAACGACTGAAGCCAGGAGCCAAGAGCTTCTTGGTCTCCCACGTGGGTGCAGGGGCCCAAGCACTCGGGCCATCTTCTACTGCTTTCCCAGGCCATAGCAGAGAGCTGGATGGGAAGAGAGCAGCCGGGACTAGAACGGGTGTCCATATGGGATGCCGGCACCGCAGGTGGAAGATTAAACTACTGTGCTGCAGCGCCGGCCCGACCCAGGTGTTCTTAAATGGAATTACTACAGCTCTCTGCTGTGGCCTGGAAACCAGGGGAAGCTGACCCAAGTGCTTTGCTTGGGCCCCTGCACCCGCTTGGGAGACTTGGAAGAATCACCTGGCTCCTAGCTTCGGATTGGTGCAGTTTTGGCCATTGCAGCCATGTGGGGAGTGAACCAGCAGATGGAAGACCTCTTTCCCTCTCCCTGTCTCTCCCTCTCATTGTCTAACACTACCTCTCAAATAAAAAAAAATAAAAATAAAAAGGAATTGCTACAAAAATCCAGCTCCCCACTGTGTCCTAATGGGAGAGTGGGGAGCAGCCTCTGGGTCTGCCCAGCTGACGGAGGGGCTGGCCTGAGGCCGAGTGTGCCCAGGGGGTACAGTGAGGGAGGGCTGGAGGCTCAGTGGCAAAGGGGGAGTGAGCCCATGGGGCCTGGTTTAGACTCAGGCAACCCTCATCCAACCTGTGGGCATTAAGACATGGGGGCTTAAGTAGGATGCCCGAGTCACTCACATCTTTCTGTTTGTTTAAGATTTCTTTCTTTGTTAGAAAGGCAGAGTTTCAGGGTGGGTTGGGGGGGTGTACGGGAGGGAAAGAGATCTTCCCTCTGCTGGTTCACCCCCCAAATGTCTGCAACTGCCTGGGTAGGGCCAGGCCTCACCCTGGGAACAGCTGTCCTGTGAGACAGCGTCATGATGGGATTTCTGTGTGCAGACGGGATTACAGGAGGCCCTAGGAGTGCTGATGGGGTTGGAGGTCAGGGCTGGTGCAGGCACAGTGAAGGGCAAGGCAGAAGCCTTGGGGGAGGGTGGTAGTGGTGAGAACAAAGGCGTGTGCCCTGAGCTTGAGTCCCGAGCACTTCTGTGGACCAGGCCTGCTGCCGGGAACAGCCTGGCTCTCAGGACATCCTCTGAGCAGTCCCAGGTCCCACGTGTGCAATGGAGGAGCCAGGGTCTCAGTTCTCCCTACCCCAGGCTTCCTGCCCCTGCCCTGCCTTTGTCAGCTCTGAGATCTTGGCCAATCAGAGTAGAACACTTTCTCCGGTTCTCCACTCTGCTTCTGCAGTATTTAAAATAATCTATCTGTTCTATTTTCCTAATTGTCCGTCTTTGTTTCTATTATTTGCATTTTCATGGTCTCTCTTTTTTTTAATGATTTATTTATTTGAAAGAGTTACACAGAGAGAGGAGAGGCAGAGATCTTCCATCCGCTGGTTCACTCCCCAGATGGCTACAATGGGCAGAGCTATGCCGATCAGGAGCCAGGAGCTTCCTCCAGGTCTTCCCACGTAGGTGCAGGGGCCCAAGGACTTGGGCCATCTTCCACTGCTTTCCGAAGCCAGAGCAGAGAGCTGGATCGGAAGTGGAGCAGCAGGGACTCGAATCGGCGCCTGTATTGGTCACGGCACTGGAGGCAGTAGACTTACCTGCTAAGCCACAGCCCCGGCCCCTGCAGGGTCTCTGTGGTGACACACCTCCAGAGCCCATGCTCTTTACTTTTTTTTTTTATTTGACAGAGTTAGACAGTGAGAGAGAGACAAAGAGAAAGGTCTTCCTTCCATTGGTTCACCCCCCAGATGGCTACTATTGCTGGAGCTACACCGATGCGAAGCCAGGAGCTAGGTGCTTCTTCCTGGTCTCCCATGCGGGTGCAGGGGCCCAAACACTTGGGCCATCCTCCACTGCCCTCCCGGGCCACAGCAGAGAGCTGGACTGGAAGAGGAGCAACCAGGACTAGAACCCCGTACCCATATGGGATGCTGGTGCCGCAGGGGGAGGATTAACCAAGTGAGCCAGGTGCTGGCCCCACATTTACATTTTTTACACTTTCAGTTGGTAATCACAGCCTGGAGCTACCCACCCAGACTCGGGGAAACTCAGGTTTCCCCCAGTCTGAAGTGACTGAATCAACAGACTCCTGAAGCACTGTTGTGATCCTCCATTCATTCTGCCTTCAATTGCATAGTGGTTTTTTGATCTTATTTCCAACCTGGGGGTTACCAGGACGCATTTCCTGCTGGTGTCCTGAATTCCAAGTGTGGTTTCCTCAGCTCTGAAAGTCTGCTGAATCTATGCAACCTCACAGCTTCCATCAGAATCGGAAACTGCTTCCAGGAGAAGGCTCCCGTCTTGCTGAGCAGGCCCTCATCCCCACCAGTCCTTTACTACCTGGTAGCAGCTTCAAGGACGAGGCATTCCTGTATTCTAGCCTGTCTCCTACTGAAGTCCCGACCTCCAGTTTCATTCCATGCACCTTGTGTGGGATCAGTTTCCCTACTCTGCAATGTCTTCATTTACCAGATCTCCCTGGAGTTGGGTGGCCGTATTAGACATTTACCCCAGCGCTGGCCTCACCATCCTTGTTTTTAACATCAAGGTCATAATCATAATATCCTCATCAGACATGATTGTTATCATGAGAGTTTTTTCCCATTTTTTTTTTTTAGCAATGTGTGTTTAGATCAGGAAAAATCTAGATTTAACATTTGTGAAATACACACATGGTCTTCATTGCTTTATATAAATATTGTCCTTTTTCCTTCTTGTTTTTTTATGTTGAAGAAACCTGTGCAGTTGGCCTGTCTCAACGTCTGGAACTCTCTCCGTGATCGTGGCTCTTTCATAAGAAAGAAGACTAAACCACCAAGCTTGAATCTGAGGGCAGGTGGATCTGGTGCTGGGGACCAGTGATTTCTGGGCCGCACCTCCTGATAGCTGAAGGGACAGGTGCAGACACAGGTGTGTGGGGCCGTAGTTTCCTGCCCTTCAGGAGAGAGTGCTGGAATCACCAGATTCCCACTGTCCCTAGAATTCCTAGAGAGCCAGACTGACCAAAGAGAGCCTTGGCAGAATCCATCTGTCCTCACATAATGGCCTCTGCAGCTTCGCTGTCTGAGCTCCAGGCACAGGCCAGCTGCCCCATATGCCTGGACTTCATGAGTGACCCAGTGACCACCGAGTGTGGCCATAACTTCTGCTGTTCCTGCATCCAGCAGTGCTGGAAAGATTTAGATGCTATCTTCCCCTGTCCCGTCTGCCAGTACCACTGCCCTGAGCGAAACCTCAAGAGTAATACCCAGTTATGCCAAATGATAGACATTGTGACGCAGCTTCCCGCCACAGGGAGCGAGAGGAAGCCCCTGTGTGAGACGCACGGCCAGGTCCTGGACTTGTTCTGTGAGCAGGACCTGGAGCTGCTGTGTCCCCAGTGCAGGGTCTCCAGGGCCCACGAGGATCACCACCTGGTGCCCCTTGAGGAAGCTGCAGCTCATCACAAGAGGATCCTGGAAACAGACATTGAGTGGCTGCGAGAGCAAGTTAAAGATGCTGAAATGGACCGTGAAATGCAAGCTCGGGAATGTGATGAACTGAAGAACCGGCTGAATAACTGGAGGCAGGAGGCAAAGTCTAAATTTGAGAATCTTCACTACTACCTGAGAAGGGAGCGAGAGGAAGCGTACACCAGGCTGGTCTGCAAAGAACAGGGTGTTAAAGACAAGCTAATTGAAAACAAAAGTCAGATTTCAGACCACATAGCCGCAGTGGAAGATCTGTTGAGTGAAATAGCAGAGAAGTGCCTGCAAACAGACGTGGATTTACTGAGAGGGCTTCGGAGTATTAATCACAGGTACGAAGGTCTAAAAGCTCCAGAGATCTTCTCCTTTGAGTTAAAGGAGAGGTGTTGCGTCCTGCCGCGGAGCTTTGGTTTGCAGAAAATGATGAGCACACTTCAGGTGAACTTGACCCTGGATCCTGAAACCGCCCACCCAGATCTAGTTGTCTCCGAAGATGGAAAAATTGTGCTGATGGAAGAAACGAGCCCATCTCATCTCCCCGATCAGTATTTCGCTGTCCGGAGTTGTGAGAAATTCGCTAGTGGGAGGAAGTTTTGGCAGGTACACTCGAGAGGCAGAGGGCTGTGGTCGCTGGGTGTGTGTCAGGAATCGTTCCCCACCGATGCTGACACAGCACCGTGCCCAGACTTCGGCTGCTGGCAAACCGAGCAGTTCATGAGCCGGGTGGAATTTGAAGACAGCTGGATTGGCGTCTTTCTGGACTATGAACTGGGAGAAATATCATTCTATAATTTAAGTAACAATTCCCGCTTGCATACTTACACTGCTACGTTTACGGAAAAGGTCCAGGCTTACTTCTCAGTTCAATCTCAATCACTTGTTACCATCAGGATCATTGGGGAGAGTTGACGAATCATCTAATACAAGATCATTTCATATGTGGCCATGCTTATCTCTGTGCTCCTGGAAGTTCCTTGGAATAAAGATTCTGATTCCACTTTGATGTTTGACTGTTGAACTCTTAGCATTCATGTTCCTGCTCTTTCTGCCCCACTGCTGGGAAAGCTGATGAGAAAGTCCAGGTGCTCCCCCTGTCAGTACAAGTGCGAAGATCAAAACAAGCAAGCCCCTGGTCAGGCAAGGAACCCTTGTCCCAGCCCTAACTGTAGTCACTCCCATAGAGTCGCCTTTGCCTGCTCTCTTAGTCCCTTGTGGTCCCGCTCAGTAACCACACTGTGTACCCAAGGTTATATGCAGAAGAAACCATGTCACCTCTTGGTATATGTGTGGCATCCTCAGTCTCAGCTTGTTTTTCTCTAAAGTATATTTTCTATTAATTTTTTTTAAGATTTTATTTATTTGAGAGGTAGAGTTACAGTGAGAGAGAGAGAGAGGTCTTCCATCTACTGGAATGGCTGCAATGGCTGGAATGGGCCGATTCAGAGCCAGGAGTCAAGAGGTTCTTCCAAGTTTCCCGAGCAGGGCAGGAGCCAAGCACTAGGGCCATCCTCCACTGCTTTCCCAGGCCACAGCAGAGAGCTGGATCGGAAGTGGAGCAGCCGGGACTAGAACCAGCGCCCATATGGGATGCCAGCGCTGCAGGTGAAGGATTAACCCACTGCACTGCAGCATCAGGCCCTCTAAATTATATTTTCTTCTCCTTCCTTCTCTTCTTCCTCCTTCCTCTTTTTTTTTGCCCCTCTTTTTTCTTTTATTTTCTCTTTTGAACAGATCGAGTGCCTGCTCATCAAACAGACAGCAGGATAGCAACTGCCACCCTATGACATCAGTGCAAATCCACAAAGTGCCTTAAGAGATTATCCCTTCTGAAGGAAGTTCTTGAACTTTGTGATATGGGTTCATTTTTTGTTGAGGTAGAAAGGGATGTTGAACCAACGGATGGAAGATCTCCCCCTCTCTAACTCTGACTTTCAAATAAATGAATACATCATAAAATAATTTCCTGGTTCTCAGGATACAGGGAGAAACACACTAGTTGGCCGGCGCCGCGGCTTACTTGGCTAGTCCTCCGCCTGCGGTACAGGCATCCGATGTGGGTGCCGGGTTCTAGTCCCAGTCGGGGTGCCGCATTCTGTCCCGGCTGCCCCTCTACCAGGCCAGCTCTCTGCTGTGGCCCAGGAGCGCAGTGGAGGGTGGCCCAAGTGCTTGGGCCCTGCACCCCATGGGAGACCAGGAGAAGCACCTGGCTCCTGGCTTCGGATCAGCGCGATGCGCCTGTCGCAGTGGCCATTGGAGGGTGAGCCAACGGAGAAAGGAAGACCTTTCTCTCTCTCACTGTCCACTCTGCTTGTCAAAGAAAAAAAAGAAAAACCACACACTAGGCACCCTTGGCACTGGGAAGTATTTATTCTAGTCAGGCTCAGCTCAGGGCTTTTAAACTATAAAGTAACAGTTGCTACAGGGGAGAACCTAAGGCGGACATGGACATGAGGTAAGAAACTTACAAAAATGAGCAGGGTTAAGGGAACATCCCAGAAGTATACTGGGGAGCTGCAACACACAGGAAAACTGTATAAAAAAGGAAGAGAGAGAGACAAAGCAATTGAAACCTGGAGGAAAAAAAAACAGTGACAGAGATCCATAATTTCACTGGATTTGTATGCAAAATTTATTAAAAGAATGTATACAACAATAAAAAAGATAGAAGTGTCATGGGGGTGACCCTGGGCAGGCCTCGTTGAGGTTCTTGTCTCCATGTGGACAGAATTCAAAGAGAGACTTAGGAGGCTGGTTCTATGGCACAGTGTGTTAAAGCCCCAGCCTTTGATGTCAGCATTCCATGTGGGTGCTGGTTCAAGTCCCCGCTGCTCCACTTCCGATCCAACTCTGCTATTGCCTGGGAAAGCAGTGGAAGACTTGGGCCCCTGCACCTGGATGAGAGACCTGGAAGAAGTTCCTGGCCCCTAGCTTTGGATCGGCACAGCTCCGGCCGTTGCGGCCATTTGGGGAGTGAACCAGCGGATGGAAGACCTCTCTCTCTTTCTACTTCTCTCTGTAACTCTGTCTTTCAAATAAATAAAATACATCTTAAAAAAAGAGAAGAGACTTACATAAAAGAAGCAAGATTTATTTAAAGGCAAAGACAATAAGTACACACTTAGGAAGAAGTGCAGGTAACCCTGGTAAGAGCTGCAATCATCAAGGTTTCGGGTAGTCTACATTATTGGGATGCATGGGGGTGGAGTCTGGGGCATCGTTTAATTGAATAGTCAATGAGGGAGGGGTTTGGGGTCAGAGCCTAAGTACCACCCATTTCCTTTGCCCCTTTTTTTGAAAACAGACGTGTCATGGTAAAAGGTGAATGATTGGAGAGGGTGGGCCAGCCATAATTTATAATGACATTGTAATGGCAGCCACAGGCGCCCCATCCGCAGCTGTGCTGAATAATTCTAGGTGGCGTGGGTTCTCAGGCTGGAAGCCCTGAGCTGCATGGAGGGGGTGGATTTTGGTGGTACCTGCGTGGCTGCTGTGCCTCTTGCAATCCTCAGCCCCTTTTGCTAGCTACCTCCCTACCCCCAGCAAAGGGCGTGACTTTTACCTTTCTATCATCTCGGTACTGATTTAGCCCCATAATCATGTGAGCAGATTTCTTGAAAGAAATCTCTTAAAATTTACCATAAAAGGAATCCAGAAGCATATGACTGCACTGGTGAATTATACAAAACATCAGAAACCAAGTAGCTAGGACTCGAACTGGCACTCTGACGTGGAATGCCAGCATCCCAAGCTGCAGCTTAACCAGCTGCCCTGACGTAATTAAAAAGTAAGAATAATTAGATAGCACAAGGATGACATACTTCCTCAGCACGGTCATTGCTGGACTCCTGTTATTTATAGAATATGCGAATAGATGCTCATCCTCATCCAAGGTTCACAGAGAACCACGATTTCCTGCATTTCACTGTTTTGATATTAGCTAGACTCCAAACAGGAAGCACAGGAAAGCTGGCAACTTAAGGAGTTTAATAAGGCACTATTTGCTAAGGATAGGTGGACATTAGAGAAACTCACCAAGGGGTTAAGAGTCCCTCTGAGGCCTGGGTCTCATAAGCGGCATTTTTTAGCACTTCCTCTTACTGTGTTATCAGTGATTAATAGCACACTACAGTGGTGTTTAGGTGTAGGGGTGACAGCTCACGCCATGAGCATGCGTGCCTGGCCGCCCTGTCACAGAGCATGGTCTCTGCAGATATACTCAAAAGCTCATTTTTGTTCAAGAGAGAGAAAAATTGGTTTTGCATATGAAGGTACTTCAAAAACTCGATAGGAAATAAACCGTAAGCTTTCTTGAATGCCAAAAAATGTTGAAACCCATGCCTAGTGGTTTTTTTTGTTTGTTTGTTTGTTTTCTGACAGGCAGAGCGGACAGTGAGAGAGAGAGACAGAGAGAAAGGTCTTTCTTTGCCTTTGGTTCACCCTCCAATGGCCGCTGTGGCCAGTGTGCTGTGGCCGGCGCACCGTGCTGATCCGATGGCAGCAGCCAGGTGCTTCTCCTGGTCTCCCATGGGGTGCAGGGCCCAAGCACCTGGGCCATCGTCCACTGTACTCCCGGGCCACAGCAGAGAGCTGTCCTGGAAGAGGAGCAACCGGGACAGAATCCGGCGCCCCGACTAGAACCCAGGGTGCCGGCGCCACAAAGTGGAGGATTAGCCTATTGAGCCACGGCGCCAGCCAAACCCATGCCTAGTTTTTTTTTTTAATATGATTTTACCCATGTGTTTTTGAAGATCCTTTGCGTGTATGAATTTCAACTTTTTTCTTCCTACCAAAATGAACATGTTTTAGTGCTATTTTCCACAAACTTTAACTAGCATTAATTTGCTTGAGAGGCAGAGAGACAGAAAAAGAGCAAAGAGAGAGACCCTCTGGTCTACTCCCCAAATTCCTGCAATGGCTGGAGCGTGGCTAGAACAGAAACTGAGAGCTGGGAATGCAATCTGGGTCTCCCACGTGGGTGGCAAGAATCCAATGACTTGAGTCATCATCTCTGTCTCTCAGGGTCTGCATGTATCTCAGGGCCATAATGTGTAATAGGGCAGGAAGCTGGAGTCAGGAGCCACAGGTGGGAGACAGTGTACTGCAATGTGGGATGTGTGGGTATTAAGTGCCAGGCTATATGCCCACCTCCCATGAACTTTTTGATGCACCTTTGTATTTATTTTATCCACCAATTTGATTTTTTTTTATTTGACAGGTAGAGTTATAGACAGAGAGAGACAGAAAAGGTTTTCCTTCTGTTGGTTCACTCCCCAATGGTCGCCATGGCTAGCACTGCGTCGATCCAAAGCCAGGAACCAGGTGCTTCTTCCTGGTTTCCCATGTGGGTGCAGGGGCCCAAGCACTTGCGCCATCCTCCACTGCCCTCCTGGGCCACAACAGAGAGCTGGACTGGAAGAAGAGAAACCGGGACTAGAACCCGGTGCCTATATGGGATGCCGGCGCCTCAGGCAGAGAATTAACCAAGTGAGCCATGGCGCTGGCCCCCACCAATTTGATTTTAAAAGAACTAGAAATTCAAGATTCTCTTATATCTTTTACAAAAGTGTAACTTTCAAAATACCTTTAAAAAATGTTCCAAAAATTTCCAGACCTCTTTAGAAATCCCAACGTCTTTACCTGCAGGTTGACTTCCCCAATGGGGGGCAATGAGGTTGGGCCTCAGCCTCCACTGAGTGGCACCACCAAGGAGATTTCCTGAGCATAACGTATTTTTTTGTTTTGTGAAACACTGCACACAGTTTATTATATACAATAGGTTACATACAAAAGTAAATCCATGTACTCGTTGAAAGAGTCATTTAATTTAGATGGCAAGATATTATAGGAAAAAAAATCCAGATGGATACAAAACATATTACTGACACTGTTTATCTTGGGGAGGTATCTGATGAGAGTAGAAGAGAAATGTGTGACAAAACCCATTCATGCTTCTTTACCTCCCACATTGCCATATCCTAGGAAATTATCATTGTTTGCCTTCCTAATTTTTTTTCTTGTTTTTCTTTGAGAACAAGTTTCACTATTGACTCTCATACAACTCTTTGAGGACAGAGGTCCTGCATGGGAAGTTAGTGCACAGTGACTCCTGTTGTTAATTTAACAATTAACACTCTTATGAATGACCTCATGATCACCAGAGGCTCTTGACAAGAGCTGCCATGGCTATGGAAGCCTTTTGAATCCACAAACTCCGTTAGTGTTTAGACAGGGCCATAAGCAAAGTGGAAGTTCTTTCCTCAACTTCTTTGATGACTACTTCTTTCTGCTGGGGTCTCGTCCAGAGATCCTTCATGTAGGGATACTTTTTGCCACAGTGTCTTGGCTTTCCATGCCTGAAATGCTCTCATAGGAATGCCATTAAGGGCTGATTCTGAGGTCAGAGTGATGTTTAAAGCAATTGTCATTCAATGAGTCTGCTGTATGGACTGCTTCCCATGTTGGAACATTCACTCCTTTTTAATTTTATCTGCTATTATTTTACCAAAACTTAATCCTATTTATATGAACACTTAACACCTGATGCTATCCATATGATCACTTTGATACTTATAATGGTGGGTATGGCCAGGGAGCTCTGTTCATTGCTCCAGGGTGAAGGGAGTGTCCAAGGTGACACCCAGGTTGGGCATAGTAAATCTCTCTCTTTTTTTAAAGATTTATTTTTATTAATTTGAAAGTTAGAGTTACACAGAGAGAGAAGGAAAGGCAGAGAGAGAGAAAGAGACAGAGAGAGAGAGAGAGAGACAAACAGACAGACAGACAGAGGTCTTCTATCTGCTGGTTCACTCCCCAAGTGGCTGCAATGGCTGGAGCTGTGCTGATCTGAAGCCAGGAGCCAGGAGCTTCCTAAAGGTCTCCCACGTGGGTGCAGGGGCCCAAGGACTTGGGCCATCCTCTACTGCTTTCCCAGGCCATAGCAGAGAGCTGGATTGGAAGTGGAGCAGCCAGGATTCAAATTGGCGCCCACTGGGATGCCGGCACTGCAGGTGGTAGCTTTACCCACTACACCACAGTGCAGGACCCCCCTCTTTCTTTTTTATCAGAGGGGAGGTTTGTTCTGCTCTGTTGGCAGTCTCAGCTCACCTCCTCTCCTCAAGGGAGACCAGTGCCTGGGCACTAGCCCCAGTGGGTATAATATTCATCCACACTGCCACAAGAACCACACAAAGGATCTGTGCAGTCCTTATGTGAGCAGATTCCGCAGCAATTACCGTTACCAGGGAATCAGCCTTCCTGCTTTTTGTAACACACATTCGTGAAGATATTTTAAAATAGTGACGGACAAGACTTGTCTAAAATCAGGGAATTTGAAGATGGTTGTATCACAGCATGACGAGGAGCCAGATAATGGGAGACACATTTTATAATCACTGCTTTTTTGTTAATGTAGGTGACATGGCAATCTGATGAATATCGTGAAGTTCTTAAATTAGAAGTAAAGTTTTGGGTGTAGGTCGTCGCTACACTCATTCGGTATTCTGGAGATTTTGACTTCTTAACTTCTACTTGCTTATTGTGGAACAATGAATTATATGTATAGAGCAGCAATTACATGCCAGTCGCAAGAATAAGATAGGTGTTTAATCTTTTTTATTTGACAGGTAGAGTTGTAGACAGAGAGAGAGAAAGAGAGACAGAGAGAAAGGTCTTCCTTCCAGTGGTTCACTCCCCAAATGGCCGCTATGGCTGGCGCTGCGCCAATACGAAGCCAGGAGCCAGGTGCTTCTTCCTGGTTTCCCATGCGGGTACAGGGCCCAAGCACTTGGGCCATCCTCCACTGCACTCCTGGGCCACAGCAGAGAGCTGGACTGAAAGAGGAGCAATCGGGACTAGAACCTGGCACCCATATGGGATGCCAGCGCGCAGAGGATTAACCAAGTGAGCCATGGCGCTGGCCCTATTCATTTTTTAACCATCTGAAGTATAGACAAACAACAACTCTGTGAGTTTTATTATCTCTAATTTACAGAAGCATAAATTAAACCTTAGAGAAATTAAATAACTTTTTCAAGGACAACTAGGTAAGTAGCAAGTGTTGAGACACAAATACCAAAACTTACATTGATGGCAATGTTTCTCTTTAAATTTACATTCCTTTCCACTATCAAAAATAGACTGAAGGGGCCAGCACCGTGGCTCACTTGGTTAATCCTCCGCCTGCAGTGCCGGCATCCCATATGGGCACCGGGTTCTAGTCCCGGGTGCTCCTCTTCCAGGCCAGCTCTCTGCTGTGGCCCGGGAGTGCAGTGGAGGATGACCCAAGTGCTTGGGCCCCTGCACCCCATGGGAGACCAGGAGAAGTACCTGGCTCCCAGCTTCAGATGGACGTAGCTCTGGCCATGGTGGCCATTTGGGGGAGTGAACCAACAGAAGGAAGTGCTCTCTCTCTCTCTCTCTCTCACTGTCTGTAACCCTACCTGTCAAATAAATAAACAATCTTTAAAAAAAATAGACTGAAGTAAATTCTTCACATAAGTCACAGTTCTTTCCCTTTTAGATTATCTGTATGGGTAAATTACCATCTGTGGGGTTCCAAGGTTAAAGGCATAACAACACAATTCTGGAAGTTCTCAAGGCGTAGATGGATACCAGATACTCTGGGCGCGTGGTGAAGGAGCACATGGCTCTGGAACCTGGATATGTAGCTTCACAGCTCTCAGGTTCAGTCTCCATGCTTGCCTACTGAGATTAACAACTGCTGCCTCCAGGGTTGTTATGATAGCTCTTCTAGTGTTTGGATACCGCATTAATCCCAGGCAGTGTGTAAAAGATCACTAACAAGGCTAGACAAGACATTACTGAGAGAGGATTCATTACTCCTCCCTGCGTTCTCTGAAGACATCTCAACTCCTGAGGTTGACAACCATCTGCAAAACAGACTGAGAAAGGACAGCAAAAGAGGAACTAGAGCTATTCAGTTTGGATCTTGATCATGAATGATTACTAAGAACATTTTTGAGCAAGAGAAAATTAAAGTGTGAAGAAAATGAAGCATTTTTTTCTAACAAATCAGTGTGGAGAAGATGCAATCAAAAGAAACAATCTGTCCAAATTCCACTGGGTAATTCCATCTGAATCACGCCTCATACATCAAAAAAGGAAATGAGCAACCTTACAAGGATTTAGTGGTAACGATGAGGAGGAGCCTGGGTCAAGAGGGAATCTGAGCTTAGCTCGTTTTGTTTTCCCCAATTATGTGAGCACCAAAAGGATAAAACAAAACAAAGCAAAAAGCCTTGCCTGTATGTCAAATATTTAAAATGGCTTCTCTTCCGACGAGGTGATGATGTTGCAGGAGGGCTGGGGTTGGTGTTCTATCAGTGGTGGCATGAGGAGTTTTCGGCTCCAGTCACTTGGGTCTGTGCCTTGTCCCCAGAGAGGGGCAGATGCTATAGCTGGTTGGATTCTTTAGGAACAGCACAGCTCTCGTGTTACAGCTGTTTTGTGTTGAAACTCTCCATGTTGCAGCCCTCTGGGTTCTAGTCTCTGTATCACAGCTCTCTCCTCTCTGCCAGGTTTCTTGAGTGTTGCAGTCTTCTGGGTTACAGCTTTTCTTCTCTGCTGGGTTTTTTGTCTCACAACCATGATGAATGAGGCACATGGGGGCGAGGCAGAAAGGAGCAAAGTGAATGGCATTTATTGAAGAAGGCAGAGAAAGCCTCGTGGCAGCCAGGAGGGCTGCCCTGAAGGCACTGTCCAGCAGGCCTGCCTGGTTCAGGATTTTATGTATTTGTAAAGCAGGAAGTTCTCCCTCATTGGCTGAGGAGTATGCTAATGAGGCATGCTAATGAGGCATGACTCAGTTAGACAACTGACATTGGAGTATGTTTTGCACAGAAGTGTGGGAATTGCTCAGACAGGTCCATTCCACAGGGTCAACAACATCTGAAGATTACATAGCCTATGTTTCTCCTATCTCCCTCTCCCTCAGGGCTCCTGGAGGGTTATGTCATGTGTTCTCTCTCTGTCTCTCTCTCTCTCTCTTTTTTTTTCTGCTATAATTTTTCTTTCCTTTCCAGGGGCTCCTGGTGTCCCTGTCAATGGCTTTTGATATGTCAGTGTGGCTAGGCTAAACTGTAAGGATGGAAAGAAGGGTGACAATCGTTTTGTAGCATGTAGTATATAAGCTGAAGCACAAGTTTTGTTTTGCTCAAACACTAATCTAGGTACTAATGTGAAAGGGTTTATCAGATGTAATTAAAAGTGCTTGATCACTGGGGCCAACAGTTGTAGTGTAGCAGGTAAAGCCCTGGGCTGTGACACTGATATCCATTATGGGCACTGGATTGTGTCCTGGCTGCTGCACTTCCAAACCAGCTACCTGATAATGGCCTGGGAAAAGCAGTGGAAGATGGCCCAAATATTTAAGTCCCTGCCATCCATATGGAAGACCCAGATGAAGCTCCTGGCTCTTGCATGGCCCAGTCTTGGACGTTGTGACCATCTAGAGAGTGAACCAGTGAATAGAAGCTCACTTGCTCTCTATTAAATAAATAAATAAATCTTTTAAAAATTTCTCTGAACAAATAACTTTGGAGACAGTACACTTGGTGCATGTAATCTAATAACGTGAGTCATTAAAAGGGACTGAACTCCTCCTGGCAAGAGACTCCAGCCAATAGTTGTCCAGTTTTCCCTCTTCTCTCAATGTTCCCTTCCTGTTTGTAGACAGCAACTTCTGCCTTAACCTTATTGTTCCAGATTGCACATAATCTTTCTGTTCTGCTTTATTGACTTTGAAAATGGTTAGCCAGCCCTGACAATCCCATGAGCAAATTCCTTGTAATAAATCTATTTCCTCATCCTATTGGTTTTGCTTCTCTAATGGAACTATGACTGAGACTCCATGGATATCATCCACTCTAATACCTTCAACTACCTTCTTGCTGTTCTCTCTTCCCCTTCCCATTTTTATTTGAAAGGTAGAGACAGAAAGACTAGATCTTCCATCCATGGGTCCACTCCCCAGATACCTACAACAGCCAAGGGGGGGCCAGGCTGAAGTCATGAGTCTGGAACTGAATCCAAGCGTCTCACTTGGGTGTCAGGGATCCAAGTATTCCAATCATCACCTGATGCCTCCCATGTGCACACCAGCAGGAAGCTGGATCAGAAGTGGAGCACCTGGTTCAAGTCCCAGCTCCTCTAATATGGGATGCAGATGTGGCAAGCAACATCTTAATCACTATGCTAAATGCCCTCTCCAAGTACTTTATTTTGTCAGAAAGATACATCTAAAAAGGATTACATTCAAGAGTTTATTTGAATGAATCAGAGCACTTAAATAAAAACAAGAAACATATTTCAATTGTATATGCTCAAATGTGTCTATTAATGTATTTTTGAATGTAGAATTAGTGTAAATTGTCTTATATTTCTGTTAACCTGATTTTGCCCCCATTTAAAAAATATATAAGCCGGCGCCGTGGCTCAATAGGCTAATCCTCCACCTTGCGGCGCCGGCACACCGGGTTCTAGTCCCGGTTGGGGCGCCGGATTCTGTCCCGGTTGCCCCTCTTCCAGGCCAGCTCTCTGCTATGGCCAGGGAGTGCAGTGGAGGATGGCCCAGGTGCTTGGGCCCTGCACCCCATGGGAGACCAGGAAAAGCAACTGGCTCCTGGCTCCTGCCAGGATCAGCGCGGTGCGCCGGCTGCAGCGGCGGCCATTGGAGGGTGAACCAGCGGCAAAAGGAAGACCTTTCTCTCTCTGTCTCTCTCTCTCACTGTCCACTCTGCCTGTCAAAAAAAAAATATATATATATATATATATATATATATAGTGGTCATATTAGATTTTCTAGAGCTGCTACGAGTGTAACAAATTACTATAGCTGGGTGGCTTAATACATTAAAATACTTTGTCTTACAATTGTGGAGTTGAGAAGTCCAAAATCGAGCTGTGAGCAGGAACAGTCCCCTTGAATCTTTAGGAAATAAGCCTTCCATGCTTCCAGTGACTGCCACTATCCTTGGCATTCCTTGGCTCGTAGCTCTGTCACCCCAGTCCCTGCCTCTGCTTTTACATGTTACTCTCCTCAGCCTATAAATGTATTCCTTAATTTTCTTATGAAACCAGTCATTGGATTTAGGCTTTACCCTAATAGAATATAATCTCATCAAAAACGACTGCATCTGCAAAGACCCTATTTCCAAATAAGGTCATATTCTTAGGATCTAGGTATATAAGGATCTTGGAAGGACTCCATTTAATCTGCTGTAGTGATGGTCTTTCATATTGTAAAGCCTTTTCCCCAATTGGGAATACCTACTTTTATTGGGAAAAAATAATGCATATTGGCTGTAAAATATATACTGCTCCTAGGTCAAAAAGCAAAATGTGTAAACATAGCACCATGGTGATTGTATACAACTAACTGTATAATTGCAGTCATCTGAAATACTGCCATGGACAGCCTACATCTTGATGAGATCAATCAAATCTTGACAGGAGATAAAGCTATCACGCGCTTTCAGCAATGATTTCATGCTGGGAAAGAAATTAACTGGAAAACTGACAAAAGAAAAAAACCCACAATGGCTGGCTACCACATTTGCAGTCGCTCGAAGAGCTGAGATCTTGAGACACTTCTTTTTCACAAATGCAGAGGTAGTAAAAAGAAATTTAAGGAAGTTTTCAACATTTTTATGTACATGCACAATGCATAGATTTTGTGTTTTTTATAATGTACTTTATTGGAGTAGTCAGCATTATGCTAATGCACTTTAATTGAGTTAATTTGCAAAAAAATACACCAAATGAATTAGAACTCTACAGGAATAAATGATTTAACCCTTCAGTATTAGAAACGATGTGAACATAAAATACCTAGTTAACAAATTATAAAAAATGCTGGCAGTTCAAAATAGTAGGAAAGGGCAGGCATTTGGGGAGTGGAAAAGTGAATGGGCTTCCCTCATTCTTCATTTTTTCTGCCTCTCAAATAAAAAATTTAAAACAGTGGTAAGCTAAAAAACAGCTTAAAAACCCTAAAAATAAAATTATACATGAAAACGTATTACCAGGACAGCTTGTGGGCAATTACATGCAGGGAATGCATAAGAGCTGGCGTTCCTGGTCCTCACATTTGGAAGTCTTGCCTTGCAATGAACAGTTTGTTTTGCTTTTATGGCACAGCTACCCCTGGTGAACATGGTCACATTCATTTTCTGCTTTTATTTGAAATTGTTCTGCAACATCCACTGACCTGAGCACTCTGTTAAATTTTCACATCTTTTGTGCAATGCTCTTGTGTTGCTTAGGGAACAAAGAAATCCATTCCACATGGGACTCTATATATAGGCAACCAATTTGGTGGAAACATTACTGATGGTTGACCAGCAACAGTTGAATGTCTTCTTATCCTATGGTGCACATAATTATTTTTGGACCAGTCAGTCCCTTCATGGCTTCTTTGGGAAGATGACACCTTTAATTCCTTAAAGGTTTCTGGAATTTCATGAACTGGAAGGAATGCCAAGATAGACAAATGCATTTTTAAAGTGAAGTGTTTACTATGGCCATATTATGTGGCTCATGTCTTCTCCAGAATTTATCTCTTATACTGCATTTTTTTAAAAAAGGGGAATTGTTTATAGAATCTTGAGTATTAGGATTTCAACATTTTGGGTTCTAAATTTTTGGGATTGTGGTTTTTTTTTGGATTTTGGATGATAGATTTTGATCTTTTGGTATTTAAATATTTAGGATGACATTGGGGATTATTTTTCAGGATTACAGTCAGAACCAAAAATAAATATGTAACATCAAATAGTGATGATTGATGTAAAAAGGAATTCAGGTAATGATGTAAAGAGTGACATAACTTCAGACAGATCACTGGAGGTATGATTCTTATTTTATTTTATTTTTTTTTTTTGACAGGCAGAGTGGACAGTGAGAGAGAGAAACAGAGAGAAAGGTCTTCCTTTGCCATTGGTTCACCCTCCAATGGCCGCTGTGGCCGGCGCACCGCGCTGATCCGAAGCCAGGAGCCAGGAGCCAGGAGCCAGGAGCTTCTCCTGGTCTCCCATGGGGTGCAGGGCCCAAGCACTTGGGCCATCCTCCACTGCACTCCCTGGCCACAGCAGAGAGCTGGCCTGGAAGAGGGGCAACCGGGACAGAATCCGGTGCCCCGACCGGGACTAGAACCCGGTGTGCCGGTGCCGCAAGGCAGAGGATTAGCCTAGTGAGCCGCGGCACTGGCCATGATTCATTTTTAATCTCAGTTTTTCCCCATAGTTTATTTTTGGTATTTATTTACCCATGCCATATACAAGCATTTATTCCTATATTACCCTAAAAGAGCTGCATGATAGCCCATTGTACATGTGTACCAAAATTTGTTGAACTTGTCTATGTCTTCTAGCCTATCTATGTGGTTTAGAAAAGGAATTTCCAAATATATATATATACACACATATATTATATATATATATATATATAAAGGAATTTCCACACATATCCTTGATTAAAAATAGTACTCAATTCTTTTTAAAGATTTATTTATTTGAGATAGAGTTACAGAGGGAGGTCTTCCATCTGCTGGTTCATTCCCTAAATGGCCATAATGGCCAGAGCTGGGCCAATCTGAAGCTTCTTCCAGACCTGCCATGCGGGTGCACAGCCCTGAGCACTTGGGCCATCTTCCACTGCTTTCCCAGGCCATAGCCAAGAACTAGATAGAAAGAGAAGAAACTGAGAGTCAAATCAGTGCCCACATGGGATGCCAGGCCCAGAGGTGGCAGCCTTATTGGCTACACCATGGCATGGCCCCTCGTAAAATTTCTTATGGAGATACAATGTCAGAATTCAATTTAAATTTGGAAAAATAGTTTGATTATTCCAAACATGTTGAATCAGATCACGTATCTTCTAAGACTGTCATTCTGCCACATTTCCCACACCCCAGGCAAAGGATATTTTTAAGTTCTACAAATCTATTTATTACAACCTCACATCTGCAATCGGATTGAATACTAACTATACCAAATACTAATTGGCTAACCTGTCTTGCTTTTGTCTCTTTTAATCCTTTTGGATTGTGTATTAGTGGTTTTCTTATCTCTTTCCTATGTTGCAGAACCACAGATTATGAATAATCAACTTTTACTCTAAAGTGAATATAAATGAAAAGTGCCAAAAATATGGCAAAAAGATCTGGCTGTATTTCATGCCACCAAGGCATAAGGCAATTTGTAAAAATTAACAATTTTTAAAAAGTACTTTATCTGAAAGGCAAGGCAGTGGTGGGGACAGGGAGGTATCTTTTAACCTGCTGGCCCATTCCCAATGTCTACAACAGCCAAGTGCAGGGCCAGGCCAAACTCAGGAAACTACAACTCCACCTGGGTGTCCCACGCGGGTGGCAAGCACCGAATTACATAAGCCATCCCCTGCTGCCTCCAAAGGTGCACATTAACAGGAAGACGGAACGTGGAGTGGAGCCAGGACTCACACGTAGGCACTCCACCACGGGTTGAAGGCATCCCAAGTGGATGCTTAACTGCTGCACCAGACACGTGCTGGTTGTGACGTTTTAAACCAGAGTTGCTTCTTTTTCTGCTTGATGTCCCATTGACTTCTACCTGAGGCATCTCATAGGAAACCCAGTAGGTACTCCTGGATAATTAACACTGGATTCCCACTGGAAGAGAATTGTATGGAACTACTTGATGGCAAGCTGCTTCCTGAGTATTCTGATTTCATGTGTGTCCTCTGGCAGACTTGTGAATCTCAATGTTTAGCCTGACCTAAGAAAGTCCACTGGGATATGTCATTAAGCAACTTAGATAAAAAAAATATTGTCATAGACTGGCAAGCAATTAAAATACTTAATTTGGCATGCTCATTCTAAAATTTATCTGATGAAAACTGTCATCAGATATGAAGAATTAGTGCTACAGTATTTTTTTAAAAAGATTTATTTGAAAGACAGAGTTAGAGAATGAGGTAGAGACAGAGAGAGAGGTCTTCCATCCACTGGTTCACTCCCCAGATGGCCACAATGGCCAGAGCTGCGCCGATAAGAAGCCAGGAGCCAGAACTTCTTCTGGGTCTCCCACGTGGGTGCAGGGGCCCAAGCACTTGCATCATTGTCCACTGCTTTCCCAGACCATACCAGAGAGCTGGATGGGAAGAGGAGCAGCTGGGACTAGAACTGGCCCCCATATGGAATGCCAGTGCTTCAGGCCAGTGCTTTAACCTGCTGCGCCACAGCGCCAGCCCGTAGAGTGCTATAGTATTTATGAGTGTGGTAGCAACAACCCATGTATAGACCAATAGACTAGATAACAGATATGGCACAGATATCATTGTTGAGATGTGGGGGAATGATCCATTGATAAATGATGTTGTGACACATGATTTTAAGATTTATTTATTTGAAAGAGTGACCTGGGGGGGGGGGAGGGAGTGTCTTCCATCTGCTGGTTCACTCCCCAAATGGCCACAACGGCCAGAGCTGATTTGCTGCCAGGAGCCAGGAGCTGTTTCTGGGTTTCCCATGTGGGTGCAGGGGCCCAAGCACATGGACCATCTTCTACTGCTTTTCCAGGCCATAGCAGAGAGCTGGATCAGAAGAACAGCAGCTAGGATTCGAACTGGTGCCCATATGGGATGCCAGCGCTGCAAGCCACGGCTTTAACCTGCTGTGCCACAGTGCTGGGGGCCCCAACATGGTTATTTTTATGCTACATATAGTACAGGCACGTTCTATCATATTCTTAAACACAAAGTCAATTCCAAGTAGATAAAAGAGTTTTGAAGTACAGAGTTATCTTAACATCATTTGTACAGAAGATTTAAGAATCCAAATAACAAAGGGAAAGACAGATAAAAACATTGAACATATGAACTGCTGAAGGCACCACTGAGAGAAGTCTAAGTTTGAAGATTCCTGTAGTGAATATAACTGCCAAAGGACTAAAACTATAAAATGTTAAAAGCTAAAATAAATTGACAAGATAGGCAGACCAACTGAAAAATAGGAAAAAAGTAATTTCACGGAAGATAATTAATAATAATTATAAAACATGAAAATACTATAATAAGTAGAAGAAACATTTACGCCGGCACCGCGGCTCAATAGGCTAATCCTCCACCTAGCGGCGCCGGCACACCAGGTTCTAGTCCCGGTTGCCCCTCTTCCAGTCCACTCTGCTGTGGCTCGGGAAGGCAGTGGAGGATGGCCCAAGTGCTTGGGCCCTGCACCCCATGGGAGACAAGGAGAAGCCCCTGGCTCCTGCCTTCGGATCAGCGCGGTGCACAGGCCGCAGCGCGCCAGCCGTGGTGGCTATTGGAGGGTGAACCAAGGGCAAAAAGGAAGACCTTTCTGTCTCTCTCTCTCTCTCACTCACTATCCACTCTGCCTGTCAAAAACAAAAAAACACTTAACTTCTTGCAAATTATAATCTCTTAAAAAATATTTATTGATTTGACAGGCAGAGTTAGAGATATCTTTCATTTGCTGATTAACTCCCAAAATGACACCAGTGGCAAGTGCTGGGCCAAGTCAAAGAAAAAGCTTCATCTGGGTCTCTTATGTGAGTGGCAGGGGTCCAAGTACTTTGGGCCATCTTCTCCTGCTTTCTCAGGCTCATTACCAGGAGGAGTGGAGAAGCCAGCACTTCAACCAGCACTTATGATGATGGCATGATGCATTGCAGGTTTTTAAAATATAAACAAACAAATATTATTGAGGACTAATAGCACTGAATGTTTATACCCTACAGATAGGATTGTGAACAGACATATCACACTGGAAAATACCCTGACATTATCCAATAAAGATGAAGACCCAACAATTCACATTCTAAAGAAAGTAGGAGCCACCCTTGTGAAAGTTCTCAACTGAGTATCCATCAGACGTGGAAGAGAAATGAAGTACAATCTTAGGGAAAAGAATGGGTGAACCACATAAACATGAAGTTGAATAGAAAAAAATATAAGACACATTAACAATTCAGTATCATTTACATTATAAAAAGGACTAAAACATTTGGAAGTAAACAACATACTGTTTAGGGATAGAAAGATACAATGGCAGAAGTTTAAGGGGGAAAAAAAAGACTATCAAACCAAAAATAATGGAGAAATCAGCTAGGACCAGGGAGTAAAGAAGTTGGGTTTTATAAGGGATACAAATGAAACTTAAAAAGTACATCATTAGCACATGGTTTTTTTTTTTTATGTTCTACACACTTTTATAAAACACCTTGTTGAGATTATGTACATATGAAAAATATTCATTTTGCATTATTTACAAAAATCAGAATGTCCAAAATAAACATGCATCAGTGGGGAAATGGTTAAATATGGAACTGTCAATATTAAACATGAAAATAATTAAAAAAGAAAAAGGCTCTAGATTATGAGAAAGAAGTACAGATGTATTTAGCTGGAGGTGTCATATTATCAGAAAATGCAAATGAATCTAAAAGAAGCTATTAGAAGTAAAATTAGCAGGACTTGGATACAATATTAATGTACAAAAATCAAATTTCTATTTACTAGCAATGAACAGTCAGAAAATTGAAGTAAAATATCATGAATAAGCATTAAAAGATTCAAATACTTAGGGATAAGCCTGACAAGAGGTAAAGACATGATGGAAAATTATGGAACATTTCAGAGATACTAAAGATGAAAATAAATGATTTATGGATTTTAAGACTCAATATTGTCAATCATCCCCAAATTAACCAAAAATACACAACACAATCCAATTCAAAAACTCAGCAGTCTTTTTTCTTGACATGTTTTTTGAAATCTTAAATATCTGTGTATCTGCTAAAAGATATAAATCCCTGAATTAATATAAATGAACTTTAGAAGAAAACCATGAAACCAAGTTAACAGGGGATTGTGATGAGAGGTCAGATCCCCACATGACATAAAAGACAACAGGTGAACGCAGCTCAAGGGCACTTTCTCCAAATGGGAACCAAGGAAAAACTGTAAGAGCATTAACTCATTTTCCACAAAACTAAGTCAATACTGACATACATGCATACATATACAATACATTGTAACTGAGAAAGACTACGGCCAGCAGAAGTGGAAACTTCCTACCTAGACAGAGCAGGTGGCCCCAGAGTATTCATGCATGTTTTATGAATAAAGGCTTAACAGTTCTTGAAGTGAAAGTATGTAGGCAATTAATACAGAAAAAACAGGCTTTTACTGAGATTACTGAAAAAATTTATAACTTAAGAAAATGTGTTACTCACTCATCAGTATACTTTTCAAGTATTGTATCTAAGAATTTCTAAAGCATTTTCCAAATGAGCCTCATAATCTACCCCATAAAATAGGCTATATAACCACACTTTTTATAAGCTGCTGAAACTAAGATATAAACTATTCTGGTTTGCAGGAAAAATTGAAAAAAAATAGTCAACACTATAGATTCACCATTTTGGTCATGTCCATTAAGAGAAAAAGAAATGATCCAATAGTTCATCATTCAAAATCTGTAACTGTACAGATTTGAAGGGGTTTTGAGTCAGTTCCAGTGTAGAAATAGGGCCAAAGCACTCCTGTAAAATAATCACTAAAAGTGTACAGAACAGATCTATCGTTAAGATTATAAAAGGAAACCTCACCCATTTCAAAGTCTAAAAAAATGCCAATCTTATTTGGTGTTACATGTGGCAGAAGCTGAATTTTCCTAGGACCTACCGCAACATAATTACCGTGACCCCACAGCCCAATTCCCCATAACCCATCCTGTACTAAAATTGGCTGATTGTGACTCTTTCTTTTTCTGGGAAGAGATTCTGTACAGACACCTATAATCCATTCATACTTATCTTTGACTTCTACCTCCCAGTACTGCCTGCCAGAATTATATTCCTTAGAACCTAGAACAGCTGGGCAGAGATAAAATCTTTTTGGGTTAGGTGGTAACTTTTGCGTTATATTTCCATATTTCACAGATTTCCTATCTCCTGAGACAACAAGTTTACGATGTGCTGTGTCAGGATCTAGAATTACATCAACTTGAAATCGCTGGATAATTTTATTCAGGCCAGAATATTGTGGTGGAAGACGGTAACCATAGTCTTTTAATTGAAATGAAAACAGTTCAGGGCATTTTAAGTTTTTATATCTGAGGTAGACACTCTTAATATCTGCCAGCAACTCCAGATCTGACTCTACGTGTTTTCTCTTTATCTCTTTTATGAGGTGCTTTAATGAGGTAGCATGATCTGAAAATTTTGTTAGGTTTTCGCTTAGTTTTACCAAAATACCCATCTCATCATCTTGTAATTGTCTAAGTACATTCTCTCGCTCATTTTGGAGAAACAACATAAATTGCTCAAATTCAGACTTGATTTCTTCTCTTCTATGTTCTGCCTTTATCTTCAGTTCCAGTGATTTTGTGGTATGCATAGTGATCACTCTTAAACTGTGCTCTATTTTCTCTTTCCATGCCATAATGTAACACTCCAAGTTTTTCCTATGATAGGGGGCAGCCTCCTCTATGGGCCAAATATAGTGATGGAGGTGATCAGCAGAGAAACTGCACTGTGGACATAAAACCTCTAGGTCTTTCTGACAGAATAAAGTCATAATCTGATGGTGTTTCTCACATATAAGCTTCTCTTCCTGCCTTTTCCTTTTACTTCTTCTTATTTGGAGTAGCTTGGCAATTTCAGTCAAATTACTCAGCTGGTTATTGCTCATGAATTTCCTTTCTGGACAGCGTAAATGGCAAAAAGGACAGGGGAA
Source organism: Oryctolagus cuniculus (assembly GCF_051225735.1). Taxonomy (NCBI): domain Eukaryota; kingdom Metazoa; phylum Chordata; class Mammalia; order Lagomorpha; family Leporidae; genus Oryctolagus; species Oryctolagus cuniculus. The sequence continues at coordinate 12,229,455 of NC_142874.1, read as the reverse complement.
ACTATCATTTAGATCCTTCCAGGACATACTGATGCAGGAGAAACAGAAGTTATGCCCACAGTGGATGGTCACTGGGTCTTTCAAGTATTCCAGACAGATGAGACATTTAGCCTCTGCTTGGAGGTCTGACAAGACTGTCAAAAACTCCATGGAGTTTTAAGCAAAGGTGGTAGGTAAGGTAACACTTTTTTTAGTGAGACCTGGCTCTTGAGAGCTCAAGACCAAGTATACGTCAGAAATCCTCCCGTAGACCTTAAAAGCTACCAGCTTTCAGTCTCACTGGCTTGGCATGTTGATGGTCGCCTCTGAAAATGTGATTAGCACTCTGTCCCTCAGCTCCAGGGTCTGCTGCCACGAATGCTCCGCAGCCTTTAGCCTCTGTATATTAAAACACAGCAGTGAGCTGCTGCTCTTCTCACTTATGATCCGAAGTCCAGCTTAACAGCTTGCTTGCTCAAGAAACTATCTTCAGATCCAAGGTAAAAAATCCTTCCTACAGATGAGAGAAGATATTTAGATTAAAGCTGACTCTAAAATCATCAATGCATTATAATGTTCATACAAGAATAATCAAGGAAAGTTACAATAACTGGATAGAATCCTTGTAAACCCAGAGAATTCATATGGTAGAGATTCACTCGAGTGTAACTTTTTTATTTGACAGGTAGAGTTATAGACAGTGAGAGACAGAGAGAAAGGTCTTCCTTTCATTGGTTCACTCCCCAAATGGCCGCCATAGCTGGCTCTGTGCCCATCCCAAGCCAGGAGCCAGGTGCTTCCTCCTGGTCTCCCATGTGGGTGCAGGTGCCCAAGCACTTGGGCCATCCTCCACTGCTCTCCCAGGCCATAGCAGAGAGCTGGACTGGAAGAGGAGCAACTGGGACTAGAACCCAGTGCCCATATGGGATGTCGGCGCCATAAGCGGAGGATTAACCAAGTGAGCCACAGCACAAGCCCCTCGAATGTAACTTATTAAATCTTGCTCCAAAATATCTAGTATGGATCTAATCATGAGAAAATTAATATAACCTGGATTGTAGGGTACTCTGTAATGCAACTGGTATATATTTTCAAAAATGTTAATGTCCTGAAAAACAAAGTTCTAGATTTAAGATATAAGAAACATGACAAATAAACATTGTCATCTTCTATCAGATCTGAGATCTTAAAATTTTTGCAGTGGCAAGTATATGGCATAACAGTTAAAAAGTCCCTTATAGAGCCTGTGCCCCCACACTGGAGTACCTGAGTCCAAACCCTGGCTCCTGATTCCTGCTAATGTAGATCTTGAAAGCCAGGGGTAATGACACAAGTAGCTGAGGGTTCCTACCACCCATAAGGGAGATCTGGTTGCAGAGTTATCTGCCTCCCACTCTACCTTTGTGGAAATTTGGGGGAGTGAACCACAGGTAGGAGCTTCTTCTCTGACTCTCAAATAAAAAACAGAACTTTGGGGACAAATGTGATAATTTTAGTTTGAGTTATAATCACATAATACTATATCAGCGTTAAACTGGAAACAACATAATTATCATAGATATGAATGTTTTGGGAACCAGCATTGTTGTACAGTGGATTACACAGGCAGAGTGGACAGTGAGAGAGAGAGAGGGAGAGAGAGAGAGAGAGAGAGAGAAAGGTCTTCCTTTGCTGTTGGTTCACCCCCAATGGCCACTGCGGCCAGCGTGCCGCACCGATCCAAAGCCAGGAACCAGGTGCCTCCTCCTGGTCTCCCACGTGGGTGCAGGGCCCAAGCACTTGGGCCATCCTCCACTGCACTCCTGGGCCACAGCAGAGAGTTGGACTGGAAGAGGGGCAACCGGGACAGAAGCTGGCGCCCAGAACAGGACTAGAACCCGGTGTGCCGGTGCCGCAGGCAGAGGATTAGCCTATTGAGCCGCGGCACTGGCCAATGCCAGCATCCTATATCAGTGTTGGTTCAAGTTCTGGCAGCTCCACTTTCTATCCGGCTCTCTGATAACAGCCTGGGAAAGCAGCAGAAGATGGCCCAAGTGCTTGGGCTCCTAACATCCTGAATAGAGTCCTAGGCTCTTGGCTTCCACCTGGCCCATCCTTGGCCCAAGTTATGACCATTTGGGAAATGAACCAGAAGATGGGAAATATTTCTCTTTCTCTCTTTCAAAGAAATAATAAAATCTTTTTTTTTTAAGTTTCTTTTTTTTTTTTTTTTTTTTTTGACAGGCAGAGTGGACAGTGAGAGAGACTGGCGCGCTGAGGCCGGCGCACTGCGCTGATTCGATGGCAGGAGCCAGGAGCCAGGTGCTTTTCCTGGTCTCCCATGGGGTGCAGGGCCCAAGCACCTGGGCCATCCTCCACTGCACTCCCTGGCCACAGCAGAGAGCTGGCCTGGAAGAGGGGCAACTGGGACAGAATCCGGCGCCCCAACCGGGACTAGAACCTGGTGTGCCGGCGCCGCTAGGCGGAGGATTAGCCTAGAGAGCCGTGGCGCCGGCCTGAAATAAAATCTTAAAAGTGAGCTCCTAGCAGCTGGTTCATTCCCCCCAAGTGCCTTCCAGGGGCCAGGACTGGTCTGGCAGGTCTCCCACATGGGTAGCTAGAATCCAAATACTTGAGACCTAACTGCCATGTTCCACAGCCTGCATTAGCACAAAGTAGCTAATCCAATGTGAGACACAGACATCTTAACAGCTAGGCTAAATGCCAGCTACCCACCACCATTTTTCTTTTGAAATTTTAAAAATAAGAAGTGAAGGGTCGGCGCCGTGGCTCACTTGGCTAATCCTCCGCCTGCAGCGCCGGCATTCCGGGTTCTAGTCCTAGTTGGGGCACTGGATTCTGTCCCAGTTGCTCCTCTTCCAGTCTAGCTCTCTGCTATGGCCTGTGAGAGCAGTGGAGGATGGCCCAGGTGCTTGGGCCCTGCACCCATGGGAGACCAGGAGGAAGCACCTGGCTCCTAACTTTGGATCGGTGCAGCGTGCCAGCCGTGGCGGCCATTTGGGGGGTGAACCAACGGAAAAGGAAGACCTTTCTCTCTCTCTCTAACTCTACCTGTCCAAAAAAAAAAAAAAAAAAAGTAGTGAAGGAGAGAAACTTACTGTTTTCAAGAAACCCGATTTTCAGGAAATCAAATTCCTCTGTCAACTGTATGAGCCACCTCACCATCAATACAGTATCTTTCAAATCATTGTATCACACACTACTGGATCCTTTTTCAACTATTCTTTCTCCTCTCCAATTCCCCATAAATCAATAACAAAGCAATAGTATGGGCATGGCTTCAACATAGGAACTAGGCTTTGTCTTGATGATCTAGCAGGTTCTTTTACTATATAGACTTTCTTATCAGAAGAATAGGAAAAATACAATGTCTCTACTTATAAATAAATTACTCCCAAATCAAGGTTTGACTCAGTGTTTTGGGCTTGCATAAGCAAAAACTATCACAGCAAAATGGTATAGGAAGCAGTGTTTTTACAATGTAAGGATTCATACTACTAAGAGGACACAAAGTTTGAATCCTGGCTCAACTACTTTCTGGGTGTCTTTATGGAGAATTCTTAGCTTTAAATTCACTTCTTTGACATGTAAAATAGAAATTATAATAACCTTTTTCTGTAATGAAAGTATTATATAAATGGTAGCTAAAACAAGCCCATTATTCCTAGCAGAGGAACTTTCTATGTTAGATATATTGGTATATATATTCAAATAATGTCTACACAATGATTTTCTCATTAGTTCTTTTAAATATTTTTCAATTTATGATAAAGCTTTCTACCTCCAACTTTGTCCTGTAGACAATTTAAGTTCTAATTTGCCTATTGCTTCTTTTTTCTTAGATCTTATTTTTTTAAATTTATTTTTTAATGAATACAAATTTCTTAAGCATAACTTTAGGAATATAATTATTCTTCCCACCATAACAGCCCTCCCACCGATACTCCCACCCCCCTTCTCCTCTCTCTCCCCTTGCCAGTCCCATTCTCCATTAAGATTTCCAATTAACTTTGTATACAGAAGACCAACTTTATACTAAGATTTCAACAATTTGTGGGTGCACACACACACAACTCATAACTGGTTTTACAGTTAACTCTCAATACAACTCATTGAGAACGGAGGTCCTGCATGGGGAGTTATTACACAGTGACTTGTTAACAATTAACACTCTTATGTATGACATCAGCAACCACCCAAGGCTCTTGAAATAAGCTGCCTAGGCTATGGAAGCCCTTTGAGTCCACAAACTCCATCAGTATTTGCACAAGGCCATAAGCAAAGTGGAAGTTATCTCCTCTCTATAGAGAAAAGTATATCTTCTTTGATGGCCATTCTTTCCACTGGGGTCTCACTCACAGAGATCCTTCATGTAGAACTTTTTTTTGTCAGTGTCTTAGCTTTCCATGCCTGAAGCCTAGAGCTTTTTGATATAGCTGAACTTGTCACTCGAACCTTTACTTTTTAAACTGGTTGAGTCTTTAATAATGCCCTTTGTATTTCCTCATCTTCATCTGACTAAAGCACTTGACGTTTTCATTTTTTAAACATAGGTGTGATGCTCTTTTGTCTACACAAACCACTTTTTTTTCCTTTTTCCTTTCTTTCTTTTAAGTTTTTATTTAATGAATGCATTTTTCTTAGATACAACTTTAGGAATATAGTGGTCTTCCCCCCATACCCCCCAAATCCCACCCCTCCTCCCTCTCCCATCTCCTCCTTCATTATGGTTCATGTTTAGTTTGAATTTATATACAGAGGACCAACTCCATACTAAGCATAGACTTCAACAATTTGCACCCATGCACACACACAACATATAGAGTACAGTTTGGGAAGAAAATTTGCAGTTGATTCTCATATTACAATTCATTAGGGACAGAGGTCCTCCATGGGGAGCAAGTGCACAGTGACTTCTGTTGTTCCTTTAACAGTTAACACTCTTATTTATGACATTGATCACTCGAGGCTCTTGCCTTGGGCTTCCAAGGCTATGGAAGCCTTTTTTGACCATGGAATTCATCAGTATTTGGACACGGCCATAAGCAAAGGGGATGTTCTCTCCTCCCTTCAAAGAAGAGTATCTCCTTCTTTGATGACTCTTTCCACTAAGGTCTCATAGAGATCCTCCGTGTAGGATTTTTTTTTTTGCCACAGTCTTGGCTTTCCATGCCTGAGATGCTCTTGCAGGCCTTTCAGTCCGACCAGGAAGCCTTAAGGATTGATTCTGAGGACAAAGTACAAATCACTCTTTAGATCATCCTTTCCTTACTTTGTTCCTCAGACTGAGCATTGCTCCTTTAGGAGACTACACCCAAAAGAAATGTTCTCTGGGATGGTTTATTATGTGTCAGGGACTATACTAAGGCTTTTCAATACAGTTACAGATTCTAATTAAACCATGAGAACAACTTTGTAAGTCAGGAGATATTATCTTCAATTGTAAAATCTGAGTGTACAAGAATTTGAACATGCTTCTCCAGCATTACATCAACTGGCATAGCCGCTGGGATTATACCTAATCACTAAGCTAAACTGTCCTTCATACTCCCAGAGCTTTATATATCAAAGCACCTTATTTTTTGTTTATTTTGTTCTTGCTGATTCATATCTAATCTCTTATCTCAAAAATTTTAAAAGGGAAAGATGAGTTTACAAATTCTGGCACTGTAACGGTAAGCACAGATAAAACACAAATTGAGAGCCGGCAGCATCTAATAGAACTGGGTTTTCTGCCAGCTCTTCTGCCTAACTAGTTACATATTTGGCCAAATTCATTCTTTGAAGCTAAGTTTTCTTTTTAGAAAGTGGAAATAATGCTATTTTATGTTGTAAGCATAAATGAGAACAAAATGTAAGGTACATTTCACAGTACTCAGCTTTAAACATGTGCACAATAAAAAGTGTAAGACTATCTCATGAAATCTCAAGAGCTCTTACAACTCTAGCCAAATTCAAGGAGAGTCAGCCTTTTATCTGTGGGTTCTATTATTTCTGAGTTCAACCAACCTCAGACAAAAAATATTTAGGGGAGAACTGTCTGTACTGAACACACATATACTTATTCCCTTATTATTTCCTAAATGCACATAGCTATCCACATAGTGTTTACAACATATTAGGCATTACAAGTAATCTAGAGATAATTTAAAGTCTACAACAGGACATGGGTAGGTAATATGCAAATACTGTGCCATTTTATATAAGGAACTAGAGTTCATCTGTGGATTTTTGTATCTGCAGGGGCTTCTGGAACCGATCTCCAGTGGATAGCTAGGAACAACCGCAAATCCATTACACCATGTTACATTTTATTATCTTATTTAGCCTAACTGCTCTCACATGATCGCTAAATCCTCAGTAACTAGTAAAGGCATAAACTTCAAACACGTTCACTGTAAGAATGTGCCTTGGGAAATTTTCCTAATTTTTGAGTAAGAGGAGAAGCTTCAGAAACTCTCAAACGAATCTTTACTTTTATATTAAAATCCTTTCCATGTGTACAAAATTCCAACCCGGAACTACTACAACGAAGCGCACTTTGTGAGCGCGCTCTGCCTTCCAGGCCGCGTGACACGCAGCGATGGCGGCTCCTGGTGACGTCCAGCTGCTCGAGGGGGCACACGGACGGCGGGGAGAGGGTTCTCAACGGGCAGGGGTGGGGGCGCCACTCCACTCCCGTGCCCCCCACCCCCACCCGCCGCCAATCACGCAGAGCTCTCGGAAGACTATGCGATCGACGAAGGCAGTGCCTCGGGTGAAAGTGTCCTGACAGGCCCACGAGCCGCCTCGTACCTCCACAAACCTGGGCCCAGAGGCTGAGGCGGTTCCGTCACGGACGGACGACACCCGGGCCGCCCGGCCCTGGCCTGCTTGGCCTCTCTCCGGGGCCCTCTCCACTTACCGGAGCAGAGGGCTCGGCGGCTCAGCGCCCACGGAGCGCGCCGGACACACGCGGCAGACACCACAAACGTGCCAGAGCACGCCCGCCTCAGGCGGCCGAGACGCCGCGTGCCGGGAGCGCGGGGCTTCCGGGTCTCGCGAGGTTACGCGAGGTTCCGCCGGAAGTGGGGCCGGAGGGCTGCGCCTGCGCAGTGGCGTTGCTGAGGCCCGGGCCTTCCGAGCTCCGGGCTCCCAGGGTTGGTTCCTTAACTGCCATGGGCACCCTCTTCCCATTCTCACTTAGTATCTCACTTAGGATCGCACTTAGGCCCGACCCACAAGGTGCAGTCGGTGCGGCCATTTTACCTTCGCAGTGAATCCGCCTGAATCTCGGGGGGTCTGTGGGCAGGTGCTGCCCGCAGCTACGCGCCGTCTGCCGGTGCCGGTGGAGGGCGTTTAAGTCAGACTTTGAAGAGTACGTGGGAATTAGTTGGGAACCATTAAAGGGCACAAGCCTGCTAGGCTGGAGGAGGGGCCCTGGGGAGCCTCAACCTCAAAGATTAGAACTGGAACCGGGTCAGGGGCGGAGGGTGCTTGGGTGCCCATCCCCTGCGGAGGAGCGGTGAGAGAGGGCCAGCTGTAGGCCCAGCTCCTCCGCTTCCAGCTTTCTGCGAATGCACCTGGAGGCTGCACATAATGGCTCAGGTCGTGAGTCTCTGCCATCCGTGTGGGAGACCTGGGTGGAGCTGCTGGCTCCCGGGCTTAAGGCCTGGCCCAGCCCTGGCTGATGCCGCCCGCAGGGGAGTAATACCGGATAGAAGATCGCTCTGTCTGTGCCCCTCCTCTGCCTTCTGTCACTATACCTCTCAAATAGACAAAACTTAAAAAAAAAAAAAAATCAAGACATAAAGGACGGGAATTTTGCTGACGCTAGAGGAAAGTGGGGAGATACCGGAAGCAGCCAGGATGAGAAGTGATTAAAGTTGGACAGGAATAAATGCTGCAAGTCCTATTTAAGCAGAGCTGGGCTTTCTAGCTTTTACGGAATGCAGAGGAAGCCGGTGAACATGGTGTAGTGAGATTTGAATTTTGGAGGCGTGTCTGGGAAGCACATGGAGCTGTTCTGAAGGCCAACAGCCCGGGTCTTGCTGCTGGCTAGCCCTGTGGCCCCTCCTGAGTGCCATCGCCTTTTTAGAAAAAAATTGCCGGCACCACGGCTCACTAGGCTAATCCTCCGCCTTGCGGTGCCGGCACACTGGGTTCTAGTCCCGGTCGGGGCGCCAGATTCTGTCCCGGTTGCTCCTCTTCCAGGCCAGCTCTCTGCTGTGGCCCGGGAAGGCAGTGGAGGATGGCCCAAGTCCTTGGGCCCTGCACCCCATGGGAGACCAGGATGAGTACCTGGCTCCTGCCTTCGGATCAGCGTGGTACAGCACGCCGGCCGTGGCGGCCATTGGAGGGTGAACCAACGGCAAAGGAAGACCTTTCTCTGTCTCTCTCTCACTGTCCACTCTGCCTGTCAAACAAAGAAAAAAAATCCTTGTATATCTACGTGTTATATAAATACAGTTGGTACTATGGAAACATAGATTTGAATTTTGAAAGGATGGCTGGAAATAATTGAAAGGAGACAAATCTCTCGATATCTTTAAAAACTCCAAGAAGGAGTTGGGTGGTGAGCATTTGCGGAGAACTAGGTAATTAACAGATGTTGATAGAGAAAATTCACTTTTGTTTTTATACACATGCCCTTTTATTAGTATAGATATCAGCAAAATTCATGGTTTCTAAACCTTTTGGGTTATTGTGGGCAGCAGTGTCACCTCTTTATTTTTTTCTTTGAAGATTTATTTATTTGAAAGGCAGAATGATAGTGAAAGAGGAAGAGGCAGAAAAAGAGATCTTCCATCCTCTGCTTCATTCCCTAGATGGCTACAGCAGCCAGAAGCCAAGAGCCAGCGGCTTCTTCCCAGTCTCTCATGTGGGTGCAGGGTCCAGGCACTTGGGCCACCTCCACTGCTTTCCCAGGTGCATTATCAGGGAGCTGGATTGGAAGTGGAGCAGCCAGGACTCCATATGGGATGCAGGCAGCACAGGGAGCGGCTATAGCCACTGTGCCACAATGCTGGCCTCCACCTCTGCTCTTTTTTTTTTTTTTTTGACAGGCAGAGTTAGTGAGAGAGAGACAGAGAGAAAGGTCTTCCTTCCATTGGTTCACCCCCCAGATGGCTGCCATGGCTGCCACATCCGGCACACTGCACTGATCCAAAGCCAGGAGCCAGGTGCTTCTGGTCTCCCATTCGGGTGCAAGACCCAAGCACTTGGGCCATCCTCCACTGCCTTCCCTTGCCACAGCAGAGAGCTGGCCTGGAAGAGGGGCAACCGGGACAGAATCCGGCGCCCCAACCGGGACTAGAACCCGGGGTACTGGCGCCGCAGGTGGAGGATTAGCCAAGTGAGCCGCGGCGCCGGCCACCTCTACTCTTTTACAATGACAATATAGTTAATTTGTAATTAATTAATTCAAATTAAATTAAATTAAATTTGTCTTTTCGTGTTATGGTATATGACATAAAAATTATTTGGGGTAGAAACTCCAGTAGAATGGCATTGAATCTTCACTGTGCTTACTAGGAAATAGCATAATTCAATAGGATGGGGGGCAGTCAATCTGCTAGATACTAGTTAACCTAAAGAGTTGATACACAGCAGATTCTTCCTCTAGCAAATTGCTTTTACTAATTTATTTTTAAAGTTTTTATTCATTTAGTGTATTTGAAAGTCAGAGAGACACAGAGAGAGTTCTTATCTGCTGGTTCCCTCCCCCAAATATTTGTTACAGCCAGGGCTAGGTGAGGGTTAAGCCAGGAGCCAGGAACTCAGTCTGGGGTTTCTACATGGGTGGCAGACCCCCAATTACATGAGCCATCATCTGCAGCCTCCCAAAATGTGCACTTAATAGGAATTTGTAATTCAAATTGAAGCCAGAATTTAAACCCAGGCACTCTTATATGGGATGGGTGCGTTGCAAGAGGCAATCAAATGCTATTCCCCTCTGCTGTGGCCAGGGAGTGCAGTGGAGGATGGCCCAAGTGCTTGGGCCCTGCACCCCACGGGAGACCAGGAGAAGCACCTGGCTCCTGCCATCGGATCAGCGCGGTGCGCCGGCCACGGCGGCCATTGGAGGGTGAACCAACAGCAAAGGAAGACCTTTCTCTCTGTCTCTTTTTCTCACTGTGCACTCTGCCTGTCAAAAAAAATTATCATTTTATGGGGCTGGCACTGTGACGTAGTGGGTAAAGCCGCCACCCGCAGTACCAGCATCCCATATGGATGCTGGTTTGAGTCCCAACTGCTCCACTTCCGATCCAGCTCTCTGCTATGGCCTGGGGAAGCAGTGGAGGATGGCCCAAGTCCTTGGGCCCTTGCACCCACATGGGAGATCCAGAGGAAGCTCCTGGCTTTGGATGGCACAGCTATCGCCACTGCGGCCACTTGGAGAGTTGAGCAGCGGATGGAAGACTTTTCTATCTCTCTCTCTCTGCCTCTCCTTCTCCATCTATGTAACTCTGACTTTCAAATAAATAAATCTTAAAACATTATAATTTTATTTTCTAGAAGATGAGTTCAGAAGCAATTTGGCTTTCATTATCTCCTCCACTAAGACTATTCTAGGTTTATCATTGATCTAGATTCTTAGCCGCGGAGTATTTTTCATGCTGTCACTCTCTAAGATGCAGTGTAGTCCTGGTGTTTGGTTGTTCCCTCTGGTTTTAGCAGGTTGCTCTTCCTCTCCCTTCAATAAAATAAATATAAAATAAAATATTTTATTTGTACATATATATGAGAGTACTTCAAACAGTTCATGAGGGGTGGGTGTTTAGCAGAAAATGGCATTGAAAGATAAATGTATTTTGGTGCAAAAACTTGAAATCTATGCTATGTGGGGTCATGGAAAATGTTCATTTATAAAAGCTATTCATGGATTTAATTTATTGCAGCAAAATACAAGCTCCATTTTTCCACAAACTTTTTAAGTACCCACACATGTTTTGTGTGTACACACATATTCGTATTTGTCTAGGTACTTGTGTGTGTTTGAAGAAGAAACTAGAGAGTGGTAGTTAAGGCTTGGCTTTGGAACCAAACTTCTGGGAGTTCAAATCCAAGCTCTCCCCTCTTTTACCTGCTTCCTCATCTATTAAAAAATAAAAAGTAGGAGACAATATAGTGCACCTTACCCTCACCCCTTACACTTGGGAATAGTAAACGAGTTCTCATGGATTGTTAAAGCACTTTGAACAGGGTCTGGCAAGGTAAATATAGTGTAAAGAATGTATACCATGTATTTTGTTAACATGTGTCAAAGAAGAAAAGTAAGTAGGGCATCATTGATTTGGTACACTCAAAATGGAGTTGAGGGGCTCTTGTTAAAAATAGACCTTGGGGCCGGCGCTGCGGCTCATTAGGCTAATCCTCCGCCTTGTGGCGCCGGCACACCGGGTTCTAGTCCTGGTCGGGGCGCTGGATTCTGTCCTGGTTGCCCCTCTTCCAGGCCAGCTCTCTGCTGTGGCCAGGGAGTGCAGTGGAGGATGGCCCAAGTACTTGGGCCCTGCACCCCATGGGAGACCAGGAGAAGCACCTGGCTCCTGTCATCGGATCAGCGCGGTGCGCCAGCTGCAGCGTGCCGGCCGCGGTGGCCATTGGAGGGTGAACCAACAGCAAAGGAAGACCTTTCTCGCTGTCTCTCTCTCTCACTGTCCACTCTGCCTGTCAAAAACAACAACAAATAGATCTTGGGGGAAAAATGGGCCTTGGGCATCTATGCCGCTGAACTACTGAATTAGGCTGTTTTGCACATACCTACCTTGGTGCAGACCTTCTAAACCAAGCTAAACTCTTCCTGGAATGAAATTCACTGATCTTGGCAACAGTTTGTGAACACATTCCCCATGCTTCCAGAGACTGTGTCCAATTCCCTACTTTGCTGTACAAATCATTATTCCTGACAAACAGAAGATGTAGTTAACAACCCATCTTGCAGTTTAGGCTATAAAACCAGATATCATTTTCTAACAACTTGGAGGACATTTTTGAAGTTGATTGAATTTTGTGTCTCCTGGCTTGCAAACCTAAAACTCCCCACTTCCTCCCCAAAATCTTACTCTTCTTTGCCCATGCGTGGGTTGATTTTTTTCTGAGTCAGCATTCTTGGCATGTTCTCCAGGATGCAGAATGAGCTTCCTCCATGTCCTAGTCCTGGTTGACATGGCATGTGGTCATCATCTGGACCCCTTTGCTTCTCCCATCTCCTGAGGCATGCTGGGTTTCAGGGTAAGTTCTCCTGGACTGAAAGCCCAATCTGATTTTGGTAGAGGACTGAAACCTTTGGAACAGCTCATTGTGAGCTTTGCTGCTTCTGGTGAGGGTTCTATCTCTGCCAAAAAGACAGACTCAGTTTGTCTTTGCTACTAGACCGGGTTTAGCTCACAGGATTTTCTGTTCCTGTCATTTCAAGAGGATTGGGGTTCTGTTTTTTTTTTTTTTTTCTTTTTTTTTTAATTTTGATGAGAACTTGTAAGTTTAATATGGTTCAACTCATAGTAATATTTTGTTGCCATTTTAAATATTAGAATAAGATTTTAGTTGTTTTAGTCATGTGTGGACACTCTCACACATTACATAATTTCCTTCTCCTCTTGTTCTGCTTTGCTGCTGAGAAAAATAGAAAAGAAAAAAGAATGAGGGACTGGGACTCACTTCTCTCATTTATCATCCAAGAATCATGTGTCTCTTCATTTTAAATAACAGAAAATTGTTCCTTTTATTAATTTTTTTGATGGGCAGAGTTAGAAAGTGAGAGAGAGAGAGAGACAGAGAGAAAGGTCCTCCCTCCGTTGGTTCACCCCCAAAATGGCCGCCAAGGCCGGTGCACTGTGCTGATCCAAAGCCAGGAGCCAGGTGCCTCCTCCTGGTCTCCCATGCAGGTGCAGGGACCAAGCACTTGGGCCATCCTCCACTGCCTTCCCGGGCCATAGCAGAGAGCTGGACTGGAAGAGGAGCAACCATGACCAGAACCCGGCGCCCACATGGGATGCTGGCACTGCAGGCGGAGGATTAACCAAATGAGCCATGGTGCAGGCCCCAATCTTTTATTAAATTTTTAAAGATACATTTATTGTCCGGTGCCACGGCTCAATAGGCTAATCCTCCACCTGTGGCATTGGCACACCGGGTTCTAGTCCCGGTCGGGGCGCCGGTTCTGTCCCAGTTGCCCCTCTTCCAGGCCAGCTCTCTGCTGTGGCCCGGGAGTGCAGTGGAGGATGGCCCAAGTGCTTGGGCCCTGCACCCGCATGGGAGACCAGGAGAAGCACCTGGCTCCTGGCTTCAGATCAGTGCGGTGCACCGGCCACAGTGTGCCGGCCGCAGCGGCCATTGAGGGGTGAACCAACGGAAAAGACCTTTCTCTCTGTCTCTCTCACTGTCCATTCTGCCTGTCAAAAAAAAAAAAAAAAGATACATTTATTTATTTGAAAGGCAGAAATACAGAGAGAGAAGGAGAGAAAGACAGAGAGCGAGAGCACGAGAACGAGCTTTCATTTGCTGCTTCACTCCCCAAATGGCCACAATGGCCAGGGCTGGGCCAAGCTAGAGCCAGTAACCAGGAGCCAGGAGCCCTGAACCAGGGTTCAAGAGCTCAGGGATTTGGACCATCTTCCACTGCATTCCCAGGCGCATTAGCTGGGAGCTGGCTCAGAAGTGGAGCAGCTGGGACTCGAACCAGCACCCAAATGGGATGCCGGCACTGCAGGCAGAGGCTTTACCTTCTAGACCACAGTGCCAACCCCCCTTTTATTAATTTTAAAGGTGAACAAATATTTTCCATTTTTCCTTCTTTGAAAATCTCAAAGAAAGAGTGCATCGTGGGATCTACCCCTGGTGTTCTAGCCACGAAGCCTCTGCCCACGGAGGGCACAGACTCTGAGGCCAGCGTTCCCATCCGTGCTCCTCAGAGGACAGATGCCAGGCCCCAGCCTCTGCTCAGAGGCTCTCAAGGCTCAGCACTGCTGTCCTGCTCCATCCAACAGGAAGGCATGCTCGGCTGAGTAACGTCTGACATGGCATGGGACTCACGGTCAGGGGTCAGGAGACACTGTTCTCCCTTGTGGAAGCCGTGCTCTCTAACAAAGTCAGGTCAGGCCCTGATATCACTGTGTGTGGGATTTTACCCTGGCAGCCTTTACCACATCCACATCTGTGTAAGCTTCAGTTGGAAACCATAGTCCTCCCTGAATCCCTGTCCCTGCTCTTCCCTAGAGGAATGAGGATCTGTGTACTCAGACTTCCCACTTCTCTCTGAGCCGACCACGCTTCTGTAGACATATGAAAACAGAAATGGGAAACAGCAGTCATCTCTCTTGAGGTTTTTGTCCGTGGTTTCCTACCTTTCCTATGTCCTTGTTGTCCCAAGAGTTGGTTAAAATGGTTTCAAAACAAAGGAATCGAGTGCAGAAGAAGCAAGGCTGAGTTTGGGTAAATATCCATGAAGTCAAAGCTGGAGCTCAGTCACGCCTGAGTATCTTTTGAGAAAAGAGAGTGTTTTCTGAATTAGGAGAAACTTATGATGAGTGAAATACAAAGTATCCTGTCCAAATTACTAGCATTGTTTGTTGTTGTTACTTTCTTTTTAAGGATTTATTTATTGTGACAGAGAGAGACGGGGCTGGGGGGGTGGGGGGGGGTGGGGGGGTGGGAAGGGGCAGGGAGATTTTCTATCCACTGATTCACTCTCTAAATGGCCACAGTGACCAGGCCTGGGCCAGGCTGGAGGCTGGAACTCCATTTGTCTTGAGGATATTATGCTAAGTAAAGTAGCTAGACACAGAAAGACAAAAATAGGGCCAGTGTTGGTACGAGAATTATGTGGTACCTTGTAAGCCCGGCATCCCATATTGAAGAGCTAATCTGAGTCCTGCCTGCCCTGTTTCTGATCCAGCCTGCTGCTTCTGGGGAAGCTGTGGATGATGGTCTGAGGACCTGGGTTCCTGTTACCTTTGTGGAAGACCCAGATGGAGCTCAAGGCTCCAGCCTGGCTCAGGCCTGGCCATTGTGGCCATTTTGAAAGTGAATCATGACCGGCGCCGCAGCTCACTAGGCTAATCCTCTGCCTTGCAGCGCCGGCATACCGGTTCTAGTCCCGGTTGGGGCGCCGGATTCTGTCCCGGTTGCCCCTCTTCCAGGCCAGCTCTCTGCTGTGGCCAGGGAGTGCAGTGGAGGATGGCCCAAGTACTTGGGCCCTGCACCCCATGAGAGACCAGGAGAAGCACCTGGCTCCTGCCATCGGATCAGCGTGGTGCGCCGGCTGCAGCGCGCCGGCCGCGGTGGCCATTGGGAGGGTGAACCAACAGCAAAGGAAGACCTTTCTCTCTGTCTCTCTCTCTCTCACTGTCCACTCTGCCTGTAAAAAAAAAAAGAAGTGAATCAGTGGATAGACGATCTCTCTGGTCCCCACTGCCGGCTATCACAATAAATGAAATCATAAATTGTTCCATCCTAACACACACACAATGCAGGGTCTGTCCTCCCCTGAGGACAGAGGGAAGGGGTTAAGAAGGACCCTGTCCTTCCTTCTCTGAACAGCATTTCTTGCTGGCCTGTGGTCCTTGTCACTCAGATCACAGAGTTGTCAGAGTCTCTAGACAACATGAAGGGAGGTCACAAGCACATCCCTGTGGGACACAGAAAATTGTCCCAGAATCTGACCAGGCTCATCACATCTTACCATGTCAAGTCTTCCAGCATAGCCGAGTCAGAGACAAGATGAACAATGGAGCTGAGGAACAAGAGCAAGGTTTTTCTATTTATGACGGGGTCTGAGAAACACAAGGCAAGGGCACAGAACGGATTAGGGGGTGGAAGCACTTGTGAGCAGCAATGGGCCTCCTGGGAGGTCCATGAACAGGAAACTGGCCCATGCTGGGGTCAGCCATTCTATCCGTGCTATCAGGGAGGTAAGGGCAGGGGTCCATGTGGCTATCCTCTTCTCTCCACAGGAGACTGTGGCACACACACAAGGTAGTTCTCATTGAGATCCTCTGCAACACACACACACAGATATACATAACCTTTGAGGTTCTGAACCTCTGGCTTCTACAGGAAAAGAGGTTCACTTTTAGTTAAAAGGCCCAAGGCCATTCCTATTAAAACAATCACAGTCCATACGTGCGTGTGTTGTGGGGACGGTGGCATTTGTAGCAGGAGATTAGCACCCTATTTCTTGAGATCCACCATAGAAGAAACAGTGGGTTAATGAACCCTTTGAACGCCGGGGCAGGTTTGAGCATGCCCCAGCAGCTGTTCCCTGCGCCCATAGCACACACACTGTTGCTGTAAGCAGGAGCTTCCAAACACATGTGTTTATCAACAGTGCTGGTGGCTCCAAGCTGAGCAGTAACAGCCTGACCGGGTGGACCACTGGGGTGCGCTGCCTGAAGGGGACATGGAGCTTTCTCCCTGCACGTGCACGGTGCTGTCCTGCACAGCTCCACTTCGCTTTGCTAGGTGAGCCCAGCGGCCTGTGTCCAAGCAGGAGTATTTCCAGCCACAGCATGATGGTGCTGTCTTCCGTGACAACAACAGAGTTTTCAGCTCCAGGGGTGTCCTGGGTGCTCTGATGGGAGGTGGGATCACCAGGGCCTCCCATCACAGGGCTGGTGGTGTTTCCAGCAAATGCACCACCTATGACTGGGGGGGGGGCACAAGGCCTTTACCCAGAGGAAGGGTGTTCTCTACGTGGTACTCCAGTGTTCTGGGGAGGTGGGCTCCAGGTCAGAGGCTGGGTGTGGAGTACCAATGTGTCCAAATCGGGGATGGTACTGGTGTTTTCCAGCTCTGTGACTGCTAGAATGGGAGGTGGTGGAGGACAGGCGACCCACCACATGCTTCCTGTCCCGGGTGTTGGGTCCCCTGCATGTGATGGATTTTTCTGTCTAGATAGGTCTCAGAGGCACCCATAGGAAGTGGGAGCCCAAGGTGCTTCATGGGTATGGCGTCATGTCCTCCCACAGTCCCCCTCCCTCAGTTCTGGGCAGGTGGGCCCCAGGTGCATGTAAGCGCACTCAGAGGAAGTGGGAGCCCAAGGTGCTTCATGGGTATGGCGTCACGTCCTCCCACAGTCCCCCTCCCTGAGTTCTGGGCAGGTGGACCCCAGGTGCATGTGAGGTGGCAAGTACTCTAGTGTGTCCCAGCTCAGGCACAGTGGTGGTGTTTACAAGTGGCTGTGCTATGGCCAAGTGAGTCCCAGGTGCTGGGGTGGGAGGTGGACACAGACATGTCCCTAAGACATCTTTCTTGGCAAAGATCTGGCCTCTCCAGGGGCAGGTGTTTCTGTCCACGTCTGTCCCAGGTGCTGGGGTGGGCAGCAGGAGCCCAGAGGTCTGCGGGCATGGGATGGCCTGTGTTTCAGGTCACACAGTGGATCTGGAATGTGGCGAGCACTGGAAGTTGAGCCCCTACACAGGAAGGATGCCGTGGCCAGGTGGGTCCCGAGGTCCCCAACCCAGGGTGGCGGTGGAGTGGGACTGGGTGTCCCTGTCCCAAAGTGCTCTGCTCTAAACTGGAACTTGGAAGCACACTGAATCCCAGCCTCACTGGTCCAGAGGGCTGCTGGCCCCATAGACACCCGTCACCCTGGTGGGAGGCCCCTGGGCCATTGAGGGAGCTTTCTGTACCAGGGGGTGCAGGGTGTGGAGGCTGGGCAGGCTGCCAGGCCCCTGGGCTGGAGACATGGCGGGCCCA
Source organism: Oryctolagus cuniculus (assembly GCF_051225735.1). Lineage (NCBI taxonomy): Eukaryota > Metazoa > Chordata > Mammalia > Lagomorpha > Leporidae > Oryctolagus > Oryctolagus cuniculus. Next base: position 12,211,800 of record NC_142874.1, on the reverse strand, counting down.
CCTCCCATCCACTGGGCTCACGTCCTGCTGCACTGTGGAGAGGAAGGTGACCAGCTGGTGGACAGCGCCTTGGACTCTGACTCTGACTGACGGAGGAGCCTGAACATTGTCTGGGACATAACGAGGAAGGGGAGTCGGGGGCAGCCAGAGGATTAGTCAGGGGTCTCACTGACACTGGGCGTGGAGGGATGCGCAGGGGCAGACAGATCTGGCCGGCTTGGGTGGCAGCAGCAGCTGGGACCCGCGCAGCACCCAAGGGCCGGGTCAGGCAGTCTGCAGTCTCTGCCCCAGCCGGGGAGAGGAAGGGGTGGGGAGAGAGGCACAGAGCCACCGTGCCGCCTGCTCTATCCTCCAGGACTTCCATTTTACTGAGGGGGTCTCGGGTTCCTGGGACCCTGGGTGATGCTCTCCACGGTGCCCACGTCTCCTCCCATAGCAATGCAGGCCAGTCTGGGAGCTGGGGCCGCTCGCCGCCATCTCAGAACAGAACCTGGGGCGCGGTGCGGGCAGAGGACTGCTGATGGCTGCCTCCGCATCTCCTTGTCCGCCCAGCACGTCCTTGGCCCGCGGCTCGATGAGTCTGGAGGCCTGCTGGGGGCCTTGCACAGGGCTGCGGGCGCCCGGACAGCGCAGTCCTGAGCAGACGCTCAGCCAAGGCCCCGGGCCTACTCACTCCAGGTCGTCGGAGGTCGGGGCGGCGCCTCCCCGGGAGGCAGCGGGTCGCCCTCGGCTTCCAGGTCCAGGCTGGTGCCCCCCAGGTCCACGCTGCTGCTCGCCCGTGGCTGAGCCGCGAGTCCTCTCCCGCTTCGCTCTTCCTCTCCTTCCGCCGTGGTCCTGGGGCGCCGGCCGGGCCCCGGAGGAGGTGACAGCGCTGTGTGTGCAACCCTGACCCTCGCACCTGTGGGCCTGAGTCGGGGTGCGACGTCTGGCAGGTGCCCCTAGAGCGCCCCCGCTTTTCCGTGCGCCCGAAAGGGCCGGGAGCGGAGGAGCCCGCAGAGCGGCAGCGGCCTGCGGCGGGCCGGGCGACAGCGGCCAGGATCCCGCAGCCAGGGCCCGGCCCCGCGCTCCCGAGAGAGCAGAGTAGAGTGTACGGAGCCGGCGGTGCGCGCCGCCCCGCAGAGGAGCTGCAGGCCGGCCCCGGCCCCTCCCGCTGCGCGCCGGCGACCACGTGGGGCGCCCGCGAGCCGGCGCGAGCCGGGCCTGGCGGCAACGGGCGTCCGTAAGCAGCAACGGACGGCGGCGGACGTTGGCCCTGGCGGGGCCCTGGGGACGGAGCCGCTGCGGCCCTGCGGGCTCCTGGGCTCGGCCGGGTCCCTGGGTGGGTCCCGGGCCCGTGCGTCGTGGCCGTGTCCGGGGTCAGGCAGGGCCGAGCCCGCTGCCTGGCGGGGCACGCGGGGGCTGCGCTGGCCGGTGCCGCCCGGAGCAGGTGCCTGCCCCTGCTGTTGGGGCCGGGAGCCGCAGGGAGGCCGAGGCACAGGTGCTGCTGGGCCCTGCACGCCGCCGCGGGCTCCGGGTGCGGCCGAGCTGCGCTGCCGCGGTCACCAGGTACCCCCGCCGTGGTCCTGGGTCCTGAGCACCCGGCGCGGCTCCCTGGGCACCTGCACCACCCCCGCCGAGGCTCGGTCCCTTGGCGTGGGCCTGGGCAGCCGCGGCCCACGCTGGGCTCCATCTCAGCAGGTGCAGGGCCCCCATCAGCCCCGTCGGCCTCCCTGATGGAGCCTGCAGCCCCTACTGGTCGTGGCCGCATTTGGGGATGCGGTTATCTTGAAAGAACGGATGATTCCATGTGGATAAGACGCGGTTACGCTGGTCTCGGGAGGATGCGTCTGGAAAGCAGACATCGTTTACGTGCAAGTTAGTGGTGCACAGTGAGAGCCGCACAGCTCGGTCACCGTGACCCTGCCAGCCGGGCCCTCTCAAGTCTGCCTGCTGCTGGCCCTCAGGGTCGCCCTAGATGTCCCAGCGCCCAAGAGAGCAGGTGCACGCTTGGTTTTCAGAGCCAGGGAAGCAAGTACTGTCTGGGAACTGGAAGCTTTAGCCTGGTAAGAAAGTTCAGAAAAGTTCTCGGCCTGGTAAGAAAAATTCTGCACATCGCTTTTTGTACTTGAATTTTTTTTGTTGTTTTGTTTCATCTGAGTGTTTTTCTGTCTCTGGGGGCTGTTGTGTATCAGAAATATGACATGCAGAGGGTCCTGAACCAAGAATGATAGAGATTAATATAAATTCTTAAAAATTTTAAATAGTCGATGTACAGTGGCACTAGGCATAATTCATGTGTTACTAAATTGACTTTAGCCCTCTGCTCATAAGAAAGCTTCTATAGTGTATGAGCCACTTGGACTTCCATCCCCAACAAATTTGAAGTTTTGCTCACACCCAAATTCTGTGTGTTTAGAGAAGAAATTAGCTCCTATAATTCTAACCTCTCCAGGAGCAGAGCTGATATATACTTGTGGCATTTAAACATAATTCCTTGATGACATTTAGGCAGAAAGCAACATAGAATGTAATCTTGCTTGCTTCTTTGAAAGAAATTAAGCTAGTTTAAATTTTAGAAAACTGTTTCCTGTAGGAGCTCTGAAAAATAATAATCGCATGCCAGATCTTTAATAAATAATTGCAGTCATGTTCTTTCCATTATTTTTTTACCAAAAAGAAAAAGTAGTTAAACAAATGAAGATAGTTGAAGCAAAATAGTTTCAAAATATAATAGTTGTTAATTATATTTGAACAATAATGCTTTATAGCTGCCAGGGGAGATTACTTAATGTGATGATTTATGATGCACTGACCTGCAGTCATGCAAAGGGACGAGGCAAATGGCCAGCACTGCCTGGAGCTGTGGTGGTGAGAATATCCACAGAGACGCGCAGTGGGGGAAACCTCTCAGTCGGTCCCCGTTTCTTGTCTTGACGACCGGCAATCCACTGTAGTCATACAGAGGTCATCCACGCGGCTCTTCACATGAAGACTCCACCCTAGAATAACTCAGCATCTTGGAATCAGCACTTCTTTCGCCCACTTCCCTGTGCTCTAACCAGAGCTCAGCAAAGGCACACAGGTTTTGTGCGGTTCCCTCTTAGGTTTGTCTTGGCCTGATTATTTTATCCATCGCCCATGCAGCCTACTTTTCGTTTCCCAAAAATCTGTCAAAACCTTTCTGTGGCTGATGGCTCCCACAAACTCTTGGCTTTTATCAGTCTACTAAGTTTGGTACTTTACACTTGTATTTGATTATGATTCCAAGAGGAACACAGAGACATGTGTTCCTGGTCTGACATCGTGAACTGAAAAGTCTCTTGATTGTCGAGAATTCCCATGGGAAGAATCCAACTCTAGCATGGACAGCTGTAACTCACAAGAATTACACTTCTCTCAGTGCTGGTCTTCAGCCACTCCCAGGGCCCCAGGCAGCAGGTGCAGACACCTCTTATAAGATGGGGGTGAAGCCCTTTTGTGCTACAGACAGTGCCTCCCCATGGTCTGCTCTGCCTCCATTTCTCCTGGAAAGACCCTGTGGAGGCCTACAGGTCCTCGCTCCACTTCAAAGATAATTTATTTTGGAAGAAGTCCCATTTGTCATCTCACCTTTTGAATACATCTAAGGAGCTAATGGCACCTTCCTCACCAAGAAAAAAAAAAAAAGTTCAGCTTCTCTTTAGAAATCAGTGCAGATCAGGATATATTAATCTCTGATGGGGAAATGATACCTATCCCATGAAGATGATTTGAAGATGAAATAGATAATGAAAATGCTTTATGAAGTCTAAAGCACTATAAAAATGCTTTGCATTTGTTGCTATATCAACTTTACCTGATAGTCATTTATAACTCTGTGTGAAGAAGTGCTTTTCCAAAACCATGTTATATTTTTCTAGTTTATTTGAGAAACAGAGCAATAGATACAGAGCTAGAAAGATAAGAGACAGAGCTAGTTCATCAGCTAGTTCACTTCGCAAGTGCCCACAACAGTTAAGAATTTTATGACATTCCACAGAATTCTTTTTCAGTCAGTACAAATATTGAAACTGGTGCATGCATGTGCACCTTGATTAATTTATTTGATGCTCTACAGGAGCCCCTCGAGGTAGGGATAGCAGGTACGATGATCAGTATCTCACAGTGAGTTGAATGTGCTCAAGGTACACCATGGTTTAGCTGTAGATGTGAAATGATCACACCCTTCCCAGGAACCCATAACTTACCGGTAAGATCATGGTAGCCAACAGAGATTCTCTGAGCTTCCAACAGCACACACTGTAGAGACCCAAGTATGCTGTGTCTGTTTTAAAGATGGGAAGAAGTGATCTGGGTCACACAAGGCAAAAGGAATAGTTAGTGTCGCTGTCCATGGTCATTTCTCCTGGAGAGAGTAGGCCTCAGCTCACTGAAGGGGGCAAGCTGGCCATGGTGTGCTCAGCCAGGCTGCCTTTCTCTGACACTCGGAAGAATTTCAGAGTGGAAAACCATCCTTACCTAAACAGCTAAGGGAAATTGGGTCATTAGGGGTTCCTCAGCTTTACTGTTCGGCAAGATGAAGACAGTTGTTCTGAATGCGTCCAACTACCAAGAGGTTTCGGGTCTTAATTTTCATGTGGAAGGAGCTTATTTCACTTCTGCAGCCTCCTGTCTGTCTCTTTCCAAACTCTGTTAGAGGTTTGGGCAGAATCAAGTAGAAAAGAAAAATCAAGATAAGTGGTTATTTAATTGATACATAGAACATTTCATGGACTCACAAGAGCATGCAGAATAAAATGTGATTTTGTCCAAATGTTGTTTCAGTATTGTACACTGGAGTGGAACTTCCAAGGGGCCAAGAAACAAGAATCTGCCCTCCTGCTGGGAAGTGCAGTCCACACACCCCCGCAATGATCAGTTATACTCATTCCACAGAATCATCATCTTTATACCTGGTAGGTGTCTAACTTGGACTTCACAGTTTCCTAGATGCTGCTTCTTACTCCGTGTGTCAATTTCAGACTTGCTAAGCTCAGTTGCCTCGGATGGAAGAATTGCGTTTTTTGTTTGTCTCTGTTTGGAACCCATGAAAGAACGTTGGAGTGGGAAGGAGGAGATCTGGAGCACGTTCCCAATCTATCACAACATAATTATGTTCCCTTGGGAATGTCATAGTTATTTAGACCCTTTTTCCCTTATTTATATTTACAAAATTATCGCAGATGATTCCAAATATGAAGGGTCTCCAAAGTGTTGATTTGAAGTTTGTGTTATGAAAACAATGTGTGGATAGCTAAGTATTTGTACACCAAATTAAATTTGGCTGATGCAGTAACTTATTTGAGAGGCAGGGTCTCATACACTGGTTCACGCCTCAAATTCCCATAATGGCTGTGTCTGTGTGAAGTCAATCCAGATCTCCCATGAGGCTGGCATAAGCCCAGTTACTTTAACCATCCCGGCTGCTTCCCAGGGTTCTGCATTAGTAGGAACCTGGATTCAGGAGCTGGAGGTATCAAACCCAAGTAGTGTGATATTGATACTGGCTTCTTAGTGTACTAACCAGTGGACAGTAATCCCAGTCCTAACATGTATATGTAGAACTTTTCATTATTTGTTTCTTATGTATTTATTTAGAGAGAGATTTTCCACCTACTGATTGACCCCCCAAATGCCTACAACAGCCAGGTTGAAGCCAGGAGGCTGAAACTGTATCTGGGTCTCCCACATGGGTGCTACAGAACCCAGTACGGAGCAGTTACCTGCTGTTTGTCTGCAGGAAACTAGAACTGGGAATGAAAGGAGGACTTGAGCCCAGGCATTCCAGTACGGGATGTGGGTGTCCCCACTGGTGCACCAAATGCTGGTTCCCAGGGGCTCACCAAATGCTTGCTGCTGCACTAGGCTCACACTCATGGTATCTGAATTCTGTGCGGTAATGGTTTGGATGTCACTGGCGTTCTGACTGAAGACAGTTCCACATGAACGGTGTAGCTGCTCCCCAGCTCTACGTCTGGAGTGTCCTCCATTTTCTAGAGGACGAGACAACAGAGACAGTGCAGGAATAGCTGACTTCAAGATCCAAAGCAGATGAAGGCTAGACCCGTGTTTTCCTCCAGCTCACCTGACTAGCACTAAGGGATTAAGTGGGAAGCATACTGTGAGTGTGTTTTAAAGGAGAACATTCCTGTAGGACTTCCAGCCAATAGCAGGAAGTACTGTAATTCTGAAGAGTTTTCCCAATTTTGTGAGGTTTGCAACTCTATCTTCATGTCAAGCAAGTTGTCTAAGTGCCAGATAATCACCTGAACTTCTGGCTGCTTAGTAAACTAAAATTGTGAACTTCTAGAAGCTTACCCCTTGCATCGGAAATGAGAAACAGATAGGCTCTTTTCTAGACAGTCCAATCAGGCTGTGATATTTACAAATAAGAAATGGACTCAGTGATTGGGTGGGCTTCAGTCCTCATGCTTAGGTGGCACTAGCGCCTGGCTAATGCCCTCTGTGCCCTCCTAAACGACAAATTCTTGAGGACAGGAACTACCTCTGTTCATCTCTTGGCATTGCCTTAATGTGCTGTTGGCTGTGCAGTGGTTAGCTGTAGAAATGAGATGTGAAGGTATTAGCGTTGCATACATGTATACATTGTGCACATATCACTTGTCATCACCTTATACATACACAGCCATGACGGAACCCAGAGTCCACCCTGCTCAGTTGGGCCAGTGCTTGACGCCACTTCTAATGATTTTCCACTGTTTTATACATTTCTTCCTTATAAATGAAAACATATTAATAATTGTACACATTTATGGGCTGCATGATGACACTTCAATACATGCATAAAGTGTATACTGATCAAATCAGGGTAATTAACATCTCCATTTAAAACAACTTTTTTTTCAACGTTTATTTAATGAATATAAATTTCCAAAGTACAGAATATGGATTACAATGGCTTCCCCCCCCATAACGTCCCTCCAACCCGCAACCCTCCCCTTATCCACTCCCTCTCCCCTTCCATTCACATCAAGATTCATTTTCGATTCTCTTTATATACAGAAGATCAGTTTAGCATACATTAAGTAAAGATTTCAACAGTTTGCTCCCACACAGAAACATAAAGTGAAAAATACTGTTTGAGTACTAGTTATAGCATTAAATCTCAATGTACAGCACACTAAGGACAAAGATCCTACATGAGGAGTAAGTGCACAGTGACTCCTGTTGTTGACTTAACAAATTGACACTCTTGTTTATGGCATCAGTAATCACCCTAGGCTCTTGTCATGAGCTGCCAAGGCTATGGAAGCCCCCTGAGTTCACTGACTCTGATCATATTTAGACAAGGCCATGGTCAAAGTGGAAGTTCTCTCCTCCCTTCAGAGAAAGGTACCTCCTTCTTTGATGACCCGTTCTTTCCACTGGGATCTCACTCGTGGAGATCTTTCATTTAGGTTTTTTTTTTCCCCCAGAGTGTCTTGGCTTTCCATGCCTGAAATACTCTCATGGGCATTTCAGCCAGATCCGCATGCCTTAAGGGCTGATTGTGAGGCCAGAGTGCTAAAAACAACTTTTTACTTATTTTATTTGAAGGAAAGAGATTGCTTCCACCTGCTGATTCGCTCTGCAAATGCCTGCAGTGGTCGGGCTGGTCCAGGTCAAAGCCAGGAGGCCGGAATGCAATCCAGTTTTTCCGTGTGGTTACAGGGACCCGCATACTTAAGTCTTCGTCTCTGCCTCCCATGGTATGCTTTCACAGGAAGATGGATGGAAAGCGAAGTAGGCAGGCCTCAGACCTGACACCCCATTATGGGATGTGGGCATCCCAAGTGCCAGCTTTGCCACTGTGACAAATTCCTACCCCCATCCCCCCTTTGACATGACTTTATGATGGGAGACTCAGAACTCCTTTCTTCTGTTTGTTCATAAAATATATACTAGGTCATTGTGAACTGTCATCAGCCCATTGTGCCCTGTTACCCACTAGGATCTTATTCCTTTGATCTAACTCTGATGTGGCACCTGTTATCAAAACTCCCTTTATCCCCTTCTTATCCGTGTTCACCTCTAGTAATTATATTTCTGTGTTCACATTGAAGTTTTCTTAAGCTCCCACATATGAGGGAGAATATGGAGTATTTGTCTTTCTGTTTGTCTTGTTTCATTTACACTTTTGCTGCAAATGACAGAATTTCTTTTATTTCAGTATACAAATAGTAGTAGTATCCCATTGTGTATATTTAACATATTTCTTTATTCGTTCATCTGATGATAGACACCCAAGTCGTTCTGTATCTTGGTTCTTGTCAGCAGTGCTCTGTAGAGATGATGGGAGTCACTGAGGTCTTCCAGGCAAGGCCAAGTCACCTGCTAGGGAGCCAGGGTTGGCGCTGTGCTGTTCTTTGTTCCTCTCTCTACGCCGGCTTTCTCAGACTCTGTTATTTTCAGTTCCTGGCACTCGTTTACTCAAGTTTAGCCTCAGTGGATCTCCTGGAAGCGTGATCTTTCCTTTGTTATTCTGCCTTTTGGTTTTTGTTTTTGCTTTTGTCTGTGTTGGAGGTGCGTGCAGGTCCTCTCCATTCAGTAATCTTGCATCCTCTCCCTAGTAACTTTTCTTTCTTTCCATCAGTGTCTTCTGGACTAATCCAAAGAAGGCAGGCAAGGGAGGGACTAGGCCGCAGCTTCTGGTTGGCTGACGCATAAGGGCATCTGGGTGTTCCTGGGAACAGAACCCTGAAGCACACAGTTCTCCATCCTTCCTCTGTGCCTTGGTAGGAATCTGCTTCCAAAGGCTGGCGTCAGTAGCTGCAAGGTGCCTCTGCACAAGGCTTGGTAATCAAGTCCACAGGGCCGAGACAGTGTTTGATTGGCTTTGTAGTTTATATGTGGAGGTGTTCTGGGGGAGACGGTATAGGGGATCCTGATGGCTTCCTTCTGTGAAAAGAGCCCCTGGTCATTCCAGGCTCTGTTTCCAGACTCTGCCTCTTAGCTGGCTACAAGAGTCATGGGCAAAGTTTAGAAAAAATTCACTGTGCATGCTCAGCTTCAATAATTTTTTCTTTTCTTTGAAAGTACACATGAAGTCCTTCTATTTCTTATTTTTTTTTATTTGACAGGTAGAGTATAGACAGAGAGAGAGACAGAGAGAAAGGTCTTCCTTCCGTTGGTTCACTCTCCAAATGGCCGCCACGGCTGGCGCTGTGCCGATCTGAAGCCAGGAGCCAGGTGCTTCTCCTGGTATCCCATGGGGTGCAGGGCCCAAGCACTTGGGCCATCCTCCACTGCTTTCCTGGGCCACAGCAGAGAGCTGGCCTGGAAGAGGGGCAACCGGGACAGAATCCAGCACCCCTACTGGGACTAGAACCCGGTGTGCCGGCACCGCAGGCGAAGGATTAGCCTAGTGAGCCGTGGCACCGGCCCCCCTCCTATTTCTGTAATCCTGCATGTTACTAGTTGGCAGTCTTCCCAACTCTGGAGTTTTGTTTGAGGCTGTTTAGCTCTCATTCATCGTGGAGTTCTTAAACCAGGGCTATCACCAATACAAATAATATTCTCTTCTGAATAGTTACTGCTTCTTTTTATTTCACAACGTTCCAACTTGAATGGAATAAAATTTTTACTGGAGGCCACCATAAGACCCTCGCCTTTGGTGCCTTCTTTGAGAATGCTGAGGAAAATGAAAGAGGCACGTCTGGTACTGCCACCTGTATTTTGGTTCTGCTGGAGAGGTGGTTTCGTGCCTTGGTCTTCAGTGTGTGGTAGAGTGCTCTGACATTTTGAAAATATTGTGAGTGAATCCTGAAGGTGCGTGCAGCAGGCTCTAAAGCCCTGAGAAAGAGTCAGTATCTTCTGTAAGACCTTCCTGTGCTTGCCATCAGAAATGACCTCAAACTTCATACGTTTCACCGTGGAATTTTGCTCTTTTATCTTTCTGGGGTGCAACGTCCGGAATCAGTGTGGGAGTAAGGGCGCACTCCCTACACACGCTCAGAGGGAGGATCCCGTGGGAGGCAGCAGTGTGATAACCCAGGGAGTTGTCACTACCACCCACGTGGGAGAGCTGGATGGAGATCCTGGATTTTTTTTTTTAATTTTTATTTTTTGACAGTCAGAGTAGACAGTGAGAGAGAGAGACAGAGAGAAAGGTCTTCCTTTGCCGTTGGTTCACCCTCCAATGGCCGCTGCGGCCGGTGCACCGAGCTGATCCGAAGCCAGGAGCCAGGTGCTTCTCCTGGTCTCCCATGGGGTGCAGGGCCCAAGCACTTGGGCCATCCTCCACTGCACTCCTGGGCCACAACAGAGAGCTGGCCTGGAAGAGGAGCAACCGGGACAGAATCCGGCGCCCCGACCGGGACTAGAACCTGGTGTGCCGGAGCCGGAGGTGGAGGATTAGCCTAGTGAGCCGTGGCGCCAGCCTGGTCCTGGATCTTGACCTCAGCCTATCTCAGCCTTGGATGTTGTGGGCATTTGGGGAAAAAACAAAATATGGGATCTCTGCCTCTGCCTCTCAAATAGCTGTTTGTGAAAGGAAAGAAAATTGGAGCTTACAACTGACAGAAGGATTTGTTTGCTCTCCCAGCCAGATGGCTGGGTTAGGCCTGGGTTCATTGCTGTCACTGACTTCACCTCGCCCTCCTTCGTGCTGCTCACCACCAGCATAATCAGCTCCTGTAGACCCGGCCTCACTGTTCCGTCTCTGCTTGGGTCGCTGCAGAGTTTCCCGTTAGCTGCATGGCCTCTTCTCTTGGGCCTTCTTATTCTTCTCTGTCACACAGTCAGAGGGATGCTTCTAAAAGCTACAGATAATCTTGTTGTCTTTGTTTACAATGTTTGAAGACCCCCAGATTGTCAAGAACAAGCCCCATCATGGCGCTCTGCCCTTGAGAACCCTGCAGGGGCACCCTCAGCCCATGTGCCCAGCCCTGGGCTGTCCACTGGCTGCCTCTCGCTCTTCGTTCCCCAACCTTTCATGTGCTGAGGCTTGTACCAGAGAACAGCCTTCTTTTAAAAAACATTTTTATAAATTTTAATTTTAATTAGTTTTGCATATTCAGTGATTCGTAGATACAGTTGTAAGAACATGATGATATTCCCTTACTCCCTTACTCCCTCCTCCCCTGCCTCCCACCCCCTTCCCCTCTCCCTTTTTTGGTTTTTGAGATGACGTAATTTACATTACAATAAAAAGGCTTAATACTTCACCAAATAAGAAGTTTTAACACGTAAAAGTCAGAAAGACCCTAGTTTAGTGGAAATAGACAATGGTTATAAACAGTAATTGAATGGATACTCAATTATATACAGTATACAGTATAGTTTTAAAGTTTTAAATTATATACAGTATACAGTAAGTTTTAAAGTCATCTAAGGTCATTAAAACTGCAGTGGTATAACATTCTTCACCATTGGTTTGTCCAAATAGCCCTTATCTGACCATTCACTCCTCCTTGAAGGTTCAGTTCACATTTCATCCCGAGATAAATCATCCCTTCTTACCTGCTCCAAGGATCTTAACTCCAACCACTGTTTGTCACGTGGGTCAGTCTTCTGTCTCATGTACTACATTGTAAATTATCCTGGGCCAGGAGAATTTTTTTTACAGATTTATTTCATTTATTTGACAGTCAGAGTTACAGAGTGAGAGACAGAGAGAGATATCGGACTTCTATCCACTGGTTCGCTCTCCAAATGGCTGCAATGGCACAAACTGGGCCAGGCTAAAGCCAGGAGCCTCTGGGTTTCCCACATGGGTACAGGGGTCCAAGGACGTGGGCCTTCTTCCACTGCTTTCCCAGGCAATTAATAAAGCAAAAAAAAAAAAAAAAAAAAAAAAAAAGGCAGCCTGCGCCGTGGCTCACTAGGCTAATCCTCCGCCTTGCAACGCCGGCACACCGGGTTCTAGTCCCAGTCGGGGTGATGGATTCTGTCCCAGTTGCTTCTCTTCCAGGCCAGCTCTCTGCTGTGGCCAGGGAGTGCAGTGGAGGATGGCCCAAGTGCTTGGGCCCTGCACCCCATGGGAGACCAGGAGAAGTACCTGGCTCCTGCCATCAGATCAGCGCGGTGCGCCGGTTGCAGCGTGCCGGCCGCGGCGGCCATTGGAGGGTGAACCAACGGCAAAGGAAGACCTTTCTCTCTGTCTCTCTCTCTCACTGTCCACTCTGCCTGTCAATAAATAAATAAATAAAGAGCTGGATGAGAGGCGGAGCAGCCGGGACATGAACCAGCACCCACATAGGATGCGGGCATTGCAGGGGGCAGTTTAACCCACTCCGTCACAGCACCAGACCCCCAGGGAGTCTTTCACATCTAGCTCCTTAGAGTCTGAATGAGCGTGGAGTCATCATGAATGAATGTCTCCTGAACTGTGTTTGAAGCTGAAGAGCCGCCTGAGAACTGCTCCGGGCTCTGAAACGCCTTAGACAGGACTGGGCCCAGAGTGGTTGAAGCGTGTGAGGACCCAGCAGACCTTTGGGTTGGATAAACCTGGTGCAACTCTTCTGATTTGTTAGAAACTTGGTGGGTAGACTAAAGCAGACCAGCCGTTAATTAAGATATTTTTCCGATTTTTTTAAGCGACAGGATCATTTCTGTTTTAACTTAAATTTTACCAAAATCACAGGTACTTATGAGTTCTTCCTCTCTTGGTTCCTCCAGATGCAGGAAGCTGACGTCAGCCCATCATCTCGGGGAAGCAGGGATGTGTGAGGATGCCTGGCCTGTGTTCAAGGGAACAAAAATGCACAGACAAGGACAGTCGATGCTGTACCAAGCAGAATCAGCAAGCACGTTGTCCTACCACACAGGACTCGGGATCTGCCTCCAGTGAGGTCACGGCACTGAGAGAGACACCCCGAGGAATGTGGGGAGGGTGGGGCCTGTCCCACCCGCTCTGGACCTCACCTCCTCCCGGCCTGTCGTCCCTGTCACTCAGATCACAGAGTCTTAGCATCAGCAGGCGCCATCGTGCAGGGAGGTCACCGGCACATCCTGCTCCCTGGAACATGGAAAACTGTCGCAGTCTGACCAAGCTCCCCATGGCTCACCCATGCCAAGTCTTCCTCCATGTTGAGTCCAAGAGCAGAGGCTGAGACAGAAGGACAAGGTTTTAGTTGCTGACGCGGTCTGAGAAGACACAGCCGAGGAGTCAAGGGGGTAAGGGAAGGGAGCACTGGGAGCAGCAGGGGCCTCCTGCCAGTTGGGAGACTGCAGGAAACCGGCCCCGCGCTGGGGAGAGCCCGGTCCCCTGCACCGTCAGGGAGGGGGGTCTGAGGCTGTGCGTGGCTCCCCTCTGCTCTCCCACCCAGTGAGCGTCACACACAGGCCCCTTGAGGTGCTGACCTCTGGTTCAGAAGGGAGCGAGCAGGTTAAGTTGGACTTCAGTGGCTGAGCCTCTTCTCCGTGCAGCATCTCTGTCCGTTCTCGGGATGCTGACCGTGGAGGGGGATGTGCTCACTATGTGCCGATGGCCATGGCGGGAGAAGGGAATGGGTTTGGGGCTCCTGTGAAGCCTGTGGCAGATGTTGAGGGTGCCCAGGGTCTGTTACCACGCCCATAGCACAGGTCCAGATATTGAGGCTCATCAAGAGCCTCCAAACACATGTGTTTCTCAACAAAGTCAAAGGGAACATCTTGGCTGGGTGGCCCCCTGGTGCTCTTACTGAAAGGGAGACATGAGGTTCCTCCCCACAAATGTGGGGCCCTGTCCCCCATGGCACCCTCTGTGCCTTTCCCAGATGAGCCCGAGCTACTGCCTCTGAGATCCCAAGTATCTGCAGTGACAGCACGTGTTCTGCTGCCCCCCGGCACCACCTGGGCGATGATATGTGCTTGCTCTGCGGACAGGTGCGCTGATGATTGGCGGGTACCATAGGGCTTCCCATCACAGGCGTGGTGGTAGTCCCAGAAAATGCATGATGTGTTTCCTGGCACTGATAGAAAGAGGGGGCCCAAGGGCTGCCAAGCCCAGGGCTGGAGTTGGCTCCTGTGGAGTGGCATATGCTGGACTGGGGCCCTAGGTGCCTGCAGTGGGGTCCATATATGGGATCCTCTGGTGTCTGCAACCGCAGTGGTCATGGGACAGGCAGGTCGTCCTCAGGGGCTGTGATGAAAGAAACACACCAGTCTCTTGAACTGTGTCTTGGCAATGTGTTTGTGTCTGTGTGTGTGGAAGGTTTTCACTCTGGGTGTGCCCCAGGTACACTTGTGGTAAAGTGCACGACAGTGTCTACCACCATGGTGTGGTGCCATCCCCTTTCATAGCCCGGCCTGTGATGGGGCAGTAGCAGAAGGAAGTCCAGCATGGGAATGGCGCTGGCCCCTCCTGCTGCTGCAGCCGTACCGTGGCTACTTGGGTCAAAAGTTCCATGACCCAGAGCAGAAGCGGGGATGGCGCTAGGTGTGGCTGTTCCTAGGCTGCCTGGGTGGTGTCTGGAACTGGCTCTGCGCTGAACCCAAACCCCAGTGTTCCTTCTTCTCAGAGGGGCTGTGGGTCCCAGAGGCACCACTGGCCCTGGCGTAGGTCGGCAAACAATAAAACACCTGCCACGTGCCAGGAACCCTGGTGACAGCTCCCAAGGGAGAAGTCCTGCTGTCCCAGTAGAGAAAGCCGGCTAGGCATTGTGCGGCCTAAGAAATGCAGAGTGTGGCCACATCCAGCCCCCACACCTGGGCGTCCTGTGCAGGCACCAGGTGGCTGCACTGTAGGGAGCGTTACACAGATTGCTTGTGTTGGGGCTCTTGGCCTTTCCAGTCACAGAGAGCAGTTCCCGTGGCCATCAGGAACTTCACACGCGGGCTCAGTGGAAGCTCCCTGATGAAAAGCATGCTTGGAAGTTGCAGATGGTCCCTGGACTTACCATGCAGCCAGAGGGGCGGAGACTTGGGCTGTGGCCAGGCCATCACTGGGTGCTGTGTTTCCAGCTCCAGGAATCACTATAGAGAATGGGATGTAGTTCTCTTTGAAGTCAGGGGGAAGCAGAGCATAGCTGTGGAATGAGAGATGGTAAAGATGGCGGGCTTGGCTGGCCGTTTGCAGGTCGACTGCAAGGATGGAGACCGTAACGGCAGGAGCTATGATGGAAGGACTGTGCTTCTGTGGGCATTAGGGGGAGAGCTCTCTGCTCCTGCCCACCCTTGGTCCAAAGTGTGGGCTGAAGGGGATTGTCTAGGCCAAAGGGGTAGGAACTATTCCGGTCCGTGGGCAGGAAGAACCCGGAGGCTTCACAAGCTGTCTCTGACCCGTGCTCTCACGCATGTGGGAGAATGGGTAGGTGCTGCAACTGGAGCCTGGAAGAAAGCCAAAGGCAACAGCATTAGGAGAAAGCTGGGGAGTTGGGCGTGGGGCCCAGTGAGTGTCCATGTCCGTGACCCCAAGGTCTAAAGTATGCCGAAAGGCCCAGTGAGCAGATGCATTGGTTATGATAGAAGAAACGATGGTGTAGAAGTGTGGGCTCGTCAGTGATAACACGGGACTTGGCAGGGGGGTCTGGGGGTGGGATAGCACTGAAAAGGTGAACAGGGCACTCTGTCTACACACACTGGGGTGTGGGGTTCCTTCCTAAAGGAGGGCGTTTATCAAGAAGAGGGTGTGAGTCTGAGGGTGGTTGTGTGGCGTTCAATGAGAAGGTGCAACCCCCACAATGGGCCTGGGGCTACAGGAGAAAGGGGGGCAGGACTGTCAGAGTGGCAGCTCAGGGAGCATGTGTGATGTCCTCTGCTGTGTGTGCCCTAGGAGGGATGCAGAGGGACAGACAGGACGGGGCAGGCAGAGCGAGTGGAAGCCCTGGGTGTAGCAACACCTAAACCTGCCCAGTGCACGTGGGCTGGCAGGGAGTCTGCAGTCTGTGCCACAGGTGGGAAGGGGGAGGGGCTGGTGGAGCAGTGCTGCCGTCTCCTCTGGCATCTCCTGTACTGCCCTGGGCCTCGGCTGTGTCCAGCAGGATCTCGGTGTTCTTAGTGTTCAGTGCTTCTCTCCGTCAGTAGCAAAGCAAGGCAGCTAAGAGGTGGGTCAGCTGCCGCAGGTGTGCCAAGGGCAAGAGCAGGACTGGTAACACAAGTGCGGCCCTGGGAGGGAGGTTCCCTCCAAGCTTGGCCAGTTACCATCAGAGACAGTTGCAGCAGGTCCCCAGTGGATTTTCGCCCTCCACCTCCTGGAGACCTGGACAGCTGGGCCGCTGGTGGCCCCTCAGCCCCTCTCTTGGTGACTCTGCCCATGGCAGTGGGGACGGCCTGGGTTTGGCTCTAGAGCCCTGCCTGATGGAGACGGTGCTGCCCACAGACAGGCCCACAGCAAGAGCTCTGTGCGGGAATCGGGCCTAGAAATCCCTTCCTGGAGGAGGCACCAGGAGAAGCCCAGGCCTCCTTCCTGCAGGGATTGAATGAGGGAGGAGGCCCAGGACGGGACCAGGAGGAAGGGAGTTTCCCCTGGCTCCAGGGTCTCACTGGTTTTCTTCTCGCTGGCCAGAGGGGCCTCATTTCTTTTCCTCCTGCTCTTCTTCTGCAGCCGCCGCCTCAGTCTCAGCGAGACAGCAATGGGCAGATGCCCGGAATGGGCTCTTGGCTTCACAGCCTTTGGAGGGGATGCTCTTAGCAGAACCCACGGCCTCTTGACGGCAGGTGTTCCACGCCAGCCGAGGCCGAGCACTGCTCCCGAAGGGCAGTCTCTCTCACTCCCTCCAGGCACGCGGCTTGTGTCCTGCTCCTTGCACAGCCCACTCTCCCCTTCCTCGGGCTGCGCCCTGGCACCCACCTGGGTCTGAGTAAGGCAGGGGCAGTGCAGAAGGTTCGATTTTGGCTCCTGACCTTGGATGTCTTCAGCCAGTGCTGGTTCAATGATACCCTCGCACCTGGTTCTTACTTAAGCCAACCTGTGGGATTGGCCAGTAGCCTTCTCTCTTGTGAGCATAGGAATCTTTTTAGGGGGGTGCCCAACTCCCCATGGCCAAGGCAGAGGTGGTTCTTTGAGAAGCAGGATCCACTCTGAAGATCTGATACCCAGGGCGCAGTGGAGGGAAGCGGGAGGTGGGTGACCCAGCCAGGCGGGAGCAGGGGGAGCATCACAGACCAGAGCAGCCACGCGGCTGCAGCTGTGACCACCGGAGTGCCGCGAGCGGTTCCCCGTGAAGAGCCGATGTGCGTTAGCAGTCCCCGCTGAGAGAGGAGGTCCCCACGCACCGCAGGAGGAATCTTCGCCACCCTTTGTTCTTGCAGACATAGGAATTACTCTTCAGTTGAGGCGTGTGATGTCACATCAGCGGTGGTGACGCTGGCTTGTGAAAAGGAACCAAAGGTCACAACACCAGGAATTTCTAGCGCCCAGGAGGCTGGCTGCAGGTGTTTGCCACTAGATGGGGACATCTGGGACCTCCTGGAGGCTGAGTGGGGCCTAGGCCAGAGCTACTGCAGCTTGGGCTTGGGCTACACACGTGCCTCTATAATTGACCATTGGCCAGCCTTTATCCTGAGTGACCATGTGTTGATGACTCTCTACCCAGATCATGAAGGGCAGGGTCAACTGAAAACTGAGCTGGACACAACACCCAGCAGTCTCATTCGAGGGGCAGCATCTGGGCTCCTTGGACAGAGGTGCTCCTTCCCTCTGTGTCCCTTGCCACCTGCTTTACCGAGCTGGTTGTGAGGGTTTCCTGGAAGAGGACCTGGTGCCCTACCTGACGGTGTTCTGCCCAGCCCAGCACACTTTCCTGACAAGTGGGTTCTCTTCCCTCCTTTTCACAAATTTGGTAAAACATTTAAGCTTCAGAGTGTCTTTCAGGTCACCACAGGCAGTGGCCCAGCCAGGCTTTGAACCCAGGCTTCCCAAGCCCGGGCTCCGATATGTGGGCCTGCTTAGCACACATGCATCAGGAGCTGCTCTGTTTCCGTACTCTCGAGGGTGCACAGAACCATGGCCTCTCTGTGACGAGCTCATGAGTGCCCCCACCTGGGCAGAAGTCACACGGGCCTGGTCATTGCCCACACCAAACTGAATGCATTCTAGCAGGTGGAGGGCAGGGGTCACTCGTGTCATCATGCGTCATCCCAGGTCTCTTCCCAAATTCAGCCTGCAGCCCGGATTCTCTTCTTGACTTGGTGTGAAGAATCCAAACATGGAGAGGTGACCTTCTAATCAGCTTGGCCTATCCTGAGTGACGTAAGCCAGCATGTTCCTGTTGCACATAAAAGCTAGGTTCTCTGGTCTTCATGGAGCACGTTTGGAAAACAGATACTTTATTTTGTGCAGATTGAAGTGAAGCACATATAGGGTTAAATCAGAGCAATGCAACTTTGTGATTGTGAGTCTGCCAGGGGGTCCTCTCTCTTCACACACACTGTTGCCCTCAATGTCAGTCTAGACCGTTGGAGTGCCAGGACGAAGGAAACATGTATTACTGTGGCGTTCCCCATGTGTGGATATGTGGATCCCGGGTGCCTGGAGTGATGTCCATGCGTGGGATGGTACTGGAACCATCATGGCTGTTTTGTACCTTGGTGAGCCCAGAGTGCTAGAATGAAAGGAAACAGTTCTACCACATCTCATGGCCAATGTGGGATTCTTCTCCGTTTAGGCTTCTTCCCTCCTGTGTGCCCCAGTTGTGTTCTGGGAGGGAGGAGAAGAGATCTACAGCCATGGGTGTGGTGCCAACCCCTTCCATAGCATGGCCTGTGCTCAGGGACCTGGGAATGGCAACTTTGTCCCACGTTTCCCCGTCCAGGGACATGCCCGTAATCTCCCAGGCATGCTTCCCAGAAGTGTGTAGTCTTGAGTTGGAACTGAGGCCTGAAGAAGACATGTAGAACTCAACACTTGCTCGTCTGTAGGGGCTGCTTGGTGGCACCTTCAATAACAGATGTTCTGTCTGTGCCCTGGGGAAAGCTGGCAGGGCAGGGCCAAGTGTAAGGAAGGCACAGTGTGTGATGTCCAGCCCACACCACCTGAATGCAGGAGGTGCCACGGGGTGTCTGGGCCACTGAGAAGTTAGGTGGATGGCTTGAGTTGGAGCCGTTGGACCTGAACAAAGGAAAAAAAACCTGAAGCTGTGATGATCCTGGGCAACAGAACCCCAAATAGGGCCAGATGGTGCTCCTGGCTAATGGAGTGACTGGTAGATGCCATTCGTATTGGACAGACGGAGCTGCAAAGTGGTGGGCACTCGCCTGAGGCAGTACTGCGCTCTGTGCTGTGTCCCCAGAACCAGGGAGTCCCATGGAGACAGGGGCTTCTTGGAAGGCGGCCGGTGTCAAGAACAGACTGTCACCTTTGCAGGTGCCTCAGACACATGCTATCATGGCCCTGAGCAGAGGGAAAGTGCGCCCCTGGGAGCCTGGAGGCACGTTGAAGAGAAAATTCTAGAAAGGCCAACCGTGTCCATGGCAGTCAGCTCAGGGTCTAGAACAAGCTGAAGACCAAGTGGGCAGGTCCTGGCTGAGACTGGAGAAGTGACTGCAGTGGTGGTGATGGGCTCCCCAGACCAGCACTAGTTCTGCTAGCTGGGCTTGGGCTAGAGAGGAGGGGCGTGTACCAGAGAGGGCCTGGGCGTTCCTTCCCGTAGGAGGGAGGCAGATGGAGAGGGGCACGAGGCTGGGTTGCGGGAGGTGGGGGGTCAGACATGGGACGTGCTGCCACTGTGTCTGATGGTGAAACCCACGGTGGGCCCGCACACGGAGGGGGCAGGACCAGAGGAGGCTTAGGAGTTGTGCATCTGTCTCCCACCGTTCTTTGGTACGGGGTTGGCAGAGGGTCAGACAGGTGAGGCTCCTGCAGACAGACATGAAGTCGGCGGAGGCTGTAGCCACTGGACCTGCATGGTGTGCACGGCAGAGAAGGCGCGCGGCAGCCTCTGCTACAGGGGCAGAGAAAGAAGGGGCGAGGTGAGTGGTGCCGCGTTTACACTGGCGTCTGCTTCCTCCTCCGAGGCTCTGTTAGACATGGCAGGTCCTCTGTGCTCTTTGGGACCTTAGGTTTTTCTGCAGGGTGCCTGTTTCTGCCTCAGCAGCAGTGCCGGGCAGCTCAGGAGTTGGGAACCAGTGCCCTGGGCCTGGGCACAGTGCCACTGCATGACCTAAGGCAGCAGCAGGCCTGGCCCGGCGACAGTCCTCTTGCTGAGCCTGATACTGGCAGCTCTGGGCAGGCTGCAGCTCCCCAGGGGACTGTCCCACCTCTCTTCTCCTAACCCGTGTGGGCGCTGGGAGCTGGGGCTGTGGTCCCCACCCCACGGTTCGTTGGCCATGTGCTGCATGGCCGTGGGGAGCAGCGTGGGGCTGGGTCAGGGCGTGCTACTGCATGTGGGTGAGCCCTGCACAAGAGGCTGGACGGCAGCAGCAGGGCCCTGTGCCGGGGGAATGGGGGATCGCGTTGCCTTTGTAGAAGACACTTGGTAAAACCCTCAGCCTTCTCACACTGTTGTGAGTGGTTGGTGGAGGACTCCTCAGACACCCAGGCCTGCGCTGTGCACAAGTGAGGTCTCCCCCTGTCTCCACGGGTCCTGTAGTTGCAGGACACTCTTCTGTATCATACCCAGTATCTCAGTGCATTTGCCAAATAAATGAATGCATTGTCAATGATTCTTCATCTGTTTGTATTTATTGTATAATAATGTGGTGATCTTATAAAATAATAACTTAAAACACTAATGAAAATATATTTACCAATGAGAATATGAAAATTTTTGAGTTCTTTTTCATTGCCCTATAAACTTTGTTTTAAAGGTTTATTTATTTATTTGACAGAGTTACAGACAGTGAGAGAGACAGAAAGGTCTTCTTTACATTGGTTCACCCCTCAAATGGCCGCTACAGCTGGTGCTACACCAATCCAAGCCAGGAGTCAGGTGCTTCCTCCTGGTCTCCCATGTGGGTCCACTCCTGGGCCACAGCAGAGAGCTAGACTGGAAGAGTAGCAACCGGGACTGGAACCAGTACCCATATGGGATGCCAGCGCCACAGGGAGAAGATTAATCCAGTGTGCCACAGTTTTGGCCCCTGCCCTATAATCCTTTAGGGTTAGCTGCCCTCCTTCCTTATACATTCTCCCTATATACTCCTTATGCATACTCCCTATACTCATAGCCACATGGCTTTTGGTGCCAGATTTATGTGAACTGGATTGAATTTTGAGGGCTACAGAATTCAGATTTTTATACCTAAATATTTCTGAAGGACTTTTAAAAAGTAACCCTAGTTTGAATCTAAGCTCCGGTAATTCATAAAGTGCATTTCAGATACACCTACATCTGGCTGGTAAAATGATGAGGCTGTGTTTTGGCAGTCTACTTACCGGAGAGCTGAAAGCAAGCAGGAAAATAATTTATTACAACCAGAAATCATAGATCCATAGAACTGAAAAGGGGCCTTGTTAATGGGCCCACACACTTAGTGACAACTGATTTTCAACAAAGGTGCAAAGTCAGCGCAATAAGAAAGGGAGCATCCATTTGGAGGATGGTTCTGGAAGCATGGCAGGTGCAGCCAGCCACACACAAGGGCTGAGCTTTGGTCCCTGCCTCTTACCGTCCAAAGGTTAAAAGAGAAAGACGAAAATAAGAAGCACAAACCTACAAGATTTCTACGAAAAGTAGCAAAATTGTTGTAGTCTTGGGTTATATAAAATATCCTAGAAATATTTAAAATAAGACACATAAGGGGCCGGTGCTGTGGCGCAGCAGGTTAAAGCCCTAGCCTGAAGCGCTGGCATCCCATATGGGCGCCAGTCCTAGTCCCGGCTGCTCCTCTTCTGATCTAGCTCTCTGCTGTGACCTAGGAAAGCAGTAGAAGATGGCCCAAGTCCTTGGACCCCTGTACCCACGGGGGAGACCCGGAAGAAGCTCCTGGCTCCTGGCTTTGGATCGGTGCAGTTCCGGCCGTTGCTGCCATCTGGGTAGTGAACTAGCGGATGAAACACCTTTCTCTCTGTCTCTACCTTTCTCTGTAACTCTGTCTTTCAAATAAATAAAAATAAATCTTTTAAAAAAAATTAAGACACATAAAAGAAGAAACAGATTTTTGGCTAAGATCAAGTATAAAAGAAAAAGACCATAAATTCGATTTAACCAAAGTTAAAGGACCTCCAGGGAAGGCAACCCTGTGGGCAGCTGTGCTGAGACATCAGTGTTCCAATGTCTGGCCTCCTGAGCTGGGAGAGGCCACTGTCCTGCCGACTGAAGCCACTTGGCAGTTCAGGCAGCCCCAGGCACCACGAGGACTCTGTTGTTGGTCTGTTCAAAAGGAGGAGGGAGTGGCAGGCAGCACCTCGCCTGCGGGCACACGCTCCCTTGTTGGCTGTGGGAAGGCACTGGCGGAGTCTGTGGGCTGCAGGAGGTGCTGAGAAAATGCTGCAGTTTAAGGTCTCTAGGATGCGGCCTCCGTCACTTCCACTAACAACGCTCAGAGAACTGCAGGGTGGGAGCTTTGGGGAGGTGAGCATGGATGGAGGCAGATGGCGTGGGCTTGGCGTGTCCTGTGGAGCGGGAGCAGCAGCCACAGAGGAGAGAAGTGGGGAGAAAGGAGGCCAGACGTCTCGACATCACCTTGTGCACAGATTGCAGGCACGTTTGAACAACTAGACTTTGTTCTGGGAAGGGCTGCTGTGTTTAATTGGTGCCCATTACTCTGAAGGAAGGATAACAATGCTTATGATGATAATGTGCCTACAGGCCATTCATTTTTCCTCTTGTATTCTTCCTCTTCTTTTATTTTTTGGACAGGCAGAGTTAGACAGTGAGAGAGAGACAGAGAGAAAGGTCTTCCTTCTGTTGGTTCACCCCCCAAATGGCCTCTACGGCTGGCACGCTGCGCCGATCCAAAGCCAGGAGCCAGGTGCAGGGTCCAAGGACCTGGGCCATCCTCCACTGCCTTCCCGGGGCCACAGCAGAGAACTGGACTGGAAGAAGAGCAACCGGGACTAGAACCCAGGATGCCGGCGCCACAGGTGGAGGATTAGCCAAGTGAGCCACGGTGCCGGCCTCCTCTTGTATTCTTTAGAGACAGTTTGTTTGGAAAATGGCATCACGTCCCTGCCCTCCTAAGAAAGAGGAGGTCCTGTGTTCCTCCTCTTCATACTGGAGCTGGACGTGCTTAATGACCATGCACTGTTTTGTCTTTTTTTTTTTTTTTTTTTTTTTTGAATATTTATTTACTTGAAAGGCAGAGGGAGAGACAGAGTCTTCCATCTGCTGATTCACTCCCCAAATGGCCACAACAGTCAGGGCGGGGCCAGACGGAAGCCAGGGATCAGGAGCTTCATCTGGGTCTCCCACGAGGGTGCAGGGGCCCAAGCATTTGGGCCATCTTCCGCTGTTTTCCCAGGCCATTAGAAGGAAGCTGAATTGGAAGTGGTGCAGCAGAACATGAACTAGCATCCAGAGGGATTCTGGCACAGCAGGGAGTGGCTGAACCCAATGCACCACTCTAGCATGGGCTCTTCCTACACTCTCAATGACCTACACTGGGGATTTTTGCACCTGTAGCTGGAAAACGCCAGCCTTCTGAAATATAGCAGTGCATACACTTTTTGGAAAGATTTATTTGAAAGAGTTACAGAGAGAGGTAGAGACAGACAGAGAGGTCTTCCATCCGCTGGTTCACTCCCCAGATGGCCGCAACAGCCAGAGCTGTGCCTATCTGAAGCCAGGAACCAGGAGCTTCTTCCAGGTCTCCCATGTGGGTGCAGGGGCTCAAGCACTTGGACCATCTTCTACTGCTTTCCCAGGCCATAGCGGAGAGCTGGATAGGAAGTAGAACAGCTGGGACTCGAACCAGCACCCATATGGGATGCCAGCGCTTCAGGCCAGGGCTTTAACCTGCTGCACCACAGCACCACCACCTCCCCCCTCCCTTTTTTTTTTTTTTTTTAAGAATTATTGCAGTGCATGCATTCTTAAAACCAAAAAGGGTAGAACAAATGCTTGTGCTGCTAGTTAGTGATTGTTTCAAAAGCTCACGTCGTCTAGAAGCGAAGAGGAGCAGCTAATCCTTTCTTGCACAAAAAGAGAAGCAAAGAGCAAGTTCTTTGGTTCGTTAGCCCCTCCAGGATGGAAGCATGGCTTGCAACCTGACAACAGATTCTGCTGTAACATTGGGAAGCAGGGCCCATTCCGGGGAGGGAGAATTGGAGTTTGCACATAGGAGAGGTAAGTTCAAGAATAAGTGGAAAGATGGTGGAACGGCGACAGGATGGTCTGACTTATGTGCGGCAAAATTAACATTTAAAAAGCGAAGGAAATGCATTTGTAGGATAGAACTCTGGGGGACCCCAGCAAGAGACCCAGTGTGGGCAATAGGAACGCTCCAGATCCGTGTCGAGGGAGCACACAGCAGAAAACGACCGAAGCTTGGATCGTGGGAGGAAGACGCCGGCCCTAGCAAACCAGGTGAGAGGGGACGCCAAGGGCCCACAGCGCTGCCGACACAGCTGGAGGGAGAGCTTGGTGAACTGCTTTTTTTTTTTTTTTTTTTTTTTTGACAGGCAGAGTGGATAGTGAGAGAGAGAGACAGAGAGAAAGGTCTTCCTTTTGCCGTTGGTTCACCCTCCAATGGCCACCACGGCCGGCGTGCTGCGGCCGGCGCACCGCGCTGATCCGAAGGCAGGAGCCAGGTGCTTCTCCTGGTCTCCCATGGGGTGCAGGGCCCAAGCACCTGGGCCATCCTCCACTGCACTCCCTGGCCACAGCAGAGAGCTGGCCTGGAAGAGGGGCAACCGGGATAGAATCCAGCACCCTGACTGGGACTAGAACCTGGTGTGCCGGCGCCGCTAGGTGGAGGATTAGCCTAGTGAGCCGCGGCGCCGGCCAGTGAACTGCCTTTTTTTTTTTTTTTTTTTTTTTTAAATAACAGTTTTACTGAGATGTAATCACATACCATAAAATTTACCCTTTTTATAAGGTATCCAATTCAGTGATTGTTAGTATATTCACAGAATTTTGCAACCATTACATTATCTAATTTCAGAATATTTTTATCACCCCCAGGAGAAATTCATATCTATTTTTTTTATCTTTTATTTAATGAATATAAATTTCCAAAGTACGACTCATGGGTTACAATGGATTCCCCCCCCCCATACCGTCCCTCCCACCCACAACCCTCCCCTTTCCCACTCCCTCTCTCCTTCCATTCACATCAAGATTCATTTTCGATTATCTTAATATACAGAAGATCAGCTTAGTATACCTTAAGTAAGGATTTCAACAGTTTGCTCCCACACAGAAACATAAAGTGAAAAATAATAGATGATTTTTTTTAAATGATGATGAAATCAGATCAGACCTATTGTCATGTTTAATCCCAGTGAGAGTCAAGTTGGGAATTGATAATTTCTTTCTTTTTTTTTTTTTTTTTTTACAGAAGATCAGTTTAGTATGCATTAAGTAAAGATTTCAATCGTTTGCACCCCCATAGAAACACAAAGTGAAATATACTGTTTGAGTACTCGTTATAGCATTAAGCCTCAATGTACAGCACATTAAGGACAGTGAACTGCTTTTAAAGTTCCACACAAACCCCCTAAGATAGCAGAAGTGGGAAGAAAGAAAAAAAAGGAGAAGGAATCTCCAGAACACATGCAAACATGAGACTGAACAACATGCTCCTGAATGACCAGTGGGTCATAGAAGAAACCAAAAGAAATAAAAAAAAAAAATTCTGGAAACAAATGAAGATGACAGTACAACATATCAAAACTTATGGGAGGGGCCAGCAGTGTGGCATAGAGCATAAAGAATCATCATGACCATAAAGTTGAAATTGTGAAAAGTATGAAGTTTGTTAATGTAAAGCAGTATACTTCTGCATACATTCCTATGGACTTCTAAGGATACAGCTTAGAAACTTGCCATGGGACCCCAAATCCCCTTTGTTTGGTGGTAAAAATAGCATTCTAAGTGTTATAGATATCAGATGGATAGGATTCAGTGTTAAAGTGATCATATAGATAGGATCAAATGTTAAAGCAATCACATAAATAGGACTAAGTGTTTGGTAATAATACTAAATAGAATTACAAAGGAGTGAATGCTCCAACATGGGAAGCAGTCCATACAGCAAACTCATAGAATGACAATCAGAGTAGCACTCTGACCTCATAATCAACCCTTAAGGCATTCTGGTTTGGCTGAAGAGCCCAGGGGAGCATTTCAGGAATGGAAAGCCAAGACACTTTGGCAAAAATGTTCTATATGAGGGACCTCTGTGGTTGTGACTCCACTGGAAAGAAGTGGCCACCAATGAAGGATGTACTTTCCTCTGAAGGGAGGAGAGAACTTCCACTCTGCTATGGCCTTGTTGAAATACTGAAGGAGTTTATGGATCCAAAAGGCTTCCATAGCCTAGGAGCTCTTGTCAAGAGCCTTGGGTTATCACTGATGTCATACATGAGAGTGTTAATTGTTCAGTAAACAACAGGAGTCACTGTGCACTTTCCATGCAGGATCTCTGTCCTCAAAGGGTGTTATTGTGAGACTTAATAGTAAAACTTGTTCTCAAAGAATTACTTAGTTTTAGTGTAGTAAGTAGAGGATATTCTTATGTCACATAAATTATAGTTATGTCTAAGTTCCTCTTTAAATATAATTAAGTTTCTAAAAAATAGAAAATAAATTACAATCAAGATGCAATGACTTTGAATAACCCTTATCTGGACTGTTGAGGAACAGTTTTTGTTCTTTTTTTAAAAAAATATTTTTAGTTTTTTGTTTTGTTTTTCTTTCTTTTTCTTTTTCTTACTCATACAAATTGCTGAACTCTTTACCTAGAATAGAGTTAATCTTCTGTGTATAAAGTTAAATGAAAATAGATCTTCATAAAAAACAAGACTGGGGACAGGAGAGGGAAGAGCAAGAAGGGGTAGGAGTGTGGGTGTGAGGGCAGTATGGTGGGAGGAATTACTATGTTCCTGAAGTTGTATTTATGAAATTCATGCAAATAAAAAAAAGAGTAATGGAAACAGGCACTGCAGTAGTAACCAGGTGACATAAACAATCAATACTTGATATCAATCAATCAGTTTCCTGAAATACTAAGAAAGCAGGAAGAAAGATATAATAATGACTGTATGGAAATAGTTTAGAAACTGTTGGAGGAAGTAGTTTGACCACGCTGTAAGCGTGGGTTTCCCACGGTTGATCTGTTAGGTGGAGTGTGAGACACTGGGGAAGTAGTAGGCACATTTGTTTTAGCTGAACTCTCAGGGCCTTTGCTCAAGGCGTCCCAGTTCTGCAGATAACTTGGCCCCCGTCAGCCACAACCTCCATGTGGTTTCGTGGCTGCTACTTCCACCCTCACCCTGTTTTTCGCCTCCCCAAGGTTGGATCTGTTCTTTTGCGTTTCAACCACCAGGCTTGGCCGTAGATGAGCTTCTGGGTTGTAGACACCCAGGAAGGCATTGACTGGCCTGCCTCTGATGGCATTGACTGGCCTGCCTCTTCCTGTGGGCAGACGCAGAGTCGACTTTGTGATGATTATGATAGAAACCCCAAATGGTGATTCGCCGTACTTTCCACTTTTTCCATGTTCTGATGAAAATCCCTCAAACACAGAGCTAATATTGGACAGGACCATGGAAACATGGTTACAGAGACAGCCAAGATTGGAGCTCAGGATTTGTGTGTGTGTGTACTGTTTGTGTGTGCCATCTGTGTGTTTGCTGTCTGTGTGCACTGTGTGTCTCTTCGTGTGTGTGCTGTGTGTTTAGTGTGTGTGTTGTGTGCCTGTGTGTGTGTGTATACAAGTATGTGTGCTCATAGACTTGCCCAGCCCTTGGCTCTAAGACAACTGTTAGGCACTGCTATTCATTTTATTATAAGAAGCACCTCTTGATGATCTCATTTACTATTCCAACTCCCTGCAATGCTATTTCCTTAAAATTATACTTGACACAAGAAATAATAAATGCCTGACTCTTCTTCATTATTTTAATAGAGTAAAAGAATGGAGTACTCAACTCTGGTAAATTATAAAATACTTTGACTTTTATCTGATTTGCTTCTAGAATTTTGATCTAATTAAACAGTATTCTATTTTATTTTTATATGTCTCTGTTTGGGCACACATCCACTCATTTGGATTGAGTGGAGCTCAGGGGCCCTTGACGCCCAAGCCATCTCCATGCAGGTGTGGAACCTGCAGAGTTCAGACTAAAAGCACCTGCAAACAGGAGTTATGTTCCTCACCACATTCCTCACGTTCCTTAGTAAATCTCACTGACTCTGTCATCTTCCTCTAATTGCTCATATGGGGAAAGCTAGTAAAAGGATTTTTTCTTTTTACCTTTCTCCTTGTTCGTGCATTAAAAACTTAACACTTAGACAGCATCTGAGAGAACAGCTCTTTGGAGTCTTTGACAAGGAAAAGCTCAGCCATGGCAGCGGGTGTGGGTTTGTCAGGACACCCTGGATGCGCAGGGTTGTCATCAGTGTGCAGGACTGTGCTCTGCTGCTTGGGAGCACAGGACGTAAGCCATGGGTGTGGGGCTCATTTGAGCGATCTTCATTCATTCACATCAGAAGATCAGCCCCACGTTGCTGTTGCTGAAATTCTGCGGTAAAGATGAGCGGACACATGCAGTCCTAAGTGTAGCCAGGGCTCGCAGTGCTCAGAAGACGGTAGCTCTCTGGGAAGACTGCAGAGTTCAATGCAACATTTGCACATGCACTTCCTATCCATCTAAATAACTGGAGGCGAGCTTTGGGCAGAGCCTGCAGCAGCGTACCCTTTAATTACCATTTACATAGCAGAGAATCATTTTTTAAAAAAGATTTATTTATTTGAAAGACAGAATTACAGAGAGAGGTAGAGAAAGACAGAAAGGCTGGGGGGGGGGTGTTCTATCCATTGGTTTGCTCCCCAAATGGCCGCAACAGCCAGAGCTGAGCTGATCCAAAGGTAGGAGCCAGGAGCTTCCTCCAGGTCTCCCATGTGGCTGCAGGGACCAAAGGACATAGACCATCTTCCACTGCTTTCCCAGCCCATAGTAGAGAGCTGGATCAGAAGTGGAGCAGCCGGGACTCGAACCAGCGCCCACATGGGATGCTGCTGCCGTGGGCTGGGACTTTAGCCCGCTGTGTCACAGAGCCAGCCCCTCATTAATGTCTAATTCACCTCTCTTGGATGTGCTTTGTCAATGTCTGTTTGGGAACAGTGTGACACACATGGTCACCACACTGCTTCTGTCTCCTGCATGTTGTGTTTTTCGTGGATGCCCTTTTGACCCTCAGGGGGCTCTTTCTACACAAGGCAAGCTCAGGACTACTGCTTAGATGTGATTTATGGTGCTGCATTGGTCCTTGATTGACCTAGAGGTACCCTAATAACAAAACATTTAGACACATGGAAAATCCAAAGCCTTTTTATTGAAAGTGCTCTTGTGTGCATTGTTAAGTTTCCTCAAACTGATGCCATGGCCACACCATCAATGTCCCACCACTATAATGTCATGACAAACTAATGGATGAATTCTTTGTCATTTCTGTCCCAGTGACCTGCAAATATCCTGGAGTCTTCTTCTCTCTGTAATTCTGTCTTTCAAATAAATAAATCTTTTTTAAAAAATGATTCTCTGCTATGTAAATGGTAATTAAAGGGTATGCTGCTGCAGGCTCTGCCCAAAGCTCGCCTCCAGTTATTTAGATGGATAGGAAGTGCATGTGCAAATGTTGCATTGAACTCTGCAGCCATTTCTAAATGACACATTTAAGATAACAAGATAACACATGAGTACTTTAAGAAAAAAAGATAGCCTTGGCCGGCGCCGCGGCTCACTAGGCTAATCCTCCGCCTAGCAGCGCCGGCACACCGGGTTCTAGTCCCGGTTGGGGCGCCGGATTCTGTCCCGGTTGCCCCTCTTCCAGGCCAGCTCTCTGCTGTGGCCAGGGAGTGCAGTGGAGGATGGCCCAGGTGCTTGGGCCCTGCACCCCATGGGAGACCAGGAGAAGCACCTGGCTCCTGCCATTGGATCAGCGCGGTATGCTGGCCACAGTGCGCCGGCTGCGGCGGCCATTGGAGGGTGAACCAATGGCAAAGGAAGACCTTTCTCTCTGTCTCTCTCTCTCACTGTCCACTCTGCCTGTTAAAAAAAAAAAAAGATAGCCTGAAGGCTGCGGGCTGGGTCACAGACAGCCCCTTGTCTCCTTACACCTCTGGGAAGCTGTGACTTTGCTGTTTCTAATTTCCTGCCATGGAGTTCCTATAAATGAAAAAGGGAAAATACCTCTTTGAGTAGGTGAGAATGGCCACAAACTTCAGAGTGAGCCTAGCGTCCTGGGAAAGGGGCTGGTGCCCAAGGAGAAGTGTGAGTTAAACATGTGGCACAGTTGACCAAGTAACAACATCAACATGAATGGATGCAGAAAGAGCTAGCTGTGGAAGGCTGACCTTCACCTAGCATGCACAAGTACAACCTCTCTGGTCCGAAAATATTGAATCAACAGCCCCTGCCCCGAGGCACGCTCTCTTCTCCTCTCCTTTGGGGGTACCCCCCAGATCTCTCCTTTAGGGGTAGCCCCCCAGATGTCCCGCCTCTGGGGATCCCGAACCAGGTCCTGGGGAAGCAGTGAAAGGGTCTACATTTGATTCTGCTCAGAGCAAGACAGGAAGGAAAGATGGATAATCCTCCCCCTCAACAGGGACTCCCTATTTACACAAACACAAAGAGGAGTTACCTAAACATCTGATAAAATTATACATACGGTCAGTAGGTCAGAGTACAGCGCACACCGCAGCGGTCAGGATACAGCAATGCGATTAGATGACCAAGTTTCTTTGAAAGCACAGTTCACGAAGTGCATGCATCACAGAGATGCAGCCTCAGTGAACAGCCTCTCTCACATCTGGGTTCCCCACGGCCTCCACAAACAGAGCCCCTGTTTGTATTTGCTTGGTCCTTTATAATATGCAAATACAGAGGGCAAAAGGGTGCCCTAAGACCTCAGGCATGAAATTTAAAATGAATCCTGTCAAATCACAGGAAGTCAAGTGTAATTCTCGTTATTCTCATTGTACGGCTGACAGTGGGCTAATTAGCAATACCAGCGAGCACCCCTCTTCACCTCTGAGGTCACAGGCCCCTGTACTGCCTTGTTTATTAGCTTAACACAAGGGTCGCTATGGTAATCCCACCCCTCCCGGGGGTTTGGGTTTCTTCCTTTTCTGTCTCACTGCTCCCCAGTAATAAAGCTTTGTGAGAAAACACATTATAATATCCTAATACAGCCTCGACAGCTTTTTAATTAGTATCTTTAATGACTCTGAAAGTATTGGCACCTGAGAATTGCTAAGATGGTACCCCACAAAATCCCACGTGTGGTCTTTCTTTCGTCTCTTACTTAAGAGAGAGACTGTAAGGGAAAGAGAGGGGCAGGGTGAAGCACACTCTGAATTTCCCCCATTGTGGCTTCTCCTCAAAAACTACGCTCTCCAAGGAAAACACTTCCCCATCCATCTTCCGGCTCACCTTGTCCAGCAGTGTAGTGAACTGCCTTAGCAACTTTATAGTACTGAACGAGTCTATCCTGAGATTTTGAAAACAGGTCAGCCCACCTAAATTACATATTGATCAGGTTTAATTTCATGTCACCCATCATTATTACGTTTGAAAATTCACAAAAGAGAAATAACGTAGTCTTTGTGGATGATTACATTGAGGGCATTTAAATGAGTCCCAACCCTTGGCCAGGCCTGAGAGAGATTATACAGCCTTGCCATTTAGCCACTCAAAGATCAACAGAGTAGAACCACTGCTCTCCACCTCGCAGAGAGCCACAGGGTACGGACGATCTAAATCTATACATTTTCTTTTAAGGAAAACAGCAAAGTGAAACATTAAAAATAAATCTTCATTTTTCAATCACTTCCTGAAACCCTCTCCTCATTGTCCTTGTAGTCATAAACATTCATTTTTAATTCTTTTTGGATCCCGGCATCCTTTTATTTTAAGTAGTAATTCATATTGCAATCAATATTCAGTAGTGAAGGAGATAAACAAGGATAAATGACTGGCATTTTTTGTTTTGTTTGTTAAAGTTAATTTTTACGCAAGGGCATAAAAGGATTTTAGTGCTCATTCTTTGGAAGACAGCCATTTAATTTTTGTAGAGACAATTCTCATTCGCCATTGTAAGTGGCGAATGTACTTTAAAAGCTCTCTTCTCATGGAGGTCATATTGGCTAAGAAAATAAGTTCATTGTTAATTTCCACTTAGAAATTAGTTTACTTTTAGAAATTATGTTTGTTGGTATTGGTTGTGTTTTGAGAAACTGTGTTTTGTTTTTCTTTACAGATGATCAATACTAAACAAAAAGAATCAGTAAAATCATTGGGCTTACTTGGAAAATGGTTTAATAGCTACATTTTATCTAGCTACTCTGAGGTCATAGGTATCCGTGGGCATATTGAACTGTCATTATCTGAGTCTGGCTCTGGGTCTACCTCATTGTCTGTCTCTGGTGCAGATGCGCGCAGTGCAACCTGGAGAATCATCTGGGGGTGTCAGGTGTGCCACAGATTTGTTTTGAAGTTGCAGATTATGGTACTTGGCAGATGCAGCACCTTGTCTCATTCATGGCACAAAACAGAGCCCCTGTTTAATTCCTGATGAGGGCCGGTGCCGCGGCTCACTAGGTTAATCCTCCGCCTTGCAGCACCGGCACACCAGGTTCTAGTCCCAGTTGCCCCTCTTCCAGGCCAGCTCTCTGCTGTGGCCTGGGAGTGCAGTGGAGGATGGCCCAAGTGCTTGGGCCCTGCACCCCATGGGAGACCAGGAGAAGCACCTGGCTCCTGCCATCGCATCAGCGCGGTGTGCCGGCCTCAGCATGCCGGCTGCGGCGGCCATTGGAGGGTGAACCAACGGCAAAGGAAGACCTTTCTCTCTGTCTCTCTCTCTCACTGTCCACTCTGCCTGTCAAAAAAAATTTAAAAAAAAATAAAATAAAATAAAAAATAAAATAAAATTCCTGATGAGGCAAAGGCAACACTGTGCACATGAACTTGCCAGACAGGCCTGACTTCATTATTTTTTCCACTGAAATTACTGCTGGGGGAAGTGGAAAATAATGGTTTGTGGGGCACAAGAGTCGTGGCTTAATCTGAAGTCCTCACGAAGGTCAAGTTGCATCAGGATCCTGTGGGAGAACCATCCGTCAGATCTAAGGCAGCCCCTAATACAGGGCCGTAAAATATGTGGTGTTCCTACCTCTTGGCAGATGGCGACACTGCTCCTACTGCCTGGAGAAGGATACTCTCATCCTCAGAGTCTGACATCCTGGACCCAGCACCCATCAATAGTGTGCGTGCATGTTATTGTTGCCTCACTATATTCTTAAGGACAAAGGGAGGGAAAGAGATGGATGAAGGCAACAGCCAGGGATTCTCCTGTGGCTAGCCAAGATTCTTGCTCTTCCTACAGCCTGGAGGTCAGGAGTCTGCACCATCAGAAACACCGAGTCTACTGGAATGTTCAACATGGTTCGAAAGGAAAATGGTTTTACTTCACTGATCTACTATCCGCTGCCTAACTCGTTATGTCTTACTAGAAGCAGTTGCCTGCCTAAATCATCCACTGGACAAATAAGTCTCTATTTTTTTTTTATTTGACAGAGTTAGACAGTGAGAGAGAGACAGAGAGAAAGGTCTTCCTTCTGTTGGTTCACTCCCCTAATGGCCGCTACTGCTGGCGCGGTGCGCCAATCTGAAGCCAGGAGCCAGGTGCTTCCTCCTGGTCTCCCATGTGGGTGCAGGGCCCAAGCACTTGGGCCATCCTCCACTGCCTTCCTGGGCCACAGCAGAGAGCTGGCCTGGAAGAGGAGCAACCGGGACTAGAACCGGCGCCCATATGGGATGCCAGTGCCACAGGCAGAGGATTAACCAAGTGAGCCACGGCGCCGGCCCCATAAGTCTCTATTTAAAAATCAGAAAATAAACTCATAGCCAGTGAAAACTTTGAATTTTAGAACCATTAAAATCCTTCCCTGAAAGATTGTTATTAGGAGTCAAGGAAGAATTGATTTTAGTTTTGGCTATCCAAACACAAAGCCCAAAACAAAGTGTTCGTGGAAAGATATTGTCTTAGCATGTAACTGGTTAGTTAGGAGTGAGGGGTGTGAGGTGGAGTGAGAGGACATTCTCTTAGTAATGTGAGAGAATTATAGCTGGGAATGTACAGAATACAGCATACTAAAGCCCTAAAGGAACCAGGATGACCCTTAAGGAATTCACACTGCACACAATGACCTTTAAATACAATATAAATGCTATCTAAGGGACTTGTCCTTTAAATTGTTGTTGACCTCGGTAAGTGAACTTCTGATGAATGAAGTATAAACAGCATCAGGCTGAATGTTACAAGGAATCTGAATCCATATAGCTAAGAGCACACCACAAAGCAATTGTTGTGGTGTTGATGATGGTGGTGGTGGCTGTGGTGATGGTGGAGGTGGTAGTGACAGTCGTGGTGGAAACGATGGTGATACTGGCACTGATGGTGTTGATGACGACCGTGATGGTGGTGGTGATGGGGATGATGGCACTGATCCTGGTGCTATGTTGTGTTGGTGGCGATGGTGTTGATGATGGTGGTGGTGGTGTTTAGTGCTGATCTCGGTGTTATATTGGAGTAGTGGTGGTGGTGGTAGAGATGGTGCTGGGGATGACAGTGGTGATTCCGACCTGCCTCATAGGGGAAGCAATATGATTAGCTGAAGTCACTTTAGTGGTGTGTCTGGAAATGAAGCTGCATACAAAAATGTTGAAGAATTTTATGAAGAAAGACCTACATGTAAATAGTACAACCAACCTCCAAAAAAATTCATTGGCATTAAAATAGTTTCTAATGTCTGAAGTTGTCTAAGCATCTCACAAAAATGAAAGCTTTCCCATAAGGGGAGGCAACACAGAAGACTGGAAATATCAGACACTTTGACCTGAGGCAAATGAGTTCAAAACCTCACTCCTGCTCACATGAATCTGGCCAGGCTTCTCAGCCTCTCCCAACGTTGTGTTCCTGATCTGTCAAATGACTGCTTTAATTGTTTGCCCACTTCTTTTGGCTAAAGAGAGAATACGCGCAAAGAACACCACCTGGCACTGGAGCATGTTAGGCACTTACTAGCAAACTTCCTCCTCATCTCATAATCCGTGTGTGATAAAATGAGCCATACAAGTTAGAATGGGCAGGGGCCATATACATAATTGGTTCTCATTTCCCTGAAAACCCAAGTCTGTGATAACAGGAAGGTAATTGGGGGGATTCAAGACCAAGCTAATTCCCTTTTCATCTGTCCCCAGAGAAAATGACCAAGACACTTGGCAGCAGCTGGCTCCCTCAGAACAGATCAAAGGCATGAATTTCCTGTGCAAAAGCAGCTTTTCCATTACTGGGTATAGTTCGGCTGAGTCCCCTCATTATTTCTGTATCTAGGGCTTGTGTTTGTCTTGAGTGCTCAGTCATGAAAACAAAGCCATTTACAAGTTCCCAGGTTCCCCTGCACCTTTGCTGTCCTCAGGAAGGTCATACCACATTTTCTCGGTGATGCTTTTTAGGCACAGATCTACTTCAACTCTAATTCCACAGAATCACCTTTCCCAGTTCCTTTGCTGTTATTAAAGATGTTTGTTTCATGAGAGCTTAGTTGAAGACAATATATTTTTTAAACAGGTCATGGATATCACCCAGACCTCAGTCTAGTGTTACCCAATGGATTCCAGATAAGAAACACCAAAGAAAAAAATACAAAATGGGATTTGGAAAGAAGATTTAAAAACACCTTTCTTCTCTTAATACCTCTTAATATGAATTTGAATTCCCATCTTCTGTCGGAAAGAACCATGGATTTGGATTCTGAAAAACAGTGGAATGAGGACCTCCTTTGCATGGTGTTGGGACCACAGCTCCCTGCACAGCCCCGGGGGGCCATGGTATGTGTGGAGCTGGAGAGAAGTGTGATGAGGTCAGGTGTGAGCCAGGCATGTGGTTGCTGGTTAGGCGTGCATGTCGAGCAGTTAGATAAATGAGCACAGATACATTTAGGACAATCCATGATCTTTCCCATGAGTTTTGCTTCATTAAACAGCTACCTGGCACTCTCAGCCTGGCTCAGGACAATCCATAAATAATATTAAGAAATAATAATCTTCATAATCACTTACCTTGGAATGTGAAACAGAGCAAGAGGCTTTGTCCACAGGCTGCAAACAGGTGCACATGAACTTGTGAACATAAACCTTTGAGTTTCCACTCGGGGTCTGCACTGTCAGCCCACAGCTTTCTTCCCGACCATGGCATTTGACGTGTGCTGCACCTGGCTCTCCTGGGTCAGCCTAAGCTGCCCTGGAGTATGACTGTCTGTGTGGGGTACATTCTCCAATTTCGTAAGAAGAATTTCATGAGACTGTAATTCAAGAGCAGTTTCAAAGACCCCTTCTTGAGCGTGCCCCGTGAGGTGGGCGGGATGCTTTTGTCCCTTCAAATTTCCTTTACTGAAATTTAACCTCAGTGTGTTGGTGTTGGAGGGTGGGAACTTTACATCATGAGGTGGAGCCCTCATACGTGAGATCAGTGCCCTTAACAAGAGGCCAGAAGAGGCAGATGGTTGGCTAAGCCCTTAAGATGCCAACCTGCAATGCCCATATCGCAGGAATCCAGGGATTTTACCAGAGGGAAAAATCCACGATCCTCACTGATTTGATTCTAGCTAGGAGGACAGACAACGGCTGGGCACCCACGTAGTCTCTCAATATATCGCAAGCTCTGGGGCCAAGAGAAAACCTGCAGGCAGCTGGCTCTGGGAACGTCTCTGCCTCACCTTGGACAGGATGCGCTAGCAAGGTGGAGTGGATCCTCTGTTCCCTGCGGCTGTGGGAGCTTCGTGTACTGAGGCTTTGGAAACTGTTACTGTATGATAGGGCGCAGGGTGTAGCTGGGTCTCTGGGCAATCACTATGTATGGTGCCACAGGCTCAGAGCTCCCTGATTTCCTGGAGTGGGTCACTGTAGCAAGATCCGTGTTCACACAAGGACTGTACAGATCCTTTGTGCAGTTCATCTGGCAGTGCGGGTGAGAGTTGCACCCTCTGTGGGCTAAACCTGGGCACTGATTTCTTTGGAAGAGAGGAGGTGAGGGTGTGATTACAAAAACAGAGGTGATCAGCCAGTGCCCCGGCTCAATAGGCTAATCCTCCGCCTGCGGTGCCAGCACACCGGGTTCTAGTCCCGGTCGGGGCACCGGATTCTGTCCCGGTTGCCCCTCTTCCAGTCCAGCTCTCTGCTGTGGCCAGGGAGTGCAGTGGAGGATGGCCCAAGTGCTTGGGCCCTGCACCCACATGGGAGACCAGGAAAAGCACCTGGCTCCTGGCTTCGGATCAGCGCAGTGCGCCGGCCACAGAAGCCATTGGGTGGTGAACCAACGGAAAAGGAAGACCTTTCTCTCTGTCTCTCTCTCTCTGACTAACTCTGCCTGTCAAAAAAAAAAAAAAAAAAAATAAATAAATAAAGAAAAAAGAAAAGAAAATCTACTCCTCTCAAACTCCAGTTCTCTTAAAAAAAAAAAAAAAAAGGTGATCATACCTGCCTTCATGCTGACAAGAAGAGATCTACCACACCCAATTTGAGTGTCAACACAGATACTTGCCTCACCCTAGAGCACTGACCAGAGCTCCCTGGCCACACCCAGTGCACAACTCTGGGTATTCACTGAAAGAAAAAGCATTCAACTAAACAAAAGAGTTTAAAGACAAAATCCATCAGAGGAAAAAACCAACAAGTATCTACACAAATGCCTAAAAATAAATCCAGAAACTCAAGAAATAAGAATAAGAAAGACAACATGACTCCAACAAAGGAGCACAACACTTCAGTATTAGAATGTGGAGACAAGAGATTGATGAACTACCTGAAAATGAACTCAAAAGATTGATCATAGAATTACTCAGAAGCAATGAGAAGTAAGTTCATGAGTTAAAGAATCAATACATGACATGGGAAAAAAAACTCTACCATGAGATTTAGACTGTAAAGAGATAAATATGAAGTATTAGAAATGAAGAATTCGGCCAGCGCCGTGGCTCACTAGGCTAATCCTCCGCCTTGAGGCGCCGGCACACTGGGTTCTAGTCCCGGTCGGGGCGCCGGATTCTGTCCCGGGTGCCCCTCTTCCAGGCCAGCTCTCTGCTGTGGCCAGGGAGTGCAGTGGAGGATGGCCCAAGTGCTTGGGCCCTGCACCCCATGGGAGACCAGGAGAAGCACCTGGCTCCTGCCATCGGATCAGCGTGCCAGCCGCGGCAGCCATTGGAGGGTGAACCAATGGCAAAGGAAGACCTTTCTCTCTGTCTCTCTCTCTCACTGTCCACTCTGCCTGTCAAAAAAAAAAAAAAAAAAAGAAATGAAGAATTCAATATGTCAAATAAAAAATATAGAGGAAAGCCTTAACAAGACTTGGTAAGACAGAAGAATGAATATCTGAGCTAGAAGAGAAATTTTCAGAAATTCTAAGACCACAAAAAGGAAGAGTAAATTAGAAAAAAAAGAAGAAATTAGAAAAATTTAAAACAATATTGAGATTTATGAGATTTTATCCAAAAATGCTACATATGGGTGTTAAGAGTTCCTGAAAGTGTGGGAAACACGAATGGATTAGAAGGCCTATTCAGTGAATTAACTACAGAAAATGTCCCCAGTTCAGAGAAAGAAAGGGATATTCAAGTACAGGAAGCACATAGAACTCCTAACAGACACGAAGAGAAAAGATCTTCACCATGATACATTGTAGTCAAACTTTCAACAGCAAACATAAAGAATATATTCTAAAATGTGCATGAGAGAAATGCGAGATTAATTTCAGAGGATCTCTAAGTAGACTCACAGCTGACTTCTCAGAAACTCTAGACAAGTAGAAAGTTGATAGACACAGTCCAATTCTTAAGAGAAAAAAGAAACCTGTCAACCTGAAAGACTGTACCCTGTAAAGGTCTCATTTACGAATGCAGGTAAAATAAAGGCCTTCCATAACACGCAGAAATTGAAAGAATCTGCCACCACGCGCCCAGATGCTGAAGGATGTGCTGCACACAGAAACATGATCATCTCTGTGAATGATGTGTGAAGGCAGAAAATCTCCCAGTGTAAGCACAAAGGGAATCCACAGTAAACAATAGGGATATTTACTGAAAAATGACAAGTCCATGGCATTACCTTGAATATAAGTAACCTTGAATACAAGTGGCTTAATTTGAATGAAAACAATAATACAACATATCAAAACTTATGGCTGGAGGCCGGCGATGTGGCGCAGCGGGTTAATGCCCTAGCCTGAAGTGCCAGCATCCCGTATGGGTGCCAGTTCCAGACCCAGCTACTCCACTTCCGATCCAGCTCTCTGCTATGGCCTGGGGAAGCAGTAGAAGATGGCCCAAGTCCTTGGGCCCCTGCACCCGCATGTAAATCCACAACAAAGTTTCACCTCACCCCGGTTAGAATGACTCTCATATAGAAATCAATAAACAATAAATGCTGGCAAAGATGTGGGGGAAAAGGTACCCTAATCTATTGTTGGTGGGAATGTAAACTATTGTAGCCATCATGGAAGACAGTATGGAGATACCTCAGAAACCTAAAAACAGATCTACCTATGACCTA
This sequence comes from Oryctolagus cuniculus, assembly GCF_051225735.1. Taxonomy (NCBI): domain Eukaryota; kingdom Metazoa; phylum Chordata; class Mammalia; order Lagomorpha; family Leporidae; genus Oryctolagus; species Oryctolagus cuniculus. The sequence continues at coordinate 12,172,232 of NC_142874.1, read as the reverse complement.
GCCATTTCACTCCTGGGGATTTACACAGGGGAAATCAAATTAGCATTCGAAAGAGTGATCTGAACACTGATATTTATTGCAGCTCAATTTACAACATTTAAGATATGGAATCAACCCAAATGTTCATCAACTGATGACTGGAAAAAGAAATTGTGGTATATATATGTAGTATGGGATACTATTCAGCTGTAAAAAAAATGAAATCCTATCTTTTGCAACAAAATGGATGCAACTGGAAACCATTATACTTAGTGAAGTAAGCCAGTCCCCAAAAGACAAATACTGAGTACCAAAAAATTTAATGTATAGGAGTGAAATTGGTGTTTTGAGATTCGATGATTGTTTATGGTCCTTATCTCTGCTCTTAAGGAACAGTACTTTTTTTCTTCTTAGTCTTTGTTGAACTCTTCACGTAGTGTAGGGTTAATCTTATGAGTATAGAGTAGACAGAAAGTAGATCACTGTAAAAATTGAGAGGGGACAGGAGAAGGAGGAGGAAGTGTGGGAGTGTGGGTGGGAGGAATGGTGATGCGGGAGGTATCAGTATATTCCTAAATCTTTATATATGGAATACATGAAATTTGTTTACCTTGAGAATTTTTAAAAATTGATTAATTTAAAAGAGATAATGGAGGCTTCCTGTTTGAGGAGCCTGAATGAGCGGGGGAGGAGAAGTGTTCCCCCAAGGTAGTGGGAATCAGTTCTACTCCATTCTGAAGACAGAAGAAATGGAAGAGAAGACAGCCACAGCTTCTACTAGGCTAACTGACTCCATGTGTTGGCGTGCACATGGCTGGTATTCTGAGTGCCAGAAGGAACATGGTGGCTGCCACAGGATGCATGCATGGGGTGAGAGCAGATGACGTGACTGGTTGTCATAGGGAGCAATGACCCCACAGGCTACCCTGCCCTTCTTATGCACCATACACAATCTACACACTTCACACACACATGCACACACATAAACATACAAGCTTGCAAGCATTCACACAATTCCAGCAAGCACACGCACACACACGCACACACACTTAAAGAGGTATATTGGAAAATTCTTCTGTGAAGAGATTTAATTGTCCCAGATAAACAAATGTAGAAGACGGCACTTGAGTTTTCCCAGAAGCAAACAGACCACCTCCTGTTTATCAGAGACTCTGCTTTCATAAACGGCAGCAGCCATCCAGGCTTCACACAAGGCTGACAGCCACGGCTGACAAGGATCGCCGGGCGTCTCTGGAAAGCCGGCAGCCTGCAGGCCGAGGCAGGGAAGAGCCTGTCAAGCACAACTTGACTTCCAGAGGTGTGTTTCCCATCCAGGAACACAGACTCGTCCATCTTGGGAGATGGGTCTCAGGAGGTAGACATGTCATCAAGCCTAGATGAAACCTGGGTCACACGTTGTCACTGCCACAGGGCAGGTGGCAGGGCAGGAAGCAGGACGCTCGCAGCTGGTGCCAAGACAATCCACACTTGTTCTCTGCCCTCTGGAGTGTATTCCAAGCAGCCCAGGGCAGCCCACACACACTTCACCAAACGCTGCCTCTGGTGCTGTTTCTGTGTTTTATTGGGTGACCTGATGGGAAACACCGATTTTCAACAATTTACCATGTGTCAAAACCTTCACATGCATGCATATTCCATAAACTAATATTTCTTTTTTTTATGTTGCACTCTCTATCCTTGCCTGCCCTGATCTGGCCTGTTCTGTCCTCGGCAGGCTGATCCCATTGTCCATGTCATCCAGCTCCCTTGCCCTCTGACTTCTGACTGGGTGGGCTTGGCCAAGGAGAGGCACCAGCGGACTGGAGAGTGGAGTGTGAACCTCCCCGACTTGCTCCCTGTCCACCTGCAGGTCTGGCGACGGTGCCCTCCTGCACAGCCACAGCTCCACGCTCTCCAGGCACAAGCATCTCTCCCCTCTTCCTTGTTTCTCCAGGCCTAAGAGTTTGTTTGTTTGTTTGTTTTCTTTTGTTTTTTGACAGGCAGAGTTAGACAGTGAGAGAAAGAGACAGAGAGAAAGGTCTTCCTTCCGTTGGTTCACCCCCAAAATGGCCGCTATGGCTGACGCGTTGTGCCGATCTGAAGCCAGGAGCCAGGTGCTTCTCCTGGTCTCCCATGGGGTGCAGGGCCCAAGCACTTGGGCCATCCTCCACTGCACTCCCGGGCCACAGCAGAGAGCTGGCCTGGAAGAGGAGCAACTGGGACAGAACCGGCGCCCCGACCGGGACTAGAACCCGGTGTGCCGGCGCCACAGGCGGAGGATTAGCCTAGTGAGCCGCGGCGCCGGCCGCAGGGGGAATTTAATCTAAGTTGATACACAGAAATGTACACACCAAGACAGGCACAAAATCATTTCCACAGACTTGTTCAAAAGAGTAAAACACGGGGGGAAACTATCGCTGTAGTTGCTATTAAATTGCAAGCTTGTATTTGGCTCAAAATGATGTATATGACTTATTACGTGCACAAAACATGTTGCAAACAATGCTCAGAGTACATTTCTCTCCAGTATTCATAGCTTGGACTTGTACTCAGGAAAAAGAAATCATGTGGCTTTTTCTACTGGACAATGAAAACAAGTCTAATCAGCGACGACCCGGGGTGCGATCCAGGCAAAGGAGCACCTGGGCTGTCTGAGCTTACTGAGGACAGCACCTGCGTTTCTACCTACGAAGTCCTGAATGCTGCCCAGGGTCTTCCCAACGCTGCACACAGCGCAGTTGAAGGACTTGTAGAGACATGTAGTCCTGGGGTCCTGGGCACAGGCCTCAGCTCTGCCTCCTTCAAGGGATACACTGCAAGGTCCGGGGAGGCTGCTGGCCTGGTTGTGTGGTCCTGAGCCCTGGATGCAGGTGGTCACTCTCCTGCGGTTACGGCAGAGAGCAGGGCGGCTTGTTTCTCTATTTCCTAACTGTGCAGATCACTCCTATAGATTAAGTGAGAGAGCAGATGTCTGATGCTTGCATACAGAAGAGTTAGACCCCCTACCAAAGGGGAGTTTTTAAAATTTTAATTGTTATTTTTCTTTTTTATTTCTTTGCTTATTTTTTAAGGAATACAAATTTCATAAGTATAATTTTAGGAATATACTTATTCTTCCCACTATACCCTCCCTCCCAGCCCTCCTCCCTCTCCCATTCCCAGTCCCATTCACCATTAAGATTCAATTTCAATTAACTTTGTACACAAAAGACCAACTCTATACTCTAAATATTTCTTTTTTTTTTTTTTTGACAGGCAGAGTTAGACAGTGAGAGAGACAGAGAGAAAGGTCATCCTTTTCCATTGGTTCACCCCCAAATGGCCGCTATGGCCGGCACTGCACGGATCTGAAGCCAGGAGCCAGGTGCTTCCTCCCAAGCACATGGGCCATCCTCCAGTGCCTTCCTGGGCCATAGCAGAGAGCTCAACTGAAGAGGAGCAGAATCCGGCACCCCAACCGGGACTAGAACCCGGGGTGCCAGCGCCACAAGTGGAGGATTAGCCAAGTGAGCCGCGATGCCGGCCATACTATAAATATTTCAACAATTTGACCACACACACACACACACACACAAACTGTTTGAAAACTAGTTTTACAGTTAACTCTCACAATACAACTTATTGAGGACAGAAGTCCTACATAGGGAGTTAGTATACAGTGACTCCTGTTGTTAATTTAACAATTAACACTCTTACATCAGTTACCACCCAAGACTCTTGACATGAGCTGCCTAGGCTATGGAAGCCTTTTGAATCCACAAACTCTGTCAGTACTTAGTCAAGGCCATAAGCAAAATGGAAGGTCTTTCCTTCCTGCAGAGAAATGTACATCCTTCTTTGATGGCCATTTCTTTCCGCTGGGGTCTCACTCACAGCGTTTTAAAATGTAGGACATTTTTGCCACAGATTCTTGTCTTTTCATGCCTGAAATGCTCCCATGGGCTTTTCAGGCCAGGAAGGCTTAAGGGTTGATTTAGAGGTCAGAGTGTTACTTAAAGTAATTATCATTCTATGAGTCTGCTGTGTGAACTGCTTCCCATGTTGGAACATTCTCTCCTTTTTAATTACATCTATTATACCAGACACTTGATCCTATTTATATGATAACTTTAACACTTAATACTATCTATATGTTCACTTTAACACTTAATATGATCACTTTATCACTTAAGATGTCATTATTACCACCCAGCTTAGTGGGATTTGGGTCCCATGACAAGTTTTTTTAAACTTTTATTTAATAAATATAAATTTCCAAAGTACAGCTTATGGATTACAATGGCTTTTTCCGCCCCATAACTTCCTTCCCACCCGCAACCCTCCTATCTCTTGCTTCCTCTCCCATTCCATTCGCATCAAGATTCATTTTCAATTATCTTTATATACAGAAGATCAATTTAGTATATATTAAATAATGATTTCAACAGTTTGCACCCACACAGAAACACAAAGTGAAAAATACTGTTTGAGTACTAGTTATAGCATTAATTCACATTGTACAGCTCATCAAGGACAGAAATCCTACATGAGGAGTAAGTACACAGTGACTCCTGTTGTTGACTTAACAAATTGACATTCTTGTTCATGGCGTCAGTAATCTCCCTAGGCTCTTGTCATGAGTTGCCAAGGCTAGGGAAGCCTTTTGAGTTCGCCAATTCCGATCTTTTTTAGACAAGATCATAGTCAAAGTGGAAGTTCTCTCCTCCCTTCAGAGAAAGGTACCTCCTTCTTTGATGGCCCGTTCTTTCCATTGGGATCTCACTCACATCACTCACAGAGATCTTTCATTTAGGTGTTGTTTTTTTTTTTTTTTTTTTTTTTTTCCCGAGTGCCTTGGCTTTCCATGCCTAAAATACTCTCATGGGCTCTACGGCCAGATCCAAATGCCTTAAGGGCTGATTCTGAGGCTAGAGTGCTGTTTAGGACATTTGTCATTCTATGAGTCTGCTGTGTATCCAGCTTCCCATGTTGGATCATTCTCTCCCTTTTTAATTCTATCAGTTAGTATTAGCAGACACTAGTCTTGTTTATGTGATCCCTTTGACTCTTAGACCTATCATTATGGTCAATTGTGAACTGAAATTGATCACTTTGACTAGTGAGATGGCATTGGTACATGCCACCTTGATGGGATTGAATTGGAATCCCCCGGCATGTTTCTAACTCTACCATTTGGGGCAAGTCAGATTGAGCACTATACCCTTAGAAGTAAGTACATAGGAATGAATGCAGAGCTATATAGCTTTATAGTTACAAACATCCTCCTCCCTCTCTTCTCAGTCTTATTATTTACTGAGATCCATCCTCAACTGACTTTATACACATATGACTAACTCTATGTTGAGTTCAACAAATAGTATGAAGAAAAAAAAAAAAGAAAAAAAGAAACTGTTCCTCAACAGTCAAGACAAGGACAACTCAAGTCATCTCTTCTCAAAGTGTCAATTTCACTTCTTAAGATTTTGTGCTTTATTAGTTCTCATAGATCAGGGAGAACATATGGTCTTTTCCCTTTGGGACTGGCTTATTGCACTAAGTATGATGTTTTCCAGATTCATCCATTTTGTTGCAAATGACCAGATTTCATTTTTTACCACTGTGTAGTATTCCATAGTATACATATCCCATAATTTTTTTAAAGATTTATATATTTGAAAGTCAGAGCTACAGATAGAGAGGAGAGGCAGAAAGAGAGAGAGATCTTCCATCCAATGATTCATTCCCCAATTGGCCACAACAGCCAGAGCTGTGCCAATCTGAAGCCAGGAGCCAGGAGCTTCTTCCAGGTCTCCTATGCAGGTACAGGGGCCCAAGGACTTGGGCCATCTTCTACTGCCTTCCCATGCCACAGCAGAGAGCTGAATCAGACGAGGAACAGCTGGGATTAGAACCCGCGCCCATATGGGATGCCAGCACTGCAGGCCAAGGCGTTAACCTGCTGTGCAACAGTGCCAGGCCCATACCCCATACTTTCTTTATCCAGCCTTCAGTTGATAGGCATTTAGGTTGATTGTGAATTGAGCGGCTATAACATGGGGGTGCAGATAACTCTTTCATGTGCTGATTTCATTTCCCTTGGGTAAATTCCCAGGAGTGGGATGGCTGGGGTCATGTGGTAGGTCTATATTCAGATTTCTGAGGTCTCTCCATACTGTCTTCCATAGTGGCTGAACCAGTCTACAGTATTCTCTTATAAGATGGAAAAACAAAACAGTACATTGCCACTGGTTTGGTCAACAGCAGCCGTTAGCATTTCACACCCATGCAGTTTGCACCTGGATCTTACCCCACTATGGTTCAGGTGAGAGGCATGATCTCTGTGGCTCATTCACTTACTTCAGATGGGGAGAGAAGCCAAGTACCATGCGAGCATGAATTGCAAAGCCTTCATCAGAAGTAAAGCTGCCTTTCAGAAATGGAAACCTCTTTAACTAAACTCATGTTTCTCTACAGGGCCCTGCCCCTACCTGATGTGCCCCATACCCAGCGCTCTTGCTTCGGCCCCAGCCTGCTTGCCTCAGTGAGCTCTCCAGTCAGTACAGCCTTCCTCAACCATGATTTATGGAGCACAGCTTTTCGTTCAGTTTTTCATCATGAGTTATTTTTTTAAACAATGAGCCACTTTAGAGATTGCCATGAGACCCCAAATGGTGAGGTGTATGGATTCAAGACCACTTCACCTGCCCACTGGTCAGCAGGGCCAGCACAGTTCTAGGCTTGGGGAATACGCTGCAACCTGGCTGAAAACCTTTACCCAGTGTTGTCGTCCGTGTGTGACGTGGTGGTGGCGACTTCTGAGTGGGAGACTCTGAGAAAATTCCTCAGATTCAGGGTAGTGCTTGAGGACCTGTGAATTTAAGTAACATTTTCTCACAAAAAAGGAGAAGGAGGTGCTATATCATCATACTGAATAACTGTAGCTTGCCATGCACTTCAGATAATATTCAAGTTGGATATGGAGCTATACAGTTAAGGTTTTATTGAATACTTTAATTTTAGAAATATGATGTTCTACACACTTCATGGAAAATATCTTAAACTGATCAATGGTGTGTGTGTGTGTGTGTGTGTGTGTGTGAGTGACTGTGCTGGTGTAGCATCAGATACATTTTCCTGTACAAGATACAAGTCAGCCAATTGTTATGCTCTAACTTAAGTGAGCACAGACAACTTCAAGCTCGATTCCATTGGGGTTCTGAGAGAACACAGGATTTGGTGTTCACATTGTAATTGAACTAAGAGACTATTTCTGTCTTGTCTTGTCTTTTCTTTTCTTCTTTCTTTCTTTCTTTTGACAGGCAGAGTTAGTCAGAGACAGAGAGAGACAGAGAGAAAGGTCTTCCTTCCATTGGTTCACCCCCCAAGTGGCTGCTACGGCCAGTGCGCTGCGGCTGGCACACCGCGCTGATCCGATGGCAGGAGCCAGGTGCTTCTCCTGGTCTCCCATGGGGTGCAGGGCCCAAGCACCTGGGCCATCCTCCACTGCACTCCCTGGCCACAGCAGAGAGCTGGCCTGGAAGAGGGGCAACCGGGACAGAATCCAGTGCCCCGACCGGGACTAGAACCCGGTGTGCCGGCGCCGCTAGGCGGAGGATTAGCCTGTTGAGCCGCAGCGCCGGCCTATTTCTGTCTTTTCCACTTCCCCCTCGAAGCCTGGCCATCCTCCCTGAAAGAAGAGGAGCCGCCCCCAGCCTGGTCCAACAGGCGGTCAGCACGTTTTGGCTGCTGCTTCTCCCCTTCAGCTGATGGCCCTGGCAGACACCACCACCGGCTTCATCCCCTGGAAGTCCCCCATGCGTGCGCCATGCTCCATGCGCCCACATTTTACGCAGAACCTTAGACTCCCAGTTGTTATTAGAAGGAATAGGGAATGAAGTGAGTGAGCTAAGGGTTTTCTCAGACTCCTCATTCATCCTCTGAAAGGATCATCACCCAGCCTCCGTTAGTGTTCAGAATTTAGAGATCTGAGCTTCCTGCTTGAATCTAGCTAGGGACCTGAATGAAAGTGACACCATGACGTTCTGCAGATCTCCAACAGGAAACAGCTTCCGTGACACTGGTCCCCCGAGGCAGGGCAGTGTGGCCCTTGCAGGAATCCAGGCTAGGGCCATGTGCTGCCCATCTCCTTCCCATCATTTGCACTTTCTCCTTGGGAGCCCCCTGCCAGCTGTGTGCTGGACACAGCTGATTTCTCCAAGCAGAGAGCCAACAGAATGTCCCTGTCTGGACGCCCAAGCCCTGGCCAGCCCTGCATGCTCCCACCACAGCCAGCTGCCCTCCCCCGGCACTCACACATGTGGCCCCAAGCCTGAATATCAGGCACTCCAGCAATCTCTTGGGCCGTTCTGGCCCTGACCTCCTTGGGCGCCTGACCTCCTGAGTCAACCAGGCTCAGCGCCCAGGGGTCCCAACACGACAGTGGATCTTGCCCTCCTGTGGGCAGCCTCCACAGTTGGTCTTTCTCCCTCTTTAAGAAGCTTTTCTCACTCAGCTCCAGACCACCTCATCCCCCAGGCCTGCTGTCTGTGTCCACAGCTCTGACTCCGTTCTAGTGATTCTTACCCTTGGAACATGGCTCCATCGGGGCACTATACCTGTAGCCTACTTCTCATTTGTGTTCTCCCCACAGTCTGCAGGGGAGCTGCCGCATGGCAGACAGGGAGGTGATGGGGTACCTGAACTGGGTGAGAGGATGCTGTGAGGATGCACACAGCACAATGATATGCGTGTGTACTTATGTGTGTGCACATGTTAACATGTGACCCCATGTTGTTTGTGCAGGTAGACGTAGGTTGCTGTGTGGGTTTCATGTGTCTGCATATATGCATGTGTTTTCATCCTGTTTTAAGATGACCATGTGCTTACTACATGTTCTTGCACATGTCTTCATGTGTGTGCATGTATTTACATATGTATGAGACGACATACTTAGCCACGTGTCAAACACCGGCCTGGGGAAGCCACATCACACCTCCCTGATGAACACTTTGATAGACTTGGGGAGGGTTTCTGGACTGCAGTGTCTTCAGGTCAGAAAACAAGACCCAGCCTGCATCGTCCAACATTGGGCAACAATGCAGGGATGAACATGGACCCAGGGATGGGCAGGGGTCACCCAAATTCCTATAGAATAAAATACAAACAGATAATAAAATACAAACAGATGAAGAATCATTGACAATGCATTCATTTATTTGGCAAATGCACTGAGATACTGGGTATGATACAGAAGAGTGTCCTGCAACTACAGGACCCGTGGAGACGGGGGTGGGAGAGACCTCACTTGCGCACAGCGCGGGCCTGGGCGTCTGAGGAGTCCTCCAACAACCACTCACAACAGCGTGAGGAGGCTGAGGGTTTTACCAAGTGTCTTCTACAAAGACAACGCGATCCCCCATCCCCAGCAGAGGGCCCTGCTGCTGCCGTCCAGCCTCATGTGCAGGGCTCACCCACATGCAGCAGCACGCCCTGACCCAGAACACGCTGCTCCCCACGGCCATGCAGCACATGGCCAACGAACCGTGGGGTGGGGACCACAGCCCCAGCTCCCAGGGCCAACACGGGTTAGGAGAAGAGAGGTAGGACAGTCCCCTGGGGAGCTGCAGCCTGCCCAGAGCTGCCAGTATCAGGCTCAGCAAGAGGACTGTCGCCGGGCCAGGCCTGCTGCTGCCTTAGGTCATGCAGTGGCACTGTGCCCAGGCCCAGGGCACTGGTTCCCAACTCCTGAGCTGCCCTGCACTGCTGCTGAGGCAGAAACAGGCACCCTGCAGAAAAACCTAAGGTCCCAAAGAGCACAGAGGGCCTGCCATGTCTAACAGAGCCTCGGAGGAGGAAGCAGACGCCAGCGTAGACGCGGCACCACTCACCTCGCCCCTTCTTTCTCTGCCCCTGTAGCAGAGGCTGCCACGCGTCGTCTCTGCCGTGCACACCATGCAGGTCCAGTGGCTACAGCCTCCGCCGACTTCATGTCTGTCTGCATGAGCCTCACCTGTCTGACCCTCTGCCAACCCCGTACCAAAGAACGGCAGGAGACAGATGCACAACTCCTAATCCTCCTCTGGTCCTGCCCCCTCCGTGTGCGGGCCCACCGTGGGTTTCACCATCAGACACAGTGGCAGCACGTCCCATGTCTGACCCCCCAACCCCCGCAACCCAGCCTCGTGCCCCTCTCCATCTGCCTCCCTCCTACGGGAAGGAACGCCCAGGCCCTCTCTGGTACACGCCCCTCCTCTCTAGCCCAAGCCCAGCTAGCAGAACTAGTGCTGGTCTGGGGAGCCCATCACCACCACTGCAGTCACTTCTCCAGTCTCAGCCAGGACCTGCCCACTTGGTCTTCAGCTTGTTCTAGGCCCTGAGCTGACTGCCACGGACACGGTTGGCCTTTCTAGAATTTTCTCTTCAACATGCCTCCAGGCTCCCAGGGGCGCACTTTCCCTCTGCTCAGGGCCACGATAGCATGCGTCTGAGGCACCTGCAAAGGTGACAGTCTGTTCTTGACACCGGCCGCCTTCCAAGAAGCCCCTGTCTCCATGGGACTCCCTGGTTCTGGGGACGCAGCACAGAGCCGCACTACTGCCTCAGGCGAGTGCCCACCACTTTGCCAGCTCCATCCGTCCAATACGAATGGCATCTACCAGTCACTCCGTTAGCCAGGAGCACCATCTGGCCCTATTTGGGGTTCTGTTGCCCAGGATTATCACAGCTTGGGTTTTCTTTCCTTTGTTCGAGTCCAACAGCTCCAACTCAAGCCATCCACCTAACTTCTCAGTGGCCCAGACACCCCGTGGCACCTCCTGCATTCAGGTGGTGTGGGCTGGACATCACACACTGTGCCTTCCTTACACTTGACCCTGCCCTGCCAGCTTTCCCCAGGGCACAGACAGAACATCTGTTATTGAAGGTGCCACCAAGCACCCCCTACAGACGAGCAAGTGTTGAGTTCTACATGTCTTCTTCAGGCCTCAGTTCCAACTCAAGACTACACACTTCTGGGAAGCATGCCTGGGAGTTTACGGGCATGTCCCTGGATGGGGAAACGCGGGACAAAGTTGCCATTCCCAGGTCCCTGAGCACAGGCCATGCTATGGAAGGGGTTGGCACCACACCCATGGCTGTAGATCTCTTCTCCTCCCTCCCAGAACACAACTAGGGCACACAGGAGGGAAGAAGCCTAAACGGAGAAGAATCCCACATTGGCCATGAGATGTGGTAGAACAGTTTCCTTTCATTCTAGCACTCTGGGTTCACCAAGGTGCAAAACAGCCATGATGGTTCCAGTACCATCCCACACATGACATCACTCCAGGCACCCGGGATCCACATATCCACACATGGATAACGCCACAGTAATACATGTTTCCTTTGTCCTGGCACACCAACGGTCTAGACTGACATTGAGGGCAACAGTGTGTGTGAAGAGAGAGGACCCCCTGGCAGACTCACAATCCCAAAGTTGCATTGCTCTGATTTAACCCTATATGTGCTTCACTTCAATCTGCACAAAATAAAGTATCTGCTTTCCAAACGTGCTCCATGAAGACCAGAGAACCTAGCTTTTATGTGCAACAGGAACATGCTGGCTTACGTCACTCAGGATAGGCCAAGCTGATTAGAAGGTCACCTCTCCATGTTTGCCTTCTTCACACCAGTCAAGAAGAGAATCCGGGCTGCAGGCTGAATTCGGGAAGAGACCTGGGATGACGCATGATGACACGAGTGACCCCACCCTCCACCTGCTAGGAGAATGCAATCAGTTTGGCGTGGGCAATGATCAGGCCCGTGTGACTTCTGCCCAGGTGGGGGCATTCATGAGCTCGTCACAGAGAGGCCATGGTTCTGTGCACCCTCGAGAGTACAGAAACAGAGCAGCTCCTGATGCATGTGTGCTAAGCAGGCCCACATATCGGAGCCCGGGCTTGGGAAGCCTGGGTTCAAAGCCTGGCTGGGCCACTGCCTGTGGTGACCTGAAAGACACTCTGAAGCTTAAATGTTTTACCAAATTTGTGAAAAGGAGGGAAGAGAACCCACTTGTCAGGAAAGTGTGCTGGGCTGGGCAGAACACCGTCATGTAGGGCACCAGGTCCTCTTCCAGGAAACCCTCACAACCAGCTTGGTAAAGCAGGTGGCAAGGGACACAGAGGGAAGGAGCACCTCTGTCCAAGGAGCCCAGATGCTGCCCCTCGAATGAGACTGCTGGGTGTTGTGTCCAGCTCAGTTTTCAGTTGACCCTGCCCTTCATGATCTGGGTAGAGAGTCATCAACACATGGTCACTCAGGATAAAGGCTGGCCAATGGTCAATTATAGAGGCACGTGTGTAGCCCAAGCCCAAGCTGCAGTAGCTCTGGCCTAGGCCCCACTCAGGCTCCAGGAGGTCCCAGATGTCCCCATCTAGTGGCAAACACCTGCAGCCAGCCTCCTGGGCGCTAGAAATTCCTGGTGTTGTGACCTTTGGTTCCTTTTCACAAGCCAGCGTCACCACCGCTGATGTGACATCACACGCCTCAACTGAAGAGTAATTCCTACGTCTGCAAGAACAAAGGGTGGCGAAGATTCCTCCTGCGGTGTGTGGGGACCTCCTCTCTCAGCGGGGACTGCTAACGCACATCGGCTCTTCACGGGGAACCGCTCGCGGCACTCCGGTGGTCACAGCTGCAGCCGCGTGGCTGCTCTGGTCTGTGATGCTCCCCCTGCTCCCGCCTGGCTGGGTCACCCACCTCCCGCTTCCCTCCACTGCGCCCTGGGTATCAGATCTTCAGAGTGGATCCTGCTTCTCAAAGAACCACCTCTGCCTTGGCCATGGGGAGTTGGGCACCCCCCTAAAAAGATTCCTATGCTCACAAGAGAGAAGGCTACTGGCCAATCCCACAGGTTGGCTAAGTAAGAACCAGGTGCGAGGGTGTCATTGAACCAGCACTGGCTGAAGACATCCAAGGTCAGGAGCCAAAATCGAACCTTCTGCACTGCCCCTGCCTTACTCAGACCCAGGTGGGTGCCAGGGCGCAGCCCGAGGAAGGGGAGAGTGGGCAGTGCAAGGAGCAGGACACAAGCCGCGTGCCTGGAGGGAGTGAGAGAGACTGCCCTTCGGGAGCAGTGCTCGGCCTCGGCTGGCGTGGAACACCTGCCGTCAAGAGGCCGTGGGTTCTGCTAAGAGCATCCCCTCCAAAGGCTGTGAAGCCAAGAGCCCATTCCGGGCATCTGCCCATTGCTGTCTCGCTGAGACTGAGGCGGCGGCTGCAGAAGAAGAGCAGGAGGAAAAGAAATGAGGCCCCTCTGGCCAGCGAGAAGAAAACCAGTGAGACCCTGGAGGCAGGGGAAACTCCCTTCCTCCTGGTCCCGTCCTGGGCCTCCTCCCTCATTCAATCCCTGCAGGAAGGAGGCCTGGGCTTCTCCTGGTGCCTCCTCCAGGAAGGGATTTCTAGGCCCGATTCCCGCACAGAGCTCTTGCTGTGGGCCTGTCTGTGGGCAGCACCGTCTCCATCAGGCAGGGCTCCAGAGCCAAACCCAGGCCATCCCCACTCCATGGGCAGAGTCACCAAGAGAGGGGCTGAGGGGCCACCCGCAGCCCAGCTGTCCAGGTCTCCAGGAGGTGGAGGGCGAAAATCCACTGGGGACCTGCTGCAACTGTCTCTGATGGTAACTGGCCAAGCTTGGAGGGAACCTCCCTCCCAGGGCCGCACTTGTGTTACCAGTCCTGCTCTTGCCCTTGGCACACCTGCGGCAGCTGATCCACCTCTTAGCTGCCTTGCTTTGCTACTGACGGAGAGAAGCACTGAACACTAAGAACACCGAGATCCTGCTGGACACAGCCGAGGCCCAGGGCAGTACAGGAGATGCCAGAGGAGACGGCAGCACCGCTCCACCAGCCCCTCCCCCTTCCCACCTGTGGCACAGACTGCAGACTCCCTGCCAGCCCACGTGCACTGGGCAGGTTTAGGTGTGGCTACACCCAGGGCTTCCACTCGCTCTGCCTGCCCCGTCTTGTCTGTCCCTCTGCATCCCTCCTGGGGCACACACAGCAGAGGACATCACACATGCTCCCTGAGCTGCCACTCTGACAGTCCTGCCCCCCTTTCTCCTGTAGCCCCAGGCCCATTGTGGGGGTTGCACCTTCTCATTGAACGCCACACAACCACCCTCAGACTCACACCCTCTTCTTGATAAACGCCCTCCTTTAGGAAGGAACCCCACACCCCAGTGTGTGTAGACAGAGTGCCCTGTTCACCTTTTCAGTGCTATCCCACCCCCAGACCCCCCTGCCAAGTCCCGTGTTATCACTGACGAGCCCACTCCTTCTACACCATCGTTTCTTCTATCATAACCAATGCACCTGCTCACTGGGCCTTTCAGCATACTTTAGACCTTGGGGTCACGGACATGGACACTCACTGGGCCCCACGCCCAACTCCCCAGCTTTCTCCTAATGCTGTTGCCTTTGGCTTTCTTCCAGGCTCCAGTTGCAGCACCTACCCATTCTCCCACATGCATGAGAGCACGGGTCAGAGACAGCTTGTGAAGCCTCCGGGTTCTTCCTGCCCACGGGCCGGAAGAGTTCCTACCCCTTTGGCCTAGACAATCTCCTTCAGTCCACACTTTGGACCAAGGGTGGGCAGGAGCAGAGAGCTCTCCCCCTAATGCCCACAGAAGTACAGTCCTTACATCATAGCTCCTGCCGTTACGGTCTCCATCCTTGCAGTCGACCTGCAAACGGCCAGCCAAGCCCGCCATCTTTACCATCTCTCATTCCACAGCTATGCTCTGTTTCCCCCTGACTTCAAAGAGAACTGCACCCCAACACAGCACCCAGTGATGGCCTGGCCACAGCCCAAGTCTCCGCCCCTCTGGCTGCATGGTAAGTCCAGGGACCAACTGCAACTTCCAAGCATGCTTTTCATCAGGGAGCTTCCACTGAGCCCGCGTGTGAAGTTCCTGATGGCCACGGGAACCGCTCTCTGTGACTGGAGAGGCCAAGAGCCCCAACACAAGCAATCTGTGTAACGCTCCCTGCAGTGCAGCCACCTGCACAGGACCCCCAGGTGTGGGGGCTGGATGTGGCCACACTCTGCATTTCTTAGGCCGCACAATGCCTAGCCGGCTTTCTCTACTGGGACAGCCAGGACTTCTCCCTTGGGAGCTGTCACCAGGGTTCCTGGCACGTGGCAGGTGTTTTATTGTTTGCCGACCTACGCCAGGGCCAGTGGTGCCTCTGGGACCCACAGCCCCTCTGAGAAGAAGGAACACTGGGGTTGGGTTCAGCGCAGAGCCAGTTCCAGACACCACCCAGGCAGCCTAGGAACAGCCACACCTAGCGCCATCCCCGCTCCTGCTCTGGGTCATGGAACTTTTGACCCAAGTAGCCATGGTACGGCTGCAGCAGCAGGAGGGGCCAGCGCCATTCCCATGCTGCACTTCCTTCTGCTACTGCCCCATCACAGGCCGGGCTATGAAAGGGGATGGCACCACATCATGGTGGTGGACACTGTGGTGCACTTTACCACAAGTGTACCTGGGGCACACCAAGAGTGAAAACCTTCCACACACACAGACACAAACACATTGCCAAGACACAGTTCAAGAGACTGGTGTGTTTCTTTCATCACAGCCCCTGAGGACGACCAGCCTGTCCCATGACCACTGCGGTTGCAGACACCAGAGGATCCCATATATGGACCCCACTGCAGGCACCTAGGGCCGCAGTCCAGCATATGCCACTCCACAGGAGCCAACTCCAGCCCTGGGCTTGGCAGCCCTTGGGCCCCCTCTTTCTATCAGTGCCAGGAAACACATCATGCATTTTCTGGGACTACCACCACGCTGTGATGGGAAGCCCTGTGGTACCCGCCAATCATCAGCGCACCTGTCTGCAGAGCAAGCACATATCATCGCCCAGGTGGTGCCGGGGGGCAGCAGAACACGTGCTGTCACTGCAGATACTTGGGATCTCAGAGGCAGTAGCTCGGGCTCATCTGGGAAAGGCACAGAGGGTGCCATGGGGGACAGGGCCCCACATTTGTGGGGAGGAACCTCATGTGTCCCTTTCGGTAAGAGCACCAGGGGGCCACCCAGCCAAGATGTTCCCTTTGACTTTGTTGAGAAACACATGTGTTTGGAGGCTCTTGATGAGCCTCAATATCCGGGCCTATGCTATGGGCGTGGTAACAGACCCTGGGCACCCTCAACATCTGCCACAGGCTTCACAGGAGCCCCAAACCCATTCCCTTCTCCCGCCATGGACATCGGCACATAGAGAGCACATCCCCCTCCACGGTCAGCATCCCGAGAACGGACAGAGATGCTGCACGGAGAAGAGGCTCAGCCACTGAAGTCCAACTTAACCTGCTCGCTCCCTTCTGAACCAGAGGTCAGCACCTCAAGGGGCCTGTGTGTGACGCTCACTGGGTGGGAGAGCAGAGGGGAGCCACGCACAGCCTCAGACCCCCCTCCTGACGGTGCAGGGGACCGGGTTCTCCCCAGCGCGGGGCCAGTTTCCTGCAGTCTCACAACTGGCAGGAGGCCCCTGCTGCTCCCAGTGCTCCCTTCCCTTACCCCCTTGACTCCTCGGCTGTGTCTTCTCAGACCGCGTCAGCAACTAAAACCTTGTCCTTGTGGCTCAGCCTCTGCTCTTGGACTCAACATGGAGGAAGACTTGACATGGGTGAGCCGTGGGGAGCTTGGTCAGACTGCGACAGTTTTCCATGTCCCAGGGAGCAGGATGTGCCGGTGACCTCCCTGCACGATGGCGCCTGCTGATGCTAAGACTCTGTGATCTGAGTGACGGGGATGACAGGCCGGGAGGAGGTGAGGTCCACAGCGGGTGGGACAGGCCCCACCCTCCCCACATCCCTCGGGGCGTCTCTCTCAGCGCCGTCACCTCACTGGAGGCAGATCCCGAGTCCTGTGTGGTAGGACAACGTGCTTGCTGATTCTGCTTGGTACAGCATTGACTGTCCTTGTCTGTGCATTTTTGTCCCCTTGAACACAGGCCAGGCATCCTCACACATCCCTGCTTCCCCCAGAGAGGATGGGCTGACGTCAGCTTCCTGCATCTGGAGGAACCAAGAGAGGAAGAGCTCATAAGTACCTGTGATTTTGATAAAATTTAAGTTAAAACAGAAATGATCCTGTTGCTTAAAAAAAATCAGTAAAATATCTTAATTAACGGCTGGTCTGCTTTAGTCTACCCACCAAGTTTCTAACAAATCAGAAGAGTTGCACCAGGTTTATCCAACCCAAAGGTCTGCTGGGTCCTCGCAAGCTTCAACCACTCTGGGCCCAGTCCTGTCTAAGGCGTTTCACAGCCCGGAGCAGTTTTCAGGCGGCTCTTCAGCTTCAAACACAGTTCAGGAGACATTCATTCATGATGACTCCACGCTCATTTGGACTCTAAAGAGCTAGATGTGAAAGACTCCCTGGGGGTCTGGTGCTGTGACGGAGTGGGTTAAACTGCCCCCTGCAATGCCAGCATCCTATGTGGGTGCTGGTTCATGTCCCGGCTGCTGCGCCTCTCATCCATCTATTTATTAATTGCCTGGGAAAGCAGTGGAAGATGGCCCAAGTCCTTGGGCCCCTGTACCCATGTGGGAGACCCAGAAGAAGCTCCTGGCTCCTGGCTTCAGCCTGGCCCAGCCTGTGCCATTGCAGCCATTTGGAGAGTGAACCAGTGGATAGAAGTCCGATATATCTCTCTCTGTCTCTCACTCTATAACTCTGACTGTCAAATAAATGAAATAAATCTGTAAAAAAATTCTCCTGGCCCAGGATAATTTACAATGTAGTACATGAGACAGAAGACTGACCCAAGTGACAAACAGTTGTTGGAATTAAGATCCTTGGAGCAGGTAAGAAGGGATGATTTATCTCGGGATGAAATGTGAACTGAACCTTCAAGGAGGAGCGAATGGTCAGATAAGGGCTATTTGGAGAAACCAATGGTGAAGAATGTTATACCACTGCAGTTTTAATGACATTAGATGACTTTAAAACTTACTGTATACTGTATATAATTTAAAACTTTAAAACTATACTGTATACTATATATAATTGAATATCCATTCAATTACTGTTTATAACCATTGTCTATTTCCACTAAACTAGGGTCTTTCTGACTTTTACGTGTTAAAACTTCTTATTTGGTGAAGTATTAAGCCTTTTTACTGTAATGTAAAATATGTCATCTCAAAAACCAAAAAAGGGAGAGGGGAAGGGGGTGGGAGGCAGGGGAGGAGGGAGTAAAGGAGTAAGGGAATATCATCATGTTCTTAGAATTGTATCTATGAATCACAGTGAATCTGTAAAACTAATTAAAATTAAAATTTATAAAAATGTTTTTTAAAAGAAGGCTGTTCTCTGGTACAAGCCTCAGCATATGAAAGGTTGGGGAACGAAGAGCGAGAGGCAGCCAGTGGACAGCCCAGGGCTGGGCACATGGGCTGAGGGTGCCCCTGCAGGGTTCTCAAGGGCAGAGCGCCATGATGGGGCTTGTTCTTGACAATCTGGGGGTCTTCAAACATTGTAAACAAAGACAACAAGATTATCTGTAGCTTTTAGAAGCATCCCTGTGACTGTGTGACAGAGAAGAATGAGAAGGCCCAAGAGAAGAGGCCATGCAGCTAACGGGAAACTCTGCAGCGACCCAAGCAGAGACGGAACAATGAGGCCGGGTCTACAGGAGCTGATTATGCGGGTGGTAAGGAGCACGAAGGAGGGCGAGGTGAAGTCAGTGACAGTAATGAACCCAGGCCTAACCCAGCCATCTGGCTGGGAGAGCAAACAAATCCTTCTGTCAGTTGTAAGCTCCAATTTTCTTTCCTTTTACAAACAGCTATTTGAGAGGCAGAGGCAGAGATCCCATATTTCGGTTTTTCCCCAAATGCCCACAACATCCAAGGCTGAGATAGGCTGAGGTCAAGATCCAGGACCAGGCTGGCGCCACGGCTCACTAGGCTAATCCTCCGCCTGCGGCGCCAGCACACCGGGTTCTAGTCTCGGTCGGGGCGCCGGATTCTGTCCCGGTTGCCCCTCTTCCAGGCCAGCTCTCTGCTGTGGCCCAGGAGTGCAGTGGAGGATGGCCCAAGTCCTTGGGCCCTGCACCCGCATGGGAGACCAGGAGAAGCACCTGGCTCCTGCCATCGGATCAGCGCGGTGCACCGGCCGCAGCGGCCATTGGAGGGTGAACCAATGGCAAAGGAAGACCTTTCTCTCTGTCTCTCTCACTGTCCACTCTGTCAAAAAATAAAAATTAAAAAAAAAGATCTAGGATCTCCATCCAGCTCTCCCACGTGGGTGGTAGTGACAACTCCCTGGGTTATCACACTGCTGCCTCCCACGGGATCCTCCCTCTGAGCGTGTGTAGGGAGTGCGCCCTTACTCCCACACTGATTCCGGACATTGCACCCCAGAAAGATAAAAGAGCAAAATTCCACGGTGAAATGTATGAAGTTTGAGGTCATTTCTGATGGCAAGCACAGGAAGGTCTTACAGAAGATACTGACCCTTTCTCAGGGCTTTAGAGCCTGCTGCACGCACCTTCAGGATTCACTCACAATATTTTCAAAATGTCAGAGCACTCTACCACACACTGAAGACCAAGGCACGAAACCACCTCTCCAGCAGAACCAAAATACAGGTGGCAGTACCAGACGTGCCTCTTTCATTTTCCTCAGCATTCTCAAAGAAGGCACCAAAGGCGAGGGTCTTATGGTGGCCTCCAGTAAAAATTTTATTCCATTCAAGTTGGAACATTGTGAAATAAAAAGAAGCAGTAACTATTCAGAAGAGAATATTATTTGTATTGGTGATAGCCCTGGTTTAAGAACTCCATGATGAATGAGAGCTAAACAGCCTCAAACAAAACTCCAGAGTTGGGAAGACTTGCCAACTAGTAACATGCAGGATTACAGAAATAGGAGGGGGGCCGGTGCCGCGGCTCACTAGGCTAATCCTCCGCCTGCGGCGTCAGCACTCCGGGTTCTAGTCCCAGTAGGGGTGCTGGATTCTGTCCCGGTTGCTCCTCTTCCAGGCCAGCTCTCTGCTCTGGCCCGGGAGTGCAGTGGAGGATGGCCCAAGTGCTTGGGCCCTGCACCCGCATGGGAGACCAGGAGGATGCACCTGGCTCCTGGCTTCAGATCGGCACAGCGCCAGCCGTGGCAGCCATTTAGAGAGCGAACCAACGGAAAGAAGACCTTTCTCTCTGTCTCTCTCTCTCACTGTCTATAACTCTACCTGTCAAATAAAAAAAAAAAAAGGAAATAGAAGGACTTTATGTGTACTTTCAAAGAAAAGAAAAAAATTATTGAAGCTGAGCATGCACAGTGAATTTTTTCTAAACTTTGCCCATGACTCTTGTAGCCAGCTAAGAGGCAGAGTCTGGAAACAGAGCCTGGAATGACCAGGGGCTCTTTTCACAGAAGGAAGCCATCGGGATCCCCTACATTACCCTCTCCCCCAGAACACCTCCACATATAAACTACAAAGCCAATCAAACACTGTCTCGGCCCTGTGGACTTGATTACCAAGCCTTGTGCAGAGGCACCTTGCAGCTACTGATGCCAGCCTTTGGAAGCAGATTCCTACCAGGGCACAGAGGAAGGATGGAGAACTGTGTGCTTCAGGGTTCTGTTCCCAGGAACACCCAGATGCCCTTATGCGTCAGCCAACCAGAAGCTGCGGCCTAGTCCCTCCCTTGCCTGCCTTCTTTGGATTAGTCCAGAAGACACTGATGGAAAGAAAGAAAAGTTACTAGGGAGAGGATGCAAGATTACTGAATGGAGAGGACCTGCACGCACCCCCAACACAGACAAAAGCAAAAACAAAAACCAAAAGGCAGAATAACAAAGGAAAGATCACGCTTCCAGGAGATCCACTGAGGCTAAACTTGAGTAAACGAGTGCCAGGAACTGAAAATAACAGAGTCTGAGAAAGCCGGCGTAGAGAGAGGAACAAAGAACAGCACAGTGCCAACCCTGGCTCCCTAGCAGGTGACTTGGCCTTGCCTGGAAGACCTCAGTGACTCCCATCATCTCTACAGAGCACTGCTGACAAGAACCAAGATACAGAACGACTTGGGTGTCTATCATCAGATGAACGAATAAAGAAAATATGTTATATATACACAATGGGATACTACTACTATTTTTATACTGAAATAAAACAAATTCCGTCATTTGCAGCAAAAGGGTAAACGAAACAAGACAAACAGAAAGACAAATACTCCATATTCTCCCTCATATGTGGGAGCTTAAAAAAACTTCAATATGAACACAGAAATATAATTACTAGAGGTGAACACGGATAAGAAGGGGATAAAGGGAGTTTTGATAACAGGTGCCACATCAGAGTTAGATCAAAGGAATAAGATCCTAGTGTGTAACAGGGCACAATGGGCTGATGACAGTTCACAATGACCTAGTATATATTTTATGAACAAACAGAAGAAAGGGGTTCTGAGTCTTCCATCATAAAGTCATGTCAAAGGGGGGATGGGGGTAGGAATTTGTCACAGCGGCAAAGCTGGCACTTGGGATGCCCACATCCCATAATGGGGCGTCAGGTCTGAGGCCTGCCTACTTCGCTTTCCACCCATCTTCCTGTGAAAGCATACCATGGGAGGCAGAGATGATGACTTAAGTATGCGGGTCCCTGTAACCGCACGGAAAAACTGGATTGCATTCCGGCCTCCTGGCTTTGACCTGGACCAGCCCGACCACTGCAGGCATTTGCAGAGCGAACCAGCAGGTGGAAGCAATCTCTTTCCTTCAAATAAAATAAGTAAAAAGTTGTTTTTAGCACTCTGGCCTCATAATCAGCCCTTAAGGCATGCGGATACGGCTGAAATGCCCATGAGAGTATTTCAGGCATGGAAAGCCAAGACACTCTGGGGGGGGGACCTAAATGAAAGATCTCCACGAGTGAGATCCCAGTGGAAAGAACGGGTCATCAAAGAAGGAGGTACCTTTCTCTGAAGGGAGGAGAGAACTTCCACTTTGACCATGGCCTTGTCTAAATATGATCAGAGTCAGTGAACTCAGGGGGCTTCCATAGCCTTGGCAGCTCATGACAAGAGCCTAGGGTGATTACTGATGCCATAAACAAGAGTGTCAATTTGTTAAGTCAACAACAGGAGTCACTGTGCACTTACTCCTCATGTAGGATCTGTGTCCTTAGTGTGCTGTACATTGAGATTTAATGCTATAACTAGTACTCAAACAGTATTTTTCACTTTATGTTTCTGTGTGGGAGCAAACTGTTGAAATCTTTACTTAATGTATGCTAAACTGATCTTCTGTATATAAAGAGAATCGAAAATGAATCTTGATGTGAATGGAAGGGGAGAGGGAGAGGATAAGGGGAGGGTTGCGGGTTGGAGGGACGTTATGGGGAGGAAGCCATTGTAATCCATATTCTGTACTTTGGAAATTTATATTCATTAAATAAAAGTTAAAAAAAAAGTTGTTTTAAATGGAGATGTTAATTACCCTGATTTGATCAGTATACACTTTATGCATGTATTGAAGTGTCATCATGCAGCCCATAAATGGGTACAATTATTAATATTTTTTCATTTATAAGGAAGAAATGTATAAAACAGTGGAAAATCATTAGAAGTGGCGTCAAGCACTGGCCCAATTGAGCAGGGTGGACTCTGGGTTCCGTCATGGCTGTGTATGTATAAGGTGATGACAAGTGATATGTGCACAATGTATACATGTATGCAACGCTAATGCCTTCACATCTCATTTCTACAGCTAACCACTGCACAGCAAACAGCACATTAAGGCAATGCCAAGAGATGAACAGAGGTAGTTCCTGTCCTCATGGAATTTGTCGTTTAGGAGGGCACGGAGGGCATTAGCCAGGCGCTAGTACCACCTAAGCATGAGGACTGAACTCCACCCAATCACTGAGTCCATTTCTTATTTGTAAATATCACAGCCTGATTGGACTGTCTAGAAAAGAGCCTATCTGTTACTCATTTCCGATGCAAGGGGTAAGCTTCTAGAAGTTCACAATTTTAGTTTACTAAGCAGCCAGAAGTTCAGGGGATTATCTGGCACTTAGACAACTTGCTTGACATGAAGATAGAGTTGCAAACCTCACAAAATTGGGAAAACTCTTCAGAATTACAGTACTTCCTGCTATTGGCTGGAAGTCCTACAGGAATGTTCTCCTTTAAAACACACTCACAGTATGCTTCCCACTTAATCCCTTAGTGTTAGTCAGGTGAGCTGAAGGAAAACACGGGTCTAGCCTTCATCTGCTTTGGATCTTGAAGTCAGCTATTCCTGCACTGTCTCTGTTGTCTCGTCCTCTAGAAAATGGAGGACACTCCGGACGTAGAGCTGGGGAGCAGCTACACCGTTCATGTGTAACTGTCTTCAGTCAGAACGCCAGTGACATCCAAACCATTACGGCACAGAATTCAGATACCATGAGTGTGAGCCGAGTGTAGCAGCAAGCGTTTGGTGAGCCCCTGGGAACCAGCATTTGGTGCACCAGTGGGGACACCCACACCCCGTACTGGAATGCCTGGCCTCAAGTCCTCCTTTCATTCCCAGTTCTGGTTTCCTGCAGACAAACAGCAGGTAACTGCTCCGTACTGGGTTCTGTAGCACCCATGTGGGAGAACCAGATACAGTTTCAGCCTCCTGGCTTCAACCTGGCTGTTGTAGGCATTTGGGGGGTCAATCAGTAGATGGAAAATCTCTCTAAATAAATACATAAGAAACAAATGATGAAAAGTTCTACACATACATGTTAGGACTGGGATTACTGTCCACTGGTTAGTACACTAAGAAGCCAGTATCAATGTCACGCTACTTGGGTTTGATACCTCCAGCTCCTGAATCCAGGTTCCTACTCATGCAGAACCCTGGGAAGCAGCCGGGATGGTTAAAGTAACTGGGCTTATGCCAGCCTCATGGGAGATCTGGATTGACTTCACACAGACACAGCCATTATGGGAATTTGCGGCGTGAACCAGTGTATGAGACCCTGCCTCTCAAATAAGTTACTGCATCAGCTAAATTTAATTTGGTGTACAAATACTTAGCTATCCACACATTGTTTTCATAACACAAACTTCAAATCAGCACTTTGGAGACCCTTCATATTTGGAATCATCTGAGATAATTTTGTAAATATTAATAAGGGGAAAAGGGTCTAAATATCTATGACATTCCCAAGGGAACATAATTATGTTATGATAGATTGGGAACGTACTCCAGATCTCCTCCTTCCCACTCCAATGTTCTTTCATGGGTTCCAAGCACAGACAAACAAAAAACGCAATTCTTCCATCCTAGGCAACTGAGCTTAGCAAGTTGAAATTGAAACACGGCGTAAGAAGCAGCATCTAGGAAACTGTGAAGTCCAAGTTAGACACCTACCAGGTATAAAGACGATGATTCTGTGGAATGAGTATAACTGATCATTGCGGGGGTGTGTGGACTGCACTTCCCAGCAGGAGGGCAGATTCTTGTTTCTTGGCACCTTGGAAGTTCCACTCCAGTGTACAATACTAAAACAACATGTGGACAAAATCACATTTTATTCTGCATGCTCTTGTGAGTCCATGAAATGTTCTATGTATCAATTAAATAACCACTTATCTTGATTTTTCTTTTCTACTTGATTCTGTCCAAACCTCTAACAGAGTTTGGAAAGAGACAGACAGGAGGCTGCCGAAGTGAAATAAGCTCCTTCCACATGAAAATTAAGACCCGAAACCTCTTGGTAGTTGAACGCATTCAGAACAGCTGTCTTCATCTTGCCGGCAAGATTTCCGAACAGTAAAGCTGAGGAACCCCTAATGACCCAAATTTCCCTTAGCTGTTTAGGTAAGGACGGTTTTCCACTCTGCAAATTCTTCCGAGTGTCAGAGAAAGGCAGCCTGGCTGAGCACA
This sequence comes from Oryctolagus cuniculus, assembly GCF_051225735.1. Lineage (NCBI taxonomy): Eukaryota > Metazoa > Chordata > Mammalia > Lagomorpha > Leporidae > Oryctolagus > Oryctolagus cuniculus. Next base: position 12,147,356 of record NC_142874.1, on the reverse strand, counting down.
CCATGGCCAGCTTGCCCCCTTCGGTGAGCTGAGGCCCACTCTCTCCAGGAGAAATGACCATGGACAGCGACACTAACTATTCCTTTTGCCTTGTGTGACCCAGATCACTTCTTCCCATCTTTAAAACAGACACAGCATACTTGGGTCTCTACAGTGTGTGCTGTTGGAAGCTCAGAGAATCTCTGTTGGCTACCATGATCTTACCGGTAAGTTATGGGTTCCTGGGAAGGGTGTGATCATTTCACATCTACAGCTAAACCATGGTGTAACCTTGAGCACATGCAACTCACTGGTGAGATACTGATCATCGTACCTGCTATCCCTACCTCGAGGGGCTCCTGTAAAGCATCAAATAAATCAATCAAGGTGCACATGCATGCACCAGTTTCAATATTTGTACTGACTGAAAAAGAACTCTATGGAATGTCATAAAATTCTTAACTGTTGTGGGCACTTGGGAAGTGAACTAGCTGATGAACTAGCTCTGTCTCTTATCTCTCTAGCTCTGTATCTATTGCTCTGTTTCTCAAATAAACTAGAAAAATGTAACATGGTTTTGGAAAAGCACTTCTTCATACAGAGTTATAAATGACTATCAGGTAAAGTTGATATAGCAACAAATGCAAAGCATTTTTATAGTGCTTTAGACTTCATAAAGCATTTTCATTATCTATTTCATCTTCAAATCATCTTCATGGGATAGGTATCATTTCCCCACCAGAGATTAATCTACCCTGAATCTGCACTGATTTCTAAAGAGAAGCTGAACTTTTTTTTTTTTCTTGGTGAGGAAGGTGCCATGTAGCTCCTTAGATGTATTCAAAAGGTGAGATGACAAATGGGACCTCTTCCAAAATAAATTATCTTTGAAGTGGAGCGAGAGAGGGCCTGTAGGCCTCCACAGGGTCTTTCCAGGAGAAATGGAGGCAGAGCAGACCACGGGGAGGCACTGTCTGTAGCACAAAAGGGCTTCACCCCCATCTTATAAGAGGTGTCTCCACCTGCTGCCTGGGGTCCTGGGAGTGGCTGAAGACCAGCACTGAGAGAAGTGTAATTCTTGTGAGTTACAGCTGTTCATGCTAGAGTTGGATTCTTCCCATGGGAATTCTCGACAGTCAAGAGATTTTTCAGTTCACGATATCAGACCAGGAACACATGTCTCTGTGTTCCTCTTGGAATCATAATCAAATACAAGTGTAAAGTACCAAACTTAGTAGACTGATAAAAGCCAAGAGTTTGTGGGAGCCATCAGCCACAGAAAGGTTTTGACAGATTTTTTGGGAAACGAAAAGTAGGCTGCATGGGCAATGGATAAAATAATCAGGCCAAGACAAACCTAAGAGGGAACCGCACAAAACCTGTGTGCCTTTGCTGAGCTCTGGTTAGAGCGCAGGGAAGTGGGGGAAAGAAGTGCTGATTCCAAGATGCTGAGTTATCCTAGGGTGGAGTCTTCATGTGAAGAGCCGCGTGGATTTAACTCTGTATGACTACAGTGGATTGCCGGTCGTCAAGACAAGAAACGGGGACCGACTGAGAGGTTTCTCCCACTGTGCGTCTCTGTGGATATTCTCACCACCACAGCTCCAGGCAGTGCTGGCTGTTTGCCTCGTCCCTTCGCATGACTGCAGGTCAGTGCATCATAAATCATCACATTAAAATAATCTCCCCTGGCAGCTATAAAGCATTATTGTTCAAATATATTTAACAACTATTATTTTTTGAAACTATTTTGTTTCAACTATCTTCATTTGTTTAACTACTTTTTCTTTTTGGTAAAAAAATAATGGAAAGAACATGACTGCAATTATTTATTAAAGATCTGGCATGCGATTATTTCTTTTCAGATCTCCTACAGGAAACAATTTTCTAAAATTTAAACTAGCTTATTTTCTTTCAAAGAAGCAAGCAAGATTACATTCTATGTTGCATTCTGCCTAAATGTCATCAAGGAATTATGTTTAAATGCCACAAGTATATATCATCTCTGCTCCTGGAGAGGTTAGAATTATAGGAGCTAATTTCTTCTCTAAACACACAGAATTTGGGTGTGAGCAAAACTTCAAATTTGTTGGGGATGGAAGTCCAAGTGGCTCATACACTATAGAAGCTTTCTTATGAGCAGAGGGCTAAAGTCAGTTTAGTAACACATGAATTATGCCTCGTGCCACTGTACATCGACTATTTAAAATTTTTAAGAATTTATATTAATCTCTATCATTCTTGGTTCAGGACCCTCTGCATGTCATATTTCTGACACACAACAGCCCCCAGAGACAGAAAAACACTCAGATGAAATAAAACAAAACAAAATTCAAGTACAGAAAGCGATGTGCAGAATTTTTCTTACCAGGCTGAGAACTTTTCTAATCTTCCTTACCAGGCTAAAGCTTCCAGTTCCCAGACAGTACTTGCTTCCCTGGCTCTGAAAACCAAGCGTGCACCTGCTCTCTTGGGCGCTGGGACATCTAGGGCGACCCTGAGGGCCAGCAGCAGGCAGACTTGAGAGGGCCCGGCTGGCAGGGTCCCGGTGACCGAGCTGTGCGGCTCTCACTGTGCCACCACTAACTTGCACGTAAACGATGTTTGCTTTCCAGACGCATCCCACCGAGACCAGCGTAACCGCGTCTTATCCACATGGAATCATCCGTTCTTTCAAGATAACCGCATCCCCAAATGCGGCCACGACCAGTAGGGGCTGCAGGCTCCATCAGGGAGGCCGACGGGGCTGATGGGGGCCCTGCACCTGCTGAGACGGAGCCCAGCGTGGGCCGCGGCTCCAGGAGAAATGGCGGCCCACGCCAAGGGACCGAGCCTCGGCGGGGGTGGTGCAGGTGCCCAGGGAGCCGCGCCCGGTGCTCAGAACCCAGGACCACGGCGGGGGTACCTGGTGACCGCGGCAGCGCAGCTCGGCCGCACCCGGAGCCCGCGGCGGCGTGCAGGGCCCAGCAGCACCTGTGCCTCGGCCTCCCTGCGGCTCCCGGCCCCAACAGCAGGGGCAGGCACCTGCTCCGGGCGGCACCGGCCAGCGCAGCCCCCGCGGGCTCCGCCAGGCAGCGAGCCGGCCCGGGGGCCATGCACAGGGCGCCCCCGCCGCTGGGCGGGTAGCGGGCTCGGCCCTGCGTGGCCCCGGACACGGCCACGACGCACGGGCCCTGGACCCACGCAGTGACCCGGCCGAGCCCAGGAGCCCGCAGGGCCGCAGCGGCTCCGTCCCCAGGGCCCACCGGGGCCAACGCCCGCCGCCGTCCGTTGCCGCTCGGACACGCCCGTTGCCCCCAGGCCCGGCTCGCGCCAGCTCGCGGGCGCCCCCACGTGGTCGCCGGCGCGCAGCGGGAGGGGCCGGGGCCGGGCCTGCAGCTCCTCTGCGGGGCGGCGCGCACCGCCGGCTCTGGCCGCTCTGCTCTCTCGGGAGCGCGGGGCCGGGCCTGGCTGCGGGATCCCGGCCGCTGTCGCCCGGCCCGCCGCAGGCCGCTGCCGCTCTGCGGGCTCCTCCGCTCCCGGCCCTTTCGGGCGCACGGAAAAGCGGGGGCGCTCTAGGGGCACCTGCCAGACGTCGCACCCCCGACTCGGGCCCACAGGTGCGAATGCAGCGCCTGAGCGAGAGTCAGGGCTGCACACACAGCGCCGTCACCTCCTCTGCCCCTGCCTGACGGAGCCTGAGCCGGGGCCCCAGGACCACCGCGGATGGAGAGCAAGAGAGAAGCGGCAGAGGACTCGCGGCCGCAGCCACGGGCGAGCAGCAGCGTGGACCTGGGGAGGGAGCACCAGCCTGGACCTGGAAGCGGAGGGCGACCCGCTGCCTCCCAGGGAGGCGCCGCCCGACCTCCGACGACCTGGAGTGAGCAGGCCCGGGGCCTCGGCTGAGCGTCTGCTCAGGACTGCGCTGTCCGGGCGCCCACAGCCCTGTGCAAGGCCCCCAGCAGGGCCCCCAGACTCAGCGAGCCGCGGGCCAAGGACGTGCTGGGCGGACAAGGAGATGCGGAGGCAGCCATCAGCAGTCCTCTGCCCGCACCGCGCCCCAGCTTCTGTTCTGAGATGGCGGTGAGCGGCCCCAGCTCCCAGACTGGCCTGCATTGCTATAGGAGGAGACGTGGGCACCGTGGAGAGCATCACCCAGGGTCCAGGAACCCCAAGACCCCCTCAGTAAAATGGAAGTCCTGGAGGATAGAGCAGGCGGCACGGTGGCTCTGTGCCTCTCTCCCCACCCCTCCCTCTCCCCGGCTGGGGCAGAGACTGCAGACTGCCTGACCCGGCCCCTGGGTGCTGCGCGGGTCCTAGCTGCTGCTGCCACCCAAGCCGGCCAGATCTGTCTGCCCCTGCACATCCCTCCGACGTCCAATGTCAGTGAGACCCCTGACTCTAATGCTCTGGCTGCCCCCGACTCTCCTTCCTCGTTCCGTCCCAGACAATGTGCAGGCTCATCCGTCAGTCAGTCAGAGTCCAAGGCGCTGTCCACCGGCTGGTCACCTTCCTCTCCACAGTGCAGCAGGACGTGAGGCCAGCGGACAGGAGGTGGGCCCGCCATGTCTCCAGCCCAGGGGCCTGGCAGCCTGCCCAGCCTCCACACCCTGCACCCCCGGGTGCATAAAGCCCCCTCAGTGGCCCAGGGGCCTCCCACCAGGGTGACGGGTGTCTATGGGGCCAGCAGCCCTCTGGACCAGTGAGGCTGGGATTCAGTGTGCTTCCAAGTTCTAGTTCAGAGCAGTGCACTTTGGGACAGGGACACCCAGCCCCACTCCACCGCCACCCTGGGTCGGGGAACTCGGGACCCACCTGGCCACGGCATCCTTCCTGTGTAGGGGCTCAACTTCCAGTGCTCGCCACATTCCAGATCCACTGTGTGACCTGAAACACAGGCCATCCCATGCCCGCAGACCTCTGGGCTCCTGCTGCCCACCCCAGCACCTGGGACACACGTGGACAGAAACACCTGCCCCTGGAGAGGCCAGATCTTTGCCAAGAAAGATGTCTTAGGGACATGTCTGTGTCCACCTCCCACCCCAGCACCCGGGACTCACTTGGCCATAGCACAGCCACTTGTAAACACCACCACTGTGCCTGTGCTGGGACACACTAGAGTACTTGCCACCTCGCATGCACTGGGGCCCACCTGCCCAGAACTCAGGGAGGGGGGACTGTGGGAGGACATGACCCCATACCCATGAAGCACCTTGGGCTCCCACTTCCTATGAGTGCGCTTACATGCACCTGTGGCCGACCTGCCCAGAACTCAGGGAGGGGGACTGTGGGAGGACATGACGCCATACCCATGAAGCACCTTGGGCTCCCACTTCCTGAGTGTGCTTACATGCACCTGGGGCCCACCTGCCCAGAACTCAGGGAGGGGGACTGTGGGAGGACATGACGCCATACCCATAAAGCACATTGGCCTCCCACTTCCTATGGGTGCCTCTGAGACCTATCTAGACAGAAAAATCCATCACATGCAGGGGACCCAACACCCGGGACAGGAAGCGTGTGGTGGGACGCCTGTCCTCCACCACCTCCCATTCTAGCAGTCACAGAGCTGGAAAACACCAGTACCATCCCCGATTTGGACACATTGGTACTCCACACCCGGCCTCTGACCTGGAGCCCACCTCCCCAGAACACTGGAGTACCACATAGAGAACACCCTTCCTCTGGTTAAAGCCCCCCCCCCCAAGTCATAGGTGGTGCATTTGCTGGAAACCACCAGCCCTGTGATGGGAGGCCCTGGTGATCCCACCTCCCATCAGAGCACCCAGGACACCCCTGGAGCTGAAAACTGTTGTTGTCACGGAAGACAGCACCATCATGCTGTGACTGGAAATACTCCTGCTGCGACACAGGCCGCTTGGGCTCCCCTAGCAAAGCGAGGTGGAGCTGTGCAGGACAGCACCGTGCACATGCAGGGAGAAAGCTCCATGTCCCCTTCAGGCAGCGCACCCCAGTGGTCCACCCGGTCAGGCTGTTACTGCTCAGCTTGGAGCCACCAGTACTGTTGATAAACACATGTGTTTGGGAGCTCCTGCTTACAGCAACAGTGTGTGTACTGTGGGCTTAGGGAACAGCTGCTGGGGCATGCTCTAACCTGCCTGTGCTTGAGAGGGGCCATCGGCCCTCCCATTTCTCCTGTTGCTGGTCTAAGTGTCCAGGGTACAAATGTCCCACTACAGTCCACTCCCGACAAAGAGACTATGATTGTTCCCCTGGGAAGAGGCTTGAGCGTTCTAACCAAAATGTAGCCTCTTTTCCTGCAGAAGCTGAGGTTCAAAACCTTAAAGGGAATGTATTCATCAGTGTGTGCATAAGGCAGGAGCAGAAGAACACAGTGAGAACACTGGCGTCACTCATTCCCCTGTGGAGAGCAGGAGAGAGCCACATGGACCACAGCCCTGCTTTTCCTGATGTCACTGTAGCCTCGCTGACCCCAGAGCCGGGCCGGTTTCCTTGTTGCTGGAACAGATGGGAGGCCCCCTGCCGTTCACAAGCGCTTCCATCCTTTAGCCCATTTTGCCTCTATGGCCCTTGTGATTCCCAGACCCTCTCTTAAATTAAATTCGTGTCCTTGTTCCTCAGCCTCTACTCTGCTGTTTGCCTCCACTGTGCAGGAAGACTTGACATGCGTGAGCTGTGACGAGCTGAGCCAGACCCTGCCATTGCCCGGTCCACAGGAGAGGGATGTGCCAGGGACTCGGAGCAGCCCCTGCTGACCCTGAGAACTCTGATGGGAGTGACAGCGATGGGGGGACCCCCTTCCCTCTGTGCTGGTCTCCCAGCATGTGGCCTCACTGGAGGCAGAACCCGAGTCCTGTGTGGTAGGGCAGCACACTTGCTGATTCTGCTTGGTCACAGCATTGACTGTCCTGTGTGCATTTTCTTCCCCTGAGCACAGGCCAAGCACCCTCACACATTCCTGCTTCTCCCAGAGAGGATGGACTGGCATCAGCTTCTTGCATTTAGAGAAACCAAGAGAGGAAGAGCTCAGATCTCCTCTGTAATTACAGAAAATTTGAAGTAACGGAAAAATTATCATGTTGCTTAAAATTATCAGAAAACACTCCTTTAACAATTGATCGCATTGCATCATGTTAGTCTAAACACTGATTTGTCAACAAATCCCAGGAGTTACAACTACAGCCCGTTTTAGCTGACCCAAGAGTTCTGATGGGTGCTCACCAGCCTTAACTGCCCAGAGTCCCCTGTAAACCATTTCACACCCAGAGAGCAGTTTTCAGATGGGGAAAGCATGTCCTCAGCCTGTAACACGGTTCAGGAAACACGTGTTCAGTGATGACTCCATACTGGAGCCTGAAGAGCTAGAAGAGAGACTTCCCTTGGTCAGCGTAATTCGCAATGGAGTGGGCGAGACAGATGTCTTGACCCAAATTACAAATGGGGGCAGAGAATACGATCCTGGGAGCAGGTGAGAATAGCATGACTTGCTTTGGGGGGTGATGCAATAAGAACTCAACATTCAAAGAGAGGGGAATATTCCGGTGGACAAGGGTTATCTGCAACTGATCCCAGGGCAACAGCATGTGCGAAACAGGGGAGGAGGAGAGAGGAGCAGCCAGTGGACAGCGCAGAGGTGGGCACGTGTGCCTGAGAGCGAAGTTAAAGCTGAGAGGTACACCTGCGGGGTTCGACAAGGGCGGAACATGGACAAACTGGTACACCACGCTGGGGTGTTTGTCCATCTTCCTGAAAGCCTGGGGTCATAAAAGCACTGTAAGCAAGACTGTGTGTCGGTTTTAGAAACCCCCTTGTGACTGTGTGCCCGAGAAAAGGTCGTGAGGTTTGTGCAGTAACCCAAGCACAGATGGATCGCTGAGGTCTGGGTGCGCAGGAACTGATGGGATAGTGAGGAGCAGAGAGCAGGGGAGGTGAAGGCAGTGACCGGAATGCAATCCTGTCGTTTGCAGCAAAATGGAAGAAACTGGAAAACATCACACTTAGTGAAATAAGCCGGTCCCCAAAGGACAAATACCATACGTTCTCCCTGACCTGTGCTAACTAATAGAGCACCTGAAAGGTAATCTATAGAAGTGAAATTGACAATTTAAGATGTGATGAATAAACTGCCCTTCTCACAGCTGTTGTGGAATAGTTTTTTTTTTTAATATATATTATTTGTTGAACTCTACTTAGTATAGAGTTAATCTTATGTGTGTAAAGTTAATTGAAAATAGATTTTGGTGAAAAATAAGAATAGCAAAGAGAGGAGAAAGAAGGGTGGGAGTGTGGGTGGGAGGGCGGGTACAGTGGCAGAATCACTATGTCCCTAAAGTTATATTTATGCAATGCATGAAGTTTGTATACCTTAAATAAAAGGCTTCTGGGGGAACATTTTTAAAAAGCATATAACTGTATCTGCTATAAAAATATTTATTTATCTACTTGAAAGACACAGAGAGAGGGAGAGAGGGAGAGACAGAGAGAGGTCTTCCATCTGCTGGATCTCTTCCTAAATGGCCACAATGGCTGGAACTGGGCTGGTCTAAAGCCAGGAGCCAGGAGTTTCCTCTGGGTCTCCCATGTGGGTGCCATCTTCCGCTGCTTTCCCAGGTGCATCAGGAGGGAGCTGGATTGGAAGTGGAGCAGCCGGGACTTGAACTGGTGCTCACAGAGGATGCCAGTGTTGCAGGAGGCAGCTTAACCTGCTGTGCCAGCCCCTGAATTACTCTTTTTTTTTTTTTGCTTTGTAATTTCCAATCATTTAAATATTAAAGAGCTGCTACGTTTGTACTTATAGCTTTATTTTGTATTGTTGTATACAGCTGTCACATGGTTCTTGTCCTTAAAATCAAGCTGAATAAATAATTTGATAAAGTAACTGTTTGATCCATTGCACTTCCGTGCTTTCCCTGCATCTCTGTCCCTCTTCAGCACTAGCTGTAGAGAGCAGGGAATGAGAATCCTTCCTCTCAGTCCTGCACAGGATGTGCTCACTCTCTGCCCAAGAAGTCTCATGAAATGCACAGTGTTCGTTCTTACCTTCCTCCCAGCATCCGAGGCTTTAACACTTTGTACTCCAGACAAATATAATTCAAAATGAGCCAAACAAAGCCTGAATCAAGTTGAAAACCATTGGTGGGCGGAGCCAGCACTGTGGCCAAGTGGCTAAAGCTGCCGCCTGCTGTGCCTGCAGTGCCGGCATCCCATATGGGCACTGGTTCAAATCTCGGCTGCTCCTCTTCCGATTCAGCTCTCTGCTATGGCCTGGGAAAGCAGTAGAAGATGGACCAAGTCCTTGGGCCCCTGCACCCCACGTGGGAGACCGGGAAGAAGCTCCTGGCTCCTGACTTTGGATTGGCACAGCTCCAGTCTTTGTGGCCATCTGGGGAGTGAACGAGTGGATGGAAGACCTCTCCCTCCCTCTCTCTCTCTCTGCCTCTCCTTCTCACTCTGTGTAACTGTAACTTTCAATTTAATAAATCTTTAAAAAAAAAAGAAAACCATTGGTGGACACAATGACCCCATAATTAACCTCAAAGAGACTCTGACATTCCAAATTACATGTCACATCAGCAATAGGTATTGTCAAGTTTTCCTGAACCACTTTGTTATTTTATGTGACCATGTACACATTTGTAAAAGAACTTGTGCAGGATTGTGTACAACCTGAATAGACTTGGTATATCCTGCTTAGAGCACTTAGTCACTGAATTGTGGGGAGCAACTGGGAGCAACTGGGACTAGACTAAGTTACTGGAATTAAGACTTATTCTATGCATCTGCTCTCCCACAATATGGCGCTGGGAGAGGGGGGAAACAGCTTCTACACAGCTGCCTCCAGTTCAACCAATAAACTGTAGGACCTGCTCCTGATTGGAGGAGAGCAGCGTACTCGGCGTGTGGGTAGCAGAGATGGGATTGGTGGAAGAGGACTATAAAGGAGGAGAGAGACAACATGCACCGGGAACATCTAAGAGGAACATCTGAAGGAACACCTGAGCAGCCCCCGAGAGAGCCGGCCGGCGGTGTGCCGCTCCCCCGCGGAAGTGGGGAAAGTGGCAGGGGGGCCCGCCCTTCCACGGAGGTGGAGGGACGGTAGCCAACCCGGGAAGAACCAGCAGCAAACCCGGGGAGGGCCGAGCAGACGAAAGAACAGCGCAGGGTCCTGTGTCGTTCCTCCACGAAGAGGGGGAGCGACACTGAATCAATAAATATTTTTATGGAATCACTAGTATTCCATTTTGCTCACCTCCCTCTAGTCCAGATAACAGGCCTCAAACTATTCCAACATGAAATGCAGTCTTCAACTGCTTCTGTTGGAACAAAATTGAACCAAAGCCAACAATCACAAGGAAAACTGTTAACGTGAAACCTGAAAGAGGGAAAAGGTCAAACCAGCAAGTGCCAAACTCCCCCTTTTACGAGGCAGAGGTCAAGAAGCAAGAGACATCGTGACCCCAGCAAGCTCAGGCCAGGAGGGCTCCATGTGTCTCCACAGAAGACTGTCCAGTGCCCTCGTGGGAAAAGCGGCAGAGGTTTGTTCATCAGGATCTCACTAGAGATAGAGAAGATGAGCGGGAAAGCGAAGGCTTCGATAACAAAACACCTGAGGACATCAGCAGCCTTGAGCACCTCTGAGGATGACAGATAAATGGCATCATTGTGCCAGAAATGGGGCAGCAGGGTGCGACTTCATTACAGAGTTAACACAGTTCTCTGGAAGGCTATTGTTACATGCAAAGTTATGGATCTCTGGGATCTGGGATCTCTGAACGTAATTCAGTGTCTCACCTCCGTGGAGGAAGTATGCGATCGAACAGCTCAAAGATGCCATCGCCAGGAATTGAGAAGAACCTGACACTCAGGTAGCAGGCACCAGCACTCTATGCATAACACATTGCATATGCATAACACACTGCATATGCATAACACACTGCATATGCATAACACACTCTATGCATAACACACTGCATATGCATAACACACTGCATATACATAACACACTCTATGCATAACACACTGCATATGCATAACACACTCTATGCATAACACACTGCATATGCATAACACACTGCATATACATAACACACTCCATGCATAACACACTGCATATGCATAACACATTATGCATAACACACTCTATGCATAACACACTGTATATGCATAACACACTGCATATGCGTAACACACTCTATGTGTAATACACTGCAGCTGGGCTGGTGTTGGAAGAACATTCATCAAAGAAGCTCACAGTGAGTGGCGGTACCCACGTCGAGGTGCTGATGTGCCATATGGATGCTGCTGCTGTTCTGCAGGGGGAGCCCTCTCACAGGAAGAAAGCCACACTCTGAGACGGCCAGAGCGAAGTGCAGTAGATAAGGTAACACGCAGCTCCTCTGACTGCTGTCCTGTCATAATCATTGTCATCAGCTTTTGCATTCTCTACAGTGGAGCAGCCAGGACTCAAACCGGTGCCCGTATGGGATGCCGGCACTGCAGGCGGCGGCTTTAACCGCTACGCCACAGTGCCAGCCCCTGCCTGTCTGTCTTTGTCTGGAATGGGCATGACTACACTTTTTGAATGATACGTATTCTTTCATCAGGAACAAAGATGCCGTTAAGGTGGTATAAGCCATAGAAGTGACTGAGTTAGTTTCTATCAGTGGCTGAAATTGCTCCATAGGGGTCAACTGGGCATTTATAGCTATGTAGACAGAGGTTAATCCATTTACACAACATTATACATATATCTGCATATATATATTTATACATTATATTTTAGTTAGGAATAAAGTACTGTGATTGCAAGTACTCAACTTTGCCATTAAGTATCAAGATGCAATTACAACAGAAATGAGAGGAAAGATTTTAACAAGATGTTTTCCTGCACATCAATACAATTTTATAGCAATGCATGTCCTTTCCAATGTGTTGCGCCAGATATCTAGGGTCCTTTCACAGATACCGATGGAAACAGAGACTGGATTGGTGTGCACAGCCTCTGTGGCCACTGCAGGCTCCCATGAATTCACTCAGTTTCACCACCGGGGTGGTCACTAAGCCTGGAGCCCACGACCATGGCTCACAGAAGTGACCACACATTTTAAGATAATATAGTTTGAGCACAAGAAAAAACTTTTTAAAAACTGGCAAGATGATTCTTACCAGCTCTAGAAAAATATTTATAATTGCAAACAAACCTGGGCACAATCAAAATGCCCATCAACAGTTAAACTGGACAATGGAATGCATTCATTTAAAACCATGTAGTAGTATACGCTTAATTAGTGAAAACTAATTTTGGCCACTAAGAAACACATGGCTGGATCTCAAAGCTAATGTAGAATTAAAAAGTGTCATGTGGGCCTTGTATTGTGGCTTGGGCCCCTGCATCCACGTGGAAGACCTGGAAGAAGCTCCCAGCTCCTGGCTTCGGATCAGCTCAGCTCTGGCTCTTCTGGCCATCTGGGGGGTGGACCAGGATGTGGAAGATCTCTAAACTCTGTCTTGCTCTCTTTCTGTCTGTAACTCTGCCTCTCAAATAATAAATCTTTTAAGTGTCATGGAAGAATGCACCTGTATGAAGAATTTTGTGCATGAAGGCTGGCGCCGCGGCTCACTAGGCTAATCCTCCGCCTACAGTGCCAGTACCCCGGGTTCTAGTCCGGTTGGGGCGCTGGTTCTGTCCCGGTTGCTCCTCTTCCAGTCCAGCTCTCTGCTGTGGCCCAGGAGTGCAGTGGAGGATGGCCCAAGTGCTTGGGCCCTGCACCCCATGGGAGACCAGGAGAAGCACCTGGCTCTTGCCTTCAGATCAGCGCAGTGTGCCGGCCGCAGCGGCCATTGGAGGGCGAACCAACGGCAAAGGAAGACCTTTCTCTCTGTCTCTCTCTCTCACTGTCCACTCTGCCTGTCAAAAAAAAAATCTATTTGTCCACACTCCACACCGAGGGAAGGGCTAAGGGGATGGGAAGCTCTAACTGCTACAGGAGGAGGTGAGGAGGGGAGGGCTGGCAAACGGGGACACCTGGGTCCCCCTGCCCCCCCCCCCCCCATCCTTCACAGAAAGCACAGATACATTATTGCTTTCTATGTGAGGCTACAGAGGAGCGCAGAGAGGAACCGGAAATAGAGTATAGGAATCCTGCAAACTACAAAAGAAACCTCCAAACTTAATCTCTAAGGCTACCAAAAAGGCAGGGTGGGGCGGGGAAGGCAAACAGGGAACAGAAAGGAACAAAGAAGCTGAGAACCGAAAAAGACCTGGTGCGGCCAGGGTGTGCATGCCACTGCCTCTCTGCAGGCACAAGAAGACTCAAACTGCAAATAAGAGGGGTGTGCTTTGGGGCATCGAGGAAGGGAGTGTGAGTGTGGACTCTGAGTGGGGCGGCTGTGTGAGTACCAGAAGCAGCCAGGGCTGGAGGGAAGCATGCAGTTCCCCCAGCGGGAGGCCTCCTCCGTCCTGGTTTCGCCAAAACCACTTCCGGGGTCAAATCAGCTGCTGCTGCTTGCAAGCAGGATCCCTGCCTGGGAAAGAGGACCCAGGCAGGAGGGAATGAAGTTAGGAAACTTGGGATGAAAGCAGGGCCCACAGCAGTGGTTCTTAGGAAACAGAATGTCAGGGAGCCCAGGGTGATGGAGAAGAGGCATGAGACCTGAGTATGAGTGTGTGTGTGTGTGTGCACACATGTGTGCACATGCATGTACATGTTTGCTGAGATCACTCAAAGGTGAAGGGGTCCTGGGTACTGAAGAAGAAGTCTCCATCCACGTGGTCCTCCAGGGCATCCTTGTCACTCTCGGTAGCAAAGCTCACCTTGCAGACGGGACACTCCTTCTCTGGTGGCCAGAGTCCCCAGTGGGTCCCCAGTGCTGCCCTTGGCCAGGGGACCCACTGCAAAGCCACTGGCCATGTCATAGAAGGCACTGTGCAGGTCAGTTCTAGTGTTCCATGTGACTATCCTTTCCAACAAACTATTCTGTATTTTATGAATAAATAGAAGGGAAATGTTAAATAACCTGATCTGATCATTATAAATGAAGTTGCCAAACTGTACCCCACAGGGATCTACAACTATAATGCATCAGTTTAAGAGAAAAAAAATCAAGTTAAAAAAAATACAAGATAATACTTCCCTGGGGGACTGAGAGGCAGGAGGAGCAAGGAAGACTTCCAAAATATTGTAACTCTGAATTCTGTAGACTTCAGGGTGTGTCCATGGATATGTAAGAAACACTAGAAATGTTTCAAAATGTCTCTTCCGGTAACCACGGATTCGTATCACAGCAGTATGCAAATTCCCATGAAAGTACCTACTGCTGTGCATTGCACATGTAAGAATTTGAAACGTGAAAACGAATCTGTGATTTGAAAAGCACTTTTCCCCAATGTATTTCATTTTATGTCATTAAAAAAGGTGGCAAGGATTTTTCTTCCTATCTTTTTTCAAAATATTTTCCCTTTTACATTATAGCTCCTGTATAAATTCTCTATTTTATTTCTCTCCAGAACTATAAAATCCATCGTAGATTGCAAAGGTTTAAAAACTTCTTAAGTTCAGGGTCAGAAATGTATTGTACACAAGGAAAGCAAACGTCTGATCTCTTAGGGTCCCTGGTGCTATTTCACCTCTCACAGAGCTGGTTGCTGCAGGACACTTGAAAGATTAAATAACCTAATTCATGGTTTGCTTGCTTACTGTGAGTACTTAGAGAAACTTTTATGCTTTCCTTGTTGGTCTGTAGCTATCACCAGTGCGATTCCAAACTTATTTTATAAAGGAACAATTACAAAATGCAAAACAAGAATAACATCAAGAAGTGTTTCAAGCCTAGATTAGAAGTAAGTCTTAGGGGCCGGCGCTGTGGCACAGTGGGTTAACGCCCTGGCCTGAAGAGCTGGCATCCCATATGGACGCCGGTTCGAGACCCAGCTGTTCCACTTCTGATCCAGCTCTCTGCTATGGCCTGGGAGATGCATAGAAGATGGCCCAAATCCTTGGGCCCCTGCACCTGCACCCAGAAGAAGCTTCTGGCTCCTGGCTTTGGATAGGTGCAGCTCCAGCCATTGCGGCCAATTGGGGAGTGAACTATCGGACGGAAGACTCTCTCTCTCTCTGCTTCTATCTGTGTAACTCTGACTTTCAAATAAATAAATAAATAAATCTTAAAAAATATAAGTCTTAATTGCTCTAAACAGCACTCCGACCTCAGAATTAGCCCTTAAGGCATTCTGGTCTGGCTGAAAAGCCCATGAGAGCATTTCAGGCATGGAAAGCCAAGACACTGTGGCAAATAAATGTTCAACATGAAGGACCTCTGTGGATGAGACCCCAGTGGCAAAAGTGGCCACCAAAAAAGTATGTACTTCTCTTTGAAAGGAGGAGAGAACTTCCACTTTCCTTATGGCCTTGTCTAAATACTGACGGAGATTGTGGACTGTAAAGGTTTCCATAGCCTAGGGAACTCATGTCAAGAGCCTCGGGTGATCACCCACGTCGTACTTAAGAGTGTAAATTATTAAATTAACAACAGGAGTCACTGCACACTTACTTCCCATGTAGGACCTCTATCCTCAGTGAGTTACACTATGAGAAGTAACTGTAAAACTTGTTCTCAGTTTTGTATGTGTGGGCAAACTGTTGAAATCTTTACTTAGTATGGAGTTGGTCTTCTGTGTATAAAGTTAAATGAAAATGAATCTTAATGGAGAATAAAACAGGGAATGGGAGAGACAGGAGGTGGGATGGGAGGGTGGGTATGGTGGAAATAATCACTATATTCCTAAAGTTGTACTTATGAAATTTGTACTCATTAAGTAAAAGGCTTCTTTGGTGGGGAAAAAAAAAGAAGTAAGTCTTGCTCCTACTGACATCCAAGTTTCTAGAGGCAAACAATTTTTCATGTGAATGCCCAAGGAAGGAGATGCAGCACCCCCAGAGTGTCCCTCCTCGTGGCTGAAGGGATCCCCAAGGGACTCCATTAAGGATCCACTGAGCAAGCAATGCCCCACTTAGTACAACCCAAGACCGTTGGCCTAGTGTTGCCTTTATCAAACACCTGAGGCAATGAATAGCAATATTAGTAGATAATTAAATAGACCTCTTGCTGTGTGGTTTACAACAGTGCCTGGTCTGTATAGACATTGGGAAGAGAGGGCTATTCAAGCTTTATCACAGGCCACCCAGGGATCTTGGTCAAATGTAGATTATGGTGCAGCAGGTGCAGGGTCTCTAGTCTGCATTTCTAACAAGCTTCCAGGGGTGGCTCATACCTCTGGATCACAGAGAGCCAGGCTCCAGGCAGAGGAGGAGCCAACAGTCACAATGAAAGAACACCCACAGGCAGCAATAAAATTGGCAAACAAAATCTAAAAGAAAGATCGTTAGGGATCATTTGGCATCAGGCAAATTCCTTACAGCAAAGCTGAGTGGGCCTAGTATTGTGGTGGTTGCAGTGAGTTAAATGGCTGCCTGAGATGCTGGTATCCCGTCTGGGTGCTGGTTCTTGTCCTACCTGCTGCTCCAGCTCCCTGTGAATGTGCCTGGGAAAGCAGCAGAAGATGGCCCAAGTCCTTGGGCTCCTGCACCCACATGGCAGACCTGGGTGGAGTTCCAGGCTCCTGACTTCAGCCTGGCCCAGCCCTGGCCATTGTGACCATTTAGGGAGTAAACCAGTGTATAAAAGAACTGTCTTTGTCTTTCCCTCTTCCTATAACTCTGCCTTTCAACTACGAATAAATAAATATTTTTAAAAATGTAAGAAATTGCAAGGATTTTTTTTTTTGCTGTTTGCCCATTAGAATCACCTTAAGAACATTAAAAAATGTTGATTCCCAGGCCTTGGGACCTCTTAACTCACAATCTACTGGGAGACAGCCCCCCCCACAGTGTGTCTGAGGCTCTCCAGGTCCCTGCAATGGGAGCTGTAGGTGATGAGGAGTTACTTCAGGAAGGCCAGTGAGTAGACCTATATTGCAGCGCAGGAATTGTCATCTTCGCCCACTCAACATTCTTTTTTTTTTTTTTTTTAAGATTTATTTATTTATTTGAAAGAGTTATATAGAGGAGAGGCAGAGAAAGAGAGAGAGAAGTCTTCCATCCGCTGGTTCACTCTCCAGTTGGCCGCAACGGCCAGAGCTGTGCTGATCCAAAGCCAGGAGCCAGGAGCTCCTTCCAGGTCTCCCATGCAGGTGCAGGGACCCAAAGATTTGGGCCATCTTCTACTGCTTTCCCAGGCCACAGCAGAGAGCCGGATGGGAAGAGGAGCAGCCAGGACTGGAACCGGGCTCCGTAGGGGATGCCGGTACTGCAGGTGGCGGCTTTACCCGCTACACCACAGCACCGACCACAAAGTATCATTCTTGAATATAACTTTCATCTTAAAATGTCAGTTACCTTAGAACACAGGAGCTGAAAAGAAGACTTGAGTGTTAGTATAGCTCATCCCTTTCACTTACTCCAAAATAACGGAGTTGCCAGAAGCGACCTGTTCCCGCAGTCCTGGGCAGCAGGTGCTCCGTGGCAGCCACCTCCACGCTCAGGCGATTTTCTTCAGATTGCCACTTGCTACCACTTAATCCATCACCTGAGGGTAACGCAATGAGTTATACGTGGCTCCCATCCCGCTGTCAAAACCCACAAACAGGGCAACTCGTCAAAACCGTGGGTTCAGAAGATTGCAAGCCTGCCTGCCAAAGACCCCACTGCCAGGTGTATTAAAGACTGCTTCCTGCTAAAGGGCTGGGCGTCTCGTCTCTCTGTTCAGGAATCCCGCTACAAAACTGAGTTTGGCCAAGCCGTGCCCTGCGACTGGTCTCAGAGGCGCCTGCTGCCTGCAAAGTGAGACTGAAGAGGCCTGAGGCAGGTTTCCGAACGTTCCTGGCCCTGTCCAGAGAACTGCTTGCATGCTGGGGCAGGCAGCTGGGGGTCCCGCCCGGGAACAGCTCTCTCTGGTCCAGAGCCCGGGTCGCGGTGGAGGCCTCCGGGACCCAAGCACGACCCAGAGCGAAGTGGTGGAGAGACTGCAAGAGAACCGGGCTGTGTTGGCCGTGTCGTTTTTTACTGCGTGTTTGTTAGGAAGAGAAGTTGATTGAGCAAACCAGTTTAGTGGTATAGTTGATTTCTGTCACTGAAAGATGGTAATAATAATTAAGGCTTATTTTTGCAGTTAACTAAAGAGAATTTTTTGCTTCCATAAATGATTCTGCCGAGACTATTTTTGTCAAAAGGTTTTGACCTTTTGTTGGTTTGCAACAGTTACGCTGATCATGTAGTCAGCGGAGTCCCCCAAAATGCTGGCTAAACATAGGTTTCCCAAATGCTTGGTCTATCGCAGTGTTTCTCACTCAGT
Organism: Oryctolagus cuniculus; assembly: GCF_051225735.1. Lineage (NCBI taxonomy): Eukaryota > Metazoa > Chordata > Mammalia > Lagomorpha > Leporidae > Oryctolagus > Oryctolagus cuniculus. The sequence continues at coordinate 12,129,068 of NC_142874.1, read as the reverse complement.
AGATGTGGGGTGGGGCCTGAGAATATTGCATTTCTCACAAGTTCCCTGTTGCTGTGATATGCGTGGTCTGGGGACCACATTTTGAGAGCCATTGCTCTGAAATTAAATTATATTTCCTAGAATATTCCCCTCAGACAAAATGGTGTCCTCAAATTTTATTGGGTAATTTAAGACACAAAACAATGGTTCTAAAACCCTTTTGTCCTAAATCTTTGAGTCTTTCGGATGTGATGACTAATGCTTGTGCCTAACACTATTAATGATTTTTTTTTAAAAAATTATTTATTTATTTGAAAGGCAGAGTTACAGATAGAAAGAGCAGGGGAAGGTTCACTCCCCAGTTGGCTGCAATGGCTGGAGCTGCACCAATCCATAGCCAGGAACCAGGAGTTTCTTCCAGATCTCTCACGTGGGTGCAGGGGCCCAAGCACCTGGGCCATCCTCTACTTTTTTCCCAAGCCATAGCAGAGAGATGGATTGGAAGTGGAGCAGCTGGGACTGGAACCAGCATCCATATGGGCTGCTGGCACTGGAGGCGGCAGCCTTACCCGTTATGCCACAGCACCGGCCCCCTATTGATCATATGTTAATAACCATCAAAGTCTATCTTTGATGATTATAGATAGATTCAGCATGGACACTGACAGTTTTTATTTTGTTTTAGTTTTGTTTTGTTTTACTTTTTATGGTGGAGTTAGAGGCAGAGAGAGAGAGAGAGAGAGAGAGAGGAGAGAGAAGAAAGGTCTTCCATGTGCTAGTTCACTCCCCAATGGCCACAATGGGCAGGGCTGGGCCAGACTGAAGCCAGAAGCTGGGAGCTTCTTTTGGGTCTCCCATTTGCTGCTTTCCCAGGCCTCACAGCAGGAAGCTGGATCAGGGGTAGAGCAACTGGTACTCAAACTGGCATCCCTATGGGATGCTGGCACTGCAGGCAGCAGCTTAACCCACCACACCACAGCGCTGGCCCCGACAGCCTTTTTAAAAAACAAAAAACAAAAAACAAAAAACATAACTAATAGGGTGACCAACTTAGAGCATATTTAGCAAAATGAGTGTAATAAATAATGTACCCTGAAAAGTGCTTGTAGTTTACCTAAAATTTTAAAGAGATAAAACAGGACAGACAAAATTCAGAAATTGGATATGGAGTCTGGAATATTAGGCTGCTCATCTGAAATGATCCACATCATTCTGTAGCAGCAAAGACTCGAACCGGCACTCATATGGGATGCTGGCCCTGCAGGCCACAGGTTTACCTGCTGCACCACAATACTGGCCCTAAAGGGTTGTTAAAAAACAAACGGTAGGTGACGGGGTGTCTGTGGCCTGCAAAGTCTACAGCGGTTCCCAGCAGGCTCTCCACTGAAGTTTAATGCCCCCTGTTCAGCAGATAATTCAACGATGGCCATTGGGTCTGGCCACTGATTGTTTCGAGGTGGCTGGGGTAAGAACCAGCTCGCACCCAGACATTTTGCCATCTTTCTTTGATTAACTGTTGCGAACCCTGTTCTGTATAGGGCTTCACAAAATCAGTTGTTTTTCTTGAGCTCTCTATTACATCATTCAACATGCTGCACTTATTGCTATCCTTGGAATATGTATTTTCTAGGGTAAAGAATAGATCAGACTATAAAGCGAAGTTTAAAAAAAGAAATAAAAATATTAAAAGGAAATCAGATCTTAGGAACAAATGTGATAGGAATGCAAAATTTCCATTACATGTGTCAAGATGTGTGTGGCCTGTTATAAGTATTGTATTTCTGTAGTGAAACTGTTTGACTTGATTCTGAAAGTGAATATGACATTTAATAATTTTTTCAATCATATGATAGAGGTATTTGTGAAGCAATCATTGTAACAAAAATCTCTGAATGATATTTTAAGATGTATTTCCAGGCAAATATACACTTAAAAATACTAAAATGTTCAAATCTTTAAGTATTGAGAAGGTCATATTTTATTCTAACACATTTTGACATACAATGCTTCTTAAAAGTAGCAAATTCTGTTATTCTTTATCATCATTAGGAATCATTGTAAGGAAAAAAATAAATATAAATGAATGGGAAAAAAAAAGAATAGATCAGTATTTCAGCTCCTGGCTATGTACTTCTGTATATAATATAAGAGAATATTTTTATAGGCAGTCTTCCCTAGCATCAAATTCTGCTTTGTAATAGGTGTTGGGGCTCCTAGTCTACCACATTCAACAGTCTGATAGGGATCCCCCAAAATACACCCATGCCTGGGTCTGGCAGAACAGTTTGAGCCCATCTCTGGGGAACCTGCATAAGAAATTGGTGATCTCAGTGGCCCCTAAACTCCCCTCCCTCACGGAGAGTGTTCATTCCCAGATAGGTGAGAGGTGGTCACCCACCCACTGGTGATGTGTCTGGGGAGCACCCACCGAAGCAACACACGTCACTCACAAAGGACAGTTCTCTTAGCTTTAGTCAGCTGAAGTCATCGTTCAAAAAAAAAGGTAAATAATTGGTAGTTCAGTCTGCAACAGTAATTTTAATGGGCAGCTTCTTCTGAAATGCCTGCTGGTTTTACTCATAACACCTGGGGGGCGTTTGCATGCAGATGTATGGGTAAATAGGCCCAGGCTAACCCAGGAAGATTTAAAATTACAGTGGTCAGAGTGGGGAAGCTTTAATCTGGATACATGTGCTTATTTGTAGGGTAAATCAGAAAGGGGAGGGTCAAGAGTCTCACTAAAAAAACAGTGTGGTGCATTTTTAATCAGCACACAGAGGCTTAGATGAAATGAATCAAAAATTGAGTCCTTACAAAACACAAGCAGGTGCATGTCTTTGCAGCTACAACTAAAGAACCAAGAGGACCTCCGTGTGAGCAGTACAAGTCCATCCCAAAGGTCACAAAGCCAAGAGCCCTGTGCATTAAAGTATCTGCCCTTACTGTAAACTGTGAGGTCACTGGAAAATTAATTGTGCACTTCTGTGCAGGGCTGTTTCCCCACTGAAGCACAACCTCAAGGGCTTCACTCTTGGACCAATTGTCAATTAGTCTAATTAACCCTCGCTGGTTTTTTTCTCCTTTCTGCTTGATCCTGCTCCTCCTAACAACTGCAACACCTCTTTTTTTGTTTTGCTCTTTGCCTTGCCCCCAGACTTTTTCTCCACAGAAGGCTGAGCTGCTTTCAGATTGCAGAGTTTCTTTAGGCACAGTGCTTGTAGAACAATGTAGCAAGGAATATTTCCTGCAAGCATTAAAAAAGTATCAGTTTATAGCCTGCAAATAGGCCCATTAGCCTAGTTGTTTCAAAAGTAGTAGCAACGGGGGCTAGTGCTGTGGCCTTTGGGGTAAAGCCTTGGCGCCATCCCATATGGGCACTGATTTGAGTCCCAGCTGCTCCACTTCTGTTGGGAAAGCAACAGAAGATGGCCAAGTGCTTGGGACCCTGCACCCACAGAGGAGACCCAGAGAAGGCTCCTGGCTTCTCCAAACACCCAACCCCCACCCCACCAGCCATTGCTACCATTTGCAGAGTAAACCAGTGGATGGAAGGTCTCTCTCTCTCTCTCTCTAACTCTGCCTTTCAAATAAATAAATAAATCTTAAAAAAAAAAGTAGCAGCAACAGCAGCCAAATTGGTGGAGAGGTTTTATTTGAACTCATTTTAAGAATGGAGCTTTCTTTTGCAGGTTCCACATGCTGTTGAAAGTCTCCTGAATTCCAGTCAAACCAGCGTCTGTAAGTACACTAACATCCTAGGGAATTATTCTTTTCCCTCGTTCTAGTCCCCATTTGTAACCCTGCAACTTAATCCTGCCACTCTACCACCTCTACTAGATGAGGGACCCCTTCTGCTACTTTTTGTCATTGATTTTTACTGCAGAGACTCGGCAGGAAAATACCAGACAGGCGGTATTTGCTATGACAACGTAAACTGCATAGCAAGTCTTAATTTGGTTTAAGGTTTTTCCTGGCAATCCTGTCTTAGACTGTTACCTAAACCTTCCTTTCTTGGCTTAGGCAAAATAATAGTAGTATTTGTTTAAATTAGGAAAGCCTGGGGCATACCATTCGGCCTAGCAGTTAAGACGTTAACTCAGATGGCTGCACCCCTATCAGAATATTTGGATTCTAGTGGTGCTCTGCTTCTGATTCCAGCTTCCTGCTAATGTACAACACCTAGGAGGCAGCAGGTGCTCCCTTGAATAGCCGAGTCTCTGCCACCCACGTGGGAACCCTGGATTGCCTTCCTGGCATTTGGGGGATGAACCAACAGGTAGAAGCTCCAGGCCCGTCTCTCTGCCTCACACACACACACACTTAAAAGTTGGGTTGTCTTTAGAGTTTCCAGCATTTTATATATAATATAAGTTTACTCACCTAGGTTTACTGATAAAATAAGCTTGTATTATCTCTATACCAAACAATTCGTTTTTGGGGGAGAATGACCCAAGATGATGACTAGCTATTTAAGCAATCTAGGCATAATTATTAAGAATACGTAGATATAATAAAGTTCCTAAGTAGGGATGAGTTTTCAATGCATTTTTAAAGATTTATTTGCTTATTTGAAAGGCTGTTACAGAGAGGCAGAGGCAGGGTGGGGAAGGTCTTCTGTCCACTGGTTCACTCCCCACATGGCCCCAACAGCCGGAGCTGTGCAGATCCAAAGTCAGGAGCCGAGAGCAGCTTCCTGGTTTCCTATGCGGGTACAGGAGTGCGAGGACTTGGGCCATCTTCCACTACTTTTGCAGGCCATAGCAGAGAGCTGGAGAGGAAGTGGAGCAGCTGGGACTCAAATTAGCGCCCATATGGGATGCCAGCACTGCAGGCAGCGGCTTTACCCGCTACGCCACAGCGCCAGCCCTTTCTATGCATTTGAACCTTCTTATCATGAAGAATGAAAAGTTGAAGTATAGGAAAATCTGTAGAAAGAACAATTTAACACAGAAGTTAAAAAAAAATCTGGTCATTTGCAACAAAATGGATGAAGCTGGAAAGCATCATACTTAGTGAAATAAGCCAGTCCCAAAGGGATAAAAACATATGTTCTCCCTGATCTGTGATAACCACTAGAGCACCTGAAAGGCAATCTGTAGAAGTGAAATTGACACTTTAAGAGCAATGACTTTGAACAGCCCTTGTTTCAACTGTTGAGGAATGGTGATTATTTTTTTCATACATTTTGTGGAACTCTTTGCTTAACATAGTTAATCATATTGTATAAAGTTAATTGAAAATAGATCTTAGTGTGGGGAGCAACTTGGACTAGACTAAGTTACTGGAATTAAGACTTATTCTATGCATCTGCTCTCCCACAATATGGCGCTGGGAGAGGAGGAAACAGCTTCTACACAGCTGCCTCTCGCCAACTTGAGTGATGACCTGCAGGAGCTGATCCTGCTCCTGATTGGAGGAGAGCAGCGTACTCGGCGTGTGGGTAGCAGAGTTGGGATTGGTGGAAGAGGACTATAAAGGAGGAGAGGGACAACATGCACCAGGAACATCTAAAGGGAACATCTAAGGGGAACACCTGAGGAACATCTGAGCAGCCCCCGAGAGAGCCGGCCGGTGGTGTGCTGCTCCCCTGCGGAAGTGGGGAGAGTGGCCAGGGGGAACCGCCCTTCCACAGAGGTGGAAGGGTCGGTAGCCAACCCGGGAAGAACCAGCAGCAAACCCGGGGAGGGCCGAGCAGACAAAAGAACAGCGCAGGGTCCTGTGTTGTTCCTCCACGAAGACGGGGAGCGACATCTTAGTTAAAAAAAAAAGAGTGGGAATAGGAGAGGGAGGAGGAAGAGGGGTGGGGGTGTGGGTGGAAGGGCAGCATGGTGGGAAGAGTCACCATGTTCCTAAAGCTGTAATTATGAAATGTATGAAGTTTGTATTCCTTAAATAAAAGGTTTCTGGGGGGAAAAACAATTAACTCTCTGCCCTAGTGAAAAACTAAGGGGATAAAGATAAAGTTTTGCTTCCTCTGCACTTCACTACATGGAGAGTTAAGATACTGGCAACTATTAACAGACATAAATGTAACAAAAAATTATAAGACAGCAGACATTTAGAGACTTTATGATTAATACATGTGCCCATCTGCAGATTGCTGGTATAACACACAGTGCACAATTTCTCGTTTCCTTGTGTTCACTGGAAATTAAGGTCACTGCGAGTTAAGGATTTTTTTTAGAAGATTTATTTGTTTGAGAGAGTTACAGATAGAGAGGTCTTCCCATCCAATGGTTCACTCCCCAAATGGCTGCAATAGCTGGAGCTGAGCTGATCCAAAGCCAAGTTTCTTCCAGGTCTCCCGCACAGGTGCAGGGGCCAGGCCCAAGGATCTGGGCCATCTTCCACTGCTTTCCCAGGCCATAGCAGAGAGCTGGATTGGAAGTGGAGCAGCCGGGACTTGAACCAGCGCCCATATGGGATGCCAGCACTGCAGGTGACGGCTTAGCCAGCTGTGCCACAGTGTCTGCCTCTGAGTTAAGAATTTTAATTAGTGTGTTCAGGAAGAAAACTAAGGCTAAAGGTATGAAGATATTTAGTTTGTTGAAGGAAAAGGAGAAAATATTTTCTTTTTTGTTTCCAAGACCTGTTTTTTCACTTGAACAGTAGAGTGGCAGGGACAGAAAGACAGATCTATCCTCAAATGGCTGCAATGCCTGGGGCTGGTCCAGGCCAAAACCAGGAGCCCAGAACTCCGTCCAGGTCTCCTATGTGGGTGGCAGGGGCCCAAGCATTTGGGCCATCTCGGGCAGCTTTCCCAGGTGCATTAGCAGGGAGCTGGATTGGAAGCAGAGCAGCCAGGGCTCCAGCTGGCACTGCAATACTAGTGCTGTAAGCTGTGGCTTAAGTCTCTACACCACAACAATGGCCCTATTTTTTTTTTTAAGATTTATTTATTTATTTGAAAGGCAGGTGTGTGTGTGTGTGTGTGTGTGTGTGTGTCTCCCTCTCTGTCACTCTGCCTTTCAATTAAATAATAAATGAATCTTTAAAAAAAAAATGAAAAGAAAGAAGAGAGCATTAAGTATTATAAAGGGTTACCTAGATGAGGACTGCTCTGAATAAGAAGATAGTAGTTGTTACCATTCAAGGGTATGACCTCCTGCAAATTGTTATGGGGGTCAAGGAAGCAGGTTCTTGAGAATTCTGTTGTCCCGGATAGCTTGTTGATACTACCAACTTAGAAGCCGGGATGACAAACCTCACCTGCACTGTTACTAGAATTATTAGGGCCTCTGCAAGGGCTCTTAGGGTACACCAAAGGGCTGCCGACTCTCCAGGCCTTTCAGTTCTGGACAAACACATCGCCCTTGGCTGCCTCCTCCCTGCCCAGGGCAGTGTCTGCGCTCTAACTAATGCCTTTTGTTGCATTTGCACTAAAACTACTACTCAGATTGCATGAGAAACTACAGAGTTCCTTGAACTTGGCAAACCTCTCAAGGGGCATTCCAGCTCTGCATTTAATTCTCTTAACTGGTTTAGTTTTCAATTGCCTGATATATTTTGCTGGTTACCTCAGAAATAGGGATACTCCTAAGATGTTTACAAGTTATTTTCTTGTTAATTACTATTGCCTTTTACAACTTTTGCCCCATTAATATTTTCAAGGCTGCTTGAATCTTGCTTCCAATGTAACAATCCTAATTAAGTCCCAAATTAATTCTTCTTGTTCTCAACTTGGTTGATTTTTATTTAAATCAAAACATATAAATACATGCACATTATCTATAAATCTATCTTAAAAAGTATCTTTTTCTGTTTCCTTCTGAGGGCGTAAGTGAAATTAAGAGGGAGGAGATTTAAGCGACCAGTTTTGCTTTCTATCATTTGTAAAGCTTTTTTTTTTTTTTGGACAGGGAGAGTGGACTGTGAGAGAGAGGAGAGACAGAGAAGAAGGTCTTCCTTTTCCATTGGTTCACCCTCCAATGGCTGCTGCGGCCAGCGCACCGCACTAATCTGAAGCCAGGAGCCAGGTGCTTCTCCTGGTCTCCCATGCGGTGCAGGGCCCAAGCACTTGGGCCATCCTCCACTGCACTCCCTGGCCACAGCAGAGAGCTGGCCTGGAAGAGGGGCAACCGGGACAGAATCCGGCACCCTGACTGGGACTAGAACCTAGTGTGCCGGCGCCGCAAGGCGGAGGATTAGCTTAGTGAGCTGCGGCACCAGTCCTGTAAAGCTTTTTAAAAATCCAAATTTAAGTATTTTCTTTTCCACCTGAGAATATTTCTATTAAAAATGTATTTATCTCTTTGGCCGGCGCTGCGGCTCACTAGGCTAATCCTCTGCCTGCAGCGCCGGCACCCTGGGTCCTAGTCCTGGTCGGGCGCCGGATTCTGTCCCGGTTGCCCCTCTTCCAGGCCAGCTCTGCTGTGGCCCGGGAGTGCAGTGGAGGATGGCCCAAGTGCTTGGGCCCTGCACCCCATGGGAGACCAGGAGAAGTACCTGTCTCCTGCCTTCAGATTAGTGCGGTGCACCGGCCGTAGCGGCCATTTGGGGGGTGAACCAATGGAAGGAAGACCTTTCTCTCTCTCTCTCACTGTCTAACTCTGCCTGTCAAAAAAATGTATTTATCTCAATGCCTCAGAAGTATTGCTAGAACCAAAATAATGGTAGCCTAAAACTTGAGAGCGTATTCACCTACCTGTGGCTCCACTGGACTTGCTGTTGACCTGGACAACGACAGGTCATTTCTGACCTGCCTAAGGGTCTGATTTTTCAGTTGTCTCTTGGTTTATTCAGTGTGGCCTGCAACTCTGAAACTCACTTCATTACCATGGCTGTCACTTCCCCTCCATCCCACCCCCGTGAGGGCATCATTCCAACAGCAGGGATATCACTCATCTTCAAGATGATCACCAGTGCTTCCCTGCACAAAGATTGGGTCAAAGAGGAGACCTAGCAAAGATTAGAATCAAAGTGGCACAGCACTGATCTGGAATACTCAAAACAGTTACAGGGCTCTTTGTTAAAAGAGGCCTTAGGCACATAGACAACCGAAGGCTTAAAGTGTATTCGGTGTTTTGCCCACTCCTACCTGGGCACATGCAGATCTAGGGAGGTGGGCTGAACAGATGTTTTTGGGGTGAAATTCACCAGCCTCTGCAACAGTCTGTGAAAACAGCTACCCTGGGTCTAGTCCCCTTCTACGTGCCAGTGTGACCTGTTCTGCACCAATCACACTTCCTGACAAACAGGAGATTTAATTTCTGTTTGGGCTGTAAAACCAGCCATCATTTTATAAAATCTTGGAGCATGTATTCAAGATTGCCTGGATTTTATGTCTCCCAGATTCTAATCCTAAAAAGCCTCAAATAAATGTAATTCTTTTTTTTTCCTCAGGTTGATTTTATCTCAGCCAAAACATATAAACATATAACATATTATATAAATCTATTTATTAAAATATTTATTTGAGAGGTAGAGTTACAGACAGAGGGAGAGACAGAGAAAGGTCTTCCATCCACTGGTTCACTCCCCAGATGGCCGAAGCTGCCAGGAGACAGGAGCTTCTTCGAGGTCTCCCATGCGGGTGCAGGGGCCTAAGGACTTGGGCCATCTTCTACTGCTTTCCCAGGCCACAGCAGAGAGCTGGATCAGAAGAGGAGCAGCCAGGACTAGAACCACTGCCCATATGGGATGCTGGTGCTGCAGATGGAGGATTAACCTGCGCCACTGCACCTGCCCCTATAAATCTATTTAAGAATGTCCTTTTCCATTTCCCTTGAGGACATAAATGAACTTTAGAAGGATCAGATTTAAGTGACCTGTTTTGTGTTGTATCGTTTATAAAGCTTTAGAAAAACCCAAATCTAAATATTTTCTTTGCTCCTTGAAAATAATTTTTAAAAGATGTATTTATTCAAAGGGGAGAATGATGGTGGGGGGAGAGAGAGACTGAGAGACAGAGAGTGTCTCCATCTCCTGGTTCATTCCCCAAACAGCCATAACAGCTGGTGGCTGGTCCAGGCTGAAGTCAGAAGCCTGGAGCTCCATCTGGGTCTCTCAGGTGGGTGGCAGGAGCCCAAGTACTTGTGTTGCAGGAGTGTGTAGTTCTAACTGTCCGGGTTCATGTGCTATGACCAAGAAGAACCAGGAACACAGACAATGAAAAGTGAGCTGGAGGGAAGGTTTGTTAAGTGAAAAGCAAGGTGTTATTGAAGCAAAGGAAACTCCCACGGTGGGAGGTGCTCTTGAGCACGAACCCATAAAGGGAGTTGCCTTGGGGTTTATATTCTTTGAGCTAAGAGAAGTTTTGAAAACACAACAGTTAGTCATGATAACGTTTTCACTGCTGGGGAGTTGGTATCTGGAGCTGAATGGGTCCAGCTATGGCCACATCCTGCTGTGTTTTCAGCTCTTCTGTCTTGTTCTTGAACAGTGGGGGCATTTTATTCCAGGCGTGTTCCTCTGTAATTAGGCTTGGGTTTCCTTCTGCACGTCAGCCTTGAGTCATTGAGCCCTTTGTCCCTGGCTGCCTACCTCAGACGTGAGCTGACTGTTTCACGTGGCCCATACTATGCTGCTTTCCCAGGTGCATTAACAAGGAGCTGGATCAGAAGCAGAGCTGCTGGGGCTTGAAATGGTGCTGTGATGGGGGACACCAGCATAACAGGCGGTGGCTGAGCTCACTGCACCACAAGGCTGGCCCCGAAAGTAATTTCTTATTTAAACCTTTGAATATTTATTTGAGAAGCATACAGACAGATACACACACACACACACACACACACACACACAGAGAGAGAGAGAGAGAGAGAGAGAGAGAGAGAGAGAACTCCTATTTGCTAGTTCAATCTTGGGAAGCTGGGAGTCAGGACTCACTGCAGATCTTTGACGTGGATGGCAGAGACCTAACTACTTGAGCCATTACCTGCCGCCTCTGAGAGTCTGCACTGGCAGGAAGGTGGAATCGGGAACCTGAGCTGGAAACCAAACCCAGGCACCCTTATATGGCAGGGGGCATCTTGACTGGTGCCTTAACTGCCAAGACCAAATACCTGCCCCTGAAAATAGCTTTTAAAAGAGAAAGAACAAAACTCTTTTGTTAATTCTTTTTAGGATAGCTTGAAACATTCCACTTAAGTAGCATAACTGGGGCCGGCATTGTGAGTTAAGCCCTTGCTTACAATGCAGCCATCCCATGTTGGAGTGCTGGGTTCGAGTCCTGGGTGGGTCAGTCCTGATCCAGCTCCCTGCTAATGCACCTGGTGGAGTAGCAGAGGATGATGACCCAGGGGCTTGGGCCCCTGCACCCATGTTGGAGACTGAGAGGGACTGCTTGGCTTGTGGCTTCAACTTGGCCCAGCCTCAGCCGTTGTAGCCATTTGGGGAGTGAACCAGTGGACGGACAATCTGTCTCCGACTTTCCCTTTCTCTCTGTCACTCTGCCTTCCAGATAAATAAATACATCTTTTTAAAAAGATACCAAGTCTGTGTTCTGGCTCCACTTCTGATCGCTTTTTCCTGCTGATAGCACCCTGGGTGCGTTCAGGTAGTTGGCTCCCTGCCACCCATGGGGGAAACCCAGATTGAATTTCCAGCTGCCACCTCTAGCCTGGCACACCCCTGACCATTTGGGCCATTTGGGAAGTGAACCAGTAGGATGGGAGTCCTCTCTATCTCTCACTTTGCATCTCAAATAAAATGAACAACAGATTTGTTTTAAAAACTGGGCAGTTGTGCTAAGCGAAAGGTCACTAGGGGTCGTTCTGAGAATCCTGCCTCCCACAATATCTAATCAAAATGGGGTCAAGTATACTTGTAGAGGATTAGTTAACCTCAAATTCACTAATTCTTTCAAAGAATATGTGCTAAGCATTTACTCTGTATCCAATTCTATGCTAGATTTGAAAGCAATAAGTCTTGGCAATTTCTCCTTGTCAAATGAAGTTTAAAGAGCAGGATTATCTAGAAATATAGGTTCCTGTTCACCAATCTTTTTTTTTTCCATTCTGTTTCACCTTTTTTAGAACTTCGAATTATGTGATCCCACACAGACGTAATCAAGTGATTCTAGAACTGGATTTACTAATAGAAAAGCTAAGTGAAAGAAGAGAATGATACCATCTAGGAGATCCTTATCCAGTTGAGCTTTGAAATTAAGAACAGGATTAATAGGCTGCGAAGAATACAGTGTAGATATCTTATTTCACTTAAACTAACCAGCAGTGTTATTATTTCACTTAAACTAACCAGTATTATTCCTATGTCAGAATTGCAATGGTTTGCAAATGGATAACCCTGCAAGCATTTAAATATCTGTCCTCAGTTATCTTCTGGGTCTCCTCTAATCAGATGCACATCCTCCTCCTGTTAAGCTTTATCCAGCTTCCTTTCTAACAATGATCTTTCTCTTTGTTAACTTGTATTTACCTGCGTACATGCCCCTTTCATTTTAGTTCCTTGGAAGCCAGCACTACAAGTAAGTCTTATTCATTCATGTATTTTCCTAGCTATCATTAGGGTATGTGTGCAGTAAATGCTGGATGAATATGAGTAGGACAAACCAGTGCAATGGAGTCCTCATTGCTTAGCAGGAGCCCGACCTGCTTTCATTCCTTCCTGCTTGCCCAATTATGCAGGAACATCCATGAGAATAGATCCCGTGTGTCTGATGCATTATTGAAAACAGCAGGAAAAACTAGTGATTCACAAATCAATTTGCAGTTGGGGTTTGGCAAAAACTAATTTTTGTGGAAGGGTGGAAGGGAATGGCCCTGGGATGTCCAACAGCATTTTCTAGGGATTTTTCTTTTTCCTCACTGGTTTTATACTTGTGTATTTTAAGGGAAATTTAATTCATATGCTGATGGTTTGTTTACACTTAACACATTAAAGCCATGATTTGGGAAAAAAAAATATATCAATAAAAGAGGAGTTTGATTTTATGCAGGCATTCTTTTTGAAGAGTAATCTAAAAACCAACAACCATGTCCTGTGAACCTGCTTGCCTTGTGGAAGCCAGGAATGGGCAATGGGATGTAGATCAGGAAGAGTGAAGTCATTTTGGGAAATTGGAGTGGAAGTAACACAGGATTGGAACTGAGGCTCCAGTGTGCCTAGACAGGCCTATTGTTACTTATGGGATCAGTATTCTGGTTTCTCCTTTACATCAAGCTGTAATACAGTTTGGTTGATCTTGCCATTTCTTAAAATTCTGGTATTTTGTTCCTCATGCATTTTTTTTTCCCCAAAGATCACATTAAGGGGCAGGCACTGTGGTGGAGTAGGCTAAGTCTCCGCCTGTAGGGTAGGCATCCCATATGGGCAGCGGTTTGTGTCCTGGCTGTTCTTTTCTTATCCAGCTCTCTGCTAATGGCCTGGGAAAGCACTGCAAGGTGGACCAAGTGCTTCCGCCCCTGTACCCAAATAGGAGACCCTGAAGAATCTCCTGGCTCAGCTCTGTCCTTTTGGCCATTTGGGGAGTGAGCCAGCAGATGGAAGACCTTTCTCTCTCTCCCTCTCTCTGAAACTCTACCTCTCAAATAGATAAAATATTTTTTAAAGTGCTACGAAAAGACATTAATATGTTGATTGCAGATTTTTAGCACACTCTTAAATTTTGTGCCCACTTATTCTAGTCCTGTCACTGAAAAGGAGTTCTTTTGTCAAACATGTGTTCTGGGTTGTCACTTTTTGCTTACATGCCATTGGTTATTGAGTTTTGGTAGACTTTGAGATAATCTTGAATTAGGTAAAAGGTCTACAGTCAAAAGAGGTGCCAAGGCTGTTCAGTGTTAAATGCCATTGTTTAAAGAACGCACAATGGAAATAGAGATATAAGGGTCAGGAACATTTCTGTTCTTCTTAAAATTTTTATTTTCATTTTATCTGAAAAGTAGATAGAAACATAGACAGATGGAAGGGTGGCTTCCATCCCCTAGTGCCTGCAATAACCAGGCCAATGCCAGGAGCCTGAAACTCAGTCTGTGTCTCCCAAGTGGATGGCAGGGAACTCATTACTCAAGCCATCCGCACTGCCTCCCAGGGTGTGTGTTAGCCAGGGCTGGATCAGAAGTGGTGCTGGGACTTGAACTCAGGCACTCCAATAGGGGATGGGGTGCCCCAAGTGGCATCTTAACTGCTAAGTCCAACACCCACCCTAGGAAATGTGTGTATTATATCTCATACCCTGAACGCGTCTCAAAGAAGACAAACACACATGCAAACCAGAGAGTACTTTATTGAACAGTGTTATCAGTTGTATGAGTAGAAATCTGTAATCAATTAATTAGTTTACAACAATCAGGCTGGTTTTAACTGTTTTTCTGTGAATGGAGGAATTTGTACTTGAAAAAGTATAGGTTCATATTGAACAAGATGTATCTAAACTTTATAAAATGCTGTCATTTTTAATGTGAAATATACATGAGTATATGTTTTAAACATAAATATAATTGATTATAAAAGCTTATGTTTCTAGTCAAATGCATCTGTGAAAAGTAATTACAATTTGTCCATAAAGTATTTTAGAATTTCCTAATAGTATCTAACTTAAATAATGACGTAAGAATCCTAAAACATCTTTTGTTTGAGAATTTAATTACAGTGCCTCATATTAGCATTTTCTGTCCCAAAGGTTCTTAAAAGTTTTGAAAGGGAAACAAACTCCACGATGCTGGCAGATTTCCTGTTCTAAATTCTTTATATATTCATATTGGTTCCAATCTCTTGTTTCAGAAAAATAAGGGTTAATGGTTTATGACTCCTCCTAATCTGTGACGGTAACAAATTAAAACTTCTAATCAAGGTATGAATTTGTAAATTTCTTATCTGGAATCAACTTAGGATAAGAAAAATTTTGTGACACTACGTAAATAAATTAAGAGAATATTTAGTAACTTGCAAACACCTGGCTATCAAAATGATTCAGATTCAGACAAGATACGATTCCTTGTGGGGAAATCACGTTCTGCACTCCTGACTTTTTATATACAGGTCTCTCTGTCACAGGCTCAACAGCAACAAAACACAGTGATCCCAGTGATGAGTACGAGTCTGTTAGGGACACAGGTGCCCTGCCAGGACGTCATTGGCCTAATTGTACATGTTATCAATGCAGGTCCTTTTAAGGAACTATCCATGCAAAATAATCCAGGGACGAAACAGAACTCCAAAAGAAATCACATGTCACTGTCTTGTAATTATATGATTTTTCAGAAATAAATGTTTCTGCTTTAAAATGAATTGCAACCACTACCAGTTCCCTGTATGTTTTCTCTCATAACTTCAAGTGAGCATAACTCATAAAATAAAAAATCATAGTTTCATAAACACTAAAGCTTATCATAGACAATTGGTACGAATGAATAGCTTCTCTCATAGTCTGTCTATATAAATAATTAACAAATTATTTTCTCCCTATTCTGCAAAGCCAGTCAGTGCAACTGATTTCAAATTTAGTATTTTGTACATCACCCAGAAATACACAATGTTAATGTTTTTGGAGCTTTATAAGAGCATAAAATAGCAATCTTTAATTCTTGCAGTTTTTAACATTAGAGAGTTCTAAGATATTCAATGCTATATTTTCTTTCTAAATTCATGTAAGACTAACAGTGTGCAGAGAAAGACGAAGATTTTTGTTACACAGGTAAATAACTGTGCTTTGCCTAGAATCATGTTTCAATTTGTGTTGTTTTTCCTCTAATAGCAGAGCCAGGAAGAGAGTTCTGTGAAACTAATGTAACGTCCCTGGTGCTCTTCAAAGATAACTTTTTGTTCAGGAACTTCCAGGCAACCACGCCCCTGTCACAGTGAGGTTCTTTTCCGGGGTGGGAGTCTTCCCTTCCCTCTGCTTCTTCAGGCAGACCCAGTGAGGCGAGCTGGAGACCTACAGTCGGGGGCAAGGGGGAAGCAAACACATCACACATAGAAATACCACCCAGAGACCAACTTAGCCACGCTTCATTTTGTTTCTGAGTAGTCAGTGAGTTACGAAAGTGTACCAAGGTTTTTCACAGCTGAAAGCAACTTTATATATTCTTACCCTTCCATATAATAGCACCTATGTTTCTTCAAAAATCTGATTTTTTTAAAGATTTATTTATTTACTTCAAAGTCAGTTACAGAGAGAGAGAGAGAAGGAGAGACAGAGAGAGAGGTCTTCCATCCGCTGGTTCACTCCCCAGATGGCCGCAACAGCCGGAGCTGCGCTGATCCAAAGCCAGGAGCTTCTTCCAGGTCTCCCATGCGGGTGCAGGGGCCCAAGAACTTGGACCATCTTTCCCTGCTTTCCCAGGCCATAGTGGAGAGCTGGATAGGAATCGGAGCAGCCGGGACCAGAACCAGTACCCATATGGGATGCCAGCACTGCAGGCAGCGGCTTTACCCACTATGCCACAGCTCTGGCCCCAAAAATCTGATTTTAAGCTGCCGGAGGGACTCTGAGTTATCTTCATTTGCTCAGTGACCCACTCTAGCAAGCCCAGTTATCTCTCAACATTTTGGAATTTGATTTCTGAGGTTTTTTTTTAACCAGCTGACAGTGACTAGAAGCAAACCAATAATAATAAAAAAATCACAACCAACATACTAATTTTGATTATTTTCTTAAAATAGTGCCTAGGAATCAGTCATTGCTATTCGACTGTTTAGTTATTTAGCAGTAAGTTTTAAATTTATAGGCAAGATGTAACTGCCTAATTTTCCTTTAAGAGAAGAGAGATCTTTTGAAGAGAGGAATTACAGATGTGTTTCCCAGGTAGCTTCCTTTGGCCCCCTCCTGAGGACGGGAAGGTAGCCCCTGCTTCATTTCTGGGAGCTTCCAGTTCCTTCACACTTTCTTTTCCTGACAGCCATGGTGATGTGCTGACATATAATGAACTTCGCCATGAAAATGTGGGTATGCCTCTTCTAGGAATCATGTCTCTCAACTCAGACTGCTTAAATTGTGAACATAAAAATGTGCTTGTCTTTTGCTTACCAGTTTGAAAATTATTTAAAATGTTGATAATGCCCTTTGTTGGAAGAATATGAAAAGACATTCACAGAATGATAGAAAATAATTGCAAATCACTATCTGATAAGGGCCTTGAATTCAGAACCTCTAGAGAAATCTTAAAACTCAACAATAAAAAGACCAATATTTGAGGGGTGAAATGGTTTAGAACTAATGTTTGATTCGCCAGACCTGTATTTGGGAAGACAATGAAGACATCAGGTTGAAGGCTGGTGTTGTAGTACAGTGGGTTAAGCAGCCGCCTTCAATGCCGACATCCCATATGGGTACCAATTTGAGTCTTGGCTGCTTCCATTTCCAGTCCAGCTCCCTGCTAATGCACCTGAGAAATTAGTGGAAGACAGCCCAAGTGTCTGGGCCCCTGTCACCCACATGGGAGACTAGAATGGGGTTCCAGGCTCCTGGCTCCCGCCTAGCCCAGCCCCAGTCATTCTGGGTTATAAGAGAGTAAAAAGTGAATGTGCGAAGGTTGTTGGACGGGAAGCAGTAGTTGAGCTAAGGTGATGTGAGAACTCAAGAGAAAATCAATTTAGAGCTGAGAGACTGACTATGCAAATGAAGAATGGCCAGTTCCTATGATAAAAGGACACTGACTCACAAGCTATGAGCATCCAGTTCAGAAAACCGAGTCACAGCATCTGCACTCAATAGCCCAAGTAGTTAAGATTTGGTCAGTAATCAATTTTTACTCCTCTTCCCTTGAAGCCAGTTCAGAACTACCCAAAGAAAGCTGTATAAGCTCCCCAATCTATGAAATAAGGTGCACTTCTTGTAGGTAGCCTGACTTCGACTGCCTCATTCTATTAATCTCTGATCACACCGTACCTGAAACCAACTTCTTCCCTCCCTCCCTCCATCCCTCCCTCCCTTTCTCCCTCTCCCTCTCTCTCCATCTCTCTCTTTCCCCCTCTCCCTCTCTCACTTCCCTGTCTTTGATCCTCTGTCAAATCCAGGTGATTATGACAGTGTCCTTTGCTGTATAAACTTGGAATAAACTGTCCCAGCTTGATCTCACTGGAGTGTTCTCCTTTCTTTTTCCAAAGTGCAAAGAGCTGTAAACTCTACCTTGCAAGCATACCTAGCCTGCCTAGGAGCCAGAGGGTAGCTCAGAACTTGGTACAGATGAATAAAGATGGGCTCCCCTGAATCTAAAGAAGGGATTTTACTGGACTCCATAGTCAGTTGGTAAATTCTGCAGTGAAGTCAACAGCTAGACTAGAGAGCAGGCGTTTAGAAAGACGAAGACAGTTGATGGCCATTGCAGAGGGTGTGTGTGTGTGAACAGATTAGAATGGACCGAGATGTGAATGCAAAATAATGAATCAGAAATGATGAGTACAAAAAACTTTTGGGGCCAGTGCTGTGGTGAAGTGGGTAAGGCTACCGACTGCAGTGCCGGCATCCCATATGGGTGCTGGCTCAAGTCCCAGTTGCTTCACTTCTGATCCAGCTCTCTGCTATGGCCTGGGAAAGCAGCAGAAGATGGCCCAAGTGCTCGGGCCCTGTGCCGGTGTGGGAGACCTGGAAGAAGCTGCTGGCTCCTGGCTCCGGATCGGCGCAGCTCCGGCCATTGCAGCCAGCTGCAGAGTGAACCAGTGGATGGAAGACCTTTCTCTCTGCCTCTCCTTCTCTCTGTGTGTAACTCTGACTTTCAAATAAATAAATATTAAAAAAAACCCCTTTCACTGAAGGTTGTGTGTGTGTGGTGTGTTTTAGTATACAGGCTTATCAGTATTTAAACCTCCGTGTTGACATGACGGTTCAAGGAAGGAAGAGAATGAGGAAGGATTGTGGCAAATTGAGGTTCTGAGAAAGCTGGGAGGAGGGGAACCACAGCACAGAGCGTCATGCCTTTCCCTGCACCAGGAAGGAAGAGCATGGGGTCAGTAGGAAGAGAGCCTGGCGTCTAGTGTTCACTGGGAAGCTGGGGATTATATTCCACCATACGCATCCCGCACTGACGACTTTTGTGTGTGTGTGTGTGTGTGTGTGTGTGTGTGTTATTTAGGAGGGAAGACTGCTGAAAATGAAGAAGGTCAAGGTGTGAGATTTGAGGTGCGTAGACATGGTTAGGAGTTGTTATCATACAGGGCGGAGCAGCAGGGTGACCACAGAAACGCGAGTGCTGAGCGGAGTGAACACGGAGCTGCAGGTGATGAACATAAGCACAGCTGCATGCTGACCGCGTGTTCTCTAGTGTGGGTGAAGGCCTCGGGGTTCTGTCAGAGCAGCGAGATGAAGATAAGAGCAAAGAGAGCTACAGTATTGGCCACAGTGATGGAAACGCTGGGTCCTGGAATCTCGACCGCAGAGAGGGCAGACCAGAGAGCGCCAGGAGATGTGGAAGATGGCCAGTCTCTGGGAAGGACTGAGGAGGTCTAAGTAGTGGGCGTGGCTAACCAAGCCCCTTGCAAAGCTGAGACCTCCTGGGGGATACAGTCTGGGGACCACGTGTGTCTTCTGCTGACTTTCCTTCTCTACTCATTGTAAGGGAGCAAAGCTATGTGATTTGCATTATTAATTATTTTATCTATAAACATTTATAAATAGCCTAGGTAACTATCAAAGGCTTTAATTATAAATTGGTAATTTTCCTTGGGATTGTAGCTCTGCTAACAAAATTTTTAGTACTTCAGGTGATAACTGCTCGTGATCTTAATGTCAGATTCATATATATTTTAATATGAATAGCAGTGAAAGAATTGTGATGCTATATCCCATACAACACTATTTTTAAAAAATACACCCAATGGGCGGCTGGCACCATGGCTCACTTGGTTAATCCTCCACCTGCAGCACCGACATCCCATATGGGTGCTGGGTTCTAGTTCTGGCTGCTCCTCTTCCAGTCCAGCTCTCTGCTGTGGCCAGGGAGTGCAGTGGAGGATGGCCCAAGTGCTTGGGCCCTGCACCCCATGGGAGACCAGGAGGAAGCACCTGGCTCCTGGCTTCCCATCAGCACAGTGCGCCGGCCATGGTGACCATTAGGGGGGTGAACCAACGGAAGGAAGACCTTTCTCTTTCTCTCTCTCACTCTCTAACTCTGCCTGTCAAATAAAAAAAAATGCATCCAATGGCGAAATGTTCACAATGAATGATTGTATGGATGTCAGTTTACCTGAAAAGCAGCAATTTTCTCTCCCTCATATCTAAGAATAATATATTTTCAAATACATGACCGCCATGTGCATACTGCTTACCTGATTTTTAACAGACCTCTGGTTAAATGTTAAGCAAACATGATTAAGAATGAACTGAGGACTAAAGATTTATGCTAAAAAGAAATTTTAGAGTCTTGAATAAGACAGAGGATACTTTAAGTAAATATCTCCAGAAAGCATTACTGTAATGAGAAATCAGTTTCTAAAATGAAGAAAATGCTAAAATTTGGCTTTAGTCCATCACATATTTTCTATTAAGAAAAGATACATTTAAATTATACATGCTTATATTATTACAAACATCACTATATATTTTATTTATATATACAACATATAAATGTGTATATAAATATATTTATCATCAAGGTTTCCTGATCTTTACATACAAGTTTTATTTCATCAGTAAATTAAGGACATCTTGAATTTTTTCCAAGCATAGTCTTTGGACATTAGACTGTGAATAACTGAGATAACAGGAATTTTCTATATTTTATTTAGTTTTAAGCAGCGTGTTCTGCAGATCCTACAATTCACACCAGAATCCCATGTACTTAAGGCAGCTCTCAGGCCATTTGCATTAAGCCAAGGTCTGGCCCCTAAGCTTTACGAGTCAGATTTTGTCTAGACTCAAGGATCTCACATCCTAAAACTGATAACATCTAAAGAAATAAAGTAGAATGGGATAAATGGCTTTAGAAACCTAATAAAAATGTTGTGATTGTTGGCAGAATAAAGAGATAATTTTAAGCTAATTGAATCTGGGTGAGGCTCCTGGAGAAAGTGGAATTTGAACCCTGGAGCAGGCAAGGAATTCCTGGAAGAGGAAATACACAGATCTGCAGTGGCAGTTGGGTCTGACAGCAAGTGCCTGCAAGGGCGCTGGAAACGGCTGTGGGGTCTGAGGGCAGGAAGTCCTCCACGCTATGAGGACGAGAGAAGGCTGCTTTTCATTTCTTCTAGTAACAGTTATGGAAAGCGTGCTGTGTTCAGGCACTTTTTTTTGTGTGTTTTTGGCTGAAGATACAAAGATAAATAAAACCCCCTCTGCCTTCAGGGAATTTATAGCATGCGGAGGGAGGTGTGGAGGAGGAGAGTCAGTTAGCACAGGGAGTGAGGACTGGGACAGAGGGTGCCACAGGTGCTCTGAGAGCAGAAAGTGGGCATCTCACAGGAGGGGCTTCAGACAGCTTGCGGAAAGGGGAGTTAAAAGTGCTTATTTAGGTGCAGAAAATTTAAATCGATGCACGCAAGGGTTTTTTTTTTTTTTTTTTTTTTTTTTTGACAGGCAGAGTGGACAATGAGAGAGACAGAGAGAAAGGTCTTACTTTTAAATTGGTTCACCCCCAAATAGCTGCTATGGCCGGCACACCGCACTGATCTGAAGCCAGGAGCCAGGTGCTTATCCTGGTCTCCCATGCGGGTGCAGGGCCCAAGCACTTGGGCCATCCTCCACTGCACTCCCTGGCCACAGCAGAGAGCTGGCCTGGAAGAGGGGCAACCGGGACAGAATCCGGTGCCCCGACCGGGACTAGAACCTGGTGTGCCGGCGCCGCAGGTGGAGGATTAGCCTATTGAGCCATGGCACCAGCCACGAGGGGTCTTTAAAATCAAGAAAGTTTCTCTAAGAATGAAGGGCAGTGAGGATGATATGCAGGCAAAATTGTAGCTTGAAGAACAGCAGTAGGCCAAGAATTGTTGCTTTCAAAGTAAGAGTAACTGTAGTTGGGCTGTGTGTGTGTGTGTGTGTGTATACAGATATATATATATATATATATATATATCAGTGTGTGTATATATATATATATACAGATGCATATATATATCAGTGTTTATGTATATATGTATATATTACTCATTGTGTGCCATGTATTATGAGAGGGTAAGTACCATAACTCATTCCATTCTATGGATCTGAAGTGCAGGGCAATTTAGGCTTAAGTGACTTAGCAAGGATTGCCAGAGGGTGAATGACATGGCCACAGCTCTAATCCAGGTGCTCTGAGCACAGTCCTTCTTTTTTTTTTTTAAAAAAAGACTTATTTAAGTTCATTCCCCAAATAAGTGCAACAGCCAGAACTAGTCCAGGCCAAAGCTAGGAGCCAGGAATTCTATTGGTTTCCCAAACACTTGGACAATCCTCCACTGCTCTCCCAGGTGCATTAGTGAGGAGCTAGGTCAGAAGGGGGGCAGCCAGGACTCAAAGATGCCAGCATCCCAGGCAGTGGCTTAACCCGCTATGCCACAACATCGGCCACTGAACACAGACTTGATTGTCCCGGTTGCTCCTCTTCCAGTCCAGCTCTCTGCTGTGGCCCAGGAAGGCAGTGGAGGACGGCCCAAGTGCTTGGGCCCTGCACCCACATGGGAGACTAGGAGGAAGCACCTGGCTCTTGGCATCAGATTAGCGCGGTGCGCCGGCCACAGCAGCCATTGGGGGGTGAACCAACAGAAAAGGAAGACCTTTCTCTCTGTCTCTCTCTCTCTCACTGTGCACTCTGCCTGTCAAAAAAAAAAAAAAAAAAAAAAAAGAATTTTGATGAAGATGTGATGTGGTTGAATTTAAAGTTTAGAAAAACCAGATGATAAGAAAGCAGTGGACTTTCCAGAAGCAGGATGGAGGCTGGATTAAACAATTAAGGTATTGAAATCACATTGTGGGGAGTCTAAATAAAGCACTAAGAAAGTGGCAATAGAGATGACGAACAAGTGGCAGGTTTAAAAGTATCTCAAGCTAGAAATGACTGGCTGGGGAAACCAGCAACAAGAGCAGGAACATCAGATGAGACAATGATAGGGGTATTTCATAGCATGGTGCCTGGTAAGTAGCAAACAACTGGTCCCTGGTAGCTTTAAAATTATTCTCCAAGCTTTGAGTCCACAGAAGGTAAAAGATTTGAGTGAGAGTAATTGAAAAATTCCATTTCAGGTGGTCATTCACTGGGTCATTACATATTTCTTGAGTGCTTACCGTAGTTACTGAGTGTATAGCTGTTAGCAAAGTCCCTTGTCAAGGAAGTTAAAGTCCCTTCTTCTCAAATTAGGCAGATATTAAACATAAAACAAGGTAAATTCATGTCAGATGGCAATATGTGGAGAAAACCCAGAAAAAGAGGAACAGGAGTATGTCGGGTAGGTTGAGGGACTGCTACAGTGACCAGAGAATTCCTTCCTGATTGTGTACAGGATATCGGAACAGAGAGCTGTGCTACAGGAATGACACACGGTGGCGACTGACACACACACTGAATGTGAGGTGCCGGTGGTACTACAGCTAAGCTGATTCCAAGTAAGACACAGGACTCTCTGTACAGGGCCTGAAGGGGGACTTGGGATGTGTTCCAGACAGAAATGGTCACAAGGGAGTATGATATTGTGAAAGCCAAGGAAAACCCATTTCACCATTTGACCTACAGTGGGATAAGCGAGGTCACACAGGAACTACGCTCATGGTCTTCAGAAGAAGGAAGTCATTAGGGACCTTGCCCAGCGTGAAATGGGGAGCAGTCAGTTGGAAATAGCTGGGAGGAGAGGAAACAACTACTGTTTGAGGAATTTTGCTTGTGAAGAACGTGGACTGGTCACTAGAGAGCACTCTGGGATCATAGTGGCTCAACAGTCCCCATTTTCTGCATCTCTTGCTAAGAGCTGGAAGAGGAGTTCAAGTAAGGAAACTGGACAGTAGATACGCCCAAGAGGAATAGAGTGAGAACAGTTAAGACAGTAGGGCAGCCCCTGAGAGTCAGGAGGCAGGGCAAAGGTGTGGTCAAGGAGGCCAGAACCCCAGGATGGCAAGGGGATAGGAATGAGGCAGAGAGTTGAGAATGAGATGCACATTTTGAATGATAAGCAAGAGTGAGAGGGAGTAAGTGAATGTATTAACAGGCACTGTTACCAAAACTTTTTCATAGCCATTACTTCTAGATGGTAAGCTGGGGGATTTTACTTCTGACCTGACATTCTTCCGTATTGTTAAAAACAAATTTTGTACCATGAATGTATACAAAGGTACTTTAAAAATTCACAGAAATTTTTAATTAAAAGATCAGTATATCTGGCCACAACCCATACATAGTTTTTACATAATATATGGTTTTCACTCCCTCATTCTGCCATTGTTATGAAAAAGCTAGAAGCCCCGTGATTAGTAGGGCATGTAGTTATCTAGAGTGCCTATTCACAAATAAAAATGCAGGGAACAGTGAGATTTTACTGTTGAGAGGGGGAAGTCCTTAGAATCTTAAGCCCCTACCTCCTTCCCCACTCAAGAGCTCTCACGTTAACCTGTAAGATTTCATTTCCTGACACCCTTTCCCCTTCTTGCTCTTCTCTGCTCTAGTTCAGTTAGGGCTGAAGGTAATACCCAAATAGTTCTGTGACCAAAAAAAAAGGGGGGGGGCAAGAAAATGATTTGCATATAGCACAGATTTTCCACTTAATTCACTCAAAACAGGCAAGGAAATCTTGCTCCGGATTGTGAGTCCTTTAAGAAAAAGTGGACAGAGTGCAGGTAATAGGGCATACCTATTAAAGGAGCTGAAGGTCTAAATCACTAAGAAGGGTTAATCTGGAAAACTCCCAAAGTCAATTGTTTATCTTGCCTATCCTTTTACAGTCTTACTTGACCCTAACTGAATTAAATAACCACATGCGATTTTATCTAAAGCATGCAGAAAACAGAGGGGGTAGGAAATGAATGGGTTTTACCTTAGAGTCTACTACCAAGGTCTACAGTGCCTTTAACCAGCTGTCAGAGTGCCCTTGTGGCAAGACACATAAAAAATGGGAATGTTTGGGACAGTGAGAAGGACGCTGTCCAATTTGAAGATGGCATTTAGATCACAGTGCTGACTGAGCAAGATCCTGGGAAATTATCTTAATGTTTATCTTACACTGGTTCTTATAATAATCACTGGATTCCAACAGGTGACTTTTTCTTCAAAGAACTATAGCTGGAATGTAGGATTAGCCTAAAAACAGAAAAAGGATGCTGTAACCTGAGCTTGTCTATAAAGCTATCTTCGAACTCTTGGGAAGGCTTGTTATTATTAAAAGGTTTACATAACCTTTATTTAAGTTTCTCTTTGGTCTACAAACTTAGTTTATAGGTCAAAATTTCCTCTCACTTTGATGAGTTAAATTTCACAACTCTATCTTGTTTACTTGCAATCCCAGTTTTTATGGTGGGTGATTTGTAACAAAATCAAGGCAACCTGTGGCTAACTAAAGGACTTGTGCTTGTAGTTTGCAAAGTATCTTTGCACAGGAATTCTCTTGCTACTGTGACACTGCCTCCTCTCCTCCTAGGTCGTTTGTGGAGGAGTCCTGGGAACATCCAGAACTCCTTCATTCTTCCTAAGCACAGATTTCTAAAAAGCGCGAGACTGAAAATCTGCTGGAAACATTACCAACACACACCGAAGGTTATTTTGACATATGAAATCCTTTTAAAGCATGTTTCAATTACCATTAATTGGCTTCTCAGGACCCTCCTACTGGATCTTTCTGCATTTCCCCACCACACATATTTTTCATATTTTGATAGCAGATACAGGCATAGAGAATTTGGCTTTTTGTCCCAGTCCTCTTGAAATGTGCTTATTACTGAATTGTTCTCCTTTTCTTTAATTTCCTATGGCAAGGCTTTGACTGGGTTTGAAAAGCGTGTATCGAACAGTAGGTACAGCAACCATTCTTTCCTCTGAATCAAAAGAGCCATAAAAGCTACATCTGCAGATAAACTGCATAAGCTAATTTAGCAACTCCCTGTGTGTGTGAATCCGCTGAGGGATATTTGTATAGTTGTTTTCTTTAGGAAGCTATATCTTAAAGGAATTAAAGAGTTTAAAATCACAATGGGACACTAGATCCTTTTTTTTTTTTTTAGTATGAATTGACTTAAACTTGGGTAGTCTTTTTTGTTGTTGTTGTTGTTTCCTTTTTTATTAGCAAGTCCTTTTACTCTCCTTATTCTCTCTCTGCATTCAGTGCTGCCCAAGTACAACCCAACATTATTCTTTTTTTAATTTATTTTTTATTTAGTAACTATAAATTTTCAAAGTACAGTTAATGGTTTGTCTTTCAAAGTTAATTGAGTCAAGCGATGTTCCTGGTGATGGTGTGAAATCATTGGCCTTTTAGTGAGTGTAAAAACAGAAAAGGGAGGAGCAAAATTCTCTTCGGAATTTATCCTTAAAGATGCAAGCATGGAGAACAGTACTATTAGGGAGTCTGGGAAACTTCCACACCATTAATGTTAAATTAGTTTTATATATTAAAAGTGAACTTGGAAGCGTTGAGGCCAGCCTGCCATTGTGATGATGCTGTTGAGTAAATATGTCCAAATGCTTCTGAGCCCATGGGAGGCTTAATGGAAAATGTGCTTGTTCGGGAGAACATCTGGAGCCTCCCGTGTTTTTCAGAATACATGCTTAAAGACGCTTTCGTAACTCAATTCTCCTCATGCCTGATTTTTGTAATCACAGTTCTCAAAGACACACAATAGTTCCTGGCCCCCTGCACTATCAGATTCAACAGTTATCAACATTTTCCTACATTTCCTCAATCTATCTCATTTTCTTCTTTAACTGTCAAGCCAACTCTCAAGCACCATGTCATTTCACTTGTGTGTACCTCTGGAACTCTGTCAACGCCACAAGCCGCTATTACGTATTACGAACCATGAGCCTTGACTGCGCATGCAGTTAAATGCAGTGAAGTGAGTTTCCCCCAGACATACCTCAGGGGAAGGGCACCCGGGAATGGAGAGGCACGCATCTCCTCTGCAGGCAGTTGTGTCTGTGAAATTTTCTTCTCATGGCCAAATTGACTGAAGGAAAAGAAAGAGAGAGAACTCTATTAGGAGCAGTTTTCAGAGAACTGATGGTGTAATCTGGAGAATGCCATACTATATTTTGCAAACTGTAGTTTACTCTTTGTTCAAATGTGCTGGCACACAAAATTAATGTAATGTATGTACACCAGGTGTATCCCTGACAGTAGCAAGATCTTAATAAGAACAATATCTTCTGCCTTTCTGTGACTTCTTCCTAAACCCTCGTGGACCTGCGGTTTTAGGTAGTGAGTTAGTCACAACTCTGTCACAAGGACCTGTAACGGTGTTCTGTGTTTTGGGAAAGTAGAAATGGTTTGAATAGCAATTGCTGCAAACAATAAAAAGGAAGCAAGCTGCACTCTCTGAGTGGCTGACTTGGAACCCTCCCTCATTTATGTAAAAAGACCAGAGGACATCATTTCAAACACCCTCACAGTGCTCAAACTTCGAATTCACTAGAAAGCAGAGTCTGATTTTTAACCAGTTCTGCACCATTTTCTTGTCTCACTAGAGAAGTATTATCATCAAGCAAATACTCTGACATATTTGAATGTAAATATTATCACCTCTGTATTTACACTTGGGTTTGCGGTTTTCCTGAGTCAGAAAGCTAACTTTCTCAAATTTTAACTTGCCAGTGCTTTGAAATCTTAGATATTTGATTTTGAAGGAAAAGCACATTACACAATTTTGTCTACTCAATTCCTGTTGGTGAAGTACAAAGTAATTGATGTTTTCCTTGAGAAAGGTCTCAAGTAAATTAATATCACATATCTCAACCACATACATATATATATATTTGATATTTTTTGGCTCTATGAGCACAATAATAAAAACTGCACTATCTTGTTCTTAAGTGGCAAACCTAAGTATGTCACTAGAAATAGCAGCTACTGACCTGTTAAAGTTTTGTTTGCATTTTGTCACATTGTGGTTTTTATATGATCTTTTTAATATATATACATGTTCTTAATGCAGCTACAGTTGCCCTCTTCCAGTCAGCAACATGCTTTTAATAAGTGCTTTGGATTTTGCATTTTATCTAACAAAAAATCTAATTTTTTAAAACATCTATAATAAATAGGCCAGCATCTGCATTTCTTTCTTTCTTTTTTTTTTTTTTTAAAAAAAGGACAACAATAGCTTAAGGATAATGTTCTTTATATTTAGAAGAAACAGGGAACTAACACCAATTTAAATCTAGTTTCTTTAAAAAACTCCAAGTAACAGACTCAGCAGAATAGATAGCATGCATCCAAAATCTTACACATTTACCCCTCATTTTGCTAACTGCAAGCACACCGAAGAGACTTCAAAGTAAACACAATCACACTCAGAGACCCAGGAACGCAAACCCGCACGAACACAAGGTACGCATTACCAATCTATCCGAGTCCTACCTGGTCTCTGTCCGTTGATAAAGAGGAGACTCATCATCAAAATGAGAAACATAAAAAAGAATCGTTGCAATTTCATGTTTTCTGCCCCCCGCAAGTGCAGCAATAGCTCTCAGAGTAAAACAAACAGACAGTAAATAGTCTGTGCGATATATCTGCGGCTCCCCTCACATTCTAAGGACAGACCTCGGAGAACTGGCAGCTGCCTCTTCCAGAAAGGTTAATGATCACATCAGACAAGGTTACTGGTGCGCTGTGCTGTGGTCAGAGGCTCCCGCCGCCTCCAGCCCCTCCTCCCCTCCTCCCCCCCCCCCCCGTCACTCCCCCTTATTTCCATAAGCAAATATTGGTGAAATAGACCATTCAAGCCTGCAGGAACGTCAGCCGCAGTCAACTCGGGAAGCTCCGAGGAGAGACTGACTTAATTCAATCTGGGTATGGAGAAATATGTAAAGCAAGGCTCGACATTGCCTCCTCCCCCTCCATTTGCATCTGTTTAAACTTTGCATTGCCCATATTGGTCCCACATGCAGAAAGCCAAGGAAATGACAGGAAGTCTCTCTTTTGTCCTTTTCAGAGGGAATTCTGAAGCTCTGACTTCAGGCTTTGTGGCAGAACCCGTGCTGAAATGCTTTATCTTTACCAAACCTACTACAAAGTGTTGCCTGTTTACATTAAATCTCCAAACCGCTTAATCTGAGTGGGTTTCTATCAATGAAGATTCCTGGGGTCTCAAAGGTTCTGAAATAAATCTGCAAAGTATTTACATTTTTATTTGTAAAGTGCAATTTAAAAAGTAATGGCGATTCATCTACCAACGTCCAAGATTTTCAAAAAGGAAGTTCAGGGAACCCACAAACTCATGAAATCTGTGTTCTGTTAAAAATGATATGTGGTAGAATACCAGGCTAACACGTCGTAGCCCCAGAAATTATAGGTGGAAAAATAACTTCTTAGGCAAGCTCTCAGTGAATTCAGAAGAAACAAAAGCGAAGTTTCGTCTTTTGCACACATGTACCGAGATCCTTTTAAGTGCTTCCTTTTATAGCACAGAGTTGTTATAAATGGAACTTTCTGTAATTATTATAAAGTAAACCAAAAACAGAGACTAGATACAGTCTGAAGTACAAGTACAGCCAAATTGCTGAATCTAAAGCATATGTAACATGTCATGAACAGCCAGGAATTTTGTTGTATTTGACTTCTTTATGCGCAGGTAGCTGGTATACAACCTTGGACTCCCCGAGTTTTGAAATTAATGCACAATTTGTCTTGCTTTTACAAGTCAGTTTGTAAAAATTCCCTGCCTGCCTAGTTATGCTTGCAGTTTATGACAGTATGCAGACATTCTTAACATCACTTTCTCAAAACCCTGAAATATGCTGGCCTGTTTGGGCACCAGAAGCATAGTGTTAAAAAGTACACCACTTTTGGTAGTAGTTGTACTATACTTTGTTCTGTAAAATCAATGGACTGTGGTAGAGTCTGAACTCATGAAGTAACAGTGCTTTATGAATGGGAAAGCATTTGTTCAGAGTTTGAATTCCCCAATCCTCTTAGTGCCGCACACTGGAAAACAGCGAGACAACAAAGCTGGGTGTTGAATCAAGCAAACCAGTAGGACACCTAGATGGGGATTTTAGAAATGCAACTTCAGGCCAGGTTTTAAGCCTATACAAAGGTGTAATAGTGAGTCTTTAAAGATAATATACTGACAAGGGCAGGAGTTTGTCACAACCACCTAAGTCGCCCCTTGGAACACCTGCAATACAAAATTACCTGTTGAATTTAGTGGGGATGCTATTCAAACTCGCACAAGAAATATATTACATGGTTGTCTTTGTAACAGCTGCAAGAGGTTATTTGTTTTACATATAATAATTTTGTGATATGTTTTATCTCTATTTTGCAGATGAAAAAGCAAACTGAAAAAATTAAGTGTCTTGCCCAAAATTAAATAGCAAGTAGCACATCCTACGAAGCCCATGTCTATCCAGTCCTAAGTATCTTACCCTTTGATTTCGGTTCCTGTCCCTTTCATTTGCCCTAGGAGGCCCTTGTCTATCTGGCCCATCTCCTTTTCCACTTGTATCTTCAAACTTCTTCTTTCATCTCAGGTCTCTCACTATAAAAATACTGTCTTCAGCCTAAAAATTCTCTCCTTTTGCCCTTTTTCACTTAGCATCCACTCAGCCAGATGTTCAGAATCTACCTGGGGTGGGTGTTTGGTGCAGCAAACATCCCCTAGCAAAGCACTTGGGTAGAAGTCCTGGCTACTTCACTTCTGACCCAGCTTCTTGCTAATGTGCACCCTGGCAAGCAACAAGCGATGCATCAAGTACTTGCCATGCCGTGGGAGACCTGGATTGAGTTTCAGGCTCCTGGCTTCTGCCTGGCCCAGATCTCAGCTGTCGTGGGCATTTAGGGTGTGAACCAGTAGATGAAAAGTCTCTTTCCTTCTGTCTCTATGTCTCCCTTTCAAATAAAAAGAAAATAAATGATTTTTAAAAAAGATTTATTTATTTGAAAGGCAGAGTTACAGAGAGGCAGAGGCAAAGGCAGAGAGGTCTTCCATCCGCTGGTTCACTCTTCAAATGGCCACAGTGGCCAGAGCTGGGCTGATTCAAAGCCAGAGCTTCTTCCGGGTTTCTCATGCAGGTGCAGGGTCCCAAACACTCAGGCCATAGCAGAGAGCTGGATCAGAAGTGGAGCAGCCAGGACTCGAACCAGCACCCATATGGGATGCCAGCACTGCAGACTGGGGCTTTAACCTGCTGCACCACAGTGCTGGCCCTAATAAATGATTTTTTTTAAAGAACAGTCCATTCTGATTGTTCTACCCCCTTACCACCTTCTCAGGGGACACTGGCTTCCAGGTTTCACCACTCTACTGCAAGTGGTATCATTCAGATAGAATCATTAGACTTTTGAATTTGATCTTTAATGTGAGTGCTACATGCAAATTAAGCTACTCTTTGCTCATATTTTCCTCTTATTTTTGTTCATGCTGTGTTTCTTTTCTTTGGAAAGATCTGTTCTGTTTGTCTCTGTCTTCCTTAATTGAAGTTCTAGTTCAATTCTAGTTCTTCGAGGCTGAATCCAATCATTCAAGATAAGTTCAACTTACATTTAGGAACCACTTAAACAAGAGCTCTGTTCCATGCTCTGTTCTAGGTCGTACGTAAAGGAAAGGAATCATACACAGCCTCTACCCTCGAATTAAATGCTTATTCATTACATATTAGCTAGCAAATTAAGGTTTTGTGTAGATTCAGTAGACTTCCTCATTAAGCGTTTCCTGATTCCTGCCAACTGAAACTAACTTCAGCTCTCTCCCAGGGATCTGGAAAATTTCCTCTGTTATCATAGCCTTTTCACCACCATATACTGAATGCCTCCCTTGAGGGCCCTAATACATCCATCCTGTCTGACAGTTTCTTGATGACATACGGTCTTCTACAGAAAAGTCTCCATGGATGGCCGGACTTTTCCTACCTCCCTTTGATGTCTTCTCCAGAAACAAGAAGTACTGAATTTAACTAAATGGCGTATGGAAATCATGAGACGGTTTAAAAAGAAAATAAGAATTTAAAGTCAGTATGGCTCCAGAAATGAAAATTGGAATAAAGAAAAGGAACATGTGGGAGCTGGCATTGTGGCGCAGGGAGTTAAGCCATCACTTGTGGTGTGGGAATCATGCTTCCTAGCGCTGATTCTAATCCCAGCTGCACCACTTCTGACCCAGCTCCCTACTATTGTGCCTGGGAAGGCAGTGCAGGTTGACCAGAGTGCTTGAGTGCCTGCCATCCAAGATTGGATGCATCAAGTACTTGTCATGCCATGAGAGACTGGGGAGTAGTTCCTGGTTCCTGGCTTATGCCTGGCCCAGACCTGGCTGTTGTGGTCATTTTGGTGGTGAACCAGAGAATGAAAGCTCTCTCCATCATTCTGCCCTTCAAATACACAAATTTTAAAGAAAAAAAATAATGTGAAAAATATTTACTGGTAAAAACTGCAAAAGAAAAATAAAAAGGACAAGTTCAGGAAATAATTAGAGCAAGCACTAGGATGGGAGTTTATAGAACTTGGCCTAAATAAGGATAGAGATTGGACTCCCTTTCAAGTTAAAAAGGTATGTTCTGTAGCTAAACTCTTGACTTACCTACATTTATACAATGTCAACTCCATGAGAGTAGCGGGGATATTTATGATTACTTCACTGCCACATTGTCAGTATCTTATTTATTGTTAAATAAATAAATTGCTAAATTGTGCTCTAAAGTAGATCTTGGTAATACCAGTATCTACTCTTGATTGCTGGCTAACACACCTGTTTATCTTTGTGGTGAGGTTTGCTCCTGCCCACACATGGAAACATTTAAAAGTAATCCTGGTGGAGACAGTGTATGGCTCAATTTAGAGTTTATCTTTTGAATGTTTCCTATTTGGTTCCCAGTTGCCTGAATGGCGTCCACTCTCCCTTCCCAGTCAAGAATCTGCCTGTGGTATTATTTCTTTCTGGCTTCCCATTTCTTTGATTTATCTGCCTTCTGATTCTTGCTGGATTTCAGATCAGTCCATTGATTGACCTGGTTTTGATATGCCTTTTCCTTTGATCCTCAGATCCATTTTGACCACTTCTGGATCTAGACCAATCCAATGTTTTTAGTTTTTTTTTCCGTGTATTAGTTCTCTCTGCCAATCTTCATTGTCTGTTGCTTTTCTTGGGCCCCAAATTATCACTGAGGAAGAAGCTAATAGCTATGGTCATAGAAGACAGAATCACAGAAAATTAAAAATGATTATTTCTGAAACCTTGTGTGACTGTAATTGGCATTCTGCCTGCTTAGAGGAAGTGGTGAATCAGACATGTTGGAGATATCAAATGTATAAAATTAGAATCCTGAGTGTGGTAAAACATTTATTCAGTTTAATGCTCACTCAAAAATTTTCCCAGGATCTACTTGGGCACATGTGCTGTCTGAAAAAACATTACTGATCATAAATGCTGCATCAGGCCAATATCTGAGCCAAAGCATATATTTTCTCAAGAACCCATAACTCCAAAAAAGGCACACAGTTTTGATAATATGGATAATCTTCCTAATCCTCCTAACTTGAACAAAAAAAAAAAAACACACAGTCTTGGGCATAATAGGTTCTCAATTATGTCACACGCAAAAATAACAGAGGTAGCAACATAATTGGAATATTTAGATACCAGTACATTGTTGTGGTTCTTATCCACGCTGCTGGGTTAGAGTGATTGACCAAACGACATCCAGAAGACTTTACTGTGATGTATTAAAATGATGCTGGGTGATCTTTACTTATTTTTCGAATGAAGAACAAATTAGATAAAAACTATCAGTTGAGTAGGAGGGATCCCACTTAGTAATTTTTTAAAAATAATAATGAGATACATTTGGATTTGTCCTCTCTACTCCTGCTTTTCACTTTGTTTATGTGCTTATTTTTATCAAAACCAGTCTCAGGAATTTCTGTAATAAATGCAAGTGACTCCTAAGCAACAATTATCATTTATTAGGTAAATTATATATGATATAAACCTGCTAGTAAACTTGGTGCTGGAATTCTTTAAGGGTACTGTAAAGACTTTGGGATTCATGGAATTTTGAACCTTTGTTTAACCACAGAGCTTGAAAGGTCTAGAGTTTAACGCTATAAAGAGAGAACAGAAAAATTTGAATTTGAATCTTGGGATTGGTGATTTTGTTCATGACCAAAAGTGAAGGAAGCTGGGTATAATGGAAATAGCCTCCTCATCAGTCAGTTTGAATTTTTAATCTTCTGTCTCTAAACATTGCAGCTTTGGTCGAACCACTTTATCAGATGCTTCATTTAAAGAGTGAGGCAGAGGCTGGTGTTCAGCTTAGTGGCTAAGACACCCCTGGCCCGTGAGGATAGTCAGGTCCCAGGTGCAGCTCCTGACCCCAGCTTCCTGCTAGCGCAGACCATGGGATCAGAAGGGATGGCTCATGTGGTCGGGCTGCTACCACCCTTGTGGTAAACCTGGGTTCAGCTCCCAGCTCCCAGCAGTTTTGGCTGGTCCAGCCCAGCCCCGACCACTGTGGGCATTTGGGGGGTGAACGGTGGATGGGTGTGTTGTCTCGCTCCCTCTCTCTCTCTCTCCCTTTGAAATAAATAAGTAAATGAGGAATTTAGACTTCAAAAGTTTATAGATTCCAAAGTTCTATGAAACCCTAACTTTTCACTCTACTTTGATTTCTTTTAATGAAAATTTAAGAGGGTTCATTAACTCACTCAATACACATGAAGTGAGCCCTTCCTGTGAGTAGCGATCCTGCTGTACTTTTGTACTTTGTGAGAAAGAAAACACCCAGCACCCGAGGTCTCAGATAGAACATTAAGGTGGTAGCATGCTAATTAATGTGTGGCTAAAAAAGTACACAAAGCCTTTCTGGTCAATTTCTAAGAGTTTCATTCTCTTAATTTACCCTTACTTCATTCCCAACAAAATATCATTTTACTTTCACGGAGAATCCAGTCCAGTTCGTGGAATCGCATGCTGTTCAGGCCAGTTGTCTGGCACTGCTCCACTTTGCCAGACTTTTGCCCTGACAACCAGTCTTGAGTGATTGCCAATGCCTCCTTCCTGCAGTGAGTGTCCACACAGGTTGCTTTATAAGAATGCAGAATACAGTTGTCCGTCACGCCCCGTGACCTGGCTAGTAGGTGTGCTTCACTGTTATTGCGCAGTTACTTCTGCATTCCCCGAACTTGGCACCTGAGCTAGACATGTTTGTATCTGCTTTATGTTTGTTGAACCTGTATCACTCGTAATGATGTTTAAACTATTTTATGTGCTTTTGAAGTCCAACAAAGGTCACAGAGATATATATCCAGAGAAATGAAGTCCACTTTGCTTCCTTTTTGCAAGAAAACTGGCATTAAGTGACTTGCTGAAGGCCAAAGCAAAATCAGTAACAATGTTTAGCAATAACAATTTTTGTCAGAAACAACATTCATCTCTACATCACCTACTGTGTACTGGGCGTTGTTGTAGGAACTTTACTTGAATTAACTCATTTAATCTTTATAACCATTCTGTTGGGCCTTGTTTACAAATTGGGCAATTGGGGCAGTGCTGTGGTGCAGTAGGTTAATCTGCCTCCTGTGGCACTGGCATTCCCTGTTGGCGCCAGTTCTAGTCTCGGCTGCTGCCCTTCTGATCCAGCTCTTTGCTGATGGCCTGGGAAAGCAGTAGAAAGTAGCCCAAGTGCTTGGGCTCCTGCGCCCTTGTGGAAGACCTGGAAGAAACTCCTGGCTCCTGGCTTCGGATTGGTGCAGCTCTGGCCATTGCAGCCATTTGGGGAGTGAACCAGAGGATGGGAGACTTTTATCTCTCTCTCTCTCACTGTCTGTAACTCTACTGCTCAAATAAATAATAAATAAAATCTTTAAAAATGAAAAACAAGTTAGGCAACTGATATATATGGAGAGGAGATACTTCTCCAGGGTTACAGAGTGAGGAACCAAGAGAGCTAGGATTTGAAATCGGAGTTCCTGTTTTCAATTGCTGGGTACATCTTCACATAAACATATAAGCCAATCCTTATCATACTTCAAACATTGTGATGTTTCCTTACATATTTATAGTGAAGAGTATTTTATATCTTTGTTGAAGCTTTTTAAATTTTAAGTTTCATTCATACTTCAAATGAACAAATCACTTTAAATTTCTGATTCTGAACTCTGAGCCAAATGCTAATTTTCAGGAACAGTAACTATGGAGTTCTAAAACATGTGTGCATGCATGTAGATACTTAAACAATTATTTAGGATAGGCTACTTCTTTCTTATAGATAGATGACATCTAATTATTCTTTCATACGGTTGCAAAGACCTATTAATATAAGGTCTCTATAAAAGGTTGGTATGCTAACTTGCAAAGAAGTAAACTGATGAATTATTATAGGTGTGTGCTTCTACTTCTGCACCCTTTCTTATTGGAATCAGAACTACACGTTGAAGTTAATTTCTTTTTAAAAGCATGTGAGGTCGCACATACGGATCCAATTAGTTAATTCTGCAGTGTTGTAATGACAGTTGCTTCCACCAGTTCCAGCCGGTCTGCCAGAACCCTGCGCGCACACTGAAGGATGGCTCCTGTGACCTTTGTCCTTTTTGGTAGACGCCAATCAGTAGCAGATGCAGTGGGGGTGAGGGGTGCACGGATGCCTCTGTGTGTGTGTGTGTGTGTGTGTGTGTGTGGAGAAAAACATCTATGGGAATCTACTCATTTGAAAAGGAGAAGAAGGGAAGTGCTAAGTAACAGGAAAATGTAGAGAGAATGAGAAGTGGAGGCAGCAAGACAAAGGAGAAACTAAAAAAAGAGGGCTTGAATGTGAAGGAATTTCAATGGATTCTTTATTTGTTTACTTTTAGGAGGCCCTGTTTTACCCATTTAATTCCCACACTGCTCTTAGTAAAATGTGACACCAAGGCTGTACCGAGTTAAATGCGTTCAAGGAAGTAGTAGGGATGGAATGACAATCTTATGGAAACAACTTCAATTTTAAAATTCTTTACTGGTCATTTTGTCACACCTCAGCATGAGAGGGTGGTTAACATATCAATGTTTCCTCCTCATTCTAACGGAGGACAACGGAGTGTTATTTTCCTTAGGAGTCTCACCTTAAAAATAAGGCTGGCAAAGCTGATCAACCTCTTCCGTTACATACTCTACTGAATCTCTGCTGTGTTGCGTGCATCTTTTTTAGTCTCAGTGATATTTTTCTTTTTCCTCTGATGCACCAGAATTTCTCTCAGCAAAACAGAGTAGAAAGAAAATTTCAAGGCAGAATTACTAAACGGATGGCTGTCGCCTCTACTTGTTTACTATGGAGGATTCCTTAGGGCTACCTACAGGAGAAACTTTTCCTAATTGAACAATGGCACTCAGTAACAGTGTAACCCAATTCACAGAGTAGGCTCCCAAAGTGAGGAAAAGAATCTGCATGTCACAGCAAGAATAAACTTGGAGGGAACCATACACTTCAACTCCCTGAGGTTCCTCTTTATACTGACTTTAACAAGGGCTAGAATTTTAGTCAAATTCTGTAGCATTACAACATCATCCCATATACTATATATGTATATATATATAATATATGTACATCATGTGTATATATTCATATGGGGAAAAAAAGTTAGATGGCGTAGTGGGTACATTTGATTACAGGAATAGGACAAACAAGGCAAGTCTACTGAATGGAGTTCACATTTAACAGGAGTTTTATTATACACATTTAAAATTCAGACATAAACCCTTCTACAACCACAAGCTCTTCTCAGCATGTATCTGTTTCGTGTGAGGTATATCTTACCTCATGACAGTTCTTGTAAACACAGCCTCAGAGCTCTGCATGGGGAGCCCCTCTGGGTCTTGAACCAAGAAGCTAAATTTACACCTTCATTGTAATTACTTCATTTGGCTAATCTTTTATTTGCCTGTCTAAATTTTTATATATATCTAATTTAAATTGTATATGTCTCACAGGTAAGGAAGACACATCAGTCTCCTAAATTGCTAGGAGATGATTCTAGAGGAGAAAGTAACTGGTGGGAACTGGCCATGATCTGCATTTCTGATGAGAATGAAAAACAAATGCGAGTGTCGTTTATCTGTCAAGCTGGCGTTATTATCCTAGATATTCAGGTTTCTTTACCTTCATAATTTTAATCCCTATATGGTACACATATTTCTTCTTTTTAAAAAGATTTTTATTTATTTACTTGAGAGGTAGATTACAGATAGAGTGAGAGCCAGGGAGAAAGGTCCTCTGTCCACTGGTTCCCTGCTCAAATTGCCACAGTGGCTAGA
This sequence comes from Oryctolagus cuniculus, assembly GCF_051225735.1. NCBI lineage: Eukaryota > Metazoa > Chordata > Mammalia > Lagomorpha > Leporidae > Oryctolagus > Oryctolagus cuniculus. Next base: position 12,090,868 of record NC_142874.1, on the reverse strand, counting down.
GCAGAGCTGATCCAAAGCCAGGAGCTTCTTCCGGGTCTCCCACACGGGTGCAGGAGCCCAAGCACTTGGGCCACCTTCTGCTGCTTTCCCAGCCATAAGCATAGAGCTGGATCGGAAGAGGAGCACCTCGGACACAAACTGGCGTCCATATAGGGTGCTGGCACCGCAGGTGGAGTGTAGCCCACTAGGCCACAGTGCCAGACCCCTATATCTAATAGAATCTCCTATTCGAACAGACAAGACATAGTTGTTAAAGTTCTATTTGACACTATCTTGACCCCAATGAGTTTTTGTTCCTTCTATATACACATGATGAATACTACAAATATTGAAGAGGACTTTTTGCTCATCATCATTGTGGTTTTGTTTTTTATGTGTTCTAATTTATGTATGATGACCTAAAATAGATGAAGATGAAGAGAAACGTGCCCTTCTTTGTTTTCACAATTTGTTTCAGGCACAGAGGTTCATTTCATTATCATGCTTAAGTCACTAACAAGGGAGAGAAAGTGACTGAAATTAGGATTGCTTTAACAGAGTGTCAGTTGAAACATGTCAACTACTCACACTGAGTCAGTCAGTAATTTATTTTTATTTTTTAAAGATCTATTGGTTCTTAGAAAGGCACAGTTATAGAGAGAGGGAGAGACAGAGAAATCTTCCGTCTGCTGGTTCATTCTCCAAATGGCTGCCCTGGCCAGCGCCGGGCCAGGCTGAGGCCAGGAGCCAGGATCAGGAACTTCATCCAGGTCTCCAGCGTGGGTGCTGTGGCTCAAGCCCTTACACTGACGTCTGTCACTGTAGGGGAGCAGCTGAGAATCGAACCCGCACCTGTACGGGATGCTGGTGTGTTCGCAGGGGCCCAACCTGCTGTGCCACATCGCCGGCCCCATTTCCTGCCTTTTTACCTCTTCGATTTCTTTTCTTCTGTTTGTACTACCCTCCAGGTAGCACAGTTGATAATATATTTTAGATTTTCTATTAGAGTTAGATTGGGTCTCCTTAATGCCAAACATCTGGACAAACACTGAAATTTCAGCTTAGAAATGACCAGATATTCCATAGCTCTTAAAACGCAGAGCAAACCTGCTTTCAGTGTGAGTGCAAGTATTCTCTGTCACCCTTGTGCAGTCCGTGTCTGACCGCGTTAGATTTGCTCTGAAGATTATTAAGAAGCTGCAGGATATCCTGCCAGCTCACGGCCAGAGAAAGAAGCAGCAGTGGTCACGGAGTGGAGGGAATGAAGGGGGAGTACTGTATCATAGTATTGATGAGGTTAACTTTCACACATACTTAAATAATTTACATTTCTTATGTAATTAGGCTATTGGAGACAGTCTGAAAGCTTTGCTTTTTAAAGTTACATATATTTACATATATATAATTTGCTTGAAAGGCAGACACACACACAAATCTACCACTTTCTGATTTACTTCCCAAGTGTCTGCGACGCCTGGGGCTGGGTCAGACCAAAGCTGAAGGCAGGAATCTGGAATTCAGTCCAGGTCTCCCAGGCGACTGGCAGGGGCTCAGCTACTGGGGCTGCCACCTGCTGCCTCTCAGGGTCTGCATTCTTTGCTATGCGTAAAAAGGTTTTGTATTTACAATTTTTTATTTTGATCTATCATGTGAAATCTAGTTTCTAGGCTGGTGCCGCGGCTCACTAAGCTAATCCTCTGCCTGCGATGCTGGCACCCCAGGTTCTAGTCCCGGTCGGGGCGCTGGATTCTGTCCCCGTTGCTCCCCTTCCAGGCCAGCTCTCTGCTGTGGCCCGGGAATGCAGTGGAGGATGGCCCAAGTGCTTGGGCCCTGCACCCCATGGGAGACCAGGAGAAGCACCTGGCTCCTGCCATCGGATCAGCGACGTGCGCCAGCTGCAGTGGCCATTGGAGGGTGAACCAATGGTAAAAAGGAAGACCTTTCTCTCTGTCTCTCTCTCTCATTGTCCATTCTGCCTGTCCAAAAAAAAAAAAAAAAAAAAAAGGAAATTCTAGTTTCTTTTTTTTAAAATTTTTTAGATTCTTTATTTTGGGGAACTGCATAGTGTGGATTCTGAGCAGCACAACTCGCTTATTCTGATTTGTGCAAGTTTAGATCAGAATTGAGGTTATTAAAATAAATTTCTTCTTTTTTTTACTTAGTAAATATAAATTTCCAAAGTACAGTTTATGGATTACAATGGCTTCCCCCCTCTATAATTTCCCTCCCACTCGCACCCCTCCCATCTCCCACTCCCTCTCCCATTCCATTCACATCAAGATTCATTTTCAATTCTCTTTATATACAGAAGATCGATTTAGTATATATTAAGTAAAGATTTCATCAGTTTGCACCCACACAGAAACACAAAGTGTAAAATACTGTTTCAGTACTAGTTATAGCATTACTTCACATTGGACAACACATTAAGGACAGATCCCACATGAGAAGTAAGTACCCAGTTGTTGTTGACTTAACAATTTGGCACTCTTGTTTATGGCGTCAGTAATCTCCCTAGGCTCTAGTCATGAGTTGCCAAGGCTATGGAAGCCTTTTGAGTTCGCCGACTTTGATCTTATTCCGACAAGGTCATAGTCAAAATGGAAGTTCTCTCCTTCCTTCAGAGAAAGGACCTCCTTCTTTGATGGCCCAGTTCTTTCCACTGGGATCTCACTTGCAGAAATCTTTCATTTAGGTCTTTTTTTTTTTTTTTTTTTTTTTTTTCCCAGAGTGTCTTGGCTTTCTATGCCTAAAATACTCTCATGGGCTCTACAGCCAGATCTGAATGCCTTAAGGGCTGATTCTGAGGCCAGAGTGTTATTTAGGACATCTGCCATTCTATGAGTCTGCTGTGTATGCCGCTTCCCATGATGGATCGTTCTCTCCCTTTTTGAGTCTATCAGTTAGTATTAGCAGACACTAGTCTTGTTTGTGTGATCTCTTTGACTCTTAGACCTATCAGTGTGATCAATTGTGAACTGAAATTGATCACTTGGACTAGTGAGATGGCATTGGTACATGCCACCTTGATAGGATTGTATTGGAATCCCCTGGCACATTTCTAACTCCACCATTTGGGGCAAGTCCGATTGAGCATGTCCCAAATTGTACATCTCCTCCCTCTCTTATTCCCACTGTTACATTTAACAGGGATCACTTCTCAGTTAAAATTTAAACACCTAAGAATAATCGTGTGTTAATTACAGAGTTCAACCAATAGTACTAGAACAAAACAAAACAAAATACTAAGAGGGATAAAGTATTACATTGTACATCAACAGTCAGGACAAGAGCTGATCAAGTCACTGTTTCTCATAGTGTCCATTTCACTTCAACAGGTTTCCCCTTTGGTGCTCAATTAGCTGTCACCGATCAGGGAGAACATATGATATTTGTCCCTTTGGGACTGGCTTAATTCACTCAGCATAATGTTTTCCAGATTCCTCCGTCTTGTTGCAAATGACCGGATTTCATTGTTTTTGACTGCTGTATAGTATTCTATAGAGTACATGTCCCATAATTTCTTTATCCAGTTTACTGTTGATGGGCATTTGGGTTGGTTCCAGGTCTTAGCTATTGTGAATTGAGCTGCAATAAACATTAATGTGCAGACAGCTTTTTTGTTTGCCAATTTAATTTCCTTTGGGTAAATTCCAAGGAGTGGTGTGGCTGTGTTGTATGGTAGGGTTATATTCAGGTTGAGGAATCTCCAGACTGACTTCCATAGTGGCTTAACCAGTTTGCATTCCCACCAACAGTGGGTTAGCGTCCCTTTTTCCCCACAACCTCTCTAGCATCTATTGTTGGTAGATTTCTGAATGTGAGCCATTCTAACCAGGGTGAGGTGAAACCTCACTGTGGTTTTGATTTGCATTTCCCTGATTGCTAGTGATCTTGAACATTTTTTCATGTGCCCTTTGGCCATTTGGATTTCCTCTTTTGAAAAATGTCTATTGAGGTCCTTGGCCCATCTCTTAAGTGGGTTGTTTGTTTTGATGTTGTGGAGTTTCTTGATTACTTTGTAGATTCTGGTTATCAACCCTTTATATGTTGTGTAGTTTGCAAATATTTTTTCCCATTCTGTTGGTTGCCTCTTCACTCTCCTGTTTCTTTTGCAGTACAGAAACTTCTCAATGTGATGCAATCCCAATAGTTAATTTTGGCTTTGACTGCCTGCACCTCCAGGGTCTTTTCTAGGAAGTCTTTGCCTGTGCCAATATCTTGAAGGGTTTCTCCAATGCTCTCTAATAATTTGATGGTGTCAGGTTGTAGATTTAAGTCTTTAATCCACGTTGAGTGAATTTTTGTGCAAGGTGAAAGGTAGGGGTCTTGCTTCATGATTCTGCAAGTGGAAATCCAGTTTTCCCAGCACCATTTATTGAATAGACTGTCCTTACTCCAGGGATTGGTTTTGGATCCTTGATCAAATATCAGTTGGCTGTAGATGTTTGGATTGATTTCTGGTGTTTCTATTCTGTTCCATTGGTCTATCCATCTGTTTCTGTACCAGTACCATGCTGTTTTGATAACAAGTGCTCTGTAGTATGACCTGAAATCTGGTATTGTAATGCCTCCGGCTTTGTTTTTGTTGTACAAGATTGCTTTAGCTATTCGAGGTCTCCTGTGTCTCCACATGAATTTCAGCATCATTTTTTTCAGATCTGAGAAGAATATCTTTGGTACTTTCATTGGTATTGCATTGAATCTATAAATCGCTTTTAGGAGAATGGACATTTTGATGATGTTGATTCTTCCAATCCATGAGCATGGAAGATTTTTCCATTTTTTGGTATCCTCTTCTATTTCTTTCTTTAAGATTTTGTAATTCTCATTGTAGAGATCTTTAACGTCCTTGGTTAAGTTTATTCCAAGGTATTTGATTGTTTTTGTAGCTATTGTGAATGGGATTGATCTTAGAAGTTCTTCCTCAGCCGTGGCATTGTTTGTGTATACAAAGGCTGTTGATTTTTGTCCCGAACTGTGGACTCCCACGCTCTCCATGCAGGTCCACTGTGAATCACTAGTTCCGGAAGAGTTTCCTCTGCTGTTTCTTCCCTTACTCTTCCTTGAACCTGCAGTATCTCCACTTTTATTAAACTGTCTCTTCTCGGACTATCGGTGTGCTCCTTTCCTATTCCGCCATCTTGCTGCTCTCTCGGCTCAATGGGCTGGAAATTCTAGTTTCTGCTTCCTGAAGAATGTGTTTTTAATTGCATGACAAATGGATGAAAAAGACTGGACAAAAATATACTTCACCATTTAATATAAAAATATTTTAACAATCCAACTTTTGAGACCATAACAAAAATTATTAAGGAATCTGAAGTGCTCTCAGGAAGATAAAAATTACTTGCATTTCCTGGTAGTTTTTTAAAAAAATATTTACTTATTTATTTGAAAGGCAGAGTTACCCAGAGACAGAGGCAGAGAGTTCAATGGTTCACTCCCCAGATGGCTGCAATGGGGGAGCTGTATCGATCCAAAGCCAGGTGCCAGGAGCTTCTTCAGGGTCTCCCACATGGGTGCAAGGACTTGGGCCATCTTCTACTGCTTTTCCAGGCCATAACAGAGAGTGGGATCCAAAGTGGAGCAGCCGGGACTTGAACTAGCGCCCACGTGGGATGCTGGCACTGTAAGTGGTGGCTTTACCAGCTACGTCACAGCACTGGCCCCTCTGGTAGCTTTTAAAAACAAACTTTCAAATAACAAAGCATAAGCTTCTCATTTTATGTTAATGGAATATTTTACATCCCTAAGGCTATTTAATATAAAATGAGAAGCTGAATGCATTGTTTTTAAAAATAAATTTTCTTATTGTGATTATATTCTCTAAGCAGTATATTTACCTGACAAATAGTGAATTGGCATTTGTAGAATCACAAGAAATCTTTGATTTTTAAAATTTCACATGTATATATATGTGTGTATATATATATAATTTGTTTGAAAGGCAGGCACAGATCTACCACTTGCTGGTTTATGAATCATTCTTAATGTATCAATACTAGAATGGTGAAATCTAAAGATTGACAGATACTTGACAGTTTTCCTGGATGAGTTTTTGATACTGTATCCCCATCTCCCCAGTTTTTAATCTGATCTCTTGTTACACAATGTAAAACATTACACAAAGTGAGACAGATTTAATAACTTTAAATTATAAAAATCTGAGTTAAATTTTTTTGTTTATGATTTTTACAAAATGAAAGTATTACCTTGTTTCATGGTTACTCACATTTAATTACAATTAAAATAACACAAATTATACTTAATATATTATTTAAAAGTCAATTTAATTTCCATCAAATTATCTGTCATAATTTCAATTGCAGACTTAGTCAACATTTAGCCAAAGAACAGAGATAATCCTTTTTTTAAAAGAAAAAAATTATTTGAGAGGCAGAGTTACAGACAGAGACAGGGAGAAACACAGAGAGAGAGATCTTCCATCTGCTGGTTCAATCCCCAAATGGCCGCTACAGCTGGAGCTGGGTCAGTCTGAAGCCAGGAGCCAGGAGCTTCTTCCAGATCTCTCACATGGGTGTAGGGGCCCAAGGACCTGGGCCATCTTGCACTGCTTTCCCAGGCCATCAGCAGAGAGCAGGATCAGAAAAGAAGCAGCTGAGACATGAACCGGTGCCCATAAGGGGTGCCTGTGCTGCAAGCAGAGGCTTAGCCTACAACACCACAGCGCCAGCCCCCAAATAATTGATTTTTAAATGCTTCAAAGATTTTTATTAGTAAATTTATTCCACCTATGTATTTTAAAAAGTAGCTTAAAGACGAAGCGTTCCACAGATCTACTGTCTTCCCCTACAGAGCCGAGCAAAAAGGGAAAAAAGCTAGTCCAAACTTCATGAATGGTTGTTGCCTGGTTACTTCTATTAATGTGTTCTGCAAAAATAATTATTCTGCACTCTCTCCCCCAATATTTTTTTTAAATATTTCTTTATTTTTGAAAGGCTGAGTCACAGAGAGTGAGGGAGGGATAAAGACACACACACACACACACACACAGAGACAGAGACAGAGAAAAAAAAATCTTTGATTTGGTTCATTCCCCAAATGGCTGCAACAGCCAGGGCTGGGCCAGGCCAAAGCCAGGAGCCAGGAGCTTCATCTGGGTCTCCCACAGGGGTGCAGGGGCCCAAGGACTTGGGCCATCCTCTGCTAGTTTACCAGGCACTTCAGCAGGGAGCTGGATTGGAAGTGGAGCAGACAGGACTTGAACTGGCGCCCATCTGGGATGCCAGCATTGCAGGTGGCGGCCTAACCCGCTGTGCCATGGTGCTGCCGCCCCCAACCGGTATTAGACCTGTATTAGAGCAGGTAGTGTCATTGTGCAAGAACAGAGATCATTGTCTCGATTAGGAAGCTGTTTAGATGAGCACACCACCAGTTCTCAAGGATGTCAGTGCTAACAAGATTCTCCCTTTCCTCAGGGACGGTAATCACGACTGTTGATAATGAAAGGGTAGTAGTCGGTTATCATTATTATCACTTTTTGCACATCAGTGGTCTTTCCATCCCTTATTTGGGAATGGCTACTGTTCAATCATGAGCCAATCTCAAACACAATCTGTTGAACATAAATAAAGCATTAGTAAATGCTGTAATGCAAGAGGCTTGTTGCAAAAGACACGCAGACTGACAAGAGCACCAGCATGACGTCATGGTTTGACTTCCACTCGCAGCTTAACAAGCAAACACGCTTTCTGAGGTACACAGTTAGCAGCTAATGATTTATCCCAGATATCAGCGTTCAGTAAACACTCCTGAAATTTCATTATTTGGTAGGAAAGCAGGGCTCACTAATGACATTTTAAAAAATGTTTATTGTTGTTTGGAAGACAAATTTATTTATTTTTAAACTTTTATTTAATAAATATATATTTTCAAAGTACAACTTTTGGATTATAGCAGCTTTTACCCCCATAACCACCTCCCACCTGCAACCGTCCCATCTCCCACTCCCTCTCCCATCCCATTCTTCATCAAGATTCATTTCAATTATCTTTATATACAGAAGATTAACTTGGTATATACTAAGATTTCAACTGACTGCACCCACACAGATACACAAAGTATGAATTACTGTTTGAGTAGTTTTACCGTTAATTCACATAGTAAAACATTAAGGACAGAGATCCTACATGGGGAGCAAGTATACAGTGACTCCTGTTGTTGATTTAACAATTGACACTCTTATTTATGACACCAGTAATCACCCGAGGCTCTTATCATGAGCTTCTAAGGCTATGGAAGCTTCTTGAGTTCATAAACTCCAACCTTATTTAGACAAGGCCATAATCAAAGTGGAAGTCCTCTCCTCCCTTCAGAGAAAGGTAATTCCTTCTTTGAAAGCCCGTTCTTTCTACTGGGATCTCACTCACAGAGATCTTTCATTTAGTTTTTTTTTTTTTTTTTTTTGCCACAATGTCTTGGCTTTCCATGCCTGAGAAACTCTCATGGGCTTTTTAGCCAGATCTGAATGCCTTAAGGGCTGATTCTGAGGCCAGGGTGCTGTTTAGGGTATCTGCCATTCTATGAGTCTGCTGTGTATCCCATGGAAGACAAATTTAATAACAAAAATATAGGGGTGGTGCTGTGGTTTAGCAGGTAAAGCACCTGGCATCCCAATTGGGTGCTAGTTTGAGTCCCAGCTGTTCCACTTCTGATCCAGTTCTCTGCTATGGCCTGGGAGAGCAAAAGAAGATAGCCCAAGTCCTTGCAACCATGTGGGAGACCTGGAAGAAGCTCCTGGAACCTGGCTTCAGATTGGCCCAGCTCTGGCCATTGAGGCCATTTGGAGGGTGAACCAGCAGGTGGAAGACCTTTCCCTTTCTCTTTCTGCCTCTGCCTCTCTGTGACTCTGCCTTTCAAATAAATAAGCAAATCTTTAAAAAAATAATAAAAATAAGAACCATTTACTGAGTTCACAGTATGTGAAAACACCATGGGTACATGTGTTCTGTGTTATCCTGACACTTCAATGTGGAGACTTGTTTCTTCTTTTTTACAGGGAAAACAGTGCAAGTGAGTCACAGAATGGTTCATTACTTGCCTGCCTGCAGAGGGCCAAGGACAGAGTCAGGGTTGCCAGGGTTAGACACTGGGAGCCACATTCCTAAGCAGGGTGCTCACCTGTGGTTTCCAGGTGTGTAGATGGCTTGCTATAGACACATAATTCCCAATCCAAGACACTTCTGCTCTTCATGTGTCTTGAACTCAGGTAAAATTGGGAATTCCAGGAGTGGCAGAAGGAGAAGCAGAAATAGGGCTGAAGGATTGCTAAAGATTCCAAACAACAAAAACATGACATGAACGGCCGGTGCCGCGGCTCACTAGGCTAATCCTCTGCCTTGCGGCGCCGGCACACCGGGTTCTAGTCCCGGTTGGGGCGCCGGATTCTGTCCCGGTTGCCCCTCTTCCAGGCCAGCTCTCTGCTGTGGCCAGAGTGGAGGATGGCCCAAGTGCTTGGGCCCTGCACCCCATAGGAGACCAGGAGAAGTACCTGGCTCCTGCCATAAAAAAAAAAAAAAAAAAAAAAAAAAAAAAAAAAAAAACCAAAAAAAAAAAACACGACATGAACAGTAATCCCACCCTACACATTTATAGAAAGGCCATGCTGGAAGGAGATGTAGTGTGTATTCTATATTGTGTCATTTTCAGTGCCTTTTTTTGAGTTTGTGTGTTTGTGTGTGTGTGTGTGTTATGTGCAGAGAACAATATATTGCTTATATGGCTAAAATACTTAGTTCAGGGGAGGGCAGCGTCATGGCGCAGCTAAGTCTTGGTTTCCAGTACTAGCATCCCATCTGGAAGCACTAGTTTCAGTCCTGGCTCCTCTGCTGCTGGTCCAACTTCCTGTTAACCAGCCTGAAGCAGCAGAAGATGGCCCAAGCCCCTGCCACGCCCCATGTGGGAGACAGCAGGATGGAGTTCCAGGTTCCTGTCTTCAGCCTGGCTGCAATCATTTGGAGAGTAAACTTGTGCATGGAAATTTCTTTCTCTCTTTCCCTCTTTCCCCGTTTCTCTGCCACTCTGCCTTTCAAATAAATAAGTGTTCTTAAAAAGTACAATAAAATACCTAGTTGAGGCTCTTGGCCTCTCCTTCAGCTGGTATACATGGAAACCATGTACGGCTTGAGCACAAAGTTCAGGAAGAGTCTGAATGATTCTGAGTTGGGTGTCTCCCAGGTGCTCCTGGAGCTGGTGGTGAACTCAGACCTGAAGGCTCAGCCAATGGAGCTGAACATCAGAGCAACCAAAGACACTGAAGGTGGTGGTGGCCAGTCATCATCTTTGTTCCTGTTCCTCAGCTAAAATCTTTGCAGAAAACCAAAGTCGGGCTAGTACCCGAATAGGAAAGAAGTTTTAGTGGGAGGCATGCTGTCTCTATCGTTCAGAGGAAAATTCTGCCTAAGCCCACGTGAAAAGCCAAAGCACCGCAGGTGCTGTGTACATGCATGCTCCTGATCCTCGCAGGTGCAACGGGGGCAAGAGAATTCACGTGAAACCGGGTGGCAGCCAGCTTGGAGGAACTCACGAGGACAAAGCGTGGCCACACAACGTGGAATATAAGGCTGGAACCTTCTCTGGTGTCTGTAGGGTTACAAGCGAGGATGTTAATTATGAGTTCCCAGAGTTTCAAATATAAACGATGACTAAATAAAGTGCAGTTTGCAGCAAAAATAAATAAATACATAAAATTAAAATGGTTGATCATCGTTAAAACCTGGGATTATGACACTGTTCCTTTTTGTTTACTTATTTCTAAAATGTCCATCATAAAATTTTTTTTTCAAGTTTTATTTACTTGACAGAGTGACACAGAGGAATCTTCCATCTGCCATTTCCTCCCAAATGCCCACCAACAGCCAGGACTGGGCCGGGCTGATGCCAGCAGCCAGGAACTCCATACAGGTCTCCACGTGGGTGGCGGGGTCCACCTTCTGCTGTCTACCAGGCCTGTTAGCAGGAAGCTGGATGGGCATCAGAGGTGGAACTTGATCCCAGCCACAATTCCCATCCCCGTAATATACAGTTTTGTAATGATTTTAGAAAAGTAAAGTGTCTTTTTTTTTTTGACAGGCAGAGTGGACAATGAGAGAGAGACAGAGAGAAAGGTCTTCCTTTTGCCGTTGGTTCACCCTCCAATGGCCGCCATGGCTGGTGCGCTGCAGCCGGCGCACCGCGCTGATCCGATGGCAGGAGCCAGGTGCTTCTCCTGGTCTCCCATGGGGTGCAGGGCCCAAGCACTTGGGCCATCCTCCACTGCACTCCCTGGCCACAGCAGAGAGCTGGACTGGAAGAGGGGCAACCGGGACAGAATCCGGAGCCCCGACCGGGACTAGAACCCGGTGTGCCAGCACCGCTAGGTGGAGGATTAGCCTAGTGAGCCTCGGCACCGGCCAGTAAAGTGTCTTGAAGACTGACCCGAACTGCATATGGCTGCTGGGGCTTGTTGGGATAAGTCTGGATGAAGGAGGGGTCTGGGATATAATTATGAAAAAGATACTCTTCTTGAGCAAAGATTATACAGTTCTTAGTCTCAGAAAAGCCAAGTCATAAATGGTGCTATGCATTTTGGGTAGATTTCCCACTCAGAATCAAACACAACGCCAATTTCTCATAAGTGCTTTGTAGTCTGGCCCCTGCCTTTTGTCTCTCTTTACTTCCTACTCCTCTTCCCTTATTATTGTATTTGCTGATCCCGCTCTTTGTAATTTTCTTTTTCTTTTTTTTTGCCTTTTTTTTATTTAATGAATATAAATTTCCAAAGTACGACTTATGGATTACAATGGCTTCCCCCCCATACTGTCCCTCCCACCCACAACCCTCCCCTTTCCCACTCCCTCTCCCCTTCCATTCACATCAAGATTCATTTTCGATTATCTTAATATACAGAAGATCAGCTTAGTATACATTAAGTAAGGATTTCAACAGTTTGCTCCCACACAGAAACATAAAGTGAAAAATAATAGATGATTTTTTTTTAAATGATGATGAAATCAGATCAGACCTATTGTCATGTTTAATCCCAGTGAGAGTCAAGTTGGGAATTGATAATTTCTTTTTTTTTTCTTTTTTTTTTTTTTTACAGAAGATCAGTTTAGTATGCATTAAGTAAAGATTTCAACAGTTTGCACCCCCATAGAAACACAAAGTGAAATATACTGTTTGAGTACTCGTTATAGCATTAAGCCTCAGTGTACAGCACATTAAGGACAGAGATCCTACATGAGGAGTAAGTGCACAGTGACTCCTGTTGTTGACTTTACCAATTGACACTCCTGTCTATGGCATCAGTAGTCTCCCTATGCTCCAGTCATGAGTTTCCAAGGCTATGGAAGCCCTCTGAGTTCTCCGACTCTTATCTTGTTTAGACAAGGTCATAGTCAAAGTGGAGGTTCTCTCCTCCCTTCAGAGAAAGGTACCTCCTTCTTTGAAGACCTGTTCTTTCCACTGGGATCTCACTCACAGAGATCTTTTGCCAGAGTGTCTTGGCTTTCCATGCCTGAAATACTCTCATGGGCTTTTCAGCCAGATCCGAATGCCTTTAGGGCTGATTCTGAGGCCAGAGTGCTATTTAGGACATCTGCCATTCTATGAGTCTGCTGAATATCTCACTTCCCATGTTGGATCACTCTCCCCTTTATTTATTCTATCGGTTAGTGTTAGCAGGTACTAGACTTGTTTATGTGCTCCCTTTGACTCTTAGTCCTTTCATTATGATCAATTGTGAACTGAAATTGATCACTTGGAATAGTGAGATGGCATTGGTACATGCCACCTTGATGGGATTGAATTGGAATCCCCTGGTATGTTTCTAACTCTACCATTTGGGGCAAGTCAGCTTGAGCATGTCCCAAATTATACATCTCTTCCCTCTCTTATTCCCACTCTTATGTTTAACATGGATCACATTTCAGTTAATTTTCAACACTTAAGAATAACTGTGTATTAATTACAGAATTAAACCAGTCATATTAAGTAGAACAGACAAAAAAACTACTAAGAGGGATAATGGATTAAGTTGTTCATTAACAGTCAGGGCTATGCTGATCAAGTCACCGTTTCCCATAGTGTCCATTTCACTTCAACAGGTTTCCTTTTTGGTGTTCAGTCAGTTGTCACCGATCAGGGAGAACATATGGTATTTGTCCCTTTGGGACTGGCTTATTTCACTCAGCATGATGTGTTCCAGATTCCTCCATTTTGTTGCAAATGACTGGATTTCTTTTACAGATCTTCACATGGGTAGGTGGGGAGGGGCCTTTATCACTATCTCTGGTTATAGTCTCTCATGTTGTTCTGCTTTCTAATTTTGGAGCATTTAATATAACCTGGAAAAAATTCAAATATATTTGTTTAATGTTGCTAGTGTTTTCCCACAATATAAATGCTGTGGAAGTGGAAATTTATCTCTTAGGCTCCTTGGTCTATTCATAGACCCTGCATACAGACGCCAGCCCTCGGGGAGATTTGGTGGGTAACTGAGTGAAGGTGAGGACAGTCTCTACATGGGCTCTGTCCCCCCACTATTCTGTATTCACCCTTCAATCAGACATGAACACTCACTCCTCACCTCGAGATCCCCAAGTGCTTCTGGGCGTGGAAAAGTGAGCAGAAGTTCCTGTGGTCACTGCCGGAAACGCCCTCCTTTTGGTGTCATCTTGTATAATATTTTACCCTTTGCTCATAAATACGAACCTTTGTAAATCCCCCCCCCAAGCCGAAATACAAAAAAATTTAAAAAACAAAGAAATCACATATATATAGGAAAGGGATCTAATTTATTTTTAGTAATCATAAGGCAAAGAAATGTGAAAGCACCAACAAAACATAAATTTCTGCAATAAACAAGAAGGCAAATCTTGGAGCCCTTTATCAGACAGGGAAATGATATTTTCCAGAATAAATTCAGTCTTCATTGTATATACTTCTACGTTGTGACCACCCACGCTACAGACCATTTTTATGACTCAACTACACGAAGTTCAGGGGAAAATATTTATGTATTGTAATGTGGCGGGGAAGTTATTTTTCTTACTTTGGGAAAGCATCTAATTTGCACGACCTCTGGACAAAGCTACGGGTTAAATCCCACCCTGAGTCCTCTGTCACTGTCCGCACAGAGTAGAGGATAGAGCCTAGGGCTGACTCCTGTTGGAGAACAGTCTGCCAGACAGAGGGAGCCAAATATACTGTTTACTCCCTTTGTGTCTAGAGAAACAGAATAATCACTGATCGACAAAGATCACCTTTGGATTTATGACCGGACTGAATTCATGCAAACGTATAGAACGTCAACCAATGTGCTTTAACAAGTAGGATTACTAATACTCATTTCCGGGATTTTTGTTAAGTCCTGAGATACTCAAACAGCCTGGTCTAAAAGGATCAATTATGACTTTGATTTAAAAACTCTGTCCAGGTTTTCAAAATGATAAGGGATATTGAAACAGCCACCACTTTCATAATTGTTTCTATTTTCTTTGAAATCTTAAGAATTTAAATATGAGAAAGTATTTCATTTTTTTCCCACCAATTCCTGCACAAAGCATTATTTACATTTGGTCCAAGGCTGGGAGAGGGCTCCAGGGTGGTTAAAAAGCCGCCCAGGGCCAAGGGTGCAGCCCAGTAGTTACGGCAGCCGCACCCCATAGCAGAGTGCCTGGGGTTGCAGCTGGGTGCATCTCTGTCTCCTGCTAATGTGGCCCTGGGAGGCAGCAGTGATGGTTCAAATAGCTGGGTTCCCGCCACCCAGGCAGGAGACCTGAACGGAGTTCTGGGGTTTCCAGTTTGGGCCTTGGTCCAACTCCAAGCCGTTGTTGGCATTGGGGGATGGGGGTGGGGTGGGGTGAACCAGCAGATAGGAGCTCTCTCTGCTTCTTAAATAACTATGAATCAAACAGTGCACAGCAACCGAAAGGGGAGGCCCAAGCAGCAGCGACCCCCTCAAGGCCCTGGGCTCTGCAGTCTCCCAGGAGCCTCCAGGATGAGCCACTGGCAAACTCCCTCCCCGGGTGTGTGTGTGTGTGTGTGTGCAGGGGTCGCCCGTTCTCATCCGGGAAGTGGCTCTTGGGCAGTCAGGAGGCCTGCGAGGGGGCACCCAGGGCTTCCGTGGAGCGTGGCCTTTTACGCCACTGTTGGAAGTTTCCTCTCTGCCTGGAAGGCGTTGTGGTCTCCTAGGGGCACCCTGGGCTCCTCCCCATCTTCCCGGGAGGCCTGTGACGGCCCCAGGGGCAGCTACTGTGACGAATCTGGGAGGTCTTGTTTGGTCAGCAATAAGGAGTTAATGTGGCTGGTGCCCTAGCGGGAGATGGCCGAGCTGGGGGCCCTGATACCAGCAGTGCATGGGAGGCACGGGGCTATTCCGTGAGGCGCTGCCACGGAGAGACAGTATTTTATTTTATAGATTGATTTATTTGAAATGCAGAGTTAGAGAGAGAGACAGAGAGAGGTCTTCCATCTGCTGGCTCACTCCCCACATGGCCACAATGGCCGGTGCGGCAACCAGGCTGGAGCCAGGAGCCCAGAGCTTCTTTGGGGTCTCCCACATGGGTGCAGGAGCCCAAGCACTTGGGCCATCTGCTACTGCTTTCCCAGGCCACAGCAGGGGCCTGGATCTGGGATTGAACCTGGGCCCATCCTGGATGGGCTGTGCCTATGGATGACAGCTTAACCTGCTAGGCCACAACACCATCCCCAAGTAAATATTTTAATCCAGTTCTTACCTTTGTCATGTGGTAAAGCTGCCAGTATTATCGCCAGTGAGAGTTGCCTGTGCCAACAGAAGTGTCAAGTAGGTGATGTGTGACAGTCATTGACTTTCAGGTTGCCACTGGCAACCCCAGTCAGTAACATCAGAGCCTCTTTCTTTTTGACTTGGGAGTGTTGAGCCGTAGCTCTTTCTGCACTCACGTCAAGCTCTATAAGGCTCATAGAATATAGAGGAATTGTGAGGGAGAATCAACAATGACTTCTAATTCCCCCACTTACAGGCAGCCGCTACTAAAACTTCTGCCAGATGGTTTCTCCTGGGGTCGGTGTCTGACATGGCTAAACCACGATTTGGGACAGCAGCATCCCGTTTGCAGTGACTGGGTCCTAGGCCAGGCTCTGCTCCTGAATCCAGCTTCCTGTTGATGCTCACACTGGGAGGCAGCAGGTGATGGCTCAAGCAGTCCCACCCCCGCCACACCCATGGGAGACCTGGATGGAGTTCCCTGCTCTTGGCCTCAGCTTAACTCAGGTGCCACTGTTGCAGGCATTTGGGGAGTGAACCAGCAGATGGACTATCTCTGCCTCTCTGCCAACTAAATAGATAAATAACAAAAAGTTTCTCATATTCTTGTTGTCATGTTTGCTTCCAGTGAAAACGGAATCATATGCATCTCACGATGGCTATGATACTCTGTCATCTTGGACATTAGGGTGGCATGAGGCTTGAGAGTGCTAGTTTGGCTAAATTCTCTTCTGTAGTAAACAGATGGAGAAACTTATGTCTCTTTTTGGGTGTGTCTCTTTTTCACATTGTATTTTGGAATTCATTTATAAAGTAAACGTTCTTCCATGAAGTTGGTTTACTGTAAATTAGGAACGATACTGTATTCATGTGACATTCATTTCAAGAGAGGGAAACAAAATTCCCCCTCATCTCCCCAGGGGAGTTTGTCTGGGAGGAATCCAGGTTTTGAGTACAACATTTGGTAAAGGAATTAGGAAAGGACAGTTAATAATTCCCACCAAAGAAAGTGATGCTTAGATTCATTATAAAAGACCTGTACTCAAATTCTTGCTAATTTTCACTTGTGCATAAAAATAAAAGTTGTGACATAAACCTAAAATCACAGAACAAGAGTCTACCAGACTTGCTTTATTTAATTCCATGTGCATTGTTCTACTGCAAAACTGTTTGTATTTTTCTTTGCCCTGTCCTAGTCTAAGATAGTGTGAAGTGCCTTTTGGTGTAGTTGGTGTTAGTTCCATCTCTTTTAAGAGAAAAACTTTTACTTTGATCTTCTCAGAACATGTTGACTGTGTAGTGATGATGGACAGTCCAGAGAGCCTAGGCAGGGTGTGTGCATGAGTGTGTTGAGAACGGGCATGGGAGGGGCCAATTCAGACTTAATTAAATTACAAGCCTCCTCCTTGGACCATCACCCTGTATGACTGTAGATTCCTGCCTGTCCTGTAATTTCTCTTTTAAAAGGCTCTTTCTAGGCCAGCGCTGTGGCTCACTAGGCTAATCCTCCGCCTGCGGCGCCGGCACACCGGGTTCTAGTCCTGGTCAGGGCACTGGATTCAGTCCCGGTCGTTCCTCTTCCTGTCCAGCTCTCTGCTGTGGCCGGGGAGTGCAGTGGAGGATGGCCCAAGTGTTTGGGCCCTGCACCCCATGGGAGACCAGGAGAAGCACCTGGCTCCTGGCTTCGGATCAGCACGGTGCGCCGGCCGCAGCGGCCATTGGAGGGTGAACCAACGGCAAAAGGAAGACCTTTCTCTCTGTCTCTCTCTCTCACTGTCCACTCTGCCTGTCAAAAAAAAAAAAAAAAAAAAAAAGGCTCTTCTAGTAAGTGATAAGTATAGCATTTTAAAATCGACTTGACTATTGTGACAGAAAATCCGAGAAACATGTTAACTTTGAAAATAACAAAACAAATACTTTTACACCTCTCTTAACTAATACAATGCTGACTAAGGCTACCAGCCCTATTGTGATGCCACATACTTTCAAGAAATTCATCTCATTTAAAAGGATTTCATGATTTAGAACAGTCCAGGAAAATTTAGACTTCCATTTTTGGTTTTGTTTCTAAAACTTTCCCATTTTTTCAAGTGAGCCTTAACTGTCCATCTAGAGATACTTAATTAACCTATGGAGTGATCAAACTAAAGCACAGACATGGAGCCACCTTGGAGTTTGCAAATAAGTTGCTTGCCTTCTCTCCCTCTCTGTCTCTCTCTCCCCCTCTCCCTCTGCCTCCCTCCCCCATCCAATCATTCTTGCTAAGGAAAACTTCCATGCCTCATAAATATTCTTTAAAAAGCCTCACCCTTCAGCTTTGGAATGTGGATAATAATATACGATTATCCCCCAAGAGGCTGATGTCTGTATTTCTTTATTCCTGCTTTGCACATTGTACAGTTCACTCCTGCCACTGAATCAAAAAGCATCAAGATATTACACTTTGCAGTGAGAAGGCAGATTGTTGCTTCCAGTGGGCATCAGGTCGGGGAGAAGGCTGAGGAGTCTCCACCATTTCTAAACTGCCGTGGCAGCTGGACCCAGGCAGGCACTGCATCCGCCCAACTGCTGGGATGTGCGTGATATACGGAAAATACTTCCAGTGACATCGTTTACGATGACATATGGTGTGTGTGTCAGCAAATAACATCTGCATATTTCACATGGGAATGGAATTTGCCTTTTTGAAAGAATTTGGATAATATCTCCTGTATTTCTTTTCTTTTTTACTCTCTCCTTTAATTTAGGGCGTCTCATTTTATTTCAGTAACCACAGTGTAATGTAGTTTAGAGTCCTGTATTCGGGAATCACAAAGATCTGGGTGCAGATGTTAGCTCTACCACGTTAACTGTTAACCTCAAATCTCCTCTCTCTAAATGGGTATGAAGTCTGACAGGGACGGGATGAGGACTAAATGAGAACGAGTGTGAAGTACTTAGTGCCACCACGGTGAGCTAAATGTCTGTTTTGGTTATCAGTGAGAACCCTCCTACATGTTAAGTTCATGTTGAGACAACGGGGGCTGGTAAATGCCTGACCCAAGATCAGTGTGATCTTGCAGGCTATCTGGTTGCTTTAATCTTGGCCACGTGACTCATTAGTCTCACTTCCTGCTGCCTACTTGGCCTGTCCTGTGTGTGGGAGGAACAGAAGAAAGGACAGTAAGAGCAGGGAACAACACAGGGACATTTTTATTTGGTGATAGAAACGACGGGGACATGACATCACACAGAGTTGGATAACTAATGATTCCTGGGCTCCTTAACAGCATTAATACTCTGTAAATATATGCTGAATATCTTTGAGAGCTCTGACTTCAGTATTTGTTTTAAAGATTTATTTATTTGAAAGGTAGAATGTTAGCGAGAAAGAGATCTTCCAATCCACCAGTTCACTCTCCAAATGGCTGCACAGCCAGGGCTGAGCCAGGCTGAAGTCAGGAGCCTAGAACTCTATTTGAGTCTCCCATAGCGGTGGCAGGAGCCCAAGTACTCTGGCCATCACATGCTTCTTCCCAGGCACCTTAGCAGGGAGCTGGGACTCAGACCGGTGCACTAACATGAGATGCTGGTGCCAGCAGCAGTTTAACCGGCTGCCCCACAATGCTGGCCCTAACGCTCTCTGACTTCGGTCTTTTACCAGAGATGCAGTCTGTGGGAGCATAGTGATCTCTGTGCAGCTCAGCGGTGGACTTCTCTTTCCTTCATCCTGTGCTCCCTGCTATGCCCAGGCTGTCCTGCTCCTCCCCACAGTGGGGGTGATGATATCTGCCTTTTCCATTTCGCAGGAATTCGACTCCGCCCTGGCAAATACAATCTCTTTTCCTTTTGCCCCTCTCTTTCAGTGGTCCTCCCTGGAGGTGGATGGTGCTAAGGGCAGTAGTACACTGAGTCTTGTCTTGATGCTTATGAAGAGTAGCGATTACAGTGCTTAGGAACCTAACGAGGCAGGGTGGCAGCAGCCATATTACTGCTTAAAAACTTTCAGCCGTAGTCCCAGTTGCGTTACTTACTTGCTGACACAGACCTAGCTTCCTTTTCCTTATGACCTTGAGAAAGTCACAAAATCTCTTTAGCCCTGTTTTTCTAATTTTAAGTAGGAATACAAATTATCTGTATTTTCTTGGATTGTGGTGAAATACTGAAAA
This sequence comes from Oryctolagus cuniculus, assembly GCF_051225735.1. Taxonomy (NCBI): domain Eukaryota; kingdom Metazoa; phylum Chordata; class Mammalia; order Lagomorpha; family Leporidae; genus Oryctolagus; species Oryctolagus cuniculus. The sequence goes on along the minus strand of NC_142874.1, from coordinate 12,070,987 downwards.
AAATAATTTAACAGACCTCTGTTGCATGTCTATTACTTGTTGTGTAGGAGGGCATTTTTTTAAAAAGTTTGTGGGAAATCAAATTAAAATATAAGTTGATTTTGGTGCAGAAAACTTTGAAATCCATGTGGTTTGTTTCTTAACTTGTATTTCCATGAGCTTTTTGAAAATCCTTTGTAGTGGGGCCGGTGCTGTGGTGTAGTGGGTAAAGCCGCTGCCTGCAGTGCTGGCATCCCATATGGGCTCCGGTTTGAATCCCGGCTGCTCCACTTCCGATCCAGCTCTCTGCTATGGCCTGGGAAAGCAGTAGAAGATGGCCCAAGTCCTTGGGCCCCTGCACTCGCATGGGAGACCTGGAAGAAGCTCCTGGCTTCAGATCGGTGCAGCTCCAGCCGTTGTGGCCAATTTAGGAGCGAACCAGTAGATGGAAGATCTCTCTCCCTCTCCCTCTCCTCTCTCTCCCTCTACTACTTTCTCTGTGTAACTCTGACTTTTAAATACATAAATAAACCTTAAAAGTTAAAAAAAAAAGAAAATCCCTTGTAGTAAGATAGTTTACACAAAGGAATCTCATAAACCACAATAACCATAAATATTGGCTAGTAAGTTTTTATTGGCTGCTTTAAAAATACTGTTTAATTACTTGAGAGGCAGAGACAAAGAAGGAGAGAGAACTCCCACCTGCTGGGTCACTCCGCACATGCCCTCAACAGCTGGGCTTTGGTGAGGCTGAACCCAGGAGCTGAGAACCCAATCTAGGTTTCTCAGGGTGGCGGAGAAGCACATACTTGAACCATCACTGCTGCTTCTCAGGGTGCACGTTGTCAGGAAGGTGGGGTTAGGGCTTGGAGCTGGGCATTGAGCTCAGGTACTCCAATGTGGGACGTGGGCATCTTGACCGCTAGGCTGGATGCTGGCCCTTACGGTGTGCGTTTTTGATGCATCAGTAAGATGTGGGGAACTGACATCCGAGTGCTGGAGAAGAATGCAAGTGTGAAATGGAAGTTAAGGAGAGTGGTTGGCCGTAAGAGAAAACATCCGTTTACATCTCCTGCTGCGTTTTCCCATGCCTAACTGGCTAGATTGGGCTCTACTGAGTACCTACTTGGCTGCAAGGCAACTGTGGCCCCCTGCCTCTCCCCGATGATAAAGCCAAACATCCTGGTTCCAACAAGTTTCTGATGATATAAATTCCAGGGTATAAAAACCCACACTTTTCTTAATAGGTTTCAGGCCCATTACTGGTAATGATTTAAACTTGTTATGGCTGAAGGGCGATGCTTCTGTTTTTCATTAAACGTTGCTGAACAGGTGCTGAGCTGAGCAGTCTTTAATGCCTTCCAGTCTCTGCTAAGTCATATTTAAAAGTAAAATATTTGAAATTTGCCCAGATTTCAAGAGTCACACTAATGAGAGAGTTCAAATGAGAACACATTGTATAACCTCCATTTTGCATCATTTGGTTTAGATTTGAAGGACAAAATTCTTTTCCTTGGTGGAATATTTAGTGGAGGTAAATGCAAAAAAAATTTAAATTTGGCTTTATTGCATTGGTTGCACAAAAGTCCTGGAAGCTCCATCTTCGCCCGCCCCCTTCCCTGTGTGTGTGTGTGTGTTTACTGAATCAAGATGTATTCCAAGGAAGGCTGTTCTGCTGGGCGATGTTTGAAGTAGGTAAATTTGTGCTCAGGAGGAGGGAGGTAATTAACGACAAATGACTTGCAGATCCGGTAGATTCATGGAGGTTAAACGCAATATTTCAAGCTGTTGTTTGGTCTGTTGACTCAAGTTTGTATGAGGTTAACAACTTCCACAACAGCTTTTCAGGTAGCTGTTCTCGGGTGTCTTCTGCTTGGTTGATGGGCTCACTTGAATTACTTTATGAGGAATATTTAGAATAGGCAGAAACAGGATGGCCAACCTGTGTCCACAACTTCAGGAGAATTCCTGGTTTTCCCAGTCTTCAGTGTGACAGCTGTAGGAAGTAGGGGATATGAGATCACCATGGGCTAAACTAGTCTTTTTTTTTTTTTTTTTTGATGTGTGATTTCCATAGATTCTTACAAGTTCACTAGAAAATTTATAAGAACTAAGTTATTGAAGCACAGTTCACTTAATTTTGTAGAGTGACCAGCTTATTTATTTGGCTTATCTTAGAATTATAATGAAGCCGTTATGAAGTTGCCACAGTGGTTGTAGATGACGGTGGAGGTGGTGCTGTTTTGTGGGCATATATGAGATTGTCTTAATTCTCAAAGGGTTGCATACTGAGTGCCATAATGTCTACTTCGGTGTTTTAGCAACAAATAAACAGCCTAATGAAGGATATATGACATTGTTTTTTTGAAAAATTCATTTATTTATTAGAAAGAGTTACAGGCCGGCGCCATGGCTCAATAGGCTAATCCTCCGCCTGTGGCGCCGGCACACCGGGTTCTAGTCCCGGTTCGGGGCACCGGATTCTGTCCCGGTTGCCCCTCTTCCAGGCCAGCACTCTGCTGTGGCCAGGGAGTGCAGTGGAGGATGGCCCAAGTGCTTGGGCCCTGCACCCCATGGGAGACCAGGAGAAGCACCTGGCTCCTGGCTTCAGATCGGCGCGATGCGCCGGCCGCAGCGGCCATTGGGGGGTGAACCAGCGGCAAAAGGAGGACCTTTCTCTCTGTCTCTCTCTCTCACTCTCCACTCTGCCTGTCAAAATAATAAATAAAAAAAAAAGAAAGAGTTACAGAGAGAGCAGAAGAGAGAGAGAGAGAGAGAGAGATCTTCCATCAGCTGGTTCACTCGTCAGTTGGCAGCAATGGCCAGAGCTGGGCCAGGCTGAAGCCAGGAGCCAGGAGCTTTATCTGGGTCTCCCACATGGATGGCAGGGACACAAGTGCTTGGGTCATCCTTTGCTGCTTTCCCAGGTGCATTAGCAGGGAGCTGGATCAGAAGTGAAGCATCTGGGACACGAACCGGCACCCAGATGGGGCACTGGGATTGCAGGTGGCAGCTTTACCCACTATGTCACAATGCCAGCCCCAACAAATTATTAAAATATTATTAAATGCAGTTATTTTGTAGATATGTGTTCCTTTTACTTTTCTTTCAGCTCTTTTATGTGTTTGTAAATTTTCATAATAAAAAACTAAAAGTAAAACTTACATTCATAATCATAAAATGCTGACTCCACTGAAAAACTTGGAAAGTTATCTGCTAATATGTCATAAATTGGGTTGTTATCCTTAAAATAGAAATCATTTTTTATCAATCAATGAGGAAAAGGGTAAATACTTCAATAAAAAGTAGGCAGAGAAGTGGCTGGATCAGGGAAGCAGGTGTCCTGCCCTGGCAAACCAGGTGTCCTGCCCTGGCAAACCAGGTGAGGTCGGGTTGCATGGGCCCGCGAAGCTGTTGATACAGCGGGAGGGAGAGCTCAGTGCACTGCAGGCACGAAGCGCGTCTGCACTGGTGAGCCTGGCCTGGATCCCCAGGACAGCTGGGCGACTGCCCACTCGGGGCGGGGGTGGGGTGGAAAGCAGCGCGTCTCTCTCTCTCCCCTTCTCCCTGCTACAAAAGTGACCTGCGCCCAGTGGTGGGAGGCCTGGCACCGTTTTTGGACACAGGTAGCGGCTACTCCAGCATGTGTGTGAGCACCCAGCAGTTATTGGGCTCGCTCTTCACCCAGTCAGCTGGGGCAACCGCAGCCGTTTAAGAGCAGCCAACAGAGACGGTCTCCACTGCACCAGCTGTACCCGCCAGGCAATGGGCGGGGAGAGGGAGCCATCCCTACGGGAGGGAAGTATCACCTTCGGGACTCCCCTATGCATCCAGCACGATTGTGAAGCAAGCAGGGCTGCGCCCAGCAGGTGTTTTGAGCACCTGTGATCCAGAGATCTTCCCAGAGAGGAAGATCTGTGTTCTCCACCGACATCCAATCTGGCTGGGAGGATCAGACTTTATCCGATGGGCTGGTGCACACAGGGACAACAGCTCTGGGAACACCTCAGCCTCCCTGCAGACAGGATGGGCTAGCCGGGCAGAGTGGCCCCACTGACACTCCTTGGTCCTAGAGTTCTGGGTGCTGAGACTGAGAGAACACTGTGACTGCATGAGAGGGGACAGGGTGTAGCTGGGTTCTGGGCAATCAGAGTGCTGCTGCATGTTCTCAGAGCTCCCTGGTTGCCCCGAGCAGCTCACAGCAGAGGGAATTGTGCTCATAGGAAGGACTGCACAGTTCATATGGCAATGCAGATGAGTGTGGAACACACTGGGGAACACCTGGGCACTCCTCAGCTTGGAGGAGAAGGGGTGGTTGCACCAACAGAGGTGATCATTCCTCTCCTTCCAGTTACCAGAGGAGAGCTACTGTGCCCAACTTGGGTGTTACCCTGGATACTCACCCCATCCTGGAGCAATGACCAGAGCTCCCTGGCCAAACCCACCATGCACCCCTTGGCATTCACTAAGCCACAGAGGCATAGTTCAAAGATACAAGCCATCAGAGGAAAAAAAAAAAATTCTACAAATGCCTAAAAATAAATGCAGAAATTCAAGAAACAAGAATAAGAAGATACTAACACCCCTGCCCAAAGGAACACGTATTAGAATATGAAGATGAAGGGATTGAAGAAATGATGGAAATGGAATTAAAAAATTAGTGATAGGATTACTCAAATGCAATCAGAAGCAAATCCACCAACTAAAAAAACCTATATATGATATGAACGAAAATTTTTCCTATGAAATTGAGATTTTAAAGATAAAATGAAATACTAGAAATGAAGAATTCAATAGATCAAATAAAAAATGCAATGGAAAGCCTTAACAGAGTTGGTGAAGCAGAAGAAAGAATATCCAAGCTAGAAGACAAATCTCTGGAAGTTTTATAGTCAGACCAAAAACGAGAAGAAATTTGAAAACTTAAAAATAGCATTGGAGATCTATGAGATGCTATCAAATGACCCAACATATGGGTCTTTGGAGTACTTGAAGATGTGGAAAGAGAGAGGGGACTAGCAGGTCTATAGTGAAATAACTATAGAAAATTTTCCTAGTTTGGAGACAGAAAAGAATGTCCAAGTACAGGAAGCACATAGAACTCCTAACAGATAGGCCCAGAAAAGATCTCTGTCACAACACATTTTAGTCAGACTTTCCTCAGTAAAGCATGAAGAAAAGATTCTAAAATGTGCATGAGAGAAATGCCAGATAACTTTCAAAGGATCTCCCACTAGACTGACAACTGAATTCTCATCAGAAACCCTACAGGCTAGAAGACAGTGGTAAGATATAGTCCAAATCTTAAGAGAAAAAATCCTGTCAACCCAGAATACTGTACCCTGCAAAACTCTCATTTATGACTGAAGGTGAAGTAAAGACCTTTCATAGCAAACAGAAATTAAAAGAATGTCACCATGCATCCAGCCTTACAGAAGATGCTAAAGGATGTGCTACACACAGAAACACAGAAAGCCACCATCAAAAACAAAATGTGAAGATAGAAAAGTATAAAATAAATAGAAAGTAAAAGATAGGAATATTCACAGAAAAAACGGAAGGGCCACGTAGTTGCTTATCAATAGTTACCTTGAAGATAAATGGCCTCCTCAACTCTCCAGTTAAAAGATGCAGACTGGCTGAATGGATTAAAAAAGAAGACCCATCTATTTGCTGCCTACAAGAAATATACCTTACCAATAAAAATGCTTGGAGACTGAAAATGAAAAGATGGAAAAAGATATTCCATGCTAATGGGGAAAAAAAGGGTAGGTGTAGCCATCCTAATATCCGACAAAATAGACTTTAACACAAAAATTGTTAAAAGAAACAAAGAAGGACACTATGTAATGATTAAAGGATCAATATGACAGGAAAATGTGATTATAATAAATATATATGCACCCAATTACAGGGTGCCTGGCTGTTTAAAAAAACTGCTAATGGATCTTAAGAGATACAGACTGCAATACAATACCACTACAATAGTAACAGGGGACTTCAACACTCCACTATCATCAATGGATAGCTCAACCAGTCAGAAAATCAACAAAGAAACAACAGAGCTAATTGACACTATGAACCAAAATCAACCTAAATGATATCTACAGGACTTTTCATCAGACAGTGCAGAAAACACATTATCAACAGTGCATGGAAATTTCTCTAGATATAGACAATAAAGCAAGTCTCAGCAAATTCAAAAAAACCAAAATCATACCATGTACCTGGTCTGATCACAATGGATTGAAGCTCAAAACCAACAACTCAAGAATATCAAGAACATATGCAAACACATGGAGACTAAACAACATGCTCCTAAATGAACAGTGGGCCATAAAAGAAATCAGAAGAGAAATCAAAAAATTTCTGGAAATGAATGAAGATGAAAATACCTCATACCAAACTTATAGGATCCAGCAGTGTTAAGAGGGAAGTTTACAGCAGTTAATGCCTACATCAAGAAAGTGGAAAGTCACCAAATACATGAGCTGTCAATGCAGTTCAAGGACCTAGAAAAACAACAACAAACCAAACCCCAAATTAGTAGGAGGAAAGAAATAATTAAAATTAAGGAAGAAGTAAACAAAATTGAAGCAAAAAATACATAAGATCAATGAAATGAAGAGCTGGTTTTTTGAAAACATAAACAAAATTGACACACTATTGGAACAACTAACCAAAACAAAAAAATGAGGGAGAGGACCCAAATCAACAGAATCAGAGATGAAAAAGGAAATTTAACAACAGATGAAACAGAAATAAAAAGAATCATCAGGAATTACTACAAAGAACTATATGCCAACAAATCGGGAAACTTAGAAGAAATGGATAGATTCCTGGACACACAGAACAATCCTAAATTGAGTCATGAAGACATAGAACACCTAAACAGACCAAGAACCAAAACAGAGATTGAATCAGTAATAAAGACCATTCCAACAAAGAAAAGCCCAGGTCCCGATGGTTTCACTGCTGAATTCTACCAGACATTTAGAGAAGAACTAATTCCAGTTCTTCTCTCGCTATTCAAAACAATTGAAAGGGAGTAAATCCTCCCAAATTCTTTCTATGAACCCAGCAGCACCTTAATTCGTAAGTCAGAAACTGATATGACACAGAGAACTATAGACCAATATCCCTGATGAACACTGATGCAAAAATCCTCAACAAAATACTAGCTATTCAAATCAACAGCACAAAATAAACAAGCAGAATTAAACTGAGAAGCTTCTGCAGTGCAAAAGAGACACTCAGCAGAGTGAAGAAGCAACCAGTGGAATGGGAGAAAGTATTTGCAAACTATGCAACTGAGAAAGGATTAACTTCCAGAATCTATAAAGAGCTCAAGAAACTCAACAACCATGAAAGAAACAACCTAGTCAAGAAATGGGCAAAGGACCTCAACAGACATTTTTCAGGAGAGAAAATTCAAATGGCCAATAGACACATGAAAAAATGCTCAGGATCACTAGCCACAGGGAAATAGAAACATAAACCATAATGAGGTTTCACCTCATCCAATTTAGAATAGCTCTCAAGCAGAAATCAGTAAACAACAAATACTGGCGAGGATGTAGGGAGAAGGGTAACTTAATCCACTGTTGGTGGGAATGTGAAATGTACAGCCACTGTGGAAGACAGTATGGCGATATCTTAGAAAGCCGAATGTAGACCTACCATACGACCCAGCAATCCCACTCTCGGGATTTTATCCAAAGGAAATGACTTCAGCATATGAAAGAATGATCTGTAACTCCATGTTTCTTTCAGCTCAATTCACAATAGCTAAGATGTGGAATCAACCCAGATGTCCATCAACTGAAGACTGGATAAAGAAATTATGGTATACACATACTATGGAATACTACACAGTGTTAAAAAATGAAATCCTTTCGTTTGAAACAAAATGGATTCAAGTGGAAACCATTATACTTAGTGATATAAGTGAGTCACAAAAAGACAAATACCATGTGGTCTCTGATCTGTGGAAACTAATAGAGTACTTAAAATGTAATCTATTACAGCAAAACTCACACTTTGAGATGCAGTGATTTTGAACAGCCCTTGACTTGCCTGTCGAGGCACAATGTTTTTCTTGTTTGTTTGGTTTTGTTCTTTCATTCTTTTTTTCTTCATACTAACTGATGAACCTTCTGTTTAGTATAAGGTTAATCTTACGAGTATAATAATTAATTAATATTGATTTCTGTAAAAATTTAGAATGAGAAAGGAAGAAGGAGGAGGAAGAAAGGCAGGTGTATGGGAGAGAGGAAGGTGGAGGGGAAGAATCTTCATGTTTCCAAATCTGTATATATTAAGTTCCTGAAGTTGTTATTTCTTAAATAAATTTTTTAAAATGAGGCAAAAGAAATGTACAGCTAAGTTGCAAAAGAAAAAACAGAAATGGATAATAAGTATCCCCAAAATTATGCATTTACATCATTGTTTATCCATCTCATTATCAATAAAAATAACATTTAAAATAGATAAAAAGAATGTTATCAGTTTCTTTGAATAGAGCATTATTCAAGTATTTTTCCTCTCTGCTCACATGTAACTCTGGCAAAAGTTCTAGGAGATAGGAACCATTACTATGTCCATTTTATAGAAAAGTACACTGAGCCCACAGAGGTGAAATACCTTTCCCAAGACAACAATGTAGAAACATTAGGAAGGATTGGAGTTAGAATTTACACTTGGGCCATCCCTTGCTAGACCTTGTTGCTTTCATAACATGTTGTATGATACCTTGTACTGAAAAGAGGGATCACTGATAGTTTGCATGCTAATAGAAACCACTTTAACCACTTTTCTGAAGGGCATTTTGGCAACAAGTATGAACCAAATGACTTAAAAATGTGTGCAACCTGTAACCCAGTGATCCTGATCCCAGAGGATCTTCTAAGGAAGTAGGACAAGTGTGAGATGGTGTTTGCATAGTAACATTAATCCAGTACTGGTTATACATGAAATATACCAAAACTAAATTCCCAGCAAAAAGAGGACTACTTAAGTTATGGCTCCAGCCATACAGTGCCGTGTTAAGCAGCCATTAATAGGTCTGTATTTATTAACAGAAAAATGTTTATAAAATTTTGCAAATGTGGGTTAAAAAGCAGATTGCAAAACATCCTGTGGAATATGTCATGTTGCTATGTTGTCAAAAGAAGTACATAAAAGTTATAGTATATATAAGGGCACATTAAATATTTTGTGGGGGCTGATGTTGTGCACAGGGGGTAAAGCAGCTGCCTGTGATGTGTACTGGCTGCTCCACTTCCAAGCCATGGAACAACAGTGGAAGACAGACCAAGTATTTGGGTCCCTGCCACCTATGTAGAATACCTGAATTAAGTTCCTGGCTCCCAGCTTTGGCCAGGCCAAGTGGTGGCCATGGCCATTGTGGTTATCTAGGGAGTGAATCAGTGGATGGAAGATTGCTGTCTCTCTGTCTCTCCCTCTCTCTAACATAGACTTTCAAAATAAAATAAATAAACCTTTAAAAAAATTTCTAGAAAATGGAATTAAGACATGTTTATTTTGGTGCAAAATTTTTAAAAATGCATTCATATTTTTTCATAATTTGTACTTTCCATCAACTTTTTGAAGTTTGTGCTTATGTTTAGAAAAATACATACCAAAATGTTAACAGTACAAATATTGTTATTTGGGTATTCAGTATTTAGGTTCTAAGAGTATAGACTTTAACACTTTCCTTGTTTTTTTTTATATGTATTTTTAATTTTCCCCCACAAAAATGTATTTTTAGTTATACAATAAAAATAATTTAAATGCAGCACTTGCAGTAAAACTGAATACTTATCATGATGAATGTTTTTTGGGAAAGCATCTACTATCGTAATCCTGGAGACTGAAGATTGTGTAGTCTAGAGTTTATTAACTGTAGCATAAATGAATCATACTTCACGCATTCTTTCTCCAAGTTGGCTCTTTCTTCTCATTCATAAAGTAGGGGTAGTAACTGAGAAACTGATGACACCAGCTGGGTGTGCTGTTTATGCCCTTGTTAATTGCCGCTCTCTCTTCCTCTCTGCTCTTTCCAACTCTCTCCTTCTCTTTCTTGTCCATTCCTACTCCTCCCTCTTCTCTTCCAAAATGGGAGAAAACAGGTTTTTCTCTTAAGGCTACAAACATATACAAGTCTCTTTTCCCTTAAAATAAGCAAAAACAAGCAACCCCCAAAAATAGCAAAAATTTTCTCTGCATTCTGTTGCTTCCTAAAACAGGTCTCACTCTTCCTCCTGCAGTCAGTCAATCCTCGCTGGCTTTCCGTCCTCCGCCCGTCCTCTGCTCTCACGTGCTGTTTAATCAACTACAAGATAGTTTCTATTTGCAATCAACCTGGCAACATGCATTATTAACACATCTCCTGGCCTTTCTCAGTGCTTTTCCATTAATACCTCTGTTTCACTCAGACTTCCTAGAGCTTCTCCCTTTCTTAACGTTTACCCTTTTTTTTTCTTTTTTATTACCCATCTGCTTCAGTTTCCTTTGTTGCTGTGTGTGGTGAACTGGGTAATGGCCCCAAGTATATCCATGACCTAATCCCTGGAACCAGTGTATATGCCAAAAAGAGACTTTGCAGATGTCATTGGGTAAAGGATTTTGAGATTATCCTGGATTAGCCAATAGGCCAGATGTTATCACAGTGGTTCTGGTAAGATGCAGAAGTCATCGGAGTCAGAGCAAGGAGAGCAAGCTGATGACAGAAGCAGGAACTGGAGTGATGTGCTTTGAAGATGGAGGAAGGCGCTACAGGCTAAGGGTCACAAGCAACCATTAGACAAGACAAGGAAGCGGACTGTCCTTCAGAACTCCCAGGAGGAACCAGTCCTGCTGACATCTTGACATTAGCCCAGGAAGGCTGACTTTGGACTTTTGAATTTGCAGAACCTGAAGAGGGTGGGTTTATGTTATTTTAATTTTTATTTAAAATAACATAACAGGCCGGCGCCGTGGCTCACTAGGCTAATCCTCCACCTTGCGGCGCCGGCACACCGGGTTCTAGTCCCGGTTCGGGGCACTGGATTCTGTCCCGGTTGCCCCTCTTCCAGGCCAGCTCTCTGCTATGGCCAGGGAGTGCAGTGGAGGATGGCCCAGGTGCTTGGGCCCTGCACCCCATGGGAGACCAGGAAAAGCACCTGGCTCCTGGCTCCTGCCATCGGATCAGCGCGGTGCGCCGGCTGCAAGCGGCAGCCATTGGAGGGTGAACCAATGGCAAAGGAAGACCTTTCTCTCTGTCTCTCTCTCTCACTGTCCACTCTGCCTGTCACAAAAAAACAAACAAACAAACAAACAAACAAAAAACATAACAGAGGCAGAGCAAATATGCTGTATGAATGTTTATAACAGGTATTTAAGTCACTTGGTCTGTGTAATTTGTTACGGCAGCAGCAGGAACCGGATATACTGTTCTTTTATCAGTTCGTTCCTAAACCCTTGTGTGACTCCAAAAACTCAACACATGGTCCCTTCTTCCCCTGTTCTCTACTTTCTGACTTGGAGATTTCCCCTTGTTTCGAAGTCTCAAACGTGACCACCTCTCAACTCTGTATCTCACAAACCGTAGGCACACAATTTCAACTTTCTACTTCAAGGCTTGCAACTCAAACACGTCCTGTGAGCTATGCAAAGGAGGGTTAACCAGGGAGCTAATGCAGCTGAAACATCGGGTTTCTTCCCTTGCAGGGTCTCTTCAAAGACCCTGGGGAAAGGTCCTAGAAATTTGCATTTGTAATTTTGTAGTATGTTTCTTAATAAAATCGCCCATGGTCAGACTCACCAGATAGTCCTAGGGCAGATCCAGTCTTTGTGCATTCTGAAGTTTGTGCAATTACTTATGCACATAAAACCCTTAACCTGGCATGAAGTAGGTGTTTGACAATTATAGCAGTGTGGTCCTCAGATATTTTGTTTTGGCTAACAGCATCCGAATCTTGCTTTACAAAAAATAAAGATCTCAGCATTATCCTTGATGCTTCCCATGTCCAACTCCTGTATTTAAGTCAGAAAGTCCTATTGGCTTTGCCTTCCACAGTCTCCTTAATTTTGTTTTCATGATACCTTGTCAACACAGGCTGAGTTTATTCCTGTCTTCATTATCTGTTTCCTCTGTCATTAGTTCCTGTATTAGACCACTCCATCCAGTGCAGTCTCTTTACTCTTCACAAATACAAGGGTCACTCAAAAAGTTTATGGGAAGTGGAACTAAAAGTGTATTTTGGTGAAATTTTTTAAAAATTCATGCATAGTATTCTAATAATATGCATTTCCATGAACTTTTTGAAGCCCCTCCGTATAACTTGCTAAAGCCAAAACTGTAATCATACTTCTATAGCTTAGCACCATGCAATGTGGGATTTATAGACCAATAAAATTGACTATTGAGCCCCTAGATATAAAGGAAGCAAGAAGCGTAGTTAGCATTTGCTATCATGTTCTCATGCCAGGTGTTAAGTGTTACCGAGAATGAACTTTCTCAGCTTTTTTTTTTTTTTTTTTAATGTGACAGGTAGAGACAGACAGAGAGAAAGGTCTTCCTTCTGTTGGTTCACTCTCCAAATGGCCTCCACAGCCAGCGCTGCACCGATCCGAAGCCAGGAGCCAGGTGCCTCCTCCTGGTCTCCCATGGGATGCAGGACCCAAGCACTTGGGCCATCCTCCACTGCACTCCCGGGCCACAGCAGAGAGCTGGACTGGAAGAGAAGCGACCAGGAATAGAACCCGGCACCTATATGGGATGCCAGCGCCTCAAGGAGAGGATTAACCAAGTGAACCATGGCGCCGGCCCCCCTACCCATAATCTTTAAGACCACTCCACTTCTCTCCTTCAGAGGTGCTTTAAGGTTTAATTTTTACTTCAAGTGCTTTGTTGTGTACCCTTGGGTAAAATGAGTCTATGACATTTTATTAATACCCTAGTTTTTATATTTATCTTGGTTGACTTATACCCCAAGTGTATTTTTAAAATTTATGTCTCTAGATTGCAGGTTCTATCACAGGATGAAGGTGTTTTAGTATTAGCAATTCTATAAATATTTGAGGAGCAAATGCCCTAGGCTACAAATTTAATCCGGCTTTGTTTAGTCCAGAGATTTGTCTAACTTGAACTGGGGACTATGTAATAAAAACAGTGAACACTGCAGCATGTGTGCACGAATGCTACTGTAAATGCCCTAGGGCCAGCATTTGACCCATCGGTGAAGACACCATGTGTACTTGGAGCTCAGGGCCCAAGACAGCAGATCTGGATCCTGATAGGTCAGAGAACAGCTCAGAGCCATTTGTGGGTTTATATCTCCTTTACTCACAGTGGCAGTGACAAATGCATAAGAAACAGCCACTTGCCTCCTGCAGCAGTGGGGCCACAGGAGATATCTGCCTTTGTGCCCATGGTGGTGGATGGACACACACACACACACACACACACACGTATCTACATACATCCACATATAGCCACGTACAGCCACACATCTGCACATCCACAAGCGACTGCATTTAGTCCTGCTTATTTGGGTTTACAGACAAGAGAGGCCTAGAGCCAGACTGTTACATAACAGACTCGTAGGCAGTTAGCCAAGCAGGGGGACCTGACTGTTACCATGACACCAGTTGCCATAGAGGCACAAAGATAGAGGAGCATAGAGATCAAAGAGACTAAATCTGTATGTATGAAATAAATGAAACCTGTATAACTTAAAATAAAAAGGAATATAATGTTACTTCCCTCCCTCTCACCTCCATTTCTTTCTCTTTTAATTTCTGTGATGCATTTACTTTTTTTTTAAGATTTATTTTATTTATTTGACAGGCAGAGTTACAGAGAGAGGTAGAGACAGAGAGAAAGGTCTTCCTTCCGCTGGTTCACTCCCCAGTTGGCCGCAATGGCCGGAGCTGCACAGATCCGAAGTCAGGAGCTGAGAGCTTCCTCCAGGTCTCCCACGTGAGTGCAGGGGCCCAAGGACTTGGGCCATCTTCTACTGCTTTCCCAGGCCATAGCAGAGAGCTGGATCGGAAGAGGAGCAGCCGGGACTGGAACCGGCGCCCATATGGAATGCTGACGTTTTAGGCCAGGGCGTTAACCCGCTTCACCAAAGTGCCGTCCCCTTAATTTACTTTTATGCCATAGGCTTAATGTTTCACTACATAAAGAGTTCAACAAGTAAAAAGTGGAAAGACCATTGTTCAGCAAGAATATAGACAAAGGCTATAAACAATCATCAAGAATATATTTAGAATCAGTGGACTGTAGAGATGTTAGTGGGGGCATCCCTTATTTTTGTATATTAGTAATAGGTGGAAGCATAAAAATTGGCATTTTGGTAGAAAGTAGCTTGATGTCAGTAATTTCCTGTAGTTTAATTGAATAAAACTTTTGTTTTTGGTCAGTGAAAAAAAAAAATAAAAAGGGCAAGGACAGAAGGCACGAAACACTGATGAACAGCATCGTCAAAGTTCATCTCTTCAACACACCCCTGTTACGTATCAGAGTGCCTGAGCGGGAGGCCCCGCTCTACTCCCAATTTCAGCTTCCTGCTAACGTGCACCCTGAGAGACAGCAGGTGATGGCCTACGTGGTTGGAGGCCTGTCCGTCATATGAGAGCCCTAGACTGAGTTCGTGGCTCCTGACTTCAGTCTAGTCCAGCCCCAGCCATGGTGGGCATTTGGGGGAATGAACCAGAAGATGGAAGATCTGTCTGTCGATCCGCTTCTCAAATAAATAAAAAAAGTAACATTGAAAAACCTACTTTCAATACGTAAGTTCACATAACCCTCCCTCTGTAAACCTAGATGCTAGTTTATCCATGTAATAGAGCTGAAGAAAAAAAAATGACTCAGGAGGTTTGAACTGAGCAAAGTCAAGTCAGCTGCTTGAAATAAAGATTTTTCTTCTGAGTTTTAATCTTAACTGTTATAATACTATGTAGCTTATGCTGTCTTACACAGCAGCCGCCAGCTGCATGTGCCTGTCAAGCACTTAAAATATGTCTTTGAAAGCTGATGTATGCCAAAAAATGTAAAATCCATGCAAAATTTGGGGTTGCATATTTAAAAAAGAATGTAAAATATCTCATTTCTTAATAACTTTTCAATTTGATTACATGTTACAATGATAATGTTTGGAATATATTACATCAAAAAATAGTACAAAATTAATTTCATTTGTTTTTTATTTTTTTAATGCAACTACTAGAAAATTTTAAATTACACATGTGGCCTGTATTATATTTCTATTGGACAGCATTAGTGTAGACTGATGTTTCTTAAATTGTGGGTTGGAACCCACTAGGGAATCTGCAATGATTCAATGACCAACAACCAGAGTGTTTTTTTTTTAAGATATATTTATTTGTTCGAAAGTCAGAGTTAGAGAGAGAGGGAGAAAGAGAGGTCTTCCTTCTGCTGGTTCACTCCCCAAATGGCTGCGACAACACAGCAGAATAGATTAGAACAGAAAATAAAATGTACCACATGGTAGGGGCCAGTATCATTTCAGTTAGAGACAGGTATTTATAACAGTGTGAACGTTTTGCACTTATTTTAGTTGTAAATTTTATTAAAACCATTTTCAGAGGAATTGAAAACTTGGAAATGTTTGTCCCTTTTCAGGAGTTTATTTTCTTGTAAAATTTTATCAAGTTTCATGAAAGTCCTGTTTCACTAAATGTAATGGTTTCCACTTGCATCCATTTTACTGCAAAAGAAAGAATTCCTTTTTTTATACCTGAGTAGCATTCCATAGTGTATATATACCATAATTTATCCAGTAATCAGTTTATGGACATCTGGCTTGATTCCATATCTGAGCTACTGTGAATTGAGCTGCAGTGAACATGGGGGTACAGATAACTCTCTCATATGCTGATTTCTTTTGATTTGGGTAAATTCCCAGTTGTGGGATGGCTGGGTCCTATGGTAGGTCTGTATTCAGATTTCTGAGGTCTCTCCATACTGTCTCCCACAGTGGCTGTACCAGTTTATATTCCCACCAACAGTGGATTTGGGTACCTTTGCCCCACAACCTTATGAACATTGTTTGTTGATTTCTGTATGAGAGCCATTCTAACTGGGGTGAGATGAAACCTCATTGTGGTTTTGATTTGTGTTTCCCTGGTGGGTAGTGGTCCTGAGCATTTTTTCAAGTGTCTGTTGGCCACTTGAATTTCCTCTCTTGGAAAATATCTGTTCAAGTCTTTGCCCATTTCTTAACTGGATTGTTTGTTTTGTTGTTGTTGAGTTTATTGAGCTCTTATAGATTCTGGATATTAATCCTTTATCAGTTGCATAGTTTGCAGATATTTTCTCCCATTCTGTCGGTGGCGTCTTTACTTTGCTGAGTGCTTCTTTCACAGTGCAGAAGCAAAACATACTACCAAGTGCAAGAACACTGTGTTCAGTGTTTCACTGGCGTGAGGGTCTGGGGTCTACACTGACCAAACATCAGTGAAGCCACACACAGTCTTGATATGAATGAACGGGTGTCTGACAATGTCCGGTTTTTATCTCCTTGTTGCTCAGTAGCATGTTGGGGATCCCGTGGCTGAGGGGAACAGTGGTCCAGACTTGGGGCGTTGTAAGGTGCCCCCCAGCACTTCCACTGCCAGCTGCAGGTAATGCATCTTCCTCAGAAGGACCTCACCATGCTCAGACCCCTCCACCCGTCCCTTGGGCACCTTGAGCAGGTACAGGGGATTGGCTGCCTCCAGGATGGCCACCCACTCTGCCTTGGGCATCATTCGTGCTGTGAAGTTGTGTTGAACACCACAGGGCTGATGTGGATCTCAGTGGCCTGGAGGTGCCAGAGGAAGCCACGGAGCCCCTCCTCCCCCGCTCCACCCCGACTCCCCAAAGGAAATGTGTTTCTTTGAGTTTCTGTGGCAAAATTTGGGAAAGCGCTGACATAGATGGCTGTCATTTGTTCTTATGTAGACTCCACTTCCATTAGAAAAGCAGTTCAATCTTCTCAAAATTTGTATTTTCTTTCCCAGAATCACTGTAGGGCTTTGGATGGACTCATTTCCTATGGTGTTCCTATCAGTCCTCCAGCCTCCACTGTGGACTTCACAGTCAGTCTGTTTTTAAGCTTCTCTTCTTATGCAGCTTAAACCCCATCATTATCATCATTTGTCTGCACACAGTTCTTTGCCTCTCTTGCTTTGACGTGTAACCATGGCGGAACACTAACTATGCTTAGAGTTGACACCTGTCTGCTCATGGAGCTGCTCTCCTTGAAGGCCAACACACAGCCCTGGTGCATGGTCTCACTCTTAGTGCTGCTGTGGGTGTTCAGCTGGTGCCACAAGCACTTGTGTTTGACATGGTGGCTAGACTCTACCTTGAGATACTAATTCAGCCTGTATATTAGACAGCTATTACTGGATAGCAACTGGAAAATCTCAGTTTCTGAGTGTTAGGAATCTTTTTTTTTTTTTTTTTTTGACAGGCAGAGTGGACAGTGAGAGAGAGAGAGACAGAGAGAAAGGTCTTCCTTTGCCGTTGGTTCACCCTCCAATGGCCGCTGCGGCCAGCGTGCTGCGGCCGGCGCACCGCGCTGATCCGATGGCAGGAGCCAGGAGCCAGGTGCTTTTCCTGGTCTCCCATGGGGTGCAGGGCCCAAGCACCTGGGCCATCCTCCACTGCACTCCCGGGCCACAGCAGAGAGCTGGCCTGGAAGAGGGGCAACCGGGACAGAATCCGGCGCCCCGACCGGGACTAGAACCCGGTGTGCCGGCGCCGCAAGGCGGAAGATTAGCCTAGTGAGCCGCGGCGCCGGCTTCTGAGTGTTAGGAATCTTTAAGAAGCTCCGCTGGGTAGTGCTGGCTCAGATCTCTGGCAAAGTTGCAATCAGGCCGCAGTCACATGAAGAACTGGGGGTCCTCCCCCATGCACATACAAATGCTATTGGCAAAAGGCTATACAGTGTTCCCGGCCGTGAGGGCCTCTCTAAGCCGGCCGCTGGTTTCTTATAGAGTAAGTGGTGAGAGAAAGAAGGCATTGTAAAGCTGCAGACTTTCAACTTCGGTCCCATTCCACTAGCTACACAGGCTGACCTGCAGCCCGGGAGAGAACTGCACACAGGTGCAACACCAGGCGGCGAGGACAGTTGGGGACCACAGAAGTCTGCGTGGGGCCTGAAAATTTTCATTCCTTCGCATGTTTCCAAGTAGAGTAGATGCTGCTGGCCCAGGGATCACATTTCGAGATTTGCCTATCGCGTGCATCCGCATTCTGCAGGCTGCTGGTTTCAGACTCTGGTCATTCGGACCGCGGAGCTCAAGGCGTTGAAGTGACTCACTTTCCAGACCCGCAGTTTCCTTGTATCTGTCTTTCCTGGAGCTCATCTGCTTCAGAGTGTTGCTGACTGGAAGAGAGGCTCATTTCTCTATTCCTTTTCCAAAATGATCTTTTACTTTATTAAAAAAACGAGACAGGACAAAACCTCTCTTTCCTTATCAGAATCACACTTTGATGTATTGCCCCACATCGGACAACCTGAAACTGAGGCATCATGGAAGAACCTTCAATGCATTTGGAAATGCATTCTTAACAAAATTTTACCTTTCATTTGTAATCATTTTAATAACAATTATTTTTTATTAATTGTGTGCTGATAATAACTAAACAATTTAGAACAGTTTTAAAAAATGTTTTTGAGTTGTATAATAAGAAAATAATTTGATTTAAATATTTATTATTGTTTGCTGGAGAGAATTATAAAGTGATTAGTAAGAGAGCATCAAATATAACTGTGTTAAATGCAAGAAAGTTCAGTGGAGAAGATAAATAGAAATACTGTTTCAAGGAGAAAAAGGGATACTGTAAATTATTCTGCTAAAGAGTTTCATAATGTATTTCTTCTTATTGTTTATTTATTTGGATTTACTTATTTAAAGGCAGAGTGACAGAGGGAAAGAAAGAGAGAGAGAGAGAGAGAGAGAGAAAGAGAGAGAAAGAGGAGAGAATCTTCTATCTGCTGGTTCACTCCCAAAGTGGCCACAATGGCCGAGGCTTGGTCAGGCTGAAGCAATGAGCCTGGAGCTTCGTCTGGGTCTCCCATGTGAGTGACAGCTGGGCCATAACCTGCTATTTTCCAAGTGTGTTAACAGGAAGCTGGATCAGAACGGTGGAGTAGCTGAGACTCAACCCCAGGCACTCCGATGTGAGATGTAAGTGTCACAGTGGCAGCTTAACCCACTGCACCACAGTGCCCACGTTGCAATATATTTTTTTAAATAAATGATTCTGGGTATGAAATTATTATGTTACTTAGATTTGTTAAGAAATAAAATACCTGGGGGCCGGCATTGTTGCTTAGTAGGTAAGTTGCTGCCTGTGACAGCAGCATCCTATATGAGTGCTGGTTTGAGCCCCAGCTCCTCCACTTTGATCCATCTCCCTGCTCATGCACCTGGGAAAGCAGTGCTTGGACCTCTGAAACCTTGTGGGAGACCCGAATGAAGCTCCTTGCTCCTGGCTTCGACCTGGCCCAGCTACAACCTTGCGGCCATCTGGGGACCGAGCCAGCAAATGGAAGCTCTTTCTGTCTGTCTGTCTCTCCCTCTCTCTGTAACTCTGTTTTTCAAATAAATAGAAAGAAATCTTCGGACAAATTTTTAAAAAAGAAATAAAATGGCTGAAGTAAGCCAATTGGCAGAAGGATGATCGCATGGCTTTTCAATATCATATTGGAATAATGTCTATTGGACTCACACATGAACTAACTCATTTTTTGGGGATATGTACCTTTTCCTTAAAACTCACTACGTACTGTTGAGTATCTTGTAATTCATTAAGGATAGATCTAAGTTGTAGATGACCAATAATAATGTAAAGATTCTTGTCCAATAGCATTGCAAGTGAATTTTGTCCAGTACAGAGGTGAGTGTTTTCTGTCCTAAAGGAAAGATGAAGGTTATATTTTTACTGTTCTGTGGGTCATTAACTAGTTCTGTACCTAATGGGCAATATTACTTCATTGTGAGTGCTTTCAGGCACTGTAGGTGATGTCTCTCATAGTCTTAGTCTTTTACATACATGCTCACTTCATATTTTTATGTTGTGTTTTTAATTTTTGTAAATTATCTTTGACAAATTCCAGTCATAACATTTGCAAAGAGCAATGTAAAATTCTATTGAAAATATCTGTATTTACCCTGTACTAAACATTAATCACACCCTTAATGACTTTTAAGTCATAATAAAAAATTTGAGTATCAATTTAGAAATATGTAAGGATGTAGTATTTTTTAAGATTTATTTATTTATTTGAAAGTCATAGTTGCACAGAGAGAGGAGAGGCAGAGAGAGACAGAAGTCTTCCATCGATGGTTCACTCCCCAGATGGCCGCAACGGCCGGAGCTGTGCCGATCCGAAGCCAGGAGCCGGGAGCCTCTTCCGCATCTCTCATGCAGGTGCAGGAGCCCAAGGACTTAGGCCATCTTCCACTGCTTTCCCAGGCCATAGCAGAGGGCTGGATTGGAAGTGGGGAAGCCGGGTCTCGAACCAGTGCCCATATGGGATGCCAGCACTTCAGGCCAGGGCATTAACCCGCTGCACCACAGTATTTTTTTAAAAGATTTATTTATTTTATCTGAAAGAGTTAACACAGAGAGAGAAAGAGAGTCAGAGAGAGAGAGAGAGAGAGAGAGAAGGAGAGGCAGAGAGAGAGAGAGAGAGAGAGGTCTTCCATCCACTGGTTCACTCCCTAATTGGCCGCAACGGCTAAAGCTGCGGCGATCTGAAGCCAGGAGCCAGGAGCTTCTTCCTGGTCTCCCATGTGGGTGTAGGAGCCCAAGCACTTGGGCCATCTTCCACTGCTTTCCCGGACATAGCCGAGAGCTGGATAGGAAGTGGAGCAGCTGGGACTTGAACTGGTGCCCACATGGGGTGTTGGTGTTGCAGACGGCAGCTTAACCCACTACACCACAATGCCACCCTCTCCTTCCCCCACCAAGAACATGGTTTTAAAAATTATCTTAGAGTTTATGAGAAAAACTAACGTTGGTGATTATCTCATTACCTCTTTTGCCTTAAACTTTCAGTGTCTTCCTTTTTTCCTTCTAACCATTTTCAGTTTTGACTTCTGCTTATTTACTATTTTCTGATTAAAACAGAAGCAGTGACACTGATAATCATAAGGCATAATTTATTTCTCCAACGAGAAGGGATTTTGAATGTTGTCTGCTTTCACTATTGAGAAATGTTAACTCTTTGAGGAGATATATTTTTGTTGTTGTTGTTAAGATTTACTTATTTATATGAAAGAGTGACAGAGGGAGAGAGAGAGCTTTCATCTACTGGTTCACTCCCAAAATGCTAATAATGACTAGGGCTGGGCCAGGCCAGAGCCAGGAGCCACGAGCCAGGAACTCAACCAAGGTCTCCCAAATGGATGGCAGGGACTTGACTTCTTGAGCCGTCACTTGCTGCCTCCCAGAATATTTATTAATACAAAGTTGGGATTGGTAATGGAGCTGGAACTGGAACCCAGGCACTTTGGTACTTGTTGTAGAAGTCTTGACCAGCATTGTAATTGATAGGTCAAACACCTGTACCCATAGAAGTTCTTTTATTTCAGACTTCACTCTTTCTATTAAATGTTTGCATTAGGACAGTGCAAGGAATTTGAAGGCAAAATGTGCTTAAGCAAGTTTTACTGCTGCCCTTGTACCCCAACCACTTCTGCCTGTAGGGCCACCAGGTTGTGAGGTTCTCTGCACAGGTAGGTTGTCTCGTTGTTCTTAGAGCTCATCAGTTTCAGTGCCTGGCACAGTTATTGCTTGCAAAACGTTTGCTAAATGAACATACTAACTTGTTTTTATACATTGGTTTATGAAGTAAGGGAACTTGTACTTTTTAAATTTAACCAAAAGATTTATGAAGTTCCTCCTTATGTTTTTGGCTCCTTGCTTATACTGGGGTTAGTGGTCTAGGTTAACAGTGAGTAAACACAATTGTTCTGTATATTCCGGGCTCATGCATTTGAAGAACATGGGCTTTGTGAATTATTTCATGCTATAACTCGGTAGACTTGATGAAAACTCACAGCTGGGAGGGAGCTTAGGTATAATCTAATCTAACGGCCTTACGTCACAGACGAGGTAACGGAGGTCAAGAGAGTGTAAGTGATTTGCTCTCACATCGTATTGTAGCTCATATCATAGCTGTACAGGAACTCCCTTCTCCAGCTGGGTCCGTTTAGCATCCGTGCCAAGCATTTGGATATGTAGACAAGCTTTTCTTGTTTTCTAAAAAGAATACATTCTATTTTTCAAAAATAGTGAACTGTTTGCATGCCTGCATCTAATTCTACCTTTTACTTTCAGGCACACATGGCCGTCTCTTCTTTGTCATCTGTCACTTACGTAGTATTTATGATAATACTGTCATCTGGGGGAATCAGATGGGTTGTTTACCTTCAAAGTCCTTTGGAAATGCTGGTCCATTTTAAAAAGAAACACTTGATGACCTATTACTGCAGGAATGGGCAAATTTCAGATCACAGGCAAATAGATATATTTTTTGTACAATCCATGAGCTAAGAAGGGTCTGTATGTTTACAAATAGATTTTTTTAAAAAAAATCAAAAGAAGAATATTATTTGTGACATGTAAAAATAATTTAAAATTCACATTTTACCAACCTTTAATAGTTTTATCAGAACACAACCACGCTCATTCATTTCAGTATTATGTGCATCTGCTTTCTAAGTACAACAGCAAATGTGAGTTGTTGCAACAGAAACTGTATGGCCTGTAAAGCTTAAAATGTTCACTGTCTGGCCTTTTACAGAGAGTGTTCTCATCTCTGCATTGCAGCAACAGCTATCATACTGTACTTCCCTCTCACTCCCAAAGCTTCAGACAGGCAAGTATTTAATAGAAACCAGTGATTTCCATATCTTTAAGAATTAAGCCAGAAACTTATCCTTAAATTGCAAAGAATCCAAAATTGGTCCAGATTTTTTTCTTACTTTCTCTTCTTCCTCAATACTGTGTTTAATGTCTGTGAATTCCTTTCTCCAGAAATGAAGCTTATAGGCAATGTTTCCATCTGGTAGACATAAAAAGCTTTCTACAGCCTACCAAGAGAGCTATGTATTAGAATAATTTGTGAGGGTGCGATGTGGTTGGTGGATGTGACTGGATTGTGTGCAGTAGTGTGTGTGTGTGTGTGTGTGTGTGGTTAATGTGTCTCCAGCTCCTTAACTCTGTGCCTAGATAGCTAAAACTAAATATTTCACATGGATTTAAAGGCTTAGGGTACTTTGAAAAGGGAGTTCTGGACTGATAGTAGAAAGAGTCAAGGAACAGTGTCTTATTTACTAAGGAGACTTCTTATGAACACACATTGTATGACAACCTCACCTTCAATTCCAGTGAAATGTATGAACAATAGAGTGAAAAAGAAACATACATATGAAAGTGTGTGCTCTTATTAGAGGTTAAATGGAGCTAAGAACTGTGATGGGATACCCTTTTCCCCATATTAAAATGCAAAGAATAAAAGATGACACTTTCTAATACTGCCATTGTATAGTGGCATAATGACTGTTGATATTCTTTTCTGAGACGAAGTTCATCATTTGGCACTAAAAGGATTTTGAAAGTGGCAAAATGCCATCTAACAGAACTCATTTGAATACTGCAGGCTTTGGTGTGCTGCAAGAAATACCAAATAATGAGCAGGCTCTAGACGAAGACTCATCTTGGCTGTACTGTTGAGTGCACCAATCTGACATGTGGTCCTTAAAATGCTTGGGAGGCTCCCACTTGTTGAGTAAACCGGTCTCTCTGTGGAGGCATCTGGAGGCTGTGTCACCTTGTCCTGGACCTCTCCCCCTCACCTCCTGCCGGTCAGTCTGCACAGCACATGCCTCCCTCTCCACTATAGTCATGCTCCAGGAATGGTCCCCCCTGCCCTCTGCATCTTTTATTTCCCCCAGGTCAGTTGGAAATGCTTCGCTTTTTCTCATATTAAAAAAAAATCTGGGCTACTGTGTGGCATGGTGGGTTAAGCCATCATGTGACACCTGCATCCTTTATGGGTGCTGATTGGAGTCCCGCCTGCTCCAGTTCTGATCCAGCTCCCTGCTAATGTGCCTGGGAAAGCAGTGGATGATGGCCCAAGTACTAGGGCCCCAGCACCCACGTGGGAGACCTGGATGAACTCCTGGCTCCTGGCTTCAGCCTGGCCCAGACCTGGCCAGTGAAGAACGCATTTGGGAAGTTAATCAACAAATGGAAGATCTTTGTCTCACTCCTTCTTTCTCTGTAACTCTGCCCACCAAATAAATAAAATAAATCTCTTTTTAAAAAATATTTTAAAAATGTTTTTGTTTTTCCACTGCTTTCCCAGGTGCATTAGCAGGAAACTGAATGGAAAGTGGAGCAGCTAGGACTTGAACCAGTGCTCATATGGAATGCTGGCATTGCAGACTGGGGCTTAACATGCTATGCCACAACACCAACCCAAAATAAACTTTTTGAAAGATTGGTTGTCTCCAATTTCTCTCCTTTCATTTCCTCTTGAACCTATTCTTTTTTGATCCTTTATTTCAGAAACATTTAAATATAAACACAAAGAATTGAAAAAATGAACAGTCTGATACCTATCATAGCATCCATCAGATTAGTTTATCTCCAGGTGCTAAACCTCTCAGACTCATTACACCACCAAACTGCCCTTGTTAGTTAGCAGCGGTCTTCACATTATTGATTTTATGGAGTGAAGAACATAGACTTATGCTCCACAAAGCAGTAGTTTGCATTGAAAAAATACATATATATATTCATTTAAATAGGAAAAATAGAATCTTACCCTGTAGAGGCAATCACCTTTGACATTTTAGTGAACTTTATTCCAGATTTTGTTATTGAAATTACATTTAAAATATACATATTATACCTTTTAAAGATTTTCTGTTGCGTGAATTATAAACATACCTTTTTATGTTCAATGTTATAAGTCTAAATAGCAATTTAAAAATTTTTTATTTTTATTTATTTATTATGTTTTGTAAATATTTATTTATTTGAAAGTCAGAGTTACACAGAGAGAGGAGAGACAAAGGGGGGGGGGGAGAGAGAGAGAGAGAGGTCTTCCATGCGATGGTTCACTTCCCAGTTAGCCGCAATGGCCGGAGCTGCGCTGATCTGAAGGCAGGAGCCAGGAGCTTCTTCCAGATCTCCCAAGACAGTGCAGGGGCCCAAGCACTTGGGCCATCTTCCACTGCTTTCCCAAGCCATAGCAGAGAGCTGGATCAGAAGTGGAGCAGCCAGGACTAGAACCGGCGCCCATTTGGGATGCCGGCGCTTCAGGCCAGGGCATTAACCCACTGTGCCACAGCGCCGGCCATAAATTTTAATTTTTTTGAAAGTAAGTCAGAGACAGAGATTTTGCATCTGCTGGTTTACTCCCCAAATACCTGGAACAGCCAAGGCTGGGCCAGGTTGGTGCCAGAAGCTTGGAACTCAATCCAGTCTCCTGAGTTGGGTGTGAAGAGACCCATTATCCATTAAGCCATTATCTGCTTCCCAGGGTGCACATTAGCATGAAACTGGGTCAGAAATAGTGGTGGGACTTGAACCCAGGCACTCCAGTAAGGGATAGTCATCTCAAACAGCATTGTAACCACTGCCCCTAATGACTGACGTTAAAGAGTAATTTTTTTTTTTTTTTTTTTGACAGGCAGAGTGGACAGTGAGAGAGAGAGACAGAGAGAAAGGTCTTCCTTTGCCGTTGGTTCACCCTCCAATGGCCGCTGTGGCTGGCGCACTGCAGCCGGCACACTGCGCTGATCCAATGTTAGGAGCCAGGTGCTTCTCCTGGTCTCCCATGGGGTGCAGGGCCCAAGCACTTGGGCCATCCTCCACTGCACTCCTGGGCCACAGCAGAGAGCTGGCCTGGAAGAGGGGCAACCGGGACAGAATCCGGGGCCCCGACCGGGACTAGAACCCAGTGTGCCGGCGCCACAAGGCGGAGGATTAGCCTAGTGAGCTGCGGTGCCGGCGGAAGAGTAATTTTTTAAAAGCTCTATACATTCTATGATTTTTATGTTTTATGATTTTTCAAATAATCTGTTCATATATATTTTATGTTTCCCATTTTAGCTCTCATAAACCTAATGTAATGGTCATCCTCTTAAGGATCTTGTGTACATGTACTGTTTCTTCAGAATAAATTTCTAGAAGTGGAATTTTGAGCTTTGCTTATTTTTATTTTTAATTTTTTATTCCTATTTATTTATTTATTTTAAAAATTTATTTGACAGGTAGAATTACAGACAGTGAGAGAGAGAGAGAGAGAGAGAGAGAGAGAGAGACAGAGAGAAAGGTCTTCCTGCTGTTGGTTCACTCTGCAAATGGCCTCCATGGCCGGCGTACCGCGCTGATCCGATGGCAGGAGCCAGGTGCTTCTCCTGGTCTCCCATGGGGTGCAGGGCCCAAGCACTTGGGCCATCCTCCACTGCCTTCCCGGGCCACAGCAGAGAGCTGGACTGGAAGAGGAGCAACCAGGACTAGAACCCGGCACCCATACGGGATGAACCACGACGCCGGCCCCTTTGTTTATTTTTTAAAAAATACTTTTTAAACAATTTATTTGAAAGACAGTTACAGAGAGAGGTAGAGCCAGAGAGAGAGAGAGAGAGGTCTTCTGTCTGCTAGTTTACTTCCCAGATGGCCGCTATGGCCAGAGCTAAGCTGATCCGAAGCCAGGAGCCAGGAGCTTCTTCCAGGTCTCCTACGTGGGTGAAGGGGCCCAAGGACTTTGGCCATCTTCCACTGCTTTCCCAGGACATAGCAGAGAGCTGGATAGGAAGTGGAGCAGCTGGGACTTGAACTGGCGCCCATATGGGATGCCAATGCTGCAAGCTGGGGGGGTTAACCCACTGTGCCACAGTGCTAGCCCCACTTTGCTTATTTTTAAAGCTACATTGCAATTACGTTTCAAGATGATAAGCATGAAACCTATAGGATACTGGCTTACTGACGGAAGAAATGTTCTTAATGGTAGAGGTGGTTTTGAGGGGAGTACGAGAAGCTGTGAAAATGCTGTGCTTCTTGGGGTCCCACGCCGTTCCCCAAGAAGACTCTAGTACGTGGGGTCCTGGGATAGAGATTCTTCCCTAAGGCCAAGGTCTAATAGAGTAGCACAAACTTCGTTTATAAATAGCTTCAGATCTGCCTTCTAATTGCTGCGGTCATGAAGCCTGGCTGGGTCTTTGCTAAAGACGTACATATACTTGGGGGCCTGCATTGTGGGCATTTAGGGAGTGAGCCATAAATAAATAAATAAATAAATAGTTTTTGTTGTTGTTGTTTTTAAGAATGTGTGCTTCTTGGGACTGGATCATCAGAAACAGAAACTGAGAACTATTAGGAATGAACCAGTTTGGGAAGCAAATCCTCACTTCCATTTCTTTATTTTTCTAAAGTAGTCTCCTTAGCTATAACTTTAAGGGCCTTAATTATATAGTCTAGCTTAAAAAATGGCTGTAGAAGAATTTAGAAAATATCATTAAAGCCTTCTGATAACAACCCTAGACGGTAATGTGGAAAAGGAAAACAGAAAGCCGAACGGATTCTCATCAAAAAATACTTCTCTTCTGGCGTGCAGAAGGTAGCCAGTTGCGTGTTGATGTTATTCACACAGGGGACACTGGATCCAAGTTAAAAGATCCAAGACATGCGTGTTTTAGATGTAAAAATTTACCAGAGAAACGCAACAGTCGTGATGGAGCCTGTGGCTTCAATTCTCACGTGACCCGCCATTCTGCCATGGTGGGAAAGGGCCTCCGCATCGCCTGCTGAGTGTTCTGTCCAGTGTTTGCAGGAAGTCGAGAAGAGCCTGACAGGTGCAGCTTTGCTCAGAGTTTACAGTAATTTCCAGCAGCGTTCAGAGAAATGCAGAATGCCAGATTAGATCTTGGCTTTGATGAACTTTGTTTGGTAATAAAAGCACAAGAAAATTAGTCCACAGTGAATCTGACCATGATTTTTATCACTGCAGTTTCAGGTGTTAAGTAGCATTTTAGAAATGGGACAGTTTGCGGCTGGCACTGTGGCTCACTAGGCTAATCCTCCGCCTGCGGCGCCGGCACACCGGGTTCTAGTCCCGGTCGGGGCGCCGGATTCTGTCCCGGTCGCTCCTCTTCCAGTCCAGCTCTCTGCTGTGGCCCGAGAAGGCAGTGGAGGATGGCCCAAGTGCTTGGGCCCTGCACCCCATGGGAGACCAGGAGAGGCACCTGGCTCCTGCCATCGGATCAGCGCAGTGTGCCGGCCGCGGCGGCCATTGGAGGGTGAACCAACGGCAAAGGAGGACCTTTCTCTCTGTCTCTCTCTCACTGTCCACCTGTCAAAAAAAAAAAAAAAAAAAAAAGAAAAAAAAAGAAAAAGAAAAGAAAGATGCTTGGTGACGTTTTAATGTTGAGTCTAATTTGGGCTTAAGAGTTGGTGTTACATCCTAGACAATTCTTCCTGTCTAGAATTTGGGGATTGGTGAGATGATTTCTAAATTAGGTTTCAGTCAAAGCCCAACCAACCTGAAGGCTTTCCCAGTCCATGGACAAACTTAGTGGTCGGTTGGGAAGCTGAATGGCTGTGGTGGTAAATGGTAAGTTAACGTTAGCCAGTTATCTTACCATTGAAACTCTCTGATGGCTCTAATGATACAGAAGCTGTGATTTTTCATAGCGTCTTAGGGCTGGATACAGGGGTTGGGAATGTCCTGCCCATGGGCTTTAGGAGACCCACAAAATCATTTGTTATGGCCCTGCCAAGGCAACTGCCCATGGGACTTGAAATTTGATACATCTATAGCAGGCGAATTTGAAAGTTGATAGTTTTGTATGGGCTGTGAATGATGTTATAAATATCCAAATGGCCCTTGGCAGGAAAAAGGTTTCCCACCCTTGGAAGGTAGAGTTGTTTGATCTAGTCTTTCACTCAGTGGATGAATATTCACCCTCTACCAATGAGATTATTTGGTCATAAAGAAGATCAGTTGAACAGATTTACATTTATTTATTTATTAATTAAAGATTGATTTATTTATTTGAAAGGCAGAGTTACAGAGAGGCAGAGGCAGAGGGAGAGATAGGTCTTTAATCTACTGGTTCACTCCCCAAATGGCTGCAATGGCCGGAGCTGTGCTGATTCGAAGCCAGGAACCAGGAGACTCCTCCAAGTCCCCTACATGGGTGCAGAGGTCCAAGGGCTTGGGCCATCCTCTACTGCTTTCCCAGGCCGTAGCAGGGAGCTGGATCAGAAGTGGAGCAGCTGGGACTCACACCCAGATTTACCTGCTTTGCCACAGCGCCGGCCCCTATTTATTTTTAAATGTTTGTTTGGGAGGCAGAAAGAGTGAGTGAGAGCGAGCGAGCGAGCATGCTCCTGTCTGTTGATTGACACCCCAGATGCCTGCAACAGTTGGGGTTATACTAATCTGAAACTAGGAGCTGAGAGGTCAATCCAAGTGTCCCATACGTGGCAGAAGCCCACTTACTTGAGCCATCACCAGTACTTCTCACAGTCTGTACTTGGCAGGAAGCTGAAGTCAGGAGCTGGTATTAGGTATGCTAATGTGACATGTGACAGCTTTTCTACTTCTACTGTGACGCTACTCTAATGTGAGATATGGAGGACTTCACTGGCATCCTAACTGCCAGCTAAGTGCCTGCCCCAACTTACACTGTTTAAAGTTCTTAATGAAATTGTTCCCTGAGATGATAAATTAATGATATCTTTCTGAAATAGCTAGCCATTGTTTCTAGTTCTGAACTCTATGGCATTCCGTATTTAATCTGAGTTCTTCTTTTAAAATAGTACTTTATACCTTTCAATTTGGAGAAAAACTATTCTTTTTCTTCTTCCATGTAGGTATCTACAGTTTCCTCAGAAAAGTTCTATGTAACGTGATCTGTGTGTTTTATCCACTGTCATTCTAACAGGTGCTGATTTATTTCTTCATTTGTTCATTTATAGTGTCAAAACCAGAAAAGAAGACATTGGTGTGAACTTTGTCAGGACTGTAGTGAATATTTGTTGTCATAATATATGTATATCAGCATATGTCACAGATGCATTTATTAGCAACTGACCTTTTATTTTAGATTTCTTATTTGTAAAATTTTAGTTATTTTTATTTATTTGAAAAGGGGAGAGAGAGAGGTCGATATTCCAGCCATTGGTTCATTCCCCACATGCCCTCAACAGCCAAGGCTGATCAGGCTAAAGTTAGGAGCCGGAAACATAATCCAGGTACCTGATCCATCACTGGCTGCCTCCCACAGTGTGCATTGTTGGTAGGGAGGTAGAATCAGAAGCAGAGTTGGCACTTGAACCCAGGAACGCTGATATGGGATGTGGCTATTCCAAGTGGTGTTTTAACCACTGTGTCAAATGTCTGGTCTATAAATTAAAAAAAAATGATGACATAAAATTGTACATTTTGTGGGGTACATTTTAATATAGGTATACTTTGTGTAATGACTAATTTGAATTAACATGTGTATATCCTTAAAATTTATCATTTCCTTACTATGAATGCACTCAAAATCTTTTCTTCTAGTTGGAAAAGTATACAGTATATTATTGTCTGTAGTCACCCTACTGTGCCACGGAACACCAGAACTTCTTACTCTTGTCTAACTGTGACTCAATGCCCATCAAGCTGATCTTTTGATGGAACCAAGTACTGGTTTTCATTCCACTCATTTCCCTAAAAAATAAATGTTTCTGTTTTCCTGTCTGGCAGGAGGCAAAGATAGAGTTGATATTTCAAAGTTCACCTGTTCTCTGATTAAATAATGTACTTGGTAGATGTTCAAAGATTACAGAAATACTGATGTGTAGCAGGAACTGTTTTGCAATCTCTCTCTGACTCACATACCAGTGTAAATAACTGGTAAACATTTTATCATAGATTTTCCACCCGTGTATTTATTTTTAGTAGCACATATAGGAAGAGCTTCAATTCTGAAGTCGGATTATTTTAAATTCTGACTGTAGTCACATTCTCACACACTAGTTGATGTGCAGTGATGATAATGTTATACTTACTTGATCTGGAGTTATAAATTCAGTGAGAGAGTTTATAAAATGTTCCATACACGTGGTATAGTATTGCTTCATTTAGTTATTTTTCTGTCTCTTTAATATGTATTTCAATTTTAAAGACATGCCAATCATGTAGAATTTTATTTTTACTTAATAATATATACCTTGAAGTTCTATTCATATTATACTGCAATTTTCAGTTCTGTCACATTCTTTTAATGATTGCAGAGTTATGAAGATAGTTTTATAATGCTGTACAACCTTACCGTGGGTCATTTAAACAATGCACATCTGGTGGACATTATAGCCTTAGTGGAGTGCTGGAGCTGATTGTCATATCTCTTCTTTTTTTTTATATAGATTTATTTATTTATTTGAAAGTCAGAGTTACAGAGAGGCGGAGAGGTGAGGAGGGGGAGAGAAAGAAGGGAGAGAGAGAGAGAGAGAGAGAGTGTGTCTTCCATCCTCTAGTTCACTCTCCAGATGGCTGCAATGGCCGGAGCTGAGCTGATCTGAAGCCAGGAGCCAGGAGCTTCTTCTAGGTCTCCACATGGGTGCAGGGGTCCAAGCACTTGGGCCATCCTCCACTGCTTTCCCAGGCCACAGCAGAGAGCTGAACCGGAAGTGGGGCAGCTGGGACTTGAACTGGCGCCCATATGGGATGCTGACACTGCAGGCGGCAGCTTTACCCATTATACCACAGCATAGGCCCCATCACATCTCTTTTTTTTTTTTTTTTTTGACAGGCAGAGTGGACAGTGAGAGAGAGAGACAGAGAGAAAGGTCTTCCTTTGCCGTTGGTTCACCCTCCAATGGCCGCCGCGGCAGGCGCACCGCGCTGATCTGAAGCCAGGAGCCAGGTGCTTTTCCTGGTCTCCCATGGGGTGCAGGGCCCAAGCACTTGGGCCATCCTCCACTGCACTCTCGGGCCACAGCAGAGAGCTGGCCTGGAAGAGGGGCAACCGGGACAGAATCTGGTGCCCCAATCGGACTAGAACCTGGTGTGCCGGCGCCGCAAGGCGGAGGATTAGCCTAGTGAGCCGCGGCGCCGGCCGATATCTCTTCTTAACTCTGTTCAGCTTGTGTGGGGGAGACCCCTGACTAGACAGTCCTGGTTCTTGTCCCTTCATGAAAAAGAATTCAAAGAGGAGACACAGATAAAGTTGAGCTGAAAAGCAGGATTTACTTAAAGGCAAAGGGGAAATACACAGGAGGGAGGGGAGTACAGGCAACCTCGTGGGAGAATGCTGCAATGAACAGTTTGGGATCATCTTTTTACAGGATCTAGAGGCTTAGAGGGTGGTGTCTGGGGCAGCACTTAATTGAATATTCAGTTTGGGACAGAGTTTGGGGTGGGGCTTGAGTGCGACCCATTTCCATTCCCACTTTTGAGAAATCTCAGAAGTATCATGGTGTCATGTGCATGATGGGAATGGGTGCATCGACCGTGGTAATTTCATCATTAACTATAATGACCTAAAAATCTTGCAAGCACCCAGTCAGCAGCCATAGTGGCTATTTCTGGGGAGTGAAACCCCGGCAGCTATGGTTTGCATGGAAGGAGGTGGAGTTTGCCTGGAGCATGCAGGGCTGTGGTGCAGGTGCTGGTAACCCTGGAGTCCTCTTTGCTACCTATTTCTGTCTATATCAAGGTGACATCGCATTAGTAGTTTGATATAGCAAGTTGTATTGAAATCAAGCCACCATACAGTGCCTTGATGTAGATGCTAGACAATGTCAAGTTCTAGTCTCCCTCCCTCCTTTAGCTTAAAGTTTTCATGCTCTGCTTTTATAACTCTATTAAATTCAGGATGTAGTATAGCTGGCTACAGAGAGTCCTCGGCCACAAGGTTCATGGTATCATGTACCTTCCCTGTAGATTCCATCTTGGTATATGGTCTTGTGGTGTGTTTTTTTTTTTTTTTTTTTTTTTTTGACAGGCAGAGTGGACAGTGAGAGAGAGAGAGACAGAGAGAAACGTCTTCCTTTGCCGTTGGTTCACCCTCCAATGGCCAGCCACAGCTGGCGCACCGCGCTGATCCGAAGGCAGGAGCCAGGTGATTCTCCTGGTCTCCCATGGGATGCAGGGCCCAAGGACTTGGGCCATCCTCCACTGCACTCCTGGGCCACAGCAGAGAGCTGGCCTGGAAGAGGGGCAACCGGGACAGAATCTGGTACCCCGACCAGGACTAGAACCCGGTGTGCTGGCGCCTCAAGGCGGAGGATTAGCCTAGTGAGCCGCGGCGCCGGCTGGTATATCGTCTTGTTTTGAGGGTTTTTCTAGGAACCACAGGGTCTTGAGCAAGAAATAACTACCACCTGTTTGACTGAAACCCACTTTGCCATCATCAAAATTCCCAAAAGGCCCCATGGTATCACTGACTGGAGGACCATGGGCACTTTGAACCAGCTGGCCACCTGAACATGAGCTGAACGTGCACCTGTCAACCTCTCAACTTGAACCTACAAGAATCTTTATGCTAATCCTTGAAGGACCGTGGGAATTCCGTGATCACTGCTAAGCTGCTTGCTCTGCGCTTTGCAATAGTTTGCTGCTTTCTTCTACTATCCCAATGTCAGTGATTTTTGTTACAAGGCAGGAAAGCAGACCGTGTTTTGGGGTTCTACAACAGTATTTACATGGACATTGACAAATTCTAGATCAGAATTCCCTTTCTCTACCCTGAAAGGGTTCAGGACATACTCCATATGGCACTTTATTGAATAATTTAAGCTAAAAGAATTTCAAAGCAGCATGTGTGGGAAGGACTTTGTGAACCTGCCTCTGAAGCACGTGAGCGGTCCCTCCCGACATCCAGAGAAAAAGAGGATCCTTGTCTGCAGGAACCTGAGGAAGAGTCTACATGGGAATGAGCAGTCTGCTGTTTCCTCTGGTTTAACACATAGCTGATACTTTCTTGTCCCGTTGTATTTCTCCATGACTCTATTCTTCACCAAACCCAGCTCAGAAATAATGAAGTTTAACTGCTTCCTTGGGTCTTCATTTCATAGTGAAGTCTTCCATGTCATGAAAAATCAACAACATTGTTAATGAAAAAATTATTTTTGCCATTTATTAAAGACAGGAAGGAGGCTTTATTCCAGGGGACTATTACTGCAGATGTAGGGATCAGTATGAGGTTTGCAGTGGAGGAGAGAGGTAGATTGTAACTGATTACACTGGAAGGAGTGGGGATTTACACCCCAGGAGCAGGGCAGATGAAAACTGCTAAGAGGAAGCATGCTGGGTAAGAGGTGGGGGAGTTCTGTCTAAGGCAGTGTAACAGGAGTCTTGTTGAAGGCTGACCAGGGTAACCAGACATCACCTGGGGAATGGCAAAGGATATGGATCCTGGTATTGAGGGTGGGGGGTCTGGTTGTTGATCAAAATAATATATACTATGCTATTAATATAATTATTCTTATGATATAAAATAATTATTAATAATAATACTCAGACTTAGAGACAAAAAGCAGAGTTTTATTTTCCAAAAAAACAATCTATAGATATGACTTAAAATGCACCGTCTCCCCCAGTGGACAAGGTTACAAGCAAGTCAAAAGAGGGAAGTTAACATATTCATAGATTCCAGTAATTTGATTCCCTGGTATAATGAGGCTCCACTATGCAGGTGCAAGTGAGATCAAACAACCCCATACATTCCATGCAAATTTGAGGGGGAGGTTGTATGTTTGCAGGGGACTTTAGCCTATATGAAGTCAAAAGGTTATTCAGAGGACAAGGTGACCATTGGTGAGCAGCCTTCTGTAAACTAGCCAGAACTGGTCTGGGGTCTACAGAGGCTGTCAGGGGACAGTGTGGACAAAGTGTGTTTCTTGTCTGATTATTATGGGCATATGTATCTCAAATTTTATTCCAAGTCCTTGCCTCTACAGAGATAAGAATTCAAAGCAGAGGCATAAATACAGTGTAGAAGCAGGAGCAAGATTTATTCAAAAGTGAGAGAGTGAATGTGCATTCACACGTAGTGTGGGCAACCCAACACGGATAGACAGTCATCATGTGTGGGCCAGAGAGTGGCCTATGCGGATAGAGTGAGGGAGGAGGCCAGAGAAGGACCCAAAGGCAAGCTTAACAACAAAGCAAGTACATTCCCATGAGTAAGTCACTTTCAGTGCGTAGGTGGTGCTGCCCTGATTGAATACGCAAGAGGGGTGGAGTGTGGGTGAAGGTTAGTGTGTGTGAGGCTTTCTTGGGGTTTCGTGGCACCTCCACGTGGAGCCTCACTTCCACACGGCCATGATGACCTCTCTGCCTTCCTAAGGGAGATACAAGTGCATCATGGGAAAGTGAGTTGACAGGAATGGTGTGGAATCACGTTGTAGAACCAGAGGCAGAAATTGTTAGGAACCTCTTCCAGCTTACCTGTTCTTCTATTCACATGGGTGATATTGCATTCTTACTGTTCACACTTGGGCCACCCTCTGCCACCCTCCCAGGCACATTAGCAGGGAGCTGGACTGGAAGCAGAGCAGCTGGGACCCAAACCAGTGCTCATATAGGATGCTGGCATCAGGTAGTAGCAAAACCTTCTGTGCCATTTGAGTGCTGGTTGAATGTGTTTTTCCTGAGGTTTCTATGATTGCCTTTACCTGAGGACTGTAACTTTCTGCCTTACAAATAGGATAATAATGAAAACAAAATTCTAGTGTATCCACCAGCAGTTGGCAGAGTCCCTGAACTAAAAGTGGTGCAGGT
Source organism: Oryctolagus cuniculus (assembly GCF_051225735.1). Lineage (NCBI taxonomy): Eukaryota > Metazoa > Chordata > Mammalia > Lagomorpha > Leporidae > Oryctolagus > Oryctolagus cuniculus. The sequence goes on along the minus strand of NC_142874.1, from coordinate 12,035,204 downwards.
TCCTCAGCTCCACCCAGAAATGCAGATTTCCTGGCTGAGAATACCTTTTGGATCATGGGAAAAATTCACCCCAACTAAGAAGGGACTGCTTATACAAGAATACACCTTCAGTTATGGTCCATGTTGCAGTGGTAGTCAGCTTCCAGCTGTCCTGCCTGCCTGCTACTGTCTTGCAGCGTGATCAGTAAGTCTTACTCTGCTCACAGTGACTGCTGGGTATGCTTTAACCAGCTGGGACGCAGGTCTCAATTGGTTACTTCCACGATACAGTTCCCCTAACAAGGTCTTTTGTTACCAAAGTCTACGTGGTTAGACTGACTTAACAGGATTATGGCTAACATTGGACAAGGAGGAGAGCCATACTGCAGAATGTTTCTCTGAGAGTCTTTGAAGCGATCCAGTTTTCCCCCACTGCTGGCGTATAGTTCTGAAGAACAACTGTAGAGCATGCTGGGACTGTAACGTCCTGAGATAAGGAAGGAGCTGGTCAGAGCAGCCCGGGCTCAGTTCCAGTCCCCCCGTAGAACAAGAGGCGCTTCAGCTCTTGGGCTCAGTGACTCCAGTGACCCTGGGATGTGAAACCCAGGGTGGCTGCTTTCTGAGGTCCTTGTGCTTCAGAGCACGGGGAGTGTGCACAGACACGCCTCCGGACAGCACCGTGAGCTTCCCAGAGCTGCGGGAGACTGGCCCTTAGGGAATCTCTGGCTTCTGCGGTCCCTTGCTGTCCATCCCTAAGTCACCCACCTGCCGCATGTTGCTGGTCGTGTGTGTGGGTGTTCTCATTCACAGCGACACTGCCTCACAAACACTGGAGCACAAACATGAGGGTCACGAGTTAGAAGAGCTTGGGCAAGGAGAGCGCTTTGTTACTTCTACTGTGTCGTTTCCAATTTTTTGGTTTTTAATACATAATGAACATCCCAGAACATATATCTATATTTGCACATTGGTGGTAGGATTTCCAAAGCAGTATCCACGAAATAAAAATAAAAATGTAAGGGTGGACATTTGGCTTAGATGCTTGTGTCCTATAATGGGGTGCCCGACCCCAGCTCCTGGCTCCTGCCAGTGTGCACCCCAGGAGGCAGCAGGTGATGGCTGAAACACTTGGGTCCCTGGCACTCATGTGGGAGATCCAGATGGAATCCCTGGCTCCTAGCTCCAACTCACCTAGTCCCAGCCTTGTGGGTGTTTGGGGACTGAACTAGCAGAAGGGAGTGCTCCCTCTTTCTGCCTCACAAATAAGATAATAATGAAAACAAAAACACCAAAAAATGAAACAACCACAATGAATCCACGTAAGACTTTGTGAGTTGTTCCTCCCAAGGATTCCTTCCCTCACCCAGCCAGGCAGTGAATCAGAAAGTGAGAGAACATCATTTGTCTCTCTGTCAAGTGGCCCCCACCCCCAGCCCACTGAGTCACCCAGTGCTAGGAATTGTTGTGGGTTGGTATTAATATTGCCATTTCTTTTAATTAATTAGGGCAAATGTGCACAGCAAAACTTGACCAAAGTCTTTTGGCTTTGGAAGTATGCATTAGATATTCACTGGGGAAGAAAAGATATTTTCCCAGATGTTTCTCCCTTCCGTTTTTCCCTTGAAGTAGATGGATGGATCCCAGAGAAGGGGAAAGGAGATGCAAATTTGGACCCTAACTAAATTCCATTCCTATTCTGGAATGCTATTGCTGTCACATCACAGACATAAACCCCTTTTTACTTGTCCTCTGAACAAGAAGGGGGCTTGTAAAACGCAGATTAGTTCTTCAAGGTACATAGAGATATACAATAGAGAGGATCCATCAAGGGGATCTCAGGGAGGCTAATAAAAGACGGACACAGAAGAAAGTAAACTAATCCCCCGTGCTCAGTGCTGTTTCCCCTCCCACCCTCACACCCCAATCCGGGAGGGAATTGTAACCGCAGTGTTGAACTGAATGAGAAACAAATGGCCAGCTTGTCCTGAAAGGTTTTGTGCCATTCATACTTGTCCTACTTATTTTGAAAAAAAAAAAAAAAAAAAAAACTCAGATAATTTATTTGGTGGTTTTAGATAGGGTTGTCACTTAAGAGTAAAAAGAAGGAAAAAAAAGGAAAGGATGGGATCCAGGCTTTGGAGTAGCCTGGCAGAGCAACCTGAAAGAAGGGGGCCAGGCCAGGACGGAGAATGCATTCATGCCTCATTTGCACACCAGAGCCACGTACTGCAGTTGACTTCATTACAACCTAAAGCACACAGCAGCAAGTTTAGTAAGCGTGCAGTTACAGATTTTAGTATATAGCAAAATGCCAAATGGCGTTCCAAATTTTAGGGAACAAAAATGTGAAAGAGGACATGCATATGTGAAGTCATCATCTAGGTAAATATGAGAGTAACCAGAGAGAAGAGACAGCAAAGGAAGAAGAAAAAAAGAATAATTTCACTGATTATTTCCTAATGTTGTAGAACAGTGGGGGTTTTCTGAAAATGTCCCCAGATGTTTGAGTAAGTTAAAAATTCTTCATTTTCCTCTATTTTGGGATTGTGACTTTTTGAACAACAGGCTGCTAAAAAGTCACAATTTCTGCTTCTAATTGTTTGGAAAGCAAAACTGTTAGAATGTATTTACTCTGGGATAAAGGAAATTGCTAGAAAGTTTAAAGAAAATGGGGAAATTGTAAAAATCCAATTGTATTACCTCACAGGCAATGCTAATTAGAATTTGTGCATGGATTTGGGGGAGAAGAAAGGAAGGCCTAAAATGATCATTACAAAATATTTGACCAAAAAACTTCAGTGTTTTTGTTTGCACATGGACCTTTTCAGACTTTTATTTTGGTTCCATTTCATGAAGTCTCATCCCCATGAACCTTTAGCAAGCTGAGTGACCAACAAAACTCAGTCCTGGGTGACATCTAGTTAAGCAGGAGGGGATATTTATAGGATTCAAAGCTGTGGTTTTCTGACCGAATTATGTGAATTGGTATTTGTGTCTTGTGTAAGTTAGTGAGTCCATCAACCCAAACATGGGCCATGGCTTGGTTGGTTAATAGCAAGCAAATAGTTTCCAGGCTCATGCTGAGATAAAGACAGTTCTTCTCAAATCAAGACCTCTATCCTGCGACTTACAAAAAGAGTGATGCTGGGGCTAGCATTGTGGCGCAGTGGGAGTAAGCTGCTACCTGCGATGCAGGCATCCTATATGAGTGCTGGTTCAAGTCCCAGCTGCTCCATGTCTGATCCAGCTCCCGGCTGATGTGCCTGGGAAAGCAGTGGAAGGTGGCCCACATGCTAGTGGGCACCTACATGGGAGACCCGGAGGGAGGTCCAGGCTCATAGCATCAAGCCTGACCCAGGCCTGGCCGATGTGGCCGTTTGGGGAGTGAATCAGCAGATGGAAGATCTCTCTCTCTGTAACTCTGCCTTTCAAATAAATAATGAATCTTAAAAAAAGAGTAATGCCCAGCATATACTCGTAGGGAGTCACATGAAATCAGTGGATCTCATTCATTCAGTAGCACTGCATTTCCCATCATGAAATCAGTGGATCTCATTCACTCAGTAGCACTGCATTTCCCATCATCAGGCTCTGATGGCAACAATTCCCAAATGATTCCCAATGCTGCTATATAGGTAGAGTGCCCACCTCAAGTGATTACCATGGGGTTCTTTTCAGTAGGGGCTGCTTCATCTGCTTTTGGCTATCAGGGGTTGAAGTACCTGTTTATGTTTTCTTTTAAAACCCTTTGGCGTAGTCTTTGATGTTGGTGCATCCTGTTGTTGATGTGAATGACAGCTAGTGTCCCTGATGATGAGACTCCTGGAAGGCATGAGAACAGCCAGAAGCACACAAGGGTGTGGTCATTTCCCATGGAATGATCCCAGCTCCCGGAAAGCCGTGTTCCTATGGTTCAGGCTGGGAAGTTAGCAAACTAGTTAAAAAGCACAGCACTCTTTATTGACATATAACCTACAACGTAGCTGTTCAAAAAGCACCAAACACCTTGGTTTTTTGAGTAGAAAACCCTCTGTTGCAAACAAAACACAGCACAAGTCAACACTACCCCGGTTTCTTGCTGACCACACAGAGTGAAAGTGGTTGAGGTGTGTGTTGTTGCACTGGGCTGTTGCCTACATAGCTTATTTTGATGGTGCTTTTCAGTTGCATTTATATTTCCTGGTCTTTTAAGTAATGATGTTTATTTTTTTAAAGATGTATTTATTTATTTGAGAAGCAGAGTTACAGACAGAGAGAGGGAGAGACAGAGAGGTCTTCCATCTGCTGGTTCACTCCTCAGATTGGCCCAGGCTGAAGCCAGCAGCCAGGAGCTTCTTCTGGGTCTAGCATGTAGGGGAGTCATCTTCCACTACCTTCCTAGGCCATTAACAGAGAGCTGGTTTGGAAGAGGAGCAGTCCGGACACGAACCAGTGCCCATATGGGATGCCGGCGCCACAGGCGGAGGCTTAGCCCACTGTGTCACATCACCCACCCCGGAGTGCAGTTTCAGGTCCTGGCTGCTCTGCTTCCCATCCAGCTCCCTGCTAATGTACCTGGGAGGGCAGTGGAAGATGACTTGGAGTACTTGGGCCCCTGATACCCATGTGGGAGACCTGGTTGGAGCTACTGGCTCCTGGCTTCTTCCTGACCCAGCCGCAGATACTGCAGCCTTCCAGGGACAGAACTCTCCATCCCCCCACCCCCTGTCAAATAAATAAATAAATCTTTAAAAAATGCAAGAAGAATTTTATTTTTTCTATTTTTTATTGCATGAAAATAACAAAGAACTTAAATAATACAAGCAAAACTTCTATGCTGACTCACTAGGAAAACTACCAACATATTTTATGGATGGATACTGATAGTGTCTACCATTTACTGATCTTAGGGGCAGTCATAGTGCTTTATATACAATATAGATTTCAACTTGCCAACTCTAGTAGGAGCTAACTATAAAAGATGTTTGTCTTCCTCAACTGGAACAAAGATAGGTGAGTAGAGGTTAATTTGTCCCTTGCCTTAAAAACAGTGGCAAAGCTAGGATTGACTGAAGATCCTTAACCACGTTGCTGACTTCTCTTGCTCTTTTCTGTAAAATGTGGGTGAACAATGCTTATAAATAGCTTCTCTTTAGTGTAAATCAGATTTTATCAAGTTTGATAAAGTCTTCAGGTCTTAGGAATAAAAATTTCTGATTTTCAGATTTTTGAATTATGATAGGAGATATGAGACTAAACTTTTTCTTTTTATGATTTATTTATTTGAAAGGCAGACCAACAGTGAGGGAGTCAGAGACAGGGAGGGAGGGAGGAAGGGAGGGAGAGAGGGGGAGGGAGAGAGAGAGAGAGAGAAAGAGAGAGAGATCAATCTTCCATATGCTGGTTCACTCCCCAAATGGTCACAACAGCCAGGTCTGAGCCAGGCCAAAGCCAGGAGCCAGGAACTCTATCCTGCTCTCCTGTGTGGGTGGCAAGGGCCCAAGTACTTGGGTCATTTTCTGTCACTCTCCCAGGCTCATTATCAGGAGCTGGATCAGAAGTGGGACATCCAGGAATAGAACTGCAAGTTAGATATGGTGTGTTGGTGTTACAGGTAATAGACTAACCCACTGAGCCATGCCGGCCCCTATACTTAATTTTAAAAAATTATATATTATTTCTAAGGGGGAGAGAGATTGAAGAGGTTCATTCCCAGGGCCAGGACAGGTTGAAGATAGGAACCAGGAATTCCATCCAGGTCTCCCACCTGAGTCACTGGAACCCAAGAACCTGGGCCATCATCTACTGGATTGGAAGGTACAGGATTGGGGGCTGGTGCTGCGGCTCACTAGGCTAATCCTCCGCCTAGTGGCGCCGGCACACCGGGTTCTAGTCCCGGTTGGGGCGCCGGATTCTGTCCCGGTTGCCCCTCTTCCAGGCCAGCCCTCTGCTGTGGCCAGGGAGTGCAGTGGAGGATGGCCCAGGTGCTTGGGCCCTGCACCCCATGGGAGACCAGGAAAAGCACCTGGCTCCTGGCTCCTGCCATCGGATCAGCGCGGTGCGCCGGCTGCAGCGCGCCGGCCGCGGCGGCCATTGGAGGGTGAACCAACGGCAAAGGAAGACCTTTCTCTCTGTCTCTCTCTCTCACTGTCCACTCTGCCTGTCAAAAAAAAAAAAAAAAAAAAAAAAAAAGGAAGGTACAGGATTGGAAGTTTGCAATATCCATGACTGAAACTGGGTACTCCACTATGAGATGTGGGTATCCCAACCTGTTGCACCACAACACCTGCCCCCTAAACCTATTCTTTAAAATGCAGTACTACAAAGATACTTTTGAGAATAGTAACATTGTAGAAGGGAAAAGCACTCTCTTAGGCCACCTGTGGCAGTAGCCACTTTCATACCTAAGCAGTATTTTGTATCTTTAGTTTGTGGTCTATATAATGTCTTTCTCTAATTGCAAATTGGTGACACAATTTTCCTAGCCACTGCACGTGCAAGAGTGAGGGTCCTATGGGCCCCTGGTCCCCTCTACACCTACCGGCTACCGAGGTCCACATCAGTCCCACGGAGTTTAATTCTGACTTTGCAGCATGTGTGGGACCCCAAGAGAAGTGGTAGCTGATGCCCTGCCCCTGGTCAGGCTGCTCCTGGAACATGAGAGAGAGAGAGAGAGAGAGAGAGAGAGAGAGAGAGAGAGACTTCCCAAATGCCCGCAACAGCCAGGGGCTGGGCAAGGTTGAAGCCAGCAGCCTAGAGGTCCATCTGGTTCTCCCATGTAGGTGGCAGCTACCCAAGTACTTGAGCCATCAGTTGCTATCAAGTAATGTGTACGCATTTGCAGTAGGAAGCTGGATTTGGAAGCAGAGCCAGGGACTCAGAACCTGGAAGCTTGGATACGGGCTGCTGGCATATCTAGCAGTGTGTTAACTACTGAGTCAGCACCTGCCTGGTGATGAGGCATTTCTGAGGAGGATGCCCCACATACTGCTGGAGGTGGGCTGGAGAGCGGACACCCTGCAAAGCCCATCAGCCGTGTGATCCCCCAAATACCCTGCTGAGTGATGAGGAAGGCAAGCGGTAGCCATGCAGGCACCCCATTTCATTTTGTGAACTTGTGTCTTTGTTAGTGTGTGTCCTGTGTGCTAGCTGTGCCGTGCCCATCCCCCAGGCGCCATCCAATGACAACCTCCACACACAGCACTCTGGAGCTCAACAGTGTATATACATGCTTTTCTCATCAAAGCTTTAAAACTACAAACAAAAGGCTGAAATAATTAAGTCATTTAACACCTTGGATTCTTCTGGTTTTCTCACATTGTGAGGACACAGTTCAGGGGTTCATATATACCAAACAGCAGATGACGTTCTTGAATTAAATTTAACTCTGGCCCCAGTTCTTACCGAAAAGCAATATTACTTCTTTCAAAAAAATAGTCAACCTATTTAAATTGGGAAATCTTACTTTACAATTTTGATTCCATTTATCAGATTTGGCACGTCATTGATATAACCCTTCTCCCCTTAGAGTTAACTTTTAGCATGTTTGCTTGTCCATTGAAAACATACTAGAGAAAAACTCAAGAGATCTTTCAGTCCAATATTTTTTTTTATTTGAAAGGCAGAGTAACAGAAAAAGGGAGAGGCAGAAAGGGATCTTCCATCCTCTGGTTCCCTCTCCAAACTGCCCACAGCAGGTGGGGACAGGCCAAGCTGAAACCAGGAGCCAGGAACTCCATTTGGGCCTCTCACAAGAATAGCAGGCATCCAAGGAACCTGGGCCATTGTTCACTGGTGCAGGAAGCTGAATGGAAGTCGAAGAGCCAGGCAGCCAATGGCTTAACCCTCTGTACCACAGCTCCTGCCCTATATCCAAAATTTCTTGGAGCTCCACTGGCCTAAACAAATACCGAGAAGTTGCAGGTTTTTAATTAGGAGAACTGCTTGTTTTTCTTGAATGTGCTTTGAGTCCCTGTTGGAATTGTAGCTGTGTAGGTTTCAACCATGAACTGTGTCCTGTAGGAGCTTAATGCACAATGTGGGAAGATGATTCATGCAGTGGTTGCCTGATGCGGAGGCATCTACCACAGGACAGAATAAAGTGACTGGAAAATGGTTAGCTCTGTTAGTGCACATTGGAAGTCAAGATATGTATATTGAGTTTTATGTATGCGAAGTCTTTAGAAAGTTCCTGGAAAATGCATATTATGAAAAAAATTGCATGGATTTAAAAATTTTTCCCACCAAAATAAATTTATCTTTTAATTCAGTTTTTCTACAAACTCTTTGAAATGCTGTCATATGTGTGTACATTTCTTTACTATTTATATATTTTTAAATTTCATTTATTAATTTATTTATTAATTTTATTTATTTATAAATAAAATTTTATTTTATTAAAATAGAATAAAGTACATAATTTATTTTGATTCTTCTTCTCCACGATGCATCTTATATAAGTAATCTGAAGTCTTCTGCCTTCATTGAGCCATGACAGAATTCCATATCACATATGAAATATTTTTCTATCACCCAATTTAAGGCCTTGCAAGATTAAATAGTGAAGTATGAGTTAGTTTATAGAAGCCTGAAGTGGTAGGTAAAATAACTAATCCTGCTTTTATTAGAAATGATTAATTTGTTGATATTAGAAACTATTTTAACTGCTCTGTATCTCAAAATCAACACAAAAATATCTTTGGAATTGCATGGTCATTATCTTGTATGATGTTAACAATCACATTTCAATAGATCTTTCCTGTACAGTATTGAGAAGGCATTTAAATTTCAGCTTTGTGTTCTATCTGTGGGTGATGGAAAAAATAAGTGATTACAAGCTGAGCAGTACCTCAGATTAAAGACGTAAGTGCAAGTGTCATTTCATTTGTTATAGCTGAATGCCATCATTTTCATTCATGGTGTAGCATTTTATTGCAGGAATTATAGCTTTTAGTTGTCAGGTTTAGTTATCATTTGTTGAACTCGACTTTGAAACCTTTTATTTTTGCTCCTGAGTCCGTAGTAAATCTAATTTAAGTGAACATTTGGCAGAACCAAAAAGGGTAGAGTGGTATGATAAGTTTTCTAAGCCTGGAAATTAAACATAAGGTAATTATAATGAAAAGACATTTAGATTTCTCTTAGTAAGCCTTGTAGTGTTAGCACAGTCTAATACTGTGCTTCTACTTATCCTGACACAAAATCTTTTCATTTTATTGTGAAGTTAAATAAAATGTGTTCCTAGGTGAATAAATCCATTTTAAATGTTTTCTTCAGAGTATATTTACTGTTATTCTTTTAAAGAAGGAATAAATCATCAAAATTCTTCCACACCAAACAACGGATATCAGTATTTTACCACCAAGTTCACTATTTAATACATTACTTAAGATATGATTCCAGATCAGTCCTCAGAAGCACTCAGTAAATTTACAAGTCAATTTACTGCTGGCCACTAGAGAGCTTTAAACAATCTTCATTAAATTACCAAGGAAAAAATGTAGATTCCATTGATTGACATTCCCAGACTGTTTGCCACTGACAGACACTGAAGCAGTGATGGGAGTTTTATCCAGCTACTCTTCCCTGCCACCCTCATTAACCAACAAAGCAAGTCAACACTGATAAGACATCAGAGGGCCTTCTGCAAATGTTTTCTCTCCTGGACAAACTTCGGGGCTCATTCTTCAGGTTGAGTAGAAAACTCTTCCTCCTCCTCCCCTCCCCCTCCAATTCCACCTTGGAATCTGTGAGCACACAGATTTTCAAGGTGCAGGTTCCTGGTGGACCTGGTTTCATTAGATACACATCCAGTTCAAGAGATCCAGGAGGGTGATCTCCATTTCCCTATTGGGATCCATTTGACTGTGGTGGATGGTAAGGACTGGTAGATTTCACAAGCCGAGGTTCGGATAAACCAGCAGTAGCTGATTAGCCGCCTCTCTTCATTCCAACACACATGGGGCAGAATTTTCCCCATCTGAGACTCACTTTGTTCATGTTCGTGTTTTTGTTCCCTCACAGGACAGAGAGGCCCAGGTGTGCTGCACATGCTGTGTGTGAGCGTTCGCTTTACTTTGATCCAAAGGGAGTCTCCTCTCTGGCCTTCAACAACAGAACCAAAAAGCGTGCGGTTGTGTCTCCTACTAGCTTTGTAGAAAGAACCATCTCAGTGGGGCAGAAGTGAGGGTGCATTAAGGCAAGCCTATCAGTGGCAGATCAGAATAGGCTCCATTAGGGATCTATTTAAAACACAGGGTATTAGCATCTGTGGAAAAAAGCTTTGAAAGATGAGTCGGCGTACAGAGGGAAAAAGAACATGTCAGGCATAAGAAAGTGTGAGAGTGCTGGCGACTTAGAGATGGTCAGCGGGGCCAGACTGGAAATAAAGGCAAGAGCAGCCTGAGCGGTGCTTGGAGACCACACAGGCACCAGAGCTCCCAGGGTCTTGCTGGTGGAGTTAAGGAGGTTTGCTTGGGCCAGTTGCTTGCAATGCCCATATGCAGTATTAGGGCACTGGTTTAAGTCCTTGCTGTTTGTTTTTGACCCAGTTCCCTTGGTGGAAAGGTGGTGGAAGATAGCTCAAGTATTTGGGGTCCTGCCATGCACATGGTAGACCTGGTTGGAGTTCCTGATTCCTGGCTCCTGCCTGGTCCGGTCCTGGCTGTTGGGCCATTTGGGGAGTGACTCAGTGGCTTGAAGATCCATCTGTCTCTTCCTCTCTCTCTGTCACTCTTTCAAATAAATAAGTCTTTATTTTTAAAAAATATTTTATTTTATTTTTATTTTTATTTATTTTTATTTATTTATTTATTTTTTATTTTTTTTGACAGGCAGAGTGGACAGTGAGAGAGAGAGAGAGAGAGAGAAAGGTCTTCCTTTGCCGTTGGTTCACCCTCCAATGGCCGCCGCTGCAGCCGGCGCACCGTGCTGATCCGATGGCAGGAGCCAGGATCCAGGTGCTTTTCCTGGTCTCCCATGGGGTGCAGGGCCCAAGCACCTGGGCCATCCTCCACTGCACTCCCTGGCCACAGCAGAGAGCTGGCCTGGAAGAGGGGCAACCGGGACAGAATCCGGCGCCCTGACCGGGACTAGAACCCGGTGTGCCGGCGCCGCAAGGTGGAGGATTAACCTATTGAGCCACGGCGCCGGCCATAAAAAATATTTTATTTTTAAAAGATTTATTTATTTGTTTGAGCGGAGGATGGCCCAAGTAATTGGGCCCCTGCACCCACATGGGAGACCCAGAAGCAGCTCCTGGCTCTTGGCTTCAGATCAGCCCAGCTACAGCTGTTGTAGCCATTTAGGAAGTGAACCAATGGATGGAAGATCTCTCTCTCTCTCTCTTCCTCTCTCCCTGTCTCCCTCTCTCTCACTCTTTCTCTCTGTCTATCCCCCCCCCTTCTAACTCTGCCTTTCAAATAATTAATTAAAAAAAGATTTATCTGTTTGAAAGGCAGAGCTACAGAGAAAGAGAGAGAGAGAGAGAGAGAGAGAGAGAGAGAGAGAGATCTTCCATCTGCTGGTTCACTCCACAGGTGGCTGCATTGGCCAAGGCTGAGCCAGGCCGAGTCCGTGAGCCAGGAGCTTCATCCGGGACTGCCACATGGATGCAGGGGTTCAAACACTTGGACCCTCTTCTGCTGCTTTTCCTAGGCCATCAGCAGGGCGCTCCATCAGAAGTGGAGCAGCTGGGATGTGGGCATCACAGGCGGCAGCTTTACACACATACTACGTGCTGCATATGTTGTAACACACTACAGCACCTGCACTAGGAGGTTTTATTTTTAAATTTTGTTTGTTTATTTATTTGAGAGGTGGAGAGACAGGGTGAGAGAGAAACTCCCTTCCACTGGTTTGCTCTCCATAGGCCCACAGTGGCCTGGACTGGGCTGGGGCAGGAGCCAGGAGCTCAATCCAAGTCTCTGATGTAATTTGCAGTGACCCAATGACTTGAGTCATCACCTGCTATCTCTCAAGGTCCATGTTAGCAGGAAACTGGAATCAGGATCCAGAGCTCCGTGTCCGGCCCAGATACTCTGATGTGGTCTGCAGACATCTTAACCCCTGGGCTAACCCACAGGAGATTTGAATTTGTTATAAACATAGTAGAAAGACAGTGAAGAGGTTTAAGGTTGTCCTTACGGGATGGATACATTGGGGTTAGATGGCATTACTGGGATTTGGGTAGCTACTGCATAGACTTTTGAAGAGGTCTTTCTGCTCACTTGATGGAGAGCAAAGAGAGCCAGGGCTGTTGGGAGGCTCTCTCCGCTGTCATGATGAGAAATGACTGAAGCTGGAGCTAAGCAGTGGTGGCAGAAACAAGAAAAGCTGAGGCTGGTGCTGTGGCTCACTAGGCTAATCCTCCACCTGCAGCACCAGCACCACGGGTTCTAGTCCTGGTTGGGGTGCTGGTTCTTGCCCCGGCTGCTCCTCTTCCAGTCCAGCTCTCTGCTGTGGCCCGGGAGTGCAGTGGAGGATGGCCCATGTGCTTGGGCCCTGCACCCCATGGGAGACCAGGAGAAGCACCTGGCTCCTGGCTTCGGATCAGCGCAGCACCGGCTGTAGCGGCCATTTGGGGGGTGAACCAAAGGAAAGTAATTTTGTGAGCAGTGGAAGAAATACTAGAGATAAAGTGGGAATAAAATATCTTCTTTTGGTGTGTGGTTTGAAGCCCAGTTTGTAAAATGACATTTCTAATCTGGAATATGTAAGAGACAAAATGTTATAAATCATTTTAGAAAAACTGGAAAAAAAGAAATATCCAACTCAAGCCATTTCACATGGCACAACATATTATACTGAGCAAATAAGATTATGGGGCTGGCGCTGTGGCCTAGCAGTAAAGCTGTCGCTTACAGTGCCGGCATCCCATATGGGCACCAGTTAGAATCCCAGCTGCTCCACTTCTGATCCAGCTCTCTGCTGTGGCCTGGGAAAGCAGTGGGAGATGGCCCAAGTGCTTGGGCCCCTTGAGAGACCTGGGAGAAGCTCCTGGCTTCTGGCTTCAGATCGGCCAAGCTCTGGTCGTTGTGGCCATTTGGGGAGTGAACTAGTGGATGGAAGTCCTTTGTCTCTCTCTCTCTGCCTCTGCCTCTCTGTAACTCTGCCTTTCAAATAAATAAATAAACTTTTTTTTTTTTAAAGAAAAAAAGATTAGTGGAGCTTGCTTTCAGACAGTAAACTCAAAAATTATGTGATTAGGCTGGGGAAGATATGTTCTGGTACTTATAGCAGTAGATTTAATAGGATATTTAATGAAAATGGCAGGTTTTTTTTTTTTTTAATGAGTTTTCTTTACACAGTGATGCTATGATGTAATTGGTGTGCTTGCTCCAATTTGACCCTATTTGAAAACTCTGAAGTTGAGAAGCCTCTAATTTGATCTTCATGGTACTGAAATGTGTTCTCCATATGGCTGAGTTGTTTAGAGTGAAGTTATGTGAACCGCAACAAGGCTAGCAGCAATAGCAAAGTGCTTATGCTGTTGTGTTTTTTTCCTAAGTGTAAAGGAATTTTTTCTTGATAAAAAGCATTTGTTTGGCTGACACATGAGTTTTCAGTCGTCACTCGGTTTAGTCATTACTCTTCCAAGAGCTTCGAGTTTCCTACCTGGAACTGATTCCTGGACTTAGACCAGCAAGGGGACAAGGAACCATGTTTTCTTTCTTTCCAGAAAACTCTCAAGATCATCCCGTCTCTTCCAGTGTATTCACTGAAAATGTAAACTTTCAGTTTATTTTTTTGTCATTTTTTGTTATCTTGGAGTGCACATAACTTCATTTCTTTTTCTCACCCATCTGTTGTGGAAAACTCACACCCATGCATGCAGGTCGAGGACCTGTGAGACAATGCATTAGCAATCTTGAGTCCTTGTCCAGAAGGTGTCGGTGGGACCATCAAGGCAGCTACCCCAGGGGCCTCTCTTTGTCCAGAACTTCCCTGCTTTGCCTCTGACCCCCAGGAGGAATTTGAAAATCTGTTCCTTATGCTAGGAGAGTTATTAATTCCATCCAAGAGAGGATTACATTGTGAGATGCTCATTCAGGTTCCCAGCCCCTCCACACAGCCTCGCCAAGTTTGGCAACTGCCTAAGATTCTAAAATCATTCATGGAGGATTTCCAGAGAACTGGTGAGGGGCACAGAATCGCCAAGATTAAAGCCCTGAGTTAATATCTTCATTATCTCTCTTGCAAGCAGAGATTTATGGTCTGATATCTTACATGTGTTTGTATATCCTGAAATCCCACACCTGCAAACGTGTCTTATTGATGATTTTCTGGGCTCATCTGTACCTCTGCTTTGGGAGGCTGCCTTTCTCCTCGCTGAAGGAGAATTTGAAATCTCAGTTACAGGCAGAAAGTTTCTTATTTCAACCTGAATGAATTGATGACTTATTAATAAAAGTCAGCTTTAAAAGCATTTAGTTTCTGAAGTCCAATTTTAAAGTCTCGTGTAATCAGACCCACATTCACTTCTGTTTTTTGAAACCTTGTATGAGCAGTGATAGATTTTTTTTTTATTTTTTGACAGGCAGAGTGGACAGTGAGAGAGATAGACAGAGAGAAAGGTCTTCCTTTGCCGTTGGTTCACCCTCCAATGGCCGCCGCGGCCGGCGCGCTGCAGCCGGTGCACCACGCTGATCCGATGGCAAGAGCCAGGTGCTTCCTCCTGGTCTCCCATGGGGTGCAGGGCCCAAGCACTTGGGCCATCCTGCACTGCAATCCCGGGCCACAGCAGAGAGCTGGCCTGGAAGAGGGGCAACCGGGACAGAATCCAGTGCCCCGACCGGGACTAGAACCTGGTCGTAGCGCCGCTACGTGGAGGATTAGCCTAGTGAGCCGCGGCGCCGGCCAGATTTTTTCTTTTCTTTTTTGCATTACTGTTTCAAGTCTGAAGTACTGATTTCTTTATTTGGCAGCATGGCTATCTATTGGATTTTCAAAAATCCAAATTCCCAGGTTCCACTTTGACCCTTCCAAATTAGACTCCTAGGGAGCAGGGCTCTAGGGCTTCTGTTGCTCAAAGCTTCTCAAGGGAGTCCGAGTTAACTATCCACTCACTTACAGATTGCACTGGGAACCCTAAGCACTTTCTTGAACAGGATTAATTTACATAAGAAACCTCTGTATTTGGTTATAAAACTATTTTAGGATGTCCCTTCTCATTAGGAAGGGCCATGTCACAAGAAAAGTAGTTTTTCACTTTAGTGGCTACTAATTTGAAACACTGAAAGATCAGGAATTGAATTTATTCCTGGTATTCAGTCTCAGGTATGCAGTTATGACCAGATGGGATTAAACATTTTAAAACCATACATGGAAGCTTGTCTCCAGTGAGTTCTGACCTTACGTTTGCAAATCTACTTTTAATGATTGACCATGGAAGTTTAAGCATTTAATTTTTTGCTTTGATGAATTCAAAGTCACTTATTGAAGGCATAACTGCATAAAGTTTCTAATAATCAAACTCATTGATTATTAGATTTAAAATATGTGGACAGATCTAATTATTAATCCAAGTATGAAAAGCTGTATTGTAAGATACAAACAGAAGCATACAGATATACTCATTTGTTAACAGAGTTTACAGACTTACTAGAAGGTGATAGAACATGTATTTCTTATGATATGGTGTTAGGTTCCTTTAAAACAAATAAGATTGACTTTGTAATGATGATACGCTGGGACCATATCTACCCAACATCTTGTGTAGGGCGTTTCTATTTCAAACAGAGCTTTTGCAGGAAGTTCTTCCTCTTCTCCCTCTTTATTCTGTCTTCTCTCAAATATTTGCAGATTCACTGTACATATACATTTATCACCGTATGAGGGTACTTCAAAAAGTTAATGGAAAATAGAATTAAAAAAGAAGTTAACTTTTGGTGCAAAAAAGTTTGAAATCCATGCATAGTTTTACAAAAATACACACATTCCACAGGATTTTGAAGCCCCTCCTCTGCTCATATTTTAAATGTCTGTCTATTAGCATTAAGGACTGGAAGGTCTATGAAGTAGGATCATTTCTGTCCCTTCTTAATTGTGCTGCTATAGCTCTCAACAATATCTGGCACACTGCAGATGCACAAAAATGTTTGTTTAATAAACTAATAACTGAAAAATATTTCACTCATTTTGTGTGATAAAAATAAATATTGAAGAACAATCTAGAAGAGGAAGGTCCCTTCAGGTAGATAAATAATCTCTTTTTCAGCTAACTAATCCTAATTGAATACTGATTATATGCAAAGCAGGACAAAAGAAAAGATCATGGTGGTTGACACAATTTTATTAAGGGAGTAATAAAGTCATAACGCAGAGATAACAATTTAGAATAATATATGAAACTTTGTATTTGAATGTGTGGATCTTATGTACTTTTTCATAATAAGTTTTTGTTAAATAGATAAGGTTTTACTGACTTTTAAAAGAGTAGCTTATCTACTTCTTAAGTCCGTGCTTGACCACTATGAATGTAAGAAGATAGGCCGAAGAATCTGGGATTTTGAGAACCTTTGTGAGTAAGCTTAGCAGAATGTTTCTTTAGAAAAAATATATCTTTAGCAAAAGATATGTTAAAATGACTTCTCGACATAGAATTCCAGGAAGTCTGTTAACAGTAGTGGTATGTAGAAGACTCTTTTGAATTAGGCAGCATTGAGTAAAATCATTATTGAAATGTATTTGGGCTGGCATTGTGGCATAGCAGGTTAAGCTGCTGGTGTGGTGCCAGCATCCCATATGGGCACTGGTTCGAGTCCCAGCTGCTCCACTTCCAACCCAGTTCCCTGTTAATATGCCTGGGAAGGCAGGTGAGGATGGCCCAAGTGCTTGGACCCCTGTACCCACATGGGAGAACTTGAAGAAGCTTGGCTCCTGGTTCTTGGCTTATGTCTGGCTCAACCCTGGTCATGTGGCCATCTGGGAAGTGAAGCAGCCAATGGACGATCTCTCTCTCTCTCTCTCTCCTTCTCTTTTTAAATAAATTAATAAATCTTTTTTAAAAATAAACTTGTTATAAACTGAACATTTTCTTGATTCTTCAGCGTGTGCAAGACAATGCTGCGTGGCTGTGTGTTCACCAGTGGTTTTATTTTTATGCTGAGCACACCGGAAGATGTAATGCCCAGCTCTCTTCTGAGCAGGTAGGTAGCGCACCATGTCATCAGCTCTGGCCGCTGGAGTACTGGTGGCAGTGATGGGTGCAGTCAGGTCTGGTTCGTAAGAGTCTCTCACTCCCAGCCCTCTTCCTTTCCCCTCATGGACGACGTGGATTGACGTGGCATCCACACATGGAATTATTCTTTCTCAGGGTAAGCGGAGCACAGCTCACCCTGACCAATTCAGTCTGCATGTTAAGAGTTGGTCATTGGCCTTCTGTCACTCAGCATTTATCATATTCTGTGAATCACTTTCATGTTGAAATGACATTTCTAAAAACTTTAAAGTGTTCGTTAATTCTTATCAAATTTGCTTGTGTGTTTTGCTTTCTGTAAGCTGTTAAGAATTTTGTGAATTATTGAATTTTGAATGAAAACTATGGGTGGTCAAAGCAAAGATAAATCATATAAAAATAGACTTAGGACTGCCAAAGTTTTGAAGAGAATTATAAGAGGCACTAAGTGGCAAATTCTAAGGGGATAAAAGGTTATAGGAGTATTTAACAACACATGTGGGATTTCTTTTCCATTAGAAGGGTTTGAATTTCAGAGAGAAATGTCAGTGGATATTTTGGGGGTTAATCCAATGTTTTTGTATTTTTCTTTCCTTTAGTTATTTTTATAATGCTACTGAATGAGATGTACTCCTTACAAATTATACAGCACATTTTCCTTTTTAAAATTTTAGAAATTTAAATTAATTTTTGAATCATTTATACATTACATAGCTCAAGTTCAGAAAAGTACAAAAAGATTTGCTTTGGGAGTTCTCTTTTCTGCCCTTTAGTTTTCCTCCTTGGGAGCAAGCAAAACTACCAACTTCTTGTTTATTCTTACAGAGGTTTTGCACATTTCCTGGCAATGATGTGTCTTTATCTACTTAGCTCTGTCATACCTCCAAAGTGTCCGTATTCAACACGTCAGCATATGAGCATGGCTGTGTTAAACAAACCTGCATTTACAAAAACAAGCGGTTACTGGGATTTGGCCCGTTTTGTTGCTTGTCATTAGTGAACACTAAGGCACTGAAGAGTGAAATGAATTAATTTCTCCTCTATGCAATGAGGATAGTATTACCTGCACACTACCCTTGGACAAATTGAGAAAATAGTCACTTAGCATGTTCTACTTGAGTAATGTTATGAGATCTAGGAAACTGTCGTGTTAATCAATGTCACTGTGGGGAGCAACTCAGACTAGACTAAGTTACTGGAATTAAGACGTATTCTGTGCATCTGCTCTCCCACAATATGGCGCTGGGAGAGGAGGAAACAGCTTCTACACAGCTGCCTCCAGTTCAACCAATAAACTGTAGGACCTGCTCCTGATTGGAGGAGAGCAGCGTACTCGGCGTGTAGGTAGCAGAGTTGGGATTGGTGGAAGAGGACTATAAAGGAGGAGAGAGACAACATGCACCAGGAACATCTAAGGGGAACATCTATCTGAAGGAACACCTGTGCAGCCCCCGAGAGAGCCGGCCGGCGGTGTGCCGCTCCCCCGCGGAAGTGAGGAAAGTGGCAGGGGGAACCGCCCTTCCACGGAGGTGGAAGGGTCGGTAGCCAACCCGGGAAGAACCAGCAGCAAACCCGGGGAGGGCCGAGCAGACGAAAGAACAACGCGGGGTCTAGTGTCGTTCCTCCATGAAGAGGGGGAGCGGCAGTCACCTGGTCCCTTCGGATGTGGGAAGGTGTGCCTGTGGAAACGGTGGGCAGTGGTACATGTAGAACCAGGCCCCTTCATCCTACTTAGTATTGTCAGGCGGTAGCCCCTTTAATCCCGCCTTGCCCCAGCCTCTGAAGTCCGGTCCTCCTCCTAATTCCCTAGTGTACCCCAAGGGTTCAGGTTCCCATGACTTACTGATGTCAACAGTATTTTTAAACAAACCGAGCCCCACTCTTTTGTAAGCTTCGTCCAGTAGGCAAGAAGCGAGAGGATGGAGTACTGAAGGTATTTCTTGTTTGGAGGATGGCATGGGTGGGCACGTGTGATGTCTGGGAGAAGAGTCCGTGTCCGGAAGAGTAATGACTCAAGCACAGTCGTGTGGAACGTGGAGTGCCGTGGGGCATAGAGCTTGGGCACAGGGAGTCATCTCTGGGCCAGGTAGGAAAAGCGTCACTCACTTGTCTTCCCACATTTTCCTTTCCAAGCTTTTATTTCCTGCAAGTCTGGTATTTTTCTTTGTACTTTTATATCATTTCCGAAGGGACTTAGGGCTGAAAGACACAAAGTTAAAACTTAACCTAGTTGATCTACTTTCTGGTGAGCTCTTCAGATAATAGATTGAGCTTGAGAGAATAAAATCAGCTTTTGGTATTACCTGTGAACTTTATTCTTTCTCTACTTACAGGTAGCACACATGATGGACAGCTGGTTTTATTCTTTGAAAAACTTCTATTTTCCAGTCATTAGACAATGATCCTTTTATGTGGGCGGATAAGTGCAGAGCTTGCGTTCTGAACTTATCACTGCTGTGAGCGTTTGAGATATAAAGGTTTTCTTAGGGTAGAGTGTCCTAGCCTTCGTCTTTCTTTCCAGATCAGACCAAGGAGAAATGAAGTGCCTAAGTAGTTAATCAGTGAAAATGCTGATAGTTGGAAGAATAACAAACAGTACACTGTTTTCCTGACTATTGTAAAACAAAATAAGGTATTTACTTATTGGGAACAGTATCCCTTCTTTAAGTCTCTCTCTCTCCTCTCTCTGCTATCTTTCCTTCTTATTTTCCCTGATGGAATCCTCCTCTTATCTGAGCAAACATTTTTTGCTGTTTGTCTTTTCTGCTCTGAGTGGACATGAGAGCGACCCATGCGCTCCAGCGTGGGCTCCCACTGATGGGGGAGAAGTTTGCTCTGCGCTGCTGCTGTCACCGCCCGTGGACTGAACGCAGCCCGGCTCATTCAAACTGCGATTCAGCTCCATCATCTTCCTCCCATTATTAACTGTCCTTTGCACTTCACAAAATGGAAAACTGTTTTGAGTAAGAACAGCTGCTTTTGTAGGAGACATACAAGCAACGGTTACAAGAGATGCACGGTCTCATTGTTTACTTTATGGCTGTTTGATAGTTGCTGTTTCTTTAAAAAAGATTTATTTATTTATTGGAAAGGCAGAGGTACAGAGACAGAAGGAGGGAGAGAGAAAGAGAGAGAGAGAGAGAGAGAGAGAGAGAGAGAATGGGTCTTCCATCAGCTGGTTCACTCCCCAAATGGCTGCAATGGCCAGGGCTGGGCCAGGCCAAAGCCAGGAGCCGGTAGCTTCTTCCAGGTCTCCTATGTGGGTGCAGGGGATCTGGGCCATCTTCTGCTGCTTTCCCAGGCACATTAGCAAGGAGTAGGAAATGGAGCAGCTGGGACTCAAACTGGTGCCCATACAGGATGCCGGCACTGCAGTTGGAGGCTTAACCTTCTATGCCACAGTGCCAGCCCAAATAGTTGCTGTTAAATCAAGATAACTTTTTAAATTTAAGTTATTAGACTTCAAAGAAACTGTCTATCTCTAACTTTCTAATAGGAGAAAAATCAAGCATATATACATTTATAATAAAATCCAGGGACAAATATATATATTATTAATTATTATTATTATTTTTAAATATATATTCATTTGAAAGGCAGAGTTGGAGAGAGAGAGGTCTTCATCCACTGGTTCACTCCCCAGATGGCTGCAATGGCCGGAGCTATGCCGATCTGAAGCCAGGAGCCAGGAGCCAGGAGCTTCTTCCAGGTCTCCTATGCGGGCACAGGGACCCAAGAACTTGGGCCAACTTCCACTGCTTTCCTAGGCCATAGCAGAGAGCTGTATCAGAAGTGGAGCCGCCAGGACTCAAACTTGTGCCCACATGGAATGCTGGCACTGCAGATGGCTTTACCCACTACGCCACAGCGCCAGCCCTGACAAGTATATATTTATACAATCAAAACAGACAGCATTTGTGATGGGTGAATTTCAAGAGGTCTGAGAGTTGCAATAAACACTTCCAACCTCATACACTTACCCAGACTCCTGCATCAAGAACCCAGAATGGAGAGCTATGAGAAGAGGATTTCTGGAGACAATTCAACATCTTCCAGTGTCTGTGAGACTCAGAAGTTGCTCACTCAGTTTGCTCTTACTCTGTATATAAGGCAGAAATGATACAACACTTAGATAAACTAAAATATGGGGGATCAGTATTGCAACACAGCAGCTTAAGCTGTGCCTGCAATGCTGGCATTCCATGTGAACCCTGGTTTGAGTCCTGTATGCTTTGCTTCTGATCCAGCTCCCTGCTAATGAGCTTGGGAGAGCATGGGAAGACAGCCTGAGTGCTCCGGCCCTTGCCACCCATGTAAGAGACCCAGGTGGAATTCCAGGCTCCTGGCTTCAACCTGTCCAGCTCTGGCTGTTGCAGGCATTTGGGAGTGAACCAGAAGGCGAAAGATTTCTCTCTGTGACTCTGCCTTTCAAATATTAAAATAATAAGTGTTTTTTTAGAAAAAAAGTTTTTTAAAATTGAAGAAATAATTTTGTGTTTGATGAGGACAAAGTTGAAGAACATGTTACATCTGAGATGAGTTTGTCTTTCACTTACATGCAAATGAGTGGCAGAATTGTTATTTTCACTGTGATATCTGTGTTACACTGTGATGAGCAGTAAGCTGCTTTTGAAACACCGTGGATTGATTTGTTATACTTTGGGTAATAAAATAAAAATCTGGAATTTTTACACTTATTTCATAAACATGTTAGGGAGATTCTGTTTCATTTCTCTTCACCATCTGGTGTGATATTAATATATTAATATATTAATTATTATAATTAATAATTATATTTGGGAGGTGCTTCCTACTTCCAGGCAATGCAGAATTAGTAAGATGGACAGCATGAAGGAGGGAACTGGGCAGCATTGAAGTTATTTGACCCATACATGTTGTCGATTTTTTGCTTTCCTGAAAAACTGTATCTAGTAAATTTAAGAGTCTGAGGGAATATAAGTGCTTTCAAATGATACAGCTAGCCTTGTTTAAAGCTGTTCTAGGCACTGAGTCACATGTTTTGCATACACTGTCTCTTATTCAATCCAGCAAAGGGCAAAGGCCCAGAAATGAAGTAATTTGTCCAGTGTCTTTGTTCTGGTTTGAACCTCATGTTAAATCCCAAAGTCATACGTTGCTGATACTAAGAGCTTGGAAACTTTGTCCAGTTATGGTGTGCAGGAGCTGGGCCTTGTGGATGGTCCGTAGGTTACCAGGGCACTCCCCTGAATGGGCTCGCACAAAGGGGTTGCTTGTAAAGCTGAGTTGGGCCCAGCCTCTCTCTGCTTCCTGGCTGGGCGTGATCCCTCCCCTCTACCACTCCACCTGCTCTTTGACTTTGGGCCTTCCAAGCTAAGAGCCAAAGTAAGCCTTCCTTGGGAAGCGGCCCCTGTCAGGTGTTCCGTAGCAGTACAGAATCGCTGAGTAATACAGTCTTATAATAAAGAAAGGCTGGAGCAGAGATTTAAACCTAGGTCTGCGTCTTTAAAGTGAGTTTGCAGGCCGGCGCTTGGCTCACTAGGCTAATCCTCCGCCTGCGGCGCCAGCACACCGGGTTCTAGTCCCAGTCGGGGCGCCGGATTCTGTCCTGGTTGCCCCTCTTCCAGTCCAGCTCTCTGCGGTGGCCAGGGAGTGCAGTGGAGGATGGCCCAAGTGCTTGGGCCCTGCACCCGCATGGGAGACCAGAAGAAGCACCTGGCTCCTGTCTTCGGATAGGCGCAGCGTGCCGGCCATAGCAGCCATTTGGGGGGTGAACCAACGGAAAAAGGAAGACCTTTCTCTCTGTCTCTCTCTCACTGTCTAACTCTGCCTCTGGAAAAAAAAAAAAGAAAAGTGAGTTTGCCGTCCTAGCTATCGCAGTGAGCAAGGTTTACTGTCACAGTTTGGAACTCTGGATGTGCGTGACTGCTTGGTCACCTTGTGAAACAACGCGTTGAGCAGGTCTGTGTTCATCTTTGTATGGCAGGGAACCACCCTCACTACACCTTGCTCGAGAGTGGGAAGTACAGGGCCAGGACGGACATAGTGGAGTCGGGCCGCGCGCATCACTGGAACTCAGCCTCCAGTAGCAAAGGGAGGCCTGAACTCCAGTTCTTCCCGGTTTGAGGTTAGGTGTCTTTGGAAGTGTGTAGATTCCCTCCTGTGACTATAATGCTGCCAGTAGTGGTTGTGATGGTTTAATATCTATCCATAAGACAATGGCAGGAAATTGAGCTTTTAGGAAAAAAATGGAGGCAGAATGACAGCTTTTCCTGGTTGCTTAGACAGGCTGTATTTGCATGGTACTGGAACTATATTTCTAAGAGAGGACAGTCATTTGTGTTTGCAGCCAACTAAAGTGGTAATATTTCCATCTAATATAAATGTTCCACATTGCTGCCTTAGGGCTGTACAAATGTAGTTTATCTCATGTTTATTTCAAATGCAGAGCAGTGATACATTTAGTACAGTTAATTACAGTTTTTCATTGTCACATTAAGAGATTTAAGTCATATAAACTACCATCACAAGTAAAAAAATTATTGAAATTCATTTTTCCATTTTATCAGGTTTTAACACTTGTGGTTTGAGGTCTGCATGGTCTTTGCACTGTCTTCTTGTTTTTGCTGCTTTGGCCACATTCCAGTGTATAAGCCATTGTACCTCGCATGGGCCATTGCCCTTAATAGGGATAATAACAATTTCTGAATGAAGCTCAGTTACAGAAATATTGCGAAGCCTTCTCCAGCATTAATTCATTAATGATTGTTCCTCTCACGTCTGATTAGTAGGCGCATCTTTTTTCTTCCTTGATCACTGCCTCCTCTTTTTACTGTGAAAGTCACTCCCTGCATCACTTCCTCTGTCTCTTGGGAGGCATAGATCTGTTGCTATCAATTCGCAGGTGGCTGCGAGGTCATGGCTAAACAGTTTGAATTCTGTGCTCTTCCTCGGAGACATTTTTCTTCTTTCTAGACTTTTTTCTTTTCTTTTCTTCTTCCTTTATTTGATGTTCTTCTATAATAATAAAAAATGTAGAAAAAAGGAAGAGTTAACCATTTGGAAAATGTAGAAATTAATTTTGGTTATAAAATGACATGGATACTCAGTAACGGCATTTTCTGTTGGCTAGGGAAGACATTGTACCCAGGGAAAGAGGACAGAACAAAAGGAAATGTGCCGGTGCCGCGGCTCACTAGGCTAATCCTCCGCCTTGTGGCGCCGGCACACCGGCTTCTAGTGCCGGTCGGGGCGCCGGATTCTGTCCCGGTTGCTCCTCTTGCATGCCAGCTCTCTGCTGTGGCCAGGGAGTGCAGTGGAGGATGGCCCAGGTGCTTGGGCCCTGCACCCCATGGGAGACCAGGAGAAGCACCTGACTCCTGCCATCGGATCAGCGCAGTGGGCCGGCCGCAGCACGCCGGCCGCGGCGACCATTGGAGGGTGAACCAACGGCAAAAGGAAGACCTTTCTCTTTGTTCCTCTCTCTCACTGTCCACTCTGCCTGTCCAAAAAAAAAAAAAAAAAAAAAGTGCCTGGGAAGCAGGGGATGTGAGAAACGTGGACAGAGTTCCTGATTCTGGGCCATGGGCTGGCCCTGCCCTGGCTGTTGTGTGCATTTAGGGAGTGAACCAGGGATTCGAGATCTCTCTTTGTCACTCTCCAGTTGAAGTGAATCAATCAATCAATCTTTAAAACAGAGAAAGAAATATCTTTCATCTTCTTGTTCACTCCTGAAATGCCTGTAACAGCTGGGGCTGGGTCAGGCCAAAGCCAAGAGCTCCCACCTCCAAAGCCAACAGCTGCCACCTCCTAGGGTATGCATTAGCAGGAAGGTGGATTTGGGAGTGGAGCCGGAGGCCGGAGCTGTGGCATGGCAGGTGAAGCTGCCACCTGCAGTGCCGGAGTCCCATATGGGTGCCGGTTTGATACCCAGCTGCTCCACTTCCTAACTAGCTCTCTGCTATGGCCTGGGAAAGCAGTAGAAGATGGCCCTGGTCCTTGGGCCCCTGCACCCGCATGGGAGACCCAGAAGAAGCTCCTGGCTCCTGGCTTCGGATTGGCACAGTTCCAGCCATTGTGGCTAATTGGGGAGTGAACCAGCGGATGGAAGACCTTTCTCTCTCTCTCTCTCTCTCTCTCTCTCTCTGTCTCTCCTTCTCTCGGTGTGTAATAAAAAAAAAAAAAAAGTGGAGCTGGGTCTCAGACCCAGGCACTCTGAGATGGATTCTGGGCCTCCCAAGTGGTGATTTAACCGTTGCCCCCGTTGCCTGCCCTGAAGATACTGTTTTTTTTTTTTTTTTTTTTCTAGGCAGTACTTAATATTTTTTGGAGAAATAAACACCTTTAGATGTAATTAGGACTGTCCTTTAGAACTTCAGGAAGACTGAGCTAAAGCATTTGCTAGGCAAGAGAGAGAGAAAGACAGGGAAGAATTGGGGAAAACGAATGCACTGAAATTCTCAGATTTTCTTCCTCTTTGCCATCAACTCCTGGATGCTCCGTCACAAATCTTATTTCTCAGGGTCTGTTTTCTAAAACTTTTAAAGGGGTTGTGTTGGGTTCCTCCTGAAGCACTTTATGGCTTTGAAATTCTATTTAGTGATGCCAGTTAGCATCATTTATCATCAATCGTTTCTTCATTCTTTCCTCCACTCAGCTTTTATTATTGAGCACCTACCATATGTCAGACTGGGCTGGTTTAGATCAGTGAATTAAAATGACAAACGGGGGGCCAGTGCCCTGGTGCACTAGGCTAATCCTCCGCCTGTGGCACCGACATCCCTTGTGGGCGCTGGTTCTAGTCCCGGTTGCTCCTCTTCCAGTCCAGCTCTCTGCTGTGGCCCGGGAGGGCAGTGGAGGATGGTCCAAGTGCTTGGGCCCCTGCACCTGCATGGGAGACCAGGAGAAGCACCTGGCTCTTGGCTTCGGATCAGCACAGCTCTGGCCGTTGTGGCCATTTGGGGACTGAAGCAACGGAAGGAAGACCTTTCTCTCTGTCTCTCTCTCTCTCACTGTGTGTAATTCTACCTGTCAAATAAATAAATAAACATCTAAAAAAAGTGTCCTTGTGGCACAACAGGTTAAGCCACTGACTGAGATGTTGCATCCTATCTGGGTGCCGGTGTGAGTCCCAGTTGGTGCTGGTTTGAGTCCCGGCTGTTCCACTTCTGATCCAGCTCCCTGTTAATGTGCCTGGGAAAACAGTGGAAGGTGGCCCAAGTGCTTTGGCCCCTGCACCCACGTGGGAGACCCTGATGTAGCTCTTGGCTCCTGGCTTTGGCCTGACCCACCTCTGGCCATTGGGACCATTTGGGGAATGCACAAGTGAATGGGAGATCTCTCCATCTCTCACTACTCCCCAACCCCTGTGTCTCCCTCTCCTTCTGTAACTGCCTTTGAAATAAATAATCTTTTTTTTTTTTAAATGACAAAGATGCCTGCCTCCTTGATATGGTTAATTATATGTCTCTGCTTGATTGGCCACGGGATGCCCGGGTTAGGCATTGTTTCTGAATGCAGCTGTGAGGTTGTTTCCAGATGAGATTTCCACTGAATTCATGGACTCGGAAAAGTGCATTGCTCACCCAGCGTGGTTGGGCATCTCCTAATCCACTAAGGTCTGACCTGAACAAAAGGCGGAGCTTCCTCTGCCTGTGATACCATCCCAACATGTGTCATAACCTCTGGACCAAATTTAATTATTTGAGAGTCAGAGTTACAGAGAGAGAGAGAGAGAGAGAGAGAGAGGTCTTCTATCTGCTGGTTTACTCCCTAAATGGGCTCAGTGGCCAGGGCTGGACCAGGCCAAAGCCAGGAGCTTCTCTTGGGGTTCCCACGTGGCTGCAGGGGCCCAAGGACCTGAGCCGTTCTCCACTGCTTTCTCTGGCACATTGGCAGGGAGCTGGGTTGAAAGTGGAGCAGCTTGTTCTTGAACCTGCGCCCATATGGGATGCTGGTGTTGCAGGCAGGTGGCTTAACCTGCCACGCCACAGCACTACACCAAACTGGGCATTTCTGTAAGTTTTTGAGGCCATCACCACCCTGTTGGGTCAGAGTTACTTTGAGAACATCACTGAGCACCTAAAGCGCAGGTGGGATTTCTCTGCAATAGGTCTGGGGAATTGTTAGGGGAGCTGAATTAAGAGATTTAAGATTTTCTACCCCACAAGGCTGCTGCCTCTAATGTATCACTTTACTTTTTTCTACTTAATATTTTTATTTATTATTTTAACATAACCTATTTTTAATTTACATTGTAGTCAAAGTCTTAATGCTTCATAAATAAGGAATCCAACAAATAAAAAGTAAAATATCATAGCTGAACACAAAAATAGGCAAGAGCTATAAACAATAATCAAATGAAAAGATGTTCAATAATGCAGTCGTTTTCATGTCATGTGGCCTTGACATGTTGTAAGCAGTCACTCAATCAGTAATTCTTAAATGCAGGATGAACTGATTATAATGAATGCTTATTGAGTGCTTACTACACACCAGGACTCGGGAACAGAAAGATCCTTAAATGCAATCTGTTTTATGAAGCACTTGCTTTCCCAGCATCCTAGGTGATTTTGTATTAATAACCATGAGTTAGAGGCTAAAAGCCCTGGCAGTCAACATTTTATCCAAGAAGTCAGACAGAAAACTTATGATTTGAACCTGAAACTTTGACTCAGAATCATGATGCAAGTATATATTATATATAAAAGTTATATCTGGGCAATTGGAAAGCTGAACTTAGAATTAATTCACCATGTAGTTCTGGCCATAGTGGCCATTCAGGGAGTGAACCAATGGAAGGAAGACCTTTCTTTCTGTCTCTCTCACTGTCTAACTCTGCCTGTCAAATAAAAAAATCCACCATGTTAAATATATAGATTTATTAGTATTAAGTAATAGTACAGCTCGGCTGTCTCATTGCAAAGCAGATCCAGGAAGAAGCAGAGCTCCTGTTTTCTATGGCACATCTAGGAGTTTATTATGCTAAAAGATCAGAGTTCACTGTGTATCTTCCCATAAATTTAGAAATACATAATCTATGTCTCTTATATGTGTGCACCATGTGAGGGTGCTTTCAAAAGTTCATGGAAGGGGCCGGCACCACGGCTTAGAAGGCTAACCTCCACCTGCAGTGCTGGCATCGTATATCGGCTCCTGTTCACGTCCTGGCGGCTCCACTTCTGATCCAGCTCTCTGCTGTGGCCCGGGAAAGCAGTGGAAGATGGCCCAAGCCATTGGGCCCCTGCACCCACATGGGAAACCCGGAAGAAGCTCCTGGCTCCTGGCTTTGGATCAGCTCAGCTCCAGCCGTTGTGGCCATCTGGGGAGTGGACCAGCGGGTGGAAGACCTCTCTCTCTCTATGCCTCTGCCTCTTTGTAACTCTGCCTTTCAAATAAATAAATAAATCTTCTAAAAAGAAGTTCATGGAAAATGGAATTAAAAAACAAGTATTCATGTAAAAGAAGATTTAAATCATAGATATTAGGGGACTTGGAAAAAGTTCATGGAAAATGAATGAAAAAAGCCATGTATGGATTTCAGAATTTTTTGTACCAAAGTAAACTTATCTTTTAACTCCATTTTTTCTTGAATTTTTGAAGTGTCCTTGTATCTAGAAGCAAAAACAGATCGATAGAAATAGATATACCTAAAAATTAGATATTTTAAATGAAAGCATTTATTATCCAACTAAAAATATTAGCCATAAATATCTTAAGGGTTGGGTAAGATCACTCCTACATAATTGTAAAATAAAAATGAGAAATTTTTTGTTTTCTGTTAACATTTGTTTAAGTTATTTTGGGGTTTTCTGTGTTTAATTTTACAGAAACCGTGGTTACTAAAAATAATCAGAGTCAAAACTGATGCTAATTTACTTTATTTGTGACCATAAGAATTTATAAGTTTTATGTGAGATTACTCAAAGCAAATCACTCACATGTTGAAATTTATTAGATTACTTTAACAGGGATTTTGCAATCTGTAAAATATGCAAAGAATCTAATTTTCAGAGTTTAATTCTTGAGCAATATTACATTTTTTTTTTAAACAGGCAGAGTGGACAGTGAGAGAGAGAGAGACAGAAAGGTCTTCCTTTGCCATTGGTTCACCCTCCAATGGCTGCTGCGGCTGGCACTGCGCTGATCCGAAGGCAGGAACCAGGTGCTTCTCCTGGTCTCCCATGGGGTGCAGGGCCCAAGCACTTGGGCCATCCTCCACTGCACTCCCTGGCCACAGCAGAGAGCTGGCCTGGAAGAGGGGCAACCAGGACAGAATCCGGCGCCCTGACCGGGACTAGAACCCAGTGTGCCGGTGCCGCAAGGCGGAGGATTAGCCTAGTGAGCCGCAGCGCCGGCACATTTTTTAAAAGATCTTTTAAATACAGTGTCATTCAAGTGAGTGGTACTTGATGAATACTTGTTTAGCGCATATGTTTTTCAAATTTGCTATTTGGGTGTGTTTTATCATTCCATGCATACATTCATTCTCTCTCTCTCTCTCTCTCTTTCCTATGTATCTACCTATCTATGTATGTGTCTATCTGTGAGGCAGAGAGAGAGAGAGAGGGAGAGAGCGAGCTCCCATCCACTGTTTTACTCCCCAGATGCCAGCAACAGCTGAGACCGGAGCTGGGAGCTGGGAACGCAATCCATGTCTCCCACAAGGGTAGCAGAGACCCACTTACTTGAGCTATCACCTGCTGCATACCAGGGTGAGGATTAGCAGACACTCCTTATGTGGGATGTGGGCATCTTCACCGTTAGGCTAAATGCCTGTTCCCTCTTATATATTTTTTGAAAAACAAGGATTTTGCTGAGCACAAGGAGCCTAGAATTCTGATGCTCACCGAAGACTGGGGGTTCGGGTGTTCACTGCTTGTCGGATCCCTTTTAAGTTATTGTGAAAGGGAAGTAAGCATCGCTAAGCAAAGGGGAAAGGGAAGCTGTGTGATCTCTTAAATCTTGACATAGCGGGGTTTTTAGTCCTTTGCTACATATAAAGAGACATTCTGTATCAAAGCTTTAGACTTGTTGCTGTATCACAGAAATAACTAAGAGATCTCAAAGAAATATTAACTTTAATTTTCCTTAGAGAAAGAAAGAAGATATCAAAGAGAATTCTCAAGAATCAGTACGGTGTGCTGGCATTGCCTGTTTGTCTCAGTGTTTCTGAAATGCTCTGCGACAATACAAACCCGTTCACGAAGAAACAGATTAGGAGCACGGATTTAACCTAGCAAATTTGTGTGCATCCCACCTCTAGAGTGTCTTTCTTCAGTTCCCGGCTCCTGTTTCCTAGTAATGCAGACCCTCGGGAGGCAGTGGTGGCGGCTCAAGTACCTGAGTACCTGCCCCCGATGTGGGACCTGGGTTGCATCTGGACTCCCAGCTTTGGCCCAGGCCTATGGGAATTTGTGAAGTGAATCAGAGAATGAAAACTATCTCTCTCCCTCTCCTCCCTTTCCTCTCAAAAAAATCAATAATTAGAAAGTATCATATTAATAGAGATCTTGTTAAACCCTTGCGTCTCTGGTAATGACTACGTAACGACTAGGATAAAATGGATTTTCATTTCACTCGTTTCCAGTTACAAATCTTTATGTCTGTAGAGAGAGGAGAAAGATTCCAAAGGCTCATTAACTACCATACATTCAGAACATTGTAGCTCTACCCAGAGGAATTTCTCTTAGAATTGACAGATGTTATGGTAGACATGAAAGTACATTTATGATGTACAAGCTAAGTGACAAGATGAATTGCGTGTATCAAATTCTCAAGCTGTTCTTTGGTCCAGTTCATATTTACGTTTGAGTAAGCTTTTGCTGGAGAGGAGAGACTCCAGGTGTTTGCCTGTGTGAGTCCATTCCGACCTCTGCTGCCTTTGATTCTCCCCTAGCACTCAGCACCAATGCTGTTGACAGACCTCTTTCTGCATTCCAGAACCGTCAACCAATTCTTTGCAGATCCTTGGGATCTAAGAACATCTAGAGGCTAGCACTAACGCTGTTTGAAAAACTCCCAGAATAATAAAATTATTCTCTAATTCTTTTAACTGATGCATAATCATACATATTTTATGTATTTATGGGGTGTTCTGCAATTCTTGTGTGTCTAAGGAAAAAAAAATTGAGAAATAATCCTTTTGAGTTTTTTTCAGATCACACAGAACTTCCAAAGTAAGAACACGAGCATGGCACACATCTTAATTTTTGTTTTGATTGGTTTTGATTCCTGTCAAGTTTCACTAATGTCCCTGAGCTCCCCAACTGTTCTGTGAAAACGATTCACCTCCATATTACCTTCTGGGGTGATACATTTTGTACGAAAGCAGCATAGTGGATATCACAGAATACTATTTGGAAATGTTTTAAAATTTCTGAGAAAAGATATAGTATGCAGTATATGTTTCCTTAATGTAGCTCAAAAAATAATCTTAAAATTGGAGAGAAAAGAAATTTTACAGATTAGAATTAGACACTAGAGTTTAGTTGATTTGAAATATCTTTCCATCAGCACTACTGCTAGGGCATTAATTTCTGTGACTCTGTTTTTCCTTTTATTAAATAGAAATAGTATTTCCTATATTGTTAACACATGGGAAAACGAAGAGTGTTTCTAAGGTATTTGGGAGAAGATACTATTTATCTTTGTAAATAGTCTTATTTATCTGAGGAATCCACTTTAGTAAGTCTCGATAGTGACAATAATCGTATTCGGCTCCCAACTTCTTTTTTAAGTTTTAGCGTTGAGAATGTTCTTCCAGATCAGGACCGGTGGGTGGGTTCAGTGAGCACTGATAAATCTGTATTAGTTCCCAATAGCAGCAAGCAGTTGAAAAGACATCTGAAAACATTCCTGCAGTGCTGTGCTTCCACTGACACAAGCCCGTGGATGGTAGGAAAGCCTTTGAAAGAAACTGAACCTGAGAGCTTGCTGAAGAAATTGATAATTACATACGCCCCAAGGTTGTCCACTTGTACATCATTTACCAAATGGGCTTTGAAAAAGCCAAATATGTGTTTACATCAGAAAATGGTAATGTGTTCAAAGACTTTCTCTTAAATGATTGACGTCTTAAAGCACTCCAGAGCCTGGAACAGCCCAGGATGAAAAGCAGACCCACATCCTCGGGCGGATGAGATTGTGCACATGTTTATATAAAGCGCATTTTCTAAAAAGGAAGGGTTTGGAGGTCGGAATTAAGAGATCTAGAATTTCCATTATCCAAGTGAAGTGAGTTCTAGTTCATGACACTGGAGATTCATCTGTTGAAGAAGAAAAAATATAGAGGACACTGACCACGCCCTGATTCTATCCACTAATTTGAGTTTTTAAAACAGAAGCCTAAGTTCTTCTATTAAACTTGGAAATAAAAGACCTAGAGGAAGGAAGGGAAACAAGAGACAATGAAAGACAGGGAGGAAGGAAGGAAGGAAGGAAGGAAGGAAGGAAGGAAGGAAGGAAGGGAAGGAAAAAAGAAAAAATTTAAAAATAAGAGAAATACTGTGTTTATCCTTTGGAAACTATGCATTTCTTTCTATAAACTTATGGAAGTTAAAAAAATCTTCGCACACCATTTGGTACGTCCTTTAGTATCATACACAGAATAGCAGCATTAATTCTAATGTATCACAAATACCAATACTTTAAAAAGCAGTTTTTAGAACTATTTCATGGTAACTCTGAGATAGAAATAAGAAAAACTAAAAACAAGACAACCATTTCTCTTACATAGCTATTCTCAAACATTTCTGAGAAATGTTTTTAAGGTCTGTGGCTCCACCAGAGATGCAAGAACAAAGTTTGAGCTGTGGTTCCAGTTGGTTTATATGTACTTATCTAAAGTCCAGCAAGGCTTTTCTTAAATATCTTTGTGTTCCATACATACCCATTTACATTTTAAAAGGGTATATCTGGGTGAGGTCCAGCAGGCTCTAAGCCTCTTATCCCAGCAGAGAGTGTCTACAAAGCTCTTTGAGTGAGGGCAAAATCGAATTCAGCTTTGTTGATCTGGATTCTCTACCTAGAGAGTTTGTGACTTGCACATAGGCACCACAGAAGAGATGCTTCATAAATTTTCTCAGTAACTGGTCTTTGACTTGACAGTGCTAGAAGAAAACACTAGAATTCTAGGAGAAAATATACATGGATGTGAAAAAAATGTTTTCCAAAGTGAGCAAATACTAATCTCTCTCTTTTCTGTTCATGTAGTCCTAAATCCTAGGGCTTGGGGCAGTAATTCAGAATATTGAGGGCAGAATCTTTACTACCCACAAAGAAATACAGTTATCAACATTTCCTGGAAGTTGTCTTTGACTCCCTCTTTCACCGATTACATGCACTAAGCCCTGGGAATAGCTTCCAGGTATATCTTAAATGGCATTTCCACTATCTCCTAGTAGTTTAAATATAACCCATTACATAAAACTGGAGCCACAAAGGCTGTAACTGCCGGCAGGTGGGGCTTGGCTTACTGGGCAGAGAGTTTAGCAAACATCCTTCAGCTAGGATTAAGTTCCTGGGAAACTGTTGTAAAAATAAATTCTGTTACTGTCCTCAAATCCGTACAGTTGATTTTTTTCTTAAGGCTATAATTTTTACATGTAAATTTGATACTGGTTTATTATGCATACTTTTGTAAAAGTGCTTGGTCTCTTGACCAACTTAGAAGGCAAACCACAGTTTGTGTGGTAAGGACAACCACTATCCCTCATAACGCGTAATTTTTTACTACCTACAAATTGGTGTTTGAGATGGGATTTAGGGAGCTCAGAGGATCTGTGCTGTCTGTAGCCATGACATTTAGTAACCTTTTCCAACTGGTATCCGTCTTCTATCATTGTAGGAAAGAATCCATCATAATTCTCAAAACACAGGTTTCCTTTAGTTAAAGCTGAAAGGTTATGTAAATATAAACATTGCGTAACTGAAAAGTTGGACCTGTACCTTGAGAATCTATCTCAGGACAAAGAAAATATACTTAATGCTTATATGAATAATTTCTTGAGTACGATGAGCGCGTCTCAGCTTCCGAAGCCCGCTTGAACGAACCATCTCTTTGATCCTTACACTGTGCAGGGGGAGTGGTGTTATCTCCGCTTTGTAGAGCAGGTGATCTAGGCTTAGTGATGTTTGATAATGGGCCTTGAACTTCAGAGTTAACGAAATTTTGAGAAACGGAGTGTAAACCAATCAAAATGGCTCAAGAAAGTGATTTTTAACTGCTTTATCCTGGAAAATAAAAATCTTTATTCTCTTGTACTGTTACAAAACTATGTGTACTGCTTAGGAAATCAGAAATCAGAAAACAAGCAAACATTACCTTCCGGAGCAGCTGATGATAGCCAAGAGTGCTGTATTTCACGCAGGGCTGCTGATCTCTTCCCGCCCAGACCCACTGTGCTCCAGGGGTACCCACACCACTTGATTTCAGCAGTCCGCCCAGTGGACCCAGCTGTGGCACACCCCCTTGATATGTTCCCATTCTGATTCCCGGGTCACAAGTAGGATCCAAGATCCCCAAGCTCCTCTTTTCCGATTTGCATCTCAGCACTCAAGGAAGTGAATTGTTTGTAGATCTTATTTCTCCCAACATCGTTTGTCCTCCCTTAAACGGGAGAAAACAAACCGTATTCTTCCATTTGCTGGCTTAGTGCTGGATTTCTAGTCATATGATTCATTATGTGCTAATTCCACCTGTTTGTGATTGTTCTGCTGTCTTAAAGTTTTTCTTATAAAATAGCTTTTCTGCATTAAAAATACTTTATCTGCACATGTGCACGGTCTATTATAATATCTAGAACCAATGGTATCCAGCAGCTCTGTTTACCAACCATGAAATAAATGAATCTGTTTCAGAGTTCAGGAAGAGAGCTGGCCACGCTGCAGTCCTTAGTGCAGAACTCATAGGCTATGGTCTGAAATGGGCCTGAAATGCCTTTTGTCCTCTCTCTCTCTATTTAGAGAGAGTTTCCCTCTCCCTAGGGAGTGATGGGAAAGTCCTAATATGCAGCTACATCCTTCACTCTTAGTCTCATCTCCCAGCTGTGCCCCTGCCCCAAAGTTTCTTCATCTTTAACTTTACACTTAATTTTTAGGGCCACCATTCTTACTTTGTTCAACATTTTTTTTTTTTTTTTGTAAATTTTTTTTTTTTTTTTTGGACAGGCAGAGTGGACAGTGAGAGAGAGAGACAGGGAGAAAGGTCTTCCTTTGCCATTGGTTCACCCTCCAATGGCCGCTGTGGCCGGTGTGCTGCAGCCGGTGCGCCACGCTGATCCGATGGCAGGAGCCAGGTGCTTCTCCTGGTCTCCCATGGGGTGCAGGGCCCAAGCACTTGGGCCATCCTCCACTGCAGTCCCTGGCCACAGCAGAGAGCTGGCCTGGAAGAGGGGCAACCGGGACAGAATCCGGCGCCCCGACCGGGACTAGAACCCTGTGTGCGTGCCGGTGCCGCAAGGCAGAGGATTAGCCTATTGAGCCGCGGCGCCCGCCACTTCGTTCTTCATTGAACAGTGTGTGAGCAGGAGACTTTATTATCCTCTGATGAGGGAAAATAGTGCCTGGAATCCTTTCATCTTCAAACTACTATAGCAGTACTGTGAGAGTTACTTTTTAAATTTTTATGTCTTTTTTTTTTTTTTTAATTTATTTGACAGGTAGAGTTATAGACAGTGAGAGAGAGAGACAGAGAGAAAGGTCTTCCTTCCATTGGTTCACTCTCCAAATGGCAGCCATGGCCTGGACTGTGCCAATCCGAAGCCAGGAGCCAGGAGCTTCCTCCAGGTCTCCCATGGGGTGCAGGGCCCAAGCACTTGGGCCATCCTCCACTGCCTTCCTGGGCCACAGCAGAGAGCTGGGCTGGAAGAGGAGCAGCCAGGACTTGAACTGGTGCCCATATGGGATGCCAGCACCACAGGCGGAGGATTAACAAGTGAGCCACAGCGCCGGCCCCAAATTTTTATGTCTTAAAATAAAACTTCTGCATTCTACCTTTTCCATGTTTTATATTTTTTTGGATAGTAGCTATAGCCACATTCATATACTACATAGGTGAAAAATTAAGTACTTTTATTTCAACAAGATGCATCATAAATATTTTTCAAAAAAATCTGAAGAACATATTATTTTCTAAATTGGTAAATAGTTTTCCATTTAGAAGTTAAAATAGTAAGTTTATTTAATTGAAAAGATTACTGTTGGCAAATGTTACAGTGTTTTAAAAAATTATTCTGTATAGAAAGATATCCATGCTTATTCATTGATAAAGAAGCTTAGTGAAATTTTTCAGGACTGTTTATGTTTTTTTTTTTTTTTTGGACAGGCAGAGTGGACAGTGAGAGAGAGAGACAGAGAGAAAGGTCTTCCTTTTGCCGTTGGTTCACCCTCCAGTGGCCGCCGCGGCCGGTGCATCACACAGATGCGAAGCCAGGAGCCAGGTGCTTCTCCTGGTCTCCCATGGGGTGCAGGGCCCAAGCACTTGGGCCATCCTCCACTGCACTCCCTGGCCTCAGCAGAGAACTGGCCTGGAAGAGGGGCAACTGGGACAGAATCCGGCACCCCGACCGGGACTAGAACCTGGTGTGCCGGCGCTGCAAGGCGGAGGATTAGCCTACTGAGCTATGGCGCTGGCCCATGTTTGCTGTTTTGATATTAATTTATTTGAAATTTGCTGTAAAATTCAGAACTTTGTCATTCAATATGGAATTAAATAGTGTTCCTTTTAAATTTACACATCTTAACACTGGTATTTATGTTACGTGGCTTTCGGGATAGACTACTGTTTAGGTGCATTTTAAATTTGATTTTCTAATTTACACAGAGTGAGATTTACTTTTGTAGGAGGGTGTTTCCGTGAGTTTTGACCAACATGTGGACAAATGCGCCACCATCGTCGTGCTGCACTCCAAAGCCCTGGCTGTCTTCCTTTGAACACAAAACGTCTTCCCACCCCGGATCCCTGAGCAGCTGCTGCCGTTTTCTGTCCCTGTGGTTTTGCCTGTTCCTGGACGCCATGTAAACAGAGCCAGGCAGAATATATGACTCCTGTTTCACTCGGCACAGAGGTCCAAAGTGGGAGCAGCCTTCGCCCCCACAGGGGACGTTTGGTGCCGTAAGAGAGGCTTTTGTTGTCACAACTGGAAGGAGTGAGGGAGTGCTACAGGGATCAGTGGCAGAGGGCAGGGGTGCTGCTGAAGTCTTAGGCAGTGCAGCTTCCCACAACAATTGTGATCTGGCCTGAGACACCAGCACTGGGGGTTGAGAACACGAACTTCACATACTGCGTTAGAGTCTCACCCATACTATTGCATGTCAGTAGTTTATTCGCTTGGATTGCTTACCAGTCTTTTCATTGCGTGAATGTACCTTGCCTGAAAAGGGATATTTTTGACAAAGATGAATAATGACATCAGCACTTGTGTCTGTAGCTTTGGTTGGACACAAGCACTGGAGGTAGGATTGCTTGGCTTTATAATAAGGGTATGTCTCATCTTAGTTAAGTCCGCGGTTTCTAAGTGAGAAAGCTAGATAGGTGGACCTCAGTACCAGTTATGTCCAGGCCTTCTCGACTTTGGACAGTTTTGTTCATAAAAGCAGAAGTCTCATTGTGTCCAAGAATACCAGAAAATTTCCCAAAAGTTAGTATTAAAACAGTGTGCAGCAGAGAATCCACGAATTGGCCAGCAGTCCCACTTTGGTCTTTTGCTAATAGACCCTTTCCTCACTTTTATGAAGTGAGCACAGAGGCTTCCAAATTGGGATCCAGACATTTTGGCATTTCACTCCAACAATTTAGCTGGAAACTGGTGCCTGTGGCCTGTGCATCCACAGAACTTCGCAGCGAAGTATTAGCCCAGCTCACCCAGTAGTTCACTTGCACAGTACGGAAATAGCCCGAGGTGACCAAAACACGAAGCCACCTATAATTACTAGAGAACTGGAAAGGAACTCAGTTCTCATCTACGTTCTTTAGGACCACATTGTTTGAGTTATCCGTACCCTAGTGCCCAGCAGCTCTTTGTGTCCAATCAAGCCTCGTTAATTACAAGCAGGACTTTAAGAGGAAGAAGTTCTCAGTTGAAAATGACACAGTGGACGCTCTGAATTTCCTTTTTTTTTTTTTTTTTTTTTGACAGGCAGAGTGGACAGTGAGAGAGAGAGACAGAGAGAAAGGTCTTCCTTTGCCGTTGGTTCACCCTCCAATGGCCGCCGCGGCCGGCGCGCTGCGGCCGGCGCACCGCGCTGATCCGATGGCAGGAGCCAGGAGCCAGGTGCTTCTCCTGGTCTCCCATGGGGTGCAGGGCCCAAGCACCTGGGCCATCCTCCACTGCACTCCCTGGCCACAGCAGAGAGCTGGCCTGGAAGAGGGGCAACCGGGACAGAATCCGGCGCCCCGACCGGGACTAGAACCCGGTGTGCCGGCGCCGCTAGGCGGAGGATTAGCCTAGTGAGCCGCGGCGCCGGCCTGAATTTCCTTTTGTACCCTTTGTGTTCTTCATACAGTTTGGCATTTTCTCCAGGGTGGGTTATTGACAAAAATTACAACGCCATAGTAAATGGTGGTGGGATGTCAGCCTGTGTCTATCTTTGCTCAGGATATCTGGATTTAGTCGGGAGGGCTGATTTGGCAATGTGCCCTCAGCTACACAGCCACTAATGAATTGATGCCTATTTTCACATGCCTTCCAGCTCATCTGTGCTGGTTAAGAATGTGGGCCATCCTCCAGCTCACAACCTCTTCATGCTTCCTCCTAGCTGAGACCCAGGGAGCCTTGCTCCTGGCAGTGTCATTCCCTGTAGATGATTCCCCCTAGAGATGATTCTTCATCCCTACTGTATAACGTGGTTGTGAGCATGAAATGAGGATTAAATATATTCAGTGCTTGATGTGTATTAAATACTTGGTACTTTGCTACTGTTTTTCTATAGATATTGCCAGTTCTTGAAAATGCATTCTTTTGCAGACAACTCAGATTGCATACCAGTGGGAATGCTCTTGTATCAAGTCATCATGTTAACGTCCTGAGTGTGTGTTGTACTACCAAATTAATTTAATATTACTAGTTGCCTATATTGATTTTAACTTTGTGTTTTGGAAAAGGCTGGAGGGATATTACAAGAAAACTTTCCCCATGACTTACATGGGTAACATCTACAGCTTGTCTACTTGCTTTTGCCTCACTACTCTTGACACCTGTAAAGTTTCTGTCTGTGTCTACTTGTTAATTTTGATTTATGAGCTGGGACTTGAAAAACAGTAAGGGGGCCAGCGCTGTGGCGTTGTGGGTCAAAGTCCTGGCCTGAAGCACCAGCATCCCGTATGGGTGCCGGTTCTAGTCCTGGCTGCTCTTCTTCCGATCCAGCTCCCTGCTGTGGCCTGGGATAGCAGTAGAAGATGGCTCAAGTCCTTGGGCCCGTGCATTCATGTGGGAGACCTGGAAGAAGCTCCTGGCTTCTGGCTTCAGATTCACACAGCTCCGGCCGTCGTGGCCATCTGAGGAGTGAACCAGTGGATGCAAGACCTCTCTCTCTGTCTCTACTTCTCTCTGTAACTCTGTCTTTCAAATAAATAAAATAAATCTCAAAAAAAAAAAAAACAGTAGGGATCTTTATTTTTAAAGTTTATCTAATTAAAAGTCAGTGTGACAGAGAGAGATAGAGGGAAAGAAAGAATGAGAATTTTTATTTGCTGGGTCAGTACCCAAATGGCAACAAGTGCCTGGGCTGAGCTAGACCAAAGCCAGGACCCTGGAACTCCATCTGGGTCTCTTGTGTGGGTGGCAGGGGCCCAAGCACTTGGACCATCTTCTGCTGCTTTTCTAGGCACATTAGGAGGAAACTGGATCAGAAATGGAGCAGCCAGGATTCAGATGGGTGCTCTGATATGGGAGGCCAGAGTCACAGACATTGCCTTGACCTGCTGTGCCACAACACTGATGAATTATGGGCAGGTATCTTTCAATCAAATTCATAGAACTTGAGAGACAGAGAAATTAATTTATTCACTATACAGTTATCTAGTGATCAACTAATGTGATAGTTTTTTAAAAATATATTTATTTGAAAGGTATGTGTGTGGCGGGGAGAAAGAGAGAATGAGAATGAGAATGAGAGTGACGGCACAAAAGCTCTCCCATCTTCTGGTTCACTCCCCAAATGCCCACAACAACCAGTCAGATCCGGGTTGGGCTGAAGCCAGGAGCTGGGAGCCAACCCAACCACTTGAGCCATCACCTATTGCCTCCCATGGTGCACAGGAAGCTGAACTCAGAAGTAGAGCTGGAACTGGAACCCAGGCATGCCTATGTGGGTGTCTCAACTGGTGTCTTAACTCTACACCCATTGCGTGCCCCAGTCTGGGCATCTTAACCACTAGACCAAATGTCTTCTCCTAATTTCATAGTTTTCAAATTAAAATCAAAAACAGTTTTTGCTTTTAGTTTTCAATGAAATTTCTTTGAAAATTCCAGTGATGCTGAATGGAAATATATCTACTGTCCTTCCTGTCCTACAAGCTATTTCCTGTCTGGATGGCTCCATCTCATTTCTTTCTGCCTCCCCCCCCCCCCCACTGTTATCTCCCCATTGTAGTTTGAGGATCATGTCTCTCCCCTGCTTAAACTCATTGATGGTTGTCCCTGTGCACTTTAGAAAAAATCAGAAATTCTGACCTGGCTTCTGGCTCCCTTCTTGTCCCAGCCACTCTGCCTGACTCTTGGTGATGCAACCATACTTGGTATCCTCTTAGTTCCTTTGTCTCTTCTAGGGGATGGCTTTCCCATGTGGTCTCCACAGAGGGGGACGCCAGTCTTTTCTTGACTCTTCACCCTAGCCTTTCCCCCAAACTCCAGCAGTGCTTATCGGCTTAAATGACATTTGCCCAGCCTCTCACTTCTTCGTCTTTTACATGTAGCCAAACCTGCCTATTGTAGCTATTTTAGTGCTTTGTTGTTCTTCCTGTTACTTGTCACAGTTGTGACAACATAGCTATGAGGTTAGACAGTTCAGTGTCCTCAACAATATGTCTGTAAGCACGAGGGCACTTCCACTCACCAAAACAAAGCCAACCTCTGCCGGAGTGAATGCGTGCCAAGCTGTTGATAAATATGTGTCAAATACGTGACCGAAGGACACGCTCAACATTTGTTTAATGAATAAATCAGAACTTCGACTATTCAGAAGGGGCGTTGCATTCATGTGGGAGAATCCTAGATGGGAGTTTTCATCATTGGAGCCATCGTTAGCTCAGCAGGACTTTCTAAGTTACAGTGCCTCAAGCTTTGCCTACTTAGGGAGAGTAGAGGGCGCTGTTTTTAATGTCTGCATCCATCCCCACCAGTGGCACATGTCTATGAGAGTTTAATGAGAACTATGTAAGTACTCTGAAAACTCTGAATGGCTATATATATGTGTTTTTATTTAATTATGGGAGGAATTTATAGCAGGTTGGTGGTAAATTACTTAATAGTCAACCAGTTTAGCAGAATGCAAAGCTGCTTCTCCCAGTCCTATCCAGAGTTACCCATGCTTGTCAGTTTCTCTGTGTTTTTATCGTTCTAGAAGGAATCAATAGATAGTTCATCTATGTGTACTTCTATACATATACATCTGTATATGTAATACATGTAGAAATACATACACAAATACATAGGTAAACCTAAAAATACAAATCTGATCATAATACTATTCAGAAGTACACTTTTCTACTTACTATATCTTGGATTTTTTTTAAAGATTTATTTCATTTATTTGAAAGACAGAGTTACAGAGAGAGGAGAGAGACAGAGAAAGAGGTCTTCCATCCACTGGTTTACTCCCCAGATGGCCACAACTGCTGGAGCTGTGCCGATCTAAAGGCAGGAGCCAGGAGCTTCTTCTGGGTCTCCCACGTGGGTGCACGGGCCCAAGGGCTTGGGCCATCTTCTATTACTTTCTCAGGTCATAGCAGAGAGCTGGATCGGAAGAGGAGCAGCCGGGACCAGAACTGGTGCCCATATGGGATGCCAGCGCTGAATTCAGGCCAGGGCTGTAACCCGCAGTGCCACAGCCCAGCCCCTTGGATTTTCTTTCTTTTTTTTTTTTTTGGACAGGCAGAGTGGATAGTGAGAGAGAGAGACAGAGAGAAAGGTCTTCCTTTTGCCGCTGGTTCACCCTCCAATGGCCGCCACGGCTGACGCACTGCGCTGATCTGAAGCCAGGAGCCAGGTGCTTCTCCTGGTCTCCCATGCAGGTGCAGGGCCCAAGCACTTGGGCCATCCTCCCCTGCACTCCCGGGCCACAGCAGAGAGCTGGCCTGGAAGAGGGGCAACCGGGACAGAATCTGGCACCCCGACCAGGACTAGAACCCGGTGTGCCGGCGCTGCTAGGTGGAGGATTAGCCTAGTGAGCCGCAGCGCCGGCCGGATGTTTTTAATAGCAGTACGTATAGTATTCTTTTAATTACTACATGGTATTCATTGTGAACATCTGCTGTGGTTTCTCTTATCGTTTCCATATTGATTGACATGTAGCTTATTTCCATTGTGACTATTACAAACAGTGCTTCAGTGAACAGCCTTGCTTAATTTGATTTCTTACCTTCTCTGCTAAAGATAATTGTATATAT
Source organism: Oryctolagus cuniculus (assembly GCF_051225735.1). Taxonomy (NCBI): domain Eukaryota; kingdom Metazoa; phylum Chordata; class Mammalia; order Lagomorpha; family Leporidae; genus Oryctolagus; species Oryctolagus cuniculus. Next base: position 11,992,485 of record NC_142874.1, on the reverse strand, counting down.
TTGTTTCAGAGATGGAGAAAGGTCTCCATCTGCTGGTTCACTCCCCAAATGTTCATAATGGCTGGTCCAGCTGGGAGCTGGGAGCTGGTCCCCCAGTAGGTAACACGGACCTAACTACTTGAGCCATTACCTGCTGCCTCCAAGGGTCTGTATTGTCAAGAAGCTGGAGTAAAGAGCCGGAGCCAGGAATTGAATCCAGGTACTCTGCTGTGGGAGACAAGCCTCTGGAGCACTAGGTTACATGCCTGTCTCTTAAAATCAGTTTTTATTTTTATACTTTCCGCTTGCATCTCATGTAGTGTGGCAGAAGCTTGGTGCTTATAAAGTAGTGGTAGAAGTAGAGTGGGCTTTGAAACATTACTTCTAGTTTCACAATTCCCTCGGGCAGTCTTCTCTGGCATAGTTGATGTTTTCCCTTTTTTGCCTTTACCGTTTGAGTCCCGTGCTTAGGCTTGTCCTTTTTTTTTTTTTTTTTTTTAATTTATTTGACAGAGTTAGAGAGAGAGACAGAGAGAAAGGTCTTCCTTCTGTTGGTTCGCCCCCCAAATGGCTGTTACGGCCGGAGCTACGCTGATCCGAAGCCAGGAGCCAGGTGCTTCTCCTGGTCTCCCATGGGGTGCAGGGCCCAAGCACTTGGGCCATCTTCCACTGCACTCCTGGGCCACAGCAGAGAGCTGGACTGGAAGAGGGGCAACCGGGACTAGAACCTGGTGCCTATATGGGATGCCGGCACTGCAGGCGGAGGATTAACCAAGTGAGCCATGGCGCCGGCCCCAGGTATGTCCTCTTATATCTATAACTTACTGTTTTCTTTTTTAAAAAAAGGATTTATTTATTCATTCATTAATTTGAAGGGAGCATAAGAAAGAATGAGAGACAGAAACAGAGACAAAGACAGAGAGAGAATCTTTGATCTGCTGGTTTACTCCCCAGATGGCCACAACAGTCAGGTCTGGGCTAGGCTAAACCAGGATCCAGGAACTCCATCCTGGTCTCCCACAGGTGTGCCAGAGACCCAAGTGCTTGGGCCATCTTTTGCTGCCTTCTCTGATAAATCAGCAGGAAGCTAGACTGGAAGCGGAACAACTGGCGCTCAAACCAACACTTGCCTAAAGGATGCTTGTATCACAAGCAGTGTCCTAGCCCGTTGTGCCACAAAGCTGGGCCCGCATTTTTCTTTTCTTTCTTCAGAAGCACAGCTAAAAATCTACCTTTTCCCACAAGTCTGCTTAAGCTAATTCAACTGTAATTTTTTTGTTACTATCAATCTTCTAGTTATTTTTTTTTAAATCAAATGTTTACCGAATCATAATATTGTCTTGCTGACTAACCAGCAATGAATGCGGATGGGAATACTTTGTGAGTGTTCTTTAGATAGCCTTTGTTTACCAGCCCCCACAGTCTCAATTAATGAGGGATGACAGGTGCACCCTAGTGCATGCCTTGAGCTCTGCTGCCAATTTTTATCAGTGTAGCAAAGTTTACTTTGGCTGACGCTGAGGGCCAGTCACAGTTCATGGTTCCATCTGGGAGATGCCAATGTGGTGGTGCTCAAGTGGGATGAAACTTCTCTGCTGTGGAGTTTGGAGGAGTTCCTTAACATCAGGTCCGTGGTGACAGATTATGTGTTCGCTGGAATGTGCAAGGATTTTATACCTCATGAATATTTAAAGGGCTGTGGTCAGGGCAGTGGACCTGTCTAGTGGACAGTGACGTCCACCCTGGCCAGCTGCTTAGTGAGGTGGCTACGGGGGCTGGAGGAGGTGTTTAAAGACCTTGTAAGAGTTGACTGGGCCAGGCTGTGACTGTGATGACAACCGCTGTATGTCCAAACCTGCCTCGTGTTTGTTCAGTGTTCCCTCAAGGACGCAGTCACCGAAATCCCAGGATTCACAAGTGTGCCTGGAAACTCTATTTACTTGCCAGTTAGTAAATCATTGCAGAGCAAGGTAAGTATCCTCTCTTCTCTGGAAGCACTGTAGTGTCTGCTACAGGGACTCAAAAGAAAAAATAGTTCTACTGCCAAGTGGCACTCAGTGTTGCCAAACAAAACAAAACAAAACACCACACCAAACCCAAACCAAACCAAACCGAAGAAACCCAAGGAAAACAAAATCATACATATCACATAGTCATATACACCACCATAGAGGTGATACTTCAACGAAACTCCACTAGCGTGGAGGTGAAAAAACAACATGTGTAGAACAAAAACCGAAAGAGTGTTCTGTTGAGAACAGGAGCTAGATGGCCCCAGGGGACGGCAGACAAGGGCCAGAGAGTGGCAGAGCTCAGGTAGCACCCTGCAGTGGATTACAGCTGCGTATCCAACAGTGGGAACAGCGAGAAAATAGCAATAGGAAAAATGTTTATAGTGGGTAGTGTATAGTTCTGCTTTAAACATATTAACATATTTTATTCTTCACAACGGCCCTATATGGGCAATGTATCTTCACTAATTTGCAAGTGAAGAAAGGTGGGCTCAGAGCACTTGTGACATCCGCCCAGGTTACACTGTGAGTGAGATTCTGGTCTGTTCCTAACTGTTACACGTATCTTAACCATCATTCCCACTGCCTCTCCATCCGGTCTGCCAGGTGGGACATTCTGGTCACACTGACACACTTGGACTGCAGCAGCCGAAACATGTACGTGACCGCCAACAGACAGTTCTGAACCGGAGTGAAGATTTCCAGGGTAATCTAATGTGGGTGGGGGTCCACCCGCTCTGGGCTGAGTTGCTGTCTCTGGAGCTGTGTATCCCCTGCGTGAAGTGTGGGAGGCTGTTCACCCTGGAGGGGAGTGTCTGGCACAGGGATGTTGGGCCACTCCTGTGTGTCGGGAGGCTGGACACACCTTTGATGAAGGATCGTTACCTACCCGGAATATCCTATAATTCCCTGACAGGTCACTTACATTTTATCACTTCCTTCTGGTCATTAGACCAGACAGCTTTCAAAGATAGAGCCCTGGTGCAGGTGGACGACAATATAATTCAGGCAGGAAATAGCTGCTCTTGTGGCATCGCTACCAGTACGTGTTATTCTCTAAAGATACAAAGAGGCCATTACACTCACCTCTTCTAAATTGATATTGTGGTGTTAAATTTAAAAACTAGAGAACAGTGAAACAAAGCAAAAGCAGTTCTTTATAATTCATGAACTAAAGTGATACAGTGTTCTATATTAGACAAAAAAGAGAAATATAAGCAAGCATTTGTATTTGACATTGGTATGAACGATATGATTTCTTCTGCCCAGTGATCACAGCCATCCTGCTGATGTTTTAGCTGACTGGTATTAAGATGCAGTTTCAACTCATGAATATCTCAAACCTGAACATTGTAGAAAAGTGATCAAATAGACATCAAGTACCATCATGGGAAGAATCTTTCATATTGATTTATTTTCCTGAATTAACTTGTACTACATGTCACAGAGTTTTTGAAGATATTTTTAAGCAGCTCATGTATTATCTTTGTACGTAAATCAGCCTGGTTCTAATTATTCACAAATATATGGAATTTTATCAGTAGGATTCCAAAGATATTCTTTTGAGGTTTTAAATAAAAATATTTGCCTCATAGGCAGATATTAAAAATTTAAGATTAAATGATTAATGTAGATAAAGCAATATGGATTATCATCAAATGGGAATTAGCAGAAAGAATTATAGAATGAATAAGAAAGTTGATGTATTATGCTAGTGATGTCTAGAATTCATATGCTAAGCCTGCCCAAAGAAATAAGCTGCAGACATTTATTAATTAATTCAGTAATGAGTCCTTGAGAGCAGCCTGTGTTGTAGGCAGTGTCTAAGTGCCAGGATGAGCAAGGACTACAAGAAACCAAATCTCTGTACTTACGGGGCTTACATGTAGGTTGCTTGCAAAGCATTGTTATTTAATCATCTTTAAAACATTGATTTTGCTCATTCACCATCTTGTTTTTGGTCTTTCAAGGAAAGACTTCATGTAGAAATGAAGAATCTTAGATTTATTTGGGAAAGAATGGCCACCTTTTACTTTCCCACCTGCTTTCTCTCCCGTAGGACTAAGTTTTAAGGGCAAGAGATTTGTTTCTCATTATTTTGTAGTTACGTTTCCTGCTCATAGGTAGATAACCAATAGTACAGGAGATGAAGCTAAGCACTAAACCAGTGATAAGTAAAGGTTTGCTACAAAAATTCCACAGGGAGAGAGCTCCTTCTGGGTTAGTAATTAAGAAGATAGGAGATGAATGTAACCTCCAAGAATCAGTAAGATACGGGTAGAAGAGAGGGAGAGGGCATTCATAGTGAAAAAAAAAATGAAATTTTCTATTTGGAAAAATGCTGACAGCCTTGGGAGTTTCCACTCTGTTCTGTGTGCAATGGTAAATGATGAAGGTTTCTGCCTTGGGAACTGATCTGTAGTTTATAAAAATTATCTTCCCACCTGTACTTGGTGCTGTTGTCTGAATTTAGAGTTCTGTAACCTATATATATTTAATGAGTCAAGAAGTCAATTTGGTAAATTGCCGCCGGCCTTACAAACAAGAAGGGAAGCAGAATACAGTGCATTAAAACACATTGGCTAAGTAATGTCTTATGAAAATTTCATTTCAGTTACGCACACATAAGTGTGTGGTGGGTGGGGGAGGGTCTTCAGAAATGGGTTTCAGTCCAAAAAATTCCAAGTCACTGACTTAGAGTCCTTCTTGGGATTTTTTTGTACCAGTGAGCATTTGCCTTCTTTTTCCATGCTGGGCATAGTTGAAATTCTATTAAACCGACTGTGTGTTTTGTTTTAATCATAGACACATCAGATTGTCACATACAAATATCAGATTGTGTTTTGTCAAAAACAAAAAGAGGAGGGGGCCGGGGAACATGTAAGGAGACAGATTTGATTCAGGGTGTTGCCGTAGGGGAGCACCCCTAAATCTGAGGGTCCCAGCACCTCCACAGGCTCATCTGGCTTCAGTCTTTAGATCGCTTACAGCAAAGTAGCAGGTGTGGGATTGCCTTGCGATTGGGGGAGGTCTCATTCAGTTGACTGCACAGGAAATGTTTATCTCCGCATCTGGCCAGGTTCAGGGGACAAACAATTCTAATCTCAGCTGAAGCATTTGCGAGACAAAGAACGAGGAGGTGGAGGCTATGTGTGTACACTTGTCAGGCAAAGGAAAGGCCTGTGTGAGTCTCAGGTGAGCAGTGGAGTCATGTCCAGTCTCAGGGAGGCCGTGAGAGTCAGCAGTGAGTGTTCCCCATGTCATACGGGGACGCGCAGTTCTTTTTGGGAAATCATTTCTTGGAACACAGTTGCAGGTGGATTTTGGTTAAGAAAAGGTTGTGGGGTGGGTGGGGGTGATAGCACTTCCTAACTGTAGCTGTTTGCCGGAAGCACAGAGCTCAGGCTACATTCCATGTTGTCTCTTCTGCACCGTATTTAAAACAAGAATCAAATTTTAGGGCCACTTATAGAAGTGAGTAAACTTCAGAGCGTTCCTCTAGGTAATTTCTTGGATGATAACTGGTGGTGTTTGTGTATATAACCCTTTAATGAGAAACTCATTTTCTTTCTTTAATAATATTATTATTGAGAGAGAGAGAGAGCGAGAGAGAGAGAGAGAGAAAGGGAAACTGAGAGAGCTTCTGTCTGCCACTTCACTTTCCAGTGCCCACAGCCCCAGCACTAGGTAGGGGCGGAACTGGGAACTGGAAACTGGGTCTCCCATATGAGCAGCAGGGACTCACTTACTTGAGCCATTACCGAGGCTTCCCAGTTGTCTACATTAACAGAAAGCTAGAGTTAGGAGCCAAGGCCAGGAATTGAAACCAAGCAATGTGATGTGAGACATAGGACTACTTGGCTAAAAGCCCATGCCTCAGGAAACTTAACCTGAGAAGCAAGGGTCCTGGAAAAGTTCATTTAAAATGAATCTGCCCGAGTCAGGGGCAAATTCAATGGAAGAAAGCAAGAAAGAGTTTGCATAGAAGTTTGTCTTGGAAATTGAAACTAAAAATGAGGACAAATTATTCTATTTTAGTAAAGTATATTTTGTAATTGCAACTATAAGCTAATTGTAAAACTGGGAAATGAATGAGATGTTGGTCTGAGTGGCTTGGGGTGGGGGCATATCACTTTTCTGATACATTTGTATCCCAGCTCCCTGGGAGGTATCAAGAGACCTGGCAAGTACTTGAGCACCCCCTGCCCCCCGCATAGATGACCTGGACTGAGTTACAGACTCCTGAATTTGGCCTGCCCCAGCCCCGGTGCGGTGCTGTAGGCATTTAGGGAGTGAACCAGCAGATGGAAGATCTCTCTCTGTTTCTCTATGCCTTTCAAATAAATTAATGTTAAACATTACACATTTATTAAAACAAAAACATTGACCTAGTGTGTGGGCTGAGTGAGTCCCGGTTGTATTAGTTCTGACAAGGAGGTGGGGTCACAGTAAACAGTGTACTGAGCTGGGAGAAGTCAGCCCTGCTTCATTCTGAGTTCCACAACTGCTGTGTAACTTTTGTTTTTTCTCAATTTTTTAATGATCCAAATGAGGAGACTTTTTTTTTCTCCCAGATCGAGTGGATTTTTAAAATTCTCTTTGGAATGGCACCATCTAAATTAATTCTACAGGGATCAAATCACACCTCTTTGGTTGGTTTGAAGACACACAGGGTAGCATTAGGGTGGGTACAGTGATGGCCCCGGGCCGACTGATGCTGAGGGCTGCCGGCCTGCCAGCTGGGTTGGTGTGGCGAGAGAGCCTGCTTCCTGCACAGCTGAGAAGGTCTCTTTTAGGCAACACGGTTTTCTGCAGTGACCAAATTCTGTTTTTATGTGTACGGCAATTTGCAGATAACCGTATTTGAAGTTCTGACATTGGATTTTTTTAAAAGTTGTGCGAGCAGCACTTTCAGAGGTGGAGATGACCTGTGTGATTTAGCCGGTAGTGAAGACAGCCAGAGGTCTCCTTGCAGCAGAAGGTTATCTTTGAAAGGTTTTCTCAGGAGACTCCTTTATGGTAACAGAAACAACAAAAAAATGTGGGATTTTAGACAGTCTCTTAAGAAATATATTTTCCTGAAATGTTTCAGGGAATCATACCTTCTTTAAAAAAAAAAAAACAAAAATGAGTTTTCTTAACTGTTCACTAGTATAAAGCCATAGAGTAAAAGGATTGAAGATGTTATTGGGAAATGAATATTATTAAGAGCTGAATAAATCTTGTCGTTATTAAAATATTGTGATATCTAACCAATGAAAATCAACTCTGAAAGTAAATAAAGTATTTTCATGTGTTGGGTGTGGCGGTTAAGATGCTGCTTGGGTGCCTTCTCTCTCTCTCTTTTTTTTTTTTACAGGCAGAGTGGACAGTGAGAGAGAGAGACAGAGAGAAAGGTCTTCCTTTGCCGTGGGTTCACCCCCCAATGGCTGCTGCAGCTGGCGCACTGCGCTGATCTGAAGCCAGGAGCCAGGTGCTTCTCCTGGTCTCCCATGGGGTGCAGGGCCCAAGCACCTGGACCATCCTCCACTGCACTCCCGGGCCACAGCAGAGAGCTGGCCTGGAAGAGGGGCAACCGGGACAGAATCCGGCGCTCCAGCCGGGACTAGAACCCGGTGTGCCTGCGCCACAGGCAGAGGATTAGCCTAGTGAGCCACGGCGCTGGCCATCAGATTGCCTTCTAATGTGTACCCTAGCAGGCAGCAGGTGATGGTTTAAGTCCTTGGGTCCCTGCTCCCGTGTAGGACAAAACAGTTAAGTTCCAGGTTTTCTGGCTTCAGCTTGCCCCAATCCCAATTGTTACAGGCATTTGTCTCCCCCCAATTCTTTGTCACTCTGCCTTTCAAATAAGTAATAATAGAATAATAATAAACAAACTTTTCTTTAATGTAAGTTCACTCCAATACATGTAGGACCTGAGGCACCATGACAGAGACCCAAGTACTCGGGCCATCATGTGCTGTCTCCCAGGTGCGTGAGCACGAAGCTGGATTGGGAGTATGGAGCAGCCAGGACTTGAACCTGCCTTCTGATATGGAGTGCAGGCATCCCAAGTGGTGGCTTAACCTGCCGCGCCACAGTATGTCCGTCCCTAAATGTAGATCGCTTTAGTTGCTTCTGTGGTTCTCTACTGGGTTTGAGAAAGAAAATTAAAATAGTCTTGGCCCCTGTCGCCACATTGCACAGTAGGCTTTGGTCCTAAGCCCGTGGTCCAACCACCGGTGTCAGCTGCACCTCACCCTATTGGGATTCGCTGCTCCTACTTCCCGACCCACATTCCGACAGAGGTATATTAGCACCTGCTTCCTGGACACATGTCCTCTTTTTCCTTCTTCGCCCCTTCCCTCCGGTCTGTCGGGTTTCCCCCACCAATAAACCCTTTATCTTACTCTGGTGTTTGGTGTGTTTTGTGGTAGCCTTGCAGGCACAGTGGTTAGGCCTCCGCTTGGGTACCTGTATTCCAAGGGGCGCTCCTGATTCCAGATACTTGCCAGTGTGCTCCCTAGGAGGCTCAAGTGTGTGAGCGCCTGCCCCTCATGTGGGAGACCCACAGTGAATTCTGAAGTCCTGGCTTCGGGCTAGGCATTGTGGGCATTTGGGGAGTGAACAAGAGTATGCAAGATCTCTGTCTTTTTTATATGTCTGTCTTCCAAAATATAGCAACATTCATAAGTAATAAAAATTACATTTTGTGAGCCTTCCGTTAGCTGCAGACTACATTTTACCAAAAGGAAGTAGTATGTGCAGATTCTGGAAGTGCTGTTAAGGATGGAGTGTGCACTACTCTACCTTCCTTCCTTCTCTTGCCAACTGGCAGGTATAAATGTTAACAAAAGGTGAGCCTGCCTGAGGGGTACAGGGCATGAAGTCACAGGTTGAAGATGGCGTAGAAACAAGGCAGACGTAGCCTGGGTCCGGGACACCATGGGTGCCCTGTTAGCCTTGAACTCAGTGCCTCCAGGCTTCCTTTCCATGTGAAAGAAGTGTTATTATCCAGTTAAAGTAACTGCAATTTTGGCTTGCAATTTAAGTCTTTCTTTGAGCCCAATGGATTTTAAACTAATGCAATGTAAACAATTTGTGAAGCCGGAAAAAGATTTTATGGACTCCAATTATGTTTCCCAATCTGCATGTCAGCATGAACTGGAATGCCAATTTACTGCAGCTTCTTGTCTTCTTGTTATGTAAATATTATATGTCTATAAGCCAGGGAATAATCTTTTATTTCTTAGGCAGCACTTCTTTTATACCCGAGAATGGATGGGGAAGAGCAGAAGCTGAGGAAGCAAAATGCAATTTGCTTTTTATACTTCAATCTTATTCTCAGCAAATACGTGTGATTTCCTCGGCATGTTTTTACACACATGCACATACAGATAATGTTTTTGGCTCCCAGAGGTTTTGCTCCCCAAGTTATCATCAATTTTGTATGAGACTTGGTGGGTCCTGAATTACCAAACACAACCATTTAAATTATATACTTGTGTTGTTAGCAGTTGTTACTATTGGCAATGAGTAAAACATGTGGTATTTGGTTTATAAAATGCTTCTACATGTTTCTCAAGCATTTGGGCTTCAACAAGATGCCATTTAAAAAAGAAACTCCTGATCCCTTCCCTTTCCACATATAGTTAAATGAACACACACACACACACACACACCCCCCCCCACTCCACAGAACCAAACACACGCTTCCTCACATGCAGATTAGAAATCAAAGCAAGTTGAGAAGGGAAAGGTGACAGCGCGTAGCCTTTTTTTTTTTTACCTTCATTCTGCTCATCCGGGTTAGTGTAGATGGAAGCCAGGGTAAATAATGAAAAGATGACAAAAGCCAGCAGAATGAATGCCACTTCCAGGTTGGTGAATGGAAGCTCCATGGACCACCAAAAACTTCTTCACCTGCAATAAGCAACAAACATGGGCTGAAGCACACTCCAATCCAGAGAGAGCTTCCCTGGAAATTGTTATTTTAGAATTAAACACACATGAGATTTGCTAAAACTTGTTTAAATACCTGGAACATGATGTATCTACTACATTCACAAAAAAGGGAGTGTGTTTTTAAACTCTTTTTCAATGTGGCATAATTGAAATGACAGCTTCACTGTGGTGATTGGAACAGAACATGGAAGTCTGAGGGAGAGTCAATTCATCTATGTCCACACTCCTCTGGGCACAGCTCTCGGAGTAAGATGGGATATATTTAAGTTATTGCGGGAAAAGTAGTAAGACTGATTTCTAGCTGGCCATGACTACACATAAGTTCAGGGTAAAATCTTTTGGGTTTATGTGTCTGAAATTATCTGGCAACTGGTAGCCAGGAGCAAATTTACAATTGAAGCAAATTTGGAATATGAAAACCATAGACTTTATATGTGTGTGTGTGTGTGTGTGTATTCACAGCTCTCACTGGCTTAAGTCATAAAGATAAACCAAACAAAGATTATGCATTAACAGTTCAACAATGCAAACTTCCAATTTCAGTTCCAAAACACTGGAGCTCATGTATTTAGAAAGGAAATCGTAGTTCTATCGGAGAAAAATTACAGCAGTATCTAGCTGGCAGTAATCCTTCTGCTTCTGTCAGTGTTTACTAGACGAATGCCAAATATTTAAGCCATTGCAGACATACGGGCAGAGACTCCTTTAAAAAAGACTTCACATCTTTCCACCGTGGCTCCCCTTCAGATTCCCGTCTTCAGGGCAGTAGTTTACAGGCATCCTTCCTCTGAGGGTTAGAGTCCTTTGAGTGTTTTTAATATGACCTCTTCACTTCTCTAGTTGAGCCACGGGACGTGAGGTCTCTCTTACCTGGGGTCTTCCAGTGTTCCCGTAGCAGAACCGAGACGGTTGAGGGGACGTTCTTTTTCACTTTGAGCACTGTCCCTGACGTCTTCCAAGCTATCTCGAGGTCGGAATTGAGCTATCGTGGTAAACTGAGTCAGGGCCTTCCCTGGGTCGGCTCTGTGCAGGCCTTATGAAGTGGTGTGTGAAAGCAGCCCCTGACTTCAACACAGAGACACGTTCTCCTTGTTCAAAGGGATCCAGAAGGCACCACAAAATGTGCAGTGGGTACAGAAGTCGTTGCGTCTCTAACTCCTCGGAGCGCCCTAGCCAGTGGTGTGTGTCTGCAGATTCCGCGTGTACTGCACCTCTCAGTGGAGTCGTGGCTTCAAGGGGCCTCACTGTTTGGTGGATTTCCTCAGCTCTTGATTTCTGTTTTCTGTGTTTCATAACTCGCACAGGCCCAGGGAATACTGCTGTCTCTCAGCATCCCTGGAGGACGGTCCCGGGACTCCACCACGGATTGCAGAATTCGCTGGTGCTCAAGGGCCTTCTAGAATGTGGTGTAGGACTCACATAGAAAGTGCACACATCCCCCACACACTTTTTTTTTTTTTTGACAGGCAGAGTGGACAGTGACAGTGAGAGAGAGAGACAGAGAGAAAGGTCTTCCTTTGCTGTTGGTTCACCCTCCAATGGCTGCTGCGGCTGGTGCGCTTCGACCGGCGCACCGCGCTGATCCGAAGGCAGGAGCCAGGTGCTTCTCCTGGTCTCCCATGGGATGCAGGGCCCAAGGACTTGGGCCATCCTCCACTGCACTCCCGGGCCACAGCAGAGAGCTGGCCTGGAAGAGGGGCAACCGGGACAGAATCCGGTGCTCTGACCAGGACTAGAACCTGGTGTGCTGGCGCCGCAAGGCGGAGGATTAGCCTATTGAGCCGCGGCACCAATCCCACACACTTTAACTTCTCTCTCGAGTACATGCAATTCCTAATACAATGTAAAGGCTATATAAATAGTTGTCATTGTGGTATTTATAGAAAATACCAAAAAAAAAAGACTGTACACATTCAACAGAGGTGCAGTGTTGCAGGGGAGTATTTTCCATCCAAGGTTGGTTGACTTCCAAAATAGGATACTCAGGACTACGGGGATGACTGTTCACCATAGCACCTGTCTTAGGCCAGGTTTCCCCATGTGAGAGGGTCAAGTGCTTGGGTCTTTCCCTGGCATCCACCGTGACTTCCATAAGGTTAAGATCTGGAGTTGGAAAGGGATAATTAAACGATTGATAGAAATCACATATTCAAAAGATTGAAACAGCACACACACACAGTTGTGTGGTTAAGAAGCAGAAGAGAAAATAAGGATGTTCGTTGAGGAGGAAGGAAGGCTTCAGAGGGCAATTGGGACCTTGAGCTGGGCGTTGAAGCAGCCTCAGCCTTCACTGGAGGGGGCACACAAAGGCAGTGCAAAGAGAAAGGGTTCCTTCCTGCACCCCCTGTTTCTTGAGCTTGGCATTGTTAAATTGTGCAGTGCGGTGAGGTGAAGAGGAGGAGGCAGGGCAGGAGGTGTGCGATGAGCGTTTGCAGTCAGATCGCTTCCATGACCTTCACCATAACCAATAGGTCAGGTCCTGTTATTGTCTCCGTTTCACAGGTGAGAGGACTCAAGCGCCAAGAGGGAGAGTGACTTGCCTTAAAGTACAAAACTGGAATGTGGCTGAGGTGGCCTGGTTCCAGAATCCACCCCCCCACTTTTTTTTTTAAATAAAAGAAATTTATTTATTTGTTGAGAAGAGAGAATTCTGCCATCTGCTGGTTCACTCTCTAAATGCCTGCAGTGGTCTCCAGTTGGGCCCAAAATTGGGAGCTATGAACTCAATCCAGTTCTCCCATGTGAGTGGCAGGAACCCAACTACTTGAGCTATCACTTGCTGCCTCCAATAGTTTGAATTAGCAGGAAGCTGGAATTGGGAGCCAGATACGGGTATCTAACCCAGGTACCGCTATGTGGGACCCAGGCGACCTACTCAGTGTCGTTAAAATAAATATATATAAATATTCAAATTATTTATATATTATTTATTTATTTGAAAGGCAGAGTTATATAGACAGGTGGGGGAGGGAGGTGGGAGAGGGAGAGAGGGAGGAAGATCGGTCTTCTATCCTTTGGTTCACTCCCCACAATAGTGGGGGCTGGGCCTAACTGAAGCCACTACTCAGCATCTTAAACACTAGGCTGAATGCCTGCCCCCAAATCCTGTCTCTTAATACATTATCCTGGCTTTCAACCAACCCATCAAGCAACTATTTGGAAACCAACCAACCAGCCAAACACCTACTCAAACCCAAATTCACCCTAATAATCAGAATTACATTTTCCAAAGCATTATGTGGACTGATTGGAAAGGGTAGGAGAAGCTGAGGTTGGGTAGGCAAAGGATACGGAATTAATGCCTAAGTGAGAGCTTTGTCTGATTTAAATGACACTGGAAGACAAAGCAGTGCTTTGGAAATATTAATTGCCTACTCATATGTAGGATAGATTGAAGGAAAAAAAATAATTAGTAGAAAAAAAGAGAGTGGGATTTCAGCTGTATTTTAATATTTTGGCAACAGGGATATAAAGGTAGGAATAAGAACAGTTGGAAGGGCCGGCGCCATAAGGCGGAGGATTAGCCTAGTGAGCCGCGGCGCCGGCACACCAGGTTCTAGTCCCAGTCGGGGCGCCGGATTCTGTCCTGGTTGCCCCTCTTCCAGGCCAGCTCTCTGCTGTGGCCCGGGAGTGCAGTGGAGGATGGCCCAAGTCCTTGGGCCCTGCACCCCATGGGAGACCAGGAGAAGCACCTGGCTCCTGCCTTCAGATCAGCGTGGTGCGCCGGCCGCGGCGGCCATTGGAGGGTGAACCAACAGCAAAGGAAGACCTTTCTCTCTGTCTCTCTCTCTCACTGTCCACTCTGCCTGTATAAAAAAATTTTTAAAAAAATCCAGTGGAAGGAAGGGCAGGATGGCCTTGGCAGCTCTTGCTTTGTGGGGTGCAGAGGGCACCCCAACACTGATTAAAATGAAGTACAAGGAGGAAGAAGGGAGATGACGATTACTGGGGAAGTGAATTCAGTGTGGTAGAGCGTTGATCCTCAGTCTTCCTCATGGTTCGCAGGGATACAGATGTGTGTCTGATACTGTGCAATTCACTGATATTTCAGACCGAGCTGGCTCACACATGTGCTTCTTCAGAGACCCTGAAGACCATTAACTCTGCCAGAACAGTACCACGAACAAAGCATTATGTTTATTGCCAGTGCTCTGTGAGGAAATTCTAATCAAGAAAAAGTAAAATGTGGAAAACCTAAAAACAGAAAAAAAAAGAAATGGTGCCATCTGGTGGTGTCTGAGTGCTGTTGGTTGGAGAAAGCAGTGAGGATGGATTAGCCAAACTCTAAGGGTGTTCATTATATATGAGTACTTTTCCAAGTTTGTGGAAAAGGAAATTAAAAAATAAGTCTATTTGAGTCTAAAATTTTAAAAAAAATCTGTTTTCTGGAGCCTTTAAAAAGTTCATGGAAAATGTTTATTATGGAAAAACTATGCATGAATTTCAATTTTGGGCGAGTAACAAAACCCTTTTATTAAAATTTATTTTTTTAAAAAAATTAATTAATAGATAAGATATGGAATCAACCCAAATGCCCATCAACTGATGACTGGATAAAGAAATTATGGGGCCGGCGCCGTGGCTCACTAGGCTAATCCTCCACCTAGCGGCGCCGGCACACTGGGTTCTAGTCCCGGTCAGGGTGTTGGATTCTGTCCTGGTTGCCCCTCTTCCAGGCCAGCTCTCTGCTGTGGCCAGGGAGTGCAGTGGAGGATGGCCCAAGTGCTTGGACCCTGCACCCCATGGGAGACCAGGAGAAGCACCTGGCTCCTGCCTTCGGATCAGCGCGGTGCGCCGGCAGCAGCGCGCTGGCCGTGGCGGCCATTGGAGGGTGAACCAACGGCAAAGGAAGACCTTTCTCTCTCTGTCTCTCTCTCTCTCACTGTCCACTCTTCCTGAAAAAAAAAAAAAAAAGAAATTATGGTATGGAATACCATACAATGGTTAAAAAGTGAAATCCTGTCTTTTGCAATAGAATGGATACAACTAGAAACCATTATACTTAGTGAAATAAGCCAGTCCCAAAGACAGGTCCCATATGTTCTCTCGGATCTGTGGTAGAGTTCCTGCAATGGAATGTATAGGAGTGAAATTGACATTTTGAGATTCGATGATCATTTACAGCCCTTGTCTCTACTGTGGATGAACAGTTTTTTTTTCCTTAATACTATTTGTTGAACTCTTTACTTAGTGTAGGATTAATCTTATGAGTATAAAGTAAACTGAAAATAGACCTTTGTAAAAATTAAGAGTGGGAATAGGAGAGGGAGGAGGAAGAAGTGTGGGAGCGTGGGTGGTAGGGAGGGTAGATGAGAAGTATCACTGTGTTCCTCATCTGTATATATGAGATATATGAAATTTGTATACCTTAAATAAAATTAAAAAAGTGTAAAGGGAACATAGTTCATGTATTTCACAGGTAAATTTTTTTAAAGATTTATTTATTTATTTATTTGAGAGGCAGAGTTACAGAGAGAGAGAGAGAGAGAGAGAGGTCTTCCATCCACTGGTTCTCTGCCCAAGTGGCCACAATAGTCAGAGCTGGGCTGATCTGAAGCCAGGAGCCAGGAGCTTCCTCCGGGTCTCCCACATGAGTGCAGGGGCCCAAGCCCTTGGAGCAGCTTCCACTGCTTCCCCAGTCCATGGCAGGGAGCTGGATCAGAAGTGGAGCAGCCAGGACTTGAACTGGCGCCCATATGAAATGCTGGTGCACAGGTGGAGGTTTAACTTACTACCCACAGCGCTGGCCCCAGGCAGAATTCTAGGAAGATAACCTCACTTCCTTTCCTTCCCTTTTCCCTCCCTCAACCCACACCTCCCTTCTGTTGAATTTTTTCTTTAATTTTTGCACAAACCTAATTTCAGTCCACTTTCTAATCACAGACTTAAGACACCAAATACTTAGCTTTTAAATCCATCTGGCATGAACCTGCTAAAATATCCTGGTATGTACATCACCCATTTAAAAAAACTTGCAGTTTTTCTCACACCCACAATGCTGATTCTGCGCTCACTGTTTCTGCAAAAGGCCACATTCCTGGACATGCTCAGCTGTCCCTGTCCAGGCTGTTACACAGCTCCCCTCCTGCCTGGGACCCTCCTGCACATTTCCACAAATGTGCGTTCTACCTGCCCCTACCTCTTCAGATCAAATTCCACTTCCCCACAGCGCCTCTTCTTGACCTCTGATCTAAACCAGGCCCTGAGTGCGGGTTTGCTTTCCTCACAATTATTATCTGCTGCATTTTGTTCGTTTGTGTGTCTGTCTTTGCCCATGAAATTTTTGTGGCTTACCTCTATCTGCCGGGCTTAGAAAAATGGCTGGTTGTAGTAATTTTTTCTATCAGTACCCATTGAATGGGTATACATGAAAAACGGGTGGATAGAAACAGCATATAAACAAGCAAGTTGATACAAAAGTCTACATTTCATGGCCATGGTAAAAAAAAAATCTGAATTGAAAGCAATATCAGAAATTTTGGTGTCATCACATACCCTGTTACTTGACAAAATCCCACCCAGAGGATGAGCAGGCTGCTTTGAAAACCATCATAGGGTTTCCATAAAATGACCAGCCTGGTTGGGGTTGGTGGTTTTCCCTCCCATTTGGCCCTACGTGTTGGAGAGATCTCTTCTCCTCTGGGGCTTTGTTTTCCTCCCTCGTGGTTGTCTGCTGTGCTTGCTACCCTCTTATTACCATTCATTTGTTCCGCTGTGCCCTCCTTGAGCTTTTAGGATGGCTTGGGGACTGTGTGGAACATGCTCTTGTTGTAAAATTTCCTAATGCAAATGCTGTGTGCACCCAGGGCCAGAAGGACTTGGTAAAAATGATTGCCTTCATCCAAAGACAGAGCTGCCACAGTCAAAATAAAGGGCTCATTCAGAGTAAGGAAATAAACTTTCCTGGCACCTGTGGCGTTTTGAATTCTTACAGTCTGCGACAGTGAAAACCATGAGCTGAAGACGAATTCAGTGAGCTAAGCAGTCTCCCTCCCTCTCGCTCCTGTTTTCAGAGGCCTTGGGGGAAAGTCTAAAAGCCATGCTATCTGCAGATAACTCTGATGGTTATGAAGGTTCAGGCTCCAGCCACTACCCACTGTGTGTGCCGTATCTCTTGCCTGCTGGGTTGACCTGCCCTTTTTTTCTGGGACCAAACATCTCGCTCTCCTTCAAGAACAAGACCTACCTCCTGCGTGAAGTGACCGGTGACCTCGTTTAAACGCTCGGAAACCAGTGGCCCTTCCTTCTGCTGTGTCTGCAGTAGGAGCGTAGCTGGTTGTATGTAAGTTTCCGTCACAGTGTGAACATCAGATACAAAACAAGGCTTTGAATTATAATCTGCAAATGATAACACTCAGCCTCTGCCCCTGAGTCATCTGTTCTTCCTCCAGGCTCATTCAGGCAGAAAAAAGAAAGGTTTTCTTGTTTTTTTCCTTGTTACCAAGTGCTTGGAGTGTTGCATTTGCTAAAGAATAAACCTTTATTTCTTCCAGTTCACATTTTAACTGGTGACATGTTTTCTTGACTGATTTTTCTCTCTCTTTATTTTGGACCCCCTGTCATGTTGTTGTCTTCTGTTTCTTGGGCAACTCCATTTGTCCAGCCTTTTTCTCTTTCTTTCTTTTCTTTTCTTTTTTTTTTTTTTTTTTTTTTTTTTTTGGACAGGCAGAGTTAGACAGTGAGAGAAAGAGAGAAAGGTCTTCCTTTTCCATTGGTTCACCTTCCAAATGGCCGCCACGGCTGGCTCGCTGTGGCCGGCGTGCTGCGCCGATCCATCCAAAGCCAGGAGCCAGGTGCTTCCTCCTGGTCTCCCATGCGGGTGCAGTGCCAAGGACTTGGGCCATCCTCTACTGCCTTCCTGGGCCACAGCAGAGAGTTGGACTAGAAGAGGAGCAACTGGGACAGAATCTGGCGCCCCGACTGGGACTAGAACCTGGGGTGCCAGCGCCGCAGGTGGAGGATTAGTCAAGTGAGCTGCGACGCCAGCCAAGCCTTTTTCTCTTCTATATCTGGTTAAAAAAACCATCTCCTTCCTAGGAATTTTCTTCTAAATTTCAAGATTAGAAAGAAAATCCAAAATCACCTTTGGGGCAAATACCATGCAGTTAGTGAATTCTCCCTAAATTATGTTGGCCAAATAAATGCCCAGCCTAGGCTTGAACTCCTGTAGAGACTGGGAACTCACGATCATTTGAAAAAACCAATTTAGAGCTGCCCCTTAGAAAATTTTTCTTTGGATAGGCTGAAATCCTGCTCTTCACCACCATTGTCCCCAGTGCACAACTAGCGAGTTCTTACGATGAGGCTCTTGAAGACAGCAACCCTATCATGTCACCCGAGCCTCCTGTTCTTCATCGGAACAAGCATTCCTCCTGTGATGCAGTTCTGGGTCCTGTCTCCCTGTGTTCCAGATCCTTCTAAAGTGGAGAAGCCGCTGCAGACAGCGTTTCAGATCAAGCTGACTGGGTTCCAGGAGGACAGTAGCAATACCCATTGCATTCTAGTCATCTTATTCTGCCAGAGGTCTAGCTGCCAGTCAAGTCAGATTAAATATATAACGTGTGTGTGTGTTATCTATTGTCTGCAATCTTCTTCACTTGTATTATTGCCACTTTGCTAAATCATAGTTATTATATTTCATGTTTTTACAACTGGTGACTTAATTCTTAATATTTATACACAGTTATCGTCCTACATATTAAAATTCTTTTGGCTTTATGTCACCTACAAGTTTTCTTTTTTTAATTTATTTTTATTTCTTTGAGAAACAGATCAGCCTACTTCCCAAATGCTCATGACAGCCAGAGCTTGGCTGAGACTGCAGCTGGGAGCCAAAAACTCAATCCAGGTCTCCCACATAGGCAGCAAGAAGCCAGGCACCTGAGCTAGTACTGCTGCCTCCCTGGGTCTGCATTAGCAGGAAGCTGGAGTCGGGATCCGTAGGCTTGTATCCAGTTTAGGCACAGACAGGGGACGTGGTATCCCAGCTGGCACCCAGCTTCTACCCCAAACACCCAGCCCACCAAAGTTTTCTATCTTTCTTTTTTTTTTTTAAAAAGATTTATTTATTTGAACATCAGAGTTACACAGAGAGAGAGGAGGCAGAGAGAGAGAGAGAGAGAGAGAGATCTTCCATCCTCTGGTTCACTCTCTAATTGGCCACAACGATTGGAGCTGTGCCAATCCGAAGCCAGGAACCAGGAGCTTCTTCTAGGTCTCCCACGTGGGTGCAGGGGCCCAAGCACTTGGGCCACCTTCTACTGCTTTCCCAGGACACAGCAGAGAGCTGGATCAGAATGGAGCAGCCGGGTCTTGAACAAGCGCCCATATGGGATGCTGACGCTTCAGGCCAGGGCCTTAACCCACTGTGCCACAGCGCCGGCTCCCAGTTTTCTTTCTTTTCTTCCTAGCTTTATGAAGGTATCATTGTCAAATAAAAATCATATGTTTTTAACATGCATATAACTTAGTGCTTCCCTATTCAAGGGAATGAGCAGATTTTCTCTGCCTTCTTTTAAATACATGGTGAAAACATTTCCTGGAACAAAGTTAACTGTTCCATACTAATAGCTAAATAAATGGAATTTAATTCATTTAAGTGTTTAGGAGACACTTTTGGGGACTTTGGGAAGGATCATATGAAATAAGTACCTTGAACTGTGCCTGACATCTGGTGGGTGTTCAGTAAAGTCATTGAGCTGCATCCATGTTTTGTACCTACCAGAAGTTCTTAAGTTGAATTCTCCTTTGCAGATTTATTCTTAGAAAAGGTAATCCTGGGGTGGGTGTTTGGTCCAGTAGCTATGACGCAGGTTGGAGTACCCACGTGCGCTACGGTGGTGCTCGACTTTCAGTCCTGGTTCTTGTTCTGAGTTCCAGCTTTCTGTTGATGCACACTTGGGGAGCAGCCGCTGATGGTTCAGGTGACTGGGTCCTTGCCATCCAAGCTGGAGACCTGGACTGTGTTCTTTGTCCCTGACTTCCGTCTAGCCCAGCTCCTGCTATTGTGAACATGTGGAGTGAACCAGAAAATGGGAGCTCACTCTCCATCTCTGCTTCTCAAATAAAAAAAAATTGCTTTATTTCTAATCTGAGTCTCTATTTGGTTCACCTTTTTTTTTTAACTTTTATTTAATGAATATAAATTTCCAAAGTACGACTTATGGATTACAATGGCTTCCCCCCAATACCGTCCCTCCCACCCACAACCCTCCCCTTTCCCACTCCCTCTCCCCTTCCATTCACATCAAGATTCATTTTCGATTATCTTAATATCCAGAAGATCAGCTTAGTATACATTAAGTAAGGATTTCAACAGTTTGCTCCCACACAGAAACATAAAGTGAAAAATAATAGATGATTTTCTTTAAATGATGATGAAATCAGATCAGACCTATTGTCATGTTTAATCCCAGTGAGAGTCAAGTTGGGAATTGATAATTTCTTCTTTTTTTTACAGAAGATCAGTTTAGTATGCATTAAGTAAAGATTTCAACAGTTCGCACCTCCATAGAAACACAAAGTGAAATATATTGTTTGAGTACTCGTTATAGCATTAAATCTCAATGCACAGCACATTAAGGACAGAGATCCTACATGAGGAGTAAGTGCCCAGTGACTCCTGTTGTTGACTTTACCAATTGACACTCCTGTCTATGGCGTCAGCAATCTCCCTATGCTCCAGTCATGAGTTTCCAAGGCTATGGAAGCCCTCTGAGTTCTCCGACTCTTATCTTGTTTAGACAAGGTCATAGTCAAAGTGGAGGTTCTCTCCTCCCTTCAGAGAAAGGTACCTCCTTCTTTGATGACCTGTTCTTTCCACTGGGATCTCACTCACAGAGATCTTTTGCCAGAGTGTCTTGGCTTTCCATGCCTGAAATACTCTCATGGGCTTTTCAGCCAGATCTGAATGCCTTTAGGGCTGATTCTGAGGCCAGAGTGCTATTTAGGACATCTGCCATTCTATGAGTCTGCTGAGTATCTCACTTCCCATGTTGGATCACTCTCCCCTTTATTTATTCTATCAGTTAGTGTTAGCAGATACTAGACTTGTTTATGTGCTCCCTTTGACTCTTAGTCCTTTCATTATGATCAATTGTGAACTGAAATTGATCACTTGGAATAGTGAGATGGCATTGGTACATGCCACCTTGATGGGATTGAATTGGAATCCCCCGGTATGTTTCTAACTCTACCATTTGGGGCAAGTCAGCTTGAGCATGTCCCAAATTATACATCTCTTCCCTCTCTTATTCCCACTCTTATGTTTAACAGGGATCACATTTCAGTTAATTTTCAACACTTAAGAATAACTGTGTGATAATTACAGAATTAAACCAGTCATATTAAGTAGAACAGACAAAAAAAATACTAAGAGGGATAATATATTAAGTTGTTCATTAACAGTCAGGGCTATTGGTTCACCTTTAAAAAGTCTCATGTTTTAGTTACATAATTACTTTAAAAGAGTCTATTCTGATCCCTACTGGTATACTTACTGGTTTTACACTTATTTAACATCACTTCTGGGATTTCTAAAAGGTAATTTAAAACTAATATTTATTAATTTCCTGTAATTATAAAGATATAGGATTTGTTGGAGAATTTTGGAAAATAAAAAACAGGAAAAAATTAAATCATGGACAATAAAGTTGTGGGTTTTCTTTTTTTGATATTCTGTTACGGACTGAACAGGATTTGGCTCCTCAACTCATGCAGGTTTTTTAACCTCTAAGTCTTTTGTTAATAGTTGGTGGAGGGGCTGGTGCTATGGAATAGTGGGTAAAGCCACTGCCTGCAGTGCCAGCATTCCATATAGGCACAGGTTCGAGTCCCAGCTGATCCACTTCTGATCCAGCTAGGTGCTATGGCCTGAGAAAGCAGTAAAAGATGGCCCAAGTCCTTTGATCCCTCTTCCCATGTGGGAGACCTGGAAGAAGCTCCCGGCTCCTGGCTTTGGATTGGCTCAACTCTAGCCGTTGCAGCCAACTGGGGAGTGAACCAGTGGATGGACAACCTTGCTCTCTCTCTGCCTCTGTCTCTCTGTAACTCTGCCTTTCAAATAAATAAATAAATAAATCTTTAAAAAAATAGTTAATGGATTAATGCCAATGGTTAGTGGGTTAGAGTTTGGCCTCTGGTAGATGGGCTTGGTGGGAGGTCCTCAGGTCACTAGGGTCTTGGCGTCTCATGAGGTGCTTGCCATGAGAAGGTTGGTTATGTAAGCCGAGCTTGCTCCCTGCCTGACTCAGCTTTCTGGCTCACTGTGTGAGTGTTGCTCCACACCTGCTCTGCCACTGCCAGACTCCGCCAGATATCAGACTAATGGGGCCAGCTGATCTGCAACTAGGAACCTCCAAACCGTAAGCCAGAATGAAGTGTTTTTCTTCCCAAGAAGTTCCTATCACATATTTTAGTTACAGTAATGAAAAACTGATTAATACATATTCCCATATGATTGTAAACAATCAAAGGCAGTGGGCATTTATACAATTGAAAGAAACATTACCAAATTTGTAGTTTTCTAAGATGTAGAAGGCTTCATGTTTTCCTTCTTTCCTCATAAGATTAGATACACTCTAACTCAAGTTCATGGTATGAAAATTAACCTTCATTTACTTCTTCACTCCTTTTGTCTCCAGCTAAATATCCATCCCCTAAGCAAAACAATCAGTTCTTTTGTCACTGAATTATAATAGATTTCTAAAACCTCTCAAAGTCAGAATCATTTGAACTCTATTTTTGCCCAAGGACACTGTGAATGCAGGTAGCTTTAGATTTTCCCCTTTGCATGCTCTTCAAAGTGTTTCATTCTTTCAAGCTGGCTAGAGTCACATAAACCCGTCCACAAGGATGGCCCTGATGCCCTTCAACCTGATAGGCTGTGGATGAGCTGTGTGCTAATGTTAGCAAAGGTTTTAATCTTGTTTCATGTCAGTATTGTGGGCTTTGGTTAGGTGTGGTTGAGTATTTCAGTCATTTTGATTAAATCTGACGTTTGTGCAATCCTCTTGGTGGAACTGGGTATTTGTTAAAATAGAATAAGACTGCATTTCTAGTATTTTGACCTAAGGTTAATGTCTCTTTATTTCCAGTCTTTGGGGATCCCTAAAACTTTGCAGAGACTATCCTGTTTTTGCTCAAGCTTATTATCCTTTTGGTATTTCTAGTTACCTCCTAGTTATAGCTTTTCACCACAAAATTTCTACATAAAGTCGTAAACAGTTTCTTATTTCATGATCACTAGGTCTCATGGGGTGTGCTCTGTGTCAGTGCTGGGGGTGTAGTGTGGAGTGGGGTGGCTTTCTGGCAAGTTCTTTTCCCTGCCTGTTGACACTGGTTGAGTTGGCCAGGGCTCCAAAGTGGGAGTCAAAAAAAAAAAAAAAAAAGCACAAAATACCTTGTTGAATTGAGTCTTAAATTCAGGGTGCAGGTTACCTGTTGCATTCTAGGCATAACAGTGAGGGTGGGTCTCTGGGATTCTAGACAGCAGAACATTATTGACCCAACTTTATGCAGCTACTGGCTTATAAGCAACTGGGATTTGACCACGGCTTCTTTTGTTGCGTGATTAAATGCTGTGATTTATAGATGGCTACATTGCCAAGGGCAGAAGTTGTGTCTACCTTTGTAACATTACAAGATAAGCCCTTCTAAAGTTCAAAAGTACTTTATAATTTTTTATGGCATTGATTATGGCTTTGAGATAGAGTTAAGATGATTATGTGGAGAATAGAAATCAATTCAAGAGAACTTCTGTTTCTTACCCAAAACTCTTGAAGTGAAATTGTTGCTTTATTTGCATGGGTGGGAAAACTTTTTTCTGCTAGCGGCCACTTGGATATTTGTAACATCATTCATGGGCCTCGCAAAATTATCAGCTTAGGAATTAGCCTGCTATATGCTTATTGAACTTCAGGTCTTGCCTGTGGCTGCCTTGGCAGGCTCTGAACCTGGGATGAAGCAAATGAAGGAGAGAGAAAACAAGATAATAGCAGGCCTCCTAACAGGACGTGGTAGGCATGGTCACTTTCACTCTGAGTGCAGTGGGGGTCTGGTGAGATGATTTTGTGGGCTTTTTGTGGCTCACAAGCTGGGTGTTCCCCACCTCTGCTTTATAGTAACAGTAGTTACAAAAATATTTCTCTAACAAAGTTCTACTTTGTCATGAAGCTCAATCACCAGTAAATTCTGTAGTTTTTTTTAAAATGAGAGTTGACACTGAAATACTATATTTGAAACTATAGTAAGCCACAAAACAAGTTGGAAAATAACCAAAGAACTTAACTTTTTGGCTTAGGACGGCAATAGAAAATGTATCATAGATGGTGCAATTACGTTTTGGGAAACGCCTAGTAATATTTCTAGACTGCAGAGAATTTAGGAACTGTCACAACGACTTCACGTTCCTTTGGATTTCCATGCAGTGTTTCCAAACCTCACGTGTTTCAAACTGAATACCTGCTCCCTCTCACCCCGTAGGCCTCCCCTTCTCGTATGAACTGCCCCATGCTTCCACTTGCTCATCTCTGAGGTCATCTTGCTTGGCTCCCCTTTTTCTTTTACAATCCTTATCCTTTTCCATCAAGAAATCTTGTTAACTTTATGTTTGACATATTCATAATTGCACCACTTCCATGGCAAACACCTTGGTTTGAGGCACCATTGTCTTTCCACAAAGTTTAAGGAAACAGCCTGATCTCTTAGCTTCTCACTTTACTCCTCTCAAAGTCTACTCTTATGACAGCATTTTTAAAGTGTAAGTTATACCCCATCACTGACCGGACCCCCACAGCACTCAGAGCGAAAGTGAGCATGCCTACCGTGTCCTGTTAGAAGGCCTGCTATTATCTTGTTTTTTCTCTCCTTCATTTGCTTCATTTTGGCTTCAGAGCCTGCCAACTTTCGCTTTTTCATCCCAGGTACACTTCTTCCTTAGGGCCTTATATCAGCGGTTTTCTTTGTGTGGAACGTTCTTCCCCAGATAGCTGAATGTCTTTCCCTACTTCCTCCTTCAGGTCTTTGCTCAGATGTGTTACATTTGCAGTGTGGTCTACTCTTACCACCCTGTGTAAAGCTGACCTTCTTCCCCAGTGTCTGTCTTTTTTTTTTTCTTTCTTTTTTTTTTTTATGACAGGCAGAGTGGACAGTGAGAGACAGAGAGAAAGGTCTTCCTTTTGCCCTTGGTTCACCCTCCAATGGCCGCTGCGGCCGGCGCACCGCGCTGATCTGAAGGCAGGAGCCAGGTGCTTCTCCTGGTCTCCCATGGGGTGCAGGGCCCAAGCACTTGGGCCATCCTCCACTGCACTCCCTGGCCACAGCAGAGAGCTGGCCTGGAAGAGGGGCAACCGGGACAGAATCTGGCACCCCGACCGGGACTAGAACCCGGTGTGCCGGCACCGCAAGGTGGAGGATTAGCCTAGTGAGCCGCGGCGCCGGCCTTCCTCAGTTTCTTAATTCTGCTTTGTTATGTTTCTACTCAGCATCACCTTCTAATCATTTGCATCTACTATTTAGCGTAATAGTTAAATGTTAAGTTTACAGAGGTAAAGATTTTGACTTGTATTGTTTGCTGAACCTAGAACAGTACCTGGCATAGTACCTGGCCTATAGGAGGTGTTCAGTTAATATTTATAAATATTATCAAACAAATGAATTAAGGCGAGCTGATGGATTGGATATGGATTTGGTTTTTGGAATAATTCCTCACAAGTGGGTTTGTCTGTGATCAAGAGACTGTGAAAACAATTTGATAGTTGGTTACCTGGAAAGAGTTTACCTGTTAGAGTCATATTTGACTCTAGGCCTTTCCACTTACTGATACAGTTTCTGCATTCTGGCATAGGATTAATATCTACCCTATAGAGTTGTTGTGAAGATTAAGTGAGTTAACATATATGATAAGCCTGTTTTAGTAACTGAAACACTGTAGGATATCATAAAATGGTAGCTATTTTTAGTAATCTGCTCTTCCACTGAAGATTTTGATGAGCTCTCCCAAGATGAATGCGTTCTATCAAACATTTAAGGAAGAAATGTAATATGAATTTTACATAAAGTCTTTTAGAAAATAACTCCCAGTCATTTTATAAGATATGCCTTAATTATATTACTAAAATCTAATAGATATTAAAAAAAAAAAGAAAATTTTAACTAGTTTTCCTAATGAACATAAAACAAAAACTCTAACAATATAACAGCAAATATAATCCAGTGACATTTATAATAGGGTAGTATCATGAGAAAGTAGGGTCTGTCTCAGATTATACCAAGATTAGTTTAACGTTAGACACTCAACCAGTGTAATATCCTATATTAATGGAGTGGAAGAGAAAAGTCATATAATGTTTCAATAGATACAGAAAAAGAACCTGACAAAATACAAAGTCATCTGGGGAAGCTCTGCAAGGCATTGGCATAGGCAAAGTCTTCTTGGAAAAGACAGCAGAAGCACAGACAATCAAAGCCAAAATAGGCATCGGGATTACATCAAACTGAGAAGTTTCTGCACTACAAAGGAAACACTCAGCAAGGTGAAGCATGGGAGAAAATATTTGCAAACTATGCCACTGATAAAGGATTAATATCCATGATATATAAAGAGCTCAAGAAACTCAACAATCCAGTTAGAAATGGGCAAAGGAAATGAACAGGCATTTTTCAAAGAATGAAATACAAATGGCCAAAAGGCATGAAAAAATGCTTAGAATCATAACTGTTGGGAAATTGCAGATAAAAACCACAATGAGGTTTCATTAATTCTAGTTAGAATGACTATCATCCAAAAAATCAAAAAATAACAAATGCTGGCGAGGATGTAGGGAAAAGGTACTCTCATACACTGTGGGTAGGAATGTAAAGTAGTACAACCATTTTGGAAGACAGTATGGATATTCCTTAGAAGTCTGAAAATGGATCTACATATGACCCAGCCATCTCACTCCTAGGAATTTATCCAAATAAATGAAATCAGCATATGAGAGTTATCTGTACCCCTGTGTCTGTTGCAGCTCAATGTGCAACAGCTAAGAAATGTAATCATCCAGATGTCTACCAACTGATGACTGGATAAAGAAAATATGCTATATATACACTATGGAATACTATTCAGCCATAAAAAAGAATGAAATCATTTCTTTTGCAACAAAATGGATGCAAATGGAAACCATTTTGATTAGTGAAATAAGCCAGTCCCAAAAAGACAAATATCATATGTTTTCTCTGATAGATAATAGCTAATATAGACTATAAGAAATTGTATAGAAATGAAACAGACATCTTGTTATTTAATTGTTGTTTTTAGCCCTTCTTTACACTCCTGTGGAACTGAGATTTTCTACTTTTTACTTGTTGAATATGATAGTTAGTAGTTCATTAAGCCTGTGATTATAGAGTGGACTGAAATTATGTTTTTGCAAAAATTACAGAAAATAAGAGCGTAAGGAAGGAGGGTGATTGAAGGAAAGGAAGGAATTATGGTTGTCTTCTTAGAATTATAACTATGAAATACATGAATTCTGTTTTCTTTATATTAATACATATTTAAAAAAGAAAAAAATAAACCCTCAATCTCATAAAGATCGTCTAAGAAAATCCTAAGCAAATGTCATACTTAGAGGTGAAATATTGAATGTTTTGTCCCTATGCAGTAAAATCTACTTCAACTGCTTTTATCCATCCTTATACATGCTAGACAGATGATAGACAGTCAAGTAATAGCAGAAATAAAAATGAGAAGCCTTAAGCTTGCGGCAGGTGTTTGGTGCAGCAGTTGCCACTTGGTATGCCTGCATTATCAGAAGTCCAGGCGCCACCTCAGACTCCAGCTTCCTGCTATGCACACCCTGGGAGGTGGCGGTGGTGGCTCAAGTACTGGGGTCCTTGCGACCCACATGGGAGACCCAGAAGGAGTTCCAGGCCCCAGGTATCAGCCTGGCTCCACCCTGTGTGTTGCAGTTGTTTGTGGAGTGAACAGTGAAAGATTGCTGGTTGTCTTTTTCTATCTCTCTGCTTTTCAATCAAGATGAAAATAAATTTTAAAAGTGTATTTGTTTAAATTGAATGAAAAAGTTTGAAGATCAAAAAGAAGAAAAAACTATATTTTTGGGTGGCATTATTGGGTAGATGATCCTAGGTATTCTACAAGGCAAGTACTAGAATTTCACAATATCTCAGCATCCAAGGTTAGTATCTGAACGTCAGTTGTGTTTCTACATTATTACCTTAAAATTATGTTAAATGTCATTTCAGATAAAGTTTAAAAACTTAGGAATTAGCTAACTAAACACATATAAAATCATTGTATTTAACTACAGAAACTACAAAACATCTGAGAGAAATAAACTAAGATGTAAATAAGCTGAGAGATATGCCGTGTTTATGCATAGGAAGATGCAATATCATTAACTCTATTCCTAAATTAACCGACAAATTCCAGGCAGTAATAGTAGTAAACTTACCACACTCTTTTGTAGAAATTAACAAGCTGATCCTAAACTTTCTATGGAAATCCAAGGGAGATAGCATACCCAAACACATTTGAGGAAAAAACAGTTGGAGAAATCATGACTTCAAGACTTACTGAAAAGCGATAGTAACTAAAGTCCTGTGATATTTTCACAAGCAGACACAGATAGACTAATGGAACTAAACACAGGGCCTCAAATCAATACCTACACCTTTATGGTCATTTAACCTCCTACCAGAACTCCAAAACAATCCTGTGCGGGAAAGGAAAACGTGTTTTCAAAGAATATGGTGGTGAAACAGCTATGTATTTTCTTCTATATGAACCTCCACTTCTGCTTCACCCAATGCGCAAAAAAATGGATCCAACATGGTCTTAGAACTGAATGTAAGAGCAAAACCAAGACTTAGAGAAAAAAAAAAAAAAAGAAGAGGATTTTTTTTTTTGGGCAAACTGGGGATTAAGAGACTGTTTTAAGTAGGACACAAAAATTAATAACCTTTCAAAAATTGGTAATTAGACTTATCAAAATTGAAAAGAAGTGCTCTTCAAAATGCACCATTAGGGGCCTGTGTTTTGGCCCAACAGGTTAAGCTGCTGCCTGCAATCCCAAGATCCCGTTTTGAGTGCTGTCAAGTCTTGGCTCTTCCGATCCTGATCCAGATTCTTGCTGTTGCAGCTGGGAAGGCAGCAGAAGATGGCCTAGATACTTGAGCTTCTGCCACCCACATGGGAGAACTGGATGTGCTCCTGGCTCCTGACTTCAGCCTGGGCCCAGACCCATCTGTTGTTCACATTTGAGGAGTGAACCAGTGAATGGAAGATTTCTCCCTCTCCCTCTTCTTCCCTCCTCCTTTCTCCATCCCTCTCTCCCTCAACTGTTGCTCTTCCTTTCGAGTAAATAAGTTAATAAATCATTTTAAAAATACACCATTAATAAAATGAATGGGCGAATCTCAGACTGGGAGAGAATATTTGTAAGATATATCTTTGACAAGGACTCATAGTCACAGTATATACTTACAAAAGCTCCTACAACTCAGTAATAAAAATATAAACAATCCAACTTTTAACAAAATGGGCTGAATATTTGAATAGCAAATCACTAAAGAAGATGCATAAATGACCAATAACCCCTTATAGCATTAGTCATCAGTCAGGCTAATGTTAAAAAAAAAAAACAAAAAACCATAAGGGGAGAGTATTAGTTAAGTTAAATCTCCCAAATCATCAAGGCTTTGGAGTAGAGGGAGTTAGCATGCAATTTTACTGAGGGTATTAAGTGATAGATTTACTTTGGGTAATGTTCTGGCAGCGTCTTACATAGCTAAGTGTATAACTGCAGTATGACCTAGCAAGTCTACTCCTAAGTGTTTACACGAGAGATGAAATACGTATGTATAGACAAAGACTTGTGTAAGAATATTCATAGCAGGCTTATTGGTAATAGTCAGGCACTTGATAGAGTCAGGTGTGCATCCACAAGAGAGCGAATACACAAACTGTGGTACATTTGAATAATAGAATACTACTCAACAATCAAAAGACATGACTTCCTCTTAATTGCAACAGCACGAATGGATCCAGCATTCTGCATGTATGCCTGCTTTACAAAGAAGCAGAGCATTGGCTGGGGGAGCAGGCATGGCCTGGGCTAGAGAATGAAGAAGCTTTCTGGATCTGGAATGATAGTGGTGTTTACCTCTGTGGGGATTTGGATCACAGAGATGTGTGTGTTTATCAAGCCCATCAGACAGTGGAATAAAGGTTTGTGTATTTCACTGGATATGAATTTTGTTTCAAGGAAAGAGTTAAGCTAATATGAACTCTGGTTAGTGATAATACTTTACTAAATGTTTAGGGATACAAATTACTGTGGTCTACACCTTTAAAATACATCATAGGAATAAACAAGATGAATCGGTGAGTGGATAGATGAGTGGATATTAGGCAGAAGAAGAAAAAGCCAATATAACAATATGCTTATTGTAGTATCTACCCGGTAGGTATTTTGGCATTCATGGTATTATTATTCCAATTTTTCTCTATGATTGGACAATTTTCATAATAAAGTGTTGGAAGCAAAAAACCTCGCAACTGAAGTTCTACATAAAACGACTTGGTTAAACTTCCAGATATAGAAACAGGACTTGTACTTGTGTGCCTGTGTGTGTTTGTATAAATGTATTGTAAGTATTGCATTGCAAAGTTGCAAAGAGTTTTTTTAAATTATGGATGATACAGTTGCTGCTTTCTGTCCTGAAAGAGGGGAGCTCTGTGAAGCTGGCTGGATTTTCTGTCCTTGTCACCCGTCGTAAGAGGCAACTCAGAAATGTCAGTGTGATTCGCTTTGGATTTTTGTTACCTCAAATTCCTGGGTTGAATATTCAGAAAAAATAATTATGCTGGCCACTGATTATCCTAATCTTGTTACAGACGGGCTTTTGAAATAATCAGGAGAAAATGTTATGTATCTAATTTTAGGCCTAACTTTTAAACAAATAAATCGTTAACTATGTCCCTCAGAAATATTTTCTTAGAAATGATTTCTTGCCATCACCAAAATGTGGCGCCATATATGAGAAAATAGAACTGAGTTCTCTCATTTAGCTTCATTTTCTTTGTTCTGCCTATGAATTAAATGAAGATATGCCTCACTTGGGAAGGAGAAATAAGGCAAATCACACATAGCAAAGGAGAAAAAACACCCTCTGAGGGGGAGTTATTCTACACAGTAGACATGTTTTCCTCTCCGTATTTAGACACAGCTGTTTACAGTTAAAAATATTTTTACAGTTAAAAATACATCCAGGAAAGAGTAACAGTGGAATTTCATATCTTTGGCAGTGAAATAGTATATTGCTAGTACATATAAGCTAATAAAAAAGAAGAATTTTATTTTGAGGCAAATAAAATATGGGGATTTTGTAAAAACTTACCAGAAGCATTCCTGTCTCTTGAGAGTGCCTAGGAAGCAACCAGTCGGCTCCATCCAAACAGAGTCTTCAGTGTCCTGCCATCAGCCCTGGACGGGCTGCGTCTGTTAATAAACATATTCACTGAACTCTACCCGGCTCTGCGAACCTAGGCACTTCCTGATGCCACTTCATTAATCAAAGCTTACTAATCTCCTAGCTGAAGTTCTAATCAGGGTCTGTTCAGGGGAATCTACCTCTCAAGGAAAAATGAGAAAATCATTCGCCTGTGAGGAATCAAGAAGGAAACAGGAAACTGAGTGGGTGAAGTTCAATTATTTGCTTTTTCTGTCACACACCTATCTGTAAATACTCCTTATATATACAGCTCCCAGTAAGCAAAGACTACCTTGGCTCATGCACACATACTGTTCAACAGGTGGTTTATAGGAGTGACGTGTCTGAACTCAGGTCAATTTCTGTAACATTCTTTACCTTCTTTTATGAGAGCAGCCAGGCTGGACAGATGAGAGTTCAGTAAACAATTAACTTTCCAACCACAGTTTATCTTGGGATTTGATAAGTAGACGCCAACTTTTGCTTTGGTTTTTATTGTTGTCCTCTAAGTGGACTTTCTTTTTTTTTTTTTTAAAGATATTTTGAAATTTATTTGAGGGCAGAGCTACAGAGAGGCAGAGGCCGAGGGAGGCCCTTCATCCACTGGTTCACTCCCCAGATGGCTGCAATGGCTGGAGCTGTGCCAATCCAAAGCCAGGAGCCAGGAGCTTCCTCTGGGACTCCCGCATGAATGCAGGGGCCCAAGGACTTGAGCCACCTTCTACTGCTTTCCCCGGGCCATATTAGAGAGCTGGATTGGAAGTGCAGCAGCCAGGACTCGAACTGGTGCACATATGGGATGCCGGCGCTGCAGTCCACGGCTTTACCCGCTACGCCCAGTGCGGAACCCTAAGTGGACCCTTTGCAACTTAACTCTACAATGAGGAGCTTGCATTTGCTTACTTTCTTCTTTTTATTTTAATTATTTATTGAGCCAGTCATTTAAATTTTATTTTTACTTCTTTAAGAGGCAGAGACAAAGAGGGAGAGCCCCGTCTATGGGTTCTCTCCTCCAACGCCTGCAACTTCCAGGCCTGGGTCAGGCTGAAGCTGGGAGCTGCTAACTCAGTCCAGGTCTCCCATGTGTATGGGAGACTCAGCTACTTCAACAATCGAAGAGCACTTAAAAATGCATCTTAGGGTCTGCCTTGTCAGGAAGTCGGAATTGAGAGCCAGAGCTGGGAATCAAACCCGAGGCAGCCTGATACAGGACACAGTGTCTTCACTG